>NW_028327176.1:77364628-79864628 GCF_987537825.1 Furipterus horrens | reverse complement strand
GTGTGGGTATATTTCAGGGCTCTACTTGTTTCACAGATCTACATGTCTGTTTTTATGTCAGTACTATGCTCTTTTGATTACTATGTCATTATAGTATATTATGCATTGTGTTACCTCTAACTTTGTTCTGCTTTTTCAAGGTTACTGAGGCTATTTGGGATCTTTTGTGGTTCCATATAAATTTTTAGAATATTTGTTCTAGTTCTGTGAAATATACCATTGGTATCTTGGTAAGAATTACATTCAATATATAGGTTGTTTTGGGTAGTGTGAACTTTTTAATGATGTTAATTTTTCCTATCCATGAATATGGTATACAAGGTCTGTCAGAAAATGTCCAACCATTGATAACATAATGAGAACAGTTTCTGTGACGTCTATGCAACCTAGCAGTCAAGGGGAATGGGATGAATTGCACATGCATAAAAAATGACAACTTCACTGTATTCGTTAAGGGAATGATAGATGCTGTTGAGTGACCATGTGTACTGTGTGGCCATTGTATTTAAAATGACTGAGAGATGGCTGGCACATAGAACTGCCATCAACACCAAACAGGAGAGAGGTGACCCTCTTACACATTGCCACCCTCTGTCTCCCCAACCCCCCGTGAAATGAACAGCTCTTTAATCAGGAACTGTACACTATTGGAAATAAGCTGGGACAGACCACAATGTGTGGTGCGTGAGAAGGGGAAACACACCCACAATTTTCCCAGAAGACTGAACAGTGCCTCCCAGGGGAGACCTAGGAGGTCCACCCTCCTGATGGCAATAGGAGCTCCCTCTAGAGGCAGTGAAGTTGTTACAGGTGGTATTGCCAAAAGTTGGATGACCCACCCTGGCTCTTGAGCTGATAAAAAACCAGGGGTGGATCCAGAAAGAGAAGTCAGAAGGCAAAATCCAAAAGACTGAGATGACTTTGACTTCACTCTTCTTCAGAATTTGCTTTTTCTTTATTTTTTTTATTTTCTTTCTTTCACATAGCCTCTTAACATTTCTTCTATAGCTTCAATTGTATTTCAACTAATTCATTATTTTTCATCTTTTATTTTTGCATCTTTTTATTCAGATTTTGTATTATTTTTATTTTATTGTTATTTCATATTTCACATTATACCCTTCCCTTTTTTTGCTGCCTTCCTGTTGCCCTTTCTTCTTGTTGTTGTAATTTTTATTTTTTCCCATGCTATGCCTTGTTTCTATTCCTTACTCTTGCTACTTCTCCTCCCTCCATCTTCTCAAAAGTATTCTTCCTTATTTCAGCTCACATTATTGTTCCCCACTTTACAATATTCTTGTTTTCTTCCTACCTTTATAAATTGTGTCTTGTTGTACATGGATGTTACAGTTATTGCTGTTGTTCTTCAACAGTATTACTATTTGTTCACTATTTTTTGAACTTCAAATATCACGGGTTACTCTCCTCCTGTCATACTCCATTTTACCTTCCCCCTACCCTTGTTCATTTGAACTAGAAATTTTATTTTTACTTTTACTTTTCTTAGCCTGCATTATATTCCTTATTCTTTTTAGTTTTTCTCCACCTATCCTCTCAATACCATTTTTATATGCTATAGACATCTCACATTCTCTTTAATCTTTTGTATAATATTCTTATTTTCTTTCAACCTTTATTAATCTTTGCTGAGCTATTATTGTTATTGACCCTGCTATGGTTTTTCTGCAGTTTTGTTCCCTTTAGTTTACTAACTTTATACTTTTATTTCAAACCTCTTCCCTTTTTTTACTCCATTTTCTCATCACAGAGTCCTATTTTACTTATGTTTTAAATTTTACTCTCCCCCTTTCTTTGTTTCATTTCCTTTTCCAATTATTATTATCTCTCCTCCATCTTCACTCTCAAAATTATTGTCCTCTACATTAGTCCCTTTTTCCTATCTTACAATATTCTTAATCTCTCTCCATCTTTATTAATCTTTGATCAATTGCTATTGATATGGCTGATGTAGTAGGGGAATTTTTCTGATGGTGTGGGTTTGATTTTCTGTTAACCAGCATCTGTATCAACACCAGCATACAAGCTGTAGTGGGGATTGTGTCTCCAAGTCAGCAAGATGGAGGGGAGAACACATCAATTAATGAGCCACCAATAAGCAAAGCCCAAGTATAACAAGAGAAACCACACAAACTGAATAAAGGGAAACCCTAGAGCATCCATATCAAGAGATCGAAAAGACTGTACCACTGAGTCACTCAGATCTCCTAACACAGAAGGTCACACCACAGAGGTAGGGAGACAAAACTGATCAATATAATACACAGAAATAAGAAACTAGAGCTGCCTAAAAGGGGCAGAGAAAGCAATAGCACCCACTTTAAAGGAAACAAAGAATCCCCTGAAAGACTGGTAAACAAAATTGAGGCAAACAAACAATCAGACATTGAGTTCAAAATAATTTTTATAAGGACGCTCAAGGAGCTCAGTGAGAATTACAAAGAACTCTAGGGAAGCTACAAGGAACTTACTGTGAACTAAATCAGAATGAAAAAGAATATAAAATACCAACAAGAAATAGGAGAAAATGAATAAATACAATATCTGAAATGAACACAGTAGGAGAAATTAAAAGTAAGTTAGATGAAGAAGAGGTTTGAATCAGTGAGCTGAAGGACCAGGTAGAAAAAAACTCCCAGATATAGCTACAAAATGAAAAAAGTCTCAAAAAGAATTAAGAGGCATTAAGGGAGCTTCAGGACAACATAAAACATAATAATATATGTATAATAGGGATACCAGAGTGATAAGAGGGTCAAGGGATAGAAAACCTGTTTGAAAAAGTATTCACAGAAATTAACTTAACTTGATGAGAGAAAAAGTCATGCAAGTCCAGGAAGAACAGAAGGTCCCAATCAAGATGAACCCGAAGAGGCCTACTCCAAGACACATTATAATTAAAGTGGAAAAATTCAAAGACAAATTGAGAATCTTGAAGGCAGCAAGGGAGAAACAGCTAATAACATACAAAGGAGTTATGATAAGGCTATCAGCTGATTTCTCAACAGAAACCCTACTACCCAAAAGGGAATGATAAAACATATTCCAAGTAACAAAATGCAAAGGCTTCAATGTTGACTTCCCTACCCACCAATGCTCTAATATAAAATGGAAGGTGAAATAAGGAGTTTCCCAGACAAAACAAGGCTAAACAAATATATTTCTCCAAACCAGCATTGCAAGTCATATTAAAGGGACTTTAAGAAGACGAATAGAGAGAGAGAGAGAGAGAGAGAGAGAGAGAGAGAGAGAGAGAGAGAGAGAAAGAGAGAAGAATACAGGTACAAAGGGGCAAAATGACAATGAATATGTACCTATCAATAAAGCTTAAATGTAAATGGATTAAATGCTCCAATTAAAAGACATAGAGTAGGTGAATGGATAACAAAAAATGACCAGCATATATGTTGTCTACTAGAGACTGACCTCAGAACAAAAGATCTACACAGATTGAAAGTGAAGGGATGGGAAAAAAAATATTTCAAGAAAATGGAAATGAAACAATAGCAGGGGAATGATTCTTATATTAAACAAATAAGACTTCAAAACAAAGGCCATAAAAGGAGACAAAGAAATACATTTCATAATACATAAGGAAGAATCCATCAAGAAGATATAACCATTGTAAACATACATGCACCCAACCTAGGAGCACCCAAATATATAAGAAAATTCTTGGAGGACTTCAAGAAAGATATAGACAGCAGCACACTCATCATAGTGGATTGTAACACCTCATTGTCAACAATGGATAAATCTTCCAAGCAAAGAATCAATAAGAACATTGTGACATTGAACAGCACTCTAGATCAAGTGGACTTAATTGATATATACAGAACATTTCACACTAAAGAAGCAAAATATACATTCTCTTTAAATGCACATGGAACATTCACAAAAATAGACCACAGGGCAGAACAAAAAAAAAAGCCTCAACAAATTCAAGAAAATTAAAATCATATCAAGCATCTTCTCAGATCACAATGACATGAAACTGGACCAACCTGAAGGAAAAAACTCAAAAACATTCCAATTCATGGAGACTGAATAACGTACTATTAAACAATAAATGGGTTAAAAATGAGATAAACAAAGAAATCAGAAAGTATAAAGAAAGAAATGAGCCCTGGCTGCTGTGGCTCAGTGGATTGAGCATCGGCCTGCGAGCCAAGTGTTGCTGGTTTGATTACCAGTCAGGGCACATGACTAGGTTGCACATCAGGTCCCCAGTTGGGGCCACGAGTGAGAGACAACCACACAGTGATGTTTCTCTCCTTTTCTCCTTTCCCCTCTCTCTAAAAATAAAACAAATAAACAAAAAAGTAATTTAAAAAAAGAAAAGAAAAATGAAAATGAGCACACATGAGCCCAAAACCTATGAGACACAATGAAGGCATTCCTGAGGAGGAAATTCATAGCAATACAGGCCTACCTAAAAAAAGATAGAAAAATCTCAATAAATAACCTAATCATACATCTACAAGAGCTAGAGAAACAACAACAAACAAAGCCCAGAGTGAGAAGAAGGAAGGGAATAATCAAGATAAGAGCAGAATTAAAGATATAGTGACTAAAAGAATAACTCAAAGGATCAATAAATTCAGGAGCTTGTTTTTTGAAAAGATAAACAAAATCAACAAGTCTTTAACCAGACTCATCAAGAAAAAAAGAGGACTCAAATAAATAAAATCAGAAATGAAAGAGGAGGACTTACAACCAACACCACAGAAATACAAAGGATTGTTAGAAATTATTATGAACAAATGTATGCCAAGAAATTTGACAACCTGCTTGAAATGGCCAAATTTCTAGAAATATATAATCTTCCAAAACTGACACAAGAAGAGACAGAAAGCCTATGTAGACAGATAAAAACGAGTGAAATTGAAGCAGTAATAAAAAAATTCCTGACACACAAAAGCCCTGCACTAGATGGTTTCATGGGTGAATTTTACAAAAACAATTCGGGAAGAACTAACTTCTACTCTTCTCAAACCATTCCAAAAATTTCTAGAAGAAGGAATTCTCCTGAACTCTTTCTATGAGGTCAGTATTATCCTAATTCCAAAACCAGGTAAAAACACAACAAAGAAAGAAAACTACAGGCCAATATTGCTGATGAATGCAGATGCTAAAATTCTCAACAAAATGTTGGCAAAAAGGATACAGCAAGTGGGATTCCTCCCAGGGATGCAGGGAAGGTATAATATTTGCAAATCAATAAATATAAACATCACAAAACCAAAATGGAAATAAAAGAATTACATAATTATATCAATAGATCTTTAAAAAACATTTGAAAAAATACAGTCCTCATTTATGATAAAAAAAAAAAAAAACATTCAGCAAAGTGAGAATAGAAGGAGCATATCTCAACATAAAGACCATATATGAGAACCTACAGTCAACGTCATACTCAAAGGGAAAAAAAGATTTCCCCCTAACATCAGGAACAAGACAAGGGTGTCTGCTTTCACCACTTCTATTTCACATAGTATTGGAAGTTCTAGCCACAAGTGATCAGTCCAGAAAAGAAATAAAAGTCATCCAAATTGGAAATGAGGAAGTAAACTGTTATTGTTTGTTAATGACATGATAGTCTACATAGAAAACTTTATAGGCTCCACCAAAAAAAAAAAAAAAAAAAAAAAAAACAACTACTTGACCTAATAAGTGGATATGCCAAAATAACAGGGTACGAAGTCAATATTCATAAATTGAAAGCATTTCTGTACACCAACAATAAACTATCAGAAACAGACTAGGAAAAATCCCATCTGCTACAGCAACAAGAAAAATAAAGTAACTAAAAATAAACAATCAGGGAGGTAAAAAACTTATATTCAGAAAACTACAGAACACTGAAGAAAGAATATAAGGAAGATACAAATAAATGGAAGCATATATCATGTTCATGGATGGGAAGAATTAACATCATTAAAATGTCCATACTACCCAAGGCAATCTATAGATTCAATGTAATCCTTATTAAAATATCAATGGCATATTTCACAGATATAGAACAAATATTTATATGGAACCAAACCAACCCTGAATAGCTCAGCAATCTTGAGAAAGAAGAACAAAGTAGCAAGAATTGCAATACCTAATACCAAACTATATTACAAGGCCACTGTAATCAGAACAGTCTGTTACCTGCCTAAGAACAGACACGTAGGTCAATAGAACAGAATAAAGAGCCCAGGAAAAAATAAAAGTCTCTATGGTCAATTAGTATTTTAAAAAGGGGTCAGGAGCATAAAACAGAGCAAAAATAGCATCTTCAATAAATGGTGTTGGGAGATCTTGACAGATACATGCAAAAAGAAAGAAACTAGACCACCAACTTACACCATACACCAAAATAAACTCAAGATGGATAAAAGACTTAAATGTAAACCATGACACCCTAAAAGTCCTAGAGGAAAATATAGTCAGTAAAATTTTAGATATTCCACGTGGCAATATTTCACCAATATATCTCCTCGGAAGGGATATAAAGCAAAGTATAAACAAAGGGGACTACATCAAAGTAAAAAGTTTCTGCAGAGCTAAAGACTGCATCAGCAAAATGAAAAGGAAAACAACAGCATGGTAAAACATATTTGCCAATGATACCAGACATGGGGTTGATCTCTGGAACATATAAAGAACTTATATGATTCAACACCAAGAAGACAGACAATCCCATTTATAAAATGGACAAAGGACTCAAAGAGACACTTTTCCAAGGCGGGTTTACAGTGGGCCCATAGACATCAGAGAGATGCAAATTAAAACCACACCATCAGTAATAAATCAACAAACAAGTGCCAGTGAGGACGTGGAGAAAAGGGAACCCTAGTACACTGTTGGGGGAAATTCAGACTGGTGCAGCCACTGTGGAAAACAGTATGGAGTTTCCTCGAAAAAAGCTGGAAATGAAAATACCTGTTGATACAGTGATAGCACTGCTAGGATCATATCTGAAGAATCCCGAAACATCAATTCAAAAGGACCTATGCACCCCAATGTTTATAGTAGCTTTATTTACAATAACCAAGTGCTGGAAACAGCCTAAGTGCCCATCAGTAGTTGAGTGAATCAAAAAACTGTGATATGTTTACACAGTGGAATATTACATGGCAGAAATAAAGAAGGAACTCCTGCCCTTTGCAGCAGCATAGATGAAACTGGAGAGTATTATGCTAAGTGAAATAAGCCAGGCAGCAAAAGACAAATACCAAATGAACTCACCTATAAGTGGAACTTAATCAACAAAACAAACAATCAAGCAAAATAGAACCAAATACATGGAAATAAGGAGCACACTGACAGAGACAAGAGGGGAGGAGGGGGACCATGGGGAAAGGATGGGAAGGATCATGGGGAAATAAAGGCAAGTCATACAACAAGTATAAAGGACCCATGAACATGGACAGCTTGGTGGGGATTGACTGGTTGTGGGGAGTGGGTAGGGCAGGAGATAGCAATGGTGATAAAATTGGACAACTGTAATTGAACAATAAAAATATTTTTTTAATATATATGTCTATATATATTTTTAAATGCAACCCTGGCTGGTGTGGCTCAGTGGATTGAGTGCTAGCCTGCACACCAAAGGGTTACAGATTTGATTCCCAGTAAGGAAACATGCTTGGGTTGAGGGCAAGGTCCCCAATTGGGGGCATGTGAGTAGCAAGCATGCATTAATATTTCTCTTCCTCTCTTTTTCCCTTCCTTCACCTCTCTCTTAAAATAAATAAAATCTCTAAAATGTAATGAAAATAAAATTTTAATAATGCAGTTCAACCAAAGAAACAAAATGACTGAGTGAGTAGAACAATGAGTCTGAAGCAAATTTTGTGTTAAATTTGAACATTCCCTTGTGGAAACTATTCAAATGATTCAGAAGGCCACAGCTATAGGCAACTGGTGATCGGTAGCTTCATCACCACATGTGCACATTTATGCATCATGTCTTGTTCAGATATTTTTGGGAAGCATCAGATTACTCAGGTGATTCACCTTCCCTACAGCCCAGATTTCATGCCCTGTGAGTCTGGCTTTTTCCAAAACTAAAATCACCTTTGACAGGGAAGAGATTTTGGAGTGACAATTAGATTCAGGAAAATAGGACGGGACAGCTAATGGTGATTGGGAGAACTGTATGAGGTTCTAAGGTACCTACTTTGAAGGCAACTGAAGTGTCATTGTCTTGTGTACAATGTTTCTTGTATCTTCTTCAATGTCTCTATTTTTCATATACATGGTTGGATACTTTCTGAACTGACCTCATATGTTTATACTTACTTGTATCTTCTTCAATTTTTTTCATCAGTACCTTATAATTTTTCAAGTACACAACTTTTCCATCCTTGGTTAAATTTACTTCTATGTTTTCTTTTTTGATGTAATTGTAAATGGAATTTTTTTGTTTCCTTTTCTGATAGTTCATTGTTGGTATATAGAATGTGACTGATATTAGGTATTTACTTTATATTTTGCTACTTTACTGAATTCATTTATCAGTTCTAGCGGTGTTTTGGTCAAATCTGCAGGGTTTTCCATGTACAGTATCATGCCATCTGCAAATAGTGTCTATTTTATTCCTTCTTTTCAAATTTTGAAGTTTTTTCTTTTTTTTTCTTTTTTGTCTAATTGCTGTGTCTAGGTCTTTTAGTGCTATGCTAAATAAGAGTGGTGAACTTGTACCTCCCATCTTGTTCCCAACCTTAGGAAAAACACTTGTAGTTTTTCCCATTGAGTATAATGTTTGCTGTGGGCATGATATATGACTTTATTAACTTGTTTTATTTTCACTCTATTACCACTTTGCTGAGAATTTTTGTCATAAATAAGTGCTGCACTTTATAAATTTTTTTCTGTATATAGTGATATGATTATGTTTTTTAAACATTTTATTAATGTGGTATATCATGCTTATTGATTTGCAGGTATTGAACAATAACAATCTTGTATCCTAGAATTAATATCACTTTATCATGGTGTATGATCTTTTTAATATATTGTTGGAACTGGCTGGGTAATAATTTTTGAGGACTTTAGCATCGATTTTCAGCAGAGATATTGACTTATACTTTTTTTTCTTTGTAGTGTCTTTATTTGGTTTTGGAATTAGGATAATATTGGCCTTGTAAAATGAGCTTGGAAATCTTCCTTTCTCTTTAATATTTTGGAATAGTTTAAGAAGAAGAGGTTTTAGTTCTTCTCTGAATGTTTGGTAAAATTTACCTGTGAAGCTAACTGGTCCACGACTTTTATTTCTTGGGAACTTTTTGATTATTGCTTCCATTTCACTAGTTGTAATCTATTTATTCAAATACACTGATTCTTCCTGATTTAGTTTTGGAAGATTGTATGTTTCTACCAATTTATCCATTTCATCCATATTTTCCAGTGTATTGGCATATAGTTGTTTGTAATAGTTTCTTACAATATTTTGTATTTGGTGTCAGTTGTTATTTTTCATCTTTTATTTTTTTATTTTCTTTATTTAAGTCCTCTCCCTTTTTTGCTTGAGTTTGTTAAAGTTTTGTCAATCTTCTTTATCTTTTCAAAGAACAAACTTGGTTTCACTGATCTTTTGTATTTTTTTTTCAACTCTGTTTCATTTATTTCTGATCTGTTCTTTATTATTTTCTTCTTTCTACTCACCTTGGACTTTTTTGTTATTTTTCTAGTTCCTTTATGTATAAAGTTAGTTTGCTTATTTGAGATTTTTATAGTTACTTGAAGTAAGCCTATGATGTTATGAATTTTCATCTTTGGCCTGCTTTCATTGTGTCTCATAGATTATTTGTTGTTGTGTTCTCATTTTCATTTATTTCAAGTTTTTTTTTACCTCAATGTTAACCATTAATCATTTAGTAACATGTTATTTAGGCTCTGTTTCTTTGTATGATTCTGTTTCTTTTCTCATGATTGATTTCTAGTTTCATACAATTATAGTCAGAGAAGATGTTTGATATGTTTTTAGTCTTTTTAAATTTATTGATATTTGTTTTGTGTCCTAACATATGGTCTGTCTTAAAAAATGTTCCATGTG
The DNA here is from genome assembly GCF_987537825.1 of Furipterus horrens. Lineage (NCBI taxonomy): Eukaryota > Metazoa > Chordata > Mammalia > Chiroptera > Furipteridae > Furipterus > Furipterus horrens. Next base: position 79,854,562 of record NW_028327176.1, on the reverse strand, counting down.
ACCTTGTAAAGAATGTATATTCTGGTGCTTTGGAGGTGAAATGCTCTGAAGATATCAATTAAATTAATCTGAGCTAGTGTGTCATTTAAGGCCACCATTTCCTGGTTGATTATCTAGACGATCTCTCTCAATGTCAGTGGAATTTTAAAATTTCCTACTAGGACTTTATTACTGTTGATCTCCCCATTTATGTCCATTGAGATTTATTTTATATATTTAACTGCTCCTGTATGTTGGCTGCATAAATATTGACAAAAGGCATATCCTCTTAAATTGCTCCCTTTGTTATCATGAAGTATCCTTTTCTGTCTCTACTATAGCTTTTGTTTTAAAGTTTATTTTGCCAGATATAACTATGCTATCCCAGTTTATTTTTCCTTTCAATTTGTATGAAATATCCCTCTACCTCCCTTTACTCTTAGTTTGTGTGTAATTTTATTCTGTGGGGAACCTTTTGTAGACAACATATATATGTCTTTTTTTCTTATTTATTCAACTACATTGTGCCTTGATTACATCAGTTAAATCACTTGCAGTTAAAGTTATTATTTATATATATATTTATTGTTATTTTATTCTTTTAATAATGTTCTTCTTTTTCTTTCCCCTTCTTCTTCCTTTCTCCTTCTTTTCTTCCTACCTTCCTTTCTTTCTTTCTTCCTTCCTTCTTTCCTCCATTTTCCCCTTCTCCTCCTCCCCTTTTTCTCCTCCTCCTCCTCCTTTTTCTTATTCTCATTGTTATTCTTATTCTTATCCTTCAAGAAGGCCCTTTAATGTTTCTTGTAATACCAGTTTGGTGGTAATAAATTCTATCATCTTTTTCTTGTCCAGAGAACTCTTTATTACTCCTTTAATTTTAAATGACAGCCTTGATGGGTAAAGTAGTCATGGTTATAGGTACTTGTTATTTATCACTTTAAATATTTCATGCCAATTTCTTCTGGCCTGAAATATGTTTGTTGAGAAGTTAGTTGATAATCTTATAAGTGCTTTCTTGCTCCTTTTAAGATTCCCTCTCTGTTTTTAAACATTGCCATTTTAATTATCATGCATTTTGGTGTGGATCTTTTTTATTCTTCTTGTTTGGGACTCTCTGTGTTTCTTGGATTTGTATGTATTTTCCCTTCACCAAATTAAGAACTTTTCAGTCATTATTTTTTATATGTTCTTGATCATTTGCTTTTTCTCTTCTTTTTGTATTTCTATGATGAAGATATTTTTAGACTTTATGTTGTCACAAAGGTCCCTTAAACTATCCTCACTTTAAAAAGTACCGTTTGTTTTTGCTGCTCTGATTGGGCCTTTTTCTACTTTGTCTTCTAAATTGCTGATTCATCCAACTCACTCATTATTTCTTCCAGTGTATTCTTCATTTTAGACATTGTATTCTTCTTTCTGACATGTTCTGTTTTAAAGTTTCTATGTCCTTTCACGTTGTTGATCATCCTAATAAACATAGCTTTGAACTCTATATATGATACATTTCATACCTTCATTTTCCTGAGCTCTTTTTCTGGAGATTTCTCTTGTTCTTTATTTTGGGGCATGGTTCTTTGTCTTCCCATTTGGGCTGGCTTCTTGTGTTTGTTTCCATGTATTGGATCGGTCTGGCATGACTACCAATCTTGGTGGAATATGTGTCCTTTGGGTTTCAGTGGTGCAGTCTTCTTGTTCTCTTGAGCTGGGTGCTCCAGGAATATCCCATTTTTGTTTTTTGTAAACCCTCTTTTTGTAGTTGGATCTTGATCACTATTGGCCTGTGAGTTGCTATTCAGGTACTGACCTCACAAAGCAGAATTAGCCTCAGCAGTGTCTGGTGCCTGCCAAGATCACCCTTTGGATATGCAGCTTGTAAAACTTATTGGATCTTGCTTTGATGTTGTCTGAAGCTAGCCACTAGCTGTGTTTTTTTCTGAGCCTCTTGGGGGAAACTCTGGGGCAGACCAAGGTCAAATTCTGTGTGTGCCTGGCCCTAGACAACCTTCTTGGAGCTACAAGCAACCCACAGTCTTTTCCTGCCTCTACTGGTCCTGGGTGCACATAGGAAGGACAAAGCTGTTCACCAAGACTGGCTTTTAAACACACCAGGCCTGGAGAAGGTCAGAAAAAGTCCTAATCAGCCCAGATTCACCTCTCTCTGCTTCCACTTGCCAGCTGCCTGCTAGGCTCAGTCACTGAAAGAGCCTCTGGTGGTACTCAAGTTGAATGAGGTAGGTTCTCAGTGAGTCACCAGGTAGGGGCAAGTGCCATTCAGTAGATTGGCAGAGGTTCAGTCTTGTGCTAGTGCTGGTTCTGGGATCACACAGTTAATGTCCCAGGGTATAACAAGTCTAACTGACACCTGCTGGTTGCTCACACACCTTTGTATTGGACAAGTGTCTCAAGGAGTAATCAGGGTAAGACCAGCAGAATTTCTTAGGCTCTAACAGACCATGATTTATGCATGTAAAGGGAAGGCTTTGCACCAGTCAGGCATCTGAAGGAAAAATGACCTCTGTATTAGACATTCAAATCTGTCTGTCCCAGATTTTATCAGGAGGAGATGAAGCTCAGCAGCATTGGGTGCTTAGAGTCTTGGGACTTGCAGATCTCCAGTGAGCAGAAGTTGTAAGTTAGACTGTAGAGACAGTAGGGGGTGTGGCTTCCACCTTAGAGCCACACAACAAAGTGTGTTCCAGATTTTGCCACTGCCTTCATCTGGGCGGAACCACCAGAGCCCAGAGGACTAGGCTAGTGGATCTTTCATGAGTAATAACAGCAGTAAGTCCATGGGAATGTGAGAGAAATGGCCCCCTCTCCTAAAGTCACACAACTCAGTCACTGACACTTCCTGGGTTTGTCTAGACCCCTACACCCCGGCAAGACAGCTGACTTCTCAGTAGAGCATAAGCTCCACAGGGTGGGATGAAAGGGAATCCACAGTGTAGGGCTATTGCTCTCCTCCAGTTTGATGCCACAGGGAAGAAAGTGTTCTGCTCAAGAATGATTGTGCTTGCAGTATGGGAAAATGAATTAGCACAGTCACCCTGGTGGCTGTTCTTTCAGATTTCTCTCAAGAGCCACAAATCCCAGACCTTCCTCATACAACTCTGGTCCACTCTCCCTCCTTCTGCCATAGCCCCACATGAGTGGCTCCAAACAAAACTTTGTGTGTTGGCCCTTTAAGAGAGTGCCTGCGTCTCTAACCATCTATCTTCTACTCCTGGTGCACAACAACCCCACTGCTTTTCAAAACCAGATGTTATCTGGGCGCCTCTTCCCAGCTTTATTTCTCTGGGCTTTGTACCCAGGATTGGGATCTAGACTTCACATTTCTCAGGAGGAAGCCCCCAGCAACTCTAACACCCCTCTGGAATATCAGCTGCCACCTGTGACAGCAGGGCCAGCCCTTTCATGTCTCTATGTTTCTTACCAGTCACAACGTGGCTTTGTCTGTAAACTCTTGGCTATAAGGCTTCTTTCCAGCTAGTGTTCAGTTGGTTATTCAGGATGATTATTTTATATTTTAGTTGTAATTCCAGTTTGGTTCTAAGAGGAGGTGCACGTAGCTTCTGTCTACTCCACCACCATCTTGGATTCCCACAAAGATTTTCCTTTAATTGGAAATTTATTCTACTAATATTTATTGTTGTCATTCTATAATTTATTTGTTTATTATTTTTTTTTCTAGTACCAAGGCCCAGGATCTAACCAGGTGACTGTTAATTTTGTATCTATTTTTAACTTCTTATTTTGTATTATGTATTCTTACTTTTTTTTCCTGCTGTGTTTGTGTCTTTTAAAATTTTTTCTTGCCTTTTTACCAGATTTTGGATTGAGGGAATATTGTTTTATTTCTTTTTTTTTTTAATTAAAAATTTTTTTTTCTGCTTTACTTGTTTGGAGGTAAACCTTCTCAACATTCCTTTAGTAATAAGTATGAAAGAGTAGGGCTGCTTTTGTAGAACAGAGGCAAAGAAAACTATGTGGGAGTACCCAGGTGTTCCACCTGTTGGTACTCCTTTGCCCAATAACAACACTGATTGAAAAAGTGCAGCCAATGGCAATTACCTCAACCATGGGACTTAGGGTCACACTACCAGAAAAGTCACTCATAGCTGCAGAAATAAGAGCTGAAGGTGAGGGAAATTTATAGAAAGTTTCTGTTGAAACTTTATAGTTCAAGGTTGGAGCCTGGAGGGAAGTAGCCTCCTCTTACTTCCCATAGGCAGGGATTAGAGAAAAGTTGACCCATCATATCACTCCTTGCTCTGCAATGTAGTTATCTTTTTTTCTAATTTCACTTTCTTACTATATTCTTATTTATTTATTTATTTACTCATTATTGTATTTTTTAATTACCATTTATTTCCCTTATTCCCTCCTCACCCCAGGTGTAGATTGTCATTTTTTCACAATCATCAGCTAGATTCTAGTATATAAAATGTTATATTGGAAACAAAGAAGAAATTTTGTATATGGTCCATTTTAAGAAAAATGACATAAAATAACAGCATTAAAAGAATGTACAGTAGTCCCTTTCTATATCGTGATTCACTTATCGTGGCCTTACCATATCACGGGCTTTTAAAAAATATTATATTTAATTATTTATTGCAATTTTTTTGCTATATTGTGGGATTTTGCAGTACTGTATATGTATGTTGTTAATGGTACGTAGGTTTAAGAATATAGAATATGTTTAAGAACATAAGTAGTGTTTATAAAAGTGTGGGAAAAGTTAATAAGGGAGTGGGAAAGGTTAATAAAGGACTGGAAATGGTTTACAGCATAAGTGTGTGGGAAGAATTTATAAAGCCTTAAATATATATAAATACTAAAATAAATGTAAGGTTCCTACTTCACGGATTTTCACCTATCGTGGGGGGGTGACATGAAATGTCCTGACATGACATTAATATAACCTGGTAGCCAAGGAGAGTGGACTGGGATGCTCATGCATGAACAATAATGGCTTCATTGTAGTAGTTAGTGGGTGCAGGTGACAGCCACAATTGAGTGAGCATGTGTACTGTGTGGCTGTTGTATTCAAAATAACTGAGCAAGTCATTTTGTATTAAACTTGAACATTCCTTCACTGATACTATTCAGATGGTTCAGAAGGCTTTCAGGAATAATTCAATGAGTGCAGTGCAAATAAAAGTGTGACACAAATTCTTAAAAGGTGGTCAAGAATCTGTTAAAAGTGATCCATGTTCTAGAAGGCCTGCAACAAACAAAACACCTGAGAATGTTGGCTGTGCATGGTGTGCAATCAAGAAAAATTGTCCACTGACACTAAGGACTAGAAGCTGATCCTGGGATTCCAAAAATTACTGTGTCTGAGATTTTGATGTGGAATCTTGGCATGAAATGTGTCATGGCAAAATTTGTTGTCCAGCTTCTGATGCCAGAGTGGAAAGAACATTGTGCTGTAGTTGCTAAAGATGCTGAGAGAACTGTGTGAGGTCCCAAGGTGCCTACTTTGAAGGAAACTGAAGTGTCATTGTCCTATGCGCAGTTTTTCTTGTATCTCATATCTTCTTCAATAAATGTACTTTTCATATTACATGGCTGGGTACTTTCTGGGAAAACCTCATCATATGTCTATTTGGCTAATCCACAAAAAAGCACTTCACCTGTCATATGGGTTTTAAGAATATGACATTACTGAAATGATATCAGTAGAGATTTATTTGTAATTATAATATTATTTAGACATATAAAGTATGACAAAACTAGCTTGTCCAAAATGTTTAAAATCGATTTAGAATTTTTTTCTTACAAAAGCTTAGCACTTTCATGAAGTCATAAATATTTAGTTTTGATATTGAAATTCACACCATTACATGGACAATAGATTCCTCTTAGGAGATCTTAGACCAAGTATTCAAAGAGCTTTCTGGTTTTGGAGGTTATAGAGATACAGTTTGCCTTGCTGTTAACACAGTGTACAGTTACCTGGTTATCTTTTTCTTAATCCTACACAGCAAGAGGCATTTTGGCTGTCAAGCAGTGACACGCTATTAGGGAAGCTTTTACAAGAAAAGTGTTTGAGACATAATGTGATGGCACCAGCCAATGGTGTATTCCCAGGGTTAATTTATCTCTTCCTATTTTTTCTTAATAAAGAAAGTAAAATTCTTGTGTTGCTATCAAAGGTGACCTTATCCTTACATTTGTTTGATATGTTTCATCCAAAAATGATGGCTAGAGATAATAAAGTCTGCTATTGAGCATTGGACTTGGAACCTGAGGATTTTTATTTTCTGTCTCCACAATCTGGTGTTAAGTTAATTTAAGCAAATCACCTGGTTTCTCTGTGTCTGAGCTATCACAGCAATAACATGGTGTAAGAAGTTTAACTCTACTTTCGTGTTTGGAAAATTGTGCAAGAAATATACACAATATTTGAGAGTGCATGAAGTGAGCACAAGTATGTACATAAATGAGTGTGTGATTAAGTGTTTCGTGGGGAGTAAGGAGATTAGAGTGGAACCTCAACCTTATGTCATTATGCAATAATTTATATTATTATTATTATTTTATTATAGGGTGGTTTCTAAAAAGTAAGTGCGACTCCAACTGGGTGACTGAGTTGGTTGGAGCATTGTCCCATGTGCCAAAAATCTGTAGGTTTGATCCTTGGTCAGGGCAAATATCTAGGTTGAAAATTTGATCTTCAGTTTGGTGCATACTGTGAGCAACCAATTGATGTTTCTCTCTCACATCAATGTTTTCCTCTCTCTCTCACTCTCTCTCTCTCACCCTCTCTCTCTAAAATCAATACAAATATCCTTAGGTGAAGATTTAAAAAAGTAAATTCCATTAGATATGGACTGTACGTGTTCTGCATTTAGGCTACATTAGGGAGCATTTAGATACCTTAGAGCGTTCATGTTCAAAAGTTTCAAAGCAACATGTTAATAAAACTTTATTCATTGATACTATATTTTGTCAATGCTGAAGAGCTGTTTACATTTTTGTAGACTATGATCTATATATTTTAATTGTAGAATTTTATGGTAAGATCTTCCTTTGTTGTCTTTGATGGTTATTATTTTATATTTAAGGAAAGAGAGGTTTCTAGAAATTCTGTGCTTTGGACAAGTGGGCATTGTTAGAGCCGGGACTTGGGAATAACATGATTGGTGACAATGTTTTGAGAAAAACCTATTTACAGGTGTTTCACTACTCAAAAATTATTCACTTCATCTTCAACAAATAGCTAGTCAATAGCTAGTACTTCAATCCCAGAGAAACTGTGCCCAGTCTCTCTTCAACTATTTATTCCCCACACTGTTTTCCTGCTTCTTTAGACTAAAGGTTTATAGATATCTAATTCTGCTTCTTTTTGTTTTCTCTCTCTCTCTTTCATATTCCTCAATAAGTTCTGTAGATGCCTGGACTACGTTAAATTGTTCTGCAAGTTCCCTAGAGGTAATGGTGGGGTTTTCTGTGACAACAACTTTCAGGACTTTGAAATCAAGTTTTTTGGACGACTCTCTTTTGGCTCATTTTTCAAACTAAAATCCCCACTTTGGAAATGGGAAAATCACCTCCTGCAACTTCTTTCAGTCACTGCATCATCTCCATAAGCCCTCTGAATAGACTTTGCTGCTGTACTTGCATTGGCCCCTTTATGAAACTCATAGAGTAAAAAATTTCTAATGTGGTCTTTAGATATTTGACATTTTATGTCAAAAATGTCGTATTTAGATGTAATTTTCACCTAAATAAAAGAAGTCATCAAAGTAGGGTGCGAGTCCTGAGGGTTGCAGGGGTCCACCACAAATAACAGAATGCATCACAAGGTTAAAACACAGGTCCTTGGAAAAAATTCATGACCTAAATTTTTGGAAAAACCATGGAAATTATCATCAAGTCCTAAGTATTTAGGAGCAAACTATATTTACAGTCTCTGTTTAGAGCATCATGCTTAAAGTTGATATAATTACTTTAATTATTAGTTTAAATAATAATGTAAACATTTTAAATATGTAGATATTATTTCATCGAGACAATGTCTCCAAAATGGCACCAACCTCGAGTGGGGCTAGGACAGGGTTTATATAGCAGAATCTTAGGCGGGAGAATTTCAGGCAGGGGATTTCACGCTACAGGGACTGTTACAGTCTGGTTACATATCTGTGGGCTGCTAATTCTGGGAACTGGGTTTGCACTTGGGTGAAGTGTAACTGTCATGAGATGTTGAGCTGCAGGTGCTGGAAGCCCATGCAAAGAGAAGTCTCAAAAAGCAATTACTCCAGTCAGGGCACACGACTAGTTTGCATGCCATGTCCCCAGTTGGGGACACAAGTGAGAGGCAACCACACAGTGATGTTTCTCTCCCCCTCTTTCTCCTTTCCCCTCTCTCTAAAAACAAACAAACAAACAAACAAATAAATAAATAAATAAATAAATCCTGACAATAAGGGTAATTATTTTTTATAAAAGCAGTTACTCACAATGCTAAAAGGCAATTACTCAAAATCCTAGCATCAGACATTGGGACAGTCTTTGCAGGCCTCAGACAGGGGCCTTAGGGGGGTTTTGCAGTTCTTACAGGGCATAGCTGAAGCCCCTACACTAGCCTCTGTTGTTGGTTGTTGTGATACAGTTTTCATTTTAATGTTCATAGTTTTGATCCTCTTTCTCCTAAACAAGTCCCTTTAACATTTTATATAACAGTGGTTTGGATCTGATGAACTCCTTCAGTTTTACTTTGTCCTGGAAGCACTTTCTCTACCCTTCTATTCTGAATGACAACTTCACTGGATAGAGTAATTGTGGTTGTAGGGTTTTGCTTTTCATTACTTTGACTATTTCTTGCCAGTCCCTTCTTTCCTGTAGAGTTTCTTTTGATAAATAAGCTGAGAGTCTTATTGGGACCCCTTTGTATGTAATTATCTTCTTCTCTCTTACTGTTTTAAGTTTCTCTCTTTAGCCTTAATTTTTGACATTTTGATTATGATGGGTCTTGGTGTGGTTCTCCCTGCATCCAGTTTTTTTTGGAACTCTCTGTGCTTCCTGAACCTTTAAGTCTATTTCCTTCCCCAAGTTAGGAAAGTTCTGCTTCATTATTTTTTCACATAATTTTTCAATTTCTAGTTCTTCTTCTTCACCTTCTGGCAACCCTATGATTCGGATGTTGGTCCGCTTATAGCTGTCTGATAAGTTTCTGCGCCTCTCCTCATTTTCCTCACTTTTTGTTTCCTTTTTCTGCACTGGTTGACTGTTTGTTCCTTCCCTATGTTCTGATTTGTTGATTTGATCCCTGGTTTTCCTTCCCTTACCACTAGTTTTGTATGTGTTTTTGTTCATTTCAGCAGGACTAACCTTCATTTCTTCCCCATCTTAAGATCTGCTATTATGTCTGTAAGCATTTTTATAACCAAATCTCTGAACTGAGCCTCAGAAATATTATCTATCTGCTGGTTGGTTAGATTAGATATTTGCTGTTGGTCAGCTGCATCATGGGATCTCTATCATGATCTGTGCCATCCTGACAGTTTTGTGTTTACCTTTGCTTCCTTGGCAGGGCTGTCACACTTCCTATGCTATAGGGGCAGAGCCTTGTGTACTCATTACAACTGGGCGATCCTTCTTACCACGCTGTGGCATTTTCTGCAGGGGTGGGTGTCCAAGATGGGTTTCTGCCTTTCACTCTCTTCTGAGAGACTGGGAGCCTCCTCCTCCATCCCCACCCCCTCTGGGCCTCACAGTCCAAGGCAATGGAAATCTGCTTTCTTTTGCTTTGGAATTGCAAGCTGACAGTTTGGTCTGCAGCCAGGGTGCTCCCCAGGCACTTCTTGCCTCCCCTTAAATAGGGGTGTCTGTGCTTACTGCTGTCCCACTGCCATTGCTGCTGCTGCTGCCAACAGCACAGCTGGACCTCTCTGCCCTGGCTTTGCTCCTCCTACTCATCCAAATGAGCACCACTTCTTTATAACTTCATACGTTGGACTTCCATTTATTTTCTGGCACTTCTTGTTATTTCTGATTTTGCGGGAGTTGTATTCCTTCTTAGTTATGGAGGGAGATGGAGCATGTCAGTCTAGGCCTCCATCTTGGCCAGAAGTTTAAAAATAATGTTAATAGAGAATAGACATTCATATGCACCTGTGTAAATGTTTTCTTAAGACATAAAATGAAGAACCAAATTGCCATACAATGGTTCTAGTAAAGCTTAGTTGTCTTTAATTTTATTCTAAAAATTTTTTGTTAGATTATATTGTGACAGCTGTCACATTAGCATGCATTAAAAATTTTTATCAAAATTGGTGAATTTTTGTGCACCCATTTTAATATTGAAGATGGAAGAAGACATGATATTTTAGGTGTATTATGCTTTATTTTTTCAAGAAAGAGAAAAATATAACTGAAATGAAAAAAAGTACTTTTTACAGTGTATGGAGAAGGTGCTGTGACTGCTCGAACATGTCCAAGTGTTTTCCAAAGTTCCTTGGTACTATTGATATTTATGCCAAATAATTTTTTGCTGCGGGGCTGTCTTATATAGTGAAAGATGTTTAGCAGAACCCGTGGACTCTACCTACCAGAAGCTGATAGTGGAGATAGCTGACACACTCAAAATATCCAAATCAATGCAGTTATTGTGAAACTGGATAATGTCTCTTTTATTTTACAGAATAATCTAAACAGACTTTTTGGCCAAGTTAATATATATGCTTTGTGGTGAAGTAGCATGTAACTGCAGGAATGAGAATATATTTACATATTGTTATGTTGGAAGGTTAAAATTGCAAGATAGGAAAAAATGTGCACAAGGATGTAAAAGGCCTGTACTTTGAAAATTTTAAGACACTGAAGAAAGGAATTGAAGAAGATATGATTAAATAGAAACACACACCCCATTCATGGATAGGAAGAATTATCATTAAAATGTCCATACTTCCTATCAAGATTAAAATGATATATTTCACAGAAATAGAACAAATATTTTTAAGAACTATATGGAACCACAAAATGCCCTGCATAGCAACAGTGATCCTGAGAAAGAACACAGTTGGAGAAATCACACTACCTAATAATATCAAACTCTACTATAAGGCCATAATAATTAAAACAGCATGGTACTGACATAAAAACAGATGCATAGATCAATGGAACAGAATAGAGAGCCCAGAAATAAACCCACACCTTTATTGTCAATTAACATTCAACAGAGGAAGCAAGCACATACAAAGGGCTAAAGATAATTTATTCAATAAATGGTGTTAGGAAAATTGGACAAATACAAGGTTGGTGCAAAAATAATGTCGGATTTCTAGGTCTGTTTTAAAATAGAAAAAGCCCATGATTATGAAAATATTTACTCATTAACATAACCTCCTCTGATTTCTAGAACCTCATTGCATCTGTTAACTAGCTTATAAATGCCATACTTGTAAAATTCTTTAGGTTTTGAAGCAAAATATTAATCTAACTCATTTTCAACCTTTTCTTTTGATGTCAGCCTAAGACCACCAAAATGGTTCTGTAGTCCCGAAAACAAGTGATAATCATAAGGAGCAAGTTCAGGAGAATATGGAGGAGGAAGCAATATTTCCCAACTGAGCTCTTTCAAGAAATTTTGGTGAGTCGAGCTGTGTGAGGACGAGCATTGTCATGATGGAAAATGACACCCTTTCTGTTGACTAAGGAGGGTTGCTTTTGGTTCAAAGCTGATTTCAAACAATGAAATTGTTCACAGTAAAGATTAGTAGTAATTGTTTGATTGTTGTCTTACAGTTCATAATGGACAATTATTTCCATATTCCATCATACACTAAACATGACCTTCTTTGAAGTTCTCCTCTTGGTTGTTGAACTCTTCTCCCTCCTCGACTGATCCATGATCAGTGGCATTTAATGTTATGGTAAAGGATCCACTTCTCGGCACCTGTAACAAGTCTACCTAAAAATGGTGCTTGAAGGTGTCGCGAAAGCAATGATTCACAACAGGCAACATACTGTTGCAGATTCTCTGGAGACAGTTCATGTGCAACCCATTTTCCAACTACTAAAATCTTTCTGACTTTTTTCAGTTTGCATAGCACGGTTGTATGGGCTACATTAAATTGTTCTGCAAGTTCCCTAGAGGTAATGGTGGGGCTTTCTGTGACAACAGCTTCCAGCATTTTGGAATCAAGTTTTGTTGGCCGACCTCCTTTTGGCTCATTTTTCAAACTGAAATCCCCACTTTGGAAATGGGAAAACCACTTCCTGCAACTTTTTCAGTCACTGCATTGTCCCCATAAGTGCTCTCAATAGACTTTGCTGCTGTACTTGCTGCACCTTTGTGAAACTCACAGAGTAAAACATTTCTACTTTGCTCTTTAGATGGGACAAACATGGGTGCAAATATTGCAGATGATTATAAACAATACTTTGATAATCTGAAAAAAATAAGGTATAAATTAGTCACTGACATCAAAAATTATAAGAATAGGCACAAATTTAATATAAATACTCTCTAAAACTTTCTTTTAAAAAAGACAGACATTATTTTTCACCAACCTGATATGTGCAGAAAAATGAAACTAGACTACCTATTTACACAACAAGTAAATTCAAAATGGACAAAGACTTAAATGTAAGACCCAAAACCACAAAAATCCCAGAAGAAAACAGAAGCAATAAATCTGGGACATTGCTTGTAGCAATATTTTATCAGATATCTCCCCAGGCAAAGGAAACAAAAGAGAAAATAAACAAATAGGACTATATCAAACTAAAAAGATTTTGCACAGCAAAGGAAAACATCAATAAAATAAAAATACAACCTACAGAATGGGGGATCATATTGACAAGTACATCTGATGAGGGACTAATATCCAAAATTTATAAAAAACAACACCAAAGAAAAAAGAAGAAGAAGAAGAAGGAGGAGGAGGAGGAGGAGGAGGAGGAGGGGGAGGGGGAGGAGGAGGAGGAGGAGGACAACGACAATGATGATGAGGAGAATATACAACCCAATTAAAAAATGGGCGAAGAACTAGACACTTCTCTAAGTAGGACATACAGATGGCCAACAGACATATTAAAAGATGCTCTATGTCACTAATCATCAGAGAAATGCAAATTAAAACCACAATGAGATACCATCTCACACCTATCAGAATGGCTATCATCAATAAATCAAAAAACAACAAGGGCTAATGAGGATGTGGAAAAAGGGGAACTCTCAAGCACTGTTGGCAGGAATGCATATTGATGCAGCCACTGTGGAAAGCGGTATGGAGATATTGCAAAAAATTAAGAGTGGAACTGCCTTTTGACCCAGCAATCCCACTTCTGGGAATACACCCAGAAGAACCCAAAACACTAATTAAAAAGAGCATAAGCACCCCAATGTTTACTGCAGCATTATTTACAATTGCCAAGATATGGAAACAGCCCAACATCAGTAGGTAAGTGGATAAAACAACTATGGGACATTACACAATGTAATATTACTCATCCAAGAACAGTATGGATGGACCTGGAAAACCTTATTAAGTGAAATAAGCCAGTCAAAGAACTACAAATATACAATTTCACTCATATATGGGATCTAATAAACAAACTGAACTAATAAGTAAAATAGAGACAGACACATAGATGGAAAGCAGGACTACAGCTAGTGGGATGGGGAGGTTAGGAGGTGGAGGGATTGAGCAAAAAGAAAAAAGGACACATGGACATGGACAACAGTGTGGAGATTGCAGGGATGAGGGGAGAATAATGGGAATAAATGATAATGAGAAAATAAAAATAAAACAAAAAAAGAGAAAAATGTTTGCTGTGTGCTACTATTTCTCTAAGAAGAGAAAGGGGTATGAATGCACAGACACACTTAAAAAAGAGTATATATGTACACACACAAAATACTGCTATGGCTATGTATATATTATATACTAAACTAAAATTTAAAAAACATTTTATAATACCATTTTTCTAAAAGAGAAAGAAGGACAGAGAAGAAGGGAGAGAACAGGAAGGGATATTAAATTTATTATTGTGTATGATATAAGGTAAGAATCTACAATACTTCATATTTTGCCTCTGTGTGTGTAACCAATGGTTACAGTACTATGCACCCTGCCCCTACCAATTTACCATATCATATATGAGGTATGCATATATTGTGTAAGTCTTTCTAAACATTATTTTTTCCAAATGACACTATCTATACCTGCAACAACATCATTCTATTATAGAAAAGATCTTGCTATCTGGTAGGATAAGTATCCTAACTTGTTCTTCTTACAAGCAGTTTTGAATTGCTTAGACCATTGTGGCTTCATAAAAATCTATCCTTTGGTAGCCAACTTTTTCTTCATCTGTGTCTAATGTGATGTTTAATTCACCCATTAAAGTTTTAAATTTAATGAGATATTTTAATTAATAAATATTTCCCTGCTTCCTTTTCAAATGTTTAATTTTAGCAGAGTTCCTTTCTCAAGTTTTGACACTATCTAAATTTTGTATGCTTTGTTATTTTAAATATAACTATTTAAGAATTTATTTCTGATAATCCAGAGTCTGTACTTCTTGAGTGGGAGACATATATTTCTTGACTGTGTTTCAATCTGGGGTGTATTTTTATGTTAATTTCACAATTAAGGTTCCTTGGACCTTATAAATCATATAAATTCAAACTCCAAGCTCAAGTGTGGGTAGCGCTGTGCTTATAAATTCTCAGAAGATAATTTTTTCCAGGCAAAGTATAAACCTTGACAGGCTTTATTTATTCCCTTATCTTATTAGATGAGGGATTGTTCTTCCTAACCTATTTTTATGTCTAATGTAAACCAAGTTTTAATCAGTGTTTCAATTTCAACTCTTCATTTCATAGGTATTGAAATACAAACTACTTGTTTGTATGAACAAGAAATGTCATTATGACTGTTAAAGCATCAGTACCTAGTCATCACTTAGATTGTTAGTTTTGCTGTTTTTGGAATCAAAGGATATTCCTTCCTTTCTTGTAATGTCAGGTATATACTTAAGATTATATTGTATTTTATTTAATATGCTTAGGTTTATTTAGTCATGTGGCAAGTAGTTATCCTTTAAAAACTCTTATAAAATAAATAAACAAGAGTATGTCTTTTACTTTAAGGAATCAATTTCAGACATGTCTAAAAGGTGGACTTGGGGTTCCTGGGAAGTTGACCTTCCCTGTATTCAATCTCTGATGTAATACTCAGGAGTGTGTTGGGATTTTCTTAGATAATTTTTTAATTTTGTGCTTGGAAAGCAGACATAGTTAAAATAGAAAGAATATTCAAGGGCCAGGGAAAATTCAGGATGTCAGAAAGATCCGGTAAGGTCACCAAAGGGAATTTGTATGCTAGGAAAATTTCCCTTCAACAACAGAGGTATGATCTGCAGCTATATGAGCCTTTGGGGAAATACTACAACTTGCGAAGCCACACTTTTCTAAAAATATACTGTTGCTTTCTTTATAAAATTATCTTGATAAATATTTTTGAAATTAAAGAAACTTTGTTGTTGATATTTTTCCTATTCTTCACATCGGTAACAACTGTGTACTCCTTGATCTATCAATTTTAATATAGGCACTAAAATAATATTATTAGCATTATTTACAAAATAAATGATCGTCAGTTAATTAATTAATCAAGTTAAATGAGCAAATTGGGTTTTGTTAAATACATCATAAAACAAATAAAGGATAGAGTGGTAGTTGTGGCTGGGCATATTAAACCTAGTGGTACATTACAATAATAACATTATTTATTGTTATTACTATGATCATCACCAAAATAATTGTTCTACTAAAATAAGAACTTTATTCTTGTACTTTTGTTACCATTCAAAACTAGGTGTTTTTTTTCTCTTTTTTCCCTCCCATTTTTCTTCCTATATTCAATGTCTAATGACTCTTCTTTGGTCAAAAAATATTATTCAAAAGAAATAAATATTAATTACCATAAAGGTGTGGGTTTACTTCTGGGTTCTCTATTCTGTTCTGTTGATGTATATGTCTATTTTCATGTCAGTACCATGTCCTTTTGATAACTATGGCCTTGTAGTATACTTTGCTATCAGGTATTCTGATTCCTTCAACTTCGTTCTTCTTTCTCAAGATTACTGTAGCTATTCAGGGTCTTCTGTGGTTCCATATAAATTTTTGAAATATCTGTTCTAGTTCTGTGAAATATACCATTGGTACCTTATTAGGAATTGTGTGGGTGGTGTGAACATCTTAATGATATTAATTCTTCCTATTCATGAACACAATTCATGCTTTCACTTATTTGTATCTCTAATTTTTTTCTTCAGTGTCATAATTTTTCAAGTACAGGTTTTTTACATACTTGGTTAAATTTATTCCTAGGTACTTTATTTATGTTTTTATATATTTGATTCAATTCTAAATGAGATTGTTTTCTAAGTTTCCATTTATAATAGTGGATTCTTGGTGTATAGAAATGTGACTGATTTCTGGATATTTATTTTGTATTTTGATACTTTACTAAATTCCTTTATCAGTTTTCATAGTTTTTTGTTTGTTTGTTTGTTTGTTTGTTTGTTGGTGGAATATTTAGGGTTCTCCATATACAGTTTCACTACTTCTTCTTTACCAATTTAGAAGACTTATTTCTTCTTATTATCTGATTGGTGTGAGTAGGATTTCCAGTACTACCTTGCTCTCTGTCTTAAGAAAAATGCTTGCAGTTTTTACCCATTAAGTATAATGTTTGTGATGTGTTTGTCATATATGGTCTTTATTACTTTTATGCATTTTCCCTCTATTTCCACTTTGCTGTGAGTTTTTATCATAAATGGGTGCTGGGTTTTATAAAATGCTTCTCTGAATCTATTGATATGATCATGTGATTTTATCCTTAAATGCCTCTTGATCTGGTGTATAAACTTTTTAATGTATTGCTGTATCCAGATTGCTGACACTATGTTGAGAATTTCAGCATCTATGTTCATCAGGTATATTGGACTATAATTTTTTTTTGTAGTGTATTTATCTGGTTTTGGAATAAAGACAATGCTGGCCTTGGAAAATGAGCTTTAGATTCTTCCCTCTTCTTAATTTTTGTGGAATATTATGAGAAGAATAAGTTTTAGTTCTTCTTTGAATGTTTGGTAAAATTATCCTGTGAAGCTATCTGGTCGAGGACTTGTCTTTGTTGAAAATTGTTTTTTTAATTGCAGCTTCAAGTCCATTAGTTATGATGAATTTATTCAGATTTTTTAATTCTTCCTCATTAGTTTTGGATGATTATATATTACCAAGAATTGAACTATTTCTTCATGATTGTCCATTTTGTTGGCATATGATTGGAATATTTTTTTAATGTATTTTATTGATTATATTGTTACAATAGTTCCAAATTTCTCCCCTTTACTCCCCTCCACCCAAGCATCTCCCTCCCCCAGCAATCTCACCCCAAGTCCATACCCATGGTTCGTACATACAAGCTTTCCCACTTCACCCTTTCATATATTCTTCTTCTTCTTCTTCTTCTCTCTTTATTTTTAGTAAACATGTGATTAATTAATTATTTTAACAATAAAAAATAACTATCCCTCCCTCTCAGATATTAAGACCCTTTGTAATCTTGTAAAAAACAATGGGCAAAGGTCTCAAGCTCCTCTAGGTGCTTCAAGCTGGACATGGTCGTCGTCCTCCCTACCCTTGGGTCCAGAAATCCCTATTAATAGTGGGGGTGTGGAGGGGAGGGTGACCTTCCCACATGGGGAAGGATTGTGCAGACTCCAGGTCAGTTGGTGGTCTCCGGATAACGGCGTGCTTGGTTTAACAGGCTGGCATCCTTGTTGTATTCTGGAGGCAACAGATTTGGCAAAAAGGGTTAAAAGACATCATTCAATCCATAACTACTAGATGACAAAAGGCAGGGATTAATTTTTCAATGTTCCACATTAGGGAAAAGAAAAAAAGGGCTTCTTTGGAGGAAGGTGTGCTAGGCACATCTCACCTGTCCAAAACCCTTTTGCCCATTATGCTTAGTTTGGGCTGAGGGAAATAGTTTAGGTTTCCCCCCTCTCAGACCTCTGGGTCCTTTCTGTCCAAGCCATTAGGATAGAAAAGAGAAACCAGTTTTAAAGTGAAGCCCACAGACCACCCCATTCTTCACCAACCCAGCCATTTAGTTCAGCCAAACCGTTGAGTCTGAAGAGACAGCACTGCAGAGAGGATTAAGTGAGGCTTATATGTACAGACAAACACTCAGATAATGCGGTCATAGGCTTATGCCTTTTGAAAACAGAAAATACATGTTAATTTATGTAACATAACCCACAAACAAGTCTCTAAATCTGTAAGACTGTCTTATTGGGAAGACATCCAGTTGCAAGGCACTTGACATTCTACTTGCCTGCAACTTGAATCTCTTTGATGATATCACAGACATGGTTTAATTTTCAAGTGAAACCATATTTTAAATGAAAAACTTTTAAGACAGTTAGCTGCACTACTTTATAGTCTACCACTGATCATTGTGATTTTCCTTGAATAATGATTTTTCTCCCTAAGATTACCCTCCTTGTCATTAAAGGGACTGCATTAAGTCCATTTTTTATTTATCCTATTCATTTGCATAAACACAAAAAGAGCAGAAAATGATCACTTATGATCTTTAGTTCTGCTTTGCTGGAACTTACCCAAGGAACACTTAGGGTGACCCTCAGTCTGCTCTTCAGGGCACAGAAGCTGGGCCACATACCTGGCATTCATCCTTGCCTGTACACACCTGTCCTTTCGAAGTCTTTCTGGTTTTTCATTGTGCCTTAAGGTCCCTTCTAGCCATCTTTCAGGAAAACAACCTTCATTCCTTCCCTGGAAAGATTGCTGTGGACCGCACAACCAACCATGGTACCAGGCCTTTTATCTCGCGGGCTTTTATTACCTTTGAAAGTCATTCCCAGTTCCTAAGGGCTGTTTGGTAACAACCTGAGCCCAAGCGTGTCTCCTTTAGGCTTGACATTCCAGTCAAAGACTTGGTCAAAAAAAAGAAAAAAAAAGGAACCTCTATTAACAACTGGTCTTATTAGTTTTACGCAAAGAAACTTATGTCATTACTTACTTGTTTAGAATGCCAAACTCTGGAGGGATCAGATAGGGAGAAAAATATACAACGTGAAGGAAAATCTTTGTCCTAATGTTTACTGAACTGGCATTTCCATTCTTCATATTTTCATTTTTACCCCACTAAAAAAAAATTTTTGTTTGTTTTCCCATTACAGTTGTCTCACTTTTTTCCCACTCTTGCTTCCCTGCACCCTGCCCCCATTCTCCCACATTCAGTCCCCACTCAGTTGCTCATGTCCGTGGGTCATTTATACATGTTCTTTGACTTGATCCTTCCCCTTCTTACCCCCTTCTCTCCCTCCCACCTCCCCCCTTGTTACTGTTAGTCTACTTCTTGTTTACATACCTCTGGTTCAATTTTGCTCATTTGTTTGTGTTGTTCATTAGTTTCCTGTAATAGGTGACAGCATAAGGTATTTTTCTTTCATTGCCTGGCTTATTTTGCTAAGCATAATTCTCTTGTTTCATCCATGTTGTTGAAAATGGTAGAAGTTCCTTCTTTCTTTCTGCTACATAGTACTCCATTGTGTAAATGTACCACAGGTTTTTGATCCACTCATCTACAGACAGCACTTAGGTCGTTTCCAGCTCTTGGCTATTGTAAATAGCACGGTTATGAACATAGGGATGCATAGGTTCTTATGAATTTGTGTTTCAGGATTTTTCAGATATAATCCTAGCAATGAATTTGCTGGTTCAAAAGACAGTTCCATTTTTAGTTTTTTGAGGAAATTCCAAACTGTTTTCCATGGTGGCTGTACCAGTCTGCATTCCCAGCAGCAATGCACAAGGGTTCCCATTTCTCTGCATTCTCGCCAGCACAAGTTGTTTGTTGATTTGTTGATGATGGCCCATCAGACTGGTGTGAGGTAGTATCTCATTGTGGTTTTTATTTGCATCTCTCTGATGGCTAGTGATGTTGAGCATCCTTACATATATCTATGGACCCTCTGTATGTCCTCTTTTGAGAAGTGTTTGTTCAGGTCCTTTGCCCATATTTTAATTGGGTTGTCTCTCTTTTTGGTGTTGAGTCATATAGGTTCTTTAAATATTTTGATGATCAATCCATTGTCTGAGGTATCATTGGTAAATACATTTTCCCATATGGTTGGTTCCCTTTTCATTTTTCTGATGTTTTATTTTGCTGAATAGAAACTCTTTAGTTTGATGTAGTCCCATTTGTTTATTTATTTTTTTATTTCCCTTGCCTTGGGAGATATATCAGTGAAAATGGTGCTACGTGGAATATCTGAAATTTTCCTGCCTATTTCTTCCTCTAGGACTTATATGGTGCCACAGCTTACATTTAAGTCTTTGATCCATCTTAAGTTTATTCTGGTGTATGGTGTAAGTTGGTGGTCTAGTTTTATTGTCTTTGCATGTCCTTGTCCAGTTCTCCCAACATCATTTGTTGAAGAGGCTCTTTTCACTCCATTTGATGATCTTTCCCCCTTTGTCAAATATTAGTTGACCATATAGACCTGGGTCTACTTCTGGGCTCTCAATTCTGTTCCATTGATCTATATGTCTGTTCTTAGTGCAGTACCAAACTGTTTTGATTATCGTGGCCTTGTAGTATAGTTTGATATCAGGTATTGTGATTACTCCTACTGTGTTCTTCTTCCTCAAGATTGGTGTGGTTATTTGAGGTCTTTCTGGTTCCAGATAAATTTGTGAAGTATTTCTTCTAGGTCTGAGAGATATGTCATTGGTATTTTAATAGGGATTGCATTGAATCTATAAATTGCTTTGGGTAGTATGGACATTTTAATGATGTTGATTCTTTCCATCCATGAACACAGTATATGCTTCCATTTATGTGTATCTCCTTAATTTCTTTCTTCAGTGTTATGTAGTTTTCTGAGTATAGGTATTTTACCTCCTTGATTAAGTTTATTTCTAGGTATTTTATTTTTCTTGTTGCTATGGTAAATTTGATTTTTCTTTTAGTTTCTATCTCTGAGATTTTATTGTTGGTGTACAGAAATGCCTTTGATTTCTGAATATTGACCTTGTACCCTGCTACTTTTGCCAAATTCACTTATTACGGCGAGTAATTTTTTGTGGAGTCTGTAGGGTTTTGTACATACACTATCATGTAATCCGCAAATAATGACCGTTTTACTTTCTGTTTTCCAATTTGGATGCCTTTTATTTCTCTTTCTTGTCTGATTGCTGTGGCTAGAACTTCCAATACTGTGTTGAATAGAAGTGAAGAGAGTGGACATCCTTGTCTTATTCCTGACCTCAGGGGGAATGTTCTCAGTTTTTGTCCATTGAGTATGATGTTGACTTCAGGTTGCTCATATATGTCCTTTATTATGTTGAGGTATTCTCCCTCTATTCCCAGTTTGCTGAGTGTTTTCATCATGAATGGGTGTTGTACTTTATCAAATGCTTTTTCTGCCTCTATTGATATGATCATGTGGTTTTGTCTTTCATTTTGTTTATGCGGTGTATTACGTTTATTGATTTGCAAATATTAAACCATCCTTGCATCCCTGGGATGAATCCCACTTGATCGTGGTGTATGATCATTCTAATGTGTTTCTGGATCTGGTTTGCCACTAATTTGTTTAGGATTTTAGCATCTATGTTCATCGGTGATATTGGCCTGTAGTTTTCTTTCTTTGTTGTGTCTTGACCTGGTTTTGGAATTCGGGTAATACTGGTTTCATAGAACTAGTTTGGGACTTCCCTCTTCTTGTATTTTTTGGAATAGTTTGAGAAGGGTAGGTGTTAGTTCTTCACTAAATATTTTGTAAAATTCACATGTGAAGTCATCCAGTCCAGGGCTTTCATGTGCCGGGAGTCTTTTGATTACTGTTTCAATTTCACTCTTTGTTATTGGTCTGTTCAGGCTTTCTGCTTCTTTTTTTATTTAGTTTTGGAAGATTGTATGTTTCTAGAAATTTGTCCATTTCATCCAGATTGTCAAGTTTCTTGCCATTTAGTTGTTTGTAGAAATTTCTTACAATCCTTTGTATTTCTGTGGTATCAGTCGTGATACCTCCTCTTTCATTTCTGATTTTATTTGGGTCCTCTCTCTTTTTTTTCTTGGTGAGCCTAGCTTAAGACTTGTTGATTTTGTTTATCTTTTCAAAGAACAGACTCCTATTTTTGTTGATCTTTTAAATTGTTTGTAGCGTCTCTATGTCATTTAATTCTGCTCTGATCTTGATGATTTACCTCTTTCTACTCACTCCAGGCTTTGATTGTTGTTGTTGTTCTAGTTCTTGTAGCTGTAGGGTTAGATTTTTTATTTGAGATTCTTCTATTTTTTTTTAGGTAGGCTGTATTGCCATTAACTTTCCTCTCAGGACTGTTTTTGCTGTGTTCCATAGGTTTTGGGCAATTGTGTGTTCATTATCACTTGTTTCCCAAAACTTTTTATTTCTTCCTTGATGTCATTGTTAACCCATTCATTATTTAATAGCGTGTTATTCATTCTCCATGAGTTTGAATATTTTTGAGTTTATTCCTTGAGGTTGGCTTCTAGTTTCAAGGCATCATGGTCTGAGAAGATGCTTGATATAATTTCAATTTTCTTGAATTTGTTGAGGCTTGTTTTGTGTCCTATTATGTGGTCTATCTTTGAAAATGTCCCATGTGCATTTGAAAATAATGTATATTTTGCCTCTTTGGAGTGAAAAGTTCTATATATATCAATTAAATTTATTTTGTCTAGAGTGTTGCTCAATGCCTCAATATTCTTGGTGTTTCTTTGCTTCAAAGATCTGTTCATTGTTGACAATAGGGTATTAAAGTCCCCTACTATGAGTGTATTGCTGTTGATATATTTTTTGTAGTCTTCTAATATTTTCCTTATATATTTCTGTGCACCTATGTTGGGTGCATATATGTTTACCAAGGTTACATCTTCTTGATGGGTTATTCCCTTAAGTATTATAAAATGTCCTTCTTTGTCTCTTTTTTATGGCCTTTGCTGTGAAATCTGTTTTTTCTGATATAAGTATTGCTACCCCAGCTTTTTTTTTTTTCATGTTCATTTGCTTGGAATACTTTTTTCCATCCCTTCACTTTTAGTCTGTGTAAATCTTTTGTTTTGAGGTCTGTCTCTTGTAGACAGAATATATGTGGGTCATGTTTTTGTATCCATTCCGCTACCCTATGTCTTTTGATTGGAGCATTTAGTCCATTTACCTTTAAGGTTATTATTGACAGGTATTTATTAATTTCCCTTTGTTCCTATGTTTCTCTCCCTCTCTCTTTTTCTTCGTTTTCTTATAGCATTCCCTTTAGCAATTCTTGCAGTGCTAGTTTGGTGGAGATGTATTCTTTTAGTCTTCCTTTGTCTGGGAAACTCCTTATTTTCCCTTCTATTTTGAAGATGACCTTTGCTGGGTAGAGTAGTCTTGGTTGGTGGCCTTTGTTTTTCATTTCTTGAAATATTTTTTGCCATTCCCTTCTGGATTGTAGTGTTTCTGTTGAGAAAATAGTTTTTTTCGGAGCTCCCTTGTATATTATTTGATGTCTTTCTCTTGCTGTCTTTAGGATGCTCTCTTTGTCTTTGAATGTTGCCATTTTAATTATGATTTGCCTTGGAATAGACCTTTTGGGGTTCAGTTTTATTGGGATCCTCTATGCTTCCTGGACTTGCATGACTTTTTCTTTCATCAAGTTGGGAAAATTTTCTGTCATTACTTTTTCAATCAGGTTTTCTATCCCTTGCTCCTCTTCTTCTCCTTTTATCTATATGTTTTGAATATTGTTTTGTCTCATGTTGTCCTGCAGTTTTCTTAAACCCTCTCTACTCTTTTTCAGTCCTTTTTAATTTTTTTGCTTTGTTTGGGAATTTTTTTTTTTCCTCTTACTCACTGATCAGGTCATCTGCTTCATTAGCCTACTTTTCGTTGATTCTACTGTGTTCTTCAGTTCAGAAATTGTATTTTTCATTTCTTCCTGGTTCTTGTTGATAGTTTCTATGTCTTTTTATGCTGGTATAGTTCTCAGTCTGTGTAAACTTACTGGCGCGTCCATCCCTGGCACTAGTAGGCACACAGCAGGTGGCGTCTCACCTGTTCAAGTCCTAAGCTCTGACTTCGAAACTTACCAGTCTGGGGTCCATTGCCTCAATTCAGCACCTCGCTATGGGAAGAGCTGGGCAATGGCTTAATAAGCCACCCCCACAGGTCAGGAGGAACAGGGGGGCAGCCTTCTTAACTCAAGGGACAGTGAGAGGCAATTAATGTTCACCGGGCACTTATTATATGCGAGGTGCTGAGCAGCCTTAAAATCTTTTTTAGTGTTAGATGGGGAATAAATATAAAATGGTTTATTTAACAGGTTTTTTTTTTTGAGTTATTAAACTTAGTGCCTTAAGTGCCTTAAGGTAGTCCTATATACTGAGTGAACTGTCACACTGGCCCCTAATTGCTTGGACTTTATTTCCTCTCGGCCTGCGAGCTAAGTGTCGCTGGTTCGATCTTCCAGTCAGGGCACATCAGAGAAGGAAAACTCTGACTCCAAAAAACCTCCGCTGCCTTGCGGCATACCTCTTCAGGGGAAAGGCTAAGGGAGTAAACCCCGACAGAAAATCCGGAGCCGGAGTCCCTAAGGCGGTTTGACGTTGTAGTCAACACCGGCAACTCCTGCGGCGCACCTGAAGCCAAGCTGTATTGACTCCGTCTTTCCCTTGGACCCTTCAGCTGCGAAGAGAGGGGGGGTCTGCTGCATGGGCAACAGCAGACCCTCCATATCACCCTGCCCAGGCTCTGTAGCTTCAGCTTCACTGGAGAGGACACTCCAGCATCATCACAAGATGTTGACTTAACACGGGAGGAGACAGTTACCGGTTATAAGCTCATCCGATTGGCGAAGGAAACGAGCGCCAGGGGTCTCCTCTGACGGTGGGAGAGGTCATCGCACCTCACTGGACAGCTACCGCCCGCCTCAAGCTGGGCAGCCTCCAGCCAATTAGGTGCCGTCTCGCCATGGCTCGCCTGCCCCACTGGGTGCGTGGGGATCAGTGAGGCGTCTCTTGAAAAGTGGGCCACAAAACACTCGCACCAGGCAATTCCAAGCAAACAACAAGAAAGAAGCCTCCAGCTCTTCGCCTCGCTAGCTGGAACATCAGGACCATGTGTCCCGGACTTACTGCAGACCTTCCGTGGATCAATGGTGCCAGGAAAACCGCCGTCATCGACAGGGAACTAGCACAACTACACATCGACATTGCGGCTCTACAGGAGACCCGGTTGGCCAACAATGGAACTATCAGAGAAACCAACTACACCTTCTACTGGCAAGGGAAGTCTCCGGACCAACCAAGACAGCACGGTGTTGGGTTTGCTGTGAAGAACATGCTTGTTAACTCCATAGAGCCACCCACAGGAGGCACAGAGAGATTACTTACCCTCTGATTGTCAACAACTTTCGGACCATGCCCTCGTGGTAAACAAGGTGCGCATAACGTCGAAGAGGTTGCACCACTCCAAGATGAAGGGTCGCCCACGCATCAACACCACTTGTGCCAGCAACCCAGTTAAGACCCAGCAATTCATCAACAGGATGGAAGATGCACTCGGCGAGGGAATGGCGGCATACAACATCATTGAATCCAACTGGTCACGTCTCCGCGACGCCATATACAACTCTGCCATTATTGCTTACAGGAAGAAAGAGCGGAAGAACGCTGACTGGTACGAGGCTCACTGGGAAGAAATGGAACCCGTGATCGAGGCTAAGAGGAAGGCCCTACTGGCTTACAAGGCCACGCCCACTCCCAGTACACTTCAAGCTCTACAGGCTGCCAGGAACAAAGTCCAGAAGACCGCCCGCCACTGTGCCAACACCTATTGGCTAAACCTGTGCAGAAGCATCCAGGAAGCCGCCGATATAGGCAACGCACGAGGAATGTATGAGGGTATCAAGAAGGCAACAGGCCCAATCCCCTCCAAGATCGCCCCCCTTAAGTCCAAGACAGGTGAGGTCATCACTGACCAGGAACAGCAAATGCGGCGGTGGACCGAGCACTACCTTGAGCTGTACGCAACGAGGAACACTGTAACAGACACTGCTCTTAACGCCATCCCAGACCTACTAGTCATGGAGGAGCTAGACACCCCACCTACTGCGGCAGAGCTCGGCAAAGCCATCGACCGCCTCGCTTGCGGGAAAGCACCAGGAAGCGACGGAATCCCTCCAGAAATCCTAAAGAGCGGGAAACCAGTACTGCTACAGCCGCTCCACCATCTACTCTGTCTCTGCTGGAAGGAGGGTTACATCCCCCAGGATATGAGAGACGCCAACATTATCACCATGTACAAGAACAAAGGAGACCGCAGCGACTGCAACAACTACCGGGGCATCTCTCTCCTCAGCGTCATCGGCAAAGTATTCACCCGGGTTGCTCTTGCCCGCCTGCAGACCCTTGCTTCCCGCGTCTACCCAGAGTCCCAGTGTGGCTTCAGAGCTGGCCCATCAACAGTGGACATGATCTTCTCCCTACGCCAGCTGCAGGAGAAGTGTCACGAGCAGCATAAACCACTCTACCTCGCCTTTATTGACCTCACGAAGGCGTTTGATCTGGTCAGTCGAAGCGGACTCTTCAGCTTGCTATGGAAGATTGGCTGTCCACCACATCTTCTTGCTGTGGTCATGTCCTTTCACGACAACATGCACAGCACGGTGTCCTACAACGGCGCAACCTCTGAGGCCTTCCCAGTCAGCAGCGGAGTAAAGCAGGGCTGCGTCCTCGCGCCTACGCTGTTCGGAATCTTCTTCTCCATGCTCCTCCAATACACCTTTAAGGACTGCAGCGAGGGTGTCTTCATTCACACCAGATCCGATGGCAAGCTCTACAACCTGGCCCGTCTACGAGCCAAGAACAAAGTCAAAGAGGTGCTCATCCATGAGATGCTCTTCGCTGACGACGCAGCCTTGACATCACACTCCGAAGAGGGACTCCGGCAGCTAGTCACTCGCCTTTCCCACGCATGCAAGGAGTTTGGACTAGCCATCAGCCTGACGAAGACGAACGTTATGGCTCAAGGCACGGGGACTCCCCCATGCATCACCATCGACGGATACACCCTGGAGGTTGTCAACGACTTCACTTACCTCGGGTCCACCATCTCGAGCTCTCTGTCAGTCGACTTGGAGGTCAATCGGAGAATCGCCAGGGCAGCCACAGTTATGGCCAAACTGAACCGGCGAGTGTGGAACAATTCCAGCCTCACTGAGAAAACCAGACCGCGCATCTACCAAGCCTGCGTACTCAGCACTCTCCTCTATGGAAGCGAGACGTGGACCACCTACGCAAGGCACGAAAGGAAACTCAACAGCTTCCACATGAGGTGCCTGCGACGCGTCCTGCATGTCACCTGACAGGATAAGGTCCCCAACACCGAGGTGCTGAAGCGAGCCAACATGAGCAGTTTGCATGCAGTTCTTAGTGAGAGACGCCTCAGGTGGCTCGGCCATGTCAAAAGAATGGATGCAGGCCGTATTCCCAAGGACCTCCTCTACGGCGAGCTAGCAGAAGGCCAGAGGATGACAGGGCGCCCAAAACTGCGGTTCAAAGACATCTGCAAAAAGGACATGACACAATGCTCCATCAATCTCAACACATGGGAAGTTCAAGCAGACGACCACCTAGCCTGGAGGCTCGCGGTCAGGCAAGGTACGTCACGCGCGGAGGCTGCGCGCAACGAGGAGGCGGTCCAGAAAAGATCGAGGCGGAGCAGCGTCAACAGCAGCAACAACAGCCATCTGCCTTCACCTGTAACAAGTGCGGCAGGGATTGTCACTCCTGAGTCGGACTGCACAGCCATTCTCGGCGGTGCAGATAGACTCTCAAGAAGCTACGCCATTGTCTCTCGAGACGGACGGCTGCCGCCGCTGCCGCCGACGACGACGACGACGACGAGTTCTCAGTAAGTTCCTTATAGCTTCCCCGGAGCTCTTTATAGTTCCCCTGGAGTTCCTTATAGTTTTCTTTGAGTTTGTTGAGTTCATTGAGCTTCCTCATTACTATTATTTTGAATTCCATGTCCAATAGCTTGCTTGCTTCTATGTCACCTATCCCTCCTTCTGGGAATTCCTCCTTTCTTTTTGGTGGAGTGTTGTTTCTGTTTGGTGGGGTGTTACTCTGCCTCCCCATTTTCGGCACTGGTCTTGTTTCTGCTACTTAGATTGATCTGCTTTTACTTTCTGCCTTTATGGTGTGAACTTCTTGTATACAGTTGTTGAGCTGCTGTCTCAGTTGATGCTCCTTGGAGGGGGAGAAGTCTGCTTAAGTGATTTCTCCAGTAGCACTTGGGATGCTTCTGTACTGGGACCTAGTCCACTGCTCTCCCAGCTCTTTCTTAAGAGCCAGCACCTAAAAGTTATTACAAAGTTCCTCTAGTTCATTTCATTGTCCTTTGTCCTCAGCCAGAGGTGAGTGCATCCCCTTGTGAAGGCCAGGGGTGAGTGGACCCATTGCACACCAAGGCGGGTGGATCCAAGGCAGACTGGTTGCTCTCCTGTTCTGGCAGAGGCGGAAGCTGGTGGGCGGGTTTGTTGTGGGCCTATTGGGGTGGGTGACACATTTGTTTCACACCCATTGGGGGGGAGTCGGTGTGGTGCCTGTGGCCATGTGCGGTTGAAGAGTTGGTTTTGTGTCCGTTGGGGCGGGGCCATGGGCACCTGTGTGCAGTGGCAGTGGACACCTGTGTGCGGTGGCTGAAGTGTTGGTTTGGCGCCTATTTGGGTGGACCAGAGGTGCCTGAGCATGGTGGCGGTGTGCACCTGCGTGCAGCTTTGGGTGTGCTAGCCTCGCACCTGCTCGGTCATGCCCGGGTGACACCCACGCGGGGTGTCCGGCACATTTGTTCGGAGCCTATTGGGCCAGGCCATAGGTGCTTGCCCATGGTTGCCAACATGCTATCCTCATGCTTGCTGAGCCATGCTAGGGTAGTTGGTTTTCCACCCATTGGGACGGGGCCCCAGGCACCTGTACACAGTGGAGGTGGGCCTCTGTGAGCTGCGGCTGGCCTGCTGTTCTTGCGCCCTCTGGGGCATGCCCAAGTAGCCTGGGCAAGTGACTGGCGCATTGGTTTGGCAACTATTGGGGCGGGCCAGAGGTGCCTGTACATGGTGGCCAGCATGGCCAGTGAGTTTATTTTGCGCCCATTGGGGCGGGGCCACAGGCACCTGAGCACGGTGGAGGTGGGCGTCTGTGCCTGGTGGCTGGCACTTTGATTTTGTGCATGTTTGGGCGGGCCCAAGGGGCACCTGGCTGCAGCAGCTGGTGAGTTGGTTGTGCTTCTGGACAGCGAACAAAGGCACCTCCATATGCACACTCGCGTGACCCAGGGGGAGGGTTGGGGAGTGGGTGAGTGTGCTTCTGTGCCAGGGCTCCTCAAGAATTTAATCCCACCCCTAACCTCCCCATCCCTCTCCCTGAAAAACAAAAGATTTTCTCTAAAAAGGAAAAACACATTCATACATACACAGTAGTACGCTGTTTCTTGCCTCTCAGTGCCAGATGCCACCTGGCCCACTCCTGGCTCTGCCAACGGGAAGAGCCCCGCTCTCCTCCTAATTTCTTTCTGGTGTCACTAAAAAGTCTTTGTGTACTTCCAGCCGCAGCTCGGAAAACAAACCCAGTCAGAAATCCTGTCTCGTCCCTTTGTCCTCCGCTATCCTCACCAATCAGGTCGCTCCCAGATGGTCTTCTCTGATTCAGCAGTGCCAAGGCTCGACTCCTGCCAGTGTCCAGCTGCTCACTGAGATGTTCTGTCTGCAATTAGTCCAAACTATAGACAGGTCTCAGGAGCAAGAAAGCGCAGCCTCCCCTCACTCCTCCGCCATCTTCCTCTCCTCAGAAGCTCCCTGATATGTAGCTCTCTTTCTCTTGCTTCTTTTAGAATTACCTCTTTGTCTTTATTATTTGCTATTTTAATTATGATGTGTCTTGGTACTGGCCTCATTTTGTTCATCTTGTTTGGGGCTTTCTGCATTTCCTGGACTTGCATGTAATTTTCCTTCAGCCAGTTAAGGAAGTTTTTAGTCATTGTTTCTTTAAATGAGTTTTTAGTCCCTTGCTATCTCTCTTCTCTTTCTGGTACATCTATGATGTGGAAGTTGATATACTTTATATTGGCCTAAAGGTTCCTTAAACTATCCTCATTTTTTTCTGCTCTGACTGGGTGTTCTACTACATTATCTTCCAAATCACTGATTCAGTCCCCTGCTTCATCTTACCTGCTGTTTATTTCTTCTATTGTATTATTCATTTTAGATGTTGTATTCTTCATTTCTGATTAGTTCTTTTTTTTAAGATTTCTATGTTCTTTTTAAGGTTGCTTTAGTTCTCACTCAGTTCCCTGTAGTTCTCACTTAGTTCCTTGACCATCCTTATAGTCATTTTTTAAACTCTATATCTACCAAGTTTCTTGCCTCCATTTCATTTAGATCTTCTGGAAATTTTTTATGTCATTTTATTTGGGGCATGTTTATTTGTTTCCTTAATTTGGCTATATCTTTGTTTTTGTTTCTATGCGTTAGGTAGATCTGCTATGACTACCCAATTCGGTGGGGTGGTCTTATGTTGTGTCTTATAGGTTCTAGTGCTGCTTTTCTTAATGATCACCTGAGAAGGAAAGTCCTTTATGTGGGTTATGCGGTACCTCCTGTTGTAATTGAGTCTTGATTGCTACTGGCCTAATTGTGCAAAGGTCAAACCTTAGGTTAGTTTATTGTGAGGATCAATTTTAACCACAGTGCACAAGCTGCTGTTCAGGTGCTGACCACATGAAGCAGAATTTGTCTCAGCAAGGTCTCACATCTGGCAAGATCTCCCTTTGAATATACACTTTGAGAAGCTAATTGGATCTCAGTCTGATATTGTCTGAAGCTGGTCACTGAATGTGTTGGTTCTGAGGCTTCTTGGGAGGTACTCTAGTGCAGTCAGATGCCAGAAACAGCCCATGACTGACCATGGGCAACCTGTTTGGAGTGACAAGCAATCCATAATTTGTGGTTCTGTTAGGCCTGGGAGTTCATGGGAAGGGCCAAGCCGCCAAAGCTTGCTTTTACCAGCACTGGGCCCTGGTACAAGTCAAGAAAATTCCCAAGTCAGCCTGAAATTTGCTTCCACCTGCCTTTGTCTATTGACTGCCTGTTAGTCTCAATCACTGAAAGAACCTCTGGTGGTATTTGAGTTGCATGAGGTATATTCTTAGTAAGTTACCAGGTAGGGGTGACGTTTGCCAGACCTATACATGTGCTACTGCTGGATCAGAGGCCACTTAGTAGATGTTCCCAGTATACAAAATTTAGCTGCTACCTGCTCTGCATTCTCACACACCTTTGCGTCAGGGTGGGGTCTCAAAGAGTCATCAGGATAAGGTCAGCAGCATTTATCTGGCCCAAACAAACCAAGATTTGGTCATGTGAAGGGAGGGCTCTACACTGGTTGGGTGTGCAAAGGAAAAATTTACTCCATCCTAGAGGGAACCAAATCAGTCTGTCCCCGATACTGCCAGGTACCTGATCTCAGCATCCACGGTTGCTGAGAGTTGGGAGAGGGGAAGATGCCAATTAGGTTCAGGGTAAGTTGAGGGGTGCGGCCCTCTTCCTAGAGCCACAAAACTCAGAGTGTGTTTGGTTCTGCATTGACCTTGGCAGAACAGAGTCATCTCCTGATAGGAGATTGGGAATGTGGGGCTGGCTACTGGGAGCACAGAGGGTGGGGCTAGAGGATTTCATATGAACAGGAGAAGCCAGTGAGTTTCATTGGAAAGTGGGCAGAATGACCTGCACTTCAAAGCCACATAACTCAGTCACTGACCCCCACTGAGTCTGCCCAGACCTCAACACCTCAGCCCAGGCAATTGACTCCTGAGCAGGGTGCAAGTTCCTAATGTTGATCAATAGGGTGTTCAGAGGTTGGGGCTATTGCTTTCTCCCAGGTTGATGCTGCAGGGAGGGTAGTGCTCCACCCAAGAAAGATGAGGTCTGTGATGGGGGAGAGCAACTCAGCATGAAGATACTAGTAGTGGCTGTCCCCAGAGTCAGAAATCCCAGTGTTTCCTCATGGACTCTAGTTTGTTCTACCTTCCCTTTACTGGAGCCCAGAGTGAATGCCTGTAAATGATATTTTTTTGTGTGTTTGCCCTTTAAAAGGGCACCTCTATCTCTAATGGACTCTTATCTCTCTCTACTGGACCAAATCCCTGCTTATTTTTATAAGCAGATATTCAATAGGCACTTCTTTCCAGCTCTGTTGCTCTTGGCTGCAAAGCCTGGTATAAGGTTGAAACCCCACACTCCTCAGGGGAATCCTTTGCAGTTGAAATATCCTTCTGGAATCTCAGTTGCCATCCATGGGAGTGGAGCCAACCCTTTCTTGTGTCTCTACGCTTCCTAACAATATGTATGAAGCTCTTTCTGCAAATTTTTCATTATAAGACATCTCTTCAGCTAGTTTTCAGTTGGTAAATTGGATTGATTGTTTTATATTTTAGTTGTGATTTCAGTTTGTTCCAGGGAGGAGGTTAGTGTAACATCCACCTACTCCACCACCATGTTGGATCTCTTTTTATTCTTTCTTAATTACATTTTTCCAAAGTTGAACTTCTTGCTGTTCCACAGTTTTAAGCTTCTGTTGCCCTTTGAAGTATGTCTTATTCCTTCTGTTGTTGAAAGAAATCAGTCATTATGAAGCTCTTTTCAAAATATGAAGTGGTTATAAGCAGGTTTAGAATAATTAAAAATCATTCTCAGTTTCCTGCCCCCTTCTATTTCTATCCTGTCAGTTTTGAGGATTTCCTAATGCTCCTCCAAGTCCTTATATTCACCCAGTTTAAAAAGGGAGTAAAAGCATTTTTGAGTTCTCAATCTCCTTTTCTTTGACACTAGGCTCCTGTCGGTCTCTTCATGCATTTTTCATCTTACATTAATATTTATAGGACATCACAATATAGTAGATACTGTATAACAGGGAAGACCATGTGAAGCCACTTCAGCCACTGATGATGCAGAAAACATCTTCTCAGCAGCTCTTGGCTTCTATAATACTTTCCCTCTGTGTGTACTTATAATCCACTTCCAACGCTCATTAAGTCTTAAGGAAAACTTTATCACCTTTCCTGTAGCTTTATGCTCTCCCTTGGACTATTATTCACCACTAAATACTATTTACTTATTCCTTCTTGCCATGAGCAATATTTATGGGTAAAAAAATTAAACTATGAAACTAGAAAATAATCTACTTTATGGTTGCTACAAAAAAATAATTCTGTTTTACAACCTTGGCTCATGACTGAGATGTACTTACAAAAAGGATATTGATTTTTTCAGGATTCCTTCTTATTAAGCTCTCCAAATTAATAACATATTGTTCTTTATCAAAATATTATTTTGGTATATCTCTGTCCTCCTAATGTGCTAGGGCTGGTATATCAAACAGGGCCTAGATCAGGAGAGTAACTGAAATCACAGACTACTAACCAAAGAAGACAAGAGGGAGAGCATGCCTTGGCCTCTGGGATACAAGGAGAACATCTTCAAATTCTCATCATTTTTTGTGGGTTTTCTCCCGGTAAGATTCTCACCCTAGTACATTCAGAGCACAACTACTGGTGGATGGCAGATAGCTACAGGTCTTCCTAGATAAGCTTTATCAGAGATGCATGGGGGAAAAAGAATGGAAAAATTTGGCCTTCTGAACCCTAAGATGTATTGTTCTTGCTCTCCTGTGTGGTCAGTGTAAATCTCTAGGCCGGACACTCTTTTCAGAAATCTCATTGAACTATCAGAAAAACTCTCAACAGAAATAACCAGTATCTCAGTAAACGACTCATAGAAGTATTGCTTGTTTTTTTTCTACTATTAAAAAATTCAAATGAACCTATTTGAGAATTTTTCTCATTTATACCTCCTTAAATAAATGATAATTATGTTATATTTATTAACAGTGTAAGTAATAATATTTTGAGTTCAGCATAGGTGCTATCCTTTCATAAATGTTGTCTGTAGCCTGATTTGAACATTTTGATATATCAGTATCAGGTGAGTAGATGATTAAAGTAAAATGTCATTACATGGTTTCATTAAATAGAGTGAGTAGACCTGGATTTTAAATGTCTTAAATTTAAATTTTATTTTGATATATGAAGGAGAAGAGAATTAATAAACAGAAATTTAGATATAAGATGAATCAGTACTTTGAATGTATTTTAAATTAGATTGAGCTTTTTGAGGCCACCCAGCAATTTTATAGAATGTCTTTGTGAGAAGATTCTGGTGCTAAAAAGAAAATTTTCCAAATGGCTCTGAAAGACTGGAGTTTCTATAAAATGATTTTTAAAAGATTTAGGTTATGCTACAGTTAATTATTAAGTGGACTATTTCAGAATTATAGGTTGAATTTATTTAAATGATTACTTGCCTGGGAGAAACAAATATGAAAGTGGAAAATAATGACAAATAATTAGATTAATTTATTTCTTATTTTTTAACAAGTTGATGTCTTGTTTATATGTGATCTTGATTTCTTTGGATAATACATAGAAACATATGGGAAATTAATCTAAAGAAGCAACACAGACCAATACTGTGAGAATAAAATGTAGCACCCATGAAAACAGAAAAACACAGTGTACCTTTGATTTCACAAGCAAATGTAGGGACATCTAAAGTTCTAGTTTTCTTTCTTCTTTAGGAACTTGGAGCATTTTTGCATAACAAAAGATATTCCTTGCTGAATAAAAATATAAAAAATACAGCCTTTTTATTAACTAGGCATAATGATTTCATTTATGCTTTAATCAAATTGAAACATGAGCACAAGAGGCTATTGGAAATAGGTAAGACAGGGTGTAGGGAATGGGGCAGGAAACAGCTAAAACCAGTCTTTTTACAAATCTGTAAATTGCATCATGGGCACTAACTAAAATGGAGCCAATTACATGTCAAAGAGAAGAAGGGTAAGAGTCACTGTGACTATTTCTCTGTAATGTCCCTGGAAAAGAAATTACTTTCTCATTGCTAAGAATATCTGAAACCAAGTTAGAAAGAAAGAAGAAAAAAAAAGATGTAAAAGACTCTTGCCATGTTCTTATTACCATTTGCCTTGACAGGAAAAACAACAGCATCTTGCCTCCTCAGCTTATTCCTCATCAGTGAACTCTTCCCCAAACAAGACACTGCACATCAGCCATTTGGGATCTTTCCCATCAGTGTTGTAATGAGCTCTTCTATGCAGCTTGTACTCTCTGTAAAGTGTACAGAAGCCAAGAGCAAGGAGTTGGTAATCTGGGCACCCACAGTTGTGATGAAGCATCGTCAGTTTAATCGTCCAAATCAAATATTTGGCTGTGCTTCATCAGATGCGTATATCATATTGTCACTGTTGTACTGGCAGGGGAGCGGAGCTCTGACTGAAGGAGAGGCACCCAAGGGAGAGGGGGATGGGGATAAAAAGTGTCCTTACCGTTGTGTGCCATCCTTCTGCAGAATCTCCTGCCCTTTGTTCATCTGAGTTTCAATCTAAATCTGTTGCCCATCTTGGACAACTGCCAAACCTGTATAAATCTAATGAAGAACAGCAGAGAAACATACCTTTAAATATTATTCCTCAAATTACTAGACTTTTACCATTATAGTATACTATCCACTTTTGTGCTATTATCCTTGATGGTGACACAGTAACATGCTTTTGAAAAACATCCAGTCAATATAGCAGTTTTTGCATATGTTGTTTCATCTGGTTCTTAAAGACAACTCTAGAAGTTAAGAGAAAGACTACAGATTAGAAACTGTCACTTTTTTTTTTATAGAAGAGACCTTAAGGCCTTCAGAGGGCTAGTAGCGAAATAGAATCCACAGGCTGCCCCAATTGAAATAGAACCCACAGTTATAAGAGGCTCGATTGCCTACTGCCAAAAAAGCATAATTCTCACTACCAGAGTTTGGTGAAAAGAGAAGGGATTGTTTATTTAAAGGTTATACAGATTAAGATTAACAGCGGATTTCTGCCATTAAGTCTTACTTTCTTTAAAACATACAAACACATAGTTTTGCCTTCCCCTGCCAAACCAGCCTAGTTTCAGAACAGAAAAGTCAGAGACACCATTTCCCTACTTTCCAGATACAGTTGAGCTTTACTGGCAGCTTCCAATCCTTCCTTCCTGATTGGGGAGGTTTTGCCTGTGTCACAGTGTTCTCCAGCTCTTAATCCAGAACCATGTGCTTTTCCCCTTCTACCTCCTTGCAAACTGTGTGGAGTTCCCCCTTTCCTTTCAAAACCACATAGTACTTCCTCTGCAAATGGCTGCTGCCTTCTTTTTAAATCCCTGACTGCAGCCTGTGACACAGTGGGCAGGGTGACCAATTGTGGTCATCCACCCATGAAATCTCATGCAGGCTCTATAAGCTCTTTCATCACAATTCTATAGTCAAAACTCTTCCCATCTTCTTGGCACCTTGTAAAGCACCAAAGCCATTTGCATAACTAAGACCGTAGCTACCAGCCATAGATATGCAAAAGCATCTTTTAGGAAAAATAGCTATGCTTCACTGAGTCCCTTCCCCCACCCCCATACCATGGGCTCTGGGGAATTTGGGGGACCCCACTCTATAACAGTAGCTCATAAAAGGAACTGGGAAGACAGTCTCAAAATCAGTGTCCACTTTTCTGAGTGAGCAATGGTACTTCTCTAGCTGCAATGATTGTCATTGAGAAAAGTCACTGACATTTTAAGAAACATTCATCCTCATCTTACAAATGTGCCACCCTCTGTCACAAATGTTCAAGAACAAAAACCTCTGTGGCTGTCTTCAAAAGTTGTAACAAAAAATCGTATTTTTATTTGTTTATCTTCTGCTGTTGAGAGAGAATATTGATTACACCAGCACAGTTTTTCAGTAACATTCCGATATCACGCCATTATTCTTGCTCTACCAGTTTGAGTGAACTGGACTGACTACTCTGGCCCTGATTCCCCACCACCCTTACCGCAGTTCCTTCCAACACTAGGTTCTGTTTTGTTAATTTTCATGAATCTAAGAGCTCATTCAAAAAACATGGAGCCTATTCCTGACTGTTATAGTCCAGTGGCTTGTGGTCTTCAATATACTGGAAGACTTTCCCCTGTGGCCTGCTTACTTGCAGTTCAGATAACCTGTCCTTAGATTTCCTATTGCTGAGTGCCACATGCCTGTTAGCACAAACTGCTACTTTTTCTAGACTTCCTGATGCTATATTTTCATTTGCTTTTTTACTTATTATAAAAATTTTCTGACATGTTGTTTTGCCTGCTGGTTCCCAGAAATTCCCCAGGCCTACCTCTCTAGATTTTATTACCTAAAAATATGCTGTCAATTATTAGCACCTGATTTTTCCCTAGACTCCCCACCCCAACATCCCAGTGTTTTCATTCATGCAGGCCAAGTTTATATATTACCTAAAATCTAATTAATAAGATAGATTTAGATTGTAATAGTTCTTAGAAGTAAGTAGTTTTAGATTTGATAAGGTGTGAGAAAGTAAGCCATGGTAAGATCCTTAAGGAGATAAATGAGTAAATGTAAATAGCACTTAAAAAGAATAATGTTACAACAACATTAAGAGTAGATTGTAGATCTGAGCATTACGGCAGTGATCAATGACAAGTTATTTGAATAAGAGTGAAGAAAATAGCAGGTGGGATTGGGAAGAAAAAGAAAATCTGAGGTATATTTCAGAAAACAAAGGGACAATGTTTCATTAATTTTTTCTTTTAGTAATTCTACACACATTTATTCAGTACATTTGTTATGGATTAATATGTTAACCCCAATTCATGTGTTGAAATCCTAACCCCTTTAGTACTTCAGAATATAAACATATTTGGAAATAAGACTCAGGTAGATATAATCAGTTAATATGAGGTCATACTGAATAAGGTGTCTCTAATTCAATATGATTGGTGTCCTCATAAAAATGAGAAATTTGGACAGGAAAGGTGATGTGAAGAGATATAAAGAGAAGATGGCCATCTACAAGTCAAGGAGAGAAGCCTGGGACATATCTATTTTTCAACCATTAAAAAAAAAAAAAAAAACAACCTTGCAGACACCTTGGTCTCAGGCATCCAGCCTCCAGAACTGTGAGACAATAAATTTTTATTGTTTAAGCCAACCAGTTTGTGGTATTTTGATATGGTAGTCATAGAAAATTAACATAAGTATGAATGTGACCCTTTTCTAGATTCTGAAACCACAGTGGGAATGGGGTGGAGGCAAAGCAGTTTCCCAACCTTGAGAAACAACTTGGCCCATAATATAAGCAAATAAGAATGCATTATGATGAGTGACATTACAAAAGTATGAAGTAAAGTTGCTTGGGAATATGAAAGCAGTTCCATTTAAAAGCTGACATTTTATCTGGAATTTAAGGGAAGGGCATAAATTTGTGAGAAAGTGAGAAGAACATTTTAAATAGAGGCAAAGATAAGAGACCTAAACAGAGTTAGGGGACAGCAATAGCACAGGGGTGCTGGAGCATATGTATGGTGAGAGACAGTTGAGAAATTGTTACAGAGTAAGGGTCCCCACAAATCCCCAGAGCCTGCGGGTTGAGGGATAGGGAGAAGGGAACAGTTTTTAAGATGCCTTTGCATAACTATGGCTGGTAGCTAGTGTCTTAGTTATGCAAATGGATTTTGTTTTTCCAAGGCCCCAAGGAGATGGGAGGGGTTTTGATCATGGAATGGTTCAAAAAGAACATACAGAGCCTGCACAAGGTTCTGTGAATGGTCAGAACCGGTTACCACACCCACTGCATCACAGGACACAATCAGGGATTTAAAAATAGGCAGCAAGCATTTTGACTTGGAGAACTCCATGCAGCTTTGAAAGGGAAAGGAGATCCATACGATTTGGAGAGAGAGTAGGGAGTACCACACCATTTACAAGGAGG
The DNA here is from genome assembly GCF_987537825.1 of Furipterus horrens. Lineage (NCBI taxonomy): Eukaryota > Metazoa > Chordata > Mammalia > Chiroptera > Furipteridae > Furipterus > Furipterus horrens. The sequence continues at coordinate 79,815,590 of NW_028327176.1, read as the reverse complement.
GCAGAAGGAGAATACTGTACCATGGGGCTTTGAAAGGAAAGGGAGAACCTCGTGGGATTTACAAGGAGGCTGGGAACTCCACTTGGTTCTGCGTTAAGAGCTGGGGGGCACTGCAACACAGGCAAAATCTCCCCAATCAGGATGGAATGATTGGTAGCTGCTGGTAAAACTGAACTGTGTCTGGGAAGTAGCAAAACTGTATCATTGACTTTTCTAAAATTAGACTGGTTTGGCAGGGGGAGACATTACTATGTGTTCGTGGGTGTTTTTTTAAAAAAATTAGACTTAATGGCAGAAATCCGCCAATAATCTAAATCTGTATAACCTTTAAATAAATAATTATTTTTTTCACCAAACTCTGCTATTGATTTATGATTCTGGTGGTGGGCAATCAAGCCCCTCATAACTGAAAGGCTCATGAGTTCTGTTACAAAATGAGGGTGGGGAATAGTATGATAAATTAAGGATACATCAGCTAAGAGATCCAGGTCAGTGATGTGAGTTGTTTTGATTTTTTTGGAGGATAACTTTAACAGAACTTTTAAAGGCGGAAGGATTGGCAACAGACTGGCAGCAGGGGGCTCAGGTAGGAGGCTCCTTAAGTATCAAAGTGAAAAATCATCAGGCAGAGGACTAAGGTAATATCCAGAGAACACAAACAAGAAAGACAGGAATTCAGGGGTGTCTGTGAGTAGAATTAGCTTGAATTGGAATTACAAATATAGGAGATAGATTAGGAATGAGGGCTGAGTTGGGGATGATATTCAATTGCCTTAAAAAAAGAGGATTTAGCACAGTATCAGCCATTAATAGAGACTTAATTAATGCCAATTGTTAATGAAGCTTCTGAGCTGTCCAGGTAGAAACTGGGCTGTAAATACAAGAGGTGGAATGTGTTTGAAGGAAGGTTTGAAAGGCATGAGGTTGAGTGTTTCTTTACTCATTCAAAATGTCTATTAAGTGCCAGCTCTCTGTGAGAGACTGACAATGGATGGTGTTTTCTTTTTTAAAGAAAACAGATTATCACAAATATTTTAAGAATTATTAAAAAACATATTGCAGTGCAAAAATATTCTGACTGGATGTAGGTTTACAAAAACAAAGAGACAAAAAGAAAAAAAAACAGAAAAATAATTTCCATTCTACATAATTTATTCTAAAACAAGGAAAACATTGTTTTGTTTTGTTTTTTAACTACAGGATTTTTTTTTAAACTGCCCAATTCAAATCCTGAATACCAAAGTTTAAATATCTTGTATACAGAAAAAAAGCCAATAAACCAATGAGAAAGAAGAAACACTGCTAAATAATTATATAGTTATCTGATTGAAGAGAGATGTGAAAAATCATGCCATGAAATTGTCAAATCTAGAGAGTCCAACACACCTTATTCCTCTCTTGTTACAATAAAAGGGCTGTGGCTCTGAGTCTCTGAAACCAATTTCTCCACATCACCTCTAGATTCATCCTTCATCGGTCTTAGTTCAAAATCACTTAACTCCTTCTCTCAGTTTGTTTCCCATTAATATTCAAGTCTCTCTCATCTTGAAAAAAAGGCTTCCCCTTTGTTCTGCTCTCTGTATCTGATTTAAGTTTCACAGCCATGCTTCTTCAGAGTGTCTACATGTCTTTAACCAGCACGTGAAAATGTCTCCATTTTCCTCTAGCCACATTCCTCCTTATTACTCCATCTTCACACTTTACTCAGGATTTCCTGACACCCTTGAAACAGGAATTCTCAAGAATATAACAACACAATGCCTGCATTTGACACAATAGCACTTACCAACTTTTTTTTTTAACTCAAACTTTTAAACAAATTTGTCATGGTTGACCACTCTCTTTTTGAAATAATTTTACCTTCTGTTGTTGTGTTTCCTTAAATTTCTTCAATCATTCCCTTTAAATCCTCTTTCTTAATCTTTTTCCTTTTCCAAAACCTCAGATCACTGAGATTCTCCTTTTATAGATTTAAAAAGTGTCAATTTGATCCTATATCTAGCAATCCCTTGAGAATCTCTGCCTTAAATTTAGTATTCATCAGCTATGCATCAAAGGCCTGGGCCTATCCTCTTTCCACAAGCCCTCTGAAAGATTTCATTTACGCCTGTGCCCTTAATTTCCAGCTATGTCCTGAAGAGCCCCAAAACTCTACCTTCATTCTCTAACTACTCAGTTTTCAAAGCTGATGTCCAGCTGTCTACTTATTCCCCAACTTAAATATATAGATCTATATACAGACCCCTCAAACTTTGATGGCCCAGACTAAACTCATGATGGTTCCCTCTCAGCATGTGTCTCCTCTGTACTCTCCATCAAGTGAAGAGCTAGTTGACCAAGAGAGACACCAGTATCTCATTCCAGAGTTAACTGTCATCAAGTATTCCTGAGTTATTTTCTAAGGATTTCCTTTGTATGTCTACTTTCTTATGATCCTCAGTTTCATCACCCATTTGTTGACTATCCTTTTGTCAGAATTATCCCAGGGCCATTTTTGGGTATCTGCACTTCTAGTGCAGTCAGCATTCAATTCATTTCTACATGGTGGCCAGAGTGATCCTTCTAAAGTATTCTGATAAATCACTCTTCCACTATAGGAGCTTTCCAGTGCCCTTCAGGAAACCTCCACATAAGGACATGTTAGCATAGATAGTTAACTAGACATTAATAAAGGAAGGAAGCAAAGGGAATCAGATATCAAACCTAATAAGCTTGGAAGCTGAATCAGACAGTAAGATGATTAAATCTGGAAGTTACAGCTTCAGATACCCCAGGGGATCACAGCATTGCACTGCCAAGAAAATTAACACCCTTTCCTCCCCTGTGCAGAAAGCAAGGGCTGGTTTGCTAATCTCCCTAGGGTATAACCAGTCCATTCACTGGGACTACAAGGAAGGGAGGAGTAATAACTAAAGGGAAAATTGCTCTGCTGGGCACATGACAAGTAGGATCCAAGATGGTGCAGGGGAACATCCTTTCAATATGAGGCATGCCCATTAGGAACTAAGTAGGTGACCATAAAAGGTGGAGCCTAGCTTGGGAAAAAGATCAAATTGGATAAGGAACACAGAACCCCAGAAAAACTAGGAAATGGATTGTTTAGGGGAAGGACCCAGTGAAAGCCTGCGAAGTATTGAGAAATTGATCAGTTATTTTCAAAGAGTATCTGGTCCTTGCAAAGTTCTCTTACCTGGTAACATGTAATGGCCCCGTTTGCTTCCACATTCTCTCTGTGTAACAGCCATTTAGGTGAAACAGCTACCTGGGGTCCGGAAGCTACATGAAATTCAAGTTTGGGCTCAAGAACTGGCCCAGGCCCAGTGTGAGCTGAAGCGCGGCTGGTAACAGACTAAGATGGCTGGATGAGGACAGACACAAAATAGACTAGGCCTTAGCATGACACAGGCTTTCTGGACACTGGCCTTATTTCTGGGCCTTCTGGAGACAAGGCCAGACTTTCTCCACAGTGAGACAGAGGTGAATCCAAGACAGATTTTGTGTTTGCTCCACCTTCAATAAGCCCTCCCATTACACTACATCCTTTCATGTGTGGTCCTCAAAATGCTTTTCTTGTGACACTGCAAGGGCCTTAGTTCCACTGGTGACATCAGTAAGTATCTTTTAGGTACTCCTCTGATTACCTCTCAAGTCTAATCTCCACAGGTCTCCATACTATGCCCATTTTATACTTTGGTAATAATAAACTTCTTGTATTTTTTTTTTTCAGATATGCTATACTCATCTCACCTCATAGACATAGTATATGGCTTTTCTTTGTTTAGTACTTGTTTGTTCTTATTCATTCTTCATAGTTGATTTTGGACTTCCATTCCTCTGGGAACCATTTCTTAACATTTTTAGGCCCTTGTTCTTCTCCCATTATACTCCATACATCAATATCATAAAATCTGTTCCATTTCATTATAATTATTTATGTAACTATCTGACTTTATTTGTAGGTTTCAGTCTCCTTAATTGGACAGCTTGTTTATCTTTACTCACTATTATCACATTAGTACCCTGTATTCTGTATTGTGCTTAGTTTGGTGGACAGTCAATGATTTCACTAAAAAACAGTATGAACAAACAAACCAGAAACAGACTCAGATACAGAGAACAGCCTGATGGTAGTGAAGGGGGTTGGGAGACTGGGTGAAAAAGGTGAAGAGATTAAGAACTACAAATTGGTAGTTACAAAATAGTCATGGGAATATAAAGTACAGCATAGGGAACATTGTCAATAATATTGTGATAATTATGCATGGTGCCATTTAGGTACTAGAAATATCAGAGGGAACACTTTGTGAAGTATATGATTATCTAACCACTCTGTTTTGCACCTGAAATTAATACAAAATAATATTAAATATAAAGTGTAATTGCAAAAATTAAAAAATTAAAAAGTTTTAAAGTTAATTAATTTTTTGGAAAAAATAATTCACTAACAAGTAAAATAAAAGGAAACATTCTTGAGGAAGTCTTTGTCTCCCAAGTAAAAAGAAAAAAATCTCACCAGAAAAATAGCTTTTTGCCTTTTTCTTACTCGGAATGTAGATGTGATTCTTAGATGCAACAATATTTTGTGACCATGAGGATGAACATAAAAAAAAGAAAAAATTAGTCAAAGCAAGAAGTTAGAAGGAACCTGGGTCTTGGTTGACATCTGTAAGCAGTTTCCCAGCTCTGGATAACTATATTTATACCTGATTTTATGCAAAAGGATAATTTTCTGTATAGTTAATTAAGCCATTATCAGTGGGCTCTATTATTTGTTGTCAAAAGTATTTTTAATGACACCTTCTTTATCTGAATCATGGATGTAATTGTTGAATAATAAAGAGTATTGTTGTTCAATAAAATATTGATTGCATTGAGTATTATGTAACCCAGGTGTCAACAATTATTTTTCTATAAAAATACGGAAGTGAGTGTTTTAGACCTTGAAAGGCAAATGGCCTGTTGCAGCTATTTAGTTGTGTTGCTATAGAGAAAAACACTCTTAGATCAGAATATGGCTGCTTCAGTAGAATTTTTTTACAAAAACACATAGCAAACCAAATGGAGTCCATGAGCTGTGGTTTCCTGACTTCTTATAAAACCCAATGATGTTCAATTTTTCATAGTCATTGAAATCTTTCTTCAAATAAATATTAGGAAGAGCATCAAAAGTACTATGTACAGAGTTGCTCTAGTTGAAATAGCATGGGCAAACCTCTCTTCCGCTACTTTTGCCCACCTTTGCCTGAACCATGTGTATAGTATATCATGATAGATTTTTGTCAAATGCATTGCAGAATTCAGTATTAGCTAAATAGAGAGGGTATTCATTCTTTGATTATGTAATTAAGAAAAACTGGCTGTTCTTAGGAAACTTACGTTGTTTACTTGTGATTATATATTTTTTCAAAATATTTACAAATTATCTCACAGTTTGGGGAAATCTATTGAACAATCTGCAACTTCTTTGAGAGCTTTATAATCTAGCCTCCTACAAGGGTTGAGGACTTTTCTCAGAGATTCTGGGAGAGAGTTAAAATGTCTCCTTTATTCTCATAAGATACAAATAATAATTATTATAACATTTCTAGTTTGAAAAAATAATATTGGTCTTGAAGAAAAAGAAGTAAAGTTCAAGTCAAATAGTTGTTCTTTTTCTTTCTCATCTGTTGAAATCATGTCAACAATTCTCAATGAAGGAGCCATTTCATTTCTAATACTAATCTAATAGGGAATTTTATTAACCTTTGGTGTTTTCAATTGCCTGGGCTACTTAAATGTCTATGTTCTTTTTATGATAATACTCATTCATGGATAAAAATTTTTCCTTGTTTAAAAATTTTTAATTTGATATTTTCACTTAACCAAAGTCAAATAAATCTTACAATGAGAAATCACCAGCTCCTTCTGCTTCCTCTCTTCACCCTGATTCTTGGAGGCAATAATTTTGAACATTTTTAGCTGTTTCATATAGTTTTTACATATATATTTTTCTTATATTATTGCTATTGCTTTATTTTTATACAGTATTTTCTTAATATTTCAATTTTCTTTCTTTTTATTAAATTTATTGGAGTGACATTGGTTAAAAAGATAATATAGGTTGCAAGTGTACATTTCCGTGATACTACGTGATCTTCATATTTCATCCTGTGCCCACCAATTGAAGTCAAATAATTTTCAGTCACCAAATATTTGACCCTGTTTACCCTTTACTACCTTCCACCTCCATTTCCTCTGGTAACCACCGTATTGTTGTCTGCGTCCATGAGTTTTTGTTTATTTGTTTTTTTTGTTTATTTATTTTTTTCAGTCTTACATCCCACATATGAGTGAAATCATATGGTTCTTAGCTTTTTCTGTCTGACGTATTTTGCTTACCATGATATTCTCAAGGTCCATCCATGCTGTTGCAAATGGTTGAGTAGTATTCCATGGTGTATATATATATATATACCATATCTTCTGTAATGTTCCTATTTTTGATATAATTCAGTGTCTTTCTAATGCAAAATATATAAATTTAACTCCATATATATCTAGTAATCAGATTAATATTAGATAACTATATTTTATTAATTTAAAAAGTATATCACTGACCTGTGAAGTAAGCAACAATTGCATTTTATTTCTTTTTAATTTTTCTTATCTTAAATTTTTTTCTCTTAAAAATAATTTTAGTTGTCTATGTAGTTAATCTTTTTTGGCTATGCTACTATTATTTTATCAACTTCAAAACACCAAACTTGATTCTCTGATTTAACATAGTTCAATATAAATTAGTATTTCCATCATTTTCAAATACAATAAGAGTTTTAAGTTCTTTAAGTTAATTACCTTCATCCCATTGTATTTTTCATGAGTATTAAATATATTTATATTTAAATTCTACAAGACTGTTATTATTTTTTACAGTCAGTCAACATACAGATTTACCAAAATAGTTACTATTTACACTTTTTTTGCTTTTCCTTCTTCCCTTCATTGTTTTCACTTGGTTTAATTTATTTGTGCCTGAAAATATCCCTTATTACTTTTTGTGGAGGCATGCTGAAGTTGTGTTCTGTTTCTCTTGTCTGAAAAATCTCCCAGGACCTTTTTGCTGGTTATAGAGTTCTAGTATACCACTTATTTTATTGTCTCTGAGTACATTGTTTCCCAGCTTTCTATTTCTTTTGAATAGTCAGCTGCTAGGCTTATTATTGCTTTTTTGATATTTAATAATGTGATATTTAAACAAAATCCACTGTTGTGCTAGTTACTTTTTATATATTTTCATAGGTTTTCTGCCATTTGATTCTAATGTGCCTACACATGTGATTTCATTCTTCTTAAAATTTTTATTGATTTGTTTTTGGAATTTGTTAAGAGTTTATAAACTGTAATGTAATAGGTATGTGACTATGCTTCTCACTAATTTAAAAAATTCTGTTAGTATCTCTAGGTATTGCTTCTACCTCATTTCCTTCCTTCCATTTGTGAGGCTAATAACAGGTGTGTTAAACTTTTCACTATAACTTCTATAATGTTACAACTTTTCCTGTATTTTTATTCTTTTTTCTTTCTTCTTCTGTGCTTTATTCTGAATATTTCCTACTGAAATTTATTCTAGTTCATAAAGCCTCTCCTTTGATGCAAGCATCCAGCTATTAAATTTATTCGTTAATATCCAATTTATAGTTATTAACAAATATACATATTTGTTTTAGACTTTCCATTTTATTTCATTTTAAATGTTTTTTACCTTGATAAAAATTGCCTATTTTTTGTATATAAATCAGAATTAATTTGATGTATAAGTGTTAACTGTAAAATGTGTGTTGGTTTCCTTTTTGTTTTTCTTTCTTTGTCTTCTTTGTTGATAGATCTTAGACTGGTGTGAAAAATTCTCTTCCAATTCAAGGGTTGACAGGATGTGGTATTATGAAGAGTCTCTGATATGAAGGTACAGAAAAGACCACTGCTGACTATATCAAGTTACTATACAAATTAGTTTGTCTTTTTGGCAGAAATGAGCATCAAGGCCTCATGACATGGTGAGCCTGTGCAGAATTAAGTTCCCCTTCATCTCACAGAGTATAATTTAACTGGGATATAAGGCATGGTGAACTGACAGTGGACTGGCTGTCAAATTCCACTCATTATTTCAGTGAGATGTCTTTGTGTATGGTGCTACCTAAACAGAACTTTCATCATGGTCCCATATGCAGACTTTCATATATACAATCAAATCCACAAAGTCTGTCAGGACTCCAAGAACTTCTTAAGTCTGTCTTGGGAATATGAATTCATAATCTGCTTGGTCTGTAAGGTTATAAGTTTTATAAATGTATTTATAAGGCATTTTATATACTTATATTTTAAATATATTTAAATATTTTAAATATATTTTATCCTCATCCAAGGACATGCCCATTGATTTTAAGGAGAAGAGAACAGAGGGAGAGAGAGACAAAGAGAAATGTTGATCAATTGCCTCTCATACACACTTGACTGAGCACTGAACCTGCAACCTAGGAATAAATATGTTTTTTTTTTTTTTTATGTGATGTTAAATTTCACGATGTTACTAAAATTTTTGAAAAAAACACCATTTAAACATTTTACAATATCATCCCAAATACATATAAAACATTTCCAGAAATGTTAGCTGAGTGAATTTTGTACTGACACAGGTATTTAATACCAAAAGCCTCTGCCAGTTTCTTTCATTCACAGGATATTCTCTTTTGTTGAGCAAGTAAAAAAAAAAAAAAAAAAAAAAAAAAGCATTTCTAACAGGACAATCATGAAAAATCATGATTATACAGGAGGGAAATAATTACTGGAGCAATTTTGTGAACTGAATCCCATTGTAAGAGCCCATTATTTAAGCTGAATGTAGAGCCTCTAGAAAGCTCAGTATAGATCATATCTGAAAGAAAATAAATGACTGAAATGAGAGAAATGCTTTTTTAGAAATAGAGTATCTAAATTTCCTGGAAAAGTTCTCATTATATATTTATAACCTACTTGAATATATTTACTCATTTATTTTCTTTGATACTTCAGTGATGAAATTGAGATGTACTGTCAGAATATCTGACTCTAAAAGATCTTGAGCATAGTCTTCTGACTTCAAGATGAGAATAGTTTTTAACATTCACTAAGGAATTCCTTCAAATAGCTCATTTCTTTCATTTCTTATCTTTACAAATTGCAAAGGGTCAGTTTTGATGTCTGTTTAATCAAAACTACTTAAATGAATAGATTATTAACATAATAAAAAGGTGTTATTTCAGAAGCAAACTTTAAGGAGACCCAGAGATTGGCCTTTATACTGCCATTAACTGAATGGTTGGGAGCAATTCTGGGTTTCCAATATCCTAAGTCTCAAATGACAAGATTTTTAATTTTGAAATTTAATTTAAATGTTAACTGTTTTGTGAATTCTTTTTTGATTCTTTTGTTGGATTAAAATTTGCTTCCTAATACTAACGCTTCTTTTTTTTTTTTTTTGAAATTTACTATTTTACTCTACTAGTAATTTGCATGCTTCAGCCCTGGCTGGTTTAGCTCAGTGGATTGAGCGTCGGCCTGCGAGCTAAGTGTCGCTGGTTCGATCTTCCAGTCAGGGTACATCAGAGAAGGAAAACTCTGACTCCAAAAAACCTCCGCTGCCTTGCGGCATACCTCTTCAGGGGAAAGGCTAAGGGAGTAAACCCCGACAGAAAATCCGGAGCCGGAGTCCCTAAGGCGGTTTGACGTTGTAGTCAACACCGGCAACTCCTGCGGCGCACCTGAACCCAAGCTGTATTGACTCTGTCTTTCCCTTGGACCCTTCAGCTGCGAAGAGAGGGGGGGTCTGCTGCATGGGCAACAGCAGACCCTCCATATTACCCTGCCCAGGCTCTGTAGCTTCAGCGTCATCGCAAGATGTCGATTCAACACGGGAGGAGACAGATACCATGTCACTCCCGAGTCGGACTGCACAGCCATTCTCGGCGGTGCAGATAGACTCTTAAGAAGCTACACCATCGTCTCTCGAGACGGACGGCTGCCGATGAATTTGCATGCCTATTGGTCTTTACCTTCTTAGGTAATGCTATAATTTTGCATGCTTTTCTTTTTGAAGAAAGTTACTCGTGGTATTCTTATTTATCAGCATAGGGTAAGTAATGCTAAAGTTAAAAATCAACTAACAAATCCAATTTCTTAATGACAAAAACCTTTTTTTTTTTTCACCCAAACTGCTTATCTGGTGCCCATTCAGAGATGTCGTCGTCGGCAGCCGTCCGTCTCGAGAGATGATGGTGTAGCTTCTTAAGAGTCTATCTGCACCGCCGAGAATGGCTGTGCAGTCCGACTCGGGAGTGACACGGTATCTGTCTCCTCCCGTGTTGAATCGACATCTTGCAATGACGCTGGAGTGTCCTCTCCAGTGGAGCTGAAGCTACAGAGCCTGGGCAGGGTGATATGGAGGGTCTGCTGTTGCCTATGCAGCAGACCCCACCCTCTCTTCGCAGCTGAAGGATCCAAGGGAAAGACGGAGTCAATACAGCTTGGCTTCAGGTGCGCCGCAGGAGTTGCCGGTGTTGACTACAACGTCAAACCGCCTTAGGGACTCCGGCTCCGGATTTTCTGTCGGGGTTTACTCCCTTAGCCTTTCCCCTGAAGAGGTATGCCGCAAGGCAGCGGAGGTATTCAGAGATGAAGGCTGAAAGAATTTGTACTATCTTCTAGGTTAATCACCTTGGAAATGAATCCTCCTTAGTTGTTAAAGCAGAAGAGTCCATTGCCGGTTTATAAGTATATTTACCTGTTGGTGATATCTGGCACTTCCGCCTACAGTCCATGGGCCAGAAATGGGGATATGACTTCCCAGTGCAACTGACACTGCAGGTGAGAAGGTGGACATTTGACAAATACTATGGTCGATGCCAAAACAACTTCATTTACTTCAACACTATTCTGTTTCTCTAGTGGGGAGTCATATTTCTAGCTTTCAGATATATCAGATTCAAATAGATGAAATGCTTTCAAGGAATCCAGAAAAAAAATGACACATTATCTTGAGAGAAGCATGCACAATAATTACAGCACATTTACTGTCAGAGCCGTGCAAGCAAAATGGCAATGTGCTGGGAGAAAAACAAAAGTTCAATACTAAAAAAAAGTCTAAAAATAATGCAGAATGAAAAGATTTTATTAGAGAAACATTGAGTCAATTAATTCTAGAACTATTCTACAAGAAATGTTAAAAAAATTTCTTCAAACCAAAGGAATTTTCAAGAGGTCAGAAAATTGGATTCATACTTAGGAATAAAGAATAAAAGTAGCCTTAAATTTATTTAGCTATATCTTTTAATTACAAGGTCAATGAGTATTCCAGAAAAAATAGTAACAATGTATTTGTTTATAAGATATAAAAAGTAAAATATATAACAGTAATTATACAGAAAATTGAAGGGAGAAATTGGAAATATAGTTTAATAAAGTGTTATACTACACATGAAACAAAATTGAAGTTAGATGCATATTATATAACAATGAATAGACCAAACCTCTGAGTGACTACTATAATATTTTATAAGAAATATAAATAATAAATCAATAGAAAAGATAAAGTGAATTATCAAAAAAATGTTCAATTAAACCCAGAGAAAGAGGGAGAGAAAATAAACAAGGAACAAACTGAAAAAATATAAAACAGTAAGCCAGCTTGTATACTTTATTTCATACTAATTAATAATCACTTTATGTTTTCCAGGAAATAAATATGTTTTTCTGAAATATTATTAACTTTAAAGAAGCATATCATACAGAAGGATTTTTCCCTTTACAATATATATAATGGTAGAAAATTATAAAATTACATAAAACTATATGGAATAACAAGGGTGTATTAGGTAAATTATGGCAAACTAGTTTTATGAAATATTATGAAATATTCAAATGCAGTTATGAACACCACTTAGCAATTCCAACAGGTTAAGTAAGAATATACATTACACTTATATAATTATGTGTGATATGTTAGCATATGAGCTAAAATGCAGAGTTGAAGATGTCCTTGATATCTCATTACCATAATTTAACTCATCTTAATATATTTTTTATTATTTAGTTTTATTTAGCTATGATTTACATGTAACATTTTATTAACTTCAGGTATATAGCATAATGATTCAATATTTCTATGTACTGATAAATGACCACCACAGTAAATCTAGTTAACATCCATCCTTTATACATAGTTACAATTTTTTTATTGTGATGAGAAAATTTAAGATTGTTTTCAGCAACTTCCAAATATGCAATATAATATTATTAACTTAGTCATCATGCTGTACATTATATCCCTATGGCTTAATTACTTTATAAGTAGAAGTTTGTGTCTTTTGATTCCTCTCCCCATTACATTTATTCACCAATCCCTTCTTCTCACAACCATCATTTTCTTCTCTTCATCTCTAAACTTGGCCTTGCTTTGTTTTAGATTCCACATGTAAGAGAGGCCATACAATATGTTTCCTTATCTGTTTGACTTTTTTTTTGTTTAGCATAATATCCTCAAAGTCCATCCATGTTGTTGCAAATGACAAGATTTAATTCCCCTTTATGAGTTGAATATTATTCCATTCTCTACTACATCTTCTTTATACATTCACCTATTGATTGATACTTAGGTTTTTATTTGTGATTATTGTAAACATGGCTTCAATGAACATAGGAGTGAATATATCTTTCCAAATTAGTGTATAGGATTTCTTTGGATAAATATTCATAAGTGGAATCATTGAATCATGTGATACAAGTTCTATTTTTAATATTTTAAAGAACCTCCATACTGTTTTCCATAGTGGTTGCAGCAATTTACATTCCCACCAACAATGCATGAGGAGTCCCTTTTCTCCACATCCTCAACAATATTTCTTATTTCTTGTATTTTTAATATGTCATTGTAACTGGTATGAGGTGATATATCATTGTTTAAATTTACATTTCCTTGATTATTAATGTTGTGGATTTTAATTTTATATGTCTATTGGCCATCTATATGTCCTCTTTAGAAGAATGTCTATTCAGATCCTCTGCCCATTTTTAAAAATTGAATTGTTTGTCTTTGCTATTGAGTTGAATGATTCTTTATATGTTTCTGATGTCAGATATATGATTTACAAATATTTTTTCCCATTCTAGAGGATGTCTTTTCATTTTGTTGATAATTTCCTTTGCTGCACAGAAGCTTTTTTTGTTTGATGTAGTCCCCTTTGTTTATTTTGTTTTCATTGCCTTTGCTTTTGGAGTCAGATGCAAAAAAATAATTGCCAGTGTCAAAAACCTATGTTTCCTTCTAGGAGTTTATTTTTGTCTCAACTTTCATATTTAAGCTGTTAATCAGCTTTGAGTTAATTTTTGTGTATAGTGTAATATAATAGTTCAGTTTTATTATTTTGTATGTTTCCCAATACCATCTTAAAGAGACTGTCCTTTTCCCATTGTATACTATTGGCTCCATTGTAGTAAATTATTAACCATATATGTGTTGTTATATTTATGAGTTCTCTATTCTGTTCCATTGGTATATATGTCTGTTTTTATGCCAAAATTATATTGTTTTGATTAGCATAGTTTTATTCTTTCTCAAGATCGCTCTGGCTATTTGGAGTCTTTTCCAGTTCCATACAAATTTTAGGTTTGTTTGTTCTATTTCTGAGAAATATGCCATTGGGATATTCACAGGGATTACATTGAATCTATAGGTTGCTTAGGGTGGTATGGAAATGTATTTATCTTTCTTCAATAATCATTTTAACTGTAAATGTTCTAACAAAGAAGTTCAAAGATGGAGATAGGCAGATTAAATAGCAAAGAATAAGGAGCAAATTAATTCTATGCTTGCTACAAAAAAAAAAACACTTTATATATGTAAACATAGACTGAAAATAAGAGGATGGAGTAATATACACAAAAAATTAATTCAAGCGGAGCTGGTGTAGCTTTACTATTGGGTAAGCCAAAAAGTTTTTCTTTTTTTCTGTAAGATGGCACTAGTAATGTGTAGTTGTCGTTAATGTCATTCAAAGTAATTTTGTTGATTGTATTTTGACAGCTGTCATATCAATATGCATTTAGCAAAACATCAAAATTGTTGAAATTTTGTGTAGCCATTTTAATATTGAAGATGGAAGAAAATAAGCAGCACTTTCAGCATAATATGCTTTATTATTTCAAGAAAGGTGAAATGCAAAAGAAAGATTTGTGCAGGTTTTGGAGAAGATGCTGTGACTGACCAAATGTGTCAAAAGTGGTTTGCAAAGCTTTATGCTGAAGATTCTTTCTGAATGATGCTCCACAGTCAGGTTGACCAGTTACAGTTGATAGCAATAAAATCAAGACATTGAGAACAATCAATGTCACTACCATGCAAGAGATAGCCAACAAACTATTGGTGAAAATGAAAAATATCTTTCATTTTACAAAAAAACCTAAATGAACTTTTTGGCCAACTCTATACTTTCATAAAAAGTAGACAAGTAATGTTATTAGGGTTTTAAATATATATTATGTAATGATCAATAAATAATTTTTTCAGGAGGTTTTAACAAATCCATATGTGTATACCTACCAATAGAACTTACAAATTCAGAAGCAAGCATAAATAGATCTGAAAAAAAATCAACAAATTCACAATTATATTTGCAGTAGTAAAACTGTTTTTAGTAATTGTAGAATGAGTATACAGCAAATCAATAAGCATATAAATGACCAGATCAGCAATATCAATCAACTTGGCCAAATTGATATTTATAGAACACTTTCTTCAACAGCAAAAGAATAAATACATATTTTACTCAAGTGCCTATGGAAAATTCACCAAGAATAGAACATAAGTTGGGTAACAAAGCACAACTTAGAGAATTAAAAAGAATAAAAAAACAAAAACTATATTGTTAGGTCATAATAGAATTAAAGTAAAAATTCATATGCTGTTGACATATAATGTACCTCTCACCAAAGATGTTTATTTTGTAATACTAATGTCTAAAGCCTTTGAGAAGTGAGTGTACCTTATATGTCAAAAGGGACTTTGTTGATGTGATCAAGTTAAAGACCTTGGAATGATGGGTAGACTCTCCAGTTGAGCCTACTATAATTATTAGGGTACTGAGAAAGGCAAGAGGGTCAGAGTCATACAGAAAGAGGTGTAATGACAGAAGAGGAGAGAGAGGGGAAAAAGAGGGGAGGAAAGGGGAGGAAGAGGAGCTGTAGAAAGGAGGAAAAGGGTAGGGGGAGGAAATGGGAGAGAGAGGGGAAGTAGAGGAGAAGTAGAGGAGAGGAGAAAGTGAGAAATTTGAAGATGCTACTTTAATGGTTTTGAAAAAAAAAGAAAGGTCACAAATCAAGGAATGCAGGAAGTCTCTAGAAATTAAAAATGGCAAGAAAAAGGATTTGGATGGTAAACATTTTAAGAGAAAAATGTCTATATGGGACTTTTAAAAGCTACAACATATTCTTGGGAATTTAGAAGACCATGTATATGTACATCACCTTGAATGTGTTCAAGAAAGACCTGGGAAAATCCTAATTTCTCACAATGGATAATCTTGAGACTCTGCAAGTAGGATATAAAGGCTAACACAGAGCTATAAAGGGCCTGAAGAAAGATTAAAAGCATGCTCAAACACACATACAACTCAGCAAAGATTGGGAGAGTCCACAGATATTAAAAGAATTAAAAAGTGAATACTTTGAGTACCTCTGTGCCCATAAATTTAACAACTTAGAAGAAATAGGAGAATTTTCTGAAAAACATAAATGATCAAAACTCATTCAAGAAGAAATAGAAAACCTATATAGTTCTATAGTTTTGAGGGATTTGAATTGGTAGTTAAAAATCTAATAAAATTTTAAAAAATAAATGATTTCACTGCTAGATTATATTAAACATTTAAAAAAGAAATGGTATCAATTCTCCACACTCTTATTTTGAAATTTCAATGGGAGACAATACTTCCCAAGTCATTTCTAAACCATAAACATCACAATAAAGCCAAATTACAGATAAAGATATCTCATAATATAGATGCAACAATCTTCTAAAAATATTAGTGAACTAAACTTACAATATGTACTCACAACCAAGTTGGATTTGCCCCCAGGAATAAAAGATTGCTTAAACATTTGAAAATCAATCAGTACAGTCCACCACTTGAATAGTGAAAGCATATGATAAATGATAGGATTATATCAACAGATAAAGTAAATTATTTTTTAAATTAAACATGCTTTTATAATAACAAAAACTCTCAGCAGAAAAAAAAATAAAAGGATCTTATTAATTTCATAAACCATATTTTTGACAACCTACAACTAACATTGCACACGGTGATAAAATATTGAATGTTTCTGCTAAGAAAGGATACATATTCTCATTACTCTATTCAACATCATACTGAAATAACAATTGTAATCAGAAAATAAAAAATACAGATTTGAAAGGAAGAAATAAATAATTGTCTATTCACAGACAGTACATCTGTTTGTGTAAAAGAGTCCTCAAGATTTACAAGAAGCTCCTAGAAATAATAAATTTCCAAGTTTTTAAGACACAAGGTCCATATTTGGAATGTGATTATATTTCTACACAGCAACAATGAACAACTGAAATTTGAAATACAAAAAATATTACTTCCAATTGCACTTAAATATGAAATACTTAGGGAAACCTGACAAGATACATGCAGCATCTATATGCTAACACTATAAATATTGATAAAATAAACAAGAAATATTAAAAGACTCAATATAATTAAGATGTTTATTCACTTCAACTTGACTTATAGAATCCATGCAATCTCACTGATAAACTTAAAAATATTACTTTCTAGTTATTGACAAATTTATTTTGACATTATATATAGAGTCAGAGGACTTATGGTAACAAAACAATGCTTTAAAACAAGACAGAGGATTCTCATACCTAATTTTAAATGTACTATAAGTATGCAATAATCTTTACAACATAATATTGGTGAAAAGATAGACACATAGTTCACTGGAACAGAATAGATAACTCAGAAATAAACCCACATCAATAAAACCAACTGCTCAAGAACAATTCAATGGAGAAATGGTAACCTTTCAAACAAATGGTACTGGAACAAGTAAGATATGTATCCAAGAGAATGAACTTCAACATATACACATTATTTAAAAATTAACTCAAATTGGACCACAGACTTAACCATAAGCATAAAGCAATAGAGTGTCTAGAAGGTAACACAGAAACAAAAATCTTTGTAATTTGGAATTAAAAATGACTTGCTGAATATGATACACATAGCACAAATTATATAAGGGAAAAATAACATGATACATTAAGATTCATTAAAATTAAACATTTTATTCTATGATAAATACTGTTAAAAGAATAAAAAGATAATCACAGACTGTGAAAAAATATTTACAAATTACATGTTTCTAATGAATTGTCCTCAGAATATATTAAGAACTCTTTAAGGTCAACCCAAAGAAAGCAACAGAAGCTGAGAAAAAATTCTGTACAAATATTTCACAAGAGAAGATATATAGATGGTAAATAAGCATATGAAAAGGACAAAACTAAACAACTAGAGCAGTAATAACAACCTAACAATGTCAATAATGCAGGGAAAAAGAACATTGTTGCAGGGAATGCAAAACGGCATAGCCACTTGGAAAAATAATTTGGCATTTTAAGTGGATGGACACAAAAACTCACACAAGATTATTTATAGTAGTTTTGTCAGTAATAACCAAAAACTATAACTAACCCAGATGTTCTCTAACAGGTGAATAGTAAGGAAACCATGGCCCCTCTATACAATGGAATATTACTCAGCAATATAAGGAACAGTTTTGGTTTATTCAACTGCATGGATACATATTAAATGCGCTTTCCCAGTAAAGGAGCAAGCACAAAGGGATATATATCCTATGGTTGCATTTATAGGGCTTTCTGGAAAAACAAACAACAGAGATAATTAATGTATCAGTGGTACTCAGGGATTAGGGATGAGGGAGGGACTGACTACTAAAAGGCTACCCAGGGGAAATTTTACAGTGATGAAACTACTATACCATACTAGATAGAAGATGCACAACTCTGGCTTTTTTAGAACTACACACCATAAAAAATAACTTTTAATGAATGCAAATTAAAAACAAAATCCATCAAGATGTTGGAAAAACTGAGGAATAAGGAGAATAGAAAATTACAATTACAAGCCAACAGCAATAATTATAGGCACATCCAGTGACAAAACTTTACAGAGCCTTAAAATAGCACCATCAAATACATATTCCTAGGGTGTTATTAATATACATCCACAGACATTTTTGAAAGTCTTCCCTCAAAGAGGTGGAAATTAATTTCTCTTATCTTGAATCTAGGTTGGATTTAGTGAGTCACTTTTAATAAATTATGGAAAAGTAAAACCAGTAACTATGGTGGAGAAATCTGGCAGACCACATCTTAACCAAGCTATCAAAGTTAACATCATCAGTAATATACTGTTTCCATCAAACATCCCCTTCACCTTATTAAAATTTCACCAAAATCCATAAACTCATATAAACATGTGAAAACATCAAACAAATTTGAATTGCAAGTCATCCTACAAAATAAGTGACCTATAGTCTTCAAAAATGTCAAGGTCATGTCAAATAAGGAAAGACAGAAAATTATTACAGATTTTAAGATATTAAAGAAACTAAATTCAACATGACCACTTGGGTTAGATCAAGAAATAGTAAAAATACATTAGTAAAAAAAACTGTAGAAAATCAAAGTCCATAATCTAGTTAATATTATTTATTAGTTTTGATAAATATCCCACAGTCATGTAAGAGGTTAGCATTATGGGACCTGGGTAAAGACCATACAAGACCTCCTGTGATATCTTTGCAAATTATCTGTTCAATCATAAAGCAATTTAAAAATAAAGGTTTAAAAATTATATGTATAGCACACTTCATTTTAAGTATATTTTATTGATTATATTGTTACAATAGTTCCAATATTTTTCCTTAGATTCCCTCCGCCCAGCACCCCTCTCCCCCAACAATCCCCCCCCAAGTCCATGCCCATGGGTCATACATACAAGCTCTCCTGCCTCACCCTTTCATGTATTCTTCTTTTTTAAAAAATAATTAATTATTTATTTATTTTAGCAATAAAAAATAACAATTCTTCCCTCTCAGACTAAGACCCTTTATAATCTTATAAAGGACAATGCGAAAATGTCTAACCTCTTCTACCTGCTTCAAGCTGGACATGGTCGTCGTCCTACCTACCCTTGGGTCCAGAAATCCCTAATAAGAGTAGGGGTGTGGAGGGGAGGGTGGTCTTCCCACATGGAGAAGGATCGTGCAGACTCCAGGTTGATTGGCTGTCCCTGGACAATGGCATGCTTGATTTAACATGCTGGCATCCTTGTTGTATTCTGGAGGCAACAGATTTGGTAACAGGGTTAAAAGACATCATTCAATCTATAGCCACTAGATAACAATAGAAAGGTATTAATTTTTCAATGTCCTACATTAGGGAAAGCTGCGAATATTCAACACGGGAGGAGACAGATATCGTGTCACTCCTGAGTCGGACTGCACAGCCATTCTCGGCGGTGCAGATAGACTCTTAAGAAAGCTACACCATCGTCTCTCGAGATGGACGGCTGCCGACGATGACGACATTAGGGAAAAGAAGGACTTCTTTGGAGGAAGGTGTGCAAGATATATCTTACCTGTCCAAAACCCTTTTACCCACTGTACTTAGTTTGGGCTGAGGGAAATAGTTTAGGTTTCCCCCCTCTCAGACCTCTAGGCTCTTTCTGTCCAAGCCATTAGGACAGAAAAGAGAAACCAGTTTTAAAGTGAAGTCCACAGACCACCCCATTCTTCACCAACCCAGCCACTTAGTTCAGCCAAACCATTGAGTCTCAGGAGGCAGCGATGCAGATAGGATTAAGTGAGGCCTATACATGCAGAGAATCACTCAGGTAATGAGATCATAGGCTTATGCCCTTTGAAAACAGAAAACACATGTTAATTTATGTAACATAACCCACATACAAGTCTCTAAATCTGTAGGACTGTTTCATTGGAAAGACATCCAGTTGCAAGGCATTTGACATTCTTCTTGCCTGTAAATTAAACATATTTCAGGATACCACAGACATAGTTTAACTTTCAAATGAAAACAAATTTTAAATAAAAAGAAACTTTAAAGATGGTTAGCTACACTGCTTTATAGTCTACCAATAAGCATTGTGATTTTCCTTGGATCACGATTTTGTTCCCTAAGATTACCCTCCTTGTAATTAAAGGGACTGCATTAAGTCCATTTTTAATTTATCCTGTTCATTTGCATAAGCACAAAAAGAGCAGAAAATGATCACTTATGATCTTTAGTTCTGCTTTGCTAGAACTTACCCAAGGAACATTTAGGGTGACCTTCAGTCTGCCCTTCAGGGCACAGAAGGTGAGCCAATACCTGGCATTCAGCCTTGCCTGTATACACCTGTCTTTTCCAAGTCCTTCTGGTTTTCCATTGTGCCTTAAGGTCCCTTCTAGCCATCCTTCAGGAAAGCAACCTTCATTCCTTCCCTGGAAAGATTGCCGTGGACTGCACAACCAACCATGGTACCAGGTCTTTTATCTTGTGGGCTTTTATTACCTTTGAAAGTCAATCCCAGTTCCTCAGGGCTTTTTGGTAACAACCAGAGCCCAAGCATATCTCCTTTAGGCATGACATTCCAGTCAAAGTCTTGGTCAAAAAAATCTCTACTAACAACTGGTCTTATTAGTTTTATGCAAAGAAACTTATGTCATTACTTACTTGTTTAGAATGCCAAACTCTGGAGGGATCAGATAGGGAGAAAAATATACAGTGTGAAGGAAAATCCTTGTCCTTCTAATATTCACTGAACTTGCATTTCCATTCTTTATATTTTCATTTTTTCCCCCACTAAAAACTTTTTTTCCATTACAGTTGTCCTACTTTTTTCCCCCTCTTCCTTCCCCGCACCCTGCCCCCCCTTCTCTCACATTCAGTCCCCACCCAGTTATCCATGTCCACGGGTCATTTATACATGTTCTTTGACTAGACCCTTCCCCTTCTTACCCTCTTCTCTCCCTCCCATCTCCCCATTTGTTACTGTTAGTTTATTCCTTGTTTACATACCTCTGGTTCAATTTTGCTCATCTGTTTGTGTTGTTCATTAGTTTCCTGTAATAGGTGATAGCATAAGGTATTTTTCTTTCGTTGCCTGGCTTATTTCGCTAAGCATAATTCTCTCTAGTTCCATCCATGTTGTTGCAAATGGTAGAAGTTCCTTCTTTCTTTCAGTACTTATTCATTGTCATTTTCCCCCTTTGTACTCATGTTCCTCTCTGTCTTTCTCTGTTTCTTCACCTTTTTTAAGCAGATCCTTTAGCATCTCTTGCAATGCTGGATTGGTGGAGATGTATTCTTTTAGCTTTCTTTTGTCTTGGAAATTCCTTATTTCACCTTCCATTTTGAATGAGAGTCTTGCTGTGTGGAGTATTCTTGGTTGTAGGCCTTTGTTTTTCATTGCTTGGAATATTTTTTGCCATTCCCTTCTGACTTGTAGTGTTTCTGCTGAGAAATCTGATGATAGCCTTATTGGAGCTTCCTTGTATGTTATTAGTTGTTTCTCTCTTGCTGCTTTTAGGATTCTCTCTTTGTCTTTGAATGTTGCCATTTTAATTATGATGTGTCTTGAAGTGGGTCTGTTGGGGTTCATCTTCATTGGGACCCTTTGTGCTTCCTGGACTTGCATGACTCTTTCTCTCCTCATGTTAGGGAAGTTTTCTGTCATTAGTTTTGCAAAGAGATTTTCTATACCTTACTCTTCTTCTCCTTCTGGAATTCCTATGATATGGATATTATTACATTTCAGGTTGTCCTGCAGCTCTTAGAACCTCTTCAGTCTTGTTCAGTCTTTTTTCATTTTGTTGCACTGTCTGGGAGTTTTTGTCTACATTGTCCTCCAGCTTGCTGATCTGATCTTCTGCTTCCTCTAGCCTGCTTTTAATTCCTTCTACTGTGTTCTTCAATTCAGAGATCATATTCTTCATTTCCTCCTGGCTCTTATTGATAGCTTCTATGTCCTTTTTCATGATGGCGTAATTCTCAGTAAGTTTCTTGTAGTTTTTCTGGAATTCCTTGTAGTTCCCTCTGAGCTCATTGAGCTTCTACATTATCCATGTTTTGAATTCCATATCTGATAGTTTGCTCCCCTCTATTTCATTTAGCACTCTTTCTGGGGATTCTACCTTTCCTTTCGATGGGGATTTGTTTCTCTGTCTCCCCATTTTTGTGACTCCTATTGTTTGTTGGTGCTTCTTAGAATGATCTGCACTTCCTGGACATACACTTTATTTTTTTAAAGAAGACTAAACAATAACCATGAATATATTTCTGTAAGCATGGGAAACTGGTATGGAAGTAGATCTATGGAAGCATATGAGGACCTTTATATTGTATGACTTAATGCAATGAACATAAATTACTTGTCTATGAATAACATCTAAGTATCTTCTGTGTTTTCATCTAAAATGTATTAAAAATGAAAAATAAAGGTAATAGTTTTCTACATAGCATTATGTTCAAAATTACTACATTAGAATTAGATTTGAAAAACATATTCAATTTGAACCATCTGAACTCCATTGCTCACCATACCTTTGAGAAGTTTTCTAAAAATCTCTTTCATTGGTTATATGATTATGAGACTAGCACATTTCTAATATAATGTTTACATATTTGCTCTTACGTTTGCAAGCATGTCACCATGAGCTTCTATAGAGAAAACTTCAATAAGTAACACATATAAACATAATATTGAAAATGCATTTGATTAGTTCTCAGTTTTCAGGACAAACTACCAGACAAAGCACAGATCACTTAATAATAATAATAATAATAATAATAATAATAATAATAAAATAATAAAATCTAGTTTGTAATAGTAAGAATGGAGAAGTAGCATAGAACCTGAGAAGAGGTGGGTATGTTAGTGAGGAGGGTAGTGAAAGGAAGTGTAGAGGCACTGGTGTTTCTCAATAGTGGGGAGTCAGAAAATGCTGTCCAATATGATGGTTGGAAAGAAGGTATAAGCATATTGTTTACAGTTTTATACGTCAATATGCTTGTAACTAAGAAACATTGGAATGAGAAGATGATAAAATTGGCCACATTTCTTATTTTTCATAGTAAGCCATTAATAGGTAATGCTCAAAGATGATATATCAAGAATGACATGAACCACTAGAAGAACCTAAAACCAAAACACTCAAAGGAGATGCCTCTGAGGAGTGGACCTGTGGGCCACATGCTTTAATTCTATGGGTCAGTCATGAACATATTGCCCTCAGCTTTAAATTTACCCTTAGTTGCCTGAGCTATGAAAATGGCTTTGGGCTCTATAAATATTTGTTCCTTTGTCAGTTAGCATAATGTTAAGTTTTTCCATAGAGAATGCTGGAAAGATGTTTCAGGAGGAAAGGGTTGACTCCTGTTCCTGTGTACTCCTCAGCAGGCTCCTCCAGTACTCAGATTCCAAAGGGCCTGGCTCCTGAAGTACATACAAATTCTCCAACACAAGAATCCCACAGTGCATGTCAGCCAGGACCAACTAATGGCTAACAGCTTCTCCAGCTTCTTCTTCAGGTGATTTGTAGAAGATTACCTCCAATGAAAAAAGTTTTTCTTGGAAAACTGTAATGTTCTAGGTAGCAAGTTCCAGACAGACACCTGCCATTTAGGATCCAGTCCCCAAACCTTACACCACAAATTCAGGTTCTCATTAGACGTTTGTGGGATGAGATATATAGTAAGGGTGGAAATATGTACTGGTGTGTTTGGTGGTCCCAGTGTATACCTTATTAACAGTATTCCATTTGGGCAATTTATCATAGACATTCTCTAATTTTACCCTTTGATGAGAGAGTGTGGCATTTATACCCACACACCAAGGTCTGTCCAGAAAAAGTCCAGCTATTGTTATATAATGAGAGCAGTTTGTACAAAATCAATGTATCCTGTCAGACAAGGAGAGTAGACAGGGATGTGCATGCATGAATAATGATGACTTCGATCTACTTGTCAGTGGGGGCAGTAGATGACATTGAGTGAGTATGTGTACTGTGTGGCCATCACATTCAAAATGACTGAGTGAGTAGAACAATGAATCTGCATCAGATTTTGCATTAAGCTGGAACATTCCCCTGTGAAAACTATTTGGATGATTCAGAAGGCTGCAGTTATGGACAACTGGTGATAGGCAGCTTCATCAAGACAATGTGACTGCTCCTGCATCACGTATTGTGCAGAGTTTTTGGTGAAACATCAAATTACCCAGGTTACTCTGCTACCCTACAACCTAGATTTAGCACCCTGTGACTTTTGGCTTTTCCCAAAACTGAAATCAGCTTTGAAAAGCAAGAGATTTCAGAATATCAGTGAGATTCAGGAAAACACAACGGGGCAGGTGATGGTAATTGGGAGAACTGTGTAAGGCCCCAAGGTGCCTATTTTGAAATGACCTGAAGTATGATTGTCTTATGTACAATGTTGCTTGTATCTTATATCTTCTTCAAAAAAGATTTCTATTATTCATATTATATGGCTGGATAGCTTCTGGACAGACATCTTATATATTTACATACTGGGTATAGAAAATGGATACATAGAGTTATGGGATTAAGGATGGGGCATGGTTGTGCATAAGTTAGCAGGTTTGAAACAAGGATTAATTAGGTAAAAGTCAAGATAAATAATAAATAAAATGTGTAATGGGAAATTCAGAGGATCATGTAGGCAATGTGTAGTAGAAAGAATTAAAGAAGTGATACTATGTTGTCTAAGTTAGTGAGCACTTTCCAATTATAGTTGCTAAAAATCTCTCCAACACTGGAGCATCAGGATAGAAGAGTATTCATAAAATAAGTTATATCACCTATTGATAACTATATAATTGAATCTCCATAGTCAAACTTACTTTCACAATCTGCCCCAATTAATTTTAGTTGGAATAAATTGCCTCCTCTTTTATTTATATGCTCATCTGAATTCTTTTCTTTAAGATTTTATTTATTATTTTTAGAGAGACATGAAGGCAGGGTTAAGGAGAGGGAGAGAAACATCAATGTGATTGGTTACCTCTCACATGTCCCCAGTTGGAGACCTGGGCCACAAATCAACTATGTGGCCTGACTGGGAATTGAACCAATGACCTTTCTGTTCACAGGTCAGCATTCAACCACTGAGTCAAACGAACCAGGACAGATCAAAGTGGTAAAGGTTGTAGACATTGATTTGTTGTTTTGTGTTTAATTGTCTATGAAAATTTAGTGAGGAACTCTATTGAAGATCATGGGACAACCTTTTGATACCATCTTTACCCAAAGGCTGAGGTAAATCAGTCCTATTTGGAAAGATGAATAAAAATATGTGTGAAGTTAGGACCCTATCTCTAAGATCCACTGATGACTTCAGTTGCCAGTTTCCCTCTGTTGATTACAAATTATATTTGACAACATCCTGAGGCAGGTCGTCCAGTTTTGTGGAATTATGCAGAGCACAAATTCACCTATGTAGCATTGTCATTCACACCTCAAATGATCAAAAGGAAAGGACTCTTTTTTTTTTATCAGAAGACATGAAATTCAATTATGGAAAATGACTGACCTTCATTCTGGGAGCAGCATACCTTCTTCATGTGTAGGAGTGCCTCAGGTACAGAATGTCAGCCACAGGAGCTGGGGAGGGACAACTCCAAGCTGTCATGAAGATAGCCACTCTTCTGCATTAACCACGCAGCAGAGGCCAATCTGAGATATCAGATTTACTGTAGACATCAGGTATTGTCTGAACGGAAGCCAGAGAATGTTGCATTCTCCCCTTCAAACTTATATCTAGCTTAAAATATTTAATAAAAATTTCATTAAAGTTTTGGCTTGGTGTTTTCATAGATCTGGACAGGTAGTAATCACTTCTGCTCAGCTAAGGGGATAAATGGGAGCATTTGTTTACCCAAAAGAATAGTGACAGCAGGACCAGTAGTTCTGCATCTTTGAAAATATTTATTCTGATAACTTGAGATTACTTAAATGTGTGCTGAAGAATAAATGATATAAAAATGGATAACATGCCTCAGATATACATATTAGAAGAAACACCATGGATTTTTCCTTAATGTGTTTAAAACATCTTTTAAAATTGTTTAAGATTATAAGTTCAGAAGCCCCCACCCTCCACTCAAAAATCCTATAAGAAAATTAAACTTTACTAACAAAATGAAAACTATGAACAGCATTTGAATTCCCATCATACCACACCTGGTAAGAATCAGTCTAGCAAAGCATCATCCATCATGTGGGGACTGTCAGATTTGACATCCTTTAAGTCTACATTGGGTGCTTAATGACTACATGACAGAAAATGTAAACAGACACTATACATACAGGTATGTAATACATGTATGTTTGTGTATATTTGAATTTTAATATGTGGTATAAAAAGTACCCCCAAAATTGTAGCACATAAAATGCACATTAAAACACACACGTGCAGCCATGCATGCATGCTCCCAACAACAACCAAATCAAAAAACTAAACAAAACAAAAACCAAAAACAAGAAATTTCTCGCATAAGAACACAAAACCCATTTTAAATCACTTACCCAATGTAAAAAAAAGATCAAAAATCAAATATCAATGTGTGCTCATCGATGGATAGATTATAATAGCCTTTTAGACATCCCCCTTGCCTTTCATTATGACACATCAAATTGTGATTTACTAACAGAGATTCAGGAGTAACTGGTGAGCTCTGCTCAAGCCCTGAATTAATAATTCATCAGGCACGTGCACACACACACACAAACACACAAATGATGGTTCAGTACTTGAATATTTGAAAGCCCATGTGCATTTTTGGTTCAAGCAACCATGCAAGAAACTCAGATTTCAATTTTATTATTAGCAGATAGCTTGCTTTTAATTGATTATAAGAGAATTTTTATTCTTTCAACAGCTTATTTAACATTCTTGTAACACACTAGGAGTAATTAGTTTAGCAATTTTTCTTACATTCCAGGAAAAGGCATCATTTGATGTTTGCAAATTGTCTGTTTTTGGGGTTTAGCAATAACAAGTTTATAGTTGTAGAAGTTCCCAATTCTCACTCTGCCCCAGTCTGTGCAGCATCCCGTCACTCAGAGGTACAGATGTAAGGACACACTGAACGTTAAATACATAATAATTTTAAGATTTGGAGAATTTAAAACTCTAAATTGTGTCACTCTTTCATTAAAAAACACAGAATTGGTTTTACTGTGAGTACATTGTTAGAAAACTCCAAACATAAGGTAAAATAAGGTGACTATCTCCTTTATTTTTATATTAATTTTCTCATATTTACCTTTATAAATTTTCAAACACAACCATTTTGTAAAATGAATCATAGCCTTTTGTAAAATGAATCGGTATTCACATATCTTAAAATATTTTCATAATGTCAGAATCACTTAATAGTAAAATTCTGTCAATTCTAAAAAATTAGAAATGTATAAGGAAAATTATACACACACATATTCACACATTTCTATATCTATGAGGAAGTTATTTTCGATTTATATTTTAAGTTCCCAAGTCAGAATGTTGATGATGGACTCTGCTATATTAATTTTGCATTGCTGAATTTTTTGTCTTTGGCAGACTCAGGATTCTGGGATGACCAACACTAATCCATTTAGTCTGAGCTTTGTTCTGCATGCACACAGTATAAAACAACAACAATCTTCCTCCTCCCTCAACTCCCAAGTTCAAAAAATATTTATAGTAGACAGACACAAATAAAAATATTCTCCCAAATTTCCCTCCATTTCTAAGATAATTAAGGCAAGAGTAGATAAAAGTGGTAAAAAATAAGCTAGGTACTATGTAAATGTAAATATCTAACCAGACATCTTTAGAAGTCATGTATTAGTTTACATGTTACTTTTGTTTTATATTTCATTTCTAGAAAAATTATTATGTATATTAAGAATCTAAAATTATGAAGAAAATCTGACAAAAATGTTTCTATCCAATGGTTAATATCTTTTGTTCCCCTGAAAGTATTATTTTATTTTGCTCCTTCAGCAAATATAAACATAACATTGGATTAGGTAACTATTTGAAACTAAATAATCCCACATGAAATCCAGTCTACTGCTAATGCCCACATTAATTCAAGTTCAGTATCTTGCTTTTGAATCTTTCTCATTACCTCATTACTTAATCTAACAATAGCCACCTGCCAAAGAGGACTCTCTCCCCCCAAAAAGGACATCTTTCAATTCTCATTTAAAACAACAGAATATATTACAAGTTAGATATTCACAAGGAAACTTCACCGAAGAAGGGGAACCAGCATGCATCTGGCCCTGTTCTTTCAAAGGTTATTGGCAATTATTGCTTTCACAGACATGTTTT
Organism: Furipterus horrens; assembly: GCF_987537825.1. Classification (NCBI taxonomy): domain Eukaryota; kingdom Metazoa; phylum Chordata; class Mammalia; order Chiroptera; family Furipteridae; genus Furipterus; species Furipterus horrens. The sequence continues at coordinate 79,787,065 of NW_028327176.1, read as the reverse complement.
CACTGCATTTCAGATGCCAAAATACATTTCATAAAGAACTAATAAAGGGTTACACCAGAATTAATAAAATGATTCCATGTTCACATATAATAAATAAATACCTAAGTAAAGGCATGGGAAAGCCAGAAGCACAGATATTGTCTCTTATATTAACATCTATTATACATTTTTAGCATTTACTCTGAGCTTCTTCAACTGACTGGTGCCTGAAGGGAAAACTAACAAATCGCTCAGCTGGTGGCTGGCACTGATCTTGAAGAAAGCTAGTAAGGAACACTTTGCAGTCTTTCATAGTCTCTCCACCAGCTGTCACCAACTATGGGTGCTGAAAAGATGCTGTCACTTCATCCAAAGGGATTTACTTGGTCAGAAGGAAAATTTAAATACAAAGTATGCAGTTAAGAAGCTACTGAAAAGGATTATGAGTATACAAGAGCCCATGTGTATATGACACTAATACATCTTTAGGAAATTTTAGATCCCCAAAGACAGGATTACTGCCAGGACCTTTACCACTCAACTTATTATCTTCCAACTATTCAGCTCATCCTTATAGGTCTTTTATCAAGGCCACTAAAAAGAAAAGAAAAGAAAAACTCCCATCCCTGCAATGGTGGGTGAAGAAAACACATTCAGGCTCTCATACTGTTGGGAATCACCTGCATGCAAAATACCCTGTTGCCTTGTGTACATGGTCTACTTTTCTTGTCCTTGTTCCATTTACCAGTGAGATACATCCAGTATTTTAGGAACCATAATGTTGAATTAAAGCATGTGAATTTCAGATTCTGACTTTGGGGCACATATGGAATGATAGGTTGCTGAAATGTCCATGGCCAGGATGCTTGGAGATGTGAGGGTGGGAAGGCAGCCCCCTTTGCATGATGGTAAAAGTAAAGTATTTGCCCTTTGTGTTGGAGAGGAAGAAAGAAGTCCATCTAATTGAACAAAAGGAATAAAATGGGAACATTTTATTTAAAGCCAAAGAAAAGAGCACACTTTACATTTGAGTACTCAACATTAAAAATGCGCATTTCCTTTCCAGATTGGCAAGGCAGTCATAACAAATTCACAAGAGCAGCATGTGGCTTGGCCAGTGTCTACCCTTCAATGGAAACCCATGCAGCCTCCTGACCATCCTGTTAGATCTGGAAATAGAAGAGGAAGACTGTATAGAGGCAAGTGCATTAGGCTGGGTCTTGACATGATGGCAGGGGATGCTCTAAGCTAAAGTGTATGTTATGTACTTAAGCCTGGTTTAGCCTCAAGACATGTGGCCAAAGAATTTTTTAAGGCTTTAAGGGCTGAGAAGAGAATCTCACAGTAGTGATTGCAGTGACAGAAGAGACTTCCCAGATGGCCAGAAAATTCCCACCCCAAAGGCAGTGTACTGAGAAAAGAAAGGAGCTGAGCTACAATTGACTTGTGGGGATTCTAAGAGAAATCTGTCAGAAGATATGCTTAGAAGCATTAGTAAAAAGGAGCAAGCTGTTAACAAGCACAATACAAGTTGAAGAGTCTGCCTTTAGATGTCACTACAACCTCACTACAGCATTTCCAAAATTCACTAAAGAATTAGAATAGTTTGAGTCCTATATACACTCTAGGCAGTTCAAGGAGGTGCTGTATATATTATCTAAGTTTCTTCACAGAGGCTATCATGCAGTGGTCCCAGCAAAGCTGATTAGAGAAACAGCTTGATTCTGTCATCACATTTATGTGAGCTCCACGCTGCCTTCCACAGTCACCTTATTCACTGTGAAGACAAGCCCCAAGCAAGACTGTAACACAACAAATGCAAATGAGACGCACCCTCTCCCACTAAGGGGGAGGATTGTAATAGGGAACAGTTTCATGTGCACCAGAGTGGTCGACGCACACCCCCCTTCTCTGATTGACTTCATTCTCATACACTTACTCTAAACTGATATTTCCTACTTAGTAATATGGCTTTGTTTTGTTTCATTTTTGCTTTTATCCCAGATTAGAGGGAAATAAAAAATATATACACATGATAAGTATATAATATATAAATATACATGTATATGTATCACCCAAACAATACATTTAAGAAATAACTGTAGCATTTCAAGATTCTTCCAAATCCACATTGGTAATATTTCTTAAGTTCACATCAGTTTCTTAGGAAAAAATAGGCCAGAAAACTTGACCACTCTTTCTTGGCATTTCTTGCTGTGGCAAAGAGACATTTGGGCTTGAATTACTTTTCCACAAGGAAGTATGACAAATGCGTGTGCATAAAGAGCATTGTATTCAAGAAAGTCCAACTATTAGACCAAACACTAACTCTGATAACTGGCACCAGATCTAAAATATGTATGAAACCCAGACAAATCAAATATCCAATGGAAGCATTACCAAACACTTCACACCACAACCACCTATACATCTCTAATCAGTATTCATTTCCTGTTCTTAAAACAAACAGAAAACAGATTTCTCCCTTTTCCCTAAAATCAATCTTTTGCAGTATCTGTCAGTTGCTTTCTCCCAATTAGTATTCTACATTCATTTATTTTTGTTGTAAGTTAATTTTTTAACATACCTTAACATAGGTATTTCATTCAAAACTTATAAATGAAATGAAAGACTAACACTGTGCTCTTTAAGGCTATCAAACTTGTAACTTTACTAATGAATTGAGATGAATCAAAGATACCTTATTAATTATTGCTTGCCTGGTAGGTAAAGCTATGGCTTTTCAGCTTAGGGGCCCAGAGAACAATATTGCCTTTGGCCATGTCCAAGGGGCTCATTAAAGCATCTCTTGGGAATGGGTAAAAATTGTTAGTGAAAAGCAGTGGTCAGTGCCTCTCCCAGAGACCCAGAGGGAAGAGGAAGTGCTCATCACTGAGAACTAACGAGGCTGTAAGTACTACACCTGTGATCAAAATGGCCTGGAAATGCCTGGAAACCACTACACTCTCTTTCTAACTTGGGAAGTTATCTGAAAATGCTGAATCCAATCCATAATTGATGTGTGCACACAATTATAATCCTCCAGATAGCTCAAAAATGTTGCAGTTGCAAGCCTCAAGGAGTGGTAAACTTTAACATGCATGGCATAAACCAAGATATTTGATATCATAAAAGAGAAAACTACTACATTTCCTGCATTGGCAGCAGGCAGGTAATTGAATCTCTGTCTGTTTTTCTTAATGAACATAATTATATACAGCTTTTTGACAGCTATGAGACTAATGCACAGGCAATATTGAAAAAATACATTTCGTCATTTATATTACACATTTCTATATGTACATAATTTCTATTGTTCACAGAGCTGAAAGATTGCCTCTAAGTGAAGTAAGCTATTAGACATGAGCATTCATTTGAAACAGAGACGTGTGCTCCTGAAAGTTTGGAAGGATGGGGAATAGGGAATTCTGGTAATGGACTCATGATTACTAGCTACTTCATTGAGTCACTCATTGTACTAAAGATACTTGTTAGACTTTCAAAATGGCAGGTCCCTCAAGATGGTTATGTAATGAGATTGCAAAGTAATGGGTTGATGTGTTGGGTGCACCTGTATGGTCAGTCAGCACATTTACTGATTGCTTGCTGTGGGCTGAATGGTAAGCTGAGCCAGCCTGCTTGTACAGCATGAATTGGCATTGGATGACAATGAATAGGAAGCTCTGAAGCTTTGCTGGGATTGTCACTCTGCTGACTATCTTTCTAAGCACAAGGGACCAAGGATGTGGCCCCCTATGCATATTGCTATGCATGTACATTTTCCTTAAAGGAAAGCCTCCAAAACTTCTTTCTCAAGGTCAGGAAAAGTATTAATAGTCTGAAGGGTGATGTTGCTCAGAAACAGGGTGTCTAGATTTAGGGTGAGCCCAGAAGAGTTTTGGGTATATTTAGCCCACACTTGGTTTGGTTTTCATTTTTAAACATTCCTTGTTATTGTAATGGGATAAAAATAATGGGATAAAAATAGAGCATTGTTATAGTTTAAAAATACAGAACCCCAAATTCTCTCATTATTAAAGCATATTCCTAAAAATTTACACATTTGATTACATAAAATTTTATGTATTTACCTTCACAGTTGAGTTTTGAGTTTGAAATCAAAATTTAAAATTTAAATTTTATTAAGAGATCTATCAGCCAATAAATGTTAAAATAATTTTTATTTATTTTTAATCCTCTCCTTAAATATTGCTTGTCATTTGAAATTAATACCTAACCATACTAGCTTAGAAAAACGTACGGTTGAGGGGATACGATAATTAGTCTGGTAAGTTTAATAAAATAATAACAATATTTAATATGACATTTGAACGTATAAAAAAAATATTTGAGGTAGGACCTATTCCACACAAAATCAAACTATGAAATACAAATTCTTGAGTTACACGTTTGTTAATGTACTTTTTTTTTTTTTTAATGAACCCCATGCTGCTTTTAGAAATTTGCATACAGCATTAATCCTCAGTGTTTGGGAGGTTTTTAAAAATTTTTAAACGATATCCCCTAAGGAGCCTTTTTGGTATTTTATTTCTAATAACCGCCCCACATGAACTTTTATTTGCAGAGATATAGTGTATACCTGTTGATGTACTGTGGGCTTTGGAAAGCCATATACTATTATAATAGCTAAGATTTTTTGTCATCTCCCTCCCCCAAAGAATCAATTTCACCCCCTTGGGGGCGATATTGCCTCTGTTGAGAATAGATGGCCTATGCTTATTCTTATTTCCAGACAAGGTATGGATATGATTTCTGTAATAACCTCATCTCTTTTCCCTCTTATCAATACCTCATTGTTACGCAATAAACAGATAAACTTTTCTAAATGTCTTTATAGATCTTAGAAGGGAGAGAGAGCGGCATGCAAGGATGAGAGGAAGCAGTTCTGCCGTCCTTTAACGTACCTATGTTTATTCTGAACGTGTTGTCAAGCTCAGCCTTACAATAGCAGCCCTAACTTGAGCGAGCCCACGTACACAGCCCACGCGTTGCATCAGCGGTGTCGTTAACCGCCCGAACAGCGGCCACTGACGGCGTTCCCAGCTGGTCGCTGACCTCAGTGCTGCCGTCCTGCCCGAGGTCCCTGATCAGAGGCCAAGCAGGTGAGGCGCAGTGCGAGCGCTTTTGATGTTGCCAGCTCCCGTTTGCCACCCAACTTTTTTCCCTTCCAAAACCTCTTAGCAAACTTCAAAGGCCTCTTTGCTTCTTGCCTTAATCCAGTGTACTGAGACCTCTAGTTCAAAGAACTTTTCTTAAACCCTCTTCTTAAACTGCAACCCAAACTTTTTTTTCTTTCCACAAAGTAGCAATTACAGGTTCGTTGCTTGGCGATTGGGTTTTGCCGATCCCGCGTCTGCTATTAATTAATCTCACAAAGGGGGGCTCATTTCCTGGCATTCAAATTGACAAGAGATCCAGAGAACAGAAAAGCCTTTCAAGCAGTTCCTGCTCACTGAGGGGCAGAGGTATCAGAAGCGAGAGACCCACTGTATTGGAGGTGGAGAGCACATCTGATACTCCCTATACATTTTGCTGATTGAATGATTTTTGTTCACTGAGAACGCTTTATTAATCTTTTACCTGCACAGACTTACACGGAAGGCAGTACAGTACAAGCATAGCTACACTTTTACGTAGGACGTTTACCGCTTTCCCATCTCAGCCTAGCAAAAGCATCTTGAGCCTTACACTTCACTTTCAACAGAAAGTGTTCACTTTCCTCACAGAGAAAAGCCCTTGGAACAGGAGGAGATGAAGAGAGGCAAGAAAGAAGCATAACACACAAGAGATTAAAGCTTTTTATTCAGTATCTCTTTCGTATTCAAATTGTGCTAAGGGCTCTGTGAAAGTTAGAAGCAGGCTTGTTCAGGAGGCTTCTAAAGTGTGTACATGGATTTCATGGGAATAGAAAAGAAGCCACAGCCTGGATAATGAAAGAAAGATAAGATGTCCTGTATAAAACAACTCAAGAGTGGTTCAGTTACTTCAGCAAACCATCAAGGCAGGCTTTGAAGATTTGAGAAAACACAGTTAAAATTTAACAACAACAAAAATTCATGTTGCAAGTTTTGTAGCAATAAATGTTTGTATACTCTGTGATTTGCTTAACCTGTATTCTCTCTACACGAATACTGTTTATTTCTTTGCTTTGGGGGTATAGGGGACCAATGCATTTTGATGATACCATCTAGGAAATAGGAAGACCCTCTATCAAAAAGAAAAAATAAAGGAGGGAAGGAAGGAAGGAAGGAGAGAGGGAAGGGAGGAAAGAAGGAAGGAAGAAAGGATGGGTTACTCTGAATCATTTGGAATCAGAGCTTCAAAAAAATCAGGTTTCTTTGATTAAAAGAAAACACGCTTGTGAATAAGAGGACCCTCACTGCATTTTTTGTTAACATTGGGTGGTTGTGTTTTAACACAGCTTTAATGCATACAATGAAACCAAATGTTATAAAAGTCTTTGAGAGAAAAAATGACTTTTTTACTTACTGACGTCTGTAAGGTTGAAATACTTTGTGAAGCTAAAGCAATCTGTGTATGGAACAAGATAAAGCAACCTTAAATATTGTTCAGGGAGAAAGCTAAACTGTTATGGTCTCCAAAATTTTTTAAACCCAAGCCATACTGATCAGGGCATTTGTTGCTCTCATCCAATGTGGGATATAGACAGATTTTTTAAAGCAGAAGACATATACATCTTCCAAGCCCCCTTTCTTTTTTATTAGAATGGACAGCTACTTCATTTGATAGTCAACCTCACTGGGCTCTTATCTGTCTTGTGATATTGAATCAGCTTTGGAGCTCCTTAAGATTTCACCCCCCACCTTGTGGTTTCTTTACTGTTTTTCATATTTCCAATCAGAAATGCAAGAAAATTTCAGTTCATAAAAAATCTTTCTACAGAATCTTCAAGTAGCATTCTCAAGAATTTAATAAATGAATAATGCACCCCTTCTTAAAGTTTTATCTGGAAAAATAGTAAAAATAAGCTTGAACACTGAACTCCATATGCAGTTCAAAGAGATTAATACAGAAATTCCAATTTTTTGATCAAAGGCTTTTTAAAAAAAAATGAATTAAAAATGGTCTCATAGCAACTATCAAATGTTTTCAATTTGGTTAGGGCAGGGATTCTGACTCTGGTCAAGTGCAACAAATCTTGTGCAATTGAAGTCAAAACCTAATGCATTGCTTAAGTCTGTGCAGTGTAGCTATGAACACTCTCAAGTTATATGTTTTGCACAATCGGGATTAATTTTTAAATCTTACCCAAATGCACAAATATTGTACTCAAGAGTGTTTATAAAAGTGGTATACATTTAGTTTTTTAATATATAATACATATTTTATTTTTCAATTATAGTTTACATTCAGTATTATTCTGTATTAGTTTCAAATGTACAGCATAGTGGTTCAAAAATCATGTATTTTTCAGAGTGGTCCCTCTTATGTTACAAGTACACACCTAGCCCCATACATAGTTATTATAATATTAATGACTATATTTCCTATAGTGTAACTATAAGAAATAGTCAATAGTCTCTGTGACTATTCTGTAATTACCAATTTGTATTTCTTAATCCCTTCACCTTTTTCACCCAGACCCTCCAACCCCTCTCTTCTCTGACATTTAGTTTTGTCTTTAACATAAAAATAATTAAAAAGCCTTCCACAAGCACACCCAAATTGATCTTGATCGCTGCCATTATCTTAAGAAAATAAAGGTAGAACATTTACTTTAAAATGGAAAATAGTAGCTTTCTGATAAAGATGCTGTTGAGTAATTGGAAATCTTGGAAATCAGGAAGCGCCTCTGGCCCATAACTTCAGCTAAGGTCCAAGTAGTATCAAAGTCACTGGAGTGGGAGCAGGTGGTCCTCTGTAGGTAGCAGGGGACACACAGGTCCTCTGAATTCATCCCAAAGCTTGTTACTTTGTGGTCAAAGCATGGCTTCACCACTGTGATACTGTGTTTCCCTTGGCAGAAATATTAGCCTTCCCAAGTACTCAGAGCCACTCAGAGCATGGCTCTGAGGATAGATTCAAGGAGTGCTAGTTGTGGGGAGGCATCCAGAAACACTCAGGGCCTTGAGTTCTTGAGACTACTTTCTGGACAGAGGCATGTTTACTAGGCCCTGGAAGTGGGTGGTGGAGATTTTATGGGGATGTGTACTAAGAGAAAAATCCAGAAGCAAAGACAGATAAAAAAGAAAGGCACAAGGATAAAAAAAAAAAAAGAGAGAGGGCAGAAACAGAAGGAGTTCCAAGATTTTTTTCTCTGCATTTATATCTCTTTGCTTAGACTTGGTCTCCTCTTCAACACAAGAACCCCTGTATCATTTTCTTTGACAAAACTCAACAACATTAACCAGTCTATGTAAGGCAACACAGAGGATTTGTCAAAAAAATGAAATTCTAAGCAGCACTCAATAAAGAACATATTCACAGGGTTGAAAAAGATACCTTTGGATAATTATATTTATATATGAAAAAAAACGAATGTGGAGTGTTTTATTTTTCTACAATCGTCATATGTTTGTAAACTCAGTGAATTTTAAATGTGAAACCTTCCTTGCAATTTTAATGCACTAATAATAAATGTGAATGTATTTACAACATCTGGCCATAAGAATTACATTCCATTTGCCAGACTCCATAATCAATATTAAATGCTGTATGATCAAATCTTCTGAAATACTCAGTGTCCAATACAGAAGGGACTAAAATGAAAGAAATAACTGGCTATAATCCAGTGCTGCAGTAGCCATAAATGATAATAATAAAAAATTAACCTAAGAAAATAGGGTAATATAATTTCCCTTTGAGAAATCAAGCTGTAATTCAATTGTATAATGAATTAAGGAATTAGCAGAATCTTGTGTGCAACAATAGAATAAAATCAGGTTTAAATATTGCTTATTGTAGTCCCATCTTTTAGCGTATGCATTTAGGATAAAAGCCCAGGCTAGAGAACATGAATAATAGTGCTCCTAGGTATAGTATCTCTGGACCTTGAATTCTAAAAAGAAGCTACTTTTTCATTCTAAGAGACATAACTACCTATTTCTTTTTCTACTGTTTAATGTTTTGCAAAATTCTCACTGTCCCTTTATCATTTCTATCTTTGTCTTTGTGTCCATCTACATCTCACTCTTTCCCTCTCTTTCTCTTTCAGATACATGAAAACACACATACTTGCACACACAAAACTGAGGATACAAATTATGAAGTGCAGGGTATGCAAATCTATTCACATATTATTAATAGTACAAAAAGGGCTGTAATATGTAATATTTAAACTTATAGGCCATTTCCCCCCAAATATGGAAAGATTTAGATTTGAGATGCCTTTATTCTATTACTGAATAAGTAAGTGATATGCTGAGTTCATTGTTATGTAGTGTATATTTTTTATTTAGAGAGAGAGAGAGAGTGGCAGTGGGGAGAGACAGAGAGAGAGACATCAATTTTTGTTCCACTATTTATGTATTCATTGGTTAATTCTTATATGTGCCTTCACCAGGGATCGAACCTACAAACTTGGTATGTTATCCCATATAAATTCATTGTTTATGAGATCTATCTTTAGAACTAAATTGGTACTAAACTATCACCATTGAATCTTCAGAGTACCACAATACCTATTTTTTTCAAGGTAAGATTATATCTTTAAATCAACATAAAATTTGCTACAATTTTTAAGTTATTCTTAGGTTAGCATATATGCATTCTAAAGAATATAAACATTTAAAGGGAGATTGTACTATAAATTTTTTCCTAAAACTAAAATAATTAAATTTTATTACTTTTATTAAATAAGCAGCTATTACAATCATGAATTGCACAAAACCTCTTTGTAGGTATTAAAGCATTCTCTGTGCTTCTGAGTGGGAAGTAGAAAGAAAGAGTAATAAGACATTCTAATGGATACTTTTACATCTTCAAATCATAGAGGTGCAATCTTGTTCATTGTTAGAAAAGTCTTAATTTTTAAATGGCAAAATTATAATATTTAAGTATTAAAACACGAATCCTCTGAAAGATTCTGAATTTTTTTAAGGACTTACAAAATAAGTTTCCTTAAGGAAAACTAAGCCCTTTACATGTGTTAAAAGAGAATCAAAGATTCTACAGCAAGTACCTAGAAGTTTTTATGTTTAATTTATTGATGAATCCCTAATTCACTTTGATTGCATCTTTATAAGCTTCAAGGAAATTCAATTTTTTTCTGTGAAGTCTTGCTGAAAAGTCTCTAAAACACATCAGTGCATGCCCAAATATGTAGAGAGTTTTGTTCTTTCCACTCTTAACCTGTATGCCCTGGCTGGTTTAGCTCAGTGGATTGAGCGTCGGCCTGCGAGCTAAGTGTCGCTGGTTCGATCTTCCAGTCAGGGTACATCAGAGAAGGAAAACTCTGACTCCAAAAAACCTCCGCTGCCTTGCGGCATACCTCTTCAGGGGAAAGGCTAAGGGAGTAAACCCCGACAGAAAATCCGGAGCCGGAGTCCCTAAGGCGGTTTGACGTTGTAGTCAACACCGGCAACTCCTGCGGCGCACCTGAACCCAAGCTGTATTGACTCCGTCTTTCCCTTGGATCCTTCAGCTGCGAAGAGAGGGGGGGTCTGCTGCATGGGCAACAGCAGACCCTCCATATTACCCTGCCCAGGCTCTGTAGCTTCAGCGTCATCGCAAGATGTCGATTCAACACGGGAGGAGACAGATACTACCATGTCACTCCCGAGTCGGACTGCACAACCATTCTCGGCGGTGCAGATAGACTCTTAAGAAGCTACACCATCGTCTCTCGAGACGGACGGCTGCCGACGACTCTTAACCTGAGTATAATTCTGGAAGTAAACATTTCTCATTGAAATACAGTCATAATCTAAGGACTACCAGGAAAGTAAACTCTAACCTGATCAAGTATTTGCTGCCAAAAGTACTAGAAGACTTGTCCTACCAACCCTTCTTCTAGAATGTAAGTAAACATGTGTAGACAGAGGATGCATCTTCTCACTACAGATTGCCCACAGCATAAAAGCAAGCCTGCAGAGAAGGAAAACTCTGACTCCAAAAAACCTCCGCTGCCTTGCGGCATACCTCTTCAGGGGAAAGGCTAAGGGAGTAAACCCCGACAGAAAATCCGGAGCCGGAGTCCCTAAGGCGGTTCGACGTTGTAGTCAACACCGGCAACTCCTGCGGCGCACCTGAAGCCAAGCTGTATTGACTCCGTCTTTCCCTTGGACCCTTCAGCTGCGAAGAGAGGGGGTGTCTGCTGCATGGGCAACAGCAGACCCTCCATATCACCCTGCCCAGGCTCTGTAGCTTCAGCTTCACTGGAGAGGACACTCCAGCGTCATCACAAGATGTCGATTCAACACGGGAGGAGACAGATATCGTGTCACTCCCGAGTCGGACTGCACAACCATTCTCGGCGGTGCAGATAGACTCTTAAGAAGCTACACCATCGTCTCTCGAGACGGACGGCTGCCGACGACGAAAAGCAAGCCTGGATGTAGCAAATGCTCAATAATTATTTGATGCATAGAAACTGAAGGGTACATTGCACAGATAGGTCTATTTTACTAATGGATGATTAGTCCAGTGAAGCTAACATGTAATAGTTTATCTCCTTTCCAGGTGGCTTCACTTAGCCACAGTGGTTTAAATTATTTCTTAAAGTAGATACTGATTTAGGAAGTGATGATAGGAATGCCTCAATCGTTCCTTATCTCCTCACCTGGATATGGAAGCACATCATGACTAAAACAGTCCTCTTGCCAAGGACATAATATTCTGAAAAGGTACACATTTAAATTTTAATATGGGCAACTGTGAAATTTCATTTCAAATCATACTTTCTATCTTATAGGTATCTCACACACAAAAAATCAGTGTTTAAAAGTCATGTAAATGGAAGCACACTGCACTTTTCATACACATGGAACAGCAGAGAAGATTTTTTTAAAGTATATTTTATTGATTATATTGTTACAATAGTTCCAATTTTTCCCCTTTGCTCCCCTCCGCCCAGCACCCCCCTCCCCCAGCAATCCCCCCCCAAGTCCATGCCCATAGGTCATACATACAAGCTCTCCTGCCTCACCCTTTCATATATTATTCTTCCTTTTTGAAAAATTAATTAATTAATTATTTTAACAATAAAAAATAACAATCCCTCCTTCTCGGACTTAAGACCCCTTATAATCTTATAAAAGACAATGGGCAGAGAGGAATTTTTAATAGGCTGAGTAGGATGACAAGTTGACACCAACTTTTGAAAGTACTGGTGGTCTTAAAGCACAGGCTCACATAGAATATATTGGTGAATGTAAGCTTACCTCTGAGATTTGGAATGGTTGGGTTACTTGTATATCCAAACAAATAGGTTCAGAAATCTGATTTTATATTAAAATAAGAGAGTACTGAGGTTAGAAATCTAAGTTAGATCTATCAACATGTCTTTATCATATGTCATATATGAGAATAAAGTTTAGTATACAGATAGCCCATTGAGTGTTTTGGACATTTTTATTTGCAACAGAATTCTGATTTAGTCAGATTAACAAAAGAAATATTAAATAAAATTTTCTTTGACACTTTTACAATGGTTTTGTGTTGACTAAGATTTAGTTACATCACTTAGAAAAGAAAAAACTTAATAATTAAGAATAGAAAAAACAAACTACCAAAACATTTTTACATGATTTATTAAAAGAAAGCAAAAAAGCTGCTTACTAGAATTTTTACCTACTTCTTGAAAGTTATTATAGTATACACAGCTTTTATAGACATAGTCTCTAAATGTTGATTTATTGATAATAGCATTCTGACAGGTGTGAGATGGTATCTCATTGTGGCTTTAATTTACATATCTCTGATGATTAGTGACTTTGAGCATCTTTTTATATGTCTATTGGCCATTTGTATGTCCTCTTTGGAGAAGTATCTATTTAGGTCCTTTGCCCATTTTTCTTCCATCCATGTGTGAAGTCCTCAACCTCTCTTCTGATGGTATTTAAAAGTCATATATGGATTGAAAAGTTATCCCAGTTTCAGAATAGGGATTGGCACTTTAATTAAATTCAATTTAATAGTGGTTCTATCATTGTGTTTTTAGTTAAAGAATACCAAAGTGTCTCTGTTTTATTTCTAGTTTACTGCTTTCAATGTTACTATTTATTACTTGAAAAACATGTTTTTTTTCATATATTTTTTGAAGAAAATTACTGCTACTTCATGATATTGTGACTTACCATGAAATCTATAATTCCAACATAAATTTGTGTGAATTTCATAACATGGTAGCATCATTTATTTTCTGACCATTTAAATTATTTGTTTTTGGAGAAAATACTGACAAAGACTTTAAATTGTTCATTGAGTAATGAAGCTTGTTCATGATGTAGATATTTTTCAGACACACTAGCTTGAGGGGGTAAAATTCAAAGAAAAAGTATAGATGGGAGGAGATAACAGGAAAAGAGCAAAGAGAAAGCGTATGGGCAGAAATGATTAACCTCAGAACAAGCATAGTTTGAGGTTGACACAAGGGATGGGTAATATTTTTTTTGGATGGCTTGCCTTCTTTGTTTTTATTTATCCCCTAGGCTTGTAATCCAGGAACAATAGGGTAGGATTCAGGGTGGAGGCTGCTCTGTCCTCTGAGCAGCCAGGCCACCTGCTGACAGAGGTAAGGAGGGACTACATGCTCACACGTGAGCTACTCGACTCTCTAAGTGGCCCAGGAATGAGTATTTGCTTCTTACTCTTGCAGTCTATAGAACCCAGTATTTAATGTTTGATTTAAATATATGTAAAAAATATGTTATCTCTAAAGTTAGATATTTTGCAGTATTTGTCAGTCTTATGATTTATAGTTTACTCAAAATTTCTGAATATTCCAGTTTTTGAAAATATATAATTTTTATTATAATGTTTAAAATTGTATCACACATTTTTCTGTTCTTAAAAATACATTGCACTATTTAAATGGTATATTTTATTCTTGAAATGAGATAATTTGTCATCAAAATTTTATTAAAATATTTATGCATTATAATTAAAAGGTGAATTTTCTTAAGTATATTAGGAATTCCCAAAATTCTTAGGCAAAAAGGCAAAGCATTTTCCAGATAATTAATTTTGGAGTTTACTTGTATTATTTTTACACTTCAATAAGTTACTTGTTATGAGATCAGCAAATACTCAAATGAAACTTTGTTTGAACATCGTTGAGCATGGAATAACGTGCATTTTTCCAATGGAGTCCAATTACGGAAAACACTTGTGCTGTATAAATTTGTGCTGACCCACTGTGAAATTATACTGTGTTTAATAAGCCTTAAAATTTCTCATTTCTCACCTGTGGGTGAGGTGTTGTATTTGTTATTAACTATAGTATGACATACTTATATTGAAGATGGGAAATAATGTGGAAATATTTAAAATATTTTATATTATGCATTCTAAAATGTACAGCCTTACTTAAATGTGGTATCTCATCTAAACTTAGTAATTGCATAATTAGATATAACATAAAATTATGCCAAAGATATCCAAAAAGACAAATATTTTCATTTGCATATGGTTTTAAAAAAGCCTTTATTTGGAAATAAAGATTAGATGTCCCAATATTCAAAATGCTTTCCTTGTTTTTGATGCACATTTCTGTTTGAAACACAGAAAATATATGTTGTACAAGTAAGTTACCATGGTGGTGTGATTAAAGATTATTATTACCTTGATATTTTATCTCTAAAATGAAATTACTGAGCATTTGGGAACATGAGAATGATAAATTGAAATTTTAATTTTTTTATCCCAATATTCAAAACTAAGTTGTTACATCCAGATTTTTAGATTGCACAAGAAAGGCATATTCCAGTGTTAGTCGTTATACTATAAAGAGATTTACTTCAGTTTTAATATACAAACCTCTATCAATGATGTGTATAACAGAACCACAATGAGAAGACAAGATGCAGGATTTTATTAGGTAGGAAATTGTAACAGAACCCCTGGGCTGCTCCGATTGAAACAGAACCCACGGGCTGGTTAGTTAGGGGCCCAATTGCCCGCCGCCAGAATTATAACTCTCAGTACCAGAATTTAGTGAAAAGAAAAAGAATTGTTTATTTGCACATAGTTCTGCCTCCCTCTCCCAGATCTGGCCAGTCTTAGGAAAGTCTGAAACACTGTTTCCCTACTTGCTAGGCACAGTTCAGCTTTACCAGTAGCTGCCAATCACTCAATTCTGATTGGGGAGGTCCTTTCTGTGCTGTGGTGCCCTCCAGCTCTCAATGCAGAACCGCCTGGTTTCTCAGCCTCCTTGTAAACTGCCTTCTTCCTGCAAACCGTGTGGATCTCCTCTCCTTCTCAAAACCGCATGGTGAAAGCCTCTTAAAGCAGCCTGGAGAGCCCACTCCTCCAAGCCACCAGGAGGGAGTACGCCAGCTAAAATGTCCGCAGCTGCTTATATATCCCTGACTGTGTCCTCTGACGCAGTGGGTGTTACAACCAGTTCTGACCATTCACAGAACCCAACGCAGGCTCCATAGACTTCTTCCATACCATCCCACAGTCCAAGACCCCTCCCATCTTCTTGGGCCTTGGAAATTTCAAAGTGGATCTTTGTGCAACAAAGTTTCCAGCCACTATTCCGAGACATGCAAAGGCATCCTGAGAGCTGCTTCCTTTTCTCTATCTCCAGCCACAAACTCTGGGATTTGTTTTTGGACTCCCCTGTTTCTGTAACAAAAGTGCACCACGTGTATGTGTACCAAAAATCACTGTTGCATGTCTTTCATCTTTAAGCCTAAATCACTTCCAGAAGAGCATTCTGTTCACTCTACAGTCCTATCTCAAGTATAACAGTATCCTGAAAGAATAAATTATTGATTGAGAGGTTCCTTACTCAGGTTTGGAAATTGAATAATATATTCTGATACCGTTTTATTCTTGTTTTGAAAAAAATTATTGTTTTTTTTTTATTTTTAAGTATATTTTATTGATTATGTTGTTACAGTAGTTCCAAATATTTTTCCCTTTGCTCCCATCTTACCAGTAACCCCCTTCTCTCCAGCAATCCCACCCACCTTAGTTCATGTCCACGGATCATGCATATAAGTTCTTTGGCTTCACCCTTTCCTATATTATTCTTAATTCCCCCCTGTCTATTTTCTACCAACCAATTATGCTCCTTAATCTCTGCACCATTTCCCTATTTCTCCTCATTCTCCTTCCCAACTGATAAACCTACAAATGATCCCCATACCTATGATTCTGTTCCTGTTCTCGTTTGCTTAGCTGGGTTTTGTTTTTATTTTTTAGATTGAGTTGTTAATAGTTGTGAGTTTTTTGTCATTTTAATGTTCATAATTTTGATCTTCTTTTTCTTAAATAAGTCCCTTTGGCATTTTATATAATAATGGCTTGGTAATGATGAACTCCTTTGGCTTTACCTTGTCTGGGAAGCACTTTATCTGCCCTTCCATTCTAAATGATAGCTTTGCTGGATAGAGTAATCTTGATTGTAGGTCCTTGCTTTTCATCACTTGAATACTTCTTGCCAGCCCCTTCTTGCCTGCAAAGTTTCTTTTGAGAACTCAGCTGACAGTCTTATGGGAACTCTTTTGTAGGTAACTCTCTGCTTTTCTCTTGCTGCTTTTAAGACTCTCTCTTTATCTTTAAACGTTGGCATTTTAATTATGATATATGTTGAGGTGGTCCCTTTTGGGTCTAAGTTGTTTGGGACTCTCTGTGCTTCCTGGACTTGTATGTCTATTTTTTTGTCAAATTTAGGAAGTTTTTCTTCATTATTTTCTCACATAAGTTTTCAATTTCTTGCTCTGAGGAGGAGCTGCCTCCAATGTCATGGCTTGGTTGGAAACTACTCTGTCCAGCAGAGGTTTCATGACCATGGTGGAACAAACTTATCCAGGACACTGTACTGTGTCTGGGGGGAAAAGAAGGTGACTGTTCCCTCTAGTGGAGAAAGCACAAGACCTCTGTTCCTCATGCTATTTATTGAGAAGGGTACACATGGAAGACACAATGTCAAAAATCATAAATCATCAATACATTTTAGGCCCCTGGATTACAGTTGACAGATACATATTGCAAGTATCAATACAGAGGGCACAGTGACAAATCTGTGTCAGGGTCTATTAAACATCTTGACGTCGCATGGCATTAGGTGCAAGGTTACATACATTTCTTGCAAGAGATTGTTTATAGTTAACTGAAAGATAAGAAAAGCAGAGCAAGCTCTAAAGCATAATAAGCATTCTTTAAATTCAATTACCATGGAGACTGTCTTTGGGGCAGATGGTGGCCTTCGGTCCTGACTGCCCCACAGCCTTCCAGTGTTCTGTTGAGACTTAAAGACTTCCTGGGAGGGAGAAAGCCTGGCTCATGGCCGGGGTTACAATTCCTGAAACCACAAGGAGCAGTTCCCCACATTGCCCTTCCTCTTCTCCTTCTGGCACCCTTATGGTTTAGATGTTGGCATGTTTAAAAATGTCTCAGAGGATCCTAAAACATTTCTCTTTTTTTTTTTTTTTTAATTCTTATTTCCTCGTTCTGTACTGGTTGACTGTTTTTTTTTCTTCCTTATGCTCTGAATCATTGATTTGAACACTGGTTTCCTTCCTTTCACCATTGGTTTTGTGTGGATTGGCCTTCATTTCATTTAGTATAGCCCTCACTTCTTCCCTTATGCGTTTGTCATACTTAAGCATATCTGTCAAGCTTGTGAGCATCTTTATCACCAGTGTTTTGAACTCTATGTCTATTATGTTGGCTGTCTCCTTTTCTGTTAGGTTGGCTATCTCCTTGTCACTTAGTTCTCCCACTGGTACCTTGATCTATTGCCTCGTTTGGGCCATACTTCTCTGTATCCTCATCTTGACAGGCTCCTGTGTTTATTTGCCTCTGTGTCTTAGGTAGTTATCACACTTGTTACATTGTAAGGGGCAGAGCCTTAGGTGTTTGTCAGTACAAAGAAACCCATTTCACCATGTTGTGGTGCTGTATGTGTGGGAGGGGTATGAGAGGGAACAATGACACTTTCTCAGCACTCACACCTTTTCCAGGCACTTCTCCCACTTCCATATGGAACTGGCACCTTCTAGCTGTTGCTCTGGTCATCTTTCCCAGAACGGATGGGTCTTTAGATGTTCTAGGACTGTGGGAGTCCTTTAAACAAGGGAACTCTGCTGAAAGACTGGCAATTTCTCCTCTTATTCAACCCCCATGGGTTTGCACAGTCAGAAGCAATGAGTCTTTATTTTCCCCAGCGCTGGAACTGTGAGCTGTGTAGTCTGGTCTGGTGCTAAAAGTGTTTCACAGGTGTCCCTTCAACATTTTTAGAACCTGTAACTGCACTTTCTGCCAACCTTCCCCTGCTGCCACTGCTGCCACCACCACACAGCATCCTCTCCTCCCCAGCTCCACTCCTCCTACGTGTCTGGATAAGTATTTCTTCTTTATATCTTTGTTTGTTGGACTTCCGTGCAGCTCGATTTTCTGGAACTTCTAGTTGTCTCTAGTTTTGAGGTAGTTGTATTCCTTCTTAGTTGTGGAAGGAGATACAGCTTGCCTGTCTAGACCTCCATCTTGACCATAAATCCCCTATTGTTTTTCTATTACAGTGTCTCATTTTTTTCTTCCATTGCTCTCCCCTACCATCCCACCCCTCCCTCTCCCACAGTAAGTCCCCACTCTGCTGTCCATAGACATGGGTATTTATACTAGTTCCTTGACTAGGTCCTTCCACTTCTTTCCCTTTTTTCCCTCTCTCCCTTTCCTCAGTCACTGTCAGTCTGTTCCTTGTTTATGTGCTTCTGGTTGTATTTTTCATGTTTGTTTGTTTTGTTCATTAGTTTCCTATATTAGATGGGATCATATGGTATTTGTTTTTCACTGTCTGGCTTATTTAGCTAAACATAATACTATCCAGTTCTATCCAGGTTTTTGCAAAAGGTAGGAGTTCCTCCTTTCTTTCTGCTACATAGTACTCCATTCTGTAAGTGTACCACATTTTTTTGGTTCACTCAGTTAGTGATGGGCACTTAGGCTGCTTCCAGCACTTGGCTATTGTAAATAGTGCTGCTATGAACTTAGGGGTACATAGGTTCTTTTGAATTGGTGTTTCAGGATTCTTAGCGTACAATCCCAGAAGTGGAATCACTGGATCAAAAGGCAGTTTCAAGCCCTGGCTGCTGTGGCTCAGTGGATTGAGCGTCGGCCTGTGAACCAAGTGTCACTGGTTCGATTCCTAGTCAAGGCACATGTCTAGGCTGCACGTCAGGTCCCCAGTTGGGGGCACGAGTGAGAGGCAACTCACATTGTGATGTTTCTCTCCCTCTCTTTCTCCCTTCCCCTCTCTCTAAAAATAAATAAATAAACAAACAAATAAATAAAAAGGCAGTTCCATTTTTAGTTTTTTGAGGAAATTTCATGCTGTTTTTCATAGTGGCTACACCAGTCTGCATTCCAACCAACAGTGCACTAGGGTTACCTTTTCTCCATATATTTGCCAGCATTTATAACCCTTATAAACATACATAAACAATTTTATTCTTACTTTCCCCAAATTGTGATTATTTGTGGATTGTACACACCCACAAATAGTCAACCATATCCTGTGTTCTGCTTGGTTGTAGACACCATGCACAGTAGCTAGTTAGGATGAGCATAAATCAATGTGAAACTCATAGACTATAATGTACATTCAACTTATTACTGTAGACACATTTATTGAGATAATATTTTTATGGTATCACAGTATTCTGAGAAGCTCACTATAAACTATTAAAGAGAGAGGAACAATAATAATAATGAAGATCCCAGAGCAGTTATTTTCAGAAAGTTTTGACCCTGAGAATGAAATTAGTTAAGATGAGTTTGAGATAAACATACTTTTAATACCTAAAAAAAAAATATATTAACGTAATATTATCATTTGAGAAACATAAATTGCATCAAGTATTTAGGAAAGTTGAGAGGCTTTTAAATATTGATATCTTTGTATAATATTATAAAACATTCATTCTCATTCCCATTTTAAATGTGTTAAGCTGTTCCTGATATCCCACCATAATTCTAGGGCAGTTTGATGTTTTAAAAATAGTCTTATAGACAAAATTTTATTAATTTATTTTACTTAATTTAGGTCACTTGATTTAAATGGTTTTTAAAGTATGAATTTTTATTCCTTATTTTTTTCACTAGTAGTTTTAAAAAATATTGTCCACAGCAGTTAATTATATTGTCACTGAAGTATCACATGGTATTGCAAAATTAATAAAAGTGATTTAATTAACTTAGTCTTTGTCAACTACTGAGCAAATAGATGTCCCGTTTCAGTAACTATTACTTTTATTTCTTTCTTTTTTTATTTTTAAATTTTTTTTAATTTTCTTGTGCTGATACTGCCTACCTACATTACAATCATCTTTATAGATCTCATCATTGATCTATCTCCAAACACCCCAACTGACAATGCCTTTCCTTATATAACAGGACTATGACAAGATGGTTATACCCATGTACATTCCTTCACAGATTAATAGGGATTTTTAACAGTTGTGCAGCAACATATTAGCTTAAACTGTATAAAATTGTAAATATTTATTTTAACTAGAATTATATGTCATTTTCAGTATTATGTAACTACTCATTTTTCTTCATTTTTGTTTATGATTGAGCAAGTAGAAAAACCTCTTGCTCTGACTTCCTGTAGTCAAAGCTATCTACCTAAAGCCAGGTATCTGACCAACCATAAAGTATCAATATTTCAGGTTTGTAGTAGGAGCAGCAAAATGTCTTTACTGTATGCTTAAAATATTTTTAAAAGTTATAATCTGTACTTAGTACACGGTGTATGAGGGGGTATTCCAAAAAAATAGGAATTATCTTCTAGGGGTTAGGCCCTTTGCAGCACAGGCTTCTCCTGCTAGGTGAGTATTCTAGGAACCCATCTGTATCAGTGTATCAGCTGGTGTTGTGAGAGGCTGTTTCCAGTTTCAGTAAAAATTTTTGAAGACTCTTTCAACACATTTGCCCACTTCATAATGGGTGACTTATGAGAACACAATGCCCTAGAGATCCCTTGAGACTCCATCCCATACAACTTAGAGGCCCACCAAATTAATAACAATGACTTTTCCATATGAATAACTGGTCTTGGCTCATAGTTCACAACTTCCTAAATCCTCTCAAATAAGCAACAGTTAGCCTCAGTGATCCCTCAGCCTCATGTACCTTTTGCTAAGTGGCCCCAGGCATGGCATTAGCAGAAGCCAGCCTAGAGTCACAGCTTGGCTTTGTCTGGGAATCTCCAAGCCCAGCACAAGTAACAGATATCTCAGACAAATTTATAGCTTGTGCCGTGTGGCACCAGGAAGAACACAAGTGGGGGCTGATCTTGGCCTGCACCAATCAGAAAATCCGAGAGCATATCTACCTAGTAGATATCTACAGACCATGTCAGAGCACTATCACCCTGCCCCTGCATAGCTGATCCTCCACAGAGGGCAGAGATGGGTGGTCAGTGGTCACAGCCAATCATTCCAGTTCACTGGCCTAGGTAAATCCCTCGTATTGACCTGTCAACAGCAGTCAAGGCTCAATTACAAGAGGAGAGTATATTCAGCCCACAAGGACGACACAATTCAATCCTCAAGTACCCAGCTTGGGTGATAAGGGAGGCTGTGCCACTGGACCCCATAAGATATCTACTACATTAGCCATGCGACCAAGACAAGAAGTCATAGCAGCTCTACCAAATACATAGAAGCAAACACAGTGAGGCTGCCAAAATGAAAAGACAAAGAAACATGGCCCAGATGAAAGAACACATCAAAACTCCAGAAAAAGAACTAAACAAAATAGAGATAAACAATCTACCAGATGCAGAGTTCAAAACTCTGTTTATAAGGATGTTCAAAGAAATTATGAGGACCTTAATAGCATAAAAAATATCCAGTCAGAAACAAAGAATTCACTGATTAAAATAAAAAACAATTTACAGGGAAACAACAGTAGAGTGGATGAAGCTGAGGATTAAATCAATGATTTGGAACATACAGAAGCAAAAAGCAACCAACCAGAACAACAAGAAAAAGATAAAAGAATTCAAAATAAATGATGATAGTGTAAGTAGTTCATGGGATGACTTTAAGCCTTCCAACATTTACATCATAGGAGTGCCAGAAGGAGAAAAGAAAGAGCAAGAAATTTGAGACCTATTGGAAAAAATAATAACAGAAAACTTCTCTAATTTGGTGAAGGAAATGGAGGTGCAAGTTCAGGAAGCACAGAGAGTCCTAAACAAGATGAATGCAGGGAGGCCTACTCCAAGACACATCATAATTAAAATGCCAAAGTTTAAAGATAGAGAGAGAATCTTAAACACAGAAAGAAAAAAAATTAGTTAAGTTACCTCCTGAGGAATCCCCAGAAGATTTTCAGCTGATTTCTCAAAAGAAACTGGAGGCTAGAATGGATTGGCAAGAAATATTCAAAGTCATGAAAGGCAGGGACTTACAACCAAGATTGCTTTACCAAGCAAAGATATCATTTAGAATCAAAAGGCGATAAAATGATTTCCAGATAAGAAAAAAAAAAGCTAAAGGAATTCTTCATCATCAAACCATTATTAGGTGAAATGTTAAAAGGGCTTATTTTAAAAAAAAAGAAAGTAATCAAACGTATGAACAATAAAATGCCAATAAATACATATCTAGCAACAGTTGAATCTAAAAAACAAACTAAGCAAATAAGAACTGCGGCAGAATCATGGATATAGAAAGCATTTAGATGGTTGCCTGATGGGAGGGTGTGTTGGGGAATGGGTGAAGAGGAGAGAGGATTAAGAAATACAAACAGGTAGTTACAGAACAGCCATGGGGATGTAAAGTACAATATAGGAAATGAACTAGCCAAGTAACTTATATGCATGACCCAGGGATATGAACAGTGGTGTGGGGATGGCCTGGGGGAGTGTGAGTGCCAGGTGGAGGGGGGCAAAGAGGAAAAATTGGGACAACTGTAATAACAAAAACACTAAAAAATAATTTAAGAAAAAGAAAAGTTGTCTTGATATGTTTATTGCATCAAATGAAGAGTACTTTTAAGGTGCTTGAAGTTTAAACATGCAAGAATAAATATGCACTTAAAAAATAAATTCCAGGATTTTTGGGGTGCCCTCCTCATACTTTTTTTTTCATTTAAATATGTGTACAATATAAGTTTTTCATTAAAATGCCACTTTTCAAGAAAAACACTCTAAAGTAAGAAATGGAAATTTGCTTCCACACATCTAACTCCAAAGCTTGTTCATTTACAACATATATTACCCAATTGTTTTCTTCTTGAATTTATATATATATATATGTGCTCATACACACACATACAAATATGTATTTCATAATAATAGGATCATGAGAAGAATGTGTTTCTGTGACTTCACTGTTCAATATAGAAAAGACTATCAAAGGTACCTAAAAGTACCAAATGCCACTGGTAATTAGAGAGAAGCAGCAGAAACAGAGCAGTGATGTGGAAGCCCAAGAAATGCAACCTATCTCCTTATGACACACTGGAATCTAAGGAGAAACTGGGAGTCCATTAAGGACTTTTATAGGCCTGTTTTCACCTCTTTCAGTAGTTTTCCCAAGCCAAGTTTGTTGAAATATTTCATATATTAGTTTTCTACTACTGCTCTATCAATTTACTTCAGATAGAAGTTTAAAATAGCTCAAATTTATTCTCCTGCAGTTCTAGAGGTGAGAAGTTAAAAATGATCTCACTGGGCTAATATCGAAGTGTTGACGGAGCTGTGGTCCCTCACTTTTCCAGCATTCCCCTATCCCTTGGCTTGTGGCCTCTTTCTCTGCATCAATGCCTTCAGTACAGCATCTTCAGAGCTTTCTCTAATTGACTCCTTTGTCTCCCTCTTTCATTTATAAAGGACACTTTTGATTCCATTGGGCCTCTCTGAATAACCCAGGGTCCCCTCCTCAAGGTCAGCTAATTAGCAACTATATTTCTATCTGCAACCTTAATTTTCCTTTACCATGTGACTTAATATATTCACAGTTCCTGGGTATTAAGACATCTTTGGGGAGTAATTATTCTGCCTCTCACACCTAATATACAGATTAAGGTCCAACCACACAATGGGTTGAAACAGTCACAGGATTATTTATTTGCTCTGTGAAGGGGTGTCTTAAAACCTAAACTGAGATCACATAAGTCCTCTGGTCAAATCCTTCAGTGATTTGCAATTTTCCTCTGAGATAATAACAAATTGTTTAAAACGGCCTCCAAAACTCTTCAGGATTTTTTCCCCAATTAATGTATTTCCTGGCATTCTTTTTTTCCCCACCATTCCAGCCACACTGGACTCCTGTTTCTCAACATTCCAGACACCCTCTTGCCTTAAGGCCTTTGTATTTGCTATTTTCTCTTCTGAAACTATTCTTTCTGCTGATATTCAGGCAGCGATCTTATTTAATTATTTACTCAAATATTGGTGTCTCTGAGACCTTTCCAGCTAGCCAGCTTACGTAACATGGCAGTGGCTCTGCCCACATTGTTTCCTGTTTTACTTGTTTCTCATAATCAAAGCATACTCATCTCACGTTTTACTCATTTACCTTTTCAGGTCTCTCTTTGCCCACCAGAATGAGAGCTCCCTGAAGGCAGAAATGGTTGTCTCTTGTTCACCGCTATCTCTTTCTCCAATGCCTTGAATAGCTGATGATCATTAAGCATTTCTTTAATTCATATACTGTGACATATGCCTCTTCTGGCATGTTTAAGTCCAATGTACATATCGATAAGTTCTATCAACTTATATCTAACCATTGAGGAACTGTATGTAACACTGCCAAAAATTCAACACCCTACAATTTTATTCAACAAATATTTACTGAGAATGACCGACTATGTCAGGCACTGTATTTTACATGTTCTAACTTAGTTAATTTTATTTTATTTTAATTAGTTTATCATGGTATTTGTACATGCTACACTTAAGCATTGCTTTGGGAAATGTTTGTGTCACACAGCAGCTTGTGTGTTTTTGAGTGCATGTGTTTGTGAGTGTGTGTGGGTGTGTGAGAAGAAGAGAGAGAGAGTAAGGAAGAAAGACAAATGAGGACAGAAAGATTGTTTTGGGTTCTATAAAAAGGGTTCTTGTGGTTTTTTTGTTTGTTTTTTTATTTTTTTACTGTTCATGTTATCCTGACTTTGAAAGGCACTGCTGTAAATGCAGGGTAAGTACAGGCCAATATGAAAGGGTGCACAGAGGGAATAATACAATGATCTTAAAATGAATAAAGTTTCCATAAACAAGGTGGTGATAAATGAAAGCAAATTATCAACTTTTAAATTGAGAAAACTACCCTTCCATAAAAAAAGCATGTACAAATGTGCAAACATAATACCTTCTTCTAGTTGGTAACTAATATGAGTACTGTAACTTTGTTGAGAAAATGTGAACACAGAACCATCATAAAGACAGTTTGTAAACTGCTGAACTGTCCTTCTTCTGCAATGTAAAGTGATGCATCTTGTATTTTAAATGATTTTATGTATGATAACTGCATAGTAAAATACACATTTTCTTATCATTCAATGTTCAGGACCAGAAGCCAGCTGGAAAATCTGCCAGACTTTAGTTTTTAGGTTTCCCATTTGAATGAACAATAAAGGATAAAGTAGGATAAAACAATTTGACATGCTATTTATCCAGCTATACAATCAACACAATTTTAAAAAGTGAGATATTTTGGTATTTAAAAGAGATTATTAGTTCTTTGAATAACATTTAAAAGCAAATATTTGCATTTAAAAATGTATATAATTATCTGAAGCATAATCAAAGAAATTAGTTTAAGGTTGTAAATTAATGGTTATTTATAGTTGCTATAAAACTGGTAGAGATTTTAGATATCAAAAAACAAGTGTCTGTTTATATATGAGTCATATTCACTCCCTTGGGGGCATGAGAGGTATTTAAGGATTCTCACATGTGTTTCAGGATCAATTTATGTAGAGTGTTGAGAATAGGTAACATATATATATGAACTATGTGAAAGGTGAATCTATTTTTTTACCTTAAAAATAAATCAGACACAGGGGCATGCCCCCCCAACCCCTAACCCTGGCCCTAGTGCCTGCCCACCACCTTGGCCTGCCTGTTAGTTGGCAGAAAAGAGGGCATTTGCCATGTTTAACCTTGGCTCCAGCTGAAAGAAGGTGAAATGAACTGGAAGAGCTTTGGAAAACTTTGGATGCTGGTTCTAAAGAAAAAAACTGGAGGAGTAGAAGACCAGATCCCAGGGCAGACTAAACCTTAGTGCTATGGGAGAATTCTCATAAGCAGACTACTCACCCCTCAAGAGACATCAGCCAGAGGCAGCTCAGCAATGGTCAGAACTGGAAGAGTGACACTCAGTCAGCTAATTTAAAAGAAGAACCCAACAAAGAGCAACACAACAAACAAAACCAAAATACTTCTAAAAAGACCAAATAAAAGGCACAAAGGGCATCCCAAAAGCATCAAGTTAAGGAGATCAAGGAGTCTGCCCCACTGAATCACACAGATTCCTACCACAGAGGGTCACACCACAAAGGCAGAAAATAAAAGCAGATCAATCTAAGAAGCAGAAATAAACAAGACCAGTCACCCAAAATGGGGAAAGGGAATGCTTTAAAAAAAGAAGGAAAAGGAAGAGGGAGAGGAACACAGGTACAAAAGGAAATGAAAAAATACCTGTCAATAATAACCTTAAATATGAATGGATTAAACGCTCCAAGCAAAAGACATCGGATAGCAGAATGAATATGAAAATATGCCCCACATATATACTGTCTACAGGAGACACACCTTAAAACAAAAGATCTACACAAACTGAGAGTGAAATGATGGAAAAAACTGTTCCAAGCAAATGGTCATGGAGAAAAGCTGGGGTAGCAATACTTATATCAGACTAAACAGATTTCACAGCAAAGGCCATAATAAGAGAAAAGGAAGGACAT
Source organism: Furipterus horrens (assembly GCF_987537825.1). Taxonomy (NCBI): domain Eukaryota; kingdom Metazoa; phylum Chordata; class Mammalia; order Chiroptera; family Furipteridae; genus Furipterus; species Furipterus horrens. The sequence goes on along the minus strand of NW_028327176.1, from coordinate 79,760,011 downwards.
TTCATAAACCTTAAGGGAAAAATCCATCAAGAAGGTATAACCTTGGTAAACATACATGCACCCAACATAGGAGCACCCAAATATATAAGGAACATTTTAGAAGATAACAAGAAGGATATCAACAGCAACCCACTCATTTTAGGAGACTTTAACAAGCCACTGTTAAGAAAAGACAGATCTTCAAAGCAAAGAAACACCAAGAATATTGAGGCATTAAATAACGCTATAGATCATGTGGACTTAGTTGATATATATAAAACTTTTCACCCCAAAGAGGCAAAATATACATTATCTTCAAGTGCACATGGAACATTTTCAGAGATAGACCACAAGGTAGGACACCAAACAAGTCTCAACAAAATCAAGAAAATTGAAATTATATCAAGCATCTTCTCAGATCACAATGCCTTGAAACTAGAAATCAACCTCAAAAAAAAAAATCTCAAAGACATTCAAACTCATGGAGAATGAATAACATGATATTAAATAATAAATGGTTTAACAATGACATCCAGGAAGAAATCAAGAACTTTCTGGAAACAAATGATAATGAACCCAAAACAGCCCAAAACCTATGGGACACAGAGAAAGCAGTCCTGAGATGAAAGTTCATAGCAATACAGGCACACCTAAAAGGATAGAAGAATCTAAAAAAAAAAAAAATCTAACCCTACAGCTACAAGAACTAGAACAACAGCAAACAAAGCTCAGAGCAAGTAGAAGGTAGGAAATCATCAAGATCAGGGCAGAATTAAATGACATAGAAACTAAACAAACAATTCAAAAGATCAACAGATGTAGGAGCTAGTTCTTTGAAAAGAAACAAAATCAACAAGCCTTTAGCCAGGCTTATCAAGAAAAAAAAAGAGAGAGGATCCAAATAAACAAAATCAGAAACAAAAGGAAGAAATTGCAACTGATATCACAGAAATACAAAGGATTGTAAGAAATTACTACAAACAATTGTATGGCAAGAAACTTGACAGCCCAGAAGAAATGGACAAATTTCTGAAAATATATAATCTTCCAAACGTGAATCAAGAAGAAGAAAGCCTGAACAGACTGATAATAAAGAGTGAAATTGAAGCAGTAATCAAAAAACTCCTGGCACACAAAAGCCCTGGACCAGATGGCTTTACATGTGAATTTTACAAAACATGTAGGGAAGAACTAATGCCTACAATTCTCAAACTATTCCAAAAAGTCCAAGAAGAGGGAAGACTCCCAAACTCTTTCTATGAAGCCAGTATTACCCTAATTTTAAAACCAGGTCAAGACACAACAAAGAAAGAAAGAAATAGACCAATATCACTGATGAACATAGATATAAAAATCCTAAACAAAATATTGGCAAACCAGATCCAGCAACACATTAGAAAGCTCATACACCACGATCAAATGGGACTCATTTCAGAGATGAAAGAATAGTTTAACATTTGCAAATCAATAAATGTAATACCACATGTAAACAAAATGAAAGACAAAAATCACATGATCATATCAAGAGATGCTGAAAAAGCATTTCATAAAGTAAAACACCCATTTATGATGAAAACTCTCAGCAAAAGGGAAATAGAGGGAGCTTACCTCAACATAACAAAGATTACATACAAGAAACCTGAAGTCTACATCATACTCAATGTACAAAAACTAAAAGTCTTCCCCCTGAGATCAGGAACAAGACAAGGATGTCCACTCTCTCCACTCCTATTCAACATAGTGTTGGAAGTTCTAGCCACACCAATCAGACAAGAAAATGAAATAAAAGGCATCTAAATTGGAAAAGAGGAAGTAAAATTGTCATTATTTGCAGAAAATGTGATAGTGTACATAGAAAACCCTATAGACTCCGCTAAAAAAACTACTTGATACGATAAGTGATTTTGGCAAAATATCAGGGTACAAAGTCAATATTCAGAAATCAAAGGACTTCTATACACCAACAATAAAATATCAGATAGAAACTAGAAAAAAAATCCCATTTACTATAGCAGCAAGAAAAATAAAGTACCTAGGAATAAACTTAACTTGGAAAACTACACAACACCAAAGAAAGAACTTAAGGAAGATACAAATAAATGGAAGCATATACCATGTTCATGGATAAGAAGAATCAACATCATTAAAATGTCCATACTATCCCAAGCAATTTATAGATTCAACACCGTCCCTATTTAAATACCAACGACATATTTCACAGACCTAGAACAAATACTTAAAAAATTTATATGGAACTAAAAAAAATTCTTAATAGCCACAGCAATCTTGAGAAAGAAGAACACAGTAGGAGGAATCACAATACCTGATAACAAACTATTCTACAAGTCCATAGTAATCAAAACAGTCTGGTACTGGCATAAAAACAGACATACAAATCAATGGAACAGAATAGAGAGCCCAGAAATAAACCCAGGTCTATATGGTCAATTAATATTTGACAAATGGGAAAGGAACATAAAATGGAATAAAAAGAGTCCCTTCAAAAAATGGTGCTGGGAGAACTGAACAAGGACATGCAAAAACATGAAACTAGACCAACAACTTACACCAAACACCAGAATAAACTCAAGATGGATCAAAGACTTAAATGTAAACTGTGACACCATAAACGTCCTAGAGGAAAACATAGGCAGGAAAATCTCAGATATTTCATGTAGCAATATTTTCACTGATACATCTCCTAAAGCAAGGGAAATAAAGAAAAGAATAAACAAATGGGACTACATCAAACTAAAGAGTTTCTGCTCAGCAAAAGAAAACATCAGCAAGATGAAAAGGAAACCAACCATATGGGAAGACATTTATTAATGATACCTCAAACAAAGGATTGATCTCCAAAGTATATAAAGAACTTACACATCTCAACACCAAGAAGACAGATAGCCCAATTAAAAAATGGACAAAGGACCAGAACAAATACTTCTCCAAGGAGGATATACAGAGGGTCCATAGGCATATGAAAGAATGCTCAACATCACTAGCCATCAGAGAGATGCAAATAAAAACCACAATGAGATACCACTTTACACCAGTCAGAATGGCCATCATCAACAAGTCAACAAACAACCTGTGCTGGCGAGGATGTGGAGAAAAGGGAACCCTGGTGCACTGTTGGTGGAAATGCAGACTGGTGCAGCCACTATGGAAAACAGTATGAAATTTCCTCAAAAAACTAAAAATGGCTAGATTTCTGGCCAAGACAGAGGCCTAGACACACACACACGGCATCTATTTCCACAACTAAGAAAGAATACAACTACCTCAAATTTAGAGACAACCAGAAGATCCAGAAAACTGAGCTGCATAGAAGTCCAGCAAACAAAGATATAAAGAAGAAATACACATCCACATAGGTAGGAGGGGTAAAGCCAGGACAGAGAGGACTCAGTGTGATGGCGGCAGCAATGGTAGATTGGGAGAAAGTGCAGTCACACCTTTTAAAATGTTGGGAGGGACACCTACACCAGACCAGCACTTCCAGCACCAGACCGGACTGCACAGCTCATGGTTCTGGGAGACAGGTAGGCATGATTCAAAAGACTTTAACTACCGCTATGTGGAGCCCAGCCCAAAAACATCAACCTGGGTCTTAACTGGCTGGTATTTGTCTTTTATTCTTGCTATGAATTCCACCCTCTGGGAGGTTTTAAAAGTAGAATAGAAATGCCAAGTGGCTTTTAAGAAAAAGAGAACCTGCTCTACTTTTCTTTGAATAGCCCCAAATTCTTGTCAGTAGAATGTGAAAAACAGAACGATTAAGTAAAAGGAAATGTTTTTGAACTTGTGTAAAATATCTGGGCATTTCAACCATGAGTTGATTTGCATTTCCCTTTGTTATTACTCTCAGCCATAAGGTGAAGAGCTGCATGTTTTTTTAATGCATTTCCACATGTAGAAAGTAGATAAAAACCTTGGTTAATATAGAAAATGAGGGCCATTTTTCTCAAAGAAAACCCCTCCCTTCCTTCCTCAGATGGTGGGTGTCTGAGTAGTTTCTTCACCCATTCTGAGGGATGCAGAGTCTCTCTCCCACAGTCCCAGTGACAGGGAAAATAAACCTCATTGCTTCTGACTGTGCAAATCAGTGGGGGTTGGAGCAGAGGAAGAAACTGCCGGTCTCTCAGCAGAGTCTGATTGTTTAAAGGGCCCCCACAGTCCTAGAATGTCCGCAGACCCACCCACTCTGGGAATGATGACTAGCGCAACAGCTGGAGAGGTGCCAGTCCCATACAGAAGTGGGAGAAGTGCCTGGAAAGGGGGCAAGTGCTGAGCAAGTGGCATTGTTCCCTCTCAGACCCCTCCCCCACATAGAGTGCCACAACGTGGTGAAACTAGTTGCCCTGTACTGATGAATTCCTAAGGCTTCATCCTTTACAATGTAACAGGAACGACAGGTCTACCTAAGACACAGAGGCAAACAAACACAGGAGCCTGTCAAGATGAGGATACAGAGAAGTATAGCCCAAAAGGGGGAACATATCAAGGTTCCAGTGGAAGAACTAAGCGATGAGGCAATAGCTAACCTAACAAACAAGGAGATAGCCAGCCTAACAGGTGCATCATTCAAAATACTGGTGATAAAGATGCTCACAGGCTTGACACATATGCTTATGTATTGCAAATGCATAAGGGAAGAAGTGAAGTCTATGCTAAATGAAACGAAGGAAAATCCACACAAAACCAATGGTGAAGGAAAGGAAACCAGAGTTTAAATCAATGATTTGGAACATAAGGAAGAGAAAACCAGTCAATCAGTACAGAATGAGGAAACAAGAATTGAAAAAAATGAGAAGCAGCTTGGGAACCTCTGGAACAACTTTAAATGTGCCAACACCCAAACCATACAGATGCCAGAAGGAGATGAGGAAGATCAAGAAATCAAAAGCTTATGTGAGAAAGTAACGAAGGAAAACTCCCCAAATTTGGGGAAGGAAATAGACATACAAGTCCAGGAAGCACAGAGAGTCCCAAAGAAGCTAGACCCAAAAAGGACCACACCAAGGTACATCATAATTAAAATGCCAAAGATGAAAGACAAAGAGAGAATCTTAAAAGCAGCAAGAGAAAAGCAGAGAGCTACCTACAAAGGGATGCCTATAAGACTATCAGCTGATTTCTCAAAATAAATTTTGCAGGCAAGAAGGGACTCTCAAGAAGTATTCAATGTGATGAAAAGCAACCTGCAACCAGGATTACTCTATCCAGAAAAGCTATCATTTAGAATGGAAGGGCAGATGAAGTGCTTCCCAGACAAGGTAAAGCTAAAGGAGCTCATCATCACCAAGCCATTATTATATAAAATGTCAAAGGGACTTATTTTTTAAAAAGAAGATCAAAATTATGAACAAGAAGACAACAAACTCACAACTGGCAACAACTGAATCTAAGAAATAAAAACAAAACCCAGCTAAGCAAACAAGAATAGGAACAGAATCATAGGTATGGGGGTCATTTGGAGGTTTATCATCTAGGAGCGGGAAGGGAGAGAAATGGGTAAATGCTTCAGGGATTAAGGAGCATAATTGGTTGGTACAAAATAGACAAGGGGAAGTTAAGAATAATATAGGAAAGGGTGAAGCCAAAGAACTTATTTGCATGACCTGTGGACCTGAACTAAGTAGGGGTGAGATTGCAGGAGGGAAGGGGGATACTGGGTGGAGGGGAACAAAGGGAAAAATAATTGGGACTACTGTAACAACATAATCAATAAAATATACTTAAAAAGAAAAACTAAAATGGAACTGCTTTTTAACCAGTTATTCTACTGCTAGGATTATACCCAAAGAATTCTGAAACCGTAATTCAAAAAAACTTATGCACACCTATATTCATAGCAGAAATATTTACAATAGCCAAGTGCTGGAAACAGCCTAAGTGCCCATCTTTAGATGAGTGGATTAAGAAACTGTGGTACATTTACACAATGGAATACTATTCAGCAGAAAGAAAGAAGGAACTCCTGCCATTTGCGATAACATGGATGAAACTAGAGAAAATTATGCTTTGCAAAATAAGCCAGGCAACAAAAGAAAAATACCATATGATATCTCCTGATACAAGAGACTAATGAACAACACAAACAAATGAACAAAATTGAACCAGAGGCATGTAAACAAGGAACAGAGTAAGTTATCAGTGGGGAGGGAAGGGAGGGAAAGAAGTGGTAAGTAGGGGAAGGTTTTAGTAAAGGAACTAGTCTAAATAACCCATGGACATGGACAATGGGGTGGAGATTGACTGTGGGAGAAGGGGTGAGCTGGGGGGGGAGTGAGGGGGAAAGTGGGACAACTTTAATAGATAAACAATAAAAATAACTTAAAAAAATTAAATATTGTTTTAAAGTTTTGAAATTCTGCTTTTGCTCTTTATCCATGTCACCTTGAAAATAATCTCCTGCTCCATCACTATAAAAAACATTGACAGTAACAGCACATATAATTAATATTGATGGGGCTCCAGGGCAGAAGTTATACTGAAATAAAGTTAATAAAAACAGATGCTGGTAGACCAGCTACCATCTGTCATTTACTCTGAACAGCATATAACTTTAACAGAATCTGGTGCCTAGAAGTGGGTTGCTGACTTATCAAAAATCTAAAATATGTAGCACTGGCTTTGGGACGAGGCAGAGAGAAAAAAAAAAGAAGAATCATTGCACAATACCACCAAAGAAAATAGGAAGTGTTCTATATTTGCATATGACAATCCAGCTGTGAATAAACAGAATGAATGAATATCAGATTTATTGGTTTTTATTAAAATTTTTAAAAATGTTATTCTATTACATCTGTCCCAAACTTTTCCCCTTTGACCTCCTCCACCCACACCTCCCCGCTCCCATGTCAATTCGTCCACTGATGTTCATGTCCATGTGTCATTCATACACGTTTTTTGTCTAGTCCCTTCCCCTTCTTTCCACCATTATCCCCCCTCTTACCTCCCCTCTTGTCACTTTCAGTCTGTTTCATGTTTCTATGCCTGTGATTCTATTTTGTTTGTTAGTTTATTCATTAGATTCCTCTTATAAGTGAGATCATCCATGATTATATTTTTGCCTTTTTCAGAAAGTCATATTGTTAGATTGATTTGGATTAGCTTCTTTAGCTTAGCAATATGCACTTAAGGTTTTTCCATATTATTTTATGATTTGCTATTTCATTTATTTTTATTGACAAATAATATTCTCTTGTATGGATCTACCACAGTTTGTTTACCATTCTTCAATTGAAAGGATAGTTGCTTTCCATTCTTGACATTTGAGAATAAGGGTACTATAAATATGCAGGTTTGTGTGTAGATATGTTTTTAACTCATTTGAATGAATATCAGGGTGTATGTAATTGCTGGATTGTATGGTAAGAGTATACTTAGCTTTTTAAGAAACTGCTGAACCGTCTTTCAAAATGCCTGTACTACTTATCATTCCTATCTGCAATAAATAAAAGTTCCTGTTGCTCCACATCTTTGCCAGCATTTGGTATCACAGACGCTTCAGATTATAGCACTATAATGGTCATAGCTGTGTAGTGGTATCTCCTTGTTATTTATTTTACAATACTCTAATGACATATAATGTTGAGCATCTTTTCATATACATATTTGCTATTGTATATATTTTTTAATCCCCACCTGAGAATAGGTTTATTGATTTTAGAGAAGGGGAAGAGAGGAGTGGGGAGGGAAACATCAACATTAATGGGTTGTGTCCCATATGCTCCCTGACCAAGAATGGAACTCAAAACCGGGATATGTGCCCTGATTGGAAATTGAATCCACAAACTTTCAGAGTACAAGACAATGCTCCAACCAACTAAGCCACTAGGCCAAGTGTGTTATCTGTATATTCTTGGTGAGTCATCCAAATTTATTCCCCTCTTTAAATTGGGTTGTTTTATTATTCTTTAACTTTGAGAGTTGTTTGTGTATTTAGAATATATGTCCAGAGAGAGGAAGATGGCGGAGGAGTGAGAGGAGGCTGCGCTTTCATGCTCTCGAGACCCATCTGTAGTTTGGACTAATTGCAGACAGAACATCTCAGTGAGCAGCTGGACACTGGCAGGAGTCGAGCCTTGGAACTGCTGGATTAGAGAAAAACCATCTGGGAACAACCTGTTTAGTGAGGATAGTGGAGGAAAAAGGGACGAAACAGGATTCCTGACTGGAGTGGCTGCCTGAGCCACGGCTGGAAGGGCACAAAAGTTTTTTGGTGACCACAGGCTTCCTCAGAGAGGAGTCGGGAGGAGAGCGGACCTCTGCTCACTGGCAGAGACAGGACTCGACCAAGTGGCATTGGCGCTGAAGGACAGAAGACAGCGTGCTGCCGGGCAAGTGAGAACATAATTTACCTTTATATTTTTCTCTTGTGGACTGCAGAGAGAGGTGGAAAGTTTGGGGGTGGTAGGACATTTTTGAGTAGCGCAGGCACAGAGGCGCACTCGTCCACTTCCCTACCCTTGTGTTGCGCGGGCGCGCATAGGGAAGTGCCCTCATTCACTGGCCCAGGTGCGTGGGGCCGTGAGTCCAGGTGCCCCTTGGACACGCCCCAACAAACATAAGATCAGTGCCCCAACGGGCACAGGGAGGGCCCACTAAACACGCAGAAGACTGTGCACAGACACCCCTAGCCAGCTCCAGTGGGCGTCAGGCCCCAGGCCGGAACGCAGACCACTTGCTCTGCCTCTGCTCATGCCCGCCCAGATGGGTGCAGGAAGGCAGGGGCTGCGGCACGGGAACAGTGGGTGGCAGCGACTCACAGACGCTCACTTCTACAGTGCACAAGTGTCCAGGGCCCCGCCCTAAGAGGCGAGAGACCAACTCCTAGAGCTCGGCTCAGCATGACTAAGGCTAGCTCTCAGGCCCCACTATGTGTGCACTGGCACGCAAGCGGGAAAACACCTCGGCCCGGCTACAATAGGCGCTAATCGCTTACTTCCACTGTGCCCAAGTGTCTGGGACTCCCCCCAGAGAGGCGAGAGACCAGCTCCCTGAGCACAGCGCAACTGGGCAGGCTCCAGGCAAGCTCTCGGCCACCCCGCGTGTGCAGGGGCGCGTGCACAATGGCACCTCAGCTGGCTCCAGTGGGCAGCAAGGGAGCAGACCGTGCTGGCTACTGCGCGGGCGCACACCATTACTGCAAGGAACAAGAACCTCTGAACCACCACATTAGACCAGCTGCGGACGCAGAAAAAGAAGATGACAAACCAAGGCTGAACTCAGTAAAAACATTCCTTTTTTTTTTTTTCTTAAAAAAAGGAAAAAGGAGGAGAGGAGAGGAGGGGAAGAAAAAAGAAAAGAAAAACAAACTGTATCTATAATGCATTTCATATAATTTCTCCTTCTCATCCTTCCTCTTTAATCGTTGTTTATTTGTTTGTGTGTCTAGTTTAGCTCCCCTTTCACTCTAAATAAATAGAATATAATTACTATATAAACCCAATACAATACAATCCCACTTTCTTACTATATTCTGCATTTTTCCATCCTTTTCTTCTATTGTTATTAACATACAATGTAAATATTACCTGCTGTCTTACATAGTCTCAACTATTATTAATCTATCATCCCCTCTATCAAAAATCATATTTTTTCTCCCTAAAAACAACTCTTATCTATTCTTCCTATAGTATAAAAGCTCTAATCTTGTTAAATTTATGTTAATATTAGCTCATTGGCTGACGATAGTGGGATAGAGGGTGGGGGATATTTTTGAGGGTATGGGTCTCCTGCCTGGGCTGTGTGTTTACGTCTTTAACAGCATCTCCACAAAAGAACTCAAGACAAAGTGGATAGAGTGACTCTCAATCAACTAGACAGAAGGAAGATCCTACCAAAGAACATCTGAAATATAACCAGACAGCATAAACAAACAACATAAAGGGTAACCCAAGAACATCAGGCTCAGGAGATCAAAGAGACTGCACCACTGAAACCCCCAGATCTCCTATAAAGAATCTCACACCACAAAGGTGGGAAGGCAAAGCAGACATCCCCCCAAAATATAAACAAACAAGAAGAATCCAACATGGTTAGATGCAGAAATAACCTCTCAATGAAAAAGAAAAGAGGAATCCTCAGAAAGAGAGGTAGATGGAATAGACATAGCCCAAATGTCAGACATGGAATTCAAAACAATGGTGGTGAAGAAGCTCAATATACTCGACAACCTCAAAAACAACTATGACAGCCTCCAAGGAAGTTACCAGCAGCTCCAAGAAAATTACAGGGAACTTGCAGAGAACTACACCAGCATAAAAACAGACATAGAAACTATTAACAAGAACCAGGAAGAAATGAAGAATTCAATCTCTGAACTGAAAAACACAGTAGAATCAGTCAAAAGCAGACTAAATGAAGCAGAGGATTGGATTAGTGAGTTAGAAGATAATTTAGAGAAAAATTTCCAGACAATACAGCAAAATGAAAAAGATTGAAAAAATATGGACAAGATGTGAGGGAATTACAGGATAGCATGAGAAGAAATAATATCAGGATCATTGGAATAAGAGAGAGAGAAGAAAAGGAGCATGGAATTGAAAAACTGATAGGAGAAATAGTGACAGAAAATTTTCCGAGCCTGATGAGAGAAAAAGTTATACAAGTTCAGGAAGCACAGAGAGTTCCAATGAAGAGGAACCCCCCAAAACCTACTCCAAGGAACATCATAATTAAAATGGCAACATTCCAAGACAATGAGAGAATCCTAAAAGCAACAAGAGAAAAACAGCAAATAACATACAAGGGAGCTCCAATAAGGCTACTGACCGATTTCTCAACAGAAACATTACAAGCCAGAAGGGAATGGTCGAAAATATTTCAAGCAATGAAAAACAAAGGCCTACAACCAAGAATACTCTACCCAGCAAGGCTCTCATTCAAAATAGAAGGTGAAATAAGGAGTTTCTCAGACAAAAGAAGACTAAAAGAATACATCTCCAGCAAACCAGCATTGCAAGAGATGTAAAAGGGAGTGTTCTAAGAAAAAAAGAGAGAAGAAAAAAAAAAAATAAAAACGAGGAGAGGAACAGAGGTACAAAGGGAAATGAATAAATACATGTCAATAATAACCTTAAATGTAAATGGATTAAATGCTCCAATTAAAAGATATAGGGTAACGGAATGGATAAGAAAACAGGACCCACATATTTGCTGTCTACAAGAAACACACCTCAAAACAAAAGATTTACACAGACTGAAAGTAAAGGGATATAAAAAAAATATTCCAAGCAAACGGACCAGAAAAAAAAAAAAAAAGCTGGGGTAGCAGTCCTAATGTCAGACAAAACGAATTTCAAAGCAAGGGCAATAAAAAGAGACAAAGAAGGACATTTCATAATACTTAAAGGAACAATTCATCAAGAAGATATAACATTGATAAACATATATGCATCCAACATAGGAGCACCCAAATACATAAAGCAAATTCTAGAAGACCACAAGAAGGATATCAACAACAACACACACATAGTAGGGGACTTCAACACTCCATTATAAACAATAGACAGATCATCGAAGCAAAGAAACACCAAGGATATACAGGCATTGAACAACACACTAAACCACATGGACTTAACTGATATATATAGAACTTTCCACCCCAAAGGAGCAAAATATACATTTTTTGCAAAGGCAAATGGGACATTTTCAAAAATAGACCACATGATAAGACACAAAACAAGCCTCAACAAAATCAAGAAAATTGAAATTATATCAAGCATCTTTTCAGACCACAATGCCTTGAAACTAAAATCAACCTCAGAGAAAAAAATCAAAGACACCCAAACTCATGGAGAATGAATAACATGCTATTAAATAATGAATGGGTTAACAATGACATCAAAGAAGAAATCAAGAAATTTCTAGAAACTAATGATAATGAACACACAACAACCCAAAACCTATGGGACACAGCAAAAGGAGCCCTAAGAGGGAAGTTCATAGCAATACAGGCATATCTGAAAAGGATAGAAGAATCTCAAATAAAAAACCTAACCATAAAGCTACAAGAACTAGAACAACAACAAACAAAGCCTAGGGGAAGAAGAAGGAAGGAAATTATCAAGATCAGAGCAGAATTAAATGACATAGAGACTAAACAAACAATCCAAAAGATCAACAAAACTAGGAGCTACTTCTTTGAAAACATAAACAAAATTGACAAGCCTCTAGCCAGGCTCATCAAGAAAAAAAGAGAGAAGACCCAAATAAACAAAATCAGAAATGAAAGAGGAGAAATCACGACTGATACCTCAGAAATACAAATGATAGTATGAAATTACTACAAACAACTGTATGGCAAGAAATTTCACAACCTAGAAGAAATGGAGAAATTTCTAGAAGCATACAACCTTCCAAAACTGAATCAAGAAGAAGTGGAAAGTTTCAACCGACCAATAACAAAGAAGGAAATTGAAACAGTAATCAAAAATCTCCCTGCACGCAAAAGTCCTGGACTGGATGGCTTCACAGGCGAATTTTACAAGACATTTAGGGAAGAACTAACTCCTATCCTCCTTAAACTATTCCGAAAAATTCAAGAAAAGGGAAAAATCCCAAACTCTTTCTATGAAGCCAGTATTACCCTAATCCCCAAACCAGGTCAAGACACAACAAAGAAAGAAAACTACAGGCCAATATCACTGATGAACATAGATGCTAAAATTCTCAGTAAAATATTGGCAAACAGGATTCAGCAATACATCAAAAAGATTATACATCACGATCAAGTGGGATTCATCCCAGGGATGCAAGGATGGTTTAATATTTGCAAATCAATAAACGTAATACACCACATAAACTAAATGAAAGACAAAAATCACATGATCATATCAATAGATGCAGAAAAAGCATTTGATAACGCACAACACCCATTTATGATGAAAACACTCAGCAAAATGGCAATAGAGGGATCATACCTTAACATAATCAAGGCTATATATGAGAAGCCTGAGGCCAACATCATACTCAATGGACAAAAACTAAAAGAATTCCCCCTGAATTCAGGAACTAGACAAGGTTGTCCACTCTCTCCACTCCTTTTTAACATAGTGTTGGAAGTCCTAGCCACAGCAATCAGACAAGAAAAAGAAATAAAAGGCATCCAAATTAGGAACAGAGAAGTTAAACTGTCATTATATGCAGATGACATGATAGTATACCTAGAAAACCCTATAATTTCCACTGAAAGACTACTCAATATAATAAGTAAGTTTGTCAAAATAGCAGAGTACAAAATAAATATACAGAAATCTAAGGCATTTCTGTACACCAACAATAAAATATCAGAGACAGAGACAAAAAGAAAATACCATTTACTATAGCAACAAGAAAAATACCTAGGAGTAAACTTAACCAAAGTGATAAAAGACCTGTACTCTGTAAATTATATAACATTGAAGAAAGAAATTAAGGAAGATACAAATAAATGGAAGCAAATAACATGTTCTTGGATGGGAAGAACCAACATCATCAAAATGGCCATGCTACTCAAAGCAATTTACAGATTCAATGCAATCCCTATTAAAATACCAGCAACATATTTCACAGACCTAGAACAAATACTCCATAAATTCATATGGAACCAAAAAAGACCCCGAATAGCCAAAGCAATCTTAAGACAGAGGAACTCAGCAGGAGGAATCACAACACCAGATATCAAACAATACTACAAAGCCACTGTGATCAAAACAGTCTGGTACTGGCATAAGAACAGACATATAGATCAGTGGAACAGAATAGAGAGTCCAAAAATAAACCCAGGCCTCTATGGTCAACTATTATTTGATAAAGGAGGAAGGAACATAAAATGGAGTGAGAAGAGCCTCTTTAACAAATGGTGCTGGGAGAACTGGATAGGGACTTGCAAAAAAATGAAACTAGACCACCATCTTACACCACACACGATAATAAAACTCAAGATGGATCAAAGACTTAAATGTAAGCCATGACACCATAAAAGTCCTAGAGGACAATATAGGCAAGAAAATTTCTGATATCTCATGTAACAATATCTTCTCGGATACATCTCCTAAAGCAAGAGAAATAAAGAAAAAAATAAAGAAATGGGATTACATCAAACTAAAGAGGTTCTGCTCAGCAAAAGAAGACATCAGCAAGATGAAAAGGAAACCAACCATGTGGGAAAACATATTTGCCAATTACATCACAGACAGGGGACTGATTTCCAAAATATATAAAGAGCTTATACAACTCAACATCAAGAAAACAAACAACCCAATTAAAAAATGGGCAAAGGACCTGAACAAACACTTCCCCAAAGAGGACATACAGAAGGTCCATAGACACATGAAAAAGTGCTCATCATCATTAGCCATCAGGGAGATGCAAATAAAAACCACAATGAGATACCATTTTACACCAGTCAGAATGGCCATCATCAACAAATCAACAAACAACAAGTGCTGGTGAGGATGTGGAGAAACGGGAACCCTACTGCACTGTTGGTGGGAATGCAGACTAGTGCAGCCACTATGGAAAACAGTACTGAATTATCTCAAAAAATTAAAAATGGAACTGCCTTTTGAACCAGCGATTCCATTACTAGGATTATACCTGAAAAATCTTGAAACGCCAATTCAAAAGAACTTATGCACACCTATGTTCATTGCAGCACTGTTTACAATAGCTAAGTGCTGGAAACAACCTAAGTGCCCATCTGTAGATGAGTGGATCAAAAAACTATGGTACATTTACACAATGGAATACTATGAGCAGAAAGAAAGAAGGAACTCCTGCCATTTGCAACAACATGGATGGAACTAGAGAGAATAATGCTTAGTGAAATAAGCCAGGCAAAGAAAGAAAAATACCATATGATATCACGTAATGCAGGAAAGTAAAGAACAACACAAACAAACGAACTAAATAGAACAAAGAGCAGAATAGCAGTCAATAGGGGGAGGAGGGAGGGAGAGAAGGGGGATAAGTAAGGAAAGGGTTTAGTCAAAGAACATGTATAAATGACTCATGGACACGGACAACGGGGAGCGATATGATTTTGGGAGAAGGGGTGGGCTGAGTGGGGGAGAGAAACGGGGAAATTTGGACAACTGTAATTGAAAAACCAAAAATAAAAATTAAAAAAGAAAAAAATAATATAGGTCCTTTATCAAATACATGTTTTGTTAATATATGTTCCCATTAAGTGGGTTATCTTTTCTCTCCCTTATGAGTTACTTTTACAGCACAGAATTTTTTAATTTTAGTGAAGTCCAAATTATGAATTATTTTTGTCATGCTTATGCTTTTTGTGTTGTGTTTAAAAACTAATTCCTAACTCCAGGATACCTAGATTTTTTCTTATGTTATCTTTTTTAAATTGTATTAGTTTTCATTAGATATTTAAGTTTATACTCTATTTATATTAATTTTTGTCAAAAAGTGTAAAATTTGTTTCTAAATTAAGTCTTTGGCATGTGTCTGTCCAATTGTTCCAACACTACTTATTGAAAATTGCTTTTGCTCCTTTGTCAAAGATCAGCTCATTGTAATTGTACTGGTCTACTTATAAACTCTCTATTCTGCTGCATTGATTTATTTGTCTTTTTCCCCCGCAATACTGCACTATCATGATTATTGTAGTATACAGTAATAATTAAATTTGGATAGTGTCAGTCCTTTGATTTGTTCCTTTTCAACATTTTGTTTTACATTCTTTTACTTTTTTTAGTGTAAACTTCAGAATTAGTTTGTCAGTCTACACAATATAACTTGCTGCAATTTTGGCTGGGATTGTGCTGAATCTACAGATCAATTTGGGAAGAACTGGCAGCTTAATAATACTAAGTTTTCTTGCTCAGGAAATTATCTCTTGATTTATTTAGATAATCTTTGATTACTTTTTTTCCAGAGTTTTATAGTTTTTCTTATGTAGATCTTGTACATATTTTGATAGATTTACAGCTTGTTTCATTTTTTGGATACTATTGTAAATGACATGTTTTTAATTTTAAATTTTAATTCTTCATTGCTGGTATACAGGAAGACAATTGACTTTTCCATGTCAGACTTGTAGATTGACACAATTCAATGTTTTCTCCATGGGCAATCATGCCATCTATGAAGAAAGACGGTTTTATTTCTTCCTTTCCAATCGGCATACCTATTATTTCCTTCTCCTGTCTTATTGTGTTAGCTAAAACCTCCAGCATAATGTTGAACAGAAGTGGTGGAAGAGAATACCCTTGACTTGTATTAAACCTGAAGGAAAAATTGTTCATATTTCACTATTAAGTATGATAATTGTTGTTAGTTTATTTATTTAGATTTTTAAAGATTGTTTCATTAAAAAGTTTTCTTTTTTCCATTACCATTTATTCCCCTTATACCCTCTTCCAGCTCCCCTGCTCACTGCCCCTCCCTGAATTATCACACTGTTTTCTCTGCCCATGAGTCCTTTTTCTCTTTTGCTGGATTCCTCCACCCACCAACATGCTTTCTTACCCCCCACCCCCCAAGTTGTCAGCCTGCTTTTTATGAGGCTGTCTCTACTTCTTAACCAGGTTGAGAAGGAAACAGTTTTTGGTTTCATTAATTTTTGAAATTGATTTCTGTTTTCAATTTCATTGATTTCTGCTCTAACTTTTACTATTTGTTTTCTTCTGTTTAGTTTATATTTAATTTGCTCCTCTTCTAGTTTTCTAAGGTGGAAATTTAGTTATATTATTTATTTTACTTTTTTTTTGTAATATATACTTGTGATGCTATAAATTTCCCTCTAAACACTTTTTTCATTGCATTCCAGAAATTTTGTAAGTAATATATTCCTTGAGATTTCTTTTGTCACATGTCATTTAGAATGGTGCTATGTAATCACCAAATATTTTGGGATTTTTCTAGCTGTCTTTCTGTTACTGATTTTTAGTTTAATTCTGTTATGGTCTAAGATCATATGTTGCATAAGTTTTATCTTTTTAATGTTTTAAGGCATGCTTTATGGTCAGAATATAGTAAATATTGGCAGATAGTCCATGTGAACTTGAGAAGAATGTTATACTCAGTTGAAGCATCCTCTGTCCTCGAGTACACCAAAAGACTGCAGTTGGATTCCCAGTCAGGGCACCTGCCTAAGTTGCAGGTTTTATCCCTAGTCAGGGGCCGGTATAGGAGATGACCAATCAATGTTTATCTCTCATGCCAATGTTTTATATATATATGTGTGTGTGTGTGTGTGTGTGTGTAATCTCTTCCTCGCTCTGTAAATCAATAAAGATTCTCAGGTGAGGATTAAAAAAATAAAGTATCCTACAGATGTCAACTAGACATTGTTGATTAATGGTGCTTTTCAGTTCAATTATACACTAGTGGATTTTCTGCTTGCTGAATCTATTAATTACTGATTATCTCTCCAAATATAATAGAAGATTTGTCTATTTCTCCTTACATCCCTATCAGTATTTGCCTTACATATTTTGATGCTTTGGGCATCTTCACATTAAGAATTGTTATATCTTCTTTTTAATTATGAAATGCCCCTTTTTACCACTAATAATGTTTCTTGCTCTGAAACTGATTTTGTTTGAAATTAATATAGTTACTCCAGTTCTATTTTGATTATTGTTAGTATGATATATTAGACTCCATTTTTTACCTTTAGTCCACCTCTTAAAAGTCACACTATAAAGTCTCTATTTGAAAAATCTCCGTGTAACATTAATTTCTTAGAGGTAACATATAATTGGCTCTTTTTTTCTTTTAATGCACTCTGATAATCTCTGTTTTTAATCTATGTATTTAGACCATTCATATTTAAAGTGATTATTGATATAGTTGAATTATTATCTACCACTTTGTAACTGTTTACTGTTTTTTGTCCTCATTCTTTGTTTCTTTTCTCTCTTTTTTTCCACTTGTTTGCCTTATCTGTTTTTTATTATTTTATAATATTTATTTTTCTTTTTTTATTTAGAATATAAATTACATTTATTTAAAACTTTTTTAGTGGTTGCCCAAGAATTCATGATATACATTTATACTTAGTTTATGTCTCCTTTTAAATAACACTGTACTGCTTCACTGATAGTGCAGGTAACTTAGAATATTACCAACATCTCCCAGCCATTCCTGATAATATTCCTGTCATTCATTTCATGTATCCATAAGCTATAACACCCACTACATTGCTGCTATTTTTATTTTGAACATACTGCTACCTTTTAAATAGTTTAAAATAAGAAAAAAATATATTTTATTTTACTTTCATTTACTCTTTATTTTAATTTTATTTCTTTTTAATGACATTAAACACAACTGCTACAAGGGAAAAAACATGATAAAGAGGAGGCACAAAACTTGTTCCATAACTGATCCTGACAACAACTCAAGTAAAGCAGGGCCTGCATTTGAGGCAAAACAACAGATAAACCATACAAACAGCACATTCTTACTCTGCTTTATCAATACCCCTGTGGTGAAAATGTCTTCATGGATGAAGGAAGCTAGGTAGGCAGTTAAATGTACATAACATAAAATACAGCAAGAATTCCACATGAAATACTAGACTTAGAGGCTAACACCAAATATGAGAAATGCATCTTTAAAACATTAAAACTCCAGATTTTACCCACAACCACCTTTAAGGCAAGAATGCCTGATAGTGAGTTTTCTTTGGCTTTGTTTTTTCTCCTTAAAGAATATCATTTTAACTGTTCGAGAAAAGTTCTCTCCTCCTCCAGTCCAGCAGATTTAATTAAGCTGCTAAAGCTTTGGAAAAACAATCACTTAAGCAAAGAGGAAATATGATTGTCACATTTTATAGCTGCCCTGTCATTCATTTGATTTGGCAAAGGCGATGCTCCCATAATACATTCAGTCTCAAACCTTTTTGTACAAAGAAGGCAGAAACATGCATCTTACATTTTTGCCAAAGCAAAACACTGTCCCTTCACTCCCTGGGTT
Source organism: Furipterus horrens (assembly GCF_987537825.1). Lineage (NCBI taxonomy): Eukaryota > Metazoa > Chordata > Mammalia > Chiroptera > Furipteridae > Furipterus > Furipterus horrens. The sequence goes on along the minus strand of NW_028327176.1, from coordinate 79,741,099 downwards.
ATCTGTGGGGAACTGGACAGCTGCAATGCAAGCTATTCCAGCTATAATTAATTTAGCTATGCTTTGGTTCCAAAGGCAGATATTTCCTTGTCTCACTCTCTCAGTCTAAGTTAGGGGAACCTGGAGAAGTGACTGATGTAGTAAATGACAACTGAAAAAGTAGATTTGACTCTTGCCTTTTAACAGAACTTTTTAGCATTTTGATCTCAGAATTAAACCAAATGTCCAAGAAATAGAGATTCTTTAACTGGAAAAAACAGTAAATACTTGGGGCATCCATCTAAATTTATTGGTTGCTTGAATGACCAAGCTTTTCCCGAGTCAGTTTCTAAAGCAGGGAGGGATGTTTAAAATGGGTTCTCACATACAAAGACGGGGCTGATGACACAGCAAAACCACAGAGGAAGGCAACCCAATGGCACAGGCTGCACTGCAGCAACTGTGGGCAACAGTTACAGAAAGTGAACAGCATGAATGCTGGACTGCAAAATCCCCCAAAAGATGTCTAGAGCTGTCTGTGAAGAAAGAACAGCAAACTGTTAAGGCAGGCATTACGATGGCTGCACAAAGTCTGCCAGCTTGGATTAGAGCACCCAACCCTAAGGTCAGCTAATGAGTGCTTCATCACAACTTTATTAGACCCACATTAGCCGTTTTGTGAAACTTGCTGGGGAAGGACGGTGGAGTTTCTGTGGGGGCAGAAGTCCTTTTCTCCTAATCCTGTCCCCTCAAGCACTAGCTTTTCAGTATGGGCCTTCTCTAGAATCCACTTTTAAGGTCTCTTAATTCAACCCTTTATAGAAATATGTAACATCTCACCAAACAGCATGTTACATTTCAGAGGTTTGACCAAATGAGTAGAAAACATCCAGGTCTAAAGGCACATTTTGTTGACTAACAATGGAGACAGGAGTGCCTCTCCAAAGTCTCTCCCATAGGAGGGAGGTTTACTAACACATGACCTCATACTTAAAGCAGCATTCAGCAGACGAATCTGAAGACCAGCTGACACCTCAATAGCACTGGCTTTCTGGCCTGTCCTGAAGTCAAGACATTAGGTCAGCAGCTCTTCAATAAAGAGAGTAGGGAGACTGTTCTTAAGCGGCATATCCATGTTTAACAGGAATATGCCAGTCAAACCCTAGAGCACAGTGGTCAATGAGATAAGAGGAAAATACTTGAAGGAAGGCAGAGAAAGCAGCAACAAGACCACAAATCAGTATGGGTTAGTCAGCAGTCTTCTGTCAGTTAAGATGTATAAGATTTGCAAACACTACTATGCAAAGTAAATTTGATGAATAAAATAAAAGCCAAAAAATAAAAACAGATATAGTTACAAAAAAAATAAATAAAAAAGATTTACACTTTCAATTTGTCCTTTCAATGGGACTTTTGTCCTGCCCTATCCTACTTCAAATATCTTGGATTACCAACTTTAAAATGTTGACAGGTATTTAGATTCAAATAAAAAATATAAGAGGAGTCATTAAAAGTGACTTATACCCACTTATGTCATGAGCAATAATGAACACTAGCTTGCAGCCTGATAAAGAATCTCTTCCTTAGAGATTAAAAGATTATTTCTTTTGGACATCAGTAAACTTTACTTCTGCACTGTAGTGGGTGTTTTGCTCGAGCCAGATTGTTTTGGCTTAATGTTGGCTTTCAGGAGGTGGCCACCTTCAATTTAAAGAAAAAAATAAAAACTATTATCAACTAAACACTGCTTAAATGCACACACACACACATGAACTCTATACAAAAAATTCAAGTCAGTAATGGGCATTTCCAAAAGGTGACAAGTTCTTTAAATAAAAATATGGTGAAAAATAAAATTCAAAATCTGTAAAGCACAGAACAGCAGCAGCAGATGAGTTGCTGTTATGGACAGGACCCTGGACAAGGCCTTCCACTGCCGATGGAATGAGACAAATGAACTTGTACTGGATATCTATCTTAGAGACTCTGGAACCGCTGGTGACTTCACTTACGCCTGTCAACCCACTCAGTCAGACTGTATCTTTCCAGAGGTTTCTGTTGAAACTGGGTTTCGAATAGTGAGGTCCGAAGGGTGCAAATGGTTATGCATAGGATGAACTTGATCCATCAAAGAATACAGTTCCACTAAGGCATCTTGGTTAGAGTCCCCTGAACCTTTTATATGAGCAAAGACACTCCTGACATAAGTTTGCTTCTTCCATTCTAGATCTTACTGTGAAAATGTCGGAACAGTGGTCCTTGTTTTGGCTTCCAGAACTGGAATGACTGCCTATTCTCTCAGGAACTTTCGGCTTCCCAGAATCCTTGTCAAGAATATCTTTGTTTGATGAACTGGAAACAACTGGAAACCTCATTTCACAACTTGATTTATGTGATCCATTTTTCCAGGATGACCCTGTATGAGGAGTCCCTGAATGGTTCAAGATCTGAGAGCATAAAAGTGTAGGTTTCTTACTATCAGGCATACTTTTATCAGGGACAGTTTGTTGAAAGTTATTATTTGAAGGAGAAGGGAGCAGGGGCCCATCCCAGGCAGAGTTATTGGGAATAATATCTTCAGAATTAGTGCAAATTTTGCTTTTATTTGGGCTAAGGCCATCATCTCCCATCTGTTCTCCAAGGGAGGAGGGTCTTTCAACATCTTTGGATGTATCACTCTTGTCCTTATCAAGCACAGCATCACAAACTGTTGGATTAAATGGTGCAACAACTGTTAATTTTACATGATTCTTTTCTGGTGCTAAGGGTCTGTTTAATGGTTTTGTAGGAGTTGGTTCCTGACCAACTGATGTACTTAGCTGAGGTAATTCAGAGAGACTAGGGGTCTCAGCTACTGGTCCACAGCTATCAAATAAATTTTCCTCATCCTCATCTGCCTTCAATAACTTCTCTTCCTCCTCATCTGACTTCAATAACTCCTCCTCCTCTTCCTCTGTGACACTGATAAGGCCATCATCTTCTTCTCCTTCACTTGGGTCCAGCAAGGCATCGTCCAATGCATCCTCATACAAGGAACCCCTGGAGGGCACTAGTGAGCACATTATATCTCAGGAAGCCGGACCAAAGCCTGGACGAAAGACGTCCTCATTTACTCTTTCTTGAATGCTTTTATTTATGTTTTGTGTTAGCCAGTTAGTTCATTGAACAACATATTCATTCTGTTTCACTACCTTCTGCCATCTTTAAAGCAACTTCATAATTCCATCTTCTCAAAACTTTATCTTTTTGAGCAAAGAACTGTTCCAGATGCCTTTTGCAGTCTTCCAGAGAACTGAAAATTTTTCCATTAAGATAATTTTGTAAAGACCAAAATAAATGGAAATATGAAGGTGCAATGGCTGGTGAATACAGTGGATGGATCAGAACTTCCCAGCCAAGCTGTAACAGTTTTTGCCTGGTTATCAAAGAAACATGTGGTCTTGCATTATCGTGATGGAAGATTATGCACTTCTGTTGACTAATTCCAGAAACTTTTCATTGAGTGCTGCTTTCAATTCTTTTAACTGGGAACAGTACTTGTTAGAATTAATCAGTTGGTTTCACAGAAGTAGCTTATAATAGAGGACTCCCAATCTCTCCTATATACAACATCACCTATGAATGAAGACTGGCCTTTGGATGGTTGGTGGTGATTCATTTTGCTTGCCCCATGATCCCTTCTGTTCCACATTATTGTAAAGTATTCATTTTTATCACCCACCACAATTTGTTTTAAAAACGGAAGATTTTCACTGCATTTAAGTAGAGAATCACATGCAGAAATACTGTCTATATGTTTGTTTGTTTGTTTTTTTGCACTTAACTTATGTGGACCCCAGCATTAAAGTGATTAACATACCCAAGCTGATGCAAATGATTTTCAATGCTTGATTTGGATATTTGTGTATATTGGCTATCTCCCACATGGTAAAACTTTAATTTTTATCAGAAACATCTTGATTTGACTGTTATCAACTTCAACTTTTCTCTCTGATCATGGAGCATTATCCAGAGAGAAATCTCCAGCATGAAACTTCACAAACTACTTTTGACACATTCAATAAGTCACAGCACCTTCTGCAGACACTGCACAAATTTTTTTTTGCATTTCATTTGCAGTTTTACCTTTCTTGAACTAATAAAGCATAATGTTCTGAAAATGTTGCTTATTTTCTTCCATCTTCAATATGAACCCCGTAGAGGCTGCAGCTGATCTGAGAGGTACAAACTCTTTTCTTAAATATTGTTACATATATTGTGTACATAGTTTTCGAAGTTATGACTGGCTGTGCATTTGTACATGACTAATGTTAAGCCATAACGTTTAGCTGTCAGTTTGCTTATAACATGTGTTTTTTGTAAGGGTGTATGATATACTATAGTAAATTGTATCTGAGAGGCCCTGCAAACTCCAGGTCAGTGTTGGTGTAGTTTCTTTTCCACAAACTTCAGAGTTAGTGTTGTGATTTTTTTTTCATTTACCATTGAAAATGGCTGGAAAAATACATTGATTTGATAATCCAAAAGATGATGGAGAACTTTAGTGAATGCTACTGGAGTCACTTATCAAACTGTTTTTGCAAGTATTGTGAAAAGTTTTTATGCATTGAGCATAGCAATATTTTTTGTGATGACTATTACAAACATTTTGCAAAGCCAACTATTGAAGATTCTGATAATTAATATAAAAGGTTTTTTGGTTATATTTCTTAGCAATACTCATATTTTCATTATTTGAAAATAAAAATTTTTATCCTTTGTGTTTTTATATTTCTTTGTTTAATAATTTCTAGATTATAACTGAAAATAAATAAAAACCATGTATTTTATTATACAAATGTAATAAATATAAATTTGCAGCATTTAAATATTTTCCATATTTCAGCGTATACTAATAATAAATGTATGATACATGCAACACATGTTGTAATTTTTTTTACCGTGATACCTGCAGGGTTGAAAGGACTACACAAACATTCACCAATTTTGATGTTTCTTAAATGCACACTGATATGATAGTTTCACAATACAATCTAACAAAGTTGTTTCAAATGAAGTTAGAGACAACTAAGCATTAATAGAGCCACCTTACATGGAAAAAAAATGAACATTTTGGCTAATCCAAAAGATCTTATTTTCTAACCTATATCATTTTTCTTTATTCTGTAGAATGTCTTTTAATATTTATTGCAAGGTAAGTCTGCTGTCAAAAAATATGTGCATTTTTTGTGAATCTCAGAAATTTTTATTTCTCTTCATTTTTGAATGATAGTTTTGCTGGATACAAATTTTAGTTTGGTGGCTTTTTTTCTTTACACATATTTAATATGTTGTAATTCTCAACTCTTTGTAGGTGAAGTTTTTCCTCCATTTTCTTTCAAGATTATTATTATTATTGTTGCAGTTTGGATGAGATATGCCTAAGGTATAAAAAATTTGGTATTTATCAAGTTTACATTCTTGCAGTTTCCTGAATATGTGGTTTAGTATCTGTCGCTAACTGTGGAAAATTCTCACCCTTTATTACTTAAAATACTTCTGTCTTTTCTCTCTCTCTCTTTTTTACTGGTATTACTATTACACATATGTTATACCTTTTGTAGTTGCCCCACAATTCTTAGGTACTGTTTCCTTTTATTTTTGTTGCTTTGCTTTTTTGTCTGGAAACTTTGTGTTGACATACCTTTAAGCTCACTGATTTTTTCCCCCTTAGTTATGCCTATTTGTACTAATGGGCTTTTCAGGAGAGATTCTTTATTTCTGTTTGTGATTTTTTATTTCTAGAATTTCACTTTGATTTTTTTCTTAATATATTTCATCTCCTGTATATATTATCCAACTATTCTTGCACGTTACTCTTTGTTTTTCTATTAGAACCCTTAGCTTATTAATCACAATTGTTTTAAATTCCTGGTATTATAATTCCAGCATCCATATCTAAATATTTTCTAATGTTGCTTTGTCTCTTCAGGTTGTACTCTTTCACCTTTCAGCATACCTTGCAATTTTTTTGTGAAAGCCGGGCATAATATAGTGGGTAAAAAGAACTGAGTTAAACAAGCATTTAGTGTGAGGTTTTATGTATTTATCTAAGAGTTGAACTGTGTTTGCTGCTTACTATAGCTCTAGGTATTAAGAGTTTAAAATCCTCTGGTGTTTTTATTTTTGTGATTCTTGCTGCCTAGTGTTTCCCTAAAGACTTTTTAAGTAAGATGTGAGACATGCAGTGTCTTCAGCTGTAATTCTGTTATTATACAGGAGTCCTGTTTCTGTGGTGTTGAGGTATGGGGGAGGGAGAATATTTTGTGGTCCTATGATTAGATCTCAATATTTTAGTGAGCTTCTGTTTTAGTTGTGAACTTCACAAGTGTTCTTCAGTTTTTTCATCCTCATATGAGACAAAAAGGCTAGAGGGGGTTAGGAATTGGGTATTTCCTCTTTCCCAGGCTAGTTAGTCTCTGGTATAACTCAAGTCTGTTAGCCCCAGATGATACAGTCCAGGCCTTTCTTAAGGAGAACAGAAGGCTCTGAGTATATTTTGAAATGGTTACTCTTCTTTTTCTCCTGTAGAAATCATCAGGGAATTTTTCTTTGATGTTCACTCAAAATAAAAAAATTTACTCATAGAAGTAAATTTTAAGAAAGCATATGATCCCTTATAAGTTTGGGGCCCCAGCCTTTTTTATCTCTCAAGCTAGTCTACACTTAGTTTTGGGCACTTAGTCAATTACCCTTTCAGTGTTTCTAGGAGCTGCTACTTTCAGCACAGTTTTTGGCTTCTGCTCCCCATAAATTGTGATTCTATTTATCCTGCTCTCTCTCTCCAGTCTTCAGGGTCATAGATCGCCCTGTGAACTTTGTTTCTTGATAACTTAGAGATGTAAAATTAGTTCTGCATTTTCCTTCTTGTGATGATGCAAGTGATGACTTTCAAATTTTTAAAGATCTGTATGGAAATTGGAAGTCCTTTTACATGTAATTTTTAATATGTGTACATTAATGAAACATCATATTATAAATCCGTAAACACCATCTCCATGAAAATGTACAAATCTATTATATAATCATATATATTACAGCAAATGAAGTGGATATTTGAGGAAGTGGTTTTGAAAATTTAGCCTAAACTAGCCTAAATATTTAATTTTATATATAGAACAAGATATGTATTATAAACCTAATAAAAAATATTGCCTTCCTGTGAGTTTTTGATTTTTATAAAAACAGTGTAGAGATTCTAAATAGTTCACAGTGTGCAAAATCACTACTACATATATATGAAGGAGCCAAGAAAATCTTTATTGTTCTGAACTTGACTGAGTTTCCTCACACGAGCAAGGCATAGAAATAAAAATGTCTCAACCAGGTCAGTCTGAGCATTATCTGGAGTGAAAGAAATGAAGAAAAAGATAGCCACATAGTCCAGGACACTAACAACTATTTTATCATGCTTTTTTTTTCCCTATGTAATGAACAATAGAATAGAAGATGCTTCTCAGGTACCTTGGACTTGTTAAAATTTACCTAAATAGTCAATGCTGGTGCTCCATAAAATCTAGAAGAGAAGAAAGCAAATTGCCTTATACAGCAGATTCAAGTAAATGTTCTGGTGTTATCACCCAAATATAAAAGGAAAAACTAACTCAATCTCACATTAAATATCTTTTTGGATGAGCTTTTTAAACCTCTACTGGTGGGAACTTTAAAGCTGGAGAGTACGTGGCCTATAAGAAATACCCATGTTGTATATAATAATGCTCTAGAGTACATGCCAAAATTCTTAATTATTTTGTTTTCTATCATTTTTCTCTCCTGTTTAAGGAAACAAATGAACCCATAACAGTAAATAAGAATAACATACTGTTTTTCTCTGCAATAGGGTGCATATGTTTCTAAACACAAAATGAGTATGTAACACATAAAATGTATGAAACTGAGTCTAAGGTTTACTTTTATACAATTAATAAAAATGATCTGGATAAAAATAAATTTCAACGTAGAGAAAAATGAGGTTAACATGAAGTCCATACACATGGCTAGATAAATGCAGCTGAAAAATTGCATAACTGTATCCCTAATTGTGCATGTTTTTACAAAGTGTAAGTCACAGGTCAGATGTAAGCATTTGTCATTATTTTACAAAATGATCATGTCTAGTACACTGTATAAAGCCAAACTAACTAAGATTAATGCACAATCATAATTCAGTGTGATTTGGATTTCCTGCTACCATTTACATATTGGTTTGAATTTATTAGAAAGCAACCACCTATTCTTTTTTATTAGATTGAATGAAACATATATATTTCTATTCCTCACCAGAGGTGGATATATTCATTTATTTTAGAGACAGAGAGAGAGAGAGGAGAGAGGGAGAGAGAGAAGAGAGAGAGAGAGAGAGAAAGAAAGAGACAGACAGACAGAGAGAGAGATAGAGAGAGAGAGAGAGAGAGAGAGAGAGAGAGCGGTAGAGGGAGATGTGAGGGAGAAATAGCTATCAGTTGCCTCTCATATGCGCCCCAACCTAGGACTGAGCCTGCAACCTAGGCATGTGTCCTGACCAGGAATTTAACCCACAACCTTTTGATGTATGGGACAATGTTCCAACCAACTGAGCCACCTGGCCAGGGAAATGAATCATATTTTTAAATACTATAATAAATGTGAGGTTAACAAAAATCACATTGTTAAAATCTAGGTATATGTTTACATTTAAAATTTACATTCTCTTCTTAATCTGAATCAGAATGGTCATTGTATCAAGATGATTTTATTGTGACTAGGTGAATAACAACTAATAAAAGATTTCATAAAAATCTTATACTTATCAAATTTCCCATTGAAGTACTTTTAATGGAAGAATGTGACAATCATATGAAAGAATAATTAATGGCATTTTGAGGTGGTGTAAAGAATCTCTATTCAGCTTCTTTCTGTTTTCACTTCTGCATTAACCCACTAGATGACTTTACATCAATCATTTTTTATTTTTCTTTCTACATCTGTTTTCTTGTCTTTGAATTAAGTTAGTTGAACAAGTCTTTAAATTTGTGGCTGCCTGAAAGGTTATCTGACTCCATAAGATTGCTTAGTTATCTGAGTGATTCCCATCTCCATGACCACCAAGTTAATATATGAATTACTTATGCTGGGTTTGAAATGTAATTTATATTGAGGTTTACCAGAAACTCAGGTTGAGTCACCAGTACTACCTGCCCTGGATTCTGAATACATACAAAAGTTTCAAAAGATTAACTCAAAATAGAAAATTCATTTGAAACAATGTTGAAAGTGCTATTTTTTAAAGTTATAGATAGGTGACATTTCTACCCATTTCTTGACATGTACTCAGTATAGTTTGATTTCATAAGACCCACAAAATAATGGAAAACTTTATTCCCATTGGTGTATTATATATCCATTGCTCAGTGCTTCACACAGGTCAGCAGGGCTATGACCTATTGGGGCACAATTTTATAAGTGTGTCCTACAGTCATAATAAAAAAATAATCTATATTCACTGAGCACTAGGCATCAAGCCTTGTTCTAGGTTTTCATGTAGTAACACACTTAGTACTCTTAAAAGCCTTGTGAATTTACTGTTTCCCCCATTTTACTGAGGAAGAAACACATAAATAGAGGATCTAATTAAACTGACCCACATTGCCCATTTTGTAAGTAATAGAGCCACCATTTGAATCCCTATAGTCTGTTTCTGAAGTCCATAATTCTAACTATTACATTTCATCATCCCTTTATATGTGATTTGAATACTCTGGGTACCAAGATACTTTCTGAAAGTATAAGTTAGTGTAAATCTCATTCAGGTAGTTATCTATAAAAATACTAGAAAGAGATTTTTTAATGGAGCCTAATATAATGACAAAATTTTTATTTGAAATGGATGGAATTCACACTACAAAATAAAATCACTTTCCTGTTAATTATAGTAAGCATAATTATAGAGATGTTAAACTTCAACTTACAGCTATTGCTTTCTTGAGATTCATGCCTAATCACTTTTCTGTAAATTATTCTTGAAATTCTTAGCTAAGTGCAGTCAAGTAAAGTATGTCAGTCCTTGTCCTTTTAGGTTCCATCACAACTTTTGGTGGTATTCCTGTGCTATTCAACAAATATCTCTGTGCCATGATAATTACTATTAAAATGGTCATTTGATTATGTTTGGGCTTTTGCTAGAATTATGTAGAACCCTACCCCTAGCATAGCACATGGCACCATTAGATATATTTGTTTATTAAACTTTAAGATCCTTAGGTTCACTTTCTCCCATTGACTTGAGGTGAGGTCTCCATATACAATGTGCCTGCCTGGATTCTGTGTGTTCCTTTCTCAAAACTGAAGGTTTTTTTCTTATTCTTACATACATTTTGCAAAAGTCAGCCATATATGTTTACTTAAGGGTCTCTGTCTTCTATGTAGCCTTTCTCTGATGCCATCTCTCCCTAAACTGCCTCATGGTGATAAAAATGGTTTTAGACTTCCTCATAAGAAGGCCCAGAGTCATCCAATAACTATTTACTAAACACCTGCCAGGACACTAAGCACTTTCAGGATGAGTATGGCTTATTGAAGATTTCATGTCTCAGGAAAAATTGACTACCCTATGGTTTCCTATCTAGTGTTAGTCAGTATTTTTTGTCCCCATGATGCATAACCACTTCATCCCTTGTATGCATTGTTGTAACATTATGCTAGACACTTGCTGATGGACACTAAAAAGATTTAATTAACCTAGTCATTGCATGTTAACAATGAATTTTCTGAAAAAGTAAACATTTTTAGCAGAAATACTTTCTAACAATGTTTCCACCCAATACTGAATATTTAATGACCTATGAAGGAACTGCAGGAAACCTGTAATAGTAATAGTCTTAATATAACATAAAATAAAGGATTCCCTTTAGAAAAGATATTTTCTCTCTAATAGTATACTGTTTTTGTGGAGGAGTTGATGTTCAGGCATCTTTGAACTGAGGTTTTCTTCTATCCTGATACAGGCTTTATTTTATCAAGCTGGAATTGTGTCTTGATATGCTTTACAGGTAGTGTTCAATATCAATAAGATCACTTATATGGTCTGTGAAAAAGCACATATAAGCATTCTAATATATACCATGATAAATTAAACCTCCTGAGAAAGGAATATGAATGTAATGAGGTTTGAAGAATGGAAAAATACTGATCATTCCAATTCTTGATGCTTTTCCAAGAACTGTGCTATTTTCATATTGGACTATCTTAAAAAAAAAAAAAAAAAAAAAAAAAAAGAATAGTCTGACTTGCAGAGTCTTTGAAGATTTTAGTGGTGGGTAGAAAGCAGCCTGAAACAAGAGTATAAAATATCTATTGCATGGCTCTCAAAAATTAGCAGTGTTAATAAGGTTTACATATAAAAATTGCCTTCTTACTTTGCCACTAAATTTTTGCTTTTGGCTTGGTGATGTTTGCTATTGGGAGATCCTTTTCCAGGGGCTATCATGATATTACAAATGCTGCTCAAATTTTGATCCTTTTTCATGGTCCAGCATCAATTGATTTTACATATGAATATTGTACTTTTTATATATCAAATAGAAGATACTGAAAGAAAAAATATTATAAGAGGGAATGTGCAAAATCACAGTGGATTTAATTAATAAGAAAACCAATACAAGAAGAAAGTAAAGGTGAAGGTATAAAATTATTCCTAGATAAATAATAATAATTAAGACACCTTTGTTTTCTGATCTCTGTCACTACAGGGTAGTTCAAAAACTCTCCTCCAAACTCAATTATAACTGAAGACATTCTTAGCAGTCTTGCCCACTCATTCTATTTCTTGTCTTTCTTTATTTGCAGCTCTGAGCTTTGAGGTAGGATCTCGGAAGACTAATTAAGCAAAAGAACTTGTAAATGAACAGAAACAAGATAAATGGGGAAAATCAGGGAAAGCAAAGCGTTGTGAGAGCAGCACAATTTTGTTCAAAAGAGGGTTTAGATTTCAAGAAACTAGAAGATTTTCCTACAGATGTTCTGTCCCTTCCATTTGTGTTTTATAAAAGAAGTAGAAGAAAATTCTATGAACATGTAGGAGTAGTTAAGGAAGACTATAATGTAAAAGTTCCATATTATAGTCATTGATACATTTATCAATTTTAAATGTAAGCATGTCAGTGCAATGGACAATAGAAACTGTGACCTGACTTATTAAATGAATCATTTTAAATAAAATATCTGGTCAGTCAGTGATTGAAAACAAAAGATTAAGTGGAAAATTACTTATGGTATCAGAATTTTCAAAGAATCATTGTGTCATTTGTTTGCATAAAATAGATTAATTTAGAAAAATTACAGATCATTTATGAAAGGCAACTCAATCAAATTATGGAGAGTTATGTGCGGCAGAAGACAAAAATATTAAGCTGAATACAACACAGTTTGAAAGAGTATAGCAATCTTATTAATAATGAAAAGATGCAATGTTGTTATCATATGAAATTTATTCTAATGTGAAATGCTGGAATTATTTTTTGACAAGCTTCATTTTCACATATTTAAAGAACACTTTAAAATGATGCTAAATGTATGAGGTCACATATGTATCTTGGCAATACAGCAATATGGTTGTCAGCTTTTACTTGGAATTATGTTTTTGAAGGGTTTAAATTCCTTCTAATATTTTTTAAAAACAAGTTTTCTTTAACTGACATATTTTGTCATTAAATAGAACTGCATAATACATCAATTAATGATTTTCTCAATGGGGAATATATTGTATGTGATGATAATCATAATTGCTCACACTTATTCAGTCTTTGTTCTATGTCAGGCACTACCATAAGAATGTGGAATGTATTTGTTCACTTGATACAGTAACACAATAAGTCCCTGATCTTAAACCTATTTTGAAGTTTAAAGAAAAAACTGTGACCCAGAAATGATCATTTGTGTTTGGGTAGAGAATAAAATGAAGATTGCAGCCTGGACACCAAAGTCAAATGTGAAAGAAATCACAATGGTCCATACAAAGTAATTGTTTAATTAACTATTTAACTAATTAGGGTGTTATTTGTTGTTCATTTGCTATAATGGACTTACACCTCTGAGTCCCTCAAACTGTTTATATGTGAAGCATCTTAATAAAGATTTCAAACAAGTTAAATGAATAGAATAGGTATACCTTAGTTCTGCTAACCATTTGGTCATCTGTATATAGACACTATTAAGAGGCTGTAAATGTAGTAAAGGGTCACCAAGGAAGAAAACTAAAGGACAGCAATGATATTCGCAGTTCATGCACCTTCTTTTCTACCTTGGGAAGCACTTCAGAACACCTAATGCTGCCTTCCCTTACTTGAGGTGGTTTGACTGAAGCTTTTCATCAGAGATTATGGCTTAAAACAAAAATCTTTAATTTAGCTTCAGAACTTTTCTTGTACCCTGGATTACAATTCTAGTTTGTGATATTCAGATGAGTTCTTTTAAACTTCTATGTTTTAGCTAAACGAGTGGTTGACAGGATTTTGATCCCTCCACAGATTTTAAAAGAATATGGATTTTAGCCCTGGCTGCTGTGGCTCAGTGGACTGAGCATCAGCCTGCGAGCCAAGTGTCGCTGGTTCAATTCCCAGTCAGGGCACGTGACTAGGTTGCACATCAGGTCCCCAGTTGGGGGCGTGAGTGAGAAGCAACCACACAGTGATGTTGCTCTCCCTCTCTTTCTCCTTTTCCCTCTCTCTAAAAATAAATAAACAAACAAACAAATAATTATTTTTAAAAAGAATATGGATATTGAAATGTATGGAGTGGGAATATTTGCTTGAAAGTTACCACATGCATGTGAGAATCATGGAAAAACTCAAAGAATTTTTGTTTCAGTAAAGTTGACAAGTTTTTCATAGTTTTCTATAATTTCATTTCAGAGTAGGTAGATGGAAAATGTGTGGCTAGAATGTCTTGAGACAGTTGAATTATTTAAACATCTGAATTACATATGTCTACAAAGATGCTCAGAAAAGTTGCTGGTTTTCTTTCACTCTGAAATATCAGTAGATGCACACCTCTATCGTGTCAGAGTTGCACAGTTTAAGCAAAAAATATTATTAATTTATTACTTTCTTTTAAAATGCATTAAAATGAAAAATGCTTTTGCTATATTTTAAAAAATTTTAATACTTACAATAAAAAAGAAATATGACATGTTAGGATTAACTTCAAAAATGACATATTGTTTTTAGAACCATGTTCCATCCTGCTGAACTTTTAATTACGTTACAACTTTCACATGACATAACTATAAGCTGGGCATGAGTAGATGAGTGCATTCATAGAAATTAAGTTCTTTCTCTTTTTTATTTTTATTTGACTTTGAATTAAACACCTTGATTTTCCTAGAACACTAATCAATATACATCATCTCTGGCTTGTTGGAATGCTTATTAGAATAGAGTCAGAATTTCTCTGGTAATGAATAATATCTGATCCACAGCTTTTGAAAGAAAGGCATTTTTTGGATACAAAAAATAGTTTAAATAGGTACATTGAGGATAAAATATCTGTCTGAACCATTATTTTTTTTTAAATTTCTGTAGCTCTACCAAAGTGTTTTAACATACCAGGTTTCTGTGATATGCTTTGTATAATTAGATTAGTGAAAATAAACCCAGTTATTGACTGTGAATAAGAATATACAGGTTCTAAATAATCTTCAGAAGTAAAATTTCAAGACATTATGAATTTAAAGTTACCATTAAGTGAGCTACTATCACAGAGGCCTTATCATTTAATAATGCACTATTTCATACTATTACATGTTGAACTGAAGCAAGGAATGTAAAGTTCCCAGAACAGTATTTGTCATAATCTTATTTTTACATTTTTAAGAATTTTGTTTTTATTTTTGAAGAGGTTAGATTAAAAAAAAAATTTTAGTAATGGTACCGAGATTCTCACATACTTCATATCCAGTTTCCATATTATTAACACCACATATAAGTAAAGTACATTTGTTACAATTGAGCCAATATTTATATTGCTATTAACTAAATTTCACACATTATTGGCTTTCCTTAATTTTTAAAAAATATTTATCCTAGGACATTTTTTCACTGCTTTTTAGAGAGAAAGTAAGGGAACAAGTAAAGGAGAGAGAAACATCCATTGGTTGATACCTATACTTGCCCAGACCAGGAATCGAACCCACAACCTAGGCATTTGCCCTGACTGGGGATCCAGCCACAACATTTCAGTTGTAGGACAATGCTCCAACCAACTGAGCCACAATGGCTAGAGCTTCTTAATTTTTATTAATATTCTTCTGTTTTAGGATCCCATCTGGAATATCACATTACATTTAGTTGTTCAGGCTACCCTTTACTGCGGAAGTTTTTTACATTTCCTTGTTTTGAGGACCTTGAAAGTTTTGAGGAATACTGGTAGGGTATTTTCTAGAATGTCCCTCAATTGGAACTTGATGATATTTTTCTCATGGGTAACTATAATTGTTAATTCTTGGGAGGAAGACCATAGAGGTAAAGTTATTCTCATTATATATTTCATGTATACATACATACAGATAACCTGACATATTACTGTTCATGATAATCTTGATTGCCCCCCAGCTAAGGTAGTGTTTGTCATGCCTCTCCACTGTGAAATTATTTTTTTTTATCTTTCTATATTCTACCCTTTGAAATGAAGTCTCTATGTGTAACTCTCTCCAAGAGTATGGAGTTATGGAGACACAGTAACTCCTTATCTACTAAAATCATTTGGAATTCTTCAGTGGAAATGTAGATATTCAAACATTTATTTTTATCAGTATAGACTCATATTTTGGGTTAAATACAATAATATTTTTTTTATTTACTTTCTCTAATAGCTTTTTGGTCTTTTGGGGGGATCACACAAACAATAATGTCATCTATGAACTAAGAGAGTTATTCATTTTGTTTCTCAATCTGTACACTTGTTATTTCTTTTAGTTGTCTTATTGCACAACTGGGATTATAGCACTACGTTGAATAGGAGTGGTGAGAGAGAACATCTTTGCTTTATTTCTGATGTTAGGGAGAAAGCACTTAGTATCTCACCATTAAATATTTTGTAGCATCTACCAATCAAATCAGGAAGTTATTAATTATTAACTTGATTATTTTAAATTATTAAAAAATTGGGGTAGAGATGTTCACAATATTTCATTATTATCTTTTTAATGTCCATGGAATCAATAAAGATAACCCTTCTTTTATGACATTGATCTTTTTTTAAATCTCTCTTTTATTGATCCTTTTAAAGAATCAGGTTTGTTTTTGACTATTTTTCTATTGTTTCCCTGTATTAAATTTAATTGATATCTGCTCTAAATTTTCTTATTTATTGAATACTGCTTACTTCAGATTTAATTTGCTTTTTTGTATAGCTTCCTGAAGTGAGAGCTTAGAATATTAATTTAAACTCTTCTTTTATTTATAAAATATGCATTTAGTCTTTTAAATTTCTCTACTAACACTACTTTTGTTACATCACAAAAATTCTGATGAAAGTATTAATTAAAATTATTTTCAAATTTTATCTAGAAACTTCTTAAGAATGTGTTGTTTAATCTCCAAATATTTAGATATGTTCTAACTATCTTTCTGTTATTTATCTGTAGTTTAATTCCACTGTGGTCTGAGAACATGATTTGTATGATTTCTCTTGCTTTGAATGATATAAGTTGTGCTTAAAGGTGCAAAATGTGGTCTATCTTGGTAAATGTTCCACATGAGATTGAGACAATATGAATTATTTTGCTGTTGAACGGAGTGTTCTATAAATGCCAATTAGATCAAGATGATTGATGGTATTGTTTAGGTCAGCTCTAGTCTTACTAATTATCTGCTTGCTTGATCTATCAATTGTTGAAAGAAGAATACTGCAGTCTCCAACTATCATAGGGGATGTGTCAATTTCTCTTATTAATTCTATCATATTTTGACTCACACATTTTGATGTTCTATTGTTAGGTGCGCACATGTTTAAGATTGCTATATCTTCATGGAGAATTGTCTCCTTTACCAGTAAATAATAGCTCTCTTTCTTCCTGATGATTTTTTTGGTTTTGAAGTCTGATTTGTCTGGAAGTAGTATAGCTACAATTTTTTGATTAGTGTTAGCATGGATTTTTTTCTTTTATCCCTATACTTTTAATCAATCTGCCTGTGTTTTTAAAGTGTGTTTCTTATAGACAACACATAGTAGGTTATTTTTTTATTCACTCTGTCAGCCTCTCTGTATTTTAATTAGAATATTCACATTTAAAGTAATTTTTGTTATGGTTGGATTGATGGCTACCATATCTATAACTTTTCTATTTGTCTCATTTGTTTTTTGTATTTTTTTAACTTCCTATTTCTTCTGCGTTCTCTGTTTTAATTGAACATTTTATATTATTTAACTTCTTTTTTTTACCATATCAGTTATTCATCTTTTAAAAACAATTTTAGTAGTTACACTAAATTTAAAATATACATTTTAATTAACCTAACTTTACCTTTAATAATAACATTCTTCTTCATGTGTAGTGCAGATAAATTAGAATATTCCCAATTCCTTCTTCTCATCCCTGATAACATTGCTATTATTATACACATATCCATCTGTTATGATCACCCAGTACATTGTCACTATGATTACTTTAAACAAATATGTAACTAACATGTTACTTAATTTTAAGAAAAATAAACTATTTTATTTACTCTCTATTTTTTCTTCAATGATTTCTTTTCATTATGTAGATGTTTCTGAGCAAATCTTTTTTCTTCCTCATGAATAACTTTTTTAAAAAATTTGTGCAAGACCGTCTGCAGGCAATAAATCCCTCTACATTTGTTTGTCCTAGTCTTGATGTTTTTCCTTTACTTCTGAAGGATAATTCACTGGATATAGATTTTCAAGTAGTGTCTTTTTCTTTCCTTTGTTTAAATATATCAGTCCTCTCACTGCTTCCATGCATGGTTTCTGCTGAGAAGTTTGATATAATTCTCATACTTATTCCTGTATAGGTGCTTTTCCCCTTCCCAAGCTTATTTCAAGGTTTTCTCTTTGTCTTTGGTTTTCTGCAGTTTAAATATAATATGCCTATTTTCACCTTTTTTGGACTTATTCAGCTGGTGTTCTCAGAGATTCTGGATATATGTCATTAATTTTAAAAAGGCCTCAAGTTCTCAATTTTTTCTCTCCATTTTTCTTTCTTCTCCTTTTGGCATTACAATTGGGTATATGTCACACCTTTTGATATTGTGCCACAGTTAATTGATGTTAATTCTTATATCAGCCATGATTATTTAAGTCATGTCCAGTTTACTGGTGACTTCAACAAGGACATTCTTTATTTCTGTTATAATATTATTTTATTTCCTTTTCATTTTTCCTTAGAATATTCATTTTTCTTCTTACATTACCCATATGTTGTTTTTTGTTGTCTACTTTTTTCATTAGAATCCCTAATATAATTATCATTATTTAAAATTCCTATTCATTAATTTCAACACTGTCATATCTGAGTCTGATTTTTCCTCACATTTCAGTGTGTCTTGTAATTTTTGTCGTTGTTGTTGATAGCAAG
The DNA here is from genome assembly GCF_987537825.1 of Furipterus horrens. Taxonomy (NCBI): domain Eukaryota; kingdom Metazoa; phylum Chordata; class Mammalia; order Chiroptera; family Furipteridae; genus Furipterus; species Furipterus horrens. Next base: position 79,722,510 of record NW_028327176.1, on the reverse strand, counting down.
ACCTGATGTGTCAGGTGGGAAGAACTGAGTAGTATACATTTTATGTTATTCTAACCAGGCAATGGACTACGTATGTTTAATGTTTATTGTAGTTATAGGTGCCAGACGCTTTAGTTCCTCTAATGTTCTTGTTTTTTACCCTCCTTTTGTTGAAAGTTATTCGTTATTAATTAGAGTACTTTAATGGATGTCAGCCTATTCAGACTGTCACTTTCTCAGTGGAATGGATCATGTTACTGATCATTACCCTTGAAAGTATTTCTAAGCTTTGTTCTCTCTAATATGTGAAACAGAAAAACTATTGGGAGCAGAGTGGAAGGAATGTCTTTCCTTCAGGTAAAATGAGATCTCTGGTAAACTTTTTTTTTCTAACTTTAGAGAGTTGGCCTTTGTTTTGACGAATGCTCTAGGTGTATTTAATAGTGATTATTAATGTCCTGACTCTGTCAGAATAATAAAGGGATATTTCTTAGTTCTTCACTGTTATAATAAAGTGGAGTTCTTGAAAGTAAAACCCATGAAAATTTACAGAGCTCATAAGGCTGAAACCACCAGGAGTTTCTCATCCTAATGTGAATCAAGATTATGCCTTTGAATATTAATTATAATACCATTTAAGTGTTCCTATTGGTTTATGACTCCACTGGCTTTTGCAATGTTAAGCAGTCATATATGCCTGTCTTTCAAAACTGTGGGTGGTGTTTTCTAATAATTCTCTAATGGGCCCAGGAAAACATACTTGTGTCAATTTTCTCAGATTTTCTTGTTGTACATACAAGAATGGCAACTAACAATGTCTTCACATGTTAGAACAGAAACAGAAAGTCTTGTCATTGTCTTTTTTCACTTTTACCTTCTTTTTATTAAAAGGTTAAGGACTTAACATTCTATTATTAGAGGGAATATATATGTTATCATTCTGTCTGATCTATTTTGATAAATTCTTAATTTGGAATAACTTAAACATATTCTTGAACTATGTTACAGACTTTTGTTGAGACATAATTAAAATTTTTATTGAAATATTTCTATTATAAATCCAAGCTCATGTCCTCATCAGACATAATTATCTGATAAACCATTATTTAGAAATATAGTACTTTTAAGACAGGAAAGAGTAAACATGGTAATATTACTTATAGAAACAAATTCAACTAGAATCTAAAATCCACTTACCTGTTTTGTTTATTTGTTTTCTTTTTCAAATCCTCCCCAGAGAATATGTTTATTGATTTTAGAGCAAGAAGAGGGTGAGAGAGAGAGAAACATTGATGTCAGAGAGAAACATCAATCTATTAACTCCCATAAGTGCTCTGATCATGGATTGAACCCACAACCTAGGCATGTGCCCTGACCAGGAATAGAACCCACAAACTTTTGGTGTACAGGACAACAATCCAACCGAGTCACCTGGCCAGGGCCCTGTTTTTCTTTTCTTTTCTTTTCTTTTTGTGCACTGTATGTTGTATGACAGAATTTCCTCTCTTTCAAGGTCAATTTAAAATATGTCTTTAAAGAACAACTTATTGGATCTAGGGTAAGCTCTCCTTCAAATGAAACTCTTTGTTCTGGGTATTTTGTTAGAAGTGATACTTATGTTTATGTCTCTGGGAAATTTTATACCTGGTAACGTTTTAAGTGCAAAATAATTTCATAAGGAGTTGTCAACCCACAGACTTCATAACATCACTTTTGAGGAGAGAGGAAGTGGAATCCAAAAGAAAAGTAATGGTAAGGAAGTCATAAATTGCAGTGTTGTTTTTGCTGTTGTCATATAATATCATTTTTAAGTTTCTTTCTCTTTGCCCTGCAGAAAAAAAAGGAAGTAGAAAATTTTGCTAGAGACTAAGAAAAGTGATTTATGACATATACATGGTGCTTTTAAGATTTCATTTGTTTTGTGTAAATTCATTAAAAACTCATCAATATTTTTTAAGATAACCAATTTTAGTAAAGTTTTGAAGCAAAATACAGGAAATCCTGTTTTCTATGTTCACCAACATCAGAGCAGTAAGAAATGTTCCTAAACTCTAACGTGTAATTTATTTAATTCAGTTTTGTAACTAGACTACCCCTTTGCAGGGCATTTTGAGAGGGCCTCACTTTGGCTCTAGTTTTCCCACATTGGCATTTAATAAGTATTATTATAGTTTCAAATGTTTACAGGTTGAAGAAATTATGGCACGAGTTACAATTATCTCATAGTATACTTTTTATATAACTTTTATTTCAAATAGTTTAAAACCCAAAGAAGTTGCAGTGATATTCCTTAATACATTGTCACATCAGAATATTCACATTTATTCTAATAGACTTTTGTAAAAGAAGGATAAACACAAATTCTGGCCCACAAAGAGCAATTACTGAATGCCTATTATGAATTTTTATCCTCTATACAGCATGGTAGGAATCCTAAATAAAAAATAAGATGATAAGATAGATAATTTCCATGGCCTCACAATTCTATATTCCAATTGTATATTTTAATATCCTAGGTGTAGTTGAGGAGTGCTTTCTTATTCACTTCACTTTTCCATTCTCACTGAGCTCTTATCATATGAAATCTCCATGGCACAAACATTGAAAGAAGTCAGGTTGATGATCTTTTGGAAATTTGTGCAGTTGCAGGAGAACTACTGTCTCATATATGTTTCGTGAGCATATATACAAAAGTTCCATAGGAGGTGAGAGTACCATTTTATATATTACTGAATTCCAGATTTTCTTTAAGGTTAGTCTTTACCTAGTTATACCTTTCTGTTAAATCTCAGCATACTTGTTCTTTTTTTTGACTAATAATATACCATGATAAAAAGATCATACATTATGATCAAGTGGTATTCATCCCAGGGATGCAAGGATGGTTTAATATTCACAAATCAATAAATGTAATACACCACATAAACAAAATGAAAGACAAAAACCATATGATCATATCAATAGATGCTGAAAAGGCATTTGATAAAGTACAACACCCAGTTATGATGAAAACACTCAGCAAAATGAGAATAGAGGGAGCATACCTCAACATAATAAAGGCCATATATGAGAAACCCGAAGCCAACATCATACTCAATGGACAAAAACTGAAAGCATTCCCCTTGATATCAGGAACAAGATAAGGATGTCCACTCTCTCCACTCCTATTCAACATAGTATTGGAAGTTCTAGCCACAGCAATAAGACAATAAAAAGAAATTAAAGGCATCCAAATTGGAAAAGAAGAAATAAAGCTGTCACTATGTTCAGATGACATGATAGTATACATAGAAAACCCTATAGACTCCACTAAAAAACTACTTGACCGAATAAGTGAATTTGGCAAAATAGCAGGGTACAAAGTCAATATCCAGAAATCAAAGGCATTTCTATACACCAACAATAAAATATCAGAGATAGAAACTAGAAAAAAATCCCATTTACTATAGCAATAAGAAAAATAAAGTACCTAAGAATAAATTTAACCAAAGAGGTAAAAACCTGTACTCAGAAAACTACATAACCCTGAAGAAAAAACTTAAGGAAGATACAAGTAAATGGAAGCATATACCATGTTCATGGATGGGAAGAATCAACAACATTAAAATGTCCATACTACTCAAAGCAATTTATAGATTCAATTCAATCCTCATTAAAATACCAGCAACGTATTTCACAGACCTAGAACAAGTACTTCAAAAATTTATATGTAACCAAAAATGAGCTCAAATAGCCACAGCAATCTTGAGACAGAAGAATGCAACAGGAGGACTCACAATACCTGATATCAAACTACACTACAAGGCCACTGTAATCAAAACAGTCTGGTACTGGCATAAGAATGCACATATAGATCAATGGAACAGAATAAAGAGCCTCCAAATAAACCCAGGCCTCTCTGGTCAACTAATATTCGACAAAGGTGGAAACAACATAAAATTGAATGAGAAGAGCCTCTTCAACAAATGGTGCTGGGAGAACTGGACAGGGACGTGCAAAAAAATGAAACTAGACCACCAACCTATGCCACACACCAGAATAAGCGCAAGATGGATCAAACACTTAAATGTAAGATGGGACACCATATAAATCCTAGAGGAAAACATAGGCAGGAAAATTTCAGATATCGCACGTAAACAAATAGGACTACATCAAGCTAAAGAATTTCTGCTCAACAAAAGAAAATATCAGCAAGATGAAAAGGGAACCAACCATGTGGGAAAACATATTTGCAAATGATACATCAGATAGATAAGGGATTGATCTCCAAATTATATAAAGAACTTACACATCTCAACACAAAGAAGACAGACAGTCCAATTAAAAAAAGGGCAAAGGAGCTCAACAAACACTTCTCCAAGGAGGATATACAGAGGGTCCAGAGGCATATGAAAAAATGCTCAACATCACTAGCCGTCAGAGAGATGCAAATAAAAACCACAATGAGATACCACTTTACACCAGTCAGAATGGTCATCATCAACAAATTAACAAACAACAAGTGCTGGTGAGCATGTGGAGAAATGGGAACCCTAGTGCACTGTTGGAGGGAATGCAGACTGGTGCAGCCACTGTGGAAAACATTATGGAATTACCTCAAAAAACTAGAAATGGAACTGCCTTCTGAACCAGTGATTCCACTACTAGGATTATACCCAAAGAATTCTGAAACAGCACTGTTTACAATAGCCAATGCTGGAAACAACCCAAGTTCCCATCTGTAGATGAGTGATTAAAAAACTGTGGTACATTTACACAATGGAATACTATGCAGAAGAAAGTAAGAAGGAACTCCTGTCATTCGTGACAACATGGATAGAACTAGAGATAATTATGCTTAGCAAAATAAGCCAGGCAATGAAAGAAAAATACTGTATGTTATCACCCGGTACAGGAGACTAATGAACAACATAAATAAATGAACAAAACTGAACAAGAAACAGAGTAACAGTTATCAGGAGGGAGGGGGGAGAGAGGAAAGGGGCTAAGTAGGGAAAGGGTTTAGCAAAGGAACTAATATAAATAATCCATGAACATGGACAACAGGGTTGGGATGGACTGTGGGAGAAGGGGTGGGCTAGGTGGGGGGTATCAATGAGGGAAAAAGTGGGACAATTATAACAGAAAAAACAATAAAAATAAAATTAAGAAAGGAAATTACACAAATATTTAGTTAAGGAGCATCATAAAAATTGTGGACTTTTTTATAGATGTCAACACCAAAATTAGAAAACTTCCAGTTCCAATCTGTTTTCCTAAAGGAAGGTTCTACAGAGTTGGGCACTTTCAGTCCTGTGGTGGACATGCTCTGTGAGGGCTAAAAACAGGTGCTACAAAAGGAAAGACCAAGGCCAGAAGTAAGAAAATTCTTCACAGGAGAAATATGGGCACTAGAAGACATCATCCCAATAAATAAATGAATTCCTAGCTGAAACAGAATTATTCCCATTTGATCAGAAGTTAACATAAAAGCTCAAAAAGAGGAGCCAAGTCATGGGCCCAGGACCTGGTGCAGTCTGTCAGCCTTTCTCACATTGTTTCAATCATGCAGTCTGAGCACTGAGACACCCCAGGCATGGCCCCACTACCCAACTGTGGCAGCAGTCAGTGCTTGAGATCCTGGACATAATAATAATTTTCCCTAATATCTTCAATACATATATATTCATGTCTTCTATCCTACCCAGCTTTGGTGCAAGCCAATTCAGATTTAAGGACTAGAATGACCACTTATTAATAACGTTAATTACCCTATGTTCAAAATATATATATACCATGAGAAGTAAGCAAATGTGATTTAGTCAAAGTGAGGCTGACCAGGATTATAGTGTTATTTCTTCACTACTTTTTTATAGTTCAAAGATCACAATTTCATATAGTCAAATGAATTACAACTGGCAACATGAGTGAAAAAAGTGAATTTGTAACTGAAACATCTAAAAATATTTTGGACCTTTTTAACTTCAGTGCCTTTTCATTGTTAAGAAGAACACCACAAGATTAAGATGTTATTGGGTTTTTTTTTTAAGTTCACATTAATTGTGCTGTCCCCACACATTTTCTGGTATTGCTAAATGCCACTCAGTATGAGTCGCTCTGATGCCATGTTATAAATGTTACAATTTTAAAATTGGTTCTCTAGGTAATAGCATTTCTGACAAATTAATAATGTGATGTTTTGCTCGGCCCATGAGATTTTTCATTACATATTCCCCAACTGTTATTTACAATATGATGACAACACATAATTTGTCAGGAAGTAAAGAACAGCAGGAGCAGCTCTAAGAGAGGAACACAAATGAATCTCTGGAATAAGAAGGGTGGGCAATGGTCATTTTGAAAATTCAAGAGCTAGTGCTGTGCCTCTTTTTTTGTTTTCTATGCATGTTTTACTTCTCTCTCATGACTCATCTATACATAGATTGGAGCAAAGACTAAGTAAATATTAAAAATACTTTTTTATACTTTGGTATAATCATCAAAATCTTTTGCGGAAGATTACCATGGTTCTTTCAAAGTTAAAACTCTAATATAACATAGAGAAGCAATGAACACATATACAGAATTTTAAATGGTCAGTTGCCCACAACAAATAGTGATTTATGCCAAGTGAGCAGTAAAACATGCTGATTTCATTTTTCTTTCTACCTTGTGCTCCCAGCAAGAAAAGAAATGGCATTTTCTAAATAATTTATTTGGAAAGTTGACTGGCTGTACTGAGCTGGAAGCATAACATTCCAATCTGCCACGACCTGCTGTGGATCCTATTAGGCACTCTTCAATATTTCAGAATATATTGTGTAATTAATTTGCCATGATGTGAATCTAGAAATACAAATGCAAGCAGAGAGGAAAAATTTTAAATTATTATTATGTAGGAAAAGGCAATTGTGACTGAAGTAGAAAGAAATCTTGCAGTTGATATGAAATAAAATTAGGTTTAATAATAATAATAATAGTGTAAGTAACAGAATTAGGAGAAACTAAACAACATTGAGAAGAAAAAGTAAAATAAAGAGGTAACAACAAAAAACACTAGTGTTTGAAAAACTATAAAAAATGTAGAAATAGTGATGTAGAAAGTTTATGTTTATAACTTATAGTAAAAGCTTATATGATTAAAATAAAAGAAATTGAGCTTCTTTTATTTACTTATTTTTAAAATTTATTTTATTGAGGTATAATTGACTATAACATAATAGTAATTTCACAGAGAAGGAAAACTCTGATTCCAAAAAACCTCCGCTGCCTTGCGGCATACCTCTTCAGGGGAAGGGCTAAGGGAGTAAACCCCGACAGAAAATCCGGAGCCGGAGTCCCTAAGGCGGTTTGACATTGTAGTCAACACCGGCAACTCCTGCGGCGCACCTGAAGCCAAGCTGTATTGACTCCGTCTTTCCCTTGGACCCTTCAGCTGCGAAGAGAGGGGGTGTCTGCTGCATGGGCAACAGCAGACCCTCCATATAACCCTGCCCAGGCTCTGTAGCTTCAACACGGGAGGAGACAGATACCGTGTCACTCCCGAGTCGGACTGCACAACCATTCTCGGCGGTGCAGATAGACTCTTAAGAAGCTACACCATCGTCTCTCGAGACGGACGGCTGCCGACGACGACGAATAGTAATTTCAAGTATTAAGAGTTTCTTTCTAAAATTGTTTTGGCAAGTACTCTCTGATATTCACTAATAACTTCAAACCAAAGCCAGGTATAAAAAGACAATGTAAAAATCTGTTGCCAAAATCTGGGAGATGTTTATACTGAATGCAAAGCTATGCAACAACTGCTTCTGAATATTTAAGTTCCTAACACACTCTTTCACTACCTAACTCAGAGCTCGCTTATCTGTCTCAAAGTATTGATTCTTCCAGATTTCTTGTTGAGAAATTTAAATCTTTATAAACAAACAGTTGAAGCTATCTGCCTATGCTGCAAGTGTGCTTTTCTAGTCGAAGTGTTGGGGCAATTTCTAATTTCATTAGCAACTTCAGGTGGAAAAAAACAGTGAAAACCTTTTAATATCTGCACCTGAATGTTTGGGAAAGTGGGAATTTGAAAGGGCCTGGAAAACCAGCACTGGAGTATTGAATCTAAAGATATATACAAGGTCTGTCCAGAAGGTATGCAGCCATATAACATGAAGAATAAAGACATTTATTGAAGAAGATACAAGATATAAGAAAATAGGCACCTTGGAACCGTACACAGTCCTCCCGGTCACCATCAGCTGCCTCATTGTATTTTCCTGAATTTCATCCATGGTCTGAAATTTCTTCCCTTTCAAAGGTGATTTTAGTTTTGGAAAAAGCCAGAAGTCACAGTGCACTAAATCTGGGCTGTAGGGGACTGAGTCACCTGGGTGATTTGATGTTTAGCTAAAAAACTCTGCACAAGATGTAATGTAATGCATTAGTGTGTGCTTTGTTGTGATGAAGCCGACAGTCACCAGTTGCCCATAGCTGTGGACTTCTGAATCGTTTGAATAATTTCTGCAGAGGATTGTTCAAGCTTATCACAAATTTGATGCAGAGTCATTCATTGCTCTACATGCTCAACCATTTTGAATGAGATGGCCACACACAACACATACTCAGTCAACAGTGTTTACCACCCCCACTGACTAATACAGCAAAGCTGTCATTGTTCACACATGTACATTCCAGTCCACTCTCTTTGGGTGCCAGCTTACATCATGCCATGCAAACCGTTCTCATTATATTAACAATGGCTGAACTTTTCCCAGACAGACCGCACATTTCCCACAAAAATATGGTTATGGGAAGGTGAAAAACAGGAAGAGAGCTATTTGAAAGTTATCTACTCTGAGTATTATAAAATAAGTTTCTTTATTTTATTTCTCCAAGCATCAAAGATCTAGACAGTGGGTTAAAAATGACCCATTTAAGAGCAGGAAGGCCACACATGTTGGATGCCTACCTGATGTTGTGGAGAGCAGGACTGAATCAAGACGGCACCAGTCCTGTCAACTAAGAAGCCATGTTTAGAGTATGCACAGTAGAATGATAACTTAGAGTGATGATGAAACCCCTTGAGCATGTGCAGTATAACATGGTAGATAACATGCTTATCTGAAGGATAATGCCACCCTCTCAGAGCATGCACAGTAGAATGACATAATGAACATGCACTTATGAAGGGGGGAAAAAACAACATGTATTAATCAAAGGCTGATGTGACATTGCGTCATACAGGAGCATAAAAGTGAAGTCCTTTGAACAGGCAACTGAGAAAGCCAAGAGAAACTTTGATGGCCAAGAGATGCTCTGCTGCTCTGGTTGACCCTGCCCTAGCTGACTCTGAAGACACTGTAGTCTCTGTCTTAAGATACTGACCAGGTGTCTCCCAGACCCAGACCTGATCTGATTCTTGGGACTCAGGTTTGTTATCCACAAATTCTTTTGTCCAATGATATTGCTTATTGTTTTTGAGTAATTATTATTGTTATTGGGTTATTATAGTTTTGGATTGAATCTGCATTCATAAAAGCTAAGTGAATAGCATAGTCACCTATGTTGACTCACTGTTATTTCTTGGTGCCGGTGTTTCCTATACTGGGCTGCTGGCAGTATAGGCAGCCTGACACCTTTGGTTTATGGCAAAAGTTGGAGGGTGGCTTATAGGAAAGACTATTGCATGGATACTTGCAGGGTTAGAGAATTGCTAATGACAGATGCTGTGCTATTTCCTAGAAATTTTATCCCTGAGTAATATTCCTCTTTATCCCTGAAAACGTTCTTTCCTATGAAATCTGCTCTATCTGAAATTAACATGGCAACTCCTGTTCTTTTTTAAATTAGTATTGGAATGGTATATATATTTTTCATCCTTTTATTTTCAACCTGAATTTTTATATTTAAAGTGTGTTTCTTATAGACAGCATATAGTTGGGTCTTGTTGCTGTTGCTTTAAATCAATATGATATTTTCTATTGAAATCATTTACAAATCATAGTGTTATCAATGTAGCTGGATTAAAATCTACCATCATTAATAAGTGTCATCATCCTTCATTTTAGTTACTGTGTTTTTAGTTTTTAACATTTTCATTTTCCTTTCTTTCATATAGTTTTCATCTCTCTGCTGATATTACCCTTCTGGTATTGCATATTATCCACTTTTTCCATTAGAGTTCTGAACATATTAATAATAATTACTGTAAGTTATGTTCTATTATCTGTGTTTTATGAGTATGATTCTGATACTTGCTCTGTCTCTTCAGATTGTCTTCTTTTCTTGCTATTTGGCATGCCCTGTACTTTTTAAATGTGCATATTATATTGGGTAATAGAGACTGAGTCACATAGACATTTAGTATAAAAATTCATGCTGATCTGTTTAGAACTTGAACTGTGTTTAAGGTATGTTGCAGCTCTATGTAACAAAGGTTTTATATTCTTCTCTTATTTTGTTTTCCTATCCCTTCATGGCTTTGTGGCTTTCTTTCTTCTGTTCCTCAGAGATTGTGCCTTCCTCAGATCTTTTAGCTACCTATAATTATTCTGGAAACTTGTTGGTGTGGTGTTACATTGATAAAGTCTCACTCCCGTAGTGGCTTGCATCTCAGGGGGGAGACTTTTACATTTCTATCCTGTGGAGACCCAAGATATCAGAGGAATAAGTGTAAGCTACACTAACCTCCTCCCAGAACCAATATGGAATACAACTAAATTGTAAAGAAATCATACTGAATAACCCAACTGAACACTAGCTGGAAAGAAACCTTATAACCACAAACAGACAGAAGAAACCACTTCACCACAATGTGACCAGTAGGGAGTGTGGAGGTATGAGAGAGCTGGGTAGGATCCTCCATGCAGCAGCTGGTGTTCCTGAGAAGTATGGGATTTACCCACCAAGCTAGGCTCCCCGGACGACAGCATCAGAACCTGGAAAGGAATCCATGTTGTGAAAACAGCATTATTTCTGTCTGCCAGGAAGAAATGACTGGAGACACAGAGAGCCTCTTGAAGGGCCAATGCACAAAATTTTATTTGCAGCTCTTACCCTGGACTTTGGAAGAGAGAGAACAGAGTGGATTAGAGATATATGAGAATAGTCTGGGGCTGGTGGCTCCGGGGAGAGAACTGAAGGAACAGCTGCCAGGACCCCTATGCTAAGTCATTCCCCATACTGCGGGGGCTGTCTTCTCAGGCAAAGCACTCCCATTCAAGTTGCATCAGTCTGAGGAGAAGCAATAGTCCCACCTTCAGATATGATGCTGCCCCACTCTGTGGAGCTTAAGCTGAGCTAATGAGTACACCTTGAGGCTATATCACTTATTAACCACTCAGGCATATCTCTGGGAGTGCTGAAAAGGTAACTGAACCTCCCCCAGGCCCAGTGCTGATAAAAACTGGCCTTGGTGTGCAGCCTGGTTCTTTGTGCATAAAATCAGGCCCAGCAGAGGGAGCCATAAGTTGTGGATTGTGGATGGCTTCAAACAGATTACCTAGGGCAAGTCACAAGCAGCATCTGGCAAAGGTCTGCAGCAGAATCTTTGTAGATATACCTCATACATAGAAACAAACACAAAAAGGCAGCCAGAATGGAAAGACAACTAAACAGGCCCCAAATGAGAGAACAAGAGAAGAGTGGGGTCCAGAAGAAGTAGATGAAATGGAGGCAAACCATTTATCAGATAGAGAGTTTAGAGTAACATTTATAAGGATACTCAACAAAATGAAGAAAGACATTGAAATCTTAAAAAAAAAAAAAAAAAAAAAAAAAAAAAAAGGACTAGCCAGAAATAAAGAATGCAATATCTGGAATAAATAATCCAATGGAAGGGAGAAACAGTAGGTTAGTTAAAGCAGAGGATAAAATAAGTGGTTTGGAAGAGAAGTTAGAATAAAACACCGAAGCAGAGCAGTAAAAAGAAAGAGAGTTTTGAAAAAATGATAACTTCAGAAACATTTAGGACTACATGAAGCATAACAAACAATATCTGCATCATGGGAAAATTAGAAGAAGAAGAGAGCAAGTAAGGGATTGAGAACCTATTTAAAGAAACAATGACCAAAAACCTCTTTAATATGGTGAAGGAAAAAGACAAATCCATGAAGCTCAGAGATTTCCAAATAAGTTGGACCCAAAGAAGCCTACAGCAAGACATATTACAATTAAAATGGCAAGGCTAAAAGACAAGAAGAGAATCCCTAAAAGCAGCAAGAGAAAAGTAGGTAGTTACATACAAGGGAGCACCAATCAGACTATCATCTTATTTCTCAACAAAAATGTTTTAGGCCTGAAGAGAGTGGCATGAAATATTCACTGGTCTTATAACCAAGACTCCTGTACCCAGTAAGGCTATCATTTAAAATCAAAGGAGAAATAAAGAGCTTCCCAGATAGGAAAAAGCTAAAGGAGTTTTTTAACACTTATATCTCACAAAATAGACTTTAAAAGCAATGCTATAGTAAGAGACAAAGAAGAACACTACATAATGATAAAAGAAACAATTCAACAAGAGGATATAACTCAAGTAAACATTAACACACCCAATATAAAAGCACCTAAATATATAAATCAAATCTTGAGAAACGTAAAAGGAGAGATTGACAGAAATACAGTCATAGTTGAGGATTTTAACACCATGTTCATTTCAATGCATAGATCATCCAGACAGAAAATCAACAAATAGACAGTGGCATTAAACTACATCCTAATTGATATCTTCAGAGCATATGACTCCAAAGCAAGAGAATATGAATATTTTTCAAGTACACATGGAACATTTTCTAGGATAGACCATAGGTTAGGACAAAATAAGTCTCAGTAAATTTTAAAATATTGAAATTATACCAAGCATCTTCTCTGATCACAATGCTATCAAACTAGAAATCAATCATAAGAAAAACATTGAAAAACATACAAGACATGGAAGTTAAATAACATTATTAAACAATGAATGGGTCAACAATAAGATCATGAAAGATATCAAAACATACCTGAAAACAAATAAAATTGAGAACACAACACTCCAAAATCCATAGGGCACAAGGGAAGTAATCCTAAGAAGGAAATTTATAGCATTACAGGCCTGTATCAAAAAATAAAAAGAACAAAAGAAAAGACTCAAATAAGCAATATAATTTCATACTTAAAGGAACTTATAAAAGAACAACAAACAAATTACAAAGTGAGGAGAAGGAAGGAAATAATAAAGATCAGAGCAGAAACAAATGAAATAGAGTTGAAAGAAGTGATAAAATGTTCAGTGAATCCAAGAGGTAGTTCTTTGTAAAGGTAAACAAGACTGAAAAACTTTTAATCAGACTCGCCAAGAAAAAAAGAGAGAGAATCCAAATAAATAAAATCAGAAATTAAGGAGATAAATAACAAGGGGCACCAAAGAAATACAAAGAATTGTATAAAAGTATTATGAACAACTACATGCCAACAAACTGGACAACCTGGAATAAAATGATAACTCCTTAGAAACAGGCAATCTTCCAAAACTAAATCAGGAGAATCAGAGAATCTGAATAGACAGACTACACCTGCTGAAATTGAAGAAGTAATAAAAAATAAAAAATAAAAACTCCCCCAAAACAAAAGCCCTAGACCAATGTTTTCACAGGTGAATTTTATCAATCATTCTGAGAACTAACACCTCTCCTTTTCAAATTATTTTATAAAATTCAGGAGGAGTGAAGGCTCCCAAGCTCATTTAACAAAGTCAGTATTATCCTAACACCAACTAGGTAAAGAAACTACAAAGAAAGATTATAGGTCAATATCTTTGATGAACATAGATACTAAAATCCTGAACAAAATATTACCAAACCAGATACAGCAATGCATCAAAAAGACCATACACCGTGATCTGGTGAGATTATTTCAGGAATGCAAGGATGATACCACATTCATAAATTAATAAATGTGATTCATCACATTAATAAAATAAAGGATAAAAACCACATGATCATATCAATAGATGCATTAAAAAATTTGATAAAATCCAGAACCGATTTATGATAAAATTTCTCAGCAAAGTAGGAATAGAAGGAACATATCTAAACATAGTGAAAAACATATATGACAAATCCACTGCCAACATCATATCCAACAGGCAAAACTACAAGTGTTCCCTTTAAGGTTAGGAATAAGATAAGGATGTTTGCTTCCACCTCTCTTATTCAATAATTTCCTGAAGACCTAGCCACTGCAATCAGACAAGAAGAATTAAATAGATTTCAAATAAGAAATGAAGAAGTAAAACTTTCTTTATTTGCAGATGACATGATACTGTACAAAGACAACCCCGAAGATTCCACCAAGAAACTACTAGAACTGACAAATGAATTCATCAAAGTAGCAAATACAAACTAATATCAAGAAATCAGTTGCATTTTTACATGTTGATAAGGTGCTAACAGAAAGAGAAATTAAAAAAACACACACAATTGCTTCAAAAAAAATAAAATACCTAGGAATAAAACTAAATTATAAGACACTGAAGAAAGAAATAGAAGATACAAATAATTGGAAGCATATACCATGTTCATGAATAGGAAGAATCAACATTATTAAAATGTCCATACTACTCAGGCAATCTATAGATTCAATGCAATTCTTATTAAGATTCCAGTGTACAAATATTTCAAAAATTTATGTGGGACCACAAAAGACCCCTCATAGCAACAACAATCCTGTGAAAGAACAAAGTTGGAGGAATCATGCTACCTAATATGAAACTATACTGTAAGACTCTAGTAAGCAAAACAGCATGATATTGGCATAAAAATAGACACATAGGTCAGTGGAACAGAGTAGAGAGTCCACAAATGATCCTAGACGTTATTGCCCATTTTTTCCTTGAACTGTGTTTTTTGTTTTTTGTTTTGGTGTTGAGTTTTATAAGTTCTTTATAAATTATGGATATTAATCACTTATCAGATGTATTGGCAAATATGTTCTCCCATTTTGTGTGCTGTCTTTTTATTTTGTTAATAGTTTCCTTTGCTGGGAAAACACTTTTTATTTTGATGTAGTCCCATTTATTTATTTTTTCTTTTGAGGAGATATATCAGGTAAAATATTGCTATGAGCAATGTCCAGTATTTTACTGCCTATGTTTTCTTTTAGAATTTTTATGGTTTTGTGTCTAACACTTGTCTTTAATCCATTTTAAATTACTCTTGTGTGTGGCCTAAGAAAGTGGCAAAATAAAACTACAATAAGATATTGTCTCACACTGATTAGAATGGTTATCATCAATAATTCAACAAATGACAAATACTGGCAAGAATTTAGAGAAAGGGGAACCCTTTTACACTGTTGATGGAAATATATATTGATGCAGACACTGTGGAAAGCAGTATGACATTACCTCAAAAGATTAAAAATGGAACTGCCTTTTGACCCAGTAACGTCACTCCAGCGAATATATCCAAAGAAACCATAATACTAATTCAAAAGAACAAAAGCACCCATATGTTCATTGAAGAGTTTTTTACAATTGACAGGATATGGCAGCAGCCCAAGTGTCCATCAGTAGATGAGTGGATAAGTCAACTGTGGGACATTTATACATGGAATACTGCTTGGCTATAAAAATGAAGTTAAACATTGATGCTGTCAAGATCGTGTGACACCAAAGGTGAATATCGGCACTGGGTAATAGGATTAGTGCACAGATCATTCAAAATGTTTGATATTTTGAGGGAATAGTCAAAATGGAAATAATGAAAGTCCCCAGAAAATGAATCTGTGAACCTCAGTTGGGGAAAAATTCAGTTGAATTCTTTTTCTGAAGCACAAGGGCACATTATATCAGGATTTTCAAACTGTTTGTCTGACAGGTTGAATTACTCTAGAGATCTTCCAAACAAGTATATTTTAGCAAATAATACAAATTTTAACCGCCTGATTAAAGCATTTATCACCTTTGTATATTTGATATAGGAGAATTAAAAAGAATGAGTCCTGCTGCTGAAAATTTTTGAAAAATCTAGGTCCTAGTTGATCTCTCTGGACCATTTGAGCAAGGGCAGTGCCCCACAGGATGAAGTAAGTGGTCCTTAAACAGCTGAGTGATTAAATAAATTCAGGAAGTATGTGTTCCAGTAACACAGATTATTTACCTCTAGAATTTTAATATGCTAGTTTAAGTGGTGAAATCTCAGGAGAGTAACATAATATGTTCTTTTTTTTTTTAATTAAGAGAATAGTTGTATATGTATTCATTTTGTTTTATTTATTTTTTGCAGGAACCTAATCTCCATTAGTCATTGTGTTTCTTATAGTAATCCAATTTTGAAAACAATAATAATTATAGTACCATATATGTGAAATGCATTATCTTTTAAGCACTGAGTGCTTAGCACATATTCAACTTCTACAATATTAGAGTGAAAACATCATATAATTACCTAGTTTTATAGGTGAGGCCTAACTATGCTATATAATGGGTTTAGGATTATACAGTAAATCACCAGCATTTGAACCCCAGCTTATTTCACTTTCTATTATGATAAATTCATTATATCACTTCAGTTTCTTTAAAATTTGGCACTGATATACCAATAACATCAATTTCTGACCTGCACATTGACTTTCAGGTTTTTTATTTATTGGATAGATATTAATACCTTATCAAAACCATTTCAAATGTTTTCCCATGTGGCATAAATGGAATAGATAAACTTAGGACATTTCTAACCTGAAATTTCAACTTCTCTGAATTTTCACAATATATTTGCGTTTTGGTTTCCTATGTTATTTTTCTTTCAAAAGACTTACCTGTATAAACCAGTTTCTTGTATGTTTTTTTAACCTTTGTATTTTGAGTCTCCAGCATTTTACTTTCTGTTTCCAACAAAAATTAACTGTTATGTTTCATTGTGTCTCTATATTTTGTGGTAGGTGTGAGGAAGCTATCTTGAAGAAGAAAAAAGCCAAAAAATTAAATAATGTTTGTAAAGTGAAAAAATGTGTAGTATAATTATTTTTATGTAATCATAGATTTTTTTAAAAATAATTATAGATTCATAGAAAGTTGCAAAGATAAGACAGGGAAATTCCTTCTACACTTCACATGGTACAACTTAATTGTTATAATTTAACTATAGTACAATATCAAAACTAGGAAATGTATATTAATGTAACATGGGTTTATATCTCTGTTATCACATGTATAGATACATGTAAGCGCCACTGCAATAAAAATACAGAACTTTTCCATCACATATGGTGTGAAATTGAATCATTGTATAATAAAGCAATGGTTCCCAGGTGACATTTTTCCCCAAATTATTGCTATTTTATTTTATTTTATTCTAATTTTTGCTCAATCCTTCCATGATAATTAACATATTTACAAAATGTTATTTTGACCTAAAATTGATTATTTTTAGTCATTTATTTTATATTGTTGTTCCCACAGTCATATTTTTCAAAATATTTTATTTATTTACTTATTTTTAGAGATAGGGGAAGGGATGGAGAAAAAGAGGGGAGAAACATAGATATGAGAAACATTGATCAGTTGTTTCTCATAGGTGGCACAACTGGAGACTAAGCCTGCAACACAGGCATATGTTCTGACCGGAATTCAAACTGGTGACCTTTTGCTTTGAGGGACAATGCTCAACCAACTGAGCCACACCGGTTAGGGACCCATAGTCCTATTTTTAATGTTGACAAAATTTGGAAGCAAAAATAATAAAAAATAAAAAGATTTCTATGAACAAGTCATAATATTAAATACATAAACATCTATTAAAAGAACAAATATATAGATATGAAAACTGACCAGTAATCATGCAAATTCAGAATTCTATGGTCTAAAAGAAATGAGAGACAAGCAAATAAATATACATAATACTCACTTAATTTTGGACTTTAGATATGCAATTTATTTTTTTAGTATAAATATGTCTCATGTAATATTTAAAATATACTTACACTAAAAAATAAGTAGTTGTTTTTCAGAAATTTGAATTTTGCTGTGTCTTCTCTTTTTTTCTGGCAACTCTAAGATTGGAGACTCCTAGAATTCCAGTATTTTGGTATCTAATGCAGTAAGTGTTTTAGTTAAATTTAAATTAACTCGTGACTTTATCTCTCTATTCTCATCAGTTCTATGCAATCAGCTAATCAAGGCAGAAAATTTGACTTTACTTTTTTTTCCACTACATTCAACTTCTAATTGATGTAAATGTTGAGACAATTCTCCAGTTACATTATACAGTTACTTTTTAAAAAGATTTTATTTATTTATTTTTAGAGAGAGGGAAAAGGAGAGAGAAAGGTAGGGAGAGAAACAGCAATGTGTGGTTGCCTCTTACACACCCCCAACCGGGGACCTGGCCTGCAACTCATGCATGCGCCCAGACTGGGCATCAAACCAGCAGCCCTGTGCTTCTCTGGCTAGCACTCAATCCACTGAGCTACACCAGCCAGGGCTATATAGTTACTTTTTAAATGAACCCTCCCTTGATGTTATACTTTTATCCACCATTATGTCTTTGTTTATGTATCTGGGTTTTGTTCAAAGTCCCTAGTACTTGCTCACTATGTGATCTTGAATTTCATGTGTAAAACATGACTTTTTAAAATTTGAATTCAATTTTTTCCAGATTTTTTTTTGCTTCCTAACATTATTTTGTTTTGTGAATTTACACACATACAAATGCATCTATGGAAGATAACCAGTTATTTTCAATATTTTAAAGCTAGTTGTAAGAAGAAATATATATATATATATATATATATATATGTAATTGTTATTGCTTAGTTATTTATATCATATGAATTATAATAGATTCTACTAAGTAATGCAATGTTTGATGGCTTTTCTGATTCAAATAACCAGACTTTAAAATGAGCTTATTCATTATTATATATGAAGCATTCTCCAAGAACACAGCTGTGCAATTTAATTCCATTGAAACCTCTTCCCACTTAGCAAAATATTTAAATACATAGATATATAGATAGAGAATTATAATAGGGCAGAGAGGAAATAGACAATGATTAAAAGATGAATTCCACTTGCCACAAAATATTTTCATAATTTTTATCCCTGTGAATCTACTGCCTTTGGGTTTTTATGTGGCAGAAATAACAAAGAATATTGTAGCTGAAACTTTGTGGCAAATGTTTTGTGCCTTGTCTTTCTCTCAATAAATTTCCTGTTTTTTGAATAAAAATAAATCAGCCCTAAAACCCATAACACAACAGTATTAGTGGACAGTTGCCTTTCTTTCCTAATATTATCATTTGCAGCCCATAGAGCTGTTCAGCTCTAACAGCTGTGTTAAAGGAAACACAGATTTCTGATCAAAGATCATTGATATTGATAGCACTTACTTAGCAGGTGCCATGAAAATCAGTTTTAATGAGTCTCAGCCATACTTATTTCTTCTCCTGCTGCTGGAATATTGAAAAAATAAAAGTAAAAGGATGGTAAAGGTGTCAAAGATCTCATAGGTACAGAATTCCTAATAAGCTTTGATTTAAACAGCTAAGAAGCAAAACCCAAAATAACTACTAATGTACATGTCTCCACTACAGTGGCAGTCAATAAAGACATAGGAAATTCATCTCTCTTGATTGATAGTCATTAAGGACTCAATATGACTTTGACCTCATTGTTATTCAACTAGGCACACCTGTAAAGTACATCCCCAAGTTGTAATTTGAAGTTGTCATTTTAATCAAGAAGTGCCAAATAGTAGCAACATGGAGAATCACCACCAAAATTTGGAACTCCAATGCCATTTTCAAGGAGACTCATTCATTTTTGGCATAAATTAAAGTCAAAACCTGAATGTTCTGCCAACCATTATCTTCTTTAGTCTCTTTATCTAGTTTTGTGAAAGCTTATCGATTTTGTAAGGTGACCTTGATCATTTAGCTCTAAGTCACAAAGTTATGAATTAATGTCAAATCTAGGGTCAGCAAGTACACAGATAACCAAACAAGAATTATTCAAACCCTTGCCAATGAAGAAGTAGTAGCTATTACTATCATGGCTCATATGAAAAGCAGCATAAGTAACATCTTTCATACTATGTATACTCTCTTATTTTTCCTTTTTAGCCTCACCTAGGACATGCTTATTGATTTAAGAGAGAGGCAAAGGGAGGGGTAAAAAAGGAAAGAACATCAATGTGTGAAAGAAACATCAATCTGTTGCCTCCCATATGCACCACAAATGGGGACTGAACCCACAACCTAAGCATAAGCCCTGAGTGGGAATTGAACTTATAACCTTTTGTTTTACAGGATGATTCTCCAATTGACTGAGCCATACCAGCCAGGGCCATGCCATACACTCTTTAATATATGGATTTATTCAACCAATTATTTGTCCAAAACTATTATGTAAATTCTTTGTAAATATGTGTGTATGTGGTTTTGTGTGTGTGTGTGTGTGTGTATGTGTGTGTTGGCATGAAGTTAGGCAATAGAGAGATGATGGTGCACATGAAGTTTAACACTTGGCCCTGATGGAGCAGGGTGGTAATTATGTGTTGGTTTCTGTGAGTTTGTTATAACTATAGTTAACATAAGTTTGGTTTTGAGGTGAATTATTTAACTCTTAACTTTTTAAAGAGTTTTGTGGTAGAATTTTATGAGGTTAACAGATGTTTTTCATGGATAATTGCTTATACATGGAATAATATTTTCTAATTTAATGGAGTACGTTAGATATCTATTCTCATGTAGTAAATTAACCAAAAATTGGTGACTAAAACCAACAGGCATTTATTTAATTCATTTTCTGTAGGTCAAGAATTCAAGTGTGGCTCAGAATTTCTTACCAGGTTGAAATCGAGATGTTAGATAGGGCTGCAACTTATCTGAAGGCACCATTTGGCTGGTGATGAACTTGCAAGTGCATTCCTATGACCAATGGCTGGAAACTAAGGGAAAAAACTCAAAAACATTTAAATACATGGAGTCTGAATAACATGTTATTAAATAAAGAAGTGTCAATAATAAGATCAAGGAAGAAATCAGAAAGTATCTGGAAACAAATGAAAATAAACACACAACAACCCATAACCTATGGAACACAATGAAGGCAGTTCATAGCAATACAGTCCTACCTAAAAAAGATAGAAATATCTCAAATAAGGAACCTAACACTGTGCCTAAAAGAACTGGAAGAACAACAGCAAACAATGCCCAGAGAGAGTAGAAGGAGGGAAATAATTAAGATCATGCAGAATTAAATGACATAGAGACTAGAAGAGAAATTCAAAGGATCAATAAATAAAGGAGATGGTTCTTTGAAAAAAATAAACAAAAATGATAAGTTTTTATACTCAACAAGAAAAGAAGAAGAGGACTCAAATAAATAAAATCAGTAATGAAAGAGGAGAAGTTACAATGACACCACAGAACTACAAAAGATTGTAAGTAATTACTACAAACAACTACATGCCAAGAAATTGGACAACCTGGGGAAAATGGATGGATGTCTAGAAGCATACATTCTTCCAAAAATAAATCAAGATGAAGTCAAAAGTCTGAAGATACCAATAACAACTAGTGAAATTGAAGCAGACATAAACACACACACACATAGAAAACAAACAAAGAAAAAAAACCTTCCAACACACGAAAGCCCAGACCAGATGGCTTCACAAGTGAATTTTACCAAACATTTAAGGAAGAACTAACTCCTATACATCTCAAACTATTTCAAAAAATTCAATAAGAGGAAAGACTCCCTAACTCTTTATGAGGCCAGTATCATCTTAATTCCAAAACTAGGTAAATACACAACAAAAAAAGAAGACTACAGGCCAATATCTCTGATGAATACAGATGTTAAAATCCTCATCAAAATACTGGTAATCCAAATTTGGAAATACATTAAAAAGATTATACAACATGATCAAGTGGAATATATCTCAGGGATTCAAGGAGGGTACCATATTCACAAATCAATACATGTAATACACCGCATAAACAAAATGAAGGACAAAAATTACATGATTATATCAATAGATGCTGAAAAAACATTTGATAGAATCCAGCACCCATTTATGATAAAAAAAGACTCAACAGAGTGGGAATAGAGGAAGCATACCTCAAAATAATAAAAGCCATATATGAGAAACCTATAGCCTACATCATACTCAATGGGCAAAAACTAAGAGCTTTACCTTTAAGATCAAGAACAAGAAAAATGTTCTCACCACTATTATTCAACATAGTGTTGGAACTTTTAGTCACAAAGACCAGACAAGAAAAAAAAAAAGTTATCAGAATAGGAAAGAAGGAAGTAAAACTGTCATTATTCACAGACAACATGATAGTGTACAGAGAAAACCCTATAGGCTCCATCAAAAAACTACTCGACCTAATAAGTGAATTTAGCAAAATAGTGGGATACAAAGTCAATATTCAGAAATCAATGGCATTTTTATAAAACAACAATTAAATATCAGAAACAGAAACTAGGGGGAAAATACATTTATTATAGCAACAAGAAAAGAAAGTACCTAGGAATGAATTTGACCAAAGAGATAAAGGGCCTGTACTTGGAAAACTAAAGAACACCGAAGAAAGAAATTAAGGAAGATAAAAATAAATAGAAGCATATACTGTGTTCATGGATTGGAAGAATTAGCATTATTAAAATGTTCATACTAACCCCCCAAAAATCTATAGATTCAGGGTAATTCCTATTAAAATACCAATGGCATATTTCATAGATCTATAACAAATATTTCAAATATTTATATGGAACCAAAGGAGATTCCAAATAAGCTCAACAATCTTAAGATAAAAGAACAAAGTAAGGGGGATCACAATACTTGATATCAAACTATACTACAAGGCCACTGTAATCAAAACAGTCTGCTACTTGCATAAGAACAGACACATAGATCAGCAGAACAGAATGGAGAGCCCAGAAATAAACCCATGTCTCTATAATCAATTAATATTTGATAAAGTGGGCATGAACATACAATGGAGTAAAGATAGCATCTTCAATAAATGGTGTTGGGAGAACTGGACTGGTACATGTAAAACAGTGAAACTAGACCACAAACTTACACCATATACCACAACCAACTCAAGATGGATAAAAGGCTTAAATGTAAACTGTGACACCACAAAAATTCTAGAGGCAAACATAGTTATGAAAATTTTAGATATCCCATGCAGCAATATTTTCACTGATATATCTTCTAGGGCAAGAGAAATAAAGAAAAACTGAACAATTGGGACTATACCCAATTAAAAATCCGTAGCATGGCTAAAGAAATGAAAAGGGAACTGACCATATGGAAGAACATATTTGCCAATGATACATTGGACAAGGGTTTGATCTCCAAAATATATAAAGAACTCATAGCACTCAACACCAGGAAGGAAAACAATCCAATTAAAAAACGGGGAAAGTATCTGAACAGGCGTTTCTCCAAGGAGGACATACAAAAGGTCCACAGACATGAAAAGAACCTCAACATCACTAGCCATCAGAGAGATGAAATTAAAACCACATTGAGATACCACCTCACACCTGTTGAAATGGCCATCATTAATGAATCAACAGACAACAAGTGCTGGTGGGGATGCAGAGTAAAGGAAACCCTACTGTGCTATTGGTGAGAATGCAGAGTGGTGCCACCACTGTGGAAAATAGAATGGAATTTAAAAAACAAACAAACAAAAAAAACCTAAAAATGGAATTGCCCTTTGGCCTGATGCTGGGAATATACCCTGAGCATCCCACCAATTGAAAGGAAGTTATACACCCCTATGTTCATAGTGGTGCTATTTATAATAGTCAAGTGCTGGAAACAGCCTAAGTGCCATCAGTAAATGAGTGGGTCAAAAAACTGTGGTACGTTTACACGATGGAACACTATGCAGCAAAAAGAAAGAATTAACTCCTACCTTTTGTGACAGCATAGATGGAACTGGAGAATATTACGCTAAGTGAAATAAGCCTGTCGGTGAAAGACAAATACCATATGATCTCACCATAAGATGAATCTAATGAACAAATCAAACTAATGAACAAAATAGAACCACAGTCATGGAAACATGGAACAGATTGAAAGTGGTCAGAGGAAAGGGAGAGGGAGATAATAGTGGAAAGAAAAAGAAGGGACTAAACAAAGAACATATGAATGACCTGCGGACATGGACAATAGTGTGGGAGAGGGGGTGGGATGGGCTGAGGAGGGCAAAGGAGAAATATTGGGACAACTGTAATAGAATAACAATAAAATTATTTTAAAAATAAAGTTACTTTAGAGATGCAGAGTAAAGTATGTCAAGATGTAATGACAGAACACTTGTGATTTGCTGAGGGAAAATTAAGTGTATCTTACTTTCTGAACCCAAAGAAATAAATGTATAAGAAAATGAAAAAAAATAAATAAAAGTATTTTGTCAAATACAAATTCTGCTCTCTCAGCTTTATTTTTATTTTTAATTTGCATGAAATATCTTTTTCCTTGCCTTTACTTTTAGTCTGTGTGTATCTCAGTCTGAGATGTGTCTCTTGCAGGCAGCATATATATGGGTCATGTTTTCTTATCCAGTAAGCTATCCTGTCTTTTGGTTGAAGCATTTAAGCCATTTGCATTCAAAATGATTGATTATTGATAGATATGTATGTAGTGGCATTTTATTGTTAGACTATTTTTTCCTCCTCCTCCTCCTCCTCTTCCCTTTTCCTCCTCCTCCTCCTCTTCTTCTCCTTCTTCTTCTTCTTCTTCTTCTTCTTCTTCTTCTTCTTCTTCTTCTTCTTCTTCTTCTTCTTCTTCTTCTTCCTCTCTTTCTTTCTCTCTTTCTCTCTTTCTCTCTTTCTTTCTTTCTTTCTTCCTCTGGCAAGCCCTTTAACACTTGTTGCAGATTTGGTTTAATATTGACATATTTTTTTTATCTTTTTCTTATCTAGGAAGCTCCTTATTTCTCCTTAATTTTGAAATGATAGCCTCACTAAGTAAAGTAACCTTGGTTGTAGGTTCTTGCTTTTCTTCATCTTGAATATTTCACAGCACTTCTTTCTGGCCTGAAATGCTTCTGTTGAGAAATGCAATATCAATCTTATTGGTGCTCCCTTGTATGTAACTACTTGTTTTTCTCTTGTGGATTTTTAGGATTCTTTCCTTACCTTTAAAGCCTTGTCATTTCAGTTATGATGCATGTCAATGTAGGCCTCTTTGGGTCCAATTTGTTTGGGACTCTCTGAGCTTCCTGGACTCGTGTGTCTTTTCCCTTCACCATATTCAGAAAGCTTTTGGTCATTATTTCTTCAAATATGTTTTCAATCTTCAGATAAGTAGTTTTCTTAGCCTGCTTCCTGCAGTAGAATTTTGAGAGTTTGACTTTCTTCATTCATTTTGTCCTCTCTTCATCCCTTTAAGTCCAAGATAGCAATGTTTGTGCTTGTATAAATTTCTCACAAACCTTGTGGGCTCTTTTGAATTTCATAGGGGTTCACATTATAAGACAGAAACCAAATCCATAAATCTTTTTGAGGTAGTATTTTCTCTATTTTTTTTTTCTTAGAAGGTGAGGTTCTACACCCTAAGGCCTCTCACAGGTCCTCTGCATTGATTAAGATCATTGAGGAATATCCTTAACCTCTTTGAGAGCATGTATGTGTCCCAAGAAGCTGATGTGACCACACAGAACCATTCTTTTATTGAATCTGGCCTCTTCTTTTGATTTTTTTTTTCTTTGAGATTGGCCTAACTCAGTGCCCCAACCTATACATCTCCTTCTCCATTGCTAAATCCTTAAAAACTCAGGACAATGAGGTTATGGTCAGCATGCGGTAGTCTTAGGGGCAAGGTCCTGGGATTATTACCCACAGAGACATAGTTTTCAAACTAATGATAACATCTTGCTTTCAGTTGTGTTTTAGCTTTGGTTCTAGGGAAATGTAACAACAACCAAACAACTCCTTGCAAAATCAGACAGAATTACTCCATGGCTGAAATCAGAACTCGATTTGCAATGAGTAAGTACCCCATACTCTAGCATCAACCAATCAGTAAAAACCACAACCCTTAATCCTTTAGTCATCATGATTAGTGATTTTTCCCTACATAATTCATCCATTGGAAGCTATCAGGAAGCCAGTTTTCTGAGCAGTAGTTCATCTGTAATTCTGGGCATGGTGCTATCTCCTCAACTAATAAATCCTTATTTTCATGGTTGTAAACTCCTGTTCATGTCTTATTGGACTTTGATACATGCAGGCAAATGGATCCCTTCAGTCTTATAACACTGATCTTTTGATGTCTCTGAAGTTATAGTAAAAAGTTGTTCAGCCACTAACTTAGCTTTTACTTTATGCCACACTTTAAAAACTAATCTCTTATTTTTTATTTAATTTTAATTTTTATTGTATTTTTCATTACCATTTATTCCCTCTATACCCTCTTTCATTTCCACTGACACCCACACCCTTAAAATCACCACACTGTCATTGTCTAGTGGTTTCTCTCACTCTCTCTTTGTAATCTCTTAATTTTATTTTCTTTTGCCATTTGGATAGGCCAAGAATTTCCCAGATAATGAAGTATTGGTTCATTTTTAGTTAAAAAAATTTTTTTACTCAATTTATCTCTCTCCTCCCACATTAACTATTAGCATCATGAAGAAACCAAGTAGCCTTCAATACTTTTTGTGGAAATAGTCTCAACTAATTATCCAAGTTCATATTTTTATAGCCTGTTCTTTCCATAAATTGCAGGTCAAATTTCCATTACACTTTCTGTCACAAGGATTTCTTTTCCTTTGGTTTCCAATAATATATTCCTTACTATTTTCTGAGCTCTCAACAACACCTCAAATGTCCATATTTCTAATAACAATCTGATCATGACAATTTAGGTATTACTTAAGGCAATGTAGTTTGTATCTCTGTGGTCCTTCATTGACCTAAAACTCATAAATTATATTGATACTGGTATAATATACCTCATAAAATAATATATCCTTTCAGAAAGTAATTTTATAAATACAGCAATAACACAATGCATATATATCCTCTTTTTAAAATAATTTACATCTACTACTTTGTCTACTTGTGACAGGTCGTAATTGATAAAGGCAATTTTTGTACCTAAGCACAAACATGGTATCATCATCATTCCAAATAGTGTATTCCAGGCTATAATTAATAACTCTTAAGTTTTGACATGTGAAAAAAGAAACTATTTGGAAAATATTAGTGCCTCATTGTTTTCTCTGGCATAATCATTATACTAATAATTAAAAACATGCTTAAAATATAAAACCTAAATAATAAAGTTGCCTTATTTTAATGCTTGATTCAACCTCTCAATTTAAGTCCATATTATACAAAGAAAAATACTGCCTATAATTTTTTTTAACATAACACTATTCCTTTTATTTAGTAAAAAAATTTATGGGTGACTTCCAGTCAAGATGGAGGCATAGAAAGACACACTTCAAATCTTTGTGCAACCAGAGAAAGAGTTACAACCAGATCTCAAAAACAAATAACACCCAAAAGAATCAGAAAATCTAGCTGTATGGAAGTCTGACAACCAAGGATTTAAAGAAGACACATTCATCCAGACAGGTAGGAGAGGTGGAGTCATGAAGACCAGCAGAAAGGCTGTGTGGCACACAGAGGAGATGGTGGTGGTAGACTGGACAGTCCCACGTGCACATGTAGTGGATAAAAATTGGGAGAGATTCCTTGGGAGAGAGCACTCCCAACCCCAGGCCAAACCACACAGCCCAGGGTTCCAGCACTGGGAAGATAAATCCCATTACTTCTGACTGTAAAAACCAGTGTGGGCTGGGGCAGCAGAAGAAACTGCCAGATTCTCACTGCTGAAATGGCCTGCATGGGCTTAGAATGTACGCAAACCCCATGGCAACTGCTCAAAGGGTACCAATCACATATGGGATGTGTTTGGTGAGGACCCTGGGACCAGGGTGAATGCCAAGC
This sequence comes from Furipterus horrens, assembly GCF_987537825.1. Classification (NCBI taxonomy): domain Eukaryota; kingdom Metazoa; phylum Chordata; class Mammalia; order Chiroptera; family Furipteridae; genus Furipterus; species Furipterus horrens. The sequence goes on along the minus strand of NW_028327176.1, from coordinate 79,694,597 downwards.
AGGCCTCCAAAGCCAGGCAGCAGCATTATTCCCTCTCCAAGCCCACCCCCCCCCCCACACACACACACACAGCTACAAAGCGGTGAAGCAGATTTCCCTGCCCTGGCAAATACTTAAGGCTCTGCCCTATAGAAATTACAGGTGCATTTCTTACATAGGCCACACTAGTAAGACAAGGAATAACAGCACCTCTACCTAGTACACAGAAAAAAACACAGGGAGGCTGCCAAATTTAGGAGGCAAAGAAATATGGCCCAAATGCAAAAACAGAACAAAGGCCCTGAAAATTCTAAATGAAATAGAGATAGCAAACCTATCATATGCAGAGTTCTAAAGCACTAGTGATCAGAATACTCAGGAAACTCACTGAGTACAGCAAAAGCATTAGGGAAGAAATGAAAGCTACACTAAGTGAAACTAAAAAAAAAAAAAAATCCACAGGAAACAAGCAGTGAAAGGAACGAAGCTGAGATTCAATTCAATGATTTGGAACATAAGGAAGAAATAAACAGTCAACCAGTAGAGAATGAAGAAACATTGATTCAAAAAATTGAGGAGCGTATAAGAGGACTCTGGGATATCTCCAAAAGTGCCAGTATCTGAATCATAAGGATGTCAGAAGGAAAAGAGGAAGAGCAAAAATTGAGAACTTATTTTAAAAAATAATGAAGGAAAACTCCCTAATTTTGTAAAGAAAATAGACATGTAAGTCCAGGAAGCACAGAGAGTCCCAACCAAGTTCGACCCAAAGAGAACCACACCAAGACACATCACAATTAAAATGTCAGAGGTTAAAGATAAAGAGAGAATCTTAAAAGCAGCAAGAGAAAAGCAGAGAGATACCTACAAAGGAGTTCCCATAAAGCTATCAGTTGATTTCTCAAAAGAAATTTTGCAGGCAAGAAGGGGCTGGCAAGAAGTATTCCAAGTGATGAAAAGCAAGGCCCTACATCCAAGATTACTCTATCCCGCAAAGCTATCTTTTAGACTGGAAGGGCAGATAAAGTGCTTCTCAGACAAGGCAAAGCCATTATTTTCATCATGAAGCCATTATTACATGAAATGTTAAAGGGACTTATTTAAGCAATAGAAGATCAAAACTATGAGCATTACAATGACAACAAATTCACAGCTATCAACACTTGAATCTAAAAAGCAAAAACAAAAACAAACTAAGGAAACAACCAGAACAAGAACAGAATCATAGGTATGGAGATCATCTGGAGGGTTATCAGCTGGGAAGGGGAACAGAGAGAATGGGAAAAATGGTTCAAGGATTAAGAAGCATCATTGGTGGATACAAAATCGGTAGGCGGTATTAAGATTAGTATAGGAAAAGGTGAAGCCAAATAACTTATATGTATGACACATGAACATGACTAAGGTGGGGTATTGCTGGAGGGAATGGGGTACCAGGTAGATGAGGGCAGAGGGGCAAAAACTGGGACAACTGTAAGAGCATAATCAATAAAATAAACTTAAGTAATACAGGACAATATGAACAATAAACCAAGATAAACCCTTATTACCTATAACCCACAAATGAACATTCTCAATATTTGTTCTAGATAATTTTGGATATCTCTCTCTTTACATGTATGACTAAGATAATAGATAAAATAATAAATAAAAATTAAAGAATCTAAAAACAAAACATAATCACATTTTATATTAAATACTCAATTTTATTTTATCTGAACAGTGAAAAACAAAAGAATGAAAATAAAATCAAAAGTTGTTAAATATCTAATCAGTCTTTATTCACCTAAGATTTTTTTTAAAGGATACTTCTGAAGTAAAATAGAAACCTTCTGGGGGTTTAAGGTCATTTGCTTTTGTTTGAAATTATTACTACTTTAGCAGCAATTATGGTTTTCCTATTAATAAAGATAAATTAATAAATTCAATTACCTTTTCTTATACAAGATTTTGCTAGTTGTAGGTTTATTTTTAGATTGTCAACATGTTTAATACAAATGGTATATTGTGTATTAAGTTTTAGTTATTTTAAACAATTCTATATTTACTTTCAGCTCTTGCCATAGAATTTCCACTGTTTAGATCTCTGTGATTTTTATCTCTTGGTTGGTTGAATTTATTTTCAAATAATATCCTTTTATTTTCTCTAGAAAAAAATGTTTTAAAATTTTTTGATACATTCTTTGCCTCAGATATTTGTTGATTCATCTACTGCCTATAAAAATCTCGTGTTGTGAAGAAGTCTTAAATATTTGGTCAACTTATCAGTGATGATAGCTGGCCCTAGAATTTCCTCTGATAGAAAGATTTTTAGCTATGAATTGTATTTATTTCATAAATTTAGAACTATCCAGGGTATTTATTTCTTCTTGAGTGAGCTTTGTTTTATTTTTCTTTCAGGGATGTTCTCAATTTCAACTAAGCCATTGAACAACTTTAAATTTCAAGTTTATTGTTTTCTTATTTTGGGTTTGGAATTAATCTGTTCTTATTTTTCTATTTTCTTAAGGTGAATTCTAAGAATATTTACTTGAGAATATTCTTCTTTTCTAAGTATTTAGTTCCATAAATTTCTCTTCATGTTTTTCTATGTTTGCATCACACACATTTTTACATGTTGTGCTGCTATTTTCTTTTTATCTCTTTTTATAACACTTGCATTATTCTTAATATCTTAAACATTTCTAAAACTGTTTCTTGCAGTTTCTTGCACTCTATGAATCATTCACGCTGGGGCGCTGGATCAGCATGCCATCAAAAACATGGTTGCTGTCATGAAAAGGCTTTCACCAACATTGCCAAGAAATGGGAGAGTGTGAAACTTTTTCTTTTAACTTTATTTTTTATTGTTTACACTATTACAGTTGTCCCCACACTTTCCCCCTTTGCCCACCTCCACTCAGCTTTTCCCTTCCACCCTTCCCGCACTCCCTCAGAGAATTCCCACACTGTTATCCATGTTCATGGGTCATACATATATGTTTTTTGGCCAATTCTGTCACTTTATTTTATCCAGTTCCTCCTCCCCATCCCCTGTTACAGTGATTAGTCTGTTCTCTGTATCTATGCCTCTATTTCTATTTTGTTTGTTACTTTGTTTTGTTCATTAGATTCCACATGTAAGTGAGATCATATGGTATTTGCTTTTCACTGACTGGTTTATTTTACTTAACATAATAATCTCCAGGTTCATCCATGCTGTCACAAAAGGCAAGAGTTCCTTCTTTTTACTGCTGCATACTATTCCATTGTATAAATGTACCACAACTTTTTTACCCACTCATCTACTGATGGACACTTGGAGTGTGAAACTCTTGTATGTAAAAACTTAGAGATTGGTTGCCCTTCATTTTTTCTTCGTTTGTCAGCAGTCAGGATAAAGCCAAAGGAGTGTGTACTCTTAGAAGAAAAAAGAAGCAAAGAAAATAGAAAAATAAAAAGTACATAATGAAAAATGAAAGAAGAAAAGAAACAAGCTTATGAAACAGGCTAGAAAGGCAGCATCATCCCTAACTATTAGTGGTCCTCCAGTGAAGGACCCTGGACCCCAGAAGAAACAGACCCCCTGCTCAAGCCTGAGAAGAAAGAGACCTGCAGAGTAAAAGCCCAAAATAAAGTGCAAGGCAAATACTCTGTTTCAGTGGGATGTGCTCTACATAGTCCACTTGGAACCACTGTGTCTCAGAAATGTCTGTTATGGGTAAAAATTAAGAATGATTTTATCTGCTTTCTTTTTTCCATCTCCTGCATTGTACTGGTCAGAATTTGCCCCATGGGGCATTGATTCCTAGGCTTCCCCAGGTACAGGTGATGAGCTATGTATGTACTTTTTATATCATAGTGTCTGATAAGACTCCTCTTTTATAACCCTCAAGTAAACTCCATACAGATGTTACTTTTTTTTTTTTCTACATTTAGCTTGGGAATATTACGCAGTTGGTATTCACAGGAACTTATAGTTAAATCTATGCAGTGTGACTTCAGCTCTGGAATCCTCTTCTATATCACCTGTTTTTAGTAAGATTCTGTTGAGATAAGACAAAAATATCTTTACTCCGATGGTATTTAATATTAACCAAATTTCAGTCAATCTGGTTCATCAGCAGATATATAGGCATATCAGTACTAACATCCTTACCAAAAAAAAAAAAAAAAAAAAAAAAAGAAAAATCAAGATTTCTTCTGAATTATATTGCCTTTCCTAGTCCATATCATTATAAATGATGATCTCTCAGTGGTTGAAATTTTCAAATTTTTATGGAAATATCTTTATTATTCTTTTATTCCCCCTTTTCAATGCAGTGTCTGAAAGTGTTCAAATCTCAGACAAGCCCATCCAAAGTCAACATTAGACTCTTATATTCATCAAAACTTCTTTTCCTTCTTCTTTTTAGGAATCAACATTCTGCAATCTTCTCAGCCTCTGCTGGTTATTTTAAGGACCAATTTAAAACATAAAGGTACACACAGTGAAATCCACAGGATGAAGAGAACATCCATACAATATCCATACTGTGGGTCCCCAAATAATCTCTTTTCACATCAGCTGCAGTACAGAGTTGGTGGGATTTTAACAGATACTTCAAATTACAAATCTCAGCATGTCATGAGTCTTCAAGGTGGAAATTCAAAACTGTCAAGAGTGCTGTATTTCATCTTTAATGAAGTAGGCTGTTCGCTCAGAAGCTCACAGGAATGGATAGACTGAATCCTGTGACTTCAGATAATCTAGGTACTAAATCTTCAGATTTGTTTTATCAGATAAATATAACAGGATCAATAATAACAATGTTATCAGTTTATTTACAAATGATTTTCTCTCTATTCATTTGAGTATACACTTTTGTTTTAAGGGGATTTAAAATTTTTAACCTTAGTTACTGAAATGTGTTTTGCTACTTTGCTGAAAATGGCATTCATATTAAATTTTATTTACATAATTATAATGATATAGACAAGATTAGTTTTCAAAATTCCTTAAAGATTTACCAAGATGAGGAAAATCGGCTGGTTCTTTAGTTTACTCCCCTTTTACGTAATTGAAAACTTTGGAGATTATTACTGACTAATGTACAGATTACTTCACTCTGTCAAAACTTTTTTATTTTTGAAAAATACATGTGTAAGTTTTAGCTGTCATTTTTCTTAAACATTGAGTAATGGCTTGAACAATGTTAAGTTCTCTTATCATGGAAGGGTGGGCAGTTGTAGAGAGGTAGGGAGTAGGAGTAGTGGGGGTGGGGTTAGGGTGGTAGAAGTGGTGTTGGCAATTTTATTAGTTCTAGGTTTTCTAGCAATAAAAATTTAGATTGTGGTGTAAGTATTTAAAGAAATATTATTTTCTGTGTTAGTGGATTTGTGAAATAAATGATGCAATCAGACATCTAATTCTGGGCAAAATTTTCAAAAATATATTCCATAAATAGTATCACAAGTCTTTTAGTTAGACTTATGTGGTTGTTTTATATCAACTTTTCAGTAAAATTACAAAGTAGAGGAGGATTGAACTATTCCCTGAATATTCGTAATCAATTGAATGTCTTTCCTCTTTTGGTCAACATGAAGGGTAGGTGGTTGCGGGAAAGAGGGAACACCAAGTGTAGAGAGCTTAGCACTTATTCAAGTGAGCATTTACCTACCCCAGCAAAGCTGCAAAGAGAATTTGAGAGTCCTATTCTTTACACTTCTTTCTAGTTCCTTTTGAAATTTCATATTTCAGCTACCTGAAAATGTATTCTTTTTATGCACATCGTGAATGTAGCAAACATTGATTGACTATATAAAGAGATAAACTGAAAGTAAGTAACAGTTTTGCCAATATACTAATTGATTTAAGTACTTATATTAAAAACAAAAATTGCACTTTAACGACAAGTTAAGTGCCCAGTTTTATTATCATATAATTGGAAATGGGATTTAAAACAAATTGTTACAAATAAGGATTTAAACTGGAAATGTCAACTCAGCAGTACTTTTTTCCTGAGATAGCATCATCTTTTAAGTGGAATCATCTGTAGAGTAGGAGTTAAGGGTGAAATATGGAGGAGTGGAGAGGAATGTTTTTCTGATAAATCAGCTACACACTCCACATGAATCATCAAATTTAATATTTTAAATATTCATGAAGAAATAAGTGATGCCAAATACACTTTAAGAAAAATATCTGTTGAAATGATATTAATGGTAAGGCAGAATATAGCAAGGTGAACCACACTGATAATATTAAATTACCCCAAGAGGTTCCTCAGTCAGAATCCCTATACAGAAATCTGCTTGCCAACTGTCGTTCCTTTTCCCATTGGTTTAGTTAAGGGTTGAAGTTCTTCTTGAAGTTTCTTTTTTAATCATCAGATCCCGACCTTACAGTTTTCGCTGACTACTTTCCTTCAGGCTGTCTTTGCTCCTGTCAATTTAGGATTTCTAGGGAATTATTCTTCTTTGAAATGCATATTCCAGGCTTGAAATGCTGGCATATGTACACTGTAGAGTAATTGTGGAGGCCAAATGTTTAATTACACATGACAGCTGGAGCTGTAGGGGTCCGAGGCGTGCTGGAAGACAGCGTAGGCCCATGCAGCCTTCAGAGAAGAAACAGACTTCATATATATATTTCCACATGTTAGCCACAACAGTTGGTTTTCAATATTATCAGCTATAGCTTTAACAAAATTTCAACAATTCACACTTGAATGTATTTAAGTAAATATAAAAGCATTTTCCTCAAAACCTAACCATACATGTTTACCACAAATGCAACTGAAAATTCTGGAAGCCCTTTTATTCTCTGTAAAGGTCTTGAAAATAAACTGAGAAAATCCACATTGTTGTTTTTTTTTTTTTTTTTAATGATATAAAGGCAGGCTATAATTCATAGAAACACATTATCCAAGAGTTTGTAATAAAAAAAAAGTTTGATTGAAAATGTTGAGGGCCACAATCCATTAAATTATAGTAATATATGCTCATCTTCTTGTAAGTTACATATTACTGTATCTCTAAGACTTTTATATAATCACAATGGGTAAAGTAATGCAAATATAATCAGAACATTTAGGTTAAAACATGTTTTAATTAAAATTTATCTTAGATGCATTGACATAAAAAAAATTGCAAATAACCATTTGTCCTCAAATATAACCCCTTGAACATCTTTAGATAATTGTGGGATATTACTTGATAGTAAAAATAGCAAAGGTCCACGGTTTCCATTATTGTCTTATGGATGTTAGGTGCTACACTCTAGGAGCTTGGTACTATTTGTGTCCTTATTTTATAGCTCAGAAAATACAATAAGCCCATAAACAGTAAGAAACTTGCCGAGGTGCCCTGGATGGGGAGCTCAGTTGGTTCAAGCATTGTCTTGGTGTGCCAAGGTTGTGGGTTCAATTGCTGGTCACAGCACATATAAGAATCAACCAATGAATGCATAAATAAGTGGAAAAACAAATCAATGTTTCTCCCTTTCTCTCTCTCCTCCCCCATCTCAAATCAATAAATAAAAATTTTATAAAAGAAATGGCATTCTAAGGTTGCTTTACATAGCATAAGAGTCCAAAGAAATAATAATTTAAGCAAGTCAAGCAAAGGACTTTCAAATTCAGATGTGGTTTAAATTATCTATGGCTAGAAAATAAAACAAACCAAAACACAACACATGTAAAACAGAGATTCAACCAATATGGTTGAGCAATAATTTCGAGCTAGTTGAACCCTACTTTCACTTTTTTTTATTAGTAAAATTTCCCATACATCCAAAAGTTTTCTAGAAATCAGTGAAAGCCTGAATGCTTCTCTTCTTTAGTTTCACTATACATAAGACTTACCTTTGGTGGGTTACCAAGAGTGGCAGTATTCATCCTGCTATATATACCATCCTGAGTCTTGCTAACAAGGCTTTCTTTTAATGGAGTATGAGCTAGTACCTGATATTTGAGAAACAAAAAACAATTATTTTTAGTAATTCTTAATAAATATGTATTCCCTCTGCAGTACAAGCTAAAAGAGAACAGGATGAGAATGAGCAGTGGGATAACCCTGTGTGTAATTGGAAAGACACCTTCTCTAGTCATTTCATAATTGAATAAAGGTAAATGACATTCTGGCTCTTTCTACAATGCATTTGGCAATCCCGGTTTGGCATCAAATTTCAGAGCTTACCTGCAAAATTAAGTATTTATTTAATTTTAAGTGGTAGAACACTGTGATGTTAATTTATTTGCCAACTCTAAAAGTATAAAAATGTAAAAACCACTCCAAATTATAATACATAACTTTTAAATATAGTCCATTCATGTAATTGTATTGGGGTCAGCTGGTGTTTAAAGATTTGTGAGTCATTTCTTTATTTTAAACAAGAAATCATTATGTTTAAATCTTTTTTCTTTCTTTCTTCCTTCCTTCCTTCCTTCCTTCCTATCTTTCTTTCTTTCTTTTTTCTTTCTTTCTTTTTCCTTTCTGGAGTCTTTATTATGTGGGCATTTGCTTTATTTTAAAATCAGGTTTTAAAAGTAGCTAATGGTAAATTAATAATAAATAAATAATAGTTTGAACTTTACTATGTGCCTTAGGCAAAGTCACCTGTTTCTTTTATTCCACTAAACGGTGAATCTTTTGATTTTGACTCTGTATAGTCTGTGGGAATCTCAGTCAGGAATATTGCTTGATATAGGGAATGAGATTGAAAAATATTTTATTAGACAAAGTTTATGAAAGAAATTAATTTTTAAAATGCTTTATTTTCAAGACTTTATTGTTCTCAAAAAAGGCAAAATTTTTAGTTGCCCAGAATTGAGATCCCAACCATGAAAGTCCATCACCAACTCCAATTTGATCTAGCTTACATTAGAACAAAAAAACAAAGAAACGAATATACCTACCAAAGTTTTATTTATACCATAAGCAGTGTTAGAAAAGTAGTCTGATCCAAATGGAAAATAAGCAGAGTCATTATCGGTTGGGAAGACTTTTCTGCCCAAACTTGACTTTGCAAAGTTAAGCTAGGTAAATTTTGATTCATTTTAAGGGAGTAAATATATAGTAGTTATCTGGTGAAAGTTTATAATATAGTTAACAAATGTGAGTACTTTAGGTCAATATCCCCTCCCTAATTTTTTTTGTAAATTATCCAGATCTAACTACAAATTATCAGGCTAATGTAGACAAAATTCAAGGTATGATCTTAGTCACCCAGACAGCAGAAATAAATAATGCTGCCTGGAGGTTCTCATACAACTTCCACTTCATACAGACAGTCTCCATATATCACCACTGTAGAGCCTTTGTTAACAGCATATGTACTTCATGAAAAATAATTCTACCTCTTGATAAAAATGTGTATACTAAATGTGATGGATACATTTTAATTCTGTACATGTAATCCTTGAGTATATAAAAGTAAAGCTGATTTTATGTGATTTTAAATACTTTTTTTAACTTAGGCAATAAAGTTTAACATCCAATATTTGAAAAATATATAGTCAAACTGTTATCAGTGAAAAATGACTTATTGGGATGTCACAGTAAAAGAATTTCCTGAGACCTGTACAGGAGGTTGCAGCTCCGTGGTGACCTTTATTGATGATATAAAAGTAAGGGTGTACCCCTCATAACATCCCAATGTCCCATCTTCATCCATCTCACCATGAAAAAAATTTCTATCTTGTCTACAGTAGGGCCAACATAAAAACCAGTGTCCAGAGTTTCTGCTACATATTAAAGTACAGTGCAGCATGCAGATGGCTTAGCATGTGTTTCCAGCTCCAGTCCATTGCTGTCCTGCTGTATCAGGTTCCCTCATGGAGCCTGAGTGTGTAGCCCACATGGCCACGGGCCACATGATTATCAAGGGAGGAGGCCTGAGAGCATCTTGCAAATGCAGGTCACAAGCAGGAGAGAGCAAAAAAGAGAGAGAGAGAGAGAGTTTAGTCCTTTTGGAACCCACATCATCTGCTTCAGGCCCCAGAAGCTGCTAGATCCACATGGTCACATGCTCCCTGGTGAGAGAGTGCACAAACATGGCGAGTGTGTCACCAGGTGGGAGAGGGAGAGGGGGGAGGGAGTAGGGGGGGGAGAGAGAGAGAGAGATTGAGATTCTTTGCTTCCCTGGGATTATATTAGTTTGTGCTTAGAAAAGACCAGAAGCTTTTTCAAAATGACCAATCAATTTTCCAGGTTTTCATGGTCTTTGGATGGGTTTACCTCCCAACCACTTCCTCCTTTTCCCAGGCTAGACTGACAGGCCTCTTTGGTCAAACACCTCCCCTTGCACCATTTAGCTTCTATTGCACATGTGCCTGCCTTCCTCTGCTCCCATGTGGCAATTTGCCACCAGAAGGGGAAGGAGAAGAGTGTTAATCCCTAATGGTGGAGCACAATGCTGTGGTCCCCTGGAATGTGAAGAGCTGTAGCTTCCTAATGAAGGAAGCAGGCTTCTGCTTCCCAGTTTATTAAGCTCTATGTCGAGTCACCTTTCCTCCCCTTTCCAGCCAAATACTGATAGTAACAAGATGGTGTAATGTCTACTTGAAGAGTTTTTAAATCCTACACTCTAAGGTAATAATCTTAATATTTCAGAAGTGGGTTTCAATTGACCAAGTCACTGCAACAAATCAATCAGAGAAAGAAACATTTAGAGACCTCTGTTTTTCAAGATTTATAGTAAGTTTTCTGAAAAAATAGTATTATGTCATAGAATTTGCACAACAAAAAGTATAAAATAGATAGGTAGACGATAGGTAGATAGGTTTCTAGCAATGAGACTAAATTGGAAACATGTAGAGGACAGAGTATTGCAAAATGTGATAACTTTGGAGTAAAACAACCCTTTGTCTTTGTTCTAGCAATATCAAGATAAGGATACACTAGACTTTTGCCAGATCACTTGCTCTCTCTGTGACTTGCTTTGCACATCTGTGCAACGAAAAGTTTGGGAGTAATCAGCATGGTTCATCTTACTGTTTCTCTAGCATAACTGGGGATCCTTTACAGGTTATTTTCTTTGTGGTCCCACCAAGAAGGTATCATTTCACTTTATTTTTTTAACTTTATTTACTTCTTTTTGGAAAGAGGGGAAGGGAGGAAGAAAGAAACAGAGGGAAAACCTGTATGTGAAAGAGAAACATCAGTCGGTGCATTGAATGGGGATTGAACCTGCAGCTCAGGTATGTGCCCTGGGTGAGAATGAAAATAGCAGCCTTTCCCATTGCAGGGACATGCCTAACCAACTGAGCCACACTGGTAGGTGCTGCATGTCACTTCAGTGTGAAATGATCAAGAAGCAGCATAATCCTCCCTCCCCCCCCCCTTTTCTCTGGCTGCAGCATCCACTCAGCTTCTACCATGATTATGATTGTATAAGTAATGAATTACAGGCAGTGATAGGCATTGGACTTCACTGCTTTCACTTCCCAAGAAGGAAAGTCAGCTGGAGGGTGACTTTCCTTTGGATGTTCCCTTCACACTGTGTTAGTTCTCCTCTTTCAGCTTCCTTCTTAGACTGTCTCTACTCCTTTCTTTAAGCTATTTGGACTGACTAGTCCCCAGCCCCCATAAAGCTTCACACCGCTAATATAAGGGTGTCTTCAGTCTTGGTTCTTTCTTGAGTCCCAAGTATTGAGCATCCCAAACCTCAGCCTAGGAAGCAAAAATTCTTGTGCTGTCTGAACACAGAGTTACTGAACCTGAACTCAAGTCTTCCAACCATTTAGATATATGAGACATACAGGCTCACTGGATCCCTTACTCAGGGGGTCACTGAGAAGGCACACCATTTGAGAAACTTAACTTTTTCGAAGTCAGTAAACCCTTTTGTACAAGTAGGCATCCATTTTTAGAGTGATAAACTTTCATTAATCATTTAGAGACCTGGTGATGTTGAGTACACACATTCAGAAACAAAACTAAATTGCTCTTATGGTGGCACCAGCTCCTAGTCGATTTTATCTAGTCAGCACGTCCCCTCACCCATCAAGGGTGGGAGATTGTCAGTTTTTCCAGCCACTAATAGTGGGTAAAATCACACATGAATATATCAAAAAGTTTTGCAGAAATGAGATATTGTAATTGTAGAAATAAGGGCTAGTTCACTGTATTTCCTCAAATCTAAGATGCCTTTATTGTATAACAGACATCATTGTTACACAAACCAGTAAGACAGAGAAACAATGCTGCTATTAACTCTGATAAAACAGTGATTTTAAAATATATCCCAATTTCAGAATTGTTAAAATAAAATAAATTGTCCATTTTGGAATCTATGAAGGATAGCAAATTAGAAAAATACACATTCATTTACCCCAAAAAATACTATTAAAGTAGACTTAAATAGCATATGAGCATTATTTCTTAACAAGTAGCACAATAAATTATTGCAACATAATATAAAATAGATTTAGTTTGAATATTTCATTTGAGTTCATGTAGCTCTTTCAGCCTTTCTTACCAAGGATGGCTAACTTATTTGTATAGAATATGTTAAAGTTTTTTCTACCTTAAAACCCTTTGTCATAACTTTTTTCCTGAGATAAACTTACCTTTGATTTTAAAAACTCTTAAACTTACACAAAAGAGTTTTGTTTGTTTTTAGTAAGAAAAAAAGATGTATGGTGTGTGTGTGCATGTGCATGTGTTATAGGGAATCAAAGCATTAATAAGACCATAATGAAGCTATATTTTCTGTTTGTGCCTGCTTAGTTAATAAGCTATATGTTCAGGAGCACTCACAGTAGTATTTTCCTTAGTGTCTACTACTATGGCTTGTATCCACTCAGAGGTCTGCAGTTGCTATTGTATAGATACTTAAGAATAAATCTAGTATGTTATCCCTGAGAATACTAATAAGGTATAGATAAAAATCATAAGTGACAAATTTTTTAAAGTATAATAAAATGACAGTAGAAAAAAACTATAAGTGGCATGGCTGTGGATTAACTAGAGAATATTAAAGGTATTTGAAATTTTAAGGATGGCTTTAAAAATAATATATTTAGACTTAGCATCATTCCTTTTCTCAACAATTTTATGTTTCTCTTGAGATGAATGAATGCCTTGTGTTTTATTTTCCTTGTTTTTCAAGTAAGAAAAATAATTTGATCTCTGTTTAGGCCATCACCCATCTTTAAATGTTAAAGAAATCTTCACTCGTTTCTTTGAAACCATTAAACATATAGTGAAATATTTTTACCCTAAGAGGTGAATATTGGCTGGTTGTTTGGGATTATGTGTTTGTGAATTAAAGGAATTATAGTTTGGCTTCTAATTTACTACAGACTCAGAAATATATGTACTGACCTACATGCCCAGGCTCAACAAACCTTTTTTTTAAGAAGGAGCACAGTAAGTGACTCAAAGAAACAAACCTGGGGCACCTGTCTGGGTCACTGTTGACCATGATGCTTAACTAAACTTTCAGTGATTTCTGACCCTGATTTCTGCAACTTCATGTGGATTTAAATCTTTCATCCAACAAATCATATACCTGTATTGAATTAATAAAACAAAAATGAACTTTGTTATCTGATGAACTGAGGAGCTAGAACCACTGAGACAATTGCTTTATTATTGTATTTACAAATTATCTTATTAACAACTGACTACTACAAAAATCAATTAAAATATTGGCTGAGAAATTAAAATATAATTAGAAATTAGAATAATTAGAAGTGGGAATTAAATTGTGAGTTAATAGGTTTTTAAAATATAGTTAATAAATTAGCAACAACTAGATAAAAACCAAAAATTTGTATTAAAAATAAGAAATCTATATTATAACTGAGCATATGGAGCTGTTGAGTATTTAGTTTCATTTCATTTATGCTGATGTACTTCTCAGTACATACATTAATATCGATGCTTATTTAACTTCCTCCAATATACATTTCTAAATATTTCCTTTCTAGTGATTCCTTACTATTTGATAAACTATCTCACAAAATATTTAATATGTGAAATGAAAAAACAATGTATTTTTTTTTATTTTACTTTTTGGTTTTTCAATTACAGTTGTCCCATTTTTCCCCCCATAGCTCCCCCCACCCAGCCCACCCCTTCTCCCAAAATCATATCCCTACCCGTTGTCCATGTCGATGAGTCATTTATACATGTTTCTTGACTAAACCCTTCCCTTACTGATCCCCCTTCTTCCCCCCCTCCCCCTATTGACTGCTATTCTCCTCCTTGTCCTATTTAGTTCATTTGTTCATGTTGTTCTTTAGTTTCCTGTATTAGGTGATATCATATGGTATTTTTCTTTCTTTGCCTTGCTTACTTCACTAAGCATAATTCTCTCTAGTTCCATCCATGTTGTTGCAAATGGCAGGAGTTCCTTCTTTCTTTCTGCTGCATAGTATTCCATTGTGTAAATGTACCACCATTTTTTGATTCACTCATCTACAGATGGGCATTTAGGCTGTTTCCAGCACTTGGCTATTATAAACAGTGCTGCTATGAACACAGTTCTTTTGAATTAGGGTTTTAGGATTTTTTTGGTATAATCATAGCAGCAGAATTGCTGGTTCAAAAGGCAGTTGCATTTCTAGTTTCTTGAGGTAATTCCATACAGTTTTCCATAGTGGCTGCACCAGTCTGCATTCCTACCAACAGTGCAGTAGGATTCCCATTTCTCCACATCCTTGCCAGAACTTGTTGTTTGTTGATCTGTTGATGATGGCCATTCCGACTGGTGTAAAGTAGTATCTTATTGTGGTTTTTATTTGCATCTCTCTGATGGTTAGTGATGTTGAGCATTTTTTCATGTGTCTATGGACCTTCTGTATGTCCTCTTCAGGGAAGTGTTTGTTCAGGTCCTTTGCCCATTTTTTAATTGGGTTGTTTGTTTTCTTGATGTTGAGTTGTAGAAGCTCTTTATATATTTTGGAGATCAGTCCCCTGTCTGTGATATTAATGGCAGATATGTTTTCCCATATGGCTGGTTTCCTTTTCATCTTGCTGATGTTTTCTTTTGCTCAGCAGAAACTCTTTAGTTTGATGTAGTCCCATTTGTTTATTTTTTTCTTTATTTATCTTGCCTTAGGAGATGTATCTGTGAAAATATTGTTACTTGGGATATCTAAAATTTTTCTGCCTATGTTTTCCTCTAGGACTTTTATGGTGTCACAGCTTACATTTAAGTCTTTGATCCATCTTGAGTTTATTCTCGTGTGTGGTGTAAGTTGTTGGTCTAGTTTCATTTTTTTGCAAGTCCCTGTCCAGTTCTCCCAGCACCATTTTTTAAAGAAGCTCTTCTCACTCCATTTTATGTTCCTTCCTCCTTTATCAAATAATAGGTGACCATAGAGGCCTGGGTTTATTTCTGGGCTCTCTATTCTGTTCCACTGATCTATATGTCTGTTCTTATGCCAGTACCAGACTGTTTTGATCACAGTGGCTTTGTAGTATTGTTTGATGTCTGGTATCATGATTCCTCCTGTTGTGTTCTTCTGTTTCAAGATTGCTTTTGCAATTCGGGGTCTTTTTTGGTTCCATATGAATTTACGGAGTATTTGTTCCAAGTCTGTGAAATATGTCATTGGTATTTTAATAAGGATTGCATTGAATCTGTAAATGGCTTTGGGTAGTATGGCCATTTTGATTATGTTGATTCTTCCCATCCAAGATATGGTATTTGCTTCCATTTATTTGTATCTTCCTTAATTTCTTTCTTCAATGTTACATAATTCTCAAAATACAGATCTTTGATCTCTTTGGTTAAGTTTACTCCTAGGTACTTTATTTTTCTTGTTGCTATAGTAAATGGTATTTTCTTTTTTGTGTCTGTCTCTGATATTTTATTGTTGGTGTACAGAAATGCCTTAGATTTTTGTATATTTATTTTGTACCCTGCTATTTTTCCAAATTCACTTATTATATCGAGTAGTCTTTTAGTGGATTTTATAGGGTTTTCTAGGTATACTATCATATCATATGCATATAATGATAGTTTTACTTCTTCTTTCCCAATTTCGATGCCTTTTATTTCTTTTTCTTGTCTGATTGCTGTGGCTAGGACTTCCAACACTATGTTGAACAGGAGTGGAGAGAGTGGGCAGCCTTGTCATGTTCTTGATTTCAGGGGAAATGCTTTCATTTTTTGTTCATTGAGTATGATGTTGGTTTCAGGTTTCACATATATAGCCTGAATTATGTTAAGGTATGATCCCTCTATTCCCATTTTGCTGAGTATTTTCATCATAAATGGGTGTTGTATTTTATCAAATGCTTTTTCAGTATCTATTGATATGATCATGTGATTTTTGTCTTTCATTTTGTTTAGGTGGTGTATTATATTTATTGATTTGCAAATATTAAACTATTTTTACATCCCTGGGATGAATCCCACTTCATCATGGTGTATGATCTTTTTTTATGTATTGCTGGATGTGATTGCCAATATTTTGTTGAAGATTTTAGCATCTATGTTCATCAGTGATATTGGCCTGTAGTTTTCTTTCTTTGTTGTGTCTTGACCTGGTTTTGGGATTAGGGTAATACTGGCTTCATAGAAAGAGTTTGGGATATTTTCCCTCTTCTTGGATTTTTTGGAATAGCTTGAGGAGGGTAGGAGTTAGTTCTTCCCTAAATGTTTTGTAAAATTTGCCTGTGAAGCCATCTGGTCCTGAGTTTTTGTGTGCAGGGAAATTTTTGATTACTGTTTCAATTTCCTTCTTTGTTGTTGGTCTGTTGAGACTTTCTACTTCTTCTTGGTTCAGTTTTGGAAGGTTATGTTTCTATAAACTTGTCCATTTCTTCTAGGTTTTCAAATTTCTTGCCATACAGTTGTTTGTAGTAATTTCTTACAGTCTTTCATATTTCTGTCGTATCAGTCGTTACTTGTCCTTTTTCATTTCTGATTTTGTTTATTTGGGTCTTCTCTCTTGTTTTCTTGATGAGCCTGGCTAGAGGCTTGTCAATTTTGTTTATTTTTTTTAAGAACCAGCTCCTAGTTTTGTTGATCTTTTGAATTGTTTGTTTGGTCTCTATGTCATTTAATTCTGCTCTGATCTTGATGATTTCCTTTCTTCTTCTTGCCCTAGGCTTTGTTTGTTGTTGTTGTAGTTCTTGTAGCTTTAGGGTTAAATTTTCTATTTGAGATACTTCTGTCCTTTTCAGATATGCCTGTATTGCTATGAACTTCCCTCTTAGGATGCTTTTGCTGTGTCCCATAGGTTTTGGACTGTTGTGTGTTCATTATCATTAGTTTCTAGAAACTTCTTGATTTTTTCTTTGATATCATTGTTAACCCATTCATTAATTAATAGCATGTTATTTATTCTACATGAGTTTGGGTGTCTTCGATTTTTTTCTCTGAGGTTGATTTTTAGTTTCAAGGCATTGTTGTCTGAAAAGATGCTTGATATGATTTCAATTTTCTTGAATTTGTTGAGCCTTGTTTTGTGTTCTATCATGTGGTCTATCTTTGAAAATGTCTCATGTGCATTTGAAAAGAATGTATATTTTGCTTCTTTGGGGTGAAAAGTTCTATATATATCAGTTAAGTCTATGTGGTTTTGTGTGATGTTCAATGCCTGTATATCCTTGTTGTTTCTTTGTTTCAAAGATCTGTCTATTGTTGATAATGGAGTGTTAAAATCCCCTACTATTAGTGTGTTGCTGTTAATATCCTTCTGGGGTCTTCTAGTATTTTTGAAGGAGAGCCTTGCTGGGTAGAGTATTCTTGGTTGTAGGCCTTTGTTTTTCATTGCTTGAAATATTTTTGACCATTCCCTTCTGGTTTCTAATGTTTCAGTTGAGAAATCAGTCTATAGCCTTATCGGAGCTCCCTTCGATAGTATGTTCACATAACTATGCCATCCAAGGAAAGCAGAAGAATCCTAGAAAAGTGCTATAATGTGTGTCCTTTGTGGCCTGTGGAGAAAGTTGGGAGATGCTGTCGTTTAAATGAATTTCCCTCTCTCAGTGGAGAATATGTGATTCTGGAAAGGCCCAGGCTAAGTGACTAGGCTGAACCAAAATTTACATAATTACAATAAAAATCAGTGAAAATGGAGTGTTAATCTAAATGTATTACTTGCAAGGGACTGTAGCAATGGCAAGTTGACCAGGAAGCCTCCAGGGCCACTAGGATCCTAACAGATATAAAGAAACCTCCTGGACTTCTGGCCAAGATGGAGGCCTAGACTCACACGCTCCATCTCACTCCACAACTAAGAAGAACAACAACTACCGCAAAACCAGAAATAACCAGAATTTCCACAAAATAAAGCTACATGGAAGTCCAACATATGAACTTATAAACAAGTGGTGCTCATCTGGATGGGTAGGAGGAGTGAAGCTGGGGCGGAGAGATCAAGCTGTGTTGGTGGCGGCAGCAGCAGCGACTTGCGGCAGGACTGCGGTAAGCACAGAAACCCATATTTAAGGGGAGGAGAGAGGCACCTGAGGAGCACCCCCAGCTTCAGACCAAACCCATCAACTCGCGGTTCCAATGCCGGGGAAGGCAGACCCCCATCTGCTCGAACTGTGAGGCCCAGAGGGTGTGGGGATGGAGGAGGAGGCTCCCAGTCTCTCAGCAGAGAGAGAATGACAGGAATCCATCTTGGACCCCCATCCTCATACAAAGCGCCACGGGAAGGGTCGCCCAGTAGTGATGAGTGCACAGGGCTCTGCCCCTTGTAGCATAGGAGGTATGACAGCCCTGCACAGATAGCAAAAAAACTGCCAGGATGGAAGAGATAATGATAGAGATCCCAATCACACAGCTGGCCAGAAATCAAATACATGAATTAATAGACGAACAGATAAATAACCTTCCTGAGGCTCAGTTCAGAGCTATAGTTATAAGACAGCTTACAGAAATAACAGTGGGACTTAATCAAGACAGGGAAGGAATGAAGACTAGTCATACTGAAATAAACAAAAATGCATACAAAACAAGTGGTGAGGGAGGTAAAACCAGGGATAAGATCAACAAATCAGAACATAGGGAATGAACAGTCAACCAGTGCAGAAAGAGGAAATAAAAAGTGAGGAAAATCAAGATAAGCTCAGAAACCTCTGGGACAACTATAAGAGAGCGAACATCCAAATTATAGGGTTGTCAGTAGGTGAAGAAGAACTAGAAATTTAAAATTTTTATGAAAAAATAATGAAACAGAACTTCCCTAACTCGGGGAAGGAAACAGACTTACAGGTCCAGGAAGCACAGAGAGTTCCAAATAAACTGCACCCAGGGAGAACCACACCAAAACACATTATAATCAAAATGTCAAAAATTGAAGATAAAGAGAGAATCTTAAAAGCAGCAAGAGAGAAGAAAAGAATTATGTACAAAGGGGTCCGAATTAGACTATCGGCTGATTTCTCAAAGGAGACTCTGCAGGCAAGAAGGGACTGGCAAGAAATATTCAAAGTAATGAAAATCAAAAACCCACAGCCACAATTACTCTATCCAGTGAAGCTGTCATGCAGAATAGAAGAGCAGAGAAAGTGCTTCCAGGACAAAGTAAAACAGAAGGAGTTCATTAGATCCAAACCACTGTTATATGAAATGTTAAAGGGACTTGTTTAAAAGAAGGAGGATCAAAACTATGAACATTAAAATGAAAACTGCATCACAACAACCAATAACAGAAACTAGAGAATCAGAACAAAGGTAAACTAAGTAGGCAACAAGAGTGGAAAAAGAATTATAGGTATGGGGAACACATAGGGCGGGCGGTCAGCAGGGAGGGTGAAGGGGAGAAAGGGGGGGAGATGATGCAGAAATTAAGAAGCATATTAGGAGGGAGTGGAGTAGACAGGAAGATGTTGAGAACTATATGCACAACCAAAGGGCATGGACTAAGGAGGGGGGACAACTGGAGGGGTAGGGGGTCACTGGGTCAAGGGAAGAAGAGAGAAAGGAAATTGGGACAATTATAACAGCATAATCAATAAAACATATATTTTTTAAAAGAAAAGAAACCTCCTATACATGCTCAAACAAATTCTAGCTTTCGGGAATGAAGGCTTGATTTTAGTCACTATGATGATAATCTATTGTCCAATTCCCAAATCCTAATTTGTTTATGTCTTAGAGTCTCTTGAATGATAACCAGTTACACTTAAAGGGTGATTCCACACTAACACAACAAAGTAGTATAAATCCATTTTCTAGCCTCAAATGCTTATAGCTATGTACCAATTGTATTTCAGAATGGGGAATATATAAATATGTCTAGGATTTTGAACACTAGCTCTAAGTTAACAAAAATTTCTTGGTCCTTGATGCCTCTGTGGTACACCAGTCATAATGGGGGCTTCTGGATGTCTTGTGGTAGAGGTTTGACCCACATCCATCATAAGGATGGAGTAGTTCTTGCATGTAGATTTGAAACAAACATTCCTAGCTTTTGGAAAAAGCCCACTTTGGTTCCAATTTCCATGAAATGAGGGTCCATTAAGGTAGAAGTGTTCAAAGTGAAGCCTCTTAAATCACCTCTAACAATATAACACATTAAAATTAGTAGTATAATCTTGGAATACCCTGGCTGGTTTGGCTCAGTGGATTGAGCGTCGGCCTGCAAGCTAAGTGTTGCTGGTTCGATCTTCCAGTCAGGGCACATCAGAGAAGGAAAACTCTGACTCCAAAAAACCTCCGCTGCCTTGCGGCATACCTCTTCAGGGGAAAGGCTAAGGGAGTAAACCCCGACAGAAAATCCGGAGCCGGAGTCCCTAAGGCGGTTTGACGTTGTAGTCAACACCGGCAACTCCTGCGGCGCACCTGAAGCCAAGCTGTATTGACTCCATCTTTCCCTTGGACCCTTCAGCTGCGAAGAGAGGGGGGTCTGCTGCATGGGCAACAGCAGACCCTCCATATCACCCTGCCCAGGCTCTGTAGCTTCAGCTTCACTGGAGAGGACACTCCAGCGTCATCGCAAGATGTCGATTCAACACGGGAGGGGACAGATACCGTGTCACTCCCGAGTTGGACTGCACAGCCATTCTCGGCGGTGCAGATAGACTCTTAAGAAGCTACACCATCGTCTCTCGAGACGGACAGCTGCCGACTGAATCTTGGAATATTTATGATTTAGTGCTATACGGACAAACTTAGATGCAAGGAAGGAAATTTCTCTAACGCTGGTTTTTAACTGGGCTTCTTGACAAGAGTTGATAAAAAGTGAGTCTTGTATTGTTTTTCTAAAGTGTAGCAATTCAGATTTCAGTAGCTATTCAAGATATAGGCCCTTTTTTTGGAGAAAATAAATGCTGTCTCAGAGCTATCATTATTTATCCCATTAAACACAGAACATCAGAAAGCATTGTCTTTTACCTGGAAGAAGAGTTATTCATTTTTCCTATATTAACTCAGAGCTAAACCAATTCTCAAGCTCTGTAAAATAATAGTCTTTAAGGATCATGATCATCACACCCTCCTACAGAAATTCACACTGATCCATTTCTTAATGGAATCATGATAATAGAATCTGGTAAGGGTGAAGTACAAGTATTTTAGATATTATGGTAGAAAACACAAGTGATTGAGAAAATTTAGGAGATAAACCTCCTGAAAATATACACAAATGTTTGAGGATCTAGTGGTCTTTGATATATAGATAAATTGTTGTATCATATACTCTCTATCTCTAAAAAGAGGTACAATGCCTGGCATGAATTTTGGAGGCAATTCATGTTGCATTAGGTGTGCGGTTTACACTCATTTATGGAATAAGCTGTAACTGTCAGCTCTAAATGACACTCAGGGAAAAACCACATTTAGTTCTAGACTTTAGTTCATTAATTTAGATCACTTTGAATTATGACCTAACAGATTTAACATGCTATATAAAGTTTGTGCTGTTTTGGATGAAAATTATGTCCTCCTTGTAAGAAAATCACTTTCTTCTAGAGAAAGAGGCTTTGCCATTGGGCCCTGGTACGGATTGATTACTTGTCTCTTTATATCAGGAGGCCATGTTACCTGAGCTTGCCTTCATAAAATAGTGCTCATTTATCCACTGAATTTTAGTGATGGACATTTCCGTAACCTTCATAATTGAATAGAAGTGTTATAAATAATGCTGTACCCAAACAGGTCCTGAAAGCATAAGTAAGTTGCTTGAAAATGTGATTATTCTTTTAGAAACTACTCCTAATTCTCATCTGCACAAGTGAAACTGAGGATTTTCTGTGAATAGTTACTTGAGAATGAAATAAAGCCAACCACAACTATCCAGTTTAATTCACATTTCAAATAACAGAAGTTGATTATAGTGGATTGTTTCACTAGTTAAAACCATGTTTAAGTTGGTGACAAAGGAAAAGGAAGGAGACAAATCTGATCTGGCAAAATTTTGAGCAGGATATATGGTTATCCATGATGCATTTTGCCTAATCTTTTCACCTAATTATCAGAGACTTGAAAAATGTTAATATTAAAAGATTGGACAGAAGGGACTTTGAGGTTTTCTAACTCACAGATAAGTATCTCAAAGACAAATTGAGGAAATATGAGGTCTGTTCAGAAAGTGTCCAATCATGTACTATGAAAGATAGACATTTACTGAAGAAGATACTAAATACAAGAAACATTGTACATAGGACAATGATGCCTCAGTCCTCTTCAAAGTAGGCATCTTGGGATGTCACAGAATTCTTCTAATCATCATCAGCTGCCTCAGCGTGTTTTTCTGAATCTCATTAATGGTCTGAAATCTCTTCTCTTTCAAAGGTGATTTTAGTCTTGGGAAAAGCCAGAAGTCAGAGGGCATCTAATCTGGGCTGGTGCAGGACTGAATCACCTGGGTGATTTGATGTTTCACCAAAAAACTACATGAGACATGATACATGAGTGGGTGCATTTGCCATGATGAAGCTGACAATCACCAATTGCCCATAGCTACAGCCTTCTGAATCATATGAATAGTTTTCGTGGAGGAATGTTCAAGCTCAACCCAAAATTTGATGAAGATTTGTTGCTCTACTCCTTCAGTCATTTCAAATGTGATGCTCAAACTGTATATGTGCTCACTCAATGGTGTCTACCACATTTGCTAACTGGTACAGTGAAATTGTCATTGTTCACGCATATGCATTCCAGTCCACTCTCCTTGGTTGCCAGGTCATATCGATGTCATAAAAACCATTCTCATTATATTAACAATGGTTAGATTTTTGGTTTCCTGTGGATTTTTCTTTATTTCATTTAGAGTAGCCTTCATTTCTTCCCTTATGCATTTGCCATACTCAATCATTTCTCTGGGCATCCTTATCTCCAGTGTTTTGAAATCTGCATCTGATAAATTTGCTATCTCCTTTTCAATTAGTTCTTTTTCTGGAATTTTGATGTTCCTTCAGTTAGGTGGCACAAATGACTACTGCTTTGGTTTTGTTGGTAATCAGTCTGTTCAGTTTTCCTATTTGTTCTTGTTTCACTTTTGGAGGAGCGTATGTTTTTATGAATTTATCCATTTTTTTAGATTTTTGAATTTCTTGGCATATCATTGTTCATAACATTTTCTTATCATGCTTTGTATTTCTGTGGTATCAGTTATTTCTCTTTTATTTCTGACTGTTTTTATTTGCTCCTCTCTATTTTACTCTTGATGAGTCTGGATAATGTTTTTTCAATCTTTTTAATTTTTTTTTAGTTATTTATTATTGTTTTTTCTATTACACTTGTCCCACTTTTTTCCCCAATGCTCCCACCCCCCCACCCCTTCTCCCACAGTCAATACACACCCCATTATTTATGTCCATGGGTAAGTTATAATAATTCCTTGACTAGACCCTTCCCCTTCTATCCCCCTTTCTCCCTTCCTCCCACCCCCCCCCCCAGTCACTGTCAGACTACTCTACATTTACTTGCTCTGGTTCAATTTTGTTCATTAGTTTGTGTTGTTCATTAGTGTTCTGTATTAGGTGATAGCATATGGTATTTGTCTTTCACTGCCTGGCTTATTTCACCAAGCATAATACTAGCCAGTTCTATCCATGTTGTTGCAAATGGCAGGAGTTACTTTTTTTTTTTTCTGCTGCATAGCATTCCATTGTGTAAGTGTACCACCATTTTTTTGATTCACTCATCTACTAATGGGCACTTAGGCTGTTTCCAGCACTTGGATATTGTAAACAGTGCTACTATGAACATAGGCATACACATGTTTTTTTTTGTTTTTTTTGTTTTTTTTTTTTTATTGGAGTTTCAGTATTCTTCGAGTATAATCCTAGCAATGGAACTGCTGGATCAAAAGACATTTCCATTTTTAGTTTTTTGAGGATATTCCATACTGTTATCCATAGTGTCTGCACCAGTACGTATTCTCACCAACAGTGCACTAGGATTCCCTTTTCTCCACATTATCACTTGTTAGTTGTTGATTTGTTGAGAGTGGACATTCTGTCTGGTGTGAGGTGGTATCCCATTGTGGTTTTAATTTGCATCTCTCTGATGCCTAGTGATGTTAAGCATTCTTTCGTATGCCTAAGTACCTTCTTTATGTCCTCTTTGGAGAAGTGTTTGTTCAGGTCCTTTGCCCATTTTTTAATTGGGTTGCCTGTCTTCTTGGTGTTAAGTCATATAAATTCTTTATATATGTTGGAGATCAAACTTTTGTCTGAGGTATCATTGGCAAATATGTTTTTCCTTATGGTTGGTTCCCTTTTCATCTTGCTGATGTTTTCTTTTGCTGAGAAGAAACTCTTTAATTTGATGTAATCACACTTGTTTATTCTTTCCATTATTTCCTTTGCCCTAAGACATATATAGGCAAAAATATTGATACATGGGATATCTGAGATATTCCTGCCTATGTTTTCCTCTAGGACTTTTATGGTATACTGGCTTACATTTAAGTCTTTAATCTGTCTTGAGTTGATTCTGGTGCTTGTTATAAGTCAGTGTGTCTAGTTTAATTTTTTTGCATGTCCCTGTCCAGTTCTCCCAGCAGCATTTGTTGAAGAAGATCTTTTCACTCCATTTTATGTTCCTTCCCCCTTTGTCAAATATTAGTTGTCCATAAAGGTCTGAGTTTATTTCTGGGCTCTCTGTTCTGTTTTGTTGATCTATATGTCTGTTCTTATGCCAGTACCAGACTGTTTTAATTATAGTAGCCTTGTAGTATAGTTTGATATCAGGTATTGTGTTTCCTCCTGCTATGTTCTTCTTCCTGAATTGTCGTGGCTATTCGGGTCTTTTTTGGTTCCATATAAATTTTTGAAGTATTTCTTCTAGGTGTTTAAAATATGCTGTTAGTATTTTAATAAGGATTGCATTGAATCTATAAATTACTTTGGGAAGTATGGACATTTTAATGATGTTGATTCTTCCCATCTATGAACATGGTATATGCTTCCATTTGATTGTATCTTCCTTAATTTCTTTTTTCAGTGTTTTGTAGTTTTCTGAGTACAGGAATTTTACCTCCTTGGTTAAATTTATTCCTAAGTATTTAATTTTTTCATTGCCATAGTGAATGGGATGCTTTTTCTTATTTCTATCTCTGATATTTTATTGTTGTTGCACAGAAATACCTTCAATTTCTGAAAATTGTCCTTTTACTCTGTTATTTTGACAAATTCACTTATTAGTTCGAGTAGTTGTTTTAGTGGAGCTTATAGGATTTTTATTCATCTGCAAATAATGAGGTTTATTTCCTCCTTTTAAATTTGAATGCCTTTTTATTTCTTTTACTTGCCTGATTGCTGTGGCTAGAACTTCCAAGACTATGTTTAAAAGGAGTGGAGAGACTGGACATCCTTCTCTTGTTCCTGATCTTAGTGTAATGCTTTCAGTTTTTGCCCATTGAGTATGATGTTGGCTTCAGGTTTCTTGTATATGGCCTTTATTATGTTGAAGTATGCTCCCTCTATTTCCACTTTGCTAAGTGTTTTGATTATAACTGGGTGATGTACTTAAATACTTTTTCAGCATCTATTGATATGATCATTTTATATTTGCCTTTTGTTCTGTTTATGTGGTTTATTATGTTTATTGATTTGTCAGCAGTATTAAACCATCCTTGCACCCCTGGGATGAATCCCGCTGATGATGGTGTATAATCTTTTTAATGTATTGCTGGATCGATTTGCCACTATTTTGTTGAGGATTTTAGCATCTACGTTCATCAGTGATATTGGCATGTATTTTTCTTTCTTTGTTGTTTCTTGATCTGGTTTTGGAATTGGGGTAATACTGGCCTCATGGAAAGAGGCAGTGGGTCTTCTCTCTTCTTGGATTTTTGGAATAGTTTCAGAAGAATAGGAGTTAGTTCTCTCCTAAATGTTTTGTAAAATTTGCCTGTGAAGCCATCCAGTTCAGGGTTTTTGTACGCCAGAAGTTTTTTGATTATTGCTTCAACTTCACTAGTTGTTATCAGTCTATTCAGGTTTTATGCTTCTTCTCGATTCAGTTTTGGAAGATTAAATATTTCCTGAAATTTTTTCATTTCATCGAGGTTGTCAAATTTCTTGTCATATTTTTTTCCATAGTAATTTCTTACGATATTTTTGTATTTCTGTAATATCAGTTGTGATTTCTCCTCTTTCATATCTAATTTTGTTTATTTGGGTCATCTCTCTTTTTTTCTTGATGACCCTGACTAAAGGCCTGTCAATTTTGTTTATCTTTTAAAAATATCAGTTCTTGGTTTTATTGATCTTTTGAATTGTTTGTTTAGTTTAGTCTCTATACCATTTAATTCTGCTCTGATTTTGATGATTTCCTTCCCTCTGCTTGCTCTGGGCTTTGTTTGTTGTTGATCCTCTATTTCTTGTAGCAGTCAGATTAGATTTTTTATTTGAGATTCTTCTATCCTGTTTAGGTAGGCCTGTATTACTTTGAACTTCCCTCTCAGGACAGCCTCCACTGTGTTCTGTAGGTCTTGGGCTGTTGTATGTCACTGTCATTTGTTTCCAGTCACTTTTTAATTTATTCCCTGATATCATTATTAACCCCTCCATTATTTAAAGCATGTTATTATTCTACATTAATTTGAATATCTTTGATTTTTTTCCTTCAGATTATTTTCCAGCTTCAAGTCACTGTGATCTGAGAGGATGCTTGATATTATTTTAATTTTCTTGAATTTGTTGAGCTTTGTTTTGTGTCCTGCCATGTGGTCTATCTTTGAAAATGTTTCATGTGCACTTGAAAAGAAGGTATATTTTGCTTCTCTGGAGTTAAAATTTCTGTATATATCAATTAAGTCCATTGGATCTAGAGTATTGTTTAATGCCTCAATATCTTTGGTGTTTCTGTGCTTGGAAAATCTTTCCATTATTGACAATGAGGTGTCCCCTACTATGAGTGTGTTGCTATTCATATCCTTCTTTTAGTCTTCCAAAATTTTTCTTGCATTTTTGAGTGCTGTTTGTTCAGTATATATATATATATATATATATATATATATATATATATATATATATATATATATATTTAACAGGGTTATATCTTCTTGATTGATTGTTCCCTTCAGTATTATAAAATCTTCTTCTTTGTCTCTTTTTATGATCTTTGTTGTGAAATCTATTTTGCCTGACATAAATATTACAATCCCTACTTTTTTCATGTACATTTTCTTGAAATACTTTTTTTCATCCCTTCACTTTCTGTCTATGTATATCTTTTGTTTTAAGGTAGATCTCTTGTAGACAGAATATATGTGGGTCATGTTTTCATATCCATTCATCTACCCTATGTCTTTTGATTGGAGCATTTCATCCATTTACATTTAAGGTTATTATTGATAGTTACTTATTCATTGTTATTTTTTTTCCCTTCGTACCTGTCCTCTACTCTTTCTCTTTCTTTCTCTTCATCGTCTTAAACCAGTCCTTTTAGCATCTCATGCAATGCTGATTTGGTGAAGATGTATTCTTTTAGCCTTCTTTTGTTTGGGCAACAACTTCTTTCACCTCCAATTTTGAATGAGAACCTTGATGGGTAGAATAGTACTGGTTGTAGGTCTTTGTTTTTCATTGTTTGAAATATTTCTTGCCATTCCCTTCTGGCTTGTTGTGATTCTGTTGAGAAATCTGCTGATAGTCTTATTGGAGCTCCCTTGTATGTTATTTGTTGTTTTTCTCTTGCTGCCTTTAAGATTTTATCTTTGTGTTTGAATGTTGACATTGATGTGCCTTGGAGTGGGCCTTCTTGGGTTTATCTTTATTGGGAACCTCTGTCCTATTTGGTCTTGTGCGACTTTTTCTTTCCTCAGATCAGTGAAGTTTTCTGTCATTACCTTTTCAAACAGGTTTTCTATCCCTTGCTCCCCTTATTCTCCCTCTGGTACCCATGTGATACAGATATTGTTATTTTTTCATGTTATCCTGTAGCTCTCTTAAACCCTCTTAAATCTTTTTCAGTCTTTTTTTGTGTTGTTGCACTGTCTGGGATTTTTCCCCTACGTTGTTCTCCAGCTCGCTGATCTGGTTCTCTCCTTCCTCAAGCCCGCTTTTTATTCCTTCTACTATATTCTTCAGTTCAGACATTGTATTCATTTCCTCCTGGCTCTTTTGATAGTGTCTATGTCCTTATTTATGCAGATATAGTTCTCAGTAAGTTCCTTGTAGCTTCCCTGGAATTCACTGAAGTTTCCCTGAAGTTTCTTGTAGTTTCCCTGGAGTTCTCTGTAATTCCCCTGGAGTTGGTTGTACTTTTCTCTGAGTTTGTTGAGTTCATTGAGCTTCTTATAACCATTCTTTTGAATTCTGTTCCTAATAGTTTGTTTGCCTCTGTTTCATATAGCACTTTTTCCAGGGATTAATCTTTTCCTTTTGTTGGGAAGGTTGTTTCTTTGTCTCCCCATTTTAGGTGACTCTTCTTGTTTGTTTTTGCTTCTTATATTTGTCTGCTTTGATTTCCTGCCTTTGTGGTGTGACTGCCTGTAATAGGAGACCTGAGGGATTCAGTGGTACAGTCTCTTTGATATCATGAGCTGATGCTCTTGGGATGCCCTTTATGCCATTTATTTAGGCTGCCTTGTTGTATTTCAATTTTGGTTGTTGTTGTGTTGCTCTTTGTTGGAAACTTCCCTCTGGCTAGTTGATTGAGAGTCACTATGCCCACCACATCTTGAATTCTTTTGTGGAGATGCTGTTAAAACATAAATACACAACCCAGGCAAGAAACCCACACCTGAAAAATACCCCCCCCACCCACAATCACACTATTAGCAGCAAATGAGTCAGTATTAATTTAGATGTAAAGATATTAAGAATATTATACTAAAGATAAAACAGATAAGAGTTTGCTAACTGAAATAAAGATGATATTTGAGAGGAAAGGTGGAACAGTAATAATAGTAGCCAGTAGGGACAAGGCGATGTGAGACAATAAGTAATATTTACATTGTATGTTGAAACAGGGAGGGAAGAAGGCAGAATTAAGTGAGAGAGTGGAAACCTTTAGTATGAGGTTTATACAGAGGTTATATGTGATATATTTAGTGCGAGAGGGAGCATAAACGAAACAAACAAAAATAAATAAAGAAGAATAAGACTAAGAGGGAGAGAAGGTAAGAAATAGATCAAATAAAGAGCTTTTTCTCGGTAAAACATTTGGGCTATGATTGATATAGGTGGGATGGGAATAAGAGGGGAAAAAGAAAGAAAGAAAAGTTTAAGAGATGTCCAAGGAAAGGGAAGTGAATTTGAGATGATAGAGCATGTAGGTGTACTAAGAATGAGGAGTAAAAACCAGGCTAAAAGAAGAAAAAATTTTCAACTTTAAGCTGAAAAAATGGATGCTAGTCTTAGTAGGAGAGAAGATAGAATTTAAGACCAAAGTAAAAAGAAGTGATCAGTGTTAAGGTGGGGTACTACAAGGGAAGAGCAATGTATGATATTTGGCATACACTATAATATAATAACTAGTGACTTAAAATTCATAAACTGGAAGGACCAGAAAATAACTCAAGAAAAATACCATGGTGGAATTTGTCCCAGTAATATCTTGTTTTTACCACTTTCTATTCTTTTTGGATCTGCCCCTGGTCAAAGTTTCATGTGTTTCATATCTTCCTTTCTGTCTGCCTATCTGTAAAGAGATTTAGCTGGATTCTGGGGCTGCTGTTCTCTCACTTGTGGGTCTGCAGTAACTCTTTGCTATAAGCCGTACTGAGTTGAGCCCCCACCCCCACTGTTCCTGTAGTACCCTCTAGCACTCTTCATTTTTGTTTAGCAACACTACTTTGCTGGCAAGCTGGTGTGCATGCCCATAGTCCTTGCCCAGCCTTGGGTCTTGTTTCAGCTCTTCTTCCAGAAAAGTCTCTGTGTGGCTTTCAAACTGCAATACTGGTCTGTTTTTGTTTGGCAGAGCCTTTGTGTGCATGCATGTGGGCACAGTGTTTCCAGCCTGGGGGTCCCTACCAAGTCCTGCTCCAGCCTCAGCTTTCTTCTAAAAGGGTCTCTGTTTGGCCCCCATGATTGAGCACCAGTACCTGTGGGCCCCACTCTCTGTGCTCTCCCTCACTCCAAACTTTACACAGTTTCTCAAAATCAGGGCTGGCCTCTGTCTTCCTATGCCTCCTACTATTTCACTAAACCTTCTTGCTGACTCCCTCCTGGACATCACTGGCCAGGTCACCTACAGTGGGATCACAGTTTCAAGCAGACCCTGGCTAATGAGCTGGTCAGCAGCTGACCCTACGTGGTACGATGGAAGCGCTGGGCTGGGGAGCTCAGCAACTTTGCTTGAAGAATGTGGGCCATGGGTTTAACCCTCTCCCCTGTTGTTTACACACTCCTGTCCCTGCTTGCCCTCTCTAAAAGCCACTCTCACTCACTCTCCATTCTGTGTTTGTACTCTAAATCCTTCCACAGTGGGAGCAAGCAAACACTGCTACTTACTTCACTGCCATTTTTTACTCCTCAATCTTGTTTACCTTTTCAAAGAGTGAACTCTCATTTTCATTGGTCATTTGTATTTATTAAACCTTATTTTATTTATGTCCACACAGATATTTATTCTTTTCTTCCTTCTATTCACCTAGGGTTTTGTTTGCTTTTTTTCCCCTAGTTCCCTTAGATATAAGGTTAAACTCTTTATTTTAGATTTTTCTTGTTTCTTAAGGTAGGCTTTTATTCTTATGAATTTTCCCCTTGAGACTGCTTTTGCAGTCCCATAGATTTTTGATTGTTGTGCTCTCATTCCCATTTGTATCAAGTTATCTTTTCATGTTTTGCTTGATATCATCATTAATCCACTTATTGTTGAGTACCATGTTTTTAGTCTCCATGTGTTTATGTGTTTTTCAGTTTTTTCTTGTAATTCATTTTTAGTTTCATATCATTTCAGTCAGAAAATATGCTTAAGGCCATTGTTTCATTTTTTTCTGCCTGGAATATCTATCCATGATATTAGTGAAGTGTTTAAAGTCTCCTACTAGCACTGAACTGATGTCAATTTCTCCCTTTATGACCATCAATATTTAGTTTATATATTTGGATGGTGCTTCTATGTCTGGTGCCTAAATGTTTACAAGGGTTATATCTTCTTGTTGGATTGACTATTATTATGTAATGTTCTTTGTCTTTTATCATAGCTTTTGTTTTAAAATATATTTTGTCTGATATAAATATTGCTACCCCAGCTTTTTTGTTTCTTTCCATTTGCATAAAATAACTTTTTTTCTATTCCTTTACTTTCAATCTGTGTGTCTTCCAATCTGAAATGGGTCTTTTCTAGAGATTATGTGAGTCTCTTGTTTTCTTACCCATTTAGCTACTCTATGTTTTTTGATTAGAGCATTTTATCCATATACATTTAAGGTAATTATTAATAGGTACTATTTATTGTCATTTAATTCTTTATAATTATTATTTTTTCTTCTTAAACATGTATCTTTAATATTTTATGTAATACTGGTTTGGTGGTGCTGAACTTCTGTAGCTTTTTCCAGTCTGGGAAGCTCTTTATTTCTTCTTTACTTTTTATTTATGTTTCATCCTCACCTGAGAGCATTTTTTTCATTGCTTTCAGCAATAGAATATGAAAAACATTGAGAGAGAGAGAGAGAGAGAGAGAGAGAGAGAGAGAGAGAGAGAGAGAGCGAGAAACATCAATTGGTTGCCTTCTCATACGTGCCTCAAACAGGGATCAAAAATGTATTCTGGGTATATACCCTTACTGGGAATAGAACTTGTGACCTTTTGGTTTACAGTATGATGCTCCAACAAACTAAGCCACACTGGCTGGGGCTCTTCTCCAATTTTAAGTGATAGCCTTACTGGAGAGGGTAGTCTGGGTTGTAGGTCCTTGCTTTTCATCACTTTGAGTATGTCATGCTAATCCCTTCTGGACTGAAATGTTTCTGTTGAGAAATCAACTGACAGTCTGATGGGAGCTTCCTTGGAGATAACTAACTGTCTTTCTCTTGCTTCTTTTTAGATTGTCTCCTTATCTTTAACCTTTGGCATTTTAATTATGATGTGTCTTGGTGTGGGCCTCTTTGGATTCATCTTGTTTGGGACTGTCTGCCCATCTTGGATTGTGTGTCTTTTGCTTTCAGGTTAAGGAGGTTTTCAGTCATAATTTCTCCAAGTAAGTTCTCAACCTTTTGTTCTCTCTCTTCCTTTTATGGTAACCCTGTGATGTGGATTCTGTTATTGCTGACATTGTCTGAGAAGTCCCTTAAACTATCCTCATTTTTTAAATGTATTTTTTCTTTTTGTTGCTCTTATTAGGTGTTTTCTGCTACCTTGTCTTTTACTTTGCTGATTCAATCCTCTCCTTCATCTAGTCTGCTGTTGATTCCTTCTGGTGTATTCTTTATTTTTTACTTGTTCTTTTTTATGTTTTCTATATCCCTTTTAATGCTTACTCTCTTTTTGTTTAACTTCTCACTGAGTTCATCTATTTTTCTCCTAAGTTTCTTAAGCATCCTTATAATTATTGTTTTGAACTCTGTATATGGTAGAATGCTTGCCTCCATTTCATTTAGTTCTTTATCTGGGGATTTCTCCTGTACTTTCATTCCTGGCATATTTCTTTGTCTCCATATTTTGGCTACTCCTCTGTATTTATTTCTATTCATTAGGTTGATCTGTTATGTCTCCCGTTATTGGTAGAGTGGGCTTATGTAGTTTTATGTGGCTCAGTGGTGCAGCTTCTTTGATTACTAGAATCAGTTCTCCACTAAATTCATTTATTTGTATTACGTGAACCCTCTTGTAGTTGAGTTTTGATTTCTGTTGACTCCTTCATGAGTGGAGTTGACTGTCAGATGGGCTGACTATGAGGACTTACCTTGATAACAATGTATGAGCTGCTGTGCATCAGCTGACCCCATAAAGTGGAATTTTCCCAAGCAGTGTCTGGCACCTGCCAAGATCTCCCTTTGGGTATGCTA
This sequence comes from Furipterus horrens, assembly GCF_987537825.1. Lineage (NCBI taxonomy): Eukaryota > Metazoa > Chordata > Mammalia > Chiroptera > Furipteridae > Furipterus > Furipterus horrens. Next base: position 79,661,334 of record NW_028327176.1, on the reverse strand, counting down.
CTTGCAGAGCTACTTGGATCATCTATAATGTGATCTGAATCCTCCCACTTGGTGTTTTAGTTTTAGGGCCTCTTGGGAAGTAATCAAGTATAGGTCAATGTTGAGTGATGCATGTGACTGTCCCTGGGCTACCTGTTAGAAGCTACAAATCAATACACAGTTTGTGGCTCTTTTTGTTGGGACTGGGTATACAAAGGAGGGACCAAGCTGTGCCCCAAGCTCGGCTTCTAGCAGCACCAAGTCTAGGGGCAGGTCAGTAAAAGGCCAAAGCACACCAAGATCTACCTCAGCTTTCCAGCTGCCTTTTAGGCTCAGTCACTGAAAGAGCTTCTGCTGGTATGCAGGTTGTGTGAGATAGGTTCTCAGTGAGATACCATGTAGAGAAAAGTGGTGTTCACCAGTATGATAAATATTCAAACTTGGCAATAGTGCTGGGTCTGAGGCAACTCAGCAAAGCTTCTGATTATACCAAAGCCAGCTTCCACCTGCATGGGGCCTGGGATCTTGAGTTGAAGCAGAGTCTCAGAGAGTCATTGGGGTGAAGCCAGTAGATTTTATCCATTTAAAACAAATCAAGATTTTTCCATGCAGAGAGAAATCTCTGCACAAGAATGGTGGTACTATTTGGGGCATTTTGGAAGAAAATGCAACTCTTTGAGAGCTTTCCAAGAAAGTCTGCACCAGACTCCTCTGCAGCTTGAGCTTCACAAGGTGGGATCAGTCAGGCAGGTGTGGCTAGTACATTTCCCCAAGCTGACATGCATGGATAGAAGTGTTCTACCCAGAAAAGATGGTGTTTGTGAGGAGTGTAGGAGAGAAAATCCACACAGGGACAATAGCACTTTTCCCTATAGCCTTTTGCTCAAAGCCATATACCCTAATCTCTCCCTGAATGACACCAGTCTGCTCTGAGCTGGTGTCTCTCCACCAGAGCCTGGGGTGAGTGGCTACAAACAAAATTTTGTGTGTTAGGCCTTTTAGAGTTTGCTTGGGTTTCTAGCAGACTCCTGTTTCTTGGTGGTAGATAGAATACCCACTGATTTTCATTGCCAGATGTCATACGGGCCCCTTTTCCTGGCTGTCTTGCAGTGGGCTGGCTAGCCTGGCATGTGTTTGAGACCCCACACTCTTCAGGTGGGACCTTTACAGCTGAGATATCTCTCCAGATTCTCAGTCACAGCACATAGGTGTATTAACAGCACTTTTTGCTTCTCCACACTTCCTACCAGGCTCCATGTGGCTTCTCTATAAATCTGTGGTTATAGACTTCTGTTCAGATAGTTTTCAGATAGCTTTTCATGTTAATTGTTTTATAATTTAGTTGTTATTCTAGTTTGTTTCTTGGAGGAGGTGAGGATAATTTCCACCTACTGTGCCACCAATTTGGATCTCTCTAATCATTTTTGTACCTTTTATTCCATATTCCCATTGCCATCAGCCAGCACCTCAACTGTATAGCTAGTTTTTCATCATAGAGTTCATCAAGCTTGTACTCTGAATAGATCTAAGCTCTTGATAATTGCACAAGCTATCAACACACCTAACTTAAAACTTCAGTGGGCCTTTGTCAGAGGAATGGAATACATGGCAATATGAGTTACTTCCATTTGATACAATATCTCCTGTTTTCTAGTGAAATAATTTTCTTAGGAATAAATAATGACATGTGTGGTAGTCTCAGTGGTAGTGACTATGTCACTAAGTAATTCTCAGATGCTAACAAGGAGACAATCTTTTTTTTTGCATCTTCCAGTTTTTATTTTTTCTTTTCTTCTTTCTTTAAGTATATTTTATTGATTATATTGTTACAATAGTTTCAATTTTTTCCCCTTTGCTCCCCTAAGCCCAGCACCACCCCTCCACATTTTCCAGTTTTTAGTGGCTACAGACTTTTCTTGGTCTTTGACTGAATAACATCAATCTCTGTGTCTTCTTTCACATCACCTTTGTGTGTCTATGACTTTTGTGTTTCTTATAAGAATACTTGTTATAAGAATTAGATTCTCTCCTGGTAACTGAGATCTCATATCAAGAATTTTAACTTAATTACATCTACACAGACTTTTTCCAAGTAAGGTCACATTCACAGGTTCATGGGTAAGACATGGGCATATCTTTTGTGTGTGGGCTGTATCATTTAACCCACTACATCAACCCATATTCTTTTTACCCACTAATTCATTGCATGTGATTGTTGAATAGTATTCCATTGAATGGATATACTACTACTATTCATCCCTTTGATTTTTGATGGACAATTGAATTGTTTCAAATTTGTGGTTATTGGGGGAAAAATAAAGCTGCTCTAAACATTTGTGTACAGACATGTGTTCTCATTGATTTCATGTACGAGAAGAAAGCCTCTGCACATTTCCTAAGTTTTCTCTCTGAAATTCTCTCTCTTCTCTAATTTTCCCAGAAAATTCTAACTATATTTGCTCTACCTGTAACCTGATCTGTGTCTTTTTAACTCTTGGAGAGTTCCAGTCTCTATTTCAGTTCCCCACCTCTGGAGTCTGTAGTTTCTGTCCATGCAGTCTTTAGGTCAATCATAGGGCTCTCTATGTTTGCTTCTACACTCCCAGAGATACTGTCATATTTTGCCTGTGTGAAATGATGGAACCTTGTTGTTTCATATATTGTGTCTGTGTTTTAGTTGTTTAACACATAAGCATAAACTGTTACCTGTTATTTCTGATGGCTGGATAAAAAAACTCTCCTCTTTCATTCTTTTGATTAATAAAGTTATTTTTCATCATGAAAAAAGGCATGCAAAATTAGACTGGAGCATTTATATAAACTTCTTGTCTCTACCCATATGCCATATTCTTCAAAAATATATTTCTCCTTCCCTATCAGCTGATCTTCTTGCTATAGACCTATTTAATATTGCTACTATTAATGCTTAGCTCATTCTAGGTTTTGGTTTTCCCTACACAGGTTTTATAGGTTTCTACACACTGTGTTGTGTATATTTATTTGTGTGTATGTGTGTACTCAAGTGTATTTGTTCATGCATGAATTGTATGTGTACTATTTTTATTATAGTTTTAAAGGAAAGGGAGATTTATGCTTTTTAGGGTATAGTTTTATTGAATTTTCCTTGTTAAATTACTAATTTGCTCACTAAACATGAAATACAGAGCAGATTTCATTTGAATATTTTTGAAAGAAAACAGCATATTCACTGTATTATGGCTGAATATTATCTTGGGAATCTAAAATCAATTTATATTTGCTATAACCCAAACAGTAGTGGTTTACATAAGGTCAGTTGAATATATTTATAGTTTAAAATAAACAAAATATAAACTCAAATTTTTGAGTTATGATAAAGTATTGATTAAAATATGGGTATGTGCCTATGTGTGTGAGTGTACACATATGTGCAAATAAATGTATACTCTCATATATGTAGATAGGTAGATACTTAGAGATAAATTATATATAATATAGATAATTATAAACGCTTAAAATAAGTACTTTATAACTTTTATGATAACAGGTATATAAATACATTACCTATATAGACAAGTCTAAATATACATTTAATTAGTCTAAATAATTATGTATTGGAGCACTAGGTATGAAGATTGTAGATCTTTGTCCATTAATAATGTTTTAATAAACAATTAGCAGAACAGGATTTAACTGAAATTCTTTAAAAATATCTGCCTCAGGTTGTTATTGAATTTTTAAAAATATTGCTCAGGAAGTCTTACATGCTTACATGTTAAACTACTTAAATAGTGTAGCAAATATGACTCCTTTTGACCAACTGGAAGTATCACAAGTGAATATCACCTGAGACCTAACTTTTTAGTGATATTCTATATACTATTCTGTATACTATTTAACAAAAATCTTTGTAAAAGATCACTTATATATTGGAGTTTGTTTTATTTGTCTTCTACTTTGAAAATATTTTAAATGTAGTCTTATGTAACAAACTCATTCATAGTTTTATCATATTCTTCCCATTTTAGATTTTTCTCCCACTAATAAAATATAAAATATTTATTCCATATTTCTAAGTATCAGATACCTTTTGTATAGAGATAATTTATTGCTTTCTTTAACCATATTGTTCCTGATTGGTGAATGAAGTTCTAATTTTTTATGTTTTGGACTTCACAATCAATATTACTAGTTGGCTAAAACAGCACACCTATTTCTTGAATATTGTGTAACTTTATAGCCATTTGTGCATAGACAATTGAAATTGATTTCAACTCCCATGCAGTGATTGGATGCCTAAACAGTTGTAGGTTTCAGATTGTTTTGAGGAAATGACAAGAGAAGGAAGAGCTAACTGCCCTTCTAAATGGTTAATGACACCACCTGGCATAGCTTCTGGTTTTCTACAAGATGAAGAGTGTAATGGTGAGCAAAACATATAAGACCTCCATGAAGTAGTCCATGCCTGCTTCTCCAGATCATTGCCAGGCTTCTCCTCCTTTGCATTCATTGATCGAGCCATAGTGAAATACTTCAGGTTTCTGGAACATTCCATATGTTTATCCTTCTGTTGAGAAAGCCTTATTCCCTCTCATTTCACTTTACTTGGCTTGGTCAGCCCAGGTGAAGCAGTTCCCTAATAGAGGGTTTTGCATTGTGTTAAATCATTCTGGCTTTTCCTGGCTATGTTCCTAATTTTTACTGTAGAAACACAGAGCACCTTCGGCATGTAAGAGAATGGAAATGGCAGCTGGGATATTTGTCTCCCTTGACCTTCATCTAAATCATCAGAGAATTGTGGTCTGCAGGATGGGCAGGTTTTTTAGTTCCCCATCAGGAAAGAACAGAGAGAAATGATGAAAAAATATGTTTCTATAGCAAGTAGTTTGCTATAATCTAACATCAGAGTGACCTAATTTCTGGTGTTTGGAATTTTTTTTTTAAAATCATAGAGCTAACAATTTCCCATCTAATGAAAGCTCAAATCCCCACTTGAAATCTCAATGGAATTTCACATCCTACCCCTTGCATCACTGGAACATTATGTAGGGCTCAGAAAAAATCAAAACACATAAACACAATCCTATCGAACAAACGAAGGTGTGCATTGCAGGCTGGCACCCTCATGAATCTCACCCTTCACCAATAAAATGCCAAAATGGCATGTGCTGTCTTAAAGAGCACTTACAATGATCGTACTCTTTGGGTAATGATGTCTCTTTCATTTCTTTTCTCTTTTTATTTAGATCCTCTTTAAAGTATGACTGCCCATATCAGTCCACTGTAGGAGATGAAGTCCCTACACTTTAGTGAGCACCTAGGGATTGATCTTTCTAATCAGCAAAGCTGAGCAGTTTTCACCCCAACCCTTGCTGGAGCACTTGTTTTTAAACCAAGTAGCCTCCACTTTCTATTTGCTTCCACTGAAAGTGTCTCTTGCCTTGGTCCCATTGTCACTCAATGCCACAGCTGCAGTTTTCCCACTGTTCTTGTCAGGAGCCCATGACATGCCTTAGAGGCCTCACCCATCCTGAGTCTGGAAATGGCCCAGTTCTCAGGCAATCTCCTCTTGAGATGGTGTGGTCCAGTGGGAAAAGTGAAGGAAGGGTGTGGACCAGGGCAAGAGCATGGCCTACTGAATGGAACATCTCTAGACCTGATACCTGAAGTGAAAACACAGAATTTAAATTCTAAGAATACAGAAAATCCTCTAGGAAAAGAGGACAGAATCTTTCTATTCATGAGGTCCTGGGCTGTTATCCAGGTGTTTGCTACACTGTTCTGTTCATCCCTGGCTTTTCACTTTGCAGTCACTCTCCTCAAACAGATAGTGTATGCAATCAGATATTACTTTGAAATATCAATTTTGATTTACTTTGCTTCCTGATTATCCCCTTGTTCCTCATCCACTGAGACTCATATGTGACTCATTGAGGTCATGTATCACATTGGCAGGCTGACAAGATATAAAATAGGCAACAGTTTCAGACTTTCTAGCTTTGGTTTCTTAAATTTCAGGCATGATGAGGCAGCCTATTTTTGCTGTTACTTGTTCGTTTTCTAGGGAACCTGAATAGATTAAAGAAGGAGCTGCCTAAATTTATTTAATTTTCTAAAAGTCTACTCTTTCAGTTATAGGCCTGCGTGGGTTCTAATAACTCCCCTGGATCACCCTTACTACTCTGCACTTGGCTACTTCTAGTTCATGTAATCTCACCTTAGTGTTACCGAGCAAAAGGTGAGTTCTTTTACATGGTGCCTTACTGTAAACCCAACAATTAGTGTTGAGGAAAACAGGTTTTTATTTACAAAATTTCAACCTGGGGAGGGAGGTGTGAACACTCCTACTTAGAGCCCTGTTCTCCCATGGGACCCAGCACATTCCTTGCTCCCAAAAAGACTATAAGCTGAAAACATGCCCAGAAGTTCCTCATTTCTTATTTGTCAGCTTCCTCCTTCAGGATCTGAGGTATGACATCATTAGCCTCTTTATAATCATCCAGGAAAACATGCTTCATTTGCAGTGGATCATGGTGGAGTCCAGTAAAGGCACAAGTCCCAAGAGAGCCGTCTCCACATGTAAGAGTTACAAAAGTCCCAAAGTCCAGATCTGCAAGGCAGGAGTTCTTTGCAGTTTTGAAATCAACTGAATTAGGCACAATTAAAGCAGCAACACGCAGGCTTTCTTAGTAGCCTAGGCTGATGGCCAAGTTATTCCTATAAACTACATAGCTGCTCCTTCCTTCTTTTAGACCACATGGCCCTCTTTTTATCTCCCTACAAACCACATGGTTTTCGTTACTTCCTTGCAAACTGCATGGTTCTTCTGCTTAATGGCTACTGCCTTATTTTTAACCCCCTGACTGAGGCTTATGGCGCAGTGAGTATGGTATGGTAACCCAGTTCTGGCCATTAGCAGAAACTTGTGCAGGCCCACATAAGCTTTTTTGTTACCATTCTATGGTCAAAACCCCTCCTATCTCCTTGGTGTCTGAAGGCCATTGCTATTTGAATAACTAAGACACTAGCTACCCACCATATGCAAAGGCATCTCTTAAGAAAAATGGCTGTGCTCCACTGAGTCCCATTCTCCAACTTTTGGAGCTCCCTTTTTCTACCCTGTAACAAACCCCTTTAAGACCCTTTATAATTTTATAAAGAACAATTGATGAAGGCCTTGTGCTTCTCTAGCTGCTCTGAGCTGGACATGGCTCTTGTCCTACCTACCTTTGGGTCTAGAAATTCCTAATGGAGTGAGGGTGTGGAGGGGAGGTTGGCCTTCTCATGTGGAAAAGAATTTTTCAGAGTCCAGGTCAGTTGGCTGTCTATGGACAGTAGCATGCTTGGTTTCCAAAGGTTGGCACTATTAGACAAGCTGGCATTCTTGTATTCTGAGGGCAATGGATTTGGCAAGGAGGTTAGAAGGCACAAGTAAAACCATAACCACTAAGGGACAAAGGCAGGGACCAACTGTTTAATGTTTCACATTAGGAAAAGAGTGGCTTCTTTGGAGGAAATTGTGCAAGGCATGTCACACCTGTCCAAAGCCCTGTTTCCCACTATACTTAGTTTGAGCTGAGGGGAATATTTTTAGACTCCCCCCTTTTAGACCTCTGGGACCTTTCTGCCAGAGCCATTAGGTCAGAAAAGGAAATACATTTTAAAATGAAGCCCACAGACTGCCCCATATTTCACCAACCCATTTGCTTAGTCAAATCGTTGAGTCTTAGGAGGTGGCAATACAGTTTGGCTTCATAAGTGAGGCCAATATGTACAGACAATTACTTAGGTAGTGATATTATAGGCTTATGTACTATGAAAACAGGAAGATGCCCCTGGCATATTGGGTGGGAGCTAGGCATGCTAGGCATGATTGGATGTGCGACTGTCCATCAGTGAGTTGTCACCCACCCTTCCAAACTCAACCCCACTCTACATATAAATCAGTCATTACTTCTTATATAGTAATACTGAAATATTTTCAAAGAAGTTATGCCAAAAGCCCAGTAATCTAGGAGACCGTTGTTTTGGGAAGAGAAGCCCTAAATGGAATAAAGACAGACTCTTGACATGATTGGATACCTTTCCCACTGCATGCATCCTCTCTAGCTTAGAGCATCTCCAAACACACACTTAACTGAAAAGTGCATCTGTGCAGTTACTGCAGAAGCAGGTAAGTCACTGCAGATTCATAACAGGAGACTCAAGACTTTGTCCAACAGGTGTGGATTTAGGACATGTTACTAAATTAACAAAAGCATATGAAATACCACTATCTCAGTGAATTTCTGTATAGAAGCTGTTTTTAAAAGAGTCTACATTCTAATCTAAATAGTATATTTATAGTCCTGGCTGGTTTGGCTCAGTGGATTGAGCATCGGCCTGCGAGCTAAGTGTCGCTGGTTCGATCTTCCAGTCAGGGTACATCAGAGAAGGAAAACTCTGACTCCAAAAAACCTCCGCTGCCTTGCGGCATACCTCTTCAGGGGAAAGGCTAAGGGAGTAAACCCCGACAGAAAATCCGGAGCCAGAGTCCCTAAGGCGGTTTGACGTTGTAGTCAACACCGGCAACTCCTGCGGCGCACCTGAAGCCAAGCTGTATTGACTCCGTCTTTCCCTTGGACCCTTCAGCTGCGAAGAGAGGGGGGTCTGCTGCATGGGCAACAGCAGACCCTCCATATCACCCTGCCCAGGCTCTGTAGCTTCAGCTTCACTGGAGAGGACACTCCAGTGTCACCACAAGATGTCGATTCAACACGGGAGGAGACAGATACCGTGTCACTCCCGAGTCGGACTGCACAGCCATTCTCGGCGGTGCAGATAGACTCTTAAGAAGCTACACCATCATCTCTCGAGACGGACGGCTGCCAATACAATACTATGAAAACAGAAGAAAGAATACACATGTTAATTCATACAAAAACCCACAAATCAGTCTTTGAGACTGTCTTTTTGGGAAAACATTCAGTTGGAAGGCATTTGACATATTCCTTTTGCCTGTAAATTGAGTATTTCTGATGATTTCACAAACCCAGTTTAATTTTTAAATGAAAACAAACTCTAAAGAGAGTTAGTTGCACTCGTTTACAGTCTACCATAAGCATTGTGATGTTTTTGTGAATAACGATTTTTTTTTCTTAAGATTACCCTTATTGTCATTAAAGGGACTGCATTAAGTTCAGTTTTAATTTAGCCTGTTTGCATTAACACAACAAGAGCGGTAATTGATTACATATGATTTTTATGTCTGCTTTATTGGAACTCACACAAGGAAGCTTCAGGTTGACTTTCAGTCCTCCCATCAGGGCACAGAAGCTGAGCCAAACACCTGTCATCTGTCCTTGCCTGTAAACACCTATTTTTTTCTTTTTAGCCATCTTTTAGGAAAGCAACCTTCATCCCTTCCCTGAAAAGATATCCACAAACTGCACAACCAATCAAGGTATCAGGCTTTTTTCCCATGGGCTTTTATTAGTTTTGAAAGTTAATTTTAGTTCTTTATGGCTTTTTGGTAACAACCAGAGCTTAGGCACACCTATTTAGACATGACATTTCAGTTAAAGTCTTGGTTAACAAAACCACTATTAGCAACTGGTCTTATTGATTTTATACAAAGAAACCTTATGTCATTACTTACTTTTTCAGAATGCCAAATTCGGGAGGGCTTAGGTGGGGAGAAAAAATATATAGATGTGAAGGAAAATTCTTGTTTTAAAAATTGCATTTCCATGCATTATATCTTTCATTACTAAAACCATACCATATTTTTCAAAACTTTTACAAACTTTTAACAAAATTTGTATATGCCTTTTACAAACTTTCTTTATTTTCATGCCTTACACTTTTTCTTGTTTACTTTTCTACATATTATAGTTTTAACTTGCTTTGGGAAAACTTAATTATTCTTTCAGAGCATAAACAGAGCAATAATTCAAAACAGAGAAAGCGAGGAACTTTTTTACCAGTATCTACTGGCCTCTTAGATGTGCCCTGTCACCCACAGCTGACATACTTATTAGCATTCCATGGCCCCTCAATTTAATGGTAGAGGCATCCTTTATGCCTACCAGTTCACTGACTGGTCTCTTGGTAGAGGCATGCCCTCTCACCAGTTTACAGACTACCTTTTTTAGGTTTTATTGGCCAAAAACAGATATAGAGAATTCCAGAACAGAAAAGAAAAAAATTTAGAACAGTAAAATTCAAAACACATTACATTCCCATAAAATTATAACACAAGTAGCTGAGGTTTTCTTTTTCCAAATTTAAAAACTTTTATAACCATTTCCATTTACTTTTATAATTTTTAACAGACCTTTTGTAACATCCACAAACTTCTTAAATACACTTTAGTTTTTCAGATTTAACCATAACTTACTTTCAGTTTATGTTCTTTTTTACACTGTGAAGACTATATTTAAACTTAGTATTTGGCAGCTAAAAATTCCTAGATTTACAAACACAGGCATAGAGCAAAAGAAACATTGTCACCCTGTGTTTTGGGTTCACTGTAAACAAAGTACATTACCTGAAGAGAACACCTAACCCACCATTTTGCACATTTTAAAGATGGTGGCACCCTCACATTTGGCATTTTCAAAGATGGCGGTACCTTTATGTGCAGTGCAATTTTCAAAGAGGGTGACACCCTTATGTACCACCCACCCAAAAGATGGCAGAACATTCATGTGACTTATTTTCCATGGCAGAGCACTTACATGATTTATCCAAAATGGTGGCATGCCCGTGCGGCTTGGTGTCCTATCTGTAACATGTTTGCGGGTTGGGTTCACAGAGTATCCCTTTTTTCCAAACCTGTTTTCTTACACTATTGTGTTGTTCCTGGTGACTGGCACCTTGAGCTCGCGTGCAGGGAAGTTTCCTAAGACTGAGAAGCCCTGAAGCCATGCACCAGGGGTTGATCGCCCCCCATATGTCTGGAACCTGATTACAGGTTCCATTAGTCGCATCTGGGTCACCAAAACTGTTACTGAGCAAAAAGGGCTTCTTTCACATGGCAACTTGGTGTAAAACCCAGCAATTTGTGTTGAGGAAAATAGGTCTTTATTTACAATACAGTATTCTAGACCGCCAGCGATAGTTGAAAATCCATGAAGTAGGAACCCTACATTTATTTTAGTATATATATATATATATATATATATATATATATTAAGTCTTTATAATCCCTTCCCACACATATAAACCACTTTCAGTTCCTTACTAACCTTTCCCACTCCCTTATTAACCTTTTCCACACTTTTATAAACACTACTTATGTTCTTAAACATATTCTACACTCTTAAACCTACATAACTTTAACAATATACTTATACAGTACCGGAAAATCCCACGATATAGCAAAAAATCTGCAATATATAATTAAATATAATATTTTTAAAAATCCCGCAATACAGTGAGGCCACAATAAGTGAACCACGATATGGAGAAGGACTACTGCATTCCAGCCTGGGGGCTGGGGAGGGTGGTCTCCCATTTTCCACCCTGCAACATTAGTAGCTACCACCTCCAGGCCACCCTTTAAAATCTCCAGGTTATGTTTTCAGTGCTATAGTAGTCCCTCTCTATATCACAGTTCACTTATCATAGCCTTACTGTATTGCGGGATTTTTAAAAACATTATATTTAATTATTTATAGCGGATTTTTTGCTCTATCGCGGGATTTTGTGGTACTGTATATGTATGTTGTTAAAGTTACATAAGTTTAAGAGTGTAGAATATGTTTAAGAACATAAGTAGTGCTTATAAAACTGTGGAAAAGGTTAATAAGGGGGTGGAAATGTTAATAAGGGACTGGGAATGGTTTATAAGTGTGTGGAAAGGGATTATAAAGCCTTAAAATACATATAAATACTAAAATAAATGTAAGGTTCCTACTTCACGGATTTTCACCTATCGCTGGGGGTCAGGAATGTAATACCCATGATAAGGGGGGGAATACTGTATTTCTGTGTAAATGGGCAACAATTAATACTTTGCCCATTGTGGTTCTTATTGAACTGCATTATAATTTCATGTTTGATTGTCAGTCTCCCCATGAAATCTTGAGTTGGTTGGACATTTTTTTGCTTTTCATAATTGATTTACTTGTTATAAAAACATTCATTTTAATATGTATTTGCTGAATGAAAACACACTATATGCATTTGATAAAGTATTTTTCTTCTTCCTCAGTTTTTATTTAGAGTTAAAAATGTGAAAATGAAAGTTCTTTTCCTTTGATATCTTAACAGACAAATGATAAAGACTACTGACTACTTTAGTCATTAGATATGAAAATGTCTGGTTTAATTATATTTTATAATATGCTTTTTACTGATGCACATCTACTGAGGATTAGGAAGCATACCTTAGAACGGAGACCAAAACAAATGACAGAAACATATAAAGCAAATTAAAGTGTAATTTTTTTAGTCTCATGTGTATGTCTGTGTGGGTGAGGGAAATAAAGTTACACATATACAAGCACACAAAAGCTTTTTCTTTACACACATAAATTTCAGTCTTACCTACTATGAATCCAATATGCAAGGGGTATCCACTGGAGAAAGAAACAACTTTTGGTTAGGTGAAGTCAGAGTATTTCAATATAATAACTATAAATAATGTTGCTATCAAATATCTTATGCTTGTCTTCACAGATATCCAGAAGAGAATAAGCATAAACTTAATAATTCTGCACTAATAATAATAAAAAGCAACGTTTAATTTTTAATTTTAATAATTAAATTGATATTTATGTTATGTCAAAATTTGTATAGTAATTAAACCAATGAACTAGTCAATGAAAATAAAAAATACAAGTTTATAAGAATCTATAATTTGGAGAAGAAATACAACTACCTCAAAACTAGAGACAACCAGAAGTTCCAGAAAATCAAGCTGCATGGAAGTCCAACAAACAAAGATATAAAGAAGAAATATTCATCCAGACAGGTAGGAGGGGCAGAGAACTGGCAGAGAGGATGCAGTGTGCTGGTGGCAGCAGTGGTGGCAGGGGCAGGCCAGCAGAAAACAGTCATATGTTTTAAAAAATGGGGAGGAACACCTGGGGAGCATTCCCAGCTACTCACTAGACTGCGAAGATCATGGTCCCAGTGCCAGGAAAAATCAAGCCTCATTGCTTCTGACTGTGCAAACCAGTGGGGGTTGGGACGTAGGCAGGGACTGCCAGTTTCTCAGCAGAGTCCACTTGTTTGGAGGGCCCCCATGGTCCTGGAGCATCTGCAGACCCACTCACTCTAGGAACAACAGCCAGGGCAACAGCTGGAGGGGTACCAATCTCATATGGAAGTGGCAGAAGTGCCTGGAAAAGGGACAAGTGCTGAGCAAGCAGCATTGTTCCCTCTCACCCCACCCCTACATACAGTGCCACACCACGGTGAAAATGGTCACCCTATACTGACGAATGCCTAAGGCTCCTTACAACAGGAGCCAGAGTGCCACCTAAGACACAGAGGCAAACAAACACAAGAGCCTGTCAAGATGAGGAGAAAAAGAAGTGTGGCTCAAAAGGGGGAACAGATAAACATTTTAGTGGGAGAACTAAGTGATGAGGAGATAGCCAATCTCACATATGAGGAGCTAGCCAATCTAACAGATGCAGAATTCAAAACACTGGTGATAAAGAGGCTCACAGGCTTGATAGATATGCTTGAGTACAAAAAATGCATCAGAGAGGAAGTGAAGGCTATGCTAAATGAAATGATGGAAAATCCACACAAAACTAATAGTGAAGGAAAGGAAACTGGGGTACAAATCATTGATTTGGAATGTAAGGAAGAAAAAAACAGTCAACCAGTACTGAATGAGGAAACAAGAATTGAGAAAAACGAGGAGAAGCTTAGAAACCTCTGGGACAACTTTAAACATGCAAACATTCGAATCATAGGGGTGCCAGAAGGAGAAGAGAAAGAGCAAGAAATTGAAAGATTATGTGAAAAAATAATGAAGAAAAACTCTCCAAATTTGGTGAAGGAAATAGACATACAAGTCCAGGAAGCAGAGTCCCAAACAAGCTAGACCTAAGGAAGACCACACTAAGACACATCATAATTAAAATGCCAAAGGTGAAATATAAAGAGAGAATCTTAAAAGCAACAAGAGAAAAGCAGAGTTACCTACAAAGAGGTGCCTATAAGACTATCATCTGATTTCTCAGAAGAACCTTTGCAGGCAAAAAGAGACAGGCAAGAAGTATTCAGTGCGATGAAAAACAAGGACCTACAACCAAAGTTACTCTATCCAGCAAAGCTATCATTTAGAATGGAAAGAAAGATGAAGTGCTTCCCAGACAAGGTAAAGCTAAAAGAGTTCATTGTCATCAAGCCATTATTATATGAAATGTTAAAAGGACTTATTTAAGAAAAAAAAAAATCAAAACTATGAACACTAAAATGACAACAAACTTACAGCTATCAATAACTGAATCTAAAAAAACAAAAACAATTCAATTAAGCAAACCAAAATAGGAACAGAATCATAGGTTTGTGGATTATTTGGAGGGTTATCAGCTGGGAGGGGGAAGAGGGAGAAATGGGGAAATGGTTCAGAGATTAAGAAGCATCATTGGTTGGTACTAAATAGATAGGGGGAAGTTAAGAATAATATAGGAAATCCAAGAACTTATATGCATAATCCATGGGCGTGAACTAAGGGGCATGGGATTGCTGGGGGAAGGAGGGTACTGGGCAGAGAGGAGCAAAGGGAAAAAAATTGGAACTATTGTAATAACATAATCAACAAAATATACTTAAAAAAGGGGAAAAGTAATATATAATTTAAAAACAAAAATAGTTTAATAAGACTTAATTATTTTATTAAATATTTAAAGTATAGCTTAACCTAATTACATTTTGATTTAAAATATTTGTTTTAAAAAGTCTGATAATTTTGTGCCAACCAGACCCAAATACATTTTCTGTTTATGTATGTGGTATCTTACTTTTTATTTTGCTTATGTTTAAAATAAGTTACCAAATTATGCAGGCTGCATAAAAATTTATTTTTAAACAGCAGCATACTTTACACAATACAGATATAATAAATTTTCTTTAAAAATTAATTAATTTTACATCATCATTTAAATAACATGGTATATAATGTTTAAATAATTTCACGATTTTTCTAAGATATTTCTCCACACTTATAGTATTAGTTTAAGATAATTTAATGACACATGGACATATTTACCCTGATTCAAATTTTCCACATTGCTATACAGTAAACACATAGCTTAGTGATCACTGATATTTTATTATTTTCAAATGCTAAGGATAGTGAAATAATTTTCAGCTATTAAGCAAGATGCTTTATTTGCTTCTGTTACATGTATTACCTTCTCCTCAGCTATATTTCGAAGTTAGCACCATAAAGTTTTTTAAAGTGATTTTTAACTTTAACTTTTGGAATCAATAAAACTCTACCAACCCCACACAAACACAAGTATAACAAAAAAAAAAAAAAAAAAAGAAAGACTTCAGTCAGAAAAAATAATGACTTGTTGAGATATATAACATTTAATACTTAATTTCTTTTAATTTTATCATTTTTAATTATATTTGAAACCTGAATGTTATGTACAGGGTTAGAATGGAAAGGTGCCAGATTAATTGTACAACATTTTTATTAAAAGCGGGCACATTTACAAATGGGAGGGGGGCAGAAATGGAATAAGTAAATTAGCATGGCCAAAGACATCACATGAAATAATTTTCTAGAGATTATCTATTTTTTGAAAAAGTACTTTCCAAATAACATAATGCTGAGTCCTAAACATTTTTAAAGACAATTATATAGAGTAAGCACATCTTATATATAATAGATGCAGCTGATAGGGTGAGGCAAATGATAAACAATGGTCAACTTTAATTTAATAACTTATGTTACATCTTTAAAAGCTTACAATATTGCATAGCTTTCCTTTATTCCATATAAGCAACTCAATATACTTGATGGGAATTATTCATGGGACCACATTGAAATCCATCTCTACAAATTACTTCAAGTTCCAATTTACATTACTCTTCAAGAAACTACAAGTTAGACTCAATACTCTTAACAATGGTGTGACAAATACTCAGTATGGTGGAAATTATTTCCACAAATTACAACACTTTCCCAATGTGTACATACTATGATAATTTGTTAATGCCGAAACCATAGTGTGGTCCACAAGCATCCTAGGTCTCTCTCCTTGGAAGTTCTACAGTGGACATGTGGTGACATGCGATAATTTGGTGGTGGTGACACAGGTTATTTTGTGGTGACTGATGTATAGTGTAATGATTACAATCTCTTGAAAACCCTTGTCTTGATTCCTTGCCTATATCAGCAGTCCTAAAATCAGGGCTCTCATTTATTAGAGTCAGATATGGTGGATGGAATAGCAATGGGATGATGAAGTAATGGCATGTGACTTAGGTGTGATGTGCAGAGCAATGCAAACCCTTTTTATACCAAGGGAACTCATGAAATTCTCTGATAATTAAGGCTGTCAGCACTTGCTTCATTTATTTGGCCTTTCTAGCAGATTAGCAGCACAATTGGTAAAAATTTTATAGTTTTTCCCTCTCATGACCAACAGTACCCAAACACTAGTCAAGATCTATCATCCTAATTGTTAATTTTTCTTCTGTTCACTTGTCTTGTTCTGTTTGTTTTATAAATTTAAATATTATAAAGTTATTTAATTAAATGATTAATTATTATGTGCTTATTTGTAATTATGCCATTATATTCTCCAAGCAGTTTGGTCATAAAATATATATTAGGGATAATATTAGAAAACTTATTTTTTTAAATATATTTGTGAACACACTGTATTTTCAAGTAATAAAATGATAAGAGATTTTATTTATGGGGATGACTGATTATAAGTAAACACTACACAAATTGTGTGTGTGTCTGTGTGTAGGGAGAGATAGAGAATAGGATATTAAAGATGAAATATACGAATTTCAGAAGACATTACTGAAGTACTATTATTCAAATTCATGACGTCATTATCTCTTTCTTCCTCTGCCTCTAGTCTCCTTTTGCTTAAGTTTACTTTCATATTTCTGCCACACTGTCCTTTCTAAAATGCAAATTTGATCTTCTTTCTCTCAAGCTGAAGGTCTTTCAGGATAAAATAACCCCTTCTCACTAGGATTCCAGCCTAACTTTAACCATCTCTGGTTTATAAGTTTTTCTCTGGCTAGACTGGGCTACCCATGCTTGCCAGAACACTGTTAATCTCAAGTATCCCTGACCCTTCACCCTGCACAGTTGCTCACCTCACCCTTAGTGCTCCCATGCCACTTGCTTCAGTGAATTGCAATGATTTGTATCCTGTCTTTATCTGGATAAGATTTTTCTTTGATGAAAGGGCTCTGATATTTATGACTCTATTCTTAGGGCCTGGGACATTGTAAGTGGTCTTTAATTTTTAAAAATTACAGATTTAAATGCTTGCAAAATATGTTCCAGATAAATAAAATAATTTCTTTGTCCAGTATAGTTCAGTAGACAAGAAGTCCTCAGAAAAAAATATATTTTCAGAAAGCTTGCACCAGTTGTTGGCAGGTATGGTCAAACCCTTACAAATGGTGTTTTCTACAATTGATTTTCATTTTGATCTTGAAAATGTTCCCTTTGTTAGCTGTGACTTTTGAGACTGGGACTCTTGAATTCCCCCCCTCCCTTTGAAAGGCTAGTTAATATGGGAAAATGAAACAGTATTCCTCTTTGTTCATTCTTTTGTTTCACTGGTGAATTATTATTTCTTTAAGAAATAATATATTTAATTTAGGGATGTGGAAATGTCTTAATAGCCACAAGCACATGTGAGGCCATTAGTCAATATTGCTTAATGAATGAATGAATAAGCAGAGAGAATCAGAGTGTGGATGCTGCTTTTACTCTTGAGGTGAATCAGCAAGAGCATGTACATCTTCTGCTTCTCCTTTGACAGTACTATAGAAAACCCTTCTCCAGGTTGGCCTGGAAATGAGGTGAGAAGCAGCATGGATGTGAGATGTGGAGAAAAGAACAGGGCTTGGTAGTTGTGGATAGGAGCATTTCAGAGTGTCATCTGGAAGGGCAGTTGTCCTTATGGCCAAGTGAAAGCCATCTGTAAGACAATAATAATTTGAATACTTCTTGTTATTGTACTAGAGGGATTTACAAAAGAATCTTTTATGTTACCCATACACAAAAAGGTCACTTCTATGATGTATAATCTAATAGCCTTAAGAACATCACAGTTTTAGTTTAAAACACTGGCAGAAAAAAATAAAGGGAGTAGTGTGGCCAGCCATTTAGAGTCTTGGTGAAATAGAGTTTTTAAGATTCACAACTTTTGTTTTATAAACAGTTTTTTGATAGCCTAAAAGGACATCTTCACCTAGAGGTCCTAAAGTTTATTATGTACTAAAAATATAAAAGTAATTCCTAGGAGAAATTACCTGAGAGGTTAGAAGAAGCTAAGACAGAAAACAAAGATTACATATTGCCCCTTTAAAGAACAAGTGTTTCGCCCTTTATTTTTTAGTTTATCTAATTCACAAAAAATGAAAAAATGCCTGCTTCTCCTTTTTACCTTGAATGGATTATTTTTCTCTAAATATCAGTAAAATATCAGCATAAGATAAATTAATTTGAATTTAAAATAACACTGAACCAACATGGGGTCAGCTGCTGAGACAATGGTGTAAGGGGTGCTGATGCTGAACTTGCTGATAATTCTGTCACCTGGTGCATATGTTGACATAGAGACTGATGAGAGGGCAGGCTTGGATATATCAAAGAGGCTGACAGTAATAAAAACTAGCAGCAGCACATGAGAGAGTTGAGAAAAAGCTGGGAATACAACTGCTATACAATCACATAGGGCATAGGCTTCTTACATTTTGACCCATTAGTTATTGCAATGCTGATATGAGGCACTCGTGTACATGGAGACAAGGAACGAAGTGAAGATGGAAGGAGTTCACCTTGTTCACCTCTAAAACTCCAGCAAAGGGAATTAAAAGGCTGGGGCTTGCAGCTTATTAAAGATACTATTTTGAAAAGGATTGGTCTTAGTCACTAAGGAACTCTCCTGAAAACTGCACTTCACAGCAGGGTCTTTAGGCTCAAGAAGATGGGAAATGCACAGTAATCTTAGATTATGAATAAAGGATTTTGAATATTAATGGGTATTGGTTATTTTTAAGACAGAAGAGTCTCAATAATTCAAAACTCTTGTTTAGAACTTAAAGTATATAAGAAAAATGTTTTAGCAAAAATTTATCTTTTTACTTTTTACAATGAGATGCTGAAATATTTAATGGAACAAATGTTTTGTAAATATCCTGAAACATTTTGCACTTATTCTCATTAAAAATGTATATGCTAATTGCAAATAAATTCTAATCATTTATTACTGAACATTGCATAACAATACATATGGGAAAAATGTTGCTCTATTTTGAAATATTATAAAGAGCTTGAAAATAATACAGTATTCCCTCAATTATCACAGGTATTATGTTCTAGACCCCCCTGTGATAGGTGAAAATCTGCGAAGTAGGAACCTTACATTTATTTTAGTATTTGTATATATTTTAAGGCTTTATAAACCCTTCCCACACACTTATAAACCATTCCCAGTCCCTTATTAAGCTTTCCCACACTCTTATAAACATTACTTATGTTCTTAAACATATTCTACACTCTTAAACCTACATAATTTTAACAATATACATATACAGTACTGCAAAACCCCACCATATAGCAAAAAGTCTGCGATAAATAATTAAATATAATATTTTTTAAAACCCCGCGATACAGTGAGGCCATGATAAGTGAACTGATAGAGAGGGACAAATGTACTGCTTTATTTTAATTCAATTTCATAATAAAACACTTAACTGGATTAGGTTGACTTAGATTGGTGTGCCCTGTTTTGTTTAAGACACTGTGATTTTGTTACTTATTTAAGAAATAGTTAATAAATAATTTTCTATAATTTTTGCAAGCTTATAGGTAGGGGAAGCTCTATTAAAATAATGAAGAGCTTAATAATATTTCTTTCTTTTTCTGGTAAAAAAGGAAAAGAGGTAATCCAATAAATATAGAGATTGTCTTTGATGCTTTAAAATAACCAGGTTTATGAAATATTTTCACTATTTGTCTGATAAAAGGACACCTCTCCAAAGTGTATGTCCTAGTATTTTAAAGCATATTGAATTCCCTGGCAGAATGACTGCATTCAAATATTTAAATAGATACAGAAAATCATTATTTCTGCTTCCATGAGGGAAAGGTCCATCAAAGTTATCACCACCACCACAACAAAAACTATTTAATTTGAAAAAGTTTTGCACTCATTCACTAAACTATAGCATTTTATGACTAGACTACTAAAATGACCGCATTGAGCTTTTATGTCCCTGCCTAACTTTTCTTTAAGCATCCCCTATATTATATTGTTTTGCTCAAAAGCCTTACGAAACATGACTTCTTCAGCCCACTTACAGAGCACGCCTTATCTATATAAAATGGGCATTTTTCCTGCTTGTCTACTGCCCCCAATTCACAGAGTCCAGGAGGACTGTTAACTAACCTTGCCATGATCCCCCACTTTTCTTCATAACTGATGCTCACATCAGGAAAAGTACATATATGTATACATATCTTTGTGCTTAAAATAAAGATGAATATTGGATGGAGGGAGCAGTATAAAACATATGAGACAACAAGGATGCCAGCCTGTTAAATCAAGCATGCCATTGTCTGGGGACAGCCAACTGACCTTGAGTCTGCAAGATCCTTCCCCATGTGGGAATGCCACCCTCCCCTTCACACCTCCACTCTTATTAGGGATTTCTGGACCCAAGGGTAGGTAGGACGATGACCATGTCCAGCTGGAAGCAACAAGAGGAGCTCAATACCTTTGCCCATTGTTCTTTATAAGATTATAAAGAGTCTTAAGTCTGAGAGGGAGGGATTGCTATTTTTTATTGTTAAATTAATTAATTAATTAATTAATTAAAAAAGAAGAAGAAGAAGAATATATGAAAGGGTGAAGCCAGAGAACTTGTATGTACAACCCATGGGCATGGACTTGTGGGGAGGATTGTTGGGGGAGGGGTGGTGCTTGGCAGAGGGGAGAAAAGGGGTAAAATGAAACTATTGTAACAATATAATCAATAAAATATACTTAAAAAACATGAGATCTCACAAGATATAAGATTATCTCTGTTGCTTTGCTTTGTTGGGAAAAGAGAAAGGGGAGCTAATAAATATATCTTTTGTTATTAGAAGAAAGGTGTGAGTGTGTGTATGAGAAAGAGAGAGAGGTAGGGAGTTATTTGAATTATTTTCATTAAAATATTTCTGGAGGAAACAGGAATATTAATATTTAGAATTTCTTTTAATTCTCATGTTTAATATTCTTTAATTTATTGTTCTGAGGAAGATTATAAACATCATCAAATAAAGCTAACTAGAAGGGTGAGCTTATATGTTTTGTCTAAATTACAAAAGTAGATTCTCCCTGAGGTCCATTAAGTACATCATTCTTTTGTAGCAGAAACAGAGTATTTTTATTTCTCATCTGGTAGTAATACATATATCATTCCTTATCCACCACATGGCCAAATTTCATATGGTTCTGTTGCAGAGGAAGCTAACAGAATAGAAGCTAACTTTAAATGGAAATGGGGACAAGGGAAGGAAGGGACTCATACAGAACATAGGGTCTGGGGTAAAAAAGACAGGATGGCATATTCTATAGTTTCCATCAGCATTTTTTATTTCTTAGCCCTGCCACTACGTAGTTATAAAAAATAAGGCAAATTATTTACTCAATTATTTAGAATTTTCTTTGAAGAAACATCACAACTCTTCAATTTGGGATATTAGGTTGTAGGTGCATTCATATGAAATAATTTAAAGCTACTTATGTTCTACATTTCAGTTTATCCTGAAAATATGAGTATTTACATTCTTTCATTTTCTCCAGAACTGGTTGTCAACCAATTGCACTGAACATATCAAAGGACCTAACTTTTTTCTTCTTTTGACCCAAGAACTCTCCCCTTACAAAAACCCTGGTATCACTGACTTCAATATTGTCAACTTTAACTCATTTTAGATGTTTCAGAGAAAATCACTTGGAGATAAATACGATGTAAAAAATAATAAAGTTCCCCATCACTAACTTTCAGGGAACAAAAAATATTTAAAAATTAATCTGGAGTAATGGGAGAAATTAAAAAGATGCAGCAGTGATAACGATGGGCATTTTAAATAAACAGAATGTAGTCTCGAATGTACATTCCAAGGAGTGGACTATTTAAATGGGTTTTACATTATTTGTTGATAAATACCATAAATATGCAGACTAAAATAACGAAAAGGGGGTTTTATACCAAAGCAGACATAACGAGCGGAAGTTAATTCATCACAACTTTCACACATTGTCTTTGCAGGCAGTTGACCTGGCCCAGCACATTATCTGTTTGACTCACTGAGTCACAGCAGTTAATGGAATTTAATACATATTTGTTGTTGCCATGGTGATGCGATATTCTCAGGCATGTCATGTTCACAGATCAGTAGTAGCAGCAGCACTGTTGCAGGCACACAACTCATTTCAGTGTTTGACCATCAACGGGAATTTTGTCTGCAGTCAGTCTGTGAGAAAGGAAGTTGCTATAGTGAAGGAGCGTCAGAGCTCGGCGACGAGTCTTTCCTTCTTCCTTTGTCACTGCAGTGCTATTACCATTAAAATAACCTTGAATTTTCATGAATTCACTCATTCACAAACACTGTCAAAAAAGGTGCAAGAGTTCAAGAAAACCCAAGGGGTCAAAGAGAGCACTAGTTTTAAATCTGTGCCTATTGAACCTGGAAGTGACATCGTCTGTTAGATACAATCTTATTCTTACCATAGCAAATCAAATCGTGCTGACTGGCACCAACATCCAAGGCAATTCATCACCATGAAAGGTGACTGGGAGCAAAGAGGTCATATCCTTTGTGGCACTGCTCTGAGAAATAGACACAGACATGTGTGGGAATATTCTACAATGAATAGATTTCTTCCAAAAGAGAAAAGCAAGTCCTGCCAGCAATCTATAAAGGGAGTGCATATTCTATGCTATAGATATATTCAGATTTCAAACCAAAGGTGTGATTAGGGGGCTTTTAAGGTCTAAATTGTTTAAATGAGTCACAGGTATTGTATAAGACGTTCTTATTTATTTATAAGGAGTGATAAAGTGGAAGAAAATGCATTTTCAGAAAAGTGTTTTTTGCTGGTTGGAAATAGGCTTTTTTGTTAAATTATATATAATTTCCATGAAGCACAAAATATGCAAGTACATCAGGCAAATTTAAAAACACTTCTGTAAATGTTTATCTATATTGTCCAATACAGAGTCTAGAATTACTTATTACAAAATAGCTTTGCATTTTCTTAGGACCCTTTTTCAGGCTGGGCTGTGTTGCTGTGGCATCTGGAGACAGCAAATAACTTGCCAAAACACAGAAAATGACAATGAAATTTGGTTCTGTGGATAGAAAACTGAAATCAGAACCAGTACTTCCTTAATGAGGATAACAAGCTGCCATTTGTGTTTGCATGGGCTGGGGCACACTGGGCAAGGCAGGAACTCACTAAGTATGTTTGTTTCTCTTCTTTTATTTTCTTATTTTATTTTATTTATTTTAAAGTATATTTTATTGATTATATTGTTACAATAGCTCCAATTCTTTTCCCCTTTGGCCCCTCTACCAAGCACTCCTGCTCCCCCAGCAATCCTACCCCCCCCTTAGTTCACATCCATGGTTAATGCATGTAAGTTCTCTGGCTTCAACCTTTCCTATATTAGTCTTTTTTTAAAATAGTTAATTAATTAATTTTTTATAACATCAGAAAATAACAATTCCCCCTCTTGGCCTTAAGACACTTTATAATCCTATAAAGCACAATGGGCAAAGGTCTCGTGCTCCTCTAGCTGCTACAAGCTGGACATGGTCATCGCCCTACCTACCCTTGAGTCCAGAAATCCCTGATAAGAGTGGGGTGTGGAGAGGAGGGTGGCTTTCCCACATGGGGAAGGATCTTGCAGACTCAAGGTCAGTTGGCTGTCCCCAGACAATGGCATACATGATTTAACAGGCTGGCATCCTTGTTGTATTCTGGGGGCAACACACTTGGCAACAGGATTAAAAGGCATCATTTAATCCATAACCACTAGATGACAAAAGGCAGGTATTACTTTTGCATTGTCCCATATTGGGGAAAAAAAGAACTTCTTTGGAGGAAGGTGTGCAAGGCACGTCACACCTGTCCAAACTCCTTTTGTCTGCTATACTTAGTTTGGGCTGAGGGGAACATTTTAGGTTTTCCACCTCTCAGACCTCTGAGCCCTTTCTGACCAAGCCATCAGTATAGAAAAGAGAAATCAGTTTTAAAGTGAAGCCCGCAGACCACTTCATACTTCACCCACTCAGCCACTTAGTTCAGCCAAACTATTGAGTCTCAGGAGGCAGTGATGCAGACAGGATTCAGTGAGGCCGATACATGCAGATAATCACTCAGGTAATGAGATCTAGGCTTATGCTCTATGAAAACAGAACACACATGTTAATTTATGCAACATAACCCACAATCCAGTCTCTAAGTCTGCAAAACTGTCTTATTGAAAAGACATCTAGTTGCAAGGCATTTGGCATTCTTCTTGCCTGTAAATTAAGCATCTTTGATGATGTCACAGACCTAGGTTAACTTTCAAATGAAAACAAACTTTAAATGAAAATAAACTTTAAAGACAGTTAGCTGCACTAGTTTATACTCTACCACTGAGCATTGTGATTTTCCTTGAATTGTAATTTTTCTCAAGATTACCCTCCTTGTCATTAAAGGGACTGCATTAAGTCCAGTTTTAATTTATCCTGTTCATTTGCATAAACACAACAAAAGTAGCAAGTGATTGCATATGATCTTTACATCTGCTTTGCTGGAACTTACACAAGGAACCTTTAGGATGACTTTCAGCTTGCCCTTCAGGGCACAGGAGCTGAGCCACATACCTGCCATTCAGCCTTGCCTGTAAACACTTGTCTTTTCCATGTCTTTCGGGTTTTCCATTGTGCCTTAAGGTCCCTTCCAGCTGTCTTTCAGGAAAGCTACCTTCGTTCCTTCCCTGGAAAGTTGCCATGAACTGCACAATCAACTAAGGTACCAGGCCTTTTTTCTCATGGGCTTTTATAACCTTCAAAAGTCAATCCCAGTACCTCAGGGCTTTTTGGAAACAACCAGAGCCCAAGTATGCTTCCTTTAGGCATGACATTCCAGTCTAAGTCCTGGTCAACAAAACCTCTATTAACAACTGATCTTATCAGTTTTATGCAAAGAATCTTATGTCATTACTTACTTCTTCAGAATGCCAAATTCTGGAGGGATTAGGTAGGGAGACAAATATACAGTGTGAAGGAAAATTCTTGTCCTTCTAATATTCACTAAAATTGCATTTCTATACTTTACATTTTCTTTTGTTCACTTTCCTACTTGTGACGGTTTTTTCTGGGGGGGGTGGGTTTGCTGACTCAATTATTAATTTAATTTGTTTTCATTTTTTTGCCCCACTAAAAATTTTTGTTTGTTTTTCTATTACAGTTGTTTCATTTTTTTCCCTGTTGCTTCCCTGCGCCCAGCCCACCCCTTCTCCCACAGTCACTCCCAACCCAGTTGTCTATGTTCATGGGTCATTTATACCTGTTCTTTAACTAGACCCTTCCTTTTCTTACCCCTTTCTGTCCCTCCCCCTCTCCCTTTGTCATTGTAAGTCTACTCCTTGATTACATACCTCTGGTTCAATTTTGCTCATTTGTTTGTGTTGTTCATTAGTTTCCTGTATTAGGTGATATCAAATGATATTTTTCTGTCATTGCCTGACTTATTTCACTAAGCATAATTCTCTCTAGTTCCATCCATGTTGTTGCAAATGGTAGAAGTTCCTTCCTTTTTCTGCTACATAGTACTCCACTGTGTAAATTTACCACAGTTTTTTGATCCACTCATCTACAGATGGGCAGATGGTTTGCAGCACTTAGCTATTATAAATAGTGCTGCTATAAACATAGGGGTGCATAGCTTCCTTTGAATCAGTGTTTCAGGATTCTTCAGATATAATCCTTGCAATGGAATGGCTGGTTCAGAAAGCAGCTCCATTTTTAGTTTTTTGAGGAAATTCCATATTGTTTTCCATAGTGGCTGCACCATTCTGCATTCCCACCAGCAGTACACTAGGGTTCCTTTTCCTGCACATCTTCGCCAGCACATGTTGTTTGTTGATTTGTTGATGATGGCCATTCTGACTGGTGTGAGGTGGTATTTCTTTGTGGTTTTTATTTGCATCTCTCTGATGGCTAGTTATGTTGAGCATTCTTTCATATGCCTATGGAACCTCTGTTGGTCCTCTGAGGAGAAGAATTTGTTTAGGTCCTTTGCCCATTTTTAAATTGGGTTGTTTCTCTTCTTGGTGTTGAGTCATATATGTTCTTTATATATTGTGGAGATCATTCCCTTGTCTGAGGTATCATTGGCAAATATATTTTCCCATATGGTTGGTTCACTTTTCATCTTGCTGATGTTTTCTTTTGCTGAACAGAAACTCTTCAGTTTGCTGTAGTCCCATCTGTTTATTCTTTTCTTCATTTCCCTTGTCTTAGGAGATGTATCAGTGAAAATATTGCTACATGGGATATCTGAGATTTTCCTGCCTGTGTTTTCATCTAGAGCTTTTATGGTGCCATAGCTTACATTTAAGTCTTTGATCCATCTTGAGTTTATTCTGATGTGTGATATAAATAGGTGGTCTAGTTTAATTTTTTTTTGTGCATCTCTGTCCAGTTCTTGCAACACCATTTGTTAAAGAGGTTCTTCTCACTCCATTTTATGTTCCTTTACATTTGGTCTAATATTAGTTGACCATATAAACCTGGGCTTTTTCTAGGCTTTCTATTCTGTTCCATTGATCTATATGTCCATTCTTATGCCAGTACCAGACTGCTTTGATTACCATGTCTTTGTAGTATAATTTGGTAACAGGTAGTGTGATTCCTCCTACTATGTTCTTCTCATTTAAGATTGCTGTGGCTATTCAGGTTCTTTTATTGGTTCCATATAAATTTTTGAAGTATTTGTTCTAAGTCTGGGAAATAATCCATTGGTATTTTAATAGGGGTTTCACTGAATCTATAAACTGCTTTGGGTAGGATGGACACTTTAATTATGTTGATTCTTCCCATCCATGAACGTGCTATATGCTTCCATTTATTTCTATCTTCCTTAATTTCTTTCTTCAGTGTTATGTAGTTTTCTGAGTACAGGTCTTTTACCTCAGTGGTTAAGTTTATCCCTAGTTACTTTATTTTTCTTGTTGCTATAGTAATTGGATTTTTTTCTAGTTTCTATCTCTGATATTTTATTGTTGTTGTACAAAAATGTGTTTGATTTCTCATTATTGACTTCATACCCTGCTCTTTTGAGTAGTTTTTTCATGGAGTCTATAAGGTTTTCTATGTACACTACCATGTCATCTGCAAATAATGACAGTTTTACCCTTTCTTTTCCAATTTGGATGCCTTTTACTTCTCTTTCTTGTCTAATTACTGTGGCAAGAATTTCCAAGAGTATGTTGAACAGGAGTGGGGAGAGTGGACATCCTTGTTTTGTTCCTGACCTCAGGGGGAATGCTTTCAGTTTCTGCCCATTGAGTATGATGTTGGCTTCAGGTTTCTCATATGTGGCCTTTATTATATTGAGGTATGCTCCCCTTATTCCCATTTTGCTGAGTGTTTTCACCATAAATGGATGTTGTACTTTATCAAATGTTTTTCTTCATCTATTGATATGATCATGTGGTTTTTGTCTTTCATTTTGTTTATCGGTGTATTACGTTTATTATTTGTGAATATTAAACCATCCTTGCATCCCTTGGGTAAATCTCACTTGTTCACAGTGTATGATCTTTCTAATGTGTTGCTGAATCCAGTTTGCCAATATTTTGTTGAGGATTTTAGCATCTATGTTCATCAGCAGTATTGGCCTGTAGTTTTCTTTCTCTGTTATGTCTTGACCTGGTTTTGGAATTAGGGTAATACTGGCTTTATAGAAATCGTTTGGATGTCGTCCATCTTCTTGGATTTTTTGGAATAGTTTGAGAAGGATAGGAGTTAGTTCTTTCCAAAATGTTTTGTAACAATCACCTGTGAAGCCACTTTGTGCAGGGCTTTTGTGTGCTGGGAGTTTTTGATTACTGATTCAATTTCACTAGTTGTTATTGGTCTGTTCAGGCTTTCTACTTCTTGATTCAGTTTTGAAAGATTATATGTCTCCCCAAATTTGTCCATTTTATCTAGATTTTCATATTTTTTGTGATACAGTTGTTCATAATAATTTCTTACAATCCTTTGTATTTCTGTGGTATCAGTTGTAATTTTTTCTCTTTCATTTCTGTTTTTTTTTTTTTATTTGTGTCCTCTCTTTTTTTTTTTCTTGGTGACCCTGGTTAAAGGCTTGTCAATTTTGTTGATCTTTTCAAAGAGCCAGCTCCTGGTTTTATTGATCTTTTTAATTCTTTGTTTAGTCTCTATGTCATTTAATTCTGCTCTGATCCTGATGATTTCCTTCCTTCTACTCCCTCTGGGCTTGTTTGTTCTTGTTTTTCTAGTTCTTGTAGCTGTAGGGTTAGATTTTTTTATTAGAGTTTCTTCTATCCTTTTCAGTTAGGCCTGTATTGCTATGAACTTTCCTCTCAGGACTGCTTTCACTGTATCCCATAGGATTTGGGTTGTTGTGTGTTCATTATCATTTGTAACAGAAACTTTTATTTCTTCCTTGATGTCATTGTTAACCCATTAATTATTTAATATCATGTTATTCATTCTCCATGAGTTTAAATGTCTTTGGGTTTTTTCCTTGAGGTTGATTTCCTGTTTCAAGTATTGTGATCTGAGAAGATGCTTGATATAATTTCAATTTTATTGAATTTTTTGAGGCTTGTTTTGTGTCCTATCATGTGGTCTACCTCTGAAAATGTTCCATGTGCTCTTGAATAAAGTATATATTTTGCTTCTTTGGATAAAAAGTTCTCTATATATCAACTAAGTCCATTTTATCTAATGTTGTTCAGTGCCTCAATATTTTTGGTGTTTCTTTGCTTCAAAGATCTGTCCATTGTTGACAAGGGGGTGTTAAAGTCCCCTGCTATGAGTGCGTTGCTGTCTGTATCCTTTTCGAAGTCTTTCAAAATTTTCCTTATTCCCATGTTGGGTGCATATATGTTTACAAGGGTAGTATCTTCTTGGTAGATTTTTTCCTTAAGTATTATGAAATGTCCTTCTTTGTCTCTTTTTATGGCCTTTGCTGTGAAAGCTGTTTTTGTTTTTTTTTTTTATATAGGTATCACTAACCTAGCTTTTTAATATTTCCTGTCCATTTGTTTGAAATATTTTTTTCCATCCCTTCACTTTCAATCAGTGTAGATATTTTGTTCTAAGATGGGTCTCTTGTAGACATCATATATGTGGATCATGCTTTCTAATCCATTCAACTACCCTATGCCTTTAGATTGGTGCACTTAACCCATTTACATTTAAGGTTATTACTGACAGATACTCATTCATTGTAATTTGGCCTCTTTGTATTTGTGTTCATCTCTGTCTCTCTCTGTTTCTTCATCTTCTTAAAGCAAACCCTTTACCATTGCTTGCAGTGCTGGTTTGGTGGAGATGTATTTTTTTAGGCTTCTTTTCTCTGGGAAACTCCTTATTTCATAAGATATTCTTGGCTGTAAGCCTTTTTTATTTTTTCTTCATTGATTGGAATATTTTTTGCCATTCCCTTCTGGCTTGTAGTGTTTCTGTTGAAAAATCTGATGATAGCCTTAGTGGACCTCCCTTGTATGTTATTAGCTGTTTCTCTCTTGCTGCTTTAGGATTCTCTCTTTGTCTTTGAATGTTGCCATTTTAATTATAACGTGTCTTAAAGTTGGTCTGTGGGGATTCATCTTCATTGGGACCCTCTGTCCTTCCTGGACTTGTGTGACTTTTTCTCTCCTCAAGTTAGGAAAGTTTTCTTTTATTAGTTTTTCAAACTGGTTTCCTAGCTCCTGCTTGTCTTTCTCTCCTTCTGGTATTCCTATAATATAGATATTATTATGTTTCATGTTCTCTTGCAGTTGTCTTAAAACTTCTTCATTCTTTTTCAGTCTTTTTTCATTTTGTTGCACTGTCTGGGAATTTTTTTCTACGTTGCCCTCCAGCTCACTGATACAATCTTCTGCTTCCTCTAGCTTGCTTTTAATTCCTTCTACTGTGTTCTTCAATTCAGAAATTGTATTCTTCATTTCCTCCTGGCTCTTATTGATAGCTTCTATGTCCTTTTCCATGCTAGCGTAATTCTCAGTAAGTTCCTTGTAGTTTCCCTGGAGTTCTTTATAGTTTTCTTTGAGCTCACTGATCTCATTGAGCTTCCCTATAATCTATCTTTGGAATGCCATGTCTGATTATTTTCTTCCTTCTATTTCATTTAGCACTCTTTCTGGAGATTCCTCCTTTTCTTTCAGTGGGGGTTGTTTCTCTGTCTCCCCATTTTTTGTGACCCTTCTTGTTTACTGCTGCTTCTTAGATTGATCTGCACTTCCTGGATCTTCCCCTGGTGGCGTCAGATCATGTACTAGTCTGGGCCTAGGCAGCCTGTTGGAGACTACCAGAGATCTACTGCCTTTGTCTCTCTCCTTTAGTTGTTAATCTATTCAATCTGTGACCAGCCATCAGGCTTAAGCGCTGAGGGCAGGGCAGATTAATTCCTGCAGTTAGGGCTTTTGCTTTCCCACAGGCTGACACCACTTGGAGGGGAACTGTGTGCCTGCCATATGGGGAATGAGTCAGCAATGGGACCCAGTCGGCTGTTCACTCAGTTCTCTCCTCAAAGCCACTGCCCTAAATTCTCCCCAAGCATCTCTAGTCCTCTCTGCCCTCCCTCTGCTTGAGCCCAGGGTAAGTGGGTGCCAAAATATTTTTATATGTGATCAGCTTAAGAGCTCTTTTTCTCCAACTGTTTCTTTCAGGCCTGCAAAAAATCCTGTGGCTTTTTAGTTTTCACAGCTGGATGTTATTTTACTTTCTGCTCTATTGTTGTAGGCTGGGATGCCCAGCTGGGGGTTTAGATCCTGCCCTTCTCAGGGGGAACCTCCAGCTGCTGAGCTGTTTCTCAGTCTCTTCAGCTGCCACCCGTGGGAGTCCAGCCAGCCATTTTACATCTCTGCACTTCCCACCAGTCACATTGTGATGAAGTGGCCTTTTCTGTCTCTCTGTGGTTATAAGACTTCTCTCCAGCTACTGTTCAGTTGGTTATTCCAGATGATTTCTCCACAGTTAAGTTGTAGTTCCAGATTGGTCCAGGGAGGAAGTTAGTGTAGCTTCCACTTACTTCTCCGCCATATTGGATCAGGTGTTTCTCTTCTCCTGCTGCAGTTCAAGGAGGCTATGTTGCTGAAGTTGGTCAGAATTTAAGGTTGTATGCACTCTGGTTTCCTGCAGATGCTTGACTTGAGGTCCCTCAGAGAGCAAGTGTGTAGGAAGACAACCTATGTTACTCATTCTGTGTTTGAGAATGATACGGTGAAAGCTTATCCTCTGTCTATCTGGGCCATGTGGTTCAAGATAGGGATGTGTATTGAAATACCACAAAGTAGAGTCTTCCCTTATGTCTATGATTATGTGAGTTATAGAGAAATGGCATTGGAGAACTCAATGACAGCAAAAACACTTAATATTAACAAAACCACCGATTGTTAAAAATGACTTGTCAGATTTTCTTCCAAAACCCTTAGAAAATGAAACCCTATAACTCTAAGAATAGTTAAGGATTACTTTGTTTTGGACATAGAGAAACCTGTGGATAAATAAGTCTCTCACATATAAATACTAATTTACTTTTTAATGAATTACAAATTATAGTTAAATGACATGTGAAGAGCTATATGTTGAATAACATCAGATGTTACTTTCATTGTACCAGTTTAATGACATTGAAATATAAGGAAATGACCCCAAATGGAGAAAAAAAGCAAAAAGAAAAATAAGTGAGAATGACAGAGTAAGAGTTTTGAAAGCTTTAATCACCTTATAGATTAATCAGAAAGGGTTGAAAGACACAGGTCAGAGAGAGTACTAGTGGGGAAAAAAGACAGAGAGACAACCCTGCTAAAATTACCTACATAGGAACCTAAAGGAAAAAGAAGGCCATGGGGATGGAACCTAGCGAGTGAGTCCTATACACACAGGACGCTTGTCTAAGGCATTCACATATCCTAATTCTCAAGTCAGTATTACAGTTTAAACAAACAGATAAATGAAAAAACAAAAACAACCTCCTCTCTTTTTTTAAAGATTAAGAATTAAAAAAGAGACTGGCCTTTTTTCCACTCCACCACTTTTCCCTTTATTTTAGGACTAAATAAAGCTCATTCAGTGCCATAGAAGGTACCACTGTCATCCACTATGCTCAACTTTCAGACTAACATGGAGCCCAAGCCCCAGAATGGCTTGCTCTGTCACTCAGGACTAAGGGTGCTGTTAACTGTGTATATGTGAAAATTGCAAGCACTTACTTAGAGTCATTATACCCTATGTCATTTTTTCTCACCATTCACATCCCTTAATGTAATAACTCCACTACCCAAGAATGCTAGGGTAATAGGGCTTACTCAGAATTACTCATTTACCAC
Organism: Furipterus horrens; assembly: GCF_987537825.1. Lineage (NCBI taxonomy): Eukaryota > Metazoa > Chordata > Mammalia > Chiroptera > Furipteridae > Furipterus > Furipterus horrens. Next base: position 79,628,583 of record NW_028327176.1, on the reverse strand, counting down.
AAACACAATGATGGTGGTGGTGGTGGGTGGGGCTGTATCAGGAACATTATTAGACTCACATCTAATATCAGTCATAATTTGTTTACACATGCAGTATCCTAAATCAAGTCCAACTAAATACGTAATTTGTACAATCAGTGCTAAATGAAAATGCAGAGCCCCTTGTTATAAAAAGAAAAGAGAGGGGAAAAAAGGAAATAAAATAAAAAATAAAAAAAAGGAAAAGGAAAAGAAAAAAGAATTTTTTACTTCCACGGAAAATCTGTTTCTTGATCTGTCATGGTTGTTTTTTATTTAGCATTCCAAGCCACACTCTCTTTGGCACAGTTATAATTGCAGGATGAGAACAGACTCTCAAAGTTGCTCGTGGTCCCACCCTCCATGTGCCCAGGACTCTGCCAGGGCAGAAGGTAGTATTGGTCACTGGGTGGGGGCAGAGGGAGGCAACTTAGAATCCAGTTGAGGAGGTGAGACCACAAAATGAGACGCAAAGTTCCCACAACCTGTTCCATTGCCTGGTTTCACTTAGAAAAACATGAAAATCAAAGATAAAATTATTGAAAATTTCAAGACAGTGTCAGCAGAGCATTAAATGAAGTATGGGCCCTATTCTGAGCATGGGCCCTATGTGATTTCACTAATCCTATAGGCCCATGAAGCTGGCCCTACTTCTGATACAAAAATTATGTGTAGTTTTAGGTTATTCAGGATTCAAATGCTTCTTCCTCTACATGTTTTGAGAAATAACAAGAATATAAAAGAAATGAAATATTCTCCATTAAAACAGATTTGGCAGGTGTGAGGGTTATGTTGGTTGTTTCAAGCTTTCTAATTTTCTCTTTGGTTGATATATTAAAAGACAAGTTATATTTACAATGGATGGAATTATTGTGGTACAATGTTTATAACATGTATTTCTTCAAGTTATTCAGAGGCCATGATTTTTTAAAACCTGTTAGGGATTTATGTGGGATCACCTGTGCAAAGACAATAGAGTCTGTCAGGTTCCCTCACCCCAGATGCCCAGGCATGGGCTGCTTAGAGATAATAATTAGATTTGCATGCCCAGCGCACTCGCAGTTATATAAGCACTGATGTCATATTTTGGTTAGTAGCCAGCTTTGTCTATGAGTAGTATAGAAGTGGCTGTCAGTGGGGAGGAGTGTGGGGCAGACAGTGAAGGGCACATGTGAATACTGTATTGGCTTCAATAAAGGAAATGTCAGGGATTCCAACCTTGCTTCGCATATTCTTCCGATTGCTGGACAAGAGTCTGCCTTTGTTTCCACGACAATTGGCATAGATGGCAGGACTCACAGCAACCCACCTTGTGAGCTGAGGCAGAGACAGTGAAGTAGTGAGCTGGGATAGAGGCTGCACTTCCCCATGTGGAGCTGCAAGCGGTGACAGATGGTACTTCATGATGCAGCGAGGTCCCTTCAGTCTGAGAAGGAAGAAGACTTGGAAGCTCCAATCCACAGGCTGGGAGCAAGTCTTCAGATGACAGCATTGTGGCAGGATCCCAGGCAATCTGGAGTAGAGTTCACGCGGAGGGAGGCAGGAAGGGGTGGCCCACCACCAGTGCCTAGCACTCAGTGGCAGGTCTCCTTCTGACTTGAGCTACGCCTTAGGACTGGCCTGGTTAGTAGCACTCCTGAAATGATAGAGAAAGCCCTGCAGGATGTGGGCAAGAGCCTAGCGAAGTTAAGCCCTAGGGCGGTGGTGGTTTTGGTTGGTTGAATTTTCTTTGCAGCCATGTGAGCCAGAGCTAGGACAGGGAAGGCGGTCCTGGATGCGGCCGCAGAGATGACAGTCCTGGAGGTGGTGGCGGCGAAAGGCGCAATTGAAGATGAGGTCACTTGAGTGACAGCCCAGCTCTCCCCACTCCCCAGGTTGCAACTGAGGACTGGGAAGAAGAGGGCGAGGAGCTGACTTCCCTATGTGCCCGCCCTGTTATAGTGAGGAAAATGAAATCCTAGCAGTGGTCTGGGGAGCCTCTGATGGTGTGCCCCCACTTTAGAATGTAAGGGTGGATAGCATTTTGCTTTCCAGACAGGATCTGTATATTGAGTTACAGCTGATGTTGCAAAAGCTGGGAACTTATTATGTTAATAGTGTTATGTTAACTTCTAACTTTCTTACAGGTTTACAATCTGCTGCATCTGTTCACTGAAATGTTTGCAGCAGTGAGAGTAGGATAGCTCAGACTCCCACACTTGCCAAGTAGGGGGCTTATCTGCAGCAAAGAAACACTCTCTCCACTAGCCCTTTGTGGGCTGAGCTGCAGAAGGTAAAGAGTGAACCCATATATGTGACCCACGCCCAGATGTGGGTGGGTCTTCTAGGGGACTAGGGTCCATAGCAGAAAGCAGAAAGATCAATAGGGAGCTGCATGCAGCTGTAGGCTGATTAGCACTTCCAGTGACCCCAGAAGAAGAAAAGGGCAAAGCTACCGGGGCTTGTGACCTGAGAGACCTGTTCTGTGTGTCTTGAAGACCACATGACTGTGCCAGTTGCCTCCCGAGAAGAGGAAGGGATACAGGAGCAGGATGCATTCTCCTGTGTGGGAACCCTGAGAAGTTCCCAGGGCCTGAGGCCCATATAGATAGTTATGGGGGGTGGGGTGCAGTGTGAAAGTGAAGCCTGTGCAACTTTCACCTGGCATTGGACTGCTGCCCCCACTCTAGTATACTGTCTGTGTCCCCTACTCCTGAGTATATCTTGGGCATTGATATGTGTCAAGAGCTGTAGCTTGTAGCTACAGGCCACTGTGGGGGAGTTCCACCTACGAGTGTAGGTAGTGAAGGCTGTGAAGGCCATTCTGCAGGGGCATGCTGAGCATCTCCTGGTGCAGCTGCTGCCCCATGATGGGTGACAGCAGCTGGGTAGTGCTTGCTGCACTAGAGCATTTGTATGCTGCTTATGGGCAGCCCCTGTTTATTGAAAGTGATCAGGTAGCACATATCACGGGGATCCAAGTGCACAGTGGGCCCTAGACATGCTTACTACCTCCCAGTGTAGGGTGTGTGCCCTAGTAGGAGCTAAATAATATATATATATTATATATATTAATATATATATATCCCTGATGCTCACCACAATATTAGCCAAGCCCTGCAGGCTCTGTCCTCTGAAGCACATACCACTGAACGCCTGACCGGCAATCCATTTCAGGAATAGTGAGCATCCTTGAGCTCCAGATGGAGGCTGACCCTTGCTATAATAAGGTGCATTGCTTGTTTCTTACTTACTTGTTGTTGTACCCTTTATTGCTCTTATGATTTATGGGTACATGGCCCAATCCTCCCCACCAAGAGAGCTTTGCAGAAAGTGGATCTTGTGTAGATTTTAAAATGAAGAAGCCCAAAGGGGTCGAATGTGAGGACAACAGAGTCTGTCAGGCTCCCTCACCCTGGATGCCCAGGTGTGGGCTGCTTAGAGATAATAATTAGATTTGCACTCACAGTGAACTTGCAGTTATATAAGCATTGATGTCATAGTTTGGCTAGAAGCCGGTTTTTTCTATGCATAGTGTATAAGCTGTGGAGAGTACCAAGTAATGCATGGTGAATGGTGGAGGGCATGTGTGAATACTGCAATGGCTACAATAAAGGAAATGTCAGAGATTTTAACCTTACCTCACATATTCTTCCAATTGCCAGACAAAAGCCTTCCTTGGTTTCCATGACACCTGTCTATTGATATTGCTAGCCAATTCTCTTTATTCTTTCTTGTTTGCATCAACTCTCCTCTGAAACCAAAAATTTTTGAAAAGTTCTCAAAATAATATTTTCTTCATAATATCTACATGAGCATTTATGCTCCTATATATAAATTAACATAAGCCACGGAGGAAGCCTCTCATAGCTAAAGTGTCATTGCATGAATAGTATTGCTAACAGACACAAAGCAAAGTGAACACTGTATATAGTTAGTTCAAAAATAAAATCACAGGACACAAAATAAAACCTGTTATAGACAACAAGCAAGAGGCAATGTGTATTTTCTCAGATTCAATCCAAATACTTTGTTGTCCCAGGATTTTTAAAAACGTGACATTTCCTTTAAGTATTTGCTCATAGTCATTTGTTTGCAGCATATTTTTGTTCACTTTTATCCAACACAGGCTACAAATATGCCCTGCACTTAACCCAGTCTATTAATTTTGAAATGCCTAAAGCCAAAACTGACAGGAGAAAATATTTTTGAATTGGTACTCCAAAGGGCAGGAATAAGCTACTTGTTTCAGTAAAGATTCATAGCCACATTACGTTTCTTGCAGAAAATGTTAAGCTTTCCTTAAGAAAAAAAGAAGTTTTATAATAAAATTAAAAAAACTAATTTTTCAAAACTTTTGATGTGGGATCTGCATATGCTCTAGATGTGCACAGCAGTTATGCTCATATAAATGTTGGCCCCAGACTCTTATTCATATTGGAAATTTTAATTTTATTGTCCTAATATACATATTTTTGCTGATAAACCTCCATTTTACTCAGATATACATGAATTTCCCCTGGAGACTGTTGTTCCTACTGTCAAGTACTGAGTGAAATTTTGGCTACCATTTTCATAATTAATATTAATGCCTACAAGTTCTATAAAAATACAATTTTTTAAACTGTGATCCTATTTTTTTTTTTTTTACTGTCTCTTTATGTCCTGTAGAATACTATTCTTAAAATCAAGTCACTGGCCCTACATTTGCTGCAACTCTAATATTCCATATTTTATTTGTAAAGAAAGAGAGCCTTTGTACTTCTTACCCAAATAAAGGCTATATAAAGCAAGGGCTACCCTATCACAAAGCGCAGCTGGTGTTTGTATATTTGGTGTTATTTGCTTTCTAATTTTTATTCTTTACTTTTGTTCCCTATGCTTATGTGCCACATCAAAAAGATCTTTGCCAAGACCAATGACAAAAAGGTTTTCCCTAAGTTTTCTTCTAGTTTTAAAGTTTTGGGTCCTGTATTTAAGTCTTTAACCCAATTTGAATTAATTATTGTGACTAGTGTAAGTTAGAAGTCTAGTTTTATTCTTCTGCATCTAATAAGCCAGTATCCTCAGCACTGTTTATTGAAAAAAGTATCTGTTCTTCAGTGTATGCTCTTGGTGTCCTTGCCTAAATCTACTTGACATTATAACATGTCAGTTTATAGCTGAGCTATATTCTGTTCCATTGGTTTATTAGTCTGTTTTTAGGGTAATACACTGCTTATTTATTTTGACTTTTTTTTCTTTTTTAAATATGCTTTATTGATTATGCTGTTACAGTTGTCCCAATTTATTTTCCCTTTGTTCTCCACCAAATGAACCCCCTCCATCCAGTTGTCCCCCTCTTAGTGCATGCCCATTTGGTTGTGCATATAGTTCTTCTCAACATATTCCTGTCTACTCCACTCTCTCCTATTATGCTTCTTAATTCCTGTACCATCTTTCTCCCTTTCCCTCCTTCCTCCTCTTTGCTGACCTCTCCCCATAATGTTCCCCATACCTATAATTCTTTTCCCACTCTCGTTGCCTACTTAGTTTGCCTTTGTTTTGATTCCCTAGCTTCTGTTGTTGGTTGTTGTGATACAGTTTTCATTTTAATGTTCATAGTTTTGATCCTCTTTGTCCTAAACAAGTCCCTTTAACAATTCATATAACACTAGTTTGGATTTAAGGAACTTCTTCAGTTTTACTTCATCCTGGAAGCACTTTTCCTGCCCTTTTATTCTGAGTGACAGCTTTGCTGGATAGAGTAATTGTGGTTGCAGGTTTATGCTTTTCATTACTTTGAATATTTCTTGCCAGTCCCTTCTTGCCTGCAGTTTCTTTTAAGAAATCAGCTGAAAGTCTTATTGGGACCCCTTTGTATGTAATTCTCTACTTCTCTCTTGCTGCTTTTAAGATTATCTCTTTATCCTTAATTTTTGACATTTAGATTATAATGTGTCTTGGTGTGGTTCTCCCTGGGTCCAGTATTTTTGGAACTCTCTGTGCTTCCTGGACCTATAAGTCTATTTCCTTCCCCAAGTTCAGGAAGTTTTGCTTCATTATTTTTTCACATAATTTTTCAATTTCTAGTTCTTCTTCTTCACATTATGGCAACCTTATGATTCGATGTTGGCCCGCTTATAGCTCTCCCATAGGTTTCTGAGCCTCTCCTCATTTTCCTCACTTTTCATTTCTTCTTTTTGCACTGGTTGACTGTTTGTTTCTTCCCTATGTTCTGATTTGTTGATTTGATCTCTGTTTTTCTTTCCCTCACCACTTGTTTTGTATGTGTTTTTGTTCATTTCAGCAGGACTAGCCTTCATTTCTTCCCTGTCTTGTTTAAGATCTTCTGTTAGGTCTGTAAGCATTCTTCTAACCAAAGCTCTGAACTGTGCCTCAGAAAGATTTCCTATCTGCTGCTTCGTTAGATTAGATGTTTGCTGTCTGGTCAGCTGAGTCACCGGGGGAATCTCTATCATGATCTGTGCCATCCTGATAGTTTTGTGTTTACTTTTGCTTCCTGGGCGGGGCTGTCACACCTCTTATGCTATAGGGGGCGGAGCCCCATTCATTCATTACAACCGGTGATGCTTCTCACCACATTGTGGCATTTTCTGTGTGATTGGGGGTCCAAGATGGATTCCTGCCATTCACTCTCTGCTGAGGGACTGAGAGCCTCCTCATCCATCCCCACCCCTCCAGGCCTCACATTCCAAGGCAATGGGGGTCTGTCTTTCCTGGTGTTGGAATCGCAAGCTGACGAGTATGGTCTGCAGCCAGGGATGCTCCCCAGGTATTTCCTGCCAATCCTTAAATAAGGGTGCCTGTGCTTACCGCCGTCCTGCCGCTGTTGCCATGGCTGCGCTGCCACCAGTATAGCTTGACCTCTCTGCCCCAGCTTTGCCCCTCCTACTCGTCTGGAAGAGCACCACTTCTTTATAAATTGATACATCAGACTTCCATTTATTTTCTGGAACTTCTGGTTATTTTTGGTTTTGCGGTCATTGTATTCCTTCTTAGTTTTGAAGGGAGATGGAGTGTGACATTCTAGGCCTCCATCTTGGCTGAAAGTCTTCTGTATGTGTTTGCCTCTGTGTCTTAGGTAGAGCTGTCACTCCCATTGTGTTGTAAGGGACAGAGCCTTAGGGATTCATCAGTACAGGGTGACTTGTTTCACCATGTGTTGCTGTATGTGGGGGAGGGGTCTGAGAAGGAACAATGCCTCTTGCCCAGCACTCACCCCTTTTCCAGGCACTTCTCCCACTTCAGTATGGGACTGGTGCCTCTCTAGCTGTTGCCCTGCCTGTCATTCCCAGAGTGGATGGATCTGTGGATGTTCTAGGATGCTAGGGGCCCTTTAAACAAGTGGACTCTGATGAGAGACCAGCAGTTTCTTCCTCCGCCCCAAGCCCCACTGGTTTGCACAGTCAAAAGCAAAGAGGCTTTATTTTCCCTGGTGCTGGGCCATGAGCTGTGCAGTCTGGTGAGGAGCTGGGAGCACTCCCCAGGTGTCCCTCCTGACTTTTTAAAATGTGTAACTGCTTTCTGCTGGCCTGCTACTGCTGCTGCTGCTGGCACCACCACACCGCGTCCTCTCCGCCCCAGCTTCACCACTCCTACCTGTTTGGATGAGTATTCTTTATATCTTTGTTTGCTGGACTTTCATGCAGTTTGATTATCTGGAACTTCTGGTTGTTTTTAATTTTGAGGTAGTTGTATTCCTTCTTAGTTGTGGAGGGAGATGCAGCGTGTCTGTCTATGCCTCCATCTTGGCCAGAAGTCTATTTTGACTTTGTAATATAGTTTTACATACGAGTGTGTTGTGCCTACAGTTTTGCTTTTTTCTCAAGATGCTTTGTCTATTCAGGGTCTTTTGTCAAATTTATAAGATAAATTTTAAGATTATTTTCCTATTTCTATAAAAAATGCCAATGAATTTTTTATAAAGATCACTTTGAAACTGTAGATTACTTTGGGTAGCATGGGCATTTTAACAATATTAATTGTTCCAATTCATGGATACAGACTGTCTATTTATTTGTGTCTTTCTCAGTTTTTTTAATCAGTGTCCTATAGTTTTCAATGTACAGGTTTATGACATATGTAGTTAAATTTATTTATAAGTATTTTATTCTTTCTGAGATATTGGTAAATGGGATTGTTTTCTTCATCTCTTTTCAGTAGCCAATTCTTCAAGTATAAAAACATAACTAATTTTATATTACTTTTGTATTTTGTAATTTTGCTGCTTCCATTAATTAGTTCTGAGAGTTTTTTGTGAAATATTTATGTAAGAATGACATATATGTACATGATAATGTCATCTGCAAACAGAGGAATTTTACTTTTCTCTTTCTGACTTAGATACCTTTATTATTTGTTGACTACTTGCTCTGGTTGGGACTTCTAATGCTAAATGTTGAATAGAAGTGATGAGAGTCAGTATCCTTGTCTTATTACTGACCACGGAGAAAAAACTTTTAGCCTTTTGCCATGATGTTAGCTGTGTAATTGTCACATATATTTATTATTATCTTGGAGCACATTCCTTGTCCACATGAATTGTTGAGAAATTTTACCATGAAAAGGTGCTAAATTTTGTCAAATATTTTTCTATATATTTTGCAATTATCATATGTATTGATTTGCATATGCTTAAATAAACATTGCATCCCAAACAGTAAATTTTATTGATCATGGTATATGATCCTCTTAATATAATGTTGAATTATTATTGCTAGTATGTTGTTGAGAATTTTTCTGTCTACATTTATAAGGTATATTGTCCTTTAGTTCTATTTCTTGTAGTACTTTTGTCTAATTTTGATATGAGTGATATTGGGTTCATAAAATGTGTCGGAAAGTGTTCACTCCTTTTCTATTTTTTTGGAAGACTTTGAAAAGGGCTATTAATTCTTTAAATGGTTGCAGATTCACCAGTAAAGCCATTATTTGTCTATTTAGATTTTCTTTTATTATTATTATCATTTAGTCTTGATAAGTTGTATGCTTCCAGGAATTTATTCATTTCTTCTAGGTTATTCCATCTCTTGGCATTTGATTGGTATATATTAAAATATCGTCGTCGTCGGCAGCCGTCCGTCTCGAGAGACGATGGTGTAGCTTCTTAAGAGTCTATCTGCACCGCCGAGAATGGTTGTGCAGTCCGACTCGGGAGTGACACGGTATCTGTCTCCTCCCGTGTTGAATCGACATCTTGCGATGACGCTGAAGCTACAGAGCCTGGGCAGGGTGATATGGAGGGTCTGCTGTTGCCCATGCAGTAGACCCCCCCTCTCTTCGCAGCTGAAGGGTCCAAGGGAAAGACGGAGTCAATACAGCTTGGCTTCAGGTGCGCCGCAGGAGTTGCCGGTGTTGACTACAACGTCAACCCGCCTTAGGGACTCCGGCTCCGGATTTTCTGTCGGGGTTTACTCCCTTAGCCTTTCCCCTGAAGAGGTATGCCGCAAGGCAGTGGAGGTTTTTTGGAGTCAGAGTTTTCCTTCTCTGATGTACCCTGACTGGAAGATCAAACCAGCGACACTTAGCTCGCAGGCCGACGCTCAATCCACTGAGCTAAACCAGCCAGGGCAATATTAAAATATATTAAAGACATAAATCATATTTACAATGGATGGAATGATTGAGGTACAATGTTTATAACATGTATTTCTTCAAATTATTCAGATGCCATACTCTCTGTGACCCTTTGTAGTTTTGTGGTATCAGTTGTAATGTCTCCTCTCTCATTTCTGATTTTATTTACTTGAACCATCTTTCTTTTCTTGGTATAGCTAAAAGTTTGTCAATGTTGTTTTTCTCTTTAAAAATGGCATTATTTTTTAATGTTTCCTATTGCTTTCCTGGCTTTTATCCCATTTATTTCCACTCTAATCTTTATTTTACTTTTTCCTCTCAGTTTTCACTTAGTTTGGCCTTCTTTTCCTAGACATCTGAGGTGTAAAGTTAGGTTGATTATTTGAATTTTTTTTTTCGTTACTATAAACTCCCCTCTTATTTCCATAGAGTAAGCCACTAGGTTATAATTCAGTGTGCTAAGTTATATGCTATATTATAAATGGGTGCCTAATGATCTAAAAGAGTTAATATAGACTCTCAAAATAATTTTACTTATCTACTGAAAGAATAACATACAATAGTCTTTGACTATATCTTTCTATTCATAGCACAATAAACATGGTAAGTTAATAAGTATTTTAAAGAAATTAAAACCAATTAATAAAACAATAAAGTGTAAATGAAAACTATTTAGATTGATATGCTATAGTCAAGTTAATTTTAATTAAAAATGTTGTAAGTGTATATTTCTGAAATGAGTTAGCAAGAATTATTCTTATTCACATTAGATTATATATATTTAAATAAATTATATAAATATTGTAATTAAATTAATATCCCAATATCTAGCCTGATTAAAATAATGTTTGTTTAATAAATACTAATTAATATTAGGCTCAAACCCACATGATCTTTGCCCTATTTTACACTTAAGGAAATGGAGGTATAGGCTATTTAAATATCTAGAACATAAAGTAACCGATAAGTATAGAAGATAGAAACTTATAGCAGAGTTAAGATACAAAGTCAATTGGCCAAATTCTATACATTACCTTGTTGCCTTACAATGATGTTTTGGTTATACTTCATATTTGGATTTTTGTTGATTTACATCCTATATGGCATCACATGATTCCTAAATATGTCTATACAATGGATATTACTTCTTTTTTTTTATCTGACAACTTTCTCCATGATTCATGGTCTCTCAACTAATTACTTATTATCTAATTTTATCATCATTTTATTTTACCATTTGACTTTCTTTCATAGATTAAAAAATATTTGAATAGCATTTTTCTTATTAAAATACAATCATCTTAATTTCATTTCTCTAGAAAACCTAACTTGATAAATACAGGAATGAATAGTGTTTACTCTCAAAATCTAGGTAGACAAAAACATGCTTCCCTGTACTATAATGAGATTCAGGACTCAAAGGAAAAGACTGCTCTAGAGCTAAATAAAAGGAACCTGAGAAGCACAGTTGCTTTTACTTATTTGTTTCTGTGTAACACCTACCATACTTTGAAATTAATTTCTGGAAAGCTTATACAATACATTTAAAATGGATATTTTTCTAGTTTCACTAAGATCCAATATTGTGTATTCTAGGTCAAGATTCCTAGTTGTACCTCTCCTTTTTTAATTTAGGATTTAATTTTACCAAATTTCAATATTAGAATCCAGATATTGCTATACTTAAATACTATTATATTTCTAATAGCCTGCAAATAATTGAATACTATAGAACAATGCATATTTAAACTAAAATACAGAAATTTTATGTGTATGTGTGTCCTGACATGCTCAAGGACAGTATTTTTATTTTTTTATTATTATTTTTTTTAATTTTTAAAAAATATGTTTTGATTATACTGTTACAGTGGTCTCAATTTCCCTTCTTTCTGCACCTCTCCACCCAGTAACCCCCCTCCCTCCAGTTGTCCCCCCCTTTTAGTCCATGTCCATTGGTTGTGCATATAGTTCTTCTCAAACTCTTCCTGTCTCTTCCATTCCCTCGTACTATGCTTCTTAATTTCTGCACTATCTCCCTCCCTCTCCCCTTTCCCCCTCCCTGCTGACCTCCTCCCAGTACATTCGCCATACCTATAGTTCTTTTTCCACTTTCATTGCCTATTTAGTTTGCCTTTGTTTTGATTCCCTAGCTTCTGTTGTTGATTCTTGTGATGAAGTTTTCATTTTAATGTTCATAGTTTTGATCCTCCTTTTTCTAAACAAGTCCCTTTAACATCTCATATAATAGTGGTTTGGATCTAATGAACTCTTTCAGTTTTATTTTCTCCTGGAAGCACTTCTCTGCCCTTCTATTCTGAATGACAATTTCGCTGAATAGAGTATTCGTGACTGTAGGTTTTGGATTTTCATTACTTTGAATATTTCTTGCCAGTCCCTTCTTGCCTGCAGGGTCTCCTTTGAGAAGTCAGCTGATAGTCTAATTGCGACCCCTTTGTACATAATTCTTTTCTTCTCTCTTGCTGCTTTTAAGATTCTCTCTTTATCCTTAATTTTTGACATTTTGATTATAATGTGTCTTGGAGTGGCTCTCCCTGGGTCCAGTTTTTCTGGAACTCTCTGTGCTTCCTAGACCTGTAAGTCTATTCCCTTCCCCAAGTTCGGGAAGTTCTGTTTCATTACTTTTTCACATAATTTTTCAATTTCTAGTTCTTCTTCTTCACCCTCTGGCAATCCTATAATCCATATGTTCGATCTCTTATAGCTGTCCCAGAGGTTTCTGATCCTCTCCTCACTTTACTTGCTTTCTGTTTCTTCTTTCCACACTGGTTAACTGTTCCTTCCCTACGTTCCGGTTTGTTGATTTGATCTCTGGATTTTATTTCCTCATCACTTGTCTCATATGTGTTTTCATTCTTTTCAGTATAAGTGGCTTGCAATACTTTCTCATCTTGTTCCAAATCTTTTGTTAATTCTATAAGCCACCTAATGACTATAGATCTGAATTGAGCCTCTGAAAGGTTTCTTGTTCGTCTGTCAGATTTTTCATCTGCTGCCTGGTGAGCTGAGTCACTGGGATTTCTATAGTTGTCTGCCTTATTTTGACAGATTTGTGTTTTGCTTTGCTTCTTGGGCAGGCTATAGGGGGCAGACCTGTGTACTCATCACAACCTGGCAACCGGTGGCGATCGCTATCTTTTTCGCTGTGCTGTGGCGCTTTGTCATCACTACCCAGCGACCGGAGGCGATCTGCAAACTTTTTCTTTTCGCAGCGCTGTGGCGCTTTGTGTGGGGGCGGGGGTCCAAGATGGATTCCTGCCATTATTCTCCGCTGGGAGACCGGAATCCATCCTCCTGCCCTCTGGGCCTCATCGTTCAAGGCAAAGCAGGGGCTGCCTTTCTCAGCATTGGGGTCATAAGCTGTCGGGCTCCACTGCAGCCAGGATTGCTCTCCCTGCTGCTGTCCCTGGTGCTACCACAAACAACACCGCCCGATTCACTCTTCCTACCTATCCGACGAGCACCGCTCTTTTATAACTTTGTACATTGGGCTTCCATGTAGTTTTATTTTCTGGAATTTCTAGTTATCTTTTGTTTTGAGGTAGCTGTATTCCTTTCTAGTTGTAGAGGGAGACTGAGTGTGTCAATCTAAGCCTCCATCTTGGCCAGAAGTCTCAAGGACAGTATTTTTAAATTGCACATTTTATTATTATTCTTTACTTTTTTACCTTTTCCCCTGTTTTTCAATTTATTTATTGTTTTCTATTACAGTTGTCCCACGTTTTCCCCCATTAACCACCCCACCTACACCTTCTCCCACAGTCAATCCCCACCCCATTGTCCATGTCCATGGGTCACTTATCCTATTTCCTTGACTAAACCCTTCACCTACTACCCCTCTTCTCTCCCTCCCCCCATCCCCAGTGGTAACTGTTAATCTGTTCCTTGTTTACATGCCTCTGGTTCAATGTTGCTCATTTGTTTGTGTTGTTCATTAGTTTCCTGTATTAGGAGATATCATATAGTATTTGTCTTTCATTGCCTGGCTTATTTCACTAAGCATAATTCTCTCTAGTTCTATCCATGTTGTCACAAATGGTAGGTGTTGCTTCTTTCTTTCTGCTGCATAGTATTCCATTGATAAATGTACCACATTTTTTGATCCACTCACCTACAGATGGGCATTTAGGCTGTTTCTAGCACTTGGCTATTGTATATAGCACTGTTGAGAACATAGGGGTGCATAGGTTTTTTTTCAATTAGTGTTTCAGGATTCTTTGGGTATAATCCTAGCAATGGAATTGCTGGTTTAAAAGGCAGTTTCATTTTTAGTTTTTTGAGGAAATTTCATACTCTTTTCCATAGTGGTTGTGCCAGTCTGCATTCCTACCAACAGTGGACTAGGGTTTCTTTTTCTCCACATCCTTGCCAGCACTTGTTGTTTGTTAATTTGTTGATGATGGCCATTCTGACAGGTGTAAGGTGGCAACTTATTGTGGTTTTTATTTGCCTGCCTTTGATGGCTAGTAATGTTGAGCATTCTTTCATAAGACTATGGACCCTCTGTATGTCCTCTTAGGAGAAGTGTTTATACAGGTCCTTTGCACATTTTTATTGTGTTACCTGTCTTCTTGGTGTTGAGTCATGTAAGTTCTTTATATATATTGGAGATCAAACCCTTTTCTGTGGTATCACTGGCAAATATGTTTTCCCATATGTTTGATTCCCTTGTCATCTTGCTGATGTTTTCTTTTGCTGAGCAGAAACTCTTTAGTTTGATGTAGTCCCATTTGTTTATTCTTTCTTCTATTTCCCTTGCCTTAGGAGATATAGCAGCAATAATATTGCTACATGGGATATCTGAAATCTTCCTGCCTATGATTTTCTCTAGGAGTTTTATGGTGTCTGGCTTACATTTAAGTCTTTGATCCATCTTGAGTTTATTCTGGTGTTTGGTGTAAGTTGGTGGTCTAGTTTCTTTCTTTCTTTCTTTCTTTTTTTTTTTTTTTTTTTTTGCATGTCCTTGTCTAGTTCTCCCAGCACCATTTTTTAAAAGAGGGACTTTTAACTCCATTTTATGTTTCTTCCCTGTTTGTAAAATATTAGTTGACCATATATAAATCTGGGTTTACTTCTGGGTTCTCTATTTTCTTTCATTGATCTATATATCTGTTCTTATGCCAGTACAAGACTGTTTTGATCACAGTGGCTTTGCAGTATAATTTGATATCAGTTATTGTGACTCCTCCTACTATGTTCTTCTTCCTGAAGATTGCTGTGGCTATTTGGGGTCTTTTTTGGTTCCATATAAATTTTTGAAGTATTTGTTCTAGGTCTGTGAAATATGTCATTGGTATTTTAATAGGGATTGTTCTGAATCTATAAATTGCTTTGGATAGTATGGACATTTAATGATGTTGAGTCTTCCCATCCATGAATGTGGTATCTGCTTCCATTTATTTGTATCTTCCTTAATTTCTTTCTTCTGTGTTCTGTAGTTTTCCCAGTACAGCTTTTTACCTCCTTGGTTAAGTTTATTTCTAAGTACTTAATTTTTATCGTTGCCATAGTAAATGGGCTGTTTTTTCTAGTTTCTATCTTTGATATTTTATTGTTGCTGTACAGAAATGCCTTTGGTTTCTCAATATTGATGTTCTACCCTGCTATTTTGCCAAGTTTACTTTTTGGTTGAGTAGTTTTTTTCATGGAGTATTTAGGGTTTTCTCTGTACATTATCATGTCATCTGCAAATAATGACAGTTTTGCCTCCTCTTTTCAAATTTGGATGCCTTTTATTTCTCTTTCTTTTCTGATTGCTGAGGCTAGAACTTCCAAGACTACATTGAATAAGAGTGGTGAGAAAGGACATTCTTGTCTTGTTCCTGATCTCTGGGGGAATGCTTTCAGTTTTTGCCCATTTAATATGATGTTGGCTTCAGGTTTCCCATATATGACCTTTATTATGTTGAGGTATGCTCCCTCTATTTCCATTTTGCTGAGTGTTTTCATCATAAATAGATGTTGTACTTTATCAAATGCTTTTTCAGCATCTATTGATATGATCATGTGATTTTTGTCTTTCATTTTTTTATGTGGTGTATTACATTTATTGATTTGCAAATATTAAACCATTTTTGCATCTCAGGGATGAATCCGACTTGATCACAGTATATGAATTTTTAAATATATTGTTGGATCTGGTCTGCCAATATTTTGTTAAGAATATTAGTATATATTTATCAGTGATATTGGCCTGTAATTTTTACTCTTTGTTTTGTCTTGATTTGCTTTCAGAACTAGAGTAATACTTGTTTCACAAAAAGAGTTTGGGAGTCTTCCATCTTCTTGGATTTTTTTGAATAACTTCAGAAGGATAGGTATTAGTTCTTCCACAATTGTTTTGTAAAATTTGCCTGTGAATCTATTCAGTTCAGGGCTTTTTTTGAAATGATGGTGTCATGCACAATCTCAGAGTTTTATTTTAAGAGTTAAGTGCGATATTTGTAGAACAACTAGTATTGGAAAGCGACTTTATGTTCTTGGTTCCTTCCTGCCCTTTCAGGAAACAATTTTTTTTTTTTGTAAAGAAAAAAAAAAGCATTATAAAAAAAAAAAAAGGTAGGATTGAAGCTTGAGTGTGACAATGGTTCTCTGGCTGCATTGTTTCAGTTGGCTCCTTAAGTACTGGACAGACTACAGGCTGTTCACCAACTCTCTCTTCTTCCACTTACCTGCCTTGCAATCCATTCACATTCCTTCTCTGTAAGACAAATGATCCTTGATCTCTATAAGTGTGTTACCTTCACGCTCAAAAGTTACAAATTTTGTCAGTGGCACCTAGTTTAAAATATATCCCCAGACTGACTTTCAAGACTGTGTGTTTGCCAATGTAGGTGTCATTGTCACTGCTTCTGTGCAGATGCTTCAGGTTCTCACCAAATTGCACTGACTACCATTCTCTGAACTTTGCTGCCATGTCTGCCTCTGCTTTGTTCTGGTCTTTCCCACATCAGGTGGTGTCATCACTGTTTCAGCACCACTCAAGGAAAACCTACCTGCTTTTAGGGCCTGAAGGTTGCTACATTGATAATCTTTCTTGATCAGTTTCAGTGATTCTTGATAGTTTTGAATGGAGAAGTTTGTTAACGTTATGTAGGTTATCTCACTTCATTTTAGGGTTAAAATAACTAATGTTTAGGCCCTTAAAGATTCTAACACTTTTTTTCTCTCTTAAATCCTATAGAATTTTTAGAAAACCCAACTAATTATACTAAAGATATTTGTGCATATTGTTTAGTTCCTGTTATGGCTTGAATTACATCTCACCAAAATTTATATGTAGAAGTCCTAGCCCCCAGTGTGACTATATTTGGAGATAGGGTATCTAACGTGATAATTAAGGTTAAATGAGGACATAAGGGTGAGGACCTAGTCCAATAGGATGGTTGTTCTTATAAGAAAAGGAAGACACAAGAGTATGCACACAGAGAGAAAAGTCCATGTGAGGACTCAGCAAGAAAGTGACAGTCTGCAAGCCAAGGAGAAAGGCCTCAGGAGAAACTAACCTTCTTGATATCATGATTTTAGACTTCTATCCTGAAGAATGTAAGAAAAGAAAAAATTTTTAATACACTTAGTGTGTGGTATATTGTTATTGTCTTCCTAACAGACTACTTTCCTACAAAATTAAAAGCTTCTCACTAATATTGTCTTTGAATCTCCCAGTGTTCTGGGAGTTTCACTTAATTAATATTTATAGAATAACAAAATCATATCCCTGGTGACAACTTTACACATACATAAATACACACACATCCTTTTGGGCCACCCGCTAAGTCATAATTTTTCTTCTTATTATTTCCTTCAGTTTGCTTACTCATAATCACTTTACATAAAAATATTCTCTAAACTGAAAATATATACCTTTTGAAATCTGAATATAAATTCATTTAGGTGAATTTCATATTTTTTATGCTTTATGATGAGGAGTAGGTGCTCCACAGAGTGCCATGTTTGTCCAGATAATGAATAAATATAATTTGACTATAAATATTACATGAATCTTTTTGAAATGTCTCATTGTGAAATTATTTATTTTAAACAAGTCATTTTTAAATGAGAGTAAATGAAAATTCACACAGTTTCAAATAGAACAGACAACATAATTGGCCATAAATTAAAATGTATTTATATTATTGCCAGTTGGGTTATATTTGAAGAAGAAGTGGTTAAGTAGAGCAATTTAGAAAAACTGTAACTACTTAAAATAAATCTAGAAATTTTATGACATTGTTTTACATGTAAAAAAAAATCACATATAAAATTTAACCAAAAATAAGTCAATTTTAAAAGGACATAAATGTTCTCAGACAAGTCCACCACTTTAAGCAACCTAACATCATAATATTTCTAATTACCTTCATCAATTAGGTGATATTTACTTTCCAGTGAATGAGATTGCAGGGCTTGTAATCACAGTTTTAGGATCTGGAGTACAATGAACAATATCATGTGTAACATAATTCTGTGGAGTACAAGTATTTTCTCCATTTATTAGTTTCTGCCCCATTTTAAATTAATTCTCTGTAGTTATTCTGCAGCATTCTCATTGATGTGATATATTTGGAGGCGTACATTCTATTTAATAATTCTCAAAGGGTCAAAAGCCTTCTGAAGTGATTGGCTGGACTAGTTTTAAAGTGGTAACAAAAAAAAATTAAAAAACTCATGTATCCTCATTATTTCAACAATCCAATTTAACCTCTGACAAAAAGATTTCAGGTAATATTTAAAAAATGGTAGTGTCTTTTCTATATGTGCTCTGCCTTTTCTCAATTTTAGAAACTATCCCCATGTTGACTTACTGTACATTGATTTTAATAAGCATTCTCTACAGTGCAATATGAGTATCATTGGAAAATGTATAACATAATTTTTTATCCATGGAATGCTAAAGAAAAGTGCACATTTTATACTGACATGTGCCCCATCAATGATTTTTTATATCTTATTTATAGCTATTGATCTCATCAGCATAATGAAAAATTGATTGCACAAAGTATACCATTTCTTAAGTATAAATTTTAATGTCAAATTATTTTCATTTTACCAGTTATACATTAACTTATACATTAATATATATATTTGTTTTCACAAACTCTACCACAATAAATTAGATATGACAAGAATCTTCTGAGTGAATAAAAATCAGGTTTCTCTCACTAAATTGTAATTCCATAATTAAATACACTAGTTTTATACTAGTTTCATTATTTTCACTATAGAGAGAATTAACATTTTGATATATAGTATCACCTTTCTATGCAATTTAACAGTTTGAAATGAGGTATTATATCTTCTGAAGATATAAACACATACACTCACAGAAGTACACACACACAGAAAATATTATATACACAGAAAGCCATGCACTCATGTGCTACTCCACAAGACACTATAAATGAGATGCCTGTTTTCTGTTATCACTTGAGACCTTGTTACTTCAGAAGGTGCATTCTGCTAGGAAAATGTACAGGTATAAGGTCTGACAAAACCTAAGAAGGACATCATCCCTAAGTCCAATATCAGAGACATAGAATGAATTAGGTCAAAATCCACAAATCTAAACAAAATCCACACACTTTCTACCCATATTAAATAATTCCCCTATAGTGTTCCAAAAAACAAAGTTTAGAAAATGAAAAAAACACATTCATATATTAATTTATTATTTTTGTTATTTTAAACTGAAACCATTTATTTAAAAGTTTTCAGAGTTTTTCTCTAAGATATGTTAGTTTAAAAATATACATATATTATTTAATAAAATGTGATAATCTGACAAAAGAAAATATAAAACATATATTCCCCAATGAACAAATTTCCAGCATGTATGTGCAGTAGGATGGTGATGTGCCACAAAAAGATTGTGATCAGCCTCATTCACAGTAGTGATAACTCACTTTGAGAAATAATTTTGTCCTTTCAACTTCTCCTTAAGTTTACAGCCTCATTGAATGAATGACACCTATTTTTCAGTGAAGTCTGTAGGGTTATAGTATTATTGTTTTTTAAAAACAGATGTTTTTGAGATCTAATTTATATACCATAAAATACACCTGCTTATATTGTACAGGTCTGTGGTTTTTGTTATGCTCACAGAATTGTGGAACCATCACTGTAATTTAATTTCAGAACATTTTCATCATCCTTAAATAAAATCTCATGCCCATTCTCAGTTATTTCTTTTTTCTCCCTCTGGCAACCACTAAACTACTCTCTGTCTCTGTGGATTTGCATATATATATACACACACTATGCGGTCTTCTGGGTTGGCTTCTTTGATTAGTGTAGTGTTTTCAAGGTCCATCTGTGTTGTAGAATACAAATACCTTGTTTCTTTCTATCATAGAGTAACACTTCATTATAAGAATATACTACATTTTCTTTATTCATTTACCAGTGTTGGTTATTAGGAATAAGGCTATGATGAGCATTTGTATCAGTTTTTTGTGAGGACATATATTTCTATTTATCTTGGGTATTTATCTAAGGATGGAATTGCTTGGTTATATGGTAACTCTGTTTAACTTTTTGAGGAACTACAACTGTTTTCCATGAGATCACACCGCACCATTTTACATCCCCATCAACAATGCATGAAGGCTCCAGTTTCTTCACATTTTTGAGAATGGTTGTAATTGTCTTCATTATAGCCATGCTGATTACTGTGAAATTGTATATTGTAACTTTGATTTGCATTTCCTGATGAAAAATAATGTTGATGATCTTTTCATGTATTTATTTGGCCATTTGTATCTATTCTTTGGAGAAATGTTTATTAAATCATTTTCCATTATTAAATTGGGTTTATGTCTTTTTATTGTGAACTTGTAAGAGTTCTTTACATACTCCAGATACAAGTTCTTATAAGATAAAAAAAAGTAAATACTTCCTCTCACTGTATTGTTTTTTACTTTAATCTCAGCTAAGTTTTAAGTGCCTAAATTTAAAGTTCTACTTATTGTGAGTAGTAAAAAAATACGGTAAACACATAGCAATTGGAGTTGAATCCTCAGCTCCACATGAAAGAGGTGGCTATAATAGGATCTCAGAGAATGTGAAATAGATACCATGTACTGATAGAAGCTGGATTCCTGCCATACTATCCCAATTTTCAATTTACTTAACAAAAGCTTCAGAAAACTGTCAAGTGTCAAAGTCAGGAACATGTCAACAGAAATCTGTGAAAGGGTGTAAGTAAATGAATAGTAGAGAAAAATGTGAGTATGAAAACAAGGATCTTTGGAAGGAGGCTGAAGTGCTATAACAACTGAGTAGGAGGAAACTAGCAGATTTGACTGAGGGGAAGTCAAAATTGTAACACTTTGCTATGGACAGATGGGGGCCCAGAAGGTAGTTTGGAGTCAAAACAGAGCATGAAACACAGGAATAACTCGTGAAAGACAAGATGAGATCAAATGCATGTTTATAAAAAGATAATTATTTTGGAAGATCTAAATAAAGTTTCCTCAGCTATGAAGGGTTCAAAGCAACAATTATTATCATTCTCCTAATTTTTCTGTTCCTGACAGTGATGGTCCCGTTGAGAGCAGCAGCATTTTACTGCTTAATGGTTCATTGCTCTCTGCGAAAATGACTGTTTCACTGTGGAAGAGTGAAAACTAATCAAGTCATAATCATATGTAGGATTGGAACTGGGATCCCAACACTTATTCATTCATCTATCCATCTCATAAGTGCTTAATAAATAATCTTCTGTATCTGCAACTTTGCTAAATACTGAGGTTATGATATTAACAAAATCATAGGTCATGACCTCTAGCAGTTTATAGATTAGTGGGGGAGATTACAAATTAAAACCTAAATTCATGTAGCATAATTTTATATCCCCAATGGCATAACACAACTCTTTTCTAGAGTCCAGAGGTGTTAACATCAGGAAGTCATGTGTCAGTTTGATTATATAAAATAAGGGCATTGAAGAACATAGAGAATGAAAGAAGATGGTCTCCCTTGCAGATATGGCCCATGGCCCTTTTGGTTCTCCTTGCAAATAAACACAACATGTGCACTCAGACACTTGGTTGGGAAGTGGGTATACATATTGAAGGAAGGGGAGGTGAGGAAAATACCTTGTCCTTATGATTATGGCTCCTTCATTTACCATGGCATGGAGGAAAGAGCTCAGACCCTGAAGCCAATTGCCTTGGTTTATATCTCAACTCTGCCATTTAGCAGATGTATAACATTTAGGCAAGTAACTAAATTTCTCTGTACCTTAACATCCTCATATGTAAAAAGGGGATAAAAATAGCACCTAGATTATAAAGCTGTCATGTGTGTTGAAGATGAATAAACATATAGAGTTTGAGGGACAGGACCTAGAATGATCTTGCTTGTTTACCTGTTTTGTTTATCTTCTCATGTAAGAATACAAACTCTTCAGTGCAGCACTGTCCTGGGTTAGATCCTCAAGGCTTTACATGGCACATTACAGGTGAACAGTAAATATTTTCTGAATAAATTAATACTCAATTATATGCTAGCATAGATGTGAAAGGATGCTTGCTATCAGCCCTCCTTCTGTTCAGGAAGAAGATATGTGAACATATACTCCCAGCTCAAGATTGGATTAGAAAACCCAGCATGTTCCCATCCTCTCAGTGGAGACAAGCTGTCTTAGTTGCCAAAAAGTTTAACACACTACTCACTGAACACAATATTTCTATTTTGTTTTCTCCTGGATAGATTCATATAACATCTGGGCCCATATAGAGGTAAGCTATGTTATACTAGGAAAATGTATAACTCAGATGTTTGGATTCTGTGTATCAGTTTGAATATGCTTCTCCTTCTGTGGGAATGATACACTTAGTGCTAATGGCATTTACTAGAAAATTAACTTTACTACTCAATGACTAAGTTCATATTGGCATTCCAATATCTAAGTATTTTCCTTGACTTTCCTCCGGAGAAATAAAACAGCAAAATGGAAAAATCAGGTGCTTTCTCATAAAATTTCTTTTACATCAAGATTTTCCAGTTAAAAATAGTAAAACATCATATTTTTCTCTATTTTTATGTTTAATTTCTATATCAATAACAACGAAAATACTAATATAAACATCCTTTTATATATGCTTGAAAGACCCTCAAAATTTGAGTTTTAATTTGGTTTTAGATGCCTCATATAAGTAGAGTCATGTAGTATTTGTCTTTCTGAGACTTGCTTAAAGTTCATCCATGTGCCCATATTTTTAAAGGCTGAATAACAGTCTTTTCTATTCATATACTACATTTTTCTTACCCACTCATCTTTCTATGGACATAAGATTGTTCCCATATCTTGTCTATTGTGAATAGTGCTGCAATGTAGAAGCAGAGAAGAGGATGGTGGGTGTCAAGGATAAGGAGGAGGGATAAATGGGGAGTTTTTATTAAATGGGTATAAAGTTTAAGTTATGCTAAATAAATGAGTTCCAAAGATCTGCTGCACAACATAGTACCTATAGTTGACAATACAGTATTACACACTTAAAAAAATTAAGGTAGATCTTATATTAAGTGTTCTTACAACAATAAAAAATAAGCAAATAAAAAATTGGTTTTAGATTACATTGAAAATTGTAGCTGGCTTTTCTCTTTGATCAAGTTTTCAATTATTGGTATTAACAATTGCTTAAAATAATGAAAACAAGATGCTAGTCCTTGTCTTAAGCATTTCAAATCTAGTTTTGCAATCCTGGGAAACAGATGATGTTATCATTCCAAATTTATGGGGATGGAAACTAAGTTAAAAGATTAAATAAACTGCCCAAGATTATACTGTTAATAAGGTGGTATAGCTGGAATATAAATGGGTCATCTGATTATAAAATAAATGTTCTTTAGCACTACTCAATATTGTTTTCTTACTCTATTCATTGACTCAGATTTATTTTCTAATCATTGACCTCCATATTCTATTATGTTTTTCTTTTAAGCTATGTATGGCTATTTGATAGTAGCCAGAATGTTTTGGAACTTGAAAATTGGGCTTTTTGGCAATTGCTTGGATTGGAATAGCTGTCCAGACTGCACTCCCTCTTATTAATTTAGTCCTCTAGGACTTTCCAAGAAGTTTGTCCTTTACCCAATTCCCTCCTTTCTCTTTAGCTTATCTTGGGGTAATCTTAGAGGGAAACCTTTCTTTATCCAACTTCAACCCCAAACACCTGCACCAACTAGGCCAGGGATATTCCCCTCACTGCTGCAATCCAGAATATTGAGTTACACTTTAAATCATAATAGGACATATTTTCCCCAAATTTCCAAAGTTGTAATCAAAATACATACATAACAATATTCAGCTTTGCACTTTGTGAAATTCTAGTGGTTCTCTCAGAATCCTAGGTTTTTGGAATTTTGATTACTCTTAATTCATGAGTTCCCATTGGAAACTAGCTTTACTACTTTAAAAAAAATTTTTTTCTGTTTTCCATGACCTTCTTTTTGACAAATTTCTGTCCTAGTGTTCCTCAAATGGGTAGCAGTATTGACATTCTTATAATTTAAATGAAAAGGATCTGTGCATCTAATCACATTGTTTTTGTAATTTTAGGGACAATTCTAAAATAGCATATCATCTTTCTATGTCCCCTCCTCATAACTGTACAGCTGATGGGCATTGTTTTTTTAATTACAATAAAAATGTTTATAACCATGTTTTATTTTTTCATTGTTATTTGGTATATAATTTTTATTTTCTTTTGACTAGCTTCTTTCAGAAATCTTTTTTATATAAAGAGTAAATCATTGGCACAATGAAGCTTTTTTAAACAAAGGGAAAAACAGAAACTTCTTACTAAGTATTAGTAAGTATTGTGCTCTTATCATTTTAGTTATTTAAAACCTACTGTTAAATGCAGAGATAGACAGGAACAAAGGGATTAAAGATAAGAACGGTGTCTAAAATGAATTAGTAACACCAAACTATTACACTCTTCTCAAAATAAATGCAATAAATGTACTCAACTAGTCTCACAGGGTAGAATTAGGGCAAGGTTATCTATGAGTTCTCCAAGTTAATGGTGATGACCAATATTATACTCATCAAAAATAAGAAATAAAAGTATGCAAATCTGATTAGTAAAATAAGTCAGAGAAAAACAAATATATAATTTCACTTATATGTGAAATCTAAAGAACAATATAAATGAACAAGGAAAAGAGACACACACTTGAAGATACAGAGAACAGACTAATGGTTGCCAGAGGGAAGGTGGGTTGGGGAACTGGGTGAAAATGTAAAGATATTGAGAAGTACAGACTGGTATTTACAAAATAGTCATGGGGATGTAAAGTACAGCATAGGATGTACAGTCAATAATATCATAATAACTACATATAGTGCCAGGTTTGTACTGGAAATATCAAGGGGCACTCTTTATAAAGTATATGATTGTCTAATTACTATGCTGTACAGCAGAAACTAAGACAAAATAATTTTGAATGTAAACCTAACGGAAAAAAAAAAGTTTAAGTGAAAAAAACTCAAAAGTATGTTAAACTGAAGCTGACATATGTTATTAAGACTTAACTGTAACTATACAGATTGTCACAACTTAGATGAACAAATGACTTTTAATCCATTTGTTATTTATATAACTCACTAAAGAAAATTTACCCCCCTATTGCTTGCATCTTGGGTGAATCATTATCATCATGCACCCTCTTGTTTCCCCCACTTCTACATGGTACTCCACTGTCCTCAGGAAACCTATTACATGCACTACATTTAACTAATCTCTATATAAATTTTGTAGTTATAGTTTATTTTTCTACAACTTTATTACTTATACTGTGGTAATGTATAAAAATTACTTAAAATCCTTTTGCTAAGTGTTCTACATTGAATCACATTTCCCCCAAATTTGTATGTTAGTTTTAACTCTCAAGAGCTCCAAATATGACCTTATTGAAGATAGGGTCTTTACAGAGATCATTAAGTGAGGTAAAAATGAGATTATAAAGTGAACTCTAATTAAGTGTGGTTGGTGCCTTAAAAAAAGGAAATGTAGATACAAACACAGATACATATACAGGAAGACAATGTGTAGATAAACAGGAAGAAGACATCCATTTACAAGCTCAAAAGAAAGTCAAGATAAATATACTTTTTTCATAATTTTCAGAATGAACAAACAATGCTGGTACCTTGATTTTTTTGTAAGAAAAATTTTTGTTATTGTTCAAGCCATCCATTCTGTGGTACTTTGTTATGATAATTCCAGCAAACTAATACACTAACTATGAATGTAGACAAAAGCATAAAGAAGCTGATCACATTTTTATCAGAAATGTTTTATTTCCAGGGACATCTGGCCAAGATGGAGGCTTAGATAGACATGCTCTCCCTCCTCCAAAAAACCATAAGAAGAATCACAATTAATATCAAAACAAAAACAGCCAGAACTGCCAGAAAATCGAACTGTATGGAAGTCCAACAACAAAGGATTTAAAGAAAAAATATTTTTTTTTTGTTTTTTAAATTACATTATATATTTTTAAGACACATTGTTTTAGTAAGAGGTTTCTTCGAAGAAAAACATACTATATTAAATTCCCCATTGATTTTAAGATGCAATCCCAGTTTTAGAAACATTAAAATGCCACAAAACGTGCATTGTAGAATTGAAGAAACGCAGTAGTAATGCAGCAAGCTACAACCACTGATGGATCTGCTTGAGTCCTCTACCAGGATTCAGAATAGATCTTCATTTGTACTTGTCCCTTTTGCCTATGTATTCTGTGAATGGCTCGAAGTTTTATAGATTCATCCATGAGGGTGGTGTGGCTATAGTTTATTCATTTTCACTGTCCATGGTATGCATATACCACAACTAATTTATGCAATCTCCTTATGAAAGTTGTTTACTGAGACAAGGGTGCCTTGGTCAGTCCCCCCATTTAGGCCTGCTGGAAGCCTATCCTACACATATACTTCGTTTTCTTGCACATGTGACTTCATATTTGTACACAATAGACTTCTTCCTGAAACATATTCAAGGCACTATCTCTCCAGCCTCATTTCTTTTGCTTCACATTACACACTTCACACTCCAGGCATACTAAATTACCACAGTTCTGAACACAGCACGCTCACCGTGCTCTTTTGTCTCTAGGCCTTTGCCCATGTTTCTCTTTCTACCTGGAATGCTCATTTTCTGACTAACTCTTACCCATCTATCAGGAAACATCTGGTTAGAAAAGTCTTCCCCCACAACGCTCTATTTTGGGCTTTTCCTTGAGCTTACAGAGGGGCCTTCCTGATGTCATCTCAGGGTTTTATCAGTTTACTCAGGTTTTCCGAAGTGTCCAATGTGTTACCATACTTGTACTTGAGGCTGTCCACGAGGATACCAACGGTGCTTAGTAGTAAAGAACATTTTGCTAAGTTGTTCTATCATAGGTCCTTGTTCAAATTGTTCATCTTTTTCTTCTAATCTGGTTTTCAGTACTTGATCCAGTGTTTCTTCATAATTGTGCACAGGATCTGGCCGAGGTATAGGTTTTGTGTGTTCATACGGTATGTCCACAGAAGGATGGTAGCAAACTATAGTCCTGCCATCAGATGTCAAAGCAAGCTCTACTTTGCAATTATAGTCATCTGGAAGGGGAGAATACGTGGATTCATGACAAACGCAATATAAACCTCCATTTTGAATTGGAAATAAATGTTTCAAGATAGTTCTGTTTGATATCGCCCACTTCACTGCTGCTACTGCCATGGTGAATCAAGCAAGATGCTCGACAGATCCTCACCAGGACCCCGCCATCTTGCCCCAAGAAAAAATATTTTCCATAGAGGTAGGAGGGATGCCAAAGGGGAGCCAGGAAGGAGAGAAAATGGTATGGTAGCAGCAAGGTGGCAGTGGTAAGGCAGCAGCAGTGATCACATTCATGTGTGATATGTAGAAGCTGGTAGGGACATCTGGGGAGCAATCTTAGCCCCAGGCCAGACCATGCAGCCCAGGTTGCAAAGCCGGAAATAAAGTCTCATAGCTTCTGGCTGTGAAAACCAGTGGGGGTTGGGGTGGCTAAAGAAACTGACTTTCTC
Source organism: Furipterus horrens (assembly GCF_987537825.1). Classification (NCBI taxonomy): domain Eukaryota; kingdom Metazoa; phylum Chordata; class Mammalia; order Chiroptera; family Furipteridae; genus Furipterus; species Furipterus horrens. The sequence goes on along the minus strand of NW_028327176.1, from coordinate 79,600,928 downwards.
TCAGGAGAGTCCATTTAGAGGTTCCCCCATAGTCCTAGAATGTACACAAGCCCCCGAACTCTGGGAACTAACACCAGGGCAGCAGCTAGAGGGGCACCAGTTGTATGTGGGAAGAGGGCGAGTGACTGGAAAAGAAGTAAGTGCCTATAAAGCTGCATTGTTCCCTCTATGACCCCTCCCCCACATATAGAAACAAAAAGTGGTGAAACGGGTTGCCATGCACTGACAAATATCTAAGACTCCACCTTTTACAATGTAACAGGTGTCCCCAAACAGGGAGTCAAAGCAGCTCTACCTAATACACAGAAACAAACACAGGGAGGCTGCCAAATTGAGGAGACAACGAAATATAGACAAAAAAATAAGAAACAACAACAACAACAAAAAGGGATCAACACTCCAGAAAGAGAACTAAGCGAAACAAATACTAAGTGTATCAAATACAGAGTTCAAAACACTGATGATCAGGATGCTCAGAGAACTCATTGAGTATGGCAAATGCATAAAGGAAGACATGAAGGCTACACTAAATGAAATAAAGAAAAATCTACACATAACCAATAGTGAAGGGAAGGAAGCCAGAGTTCAAATCAATGAATTAGAACATAAGGAAGAAATAAAAAATAAACCAGTACAGAATGAAGAAACAAGAATTCAAAAAAAAAAAAAAATGAGGAGAGAATAAGAAGACTCTGGGACATCTCCAAAAGTGTCAACATCCAAATCATAGGGATGCCAGAAGGAGAAGAGGAAGAGCAAGAAATTGAAAACTTATTTGAAACAATGATGAAGAAAAAGCTGCCTGATTTGGTGAAGGAAATGGACAAAGAAGTCCAGGAAGCATAGAGAGTTTCAAACAAGTTGGACTCAAAGAGGGCCATACAAAGACATATAATTAAAATGCTAAATGTTAAAGATAAAGAGAGGATCTTAAAAGCAGCAAGAAAAGAAGAGAGTTACTTACAAAGGAGTTCCTAAAGGACTATCAGCTGATTTCTCAAAAGAAACTTTGCAGGCAAAAAGAGACTGGTAAGAAGCATTCAAAGTGATGAAAAACAAGGCCCTACAACCAAGATTACTCTATCCTGCAAAGCTATCATTTACAATGGCAGGGCAGATAAAGCGCTTTCCAGACCAGGTAAAGCTAAAGGAGTTCATTATAAGAAAGCCCTTATTATATAAAAATTTTAAAAGAATTATTTAAGAAAAAGAAGAAAATAAAACTATGAACATTAAAATGACAACAAACACAACTATCAACAACAAAATCTAAAAAACAACAACAAAACAAAAGCAAACTAAGCAAGCAACTAGAAGAAGAACAGAATAATAGATATGGAGATCATAAGAAAGTTTATCAGTTGGGAGGGAGAAGGGGGAGAATCAGGGAAAGAGTGCAGAGGTTAAGAAGCATAACTGGTAGGTACAAAATAGACAGGGGAATGTTAAGAATAGTAAAATAAATGGGAAAGCCAAAGAACTTATAGACACAACCCACGAACATGAACTAAGGCAGGAATTGCTGGAGGAAAGGGTATTACCAGGTTGGGGGTTGGCGGACAAAGGGTAAAAATTGAGAGAACTGTAATAGTGTAGTCAATAAAATATACTTCAAAAATGTCTTATTTCCAACCTCAGTAGACCTCTCATTGTGACCCTGCATTCATTTTCTCAGCCCCGTCTCCTTTTTAAAAAATAATTTTAGTTGACATACAGGTTTACATTAGTTTCAGGTGTACACCCCAGTGATTAGACATTACATAGCTTAATAAGTGATCATCCTGATAAATTTTGCACCCATCTGACACCTTATATGGTTATTAGACTATTACTGATTATATTCCCTATGTTGTATTTTATATCCCCATGACTATTCTGTAGCAATGAATGTGTATTTCTTAATCCCTTCACCTTTTTGTCCACCCCCAACCATCAAAACATTCTCTATGTCTGATTCTGTTTCTGTTTTTCTTGTTTGTTTATTTTGCTTTTTTAATTTTTCTTTTTTTTATCTTCTTCTTAAAGAATACCCTTTAAAATTTCATATAATACTGGTTTTGTGGTGATGAACTTCTTTAGACTTTTCTTGTCTGGAAAGCTCTTTATCTGTCCTTCAATTCTAAATAATAGTGTTGCAGGGTAGAGAAGTCTTGATTGTAGGTCCTTGCTTTACATCACTTTAAATACTTCTTGATAATCACTCTGTACTGGAAAGTTTCCTTTGAGAAATTACCTGGCAGTTTTATGGGAGCTCCCTTGTAGGTAACTAACTGCTTTATCACTTGTTCCTTTTAAGATTCTCTCTTTATCTTTAACCTTTGACATTTAATTATTTTATGTCTTGGGGTGGGCTGCATTGGGTTTATCTTGTTTAGGACTCTCTGCACTTCCTGGACTTGTTTGTCTATTTCTTTCACCAAGTTATGGAAATGTTCTGTCATTATTTTTTCAAATAGATTTTCAATTTCTTGCTGCCTTCCTTCCTCTTCTGCACCCCCTATCCATGATGTGAATGTTGGTATGCTTGAAATTGTCCCTGAGGTTCCTACACTATCCTCATTTTTTTGGATTATTTTTTCTTCTTGCTGTTCATATATATATTTTTTACTTCCTTATATTCCAAATACCTGATTTAATTGTCTGCTTCATTCAACCTATTGTTGACTCCCTGTAAAATGTTATTGATTTCAGTGAGTGTATCCATCATTTTTAACAGATACTTTTTTATGCTGTTTAAGTTCGTACTAAGTTTATTGAGCTTCCTTATAACCATGTTTTGAAATCTGCATTGAGTAGATTGCTTGTCTCCATTTTGTTTAGTTTGTTTTCTGGATCTTTGTTCTATTCTTTCATTTGGGCCATGTTTCTTTGTCTTCTCATTTTGAAAGCCTCCCCATGTTTGTTTCTTTGTACTAGGAAGAGATGAGACATCTTCCAGTCTTGGTAGGGTAGCCTAATGTAGTAAGTGTTTTGGTGGGTCCAGAAGCTACAACCTTTCCTATCACCCAAGATGGGTACTCAAGGTGTGCCCACTGTGTGGGCTGTATACACTCTCTTCTTGTAGATGAGCCTTGGTTTCTGTTGCCATGTAAAGGGGTGCAGTGGCCTCAGGAAATCACCAGGGTAGGGAAAACAGTGAGATCCAGGTTGATGGAGTCTCAGATATGGTGCCTTCCTGCCTCTTTGAAGGGAGGACTCAATGAAGGAACAATGGGATAAAGCTTCCCCTCCAACTCTCAACCTAATACCAAACAATTCAGCTCCTGTCCCAAGTCTCTGGTGCCTTTCTAGTTGCTGTGTCAGCACTGGAGCTCCGAGTGAGTGAGCCCAAGTAAGCCCATGCGTGGACTCTTTATGAGGAACTGCCTGGTACTCCAGAAGTTTTTGTCTTCTACAGCTTCAAGCCTCAATAGATTTTACAGCCAGAAGTTATGGGGACTTCTCTTCCTGGTGCTGGAATCCTGGGTTGGGAAGGATGATGTGGGGCTGGGATCCTTTCCTACTGAGTTATCCCTCCTGATTTTTATCTGCCACACGTGTGTGTGGGACGAGCCTGTTCCACATCTTCACCCCTTCCAGTCTCGATGTCATTTCTTAATTGCGTAGTTGTAGGACTTACATTCAGCTAGATTTCTGGGGGCTCTGAATGATGGTTCTTCTGTAGCTTCATTGCAATTTTGATTGGTTGTGCAAAGAGACAAGTACTATGCTTTCAGATGATGCCATCCTGATCAGAAGTCTCCCCATCTCATTTTCTATAACCAGGGTGGCCCTTACTCAGTCATTGCTTGTGAGAGCATCAGACTGACCCTCAGCACATGATCTTGGCACAAATATATTTTTTTAAACCAAGTAAGCTAAAAAAGGGCTTTTGGGGAAGATTACTACTTTCCCCCAAATTTAAATATGCATGTATTCTTTGTTTCAAGAAGGAAAGTTGGTTTTACATATTGAAAGCCAAATATAGCTACTCTTCTAGAACATATATCTTTCATTAGTTTCTCTCTAATACAGTATACTACCACTTCATTCTCTGTTTCTAAAACATCTCAGCCCCCATGCTCCACAGCTTTTCTCTTTAATAAACAAGAATTCTTTAGTACTTTCAGTTACCAAATAAAACAAAACAAAACAAAAACCCACAGGACTTAAGTTCTGCCCACAGTGAAGTAGCTCAACACAACTATAAAAGCCTGACAACATTTATAAAATATCTCCTCACAGCTTCAGAATAGCAACGAATGAAGGGCTGTCACAGACTCTGACCATTGGCATTCATGGCATTGTGAGTGAGGGGGAACAAATGCACATGGATTCAGTGAGTCATGCAGAGAAAAGGGACAGAGTGGCCACCCTGTAGGTGGGAGAGCATCTTGACCCTTGCCAAGACAGGCTTTTTATTACCTTTCTCAGGGAATTACATCCATGAGAGTCATAAATTATTATACTAAAGTTACTTTAAATGGTTATAGCTTACAGATAAAAAAGAAGAGAATGCTGTGCATGCAGGGAGATGATAAGGATGGGCAAGCTGGCCACATCCTGTCCTTGAAACAGCTCAGAATAAATCCTAGGAAGTTATTTCAAGGTTATATTCTAAACATCTGTTGTTCTCAATTTTAGGGTGAGAGAGTTTTAGCAAAAGCAAGCTTTAAAGCAGCCTAGATACAATGCGGGCCTGATTCCCACAGGAAAGCTGATATGCGGGCCTGGGTCCTGTGTGTGCACCTTGCAACTGTTGGTTTTTTGGACCAGGACTGAGCTACATTCACTGTGCCATGCAGACCGGTTCCCTATAAAGGGCTACAAGCTTGAAAAGAAGGGAAGCAAAGAAGGTGAGTCTGGCTTTATGTATGTATGTGTATATCTATGTATTTATGTAGATATAGAGAGATATAGATAGATATATACAGATAGAGATAGAGATAGAGATGATAGAGATAAATACAGAGGTAGAGATAAATAGATATAGATATCTACTGCGTGAAAAAACAGAGCCAAAGCAGAGAGTATCAGTATTGCTGGGTAGAGAAAACAAAGTAAAAAATAGTCATACGATGGAATTTTACACATAGGAACTAAGGCAGTAAGTATTGATGCACAGTATAAAACAGATGAATCTCAAATGTATAATGTTGAAAGAAAAGACACAGAGAAAAATCATACATTATACTTCTATTTTTATGGAGGTCAAGGCTAGGTAAAATTACTTCTTAATAATGATTTGAAATGACTATGGTGCCTGTTAGTTTGATGGAAAATACTCTGTTTTTATCTGTTGTGGTTGCATGGGCACATACAAATATAAACATATTAGTATACTGTACATATAAGTCTATACTTATAAACCTCTATAAAAACAAATATAAGAACAAAATAAACAAGAAAGAAATAAAAACTGTCCTCATGCCTGGTATTTACTTCATCCTAGTCTTTCTGGAAACCACAAATTTCTATAAAGAACAATACTAGTTTTAGTTGTCACATGTCTCCAACCTTGATATCTAACCTCATCAGTCCACTTAAACTGTTCTTGCTAAGCTAACTTGCTGATTACCAAGTGTGATGAATTGATTCTACTTCTGTTCTGACTTTGTTAATGATGGTTTTTCACAGAAACTAACATTTTATTTGGTTTTCAGGGGACCACTATCTCCTGATTCTTTGTCAATCTTAAAATATTGTCCTTTTTAAAACTTCACTGTGTCCATTCTGCGTTAGTTAATTTCTTAAACAGTGATTCTCAACCATGACTGCACATTGAAATCACTGGAGTGCGTTGACAACATAATGACATTGATGCATAGGTTCATTTTAAACCAACTAAATTAGAATTTTTGAAGTTGGAATTTGAACTTAGTAAAATTAAAAATCTTCAGATAATTTTAAGGAGCAGCCAGAGTTAAAAACTATCTTAAATATTTATGTTCTTTAGGAGTCGTGTCCTCTAGCATTCTTAATCTTCCTGTAGTAAGTGACCTCATGGTGCAATCTCAATCTTGTCCATTGAATTCGTAAGAAAATGTTAAGTTATGCTGTGATAACAAAGCCTACATTTTCAGTAGCTTAACACATGTAGATTTATGTCTTGCTAATATAAAGGTTATTTTTAGTAAACTGTCCACAGCTCCTTTTCAAGCAGTAGCTTAAAACTGCCAGCTGCTTGCATCATGTAACCATCCCAATCAGAACAATGCTGCAGAAGGGAAGAGGGCTGAGAAGCCACGTTACCAAACCCAACCAGTAGGAGGGGTCTTATTACTGGCTGCTGACCAGGCAAATCTTCAAAGACAGTTGGTAGAAAAGAAAGGAATATTTTATTTAATAATCATAAATAATGGCTATATTCTACCTAAGTTATCTTGGTAAAAATGTAAAGAGAAAAAAAAAGAATATGACATCAAAAATAGCTATTTAAATATTTTTCATTGCAACTAAACATAGGTTCAAGAATTGAAAATAATTCAAGAACAACAATCTGTTCACAGTGTTGACTATTACCTCCAAGGTCTTTGAAAATAATGGCAAGTTTCTGCCTACTCTCAAGAATGGGGTGGAGAAACAAGATGGCGGAGGAGTAAGTGGAAGCTACACTAACTTCCTCCCAGAACTAGTTTGGATTTACAACGTAATTTTGGAGAAATCATCTGGAATAACCAACCGAACACCAGCTGGAGAGAAGTCTTATAACCACGGAGAGACAGAAAAGGCCACTACATCACAACGTGACCGGTAGGGAGTGCAGAGACCCGGAAGGGCTGTCTGGCTCACACGGGTGGCAGCTGAAGGGACTGAGAAACAGCTCAGCAGCCGGGGATTCCCCCTGAGAAGGGCAGGGTCTAAACCCCCAGCTGGGCTCCCCAGCCTACAGCAACAGAGTGGAAAGTAAAATAGTATCCAGCTGAGAAAAGCGAAAAGCCACAGGGTTTCTTGCTAGCCGGAGAGAAACAGCTGGAGAAAAAGAGCTCTTAAGCGGATCACATACAAAAATATTTTGGCCCCCACTTACCCTGGGCACAAGCAGAGGGAAGACAGAGAGGACTGGAGACGCTTGGGGAGAGTTTGGTGTGGTGGTTTTGAGGGGAGAGCTGGGAAAGCGGCCGGCCGGGTCCCAGTGCTGACTCATCCCCACACTGCAGGCAGACCATTCCTGGCCAAGTGGCGTCAGCCTGAGGGGAAGCAAAGGCCCTGCCTACAGGAATTAAGCTGCCACACCCACGGTCCTTAAGCCTGACAGCTAATCACAGATTGAATAGATTAACAACTAAGAAGCCAGACAAAGGCAGTAGATCCCTGGAAGTCTCTAACAGGCTGCCTAGGCCCAGACTGGTACAGGATCTGATGCCACCAGGGGCAGATCCAGGAAGTGCAGATCATTCTAAGAAGCACCAACAAAAAATAGGAGTCATAAAAATGGGGAGACAGAGAAACAACCCCCCATCAAAAGGAAAGGTAGAGTCCTCAGAAAGAATGCTAAATGAAATAGAGGGGAGCCAACTATCAGATATGGAATTGAAAGCATGGATTATGGAGAAGCTCAATGAGCTCAGCGGAAACTACAAAGAACTCCAGAAAAACTACAGTGAACTCCAGAAGAACTATAAGGAACTTACTGAGAATTATACCAGCATCAAAAAGGACATGGAAGCTATCAATAAGAGCCAGGAGGAAATGAAGAATACGATCTCTGAATTGAAGAACACAGTAGAAGGAATTAAAAACAGGCTAGAGGAAGCAGAAAATCGGATCAGCGAGCTGGAGAACAACATAGACAAAAACTCACAGACAGTGCAACAAAATGAAAAAAGGCTGAACAAGACTGAAGAGGCTCTAAGACAGCTGCAGGACAACATGAAACGTAATAATATCCGTATCATAGGAATTCCAGAAGGAGAAGAAGAAGAGCAAGGAATAGAAAACCTCTTTGAAAAACTAATGACAGAAAACTTCCCTAACATGAAGAGAGAAAGAATCATGCAAGTCCAGGAAGCACAGAGGGTCCCAATGAAAATGAACCCCAACAGGCCCACTTCAAGACACATCATAATTAAAATGCCAACATTCAAAGACAAAGAGAGAATCCTAAAAGCAGCAAGAGAGAAACAACTAACAACATACAAGGGAGCTCCAATAAGGCTATCATCAGATTTCTCAGCAGAAACACTACAAGCCAGAAGGGAATGGCAAAATATATTCCAAGTAATGAAAAACAAAGGCCTACAACCAAGAATACTCTACCCAGCAAGGCTCTCATTCAAAATGGAAGGTGAAATAAGGAGTTTCCAAGACAAAAGAAGGCTAAAAGAATACATCTCCACCAAACCAGTATTGCAAGAGATGCTAAAGGGTCTGCTTTAAGAAGATGAAGAAACAGAGACAGAGAGGAACACGAGTACAAAGGGGGAAAATGACAATGAATAAGTACTGAAAGAAAGAAGGAACTTCTACCATTTGCAACAACATGATTGGAACTAGAGAGAATTATGCTTAGCGAAATAAGCCAGGCAACAAAAGAAAATTACCTTATGATATCACCTGTTAAAGGAAACTAATGAACAACACAAACAAATAAGCACAACTGAACCAGAGGTATGTAAATGAGGAATAAACTAACAGTAACAAAGGGGGAGATGGGAGGGAGAGAAGTGGTAAGAAAGGGAAGGGTCTAGTCAAAGAACATGTATAAATGACCCATGGACATGGACAACTGGGTGGGGACTGAATGTGGGAGAAGGGAGGGACAGGGTGCAGAGAAGCAAGAGGGGGAAAAAAGTGAGACAACTGTAATGGAAAAACAAACAAACAGAAAAATTTTTAGTGGGGAGAAAAATAAAAATAAAAAGAATAGAAATGCAAGTTCAGTGAATATTAGAAGGACAAGGATTTTCCTTCACACTGTATATATTTTCTCCCTATCTGATCCCTCTAGAATTTGGCATTCTAAAGAAGTAAGTAATGACCTAAGTTTCTTTGCATAAAACTAATAAGACCAGTTGTTAATAACGATTTTTTTTTTGACTAAGACTTTGACTGGAATGTCATGCCTAAAGGAGACATGCTTCGGCTTTGGTTGTTATCAAAAAGCCCTGAGCAACTGGGACTGACCTTCAACAGTAATAAAAGTCCACGAGATAAAAGGCCTGGTACCTTGGATGGATGAGCGGTCCATAGCAATCTTTCCAGGGAAGGAACGAAGGTTGTTTTCCTGAAAGATGTCTAGAAGGGACCATAAGGCACAATGGAAAACCAGAAGGACCTGGAAAAGACAGGTGTTTACAGGCAAGGCTGAATGCCAGGTATGTGGCTCAGCTTCTGTGCCCTGAAGGGCAGACTGAAGGTCACCCTAAATGTTCCTTGCGTAAGTTCCAGCAAAGCAGAACTAAAGATCATAAGTGATCATTTGCTGCTCTTGTTGTGTTTATGCAAATGAACAGGATAAATTAAAAATGAACTTAATGCAGTCCCTTTAATGACAAGGAGGGTAATCTTAGGGAGAAAAATCACGATTCAAGGAAGATCACAATGCCCAGTGGTAGACTCTAAAGTAGTGCAGCTAACCGTCTTTAAAGTTTCTTTTCATTTAAAATTTGTTTTCATTTGAAAGTTAAACTATGTCTGTGGCATTATCAAAGATGTTTAATTTACAGGCGAGAAGAATGTCAAATGCCTTGCAACTGGATGTCTTTCCGATAAGACAGTCCTACAGATTTAGAGACTTGTATGTGGGTTATGTTACATAAATTAACATGTGTTTTCTGTTTTCAAAGGGCATAAGCATACGATCTCATTACCTGAGTGATTGTCTGTACGTATAGACCTCACTTAATCCTCTCTGCATCGCTGCCTCCTGAGACTCAATGGTTTGGCTGAACTAAGTGGCTGGGTTGGTGAAGAACGGGGTGGTCTGTGGGCTTCACTTTAAAACTGGTTTCTCTTTTCTATCCTAATGGCTTGGACATAAAGAACCCAGAGGCCTGAGAGGGGGGATACCTAAAATATTTCCCTCAGTCCAAACTAAGTATAATGGACAAAAGGGTTTTGGACAGGTGAGATGTACCTGGCATACCTTCCTCCAAAGAAACCCTTCTTTTCCCTAATGTGGGACATTGAAAAATTAATACCTGTCTTTTGTCATCTAGTGGTTACGGATTGAATGATGTCCTTTAACCCTGCTGCCCCCAGAATACAACAAGGATGCCAGCCTGTTAAACCAAGCATGCCGTTGTCCAGAGACAGCCAACCAACCTGGAGTCTGCACGATCCTTCCCCTTGTGGGAAGGCCACCCTCCCCTCCACACCTCCACTCTTATTAGGGATTTCTTGACCCAAGGGTAGGTAGGACAACGACCATGTCCAGCTTGAAGCAGCTAGAGGAGCCCGAGACCTTCGTCCATTGTCCTTTATAAGATTGTAAAGGGTCTCAAGTCTGAGAGGGAGGTATTGTTATTTTTTATTGTTAAAATATTTAACTAATTAATTAATTATTTAAAAAAGAAGAAGAAGAATATATGAAAGGGTGAGCCATGGGCATGGACTTGGGGAGGGGATTGTCGGGGAAGGGGGTTGCTGGGCGGAGGGGAGAAAAGGGGAAAAAATTGGAACTATTGTAACAATATAATCAATAAAATATACTTTAAAAAAAAAAGAAAGAAAATAATGGCAAGTTTCTGCCTCAAAGCCTGTCTTCTCTAAGACATAAAAAAAAAAAAAAAAAAAAAAAATTTGCCCTGTCGTCCTCTGCCAGCTCAGTTGAAGGTTGCACCAGGAACCTCTTTTCCTACCCCAAAGTATCATAAATATAGGTGGCTTAGCTGGTCTCTAGTTACTATCTAGCTCCAGGCATCTCTTGAAGTCTGTGCCTCCAGACCTCTGCTCACAGACCCACACATCCACCTGTGGCAGACCCATGCTGTCCACCATTGACTTGCCCCCTGCCTGGGGGAGAGACAAGAACCAACTTTTTGCTTCTTGGCGCACTGTTAAATTGATTTACTTAATTGATTTAATTTATAGCTTCAGAGTATTTCACTCCAAATCAGAAGAATATACATAGTTTTCAAATGCACATAGAATATTTTCTAGGATAGACCACATGTTAGGACACAAAACAAGTCTCAATTATTTTAAGAAGATTGAAATCACATCAAGCACCTTCTCCGACCACAATGCTATGAAATTTGAAATCTATCACAAGAACAGTAAAAAACATGCAAAGATATGGAAGCTAAATAACATGTTATTAAATAATAAATGGGTCAACAACAAGATCAAGGAAAAAATCAAAAGATATCTTGAAACAAATGAAAATGAGGGAAAAACAATACAAATTCTGTGGGACGCTGGGAAAGCAACTTTAAGAGGGAAATGCATAGCATTACAGGACTACCTCAAAAAAAAAAAAAAAAATAAAGGAAGCAAACAATCTAACTTCACACTTAAAGAAACTTGAAAAAGAACAAAAGGAAACAAAGCCCAAAGGGAGTAGAAGGAAGAAAATCATTAAGAACATAGCAGAAATAAATGAAATAGGGTCAAATGATACAAAAGATCAATGAATCTAAGAGCAGGTTCTTTGAAAACATAAACAAGATTGATAAACTTTTAACCAGACTCATAAAGGAAAAAAAAAGAGAAAGACCCAATAAACAAAATCTGAAATGAAAGAGGAGAAATAACAACTGGCACCAAAGAAATACAATGGATTGTAAGAGAATATCATGAACAACAATATGCTAACAAACTGGACAGCCTGGATGAAATGAATAAATTCCTATAAACATACAATCTTCCACAACAAAATATGGATGAATTAGAGAATCTGAATAGACAGATTACAACTAATGAAATTGAAGTGGTAATTAAAAAGCAAAAAAAAAAAAAAAAAAAAACAACAACTCTCAACAAACAAAAGCATTGGACTGGATGGCTTCACAGGTGAATTTTACTAAACATTCTGAGAACTAACACATCTCCTCAACCTATTTCATAAGATTCAAGAACATGGAAGGCTCCCAAAATCATTTTACGAGGCCCACATTATCCTAATTCCAAAAACAGATAAAGACACTAAAGAGAAAGAAAATTATAGGTTAATACCCTTGAGGAACACAGATGCTAAAATCTTCAACAAAATATTAGCATAGTCAATACAGCAATGAGTTAAAAAGATAATACAACATGATCAAGTGGGATTTGTTCCAGGAATTCAAGGTTGGTCCAACATTCACAAATCAAAATATTTGATTCATACATAAACAAAATAAAGGATAAAAATTACACAATCATATCAATAGATGCAGAAAAAACAAGTGAAAAAAACTACCACTATTTGTGATAAAAAACCTCTCAGCAAAATTAGATTAGAGGGAACATACCTAAACATAAGAAAGGCCATATATGACAAACCTACTGTCAACATTATACTCAATGGGCAAAAACTACAAATGTTCACCTTAAGATGGGAAAAAAACCAGGGAGTTCTGCTTTTACCTCTCTTACTCGGCATAGTACTAAAAGTTCTAGCGATAGCAGTCAGACAAGAAAAAGAAATATAAAGCATCCAAGTTGGAAAGAAAGAAGTAAACCTGTCATTAATAACAGATAACATGATGCTATACAGAGACAATCCCAAAGATTCCACCAAGAAACTACTAGAATTGACAAATGAATTCAGCAAAGTAGCAGGATACAAAATTAATCTCCAGAAAGCAGTTGGATTTTTATATGCCAATAATGAACTAACAGAAAGGGGAATTAAGAAAACAAACCTATTCATTTTTGCTAAAAAAATAATAAAATACCTAGGAATAAACATAAATAGAGATGAAAAAGACCTGTACTTGGAAAATTATAGGATATTGAAGGAAAAAATTTAAGAAGATACAAATAAGTGGAAGCACATACCATATTCATGGGTATGATGAACTGATATTATTAAACTATCTATACTACCCAAAGAAACTATAGATTCAATGAAATTCCTATCAAGATTCCAATGACATATTTCACTGAACTAGAAAAAATATTTCAAAAACTTATATGGAACCACAAAAGGCCCGACATAGCAACAGAAATACCGAGAAAGAAGAACAAAGTTGTAGGAATCATGTTACCCAATATCAAACTATAATATAAGGCCATAGTAATCACAATAGCATGGTGCTACCATGAAAACAGACAAGACACATAGATCAATAGGACAGAATAGAGAGTTCAGAAATAAACCCAGATTTGTATAGTGAATTAATATTTAATAGAGTAAGCAAACAGATATAATGGGTTAAAGATAGTTTATTCAATAAATGGTGTTGGGAAAATTGGCCACATACATGAAAAAAACCCCGAAACTAGACCATCTTCTTATACCACAAAGAAGAGTAAGTCCAAAGTGAATCAAAAGCTTAAATGTTAGTCTGGAAGCCATAAAAATCATAGAAGAAAACAGGCAGCAAAATCTCACACATGACTCATAGCAATATTTTTCTGATATACCTCCCTAGGCAAAGGAAACTAAAGGAAAAAATAAACAAATGGGACTACATCACACAAAAAACTTTTTGCACAGCAAAAGAAATCATCAACAAAATAAAAAGATAGCTCACAGAATGGGAGTACATATTCACTGATACATCTCATAAGAGGTTAATAACCAACATTTATAAAGACCTTACAAAAGTTAACACCAAAAATACAAACAACCCAATTAAAAAGAGGGCAAAGGACCTGACTAGACTGTTCTCCAAAGAGGACAATGCAGATGGCCAATAGACATAAGAAAAGATATTCAACATCACTAATAAGCAGAGAGATACAAATTAAAACCACAATGAGATACTGTCTCACACCTGTCAGAGTGACCATCATCAACAAATCAACAAATAAGTGCTGGTGAGGATGTGGAAAATGGGTACCCTTTTACACTGTTGGTGGGAATGCAGATTGATGCAGCCACTGTGGAGTAGTAAGGAGATACTTCAAACTATTAAAAATAAATCTGCCTTTGACTCAGTAATCCTACTTCGGGTAATATCTCCAAAGGAATTCAAAATACTATTTTTAAAGATCATAAACACCCCTATGTTCATTGCAGCATTATTTACAATTGTCAAGATCTGGAAGCAGCCCAAGTGTCCATCAGTAGATGAGTGGATAAAACAATTGTGGGACATTTACACAATGGAATACTACTCAGCTCTAAAAAATAGAAGAAAATTTTACTCTTTATAACAGTATGATGGACCTGGAGAACATAATGTTAAGTGAAGTGAGCCTGCAGAGAGAGACAAATACCATATGATTTCACTAATTTGTGGGATCTAACAAACAAACTGAACTAACAAAAAAAATGGGGACAGAGACATAGAGAGCAGGATGACAGCTAGTGATGGAAGAATAGAGGGGATGGAGGAATTGAGCAAAAAAGGAAAAAGGATTCATGGACATTGACAACAGTGTAGTGATTGCTGGTGTGAGGGAGGTATAAGAGGACTAAATGATAATGTAAAAAATACAATGAAGATCAAATGAAAAAACTCCTCTTCTAGCATCCCATGCACACCAAAAGCCAGTGGGAGTGTCCGGTCCTCCAATCAATGAGGGCCATGTCAGACATGTTTGCCTTTACCCCTCTTTCAGCCACCATGTTTAGCAAGAGGGCAAAAGTCTTCAGTCATGCATGCTCTGTACAAGTTCCCTTCTCTGGCAGCCTCTCCCTTTACAAGGAGAGCAAGCTGCTTCTAACATTCAGTTTCACCTTGTGGTTTTCTCCCTGACATCTGCCGTCTCCCTACAACTTGGCCTGACCCCTTTGTTAGAGTCACACACTAAATGTTAGTTGCTTCACCTGGAAGTGTCATATATCACTTCCTCTTATAAATTACTCATTAGAAGTACTTGTATAGACCTATATAATTGGAAGATCTTAGAAAATATGTGGAGAACCTGAAAGATTAGTAATCAGTAAATATCTCAGTCACCCCTGTTTCCAACAACCTTTTTCAAACACATGTGTATAGTGTAGACCTCTCTCTCCTGCTCTGGTTCATGTCATCAAAGCTCTACTAAAAGCCTTCACCTGGTAACTATAAGCACTGCTTACTCTAAATATGAAAGGACGCTTCATCATTGTCCCCCAATCCTCCAATTGTAACCTTGTAAACAGTGCCAATAGTTACCTTGTTCTCCTAAGATTTAACCCTTGACTTGTAGCAAGCCATGTCTGTCTCCAGGCTTCAATGGGGCATTGTGGCCAGAAGCACCCTGGGCCAGCAGTTTCCCTGGTGTCTACTTTGGATGGATTTTTAGCAGAGTGCCTCTAATGAATTACCTCTTCATAATAAAGGGTGGACTTCCAGCAAATTCCAGAAGGCATATCTATGGCAAATTCTATGAACATGACATACAGCAACTTCTCTGCCATGAATAAACCAAGGTCATATCCATTTCCATTCAGGACAGGTCTAGGTCTCAGTCCTGGGGTGGAATGCTTTCTTGAGTGTTCCATCTAAGCCCCAGGAGTAATGGCTATTCTGTATATATGCTATTTCTTCTTTTTCAGGGGTTCTATTACTTCCTACTAGCCAATTCCTTTTTACTTTAATTTAGGGATTAACCTTTTTTAAAGGTTCAGAGAGTACATATTTTACATGTTGCAGGCCATAGGGTTTCTGTCACAACTATTGATCTCTACCATTGTAGCACAAAAGCTACAATGAAATAAATAGGCACAAGTGTGCACCATTTAAACTATTTACAAAAGGTGACTTCCAGACTAAAGAAGTCATAGCCTGAAAACCTCTGTACTAATTCCCTGTTATAGTTCACACTTCTTTATACTAAATATCCTATTCAAATTACTGCATGGTTTCTCTTCCCTCACTGGACTCAGATTCACACACATGACTTATGTCCCTCACCCCCAGGGAACCAGTCACATGTTGTGAATGCCATGATGATGCCACTATGCTCTCTTCAGGCTTATGTATCTTATCTTCCTCAGGGACTCATTTTCAAATTTTAACATTCAAACTTCAACTTGGGCTTCCCTTCAGAGGTAATTGAGGTTTGTTTGTTTGTTTTTTCAGTGTTTCTGTTCCATGTGAAAAACATATGTGTGCAGTTGCTTTGCCCCGAAAGCATTTTGCCATGTTTATCATGGCAAGCCATTATTTATCATAAAAGAAGTCATTCAAAGTTCATCTCTGCTTTGTACTTTTTGATGTGCCTTTATGCTTTTACGGGACATAACACTATAGGGTTTGGGGAACATGAGAGAACCCTGCAATCATCTAGTTTTGCTCCCACTTTGTAGTAATAAATAATTTAAAGCCAAAAGAAGACAAATAACACACAAGATGCTTTTGATGTCAGAATATCCATGCCAAAACAATCAGCCTCAGGATCAACAGTCTCTTGGATTCTCAGAATTTCAGAACCCATTTTAATAATAGGTAACTTGGTAGCCAAACCATGAGTATATTGAAAACTATAAATTCGAATGTGGAGAGAAAAAGCTTCTACACAGAGATGTCTCTTTACTGCTGTATACACTATAAATACATTAATTAATTAATTAATTAATTAATTATTAATAGTTGGTTGCCAGACCGATTTCTTCCTCCCACCTGGTTTCCTTACCTATGCTCCATCACTTGTTGTCAGACTAATGACATTTTTTTCTCAATTTATTTATTTTTATTGAGGTATAGTTGATAGTATAGTAGTTTCAGGTGTATATCATAATGATTCAATATTTGAATATACTGTGAAGTGACCACTACACTAAGTCTAGTTAACTAACATCCATCACCACATATAGTAGTGAATTGTTTTTCTTGAGATAAAAACGTTTAAAATTTTCTCTCAGGAATTTTCTAATATTATGACCACAGTCATCTTGCTGTGTATTACATCCCAAGGACTTATTTATTTTATAAGTGGGATAATGCTTTCTGGACTGTAAGGCCCAGAGAAAGGAGGTATGGCTCTGGTTTGGTTAGTCTCCATATCAAGGGCAGGCTTTTGGCTGAGCCATTGTTGTCTCTAAGAATTATCTAGCTCTGGTAGCGGCAGTCACTCTCCTACTAGGAAAAATGTTAGGATGTCAAAACATCAAAATATTATATATATATATATATATATATATATATATATATATATATATATATTTACAATAAAATCTCTTCTAGCAAGACAAAATTCTGACTTTTATATGCCTACTTCGGTCCTGCCATATCAGAGGAAAATATTTCATTGATTCATCATTTCTGCAAAAATATGTTTTCTGTATCATACATCTATAATTTATCATCCTATATGTCACCCACATTTCCCCTGGTCCCCTACTATACACATACCTCCTTCACCTGTCTTTATACAATATAATTTAAAACATCTCAAGAACTAGAATCTTTTTTTTTCTTCTTTTTGGCATCACTAATTCAGGGCCTGACATTTACTCTGCACTACTGACTTTTTTGTCCTGGTATTGGTAATATTTTTGTAGATCTTTAAAGTCTATGTCATTTTTTCTATTAATTTTGTTATATTCCATTCACTTCCTCTTATGATAAACATGTACAACATGCAATCAGGTTGCTGAATTGATGGTATTCAACTCTGTCTCATATTCAGTGAGAGCAGAAATAAACAAAAAAATTTTAAAAACATATCCAAAATCAATCAAATGAACAGTTTGTCTTTGGAAAGATAAATGAGATTGAAAAACTGTTAATCAGATGCATCAGGAGAAAAAGAGGGAAAACCCAAATAAATAAAATTAGAAGTGAAACAGGAGAAGTAACAACTGACACCACAGAAATACAAAGGATTCTAAGAAAATATTATGAATAACTATGCCAACAAATTTGACAATCTGGACAAAATGGATAAATTCCTAGGAACGTTAAATTTTTAAAAACTACATCAGAAAGAATTAGAAAATCTGAATGGATTGATTACAACTAATGAAATTGAAGCAGTAATAAAAAAATTAAAAAAACAGAAGTTCTGGAACAGATTGCTTTACAGGTTAATTTACCAAACATTTAAAGAATTAACACATATTCTTCTCAAACTATTCGAGAAGATTCAAGAGGAGGAGAGACTCCCAATCTCATTTTATAAGGCCAGCATTATCCTAATTCCAAAATCAGATAAAGACACTACAAACAGAAAAAATATACAGATCAATATCCCTAATGAACATAGATGCTAAAATCCTTAGTGAAATGCTAGCAAACCAGACCCAGCAATACAGAAAAATATCGTGTACCACGCATGATCTAGTGAGATTTACTCTGAGGATTTTAGGTTGGCAAAAAGCCACAAATTCATGACCGTGATTCACTACCTAAACAAAATGAAGGATAATAATCACATGATCATGTCAACATATGCAGAAAGAGCATTTGAGAAAATATGATACCCATATATAATAAAAACTCTCAGCAAAATTGAAGTAAAGGGAACATACCTCAACATAATTCCCCCAAAATACTACTACAACTGAAAAGTGAATTTGGTGAAGTAGCAGAATACAAAATAAATATCCAGAAGTAAGTCTGATTTTTATACACAAATATTGACTCATCAGAGTGAAACTAAGAAAATAATCTCAGCTACAATTGCATCAAAAAATACTTAGAAATGAAATTAACCAAGGATACAAAAGACCTGTACTCAGAGCATTATAAGATACCAAAGTAAGACATTGAAAAAGATTCAGGTAATTGGAAGCATACATCATGTTCTTGGACAAAAATTAACATCACTAAAAAGCCCATACTATAGAAAGCATTCTATAGATTCAACACAGTAAAAACAGACATATAGATCAATAGAACAAGATAGAGACCCCAGAAATAAACTCATATTCTTATTGTCAATTAATCATTGACAAAGGAGACAGAAACAAACAATGGGGTAAAAGTAGTCTATTCAATAAATGGTGTTGTAAAATTGGACAAAAATGTACAAAAAAAAAAAAAAAGAAAGAAAGAAATTAAACCACATTCTTACACCATACACAAGAACAAACTGACATTGAGTTAAAGACTGGAATGTAAGACTCAAATTCATAAACAATCTAGAATAAAACATAAGCAGTAAAATTTCTTTTAACAGTATTTTTTTTCTGTTATGTCTCCTTAGGCAAGGGAAACAAACAAAAAAATATGTTAAAGAAATGGTACTACATCAAACTAAAAGTTTTTGCACAGCAAAGGAAACTATCATCAAAATGTGGAAACAGCCCACAGAATGGGAAAACATATTTGCCTGTAATGCATCTGATAATAAGTTAATATTCGAACTTTGTAAAGAATTTACGCAACTCAAGACAAAAACAAAAAAACAAACAAACACAGAATCCAATTAAAACATTAGCAAAGGACCTAAATATGTATGTCCAAAGAGGACATACATTTGGCCAACAGACACGTGAAAAGATGCTCAATGTCACTACTCATCAGAGAAATGCAATTTAAAATCACAATGAGATATTACCTCACACCTGTAAGATTAGCTAGCATCAATAAGTCAACAAACATGATGTATTGGTGAAGATGTGGTGAGAAGGGAATCCTTGTGCACTCCTGATGGGAATGCAGACTGGTGCAGCCACTATGGAAAACAGTATGGAGTTTCCTCAAAAAATTAAAAGTTGAAACTGCCTTATGACCTAATCATTTTACTTATGGAAATACATTCAGAGAAATCCAGAACACTAATTCAAAAGACTATATGCACCCTTGTGTTGCCTGCAGTGTTATTTACAATAGCGAAAATCTGGAAACTGCCCAAGTGCCCATCAGTGGATGAGTGGATACAAAAGCTGTGGTACATTTACACAATGGAATAATAGCCTTAAAACAAGGAAATCTTAACTTTTGTGACAGCATTGATGGCCTGAAGGATGTTATGCCATGTGAAACAAGTCAGAGAAAGACAACTACCCTATGACTTTACTTATATGTCAAATTTAATTAATGAAAAAAGAAAAAAATCAAAATAGTTGCTGACTCATACATACAGAGAACAGACTAACTGCTGACAGAGAGGAGGGTAGTTGGGGGACTGGGTGAGAAAGGTGAAGGAATTAAGCAATTCAGGTTGGGGGAGCGATGGGGGAAACGGGACAACTGTAATAGAAAAAAGCTAAATTAATTAAAAATGAAATTTAATTTAATTGAAAAAATATTTATAGACATCAGAGAGCAGGAAGGTATTTTGGCTGACTTTGGATCTGCTAAAATCTATCTATATACTTTTTTCATGTTGTTTCCCAACCAGATATCCCAAACATCACATCTGACAATCCAAGTGCTACCTACTTCCTAATTTCTAGCTAAAGTCCTTCAACTTCCCAAAACCTTTATGTGATCTATTCAGTTCCTAGTGATCTCCCTTTATTGAAAATGCTGGTTGTATCCCAAAACTTAAAAATCAAGGCATATTATCATATATTGCTTTTTTCCCCATGAGCTTTAACTACAATGCATAAATCATCTATAAAATACTTGAAAGTCACTCCCCTGACCTACCCAACACTGATCATTTCTCAAAATGTACTATTTAAGCAAACCTCTGAGTTTCTGAAACCAGCTCAGGGAAGCCACAGACTGCCATTTTACAATAACTGTAAGAACTGGATTTTCTTCATAAACTTCAACCAAACAAAACCCCAGCACATCAAAAGAGAACTAAACATAGACGAAGATATGACAATACATTTGTCATGTAATAAACTAGATATTTGTAAAAATGTAAAACAACACAATTCACTTTACTATTTTTGCTTTAAAATATATACTTAGTTTTTTAAATTTGTAATTTATGTAAGCATATATTAGAATCAATATTTTTATTTCTGTGTATTTATAACTAAATATTTTTAAAGTTTTAGTATTACTTTGCAATATTATAAATATCAACAGTTTTAATCCACATACAGATAAGCTCTTTGAAGTCCTCAATGATTTTTAAGAATTTAAAGGAATCCAGGGACCGAATCTGAGAACTTTTATCCTAATTCACTGAAGTATTTTCTTTTCTTTTGAGAGTGGGACAGGTTTGCAAATAACCATGACATAAAAAGAAATAACTGTCCATAACCAGACTGAGTATGGTGTAAAGAAGGTGTGAATTTTGAGCATCAGATTTTTTAGTATAGATAAATGATGGAGATTCTTTCTGCTCTTTTAAGATTGATGTGTGTATGTGGTAGAGGATATAAGAAGGAGTGAAAAACTTATTTTTAAAAGATGAGTTGAGTCAAACACAGCAAGGTGGGTGCAATGAGATATGTTCTGTCTCCCATCTGGGCTCATCCCCATTCATACAACCCCAATTCTTCCATACACAACCAAAGTCCCAGCAAGAGCATAAAGGGTGGGTGAGATTGGCATAAAAAAAAAAAAATGCCTGTGTATTATTTCAGAATCCTTCCATAGATACCCATTTACTGTAGAATGCTTAGAGTAGGAAGATAGGTGCTGCAGAGGGTAGCTGTCCTTAAAATAAAAATAAGAGTGAGGTAAGGAAAAATATATCTAAAGTATCTCTTGGGTAGGAAAACAGAGCTCTAAACTGAGCTTGAAAAAAGTTTTTTGACCAAAGATTTGTGTTATTTTTATTTTGTATGGCTTATTTGTTTTAAAGTAAATAACACTGCTCTTTTATAAATGTTTAATTTAGCAGAGAAGATCCGTGATCTGTGCCACTTGCTTTCTGTAAATAAACAGATGCATATCTGACTGCTTCTTCTGAGTGATTTTAATTTTTGTATATTCTTTTAAAAAATGTTTTATTGATTATGCTGTTACAGTCATCCCAATTTCTTTTTCGTCTTCTCCTCTCCACCCAGTGACCATCCTCCCTCCAGTTGCCCCTCCCTCCCTTAGTCCATGCCCATTGGTTGTGCATATAGTTCTTCTCAACATCTTCCTGTGTACTCCACTCCCTCCTACTATGCTTCTTAATTCCTGCATCATCTCCCTCCCTTTCTCCCTTCCCCCTCCTTGCTGACCTCCCCTCAATATGTTCCCCATACCTGTAATTCTTTTTCCACTCTCATTGCCAACTTAGTTTGCTTTTTTTAAATTCCTTAGCTTCTGTTGTTGGTTGTTGTGATACAGTTTTAATTGTAATGTTCATAGTTTTGATCATCCTTCTTCTAAACAAGTCCCTTTAACATCTCATATAACAGTGGTTTGGATCTAATGAACTCCTTCTGTTTTACTTTGTCCTGGAAGCACTTTCTCTGCCCTTCTATTCTGAATGACAGCTTCACTGGATAGAATAATTGTGGCTGTAGGTTTTTGATTTTCATTATTTTGAATATTTCTTGCCAGTCCCTTCTTGCCTGCAGAGTCTCCTTTGAGAAATCAGCTGATAGTCTAATTGGGACCCCTTTGTACATAATTCTCTTCTCTCTTGCTGCTTTTAAGATTCTCTTTATCTTTAATTTTTAACATTTTGATTATAATGTGTCTTGGTGTGGTTTTCCCTGGGTCCAGTTTATTTGGAACTCTCCGTGCTTCCTAGACCTGTAAGTCTATTTTCTTCCCCATTTTAGGAAAGTTCTACTTCATTATTTTTTCACATAATTTTTCAATTTCTAGTTCTTCTTCTTCACCTTCTGGCAACCCTATAATTCGGATGTTTGCTCTCTTATAGTTGTCCCAGAGATTTCTGAGCTTCTCCTCATTTTTCTCATTTTTTTGTTTCCTCTTTCTACACTGGTTGACTGTTTGTTCTTTCCCTATGTTCCAATTTATTGATTTGATCCCTGGTTTTTCTTCCCTCACCACTAGTTTTGTATGTGTTTTTGTTCATTTCAGCAGGACTAGCCTTCATTCCTTCCCTGTCTTGATCAAGTACTGCTGTTATTTTTGTAAGCTCTCTTATAACTATAGCTCTGAACAGAGCCTCAGAAAGATTATCTGTTCGTCAGTTTATTCATGTATTTGCTTTCTGGTCAGCTGGGTGACTGGTATCTCTATTATTATCCCTGCCATCCTGACAGGTTTGTTTACCCTTCCTTCTTGGGTGTGGCTGTCACACCTCCTATGCTATAGGGGGCAGAGCCCTGTGCACTTGTCATTACCAGGTGACCCTTCTCACCACACTGTGGCACTTTGTGTGGGGTCAGGGGTCCAAGATGAATTCCTACCATTCACTCTCTGCTGAGAGACCAGGAGCCTCCCTCCTCCTCAGTCCCCATGCCCTCTGGGCCTCACAGTCAGAGGCAATGGGGGTCTGCCTTCCCTGGCATTGGAATTGTGAGCTGATGGGTCTGGTCTGCAGCCAAGGGTGCTTCCCTGGTGCTTCTCACCTCCCCTTAAATAAGGGTGTCTGTGCTTATTGCAGTCTCACTGCTCATCACTGTAGCTGCTGTCAGCAGCACAGCTTGATCTCTCCACTCCAGCTTTGCCCCTCCTACCCATCCAGATGAGCACCAGTTGTTTATAACTTCATATGTTGGACTTCCATATAGCTTTATTTTCTGGAACTTCTTGTTATTTCTGGTTTTGCAGTAGTTGTAGTCCTTCTTAGTTGTAGAGGGAGCTGGAGCGCATCAGTCTAGGCCACCATCTTGGCCAGAAGTCTTTTGTATATTCTCGAACACACTCATCCATTTGAACTAATTAAATTATTCATTATGTCTATACCTACTTACATTTTTTATGAAAGCATAAAGCTGTCTTCTCCTGAATATGTTTCTCCCCCTTTAAATCTTTGTCTTGATCTTTACTCTTCTTACATATTCATACCATTTCTTTTCTTTTCACTTTTAGATGATTTATCAAATTCCAATGTTATAATGTGCTGATATATGAATAGAGAACTGAATTCTAAGTCACATGACTAATATCTGCAACTCTCAACTTATCTGCTCTTGAATAGTCTCCCTACCTTTCTGTAACTCAAGCATTTGACTTATAAAATTGTTGTATTAATATCTAATTTTTCATGTCTCATAGAAAGTCTGAAATGATAAAAGGATAGTATATACAAGCTTATGAACTAGCAATTAGACAATGTATATATTATCATCATTATACCACATTACTCAGGAATTATCTTCTGTCCACTATGTTGCCATTTATTGTTCTCAAGCTATTTTGCTTTTTTTTTTTTTTTTATAATTGAAACCTTTATTCATTCACTCAATAAACTTTTAGGAAATTTCTGACTGTGGTTCAACAATCACTTTGGAAACTGTGAAAATAAGTACAATACAACTTCTTGGCTCTCTTTACAATGGGGTATCAACAAATTATTTCACAAGACAAGCATATAAGGAGAATATATTAACTGGGAAAGGCTAGGATCTGCTATAGTTAAGCCAAATCTTAGCAGCTTAATCCAATGACCAAGAGCAATACACCACCCCTGTGTTAGTCCAAGGTGAACGTCCCCTTGAACCTGGGCTAAATTTGTGACTTTTTTTGACCAAGAGCATGTGCTAGTTTCAGACATGGTTCTCAAGAGGCCTGGCAAACTCTGATTTTTCTCTCTTGGAACACAACTACCATGCTGTAAGCAAGTCCACATTTTTCTGTTGGAGAAAGTCCCTGGAAGAATTACAAATTATTGTTGTTTTAAGATACCACATTTTGGCCTGTTTTTTGTTACCTAGCTAGAGATAATTAAAAGAGTACAAAGTTTATTCTTGTTCATGTTACCTGTTCATCATGTGTTCACAGGGAATTTGTGCTGCAAAATGAGAACCCAGATTAACAGAGATACCACCTTGTTGTAGTTACCCCATCTATAATACAAGGCCTCCTTGATCACTGAAGCTGATGAAGAGAACAAGGAAATGTGTTTATGCACTGGAAGTGACTTCTATCTCTTCTGTTCACCTTTTTAATCTAAATTTGGTAACATGTTTATAATACCTGTGACAGGGGAGAACTGTGTAATCTTCTCACATGCTCTGAGAGGAGAGGAAAACTTGATATGGGTGAGCACAAGAATCTGTGTCACAGACTCACAGTGTACAAAGTGCTAAAATAAATAAAAATATGTTCCACTCTGGGTTTGTCAAAAAGGCTGCTTAGGTGAGCTAACAGCTGAGATTATAGTGAAATGATAAATAGAAGTATGCCTGTAGAAATGGAAGGTAAAGGCCTGGAAGTCAGAGGGAGCATCCCATGCAGCGGTAAAGAGAGACAAGATGAAGCATGGCACACTCTGATAATGGTAATAGAAACAAATGATGGGAACATAAATTAATTACCTACAGGTGAAGGTAAACATAAAGTGCAATGTTTTTTAAAGGCTTCATATCTCATATACAATGCTATGAGGGTCCATTCTGTAGGCAACATTGACTTCAATGGAGAATTTGAAAGAGAGACAATGAGGCATTTTAAGGAAGAGCTGAGGAAAATCCAGTATAGTGGAGTAAGTGGAAGCTACACTAAGCTCCTCCCACAACCAATCTGGAATTATGGAGAAATCATCTGGAAAAACCAACTGAAAAATAGTGGAGAGAAGCCTTATAATCACAGACAAACAGAAGAAAACATTTCATCATGAGGTGACTGGTGCAGAGTGCAGAGGAGATTCGAGAGGGCTGGATTGGCTCCCATGGGAGGACGTCGAAGGTACAAAGAAATATTTCAGTGGCTAGAGGGGTCCCCCTGAGAAGTGTGAGGTCTAAACCCAAAGTTGGGCTCCCCAGCCTACATCATCAGAACCAAGAAGAACCCTGATAGCATTCAACTGCAAAAAGTGGCAGGGTTTTCTGCCTTCTAGGGAGAGATGGCTGGAGATGCAGAGAGTGTTTTAAAGGGACAACACAAAAAATCTCATTTGTTGCCACTTACCATAGGCTCTGGCAAAAGGTGGGTAGAGTGGACTAGAGATGCTTGAATAGTTTGGGGGTGGTGGCTCTGAGAGAGACCTGAGGGAGCAGCTGATAGGATTTTTGAACTGAGTCATCCCCCCACTGCAGCAGCCATCTTGCTCAGGCAGACCACTTCTCTCCAAGTGGTATCAGCCTGAGGTGAAGCAATAGCCCTGTTAGCAAGAATTACTCTGCCCCACCCTGTGGTTCTTAAGTTCTTAATTGGTGGTGGCACCGTCATCATCCCACAGATCTTAGGGCATGACATCAGACATGGGCTACATGCAGAAGAACCAAGTTCCGCAGTAATAAGCCTGACTGCTGATTACAGATTGACTAGATTAACAACTGAAGGAGATAACCACAGACTGTGGATCACAGGTAGTCTCAAACAGGCTGCCTATGCTGAGACTCGGACCAATCTGACATCACCAGAGATGAATATAGATAGAGAAGAAAGTGTTAAAACTAGATACTACTGAGATGAATTCCACTGCAGTCATCTTCATGATTTGCATTATTTTCTCTCCTGCATAGCTTTTTAACATTCATGTCTTATCCTTCAAGTTTGTGAATATTGTCACTAGTTTTTACATTATAGTTTATTTCAAATCTCATATTTTGCTCTTCCCTTTTCTTACTCCATTTTATCATCTTATTTCTTCTTCTTATTTTTGTTTTCAATTCTATTTTCTTTTCTCTGTTGCTACACCTTGTTTCCATTCCACACTCTTACAACTTCTCCCTTCTCCAGCCTTTCAAAAACACTTTTCTTCTCATTAGTCATCTCACATTCTTTTTTCCATTCTTAAAATACCCTTATTCTCTCTCCGCTTTGCTCAATATTTGCTCAGTGGCTGTGGATATGGTGGTTGTTGTTGCATTTCTTTAATTGTTTTCCTAAATCTTCATTATTTTGGTATTCCAAATCTCAAATCTTGTTCTCCTCTCCTACCCCATTTTACCTTCCTCCAGCTCTTTCTATTTATTTTTTTAATTTGAACTTTTCACTGTCTTAGCCTGGTTTTCATTCTTCACTCTTAGTATTCTTTCTCCCTCTATCATCTCAAAATCATTTCCCTTTCCTCTAGAAATCTCTTAAGATTTTGTTTATTTCTTTTCTTCCTCTTATTCCCATTTCACCTTTATTAGTATTAGCTTATTGTTTGTTGACACTGCTGAGATGAAACTATGTCTCCAACTTGGTTCCTATTTTTTCTTTTCTTGTTCTTTTTTTGTTCTCTCTATATATATATACATATATATTTTTTTGTTTAAACCTAATACTATATGCTTCCCTTCTCTTACCTCATTCCACATTCTCCCTTCCTCTTCTTATTTATAATGTAAATTTTATTTTCTCTCATCGCCGTGTCCTTATTTGCTACTCTTATTATTGCTTCTCCCTCTACACTCTCAAAAATCATTTTTCTTTCAGTCATCCCATATTTGTTTTTACTTTCTTATAATAGTCTTAACTTCTTTACACCTTTATTAATACTGCCTCATTTGCTGATGATAGTGTAATTGTGGGTGGAGGTTATTTTTGTGGGTGTGGGTTTCTTTCCTGGGCTGTTTGAATTTGTTCTGCCAGCACCTGTACAACAATATACAAGGCATGGTGTGTGGAGTGGCTCACAGTCACCTAGCCAGAAGGAAGAACCTACTAAAAGAGACATAACAACAACCCAAATCCAATTACAGCCAGATAGCCCACATAAACATAATAAAGGGCATGTCAAGAACATCACGTTCAGGAGATCAAGGGAACTGCACCACTGAATTCCACAGGTCTCCTACCAGAGAAGGTCATACCATGAAGAGAGGGAGTAAAAGCAGATTAATAAAAGAAGCAGAAAGAAACAAAAAGTCACCGAAAATGGGGATACAAAGAAACAAATCCCAATCAAAAGAAAAGGAGGAGTCCCCAGAAAGAGTGTTAAATGAAATAGAGGCAAACAAATGATCAGACATTGATTTCAAAATAATGGTTATAAGGAAGCTACATGTGCTCAGTGAAAACTACAAAGAATTCCAGGGAAGCTACAGGAACTTACTGTGAACTACATAAGCATGGAAAAGGACATAAAAACTATCAATAAGAGCCATGAGGAAAGGAAGAAAGCAAGTTCTGAATTGAAAACACAGTAGAAGGAATTAAATACAGGCTAGATGAAGGAGAGGATAAGATCAGTAAACTGGAGGACAAGGTAGAAAAAAAGACCCAGACAGAAAAACAAAACAGAAATAACTCAAAGAGAATGAAGAGGGTTAAAGGAAGCTTCAGAACAACATGAAACATAATAATATCCATATCATAGGAACACCATAAGAAGAGGAGGAGCAAGGGATAGAAAACCTGTTTGAAAAAAGCATAACAAAAAACTTGCCTAACCTAGAGAGAAAAATTCATGCAAGTCCAGAAAGCACAGAAGGTACCAATGAAAATGAACCCAAAGAGGCATACTCCAAGACACATCATAATTAAAATGACAGAATATAAAAACAATGAGAGAATTTTAAAGGGAGCTAGGGAGAAACAGCTAGTAACATACCAGGGAACTTTGATAAGGCTGTCAGTTGATTACTCAAAAAAAGAGAAAACAAAAACAAAAAAGCAAATCACTACAAGCCAGAAGGGAATGTGCAAAAAATATTCCAAGTTATGAAAAGAAAAAACCTGCAACCAAGACAACTCTACCCAGAAAGTCTCTCATTTAAAATAGAGGCAAAAGAAGGTGTTTTCCAGGAGCAAAAAAAAAAAAAAGGGTAAAATAATATATTATCTTCACTAAAACAGAATGCAAGAGATGCTAAAGGGACTGATTTATGAAGATGTAGAAGAAGAATGAGAGAGGAACATAGGTACAATGAAAAGAAATGGCAATGAATAAGTATCTATCAATAATAACCTTAAATGTAAATGGATTAAATGCTCCAATCAAAATACACAGGGTAGCTGAATGGATTAAAAAAATTTAAAAAAAACATGACCTGCACATATGCTGCCTACAAGAGACCCACTCAGAACAAAAGATCTACAAAAAAACAAAAAACCTGGCACAGCAATAGTTTTATCAGACAAAATACACTTTAAAACAAAGGTCATAAAAAGAGACAAAGAAGGGTATTTCATAATACTTAAAGGAACAATACATCAAGAAGATACAACCATTGAAAACATATATGCACTCAACTTAAGAGCACACAAATATATAAGGAAAATCTTGAAAGACTTCAAGGAGGATATCAACAGCAACCCACTCATAGTAGGGGTTTTAACACCTAATTGTCAACAATGGATAGATCTTCCAAGCAAAGCAACATAAAGGATATTATGACACTGAACAATACTGTAAACCACATGGACTTAATTGATTTACACAGAACCTTTCACCCCAAAGGTTCAAAATATACATTCTTTTCAAATGCACATGGAACATTTTCAAACATAGACCACATGGTAGGACACACAAAAAGCCTTAACAAATTCAAGAAAATTGAAATCATATCAAGCATCTTCTCAGATCACAATAGCTTTAAATTAGAATCCAACCTCAAGGAAAAAAATTATGTTATGGAGACTGAATAACATGTTATTAAATAATGATTGGGTTAACAATAAGATCAATTAAAAAAATCAAAAAGTTTCTAAAGTCAAATGAAAGTGAACCCACAACAACCCCAAACCTATGGGACAGAGTAAAAGCAATCTTGAGAAGAAAGTTCATAGCAATACAAGCTTATCAAAAAAAGATAGAAAAAGTCAAATAAATAACCTAATCCTATATCTACAAGAACTAGAGGATCAACAACAAAGCCAAAAGCAAGTAGAAGGAAGGAAATATGCAAGATCAGAGCAGAATTAAGTGTCATAAAGACTAAAAGAACAATTCAAAGCATTAATAAATCCAGGAGACTGTTCTTTGAAAAGATAAACAAAATCAATTAGCTTTAAGCCAGACTAATGAAGAAAAAAAGAGAGAACTCACATAAATAAAGTCAGAAACATAAGAGAAGAATTCACAACCAATACCACAGAAATACAAAGGATTGCAAGAAATTAATAGGACAACTACATGCCAAAAAATTTGACAACCTGGGTAAAATTGACAAATTTCTCTAAACTTATAGTCTTCCAAAACTGAATCAAGAGAAGCAGAAAGCTCGAATAGACAGATAACAGCTAAGGAAACTGAAGCAGTAATCAAAAAATTCCTGGCATACAAAAGCTCTGGTCTGGATGACTTCCTAGGTGAATTTTATCAAACATTTATGAAAGAACTAACTCCTATTCTTTTCAAGCCATTCAAAAAATTTAAGAAGAGGGAAGACTCCTAACTTCTTTATATGAAGCCAGTATTAACCTAATTCCAAAACTAGGTCAAGACACAACAAAGGAAAAAAAAAAAAAAAAACTACAGGCCAATATCACTGATGAACATAGATGCTAAAATCCTCAACAAAATATTGGCAAACCATATATAGCAATACATTTAAAAGATCATACATTATGATCAAATGGGATTCATCCCAGGGATACAAGGATGGTACAATATTCACAAATCAATAAATTTATTACATCGCATAAAAAAATGAAAGACAAAAAAATCACATAATTGTATCCATTGATTCTGAAAAAGAATTTGATAAAGTACAGCACCTACTTGTGATAAGAATGCTCAACAAAGTGGGATTAATGGGAACATATCTCAACATAATAAAGACCATTTATGAGAAACCTAGAGCCAACATCACAGTCAATGGGAAAAAACTAATAGCTTTCCCCATAAGATCAGAAACAAGACAATGATGCTGACTCTCTCCACTTCTATTCTTCAACATAGTTTTAAAAGTTCTAGCCATAGCAATTAGACAGGAAAAAGAAATAAAAGGCATCCAAATTGGAAAGGAGGAAGTAAAACTGTCATTATTTTCAGATGCCTTGATAGTATACATAGAAAATGCTATAGGCTCCATCAAAAATAACTACTTGACCAAATAAGTGGATATAAAGTTAATATTCAGAAATCAAAGGCATTTTTGTACACCAAGAATGAAATATCAGAGATAGAAATGAGAAAAAAAATCCCATTTACTGTAGCAACAGAAAAATAAAATACCTAGGAATAAACTTAACTAAGAAGATAAAAGACCTGTAATTGGAAAACTAAAGAATACTGAAGAAAGAAATTAAGGAAGATAGAAATAAATGGAAGCATATACCATGTTCATAAATGGTAGAATTAACATCACTAAAATTTCCATACTACCCAAAGCAATCTATAGGTTCAATGCAATTTTTATTAAAATACCAATGACATATTTCACAGACCTAGAACAGATACCTCAAAAATGTACATGGAACCGCCCTGGCTGCTGTGGCTCAGTGTATTGAGCATCAGCCTGCGGGCCAAGTGTCGCTGGTTCAATTCCCAGTTAGGGCACATTACTAAGTTGCACGGTCAGGTCCCCAGTTGGTAGCATGAGTGAGAAGCAACCACACAGTGATGTTTCTCTCCCTCTCTTTCTCCTTTCTCTCTCTCTAAAAATAAAAATAAATAAATAAACAAACAAATAAATAAATTATTTAAATAACATTTACGTAGAACCAAAAATGGCTTCTAATATTCTCAGCAATATTGAGAAAGAAGAACAAAGTAGGAGAAATCACAATACCTGATATCAAACTGTACTACAAGACCACTGTAATCAAAACAGTCTGGTATGGCATAAGAACAGACATAAAGATCAGTGGAACAGAATAGAGAACCCAGAAATAAACCCAGGTCTCTATGGTCATTAATATTTGACAAAGGGAACAGGAGCATAAAATGGGGTAAAAATAACCTCTTCAACAAATGAAATTGGGAGAGCTGGACAGGTCATGCAGAAAAATGAAACTAGAACACCAACTTATACCATACACCAGAATCAGATCATGATGGATAAAAGACTAAATGTGAGCCACAATATCACAAAAGTCCCACAGAAAAACGTAGGCAGTAAAATTTCAGATATCCCTTACAGCAATATTTTCACTAATATATCTCCCAAGGCAAGGGAAATAAAGGAAAAAATAAACAAATTGGACTACATCGAACTAAAAAGTTTTTTCTCAGCTAAAAACAACATCATCAAAATGAATGGGGGGCCAACTGTATGGTAAGATGTGCTTGCCAATGATACCTCGGATGAGGGTTTGATCTCCAAAACATATTAAGAACTTATGTGACTCAACCCCAGGAAGACAAACGATCTAATTTAAAAATGGGCAAAGGACCTGAACAGACACTTCTCCAAGAAGGACACACAGAAGGCCCATGAAAAAATGCTCAACATCACTAGCCATCAGAGGAATGCAAATTAAAACCACTATGAGATACCATCTCACTCTGGTCAGAATGGCCATCATTAACAAATCAACAAACAAGTGCTCACAAGGATGCAGAGAGAAGGAAACCATAGTGTACTGCTGGTGAGATATCAGACTAGGATAGTCACTGTGGAAAACAGTATGGATTTCCTCAAAAAACTAAAAATTGAACTGCTTTTTGATTCAGTGATTCCACTGCTGGGATTATTCCCAAAGAATCCTGAAACACCAATTCAAAATAACCTGTGCACTCTTATAGTCATAGCAGCATTATTTACAATAGTCAAGTGCTGGAAACAGCCTAAGTGCCCATCAGTAGATCAGTGGATCAGAAAACTGGTACAGTTACACAATGAAATACTAAGCAGCAGAATGAAAGAAGGAACTCCTACCTTTTGTGACAGCGTGAGTAGAACTGGAGAGTATTATGCTTAGTCAAATAAGCCAGGCAGTGAAAGACAAATACAATATGATCTCACCTATAACAGGAACTTAATGAACAAAACAAACAGTTGAACAAGAACCAAAGGCATAGAAACATGAAACAGATGACATTGACCAGAGGGAAGTGTGGAGAGAGAGAAGCAGGAAAGAAGTGGAAGGGTCTAGTCAAGGAACTAGTATAAATGACTCATGGATATGAAGAACAGGGCCAGAATTAACTGGAGGATGGAGTTGGGGGAGCAGTAGAGAGCAATGGGGATAAAAAGAAATAACTTTAATAGAA
Organism: Furipterus horrens; assembly: GCF_987537825.1. Classification (NCBI taxonomy): domain Eukaryota; kingdom Metazoa; phylum Chordata; class Mammalia; order Chiroptera; family Furipteridae; genus Furipterus; species Furipterus horrens. The sequence goes on along the minus strand of NW_028327176.1, from coordinate 79,567,970 downwards.
AAACATTTAAAAGAAAGAAATTAAGAGAAAGAAGAAATATATAAAAATAAAATCAAATATGCTTAAAATTAAGGAAGAAACTGTGTAAATGGAAAATGGGTTAGAACTTAAAAATGGCATAAATCAATATATTTATAGTACAATAATTTAGGTGAGATAATAGAGAATTGATGTGAAGGGCAGATTTAACAGGTAATTTGAAAATATAATTGATAAGAATAGGTGTTTATAAATATACAATATATAGAAAATAGGTGAGAAAAGGGAGCTAAGAATGACCAGGCATTTATTGCTTAAAATAGATTGTTGGAAATGATCAAGTTTGTGGAGAGAAAGGAGAAAAGACATTGAGGTCTATTTTAGACATACTAACAATTTGAAGTGCCTATGGTAAATACAAATGTAAAAGCAATGCAGGTCAAGCAGATAACCTTGACTTCAGGACAGTATTAGAGATGGAGAATTCAAGTGAAGTCACTCAGGGAGATCCAGAGAGAAGTGCTTCAAAAACCCTGGAGAATCCCAGCTCAATGTCAGAGCAGAGAAGGGACATCCTAAGAGAGACTGAGTGGCATTCTACTGAATTCACAGAAGATGCACTGTGTAGGGGACCGCCCTGCATGGTTTCATGAATTGTAGCCCACCCACAAGCTAGGGGCCATTGGGAGGCCTATAAGTCTTGACCGGAAGACCGAGAAGGCTGGAGATGGACATGACCTGAAAGCCCATTCAGCGGGTCCCTGTGGGAATTGGATTTAAAGAATGAATATTCTGCTTTGAAGCTTACTTTGTTTTTCTTATCTCTTAAGTTAGCTATAGAACCTGTGTCACATCAAATACCCAGAAGGTATATTCACTTGATATCCATATAGTACCAGGATGCCTAGTGGACTGTGACCCAGAATGCTTACTTAGTTCCTTACATTGTTATTAGTAACCAGTGATTGTTAACAGTAATCCAAGCATTTCAAATTGATTGATGATTTGTGTATCTTGACTCTGTATCCCCTGGATACCCTTCTCAATAAAAGGAGCTTGGAAGGCTTGATTGGGGCTTTTCTCCCCTAGAGAGATCAGCCACCTTTCCTCCTCCCAGACAAAATACAGTGTTTGGGTTACTTATTGTCTCTCATTTATGATCCTGAGACCACTTCTGGACAGTGAGTTTCCACTGAGCCACGGGCATTGGAGGCGACCTGCCTCAGTACTGGTGCATTGATTTAAAGGTACAATATGGCTATTTAAATATGTACTTAAAAGTGTAATATTACAATGTACAATGACTAATGTTGTAAGATCTATGTTTTGTTTCTTAGGAAAATGCACTTTAATAAGTATAACCTAACTTCATCATTAGAGATATAAACTGTAGGAGTTGAAGGGGCTGGACATGTCCTTTTTTCCCCAAGTTTTTATAAGAAAAAGGTGAATAGTATCATTTTGGCTTCTGGTTCTCTGTGGCATCTGATATAGGTGTCTGCCTGTATCAGACTCTTGAAATGAGAGGCTGAATAACTAATTCAATCTAAAGTAGAAAAGAGTGCTTTCTTTCAATGTTTTCACTGATTTCAAATTGAATATTATGGTTCGGCTGAACACATTACTGGTTACCTAAGCAAGTTACTTCCTTTTCCTCCTTTGGAAGGATGGGTTTACCAAACTCTGCTTGAGGCCTGTGGGTATTTTGATGTAGCCACTCTGATGTCATTAGACAGGAAAACCTGCACTTGATCCAAATTACACAAGTGTATGTCCTGGCACCAATTTTAATGTGCACCTGGGTTTCAAAAAAGGGAAAACAGAACCTCAAATTCTTTTATTTCTCTTTTGGGATTCATCACTAACACCATTTTGTTTAAATTTTGTAGGTTTAAGTTTCATCAAAGTAGAATTTGTTTATGTAAAATTACATACCAGATGTTCATTGCCATGGAAGTTGTAGAGTATTTTATTGCCAAAGGGACCCTCATAGATTTCACAATTTTAAACCGAAGCAAGTTGTTTATATAAGGTTTCAGCTATAGACAGTGTAGAAATATGTTAATGTGGGGCCTATGGCCTCAGGCCTCAAAGACAAGTCTACTTTTTTAAAAAATCCCCTTTATTAATGGATACCTCCAGCTTTTAAAATTTGGAGATTTTGAAGTACAGATTTAGTGGCAAGATTTTGTATTTTTTGAAGTATTTAAAACTTGCCACCAGAGAAACAAGATGGTGGAGGAGTAAGTGGAAGCTACACTAACTTCCTCCCAGAACTAGTCTGGATTTACAACGTAATTTTGGAGAAATCATCTGGAATAACCAACCGAACACCAGCTGGAGAGAAGTCTTATAACCACGGAGAGACAGAAAAGGCCACTACATCACAACGTGACCGGTAGGGAGTGCGGAGACGCGGAAGGGCTGGCTGGGCTCACACGGGTGGCAGCTGAAGGAACTGAGAAACAGCTCAGCAGCCGGGGGTTCCCCCTGAGAAGGGCAGGGTCTAAACCCCCAGCTGAACTTCCCAGCCTACAGCAACATAGTGGAAAATAAAATAGTATCCAGCTGAGAAAAGCGAAAAGCCACAGGGTTTCTTGCTAGCTGGAGAGAAACAGCTGGAGAAAAAGAGCTCTTAAGCAGATCACATACAAAAGTATTTTGGCCCCCACTTACCCTGGGCTCAAGCGGAGGAAAGGCAGAGAGGACTGGAGATGCTTGGGGAGAGTTTGGTGTGGTGGCTTTGAGGGGAGAGCTGGGGAAGCAGCTGGCTGGGTCCCAGTGCTGACTCATCCCCACACTGCAGGCAGACCATTCCCGGCCAAGTGGCGTCAGCCTGAGGGGAAGCAAAAGCCCTGCCTACAGGAATTAAACTGCCACACCCACGGTCCTTAAGCCTGACAGCTAATGACAGATTGAATAGATTAACAACTAAAGAAGCCAGACAAAGGCAGTAGATCTCTGCAAGTCCCCAACAGGCTGCCTAGGCCCAGACTGGTATATGGTCTGACGCCACCAGGGGCAGATCCAGGAAGTGCAGATCATTCTAAGAAGCACCAACAAACAATAGGAGCCACAAAAATGGGGAGACAGAGAAACAACCCCCCATCAAAAGGAAAGGTAGAGTCCCCAGAAAGAGTGCTAAATGAAATAGAGGGGAGCCAACTATCAGATATGGAATTGAAAGCATGTATTATGGAGAAGCTCAATGAGCTCAGCGGAAACTACAAAGAACTCCAGAAAAACTACAGTGAACTCCAGAAAAACTATAAGGAACTTACTGAGAATTATACTAGCATCAAAAAGGACATGGAAGCTATCAATAAGAGCCAGGAGGAAATGAAGAATACGATCTCTGAATTGAAGAACACAGTAGAAGGAATTAAAAACAGGCTAGAGGAAGCAGAAAATCAGATCAGCGAGCTGGAGGACAATGTAGACAAAAACTCACAGACAGTGCAACAAAATGAAAAAAGGCTGAACAAGACTGAAGAGGCTCTAAGACAGCTGCAGGACAACATGAAACATAATAATATCCGTATCATAGGAATTCCAGAAGGAGAAGAAGAAGAGCAAGGAATAGAAAACCTCTTTGAAAAACTAATGACAGAAAACTTCCCTAACATGAGGAGAGAAAGAATCATGCAAGTCCAGGAAGCACAGAGGGTCCCAATGAAGATGAACCCCAACAGGCCCACTTCAAGACACATCATAATTAAAATGCCAACATTCAAAGATAAAGAGAGAATCCTAAAAGCAACTAATAACATATAAGGGAGCTCTACCCAGCGAGGCTCTCATTCAAAATGGAAGGTGAAATAAGGAGTTTCCAAGACGAAAGAAGGTTAAAAGAATACATCTCCACCAAACCAGTATTGCAAGAGATGCTAAAGGGTCTGCTTTAAGAAGATGAAGAAACAGAGAGAGACAGAGAGGAACACGAGTACAAAGGGGGAAAATGACAATGAATAAGTACTGAAAGAAAGAAGGAACTTCTACCATTTGCAACAACATGATTGGAACTAGAGAGAATTATGCTTAGCGAAATAAGCCAGGCAACAAAAGAAAATTACCTTATGATATCACCTGTTAAAGGAAACTAATGAACAACACAAACAAATGAGCACAACTGAACCAGAGGTATGTAAACGAGGAATAAACTAACAGTAACAAAGGGGGAGATGGGAGGGAGAGAAGTGGTAAGAAGGGGAAGGGTCTAGTCAAAGATCATGTATAAATGACCCATGGACATGGACAACTGGGTGGGGACTGAATGTGGGAGAAGGGAGGGACGGGGTGCAGAGAAGCAAGAGGGGGAAAAAAGTGAGACAACTGTAATGGAAAAACAAACAAACAGAAAAATTTTTAGTGGGGGGGAAAAATAAAAATATAAAGAATAGAAATGCAAGTTCAGTGAATATTAGAAGGGCAAGGATTTTCCTTCACACTGTATATATTTTCTCCCTATATGATCCCTCCAGAATTTGGCATTCTAAAGAAGTAAGTAATGACCTAAGTTTCTTTGCATAAAACTAATAAGACCAGTTCTTAATAACGATTTTTTTGACTAAGACTTTGACTGGAATGTCATGCCTAAAGGAGACATGCTTGGGCTTTGGTTATTATCAAAAAGCCCTGAGCAACTGGGACTGACTTTCAAAGGTAATAAAAGTCCACGAGATAAAAGGCCTGGTACCTTGGATGGATGAGCGGTCCATAGCAATCTTTCCAGGGAAGGAACGAAGGTTGTTTTCCTGAAAGATGGCTAGAAGGGACCTTAAGGCACAATGGAAAACCAGGAGGACCTGGAAAAGACAGGTGTTTACAAGCAAGGCTGAATGCCAGGTATGTGGCTCAGCTTCTGTGCCCTGAAGGGCAGACTGAAGGTCACCCTAAATGTTCCTTGCGTAAGTTCCAGCAAAGCAGAACTAAAGATCATAAGTGATCATTTGCTGCTCTTGTTGTGTTTATGCAAATGAACAGGATAAATTAAAAATGAACTTAATGCAGTCCCTTTAATGACAAGGAGGGTAATCTTAGGGAGAAAAATCACGATTCAAGGAAGATCACAATGCCCAGTGGTAGACTCTAAAGTAGTGCAGCTAACCGTCTTTAAAGTTTCTTTTCATTTAAAATTTGTTTTCATTTGAAAGTTAAACTATGTCTGTGGCATTATCAAAGATGTTTAATTTACAGGCGAGAAGAATGTCAAATGCCTTGCAACTGGATGTCTTTCCGATAAGACAGTCCTACAGATCTATAAACTTGTGTGTGGGTTATGTTACATAAATTAACATGTGTTTTCTGTTTTCAAAGGGCATAAACCTATGATCTCATTACCCGAGTGAATGTCTGTACGTATAGGCCTCACTTAATCCTGTCTGCATTGCTGCCTCCTGAGACTCAATGGTTTGGCTGAACTAAGTGGTTGGGTTGGTGAAGAATGGGGTGGTCTGTGGGCTTCACTTTAAAACTGGTTTCTCTTTTCTATCCTAATGGCTTGGACAGAAAGAGCCCAGAGGCCTGAAAGGGGGGAAACCTAAAATATTTCCCTCAGTCCAAACTAAGTATAATGGGCAAAAGGGTTTTAGACAGGTGAGATGTACCTGGCATACCTTCTTCCAAAGAAGCCCTTCTTTTCCCTAATGTGGGACATTGAAAAATTAATACCTGTCTATTGTCATCTAGTGGTTACAGATTGAATGATGTCCTTTAACCCTGTTGCCCCCAGAACACAACAAGGATGCCAGCCTGTTAAACCAAGCATGCCGTTGTCCAGAGACAGCCAACCAACCTGGAGTCTGCACGATCCTTCCCCTTGTGGGAAGGCCACCCTCCCCTCCACACCCCCACTCTTATTAGGGATTTCTTGACCCAAGGGTAGGTAGGACGACGACCATGTCCAGCTTGAAGCAGCTAGAGGAGCTCGAGACCTTCGTCCGTTGTCCTTTATAAGATTGTAAAGGGTCTTAAGTCTGAGTGGGAGGGATTGTTATTTTTTATTGTTAAAATATTTAACTAATTAATTAATTATTTAAAAAAGAAGAAGAAGAATATATGAAAGGGTGAGCCATTGGCATGGACTTGGGGAGGGGATTGTCGGGGAAGGGGGGTGCTGGGCGGAGGTGAGCAAAGGGGAAAAAATTGGAACTATTGTAACAATATAATCAATAAAATATACTTAAAAAAATAAAAATAAATAAAAAAAAAAAAACTTGCCACCAGCCTAGAATATGAGATCAAGGGTGAGGTAAACTAATACATGAAGTCTGAAGCTTTAAGTTAGATATTTTAAAAAATAATTTATTTATTTATTTGTTTGTTTATTTATTTTTAGAGAGAGGGGAAAGGAGAAAGAGAGGGAGAGAAACATCACTGTGTGGTTGTCTCTCACTCCCGCCCCCACTGGGGACCTGACGTGCAACCTAGTCAGGTGCCCTGACTGGGAATTGAACCAGGGACACTTGACTCACAGGCCGATGCTCAATCCACTGAGCCACAGCAGCCAGGGCTAGATTATTCTTTAATAGTAATGATTATCAATTTCAGTGCACAACAGCACCAGCTGCAGAGTTGGTTAAGACACAGCTGCCAAGTCCCACCCTGAGTTTCTGATTCAGAAGTCCAGGATACAGCTTGAGAACCTGTATTTCTGTTATTTTTAGTTCAAGGACCCCAATAAAGTACCCATTCTGTAGCAGTAATTCCTAATGTGGATGCACAGCTGGCATTGAAACTTGGGAAAGTGTTCACATTTACACAGCAAATTGAGTACATGTATATAGCTAAACTAAACTGTCCAGTGACCAGTTGCCTATTGTCTAGTTTTAAAAGATGAACTGGGCCAATCAGCTATTTCTTCTAAAGACTTTGAACCACCAGCAGTGATTGGTGAGAGCCAAACCTGAAGGAGGAGTGAGGTTGAGTCCTGTTACAGTAGCCAAACACATGGACCAGTGCTTCTCAGACTTCATCTTGTAAAAGAATATCTGGAGTGCTTTAGCAGACAGATTGGGGCACCACTGCCACACAAAGAAGGAATGAGAGAGCAACCTCAGTGAACAACAATAAAGCCAATTCGTGGAGGTATAAAAAAAGCAGACAAGTAGAACAGTGTCTTCAAAGTGTGTCCTCCACACTTTGAAAGCTATACAAGATTAGTGTCACCCATGTGCTTTCTTCATATTAATACTAAAATATCAAAGCAATTCAGTGGTATCAGTATTACCTGGGAGCTTATGAGAAATGCAAACACTGGGGCTCACCATTGAGTCTACGGAATCATAAACTTTGAAGGTGGGGCTCAATAAAGCCTGCAATATAGTTCTAATGCCTGCTAAATTTTGAGAACCGATGAACGAGAGCAGCTATTTTTAATAAGTGTGACCTCTTTTCCCTTAGATTGTAAAATAAAAAATGACAACAACCAACAAAACAACAAGTGTCCAGTGTGAATGAATCAAAATTGTACCTATTTTTTCAGATTGGCTATACACACACACACACACACACACACACACACACACACACACACATATATATATATATATATATATATATATTTGGTATTCTTCAGAATTTTAGTAATTACTTTATGTGTGCTCTGAGATAAAAAATGTTGAAAATCACTGAACTAGAGTATAGCTGCATTGATCTCGCTGCTTGGTCTCCAGATATAAACTCCAGACCTAGCATTTTTGAAAACCCATGCTATTATTTTGCCCCTTCTTGTATTTCCATTTATATTATATTTTCTTTATATTATCATTTATAGTTTTCCAATAAACCCTTTTCTCTGAATGTGTCTTGAAGATACTGCTCAATGTAAGCAACTATTTTAACTTAAAGTCAATAAAATTTTTAGCCCACAGAAGACATAATGGTGAAGATAATAATCATCTATTTACTTTATTTCACACCCCTAAGCTAATGGTTATAAACAATGCTAACTGTATCTTAGAATAACCTGAGGGACATTTAACAATTCAATACCTAGGACATTCTACTGACATTTGAGTCAGATTCTCTACTGGTGGGAACCAGGCTTCATATTTTTTCCAGGTGATTCCAACTTGCGGACAAGATTGAACATTTAGTTTCAAACAATACTTCAGGCTTCTTAAAAAAAAAGAAACAATCATCAATTTTTAAGGTGTCATAGAATATTGAAGAGATAAAATGCACCCATACAAGAGCTATTGTTCTGGTCTCACTGCTTCAAAAGGAAGGGAGGGTGAGCTGGTTATTACTATTCATAACTGAGGAAACTGAAGCTTAATGGGGTCACAATGCTACTAAATATAAAACCAAGATGTCAGTCAGAGTGTGGTACTGAAAATCATCTCAAATTAAGTGAGACACCCTGTAAAATAGCATGGTTTACCTGACTGAAAGAAGACAAGCAAGTCTGGATGACCGTCTGCACAGATGTTGTCAAAGGATTCCTTGAAGTGAGCCAGGAGTTAGCACCAGATGATACTTGAGGTTCTGTGGAATCTGAAGTCCCCTAATATTTTGCTGGTTGCCATTTTGTTATTCAGAAAATTAGAAAGATAAACTAGGATAAAATTATCTAGCTGAACCATCTAGTCTTGAAAAGTTATTTACAATTCTATTTGTATTTTTTCTGAATCCTGCTATTTTATATAAATCTTTTTATACATTTCTAATCAAGACTTGAAAGCTATACAAGATTAGTGTCACCCATGTGCTTTCTTCATATTAATACTAAAATATCAAAGCAATTCAGTGAAAGCATTAGTAAATTGATATTGAAAATTATATCTTTACCTAATCTCTTCTTTGAAATCAGGATTCCTATATTTAACTGTGTGTCTAGTTTTCTCCTATACTTGAACTGAAAAGCATAATTCAAATCAAAACCTGAGTCTTATTATTTATAATTAATTGTTGCTCAGTATGATTTCCCCTCCCCATACATCTCCCACCTCTGCCAGAACTTCCATGGGAAGAGTAAATATCCCTGTCCTGTGGGTGTTGGTTGGGTTTGAGTGTGCATCTTGCTTTGGGCAAAAGAATATGGGAAAAGTGCTAGTTCTAACTCATAATGATTTTGGTTTGTATTCTTCGCTTTCGATATCCTTTTCTTATTGCCTGCCTTCTTTCATGGATTATCAAAAGGAAATCCCAGATATCACATAATTTCAATAATTTTAATCAACCTCATCAAGAACTTCAGAATGCATGTCAAAACAAACAAACAATATTTTACTTTATAACTCATATTAGTAACACATCTAACAGAATAATCATTCTAAACTATCTTCTGGTCCATTTTCTAGAGGGACCCCTTGAATTGTTATATCTCTTAAGCTTCTTTTAGGTAAATTTTAATTAGAATATTATCCCCTACCTTAGTGTTAATTTGTTTTTATGTCATTGACTCGATGAAATTAGGTTACTTGTCTTAAGGAACTATGTCATATTTTGAATTCGGCTAGATGCTGCTTTGTGTGATCTTAAACATTTCCGGTAGCCCAGAAACATCAGTGAATTAGAAAGTAGATCTGAAAGTTTTACTAGATTCAAGTTCAAATATGTTCTGGCAGGGGGGAGATATACTTCATAGTTGGAGCCATGTACTGCATACTACATCATATCAGTAGCCATATGATGCCTAATTATCTCCCATTTAGTGAGATGAAATATATTATTGATTGATTTAATAAATATGCATTTCAACATTTTTGAATGATATATTTTCTTCCTTTTTTTACACAAAAGGTGACATACTATGAATGTTTTTCTATTTCTTGTTTATTTTTACTTTAGGCTATATTTTGCCAATAACTCTATATTAGTATACAGAAATTACTTTATTCGTTTTTGTAGCCACATAGTACTCCCCTGTGTAAATATATCATAGTTTATTCAAATAGCCCCACTGATGGATTGTAGGAGACCATTTCGTGTGGTTTTGGGAACTGTAACCCAGCTGTGAGCCAGGCCCTTAAGAGGCTTGTAAAACTCAACTGGAAAAGCAAGAAGGCCAGAGGCAGGCATGACTTGAAGGCCACTCAGAGGGTTCCCATGGGAATTAGATTTAAAGAATGCATATTATGTTTTAAAGCTTGCTCTGTTTTTCTTATCTCTTAGTTAACTATAAACCATGCGTAGCATCAAATGCCCAGAAAAATGTATGAAGCCTTGCACTTAGTGTCAGTATGGTGCCAGAATGTCTAACAGACTTTGACCCAGAATGGTCATTGTGTTCCTTACATTGTTATCTGTAATCAGTAACTGTTTACTGTAACCTAAGCATTTGATGCTGATTGGTAATTTATAGATCCTGACCTTGTATCTCTCAAATACTCTCTTCAATAAAAGGGACAAGGAGGGAACATTTGGGGCTCTTCTTCACTAGAGAGATTTGCCACCTCCCCTCCTCCCAGACAAAAGACAGTGTCTGGGTAATTTTGTTCTCTCTTACCCATGATCTTGAAACCTCTGCTGGACAGGGAGTTTCCGCTAGCCAGGGCATTGAAGGCAGCCTGCCTCACTGGACATTTGAATTTAAAATTTCTTAAAATAAAAATAAAGCCACATTTAGTAAAATTGAACATTTGTTTCATTTTTTTTCTAGATGCAGTTTTGTGATTGAATCTAGAAGCAGGATGGCTGAGTCAAAGAATAAGTGCACATTTAATGTTGTGAGATGATGTCACTTTCTCTTTCGCACTAGCTGTATCATTTTGCATTTTCACTAATCATAGAGAAGAAACAAACATTTCTCTCAACTCTGTCATCAAGATAAATTATCAAAAATTTCCATGTCAGTATGATTATATTTCTTGTCTTATAAGTGAAATTGAGTGTGCATGCACAGCTTGAGGGTCATTTGTATTACTTATACTTTGACTCATCTCATATCTCTTACTATTTTCCTACTGGGTTTTTGGTCTTTTTCTTTTCCATTTTATCAGGTTTTTAAATATATATTATAAATATTAACCCTTTTATTTTTAATATTTTATCATTTCTTTTTAAGTTTGCTTCTGGGGGAAGAGGATTGTAAATGTTTTATTACTATTCACAAGTGACATCATTTTGCAGGGGTGTTTTCTATTTTTTTTTTTTTTTTGTTAGTAAATCTTTATCAGATTTTTTACTATCCTTAGTCTTTGTCATGGTAAATTCATTTTAAAGCAAATGTTTTACTTCTTGTTCTGTCTTCTGAAATACATTAAGAATTATTAGGTCTAGCTGGTCTTTACAGTTTGGTAAAATTTTCACATAAAATTATCTGTGATTATGATAATCTTTTCCTTTTTGGTTTTTCTTCCTTCTATAGATATCAGCCAAATTAGACTTTCTACTTTGACTACAGTTGTTTTGCTAAGTTATATTTTCCATAAACAATCTCTTGCATCTGGATTTTCAAATTTATTTTAATAGATTTGTACAGAAAATCTTTTATTTTGTTTTAATTTCATCGGTTTAAAATGCCTTTTTCTCTTTGACATTTTTTTCTGATTTTGTGTATTTGTGCTTTCTCTCTTGTGTGGATTAAGGTAGTTAATTATTTGGCTTATTCATTGATCTTTTGAAGAAAAAGCATTTGTTGCATTCCCCTCAACTTCCTGTTTTCAATAATTTTTGAGAAATTACTTTGTTATCTTGTATTTTTCTTCTGCATTCTTTCAGTTTAATTTGTTCTTTCCCTAGATATTTTCATTAGATTATTCTAAAAAATAAAAAGAAGATTATTCTATTTATTATCATTTTTATTATTCTAAATATTCAATGCTCCAGTCTTTTCTTGAGTACTCCACTGTGGTCAGTGCACTCTAATGTGAAATGTTTATATTATCATTGTTTTCTAGTTGATCTTCAGTTTTTATTTGCATTTTCCCATCGATCTAGTTGACTCTAATGTATTTAACAGTGAGTTTATTTTATTTTTAGTTCCCAGGTGCATAGATGTGTGTGTGTGTGTGTGTGTGTGTGTGTGTGTGTGTGTGTGTGTGTGTGTTTGGCTATTGTTACTGATTTCTGGATTTATGAGATGATATCTTATTTGTATGGTTTTCAGTTTCAAATTTTACTGATATTTTATGGCTTATTAGAGTTTAATTTCATAAATGCTCCATGGACACTTGAAAAAAAAGTTATGTTCTCCATTATCAGAATTCAGAGTTATATACTTGGGTGGGCAAAAGTAAGCTTACAGTTATTCATATGAAAAAAATATGCTTTATTATTTTAATATTTTATTAATTTTGTTCCACATACACCTGTGAATCTACTGTTCCCACACACACATATATATATGCACAAATATATCACTTATGCTACTGATTATTAAGTTTATTCTACATAATTATTGAGAAGTTGAAAATTGGTTTGTCCAAACTAAAATGCAATACGTGTAAAGTTCAAACCAAGTTTTGAAGAATGAGAACAAACAAATACTTCACTGAAGATTACTTTAATTACATGTTAAAATTAAAATATTTTGGATGTATTTTATTAAATTTAATCTATTTTAAAATCAGTTTTATATTGGTCTTTTTTTCACTTTTTTATTTTGGCTTTTAGAATATTTAAATTACATGTGTGACCTATATATGTAGATTTCATTAAATTTCTCTTGGATAGAGTCAGTCTAAGTCCTTCTTATATTTTTAGTTCATGTAGTTCAAAGTTTCCTATGATCAAAATGTTTTTCTCTATCCATACATCTTCTCTAGTTTCCATGTTATGAAACTTGCTGGTTTTGCAGTGTTATAGACACACAGATAGTGGCATTTGTCTCATGTTCATTGTTACAACCTGTGGTGTTATGGATTTTTCTTTTAAACCGTGTTTAATGTATTTGGCCTGTGTGTAACTTGTCTTACATAAAAATTACTTTTCTGCTTTTTATGCAACATAGAATGGGATCTTCTATTTGCCAATAAGAATTGTTTTGTTTCTTTGTTTTGATTGGTGAGTTAATGCTCACTGCTCTGTCTGCCTGGCTGACTCTTCATGAAAGTTTCCTCAGAACTCTCTTTTTCCCTGAAATTGGGTGTCTGCCCCAAATCACCCATCAGTGAAATCTTTTCCAAACTATAGCACTATTTTTTATGTCTGTCCCTTCATCCAGCTTGATTTTGGGGGCACTCATCACCACTTAATATAGTAGAAATTAATTTTTTAGAATTTGATTTGCCCACTGGAATGTGTGGGACAGAGAGCTGGAACTCTATTTTTGAGCCCTCTGTTTCCCTAGAGCCAGCAACAGTGGCAGGCACCTTGTAGAACCTTAAAATATACTTATGAAATAAATGAGTGGATTCAAAACTAATGACTTAGAATACCATAGTGTAAGAAAACACAGCTTATATACATTCTCTTTGCATTTGGGTGGCCTGGCATTATTTGGGTGATGTCTATTAATTTTGTCTCCATTTGGTATATGACACTTTAAAAGTTATCAGGGATAGTCACTGAGTCAAGTACTAACTATAAAAACAAAACCTCCTTAAAAAGAGAAGATCTAATTGAGATAATTAGTTATATAGCTGGAAGAGGTACTGAGAAATGATATACAAGTGATATAGCAAAAGCTGGGAACTGCTGTACTCCAGATGTTCTAGGAAAATTGAAGGAGGTGATGAAACTAACAAAGTGGTCAAGGCCACACAAAGCAAGCATGTTTGGGCATGTAGGCATGTATGGGAAGAGATTGTCTAGTTGCCCCTGCCTTCTGAGACATATTCTGAAACAGAGAGAAGTGAAGAGAATTACCTCAGCTTCTCCCCAATCCCCATCCAATCTTCTGCTAGCATTTCCTAACAGCTGAACACATTGTAGAAGTTAGCAGAAACAAGGGCCTGTGAAATGTGACCCATAGGATTCTCCTCTGATACAAAGAAGATAATAGAGAGGAAAAGAAGATGGAGCTGGGGGAAACAGGCCAAAAACCTCTTATATTTAAGACATAATCCAAGAGCTTGTGTCATTCACTACACAAGGAATTAAAGATCTGTTTGTCAATGTGTTTATCAGTGCTTTTGCTCAAGGTAATTTTAAATTATTCCCATATTTCTATCAAATAATAAAGAAAAAAACCCACTGTTAATTAAAAAATACTTAGATTTATTATTTTGGGTCTATAATCATGAGGAAGTCTTTTATATATCTACATTTACATCTCTGTCTACATATTTTATGTATCTTTATGTATTTTATTTATATTTATTCTTTTATCTATGTATCAGTATTTATCTAATCACCTTTACACACTGGAACTGAAGCTATTTCAGAGATCCTTTAAAGTATCCCTACTCAAAAATACTATTTCAGCCATGTGTAGGCATCTGAGAATTTGCATATATATGTTATATAGTCCCTATATACTAGGCATTAGTTTAAATACATTATATATAAATATAATATATAACAATACTCCTTTATTCCTTACTCATTTAACTTTACTTCTGAGGCAAGTGCTTGTATGTATCTCATTGTATAGGAGAGGGCACTGAGGAACAGAAAATTATTTGACATGCCAGTGACTACACAACCCCTAAGAGGTAGGGCCAGATTTTGTGCTAAGGCCTTGAACCCAGACCAGCTGGATCAAAAGCTAATGACTCACCACTATGTAACATTTCACATTGTTCTAAGCCCTGAGAAATCCAGTCCTTTAGAAATCAAGTTGAATGGTAGTTTGACAACTACAGAATTAAAGAAAACACATCCATTCAGAGATGTGGAATGGGCTCATCCCACATACATGTGTGGTGGATAAAAATTCAGGACGGATATTGCAAGAAAGAGGAGTCCTGGCCCCAAACCAGGACCCCATCCCAGGATACCAGTGCTGGGAATATTTGTCCCCATAACTTCTGGCTACAAGAACCAGGAGGGATTGAGTCAGTGGAAGAAAATTCTGGAGTCCCAAGCAGTTTTTCTTAACCTACTCATGAACTTACTCAGACCCACTCCCTCTGAGCCCCAGCACCTGATTAGCAGCTTGAAATGTTCCAGTGGCATACAGGAAGGAACAAAAGTGTCTGAAATCAAGGCAAGAGCAAGGGGACAACTTTCTACCAAAGAGAAAGGTGGAGAGAGTCATAGAGTCAGCAGGTGGGTGCCATATCAGAGACTCCATCAACCTGGCTAACACTGTTTTCCCTGCCCTGGAGATCCCCTGAGGTTCCCTCCCACCCAACTTACAGCTGTTCACAGCAGCTTTTTCATATGAATGGCTAGTCTTGGCTCAAGATTCACAACTTCATAAATTTTTTTCAAACAAGCAACAGCTGGGCTCAGTGAGCTCCCAGTTCCCATAGTTTGCTAAATTTTCCCAGGCATTGCACTAGCAGCAGAAAGTCTAGAATTGCAGCTTGGCTTCACCTGGTAATCTCCACACCCAACACAATTAGTAGCTATGTCAGATTGCTCTATAGCTCAGGCAGGGTGTCTCTGAGCAAAACATAGATGAGGGTTGACCGACCAGGAAATCCCAGAGCCTGCACAACCAGTGGACATCTACAGACATGGTAGAGTACCACCACCCTGCCCCTGCACAGCTGATCCTCCATGGAGGGCAGAGGTTTGTGGTTAGTTGTCACAGCCAATCATTCCAGTTGACTGGCCTGTATAAATCCCTCCTGTTGATCTTCCAACATCAACCAAGGATCAACTACAAGAGGAGGGTGTATTCAGCTCACTCAGAGGGTGCACCTCGAGTACTCAGATTGGGTGATAAGGGAGGCTGTGTCACTGGACCCTACAGTACTCCTACTACTTTAAGCCATGCTACCAAGACAGGGAGTCATAGAAGCTCTACCTAATGCATATAAACAAACAAAGGGAAGCTGACATAATGAAGAGACAAAGAAACATGGCCCAGATGAAAGAACAGATCAAAACTCCAGAAAAAGAATTAAACAAAATGGAGATAAACAATCTGTCAGATTCAGAGTTGAAAACACTGGTTATAAGGGTACTCAAGGAACTTAGGATCTCAACAACATAAAAAAATCATGTGAGAAATGAAGGATACACTAATTGGAATAAAGAACAATTTAGAGGGAAACAACACTAGAATGAATAAAGCTGAGAATCAAATCAATGATTTGGAACATAAGGAAGCAAAAACAACCAATCAGAACAGGAAGAAAAAACAATAAAAAAGAAAAGGATAGTATAAGCAGTCTCTGGGAAACTTCGAACATTCCAACATTCACATCATGGGGTACCACAAGGAAAAGAGAAAGAGCAAGAAATTGAAGACCTATTGGAAAAATAATCAAGTAAAACTTCCCTAATTTGGTGAAGGAAATAAACATGTAAGTCCAGGAAACACAGAGAGCTCCAAACAAGATGGATGCAAAGTGGCCCACTCCAAGACACATCATAATTAAAATAGCAAAGATTAAAGATAAAGTGAAATTTTAAAAGTAGCAAGAGGTTAACGGTTAGTTACCTACAGAGGAGACCCCATAGGGCTTTCAGGTGATTTCTCAAAAGAAACTCTGCAGGTTAGAATGGATTGGCAAGAAACATTTGAATTCATGAAAAGCAGGGACCCACAGCAAAGATGCTCTACCCAGCAAAGATATAATTTAGAATCAATGGGTAGATAAAGAGTTTTCCAGACAAGAAGAAATTAAGATAGTTAATCATCACCAACCCATTATTTTATGAAATGTTAAAGGGACTTATTTAAGAAGATCAAAACTGTGAACAATTAAACGTCAATAAATATATACATGTAAACAATTGAATCTAAGAAACAAATTAAGCAAACAAGAAGAACAGACATAGCCCTGGCTGCTGTGGCTCAGTGGATTGAGTGTCAGCCTGCGAACCAAGTGTCGCTGGTTCAATTCCCAGTCAGGGCACATGACTAGGTTGCACGTCAGGTCCCCAGTTGGGGGTGTGAGTGAAAGGCAACCACACAGTGATGTTTCTCTTCCTCTCTTTCTCCTTTCCCCTCTCTCTAAAAATAAATAAATAAACAAACAAACAAATAAATTTAAAAAGAAAAAGAAAAAGAACAGACATAGAATCACAGCTATGAAGAGTGTTTTGATGGTTTCCAGATGGGAAGGGGGTGTAGGGGACTGGGTGAAAAGGTGAGGGTGTTATGAAGTACAAATATGTAGTTACAGAATAGCCATGGGGATGTAAAGTACAGTATAGGAAGTAAAATAACCAAAGTACTTACATGCATGACCTATGAAAATGAACAATAGTGCAGGGATTGTCTGAGAAAGTGGGAAGTGCTGAGTTGAAGGGAGGCAAATGGTAAGTTAGACAACTGTAATAACACACTAAATAAGTAAGTAAGTAAATAAATAAATAGATTGTGCTTTTGTTTCCAAACTGATTTCCCCCAAAGTAATATCCAGATACCTATATATTAAAGTAATAATAGACAACAACAAATAGCCATTATCTCTTTTTATATTACACT
This sequence comes from Furipterus horrens, assembly GCF_987537825.1. Classification (NCBI taxonomy): domain Eukaryota; kingdom Metazoa; phylum Chordata; class Mammalia; order Chiroptera; family Furipteridae; genus Furipterus; species Furipterus horrens. The sequence continues at coordinate 79,550,557 of NW_028327176.1, read as the reverse complement.
AAAATCAAAAATTTATTAGCTGAATAAAAAAAGCTCAAACCTTTATTTTAGTGTTTTGCAAACTAAATAAAATCAACTCAGTTACACTTTTTCACTTTCCAATTTGTTTGAAATACTATATATTCAGTTATATCTATTTTTCTGTGGTACTTCCTAAAGTACATAGATCTTAGAGCTCAAAGTATATAAATTATAAAAATAATAAGGTCTTCATGATATCTGGCTATTCTCATTAAGTATAGCCGGGGTACAAAAATTAACTTCTATTTCCATGGCACTCAATGGCAAAGTTGAAATTTTCTTATTAAATGATGTGTCTTTCTAAGTTGGAAGAAGTGAAAAATAATAATAATACAGTTCCTGGCACATAGTAAATTATTAAATGTGGGTTTCCTTTTTTTAACTGTTTAGGATCTTAGATACTTAAAGTATCAATATAAAGATTGCTTATGCAATTTAGGGTATTATGTAACCATGATGTCAGTAAGCTTTATCTGAATCATTAATAGAATTAATGATATTTAAACAATATCATTGTAATTTATTACTTTGTAATAAAGTAAGAAGTTGAGATTTTTGAAGAACAAGTAGTTTGATGGACAGCAAAACTGAAAACAGTGCTCAAGTCAATTAGCACTACAGGTTAGAGGAGTAATCAGGAAATAAAAACTGAGAGGAAGTAGGATGTACAAGAGATAAAAATAGTTTTGGATTTTAATCCTGCACACAAGACAGAATTGTGTCTTATTTAAATAAATAGATGGTGCCCAGTGCACTTTTGGTAATCAGTGAATGTTTATTAACAGCAATGCAACTAACATGATAATTTGAACATAGTAGGAGAAGTAATCAAGGATGAAAAAAATAGATAGCTACCTTAAAACAAAGTAGCTCCACTTCCCTTGGTCTCCCCACCTCTAACTCTAAAATGCTGGACATAACACAACAAACCAACAAAGACTCTGATTAATGGAAAGAAGAAGACAAACTGCATAGAGACCTACAGACTTGAGGAACCATGTGCAGCAAACTCCCTGGTTTTATTTATTGCTTTCATATATTCTGGACAGAAAGTTGTAGGAGCAGCCAACAAGAATTCTCAATTGTCACTCACAAAAAAATGGCCCAACAAAAGCCTGTCCCCCTAGAGGAGGGACAGCAAAGAGGGCAGCCTAACAACATAAAATATTTTTGGTAATATTCTCCCTCTATCTCAAACACCAAGAGAAAAACTACATCCCAGTCTGCCCAAGCAGAAGATGTTTGATTCTCATTCTTAGTAGTGTCCACAGGGTCTAGCTGTGAGGGGACCCACCCAACTACAAGGTGGTGCAAGGAGGGACTTAATCTAACTAAAACTAGTACTGCCTGACTTGATTACTCATGCAATTTCACTCCTACACTCATTTCCTATTAATTAAAACAGAAAAGTATAAAAAGGAGATTTAGGAAGGAGGGATGAAGGAGAAGGAGAAATTGAGAACTATGGAAATTCAAAGGAAAGGGTGTTCTTGAAGGTATCCTGGAAGAGAAATTTAGATAATCTGATCAACAGCAAAGAAAGTCTCTGAGAAAGAAAATGGTTAATGAGAAGCATGGATTTATATAATAAATATGTAAAGAAGAACTTTCAGTTAAGAGACAGAACTTAGTAATGATTCAACAGACGATTTAAAGAGATTGAGTTGTTGAATTATTTATACATGCAAGAACCTTAGGACCCTCCTCAGCTAAAATCTGCAATGACCTTCCAAACTAGGCCACATTTGAATGAAACTCAGACCAATTCACTGACCATTATTTCTAGAAAACATGTGTTTTCCTTTCAATTTTGAACTCTTCTGGGGAATGGGTTAAGAGTATTATTATTCAAGGCAAGACTTTCAAAGAACAAAATACAGGTGTATCTCTAGGAGGTTCATAAAAGATACTGAGATGATTTTTAAGAGTGAGGGCATTAGGAACCATGGTGCAGACTGCAAGGGGCTGAAGAATGATCTATGCTGAGTGTGAAGTACATAAAGAGACTTGTACACAATTTGCTGACTGTTATGATTCCTGTATGATAAAAGGGTCAAAAAGTCTCATCAAATTTGTGCCATTCTGTTATATACTCAGATGGAGGAGCTATCCTTTGCTGGCATTTGAAATCCATGTGTTAAGTACATAATCAGCAAATCCCCTTGTCATGTGTCTGCTTTCCTCTCCTGCCTGTGACCTGAAATGCCATGTAGGTGTGTTTTTTTTTTTTTTTTAATATTTTAATATACAGATAAAAAGCTGAGAATTGGGAGGGACATATATTATTGTGTAAAATTATATCCTGCTTTCATCTGCATTCAGAAATCACAAAGGGAAATAAAAAAGTTATGCTTGCACAATCCAGATGTTGATGAATACAAAGACCCAGAATGTCCTCCATCCTTCAAAAACATTCCAGTGCCCAACCTACAATCTAAATTAAGACCATAGGCAGTAAGAAGTTCAACAATAACAATTACTACAACACTTAGAAGACCAAGATTCAATTACATTATGCTTTTAATCAAAAAGTAGAATATATCAAATATAAACCATATTTTGTCAGGATCAGATGTTTTGTTTTTTTTTTTTAAATGAAAGCTCTAGTTTGTAACAAATGTTTATTTTCTTTATCTTGCCTAATAATTCCCAGTCTAAAAGAGAAGCTAATATCCTTTAAGTAAAGACTGTATCTTTTATAGAAGTGCATTTCTTACTCTTTTTTTTTTTCCTTTTCTTTCTTTCTTCCTTCCTTTCTTTCTTTCTTTCTTTGACCCATCTGGTTTGTCAGAAAAGTCTCCTACCTCTGATATTTATACAATATCATGCAAATGTCAAAATCTGAATGTCATCTTCAAAGACCCTTTTATGTCAGGCAACCCCTTTATAGGGAAAAATAAACAATTTTATGTATGCATGCTTGATGCCAGTCCAATTAATAAAAGCCTTTTTTGCTATGCTTGGCTACAAGCAAGTTTCTCTTTTGAAAATGAACAGAGGGAGAATGAGATAAAAGGTCTGTATTGTTTCCTTGCAAATTTTACAGTTTCATTTTTAATTTGTGTTTGGATGTGAGGATCTTGGTGCAGATGGTGTGATAGTCCACAGTATGTTCTGAGAACCTGAAATGATAACAAAGATATGCAAATTGAGAGGGTGCTTTGGATGAAAGCCAAGATATCCAATTTCACAATAGCTGCAAACAAATTGATGTGCCGAGCAAACTATTCAGAATAGCACTAGGAAATGTAACAGTGCCAAAACAAATTATATTAATGACCTTAGCAGTTTGTTGAATTCTATTGGCCAGCTTAGTGTTGGTTACATTTATCTGCACTGGCACTTCATATACTGTGCAAAACAACTTTCCTTAAAAAAAAAAAATCTATCTTCATAATTGCAAAAAATATTATACAGCTATTTTTTGCATCTCAGAAATAATTACTGGTATTTTAAAACATATCACTAAGTAAAAAATGAAAGCACATAGAATTTAAGGAAAATGTCAAAAGTTATTAGGAAAATAATACTTTTTGCTGCAAATCAAACATAGCAGCCAATAAAAAAGGGTTTAATACATAGTCAGGTTCACCATACTTCATTGGGAAGTTTGGTCAAAATGACTAAGCCAAAAGACATTCAACAATTTTATGTAGATCAGGCATATTAAAATAATATATAATTATGTTTCAGATCATTAAGTTAATTATTTCAGAAGACAGGAGCAAGGAAAGAAAGTAAATAATGGAGGAAAAATATTCTGTTATAAAAATGAAAACTCATGATTTTAAAATCTAGTTCTTAATGTACTATATTCAATTTAAGAATATATACATAATTATTCAGAATATTTTGTACTGAAAATTTAAAAATGGAAATTGTTATGTAGAAGTTATTTTTCTATCTTATTTGATTCTGGCAACCATTTAAAAAATTGTTGAAATCTAACATTCTGAAGTAAAAAGTTTTAAGTGTGAATGATACTTAATCTTAATCCCTACTAAAAATAGAATTCGAAAGTGGTGGAAGACGCTGACAAATATTAGATGTTTATTAAGATAGATACATTTTAAGGCAAATGTTTTACAAATTGATATCAAATTTCAAAGTTTTTTATTTCTTGGATAATTAATCTGACCTTTCATTAAAAGTGAAAAACAAGCAATCCAAATACAAATATAATTTGTAAGAGAGGCAGTTAAATTATTGAAATCAATAAAATGTTTCTACAAGTAAACTGCAACTTTATCAACTTTTTCATTGTTCATGCTTTTGCAAAATAATTCATATTCAGTTTACAGCTCCAACCCCTAAAATCCTAGAGTTTCTTAAAAATTGATTGCACACTTGTTGCTCAGAAATTAATTGGTCAGTTGCAAGAGCCATGAAAAAAAACAGGTGAATAGAAATCAAGATTATGAAAACATTATGATTCGTGACATATTGTGAAAATCAAAAATGTAAGGTAACATTATTAAAGGTAGGACTCTACATTTCTCATCACATTTTAATATTTTCTAGTTAAAATTATATATATATATTTTAAAAAATACTTATTCTCCTATAAAAAGAAAACAGGTATTCACAATAGGGCAGACAATAATGAAGAGGTAGAGTCACAGTCAAATGAACATTCCCTAATACATTTAACCACCGATTTAAATGTAATATCTATTGAAAAATTAGAAATCTATTTTTAATTTTAGGATTTTATTATTTTTGTCCTAGAATTTTTAATATTTATATTACTGTCTTTTATATGTATGTTTTCAGATTATTTTTGACTTGAGAATTCTAAAAAGAAGAATGACAAGAAATGGAAATCTATTTTATTCATTAAACAGGCAAATGTTAATACTGCTCCCCTTCTCATTAAAAGGCACCCAATGTCCCTTTTAATACTAGTTCAAGGTCCACTAGGGCTTGACAAATAATGCAAGTTTGGCAATTCCAAGTTCAGTTATGTAAAAAGTAACAAGTTAACACATAGCTGTTACCATGAAATGTAGATATGAGTTGTATGCATACAGGATATCTTGAAGCTAGGAGCTGGAGGATTGGGTTTGTCATTATAAATCCTGTGTAAAAAAATAAAAAAGAAAGAAAACTCTTCTCATCACAAGAGTAAGGTAGAAAAGTACACTTCTATACGTAACATGCAAAATAGAAAAAAAGCCTCCATTTACAACAAATAACAGTTCTTATTAGCTCTTTAATCTATGAAACACCAAAATGTAAGGTTTCTGGTAAGCCCCCCAGTGACCCCTGGTTTAGGGGAAAAAAGTACACTAACAGAAGGATCTTGGAGCTGTCCATCAATTTCCAAGACACACAGAAATCCTGAACAGTGAGGCAATGTACTCTCTGTCTTCATGCATAATACATACCAAATAGGTGAAGTAGTATGTAAAGTGAATTTTAATTGACTATAATTGTCATTTCATTTAGTAAACTATTGTCTGGAGACCAGGATATCAATTAGCACTCTATGGACTTCATTACTTATGAAAATATGTGTATAGCGAGACAGCATGCTTAAGTCTTAAATATACTTTAATTAAGAAAATAGTAAATTAAAGATTTTTAAAGTATCTATTAATTGCTATATAGATAGGTTTTGATTACAGCATGATAAAGTCAAAATCACTGAATGTGATTTACATGAACTGAAAAAATATGTTTTGCCCATATTTTTATTTCTCAAGGCATTGACTTGTTATGTCATAAGAAAAAATTCAACATTAAAAAGGAAAACACCAGGCATATCCGATAATAGCAAAAATCTTTCTTCTTTAATTTTAAGCCTCAATATTTATGCATTGCATGAAAGCATAAGAAAACAATATTAAGTCAAAAGTGTTCCATAAAAATCCCTTTCATATGTCCTTCATTTCCTCAGAATTAATGGATGTTCAGGCATCAGTAAGGTAGAAAAAAAGATGATTGATGTATTTCATTTTATTATTAAATTGTTAGTAACCAAGGCAGCTTTTTCCATGGGGATAAAGAAGGCCCTGTCCCTTTTTAACCACTTGCTCTGAATGACTTTTATACCCAATATCAGTGAGAAGAGAGGATGAATGTCACCTCTCCTCTCTTCCTCCTCCTGCGGATGTCTACTCCCTCCGTTGATTGACAGCTACTAATAACCTTCCTGCCCTAAGTGCCATGGAGACACTTTATTAGGACAAACAGCCAAGGAAATCTAGGAATGGAGCCAAGTCTGCAGTGAGTTATTATCGGGCTTGTATTTATCTCAGCTTTGTAATTTTTTTCAGTGATATGCAAATTCTGAAATAGATCTTCTGCTGTTGAAGGACAGGTCCCTCTGTTAATTGATCCACCGAGATTCACTATACCCTCCTTTAGCTCTCAGCCAGGGAAATGTGCTACATGAAAGTGGCTCAGAGCTGTACACAGGACACAGAAATTCTCCTCATGCTCCTTCCCTAAGAACTTCCATACCAAAACTGAATTTTTGTTTTATAAAAACATACTCCCTTTTCAATATTATCTTCCCATCAGATCAAACTGATTTGTTTATTTTTTATTAGTTTTGTATAAAATACTCTTTCAAATTATAACCAAATGTGATTTCAGATGGGATTTATGCTTTCTGTTGAGACACGCAGAGCTCATATATATTGTAAATATATTAAAATTAATACAGGGAGATAAGAATTGTTCAAAAGACCGTTAAGTAGAGAAATTTGTTTTCCTCAGAGTAGCATCTTCCTTGTAAGGTAAAATTACAGCTGTATACTCCCACACCTTTCCATTCTAAGAACATTTGGTACTTGTTATTTTGTTTCTTTAAAACAGTTCTCTGTGTGTGCATCTACATGCATCTTTCAAGAAGCATTAATAGAGCATTAAAGATGATAACAACAGTAACATGTTTATATTACATTTACGTTGCCTTGATAGTTTATTTAGCATTAAAATATTTATATGGTATGTGAAAGAAGTATTGAAACAAAGATAAATAAAATTATGAACTAAAAATCTAACTATTGATTGGTTCTACACAGAGCCTATGGTATTAAAGGACCTGTGGACACAGAATCAGACTCTATTTTGAGACTGACATTATGTTCCTCTTTTCAGTATAAAATAAAAGCATGTGTAGAATTGCTCCATAAAGTATCATTCTAAGATAAAATATACAAAGAATAAAAATTAACCAATATCATTATATTTTCTAATAACTTTTCCTAAAGTATGGTCAGATAAGTTTGAAAAATAAGCTACATATTTGGAGATTCATGATGCACATTAGCATATTAAATGCTTTAAGAAGTCTGTCAACAACTACACTGTTCAACAAATGATATCTGAAACCAATTTGTGCCTGGAACACTTTTATCAAGTACCATCAACATTTCCTTAGATGAACAGAGAGCATATCCTGTAAATCTGGCACTTTAACATCTAGCAATTTTCACTAAAGTAAGAAGTTATAACATGTTCCTGATATGCAGTTGCTTATTTAAGAGCTGTCTTTCTTGCCACACTGATGCCCCACAGACATGCTAAAACAGCAACAACAAGAACACCACACACACACACACACACACACAGGCAAGTGAAGTTCCACTTTAGTTCAGCATATGCATATCTTCAGGCTCCTTATCTCACAATCCATGAATTAGTATCTTTCAGCTGGTTCCTCATGTTGCTCTTTCCCAGAACAGGCTTTCTCCAGTGTGTTGGGAGTGATTTTGTCCCTCAGGGGATAGCTGTTATTTGACAATATCTGAATTCATTTTTTGGTATCACAACTTGGTAGGGAGGTGCTACTGGTATCTAGTGTGTAAAGACCAAGGACCCTGCTCAATATCTTACAATGCCTGGGGGAAATTCCCACAGTAAAGCCCAAAGTGTCAGTTGTGTCAAGGCTGAGAAACTCAGCCTTACAGATTCATTTATATCCTCTCTGGACAATAAGTTCTTTCTGCCAGGTGTCTATGGGAGAATTCCTCTGTTTTGTGTGTCATCCTTGCAAGGCCTGCCTATTTGCCCTGCACTTAGGCTCACCTCAATCCCCAGACCCCTATTGTCTGGGGCATTAGATTGAACTGTGCCTAAAACATGGTCTTTTCTGAAATAAGAATGTGTACTTCTCTATGGAGTAGAGAATTTATATTTCCTATAATAATTTATATATTAATATTAGCTAAAGATATGTTTTATAATATTCTTACTCTTAGATTATAGAAACTCCTAGTGAATCCCAGCTGAACTCACAGAAAAATGGTATCCCTATATACAGAAATCACTCAACATGTCAAAAGAATACTGGTTATGGTATACACTTCCCGTCAACAAGGTATTGGGCAGTCCATGGAAATCATCAGACATCATGTTACAGAGTGGGGGGTCTCCAAAAATCCCCAGAGCCTGTGGGTTGGGGGATGGGGGAAGGAAACAGCTTTTAAGATGTCTTCACATGCCTGTGACTAGTGGCTAGTGTCTTTGTTACACAAATGGCTTTAATACTTCCAAGGCCCCAAGAAGATGAGAGGGGTTTTTGGACCATGGGATGGTATGAAAAAAGCACACAGAGCCTGTGTAAGGTTCTGTGAATGGTCAAAACTGGTTACCATGCCCACTGCGTCACAGGACGCAGTCAGGGATTTAAAAATAAGCGGCAGACATTTTTTAAGGAACACCATGTGGCTTTGAGAAGGGGGAACACCTATGTAGTTTTGGAAATGAAAAGGAGAACTCCATGCAGTTTACAAGGAGGCTGGGAACTCCACTCGTTTCTGTGTTAAAAGCTGGCAGGAGCCACGACACAGGCAAAACCTCCTAAATCAGGATCAAAAGATTGGCAGCTACCGGTAAAGCTGAACTATGTCTAGGAAGTAGGGAAACAGTATTTCTAACTTTTCTAAAACTAGCCTGGTTTGGTAGGGGGAGGCAGAACTATGTGTTTGTGGGTGTTTTAAAGAAAACAAGACTTAATGGCAAAAATCTGCAAATAATCTAAATCTATATAACCATTACATAAACAATTCTTTTTCTTTTCACTAACCTCTGGTATTGAGAGTTATGCTTCTGGCGGTGGGCAATCAGGCCCCTAATAACTAAACAGCCCATGGCTTCTGTTACACTCAAATTTACTATTCATCCATTCTTTCATTTATTCTTCATTATTATGGTTTGTGATGATATTTATTCTGCTGTAGCATGATTGTCAAATTCCAGAGAAACTACTAGTTATCAAAGAGACATTTGATAACGTTATCTCTTTAGACATTCCCTAACTTTATTTAAAAATAAATTGATAAAACTATTTTATGGTTATAAATCCATTTCTTTAATAACCACATGTTATTGGGAGTACTCAACGTTTGACGTGTAGATTTTTTTTTTTTTTAATTAGGAATATTATCTTTTCCTGCAACTATTATACTTATCAGGAGCAATCATTTTTTTTCACACATTCTCATCTGTCTCATTATCCATTATTATAAAGAGAGGAATTACCACCTAAAGTGAACAGCAGTAGAGTCGAGAAGACTATTTTCAGATTTCTTCTAGCTCCCAATATGAATTAACTAATATGGCCCACACAATGCAAACTTACATTCTAATCCATTGATCAAATAGTACAGAGTTTGCTTAAAGGAAATAAGAACCAAAGAAAGAGTACCCCTATTATGATAATACTAAATATATAAAGAAAATTAACATGGTCCAGGTCTTTTGGAATTTCATAAATACACATTTTAAACATTTTGTAAGCAATATAACAAATTCTACATAACTATGTAATATTCTGTTACTAGTCTCAAAAATGAAAAATGGAGCTCCAGCTAGCCAGCCTGTTAGATAGAAAGAAAGTAACATTTCAGTACTCAAAAGTAAATGTTCTAAACTTAATTGTTATTTAATAAATTTGACAAATGCTCATTGAACTTTGAGGTGTCCCAAGAGCTACAGTATACTTAATAGAGTTTACCAATAATAGTACCACTATATTCATTACCTTAAAATAGTTTACCCTCTAGACTGAATGGATTGAATCCCCATTCTAGCATTACCAAGATCCGTTAGTGGGAAATTATTTAACCTATCCTTGATATAAAAAATAAAATTATGAGCTTGCTCATAGAGTGTTTTTAAGTATAAAGAATACATATAATTTCTGAGAAGAGTGCCATGTTGTGTGTACACAACCAAATATGCAAATGTTCACTAGCCTTTATAATGACAACTAGAGGTAAGTGCAAGCATAATCATCTTTAATCTAGAACCCTCCAAAATCAGCAGAGAATAAAGTCAACTGAGTTGTCAACCCCCCACAACCTGCAATAAATTGAGCACATAACTAAAGTACAGGAAAAACTTTCTGAAATGTTAACATTAGGTAGAAAGCATTACTGGCTATATTTGGACCCGTAGTTTATTCCTGAGTTCTAGTGTTTGCAAATGATGACACTGTGTTAATGAATCACCATTTATGTACTCCCCAACACATCATAAAGATTATTTATAAAGAGAAGAAATAAACTGAGGATTATCAGCTGGTTTCCTTATAGAAGCGCATGCTTCTTTCACTGACCACGTATTTCTCTTTTCAGAAAGAGTAGTCTCCAGGACTTTCAAGTTGTTCTGTAAAATAGAAGTGGAAGCCAAAGTAAGAAAAAAACTATAATCTGAGAAGTACAAATGAAGCAGTTTGAGTTTTCCCTTCAAGAAGAAGCAAAATGACTTAAAATTGGCTTTAAAAACAATAAAATGTTTAGTGGTAGAGCTGTAAAAAGGTAAAAATGCCTTACTAAAACACTTAAAGCATTATTAAATGGTACAAATCTATGTCTGTTGATGAATGAATAGTTAAAGAAGCTGTGGCATATATAAAATATAATCTCACCCATTTAAAAAAAAGAAATCCTGACATTTGGGCAACATGGATAAACCTAAAGGACATTATACTTGTTAAAACACACTAGACACAGAAAAAATGTATTATCTCACTATATATGGAATCTTAAAACATGGAATTCATAGAAGCAGAGAATAAAACAGGTTGCTATGGGACGGAGGGTGGGAGAAATGAAATGTTGGTCAAAAGGTACAAAATTTCAGGTATAGAATTGTCGGGGCTTTCCCCCTGGTAAAGTATCAAGACTTGGAGCCCTGCACAGGCCAGGTGAAAGAAATGAAGACTGGAAAACAGAGAAATCTGGGTTCATACGTGCCTTGATGCCAGTGGGCCCGGGTGGGAATTGGGCCATGAGAAAATGCTTTATGTCCTTTGAAGCTTGCCCTGTTCTTTTGCCTCATTTGATCGCTTTATTGTACCAGCAGCAGAGGTTTTAATTTTAATTCAAAATGAACTTACCCTCCCTGTTTTATGGCCATCTGAAGTCTTTGTCTCCAACACACCCTGACCTGAGGGAGATCTCAACATTCCTTCAATTGTTATCCCTGAACAATATCTGTTTTCTGTAATCAGCACTGTTTAACATTGACTGATGAGCTTCAAGTGCATGCTATGTGCCCTTAAGCCTATTGCTTTCAGTGAAAGATCTTGGGGGAAGGCAACTGAGGCATTTGTCTCCCAGACATTTGCTGGCCTTCTCTCCTATAGCATAAGCTGCCTGGGAAGTCTTCATTTCATCCGTGACACCAGGAGATCTCTGTGGATCAGGGGTCCCCAACATAGAACGAATAAATTCTGGGTATCTAATGTATAGCATGAAGGTGGTGACTATAGTTACGGACACTATATTGTGTAATTGAAATTTGTTAACTGAGAAAATCTTAAGTGTTTTCAATACACACACACACACAAGTAACTATGTGAGGTGCCCTTGTAGGTGTGGTTCAGTTGGTTGGAGTGTCATCCCATGGCCAAAAGATTACAGGTTCAATTCCCAGTCAGGGCACAGGCCTGGGTTTTGAGTTTGATCCCCAGTCTGGGTACAGATGATCCCTGGCTCAGGTGCATATGAGAGTCAACCAATTGTTGTTTCTCTCACACATGGATGTTTCTTTTTCTCTCAGTTTCTTGTAAAGATAGCATCTAGAACTTGAAATTATAAAATGAGCAGAAAAAATCCTCAAAGATGGCTTCATTAACACATAAGTTAAATATCAATAAAAATTATTACCCAACTTAGTTTTCAAGAAGGTTCTAAGAGTAAAATATATGAGTGCCCAAACTAGACAAAAATAATTTAAAACCTAACCTAACAAAAAGTAATCTTTTGTCCTAACACTGCAATTTGCAGCCATAATCTTTATTCCTGTATTCCAGTGTCATTTGCATAAGAATGGTTTCATCAATTGTATAATATATGGACTATATATACATGCACATGTATATGAACTATGTGTACATGCAATGTATAAGCTATATATCTATACACATACATATATACACAAATATGTACACAGATATATATATATATACACACACACATAAATACATTTACACATACATCACATATTTAGAAGCAGATATATTTCTAGACATATTTTTCCTGAAAATATACACTTTTAGATATATATCCAGTGCAAAATTTGAAAACCCTATGCACTAGGTAAAATGTAAATTTGATTAATATTATTTTATTGCTATCTCATACCACAACCTGGGCTTCTTCAAAGGAATGTCACTGACTGCTGTTTCTCTGATTTGAACCACACTTGCATTCAACCAGCTTTATAATGCTCCACTCACATCCACAGAAATGTTAGTTTAAGCAAATTATCAGAATACATTTAAGCAAATTATCAGAATATTTTAATTACACTTGTCAACATGGCACATTCAAAAAAAAAAAACACTACTTGCACATAAAGACTAATAAAATTGGTAACGTTATATTAAACACGGGTGGAAAACATGGGATACAGGCAAAAATTTGAATCACTTTGCTCAAAAGAACAAATATAAATGACTGGAGGGAAATGGCTTGACTTCTAAAAGATCACACCCAAGCTCACACACTTACCTACGTGAGTTAATGATGGTCAGCATGTATTTTTGAGGGCTTGAATGTCAAGATTCTAATAGTAAAGCTGTTTAAAACTACCAAACAAAACTGTACTACTCTATATTTTTATCTTTTTTCCTTAACATATATTTCTAAGCAGATTTTCATTACTTTAAATTTGGGGATTTTGTCTTATTCTTTTGGAATGCCTAAGAATATCTAGCACAGGTGTTTACTAAAACAAAAATAAATAATAGCTCTATTACCACTTCTGAGTTCAGAATATTACCCAGCCGGTTTTTACCAATTAACCAAGATACAGTTAGTGCTTCAATAAAAGAGTTAAATCCCCATTGGGATAAAATGGAAACTCTTTGGCTTGGCTCAAAAGTCTTGCCTGATATTGTCTACCCCTTATTTCTTTTATATTCACCCTCATTACTCCCCTCTCCTACTTTATTTCCAAACTACTTGAAATTCATTTTAAACTTTGTATGTGGTTTTTCTTCTTGTCTACACCCCTTCCAGTAGTCATTCCCTATTCCTAATTTATAACCAGATTTGAAGGTCATCTCTAGGACACCTTTATTATATACTTTTATATTTTTATCTTCAGGATTCTTGTTCTCTTCTTTTTATTATATGGAATTCCTTGCTTGTCCCATGAGATCTATGTAACTATCACAACGCTTATTAAATCACATTGTCTATTTGCATCTTAGAGAGAGACAAGGGAGTGTCTTTATTTTGTACACTTTGCCGAATATGGTGTCCAGTAGTTAAAGAGAACCAAATAAATCTTAAATGAGTAAACAAATTGGTGGATTTTCTTCCTAAGCATTGCAGCACTAGAGTGTCCTGGGAGCTTATAGCTTAGTTCTATGTTAAATTGTGTTTTCTTAACTGAAGCATTTATTTCCATGCTGACTGAAATTTCCCAAACTTTTTCTTGGAAAGTATAAATAGTCCTACAGTTAATCCCAGGAATACGCACACACACACACACACACACACACGTATATATGATCATATATGTTGTATATGAATCCATTTGTTTCATTTTTATATAAAATATGATTATATGAAAGACATCATTGATCCAAATAAGTTTCTCATTGAACTTCACAAAAAGGTTGTTTATAGTAAATGTCACCAGCACATTTAGTTCTATTTCAGAAAAGAAGCGTATTCTGTGGATTAGAATTTCATTCTTGGGGCAAAGAGAAATAACTCGTGTGCACATGTGTTTGTGCAAAGGGAATGGATAGGAGAGTTATATGATTTGAGAGCAGGTGGGAAGCTAAACTAAGCAATGTTAAAATGAAAAAGCCACAAATAAGCAAACCAATGTAAGAGAAAGACTGATTTCTACAAAACCTGTGAAGGAGTTGACAATGTTCCAAAACCCAAACATACTAGCAAAGCTGAAAAGTTTCTAGTGAAAAACTAAGATTCAGTGTTCTGGTGAGGAGAAACACAAGTACCACAAATTTAAAAGCAATGGAGATGAGGAGAGCTGAACTTCTAGAATACTGGCTTTCATCAATAAAACTATTTTGTGTATGGACTCCTAAATAACACATTTATCTTTTTTAATTATATGACTGTACTACCATGATATATTGTATTTTTTTAAAACTTGCAAAACCAGAAATCTGAAAAAAATGAGATAGATTGTCACAAGGAATCTCTCTAGAATTATTTACTCTTTCTTAAAAGGGAAAAGGGTGATATCATATGGTATTTTTCTTTCTTTGCCTAGCTTATTTCACTAAGCATAATTCTCTCTAGTTCCATCCATGTTGTCACAAATAGCAGGAGTTCATTCTTTCTTTCTGCTGCATAGTATTCCATTGGGATATGATTGTGGGAGAAGGGTGGCTGTGTGTGTGTGGGGGGCAATGGGGAAAAAATGGGACAACTGTATTTGAAAAACCAAAAAATAAAATTTTTAAATATTAAAAAATAAAAAAATAAAAAGGAAAAGTGTTCATTACTTTTATAATGAACATATATCATTGGTGTCACCTTAACATACTAAGGAAAAAAACATACAATAACAAGTTTGAGTAAGGAAGTGTGGAGAATTTGGAACATGCATACATTGCTGGTGGGAATGTAAAATGATGAAATCACATTGTACAATTGTTTGCCAGTTCTTTAAAATGTTAAGTATAGAGTCAAATGAACTGGAAATTCTACTCCTAAATATATACCCTAAATAACTTTTTAAAATCTATGCAAAAATTTGTATCTGAGTGTTCACATCAATATATTTCATAATAGTTGCAAAATGAAAGCCATCCAAATTTTCATCAGTTGATGAATAAATGTATAATATATGATATATATACACAATGGATTATTATTCAGCTACAACATAAATGAATCTGGAAAATATTTTGTTAAGTTAAAAAAGCCAGACACAAAGAGCTACATATAGTACATATAGTACAATTTCATATCTGTCAAATATTTAGAATAGGGGAATTTTATGGGAACAGCAGGTAAATTTGTGATTGCCAAGGACTAAGGGTTTAAGAAGTGATAGTTATTGTGTATGAATGGGGTTTATTTTTGAGATGATTAAAATGTTCTGAAATTACAGCATAGGAAATATAGTCAATAATATTCTAATAACAGTGGTGTCAGGTAGATACTTGAAATATTGGGGGGGCATTTTATAAATATAAGCACTCTGCTATACACTTGAAATTAATACAAAATAATATTGAACATAAACTGTATTTGAAGAATTTTTCAAAATTAAATAAAATTATAAGTCAAGGTGAAAAAAGTAAAATGAACAGATTGACAAATAGGGAAAAGATAAAATGTTTAGATTAAATAGTGAATATGGTTGTACAATTTTATAAATATACTAAAAGTCACTGAACAGTAGACTTTGAAAGGGTAATTTTTATGATATATAAGTTATACTCTAATAAAAATTAAGGACAATTCTGTAAAAAACTGGTCTCACCTATTAAAAAATATCTTTATCATAAAAGAGAAAAAATACTGACAAAGTATTCTAGTTTTAAAACTTAAATGCAACATGTGATCTTAAGTTAATTCTGTATAAGAAATAAAAAAATAGATAAGACTTCACTATGACAATGGTACTGTACACTGGGTACTACAATAGTATTGTATAATGGTATCAATTTTAAATTTCTTGAGCATAACGCTAATTTCGTGATCATATAGGAAAGTGCCTTTGTTCTTTGGCAACCCGTGCTTATGTATTTAGGGTATAAATACTCTATCACTGCTACTCTCAAATGGTTCAACAACAATAAAATTAAAAATTATATATATAGTGATAAAGTAAATGTAATACAATGTGGGCATTTGGTAATCTAAGCAGAGGTATATGGGTGTTCATTTTACTATCTTTATGACTTTTCTGCTACAGGTTTAAACTTTTCAAAATAAAAAGTTGAGAACATAAATTAAATGATAGAGTAAAAATAAGTATAAGTATATATTTTAATAATTTTAAATGTACCCCACAGCAACATCTGTGCCACCAAAGATGACAATGGCCATACCTAGTACAAAGACTTTTAGTTTCTAAGATATAATGGCTTCCTGTGTTAAATCTGCCTTTAAAAGTCTTACAATTTTAAGTTTTAATATACATTTCAGTCTATTAAATAAACATTCAGTATACCTTCAAATAAAATGTCTATATCTATTTACTTATTGTACCCCTCAAAACTTGATGAATAACAGCATTTTGTTAAAGAACAAATTAAGGCTTTCATTATTTGAGAAGTAGCCTATAAACACCATGAAGTACTGTCAACAATAGCTTTGAGCAGTCACAAAGTGCAGTGAAAAGTTAGGAATGTTTTCAGTTGAGCAATGTAATCAACTCTAGATTTCTTTTTGCTGGATATAATTGACTGTGTTCTGAATTCTCCAAACATGATGCTTGAAGCTCCTTGTCACTTCATACAGCAATGAGTACTACATTTGCATAGCCTCTCCTCCTGGTGCCATCCTGTATAAAAGGGACCCTGAGTATAAAAATGCATGGTCATTGTGATAAATGCCTTTCTTTTATAAATGCAAATCTATACTTGTTCTAATAATAAAGCACAGAATAGTGAGGAAGATTCTAACAGGAGGAAAACAAGCTCCTTCCTCATGTATAGATAATGATTCAAAACCTCTTAAAATATTTTTCTCACTCATTTTCTTCTAACCTCACATGTTTCTGATATTCAATATAGAGTGTTTTCTCTTTTTGTATTATATTGTGCTTGGTGCATTAAAATGAGAGGAAACACTATGCATTTTATTTTATGTAAGAAATAAGAAATTCTTTTCACTTGCTAAGGCAAAAAAAAAAAAAAAGAGAGAGAAAGAGAGAGAAAAAACTATTACTTGGCAGTGAATCTAGAAATAATACTGCCATCCAATTGTTCCCCGAACATATCACTAGGGTCCACTATACCCAGAGAGCACAGCATGTAAAATTAAAATGCTTATAGGTCTGAGGAATGTCGAAATCCAGAGAGAATTATTTATCCTAAGAGGCACCTCTCTCTTATATTGAAGACTTCTCTCTGAGCTCCAAGTTCATAGGGGAAAATGAAGTCAGTATCTGTTTTTAAGCCACCAAAAAGAAAATACAATGATATTAAGGATACTCTACCAGAGGACTTTTTCATTGGTAGGGGAAAAATAATAATTTTGAAGAACAGTGACTTCTATAATAAATGTGACCAAAGCACAGTGTTTAGATTTTGCTTAAAATATTTTTTAATTTCTTTTTTTTTATTGTTGTTCTATTACAGTTGTCCCAATTTTTTCCCTTATTGCTCTCTGCTGCCCCACCTATCCCCACAGTCAATCCCCTCCCTGTTGTCCATGTCAATGGCTCATTTATACTAGTTCCTTGACTAGACTCTTCCCCTTCTTTCCCCTCTTCTCCCTCTGCCGCCTCCCCTCTGGTCACTGTAAGTCTTTTCCTTGTTCCCATGCCTCTGGTTCTACCTTGCTCATTTGTTTGTTTTGTTCATTAGGCTCCCGGTATAATTGAGTCATATGGTATTTGTAAGGCCCTGGGTTAGAGGAGACCTTTGTGGACTTTGTATATGCTACTGTTCTTCCTGGGACTAAATATGCCTTCTCATTTGCACTCCCTCAGCCTTCCTCTCACATGCTGCTTTCACCCTCCTCTTTCCAGATTTACAGAAACCTCTTCTGGAATTGAGAGTGTAGCCTCAGCAGGCAAGGGTGATCTTGGATAGAACACACCAGGCATGAAATGGAACTCCATGGACCAGCACATAGTAGGCAATACTCTAAGACACTCTCCCAGTACTTCAAAGTTGTTTATAAATTAAAAATAAGATAATCAGACTAAAAATTTTAAAGTTTGGTTTTGGAATTTCAGAAAAGCTCTCTATTTTTTGTGCAATTTTTTGGCTAAAGTTAAGTGCCTATGCACACTGTTTTATGCCACTTTCATTCTTATGGAAACTGCCAACATCATTGATGTAACTAAACTTTATAAATTACCTATAATTTATCTATTGCTTGAATGTTTATAATTGGTTTATTTATGCATTATTTAACCTAATCCCACTACTAGATGTTCTGATTTAATTTATCTGTTTGTAACTTGGGCATTATGATATTTTTAAAAATCCTATCAGGTAATTTTAATTTTTAACAAAATTTGGGAACAACTGGTTTAGAAAATAGTAGTGACTTAATATTTTATTTTATGATTTTGCTTACTGTTATGTAGAAATATACCATAATATTAAGGATAAAAAGTAGTGTACATCTACCTTTATTATATGTAATATATAAATATATGCAATATAACGTAGAAAGAAAATGATAAAACTAATGGAACAAACTATAATACTGTAATCAATCATAGAATCTGGATAAAAGATATGCAGTAGTCTTAGGTACTACTCTAAAATTTGTTCTAAAGGATTGAAATTATGTCAAAACAAAGGATACTAATAATAATATGATCTTACTTCTTCAGAAAATATTGGAGGCACGTTGAGTTTTTCTTCCACTTTTCAGTGGAATCTTTTTTCTCTTTTTTTCTACTTTTTAAAATGTCAGTACAAATAATATTAGGTTTGCTTTTGCAGATCAAAGTCAGAGGGATGTAAAGTACAGTTTTGGGAACTTAGTCAATAGCGTTGTAATAACTATGGAAGGTGTCAGGTGGGTACTAGACTAATAATTATGTCATACACTCAAATCTAATATAGTACTCTATGTCAACTGTAATTTAAAAAATAAATTAAATGTGTATATGTATTTTACTGAGATACCATGGACTCACAAAGGCTTCATATAAAAATCACACCTTTTTCAAATACTGCCTTTAATAGCACTTAATAGTTTTCAAGGACATTTCAGACAAATTATTTCATTTGTTTCCTTAAAAAATATGAGGAAATTGTCATGGTAAGAATTATAATTGCCATTTTACAAATGAGAAGACAAAAAAAATCACAAGTCTCTTAATAGTGTATCTTATTTGTTTTATAATTAATGAATATTTGAGAAAATTCTCCTTATTACAAAGAGAATATTAAAAAATTAGAAAAATAAAGAAGATGAACCAGCTAATACAGAAGCAGAATACGAGTTTAAGTAAACTTCTCTATAATTAGTACTTCCATAAAATTCATAACACCTAGGTGGGATTTTTGTTCACTTAGAATGGTTTGTTATGAAAAAATAAGCGTTAAAAGCACATCTAAACCAAAACTATAAAAACAAATGAAAAATCAAAAGAAAGATTGGAATATTAATTCAAAGTTATCTCTGAAAATGAGAACATTTTAAAACTTTTTTGAAATAAAAGAGAAAAGTAATAACATTAAAAAATGATTAAGGGGGTGCAACATCTGACTAAAGGAATTTCAGAAAATGAAGAAGAGGTAATAACCTCTTCAAAAAAAATAGGAACAACTTTTCACACTAAAAGCTATGAACTTCAGAAACAAAGAGTATGTATGAGTCTCTATATTCAAAATACTCAGGGCAAATTTCAACAACACTGATAAATTTCAAAGCATATGCATGAAAATAATATTCCAAAAGGTTTGAATAACTCATACAGAAATAATTAAGATTCATAATGGCTTTAGATTTCTCAAACATTGATGTGTGCTTTGGAGAAAAATAAAAAACTGTCTAAATTTTTAAGAGAAGAAGTCTTTTGCCCTAAAATTTTATACCCCAATAAATAGTAAAATAAGTGTGATGGTTGAATGAACATTTTCAGATATTCAAGTGTACTTCAGATATGCAAATGTTATAAACAGGGTCCCCAAGGAGATAGTAGGAGCTTTAACCATAGAATGGCAACAAAAAGCTTACAAAGTCTATGTAAAATTCTACAAGTGGCTGCAATTAGTCACACTGCCCACTGTGTTACAGGATGCAGTCAGGGATTTAAAAGTAAGATGGTAGGCATTTTGACTAGGAGAGTACCATGAGACTTTGAAAGGAAAGGGAGAACTCCATGTGGTTTACAAGGAGGCTGAGAACTCCACCTGGTTCGGAATTAAGAGCTGGGGAGCACCGCAACACAGGCAAAACCTCCCCAATCAGGTTCGAATGACTGGGAGCTGCTGTAAAACTGAACTGTATCTGCAAAATAAGAAAACTATATATATCTGACTTTTCTAAAACTATCCTGGTTAGGCAGGGGGAGGCAGAACTATGTGTCTGTGGGTGTTTTAAAGACAGTAAGACTTAATGGCAGAAATATGCCAATAATCGAAATCTATATAACCTTTAAATAAAAAATTCCTTTTCTTTTCACCAAACTTTGGTACTGAGAGTTATGCTTCTGGCAGTGGGCAATCGGGCCCTTCATAACTGAATAGCCCATGGGTTCCATTTCAATCCAGAAATCCCATGATTTCTGGACTAAAATAGAGCAACACCCTCCTGCCCCCTATGTAGCCTTACTTAGAAAATTACTGCTCTGTGTGTGTGTGTGTGTGTGTGTGTGTGTGTGTGTGTGTGTGTGTGTGTTTGGTTGTTTTGGTAAATAAGAGAGTAAGCCCAGGAAGCAAAGTTACAGAATTCAGAAAATTCTGAGACTTCACACTATATAACATTAAGACTTCCAGCCAAGATGGAGGCCTAGGCAGACACGCTGCATCTCCCTCCTCAACTAAGAAGGAATACAACTAACTCAAAACTAGAGACAACCAGAAGTTCCAGAAAATTGAGCTGCATGGAAGTCCAACAAACAAATATATAAAGCAGAAATACTCATCCAGGTGGGTAGGAGGAGGAGAGCCAGGGTGGAAAGAATGCAGTGCGGTGGTGGCTGTAGCAGTGGCAGCGGCTGTGGCGGTGGCAGCAGCAGGCCAGCAGAAAGTGCAGTCAAAAATTTTAAAAAGTCAAGAGGGACACCTGAAGAGTGCTCCCAGCACCAGACCAGATCACACAGCTCACAGTGCCAGTGCCAGGGAAAATAAAGCCTCATTGCTTCTGACTGTGCAAATCAGTGAGGGTTGGGGCAGAGGCAGAAACTGCAAGTCTCTCAGTAGAGTCCACTTGTTTAAAGGTCCCCAAAAGTCCTAAAACATCCACAGATCCACCCACTCTGGGAACAACAGCCAGGGCAGTAGCTAGAGAGGTGCCAGGCCCATGTAGAAGGGGCAGACGTGCCTGGAAATGGTGTGAGTGCTAAGCAAGCAGCATTATTCCTTCTCAGATCCCTCACACACACACAGTGCCACAATGTGGTGAAACAGGTTGCCCTATACTGACAAATACCTAAAGTTCTGCTCCTTACAATGTAACAGATGTGAAAGCTCTACCTAAGACATAGAGGCAAACAAATACAGAAACCTGTCAATGAGGAGACAGAGAAGTATGGCCCAAAAGTGGGACTGGATAAAGGTTTCAGTAGGAGAACTAAGTGATGAGGAGATAGCCAACCTAACAGATGCAAGGTTCAAAACATTGGTGATAAAGATGTTCACAGACTTGACAGATATTCTTAAATATAGAAAATGCATAAAGGAAGATGTCAAAGCTATGATAAATGAAAGGAAGAAAAATCCACACAAAACCGATGGTGAAGAGAAGGAAACCAAGGTTCAAGTCAGTGATTTGGAATATAAGGGAAAAAACAAACAAACAAAAAAAACACAGTCAACCAGTACAAAATGAGAAAACAATAATTGAAAATAATGAGGAGAGGCTTAGAAACCTCTGGGACAACTTTAAACGTGCCAACATCCAAATCATAGGGGTGCCAGAAGAAGAAGAGGAAGAGCAAGAAATCAAAAGCTTATGTGAAAAAATAATGAAAGGAAACTCCCCAAACTTGGCCAAGGAAATAACCATACAGGTCCAGGAAGTACACAAAGTCCCAAACAAGCTAGACCCAAAGAGGACCACACCAAGACATATCATCATTAAAATGGCAAAGGTGAAATATAAAGAGAGAATCTTTAAAGCAGCAAGAGAAAAGCAGAGAGTTACCTACAAAGGGGTGCCTATAAGACTATCAGCTGATTTCTCAAAAGAAACAGCAGGCTAGAAGGGATGGCAACAAGTATTCAATGTGATGAAGAGCAAAGTCCTACCATCAAGATTACTCTATCCAGCAAAGCTATCATTTAGAATGGAAGGGCAGATCAAGGTAAAACTAAAAGAGTTCATCATCACCAAGCCATTGTTATATGAAATGTTAAAAGGACTTATTTAAGACAAGGATCAATACTATGAGCATTAAAATGATAAAAAACTTACAACTATCAACAACTAAATCTAAAGAATAAAAACAAAAATGAACTAAGCAAACAATTAGAACAGGAACAGAATAATAAGTGCGGGGATCATTCAGAGGGTTGTCAGCTGGGAGGGGGGCAGGGGAGAAATGGCAAAATGATGCAGGGACTAAGAAGCATAATTGGTTGGTAAAAAATAGACAGGGGGATGTTAATAATATAGGAAAGGGTGAAGCCAAATAACTTATATGCATGACCCATGTACATGAACTAAGTGGGGTGAGATTGCTGGAGGGAAGGTGGGTACTGAGAAGAGGGGAGAAAAGGGAAAAGAAATTGAAACAAATGTAACAACATAATCAATAAAATATACTTAAAAAAAAAAAAAAACTACCCTGAAAGGAGACCTATATAGCAGATCTGGAGAGAGAAATAATTGGGAGAGGAAAACACAGGTTATGTGTTGAAGCTCTTATAGGGGTAGCGGGTACATAGAGGGATTATCTAAAATTTTAATGTTTCTATGTGATGCTGATGTTATTGGGTTTTAAACCCATTTTGAGAGCCACTGTTTTGGGCAGTCACCTCTGTGGCTATGGACTTCCTATTGGCTGCAGGAGTATATCAGTCCAGTTGTAAAAGGCAGCCAGCGTGTCACAGACTCACAGCCCTCATCTTGGAGGGAGATGCAGGAGGCATTACAGGGTAAGGAAAGGGCATCCCCCAAAGTCTCCACAGCCATGGTTTGGGGAATGGGGGGGATGGGACTCAGTGACACACAGCCATTTTTCATAAGAGATGTCTTTGCATATCCATGGTGGGTAGCTAGTGTCTTAGTTATGTAAATGGCCATGGCTGTCCAAGGTGCCTAGGAGATGGGTGGGGTTTGACCATAGAATGATGATGAAAGAAATTACTGGGCCTGTGCAAGTTCCTGCTAATGGCCAGAAACATTACCACACTCACTGAATCACAGGGCATGGTCAAGGATTTAAAAATAAGGTGGCAGACATTTGCAGGGGAGTAAGCCAGGCGGTTTTGAAAGGGCATGGAGCCATGCAGCCTGACAGAAGGAAAAGGAGGCCATGGATCATAGGCTAGTAAGAAAGCCAGTACGTTGCTGCTTTAATCATGCCTGCTTTAGTGGACTCCAAAGCTCCAGAACTCCTGCCTTGCAGACATAGACCTGTGGACTTTTAAAATTTGGGACATGCAGAAAGGACTCTCTTGGGACTTATGCCTTTACTGGACTTCACCATAATTTAGTGCAACATGGCACCTGCTTTCCTGGACTATTATAAAGAGGCTGATAACATCCTAGACTATTATACAGAGGCTGATGACATCATACTCCAGATCCTGAAGGAGACAGCTGACAGATAAGGAATGGGGAACTTCTGGGCATGTTTTTGGCTTATAACCTTTCGGGGAGCAAGGGAAGTGCTGGGTCCCATGGGAGAACAGGGCTCTGAGCTGAAGTTTCACAGCCCTCCTCATGTTGGAATATTGTATATAAAGACCTATTTTCCTCAACACTAGTTGTTGGGTTTTACACCAAGGTGCCATGTAAAAGAACCCCATTTTGATCGGTAACAAAAGCACACTCAAGCTTTCCTGCCTTTAGGTAGGAAACTGAATCTGCAGAGAAAAGATTGGCTTGTTAATAAATTCTTTATTGCCTTCTCTCTTCCTGTGTCACTTCACTAATTCTCTACCAGTGTTTCTTGAGATATCCTCTTGGTAGAGAACTCAAATTACAGAACTGAAGGCTCAAGACAATTACCTAATATAAATGAGTATAAAAACAATTTCAAAAATTAAACTTTATAGTAGCCCATTAAATACTTTTTTATAGTCCTATGTTTACTTTTTAAAACAGTACCAGTCAGATGGTTTATCTATTGCCGAAGAATTAACAGTGATGCCATATTAGAACTGCTTTTTAAAATTATTTTTAAAATCATGTTAGTCATTTTGGTTTATTTTCTTCATTTTTGAAAACTAATTTGTTTTATTTGTGTGGTCATTTGAAATGTTAAATATGATTATTAGTATTTATTTACGATCTAGAACATTGGTGACAGGCTCACAACTGCCACAAAAACTTGAGAAAAAAATTTAAATAATTTTTTACCGATGCAGACTTGGAAGGGGTAACATTTCTACCCACTAATCTGGGAACAAGAAAATCTGTCAAACAGGAAGCACCTTTAAATTCAAAGACATAAGAGTAATGCTCCTTGGTTTTCCTTGGAGCACAAAGTGAAAGTGAAAGGTTTATTTTAGATCCTTAAAGAACAGGGAAAGAAGAGCGTTTCAAAGCCTGGGTGATAACTTAGGTGACAGGGACCCCACTGCCTGAGGGCACTTGCATGAGCCAAAGCAGCCTTCCCCACATGTGCTGGTGAAAGTGTGGTTTTATCCTCAGGCAAAGCTACATGGATTCAGTGAAAGACCCTTTCTAACATCAGATGACATGTCAGAGTGTAACAGACTGTCTTCTTGCTGAGCTTATAATGAGTTTTCTTCACTGCTATTACCTGAGCCCCAAAATGCACATTAAAGGAGTCTGTCAATTAACATTTATTTCAAAATGGGACCTACATGACTGCTGACAGTTTCTTGAGGACAGTCCTGCAGAGTCCAAATGTCTATTCATATACTTTCAACATTCTATTACTAAAATGGTATAATGTTCAATTAAGAGGATGTGGTCCCTTAGGACCCACAAAAACATGTACATTATGTATATTACAATTAGATACGTGATGCCACTTAAGAAATCAGCAGTTCTCTTGTAGTTTTGTTCCCTTTCTCGGCCCATTGCCCCACCATTAAAAAGTGTCCTTTTAGATTTTTTTTTTTTAAAGGAAGTTTGACTACCTGACCCCTAAGGCCACTTCCAGCTCCCAGTCACTTTCCTCTCCCTTGCCTTATTAGTGTTGCACTTTCTGATAGTCTTTCATGAAAAAACAAAGCAAAGCAAAGAAGGAGAAAGCTGGTGTGTCTATAGTGATGAAACATAGAGTAAAATTAGGAAAAACAAAAACAAAAACATAACTACAAAAAAAGCCTGTGTGACTTCACGCTATTTTTTCTCTTTCATATTGAGGAAGCTGCATATCTAGAATTTTCCTCTGTCTCTGCAACATTGTGAGAGGCTCAGCCCTAAGGCACATGTGGGTAAGTGATTGGGGCAGGATTTCTACTTCCTGTTACAACATGTAAAGAGCTTTAGAATTTTATTTTTGTTTTTACAAGTTAAACAAATTAAATAAAAACCAATGACTTTTCTTAGATCCATCACAAAACTGGTAAACTACCACCTGAAAATATGGAGAGATGGATAATTCTAGAGATCCTGACTTAGAGCCAAAATTGGTTTACTGGGACACAAAGACACTGGACTAATAATCTAGTATAACAAACAAATGGTAATTCTACCAAACTGCTAGAAGCTGTGTGTGCAATGCTGTGAGAGCAAGAGTTTTTAAGGGCTTATATAGTCTTGGAGGGGGCACATACTTTAATGAGCTTTGTCTCCAGTGGTTACTCAGTGTAAGAGTCTGAGAAATATCTCTTCACAATATGGGGAAAGAAAGAATAGTCGTTATGAAATGAATGAACTTCCAGAGTCTTTTAGATAATGAAGGCCTACTTGCCAGAGAAAGATACTGTGTCAAAGACTTATCCAATCTACAGAATGGCATTTCCCTCACTCTACCCCATTCTAGACTTCCTGTCTCACCTAAAAAGGTGAGGGCTAAGAAACAGTGGTGAAGGACACAGAGCAGAGACAAAGGCTCGCTAAAAAAGTTAATCATAAGACTATAAATATATCCTTACTTTTCCCACACCTTACCACCATAGGGTTCAAAGAGCTACAAAATATGTACTCTGACTAAGGAGAATATTGTGGGGATGCTGAGAAATAAGAGGGGAGTCAACAATATACAAATTTGAAATCAGTGGCACCTTTAGCTATGGCAACCATTAAACACATTACAAAAGGAAAACAGCCTATCTATATAGTGTATTTTTCCTCAAAAATCATGCTATAAATAATGTTTGGAAAATTGGACAGATATGTGCAAAAAATGAAACTAGACCACCTTCTTACATCATATATAAGAATAAACTCAAAATGAATTAAAGACCTAAATATTAGACTCAAAATCATGAAAGTCCTAGCAGAAAACATAGGCAGTAAACCCTCAAATACTTCTCATAGCAATATTTTTTTTCTGATATATATCCTTGTGCAAGGGAAACAAAATAATATGCACATCAAACTACATCAAACTAAAAAGTTTTAAACAGGGAAGGAAACCATCAACAAAATTAAAAGACAACACACTGAATGGAAAAACATATTTGTCAATAATATATCTGATAAAAGTTTAATTTTCAAAATGTATAGAGGACTTATACAACTCAACACCAAAAAAAAATAAATTAATAAAAAATACAGAAAGGGCCCTGTCCATTGTGGCTTAGTTCCTTGGAGCATTGTCCTATAACCAAACATCACAGATTTGATTCCCAATCTGCACATACCTCGGTTGTGAGTTTGGTCCGTCCAGGCATTTACAATCTCCATCCAGGGATATACAGGAGGCAACCCATCTATGAGTCTCTCCTGCATCAGTGTTCCTCTCTCTCCCTTCCTCTCCCCTTTCCTCTCTCTTTAAAAAATAATGAAAAAAAAATCCTTGGGTGAGGATATTAATTAATTAATTAGTTAGTTAATTAATTAAAATAAAATAGGCAATGGACCTAAACAGACACTTCTTCAAAGAGGACATGCAGATGGCCAAGAAGCATATGAAATGATGCTCAACTATAGGGAACCAGTCCATGTGGCAATGGTGAATGTAGCTCAGCCCTGGTCGGGAAAACTGACAGACACAAGGCAGCACACAGGAGCCAGGCCCACAGATTGGCTTTCCTGTGGAAATCATGTCTGCATTTTATTTAGGCTGCTTTAAAGCTTGCTTTTGCTAAAACTTTCTCACCCTAAAGTTGAGAACAACAGATGTTTAGCGTATAACCTTGAAGTAGCTTCCTAAGGTTTATCCTGAGCTGTTTCAAAGGCAGCATGTGGCCAGCTCACCCATCCTTATCACCCCCTTGCATGTACAACATTCTCTTCTTTTTTATCTGTAAGCTATATCTATTTAAAGTAACTTTAGTATAATAATTTATGACTCTTGGATGTAACTCCCCGAGAATGGTAATAAAAAGTCTGTCTAGGCAAGGGTTAAGGTGCTCTCTCACCTACAGGGTGGTCACTCTGTCCCTTTTCCCCACAGGATTCACTGAGTAGTCCATGTGCATTTGTTCCCCCTCATCCACAATGCCGTGGACCCCACTGGCCGGAGTCTGTGACACTCAACATTACTAATCATCAGAGAAATTCAGATTAAAAACCACAACAAGATATGGTCACACACCGGTCATAATGGCTATCATCAACAAATCAACAAATGAGTGTTGGCAACAATATGGAGGAAAGGGAAAACTTGTGCAATGTTGGTGAGAATGCAGACTGGTGTAGCAACTGTGGAAAGCAGTATGGAATTACAGTAGTCCCTCGCTATATCGCAGTTCACTTATTGCAGCCTCACTGTATTGTGGGATTTTTAAAAATATTATATTTAATTATTTATCACGGATTTTTTGCTATATCGTGGGATTTTGCAGTACTGTATACATATGTTGTTAAAGTTACATATGTTTAAGAGTGTAGAGTATGTTTAAGAACATAAGTAGTGTTTATAAAAGTGTGGAAAAGGTTAGTAAGGGAGTGGGAAAGGTTAATAAGGGAATAGGAATGGTTTATAAGTGTGTGGGAAGGGTTTATAAAGCCTCAAAATATATATAAACACTAAAATAAATGTAAGGTTCCTACTTCGAGGATTTTCACCTCTCGTGAGGGGCGGCGTGAGGTCTAGAACATAGTACTTGCGATAAGTGAAAGAATACTGTATAGCAAAAAATCCGTGATAAATAATTAAATATAATATTTTTTTAAATCCCGCAATACTATAAGGCCACAATAAGTGAACTGAGATATAGTGAGGGACTACTTTACCTCAAAAAATTAAAAATCAAGCTGCCTGATGATGCAGAGATTCCACTTCTGGAAATAGACCCAAAGAAACTCAAAACACTACTCTGAAAGAATATATGAACCACTATATTCATGGCAGCATTATTTACAATAGCCCTGGCTGGTTTAGCTCAGTGGATTGAGCGTCGGCCTGCGAGCTAAGTGTCGCTGGTTCGATCTTCCAGTCAGGGTACATCAGAGAAGGAAAACTCTGACTCCAAAAAACCTCCGCTGCCTTGCGGCATACCTCTTCAGGGGAAAGGCTAAGGGAGTAAACCCCGACAGAAAATCCGGAGCCGGAGTCCCTAAGGCGGTTTGACGTTGTAGTCAACACCGGCAACTCCTGCGGCGCACCTGAACCCAAGCTGTATCGACTCCGTCTTTCCCTTGGACCCTTCAGCTGCGAAGAGAGGGGGGGTCTGCTGCATGGGCAACAGCAGACCCTCCATATTACCCTGCCCAGGCTCTGTAGCTTCAGCGTCATCGCAAGATGTCGATTCGACACGGGAGGAGACAGATACCATGTCACTCCCGAGTCGAACTGCACAGCCATTCTCGGCGGTGCAGATGGACTCTTAAGAAGCTACACCATCGTCTCTCGAGACGGACGGCTGCCGACGACGACGATTATTTACAATAGGCAAGAATAGGAAGCACCTCAAGCGCCCATCAGTAAATGAGTGGATAAAAAGGCTGTGGTACATTTATACAATGGGATACTATTCAGTCATAAAAAGAAAGAAATTTTACCTTTGTGACAGATATGATAGACCTGGAAAGTATTACGCTAAGTGAAATAAGCCAGTCAGACAGACAAGAACCATAAGATTTCAGTTATATGTGGAATCAAATCAGCAAAATAAACTAACAAGAAAGAAAGAAAGAAAGAAAGAAAGAAAGAAAGAAAGAAAGAAAGAAAGAAAGAAAGAAAGAAAGAAAGAAAGAAAGAAAGAAGGAAAGAAAGAAGGAAAGAAAGAAAGAAAGGAAGAAAGCATCTGTATTATAGGTACAGAGAACATACTGACAGCTGACAGAGGAGAGGTGGGTTGGGAGGCAGGGTGAAAAGATGAAGGGATTAAGAAAAGAACAAAAAAATTATAGACAGAGACAACAGTATGGTGATTAGCAGAAGGAAAGAGGGTTGGGGGAGGTAGAAGAGGGTAAAGGGAGGATAAATACTGCTGGAGAAACATCCAAAATGAGGTGTTGAACACACAATATGATATAAAGATAATGTATTATAGAGTTATATCCCTGAAAACTATATGATTTTATTAGCAAATATCATTCCAATAAATTCAATAAACATTTTTTAATGGGTAAAGGATGTAAATTGATTCCACATAAAAGATGATTTATAATGGTCAATAAGCACATAAAGATACTCTATGAAATATGTGCCTAGGAAATGCAAATTAAAAAAGTAAATTAGATAACACTACATATATATTTAAATGGCTAAAATTTAAAAAAACTTCCAATATTAATTACTGGTAAGGATATAGAGCAACAGGAACTCTCACTCATTGTTAGTAGAATATAATGTGGTTCAGATAGCTTGGCAGTTTCTTACAAAGCTGACCATAGTCTTACTATATAACCCAGTAATTTCCTTCCTGGGTTTTTTACCAACTAAACATTCACACAAAAATTTATGTGAATATTTTTAATTACCAAAAATGGGAAGCAGCCAGTATATACTTAAATAGGTTACTGAATACAAAAATACATTGTGTCCATACAGTAAAAGTAATGAGCTGTAATGTCTAGAGCTACTATGGAGGAACCCTAAATGTACACTTGACTCTTGAATATCGATTTACAGGTTTAAAATATGGTGATGCATTTATCCATAGATTTTTCCCCATAAATATTGTAAATGCATTTATCTTCACTTCCTTTTTTTACTTTTTATTGAATTTATTGGGGTAACACTGGCTAACAAAATTATACAGATTTTAAGTGTCCAATTCTACAACAAATCATCTGTTACACTGTATAGTGTGCCCATCACCCCAAGTCAAGTCTCTGTTCCTCACCATTTGTCTCCTCTATATCATCCTTTATTTCCCTCTGACAATCACCATATTGTCTCATGTAACCATGAATTTTTCTCTCTCTCTGTTTTTTATTTTACTCAATCACTCTGTCCACTGCCACAACAGCCATCAGCCTGTTCTCTCTCTATGAGTCTGTAACTATTTTGATGTTAATTCATTTTCTTCATTAAATTCCACATACAAGGTCTGTCTGGAAAAAGTTCAGCCATTGTTAATATAATAAGAACAGTGTGTGAGACATTGATGTAACATGGCAGCCAAGGAGAGTGGACTGAAATGTGCATGCATGAACAATGATGCCTTCGCTGTACTAGCCAGTAGACGCTGTTGAATGAGCAGGTGTATTGTGTAGTTGTTGCATTCAAAATGGCTGTGCGAGTAGAGCAACAATGAATCTGCATCAAATTCTGTGTTAAGCTCAAACATTCCTCCACAGAAACTATTCAGATGACTCAGAAGACTATCAGGATGATGCAATAAGTACAGCACAAATAAAAGTGTAACACAAATGCTTCAAAGTTGGTTGAGTATCTGTGGAAAGTGATCCACATTTTGGAAAGCCTGCAACAGGCAGACCGCTTGAGAACATTGAATATCGCTTGAGAACATTGAATATGTATGGGTAACAATCATCAAAGTTGGACTACTGACAGAGTAAGAACTAGAAGCTGATCCAGGGGTTCCAAAAACTACTGTGTCTGAGATTTTGATGCAGGATCTTGGCATGAAATGTATTGTGGAAAAATTAGTTCTGTAGTTTTTGCTATGAGAACAGAAGGAATATCATGCTGCCATTGCTAATGATTTGATTCAAACTGCTACCAATGAACCAGATTTACTCCAGAAAGTTATAACCAGAGATGAATAATGTGTCTACAGCTATGATCCAGAAATGAAGGTCCAGTCATCTCAACGGAACTCTCCTCATTCACCACACCCAAAGAAGGCCCTGCAAAATTGCAGCAACTTTAAAATCATGTTAACTGTGTTTTTTTGACTGAGAAGGTGTTGTCCAATATAAGTATGCCCCTCCAGGCCAAACAATTAATAAGGGGCACTTCATCAATGTTCTTCGTTGGTTGAGAGATACAATACAATGAAAACAGTCACAGTTATGGGCAACTGGTGATTGACAGCTTCACTATGACAATACATTCACTCATGCACCATATCTCGTGCAGAGTTTTTTGGCAAAACATCAAGTCACACAGGTGACTCAGTCCCCCTACAACCCAGATTTGGAACCCTGTGACTTTTGGCTTTTTACAAAATTAAAATCACCCTTTAAAGTTGAATATTGGTAGAGATGCTGAAAAAACTGATTGAGGTCCTAAGGTGCTTACTTTGAAGGGGACTGAGGCATTACTGTCCTATGTACAATGTTTCTTGTATCTCGCATCTTCTTCAATAAAGGTCTCTATTTTTCATTATTATATGGCTGGATATATTCTGGACAGACCTCCATGAATTAAACCACATGGCACTTGTTTTTCTCTGATTGGCTTATTTCACTTACCATAATGCACTCTGGGTCCATCTATGCTTTCACAAAGGGTAAGGTTTCTTTCTTTTTACAGCATTGAAGCCCTGGCTGGTTTAGCTCAGTGGATTGAGCGTCGGCCTGCGAGCTAAGTGTCGCTGGTTCGATCTTCCAGTCAGGGCACATCAGAGAAGGAAAACTCTGATTCCAAAAAACCTCCGCTGCCTTCCGGCATACCTCTTCAGCGGAAAGGCTAAGGGAGTAAAACCTGACAGAAAATCCGGAGCCGGAGTCCCTAAGGCGGTTTGACGTTGTAGTCAACACCGGCAACTCCTGCGGCGCACCTGAAGCCAAGCTGTATTGACTCCGTCTTTCCCTTGGACCCTTCAGCTGCGAAGAGAGGGGGGGGTCTGCTGCATGGGCAACAGCAGAACCTCCATATCACCCTGCCCAGGCTCTGTAGCTTCAGCGTCATCGCAAGATGTCGATTCAACACGGGAGGAGACAGATACCATGTCACTCCCGAGTCGGACTGCACAGCCATTCTCGGCGGTGCAGATAGACTCTTAAGAAGCTACACCATCCTCTCTCGAGACGGACGGCTGCCGACGACTATTGCATTGTGTAAGTGTACCAATGCTTTTCAACTCATTTTTCTACTGATAGACATTTGAGCTGCTTCCATATCTCGGCTATTGTACAATAAATAATGCTGTCATGAACACAGTGGTGTATACATTCTTTCAAAGTAGTGTTTTGATTTTCTTCAGATAATTTCCCAGAAGTGGAATCTCTGCGTTATATGGCAGAAAAATTTTTAATTTTTGAGTAAACTCCATCCTGCTTTCTACAGTGGCTGTCCCAGTCAGAATTCCCACAAGAGTGCATGAGGGTTCCCTTTTCTCCACATTTGCACCTATGCTTCTCGTCCATTGTTTCATTGATGTTAGCCATTCTGACAGGTGTGAGGATTTAATTTACATTACTCTGGTGATTAATGATGTTGAGCATCATGTCATATGCCTCTTGGTCATTTGTATGGGCTCTTTGAAGAAGTGTCTATTCAGGTCCTTTGCCCATTTTTTAATGAATTGTTTGTTCTTTTGGTGTTTAGTTGTAAATTCTTTACAATTTTTGGAAATTATCTCCTTATCAGATGTATCAATGGCAAACATGTTTTCCCATTCAGTTGTTGTCTTTTCATTTTGTTGACAGTTTTTTTTTTGCTGTCCAAAAACATTTTTAGTGTGATGTAGTCTCATTTGTCTATTTTTCTTTTGTTTCCCTTGTCCAAGGAGATAGAGCTGAAAAAATATTGCCACAAAAAAAGATGCAAGACTATGGCATATGTTCTCTTCTAGGATTCTTATTGTTTTGATTCTAACATTTAACTCTTTAATCTCTTGTTATTTTATTCTTGTGTATGGTGTAAAAAGTTGGCTTAATTTCATTTAATTGTAAATATCTGTCCAATTTTCCAAACAACATTTATTGAATAAATGTCATTAGTCTATTGTATGTGCTTGTCTCCTCTGTCAAATAAGTATTAACAGAATATAAAGGCCTCAGTTTATTTCTGGCTTAATAATTTTTTCTATTGATCTACATGTCTGTTTTTATACCAGTATCATGCTGTTTTGATTACTTCAGCTTTGTGGTATAGTATTAAATATTATAATTTCTCCAACTATGTTCTTATTTCTCAAGATTACTGTCACTAGTTTTAGTATTTTGTGGTTCCATAAAAATTTTTGGGATACTTGTTTTAGTTCTGCAAAATATACCATTGGTACCTTGATAAGAATTATGTTGAATCTATAAATTGCTTTGGGTAATATGGACATTAAAACATTTTTTAATTGTTTTTCTATTACAGTGGTCCCACTTTTCCCCCCATTGCTCCCCCGCCTCAACCATCCCACCCCTTCTCCCATAGTCAATCCCCATCTCATTGTACATGTTCATGGGTTATTTATACATGTTCCTTTACTAAACCTTTTCCCTACTTATCCCTCTTCTCCCCTCACTTCCCATCTTCCAAGTAACTGTTATTCTGTTCCTAGTTTACATGCCTCTGATTCAGTTTTGCTCATTTGTTTGTGTTGCTCATTAGTTTCCTGTATTAGGTGATATCATATAGTATTTTTCGTTCATTGCCTGGCTTATTTCACTAAGCATAATTCTCTCTAATTCCATCCATGTTATTGCAAATGGCAGGAGTTCCTTCTTTGTTTCTGCTTCATAGTATTCCATTGTATAAATGTATCACAGTTTTTTGATCCACTCATGTACAGATGGGCACTTAGGCTATTTCCAGCACTTGACTATTATAAATAGTGCTGCTATGAACATAGGGGTGCATAAGTTCTTTTGAATTGCAGTTTCAGGCTTCTTTGTGTATAGTCCTAGCAGTGGAATTGATGGTTCAAAAGGCAGTTCCATTTTTAGTTTTTTGAGGTAATTCCATACTGTTTTCCATAGTGGCTGCACCAGTCTGCATTCCCACCAACAGTGCACTAGGGTTCCCTTTTCTCCACATCCTCGCCAGCACAAGTTGTTTGCTGATTTGTTGATGATGGCTATTCTTACTGGTGTGAGGTGATATCTCATTGTGGTTTTTATTTGCATCTCTCTGATGACTAGTGATGTTGAGCATTCTTTTATATGCCTGTGGACCCTCCTCTGTATGTCCTGTTTGGAGAAGTGTTTGTTCAGGTCCTTTGCCCATTTTTTAATTGGGTTGTCTGTCTTCTTGGTGTTGAGATGTGTAAGTTCTTTATATATTTTGGAGATCAATCCCTTGTCTCTGGTATCATTGGCAAATATGTTTTCCCATATTGTTGGTTCCCATCTCATCTTGTTGATATTTTCTTTTGCTTAATAGAAACTCTTTAGTTTGATGTGGTCCTATTTGTTTCTTCTTTCCTTTATTTACCTTGCCTTAGAAGATGTATCAGTGAAAATATTTCTATGTGGAATACCTGAAATGTTCCTGCCTATGTTTTCCCCTAGAACTTTTATGGTGTCATGGCCTACATTTAAGTCTTTGATCCATCTTGAGTTTATTCTCGTGTGTGGTGTAAATTGGTGGTCTAGTTTCATTTCTTTGCATGTCCCTGTCCAGTTCCCCCAGCATCATTTTTTGAAGGGGCTCTTTTCATTCCGTTTTATGTTCCTTTCCCCTTTGTTGAATATTAGTTGACAATATAGACCTGGGTTTATTTCTGGGCTCTTTATTCAGTGCCATTGATTTATATGTCTGTTGTTATGCCAGTACCAGACTATTTTGATTACAATGGCTTTGTAATATAGTTTGATGTCAGGTATTGTGATTCCTTCTACTGTATTCTTCTGTCTCAAGATTGCTGTGGCTATTCAGGATATTTTTTGGTTCCATATAAATTTTTGAAGTATTTCTTCTAGATCTGTGAAATAGGTCACTGGTATTTTAATAGGGATTTCATTGAATCTTATAAATTGCTTTGGGTAGTATGGACATTCAATAATGTTAATTCTTTCTACTGATGAACAAGGTATATGCCTCCAATTATATGTATCTTCTCCAGGTTTTTTTTTTTTTGTAATTTTACTGGTACAGATATTTACATTCTTGGTTAAATATATTCCAATGTACATTATTTTCTATGAAGCAATTGTGAATGTGATTGTTTTCCTAGTGTCTTGGTATATAAAATAAAACTGACTTCTGGATTTTTTTTTCTATTCTGCTATATTAATGACATTAATCAGTTCTAGTAGGGTTTTATTTTGTGGAATCTTTAGGGTCTCTATACACCATACCATGTCATCTGCAAATAATGACAGTTATACTTCTTTTCTAATGGGAATGCTTTTTATTTCTTCTTTTTGTTTGATTGTTGTGGCTAGAACTTCCAGTACTATGTTGATAAGTGCAGTGAAAGCAGACATCTCTCTCGTTCCTGATCTAAAGGGAAGAATTTATAGTTTTTCCCATTGTGTGTAATGTTGGATGTGTTTGTCATATATGGTTTTTATTATGTTGAATTATAGTCATTCTATTTCCACTTTCAGAGAAGGAAAACTCTGATTCCAAAAAACCTCCGCTGCCTTGCGGCATACCTCTTCAGGGGAAAGGCTAAGGGAGTAAACCCCGACAGAAAATCCGGAGCCGGAGTCCCTAAGGCGGTTTGACGTTGTAGTCAACACCGGCAACTCCTGCGGCGCACCTGAAGCCAAGCTGTATTGACTCAGTCTTTCCCTTGGATCCTTCAGCTGCGAAGAGAGGGGGGGTCTGCTGCATGGGCAACAGCAGACCCTCCATATCACCCTGCCCAGGCTCTGTAGCTTCAGCTCCACTGGAGAGGACACTCCAGCGTCATCGCAAGATGTCGATTCAACACGGGAGGAGACAGATACCGTGTCACTCCCGAGTTGGACTGCACAGCCATTCTCGGCGGTGCAGATAGACTCTTAAGAAGCTACACCATCGTCTCTCGAGACGGACGGCTGCCGATGATGATGATGAATTTCCACTTTGTTGAATTCTATCATATACGGCTGCAGGATTTTATCAAATATTTCCTCTGCATCTATTGATGTGATCATGTGGTTTTCATACTTCATTTTTCAAATGTAGCATCAATTTATTGATTTGTGAATATTCTACCAATCTGGAATCCTCTGAATAAATTCCACTTGATTATGTTGTATGATTTTTTAAATGTATTGCTTGATCCAGTTTGCTAATATTTTGTTGAAAATTTTAGCATCTATATTTATCAGGGATATTGGCCTATAACTTCTTTCTCTGTATTGTGTTTAATTGGTTTTGGAATTAGGGTAATGCTGGCCTCATATAAAGAGATTGGGATTCTTCCCTTCTCTTGGACTTTTTTGGAATAGTTTTAGAGGAATAGGTGTTAGTTCTTTGAATGTTTGCTAAAATTCACATGTGAAACCATCCAGTCCAGAGTTTTCATTTGTTAGGAGTTTTTTTGATTATTGCTTCAACTTCATATTTTAATATGCTTATTCAGATTCTTTCATTCTTCTTAATTTCATTTTGGAAGATTGTATGTTTCTAGAAATTTATCTGTTTCATTCAAATTGACAAAGTTGTTGGCATATAGCTGTTTAAAATATTTTCTGACTATCCTTTCTATCTATTTGCTGTCAATTGTTATTTCTCCTTTCATTCTAATTTTATTTATTTGGGTCCTTTCTCTTTTCTTGATGACTCTAATTAAGGTTTCTTGATCTTGTTTATCTTTTAAGAAAACCAGCTCTTGGTTTCATTGATTTTTGTGTGTGTATATTTTTAGAATTTGTTTTGTTTATTTCTGCTCTGATATCTGTTATTTCTTTCCTTTTACTCACTTTGGAATTTGTTTGTTGTTTTTTCCAAGCTTCTTTAACTGTACAGTTAGATTATTTATTTGATTATTTTTTATACAGGCCTATAATGCTATAAATTTTCCTCTTAAGACTGCTTTCACTGTCCCATAGATTTTACATAACTGTGTTCTTATTTTCATTTGTTTTAAGGTATACTTATTTTTTATTTTTTTTATTTTTTTTATTTTTTAATTGGTTGGTTTTTCAATTACAGTTGTCCCATTTTTCCCCCATTTCACCCCCCCAGCCCACCCCTTCTCCCACAATCATATACCTCCCCATTGTCCATGTCCATGAGTCATTTATACACGTTCTTTGACTAAAACTTTCCCTTACTTATCCCCTTTCTCTCCGAGGTCCCCCCCACCTCCTTATTGACTGCTATTCTGCTCCTTGTCCTATTTAGTTCATTTGTTTGTGTTGTTCTTTAGTTTCCTGTATTAGGTGATATCAAATGGTATTTTTTTTTCTTTGCCTGGCTTATTTCACTAAGCATAATACTCTCTAGTTCCATCCATGTTGTTGCAAATGGCAGGAGTTCCTTTTTTCTTTCTGCTACATAGTATTCCATTGTGTAAATGTACCACAGATTTTTGATCCACTCATCTACAGATGAGCATTTAGGCTGTTTCCAGCACTTAGCTATTGTAAACAGTGCTACTATGAACATAGGGGTGCATAAGTTCTTTTGAATTACAGTTTTAAAATTTTTCAGGTATAGTCCTCACAGTGGAATCACTGGTTCAAAAGGCAGTTCCATTTTTAGTTTTTTGAGGTAATTCCATACTGTTTTCCATAGTGGATGCACCAGTCTGCATTCCCACCAACAGTGCAGTAGGGTTCCCATTTCTCCACATCCTCGCCAGCGCTTGTTGTTTGTTGATTTGTTGATGATGGCCATTTTGACTGGTGTAAAATGGTATCTCATTGTGGTTTTTATTTGCATCTCCCTGATAGCTAATGATGTTGAGCATTTTTTCATATGTATATGGACCTTCTGTATGTCCTGTTTGGAGAAGGTTTGTTCAGATCCTTTGCCCATTGTTTAATTGGGTTGTTTGTTTTCTTGATGCTGAGTTGTATAAGCTCTTTATATATGTTGGAGATCAGTCCCCTCTCTGTGATGTCATTGGCAAACATGTTTTCCCATATCGTTGGTTTCCTTTCCATCTTGCTGATGTTTTCTTTTGCTGAGCAGAAACTCTTTAGTTTGATGTAATTTTACTTGTTTATTTTTTCCTTTATTTTTCTGGCCTTAGAAGATGTATTTGTGAAATATTGTTACGTGAGATATCTGAAATTTTCTTGCCTATGTTTTCCTCTAGGATTTTTATGGTGTCATGGCTTACATTTAAGTCTTTGATCCATTTTGAGTTTATTCTTGTGTGTGGTGTAAGTAGGTGGTCTAGTTTCATTTTTTTGCAAGTCCCTGTGCAGTTCTCCCAGCACCATTTTTTAAAGAGGCTCTTATCATTCCATTTTATGTTCCTTCCTCCTTTATCAAATATTAGTTGACCATAGAGGCCTGGGTTTATTTCTGGACTCTCTATTCTGTTTCCCTGATCTATATGTCTGTTCTTATGCTAGTACCAGACTGTTTTGATCACAGTAGCTTTGTAGTATTGTTTGATATCTGGTGTTGTGATTCCTCCTGCTGTGTTCATCCTTCTCAAGATTGCTTTGGCTACTTGGGGTCTTTTTTTGGTTCCATGTGAATTTTTGGAGTATTTGTTTTAGGTCCCTGAAATATGTCATTGGTGTTTTAATAAGAATTTCACTGAATCTGTAAATGACATTGGGTAGTATGGCCATTTTGATGATATTGATTCTTCCCATCCAAGAACATGGTATTTGCTTCCATTTATTTGTATCTTCCTTAATTTCTTTCTTCAATGTTATGTAATTTTCAGAGTGTAAGCTTTTTATCTCTTTGGTTAAATTTACTCCTAGGTACTTTATTTTTTTGTTTTTATACTAAATGGTATTTTCTTTTTTGTCTCTGTCTCTGATATTTTATTGTTGGTGTACAGAAATACCTTAGATTTCTGTATATTTATTTTGTACCCTGCTATTTTGCCAAATTCACTTATTATATCGAGTAGTCTTTTAGTGGAGTTTATAGAGTTTTCTATATGACTATCATGTCATCTGCATATAATGATAGTTTTACTTCTTCTTTCTCAATTTGGATGCCTTTTATTTCTTTTTCTTGTCTGATTGCTGTGGCTAGGACTTCCAGCACTATGATGAATAGAAGTGGAGAGAATGGACAGCCTTGTCTAGTTCCTGATTTCAGGGGGAACGCTTTCAGTTTTTGTCTATTGAGTACGATGTTGGCTTCAGACTTCTCATATATAGCCTTAATTATGTTAAGGTATGCTCCCTATATTCCCATTTTGCTGTTTTCATCCTAAATAGGTGTTGTACTTTATCAAATGCTTTTTCTGCATCTATTGATATGATCATGTGATTTTTGCCTTTTATTCTGTTTAGGTGATGTATTATATTTATTGATTTGCAAATATTAAACCGTCCTTGCAACCCTAGGATGAATCCCGCTTGATCATCGTGTATGATCTTTTTGATGTATTGCTGGATCCTGTTTGCCAATATTTTGTTGAGGATTTTAGCATCTATGTTCATCAGTGATATTGGCCTGTAGTTTTCTTTCTTTGTTGTGTCTTGACCTGGTTTGGGGATTAGGGTAATACTTGCTTCATAGAAAGAGTTTGGGATTTTTCCCTCTTCTTGGATTTTTTGGAATAGTTTGAGGAGGGTAGGAGTTGGTTCTTCCCTAAATGTTTTGTAAAATTTGCCTGTGAAGCCATCCGGTCCAGGGCTTTTGTGTGCAGGGAGGTTTTTTATTACTGTTTCAATTTTCTTCTTTGTTATTAGTCTGTTGAGACTTTCTACTTCTTCTTGATTCAGTGTTGGAAGGTTGTATGTTTCTAGAAATTTGTCCATTTCTTCTAGGTTGTCAAATTTCTTGCCATACAGTTGTTTGTAGTAATTTCTTACTATCATTTGTATTTCTGTGGTATCAGTCATGATTTCTCCACTTTCATTTCTGATTTTGTTTATTTGTGTCTTCTCTCTTTTTTTCTTGATGAGCCCGGCTAGAGGATTCTTGATTTTATTTATTTTTTTGAAGAACCAGATCCTAGTTTTGTTGATTTTTTGATTGTTTGTTTAGTCTCTATGTTATTTAATTCTGCTCTGATCTTGATAATTTCCTTCCTTCTTATTGCCCTAGGCTTTGCTTGTTGTTGTTGTTGTTCTAGTTCTTGTAGCTTTAAGGTTAGATTTTTTATTTGAGGTTCTTCTATCCTTTTCAGATATGCCTGTAGTGCTATGAACTTTCCTCTTAGGGCTGCTTCTGCTGTGTTCCATAGGTTTTGGGCTGTTGTGTGTTCATTATCATTAGTTTCTAGAAATTTCTTGATTTCTTCTTTTATGCTATTGTTAATCCATTCATTATTTAATAGCATGTTATTTATTCTCCACGATTGAGCGTCTTTGATTTTTTTCTCTGAGGTTGATTTTTAGTTTCAAGGCATTGTGGTCTGAAAAGGTGCTTGATATAATTTCAATTTTCTTGAATTTTTTGAGGCTAGTTTCATGTCCTATCATGTGGTCTATCTTTGGAAATGCCCCATGTGCATTTGAAAAGAATGTATATTTTGCTTCTTTGGGGTGGAAAGTTCTATATATATCAGTTAAGTCCATGTGGTTTAGTGTGTTGTTCAATGCCTGTATATCCTTGGTGTTTCTTTGCTTCGAAGATCTGTCTATTGTTTGTAATGGAGTGTTGAAGTCCCCTACTATGAGTGTGTTGTTAATATCCTTCTTGTGGTCTTCTAATATTTGCTTTATGTATTTGAGTGCTCCTATGTTGGGTGCATATATGTTTATCGGTGTTATATCTTCTTGATGAATTGTTCCTTTAAGTATTATGAACTGTCTTTCTTTGTCTCTTTTTATTGACCTTGTTTTGAAATCCATTTTGCCTGATATGAGGACTGCTACCCTGGCATTTTTTTCCAGTCCGTTTGCTTGGAATATTTTTTTATATCTCTTTACTTTCAGTCTATGTAAATCTTTTGTTTTGAGGTGTTTTTCTTGTAGACAGCAAATATGTGGGTCCTGTTTTCTTATCCATTCCGTTACCCTATGTCTTTTAATTGGAGCACTTAATCCATTTACATTTAAAGTTATTATTGATGTGTATTTATTCATTTCCCTTAGTATCTCTGTTGCTCTCCTCTTTTTTTTTTTTTCTTCTTTTTTCTTAGAACATTCCCTTTAACATCTCTTGCAATACTGCCTTGGTGGAGATGTATTCTTTTAGTCTGCCTTTGTCTAAGAAACTGCTTATTTCACTTTCCATTTTGAAGGAGAGCCTTGCTGGGTAGAGTATTCTTGGTTGTAGGCCTTTGTTTTTCATTGCTTGAAATGTTTTTGACCATTCCCTTCTGGCTTGTAGTGTTTCTGTTGAGAAATTGGTCGATAGCCTTAATGGAGCTCCCTTGTAAATTATTTGCTGTTTTTCTTCTGTTGCTTTTAGGATTCTCTCTTTGTTTTTGAATATTGCCATTTTAATTATGATGTGCTTTGGAGTGGGTTTTTTGAAGTTCCCCTTCATCAAAACTCTCTGTTCTTCCTGTACTTGTATAACTTTTTCTCTCATCAGGCTGGCAAAATTTTCTGTCACTATTTCTCTTATCAGTTTTTCTATTCCTTGTTCTTCTGACCCCTCTTTAATTCCAATGATTCTGATAATGTTTTTCCTTATGCTATCTTGTAATTCCCTTACTTCTTCTTTGTACTTTTTCAATCTTTTTTTATTTTGCTGTATTGTCTGGGAATTTTTCTCTACATTATCTTCTAACTCACTAATCTGATCCTCTGCTTCGTTTAGTCTGCTTTTGATTGATTCTACTGTGTTTTTCAGTTCAGAGATTGCATTCTTCATTTCTTCCTGGTTCTTGTTAATAGTTTCTATGTTTTTTTTTTTTATGCTGGTGTAGTTCTCTGCAAGTTCCCTGTAATTTTCTTAGAGCTGTTGGTAATTTCCTTGGAGGTTGTCTTAGTTGTTTTTGAGGTTGTCTTAGTTGTTTTTGAGGTTGTCGAGTATATTGAGCTTCTTCACCACCAGTGTCTTGAATTCCATTTCTGACATTTGGGCTATGTCTATTTCATGTACCTCTCTTTCTGGGGATTCCTATTTTCTTTTCATTGAGAGATTTTTTCTGCGTTTTACCATGTTTGATTCTTCTTGTTTGTTTTTGTTTTTTGGGGTTGTCTGCTTTGACTTCCCATCTTTGCAGTATGAGATTCTTTATAGGAAATCTGGGGGTTTCAGTGGTGCAGTCTCTTTGATCTCCTGAGCCTGATGTTCTTGGGTTACCCTTTATGTCGTTTGTTTATGCTGTCTGGTTATATTTCAGATGCTCTTTGGTAGGATCTTCCTTCTGGCTAGTTGATTGAGAGTCACTCTATCCACTTTGTCTTGAGTTCTTTTGTGGAGATGCTGTTAAAAACATAAACACACAGCTCAGGCAGGAGACTCACACCCTCAAAAATATCCCCCACCCTCTATTCCGCTATCGTCAGCCAATGAGCCAGTATTAATATAAATGTAGAGAGATTAGAGCTTTTATACTATAAGAAGAATAGATAAGAGTTGTTTTTAGGGAGAAAAACATGATTTTTGAGAAAGGGGATGATAGATTAATAATAGTTGAGACTATGCAAGACAGTAGGTAATATTTACATTGTATGTTAATAACAATAGAAGAAAAGGAGGGAAGAATGCAGAATATAGTGAGAAAGTGGGATTGCATAGTATTGGATTTATATAGTAGTTATATTCTATTTATTTAGAGTGAAAGGGGGGCTATACTAGACACACAAACAAATAAACAACAGTTAAAGAGAAAGGATGAGAGGGAAAGATTATATGAAACAGATTAGAGATATATATATTTTTTCACCCTTTCTCTCTTTTGCCTTTAAGTATGAGAAAAAAAAAAAAGGAATGTTTTTACTCAATTCAGCCTTTGTGTGTCGTCTTCTTTTTCTGCATCCACAGCTGGTCTAATGAAGTGGGTCAGAGTTTCCTGTTCCTTGCAGCAGCGGTGTGCGCCCGCGGTGGCCAGCATGGTGCATTCCTTTGGAGCCTGTTGAGGCTAGCCGAGATGTGTTTGTGCACACGCCCCTGTGCGCGCATGGTGGCCTGGGGGCTTGCCACAGGCCTCCTGAGCCGCGTTGCGGGAGTTGGTCTCTTGTCTCTTAGGGCGTGGCCCCGGACACTTGTGCACAATGGAAATAAGAGTCTGTGAGTTGCTGCCGCCTGCTGTTCCCATGCCGCAGCCACCGCCATTCCCGCACCTGCCTGGGTGGGCATGAGCAGAGCCTGAACAAGTGGTCTGTGCTCTGGCCTGGAGCCCACTGGAGCTGGCCAAGGGTGTCTGCGCATGGTCTTTTGCATGTCCAGTGGGCCCTCCCTGCTCCCATTGGGGCACTGATGTTATGTCTGTTGGGGTGTGTTCGAGGGGCACCTGGACTCGCGGCCCCAGGCACCTGGGCCAGTGAGTGAAGGCACTTCCTTATACGCACCCTAGCAACCCAAGGGGAGGGTTGGGGAGTGGGCAAGCACACTTCTGTGCCTGTACTCCTCAAGAATGGCCTGCCACCCCCTAACTTTCCACCCCTCTCTGCAGTCCACAAGAGAAAAATATAAAGGAAAATTACGTTCTCACTTTCACAGCAGTACGCTGTCTCCTGTCCTTCAGCGCCAATGCCACCTGGTCTAGTCCTGTCTCTGCCAGTGAGCAGAGATCTGCTCTCCTCCTGACTCCTCTCTGGGGAAGCCTGTGGTCACCAAAAAGCCTTTGTGTTCTTCCAGCTGCAGCTCAGGCAGCCACCCCAGTCAGGAGTCCCGTCTCGTCCCTTTTTCCTTCACTATCTTCACTAAACAGGTTGTTCCCAGATGGTTTTTCTCTAATCCAGCAGTGCCAAGGCTCGACTCCTGCCAGTGTCCAGATGCTCACTGAGATGTTCTGTCTGCAATTAGTCCAAACTACAGGTGGGTCTAGGGAGCCTGAAAGCGCAGCCTCCCCTCTCTCCTCTGCCATCTTCCTCCCTTAAGGTATATTTTTATTTCTTCCATGAACTCATTGTTAACCTATTCT
The DNA here is from genome assembly GCF_987537825.1 of Furipterus horrens. Classification (NCBI taxonomy): domain Eukaryota; kingdom Metazoa; phylum Chordata; class Mammalia; order Chiroptera; family Furipteridae; genus Furipterus; species Furipterus horrens. Next base: position 79,505,610 of record NW_028327176.1, on the reverse strand, counting down.
TTGGTAAAATGTTATTTATGCTCATTGTGTTTTTCAGTATTTATGGCTGATTTCTAGTTTTATACCATTATGCTCAGAGAAAATGCTTGATATAATTTCAATCTTCTTAAATATATTCAGGCTTTTTTCTTTTTTTGTCCTAACTTGGTTTATCCTAGAAAATGTCCCATGTGTGCTTGAACATAATGTCTTTCTGTTGTTTTAATATGAAATGCTCTGAAGATGTCAATTAAATGCATTGGATCTAGTGTTTCATTTAATGTCACTATTTTCTTGTTTATTTTCTGCCTGGAAGACTTATTCATTGATCTCAATCGAGTGTTAAAATCACCTACTATGACTGTATCACGTCAGTCTCTCCCTTATCTCCATCAAGATTTGCTTTGCATATTTAGGTGCTCCTCTGTTGGATTCATAAATGTCTACAAGGATTATATCTTGTTTATGGATTGCTCCCTTTATCATTTTGTAGTGTCCTTCTTTCTCTCTTAGTATAGCTTCTGTTTTAAAGTTTATTTTGTCAGGTATAAGTATTGCTACCTGACTTTTTTTGCTCATTTCCATTTTCATGAATATATATATTTTCCATCCATTACTTTTAGTATGTGTATATCTTTTGACCTGACATGAGTCTCTTCTAGAATCATCTTTATGGGTGTTGTTTTCTAATCCATTCAGCTACCCTATGTCTTTTGATTGGAAGATATAAGTCATTTACTTTTAAAGTGATTATTGATAAGTACATGTTTATTTTCATTTTATTTTTTAACTGTGATCCTTCTCCTCCTCCTCCTTCTCTTCTTCGTCTTCCTTGTTCTTCTTCTTCTTTCTCCTACTTCTCCTTCTCCTCCTCCTTCTCCTCCTCCTCCTCCTCCTCCTCCTCCTCCTCCTCCTCCTCCTCTTCCTCCTCCTCCTCCTTCTTCTTCTTCTTCTTCTTCTTCTTCTTCTTCTTCTTCTTCTTCTTCTTCTTCTTCTTCTTCTTCTTCTTCTTCTTCTTTTTCTTCTAGCAGGCCCTTTAACATGTTTTGGATATTTGTTTAGTGGCAACAAACTGTTTTTAGCTTTTTCTTGTGTGAGAATCTATTTCTCCATCAATTTTAAATGATACCTTTGTTTGGTAAAGTAGTCTTGGTTATTATAGTAATCATTGCTTTTTATAATTTAAATATTCAATGCCCAGAAATAAATCATCTGATACTCTTAGGGAAGCTCCCATGCAGGTAATTAACTTTCTTTTGAGGTTTTTAAGATTCTCCCTTTGTCTTTAACCTTTGCCATTTTAAATATAATGTATCTTGGTGTAAGATTCTTTGAGTCTGTTTTGTTTTGGACTCTCTCTGCTCCTTGGGCTTATGTATCTTTTTCTTTCACCAGGTTAAATAAGTTTTTGGCCATTATTTCTTCAAATAAGTTCTTGATCCATTGTTCTTTCTCTTCTTCTTTTTTAATGCCAGTGACATAGATGTTACATTTTATTTTTTCCCAAAGATCCTCTAACTATTCTCATTTAAAAAAAATTTTTTTTTTGGCTGGTCAGATTGTTTTTCTTTTTTTAAAACCTTGTCTTCCAAATTGGTGACTCAGTCCTCTGTTTCAACCCCCCTCCTCTTTATTTCTTCTAATGTATTCTTTGTTTCAGATATTATACTATTTATTTCTTGTTGCTGTTTTTAATGTTTTCAATATAATTTTTAATGCTGTTAGTCATCCTTATAACCATTACTTTGAACTATATGAGGTCTTTCCAGAAAGTATCCAGCCATGTAATATTAAAAATAGAGGTATTTATTGAAGAAGATATGATACACAAGAAACCTTGTACATAGGATAATGATGCCCCAGTCCACTTTAAAGTGGGCACCATCAGACCTCACATAGTTCTCACAATTGCCATCAGCTACCTCGCTGTATTTTCCTGAATCTCATTGATGACCTGAAATTGCTTCCCTTTCAAAGGTAATTTTTAGTTTTTGGAAAAGCGAAAAGCTGCAGGGTGCCAAACCTCAGTTGTAGGGGCATTAAGTCACTTGGGTGACTTTATGTTTCACTAAAAATCTCTGCACAAGATGTGATGCATGAGTGAGTACGTTATCATGAAGAAGCTGCAATGATATGTCCACACCTGCAGCCTTCTGAGTTATCGAAATAGTTTCCATGGAGGAATGTTCTATCTTAATGAAAAATTTAATGTAGATTTGTTGTTTTACTCACTCAGTCATTTTAAATTTGATAGCCACACAGTACACATGCTCACTCAGCAGCATCTACTACCCATATTCAGTAGTATAGTGAAATCATCATTGTTCAAGCACGTGAATTCCAGTCCACTCTCCTTGGATGCCAGGTTACATCAGTGTCACACAATCTGGTCTTGTTATATTAACAATGGCTGGTTGTTTTCCAAACAGACCTCATATATCTGTTAAATTGCTTGACTCCATTTCATTTAACTTTTCCTGCAGATTTATATTTTTAAGGACTATTTTTGTTGTTTTTCCAAATATTTGTGTTTGTTTCTATATATTAGAATGATCTTCTATGACTTCCAGTCTCCATGGGGTGGTCTTATGTAGTATGTGCCTTTGGGCCTCAATGGTGCAGTTTCCTTGATCACCTGAATGATGGTACTCCAGGAATGTCACTTGTGTGAGTTAGGTGAGCCTTCCTGCTGTAACTGAGTCTTGATTACTATTGACTTATTTGTGCCTGGGGTCGACCCTCTAGCTAGATGACTGTGAGGCTCAACCCTGTTCACAGCATGCAAGTTGCTGTGTAGATGCTGACCACAAAAGTGGATTTTGCCTCAGCAGTGTTTGGTGCCTGCCAAGATCTCCCTTTGGATCTACTGCTTGTGAATTTTATTGGATCCTGCTCTGATGTCTGAAGCTGACCACTGGATGTTTTTGTTTTAGACCTCATGGGAGAAAATATGGAGCAGACTAATGTAAGGTGCTCCTTGTGACTAGCCCTCATCAATCTATTTTCGAGTTACAAGAAATCCACAGTTTTTTGGCTGTCTCTACTTGATCTGGATGCATGTGGGAAAAACCAAGCTGCTCACCAAGGCTGGCCTTTACCAGCAACAAACCATGGGGCAAGTCAGCAAAGTTCCAAGCCACCCTGAGAAGATATGCCTCTGCCTGTTGTTACCTGCTGGGTTCCTATTAGGCTTAGTCAATGAAAGAGCCTATGACTGTACTCCTAGCAGGGCTTAGTCTGCACAGGGTGGGGTAAGAAGGAGTCCAAAGTGTGGGACAGTTGCTCTCACTGCAAGCTGATGCCTCAGGCAGTGGACTGCTCCACCCAAGAAATATGGTTTGTGTGGTATGGAAGAATGATTCAGCCTTGACAGTGATCCTGGTGGCTGTTCCTCTAGCTCCCTCTCTAGAGCTGCAAATCCTTGACTTCCCTTACATGACTCTAGTCTGCTCAGACCCCTCTGAACCAGAGCCTATCGTGCTTGGCTATGAATAAATTTAGTATATTGGCCCTTTAAGAGGGTGCCTGTGATTCTAGTGGACTCCTGCCTCTCCCTAGTAGACAGAAACCCTATTGTTTTTCACAGCCAAATATTATGTGGGTGCCTCTTCCAGGGACAGGTGTTCTGGGATGGTGATCCTTGCTGGGGTTTAGGCTTCATGCTTCTCAGGAGGAACCCCCACAACTGTGATATCCCTTAGGAACCTCAGCCACCACCCCAGTGTGTGGGAGCCAATCTTTTTCACATCTCTGTCCTTCTTACTAGTCTGAATGTGGCTTCTTCTGTAAACCCTTGGTTATAAGACTTCTCTTTAACTAGTCTTCAGCTGCTGTTCAGGATGATTGTTCTAACTTAGTTGTAACTCCAGTCTGGTCCTGGAATGAGGTGTCTGTAACTTCCATTTATTCTACTGCCATCTTGTATCTCTCTTTTTTATAATTTTATTAATAAAATTTTCTTTTCTCTAGCTTATTTTATTATAAAATTATTATATATAGTACATATATTATACAAAAATGTGTATTAATTCACTGGCATGTTATCAGTAAGGCTTCAGGTCAACAGTGTATGATTAGTTAAGTTTTGAGGATTCAGAAGTGTACATCTTATTCTTGCCTTGGGGAGGGTGGTGCCACTAACCCTTACATTGTTCAAAGGTTAACTGTAAATTGTTAAGCAAAAGAAGAGAATCTGAATGGTCACATACAGTATGATTCTGTTTAAGGGACATTCCTAACAGACAAAACTTTAGAAGCAATAGAAAAATAAGTTTTTGCCAGGGTTTTGTGGTGGTGGGGAGAGAAGATTGAATGAATGAAATAAAGTTTTGTTGCTCTTGTTTTTTAAAAATCCAGTTACATCATTGGTGTGTATTTGTTACAGAGTTGGGGGTCTCCAAAAATTCCCAGAGTGTGCGGGTTGGGAGATGGGGGAAAGGGGACTGCTTTTAAGATGCCTTTGCATGACTATTGCTAGTAGCTAGTGTCTTAGTTATGCAAATGGTTTTGGTTCTTCCAAGGTCCCAAGGAGATGGGAAGTGTTGTCACTATGGAATAGTGCAGGAAGAGCATACAGAGCCTGTGCAAGGTTCTGTGAATGGTCAGAACTGGTTATCATGTTCACTGCTTCATAAGACACAGTCAGGGATTTAAAAATAGTCAGCAATCATTTTAGAGAGGAGGAGAGAAGATCCATGCAATTTGCAAGGAAAGGGAGAACTCCATGCTGCTTTGAAGGGGAGGATACCATGCAGCTTTGAAAAGGATAGAGAAAGAACCTGTTTGAGCCAGGGCAACATGGCACATGTTTTCCTGTGTCATTATACAGAGGCTGATGACATCGTACCCCAGATCCTGAAGGAGACAGCTGACAGATAAGGGATGGAGAACTTCTGACATGTTCTTGGTTTCTAGCCTTTTGGGGAGCAAGGGAAGTGTTGGGTCCCATGGGAGAACAGGGGTCTGAGCTGAAGTGCTCACTGCCCTCCCCAAGATGGAATACTCTAAATAAAGACTCATTTTTCTCAACATTAGTTGTTGGGTTCTACACCAAGGTGACATGTGAAAGAACCCCCTTTTACTCTGTAACAGTTTTGCTGACCCCAGATGGGACTAATGAAACCTGTAGCCAGGTTCACTCTGTAACACCTTTGTCGACCAAGATAAGACTAATGGAATCTGCAGTCATGTCCCAGACATGAGGGGCAGACTGACCCTTAAAGCATGACTGTGGGGACTTCTCAGTATCAGGGAACCATGCTGCAGCCCAGCTCAAGGTGCTGGTCACCAGGAATGCCACAATAGTGTAAGAGAACAGGTTCAGGAAATGAGGGAACCCCTAGGCTCTTTGAACCGAACCCGCATGCAGGTTGTGGATTGGACACGGAGCCACATGGATGCACTGCCATTTTGGGTAAACCACGTGATTGCTCCACCATGGTGGATGAGTCATGTGGGTTTCCCACCATCTTGTGGGTGGTACATACACGTGCCGTGATCTTTGAAAATGCCACATATAATGCTGCCACCATCTTTGAAGTGGGAAAAATGGTGGATTAGGTAAGCTCTTCAGGTGATGTGCTTTGTTAGTAAAATGGTATATGTCTAGACATTCAGGTCATTGCTGCATGACAGGTGTTTGCAAGGTCTAAGCTTCAGAAAACTACAAAATATCTCTACAAATCTAGGGAACTTTTAGCTGCCAAATAATGAGTTTGAGTGTGTTTTCCTTCACAGTGTGAAAAAGAAGAATTGGAAATGGGTTATGGTTAAATCTGAATAGGTAAATATATGGAAAGATTGTGAAAGTTTTTAAACCTGGGAAGAGAAAACCTAAGCTACTTGTAGTCTGATTTTATGATTACTATACTGCTGTATTGGGTTTGGCCAATAAGACCTAGGAAAGGCTGATTGTAAACTGATGAGAGGGCAAGCCTCTGCCAAGAGACCAGTTAGTGAACTGGTAGACAAAAAAGGTGACTCTGTTCTGTTCTGTTCTGGAATTCTTTGTATTGGTATTGGCCAATGAGACCTAGGAAAGGTCGTCTGGAATTCTCTGTATCGGTTTTGGCCAATGAGACCTAAGAAAGGTTGTCTGTAAACTGGTGGAGACCTAGGAAAGGAAATCTGTAAACCGGTAGGGAAAAATACCTCTGCATCTGGGATCCAGGAAGGGCCATTCAGGGTTGGTGAGTGTTTCAGTTTGGGCAAGTGAGCATGTCTCTGCCAAGGGCACGTCTCTCTAGGAGGCCAGTGGACATACTGGTGAGAAAGTGTCTAGCTTTCTGCGTTTTCGGTCTATTGCTCTGTTTATGCTCTGAAAGGAAAATTGAGGTTTCCTAGGGAAAGTTAAAACTTCACATGTAGCAGAGTGAGCAAAAGAAGGTGTAAGGCATGGAAATGCAATTTTAGTGAATATTAGAAGGACAAGGATTTTCCTTCACACTGTATATTTCTCTCCCTACCTGATCCCTCCAGAATTTGGCAATTTGAAGAAATAAATAATGACATTAAGTTTCTTTGCATAAGACTAATAAGACCGGTTGTTGATAGAGGTTTTGTTAACCAAGACTTTGATGGGAATGTCATGACTGAAGGAGGCATGCTTAGGCGCTGATTGTTACCATAAAGCCCCGAGGATCTGGAATTGACTTTTGAAGCTAAGGAAAGCCCAGAAGAAAAAAGGCTTGGCACCTTGGTTGGTTGTGCGATTCATGGCAATCTTTCCAGGGAAGGAACAAAGGTTGCTTTCCTGAAAGATGGCTAGAAGGAACCTTAAGGCACAGTGGAAAAACTGAAGGACTTGGAAAAGACCAGTATTTACAGGCAAGGCTGAAAGGCAGGTATGTTGCTCAGCTTCTGTGCCATGAAGGGCAGACTGAAGGTCACCCTAAAGGTTCCCTGTGTAAGTTCCAGAAAAGCAGACTTAAAGATCATATGTGACCATTTGCTACTCTTGCTGTGTTTATGCAAATGAACAGGCTAAATTAAAACCAGATTTAATGCAGTCCCTTTACTTACAAGGATGGTAATCTTAAGGAGAAAAATTGTGACTCAAGGAAAATCACAATGCTCAGTGGTAGACTATAAACTAGTGCAGCTGTCTATAAAGTTTATTTTCATTTTAAGTTTGTTTTCATTTGAAAGTTAAGCCAGGTCTGTGACATTATCAAAGATGTTTAATTTACAGGCAAGAAGAATGTCAAATGCCTTGCAACTGGATGTCTTCCCGATAAGACAGTCTCACAGATTTAGAGACTGGTTTGTGAATTGTGTTGTGTGAATTAACATGTGTGTTCTTTCTGTTTTCATAGGGCATAAGCCAATGATCTTATTACCTGAGTGATTGTCTGTATGTATAGGCCTCACTTAAGCCTATCTGCATCGCTGCCTCCTGAGACTCAACAGTTTGGCTGAACTAATTGGTTGGATTGATGAAGTATGGGGTGGTCTGTGGGCTCCACTTCAAAACTGGTTTCTATTTTCTATCCTGATGGCTTGGATGGAAAGGGCCTAGAGGTATGGGGGGCGGGGGGGTATCCTAAAACATTCATCTCAGCCCAAACTAAGTATAGTGGGCAAAAGAGCTTTGGACAGGTGTGACACCATCCTCCAAAAAAAAAACCATTTCTTTTTTTCCTAATATGGGACATTGGAAAATTAACCCCTGCCTTTTGTCATCTAGTGGTTATGGTTTTAATGATGCTTTTTAACCCTGTTGCCAAATCTATTGCCCCAGAATACAACAAGGATCCCAGCTTGTCCAACATTGACAGCCCTTGGAAACCGAACATGCCACTGACTTAGGACAGCCAACTGACCTGGACTCTGCAAGATCTTTCTCTTTTTGAGAAGGCCACCCTCCCCTCCACCCCCACTATTATTGGGATTTTGAGACCCAAGTGTAGGTAGGACAACGGCCATGTCCAGCAGGTAGAAGCCAGAGGAGCGCAAGACCTTCACCCATTGTCCTTTATAAGATTATAAAAGTGTCTTAAGTCTGAGAGGGGAGAGATGTTACAGAGTGGGGGTCTCCAAAAATCCCCAGAGCCTGCGGTTTGGGTGATGGGGAAAAGGGGACAGCTTTTAAGATGCTTTTGCATGACTATGGCTAGTAGCTAGTGCCTTAGTTATGCAAATGGTTTTGGTTCTTCCAAGGTCCCAAGGAGATGAGAGGCATTGTGACCATGGAATAGTGCAGAAAGAGCATACAGAGCCTGTGCAAGGTTCTGTGAATGGTCAGAAGTGGTTACCATGCTCACTGCATCACAGGACACAGTCAGGGATTTAAAAATAGTCAGCAACCATTTTAGAGAGAAGAGGAGATCCATGCGGTTTGCAAGGAAAAGAAGAACTCCATGCTGCTTTGAAAGGGAGGATACCATGTGGCTTTGAAAAGGACAGAGAAAGAACCTGTGTGAGCCAGAGCAACACGGCACATGTTTTCCTGGACTGTTATATGGAGGCTGATCACATCATACCCCTGATCCTGAAAGAGACAGCTGACATAAGGGATGAGGAACTTCTGGTCATGTTTTTGGTTTCTAGCCTTTTGGGGAGCAACGGAAGTGCTGGGTCCCATGGGAGAACAGGGGTCTGAGCTGAAGTGCTCACTGCCCTCCCCAGGTTGGAACACTGTAAATAAGGACCGGTTTTCCTCAACACTAGTTGTTGGGTTATACACCAAAGTGCCCTTTCACTCTGTAACAGTTTTGGCAACCCCAAATGGGACTAATGAAACCTGTAGCTGGATTCTCTCTGTAACATGTTTTCTTATATTCTTTATTTCCAAATGTTACCACAGTTGAACCATCCCAGCACTATTATTAAATTTCCTTTACTTTAAATTACTTATGAACCTGTGTTGAACATGAATTGAATTATGTCTATACTTGCACTAACACAGGTTTGTGTGTGGGTTCTGTTTATTTATTTTTTCAGTGAAATTTATAGGGAAACATAAAAGTTAAATATTTTATAATTAGTTATAGCTGATAGGCTTAAGTGATTAATGCATATGGAAAGCTTTTATTGCAGGAATTAGAATGCATAACCTAACTTACATGACTACAGAAGGTTGACAAGCATTTTAACCTTTGTGCCCCAGGGGATCTGCAAGCAATCAAGATAATATCTGAGCCCTAGTGTTCCAGTGAGGGAATGTGGGTATCACAGATAAAGAATTACTGTTCAGTGGATAAAGAAATACTAGGAAAGTCACCATCAGACCGCAACTGTTTTCTGATTAACCTTTTTTCCAAACTCCTTAACTACCCTTTTCTTCTTCTCAAAAGGTCAGCTGGAGGTAAGATGTTAAGATGGTTTTTAGGGTACATAAATTGCTATATTCTCAGATCATTGGCATCTGAATAAAATGTTCATAGATTCAAATCTTGTCTCTACTTATTGGTTCTGGTAGTTACAGGAAGCACAAACTTTAACTTTTGCAGTTTCAGAATTATTCTGTATAATACTAAAAGTGTATGCATGGCCCTATGTTTATGTCAAAATAATTGAACTTTATAACACCAAGTGTAAACCATAATTTATTCAAATAAAAATAATAATTTAGAAAGTCAAGGGAGTCCCACAATGATATACAGAATGCATGAAAACAATTTAACTATATTAAAAATATACAGGATTTCCTCACTGAATGAGGCAGGAGAAATGGTTCTGACTTTAGTGCCTTGGAAAGTAGCACACCCCAGGATTAAAAAAAAAAAAAGAATGAAATCAGCCTCTAACACTAAAAGCACATGAAACTAGTTAGGCACATAAGCACTAGTTTCTAATAAGGGTATTAAAGCCAAAGAAAGTCTTAGAAACTGCTACCCTAATAGGAGCCTAAAGAAATATGATCGCTACTAAATTTAATGAGGAACAGAAAAGGGAATAATTAAAAACTAAGGAAATCATAATAAATTATGGACTTCTGCTAATAGTATATAAATATGGATTTAATAGTTATAAATGTAATGTGAAATGATACTAGCAATATTGAATATGGGATATATATGGGACTCTCTGCTACCTTTATACTTTTTCTGCATATCTAAAGCTCTTTTAAAATATTTATTTAAAAAATGCAGGGAGCCAAGTTAAATTTGAATAATTAATTATTTTTAGTATAAGTATGGCCCACAGAATATTTGGGATATGTTTATCCTTTAAATTGTTGTCATTTGAAATTTGTATTTAACTGTATAAAATGTGCTGCACATAATACGTTTTCATTAAATATGTACTAAATGGGTAAATGAACTGTAAATAGCACAACTCTCCTTCACTCACTAACAAAAACAAACAAACAAAACTGTCTGTTACTGATTATTTTCGAATGACATATTTCTATTTGTCCAGCATCTCATTTTTCTTATTTATGCTACATCAAATGTCCAGTTCATCTTTGCTCTGCTGTGACAATGGGAGTAAACTACTTTGTTATAACCTGGAGCTGTTCCCAAATTCCAGTGTTAGAGAAACTTAGAAACAACAATGGGAAAGGGGTTAACAAAGAAAATTTTTATTTAGAAAAATTTAAAAGAAGCAAGTATTTCAGATAAAAGAGTAATTTGAGATTATATTTTGAAAAGTAAAGAGCCCTTCAGATTATATTCAGTGGACAAATATCCAGGGCTTTTAGCAGAACATGATTTTATTAAACAGGATTTTTCTGGTGACAGGGAGGAAGCTGGGCTGAGCATGGAGAAACAGAAGGCATGTGGGTAATGTTTCCAAAGCAGGATTAATTTAGAATAAATTAAGAATATTAAGGAGTCAATGAGTTTCCATCTGGGTTTTTCTTAGTTTAGAAATCTTCTCAAATTCCTAGCAGATTTTATCATAACCTTCGTATATTTTTAAGTTAACAAGCCTTGATAAAAAATAAAGTATACTCTCAATATTTACAAAATATACTTCAAGTGGTGCTAGAACATTTCCTTTGTATTAAGGACATTTTACCAATGCATAGAAATACTTAAAGCCTTAGAGATTTTTCTCAGTTTTGTTGAGGTTTGTACCATCTGCATCTTGAATTTTGGTTCTTAAGGTTGAGCAGCTTTGTGGCCAACTCAGATTGCCAATATCTGCCTTCTTTATTTATGCTTTCTCTTTTTCTAATATCTGGGATAAACTGACTTTTAATGGGTGGTGCTTATTTTAACTTTGCCTTCTATTCAAAAATAAACTTTTAAAAAATATGAATCTAAAATATTTCCTCTTACTCCAAACACTTACTGGATGACAGGCATTTTGTGGAATGTAATTGTTGCAGAGGAGCAGTGCCATTCTTTATTTAGCACAATTTACCTATTACAGAACACAACATACAGTTCTATAAAGCACAATAGTCATAATGGGCTACATAGACTTTCTCAGCTAGCTCTATTTTTTGCATATAATTCATTTTAATTTCAGAAGCACAAAAGGGATTATGCTTCCATTTTAATATCTTGAGTAAGCCCAAGAGCAGGGGACCTGTTATGTCATTTGTTCTATGCAAAACATTCATTCATGTGTTATGGACTGAATCTAAAATATGAATATAAGATACTGAAAGTTCTTTTGCTGAGAAACTGGTCATATAAATTTTTCTTCCAGTTTAAACATCAGAATACATTTTCCTGTGATAAACATTTATTTCATAAGTTCCAGCAGTTGACTCTCAAATTGGAAATTGATTTAAAATCATTATCCCTAACTATATTTATTTTTTTAATTTATTTTATTTTTTGATTTAATTTTTATTGTATTTTTTCTATTGCCATTTAGTCCCCTTATACCTCTCTACCCCAGCAATCACCACAGTATTGTCCATGTCCATGGGTCCTCTTTCCTCTTTCTTTAGGTAACTGGTAGTCATTTGTAACCAACTGTACAAGTAAATCTGTGGTCTTTATTATTTACTTGTTAAATTTAGGCTTTATAGTTACTGTCTGAAATTTTTCAAGAATTTTCTTTTATTGAAATGTGCGCTATTTTCTTTCTGAAATTTAGTTATTAAGATAGTGACATAATTTTTAAATCACAACAGTGACCTTGGTGATTATGACATAGAATTAACCTGGTGTGAGGTTATAACCCCTAGACAAACCAAATGATTTTTACCTTGGCACTTTAAACCGCTGTATCTCCTAGAGTGAGGGAAGTAAAGGAAAAAATAAACAAATAGAACTACATCAAGCTAAAAAGCTGCACAGCTAAGAAAACCATCACCAAGGTGAAAAGATAACTGACTGTATCAGAAAACATATTAGTCAATGATACATAGGACAAGGGTTGGATCTCCAAAATATACAAAGAACTTATATGACTCGATACCAGGAAGTGAAACCATCCAACTAAAAAATGAGCAAAGAACTTGAATAGACACTTCTCCAAGGAAGACATAAAGATGGCCCGTAGACATATGAAAAGATTCTCAACATCACTAGGCATCAGAGGGATGCGAATTAGAACTACAATGAGATACCACCTCACCCTGGTCAGAATACCCATCATTAACAAATCATCAAAAAAGTGTTGGCGAGAATGTGGGGAAAATGCACTGTTGGTGGGAATGTAGACTGGTGTAGCCACTGTGGAAAACAATATAAAATTTCCTAAAAAATACTAAAAGTACAGCTGCCTTTTGACTCAGCAATTCTGCTGCTGAGACTATACCCTAAGAATCTAGAATCCCCAATTCAAAAGAACTCATGCATTTCCTATGTCCATAGCAGCTCTATTTATAACAGCCAAGTGCTGGTGACAGCTGCAGTACTCATCAGTAAATGAGTGGATCAAAAAACTGTGATACATTTACACAATGGCATACTATGCAGCAGAAATAAGGAATTCCTACATTTTGTGATAACATGGATGGAACTGGAGAATATTGTTCTAAGTGGAATAAGCCAGTTGGTGAAAAACAAATACCATATGATCTCACCTATAGGAATCATCTAGGGAACAAAGTAAACTAGTGAACAAAATAGAACTATAGGCATGGAAACACAGAACAGACTTACAGTGACCAGAGGTTAAGTTGGAGGGAGATAATGGTAGAAAGAAGAGGAAGGGACTAGCCAAAGAACATATATGAATGACTCATGGGCATGGACAACAGTTTGGGAATTGATTGTGGAAGCAGGGGTGGGATGGGTGAAGGAGGGCAAAGGGGAAAAAATTGGGACAATTGTAATAAAATAACCATAAAAAAATGATTTTAAAAAAAAGAATGCAGTAGCCATACTTTTTAAATCAAATATTTTATTCAATTTATGTTAAACTCCCTGACTTCAGTATTTTTAAAATTATCACTCTCAATAAATGAAAATACTTTATGTAAGGAAAAACTATTATATGGCAGTTATTTATAATGCAGAACACAAAACATATTATTTAACCATAACACAAATATTTATCTTTTTACAAAGGTTTTATTGCTTATGTTAGCCCTGGCTGGTTTGGCTCAGTGGATTGAGCGTCGGCCTGCGAGCTAAGTGTCGCTGGTTCGATCTTCCAGTCAGGGCACATCAGAGAAGGAAAACTCTGACTCCAAAAAACCTCCGCTGCCTTGCGGCATACCTCTTCAGGGGAAAGGCTAAGGGAGTAAACCCCGACAGAAAATCCGGAGCCGGAGTCCCTAAGGCGGTTTGATGTTGTAGTCAACACCGGCAACTCCTGCGGCGCACCCGAAGCCAAGCTGTATTGACTCCGTCTTTCCCTTGGACCCTTCAGCTGCGAAGAGAGGGGGGTCTGCTGCATGGGCAACAGCAGACCCTCCATATCACCCTGCCCAGGCTCTGTAGCTTCAGCTTCACTGGAGAGAACACTCCAGCGTCATCGTAAGATGTCGATTCAACACGGGAGGAGACAGATACCGTGTCACTCCCGAGTTGGACTGCACAGCCATTCTCGGCGGTGCAGATAAACTCTTAAGAAGCTACACCATCGTCTCTGGAGACGGACGGCTGCCGCCGCCGCCGACGACGACGATTGCTTATGTTTTTAGAGTTGTCCCAATTTTCCCCGTTTGTCCCCATCTGCCCAACCAGCTTCTCACTTCCACATTAAAAAACTAAAGAAAATAAGACCAAAAAAAACTATTGAATGTTGAAAATTTTTAATTACCTACAAAAAAAAATCTAAGGTAGTGTTGTGTGAGTTGAGGTTGAAGCAAAATCTACACAATCCTTCCTAAAATGTTTGTTAAATGTTTTTTACATCGCAATAGTTCTGCTCCCTCAACACCATTTTACCTTTTCTATTTACTTCTTGAAGAATCTGTACTTTTTAATCAGTCTAATATCTGTATTTACCTAATTGCTTCCTTGTAATGTCATTCCCCCTGTTTTAATATCTCTTCTCTTTGTTGTCAGCTACTTTGTCTTTTATCTCTGACTTAGATTCAGTGCATTGTGTGTACATGACAATTGCAGGTGGCTTCTACTCTCCATGGCTTCATGTCAGAGGAAGTATCGGAATTTGTGGTTCACATTTAGTATGCTAAGATTGGTTTATGGATTCAGACACCATCAGGTACCCATGTAGGTTGTGCATTCCTTATCATATTTCTGAACAAGTAATCATCTTATGGTTCTGGCCTCTGTGGACAATAACTGTCTAGATTAGTTATTCATTAAAAATAGCAAAATGGTGAATTTCTATCATTCATTTTGCATTTATTAATTGGTGTTTGTTTTAAAATTTCTCTAAAAAAGCAGGATAAATAATTAAACAAGAATTTCAGATATTTACTATTTTTTTGAATAATGATAAGTGAGCAATGAGTATCTTTCTTCTTTTTTTTTTGTTTTTAGGAATCATTTTGAACATATTTTTTCATATTTAATTTTTGTATCCTTTGCAGTCATTATTCTTTTTGATATTCAAATTGTTCCATCTTTGGCCAGTGGATGTCTTTTCAGATAGTCTAATATATTTTTATTTACATGATATTTATTACCATCTGTGCTTAGAGGTATTTGTTCTAGGGATTATTTATACATATTCTGCCCCAGGTCTGGGAGGATCATTTCTCAGGAAATCTTGGGCATATTATCTTACTTTGTTTATAGACCCTTATACAATTTATTGGCTATTTTCCTGATCAGAATTAAGAATTATTGAAGCTTGTATAACAGGAATTATTTTTTATAATTCATTTTCTGTACTTGTTTATGCAATGAAGTATTATTATTTGTAGTTTATTACTTCATAGGACTTAAAATGTGGTTGCTTGTACAAAGAAAAGAACAAAGATAAGTTAGGAGTATTGAAAATAAAAACATTTCCTAGATAATGAGAAAGTAAATCAATGTCCATTTCTTATAAATTGGTAAGTAGAAAAATTTATTAATGAGGTCTATAATTTCAACTATGTAGTGTTTATTTATAGAGTTCTCTCCCAAGAAATATGGTCATATAGAGTCATCATTATTCACTGAGATTAGGTACCAGGTAAGTATCTATACTGAATTAGTTACATAAAAATTAATATAAAATATCTAGTTATACTTTCCAATTGCCATGTCTCAATAATTTTAAATCCACTAATATGTCTGACCTGTTAAATAGTACTTGAAATTTACCATGTAGACTTGTTTAAAAATTAATGAATCATTATCACCTTAAAAATATTAACACTGGCTTTGATTGAAGAATAACTGAGATAAGAGAAGTCACACCAAAAATGCTCCCAAGATAAGTTAATTGAGTTGGTGCAGATCATCCACATTATCCTTCATTCTCCTCCAAGTATCTGATATTTAAAAGGTTGAAGATAAGCCAAACAGTAAAAGACAAATACCATATGATCTCACCTATAAATGGAACCTAATGAACCAAGCAAACAAAATAGAACCGGTGACATAGAAATAAGGAACAAACTGACAGTGAGGGGAGGTGGGTACTGGGGGAAAGAAGGGGAAGGCTCTAATCAAGGAAATATTATAAAGAACCATGGACATGGACAACAGAGTGGGGATTGACTGTGGGAGTGGGGGTGGGCAGGGGAGAGCAATGGAGGGAAAATTGGCACAACAGTAATTAAACAACAATAAAATATTTTTAAATAAGAAAATAAGCTGTAGGGTGCTGAATGACTAAATATAATTTTCCCTTTCATCTTTTGAATCACTTATATAATAATAGAGCATCGACTAATTCATAGTATTACTTTAAGAACCCAGTAAGTCAAAAAAATGAAAATTGCATATCTCCTATCAATAGGATTATAGGGAAACAGAGAACATCTGCTCTATACAAGTAAGTGGAGACTGTTATACAAGGAATCAGTATGATTAGGAGTGAAAAAGTAGTCACAACTAGAAAATTGACAGGAGATAAACAATATTGATAAATTATCAATAACTTTTTGCAAATAAATTTAGTAACAGAGAAAATGAAAAATTTTTAAAAATATACTAATGTAATATAACAAAAATTTAACAACAAATAGAAAATATGCATAGTCTATAATTCATTAACAGGCTTGCATCAGTAGATAAATGTTTCCCCACAAGAAAACCCCAGGCTCAGATGGTTTTACAGGCAAATCGTACCAATCATTCAATGAAGACATTGTTTCTCTTTTTTTGATACTAAGAAAGAAGTCATGTTCACAAAATCATTATTTTGAGTCAAATACAATCTTGATAGATAAAAAGAGTAAAATAAGAATGAGAGAACATAACCAATACTATTCCTGAGCTTAAATATCACCTAACTGAGTCTTCAAGATATAAATTAGGAGCATTAGAAGTCTTAAAAGACACCACATTCATTGGTAAAAGTAGAAAAAACATAATCATCTCAAAGATTCTGGAAAATAATTCAGTGCCATTTGCAAACATGATAAAAACTTTAATAAAATAGAAATAGAAGCTTCCTTAATCTAGAAAAAAAGGGGGATCTAGCAAATTTATAGTTAAATTTATGCTCAAAAGAGAAACATTTGAAATAGTCCTTTAAAAACCAATTGAAACTCAAGGCAATTCCCTCACAAAAGTAAATAGAGAAATTTATATAAACAATTTTAATATATATATTAAATATATATATAATATATACAGAATGGGAATAGGGAAGAATTATTGCTTTTAACTCTAGGATAGCAAATCTTGGAGCCAAATCATAGTCTCAAGAACTGCAAGAGAATGGTTAATGTGCAAAAGATGGATAACAGATTTATTTATTTATTTTTGTACAGACATGAATTTATTTTATTTTTACATCAGCCATGAGACAGATATTATTATTATTCCCATTTTACAGGTGAGAAATAGAGGTCCAAGATTACCCAGCCAACATTCCTCCAGATATGTTTCTAATGGTCCTAAATTTTGAGGACCACAAAGTTCTCCAATGAGCTTTTATTCCAAAGTAGACTACCTCACTAGGCCAGAAAGACACAACTGATGGGTTTAAGAACCACAGCCCAAACTTGTGGTTGGCAATTTGCCAGGGAGTGGAAGCCACTGTAGCAATACCTAAGGCACTTGGGTAGTCTAGAACCTCATAAATTTCCAAACTTTTCTGAAAGTACTGTGCCCTGCACTGTTGAAAAACCCATGGTATAATAAATTATTCAGGACAGCTACCCTGAAAGGAAAGGACTGAGCCATCCAAGATACAAAAAGCTGAGGGTAGGGGTCATCAGAGCAGATAGAACAGAATGGCCTTAGAGAGGTAGTTAGAGGTAGAGGTCATATTTTTAATTATTAATCATAACAGCACAACAGGATTTCAAGAACACTCAAGCTTAGACTATTGTCCTGATTCACACCTACCCTCAAACTCTGAAAACCACAGGAAAACCAGGTTCACTTAAACACAGAAGGATTCAAGTTGGATCTCAATATAAACATGTTTTCTTGAAAAGAAAAAAGACAGTCTGAAAACCTACATACCGAAAATGTCAAATATATATACATATTCACAAAGTACAGTAACATTGGGATCTAAAAGAGAAAATTTAGAACATGACAAAAACTATGACACACATTGTATTTTTCACAACAAAGACACTGGAAACAATAATTAGTGTATTGCTTGGATTCCTTAATAGTATGGTTTGAAAAATGAAACTGGTTAGGACCTTCTCTTCCAAAGTATTTAATATTTCTCTATTGAGTTATTTTCTGTTCCCATTTTTTTTGCCCACTACCCATTATGAGTGAAAAAAATAATGAGTGCTGGAATTTGGAGGGTAGAGGTAGAAAAATGCTTCCTAAAAATTCTCATTCAGGTTTCAACTTTTAAAGTTTTCCCTAGTACATGGAATCTTTTCTTCTTTTACTTCTCTCATTCTTACTTCCCTGTTCTTTGTTCTCACCAGTATTCTATTTTTTATACTCTTCTCTTGGATTTCTAATAACATCAATAAAACAATCAAGCATAATTAAGCAAACTATTTGAAACATGTAAAAATTTTAAAATGTAGAAGATTTTCTTTGAAATAATAACTATGCCCATTATTCCCCAGCTAATGCAAACACCTCCTTGCTTGAATGTCAACATACCTGTAAACTTCCCTTTAAGGTATGCATTCCCCTGCCTTATTTTGAAATGACTTTTACATAACACCAAAGGTGAGCTCAGGCACAAAAACATGGCATATTTTATAAAATTAAGCTGACATTTTTTGCTATTATTATTTTTTATTATTGATTTTAGGAGTTTCTTTTATGAATTTGGATATGAATTTTTTGTCTGATAGCTACTTTGCAAATATTTCTTCCTAATCTATAGTTTACATTTTAATTTCTCCATACTATCTCTTGTACCCTGGCTGGTTTGGCTCAGTGGATTGAGCGTCGGCCTGCGAGTGTCGCTGGTTCGATCTTCCAGTCAGGGCACATCAGAGAAGGAAAACTCTGACTCCAAAAAACCTCCGCTGCCTTGCGGCATACCTCTTCAGGGGAAAGGCTAAGGGAGTAAACCCCGACAGAAAATCCGGAGCCGGAGTCCCTAAGGCGGTTTGACGTTGTAGTCAACACCGGCAACTCCTGCGGCGCACCTGAAGCCAAGCTGTATTGACTCCGTCTTTCCCTTGGACCCTTCAGCTGCGAAGAGAGGGGGGGTCTGCTGCATGGGCAACAGCAGACCCTCCATATCACCCTGCCCAGGCTCTGTAGCTTCAGCTTCACTGGAGAGGACACTCCAGCATCATCGCAAGATGTCGATTCAACACGGGAGGAGACAGATACCGTGTCACTCCCGAGTCGGACTGCACAACCATTCTCGGCGGTGCAGATAGACTCTTAAGAAGCTACACCATCGTCTCTCGAGACGGACGGCTGCCGACGATGACTATCTCTTGATGATCATTCAGTTTTACTATTTTTGAAGTATTAGATATAATATTTTTATGATTGGTGTTATATATCCTAAGAAACCTTTGTCTATTCCAAGATCATGAGTATATGCTCCTATGTTTTCTTGTAGAGCAGGAGACACATATTTTTTGTGAAGTGGTAGATAGTATATTTTAGGTTTTGTGGGCCTTATGACCTTTATTGTAAATACCTATTTCAGTCATTATCACAAGAGTAACTATAGAGAATATTTAAAGAACGAGTGCACTAATAGTTGTCTTCTGATAAAACTTTATTTACAAAAACAGACTGAAAGACTTTCTGTTAAAGGGAAAGATGGCATAGACTCAATTTTTCCTGCTGCTTCTAATTACAACTATATATCTTGGAAATCACTCAACAGACAATCATAAAAGGACTCCAAAGGTTCAAACTAGGTGGACTGGATAGGGAACTCAGGAGCTAAACACCTCACCACCTTAAATTCCTTAGATTTTCACCTAATCACTCACATGTCTGCTATTGGAAACCAGAGGGGCCTTCAGCAGAGTGCCAACAGGAATGAACAAAACAAATACACTCACACGAGAAACCTGTCTTTTTGGTCAAAGACCTAGTAAGGGAAGCCCAATAAGGATTTGTACAACGGCGGCGGTGGGCAACATCTCAGCAGAGGTAGGAGTGTGAGGAACCCATTGCCATCTGCTCCCTGACAGCAGCAATGTCATCCAGGGAACCCTAGAAGGCTGATCCATCTTTACTCCACAACAAGTGGGAGCAGAAAGGTTTCTTGGTCCATGGGTAGTACCAACAGACCCTGTGTGTCCAGGCTCCCAACCAGTAGCAAAAGATGACGTCTGTCTCACAATTCTCTGTTACTCAGAAACAGCAGATGGGAAGATGATGGGTATGGCTGAAAAAGGACAAAATGAGAAACATTTGTGGTAATAGAACTGTTCTGTAATTTGACTATGTTAACAGATACATAGACCCACATGTGATAAAATTGCATGCATGCACACTAGAATTTAAGGAAAACTAAAAAAATCCAACCAAGATCAATGGATGTGTCGATGTCAATATTCTAAATATTAATTTTGGTAAACAGTGAATACCTGTGCAGACGGTTTTGTATTAACATATTTTTAGTTCTCTTGGATGTTTACCTAGGAGTAATATTACTGGGTCATAAGACAACTCTAAATTTTTGTGCAATTATTACATTGTTTTCCAAAGTGATTGTACCATTTTACATGCCCTCCAGCAATGTACAAGAATTCTAATATCCTCACATCCTTGCCAACACTTGCTCTTATCTTTTCTTAAATTATAACCATCCTAGTGGATATGAAGTGGTATTTCATTTTTGTTTGTTTTATTTATTTTTTCTTTTCTTTCTTTCTTTATTTTTATTGTTTTTCTATTGCAGTTGTCTCATTTTTTTTCTCCCTTTACTCCCCCCCCACCCAGCCAACCCCTTCTCCCACAGTCATTCCTCACCCCGTTGTACATGTCCATGGGTCATTTATACATGTTCTTTGACTAGACATTTCCCCTACTTACTCCACTTCTTTTCCTCCCCCGTACCCCCTGATAACTATTATCCTGTTCCTTGTTCAATTTTGTTTATTTGTTTGTGTTGTCCATTAGTCTCCAGTATTAGGTGATATCACATGGTATTTTTCTTTCATTGCCTGGCTTATTTTGTCAAGCATAATTCTCTCTAGTTCCATCCATGTTGTCGCAAATGGCAGGAGTTCCTTCTTTCTTTCTGCTGCATATTATTCCATTGTGTAAATGTCCCACAGTTTTTTAATCCACTCATCTACAGATGGGCACTTGAGTTATTTCCAGCACTTGGTTATTGTAAACAGCGCTGCTGTGAACATAGGGATGCATAAGTTCTTTTGAATTGGGGTTTCAGGATTCTTTGGGTATAATCCTACCAGTGAAATCACTGGTTCAAAAGGCAGTTCCATTTTTTAGTTTTTTGAGGTAATTCCATACTGTTTTCCATAGTGGCTGCATCAGCCTGCATTCCCACAAAGAGTGCACTAGTGTTCCCATTTCTCCACATCCTCACGGGAACTTGTTTTTTGATTTGTTGATGATGGCTATTCTGACTGGTGTTCAGTGGTATCTCATTCTGGTTTTTATTTCCATTTTTCATGTGGCTAGTGATGTTGAGCATTCTTTCATGCGTCCATGGACCCTCTGTGTATCCTCCTTGAAGAAGTGTTTGTTCAGACTCTTTGCCCATTTTTTAATTGGGTTGTCTGTCTTCTTGGTGTTGAGTTGTATAAGTTATTTATATATTTCAAAGATCAAACTCTTGTCTGAGGTATCATTGGAAGATATGTTTTCCCATATGATTGGTTCCCTGTTCATTTTGCTGATGTTTTCTTTTGTTGAGCAAAAACTCTTTAGTTTGATGTAGTCCCATTTGTTTATTCTTTCCTTTGTTTCGCTTGCCTTAAGAGATGTATCAGTGAAAATAATGCTATGTGGGATATATAAAATTTTTCTGATTATGTTCACCTCTGGGACTTTTATTATGCCAGCTTATATTTAATCTTTGATCTATCTTGAGTTTAGTCTGGGTGTAGTGTAAGTTGAGTGGTCTAGTTTCATTTTTTCTGTCCAGTTTTCCCAGCACCATTTGTTGAAGAGGCTCTTCTCACTCCATTTTATGCTCCTTCCCCCTTTGTCAAATATTAGTTTACCATATAAACCTGGGATTATTTCTGGACTCTCTATACTTTTACATTGATCTCTATGTCTGTTCTTATGCCAGTACCAGATTGTCTTGATCACAGTGGCTTTATAGTATAGTTTGATGTCAGATATTGTAATTCCTCCTATGTGTTTTTCTGTCTCAAGACAGGCTATTCAGGGTCTTCTTTGGTTCTATATAAATTTTTGAAGTATTTTTTCTAGATCTGTGAAATATATCACTGGCATTTTAATAGGGATGGGGTTGAAACTATAAGTTGCTTTGCTTTTAATGATGATGATTCTTCCCATCCATGAACATGGTATATGCTTCCATTTATTTGTATCTTCCTTAATTTCTGTCCTCAGTGTTATGTAGATTTCTGAGTACAGGACTTTTATCTCTTGGTTAAGTTTATTCCTAGGTACTTTATTTTTCTTGTTGCTATAGTCAATAGGATTTTGTTTTCTAGTTTCTAGCTCTGATATTTTATTGTTGGTACACAGAAGTGCCTTCTATTTCTGTATATTGAATTTATACCCTGCTACATTGCCAATTTTGCTCATTATGTTGAGTAATTTTTTAGTGGAGTCTGTAGGGTTTTCTATGTACACTATCATGCTATCTGCAACTAATGACAGTTTTACTTTCTCTTTTCCAATTTGGATGCCTTTTATTACTTTTTCTTGCCTGATTGCTGTGGCTAGAACTTTCAACGCTATGTTGAACAGGAGTGGAGAGAGTGGACATTCTTGTCTTGTTCCTGACCTCAGGGGGAATGCTTTCAGTATTTCCCTGTTGAGAATGATGTTGGCTTCAGGTTTCTTGGTATATGGCCTTAATTATGTTGAGGTATGCCCCATCTATTCCCATTTTGCTGAGTGTTTTCATTATAAATGGATGTTGCACTTTATTAAATGGTTTTTCATCATCTATTGATATGATCATGTGATTTTTGTCTTCGTTTGTTTAGGTAGTGTACTACATTTATTGATTTGCAAATATTAAACCATCCCTGCATCCCTGGGATGAATTCCACTTGATTATATTGTATGATCTTTTTAATGTGTTGCTGGATCTTGTTTGCCAATATTTTGTTGAGGATTTTAGCATCTGTGTTCATCATCGATATTGGACTGTAGTGTTCTTTGTTTGTTGTGTCTTGACCTGATTTTGGAATTAGGGCAATTCTGGCTTCATAGAAAGTGTTTGGTAGTTTTTCCTCTTCTTAGATTTTTTAGAATAGTTTGGGAATGGTAGGCATTAGTTCTTCCCAAAATGTTTTGGTAAGTCAGCTGTGAAGCCATCCGGTCCAGGGCTTTTATGTGCTGTGAGGTTTGTTTTTTTTTTTAAATTACTATTTCAATTTCAATCTTTGTTATCAGTTTGTTCAGGCTTTATACTTCTTGATTCAGTTTTGGAAGATTTTATGTTTCCAGAAATTTGTCCATTTTATCTAGGTTGTCAAATTTCTTGTGATATAGTTGTTCATAATAATTTCTTACAATCTTTTGCATTTCTGTGGTATCAGTTGTAATTTACCCTATTTCATTTCTGACTTTGTTTATTTGGGTCCTCTCTCTTTTTTTCTTGATGAACCTGGCTAAAGGCTTGTCGATATTGTTTATCTTTTCAAAGAACCAGCTCCTACATCTGTTGATCTTTTGAATTGTTTGTTTAGTGTCTATGTCATTCAATTCTGCTCTGATCTTGATGATGTCCTCCCTTCAACTCGCCCTGCGCTTTGTTTGTTGTTATTGTTCTAGTTCTTGTAGTTGTAGGGTTAGATTTTTGATGTGAAATTCTTTTATGCTTTTCAGGTAGGCTGTATTGCTATGAACTTTCCTCTCAGGACTGCTTTCACTGAATTTCATAGGTTTTTGGCTCTTTCGTGTTCATTATCATTTGTTTCCAGAAAGTTATTGATTACTTCCTTGATGTCATTGTTAACCCATTCATTATTTAATGTCATGTTATTCATTCTCCATGAGTTTGAATGTCTTTGATTTTTTTCCTTGAGATTGATTTCTAGTTTCAAAGAATTTTGATCTGAGAAAATTCTTGATAAAATTTTAATTTTCTTGAATTTTTTTGAGGCTTGGTTTTTGTCTTACTTTGTGGTCTGCCTTTGAAAATGTTCCATGTGCATTTGAAAGAATGTATATTTTGCTTTTTGGGGGGTGAAAAATTCTGTATATATCAATAAATCCATTTGATATAGTGTGTTGTTCAATTACTAAATATCCTTGGTGTTTCTTTGCTTTGAAGATCTGTCTATTGTTGATTATGTGATATTAAAGTCCCCTACTTTGAATGTGTTGCTGTTGATATCCTTCTCGTAGTCTTCTAGTATTTTTCTCATATATTTGGGTGCTCCTATTTTGGGTGCATATATGTTTACCAGGGTTATATATTCTTGATGGCTCGTTCCCTTAAGTATTAGAAATGCCCTTCTTTGTCTCTTTTTATGATATTTGCTGGGAAATCTGTTTTTTCTGATATAAGTATTGCTATCCGAACTTTTTATTTCATGTCCATTTGCTAGGAACACTTTTTTTCATCCCTTCACTTTCAGTCTGTTTAAATCTCTTGTTCTGAGGTGTGCCTCTCATAGACAGCATATATGTGGGTCATGTTTTCATAACCATTCCGCTCCCCTATGTCTTTTGATTGGAGCACTTAATCCATTTATATTTAAGGTTTTTACTTACAGGTATGTATTCATTTCCCTTTATACCTTGTTCATCTTCCTCTCTCTTTTTCTTCTTTTTCTTCAAGCATTCCCTTTAGCATCTCCTGCAATGCTGGTTTGGTGGAGATGTATTCTTTTTGTCTTCCTTTGTCTGGGAAACTTCTTATTTCACCTTCCATTTTGAAAGAGAGCCTTCCTGGGTAGAGTAGTCTTGGTTGTAGGCCTTTGTTTTTCATTGCTTCAAATATTCTTTGCCATTCCCTTCTGGCTTATAGTGTTCCTGTTGAGAAGTCAGTTGATAGCCTTATCAGAGCTCCCTTGTTTGTTATTTGCTTTTTTTCTCTTTCTGCTTTTAGGATTCTCTCTTTGTATTTAAATGTTGGCATTTTTATTATGATGTGCCTTGCAGTTGGCCTTTTTGGCTTTATCTTCATTGGTATCCTCTGTGCTTCCTGAACTTGCATAACTTTTTCTGTCATCAAGTTAGGAAAAATTTCTGTCATTACTTTTACAATCAGGTTTTCTATCTCACATTTCTCTTCTTCATCTTCTTATATCCTTATGACATGCATATTTTATTCCCTTTCATGTTGTCCAGCAGTTCTCTTACACCATCTTCATTCTTTTTAAGTCTTTTTCATTTTGTTGTATTGTCTGGGAATTTTTTTCTACATTGCCCTCTAACTCACTGATCAGATCCTCTGCTTTGTTTAGCCTTCTTTTGATTGGTTCTGCTCTGTTCTTCAGTTAAAAAATTGTATTCTTTGTTTCTTCCTGGTTATTATTTATAGTTTCTATGTCCTTTTTTAATGCTGGTGTAGTTCTCTGTAAGTTCCTTGTAGCTTCCCTGGAGTTCTTTGTAGTGTCCCCGGAGTTCTTTTTAATTCCCTTGGAGTTTGTTGTAGTTTTCTTTGAGTTTGTGAAGTTCGTTGAGCTTCCTTATAACCATTCTTTTGAATTCCATGTCTGATAGTTTGCTTACCTCTGTTTCATTTAGCTCTCTTTTTGTGGATTCCTCTTTTCCTTCATTGGGAGGTAGTTTCTGCGTCTCCCATGTTAAATGCTTCTTTTTTGTTTTTGTTTCTTAGATTTGTCTGTTTTGATTTCCCACCTTCGTGGTATGAGATTTTGTATAGGAGACCTGAGGGATTCAGTGGTGTAGTTTCTTTGATCTCCTGAGCTTGATGCTCTTGGGATGCCCTTTATGCCATTTGTTTAAGCTGTCTGGTTGTATTTCAGTTACTCTTTGGTGGATTCTTTCTTCTGGCTAGCTGATTGAGAGTCACTCTTCCCACCTTGTCTTGAGTTCTTTTGTGGAGATGCTGTTAGAACATACACACACAACCCAGGCAAGAAACTCACGGCCTTGAAAATATCCTCACCCACAATCACATTATCAGCAGCCAATGAGTCATTATTAATATAAAAGTAAAGAATTTAAGACTACTATACTATTTGAAAAACAGATAAGTGTTGAGTAACTGAAAGAATGATGATCTTTGAGAGGGAAGGTGGCAGAATAATCATAGTAGCAAGTAGAATCAAGGCTATGTGAGACAGTAAGTAATATTTACACTGTAAGTTGAAAAAAGGAAGGAAGAATGCAGAATGAAGTGAGAAAGT
This sequence comes from Furipterus horrens, assembly GCF_987537825.1. Classification (NCBI taxonomy): domain Eukaryota; kingdom Metazoa; phylum Chordata; class Mammalia; order Chiroptera; family Furipteridae; genus Furipterus; species Furipterus horrens. The sequence goes on along the minus strand of NW_028327176.1, from coordinate 79,479,299 downwards.
GGAAGTGTATAGTATTAGGTTTATATAGCAGTTATATGCTATATGTTTATTGTAAGAGGGAGGATAAACAAAACAGAGAAACAAACAAACAAAAATTTAATAAGAATAATAGGAGGGAGAGAAGGAAGGAAACAGATTAAAGAAAGAGTTTTAACCCAGTACAACCTTTGGGTGCTGTCTTCTTTTCTGGATCTACCCCTGGCCAAAATTCCACAGGTTTAAAATATTTTCTGGCTGGCTGGCTGTGTGGAGATCTAGCTGGATTTTGAAGCTGTTATTCTCTCACTCATGGGCTGCCACAGCTCTCTACTGTGAGTTGCACTTAGTTGAGTCCTCCCCCTGCTGGTCCTGTGGCACCCTCCAGCCCTCCTCAGGCTTGTCTAGTAACACTGTTCTGCTGGTAAGCCAGTGTGCAAGCCCTTAGTCTCTGCCCAGCTTGGGTCCTGTCTATTCTCCTCTTCCAAAAAATTCTCTTGTGTTGTCTCCAAGCTGCAGCACCAGCCTGCATCCCTGCCTGGTGGAGCCTTGTATGTCTGCATGTGCCACTTGCCTGCGTGTGGTCCCTACCTAGTCTGTGGTTCCACCACAGCTTTCCCATATGAGCCCCTCTCCCCAGCTCAGTTCTGCTTTTTTTGTTTGGTGGAACCTTGGTGCAAGTGCCCGTGGCACAGGGTTGCCAGCCCAAGGTTGCCAGTCAAGGGAGGTCCCACCTAGACTCAGTTCATACAGTTTCTCACAGTCTGGGCTCTTCACTGTCTTCCCACACCTCCAGGTATTTCAACCAAACCTTCCTGCTAACTTCCTCCATGACTTTGCTGGTCAGGGCGCCTGTGGCAGGGAGAAGTTTCCAAGCAGTTCTCTGCTAATGAGCCTGTCAGCAGCTGCCCCTTCCGGTGCTTTGTGTCAGAGGTGCTGAGCTGGGAAGCCCAGCAACTCTGCTTGGAGATCTTGGGCCAGGCTTTCTGCCTTCTTTCATGCTGTCCCCACAGTCCCTTCCCTGTTCACCCTATCTGAAATCTGCTCTCACTCACTCTACTCCATGTTTGTGTTCCAAGTCCTTCCATGATGGGAGCAAGCAGACAATACTACTCCACTGTCATCTTCTGTCCACGGTTCATTTTGGTCTGTTTTAGATTTAGATTTTTCTAATGTCTAATGATGTTGAACATTTTTGTGTAATTATTAGATATTTGTATATATTTGGAGAAATGTCTATACAAATATTTTGCCCATTTTATTTATATTTTTTAATTTTAAGTTCTGAATACTATGGTTACATATTACACATAATTTATATATTTTTTCTTCAATTCTGTTGGTGTCTTATTTACTTAATTGATAGTGTACTTTCAAGTAAACAAGTTTTTAAGTACAAATTATCTATTTTTTAAAAAAATTTTGTTTCTTGGTATCATATCTAAAAAACTACTACCTAATCATAGGTCATAAGGAAGCATATGTTTTCTTCTAGTAATTTATTATTTTAGCTCCTACATTCAGATATTAATCCATTTGTATTTAATTTTTGTCTTGAATTTTAACTTTCTCGAAGAGGAAGATGGCGGAGGAGTGGGGGGCGCCTGTGCTCTCAGGCTCCCGAGACCAGTCTGTAGTTTGGACTAATTGCAGACAGAACATCTCAGTGAGCAGCTGGACACTGGCAGGAGTCGAGCCTTGGCATTGCTGCATTAGAGAAAAACCATCTGGGAACGACCTGTTTAGTGAGGATAGCAGAAGAAAAAGGGATGAGGTGGGATTCCTGACTGGGGTGTCTGCCTGAACTGCAGCTGGAAGGACACAAAGGCTTTTTGGCGACCCCAGGCTTCCCCAGAGGGGAGTCAGGAGGAAAGTGGATCTCTGTCCGCTGGCAGAGACAGGACTTGACCAGGTGGCATTGACGCTGGAAGACAGGAGACAGCGTGCTGTTGTACAAGTGAAAACGTAATTTTTCCTTTGTATTTTTCTCTTGTGAACTGTGGAGGGGGGGGGGAAAGTTTGGGGGAGATAGGACATTCTTGAGGAGCGCAGGCGCAGAAGTGCGCTCCCCCACTCCCCAACCCTCCCCTTGGGTCACGCAGGTGCGCATAAGGAAGTGCCCTCATTTACTGGCCCAGGTGCGCAGGGCCACGCATCCAGGTGCCCCTTGGACACACCCCAAGAGACATAAGATCAGTGCCCCAACGGGTGCAGGGAGGGCCCACTGGACAACTCCAGTGGGTGTCAGGCCAGAGTCCCAGGCCAGAGCACAGAACACTTGCTCAGGCTCTGCTTGTGCCCACCAAGGCGGGCGCAGGAACAGTGGGTGGCTGCGGCGTGGGAACAGCGGGCAGCAGTGACTCACGGACAATCACTTCTGCTGAGCACAAGTGTCCGAGGCCCCATCCTAAGAGGCGAGAGACTGGCTCCCGGAGCGCAGCGCGGCAGGCCTGAGGCTAGCTCCTCGGCTGGCCACCTTGGGCGCACATGAGCACGCACAGGCGTGCGAGCACAAAAGCACCTGCCAATCACTCATTTCCACCGTACATAGTGTCTGGGGCCCAGCACTGGGAGGCTAGAGACCAACTCCCAGAGAGCAACTTGGCAGGCCTGAGGTGGTCTCTCGGGCGTCTTGCACGCAGGGGCACCTCAGCTAGCTCCAACGGGCACAAAGGGAACGCGCCGTGCCAGTCACTGCTCGCGCACATCGCTGCTGAAAAAAATAGGAATCTCTGACCCGCCACATTAGACCACCTGTGGATGCAGAAAAAGAAGAGGACATACAAAGGCTGAACTGCGTAAAAACATTCCTTTTTTTTTTTTTTTTCTTTCTCCTTATTCTTTTTCTTCCTGAAGGGGAAAAAAAAATTATATCTCTAATTTGTTTCATACAATCTCTCTTTCTCATCCTTCCTCTTTAATTGTTGTTTATATGTTTGTGGGTCTAGTTTAGCCCCCCTTTCACTCTAAATAAATAGAATATAAATACTATATAAATCCAATACTATGCAATCCCACTTTCTTACTATATTCTGCATTCTTCCCTTTTTTTCTTCTATAGTTATTAACATACAATGTAAATACTACCTACTGTCTAGCACAGTCTCAACTATTATTAATCTATCATCCCCTTTCTCAAAAATCATGTTTTTCCTCCCTAAGAACAACTCTTATCTATTCTTCCTATAGTATAAAAGCACTAATCTCTCTACATTTATATTAATACTGGCTCGTTGGCTGACGATAGTGGGATAGAGGGTGGGGGATATTTTTGAGGGTGCGGGTCTCCTGCCTGAGCTGTGTGTTTCTGTTTTTAACAGCATCTCCACAAAAGAACTCAAGACAAAGTGGATAGAGTGACTCTCAATCAACTAGCCAGAGGGAAGATCCTACCAGAGAGCATCTGAAATATAACCAGACAGCATAAACAAATGACATAAAGGGTAACACAAGAACTTCAGGCTCAGGAGATCAAAGAGACTGCTCCACTGAAACCCCCGGATCTCCCATAAAGAATCTCATACCACAAAGGTGGGAAGTCAAAGCAGACAAACCAAAGAAACAAACATAAACAAGAAGAATCCAACATGGTAAGCCTCAGAAACAACCTCTCAATGAAAAGAAAATAGGAATCCCCAGAAAGAGAGGTACATGGAATAGACATAGCCCAAATGTTGGACACGGAATTCAAAACAATGGTGGTGAAGAAGCTCAATATGCTCGAAAACCTCAAAAACAACTATGACAACCTCCAAGGAAGTTACCAACAGCTCCAAGAAAACTACAAGGAAATTGCAGAGAACTACACCAGCATAAAAAAAGACATAGAAACTATCAACAAGAACCAGGAAGAAATGAAGAATGCAATCTCTGAACTGAAAAACACAGTAGAATCAGTCAAAAGCAGACTAAACGAAGCAGAGGATTGGATTAGTGAGTTAGAAGATAATGTAGAAAAAAATTCTCAGACGATACAGCAAAATGAAGAAAGATGAAAAAAATATGAAGAGGTAAGGGAATTACAGGATAACATAAGGAAGAACAATATAAGAGTAATTGGAATCAAAGAGGGATCAGAAGAACAATGAATAGATAAACTGATAGGAGAAATAATGACAGAAAATTTTCCCAACCTGATGAGAGAAAAAGTTATGCAAGTCCGGGAAGCACAGAGAGTTCAAATGAAGAGGAACCAAAAAAAACCCAATCCAAGGCACATCATTGTTAAAATGGCAACATTCCAAGACAAAGGGACAATCCTAAAAGCAATAGAAGAAAAACAGCAAATAACTTACAAGGGAGCTCCAATAAGGCCATTGGCCGATTTCTCAACAGAAACACTACAAGCCAAAAGGGAACAGTCAAAAATATTTCAGGCAATGAAAAACAAAGGCCTACAACCAAGAATACTCTACCCAGCAAGGCTCTCCTTCAAAATGGAAGGTGAAATAAGGAGTTTCTCAGACAAAGGAAGACTAAAATAATACATCTCCACCAAATCAGCATTGCAAAAGAGGCTAAAGGGAATATTCTAAGAAAAAGGAAGAGAAAAATAGACTAGAGGAACAGAGGTACAAAGGGAAATGAATAAATACATGTCAATAATAACCTTAAATGTAAATGGATTAAATGCTCCAATTAAAAGACATAGGGTAACGAAATGGATAAGAAAACAAGACCCACATATTGGATGTCTACAAGAAAAAAACCTCAAAACAAAAGATTTACATAGACTGAAAGTAAAGGGATATAAAAAAATATTCCAAGCAAACGGACCGGAAAAAAATGCCAGGGTAGCAGTCCTCATATCAGACAAAACGGATTTCAAACCAAGGGCAATAAAAAGAGACAAAGAAGGACATTTTATAATACTTAAAGGAACAATCTATCAAGAAGATATAACACTGATAAACATATATGCACCCAACATAAGAGCACCCAAATACATAAAGCAAATATTAGAAGCCCACAAGAAGGATATTAACAACAACACACTCATAGTTGGGGACTTAAACACTCCATTATCAATAATAGACAGTTTATCAAACAAAGAAACCCCAAGGATATACAGGTACTGAACAACACACTGAACCACATGGACTTAACTGATATATATAGAACTTTCCACCCCAAAGAAGCAAAATATACATTCTTTTCAAATGCACATGGGACATTTTCATAGATAGACCACATGATAGGACACAAAACAAGCCTCAAAAAATTGAAGAAAATTAAAATTATATCAAGCATCTTTTCAGACCACAATGCCTTAAAACTAGAAATCAACCTCAGAGAAAAAAAATCAAAAATACCCAAAGTCATTGAGAATGAATAACACGTTATGAATTAATGAATGGGTTAACAATGACATCAAAGAAGAAATCAAGAAATTTCTAGAAACTAATGACAATGAACACACAACAGCCCAAAACCTATGGGACACAGCAAAAACAGTCTTAAGAGGGAAATTCATAGCAATACAGGCATATCTGAAAAAGATAGAAGAAGCTCAAATAAAAAATTTAATCCTAAAGCTATAAGAACTAGAACAACAACAACAACAACAACAAAAAAAGCCTAGGGCGAAAAGAAGGAAGAAAATCATCAATATCAGAACAGAATTAAATGACATAGAGACTAAACAAACAATCCAAAAAATCAACAAAACTAGAAGCTGGTTCTTCGAAAAAGTAAACAAAATAGACAAGCCTCTAGCCAGGCTCACCAAGAAAAAAAGAGAGAAGACCCAAATAAACAAAATCAGAAATGAAAGTGAAGAAATCACGACTGATACCACAGAAATACAAACAATTGTAAGAAATTACTACAAACAACTGTATGGCAAGAAATTTGACAACCTAGAAGAACTGGACAAATTTCTAGAAACATATAACTTTCCAAAACTGAATCAAGAAGAAGTAGAAAGTCTCAACAGACTAATAACAAAGAAGGAAATTGAAACAGTAATAAAAAATCTCCCTGCACACAAAAGCCCTGGACCGGATGGCTTCACAGGCGAATTTTACAAAACATTTAGGGAAGAACTAACTCCTACCCTCCTCAAACTATTCCAAAAATTCCAAGAAAAGGGAAAAATCCCAAACTCTGTCTATGAAGCCAGTATTACCCTAATCCCAAAACCAGGTCAAGACACAACAAAGAAAGAAAACTACAGGTCAATATCACTGATGAACATAGATGCTAAAGTCCTCAATAAAATATTGGCAAACAGGATCCAGCAATACATCAAAAAGATCATACACCATGATCAAGCAAGATTCATCCCAGGGATGCAAAGATGGTTTAATATTCGCAAATCAATAAATATAATACATCACTTAAACAGAATAAAAGACAAAAATCACATGATCATATCAATAGATGCAGAAAAAGCATTTGATAAAGTACAACACCCATTTATGATGAAAACACTCAGCAAAATGGGAACATAGGAAGCATACCTTAATAAAATTAAGGCTATATATGAGAAGCCTGAAGCCAACATCATACTCAATGGAGAAAAACTGAAAGTATTCCCCCTGAAATCAGGAACTAGACAAGGCTGTCCATTCTCTCCACTTCTATTCAACGTAGTGTTAGAAGTCCTAGCCACAGCAATCAGACAAGACAAGGAAACAAAAGGCATCCAAATTGGGAAAGAAGAAATAAAACTATCATTATATGCAGATGACATGATAGTATACCTAGAAAACCCTATAAACTCCACTAAAAGACTACTCGATATAATAAGTGAATTTGGAAAAATAGCAGGGTACAAAATAAATATACAGAAATCTAAGGCATTTCTGTACACCAACAATAAAATATCAGAGACAGAGACAAAAAAGAAAATACCATTTACTATAGCAACAAGAAAAATAAAGTACCTAGGAGTAAACTTAACCAAAGAAATAAAAGACCTGTACACTAACAATTATGCAACATTGAAGAAAGAAATTAAGGAAGATACAAATAAATGGAAGCAAATACCATGTTCTTGGATGGGAAGAATCAACATCATCAAAATGGCCATAGTACGCAAAGCAATTTACAAATTCAATGCAATCCCTATTTATATACCAATGACATATTTCACAGACCTAGAACAAATACTCCATAAATTCATATGGAACTGAAAAAGACCCCGAATAGCAAAAGCAATCTTGAAACAGAAGAACACAGCAAGAGGAATCATGATACCAGACATCAAACAATGCTACAAAGCCACTGTGATCAAAACAGTCTGGTACTGGCATAAGAACAGACATATAGATCAGGGAAACAGAATAGAGAGTCCAGAAATAAATCCAGGCCTCTATGGTCAACTAATATTTGATAAAGGAGGAAGGAACATAAAATGGAATGAGAAGAGCCTCTTTAACAAATGGTGTTGGGAGAACTGGATAGGGACGTGCAAAAAAATGAAACTAGACCACCAACTTACACCACACACAAGAATTAACTCAAGATAGATCAAAGACTTAAATGTAAGCCGTGACACCCTAAATGTCCTAGAGGAAAACATAGGCAGGAAAATTTCAGATATCCCACATAACAGTATCCTCATGGATACATCTCTAAGGCAAGAGAAATAAAGGAAAGAATAAACCAATGGGACTACATTAAAATAAAGAGTTTCTGCTCAGCAAAAGAAACCATCAACAAGATGAAAAGGAAACCAACCATATGGGAAAACATATTTGCCAATGATATCACAGACAGGGGACTGATCTCCAAAATATATAAAGAGCTTATATGACTCAACATCAAGAAAACAAATAACCCAATTAAAAAATGGGGAAAAGGACCCAAACAAACACTTCTCCGAAGAGGACAGACAGAAGGTCCATAGACATATGGAAAAATACTCAACATCATTGGCCATTAGAGGGATGCAAATAAAAACCACAATGAGAGACCACTTTACACCAGTCAGAATGGCCATCATCAACAACTCAACAAACAACAAATGCTGGCGAGGATGTGGAGAAACAGGAAACCTACTGCACTGTTGGTGGGAATGTAGACTAGTGCAGCCACTATGTGAAACAGTATGGAATTACCTCAAAAAACTAAGAATGGAACTGCCTTTTGAACCAGCGATTCCACTGCTAGGATTATATCCGAAAAATCCTAAAACCCTAATTCAAAAAACTTATTCACACCTATGTTCATAGCAGCCCCTGTTTACAATAGCTAAGTGTTGGAAACAGCCTAAGTGCCCATCTGTAGATGAGTGGATCAAAAAGCTGTGGTACATTTACACAATGGAATACTATGTAGCAGAAAGAAAGAAGGAACTCCTGCCATTTGCAACAACATGGATGAAACTAGAGAGAATCATGCGTAGTGAACTAAGCCAGGGAAAGAAAGAAAAATAGCATATGATATCACCTAGTACAGGAAACTAAAGAACAACACAAACAAACGAACTAAATAGGACAAAGAGTAGAATAGTAGTCAATAGGGGGAGTGGGGAGGGAGAGAAGGGGGATAAGTAAGGGAAGGGTCTAGTCAAGGAATGTGCATAAATGCCTCATGGACATGGACAACGTGGAGGGATATGATTGTGAGAGAAGGGGTGGGCTGGGTGGGGGGGAGCAATGGGGAAAAAATGGGACAACTGTAATTGAAAAACCAAAAAATAAAAGGAAAAAAATTTTTTTGTCTTAATTGCAGTCAAATGTAATTTGAAGTAGAAATCTTACTTTGTTTTATTGTGTTAATATTCTGTGGTTCCAGCACTGTTTTTGAAAAGGTTGTTCTTTCTCCCATTGAGTTGTCTCATACCTTGTTGAAAATCATTGACAATAAAATAAAGAGTTGTTTCAGAATTCTCAATTATATTTCATTGATCTATATGTCTATCATTATGTTACTACCACACAGTCTTGCTCAGAGTTGCTTTGCTGTAAGTTTTGAAATCAGACACTATGAGTTCTCCAGAATGAATCTTCATTTTCAAGGTGGTTGAGGCTATTCTGGGTCCTTTGAATTACCATATGAATTTTAGAATTGGCTTGTCAATTTTTGCAAGAACATAGCTGGGATTTTGCTAGGGCTTGCATTGAATCTACTGGTCAGTTTGGGCAATGTTACCATCTTAGTAATGTCAAGTCTTTTAATAAATAAACAAGATACATTTTTAAAAATTATTTAGTTCTTTAATTTTCTTCAACTATGTTTTGTAGTTTTCAGCATATAAATATTATTATCTTTTGTTAAATTTATTTCTAGGTATTTTGTTCTTTTTGATGCAATTCTATATTGTTTTCTTAATTTTATTTTCAGATCTTTAATTCTAATGTATACATATAGAGTCGACCCTTAAACAATGCAGGGTAAGTACATCAAACCGCATCACCATGCAGTTAAAAATTTACGTATAATTTTTTACTCCACCAAAAACCTAACTACTAATAGTTTACTGTTTACTGGAAGCTTTACTGATAACATAAATTGTCAATTACATTTTTTGTATGGTGTATGTATTGAATACTGTATTTTTACAATAAAGTAAGCTAGAGAAAATGTTATTAAAATTATAAGAAATAAAAAACAAATTTACATCATTGTATTATATTCATTGATACTGTAAATTTTACATCATCTTTTTGCAAGATGCATCATTTATCAATAACTATATCAATATTGTTTTATAGAATAAAGAACACTATCAGTTATATGTGTTGCTACCACAAGGTATAAGAAATGAAAGAAAATGTGAAAAAAATTCATATTTATTTATAGGTATTAATAATAAAGCAGCAATGTGATTGCTTTATGTTAGCCTAGTGTAATTGATACAATTGCTTCATGGCATAGCATTGCCTATGCACCAATGAATGATTCATAAGACTTTACAGTATACAGTATTAGTCATATTCATGGCAGTATTATATTTTTTAGAAAACTGACCTGTAACTATAAGCTGATGTGAAGTTTCTCCAGTTATGAGAAGGCATACTGTACAATAATTTGAAAGCAAAGTTATAAAACTAAATAAAAAACCCTAAATCATTATTTATTTTATATGAAATAGTACTCATCTTATACCTATGTGAGGATGGGTTATCCACTTCAGTACAAATCTTGCACATGATGTTCTACATGATGAGTACTTAGGTGATGATAATAATGACACAAAAATATCTCAAACAATTCTTGCCATACACTTAATTAGGTTTTCACATGAAGATACATACATAACAGGTAAGCTTGTTAACTGTGCAGTGTGATGATTATTTACTATTCATTAAGTGGATGTGGATCATCATAAAGGTTTTCATCTCATCATCTCCATGTTGTGTAGGCTGAGAAGGAAGAATGGGGATTAGCCTTGAGTACTTAGGGGTCACAAAGACAGAAGAGATGGAGGAGGTGGAAGGGAAGCCAGGAGAGGCAGGCATAATCAGTTGAACTTGAAAAAAACAACATCATAAATTCTATCTTACCTTTTTGCTTTTTCTTTTCTCTAAAAATGTTTCTCTATGGTGCTAATGCTTCCTCTGCTGTTTGCTGTAGTTTCAGCATCCACATCATAGAAGGGTCCATGTCATAGAAGAAGTCAAAAACAGTCTTGAATAATTAGAGCCCATCAACCAGATTGTTCAATGCCAATTTGTCTTTTGGTTCTGCTTCTTTTACATTTTATTCCTCATCACCTAGCACTGGTTCTGAAGCCGTCGTCTCCATTATGGCAGTTTCTGTTAATTAGTTTCTTTGTTGTGGTGCCTCTTAGCATTTGAACTTTTCCAAGATCCATAACTTGAAACACTTCACTCCCCATCTTTTTTTTGCCACATCCACAATATTATGTGGTTTCTTGATTGGCTCTGTCATATATCCTGTGAAGTTCCTATCAGCATCTGGACACCATTTCCTCCAGTAAAAATTTATTGTTTGAGACTTGACAGCTTTCATGGCTTTTTCTATAACACTGATGGCATTTTCAATGGTGTTATCCTTCCAGACTTTCACAGTGCTGACAATTCTTTTTATGAGCCTTAAAAGTTCTTATAGCTCCCTGATATAGAGACTGAATTAGAAACATTGTGTTTGGGGGCAAATAGAGTACTTTGATGTCTTCAGTGTTTGACTCATAGGGTTCTGGACGGCCAAGGCCCTTGTCCAATATCAAAAGAACTTTAAAGGACAGTCCGTTACTAGCAAGGTTTATCCTGAATTTAGGGACAAAGCATTAATGGAACTAGTCCAAGAAAAATGTTCTTGTTATCCAGGCCTTCTTGTTGTACAACCAAAGACTGGCAGCTGGTGTTTGCCTTTTCCCTTTAAGGCTCAAGGTTTAGTAGCTTTATAGATAAGGGCAACCCTGATTATAAACCTGACTGTGTTTACACAAAACAATAAACTATCCCTTCCTGCATTAAATTCTGGTGCTCACTAATACATGTCCTTTGTGGCTTTTTTTTTTCAAAAATAAGGCACTGTTATATGAATTAAAACCTGTTTCGGTATGTACCTTTAATGGTGTTTGGACTCATCTGCTGCTTCTTGGTTTGCAGAGGCTGCTTCTCCTGTTATACTGACATTTTAAAAGTCAAACCACTTTCTAAAATTATTAAACCATCCTTTGCTAGCATTACATTCTCCAACATTAGAGCTTTCACCTACTTTTTTGCTTTAACTTGTCATATAATTACTTCATTTTTTTCTTGAACCATATTAGAGTCTACAGGTTTGATCCTGCATCCACATAAAAGCTGTATTTTCAACACAAAATAAAAAGGTATTTCACAAAAAGTGCAAGGTGTTCACATGTGCTAGCATAGCTGCAGAGATGGCTTCACAAATATTCTTTACTATTTTTAGGATGGTCCTTACTCTAGATTCATTTATCTTCAAATAGCAGGCAACCACTGCTGCAGACCTCAGTCTACTATATATGTATCTAAAGGACATCAACTTTTTTTTGTAATCTCAAGGGGGATAGTTAATTTTTACGAACCAGGGGTATGGACTTGGGGGGGATTGCTGGGGGAGGGGGGTGCTGGGTGGAGGGGAGCAAGGGGGAGAAAATTGGAACTGTTGTAACAATATAATCAATAAAAAACATTTATAAAAAAAAAAAAAGATTTTTCTCTGCTTCTTGGGAATTCTTCCAGTATCACTAGTGGCACTTCGTATGGGTCCTGTGAAAAATACACAAGCATTGTGACAGATTACTTTTTACTGTGATGTACAATTTACTGGAGAGATAACTGCTCATGTAGAAATGATTAGTATAACACTGCATTTTTAGCAGTTATTTGCAACACTTGAGCTTACCACAATCACAACAGGAGGTGGCTACAAAATTATTATAGTAGCACAGTGTGTACTATAGTTAATTTTATGCAATTATGATTTAATACTGCATCTTTGTTTGTTTATATGTCTCTTGACTAGGAATGGTGCCTTGTAAGATTTCCAACTGTTTCTGTGCATGTTTTGATACATTTTTACTTTTTAAAAATTTTATTGTTGTTCTATGACAGTTATTTTTTTCAATTTTTCCCCCATTGCTTTCCCTTGCCATGCCCACCCCAACATAATAATAGATTTATATTAAATGATAACATAAACTAGTATCTACATAAATTTTATGCATTCATGATGTATTTAATTTTACTTAATTTTTTGTATGTCTACACCATGCAGCTCATCTGAGTTGTTTCAAATTATTGCAGATCTCTATTTTTTTTCAATAAATTTATTGAAAACAATCTATGTATAAGTAGACTCACACAGTTTAAACCTGTGTTATTCAAAAGTCAACTGTTAAATTGATTCTTGTCTGTTTATCTTAATTTATTTATTAGTTCCAATTGTTTTTTCATGAATTCCATAGAATATTCTATGAACAAAATCATACCATCTGCAAACAGTGTAGTTTTTATTCTTCTTTATTTATCTAGGTGTTGTACATATTTCTGCTAATTGCCCTGATTAGAATCTTTCGTAAAGTGTTTAATAATAATGGGCTGTTTTGTTCCTGATCTTGGGGGAAAGCTCGAAGTTTTTCACCCTTAAATATAATAATAGTTGGGGGTTTTAACATTTTTAGTTGAGGTGCCTAATCAAGTTAAGGAGTTCCCTTCTATTTCTACTTTGTTGAGTATAATTTTTTTCTCATGAAACTATCTGTATTATCTTTTACTACTACCTATGAAACAGCAAATACTTCAAAATTAAAACATTAAAATAAAACAGGTGGCAAGCCAGATTGGCCTTTGAACTGTAGTTTGTTAACTCCTGTTCTACAATCTATCATTTTAACTTACACTGTTATATTTATGAACCATCTCAAAATATTTTAATGAATTGTGAGATGTAAAATTGTAAATAATTTTAAAAGAAATATAGCACCATATGTGTATTAAAAACTAATTCTTACAACTGTAATTGAAAAACCAAAAAATAAAGTTAAAAAAAACTATTTCTTAAAGAAGATATACAAATTACCATGTGAAAATATCACATGAAAATTTGTTACAAATCATTAGACATGAGGAAAGTCAGATTTAAAATCACCACCATGAGTCATTGCCACAATTTTCAGAATAGAAAATGTAAAATATTAATGTGGGTATGAAGGGTATACTTTGTATAAGTGTAAAATGGTTCAATGACATTGTAAAAAAAAGTGATAATTTCAAACAATATCAAATGCATCGATCCACCAGTTCCACTCATATACATACTGAAGAGAAATGAGTAAATGTGTCCAATAAAAGACTTGTATCAGAATCTCCTTAATAAACAAAACCAGACACAAAATAAATGCCCTTCAAAGGAGAACAGATAAACAAATTTTAATATATTCCAACCAAATGCTCTTCAGAAATTAAAAAAAAATTTTTTTGCATGTGTATGACATATGAGAATTTGTTTATAAATATTTGTGTATTCATTCTTACATGTTTAAAGTTTAGTCACCTTCAAAGTGCTCTCCATTTGATGCAATCCAACTATTGAGACTTCTTTACACTTCTCAATAGTTTTTTGAAATCTTCAATTTTGATGCCTTTTAGTGCTTCTGTCGATTTTTGTTTCACCTCTTCCATACTGGCAAAACATTTCACTTTGAGGACTTTTATCATCCAAGGAAACTAAAAAAGAGTTTTGGGTGACAAAATTGGGTAAATAAGAAGAATAGAGCATGGGGATCATGCTGGTAAAACTGCTGCATACTCTGTATGGTGCAGCCAGATGCACTTGTAAATCACCCATCATGAAATAGGCAAACACATTGAAAGAGGCTTCCAAAAAAAATTCACTGAGGCTGAACTGAGCCTGTTACAACAATTTTAGCTGTTACACTAGCAGGGAAAGCCTGTAGTACAAGGGGCCTGGCCCTAGAAGATAAGTCTGGGGTTTTTTTGGGGGGGGTCCCTCCTCATATACATACTACATGTAACATGTGAACACATACATACATGGCAATGAACACATATGTGTTTACCTGATATATTTAACAACATTAGGAAATCTTAAAAGCATTATATTGATTGAAAAAGGCAGACATAGAAAGTACACAGCATATACTGCCACTTATAAAAAAGTCAAGAAGCAGTAAAACTACAGTAGTTATCTTTAAAAGGATAGATATTGACCAAAAAAAGGGTAGAAGAGAATATTCCTAAAGAAATGTACTATACGCTTATCTAGCTGATAGTTTAATGGATATGTACTTATGCACAACATTATCAAGCTTTATACTTAATATACTTTGTGTAGTTTACCTAATGTAAACAAAAAGATGGTATAAATGCAGCAATAGAAATATTATTGAAAAACTGCCATTTTGACAAAATTAAAAATGGAAAATACTTGGTACTTTATCTCTAGAAAAAATAATTGTCTTATTTTAAGTTTTTAAAATTAGTTTATGTATTCATTTAAAACCTACTAGGTGTCAGGTAACTTGTGGCTGTCAATGCAAACATTTAAAACTAATCATATTTGAAAAATTCCCAGTATATAAAAACCTTTTATTAACCTATTCCAAAACCATCATTGAACAATTTTTCACTTTTCCTACTTAAGCAAATACTTTTATTAAATTTTCTAAACACATATCTTACCAAATATATGTTTTCAATTTGGGGAAGTAGATACCCAGAAGAGAGATTGCAAGATCGTATGCTCACTCTATTCTTAATTTTTTAAGGCGCCTCCATACTATTTTCCATAGTGGCTGTATCAGTTTACATTCCCACCAGCAGTAGATACATATTATTTTTTCTGCACATTCTCTCCAATATTAGGTATTTCTTGTCTTATAGATAATAGCCATTCTAACATGCATGCATTGTAAAATTGTACATCTAAAACTTATATAATTTTATTAACCAAATAATTTACTTTAATAAGTTTAATTAAAAATTGTAAAATGAATGTTAAAATTTCTAAATATGTATTCCAGACTTAAAGAATGCAGCATCCTGAGGCTTTCTAGTTCCGCCTTTATCAGTGCTCCTCTATTATTTGGTCCAGTGCCACTTATTTCTTCATTTCTATCTTACCATTTTTAGGACTTTCTATATTCTTGGACCTCTCATCTTTGTTATTTCATAAGAACTAGAGATTCTCTCTCTCTCTCTCTCTCTCTCTCTCTCTCTCTCTCTCTCTCTCTCTCTGACACACACACACACAGACACAGAAAAATTTAAATTACAATAGGCACAGAAAAATTAGGATCATGATATAGGCCTTTTTTTATCTCAAGTTGTTTATAAAATTTTTATATTCTTAGGTAAATTTAAAATATATCCCTGCATAAAATACTGTGATCTATTTAGTGGCAAATGACAGATGGGACCACCTTTTCCTTTTTCTTTTTTCCTTAGGTATTTTTCCTTGGTTGTTTTATTTGATGGATCTGTGTACACACCAGACAAGAAGACAAAATATATAATTCATCTCCAGTCTGAAGCCTCACATAAATGATACTTTATTTACATTAGCATTTCTAATTACTTAATGGCCAATCAGATATGGTTCATTACTAATAAGTGTAGAAACATGCTGTCTGAAAGATGTTGTTTAATTAGAATATTCTTAAAAACATGTCCCTCATGACCATTGGACATAATAATTATTTTAGATATTTAACTGTGAAATTCTTACATACTAATCTGGTTAGAGAAGAGATTTTCAGCTGTCAAATATTTTAATAGAACATAATTAGATTTTTAAAGGACACTGTAAAATTTTAACAAAAGCATATTATAAAATAATCATCATTGTAATAAAATAGTTATTATGCCTAAATACTAATATCATATCTATAAAACAGGAAGGAAAGGATAAACTTATTGAAATTCTATCTCTAATAATTTAGGTTTAGGATATTCACATTATTCTAAACCACTGAGATTATTTAGATGTTTTTACTATCAAATAATGATTTTGAAAATTAGCTCATTTCAAGAATAACTGGTGATTTTGATTTTTTTATGAAACAATCAAAATAGATTTACCTTATATCCAGAAAACACAATATATTAAAACCTGAACTTACAACCTTAGTGTGAGAGATCAATGATTCTCTTTCCAAACAGCATCTTTTTCTAATAGATATATCTTCCATGGATTGTCATTTCTAATTGACTTCTGAAAAGCACCATATTTCTTCTTTTAATGTATTTTATTGATTATATTGTTACAATAGTTCCAACTTTCTCCCCTTTACTCCCCTCCACCCAGCATCTCCCTCCCTCAGCAATACCCCCCCAAGTCCATACCCATGGTTCGTACATACAAGCTTTCCCGCTTCACCCTTTCATATATTCTTCTTCTTCTTCTTCTCTCTCTCTCTCTTTTTTTCTTAGTAAATATGTGGTTAATTATTTTAACAATAAAAAATAACTATCCCTCCCTCTCAGATATTAAGATTCTTTGTAATCTTTTTTTTTGTATTTTCTTTTTTTTAATGTTTTTTATTGATTATATTGTTACAACAGTTCCAATTTTCTCCCCCTTGTTCCCCTCCCCCCAGCACCCCCCTCCCCCAGCAATCCCCCCCAAGTCCATACCCCTGGTTCGTAAAAATTAACTATCCCCCCCCTCTCAAATATTAGGACCCTTTGTAATCTTGTAAAGGACAATGGGCGAAGGTCTCAAGCTCCTCTAGCTGCTTCAAGCTGGACATGGTCGTCGTCCTACCTACCCTTGGGTCCAGAAAACCCTAATAAGAGTGGGGGTGTGGAGGGGAGGGTGGCCTTCCCACATGGGGAAGGATCGTGCAGACTCCAGGTCAGTTGGCTGCCTCCGGTCAACGGCGTGCTTGGTTCAACAGGCTGGTGTCCTTGTTGTGTTCTGAGGGCAACAGATTTGGCGAAAAGGGTTAAAAGACATCATTCAATCCATAACTACTAGATGACAAAAGGCAGGGATTAATTTTTCAATGTTCCATATTAGGGAAAAAAAAAAGTTTCTTTGTAAGAAGGTGTGCTAGGCACATCTCGCCTGTCCAAAACCCTTTTGCCCATTATACTTAGTTTGGGCTGAGGTAAATAGTTTAGGTTTTTCCCCCTCTCAGACCTCTGGGCCTTTTCTGTCCAAGCCATTAGGATGGAAAAGAGAAACCCGTTTTAAAGTGAAGCCCACAGACCACCCCATTCTTCCCCAACCCAGCCATTTAGTTCAGCCAAACCGAGGCAGCGCTGCAGAGAGGATTAAGTGAGGCTTATGCGTACAGATAATCACTCAGGTAATGCGATCATAGGCTTATGTCCTTTGAAAACAAAAAACACGTGTTAATTTATGTAACATAATCCGCAAACAAGTCTCTAAATCTGGAGAAGAAACTTTTAAGACGGTTAGTTGCCCTGTTTTATACTCTACTACTGATCATTGTGATTTTCCTTGAATAATAATTTTTCTCCCTAAGGTTACCCTCCTTGTCTTTAAAGGGACTACATTAAGTCCATTTTTAATTTATCCTGTTCGTTTGCATAAACATAACAAGAGCAGCAAATGATCACTTATGATCTTTAGTTCTGCTTTGCTGGAACTTACCCAAGGAATATTTGGGGTGACCTTCAGTCTGTTCTGTGCCACATATCTGGCATTCATCCTTGCCTTTACACACCTGTTTTTTCCAAGTCTTTCTGGTCTTTCCTTGTGCCTTAAGGTCCCTTCTAGCCATCTTTCAGGAAAACAACCTTCGTTCCTTCCCTGGAAAGATTGCTGTGGACCGCACAACCAACCATGGTACCAGGCCTTTTATCTCACGGGCTTTTATTACCTTTGAAAGTCATTCCCAGTTCCTCAGGGCTTTCTGGTAACAATCTGAGCCCAAGTATGTTTCCTTTAGGCTTGACATTCCAGTCAAAGACTTGGTCAAAAAAAAAAAAAAAAAAAAAAAGAACCTCTGTTGACAACTGGTCTTATTAGTTCTATGCAAAGGAATTTATGTCATTATTTACTTGTTTAGAATGCCAAACTCTGGAGGGATCAAATAGGGAGAAAAATATACAACGTGAAGGAAAATCTTTGTCCTAATATTCACTGAACTGGCATTTCCATTCTTCATATTTTTATTTTTCCCCCACTAAAAAATTTTGGTTTGTTTTTCCATTACAGTTGTCTCACTTTTTTAGCCCTCTTGTTTCTATGCACCCTGTCCCTCCCCTCCCCCACATTTAGTCCCCACTCAGTTGCACCTGTCTGTGGGTCATTCATATATATATATTTTTTTTAACTTGACCCATCCCCTTACACCTTTCTTTTCCTCCCCCCCGCCCCCCTTGTTACTGTTAGTCTACTTCTTGTTTACATACCTCTGGTTCAATTTTGCTCATTTGTTTGTGTTGTTCATTAGTTTCCTGTAATAGGTGACAGCATAAGGTATTTTTCTTTTGTTGCCTGGCTTATTTCACTAAGCATAATTTTCTCTAGTTCCATCCATGTTGTTGCAAATGGTAGAAGTTCCTTCTTTCTTTCTGCTACATAGAATTCCATTGTGTGAATGTACCACAGTTTTTTGATCCACTCATCTACAGATGGGCACTTAGGTTGTTTCCAGCACTTGGCTATTGTAAATAGTGCTGCTATGAACATTGGAGTGCATAGGTTCTTTTGAATTGGTGTTTCGGGATTTTTTGGATATAATCCTAGCAATGGAATTGCTGGTTCAAAAGGCAGTTCCATTTTTAGTTTTTTAAGGAAATTCCAAACTGTTTTCCACAGTGGCTGCACCAATCTGCATTCCCACCAGCAATGCACCAGGGTTCCCGTTTCTCCGCATCCTCTCCAGCACAAGTTGTTTGTTGATTTGTTGATGATTGCCATTTTGACTGGTGTGAGGTGGTATCTCATTGTGGTTTTAATTTGCATCTCTCTGATGGCTAGTGATGTTGAGCATACTTTCATATGTCTATGGGCCCTCTGTATGTCTTCTTTGGAGAAGTGTTTGTTCAGGTCCTTTGCCCATTTTTTAATTGGGTTGTCTGTATTCTTGGTGTTGAGTCGTATGAGTTCTTTATATATTTTGGAGATCAATCCCTTGTCTGAGATGTCATTGGCGAATATATTTTCCCATATGGTTGGTTTCCTTTGCATCTTGCCGATGTTTTCTTTAGCTGAGCAGAAACTTTTTAGTTTGATGTAGTCCCATTTGTTTATTCTTTCCTTTATTTCCCTTGCCTTAGGAGATATATCAGTGAAAATGTTGCTACATGGGATATCTGAAATTTTCCTGCCTATTTTTTCCTCTAGGACTTTTATGGTGTCACGGCTTACATTTAAGTCTTTGATCCATTTTGAGTTTATTCTGGTGTATGGTGTGAGCTGGTGGTCTAGTTTCATTTTTTTGCATGTCCCTGTCCAGTTCTCCCAACACCATTTGTTGAAGAGGCTCTTTTCATTCCATTTGATGTTCTTTCCCCCTTTGTCAAATATTAGTTGACCATATGAACCTGGGCTTATTTCTGGGCTCTCTATTCTGTTCCATTGATCTATATGTCTGTTTTTATGCCAGTACCAGACTGTTTTGATTACCGTGGCCTTGTAGTATAGTTTGATATCGGGTATTGTGATTCCTCCTACTGTGTTCTGCCTCAAAATTGTTGTGGCTATTCGGGCTTTTTTTTGGTTCCATATAAATTTTTGAAGTATTTGTTCTAGGTCTGTGAGATATGTTGCTGGTATTTTATTAGGGATTGTATTGAATCTGTAAATTTCTTTGGGTAGTATGGACATTTTAATGATGTTGATTCTTCCCATCCATGAGCATGGTATACGCTTCCATTTATTTGTATCTTCTTTAATTTCTTTCTTCAGTGTTATGTAGTTTTCTGTGTACAGGTCTTTTACCTCTTTGGTTAAGTTTATTCCTAGGTATTTTATTTTTCTTGTTGCTATGGTAAATGGGATTTTTCTTTCAATTTCTATCTCTGAGTTTTTATTGTTGGTGTATAAAAATGCCTTCGATTTCTTAATATTGACTTTGTATCCTGCTATTTTGCCGAATTCACTTATTAGATTGAGTAGTTTTTTTGTGGAGTCTAAAGGATTTTCTATGTACACTATCATGTCATCTGAAAATAATGACAGTTTTACTTCCTCTTTTCCAATTTGGATGCCTTTTATTTCTCTTTCTTGTCTGATTGCTGTGGCTAGAACTTCCAAGACTATGTTGAATAGGAGTGGAGAGAGCGGACATCCTTGTCTTGTTCCTGATTTCAGGGGGAATGCTCTCAGTTTTTGCCCATTGAGTATGATGTTGGCTTCAGGTTTCTCATATATGGCCTTTATTATGTTGAGGTATGCTCCCTTTATTCCCATTTTGCTGAGAGTTTTTATCATAAATGGGTGTTGTACTTTATCAAATGCTTTTTCCGCATCTATTGATATGATCATGTGGTTTTTGTCTTTCATTTTGTTTATGTGGTGTATCACGTTTATTGATTTGCGAATATTAAACCATCCTTGCATCCCTGGGATGAATCCTACTTGATCGTGGTGTATGATCTTTCTAATGTGTTGCTGGATCCGGTTTGCCAATATTTTGTTGAGGATTTTAGCATCTATGTTCATCAGCGATATTGGTCTGTAGTTTTCTTTCTTTGTTGTGTCTTGACCTGGTTTTGGAATTAGGGTTATACTGGCTTCATAGAACGAGTTTGGGAGTCTTCCCTCTTCTTGTATCTTTTGGAATAGTCTGAGGAGGATAGGAGTTAGTTCTTTCCTAAATGTTTTGTAGAATTCACTTGTGAAGCCATCTGGTCCTGGGCTTTTGTGTGCTGGGAGTTCTTTGATTACTGCTTCAATTTCGCTAGCTGTTATTGGTCTATTCAGACTTTCTGCTTCTTCTTGATTCAGTTTGGGCAGACTATAGTTTTCCAGGAATCTGTCCATTTCCTCTAGGTTGTCAAATTTCTTGCCATACAGTTGTTCGTAATAATTTCTTATAATTCTTTGTATTTCTGTGGTATCAGTTGTGATTTCTCCTCTTTCATTTCTGATTTTATTTATTTGGGTTCTCTCTCTTTTTTTCTTGATGAGCCTGCTTAAAGGCTTGTCAATTTTGTTTATCTTTTCAAAGAACCAGCTCCTACTCTTGTTGATCTTTTGAATTGTTACTTTAGACTCTATGTCATTTAATTCTGCTCTGATCTTGATGATTTCCTTCCTTCTACTTGATCTGGGTTTTGCTTGTTGTTCTTCCTCTAGTTCTTGTAGCTGTAGGGTTAAATTTTTTATTAGAGATTCTTCTAGCTTTTTTAGGTAGGCTTGTATTGCTATGAACTTTCCTTTTAAGACTGCTTTCGCTGTATCCCATAGGTTTTGGGTTGTTGTGTGTTCATTATCATTGGTTTCCAGGAACTTTTTCATTTCTTCCTTGATGTCATTGTTAACCCATTCATTATTTAATAGCATGTTATTCATTCTCCATGAGTTTGAATGTTTTTGAGTTTTTTCCTTGAGGTTGATTTCCAATTTTAAGGCATTGTGATCTGAGAAGATGCTTGATATAATTTCAATTTTCTTGAATTTATTGAGGCTTGTTTTGTGTCCTACCATGTGGTCTATCTTTGAAAATGTTCCATGTGCACTTGAGAAATATGTATATTTTGCTTCTTTGGGGTGTAAACTTCTATATATATCGACTAAGTCCATTTGATCTAAAGTGTTGTTCAGTGCCTCAATATCTTTGGTGTTTCTTTGCTTTGAAGATCTGTCCATTGTTGACAATGGGGTGTTAAAGTCCCCTACGATGAGTGTGTTGCTGCCTATATCTTTCTTGGAGTCTTTCAAAATTTTCCTTACATATTTGGGTGCTCCTAAGTTGGGTGCATATATATTTATAAGGGTTATATCTTCTTGATGGATTTTTCCCTTAAGTATTATGAAATGCCCTTCTTTGTCTCTTTTTATGGACTTTGCTGTGAAATCTGTTTTGTCTGATATAAGTATTGCTACCCCGGCTTTTTTTTCATGTCCATTTGCTTGGAATACATTTTTCCATCCCTTTACTTTCAGTCTGTGTAGATCTTTTGTTCTAAGGTGGGTCTCTTGTAGACAGCATATATGTGGGTCATTCTTTCTAATCCATTCAGCTACCCTATGTCTTTTAATTGGAGCGTTTAATCCATTTACGTTTAAGGTTATTACTGATAAGTACTTATTCATTGTCATTTTCCCCCTTTGTACTCGTGTTCTTCTCTGTTTCTCTCTGTTTCTTTATCTTTTTAGAGCAGACCCTTTAGCATCTCTTGCATTGCTGGTTTGGTGGAGATGTATTCTTTTAGTCTTCCTTTGTCTGAGAAACTCCTTATTTCGCCTTCCATTTTGAATGAGAGCCTTGCTGGGTAGAGTATTCTTGGTTGTAGGCCTTTGTTTTTCATTGCTTGGAATATTTTTTGCCATTCCCTTCTTGCTTGTAGTGTTTCTGCTGAGAAATCTGAGGATAGCCTTATTGGAGCTCCCTTGTATGTTATTAGTTGTTTCCCTCTTGCTGCTTTTAGGATTCTCTCTTTGTCTTTGGATGTTGTCATTTTAATTATGATGTGTCTTGAGGTGGGCCTGTTGGGGTTCATCTTCATTGGGACCCTCTGTGCCTCCTGGATTTGCGTGACTCTTTCTCTCCTCATGTGAGGGAAGTTTTCTGTCATTAGTTTTTCAAAGAGGTTTTCTATCCCTTGCTCTTCTTCTTCTCCTTCTGGAATTCCAATGATACGGATATTGTTACGTTTCATGTTGTCCTGCAGCTGTCTTAGAACCTCTTCAGTCTTGTTCAGTCTTTTTTCATTTTGTTGCATTGTCTGGGAGTTTTTGTGTACGTTGTCCTCCAGCTCGCTGATCCGATCTTCTGCTTCCTCTAGCCTGCTTTTAATTCCTTCTACTGTGTTCTTCAATTCAGAGATCGTATTCTTCATTTCCTCCTGGCTCTTATTGAGAGCTTCCATGTCCTTTTTGATGCTGGTATAATTCTCAGTAAGTTCCTTATAGTTCTTCTGGAGTTCACTGTAGTTTTTCTGGAGTTCTTTGTAGTTTCCGCTGAGCTCATTGAGCTTCTCCATAATCCATGTTTTAAATTCTGTATCTGATATGTTGCTCCCCTCTATTTCATTTAGCACTCTTTCTGGGGATTCTACCTTTCCTTTTGATGGGGGGTTGTTTCTCTGTCTCCCCATTTTTGTGATTCCTTTTGTTTGTTGGTGCTTCTTAGAATGATCAGTTCTTCCTGGATCTGCCTCTGGTAGTGTCAGATCATGTACCAGACTGGCCCTAGGCAGCCTGTTGGAGACTTCCAGGGATCTACTGCCTTTGTCTCTCTTCTTTAGTTGTTACTATACTCAATCTGTGATCAGCCGTCAGGCTTAAGGACCGTGGGTGTGGCAACTTAATTCCTGTAGGCAGGGCTTTTATTTCCCCTTAGTATGACACCATTTGGAGGGGGATGGTCTGTCTGCTGTACTGGGACTGAGTCAGCCCTGGCTGGTCCTGGGAGGGGGTTAGTGTAGCTTCCACTTACTCCTCCGCCCTCCTGGATCTCCGTCTGTGTTGTCCTTGATGATATTTCTTTAATCTGTCTGGTTGTATTTCAGCTACTTTTTGGTGGATCTTTTTCTCTGGTTAGTTGATTGAGAGTCACTCTGCCCACCTTGTCTTGAGATCTTTTGTGAAGGTGCTGCTAAAACATAATTACACAACCCAGGCAAGAAACCCACACCCTCCAATGTCTCCCCCAAATACAATCCCACTATAGGCTGCAAATGAGCCCGTGTTAATATACTTGTGGAGATACTGGGACTCTTATTTCGTAGGAGAAACAGAAAGGAGTTGTTTTAAATGAAGGAAGGGTAATTTTTGAGCTGGAAGTTGATAGAGTATTAATATTAGCAATTGGGATCAAGGTTATGTAAGAGAGCAATTAACACTTACACTGTCTGTTTGAAAAGGAGGGGAGGGTTACAGTGTGGAGAGAGAAAGTGGAAGTGTATAGTATTAGGATTATATAATCGGTATATACTATATGATTAGCGTGGGAGGTAGGGTAGACACAACAGACATCCAGGTAGACAGACAGCCAGAAATTGAAAGAGAGGGCTGGGGAGGTTAGAAGGTAGGAAATAGATTGAGAGAGAATTTTTTAAGGATAAAAATACAGAGTAGAAAATAGCAAGACAGGAAGGGAGAGAGGAAAGAGAGAGAGAAAGTAGAGAAGAGAAGGGTAGGAGAGAGAACAGAAGAAGAAGGGGAGGTAGAAGAGAGGGGACTGGATTAAAATTCTTTTTTAAATTATATGTTATAAAAAAGATTAGGAGATTAAAACATGATATAAAGTTGCAAGATAGAGAGAAAAGGTGAATATAGAGAGAGAGGAATAGGAGATAGGAAAGCAAGAGGATTTGGGAGGAAAAGAGCTCAGAGGAGGGAAGGAAATCAGGAGGAAGAGGAGATATTAGGGAGGGGAGGATTGAAGTTGAAGAGTTGGCAAAAGATAGGATGAAGGAGAGAACTACAAGAGGTAGGGAAAGAAGTGGGGGGGTGGGGTAGAAAAAGAGAAGGGGTAAGAATAGGAGAGTAAAGGGAGAGGGGGATAGATTAGAATTATAATTTGAATATTAAGAGATTAGAATATAAAGTGTAATAGGGAGAGAGAGAGATTATGTATAGGGAGAGAAGGAAAATAAGGACAAGAGATGAAAGAAAAATGAATGTAGACTGAAGGGGGACAAAATAAAGAAAGAAATTTAATAAAGTTGAAGGTGAGTAGCGCAGAGAAAGGAGAGGGTGAGAAAGGGAGAGAACTTAAAATTATAAAATTAACTGAGAATAGGATGCAGGGGAGAATGCTAAGGGGAGAGAAGGGGGGAAAGGGAGGGGAGAAAAGGAGTGAGAATAAGAAGGGACTGACGGTAGGGGTAGTTAGAGAGAGAGTGAGAGATAAAAGAATGAGGATTTTAACTCAATTCAACTTTTATGCACAGTCTCTGGGTGTTTTTGGTTTGTTTGTTTTTTGGTTTTTCCTTGCTTCCTTCCTGAGTCTGCTCCTATTCAAAATTCCATGAGTTTCAAATCTTTTCTGGTTGGTTGGCTGGCTGTGGGAGGGTTCTGCTTGATTCTGGGGTTGCTAGTCTTTTTTTCGTGGGCCTACCACCGCTCTGCTGTGAGCTGCCTTTAGTTGTCCCCTCCTGAGGCAGCCTCAGCCCTCCTCAGGCTTGTCCAGCTACTCCTTCCCTCTGTTGGTCCAGCCTGTGCCTGCCAGCAATCCCCGCCCTGCCTCGGGTCCTGTCTCTATTCCCAGGCTACAGCTTCTACTCTCTTTCCTGTCTATATGCCTGCACACCCCACCTCTCTCCCTGTCTCAAGATCATCCTTTTGTTCTGCAGGACTCTGGCACAGTCGGTCAAAGTGCCGGGCCCAGTGGCCCTTTCCTGCCCAGGGCCTCTCCCCTAGTCTGGAGCTTTGCAGTGGTTTTCCTGCCTGTGCTCTTCTCCTTGCCCCAAAACTTTCTCTATTCCGAGCTACCGCTTCCGCTGGCTTCCCTGTCTATCGGCCTGCGCGCTCTATCTTTCTTCCTGCCACAGCACCGTCCCTTTGTTCTGTGGGACTCTAGTGTGGTCGGTCAGCGCAGCACTCTCCTTCACCGGAGCTCTCTGCCGGTCTGGAGCTTCGCAGCAGCCCTTCCCTGCGGGCCCTTCTCCTTGCCCTAAAACCGTCTCCCCTCCAGAACCTCCACCTCCGCCCTCTTCCCTACTTACACACCCTGCGCATCCTATTTCTCTCTTAGCCCCAAACCTGCCTTTTGTTCTGTGGGATTCTAGCGCGACTAAAGAGCAAACACTGATTTCAAGAACACAGTTCTCCCCCGGTCCGGAGTTCCGAAACAGCTTTTCTGTGCGGCCCGTCTCCTAGCCCCAAAACTGCTCCTTTGTTCTGTAGGGCCCTAGCACAAGTGCTGGGTGCGCCCGGGATGCCGAGCTTTCCGTCGGAGGTTGCAGCTGAGGATGTTTCTCTCTAGACTCAGGTCACACAGTTTCTCCCAGTCCTGGTTGTTCACTGTTCTCTCACTCCTCTGGCTTTTTCGGCCAAATCCTCTCCCTAACTCCCTACAAGAATTCACTCCCGGCTAGTGAGCTCTCCGGCTTGATACTGCAAATGCACGGAGTCTCAGAATGACTCAGCCTGCAGTTTGTGATAAACCCCTCCACCCCCCTCCATGCTGCTCCCACGATCTCTTCCCCATTCACGTTATCAGATATTCCCACTCACTCAGTCATTCCTCCCCGAGTTTGTTCCTCCTGGATTGTCTCCTTAACAGGAGCGAGCTGAGAACACTGTTCCTACTCCGCGGCCATCTTGGTCCCCCCAAGATTCTTTGTAATCTTGTAAAGAACAATGGGCGAAGGTCTCAAGCTCCTCTAGCTGCTTCAAGCTGGACATGGTCGTCGTCCTATCTACCCTTGGGTCCAGAAATCCCTATTAATAGTGGGGGTGTGGAGGGGAGGGTGACCCTCCCACATGGGGAAGGATCGTGCAGACTCCAGGTCAGTTGGCGGTCTCCGGACAATGGTGTGCTTGGTTTAACAGGCTGGCATCCTTGTTGTGTTCTGGAGGCAGCAGATTTGGCAAAAAAGGGTTAAAAGACATCATTCAATCCATAACTACTAGATGACAAAAGGCAGGGATTACATTTTCAATGTTCCACATTAGGGAAAAAAAAAAAAAAGAAAAAAAGGGTTTCTTTGGAGGAAGGTGTGCTAGGCACATTTCACCTGTCCAAAACCCTTTTGCCCATTATGCTTAGTTTGGGCTGAGGGAAATAGTTTAGGTTTCCTCCCTCTCAGACCTCTGGGTCCTTTCTGTCCAAGCCATTAGGATAGAAAAGAGAAACCAGTTTTAAAGTGAAGCCCACAGACCACCCTATTCTTCACCAACCCAGCCATTTAGTTCAGCCAAACCATTGAGTCTCAGAAGGCAGTGCTGCAGAGAGGATTAAGTGAGGCTTATACGTACAGACAATCAATCAAGTAATGCGGTCATAGGCTTATGCCCTTTGAAAACAGAAAACACATGTTAATTTATGTAACATAACCCACAAACAAGTCTCTAAATCTGTAAAACTGTCTTATTGGGAAGACATCCAGTTGCAAGGCACTTGAGATTCTACTTGCCTGCAACTTGAATATCTTTGATGATATCACAGACATGATTTAATTTTCAAGTGAAACCATATTTTAAATGAAAAGAAGTACCATATTTCTTAATGGGAGTTGTCACTTGTTATAATGTATGTGTATTATATACATATCTACATACAATGAGGTCTGTCCAGAAAGTACCCAGCCACTTACTATGAAAAAGTCACTTATTGAAGAAGATACAAGAAACATTGTACACAGGACAATGACACTTCGGTTCTCTTCAAAGTAGTCACCTTTGGACCTCACAGAGTTTTCTCAGCATCATTAGCAACTGTAGCATAATGTTCCTTCTGCTCTGGTAACAGAAGTTGTGCAATGACTTTTGCCACAACATGTTTCATGCCAAGATCCTACATTAAAATCTTGGACACAGCAGTTTTTTGAATCCCCTGGTCAGTTTCTAGTTCTCACACTGTCAGTCACCAATCTTTGTTGATTGCAGCCTGTACACATTCAATGTTCTCAGGTGTTCTTCTTGTTGCAGGCCTTCATTTGTGTTACACTTTTATTTTTGCTACACTCATTGTACTATCCCTGAAAGCCTTCTGAATCATCTGAAAAGTTTCCATGGAGGAATGTTCAAGCTTAATGCAAATTTGATGCAGAGCTGTTGTTCTACTCACTTAGTCATTTGAACATGATGACCACACAGTACACACTCACTCAAAGCCATCTACCACCCCCACTGACTGGTACAGTGAAGTTGCCATTGTTCATGCATGTGCATCCCAGCCCACTCTCCTTGACTGCCAGGTTACAGTGATGTCATGCAAACCATTCTCATTATATTAAGAATGGCTGGACTTTTTCCAGACATACCTCATATGTACATATTTAAGAAACTTAGTTTGCAAGGATTTAAAACAACCAATAACGATTATACTATAGAGCAATAACCTTTTTGTAGAACTTTCTAGTATGCCTTCATAAGCTCATTGATTATTCATTGTCTTTCATTTCCATTAGAGTGTGAATAATACAGGTGCCTCAGGTGGCTTCATTCACTTTTTAGTTAGGAATCAATCAAGGATTCAGCAATTGACTCTAGCATTCTGATTCTTTCTTATTATCTGGGAGATGTTTTCTCACTCGGTCTCTTTACATGCTCTTTCAGGAGTACAGCATCAGAATATTGATAGTTGTCACTCATTTGTTGTACAAACAGCAATAATAATAATAATAATAATAGTAACTTGATATTGTCAATATTATTGAGTTAAGCATAATATTAGAAATATTATTTTAGGCCTTAATATATGTTAGACATATTTATGATTATTTTACTTCATTCAACTTGTTTACTCTTCAGGGCCATTTACTGAATTAGACATTATTATTACTATACCCATTTTACAGATGAAAAATTTGAAATACAGAAATATTTAATACCTGTGAGAAGATCATATACAAATAATAACTGGATTTAATATATCCCTTTAGAACTTTTAAATAATGTTTGTAACTTTGAAGAATTAAGGATACTACTGACTTGTAAGCTTACTACAAGTTACCTGCAATTTTTACAGTATCAAAACCATATAAACAATACTTAATACAATAATTTGCATAAAAATATTGAAATACTTGTAAAAACTACTTGTAGTACTTCTTCCACAAGTAAACAATGAGTTTATTTTTAGCCTTTTCCTTATATTGCTGTGACTTGAGGTTTATTAGTGGGTGGGTGGCACTTGTCTTTCTTATGCAAATACCAAGGAGGCACCCTGGGCCTTGGTTTAGATGTCATAAAGCCAGCCATCTAAGAGCCTTCTCTATTTGCCAAACACTTACTTTGATTATAGTTTTTTATGATGTTTTTATTGTTCCTCTGAAGATTCCCTAACCCTTTTTATTTTCCTTCACTATGAAGTCACACATAGAGATACAGAATGGAAGACTTTTACTTACATAGGTTTTGAGAAGAATTTTCTGTATTAAAATCTATCAATTTATTCTGATAATGGCAAAGGTTTCTAAAGTAGGCTCCATTTTTTAACACATGAATAGTTCTTTAAAACATAGGTCACCTTTAAGAGTTATGTAATGATGAAAGTAAGAAAAACTTGAACTCAATTTCTAGCCACACAAATTACCATATGGATGATTTGGTTAAATGTTTAATCTTAACCTTACAAGCGTGGAATCATTACTATCTCCATTTTATTTATGCAGAAATTAAGGCTAAAATGTTAAGTAACTTTCTCCAAGTCCTCAGAATAATGGAGCAGAAATATAAACTCAGTTGTTTGATATCAAAATTCATGCTTTTAGCTACTACACAAAGAATTTGATGTTTCCTAACTCTCAGACCAATCTTCTTTCTACTACCACAGATCACTGAAAATATAGAGCAGCTACCTATCAGGACCCAACTAGAAACACATTATATGCATTGATATATGAACAAAGATGTAAACATCACATACATGTATCATTCAAGATTCATAATTGCATGCAACAGATACTGTAGAAGTAATTAAAGCTAAACTGTAATTTATTGAAAGAAGATAGAGCAAAATAGATGACAAATACCTACTAAAAAAAAGGCACACGGGGCAAGTGGTGCCACAATAAAGGTCA
This sequence comes from Furipterus horrens, assembly GCF_987537825.1. Classification (NCBI taxonomy): domain Eukaryota; kingdom Metazoa; phylum Chordata; class Mammalia; order Chiroptera; family Furipteridae; genus Furipterus; species Furipterus horrens. The sequence goes on along the minus strand of NW_028327176.1, from coordinate 79,449,081 downwards.
TACAGCAGGAACAACTTACTTCAGATGTAGCAAACGGTAACACCTGCTTTGTCATGGCAGAATATCCCAGCCACTGCATGCTGCACAATAAATGAATGTTAAACTCAAGATTAAAAGTTCTAAGAGATGTATAAGTGCCCAAGGATGAATCAATTGACTGCATTCTACCTTCCAAGGTGTAGGAAAAGAATGTTAGTGTCCCTGGTGGGACATGGACTATTCTTCCAATTAAAACTTTTATTGAACATATAAGTGAAACCAAAAAATATCTGTCTTTCTCTGTCTGACTTATTTCACATAGCATAACATACTCTAGGTCATTCAAGTTGTTTCAAATGTCAAGATCTCGTTCCTTTTTATTGCTGTGCAATATTCTATTGTATATATGTAGCACATCTTCTTTATCCAGTCATTTATTAACACCTAAGTTTGACTTACAAGTGGAATCTAAAAACAAGACAAAACAAAATAAACAAATGAACAAATAAAACAAAATAAAAACAGACTCATAAAAAAAGGGAATGAAAATATAGTCAATAACTCTGTGATAAGTTTGCATGGTGATAGATGGTTACTAAAATTAGTATGGTGAACACATTGTAAGGTATATAAATGTCAAATAACTATATTGTACACAGGAAACTCACATAATTTGTATATACAACTATACTTAAATCTAAATAAAATAATGGTTGGATTTTGGGGAGCCAAAGGGAACAAATTTCTACCAGAAATTACACATAAACAAGCATCCACTTAAGAATGTCTAGTAAAGTGCTTTTGGACATTAGCTGATACACTGATAGCGTTGCGTCCAGATTAGCAAAGGAGCATTGAATTTTTTGAGTGAAATAGAATGAAATTTGCTAACATGATATTTATAAAAATATAAAACTTGAGACAATTAATAGTTATAACAAAGGTGACAAAATTGAAATGTTGGAGCATTTAGTCAAAATTTATATGAATTGACATTTTATTTATAGATTTAGATTATATATTTAAGTAGGCCACTCTAGTTAAAGTAGTAATTTAAACTTTTTCGAAGCTTAGGATGGAAAAAGAGAGATAAAAATGCATTGTGCTGATCTCAGACTATTCTTATCTTTTTGATGCCTCACATGGGGTCTAAAAAATGAATAACCAAGATATTAGAGGATATTCTGATGTTGGATTATTGTTTGATTTTCTTTTGAGGGACAAAGGAACAGAGCACCTCTCTGTAGGTGAGACCAGGGTTTTCCTTGAAGCAAATCAAATTTTCCATATCAGTTATTATGAAAGGCCATAGGGAAGAGGCTTTGGACTTTAAGGAGATAAAAATCTTTTGTCTCTTGGGCTTGTAAAAATTGTCCCAGACACCATGGCATAAAGTCACTTATATTTATCTTTTTAACAAATTTATTGAGGTATAATTGACAAAATTAACTGCGCCTATTTAAAGTGACCATTTGATGAATTTTGATATATCTATACACCATTGAAAACATTACCACAATTAAGATAATGAACATATATATCATCTCCACAAGTTTCCATGTGGTCTTCGTAATTTATTCTAACCACCACCCCACCACCCCCATTACTCACGCATGGCTTCAGGAAACCATGATGTGCTTTTTTTCAATTGAATTACATTTGTTAGTTTTATACACACAAAATTATATAATATGCATTCTTTTTTTTTTCTGGCATCTTTCCTTAAGCATAATTTTTGTCAGTCATCTTTTGTGTATATCAATAAAAATATTTTATTTCTTTTTATTTCTGGGGTATATTCCATCTTATGTACATAGCATAATTATTTATTTATTTGTTTATGAACATTTTGATGATTGTTTCCATTTCTGGCTATTACAAATAAAGCTGTTATGAACAGCTGTGTACAATATTTTGTGTGAGTATATAAGCTACCCAGGAGGTGTGTAGTTGTTTCATTTAAGGGGTTTAAATTCAAGTCTTAAAAAACAATCAAATTATTTTCCCAAATGGTTGTACCATGTAATATTTTCACCACCAGTCTATGAAATGTCTATATTTACTCCAAAATTTTGTATTGCCAGCCCATGGTACATTTGTCATAACCAAGGAACTATATCAGCACATTATTATTAACTAACTACCACTTGTTCAGATTTCACTAGTTTTATTCTTAATATTCTTTTTCTTTCTTTTTTTAGGATCCCATTCAGGATACCACACTGGATTTGGGCTTTCTCCTTAGCTTTCTCTGGTCTGTGACAGTTTCTCAGAGTATCATTCACATATTTTGTAGGATTCCTTTCAATTTTGATTTGGCTGATATTTTTCTTGTGGTTCGACAGGTTATGGATTTGAGTGAGGAGGATCACAGAGGTGAACTGTCATTCTCAACACATCCTAAACAGAGTACATGCTATCAGATTGATGTATCACTGATGATATTAACCTTGATCTCCTGGCTGAGGTAGTGTAGTGGTTGCTGGGTCTCTCTATCATAAAGTTACTATCCCTCACTTCCTTACTCTATTTTTTGGAAGCAAGACACTAAAAGCAACACACACTTAAAATGTTGAGAATTAAGCTCCACCTCCTTTAGAGGGAGTATCTACATAAATTATTTGCACAAAAATTAGTTTCTTCTTTATTATTTATTTAGTCATTTATTTATATCAATATGTACTTGTGGGTATTATGGGTATTTGTTTTCTATTTTGTGTTGTAATCTAATTCTGTTATTTATATTGCTGCTCAAATTATTCTACCTTTGATCACTGGAAGCTATTTCAAATTAGTCTCTGCTGTTTTTGAAAAGCCCCTATCTTGTTTGTTTGTTTAAACACTTCATTTTATTTTAGAACTAGAGGATGCTCCAGAAACATGTGGTATATTACTAGCTTCAGCCTTTGAATTGACTATTTCTCCCTGCAGCCTGATTTCATTTATTAGGGAAATAAATGCATGGTTGTTACTGGAAGGTTATTGATTCTAGTCACTCTCATCAGAACATATATCTATATTGACTTATGTATACTTATAGTATACTTATAATAACTTATAATAATTTATAATAACCCTGGCTGGTTTAGCTCAGTGGATTGAGCGTCGGCCTGCGAGCTAAGTGTCGCTGGTTCGATCTTCCAGTCAGGGCACATCAGAGAAGGAAAACTCTGACTCCAAAAAAACCTCCGCTGCCTTGCGGCATACCTCTTCAGGGGAAAGGCTAAGGGAGTAAACCCCGACAGAAAATCCGGAGCCGGAGTCCCTAAGGCGGTTTGACGTTGTAGTCAACACCGGCAACTCCTGCGGCGCACCTGAAGCCAAGCTGTATTGACTCCGTCTTTCCCTTGGATCCTTCAGCTGCGAAGAGAGGGGGGGTCTGCTGCATGGGCAACAGCAGACCCTCCATATCACCCTGCCCAGGCTCTGTAGCTTCATCGCAAGATGTCGATTCAACACGGGAGGAGACAGATACCATGTCACTCCCGAGTCGGACTGCACAGCCATTCTCGGCGGTGCAGATAGACTCTTAAGAAGCTACACCATCGTCTCTCGAGACGGACGGCTGCCGATGATACTTATAATAATTTTTAACTAACCTATCCATGCCTATATTAAGCTAAATAAAAGTTCATACAATGTCTCTGACTTTAGAACAATACCATGTGATTTATTCTAGTCTTCCCCCTTGCTTACATATAATATCTCACTATTGAAACTGAGAATCTTGGTTCCCACCACTTGACATTCATATATTTATTTGTAAAGTCTCAGTATGCATGCACATTAGTTTCAGAATAGTTAACCTGTATCCCCAAAAGAACTAATTTTACCAACTAAAGTATAGAGCTATGTACAGTTGCACAACTTTTTCTCATATCCCTTTCAGTGAGATTATGTCATATGTTTGTAATACATTTAAATCATTCTGTCAGTCAGCATAATATCTTGAATTCTCCCTAACTTCTGTTTTTTAGTAGTAGTGGCATTTATTAATATTTACTCTTTGGGCAGTACATTCTTTGGGTTTTGACAAATGTATAGCATCAGAACCCTACTTTTCCATACAGTTTGTTTTTATGACCTCACCAAAATTGGCTATGCTTCCCCAAGTCAAATACTCCCTTCTCTCTAAATATCTGGAAAGCAATGATCTTTTTCTGTTTCTAGAGTTTGGCTTTCGCTAGAATATTATATTAATGGAATCAGATAGAATATGGCCTTTTCAATGTTGCTTCTTTTATATACAGCAGCAATTTTCAACTAGTATTCTGCAACAATTTTTAAGACATTCAATACCTAAGTAATTAGTCAGGGACACTGACCTCTTTTCCCTTATTGTCAAATAAAAAAGTAGCAATAACCAACACAACAAAAGTTGCCTGGTATAAATAAATCAAAACTATACCTATTTTCTTGTCAGATCAGCAGAAAATTCTTTTTTTTTTTTGGTGTGCCACAAAATTTTAGTAATTAGTTTATGTGTGCTAAAGATGAAAAAGGTTGAAAATTGCTGACTTAGAGAAATACTTTTAAGATTAATCTTTGTTGATGCATAAGTCAATAACTTTTATTGTTGGATAGTGTTCTATTATATGGATATTCATTTTTCTTATTTTTTGGAAACACAATTTGTTTATTCATATCTATTGAAGCACAACTTAGTTACTTCTAATTTGGGGCTATAAACTTTCACGTATAAGTTGTATATTTCTATTAATTTATAAATTTAATTTTATTTTTAAATTACAGTCAATATTCCATATTATGTCATATCAGTTTTAGGTGTACAACATAGTGGTTAGACAATTATATAATTTATAAAGTGATCACTTCAATAGTTCAAATACTCACCTGACACCATAGATAAATATAACAATATTATTCACCATATTCCCTATGCTGCATTGCAGTTCAAATTATGTATTTGTTTATTTGTTCACTCTCTTATCTTTAGCAACTAGAATAGGACCTAACAACATAGCAGATTCTCAATAAATTTTTTTAATATAAAAAAACAGTCATAGGATGTAAAGTTCAGCAGAAGGACATAAGTTTTTAAATCAGTTAGGTAATACCTAGGAGTATGACTGCTTAGTTGTATGACAAGACTAAGTTTAGCTTTGCAGGAAATTACCAAACTATTATATCTTTAAAAGTTTCTGTACCATTTTGCATTTGTGACAGCAATGATACTGTACATTCTCACCAGCAATTTGTATAGCCAAGATTATAAATGTTTGACATTTGAATAGTAGAATCTGATTGTTTTAATTTGTGGCTAGCCTTTTAATTTTGACAGTTACTCTGAGCATATAGTTCCACAACAATATAGTTTTAATTTGCACTTCCTTAAAGACTAATGATGTTGGGTATCGCTTTATGAGCTTTTATGCCACCTATAAGTCTTATTTGAGGGTGTGTCAAACCATGTCTTTACTATTACTTTAATTATATATTAGCATTACCATTTATCCCTCTTATACTCTCTTCTACCTCCATTCACCCTCTCCCCTGCCACAGCAATCACCACACTGTTGTCCATGTCCATGAGTCCTTTTTCTTTCTTCCTTGATCCCTCCACCCCTTAACCTTTTGCCCCAGAATAGTCAGCCAGCTCTCTATGAGTCTCTATTTTGCTTGTTAGTTCAGTTTGCTCATTAGATTCCACATATGAGTGAAATCATGCTATTTTTCTTTATTGAATGGCTTATTTCCATTAGCATAATGTTCTCCAGATTCATCCATGCAGTTCCAAAGGGAAAAAAATTATTCTTTTTTATGGCTGAATATTATTCCATTGTGTAAATGCCCCATAGTTGTTTTATGCATTAACTTACTGATGGACACTTGGGCTGCTTCCAAATCTTGGCTATTGTAAATAATGTTGCAATGAATATAGGGGTGCTTATATTCTTTCAAATAAGTCTTTGGTTTTCTTTGCATATATTTCCTGAAATGTGAACACAGGGTTAAAAGGCAGATCTATTTTTAATTTTTAGGGAAACTTCATACTGTTTTATACATTGCTTGCACTACTTTGCATTATCACCAACAGTGCACAAGGCTTCCCTTTTCTCCACATCCTTGCCAGCACTTGTTGTTTGTTAATTTATTGATGATAGTCATTCTGACAGGTGTGAGGTAATATCACATTGTGGTTTCAATAGCATTTATCTGATGATTAGTGACAGTGAATATCTTTTCATATGGCTAAGCCATCTGTATGTCCTCCTTAGAGAGGTATCTATTCAACTTCTTTTCCATTTTTAATTGGATTGTTTGTTTTATTGGTGTTGAGTTTTGTAATTTTATAAATTTTGAATATTAACTTTTTATCACATGTATTGGTGAATATGTTCTCCCATTCCGTGGGTTGTCTTTTTATTTTGTTGATAGTTTCCTTTGCTGTATAAATATTTTTTTAGTTTGGTTTTATTCCATTTGTTTAGTTTTTCCTTTTGTTTTCCTTGCCTGCAGTGATATATCGATAAAATATTGCTACAAGCAATGTCCAAGATTTACTGCCTATGTTTTCTTCTAGGATTTTTATGATTTCTGGTCTAATATTTATGCTTTTAATCCATTTTGAATTTATTCCTGTGTGTGGTGTAAGAGGATGGTCTAGTTTCATTTTTATAAGTGTATTTGTTCAATTTTCCCAACATCATTTATTGCATAAACTCTTTAATCCATTGAATGTGCTTACTCATTTTGTCAAATATTAATTGATTATAAAGGTGTGAGTTTACTTCTAGGATTTCTGTTCTGTTCCATTGATCTATGTGTCTGTTTTTTTCAGCACCAGGCTGTTTTGATTATTATGGCCTTAGAAAATAGCTTGAAATTAGATACCATGTTTTCCTCCAATTTTGTTCATCTTTCTCAAGATTGTTGTTGCTATTTGGACCTTTTGTGGTTTCATATAAATTTTTGACATATTTGTTCTAGTTCTGTAAAATATGTCTTGGAATCTTGATAGGAATTGCACTGGATCTATAGATTTATTTGGGTAACATGGACATTTTAATTATGTTAATTATTCCTATCTGGGAGCACAGTATGTATTTCTGTGTATTTGTATCTTCTTAAATTTCTTTCTTCGGCATCTTATAATTTTCTGAGTACAGGACTTTTACATCCTTGGTTTAGTTTATTCCTAGACATTTAATCCTTTTTGAAGCAATCATAACTGCTTCAAAAGAGCTGGGAATGGGTTGTATGTAAGCTAGTCTTTGTACATATTTAACTCTGGTATACATGGACATTTATGAAGTTCTTTAGAAGTTAAAACCAAGGATGTACTACTCTGTTGAAAAGAGAAGATCCATCCCACTATTGTACAGCCTAATTAGGAGAAAGCAATGTCCCTAACCCATGTAAAAGAGCCCTGAAGTGGTAATAATTGAGAACAAGTAGTTTATCCCAGGGGAGGAAATGGGCATAATGTTTTTGTAAAAACATGATTAGAGGATTGTATCAGTGTAACTTTCACATCTTGTACTTCATGGCACTAAAACAATTACTCAGTGAACAGAACTGGAATACAACATGACTGTAGGTTGTCAAGACTATTGCCATATCTACTACAAGGAGGAAGGAAGAAAAAATCAAAACTCAGCAAAATACTTTTGACACAGTTGTCCAATTAAAAGATAGATTGTGTTTTCTTGAGATGATGGCAGTTGAGGTGGAAAGAAGTGGATAGAACCAATGTGTTTTAAAGATTTAGAAAACTTAAAACTAAAAAACTGAGATGAAAGGAACCTAAGAAGGGAAAACAAACTGGAATTACAACTAAAATACAGAGCCATCAATCTGAATAACCAACTGAATTTTTGCTGAAGTGTTATAATGAAGGATACAGAAGAAGCCACATTGAGACTAGTAGGAAGGGTGGAGATGTGAAAAGGGCTGGCCATGCTCTCACAGGCACTGGTTGAAATTTCAAAGAGATACCTAAGTTGAGGGGGTTCCTTCTGAGAAGCATGAGGTCTTGACCTCAAGCTGAGCTCCCTAGCTCAGAGCTAGAAAGAAGCACTTATATAACATTTGGCTTTAAAAGTGAGCTCAGATTCTGCCTGCCAGAGAGAGATAAGAGTCTGCTAGAGACACGGTACCCTCTTATAGAGCCAACGCATAATGTTTTGTTCATTGCAAATCACCCTGGGCTCCTTTAGAGGACAGATGGAACAGACTAGAGTTCCATGAGGAGAGACTGGTCATTGTGGGTCAGGGAATAAAGCTGAAGGGACAGCCATCAGGATGACTGTGCTAAGTTACTCTTTCACATTGCAGACACTATAATTTTTAGGTAGAACACTTTCCTCCCCTCAACATCAGTCCAGGGGAATATAACAATCCTATCCTCTGGACTCCCTGTTTTCCTAACCTGGGGGACTTGTGCACTGCTGAGAAGTCAACTGTCTGGGTCATGGTGTATAGGTCTAGGCAGACTCAGAGGGTGTCAGTGACTGAACTGTGTGGCTTTGAGAAGGGGGTCACTCAGAAAGGGAAAGTAGGAAAAAATACCATTTATAATTGCATGAAAAAATATATAAAACATCTAATAAATTTAACCAAGGATGTAAAAGACCTTTACTTGGAAAATTATAAGACAGCAAGTGAGAAATTGAAGATACAAATAAGTGGAAGCATATGCCATGTTCATGAATAAGATGAATTAACATCATTTCATTTTTCATACCACGCAAAGCAATCTATAGGTTCAACACTATTCTTATCAAGGTACCAATGACATATTTCACAGGACTAAAACAAAAATTCCAAAAATGCATGTGGAATAATAAGACATAAAATAGCCATAATAATCTTGAGAAAAAAAGAACAAACTTAGAGAAATAATGCTACCTGATGTCAAACTATACTATAAGGCCACAGTAACCAAAACAGCATGGTAATGGCATGACAGGCATATAGAGCAATAGAAAAGAATAGAGAGGCCAGAAACAAACCTATGCTTTTATGGTAAATTAATATTTGACAAAGATTACAAGAACATACAATGGGGTGCAAGTAGTCTCTCCAATAAATGGTGTTGGAAAATTTGTACAAATACATGCAAAAAATGAAATTAGACTATTTTCTTACATCATACACAAGAATAAACTCAAGGCAGCTTAAAGACATAAAGGTATCGCTCAAATCCATAAAAATTCTATGAGAAAATATAGGCAGTAACACCAGAACATTTATTGTAGTAATATTTTCTGTTATATCTCATTGGGCAAGGAAAACAAGAAAAAAAATAAACAAATGGGTCTATATCAAACTAAAATGTCTTTGTACAGCCAGGGAATCTATCAACAAAATGTAAAGACAACCCACAAAACAAGAAAACACATTTGCCAATGATATGTCTGATAAGGGGTTAATATCCAAAATTTATAAAAAAATATACACAACTCAACATTGGGAAAAACATCCAATTAAAAATGGGTAAAGAATCTGAAAAGACACTTCTCCAAAGAGGACATACAGATGGCCAGTAGACATATGAAAAGATTTTCAATGTCACTAATCATCAGAGAAGTACAAATTGAAACCACAATGAGATATCACCTCAAACCTGTCAGAATGGCTGTCATCAATAAATTCATAAACAAGTGCTGGTGAGAATGTGGAGAAAAGGAAACCCTTGTATAATGTTGGTGGGAATGTATACTGGTACAGCCACTCTGAAAAGCAATACAGAGTTGCCTCAAAAAATTAAAAGTGAAACTGCCTTATGACCCAGTGATTTTATATCTGGGAGTATATTGTAAAAACCAGAAACACTAATTTGAAAGAATATAAGCACCACTCTGTTAACTGCAACATTATTTACAATAGCCAAGAATTAGAAGCAACCCAAGTGCCCAGCAGTAAATGGGTGGATAAAAAAAGCTATGGTGAAGTTCACAATATACTAGTACTTCACCATAAAAAAGAAGAAAATGTTAACTTTTGAGACAGCACAGATATACCTGAAGATTATTATGCTAAGTGAAATAAGCCAGTTAGAGAAATACAAACACCTAAGATTTTTTACTTATATGTGGAATCTATTGAATAAGGTAAACAAACAAAATAGTAATAGACTCATAGATACAGAGAACAGATAGCCAGCTGTCAGAAGATGAGGGTTTGGGCAGCTAGGTGAAAAAGGTGAAAGTATTAAGGCAAAAAAACAAAGACAGACAATAGTATAGTGAATAGCAGAGGGATAGAAGATTAGGGGAAGTAGAAGAGTCTAAAAGGAGGATGAAAGAGACATCTATAATGAAAATGATGTATTATAGAATTGTACAACTGAAATCTATGTAATTTTTATTTAAAATATCTTCCCAATAAATAAATAAATGAAATATAAGAACCACAGTGGATTTTATAGAGAAAAAAAATATTATTAACATGAAGAGATATTTTCATATTCTCCCAATTCGTGCTGCTTAAAGAACTTTCTTTCAATAATTGCATTGCAAAGGCAATTTTGAAGAAAAGGAAATATAAATATGAACAAACTAAATATCCTTGCTTCACCATAATGAGAATTACTGTGTTAAAAATGCTTGATATTTATTTTATTTAAATTAGAAAGCTTAAAAATAGGCTATCCATATATGTTTTTAAAATGTCAAGTGCGAAAGATGGCAGCGGAGTAGGTAGCCATGTTGTCTGCTTGCTCCCATCTCAGAAGGACTTGGAATACAAAAATGGAGAGGAGTGAGTGAGTACAGATTTCAGACAGTGTGAACAGGGAAGGGAGAGTGGAAGTGGCATGAAGGAGTGTTGAAAGTTCCGTCGTGCTCTCCAGGCTGAGTCATTGGGCCTACCAGACTGGGGCCTCTGCTGTACGGCCCCAAAAGGGGAAGCTGTTGACCAGCTCATTAGCTGGGATCTGCTTGGAGGCTTCCCCCTGCCAAGGACGCACCAATGAGCAAAGTCGCGGAGGGAGTCAGTGAGAAGGTTTGCTTGAAACAGCTGGAGGCATGGGAAGACAGCGAACAGCCCGGACTGTGAGGACCTGTATGAACTGAATCTAGGTGGGGTCTTCCTTGGGCTGGCAACCCTCAGCTGACAACTCTGCACTCCAAGTGCTTGCACCAGAGCTCCACCAAACAAAGGGGCAGAACTGAACCAGGGAGAGGGGCCCATATGGGAAAGCTGCAGTGGAACTGCAGACTCGGTAAGGACCCCAGGCAGGCAGGTGGTGCACACAGGCAGTGCGCACAGGCGTCACACAGAGGTGTTGCGCGCAGGCATACAGGCAGGAACGCAAGCTGGTGCTACAGTTTGGAGGCAACACAGAGACTTTTTTGGAGGAACAGAGACAGCACTTGAGGCTGGGCAGAGACTATATAGGCATGTGCACGCTGGTCCACCAGCAGAACAGTGTTGCTAGACCAGCCTGAGGAGGGCTGAGGATGCCACAGGACCAGGAGGAAGGGGACTCAAGTAAGTGTGGCTCACAGCAGAGCAGTGGTGAGCCTACAAGTGAAAGACTAGCAACCACAGAATCAAGCTGGATCCTCTCAAAGCCAGCTAGCCAGAAAATATTTGAAACCCATGGAATTTTGACCAGGGAAGGATCCAGAAAAATAAGAAAATGCCCAAAGGTTGTACTGGGGAAAAACTCTTTTTTTAATCTGTTTACAACATTCTCTCCCTCCTATTCTTCTTATTTAATTTTTGTTTGCTTGTTTGTTTATCTGTTTTGTTTATCTTCTCTCTCACACTAAACATATGGCATATAACTACTATGTAAACCTAATACTATACACTTCCACATTCTCACTTCATTCTGCATTCTTTCCTCCCTTTTTCAACACACAGTGTAAATAATACTTACTATCTCACATAGACTTGCCCCTACTTGCCCCTATTATTATTCTATCATCTTCCCTCTCAAAAATCATCTTTCTTTCATTTAAAAGAACATTTATCTGTTCCTCCTATAGTATAATAGCCTTAATTTCTCTACATTTATATTAATACTGTCTCATTTGTTGCTGATATTGAGATTTTGGTGGGGGATATTTTTGAGGGTGTGAGTTTCTTCCCTGGGTTGTGTGTTTATGATTTAACAGCATATGAACAAAAGAACTCAAGAGAATGTGGACAGAGTGACTCTCAATCAATGAGCCAGGAGAAAGGATCCACCAAAGAGTAACTGAAATACAACCAGACAGCTTAAATAAATGGCATAAAGGGCATCCCAAGACCATCAGGCTCAGGAGATCAAAGAGACTGCACCATAGAACCCCCATACCACAAAGGCAAGAAATCAAAGCAGAGAAATCTAATAAACAAAACAAATAAGAAGAATCCAACATGGGGAGACAAAGAAACAACCTCCCAATGAAGGAAAAGAGGAATCCACAGAAAGAGAACTAGATGAAACAGAGGTAAGCAAACTATCAGACATGGACTTCAAAAGAATGGTTATAAGGAAGCTCAATGAACTTGAAAAACTCAAAGAAAACTACAACGAACTCCAGGGGAATTACAAAAACTACAGGGAAACTACAAAGAATTGCAGGGAAGCTACAAGAAACATACAGAGAACTACACCAGCATAAAAAAGGACATAGAAACTATCAATAAGAACCAGGAAGAGATGAAGAATATAGTCTCTCAACTGAAAAACACAGTAGAATCAATCAAAAGCAGACTAAATAAAGCAGAGGATCAGATCAATGAGTTAAAGGACAATGTAGAAAAAATGCCCAGACAATATAACAAAATTAAAAAAGATTGTAAAAGAATGAAGAGGGTTTAAGAGAAATCCAGGACAACATGAAATTAAACAACATTAGAATCATAGGGACACAAGAAGGAGAAGAAGAGGAGCAAGGGATAGAAAACCTGATTGAAAAAGTGATGACAGAAAATTTTCTTAACTTGATGAGAGAAAAAGTCATGCAACTCCAGGAAGCACAAAGGGTCCCAATGAAGATGAATCCAAAAAGGCCCACTCCAAGGCATATCGTAATAAAAATGGCAACGTTCAAAGACAAAGTGAGAATCCTAAGAGCAACAAGAGAAGAAGAACAAATAACATACAAGGGAGCTCCAATACAGCTATCAACTGATTTCTCAACAGAAACACTACAAGCCAGAATGGAATGGCAAAAAAATATTTCCAGCAATGAAAAACAAAGACCTACAACCAAGACTACTTTACCCAGAAAGGCTCTCATTCAAAATGGAAGGTGAAATAAGGAGTTTCTCATACAAAGGAAAACTAAAAAAATCCATCTCCACCAAACCAGCATTGCAAAAGATGCTAAAGGGAATGCTTTAAGGAAAAGAAGAAGAGAGGGAGAGGAACACAGGTACAAAAGAAAGTGAATACATACCTGTCAATAATAACCATAAATGTAAATGGATTAAATGCTCCAATCAAAAGACAAATGATAGTGGAATGGATATGAAACATGACCCACAATATGCTGTCTACAAGATACACACCTCAGAACAAGAGATTTACACAGACTGAAAATGAAGGGATGAAAAAAGTGTTCCAAGCAAACGGACATGAAAAAAAAGATGGGGAACAATACTTATATCAGACAAAATGGATTTCACAGCAAAGGCCATAAAAGAGACAAAGAAGGACATTTCATAATACTTAAGGAAACAATCTATCAGAAAGATATAACCCTAGTAAACATATATGCACCCAATATAGTAGTACCCAAATATATAAGGAAAATATTAGAAGAATACAAGAAGGATATCAACAGAAACACACTCATAGTAGGGGACTTTAACACCCCATTATCAACAAAAGACATATCTTCAAAGCAAAGAAACAACAAGGATACGAGGCATTGAACAACACACTAAACCACATGGACTTAACTGATATATATATACAGACCTTTTCACCTCAAAGAATCAAAATATACATTCTTTACAAAGGCACATATGGGACATTTTCAAAGATATACCACATGATAGGACACAAAACAAGCCTCAAAATATTTTTAAAAAATTGAAATTTTATCAAGCATCTTCTCAGACCACCATGCCTTGAAACTAGAAATCAACCATAAGAAAAAAAATCAAAGACATCCAAACTCATGGAAAATGAGTAACATGCTATTAAATAATGAATGAGTTAACAATGACATCCTGGAAGAAATCAAGAAGTTTCTGGAAATGAGTGATAATGAACACACAACAGCCCAAAACCTGTGGGACACAGCAAAAGCAGTCTTGAGAGGAAAGTTCAGAGCAATACAGCCTACCTGAAAAAGATAGAAGAACCTCAAATAAAAAATCTAATCCTATAGCTACAAGAACTAGAACAACAAAAACAAACAAAGCCTACGGTGAGTAGAAGGGAGGAAATCATCAAGATTAGAGCAGAATTGAATGACATAGACTAAACAAACAATTCAAAAGATCAACAGATGTAGGAGCTGGTTTTTTTAAAAGATAAACAATATTGACAAGCCTTTAGCCAGGCTCATCAAGAAAAGAGAGAGGACTCAAATAAACAAAATCAGAAACAAAAGAGGAGAAATCATGACTGATCTCAGAGAAATACAAAAGATTGTAAGAAATTAATACAAACCTCTGTATAGCAAGAAACTTGACAACCTAGATGAAAATGGAAAAATTTCAAGAAACATATATCTTCCAAAACTGAATCAAGAATAAGTAGAAAGCCTCAACAAACTGATAACAAAGATGAAATTGAATCTCAAACTATTTCAAAAAGTCCAAGAACAAGGAAAACTCCCATATTCTTTCTATGAAGTCAGTATTACCCTAATTCAAAAATCAGGTCAAGAGACAACAAAAAAGAAAACTACATACCCATATCGCTGATGAACATAGATGCTAGATTCCTCAACAAAATATTGGCAAACGGGATTCAGCAACACATTAGAAAGATAATACACCACGATCAAGTGGGATTCATCCCAGGGATTCAAGGATGTTTTAATGTGCGCAAATCAATAAATATAATACACCACCTAAACAAAATGAAATACAAAAATTACATGATCATATCAATTAATGCAGAAAAAGCATTTGACAAAGTACAACATTCATCTATGATGAAAACAGCAAAATGGGAATAGAGGGAGCATACCTCAACATAATTAAGGCTAGTTATGAGAAACCTGAAGCCAACATCATACTCAATGGACAAAAACTGAAAGCATTCCCCCTGAGATCAGAAACGAGGCAAGGATGTCCATTATCTCCTCTCCTATTCAACATAGTGTTGGAGGTTCTAACCAAAGCAATCAGGCAAGAAAAAGAAGTAAAAGGCATCCAAATTGGGAAAGTGGAAATAAAACTGTCATTTTTGCAGATGACATGATAGTATACATAGAAAACCCTATAGACTTCACCCAAAAACTACTCAATATAATAAGTGAATTTGGCAAAATAGCAGGGTATGAAATAATATACAGAAATCTAAGGCATTTCTGCACACCAACAATAAAATATCAGGGACAGAAACAAAAAAGAAAAAACCATATACTAAAGCAACAAGAAAAATAAAGTACCTAGGAATAAACTTAACCAAAGAGATAAAAGACCTGTACTCTGAAAATTACATAACATAGAAGAAAGAAATTAAGGAAGATGCAAATAAATGGAAGCAAATACCATGTCCTTCGGTGGGAAGAATCAACATCATCAAAATGGTTATCCTACCCAAAGTAATTTAAAGATTCAACGCAATCCCTATTAAAATACCAATGACGTATTTTACAGACCTAGAACAAATACTTCAAAAATTTATATGGAACCAAAAAAGACCCCAAACAGCCAAAGCAATCTTGAGACAGAAAAACACAGCATGATGAATCACAATACCAGACATAAAACTATACTGCAAAGCTACTGTGATCAAAAAAGTCTGGTACTGGCATAAGAACAGACATACAGATCAATGAAACAGAATAGAGAACCCAGAAATAAACCCAGGCCTCTATGGTCAACTAATATTTGATAAAGGAGGAAGAAACATAAAATGGTGTGAGAAGAGCCTCTTTAACAAATGGTGCTGGAAGAACTGGATAGGGACGTGCAAAAAAATGAAACTAGACCACCAGCTTACACCACACACCAGAGAAAACTCAAGATGGACCAAAGACTTAAATGTTAGACGTGACACAATAAAAGTCCTAGAGGAAAACATAGGCAGGAAAATGTCAGATATCCCATGTAGCAATATTTTCACTGGTACATCTCCTAAGGCAAGGGAAATAAAGGAAAGAATAAACAAATGGGACTATATTAAACTAAAGTTTCTGCTCAGTAAAAGAAAACATTAGCAAGATGAAAAGGAAATCAACCACATGGGAAAACACATTTGCTAAGGATACCTCAGACAAGGATTTGATCTTCAAAATATATAGAGAACTTACACATCTCAACACGAAGAAGACAGCTCAATTAAAAAGTGGCCAAAGGACCTGAACAAATTCTTCTTCAAGGTGGATACACAGAGGGTCTATAGATATATGAAAAAATGTTCAACATTGACCCGTCCCGCAGGTCGAGCAACGAGGACCCTAGAGGGGGAGTGAGGATGAGAAAGGGGCAAGAGGCACAAAGAATGGAGACAAGACAGTGCTCTGATCAAGTCTCATTTATTCTTAGTCAAAACAGTATTCTTATAGCTCAGGAGAGGAGGAATTTTTCATTCGGTGGGAACGCAGCTGCAGCTTGGGCGTTATCTGGTAGATATGAGTTAAACCGCAGGACAACAATCCCAGGAACAGAAAGAGGGTCGTTGCCCTAGTAAGGAGTAAACAACTATTATGGGATGGTGAGGCCATGCCAAGCAGAACTTTAGGATGCCAGTTAGTAAGACTTCAGCTGAGGAACTTTTTAGTTCCCTACAGGTCCCCCTTTTTTATTTTATGTAAGCTGAGAGCCTCGCGGGGACTGCGCCTGTCTTAGGTCAGGAGATCACCACACGGAGCCAGCCTTACCTTACCTGTCATTGGTTATCTAAGGCAGCTTCTTTCTGTCCAGATAACTGTCTTAGGCGGCGGCTGGCAAGGCATGTGGTCTCCAGTTGCCCGTCATTGACTGTCCAGTCCAGCTCACCGAGGCATTAGTTACGTGTATGAGCATCATGGTAAGTTGCAGTCTCAGCTTGTTCTAATTTATGATAATGGACCTGTATTGGCTGCATTTTTATGGCATCTATTTGTTGCTTGATAAAGGCCATCACCTTATTGAAAATGAAAGGTCCTAAGGATAGCAGCAGGAGTAGCCCTAAGAGAGGTCCTAAAAGTGGGAGGAGATAGGGAAGGGCCCCATTAAGTCCGCTCCACAGGGGATTTTCGAAGAGTTCTCTTCTTCTTTTCACTAGGTCTTCCTGCAGCTTCTTTATTTTGTCTCGGACGATGCCCGATTTGTTAGCATAGAAGCAGCAACATTCCTGCAAAGCCAAGCATATTCCTCCCTGTTCTGCTGTTAGCAGGTCTAGTCCCCTCCTATTTTGGAGAACTACTTCAGCTAGGGAGTCTAACTGATCTTGGATGTCATTAATAGTGCTGGACAAAGCTTGAACATCATCGATTAGCTGATTAGAGAGCTTTGTGTAGGAGTGAACTGCAATTCCTAACCCTGTTGTCCCTGTAGCTAACGCTCCTGAAACGCCTAACCCTACTAGTAGGGGGATGAATGATACTGCTCTTTTGTGGCGACCTGCAATGTAGTCAAAACTGGGAATGGGAACAGGGTCATCTCCGGAAATTATATCTATGTCTGGCAATAAGGTAGCTAGGACGCATATTCCTGTCCAATTGTTGGGCAAGGATGAAAATGCTAAATTTCCTCCACAAACAAACACCTGCCCTTTGCCTGGGCAGAGGGAGCTGCCATGGTTCACTATGCTACTACAATTAGCAAATTCAACAAATCCAACATGAATATCAAAGCTATTATTTTGAGACTTACCTTGGAGGCAGAGGGAAGCAGGAAAATACATGGGCTGTACTCTAAAGGGCAAGCTGGGGCTACAATTTTGATGAGACTTATTAAAGGAGGCGATATTAGCAGGAATGGCTAAGGGCATAGGTGTGCCTAAAGTCATACATAGCCAGCAGTCTGCAGCTAGTTGGGGGTTGGAGATGATAAGGGCTCTGTGGGTGGCCGTCAAGATGTCAGTGGTCTGGGTATCTAGATCTATACCCCGTGGTTTAGGTAACGCCAGAGGGTGGTAATTGATTTTTGGATGCAGGTTTGTTATGAGGTGTTCTATTTGTTTTTGTACTGAGATTTCTCTTATTCTATCTTGAGGACCACCACCATCAGAAACATGTACAGGGGCCTTCTTATGCCAGCATACTGGCTTTCCAACAGTGCCTTGGCAAGAGGCCTGTAGATACTTAGTAGACCCAATTGGTGAAGGGTTGGACCCCCAGTCTCCTCGGCTAATAGCATTTTGCACTTTTTGCAGTATGGCAGTAAAATAAGTGACATTAGAGGAGATACATTCCTGTACTGACTCATAACAAGTAGAATGCATTTGATTATAGAAGGTGGTGCATTCCTTGGGACATGCTCCTGGTTTGCCATTGGTAGTGAGTATGATGGGAGGCTTATTTACACAATGCCACCTCGGTTTAGAAACCCCTGTATCAGTTACATCATATGCGAGGTAGGCCTTGTTGGTAGGCCGCTCCGATGTCAGAGCACAAGCGTATATAGCCGCTTAAATCAGTTTTCTTTTTGTATGGCCTAATAGCTGCCTGGCAGGCAGCATTTGCATTTTCGAAGGCCAATTGCTTGACAAAATCTGTGCCTGCATCGGCGCTGCCAAAAATCCTACCAGCTGCAGTAATGAGTCTATGGACAAAATCTGCAAAAGGCTCATCTGGTCCTTGTTTAATGTTAGTGAGAGAGGAGCTCATATCACCCTTAGTGGGGAGCCTCCTCCATGCTCTTGTACCTGCTGACTGAATTTGAGCAAAAAGTCCTGGATCATATTGCATTTGATTGTCACTAATTGCATAGTTGTCTTCTCCAATTAACATATCAAAATTCCACCCATTTTTTGCTTGTATATTGCGCTTAGCAGTATCCTTACAGATTTCTATATATTCTGATTTCCAGAGGAGATAGTCTCCTCCAGCTAGGGTCGCTCGAGCCAAAGTTTGCCAATCACTTGGAGTGAGCCACTGATCTGTGACCGATTCTAAGATGGCCATAGTGTAAGGAGCCGTGGCTCTGTATTGAGCTACTGCTATTTTCAATTCTTTTATGACTTTGAAATCAAATCCAGTGTGGTGTCGCCAGGCCTGTCCCTGGGCATCTACTGTTTCTGACACTGGAAATGCCTCTATTTCCTCCAAGCCTGGTATTGGGGTATTTTGGGGTATTTTGGGGGCTGCTCCTCTGACTGGGGGCCTCTGGCTTTGGGGGCCCTCTACAGAGGGTTCAAGTTCTTTTCTTTTCTTTCCTATTTTTAGCCCCTCTAATTGTCTTATTAATTCCTGATGCTCCTTTTCTAATTGTATTTGTTCTTTTAAATGTTCAATTTTATCCCTCAGTTCTTTTCGAGGATCAAGGACAGGGTACGCAGAGGGGGGAGCAGAGGGTGAGGTATAGGGCAGTGGCCTTGTTCCCAGAGGCGGACAGCCAAGGTTATTGTATCTGGCTGCCTCTTCCGCCAAGCTATCCCAATCAACCTCTTCCTCATCAGAATTATTTGCAGTATATTCTGATAGGTCTGGATATAACTTCTTTTTTGATTTTACCGACACTTCTTTAGGTGCCGCAGCTCCCCCTTCAGTAGTCTGACCCTTTGACAGCTTACTCTTTGGACTGTTCTGTTTTCCTTTCGGTTTGACTACCTTGTCCTCACCGTCACTCTCAAGAGATATTAAATCATCCTCCTCTCGGCTGTCATTTCCCTTATATTTTCTACTTTCCTCCTTATGCTCTGTCTCTAAGATATTTTGACCTTTTTCTACTACATTAGCTACTACAGGATCACTATGCCTTTAAGATAGGAGTTCATCTATTAGATTCCAATAACAGAAGGCAGTTACAGGAACCTTCTCTGGACCAAATGTATCATAAAAGTCTTTTAAAGCATCTCCTACTCTTTTCCACCATCGTGGATCAATGTTCCCTTCAGTGGGAAACCAGGGACATAAGTGTTTGATATAATCAAAATATTTCAGCAACTGTTTTACTTTAACCTTTACTCCTCGTGCCTTTAATGCCTGTCTGAGCTGTTCAACAAAAAGCTCATGTCGGCTCATTTCTTGACCCATGATCGCCGTTCACTTACCGAGGTGAGGTCAACACGGCAGGTTCCCGCGTAGCCTTTTCCTCTTCTCTACTTGGCCGGCTCCTCGAACGGCGTCCTTCACTGAGTCCCCCGTTCTCGGGCCCCACGTTGGGCGCCACTTGACCCGTCCCGCAGGTCGAGCAACGAGGACCCTAGAGGGGGAGTGAGGATGAGAAAGGGTCAAGAGGCACAAAGAATGGAGACAAGACAGTGCTCTGATCAAGTCTCATTTATTCTTAGTCAAAACAGTATTCTTATAGCTCAGGAGAGGAGGAATTTTTCATTCGGTGGGAACGCAGCTGCAGCTTGGGCGTTATCTGGTAGATATGAGTTAAACCGCAGGACAACAATCCCAGGAACAGAAAGAGGGTCGTTGCCCTAGTAAGGAGTAAACAACTATTATGGGATGGTGAGGCCATGCCAAGCAGAACTTTAGGATGCCAGTTAGTAAGACTTCAGCTGAGGAACTTTTTAGTTCCCTACACAACATCACTAGCCATCAGAGAAGTGCAAATAAAAACCACAATGAGATACCACCTTACACCAGTCAGGATGGCCATCATCAACATATCAACAAAAAAGTACTGCCAAGGATAGGGAGAAACTGAAATGCAGACTGGTGCAGCCACTATGGAAAACAGTATGGAATTACCTCAAAAAACTAAAAATGGAACTGCCTTTTGATCCTGCGATTCCACTGCTAGGATTATACCTGAAGAATCCTGAAACCCCAATTCAAAAGAACCTATCCACCCCTGTGTTCACAGCAGCATTTTTTTACAACAGACTAGTGCTAGAAACAGCCTAAGTGCCCATCTGTAGGTGAGTGGATTAAAAAACTGTGGTACATTTACACAATGGAATACTATGCAGCAGAAAGAAAGAAGGAACTCCTGCCATTTGTGACAACATGGATGGAACTAAAGAGAATTATGCTTAGCGAAATAAGCCAGGCAATGAAAGAGCAATACCATATGATATCACCTAATATCAGAGACTAATGAACACACAAACAAATAAACAAAAATGAATAAGGAACAGAATAACTTATCAGGGGAGAGGGTGAGGAAGTGAAGGGGGATCAGTAGAGGAAGAGTCTAGTCGAGGAACATTTATATATGACACATGGACATGGACAACGGGGTAGGGTATGATTTTGGCAAAAGGGGTGATCTGGGTGGCGGGGAGCAATGGGGGAAAATGGGACAAGTATAATTGAAAAACAATAATAATCAAAATAAAATATTGGGAAAAGTAGAAATATATTAATGTAAATAAATAATATTTCCCTTTAGGATCAGTAAATATTATTAAATTGCACACTTGAATAAAGGTACATAAATAATTAAGAATAATAAATGTAACCACAAAAAAACACAAAATCAAAAACCAGATAACCAACTTTTAGCCAAGATGGAGACATAAATACACATGCTGGGTCTCCTCACAACTAAGAAGGAGTTTACAACCACTTCAAATATTTAAAAAGCCAGAAAATCCAGAAAATTAAAACTACAGGGAAGGTCAGCAAAGAAATAAAGAAGAAATAATCAGCCAGAAATGTAGGAGGGCAGATCCTGGATGGAGAGAAAGAGGAGTGGAGCAGGGGCTGCGGGGGCAGTGCTTGGTAGGCACACAACTGGCAGCCATGGTGAGCAGGCATGACTAGCGGTACAGAAACTGTAGCCATGGTAAAAAACACAGTCATACAACTTAAACCTGAGAAGCAATCCCAGTCCCAGACCAGATGGATCCAAGCCCCAGACCAGACCAGAGAGCTTGCAGTTCCAGCACCTGGAAAAACAGAGCTGCATTGCTTTTGACTGTGAAAGCCAGTGAGGGTTGGAGCAGAGGAAGAAGCTACCAGTCTCTAAAATGAGGCAGCTTGCTTAGTATGGGAAGGAGAAGAAGTGACTGGAAAAGTGGTGGTAACTAACACTGTTCCCTCTCAGACCCCACCCGCACATACAGCATCAAAATGCAGTGAAACAAGTAGCCAGCACTACCAAATACCTAAGGCATCACCCCCTATAACGTAAAAGGTGCCACAGCCCTACCCAAATCACAGAGGCAAACACAGAAAGCTGTCAAGATGAGGAAACAGAGAAGTACAGCCCAGAAAGGGTGGCAGGTCAAGGTCCCAGTGACACAACTAAGCAATGAGCAGATGGGGAGATAGCTAATCTAACAGATGCACAGTTTAAGGCATTGATGATAAAGATGCTCAGACTTGATGGAAAAGATTAAACAGGACAGGGAAAGAATGAAGGCTAACCTGGGTGAAATGAAGGAACATGAAACAAGTCATGAAGGAAAGGAAACCAAGGTTCAAACTAACAAATTGGAAAATAAGGGAGAAACAAACAGCCAGCCAGTACAAAAGGAGGGGATGAGAATTGAAAAACGTAAGGAATCTCTGGGATATCTTTAAATGTGCCAACATCCAAGTCATAGGATTTCCAGAAGGTGAAGAGGGAGAGCAAGAAATTGAAAAATTATGTGAGAAAAAATGAAGGAAAACTTCCCTAATTTGGGGAAGGAAATGGACATATGGGTCCCGGAAGCACAGAGAGTCCCAAACAAACTAGACCCAGGGAGGACCACACCAAGACACATTATAATCAAAATGCCAAAGGTTAAGGATAAAGAGAGAATCTTAAAAACAGCAAGAGAGAAGAGGAGAATTACTTACAAAGGGGTACCTATTAGACTGTAGGCTGATTTCTCAAAATAAACTTTGCAGGCAAGAAGGGACTGGTAGGAAATATTTAAAGTGATAAAAAGTAAGGACTTAGAACCAAGATTACTCTATCCAGCAAAGCTATCATTCAGAATGGAAGGGCAGATAAAGTTCTTCCCAGACAAAGTAAAGCTAAAGGAGTTCATCATCAACAAGCCCTCATTATAAGAAATGTTAAAGAGACTTATTTAAGAAAAAGATGAACTTTAAAATGACAGCAAACTCAGAACTATCAACAACAGAATCTAAAAAATAAAAACAAAAACAGACCTAGCAAACAACCAGAATATGAACAGAATCATAATTATGGGGATCATCTGGAGTGTTATCAGATGGGAAGGGAGAAGGAGAGGATGGAAGAAATGGTGCAGGGATTAAGAAGCATAATTGGTAGTTACAAAATAGACCGGGGGATGTTAAGAATAGTACAGGAAAGGGTAAAGCCAAAGATCTTATTTGCATAACCCAAGGACATGAACTAAGAAGGGTGGTATTGCTGGGTTGAGGGGAGCAAAGGGAAAAGAAATTGGGACAACGGTAACAGCAGAATCAATAAAATATACTTAAAAAAAAGAAAAGAAAAAAAGCCATCAAATCTGGTTTAAATCTACAAGAAAGAAGGAAGTGATTTTTTTATGAACAGGAAAATAAATCACTATAAAACAAAGACAGAGTGGTCTCCCAATTCTTCAAGTACCCTTCTGACCCCATTCATAGTTATCACAATATTATTGACTATATTCCCTATGTTGTAATCTCTGTGACAATTTTGTAGTTACCATTTTATACTTCTTTTTTTTTGCAATATTTTATTTATTTATTTACTTTTATTACATTTTATAGATTATATTGTCACAATAGTTCCATTTTTTCCCCCTTTTCTCCTCCCGCCCAGCATCCTCCTCCCCCAGCAATCCATCCCCTCCTGAGTCCATGTCCATGGGTCGTGCATGCAATCTCTCTGGTTTCTCCCTTTCCTATGTTACCATTATTTTAGAGTTACTTCATTAATTGATTTTTTTTAACAATAAAAAAAGTAACTTTCCTCCACCTCAGACTTTAGACCCTTTATAATCTTATAGAGGACAGTGGGCGATGGTCTCCTGCTCTCCTAGCTGCTTTAAGCTGGGCGTGGTTGTTGTCCTACCTATCCTTGGGTCCAAAAATTTCTAATAAGAGTGGGTGTGTGGAGGGGAGGATGGCCTTCCTACATGAGGAAGGATCTTGCAGACTCCAGGTCAGCTGACTGTCCCCAGACAATGGCATGCTTGGTTTAACAGGCTGGCGTCCTTGTTGTATTCTTAATCACTCTGTAAGTTACATGATTTTCTATCCACCTTGCTGTACATCTTATTTGAATCCAAACTAATATTGTGTAAACAGTAATTGAAAAATTAAAAAGCAAAGACAAAACAGGATAAATATATAGACTATTATTTCATATAAGTTGCAGAGTTGCTAAACTTTAATATCTCCAATATATTAAATGAGGAATATTAATAAAAAGAAATATTAAAATTTTAGGTCAGTTTTGTTTGGTATTCCCAATTTCAGTAAAAATGTTCAGAATCATATTCTGTGGAACATTCTAGAATGTATCTAGTATAAAAATATTATCACAAGTTGCAGATTGCTGGTTCATATATTTCAAAGGAAACAGCATTAAAATAAACTCATATTTCAATGGTTTTAGCATATACAAGTAAATATAATAGAGAAAATCTCCATATTAAAAATAAGCAACTAAAAAATTAGGAAAAGAGAAAGGTAAAGCTAACATAATAATAACACGCACATTTATGTAGGATATTTATCCTCTAGATACTAAATTCTAAATTTAGGAAAGCATGATTTGGATAATACAATATTAAACAGGAAGAAAAGTCATGCTTTAATGCTGGATAGATCAACAGAGGAATAAAATTATAGAATTAAATATAATATAAAAGTAGAAATTTATGTTATATCATGCATAAAAAGAAAATGTTGATATAAAAACTGCTAAAACATCATCTAGTAAACAAAGGAAAATTAAAAGGACAGATATAAGTGAAAAAATTACATGTCAAATATATTATTAGAATGGAGTCATAAAATCAGTACAATTATTCTATTTTTTCCAGAGGTAAATAATTTAAATTTTATCATTGATTAATCAATTGATTGAGCTATTCTCTATCTCAGTGAAATATAGCATCTACATGAAATATTAATATTGCTTTTATATTTATTGAAATCTATGCGGAAAATTTAAGAAGCTATGCTTATTCAATGTGATACAAAACAATAAATCTTCACAATTCAACTTGAAGAAAGCAAGTATAAAAATGATGAAATTAAAAAACAGAATTGTTTAGTGTATAAATAGTGATGCAGCAAACATCAGATACAATAGACAAGCATTGTTGTGAAATATAATTATTTTAGTGTTCACATAAGTTACCTGGATTTGTTGTCTAATTTATTTTTGGTGTATTAAAAGCATTTAGGAATAAAGAATATAAAGCAATCAAAATTGTATTTTACATTGAAAAATAAATAAATATTAGAAAGACCTCTCCTTTGTGAAATATATCCCTGTAAGTGTGTAACCAAACTACTAACGGGGTCCCACCACTTGCCACCCAGGGCAATAACTCTAGAAACAGAACCCAGTGGAAATAAAAATAAAAATTGTATTTATAGATATAAACAATAGATTTCTTGATGCCCATCCCCACCCCTGCTATAAGAGGAGCAAGGAGACTGCTGATAGGTGACCACTACAGCAGTTTCCCATGACTTCACAGGCAAAGGAGGGGAGCAGGGCTTGTCATTCAGCTGTGACACCTCCCAGGTCCTGCCTCCTGGGACCAGCTGGCCCAAAACTCCTCACCCCACCACTGCTCCTTCTTATAGGCCTTGCTTCCTACACCAGCAGTGCTCCAATCCAGGCCAAAAGTGCAAAATTTGACCCTCATTGGCTGCACTGGGGCCATAGCTGACTGGCCCACACTGGCATGGGCCACAGGCAGGCAGAAGCCACCATAGGTTTTCCACATGGGCAAGTGGGATAGGGCTTGTCAGCCCAAGACCCCCTGAGTCCACTGGCCCAAGCCTACCAGAGCTCACAGGCCTGAGTCTCTCTCCCTGCGCTCCAACTTGAAACCTGCTGTACTCCAAAACAAGAAGGTCCTGGAGCACTATATCAGGGGGCACTCAAAATACCTCTGTCTAGGACCTTGGCTCAAGAAACTCAGCCCCCAGCTGCAGACCCACCAACCAGGGGATAAGGGAGCAAAAAGTGTGGCATTTGTATGCAGTCCACCTTTCAACCACCCCCAATCCCTCACATGGCAGAAGTAGATGGGAGGGTATGTCCCTCTCATCCAATCACCTTCCTAGTTTTGGGTGCCAGCCTTGTGTACCTCTTTTTTTATGTCGTGTGCTCATAACCCCAGTTTTCAGGGCAATATGTGCATGTGCAGTCTTCTGTGCTTTTCCACCCTTCCCCATTTACAGAGGAGAGTTCCCTCCATTACAATTCCCCACTTCAACACTCTGAACACTTGAAATATTACAAGGGCAGATGGAAAAAGGTCTAATTCTTCTGTAAACACTTCCTCCTGGCCAAAGAGTATAGTCCTACCTACCCCCAGGCTCAGAGGTCACTAACAATGGGGGTGTGGAGTGGAGTGGAGCCTTCACATAAGGGAGAAGGATCTTGCAAAGTCCAAGTTAGTCAGTTATCTCTGAAAAGTGGCATGGATGATGTCCAAAACATGACATTACTGGACAAGTTGGCATCCTTGTATTCTAGAGGTGAAAAATTTGACAAGAGATTTAGAAGGTACAATCAGAACCATAACACTCAATGACAAAGGTAGAGATTAATTTTACAGTGTTCTTGATTAAGAAAAAAAATGGCTTTCTTGGAGGAAGGTGTGCAAGGCATGTCACACATGTCCAAAGCCCTATTGCTTACTATACTCAATTTAAATTAGGCTGAGGGGAATATTCTGAGATTCCTCCCTTTAACCCCCTTGGACCTTTTCTCTCCAAACTGTTAAGGCAGAAAAAAAGCAGTCTTAAACTGAAACCAATATTCTGCCTGATACTTCACCAATTCAACCATTTTGTCCAGCCAAACCATTGAGTCTCAAGAGGTGGCAAAGCAGGTGAGCTTCTCAAGTGGGACCTATACCCTTTCTGATTCTATAAGACAATGTTTTGAGAAGATGTTCATTTACAAGACCTTTTGCTAGAATGATACAAAACAGTGACACTTGGATATCATCAGGTTAAATCAGTTCAACTCTCAAGTGGAAACAAACTTTGAAGAGAGTTGGCTGCACTAGAGTCCAATGATGATGACTGAGCATTGTAATTTTCCTTAAAATCTAATTCTCTCCCTGAGCTAAGCCTCATTGGCCTCAAAAAGACTGCCAGTCTTCCATTGTGCCTTATTGTTTGGTGAATCCAAGACTTAATTCCTGAAAGCTTCAAAGAAGAAAGTGTTGTCAGTAAGATGTCATAGAGGTCAGTTCATTGCTCAGCTAACAGTTGTTCAGATTCTTGAGTTTTGCTAGTCTTTAGTAAGACTTGGTCCCCTGGCTGGAATGGGTGTAAGGGCTTGTCATACCTACAATGAGCAAACTTGTGCAGAATGGTTAGTGTTTGCTTTTAATGTTATACTATTGCTTAATTTTCACTCACGCTCCAAATCTAAGGGTGTTACATTCCCAGAACCAAGATTTGGAAGGGTTTCCCATAAACTATTTCAAAAGGGCTGAACTTAAGCCCACTTCTGGGTGCTTCCCAAAGCAATGGAAAGTGCCTGGTCCCATTTCAAATGTGTTTCCTGGAATATTTTTTTCAGGGTTTTCTTTAGTGTGTGTCATTTTCTCAGTCTTCCCCATAGATTAAAGTTTTCAAGGTGCAGGTAATTTCCACCTTATTTGCAGTACCTGTACAACCTTCTGGGAGATATCCTAAGTGGATGATGTTCCACTGTCACTCTGAATACTGTGGAGAAGTCCAAACCTTGCTTTAAGTAAAAGTTTCATTACCTCAGTCAACTTCCCAGTTCTAGAGGGGTATGCCTCTACCCATCTGGAAAGCAATGAGGGAAAATTGGGACAACTGTAATAGGACAACAAAAATGTGTCCATAAAATCTAATAAAGTTTAGAAATTCTCTCAGATTTTAGGCATTTGTGTAAAGTTTACTTGCCAGTCCTCAAATAAGCACAACATTTTATATTGTACACCCTTTTTCAATGGAGTGCATTTTGTCTTAGGATTGTTTTTGGCACATATCTGATATACTTTGGTAATCCTTTAAATAGTACTTTGCAAATGGGGGCCCTTAAAATGTGGCCTAATGATGTTCATCCAAGCATCCCTTCCATAATGGGTTCCTTTATGTAATTGTTTGAGGATGGGATAGACTAGAGCCTCAGGAAGTAAGATCATTTCATGGGTGTTGATTTTCCACATGGAATTGGGTTCAGTGTTAGTGAATCCCCATACAAAGGTATATTCCTCACCTAATTCTGTGTAATGATGTTCAAATTTTTCACAAGTCCAAGCAGGACATCAATCCCCTAATTGTGGCTGCTTTTCTTACTGCTTTATCTGCAGTTTGGTTTCCCTGGATCATTTGGGGATCATCCCTTTGTTGTCCTGGGAAGTGCATTATGGTAACCTGCTCTGGTTGATTCATTGCCTGTATCAATTGCAAAATCTCCTCTGCACATTGAACTTCTTTGTTCCCAACATTAAGAGTTCTCTCTCCTTCCATATTGCTCCATGGACATGGACTACCATGAAAGCATATTTGGAGTCCATGTAGATACATACCTTCTTTCTCTGGGATAGTATTAAAGTTCTTATGAGGGCAAGGGTTATCAGTTCAGCCTTCTGTGCTGAGGTTCCTGTTGCAAGGATTTGGGCTCCTGTTACCTCTATTACCTTGTCTATGGTGACTACTGAATACCCAACTCATCATTGGCCATTGTCCTTGAAGCTGCTCCCATCTGTGTACAGCTCTCAGTTTAGTGACACCAATAGTTGGTCCAGTATATCTGGCCTGCTAGAATGAACTTGGTGAATAATTTCCAAGCAGTCATGCTGGAGGACTGAGTATCCCTCTGAGTCTGGGAGCAGAGTGGCTGGATTCAAAGTTGTGGTAGTCTGCAAGGTAACATTTGGGTTGTCCAACAGAATGGCCTGGTATTTCCTCATGCACCCTGTAATCAACCAATACCCTCCCTTCTCTTTCAATAGAGTTAGTACTTGATGTGATACCAATACCATAGTAAGCTATCCTAAAGTGAACTTCTCAGCTTCCTGTAAGATGTCACAGGTAGCTGCCACTACTCGAAGACATTGCGGCCATCCCTTTGTCATATGATCCAACATTTTTGAGAGAGAGGCTATGGTTCTGGAATGTTTCCCAGTCTGGGTTAGTAAACCCAGTCTTATCCCCTGCTTTCGTGAACATACAAATTGAAAGAATTCTGTAAATTGGGCAAGCCTAGTGTGGGAGCTGAAACCAGCTTTTCCTTCAAGATATCAAATGCTACCTGACAATCCCTTGTCCATTCTAAGAGTTCAGACTCTAATCCTTTCAAGTAATTGTACAGTGGTTTTGCTATGAGTCAAAAGTTTGGAATCCAAATTTGGCAGGACCCTGTAATCCCTAAGAATCCAAAGAGCTCCCTTTGGTTTTCTGTTATTTTTGTGTAGCAATGACTCTTATTTTCTATCTGACATCAAGCTCCTAGTGCCCTGTTTTAGTTGAAATCGGTTGTATGCCACCTCCTGTTTGCAAATATGGGCCTTGTGAGGTGATACTTTATATAACTCTTTTGCCAAATGGTTTAGGACTGTGATGGGATTGAGCAAACAGTCCTCATAGGTGCTTTTAGTTATCAGTATGCCATCTACATATTGCAGAAGAATGCCTAATTTTAATTGAATATCCCTTAAGTCCTTCACCAAATATAGTCATGGATTTGTTAAATCCTTGTGGCAACATAGTCCAGAAGTATTGGAGTGTGGTTTTTGTTTCAGTTTCTGCCATTCAAAGGCCAATATAATAGTAGTTGAGACTGTTCATCTATTGGGATGCAGAAAAAGACATCCTTCAAGTCTAGGACTGAAAACCCCTTGCTATCTCCAGAAAATGTGTTCAACAGAATATAAGGATTGGGCACCATAGTATGAATGATCTGAACAATGTCATTTATGGCTCTAAGGTCCTATACAAATAGATATTCATCTGAGTGAGGATTTTTGACTGGCAAAATGGGAGTGTTATGTGGAGACTGGCATGACCAAATTAGTCCCAATTTTAAAAATTTCTGAAATATTGGCTGAATCCCCTCTAAAGCCTCCTTTTTGAGTGGGCATTGTTTCTTCCACGGAACCTATGCCCCCTCTTTTAGGTTAACTTTCATGAGTTGGACATTAACTGTTTTACCTGAGGTACCCTTAGCACAGATGATTTGGTTGACCTGTTCATAGATCCCAGGTGGGAAGACTTTACCTCTGGGACCTTCCAGGAATGTCAGGAGTGCCTGGAACTGGAGAGCATTTTCTAATGGGACCTTTATACTTAATTCCTGCTTTTCAGGAGGAAAATTATTTGGGTGTGTATTTTTCAAAGTAAATCTTGGCCTAGCAGTGGAATAGGGTAGTCTGGCATGTAGAGAAAACTATGTACAATCTTTTGATCCCTAAGCTGGCATTCTTGGGGATGAAAAAATGCCTGTTTTTGTAATTACCCAGTCACTTCAGTAATCATTACTATATTTTAAATTTCTTTGGTTACTCTTGTATTCAGCACTGAGTATGCAGCTTCTGTGTCTACAAGAAAATCAATTGGCTTATTCCTCACCATCTACTGTATGTGGGGCTCCTGTGGGAATATAGTAATAGGTCAAAAGTTGTCCGAAGGTCCATGGGGACTCCTGAGTCTCCTCATACATCATCAGGCTCTCCTTGCCTTTTTTTAGCATTTCTTGGTGAGGTTTATCATCTATATTTCCCTTTTTGAGTTTCAGGCACTCCCTTCACCCATGGCTCTCTTCCTTGCAATAGGCACATTGATTAGCACCTAGTGGGCCTCTCTTTTTCCAGTTAGCATCTCCCCTCTGCTTCTGGTCTCACTATGCTATTTCTAAAAACAGTATGGCCTGCTTTATTGTCCTTGCTTCTTGAGCAGTGTGGACTTTAAGGGCTATGTCTACCAGCTAAGAGATATTCATTCACAATGCTTCATCTAAACTGAAGTTTCTATCTGATATCTGGGGCATTTTGCCCAATGAAAGTCATGTTCACCATCTGCACATCCTCTGATGACTGGAAGTCAACATCAGTGTACTTCCCACAGGCCTGATAGATCCTCTAAAAATTCAGAAGGGTCCTCCTTTGGCTTTTGCTGAAGGGCCTATATCATATTCAGGTTCTTTTGCTTAGGCATCCCTTTCTTAAGACCTTCCATTATACACTTTCTGTAATGTTTCAGGAAGGCTAGTCCCCCACCTTTTGGATTATAGTGAAGCTCTTTAAAGGGAATTGCCCCAGTGGGATGGGGGTCCCATTGTAATTATTTCAGTGGAGACATTGGGCCTCTTCATTAGCCTTATTTTTAACCAGCCTTCTCATCTGCTATTAACAGGATATTGAGGAGAGCCTGTGCATCTGTTCATGTTGCATGATGAGTGGCAAAAAACGGAGGCAATAAGATCTGCTATTCTCTGAGGATCATCCCTATATGAGGGATTGGAATTCTTCCAATTCAGTTAGTCTGAAAATGAGAACAGAGTATGAGCCCAATAGTAGTCAGCATACTGGCCTTCCTGATTCACTCTGCCTGTGGAATATTGCCTCAAAGGAAATTGCCTTACTCTGGATAGGGAGACTCCCTGCTCAAATTGGGTGCCATGAAGGGTCTTCAAGGGGGTGACACATCCTTCATCATATAGGGGATGGGGCCATTGTTTCTTTGGGCTCTATTTCAAGGGTATCTTGCAGTGGGGATAATGATGGAGAGTGTCCTTCTGCAACGAACCTTGTTCCCTTGAGTTCAGGGCATTAATGAGGTCTATTTCCTCATTCTCCTTTTCTTACTGTGTACTATACGGAAGAGGTTTCAAGCCCTTTTGTTTCCTCTGCATCACTAATTGTTATGGAATGACATAAATGCTTTGAAATAATGGATTTCATCCCATTTATGCAACTGTTGGAAATACTGTTCCAGTTGTATAATATACATTAATCTATGGAACCACCTATGAGTAACCTTTCCTCACAACCCAAAATGTACATAGGTCACACAATATTACAGTAATAAACCAATATTTCCTTGGACATTGGATAATGGCTATACATACCCCAGACCTCTGAAAGTCTACCCAATGGGTTTCATCCAGGAACTAAATCAGAACAGCCCGTGCTGGCCCAAATATACAACAGATCCAACCCTATGACCAAAAGAAGCCAGGTAACCTGGAAACAAACAAAATTGGCATTCATGACTCCATTATTTTAACAAATGCTCATAAGTAAGTATTTCTGTCAATCATCTTATAACCAGTGAACTCAAGCAATAGCTTCCTCCCAGATGGCCAGTTTTCACCCAGACCTCATCTCACAGCCCTACAACTCAGCTGATTCTTCCTACTTCCCAGAGTCTATTCCCTTCCAAGGCTTGTCTTCTTTCTATCTGCCAGGCCTCTTTAAATGGCCAAGGCCTCCAGTGGGTGTGCAGGGGAACTCCCAGCAACTGGGAAGCCCCACATTCTCAACCTCTCAAGGGTTTAACCTGCCGCAAGCAGCTAGGGCTTTAGGTTGGATGCCACTACTGTAACCAGACTACTAGTGGGGTCACACTGCTTTCTTCCCATAGACAATAACTCTAGAGAGAGTTCAGTGGAAAAGAAAATGAAATTTTTATTTACTTAAAGACACTATATTTCTTTTTTAAAATATATTTTATTGATCATGCCATTACAGTTGTTCCAATTTTCTCCCTTTGCCCCCTCTGACCACTGCCCCCTTTCCTCTAGCAACTCCCTCCCCCCTTAGTTCATGTCCAGGGAGTCATGCATGTAAGTTCTTTGGCGTGTCCCTTTTCTATACTATTCTTAGCATTCCCTTATCTGTTTTGTTCCTACCAATTATGTTTCTTAATGCTTGTACCTTTTCCCCCATTCTCCCCCTTCCCACTCCCAGCTCATAACCCCCCAGGTAATCCCCATATATATATGTTTTTGTTCCTTTCCTGTTTTTTTGCTTAGTTTGTTTTTGTTTTTTTAGATTCAGTTGTTGATAGCTGTAAGTTTGTTGTCATTTTAATGTTCATCCTTTTCTTTTTCTGAAATAACTCCCTTTAACATTTTATGTACTAATGGCTTGGTGATGATGAATTATTTTAGCTTTACCTTGTCTGGGAAGAACTTCATATGCCTTTCCATTCTAAGTGATAACTTTGCTGGATAGAGTAATCTTGGTTATAGGTTCTTGCTTTTCATAACTTTGAATATTTCTCACCAGTGCCTTCTTGCCTGCAAAGTTTCTTTTGAGAAATTAGCTGATAGTCTAATGGAAACTTCTTTGTAGGGAACTCTCTGCTTGTCTCTTGCTGTTTTTAAGATTCTCTCTTTATATTTAACTTTTGGCATTTTAATTATGATGTGTCTTGTGGTGGTCTTCTTTGGATCTAAATGGCTTTGGACTTTCTGTGCTTCCTGGACTTGTGTGTTTATTTCTTTTGCCAAATTAAGGATATTTATTTTCATTATTTTTTCAGGTAAGTTTTTAATTTCTTGTTCTTCTTCTTCTCCTCCTGGCACCCCTATAATGTGAATGTTGGTTTGCATAAAGTTGTCCCAGGGGTTCCTAATCCTTGTTGTTTTTTGTTTGTTTGTTTGTTTGTTTTTTCTTTCAATTCTTGTTTCTTCTTTCTGTTTGGGTGAATGTTTATCGCTTCCTTTTGTTCCAAATCATTGATATGAATCCTGGCTACCTTTCCTTCATTGTTGGTTCCCTGTATATTTTTCTTTATTTTACTTGTGCAACCTTCATTTCTTTCATTATTTTTTCGCCACACTCTATGAGTTCTCTGAACATCTTTACCACAAGTTCTTTGAACTTTGCATTTGATAGGTTGGCTATTTGTTTCATTTAGTTCTTTTTCTAGGTTTTTGTTCTTCTCTTTCATTTGAGGCTATATTTCTTTGCCTCCTCAATTTGGCAGCCTCCCTGTGTTTGTTCCTGTGTATTAGGAAGTGCTGCTTTCACTCCCTGTCTTTGTAGCATGGCCTAGGTAGCAAAGGCACCTGTAAATTGTGTGGGGTGGAACCTTAGGTAATTGATTGCCAGGATGGGGTTACCTGCTTCACTTCTTTGTGGACCTGTTTGTGGTGGGGGCTCAGAGAGAGGACAATGCTGCTGCTTGGTTTCTTTCAATTTTCCCAGCTCTTACCTCATTTCCAGTCACTTCACCCACTCCCCATACGTGATTGGCACCCTTACAATTGCTGCCCTGGGATTTGTGTACATCCTAAGGCCATGTGGGCCCTTTAAGTGGTGAAAATCTGGTAGCTTTTTCAACCTACCCAACCCCCACTGGTTTGTATATCTAGAGGTAATGGGGGTTTATCTTCCCAGTGCTGAAATTCTGGGCTGTGAGGTCTTGCCTGGGGCTGAGATCACTCGCTCCCAGGTTATCCCTCTTGATTTTCATCCACCACATGTGACTGTGGGACCATCTATTCCACTGCTGCCATCACCATCACTAGTCTGACTCACACTGCTTCTCTGCCCCGTCTGGATGAAGGTGGCTTCTTTAAATCCTTGGTTGTCAGACTTCCATTAGCTCAATTTTCTGATGGTTCTGGTTTTTATTTATTTTGAAATCTGTTGTAATTCTTTCTATGGTTGCACAAGGAGGCAAAATGTGTCTACCTACTCCTACATCTTGACTGGAAGTCAACAGTAAATTTCTTGATGCTCAACCCCCTCCCACCACAGAAGGAACAAATGGACTGCTGATAGGTGACCACCAGAGTGGTTTCCCATGGTTCCATGGGTGGGGAGGGGCATGAGGCTTGTTGCCTGGGTGAACTGCCTCTTGAGACTTACCTCCTCAGACCTTCTTGCAGAAATCTCCTCTTCCCCCTTTGTCACCCCTTTCTTACTGGCATTGTTCCCAGTACCAGCAATGCTCCTGGTCAGACCCAAAGTGGTCAAGGAGAGCCATGAAGCGTGACCCTCCCTAACTGTACTGGAACCATAGTTACTGGCCCACACTGGCATGAACCACAGGCAGGCAGCAGCCACCACAGCTTGCTGCCTGGGAAGGGTTGTGGGGCTTGCTGGGCCCACGGCAGTTTGTAGACCACCAAGGAGAGGCAGCTGTTGCAGCTTCCTGCCTGCGGAACGGGAACTGAGCTTGTCAGCCTGAGCATTCTTGAGTCTGCTGGCTTGAGCCTCCCCGCTCTGCCCTCCTACCCAAAACCTGCTATGCTCCCAGACAGGCAGGTCCTGGAGCTCTATGGCAGGGGACACTCAGAATCCCTCTGGCTAGGTCCCTGGCTCAGGAAACTCAGCCCCCAGATATGGACTCACTAGTCAGTGGATGGGGTAATGAAAAGTGCAGCCTTTGCATGCAGTCAGCCCGTTAAAAACTCCCCATAGTCCCCCATGGCAGAAGTAGATGGGAGGGTATGTCCCACCTAATCCCCTTCCTAGTTTTTGTCACAAGCCTTGAGAGCCTCTTATTCTGTCATGTGCATGTTGTTCCAGTTGTTGGGGCAATGCACAGTTTTGTTATTTGAGGTACTTCTGCAGTGGGGAGAGTTTTCCCCATTACAAGTATAATCTAATTATCAAGAGAAATAGCATAATGAATGAAGATACCTTGATTACAGGCATCATGCCTAGCTTTACTTAACCCTGGGCAGATTATAAAATGTGTGAAAAGTTTTAGACTACTGGCTCTAATTCAAACAAAAATATCTCTTAGACATGATTTTGAAAGTTGTTAACATAATATAATAGGATGGTATTAATTTAACAGTGGAAAATCACAGAGCAAAATTTTATTTATTCCTATGCAGTCTGGGCCTTTTGGACTCCATAATTTTCAAAAATTAACTGATTCTTGAAAAATGTTCTAGATGGACCTTGAAGAAAGTTTGCAATAGAAACCCTGAGTGAGGGAGAAAGATGACATGTAACACTTCTGCAGTGGTGTTGGGCTGCTTGCCTTGAATTATCATTAAGGCAGGGTTGAGGAATGACTATGTCTCACAGCCATCAGGAAGCCACTGGCCATACCACATGGTTTTTATATCTGTGAAAACAGCACTAAATGTGATAACCAGACAAAATAATAAAATACCTTCTTTAAAAAAAAGCTTTTACTAGAAGACAGATACTGTGAAATGTGCAACACACATTACTTCATTTATTTTTTGCAACAAGGCTATAGTGATATATACTAGGTAATATTCTTGTTTCTATAGATGTAGAGCTGTGATCTAGCCCTGGCTGGTTTAGCTCAGTGGACTGAGCGTCGGCCTGCGAGCTAAGTGTCGCTGGTTCGATCTTCCAGTCAGGGTACATCAGAGAAGGAAAACTCTGACTCCAAAAACCTCCACTGCCTTGCGGCATACCTCTTCAGGGGAAAGGCTAAGGGAGTAAACCCCGACAGAAAATCCGGAGCCGGAGTCCCTAAGGCGGTTTGACGTTGTAGTCAACACCGGCAACTCCTGCGGCGCACCTGAACCCAAGCTGTATCGACTCCGTCTTTCCCTTGGACCCTTCAGCTGCGAAGAGAGGGGGGGTCTGCTGCATGGGCAACAGCAGACCCTCCATATTACCCTGCCCAGGCTCTGTAGCTTGAGAGGCTACACCATCGTCTCTCGAGACGGACGGCTGCCGACGACGACGACGACGACGACGAGAGCTGTGATCTGAAGACTTAAGGCACAACACTAACATGGGTAAGAGTTCAGATGAAAATCATAGATAGAGTTTTTAAAAGGAGCACCAAATTAATTTATTTGTACCCATAAAAAATTAGTTTACGCATTAAAATGGACAATTCCCTCTAACGATATTTCTTTTATTCATGTGGTTCTCTTTGCAAAATGCTCTTTCAGTGTGGATTCACATGAACAATCTCTGAGTCTTTTTAAATCATGCCTGTTACCTCTTTTGTTGTTTTTCCTGATTTACTATGGGATTTCTTTCCACCTTCCTTTTCTGGTATGTAAATTGCACTTTAAACACAGCACTTACCATTTTTTAAAAAAGGAAAAATTTCCCCTTTCAATCTTCTCTTGCCAAATTCTGAGCTTCTTGAATAAATTATTTCTTATGCATTTCTAGTCAGATCAGTTCCTAAAGTAATGATCATCAGAGACTAAACACCAAACACATATTTTTCATTAACTGAATAAATAATTATTTGGGAAGCCTGTAATGCATATGGATAGCGTGCTGAATTTTTTCTTTCAACACTTTAAAATGGGTTAATGGGTTCTTTTTCCCAGAATCCCTTAGTAAAGGGAATTTGTGGCCCTAAAATGTGTAATGCATGGGAATGAGAAAATTTAGGCAATGTTAATGTTCTGTGTGTATGTTTCATTCTTTTTTTTTTTTTTCTCCTCAGATGGGAGCAAGATAATTACACAAGGCTTAGTGCTAAGAATATTTAAAAAGTTGGAAAGTTTTACAGAATGAAAGATTATTTTAAAATTCTTACCAACTTCCAGTTGCACTCTTGTTTTAGTCTAAGTAGCTTTCACCCATGCAGTCAAGATTACATAAAACAGAGCTGTTGAAAATGCACTATAATGTTTTTGAAATTTCTGAGCTAAGTGTTTCTTCCCCAAATACTTGTACTACTTTCTTGTGGATTCAGCACTGGATTGAAGTGTTTTCTTTTCCTAGCATGAACTTGAAAGTTTACTTTTTAATTGAGATTTATTTCTCATGCAATTGCAGAGGTTTATCATAGTGTGAAGGTCTGAACTTGAACTTGACTTTCAGTGTATTTATTTTAAAACCCTCATATGTTTTCTATCTACATAGCTATCTCCCTAAGTGATGAACTCTACAGATGACATTCACAAACTGTCAATTCCCTTTATCTCTGTTCTGTACAGGAATAGCTATTCTAAGGAAAGAATAGGTACAAATTATCGCTGAAAGATTTATTAATTAAGGATCATTGTGTTCAGCTGGTTAAACTGTATTAACGAAATACCATTATGCAACTATTTCTGGAAATGTGCAAACCAATTGAGTTGCTGGTGGTGGAAAAACAGGGTTACATTCATAAGTTTGTTCTCTTTAATCCTTTGGGATTCATTCTGGGGATCCTGATGATTGCTGTTCATAATTATTACCCCCTTCAGTTGCCCTGTTTAATGGAATACTTTAAGTTCTCCTGTGGTCCTGCAAGAGGTTAATTCATCATTTCTGCTCTACTTCTGGCCTGTGGAGATATTTATCTCATATTTGAGGTAAGCTTTTTTTTTTTTTTTTTTTTTTTGCTTTATAAAAACATACTGTTGTGATGTGTTAAGAAGCATTTTCAAACTATGTACTCTTTTATTTATTTACTTTTTCACTTAAAACATTTTTTAAATTTTTACTGTTGTTCAATTACAGTTGTCCCAACCACCCCCCTCCATGGATCTCCCCAGCCCTGTCCACTCTTCCTATCCCTCAATCAGTCCCCACCCTATTGTTCATGTCCATGGGTCCTTTATACTTGTTCCTTGATTAGTCCCTTCCCCTTCTTTCCCTTCTTATCCCCCTCCTCCTTCTCCTCTGGTCACTATCATTTTGTTTCTTAAGAATCAAAGTATGCATTCTTCATGTTCTTGAATCAGAAGTGGTTCTGTCACTTTCTAGCTGTGTGATTCTTATCAACTTAATGTATGTGCCTGAACCTACTACTTAATCTAGACATCCAATAAACCTCAGGGAGTTTTTGGAAGATCAAAACATGTTTTACAAATAATACCTAATCTGCTGAAATCTTGACTCTAAACTTCCCCAAACACCTCATGTTCAGTCATATGAGATTTTAAATATATTTTGGACATCAAACACTTATCTGATGTATCATTGGAAAATAGGTTTTCCCATCTGGTCAGCTCCCTTTTCCTTTTGATGATGGTTTCTTTAGCCATGCAGAAGCTTTTTAATTTGATGTAGTTCCATTTTTTTCCTTTTACTTTTCTTGCCCTAGGATATGTATCAGTGAAAATATTGCTGTGTGGGATATCTGAAATTGGACTGCTTGTTTTCCTCTAGGACTTTTATGGTATCATGACTTATATTTAAGTCTTTAAAAATCTAAAGTTTATTTGGGTGTATGGAATAAGTTGGTAGTCTAGTTTCATTTTTCTGCATGTACTTGTATGCAGATCTCCCAATGTCATTTATTGATGTGGCTACTTTTACTCCATTTTCTACTTATGCCTCCTTTGTCAAATATTAATTGACCATGGAGACCTGGGTTTATTTCTGGGCTCTCTATTCTGTTTTATTGATCTATCCACATGTTGTTGTACCAGTATCAGGTTCTTTGGATTACAGTGGTCTTGTAATACAGTTTGATATCAGGTATTGTTGTTCCTCCTTTGTTCTTCTTTCTCAGAATTGCTGGGGTTATTCAGAGTCATTTACAATTCTGTATAAATTTTTGAAATATTTGTTCTGTATCTGAAATATGTCATTTGCCTTTTAATCAGGGTTGAATTGAATCTATAAATTGCTTTGGATAGTACAGACATTTAAATAATGTTAATTCTTCCAATCCAATAACACAGTGTGTGCTTCCATTTATTTGTGTCTTCCTTAATTTCTTTCTTCAGTATTCTGTAGTTTTCTGAGTACAGGTATTTACCTTCTTGGTTAAATTTATTCCTAGTTATTTTATTTTTCTTGTTGCTATATGAAATGGGAGTTTTTCCTAGTTTCTGATATTAATATTTTATTGTTGGCATACAAAAATGCCTTCAATTGTTGAATATTGACTTTGTATCCTGATGTTTTGCATATTCAATTATTAAGTCAAGTAGTTTTTTGTTGTAGCTTATAGAGTTTTCTATGTTCACTGTCGTGTCATCTGCAAACAATGACAATTTTTCTTCCTCCATTCCAATTTGTATGTCTTTTATTTCATTTTCTTGTCTGATTGTGGTGGCTAGAACTTCCTATACTATATTGAATAAAAGTGATGAAAGCAGACACCCTTGTCTTGTTTCTGATCTTAGGGGGAAAGCTTTTAGTTTTTCCCCATTGGTTATGACATTGGCTGTAGGTTTATCATATATGTCCTTTTTATGCTCCCTCTGCTCCCACTTTGCTGAGTGTTTTTATCATAAATAGATGCTGTGCTTCATCAAATGCTTTTTCAATCTCTATTGATATGATAATGTGATTTTGTCTTTCATTTTGCTTATGTGATGTATTACATTTATTAATTTGCAAATATTGTACCATCCTTCCATACCTGAAGTGAATCCCACTTAATCATGGTGTGTGACCTTTTTAATGTATTGCTGGATCTGGTTGCCAATATTTTGTGAAAGATTTTAGCTTCTATGTTCATCAGCAATGTTGGCCTGTAGTTTTCTTTGTTGTGTTTTGGCTTTGTTTTAGAACTAGGATAACACTGGCCTCATAGAAAGTGTTTAAGAGTCTTCCCTCTTCTTAAATTTTTTGAAATAGTTTGAGAAGAATGGGAGTTAGCTCTTCCCTAAATTTTTTGGTAAAATTCTCCTTTGATGTCATCTGGTCCAGGGATTTAGTGTGCCATAAGTTTTTTGATTACTCCTTAATTTCACTAGCTGTTATCTGTCTATTCGGGCTTTATGCTTCATCAAGATTCAGTTTTGGAAGATTAGCTTTCTAGGAATGTTTCCATTTTACCCAGGTTGTCAAATTTCTTGGCATATAGTTGTTTGTATTAAATTCTGACAATCCTTTGTATTTTCATGGTGTTGGTTGTGATTTTACCACTTTTGTTCCTGATTTTATTTATTTGGTTCCTCTATCTTTTTCTTGATGAGTTTGGTTAAAGGCATGTTAATTTTGTTGTCTTTTCAAAGAACTTGATATTGGATTTATTGATCCTTTAAATTGTTTTTCTAGTCTCTATGCTTGGAAGATCTACTTATTGTTGAAAATGGAGTGTTAAATCCCCTATAGTGAGTGCATTGCTGTCAATATCTCTTTTCAAGTCCTCCAATATTTTCCATATATATTTAGGTACTCCTATGTTTGGTGGATATATGTTTACAAGGGTTATATCTTCTTGATAGACTACTTCCTTAAGTATTATGAAGTATCCTTTGACTCTTTTTATGACCTTTGCTTTTAAGTCTATTTAGTCTTATATAAGTATTTCTATCCCAGATTTTTTTTCATGTCCATTTGCTTGGATATTTTTTTCCATCCCTTAACCTTTTGTCTGTGTAGATATTTTGTTCTTAGGTGAGTCTCTTATATATAGCATATATGCAGGTCATGTTTTCTTATCCATTCAGCTACCATATGTATTTTGATTGGAGTTTTAATCCATTTACATTTAAGGTTATTATTTATAGGTACTTATTCATTGTCATTTTTTCCCCTTGCTACCTGTGTTCCTCTCTGCCTCTCCCTCTTTTTCTTTATCATCTTAAAGCAGTCCCTTTAGCATCTCTTGCATTCCATTTTTGTGAAGATATATTCTTTTAGCCTATTTTTGTCTGGGTAACTCCTTATTTTGCTTTCCACTTTAAATGAGAGCCTTGCTGGGCAGAGTTGTCTTCATTGCACGCCTTTGCTTTTCATTACTTCTCATTTTCTTCTGGCTTGTAGTGTTTCTGTTGAGAAATTGGCTGATCCTCTTATCGGAGCTCCCTTGTATGTTACTAGCTGTTTCTCTTTTGTTGTCTTTAATGTTCCCTCTTTGTCTTTAAAAATTTCCATTTTAATTATGATGTTCTTGGAGTGGGCCTCTCTGGGTTCATCTTGATTTGGATCCCCTATGCTTGACTTTTTCTCATGTCAGATTAGGAAAGTTTTCTGTCATTACTTTTACAAACAAGTGTTCTATCCCTTGCTTCTCTTCTCCTTCTGGTATCCCTATGATGTTAATATTATGTTTCATGTTGTCCAGCAGCTCCCTTAAACCCTATACATTCTTTTTCAGTCTGTCTTTCATTTTGTTCCTTTGACTGGGAGTTTTTCTACCTTGACCTCTAGCTCATTGATTTAATTATCTACTTTATCTAGATTGCTTTTAGGTACTTATAGAATGTTCTTCATTTCAGATATTGTATTCTTCATTTCCTCCTGGCTTTTATATTGATAGTTTCTATGTCTGTTTCCATGATGGTGTATTCCCTGTAAGTTACTTATAGCTTCCATAGAGTTTCTTGTAGTTCTCACTGAGTTCCTCGAACCTCCCTATAACCATTATTTTGAACTCAATGTCTGATAGATTACTTGCTTCAATTTCATTTAGCACTCTTTCTGGAGATTTCTCTTTTTCTTTCAATTTAGGGTTGTTCCTTTGTCTCCCCATTTTAAGTGACTCTTCTTTTATTTTTTTTCTGTGTATTAGACTGATTCACTTTACTTTCTGTTTTTGTCACCTGAACTTCTGTGGTAGAAGGCCTGGAGAACACTGTGGTGCATTAAATATCCTTGATCTTTTTAGCTGGTTGTTCTTGGGATGCCCTTTATGCTATTTTTGTGGGCTCTCTTGTTGTACTTGAGTTTTAGTTGTTCCTGGGTCACTCTTTAGTTGATTCTTCCCTCCTGCTGACTGTCTGAGAGTCTCACCACCACCATGTCTTGTATGCTACTTTACAGGTGCTGCCAGAACAAAACAAAACAACCCAGGAAACAAAACCCACTTCCACAATAATAACTGCTACCCACAACCATACTGTCAACAACAAATGAGATAATTTTACTAAGGGTATAAA
The DNA here is from genome assembly GCF_987537825.1 of Furipterus horrens. Taxonomy (NCBI): domain Eukaryota; kingdom Metazoa; phylum Chordata; class Mammalia; order Chiroptera; family Furipteridae; genus Furipterus; species Furipterus horrens. The sequence continues at coordinate 79,406,082 of NW_028327176.1, read as the reverse complement.
TAGACTAAGACTATTATCAGAAAGTAAAAGTGAATATGAGACGACTAACTGAAAGAAAAATGATTTTGAGAGGGTAGAGAGAAGAGAAATAATAAGAATAGAAAATAAAAACAAGATGGAGGAAGAAATAAAACAATTTACATCATAATTTTAAAAAGGGGTGGAAGAAGGCGAAATGCGGTAAGACTAAGGAAGAGTATAGTATGAAGTTTAAAAAGTCAAAACAGTACTGAAAAATATAGGAACCATAATGGATAAAAGATCCACCACAACATTATCAACAAATGGGGAAATATTAATCCTGATGGAATGGGAATAAGAAGGAAAAAGAAAGAAAACCTTCTAAGATGTCTAGAAGAAAGAAAAGTGATTTTGATAGGATAGAGGAAGAAGAAATACTAAGAGGAATGAAAACCAGTCTAAGAAAGGTACAAAGGTAAAAATTAATTAAATTATTTATTTATTTTAATAAATTTTTTTCTATTACAGTGTCCCACTTTTTCTCCCATTACCCCTCACTACACGCACCCCTTCTCCCACAGTCCATCCCCATCCCATTACCCCCTTGTCCATGTCCATGAGTCATTTATACTAGTTCTTTGATTAAACCCTTCCCATTCTATCACCTCTTTCCCCCCACTATCCCCTGGTCACTTTCAGTCTGTTCCTTGTACACTTGCCTCTGGTTCTACTTTGCTCATTTGTTTGTGTTGTTCATTAGTGTCTTGTGTTAGGTGATATCATATGGTATTTGTCTTTCACGGCCTGACTTGTTTCACTAAGCAAAATATTCACCAGTTTCATTAATGTTGTTGCAAATGGAAGGGGTTCCTTCTTTATTTTTGCTGTGTAGTATTTCACTGTATAAATATACTAAAGTTTTTTAATCTACTCATCTACAGATGAGTATTTAAGCTGTTTCCAGCACTTGGCTATTGTAAATAATGCTGCTATGAACATAGAGGTGCATAGTTTATTTTAAATTTATGTTTCAGGATTCTTCAGGTATAATCCTAACAATGGAATTGCTGGATCAAAATGCAGGTCCATTTTTAGTATTTTGAGGAAATCTCATACTGTTTTACATAGTGTCTGCACCCTTGCATTCTCACCGACACTGTACTGGGGTTCCATTTTCTCCACACCCTTGCCAGCACTTGCTGTTTGTTGATATCTTGATGATGGCCATTCTGAGCAGAGTGAGGTGATATCTCATTGTGGCTTTAATTTGAATCTCTCTGATAGGTAGTGATGTTGAGCATTCTTTCATATGCCTTTGGATCCTCCATATGTCCTCTTTGGAGAGGTGTTTGTTCAGGTCCTTTGCCCATTTTTTAATTGGATTGTCTGTCTTCTTGGTGTTGAGTCATATATAAGTTATTTATATATTTTGGAGATCAAACCCCTGTCTGAGGTATTATTGGCAAATATGTTTTCCCATACATTTGGTTCCCTTTTCATTTTGCTGATGTTTTCTTTTGTTGAGCAGAAACTCTTTAGTTTGATGTAGTCCCATTTGTTTATTCTTTCCTTTATTTTATTTGCTTTAGGAAATATAACAGTGAAAATATTGATACATGGGATATCTGAGATTTTTCTGCCTATGTTTTCTTCTGTGGAGATTCCAATCTCACAGATCCCTGATCATGGATGAAAGAAATGATCCCAGAGATGAATTGCCTTGGGGAGAGAAGGGGCATACCTCTCAGACGAGGTCACTGATTCACCTTCCTCCAAAAAGAGCGTTTATTGAGCTAGCTATGTGCAGAAAGGCATGTTGCAAAAGCAACCCTTCACCCAACCACAAAGAAGGTCAGTAAACAGAGTTATAGATCACCACTCAAAGACAATTGGGGCAGATTCTCTGGCATCAGGGTACATTGCAAAAGTTTAGATTGTTCCTTTGATTTAAATATTCTGTTAGCACAGGTTGAAGTAAAACTAAGCAGAGCAAGTTTCAAAGAGTACATAGTATTCCAATTTCATCCCCCGTGCATGGGATTGACAGCATGATGCTAGGAGTATATCTGCCAGCTGTCTTTAAGACTTATGGGTTCATGCTTTTGTTCCAGTTTTATGCATAGTTACAGTTTCCTATACCAAACAAAATAGTCCCCCACACTCCTCTAGGACATTTATAGTGTCATGGCTTACATTTAAATCTCTGATCCATCTTGAATTTATTCTGGTGTATGGTCTAAGTTGGTTGTCTAGTTTCATTTTTTTGTGTGTGTCCCTGTCCAGTTCTCCCAGCACCATTTGTTGAAGAGGCTGTTTTCACTCCATTTCATGCTCCTTCCCTGTTTGTCAAATATTACTTGTCCATATAGACCTGGGTTTATTTCTGGACTCTCTATTCAGTTTCCTTGACCTATATGTCTATTCTTATGGAAGTACCAGACTGTTTTAATTACAGCAGCCTTGTAGTATAGTTTGATATTAGGTATTGTGATCCCTCCTACTGTGTTCTTCTCAAGATTTCTGAGGCTATTTAGGGTGTCTTTTGGTTCTATATAAATTTTTGAAGTATTGTTCTAGGTCTGCGAAATATGCCATTGATATTTTAATAGGGATTGCATTGAATCTATAAATTACTTTGGGTAGTATGGATGTTTTAATGATGCAGATTCTTCCCCTCCATGAATGTGGTATATGCTTCCATTTATTTGTGTCTTCCTTAATTTCTTTTCTCAGTGTTCTGTAGTTTTCCAAGTACAGGTCTTTTACCTCCTTGGTTAAGTTTATTCTTAAGTACTTTATTTTTCTTGTTGCTAGAGTAAATGGGATTCTTTTTCTCATTTCTGTCCCTGACATTTTATTGTTGGTGTACAGAAATACCTTTGATTTCTGAATATTTGTATGACCATGTTATTTTTGTCTTTCATTTTGTTTATGTGGTGTATTATATTTATTGGTTTGCAAATATTAAACAATCCTTGCATCCCCAGGATGAGTCCAATTTGATCATTGTGTATGATCTTTTTTAATGTGTTGCTGAATCTGGTTTGTCATATTTTGTTGAAGATTTTAGCGTCTATTTTCATCAGCGATATTGGCCTACAGTTTTCTTTCTTTGTTTTGTCTTGACCTGGTTTTGAAATTAGGGTAATATTGGCTTCGTAGAAAGAGTTTGAGAGTGTTTCCTCTTTTTTGGTTTTTTGAAATAGTTTGAGAAGGGTAGGAGTTAGTTCTCCCCTAAATTTTTTGTAAAATTTGCCTGTAGAGCTATCTGGTTCAGGGCTTTTGTGTGCTGGAAGTTTTTTGATTACTGCTTCAATTTCACTAGTTGTTATTGGTTGATTCAGGCTCTCTGCCTCTTCTTGATTCAGCTTTGGAAGATTATATGTTTCCAGAAATTTTTCCATTTCACCCAAGTTGTTAAATCTCCTGTCATATAGTTGTTTGTAGTAAATTCTTACAAAACCTCTGTATTTCTGTGGTATCAGCTGTGATTTCTTCTCTTCCATTTCTGTTTTGTTTACTTGGGACCTCTCTCTTTTTTTCTTGATGAGCCTGGCTAAAGGCTTGTCAATTTTGTTTATCTTTATAAAGAACCAGCTCCCGGGTTTATTGATTTTCTGAATTGTTTGCTTAGTCTCTATTTAATTTAATTCTGCTCTGATCTTGATGATTTCCTTCCTTCTACTCACTCTGGGCTTTGTTTGTTGTTGTTCCTCTAGTTCTTGTAGCTGTTGGGGTAGATTTTTTATTTGAGATTCTTCTAACCTTTTTAGGAATGCCTATATTGCTATGAACTTCTCTCTCAGGACTGCTTTTGCTGTGTCCTATAGGTTTTGGGCTGTCGTGTGTTCATTATCATTTGTTTCAAGAAACTTTTTTATTTATTTCTTGATGTCATTGTTAGTCCATTCATGATTTAATAGCATGTTATTCATTCTCCATGAATTTGAATGTTTTTGAGTTTTTTCCTCGATATTGGTTTCTCATTTCAGGCCATTGTGATCAGAGAAGATGCTTGATATTATTTCAATTTTCTTCAATTTGTTGAGGCTTGTTTTGTATCCTATCATGTGGTATATCTTTGAAAATGCTCCATGTTCACTTGAAAAGAATGTATATTTTGCTTCTTTGGGGTGAAAGTTTCTGCGTATATCAATTAAGTCCATTTGATCTAGAGTGTTGTTGAATGCCTCATTAAACTTTGTGTTTTTTTGCTTTGAAGATCTGTTTATTGTTGACAGTGGGATATTAAAATTCCCTACTAGAAGTGCATTGCTTTAATATCTTTCTTATGGTCTTCCAAGATTTTTCTTATATATTTGGGTATTCCTATGTTGGTTGCATATATGTTTACCAGCATTATAGCTTCTTGGTGGATTTTTTCCTTTAGTATTATGAAATGTCCTTCTTTGTCTCTTTTTATGACCATTGTTGTGAAATCTATGTTGTCTGATATAAGTATTGCTAACTCCACCTTTTTTTCATGTCCATTTGCTTGAAATACTTTTTTTCATCCCTTCACTTTCAGTCTGTGTAGATCTTTATTTCTGAGGTGTGTCTCTTGTAGACAGCATATATGTGGGTCATGTTTTCCTATCCATTCAGCTATGCTATGCCTTTTTATTGGAGCATTTAATCTAGTTACACTTAAGGTTATAATTGATAGGTACTTATTCTTTATGATTTTCTCCCCTTTGTACCTGTGTTCTTCTCTCTCTTTCTCTCTTTTTCTTCTTCTTCTTAAAGCATTCTCTTTAGCATCTCTTTCAATGCTGGTTTGGTGTAAACGTATTCTTTTACCTTTCTTTTTCTGGGAAACTCCTTATTACACCTTCCATTTTGAAAAAGAGTCTTTCTGGGTAGAGTAGTCTTGGTTGTAGGCCTTTTTTTTTCATTGTTTGAAATATTTTTTTTGCCATTCCCTTATGGCTTGTAGTGTTTCTGTTGAGAAACCTGCTGATAGTATTAGCAGAGCTTCCTCATACATTATTTGCTATTTCTCTTTTGCTCCTTTTAAGATTTTCTCTTTGTCTTTGAATATTGCCATTTTAAGTAGGATGCGCCTTGGAGTGGGCCTTTTTGGGTTCATCTTAATTGGGACCTTCTGTGCTTCTTGGACTTATGTAACTTTTTCTATCTTCAAGTCAGGGAAGTTTTCTTTCATTACATTTTCAAAAAGGTTTTCTTTTCCTTGCTCCCCTTCTTCTCCATCTGGTAACCCTATGATATGTTTCATGTTGTCTTGTCACTCTCTTAAATCCTCTTCATTCTTTCTTAGTATTTTTGTTTTGTTTTGTTGCACTGAGAATTTTTTCCTACATTGTCTTCCATCTCAGTGATTTGATCCTCTGCTTCCTCTAGCCTGCTTTTTATTCATTCTATTGTGTTCTTCAGTTCCGAAATTGTGTTCTTCATTTATTCCTGGCTCTTATTGATAGTTTCTATGTATTTTTTTAATGCTGGTGTAGTTCAAAGTAAGTTCCTTGTGGCTTCCCAGAGTTCATTGAAGTTTCCCTGGAGTTCTTTGTAGTTTCCCTGGAGCTCTCTGCAATTCCTCTGGCGTTTGTCATTGTTTTCTCTGAGTTTGTCGAGTTCATTGAGCTTCCTTATAATCATTCTTTTGAATTCCACGCTTAATATTTTGTTTGTCTCTGTTTCATTTTGAACTCTTTCTGCAGATTCCTCTTTTCCTTTTGTTGGTTTTTTTTTTGTCTCCCCACTTTTGGTGACTCTTCTTGTTTGTTTTCATTTCTTAGATTTGTCTACTTTGATTCCCTGCCTTCATGTTCTGACCTTCTGTAATAAGAGACCTGGGGGTTCTGGTGCAGCCTCTTTGAGCTTGATGATTTAGGATGTCCTTTATGCCATTTGTTTAAGTTATCTGATTATATTTCAGTTTTGGTTGTTGTGTTTCTCCTTGGTGTACCCTTCCCTCTGGCTACTTGATTGAGAGTCACTCTGTCCAACATACCCTAAATTTTTTTTGTGGTGATGTTTTTAAATTATAAACACACAACCCAGGCAAGAAATGCACACCCTCAAAAATATGTCCCACCCACAATCACACTGTCAGTAGCAAATGAGTTGTGGGGAACCGCTCCTTGTGGTTTAGAGAATTGTAGTCCCAGCTTGAGCATGACCTGCTGCCAGCACCCCGGCAGTGCTTGTCTTTAAGTCTCAACAATGGCCGCGTAAAAGACATAACCGGAAACCATTCAGAGGGTTTCCGTGGAGATTGGATTAAAAGAATATTAATATGCTTTAGAACTTGCTCTGCTTTCCTTTATTTTATAATTAAGTATAAACAATCTCTAGCAGGGAGTATTTGAAACCTTGTACCTAGTGCCAGTGTGGGGTCAAGATGTTTAATAGACCCTGGCACAGACTATTCATTGTCCCCACTGTACTGGAATTTGTAGACAGTTATTGTTGGTTGTAACCTAGGTACCTGAAAGCTATTGATGATTTATGAATGTTGATCTTGTATCTCCCATGGTATCCTTCTCAATAAAAAGCATGAGGGATGAAGGTCTAGCTGCTGTTCTCCACTAGAGAGGCAGTCTCCTTCCTTCTCCCGGACATAAAGAAGTGTCCTGGGTAAAATTATTTCATCAGACATAATAAAGTGTCCTACCTAGGTAAGAGTTTGTTCCACCATGGTCACAAAGACTCTGCTGGATAGAGCAGCTTCCAACTGAGCCTAGGGTGTGTGAGGCATCTCCACCTCAATGAATCGATATTAATATAGATGTTAAATATTAAGAATATTATACTAAAGGAAAAACAAATAAGAGTTGGCTAACTGAAAGAAAGATGATTTTTGAGAGACAAAGTGGAAGAGTAATAATAGTAGCGAGTAGGGAGAAGGCAATTTGAGACAGTCAATAATATTTACATTGTATATTGAAACAGGAAGGGAAGAAGGCAGAATGAAGTGAGAGAGTGGAAGAATAGAGTTAGGTTCATACAGAAGTTATATGGTATATATTTCTTGTGAGAGGGAACATAAACAAAAAATAAATAAAATAAAGAAGAAGAAGAAGAAGAGGGAGAGAAGGTAGGAAACAGATCAAAGAAAGAGCTTTTCCCCAGTACAACCTTTGGGCTACGGTTGATATAGATAGAATGGGAATAAGAGGGGAAAAAGAAAGAGAGAAAAGTTTAAGTTATGTCCAAGGGAAAGGGAAGTAAATTTGAGATGATAGAGGGGGTAGGTATACTAAGGATGAGGAGTGAAAAACAGGCTAAGAGAGGGAAATTTTTTTCAACTTTAAGCTGAAAAAATGCATACTAGTCATAGTAGGAGAGAAGATAGAATTTAAGACCAAAGTAAGAAGAGGAGATCGGATGTTAAGTTGGGGTACTACAAGGGAGGAGCAACATATGATATTTGGAATAAACTATAATGTAACAACTAATGACTTAAAATGCATAAACTGTGAGGACAAGAAAATAACTTATGAAAAATACCGTGGTGGAATTTTTCCCAGTAATATCTTGTTTTTATCACTTTCTTCTCTTCCTAGATCTGTCCCTTTATTTCTGGCTGGCTCTCTGTGAGATCTAGCTGGATTCTGGGGCTACTATTCTCTAGCTCATGGTTCTGCTGCAGCTTTCCTCTGTGAGCTGTGCTGAGTTGGGTACCCCCCACACTGGTCCTTTGTTACTCTCTAGTGCTCTTCAATTTTGTTTAGCAATGCTACTTTGCCAGTGAGCTGGTGCACATGCCCATAGTCCTTGCCCAGTCTTGGGTCCTTTTCCCCTCCTCTTCCAAAGAAGTCTCTGTGTGGTTTCCAAACTGCAGCATTAGTCTGCATTTTTGTCTGGCAGAGTCTTTGTGCATGTGTACTTATGGGTACAAGTTTTCCAGCCTGGAGTCCCTACCAAGTCCCAGGTTCCACCTCAAGTTTCACCCATGTGGGCCCTTCTCTGTGGCTCAGTTCTGTGTTTTTGTCTGACAGAGCCTATGTGCATGGGTGCCCATAGCACAGGGTTGCCAGCCCAGGGGGTCCCTGCAAAGTCTTAATTCACACAGTTTCTTGCAGTCAGGACTGGCCTCTGTCTTCCCACACCTCCAACTGTTTCACCAAACCTCACTGACTCTCTCCTGCATGTTGCTGGTCAGGACACCTACAGTGGGAGCTCAGTTTCCAAACAGATTCTGGCTAAAGAGCCAGTCAGCAGCTGCCCCTTTTGGTTCAGCAGAGGCGCTGGGCTGGGAAGCCTGGCCACTCCACTTGGAGATTGTGGGCCATGGTTTCCATTCTCTCCTATGCTGCTCCCACACTCCCATTCCTGTTCATCCTACTGAAAACCGTTCCCATTCACTCTCTACTCTGTGTTTGTACTTCAAGTCCTTCCATGATGGGAGCAAGCAGACAACACTGCTACTTACTCTGTCACTGTCTTTTTCCCAGTCCAACAAAAGTAAAATATAAAACAAATTAAAAGAGAAAGAGCAGGATGAAGGCAAAACGGAATAGAAGAAATGGTAAAATTTGATATTTAAAATACAAATATAGTGTAGATCTAGGAATAAAATTGAAGAAATGCAAGAACAACTACTATATCAACAACCAATGAGTAAAGACTGATAAAGGTGGGGAGAGGATAAAGGTATTTTAAGAACTAGAAAAAGAATGTGAGATGGCTAATTAAAAAAAAAAAAAGGTTTTGAGAGGCTGGAGGGGGTAGAAATCATGAGTGCAGAATAGACACCAGTTGTAGCAATAGAGAAAAATAAAATTTAAAATGAATTAAGAAGAGGAAGGAAGAAGTGAGATGAAGTAAGAGAAGGGAGGAGCAAAATATGAGATTTGAAATATACTGAAATAAATAAAAACGAGTGAAACAATAGGCACAAACTTGAAGGAAAAAACTGAATATTAAAAAGTTACTCAGGAGAGAAAATAATGCAAATTATGAATAAGACTGTGGTGGAATTTATCTCAGTAGAATCCAGGGTTTATCACTGTTTTCTCTTTCTGGATCTACCCCTGGTAATGCCAGATGGTGTCCTAGTCTGGCTCTAGGCAGTCTGTTCAAGACTATCAGCAATCTGTAGTTTGTGGCTGTCTCCTTCATATTTGGCTGGTCCCCATTATATCGCCCTACCAGCTTTCTATTAGCTCAGGGCCCAGGAGCAGTTCATTTAATGACCCAAGAGGACTGCCAGTACCTTCTCCACTTGTCTCTAGAGGAGGCCTCTGGTATGATAGGGAGGGTGGGAACCCTGAGTTACCCTCAGGGGTGCTGTTTAGTCTTCAGGGAAGATGTTGGGAGTGTGTCCCTGCCCCCTCACCACACGTCTTTGTCTCTCCCAGATTCTTTCCAATAATGTATGGCATCTGGTGAATTAGCTGTCCATTTCTGGTGAGGGGCCAATCTGTGTAAAAGGGGCAGCTCTTTCCTGCTTGGCTCAGACAGCAACTCTGTCTAGGTGCCAAGGCTTGATGGGGCCCTGAATACCCCTTGTTGCACCTGTCTCTAATCTCCCTGCTCTGCTGGTTTCAGTAGATCAGGGCCTAAAGAAGAGTATAGCTTGTAGAGTAGTTCAGAAGGCCACAGTTACTCTGTGAAGAAGTCAAGTGACAATCTGTTGGAAATACTCCTAGTTTTTTTTTTTTTGTTGTTTGTTTGTTTGTTTGTTTTCCTCTTTCCATAGTGGTCAAAGAGAACTTGGACGACATCTAGAGTGGGGAAGAAAATACAATGACTGGGTGGTGTCATATAATTTTTAGATGTTCTTAAATTTTATAAGTCAAACTATTTAAATAAATTTGGAAAACATTTAACCAATATATTTTTAACTATGCTTTTTGCCTACCTCTTATTTCTCTCTTTTTGGTACTTAAATTCCACTTCAGGTAACTAAAATTCTCTTCACTTATTCAATTATTTTTCTCTCTGTTGCTTATATTAGGTAATCTTCTTTTCTATCTTCAAGTTCCCTGACTTGATCTTTGACATTCTTGAAAACTTTCTATAATCGCCCATCAAGTAAAATTTTCTTATTGATATTTTATTTTCATATTTTTATTTAAATGTTTAAACAGATTTGTATTGTTAAAATTTTTGTCAGCTATTGTATCTTTTTGTATCAGTTTTTTTCTTAGCTGCATATTTCTTGATCATGGCTAATTTTTTCTGTATTTTGCTTGTATTTTATATCTATACATCTATATAGCTATACCTTTATGTTTTAATATTGAACATTTAAGGTTATACTTTGCAGAGTGATTGTAAAAATATTATAGAGACTCTATATGGTATATCTTTGGAAGAGTCACAATTTTTGTTCTAGTTTCATAGCATGTTAGCTTATCACTTTGAACTTTTCTATTTTTCAGTTATAAAAGGTATAATAAAAACCCAATATAATTATTAACCCATCTAAAAAAGTAAGGAACTCAATCTCAACACTCCCAGATGTGGGCTTCATCTGAAATCTATACTCTATTCTTTCAACTTCAAGTTGTTTTTCTTTTCTAGCCTCTTTGAAATTTCTTCCTCCCACATGCACATATCACAGATGAAACAAAATTGTGGAAAGGAGATTTTTAGTAGCTTTCAAGTCCCCCAGAAACACTGTTTTGTATATCCCCCTTTTTGTATTTTCTTACCAATGTTTAACTGTTCACACTGATATCCTAAGCAAAAAGGATCTCTAGTTTCTACTTGACTGACCTGTATGTACTACATACACTGGAGAGAGACTTTGAGAGAAATGCTATATAAATACGGATCATACGCAGCTTACTTTCCTTCTTTTTTCAATGGTTGAATTTCCTCCAATTTCTGTATTTCCTCTCTCTCTTATCTCCATGGAGTACATTTTTTTTTAATTTGTCAAAATTTTATAATTTTTACCTGCCATCACATGCTAAAAATTACATTGTTTGTTGTAGCACCTGATACATAATAATAGCTCATTAAGTGGTAATGCATCTTTTGCAAATATAATTATGTTTATTTAATTAGCACTTGAGATACTTTTAATGATGATAATAATAAAAGAGATCTCTAACATAGACTATTAATTCATTACTAAAACTAAAACTCATAATTTGCTTTTATACAAATTAATAGGAATAGAAATAACAAGTAAAGTTGTGTTTTGTACTTTATCAAAATAACTAAAATATTTTATATCTATTAAGTGTTCATTTATATGAGTCATTATTTTAGGGTAGAATAAATACTTTGAATTACACATAAATACATGCAGTTTTTTTCTCAGTTTTTAACTAATAATTCTGGTTTATTTAGATATGGTTTGCTCTATGAAAAGAGCATCTATTCTAAGGAAAGAATTTCTCTATGATAAAAAATAAAGGTAGCCCTTACTGGTGTGACTCAGTTAATTGGGCATCATCTCACAAAGTTCAAATGTCACCAGCTTAATTCCCTATCAGGGCACATAGCTAGGTTGTGGGTTCTGTCCCTGGTTAGAAAGCATACAAGGGGCAACCAATTAATGTTTCTCTTTCCCATTGTTGTTTCCCTCTCTTTCTTCCTCCCTTCCCACTCCCTAAAAAAAATACATAAATATATATTTTTGAATAAAAGTAAAAAAATTAATATGAACAAGTTAAATCATAATAGCAAATTTCTCAACAGCATCTTTTCTTCCCTTATTTTTCTTCTACAAGTATTTTATTGTATTATGTTGTATTTTATTTAATTATTTTCTTTACCATTTAGTAATGGTTTCTATAGCAAATTGAATGACATGTCAGTAAAACTGGCAATACAGTAAATGCAGGTATGTAGTTTTGCTCTGTTCTTTCTTCTCTCCTTCTATCTTGTCAATTGAAATGTGGAGCATCATTTTGGACTATTAAAACATACTTTTAGGAATTATGGCACAGAAAACTATAAGAATCCCATTGGCCTGAGGTCTTTTTTAGTAGAGTCACCTTACCAACTCTGGGTTATCTACTGATTTTTACCATGAGAAAGACATACATTTCTATCTTGTTTAAGCAATTGTTATTTTGTGTCTTTTGTTATGAGCAAAATCTAATCCTAAGTGAAACATTTATAACCCCATCCCCCAAAATTTTCTGAGGATAACTTTATTTCTTCCCTAGCATTTTCTGCCCTTAACTACAAAGTATTTTGGAATTAAGTGTTCTCTAGCACTGTTCTACTATATCACTATATGGTAGCATTAGCCTGTAAAAATAAATGAAGTTTAAAAGAAAGGTACTGTCAATATTAGTTTTGCCAAATAGCTGAAAAGGGTACACAATTGGTTCAATGAATGTATAAATGTTTTGCTAAAGCTGAGAGCACTTCAAAATGTTTCTCCAAAATATTTGCCTTTCTGATTAGTTCACCTGACAAACAGTATTGCTTATTGTAGCATCTGGTACATAGTAATATCTCACTAAATAGTAGTGCATCTATTACAAATATGATTATTATGGTTATTTAATTATTATAGGCATACTTAATTTTATTGCACTTTATTGTGTTTCACAGCATGATCTTCTACCATGAAAGATTATGATTCACTTTATTTTGATACTTGTTTTATTGTAGGGGCCTGGAACCAACCCACAATACCTCTGAAGTATGCCTGTATTTGAGATGATAATTTCAGTAATAATAATCATTATGGGATAAAGCTAGGTAAGCTTTTGAGGCAGAAATTACACTGCTGAACATCAAATTTAATCATAAGAAAGAGGAGATATCTTTTCTTCTCTTATTCACTAACCCTTCTACAGAGGAGATAGCCATGATTGTGATTTCATAGTCTTTCACAAGAAAGAATACTTGTATTGCTGTCATAAAATTAAGAAAAAAAGGAGCATTTCAATACATAAATTTATTTTAATCCTGGAATTGTTGTGACTAAAATGATATTACATTAGCTAACATCTACCATATAGTACAAATTTTTATATAATATTTGTTAATAATATAGAAGGATTTAGTCATGATTATTGACTGTGAGAAAAGACTTAACTAGAAATTTATTTATTACTAAGCAGAACTGCCATTGCACTGAAAACACTGAGTTAAAGTTTGTAATATATTCTATCTGAGCAGTTTTCAGTACTTTCTGACTCCAAATGAACCTATAGGTTAACAACAAGAAAGCTACCAACAACTTAAAAAAAATCAATATCCATAACAGGTGCTTGTCTTTTGGGACATAATTAGAAATTTGATTACTTACTGTACACATTAAAAGTATTTCATTACTGACCTGGACAGTGTGGCTCAGTTAGTTGGAGTATTGTTTTGTAATCCAAACTCTAACAAGTTCAGTATCTGGTCAGGGCACATGCTGAGGTTTCAGGTTCATCCCAGTTGGGGTGCATTGGAAAGGTACCTATTTGATGTTTCTCTCTAAAAAAGTCAATAAGCCTGTACTTGTGTGAGGATTTTAAAAAAATATATTATCTCATTACTCTCAGAAACTGAAAGATAATTAACTTAAATTTGTTTTTTTTTTGAAGTCACATTGTGATAAACCATTATTTTACAAATGAAAGCAGATCTTTAAGCTTAGAATTATCTTCGTTACTTCAATACTTGCATATGTATATGTATCAAAAAACAAAACTGTTGACAATCAAGAATTAATGGATATTCTTAAAGGCCACAAAGAAAAGGAGAGATTTTCAGAAAATTGTAATTAAATTTAATCAGTTGGTTCTCAATATTAAAATATAAATACAAAGTGACATGAGGCAAATATATTCATAAAAAAGAACATATATCTAACAAATACCAGGATAACCATGACGTCTTATGAACTAAAGCATTGTGGTATTAGCACAGAAATAAACCTGTAACCAATATAACAAAAATAATCCAGAAACAGACTATCCTTTGTATAGAAATCTGACATAATGAATGAAGAAAGAAGAGCTATTAATAAAAGGTATTGAATAACCATGTATATTGAAAAACATCGTATCTGCTAACACTTTGTACCAAAAATAATTATGAATGAATTAAATACTTAAGCAAGTAGCAACATTTTAAATTAAAGGAATCTGTGTACTTGACATTGGGATAAGTAAAATTTTCTTAAAACAAGTCACACAATGTTAATCCATTGAGAATGATTATTCTAACTATACTAAAATTAATAGTCATGAAATGTCATTGAAATAATAAAATTTAAGCTAGATTTAGCCTAGTAAAAAGTACATATTATGTACATAATTATTATGAAATAATTATTAAATACAAAAGTCACAATGTATAATAAAAATCTGCAAATAAGTAAGAAAAGACAAATAGTGAAAATATGAGCAACAAATAAAAGTAATTTCAGATAAGAATAAATCTGAATTAAATAGGAGTAAGAAATGATCAAATGGCAAAATGTGATGTTCCTAACTTTTCTACACCTCACAAGAAGAACAACTAACAGCTATTCAAGAACAACAAGCCCTGAGAGTTTTAGAACACTGGTGGTGAGGCCGAAGCACCTCCTTGTACCTCAGAGACCAAAATAAACTTTATCAGAAGGTAAGAGAAGTAACTACAGGTTGACCTCTTTGCCCTTCTCCCAGGCCAGAGCAGCAACACATGGAGAGATCTTCTGAGCTTCTGGTTTTTTCATTGGGAAATGAAAATATAAGGGAGACAATCAACAACTCCACCCAGCATTTGAGTTATTTTGTGAGACTCTCTACCCTGATCTTGCCACGTGGACATTTCAGGGGAGTGAGGGGAATCTGTTGGGCTCATCACTGGGAATATGACTGTGAACGGAAAGGGGAGGAAAGACTTGTAAAAAGCAGTACACAGAGCTTGTTTGACCCAGTTGATACCTTCAACCCAAATAGTAATTGTAAGCATGCTGAAACTCTAAATCTTTTAAATGACACTTTCTCCTTTCTGTCCATACACTGTCTTTCTTAATCATTAAACCCTTAGAACACTAGATTCTGGTCAGTATCAAACTGTCTTAAGAACAAAGCCACAGGTATATTGACCATAAAAACAGAGTTTCAGTCAAGTTAAAGATACTATCTTGACTTCAGTTGTTTTTCAGGCCCACCCATGAAAGTTGAACAACCTTATAGACCATACACTCAGAAAACCAAATAGAACAATGCCATGGCTGACATCAAGACCTGAGACAATAATCAACTACTCCCTACCCTGGCCTCAACAAATCATTACAGCCAATTCCTTTAGTCACCATGATTAATGATATTTTCCCTACGCATAACCAGTCTCCTGGAAGCCATTGAGGAGCCAGGTCTTTTAGCAAAAACTTACCTATGACTCTAGGCTTGGTGCCATTTTTCTCAACTGATAAACTCCTACTTTCTTTGCTGTAAACTCCTGCTTATGTTTGATTGGGCTTTCATGTGCACAGGTGAACTGACCCTTTTATCCCAGTAACATAATCCCAACTAGTGGCCTTCCTCATCTCCAGAACCAAGTTGGGACAAATTCTGACCAGGAAACTCAGCAGAGCACATCTATGCCTGGTTAAAATCCTCAAGTGAGGAGTTTTCCTGGTCCTAGAGCCTAGTTTTTTTACACCTAGCCAAGAAGCTTAGTCATAGCCCCACCTATTGTGAAGAGTGTCATCTAGCTTCATCTAACCCAAAGGGCTGGTGGTAACTACTTGCAGCTGGGTAGTCTAGAAGAGCTCAAGATGAGTGGCAGGTAAGCAGAAATACTCACCCCAAGAGCCAAGTCATACAAGGTGTGTAGGGCTACCATGCTAAGCCAGTACAGGAGGGTTAATCCATAGTCAAGGCTGATGGTAGCTCCCACCATTTCCTGCCCATGCAAAAGAGCTGAGACATAGCCCCAACTTCAGTGGAGTATGTCTTTTGGTCATATTTGACCAGAAGGGCTGGTGACAATTCTGGAAGCTCTGTGGCCCAGTAGTGCTCAGGGTGAGAGGAGGGAAGAGTTGATAGTTCTCAAGAAAAGCCACTGGCCCTGATTGGCTTAAGAACCTGGGATGCAGGCTGGCTTGAGTTAAAATAATTATGTAAAAGCTCCACCAACTTTAGAACTACACCCAAATTGAATTTGTAGCACATAGTTGAATAGAACTTTCAGCCTGTCTTACCAAAGAACCTAATAAGAGCACACAGAAAGCTGTGTAGCCCATTTCACAGCCTTCCATGCAGTGGCACTTAAATAGAGCACAGCCCATGACTTGTGACATCTGCACAGCAAAACCAGTGGCTTCACCAGCTCAGGGAATCCAATGCACACACACTGGCCTAAGACAGACATGCTAACAATGAGCTATGCAATTTCTGAGTCATGTCCCAATGCCCTGTCAGGGTAAAGAATTTAATTCATAGCCCCATATATTTTCAAATATAGTACCCAGTGCTGACCACCTAGTAAACCTAACCAGAGAATTCATGCAACTGTGGAACTGACTCCATAGCCTCATTTAAGTAGGGAACCAAGCCAGGAGCCCTATCCAGCTATTCTCAGCTAGAGGTACACCCTTCCATCTTTATCCTCAGAGCTCAAACAGTTGTCTTGTTCCATAATAGGCCGATAATAGGAGGTTACACTCACTCAAACATATTACAAGTAGACATATCCAGAAACCTAAACTGAGCTAACTATCCCTGCTAGAGAAATCTGTTAAGTTTGAAAGAGGATCCTGAATACTTAAGTGTGTCAATACCAATGGATGAATTTAAGGACAATAAAAAATCATCAAAGAAAACTAATAAAGCTCCAATAATCAACCTTAAAAGAATGCAGATCTATTAATCATAAGACATAAAATTCAGAATAATCTTCTTAACGAAGGTTAGTGAACTACAATGACACATTGACAACTAAAAAAGTATAGAAAAACAATGCATAAAAAAACCCAATAATTTTAGTATGGACATAGCAACTAACCAAAAAACAAACAAACAAAAAAAAACCCTCAGAAGTCTTAGAATGGAAAATTACTATTACTCAACTGAAGAAGTCAATAGAAAGTTTTAAAAGCAGATTTGACCATGCAGAAGAAAAAAAATCAGTGAAATGGAAAATAGGACATTAACAATTTCTCAGAAGAGCAAAAAATGAAAAGGATGAAAACAATTAAAGAAATCTTATAGGAATTATGAAACACAGTGAAAAAAAAACCCCACCAATATTAGCATTATGGGAATTCCAGAAAGAAAAGAGAAAGAGAAAGGGGACAAAACTATATTTAAAGCAATCATGCTGAAAACTTTATGAACATAGGGAGAGTAATGGGTATCCAGATCTGTGAGGCCCAAAGTACACCAATAGCTTTAAATTGAATAGGGCTATAAGGGGCATATTATTATTAAAGTGTAAAAGCCAAAGAAAAAGAAATAATGTTATGATCAGCAAGAGACAAAAGACAAGTTACATATAAGAAAACCCTCTAAGACCAACAGAGTATTTTTCAACAGAAATATTTCAGGCCACAAGATAATGGAATGACATATTCAATATTGAAAAAAATATAACTGTCAAATAAGAGTTCTACACCTGGCAAAATTGCCCTTCAGAAATGAATGAAAGATAAAAATTTTCTGAACAAACAACAGCTTAGGGAAGTCATTGTTACTAGACCTGCCTTAAAAAAAAAGTAATAAAAGAATTCTAATTTACATAATTAAAAAAATAAAATGAGAGACTTGCGGCTAAAATAGAGACATAGACAGACACACTGCATCTCCCTCCACAACTAAGAAGGAATACAACTACCGCAAAACTAGAGACCCCAGAAGTTCCAGAAAATTGAGCTGCATGGAAATCCAACAAAGATATGAAGAAGAAGTACTCATCCAGACAGGTAGGAGGGGTGGAGCCAAGGCAGAAAGGATGTAGTGTGGTGGTGGTGGCAGCAGCAGTAGCAGGCCAGCAGAAAGCACAGTCACACATTTTAAAAAGTCAGGAGGGACACCTGGGAAGTGTTTCCAGAATCTGACCAGACCATGCAGGTCATGGTCCCAGCACCAGGGAAAATAAAGCCTTATTGCTTCTGACTGAACAAACCAGTAAAGGTTGGGGTGGAGGAAGAAACTGCCAGACTTTCAGTACAGTCTGCTTGTTTAAAGGGCCCCCATGGTCCCAGAACCTCTACAGACCCACCCACTCTGGGAACGACAGCCAGGGCAACAGTTAGAGAGGAGCCAGTCCCATAAGGAAGTGAGAGAAGTGCCTGGAAAAGGGGAGAGTGCTGAGCAAGTGGCATTGTTCCTCTCAAGACACCTCCTTCACCTCCCCCAATACAGCACCACAGAGTGGTGAAACAAGTCACCCTGTAATGATGAATACCTGAAGCTCTGCCCCTTACAATGCAATAGGTGCAACACAGAGGCAAACAAACACAGAAGCCTGCCAAGATGAGGAGACAAATAAGTATGGCCCAAAAGAGGAAACAGATCAAGGTTCTAGTGAGAGAACTAAGTGACAAGGAGATAGCTAACCTAATAGACATAGAGTTCAAAACACTGTTAATAAAGAGGCTCACAGGCTTGGCAGATATGCTTAAGTAAGGCAAATGCATAAGAAAAGAAGCAAAGGTTATGCCAAATGAACAGAAAGAAAATCCACGCAAAACCAGTGGTGTAGGGAAGGAAACCGGGGTTCAAATCAATGATTTGGACCATAAAGAAGAAAAATAAACAGTCAACCAGTACAGAATGAGGAAACAAGAGTTGAAAAAAATGAGGAGAGGCTTAGGAACCTCTGGGACAACTTTAAATGTGCCAACATCCAAATCATAGGGGTACCAGAAGGAGAAGAAGAAGAGCAAGAAATTGAAAGCTCATGTGAAAAAATAATGAAAGAAAACTCCCCAAATTTGGTAAAGGAAATAGACATACAAATCTAGGAAACACAGAGAGTCCCAAACAAGCTAGACCCAAAGAGGACCACACCAAGACACATCATAATTAAAATGGCAAAGGTGAAAGATAAAGAGAGAATCTTAAAAGCAGCAATAGAAAAGCAGAGAGTTACCTACAAAGGGGTGCCTATAAGATTATCAGCTGATTTCTCAAAAGGAACTTTGCAGGCAAGAAGGGACTGGCAAGAAGTATTCAAGATGATGAAAAGCAAGGACCTACAACCAAGACTACTTTATCTAGCAAAGCTATCATTTAAAATGAAAGGGCAGATAAAGTGCTTCGCAGACAAGGTAAGCTAAAGGAGTTCATCATCATCAAGCCATTATTATGTGAAATGTTAAAAGAACTTATTTTAAAAAATAGATTAAAACAATGAACATTAAAATGACAACAAACTCACAGTTATCAACAACTGAATCTAAAAAATAAAAGCACACTACAACTAAGCAAACCAGAACAAGAACAGAATCATAGGTATGGGGATCATTTAGAGGGTTATCAGCTGGGAGGGGGAGGGGGATAAATGGGGAAATGGTGCAGTGACTAAGAAGCATAATTGGTTGGTACAAAATAGACAAGGTGAAATTAAGAATAATATATGAAAGGATTAAGCCAACGAACTTATATGCATGACCCATGGACATTAATTAAGGGAACTGGGATTGCTGGAGGGAAGAGGGGGTTCTGGGTAGGGGGTACCAAATGGGGAAAAATTGGTATGACTTTAACTACATAATTAATAAAATATACTTTAAAAATAAAATGACAGTGTTAATCTCACTGGTAATGATAAATCACTGGTAAATGGTAAATCACATATATTGTCATAGTTAGATTCTACAATATGGTAATAGTAGTGCATAATTCACTGTAGTTTAAAAGTTAAACAGCAAAAAATAACCATACCTACAATAATATGTTATTTGCTACACCATATTAAAGAAACACATAAATTATATCAGCAAAAATCTAAAATGTGAAGGGGAGGTTATTGCTTTAAGATAGTTTATGCAAGCCAAATGGTAACCACAAAGGAAAGTCCTGCAATAATTACACAAAAGGACATGGTAAAGATGTCAAAACATACTGATACAAAAAATAAAACAAACAAAAAAAACATTAAAAACACATAAAAAAGACAGCAGCATAGTGTCTCATATGTTCACAAATTATTCTCATTGTAATTCTCTACTTCTTTTACTAATTATAAAAGTACTTTGAAGAATATCTGTCTCCTAGAAGAGATTTTCATACTGACTTATTTATTCATTTTAGGTTTGAATAGGAAGTATCAATTATGACTCATAAATATTACAAATATTCACTTATGTTGTTGCTATGATTTGCTGATTTTCTTTGCTATTTTCACTCTCTCAAGCAAAAGTCATAGAACCCTCATGATCTTCACCAAATGTAAATTTTTTGCATTATTTACCTGTTATTTGGCATTAGCTGCTTCAGGGGAATGGGAGGTTAGATGGTGGAACTATAAACTCAATTGAAAGCAATCTGTAATATCAACAGGTGTAATGTTACTTAGAACCCATGAAAGTGATAAGCACTTTAAAATATGAATACTTATGGTTTTTAAAAGATTATCATAATATTTGATTTTTAAATAATAAAAGGTATATCAGAATCTTTTCAAACGGTTCTTTCTGGGTCTAGGGAATGAAGCACTTTGGTGGATTATATATTACATTAACTTAACTTTTGAAAAAGAAAGAGGAAGTAATCTTAAGAGCAGTCATTTTGCTTATGTGATTTCTATTATCTGTGCACCCTCATGAAGTAAGGAGGCTTTCAAGTCTGACTAAAGAGAAAGATTGCCAGTACAGGGCCGCCAGGGCTTTAGGAGCTGAAAAAAATACTGATGAACCAAACAGATTTTCATAACCTTGATGGCAAATAACGTAACAAACTGTGATGATAAATGACAAAGTGGCATGACCTGATGTGCTATAAACATTAAAAGAAAGTTTTCAAGTAACACAATTTTGAGGAACCCAAAGTAAAAGTAAAATATTATATAACTCAATGTAAATAATGAAACATTTACCAAAGAAAGTTGTATATGTATTCAGAATTAACTTAGTTTTTCAAAATTTATTTTATCATTTATTAAATTATTACTTTTTATTTTTTATTACTTTTTAAATAGCTATATCACAGATACAGTCATTTGAAAAATATGATTTTTTTCTCTAACAACATCATCTATCACATTTCAAGTTTTTTTCACATTCTGATTTTTATATTTTTTATTCTCATAAAAAGTCCAGTCACATATCTAAAACTTAGGTTAATGTTGAAATCGGACAGGGCACCTCTTGCCTAGATGGGCAATGTTAAAGAGATTAGAAGAGCCATGTAGTGGCAATAGCTATGTTGCATTTGCATTTAGCATACATGAATTTGAGTAAAATCTTGCGCATGAATGGTGAGAAATGGTCAGAGGACAAGCTGCAAGACCACTGAACACCAACCAGAGTCTGCTGTGAGGAAAACTGAATTACTTCTGACTATGGCAAAAGACAGAATATGTTTTCCTTATTGATTTATGTAGAATTTTTGAGGTTCACACTGTTCTCCACAAGAGACAGCACAGATAAAGCACTTGAAACAATCTATTATATTAGAACTTTCAAAATCACAAAAGAAATTAAATAGATCATTAGAAGAATACTCAGACACATAAATATCTATTGCTAAAACATTATCTTTTGTTTATCAAGAGAAAGGGATAGGGCTCACTTGTGATGATCAGAGATGATTTAGGGATCACTTGTGAAGACATTCCTGAACAAGTCAAGTTTTAGAAGAATTGAAGGGATGTAGCATATTGAAGGGTCAATATCTTAGGTTAGGTTGAATGTATTAAACTGAATGTAAAAGGTCATGGATAAGACAGAATACTAGGTGTGATTAAGCATACCAGGGGGAGTAAGTTGGAAAGAGGAAAATTTCAGAGGGAGTAAACTTGACATGGATGCTAGTTCTTCTGTTATTTCTCACTCCTTTATAGTTTTCTTCAATGACTTCATCAGCTAACCAAAGAAGGGTTGTTTGAGTTTCCTTTAGTTCAAAAATTTAGGTCACATTTCAGATACCTGTTCTTACCACAAATATTAAACTTGAATTCATAACTGAAGGAAAAATTAATATGTATAAATTCTTAGTCTTTCTAAGGTACATGTCATTAAACTAATATGACAAATTGCAAAGATAAATACTACTGAATGAGTAATGTATCATATGCATATGGTTGTATATATGCAGACATGTGCGCATAAACACATTTGTATATTACACATAATTATTTTATAAATACAACATATACTTCTATGCACACATGTGTACTTTGCATTGTATTGATGCTTACTAAATATTAACATACTCTCCTTTATACTGTTAAAAACCAGTTATTGCCTCAAACTATATTAGCTTTTAACTCTGTCAAACAGATAATTTTGATTTTCACTTAAAAAATTACCTAGTGATACAACTCATCTCATTTAATATTACTTTAATTGTCATTTCTGAAATGTAGCAGTCATTCTTATTCCCACTTTAGAGAATATATTGAAAAAAAGCTATTGGTAAATATAACAGTAGTTATATATGTTTCAAGGAACAAAATAATATTTTTACTATGTCAAACTTAGTAGATCTTTGATATAGCTGTAATTCTTACTAGTGGTGATCATGTATCTGTTATACATAAAAAGAGACTATAGTTTTAACTGCTAGTAAAATTAATTTTTTGTACTAAAAGTATAGTTAATTATTTTTCATTAAATATATCAAATAACAAGAAGGAGAGGCAAATATCTAGCCATATAACTTTTGGCAAGTCATCTTGAGTTACTCTTTATATTGTTGTCTTAGCCATACAAAAATCCTCTGGGCCCTCCAGCCTTTTGGTAATTACTGTTGTTGATCAGACTTCAGAGCCCCTGACACTCGATAGGATCAGCTATTTTAATTTTAGCAATTCAAATATGTGTTTAATTGTATTTTATTATGGTTTCAATGTGGCTTCAATGATGAGTATTTTTTATGTGTTTATTTCACATCTGCAAATCATTTTTGATGAAGCATCTGTTCAAATATTGCATTTTTATTGAGTTGTGTGTTTTATTTTTATGTGTTTAAAGAGTTTTTTAGATATTTGGTATATGGATCTTTCCTATGACGTGCAAATATTTTTTCCAGTCTGTGGATTCATTTACATTGAATAAAAAGCCTTTTGAAGAGATAACATTTTTTAATTTTAGTGAAGACTAACATAAATTGCTGTTGATTGGCCCTGCTTTAGAAAATAATTTATTAAGGGATGAGAATCTCATGAGTATTCATGTGTTTAAATAATAATAATAAAACGTTCTTTGTTCTATATTCCTTATCTGTAAACAAAATCATGTTTTGCATAAGTCTATATCAATGAGTATACAGAAATGCTTCTTAATAGTCATAAATAGGGAAAATGGAGGAGAATAAAAGAGAAGGAACTAGAAAGAAAGAAAAAGAAGCTATTATTTTGAAGAATATATTGTGCATTAGATGCCAGAATTTATCCTTGAAATCTCATAAATATCTTTTGATGTAGATGCAGTCCTCCCACTATACAGTTATAAAAGCTTTAGGCTATTAATAGCTCATCTCTGGTCAACATGATAATACATTAAACCCTGGAGGTGGGAAATCAAACCTAGATCTTTGACACTAAGACTATTTTTTAAAGATATCAATATCCTGCTATTTAGGACACTATCAAGTAACTAATACAGTTGAGTATAGAAATGATACACTAGATGTCAGCCTTCTATCTATTCAACTGCACTACATTACAGGTTAAGGAGCTAAACGCTTCTAGAAATAAAAATTTTAAATCTCTTTTTAAAGAATGGTAGGCAGCCAGACAGACATGAGCTGAGAAAGGATGATGGGCTGAGTACAGAATATCACCAGGCCAGAAAACCCACCTCCTAGCAATGGGTAAACTGAGAAAACAAGGACTTCATCTCATTTCCTAGAGTGGCCTTTTCTCCCCTAGCCTATTGCTGGTCATGAGGTTTAAACTCCCTGACCATTCATACGTCTGGTCCTGTGATTTGGACCCTCCCCTAACCTATCATTGCCTGGCATGTTGCTAGTCATGTGGTAGACCCCATTAGAGGAGAAACAAGGAGCAGGAGAACAGCTACATACCATCTTCATACAATCCCTTGCATGACTACTCCCTTAAGCATTAAGCCCTAGGGATAACATCTAGGCCTTGGTTGTATTTTAGCTCCAGGCCTGGAAAAGCAGCAAAACCAGTCAAGCGACATCACTGCTGATGTCAGGACCAGCTATATCAACTAATGACACCCTGCCTTGGCACCCACACAAATCATTAGAGACACAACCCTGAAGGGACATACTTGGAAAGCTGATTAAGATTCTCCTGGAACCTCTGCTAAAATTCCCACCCTTAAAAGCCCTTAAGACAGAGGACCGAGCCCTCTCCCTCTTTGGAGCTTGCCAGTGCTTTTTCAGTTTCCCTCTTTCCCTCTTCTTCTTCCCCACCAAGAACATTATCTTTACCTTTCTGTCTCTCCTAAGCAACAAGGGCTATTTATTTTGCCTCTGTAAATTGTTTCCTGAACCCATTTCTTCTACAGCTCACATCTTCTACCTCTGTGACTTTCTAGATAAATTTTTGTTTATAGTTTGAGTCTTGACTATGAATTCTTTCTTAGCCAAAACTCAAGTACCAAGGTACAGTCAGCAGTAACTTTTTGGTACCATTTTCACTACCGCGTACAAAAACGTCTTGATTTATTATGTTTTATAAAAGACTTGAATCACATCATTCATTTGAAAGGTGAAAATTTTGTTAACTTTAGTTTTATGCATAATTAAAGCATTACATTTGTTAATTAATACTTAGAAAATGCACTTCTATAAAGTCAAATTTTCAAACTAAATGAGAGACTTCATTTATCTGCATAATATAATCAAAATAGCCATCTAAATCAATATATTTGTTGGTGCTTAATAGGTGCAGCAATATAATGTAGGACATTGATGTTTCAGATATCATTTTAAAGGGAATATAGTGAAAAAAATTAAATACAGGAATAAAAAGTTGTCTTCATTCACAGTCATCAGTGACATTGTGGCACTAAAAATATGGTTCCAAAAACAAATTAATTCAATAGAATAATTATTTTAAATCACTAAAATTGCATATTGACATTTTTAACTACCTCAGCAAATTACTTTATTTATATAATGTTCAGAGCACAGTACACTAATAAAGTGAATTTTTTCCTTCATCCCAAGTGAATATGATATTGTACAGATTCCTCCAAACTCCTTGAACAATAAATTATATGTGCAGAGACTTATACTAGTTGATTCTGATTCATTTATAGATGACAGAAAATTAACTCATGGCTGATTTAGCAAAACATGAAGTCCATCATAGTGGCAACTTTATAATAATGGACTTATTTTTATATGCACATTTGAAACAGGAATAAGATATTGCTACTTAGATTATCAAGTTACATAAAAACAGTAAGCAGAACTCCAGTAATATGCATATGGGTTTATTAATCTTTATCTACATTGCAATTTTACTGTGTAAATATGAAACTAAGGATTCTGGTGTCTTATCAAAGTATTATTTCTTTAAAAACATTAAAAGGTTGTTATAAAAATGCAGTTGTTTGGGTTGTTAATTTTTATTCAGCCTCATTCCACAATAAAAAACTTATTAAAGACATCCAATAACTGTTAATTTGAAATATCCCAGACAGAGATGCCTAAACTTCCACTGATATCTTTCCCCCAGCCTTCTAGTCTCTGCAAGTTGTTGGCAAGTGTAAATCTATTTCATTAGTCCTCCCTTTCAGTTTTTGAGCTAATGCAAATGATCTACCTGCAGATGCTTGAAAGGCAGGCAGGGCATGTGGATGTGTTTAGAGAAATATATTTTATAAGCTAGCTTCATGAGCTAAACCCCTCTAATATTTTTATGTCATATCAGAAAGACACAAATTTTAGCTATGCTTTTATGTAATAAAGAGCTTATGTCATGCTTTTCATGCATTCTCATTACCATGTCTGCACTGCTACACTTAAAGTTTTTAAACCTAACAACTTCTTCCTGGTCAATTTTCAGTAATTGTTTCTAAGAAAAAATAATCCATTTTCAAAATATCTGGTAACAATTGAGTCTATAATTTTTTTAACTTGATGTGTTGATTTGTATAAATGTTCAATCATATGATTTTATATTCCTAAACTATCATGACTTAAATAAAAATACAGCTATTCATCTGTTGAAATTATGACCGCATATTAAGAGATCTTGATTAGGTAAAACTACATATGTATTCTAGCATTAATATATTGTAAAAAGTGTTAAGATAATTTTTTAAAAAGCCACTAATAAGTACACTAAATATATAAAGGTACTCAATAATCTCTACTGAAGGGCTGCCATAATATATATTCCCAAACACCACACCAGAGTTACAAAATCAGAATTACCTATGGAAGACCTCAGAAACTGCGTTTTATTGTTTTTCTCCATGTAGTTATGATGTTCACTTATATTCAATAAAAACTGTTTGAATCTGTTAATGACTTTTGAATGAAAAATACAATTTATTCTGCGGTGCTATTAAAACAAAAATTTTAAAAGATAATTTTGTAAGAAGATTATGTTATGCTTTTCATAAATTTTTACTTTCAAATTATTGAGAACAAGAGAAAATGGAATACATTTTAAATATAATATTTGGTAAAAACACGTGGCTTATACATCAAAAATTGAGATTTTAATTCTAGATATTTAATGCCCAAGGAAAAACATTAAGGCGAAGCCCATATTATTTAGAACAGTTATTATAAATATTTAAATATTAAAAACAAACAGATAAAGGGAAGACATTAAGAAAAACTAAACTTAGAGAGCAAAAGAACATAATACCTTAAATAAAAATTTTATCTACTAGTGCTAAAAGCAAATTAACATACTATAAAGGAAATTATCAGTGAAAATGGACACAAACATAGGTACTAGAAAGAAAGCAGAGAAAAAAAAGAATTAAAACAATTGATAAATTGAGCCTCAATTATTGTGATATTATTAATATGTCTAATATAAAGGTGGAGGAAGAAAATTATTGGAAGAAATAATAGCAAAGGTAGCCCAAAATTAATAAATACTAAAATCAACAGACTCAAATTTAATAAACTCAAAACAGATGTATGAGTTTATGTGTATCCATCTGCACCCAAATGCCACATTCACACACATATCCATCAAGGCCTATAAATATCAAATTTCTGAAAACCAATGATGAAGAATAATTCATCAAAGTGGTCAGCAGTGA
The DNA here is from genome assembly GCF_987537825.1 of Furipterus horrens. Lineage (NCBI taxonomy): Eukaryota > Metazoa > Chordata > Mammalia > Chiroptera > Furipteridae > Furipterus > Furipterus horrens. The sequence goes on along the minus strand of NW_028327176.1, from coordinate 79,378,883 downwards.
GAAATAGAGAGGTGGGGAAAGACACATTATATTCATTAAAAAAAAGAAAGACCAATTCGATTGTATGCAAGACAGAAATCTGTGCAATGACATTGTTAATATGCCTAAAGAATTTTAACCTATAATTTCATATCAATTGAATGTTTTTCAAAAAAGAAAATGAAAAATGACTAATAGGAAGCTTTAAGCTCTAATTTTTCCATGGAAATGTTGGACACTAGTGAAAATTTCTAGAACCAACTTCTACAGAGCTCTGAAAGATAGTTGAAGGTTTACAACAATCAAGAAAATAAAAAAGTCAACTTCAAAATGGTAGGAAGGCTTTATGGCATTTTTATGTGCCCTCATTCCCTTGCATGTTGGCAATATTGATGAGGAGAGTAAGGGTTCCTATAGTGGGATCTTATTTCCTTGTTCTGGAGGAAGCAGAATCTGATCTTATTTATAAGTAACTATGTATGCCTTTTTTGAACTGTCTTGGAACTACTAGAAAGACTAATACAAGGTTATCCTTTGTTTGCTAACTCAGAATTCAGGCTGGAGAGTCAGTGGGCATTGCTTGAGAACACTGAAAGTGAACTTGACCTAAAATAGACTGCCTCAGACCTGGGAACAAAAGCTGGGAAGAGTTTTTTTGGAAATATTCAAAACACTCATATATGAGAAGTTTTAAACGTTATGAACATGGCCAGGATAAGACTATGTTCAGAAAAAAACATGAAAAAGTATTCAGCTTTCACCTCAGGCTGATCATTAGGCTCAGTGGAAGCCTGGCTAAATGCCTGAGCACAGACAGGGTTAACCCCAAGACTACAAAAAGTGTGTATTTTTATTTTTGTGGGGTTTTTGTTGTTTGTTGTTGTTGTTGTTTTGTCCATTTTTAAGCACTTGACATTCAAAGAAAAATCTGTCTAGAAACACAATGAACAAGGATTTCAGTGATGATACATAGCAAGGAATACAATCTTTGTAACATAGTTTGGGAAAGTTACCAAACAGACTACTTCAGTCTCAACAGCAACAACAACAAAATATTCTTAGATATCAAACCCTGGAAAAGGCAGACTATCTGATGTCTAGAGTTACTGTAATGTAATATCTAAATATCTAATCTTCAAGACAATCACAGGGCATACAAAGAAACAGGAAAGTATAGTCCAACAAAAGAACAAAATAAGTGGAAAGAAAGTATCCTTAATGAATCCTAAACTTTGTATTTAGTTGAATCTGCAGATGTGAAACTTGAGGATACAAATGGGCAACTGTATATTTATTGAAATAAAATTAGCATTTAAGTAGACCCATGCCATTCAAACTTGTGTTGTGCAAGGGTCACCAGTACACACAAAGCAATGGTGGCCCAAATATATGAAGTAAACAATGAAAAATTTGCAAGGAGAAATAAAGAGTCCTGTAATAAGATTTGGAGACTTTAATACACGACTCTTAATAATGATAAAACATAAAGAAAGAAGTTCAATAATAACAGAGCATACTTGAAAAAACACTATCACTCAAATCTGAGAGACTTATAGAACACTTACAATAGAATACACATTTATCTCAAGTGTCCATGAAATGTTATCCAGATTAGACCATATTTTAGGTCATAATAAAGTTTAAAAGGTTGAAATGAGGTAAAGTATAAATAAATTAATAACAAAAGCAAAACAGAAAATTTCACAAATATATTGAAATCAACTGCACACTCAAAATAAAGAGGAAATCAGAAGAAAAAATAGAAAATGTTTTTGAGATTAATTAAAACAAAAACACTACTTACCAAAACTTACAAGATTTAGTGAAGGCACTCTTGAGAGATAAATTTACATGAGTCAACCCCTACATTAAAAAAAAAATCAATTATCAACTCAAAACAAAAGTCTAATTTTGTAACCTTAAGGAACTAGAAAAAGAGCAAACTAAAGCCACAGCTAACTCAAAGAAAAAAATAATAGAGCTCTGAGTTTAGGTAAATAAACTAGAAAATAAAAAAATAATAGAGAAAATCAATGAAACTAATAATTGAGTACTTTTAAAGGTCAACAAAATTGACTGATTTTAAGTTATACTAACAGAGAGTCAGAGAGAAGACATAATTAAAAATTAGAAATGAAAGTGAGGTTATTGCTACTATGTATAAAGAAATAAAAAGAACTATAAGATATTACTATGAATAATTATATAACAATTAATTAGATAACCCAGATGAAATTGACAAGTTACTACAAACAAAAAAATCACCAATTTGTCTCAAGAGAGAATAGAAAATCTGAATAGATCATAAAAGTAAAAAGATTGAATTAGTAATAAAAATTCTCCCAACAAAACACAGAACCAGAAGGTTTTACTAGTGAATTCCACCAAATACTTATACAAGAGATAACACACATCCTTCACTCACTCTTCCAGAAAATAAGAGGGAACATTTCCTAACATACGTTATAAGATCAACATTACCCTTATACCAAAGCTATGTAAAGATACCATTTGAAAAAAAAAAATAAAAAAGGAAAACCTATGGGCCTATGTCCTTATGAATATAGAGGTGAAAATCCTCAACAGAATAAAAAATCAAATTCAACAGCATATTAAAGAATTTTACACCATGACAAAATGAAAGTTATCCAAATAATGCAAGAGGGGTTTAACATTCTTAAAAAATCATTAGTACATTATATAAATAAGAGAAAAAATAACATGTGATCTTCCATATTTTCTCAATTAATATAGAAAACTTATGTGACAAAATTTAACAGCCTTTCATAATACAACTTCTTTTTTTAATATGTTTTATTGATTATAATGTTACAGTTGTCCCAATTTCCTTTCTCTCTGCTCCCCTCCACACAGTGGCCCCCCTCCCTCCAGTTGTCCCCCCCTTTTAGTCCATGTCCATTGGTTGTGCATATAGTTCTTCTCAGTCTCTTCCTTTCTACTCCATTCCCTCCTACTATGCTTCTTAATTCCTGTACCATCTCCCTCCCTTACCCCGTTACCCCTCCCTGCTGTCCTCCCCCCAATAACTTCTGAAAACCAGAAATAAAAGAACATTTACTTAAGATGGAAATTGTAATTTATGAAAAATCTAGAGATAACATCATACTCAATATTGCTTAATATGAACTTAAAGCTTTCCTCTAAGGATCAGGAGAGATACAAGGGTGCCTTCTTTCATCAATGCTATTCAACATTGTACTGGGAGAAAGAAAGAAAAGTCATCCAAATTGAAGGAAAAACTAAAATTATATCTATTCACAAATGTAAAAAATACCAAAGAATCAATAAGAAGGTTACTTCATCTAATAAACAGAGTTTCAGCAGAGTTTCAAAATACAATACCAGTTTTATGGTACAAAATATGTTGTGTTTCCATACATCAGCAAAAAATAATCTGAAACAGCAATTAGGAAATAATTCCATTTAAAATAACATTAAAAAATAATATAACTAGAGATAATATAACCAAGTATATGAGAGATATGTACTTTGAAAACTATAAAATATTGATGAAATTAATTGACTGAAATAAATGGAAAGACATTTTGTCTGTTTTCATAGATGAGAATGCAATATTTTTAATATAACAATGCTACTCAAAACAATCTACAATTAGATGTAATCTTATCAACATTCAAATGGACTTTTATGTAGAAATGGAAAAACCTAATCTCAACTTCATGTATAATTCCAAGTGACCCTGGATAGCCAGAACCATCTTGAAGATGAAGAATATTGGAGATTTTACACTTACTATCTTCAAAACTTTCTACAAAGCAACAGTAATCAAAATATAAGGATAGATATTTATGCCAATGGAACAGAATTGAAAGCCCAGAAAAAAACCCATGCATCAATGTCTAATCAATATTTGACAAGGTTGCTAAGCCCATTCTATGACAAAAGAATAATCTCTTCAACAGAAAAATGTTGAGACAACTACATAGGTATAAATAGAAGCATAATATAGACACTTTCCTCTACCAAATGCAAAATTTAACTCAAAATGGATCAATGACCTAAGTACAAAGATAAAGCCATCAAACCCTTAGAATAAACTATATTGATAGAAGTGATGACCTTGAATTTGGCAAATAATTCTTAGATATGACACATGAATAAAACATGAGTAAAAATTAGATAAATTACAATTTATAAAATTAAAAACTGGTCATCAAATGACATTGCCAAAAGGTAAAGTGAAAAAGTAATTTAGAAAACTGTATAATATGTTTAAAAATTATCTCATAAGGTTATAATATCTAGATAAGTAGTTCAACCACAGTAAATAAATTCAATATTTTAAAATGTGAAAATGACTAAAATAAACATTTCTACACAGAAACTATACAAATGGCTTATGAGCACATGAAAAGGTACTCAACATCATTATTCATTAGTTGTATTATTTTCCTAGCTCTGCTGTAACAGAACACCAAAAACTGGGTGACTTAAATAATAGAAATTTATTGTCTTAGAGTTATAGAGACAAGAAGTCCAAGTTCTCAGTGGAATTAATTCCTTCTGATATCTGTGTGGAAGAAACTGTTACATGCTTGTCTCCTAAAGTCTATAAAGACTCAGGTGTTCTTTAGGTTGCAAAACATTTTTTTCCTTGTGTCTTTACATCTTTCCTCTGTACATGTTAGTTTCTTCATCTAATTTTTACTTTTTCATAATTCACCAGTCATATTGGATTAAGTCTCACCTTAATGACTTCATTTTAACTTAATAATTCACAATAATTCAAATAAAATAATATTTATAGACCAGTGAAGATTACATATACAGGTGTTGCGGATTAGGACATCAACATCTTCTGGAAAGACAGTTAACTAAAAGAAGTGATGTGCAAATTAAAACCACGGTGGGAAACCACTTATATCCACTAAGATACCTAAGATAGCCAATGAGGTTAAAATGCTGCCTAGTGGCTGCAGGGAGAGATACTCAGGCAGAAGCCAGACACCAAGGGAACAGAGGGGCCCTTACAAGGCCTCTGGGCTCCAAAGGCTCCTATTTGTGCTTGAGGGCAAGCCTTCCAAAGAGACATTTGCCCACCCCAGCCTGGGGGCTGGCCAGCCAGAGGAGGTGAGTCAGGTTTTTGCCCATTTTTTTGATTTTCACCTCCTTCTCCAGGATGTGTTTCTCCAGGAAGTCACAGAGATGAGGGTATGTGATGGTAGAAACCAGGACATGCATATCAAATGGCGTGGTTCAGGTTCATCTTCAGGACCACAGCAGCTTCCGTGGCATCCTGAGTGTCACCCCGCTCATCTTGGGAAGGTTTCAGCAAATCCTGGAAGAGAATGTGGCCCCTGGCTGGTTTTGCATCTTCTTGAGATGCCAGGCACCCTTGCTGCTTCTCCTGGCCAGCTTGCAGAAGTGGCCCATTCTCTCTAGAGTCATATCATCACAGTCGAAACAGAAGCCTAAAGAGAAGTAAGCATAGGAGGCCAACAGAGGCAGGGTGACCAGCCGGCTGATGGTAGCTTCCACCTCAGTGGAATAATTCTCATGAATTTGGGAAGTCATGGTTGATCAGCAAGTTAAGGTAAAAAAATGGTGTTGCATGGCCAGAGACTGGAAGAAGGAGTATCCCTGAGTCTGTTCTATCCAAACACTATTGAAGCAAAAGATAGATCTGGTGGACCGCCAGGGCACTGGAAAAAAAATGAGTTACTTTAAGGTGGGGAAATCTGATAAATAGGACCTCAGCTGCGTGATCAAGTTAACATCAAAGTCATGTTGATAATATGTACCCTGGATAAAACTACACTTTACTTCAATGGTTATTCTTCTAAAAGTCCATCGCTACAGTGTACTTCTGAGAACGCATTAACCAAATTTTAGTTGAGGCATATTCTACAAAATAAGCTACCAGTACTCCTCAAAAATCTCAAGTCTTTCAAAAATTAGGACTCATTGAGAAAATGCCATGGACAAGAGGAGCCTAAAGACACAAGTTAACTAAATATTGTATAATGTAACTTGGATGAAATCTTTAAAAAGAAAAATGATATTAGGTGAAAGCTAAGAAAATCTAAATAAAATATTAACTTTAGTTAATTCTTAGGCATAAGACCTGGATTCTTGTAATTCAGGCCCTTAGTAAATCTGTTGCCCCCAGTATGTGCTGACGCCAATATATCTGCTGACTCCAAGAAACCTACTGTCCCCAGTAAATGCTGATGACAGTAACTGCCTATGCACTGCAGGTTTCTTGTTTAACAAAGATGTCTTTTTCTCTGACAAGAATTTAGCAACTTCTCTGTTCTTAGAGCCAACTCCCCCACCAGACCATCTGCAGAAAGTCCATCCAGCTACCTTACCCCTTAAAAACCCTCATTTTGCTGCTACTTGGGGCTGACACCACTTTAGTATTAGCCCACCTGTTTGCAGCTGGCAAATAAATCTTACAAACCATTACCTGTTCTTCTGTATTTCTCTTCTCACTCAGCTTAACCTAATATTAATGATGTATATTGGTTTAATTGTAAAAAAAAATCATACTTTTGGATGATTTTAATAGAGGAGGGTGTGTAGTATATGAGAACTCTCTATACTATCTTCTCAATTTTTTTGTAAACTTAATATTATACTAAAATAAGTTTATTAATCATATATATTGTTCATATAAAACAAAAAAACGAGTGATGTTAAAATTATATTTTACACTTCTGCCTCATTATTTATCATATTGAATTTGTTAACAGGTTGAAAGAATAAATTTCGAATGTTTATTTCTCATATTATTTTGGTTAAGACATTTAGGTTACATTTAAATTACCAGTATAATTGTATAAATTGTTAGTATATGTGTGTGTTCCTAATAATATCAAAGAGAATTAGCACAATTGTTTGAACTTCTCTGACACATTTTCAAAGTCATGCAAAGGATATTTGTGCAAGCCAATAAATATTAATCTAAGCTTTAAACTAAGAAAATACACTAAAATAGATTCTACACACTATATATAAGGATCTAGTACCCATTATTGTAATCAACTCCTCTGATTTCATTATTACATTGTGAGAAGACATGAAATAATTTTAAAATCATTTGTATTTGCTCTCCATGTCTTTCCTTGTTGAGTGGCTGTTAATAATTCCTACCTTTTGAGTGAAATGAAATGTTATACTCCCTTACAACTTAAGTTTTTAAATTTATTTTTCTGTACTCTTCTAAGATAACTTTAATCCAAAACGTTAAATTATACTTTAACTTATGGAGGCATTTGTAAGATAACAAATTTGCACCCAACTTCATTCTTGTACTGCATTACTGCATGTCATGGTATGTGTCATAATTTCTGTAAATTAAGATATACTGTAAAACTTAGATATCTCTTTATTGATGAATCGCATGATCATTTAACTACAATTAGAAACAGAATAAATTGTAGCTGCTTTAAATTCTGTTAGCTTATGAAGATGTACTTTAATCTCAAAATATATTTGTAGAAAAGGAAAAATAGCATAAGTAATTTAATTGAGCTGAAATTTTATATCTTACTAATGGGTATAATCACTGTTCTATTGAAAGCATAAAGTCATTTTTTTGTGCACAGTGAGAAACCACTGGGAAATGTATTTTATCCATTATATGCCATGCTAATATGAATTTGTCCATTCCATTCACCTCCTATGAGCTCTTTTTGAAAACTATTTGTCTTCTGATAAGTTTCAAATGCAAATTGTTATACTCTAAACATTACTTTGCCTGACATAAAATTTTACTCTCTTTAATATACTATACATAATTCTACCTGACTGAACTTCTGAAAATATATATAATAAACTATTTTCCCATGTTTTTTCTAAGTGAATTAAGCCTGACTTTCTTAGTTTACAACAAATGAAAGGACACAATCTGTTCTCAACTTATTTTTTTCAAAGTATTATAAACTGTTGTGTAGTAATTAAGAGCAAGACTCTGCTACACCCTGTCTTATTCCAAATCAAGGTACTGGCATTTATTTTTTATGTGACTTTAGGCAAGTTATTTCATCCTGTTACAACTTAGTATCAATATATACAAAACAGATAATTATACAGGTTCTTAATTCCTTATTTGAAACTCTGGGTCCAGATGTATTTTGAAATTAATAATTTAAAAAAATGTATTTCAAATGTATAATGGTGCATAAAGCCAATGTTAGGTATGATTCTCAGAGGGATCTGGGTCTGAACTTCCAATCAAAAACACTAATAATTCTTCAGTAAAACAAACATATTTCTGCTAAGTTACAGTAAGACTACAGGTAGCAATATGCCAATTCAGAGTTGTTTGTTCATTTCCAACATGACACTATTTTGGCCATTTGGGATTGAAACAAGGAATTGTGGAACACTTATAAATGTACTATAGTATTTGGAGAGTTAAACTGGCTATAGTATGTTAACCTCTTAGAACACTACAGGGCACTTAATGATAGCAACATATTTTGCTTCTATAATTTGTATTTCTTCTCTTTTCCTAACAAGAATCCACCACAACTGCAGAATTATCTACTGCTGTCCTCTGCTGATGTCATCCATATATCTGTAGTCTGCCCTATGTCTTTGCATCATTGCACATTTTCTCTAATATACACATTTCACAAGTTTTCTAGGCTAAGATTAATTCTATAGTAATTTTAAATAATTTTTAAACTCCCAAATCAGATTATATTTTCTTCTAAATTAAAAAAAATGGTTTGGAATAAAAGTTCCACTTAGTTAAATGTATATATCAAAATATGACTTTCTGGTCTTAGCTATATTGTATCAATACTGTATATTGGAATTTAATACATTTTAAAATAAACATTTGTGTGCTGGTGTGTGTTTTGTTTATATTGACATATAATTCCAATAATATAAAATATACCATTTTAAAGTGTAAATTTTACCTATGCCTCCTGCACTTCCTTATACATATGCGGTGTAAGGTGGTTCCCATGACCTGCTTGGCATTTGGTGAAAATATCGCCATGTTTTCAGTCACAGTGTTGTGGGTACCAGCCCCCGCAGGCCCCTTGTTCCTGTCCTGTCGGAGACCTGCCACAGGGTGGAGGATGTGCAGCAGCCCCTGGTGCTGGCTGGGGTGCTTGCCACCTCAGAGCGGCCAGTGCTGAATCAGAATCGGCCCCTCCTCTGTTGGAGTGCTGAGTGGTCTCTGGTTGCTAGTGGGCCTCAATGTCCCTGCTTCTGTTTGTTATTCTTGTACAGACATTAAAGTGCCTAATTTCTCTGAATATCGTGGTGCTGAAGTGTCAGTACTTGCAAATAGAAGACAGGGGCTAGAAAGGGTTTCTCCTATTTGGTAATTGAAACAATTACAGCTACTGTTGCATACACTGCCCAGAATGTCCTCTCCCACTTTGTTTCCAGTGTGGTGCTTCTCCTGATGTGTTAGCCATGTCAAAAATCAAAATCAAGTTATCTGATATCCCAGAAGGCAAGAACGTGGCTTTCCCATGGAGAGGCAAACCTGTTTGTGCATCACAGGTCCAAGAAGGATGTTGCAGTGAGCATGTCCCAGCTGAGGGACCCACGTCATGATTTAGAATGAGTAAAGAAACCCAGTGGGTTATCCCTGACAGGTGTTTGCACTCGTCTTGGTTATATACCCATTGCAAATGCAGGAGATTTTGGGTGGTTAATGCTGTCTTTGCTAAGGGTCTTATCGTGATGCATCTGGCACAATCCAAAAGGGGCCTGCTGTTCTCAACGTTGAAGTTCTTCTCTGCAAGTTCATCAGTGATGACATAGTGGTTGTTGTCTGGAGAACTGAAACAAGTCATAGGTTCTTTCAGTCTTCATGTCACCTCAGAGGAGTTACTTGAGAGCAAGTCTTCTGAACTTCAAGTCAAGTGATTTGGAATATTTAAGAATTGTTAATACTAATGAATTTACTAATGTTAATGTAAATAATTTGAATTTAATATTGAATACAAGCATTAACATAATAAGAAAGTCACTGTTAAACACTGTTGGGCTCAAAGAAAAGATAGTGTATATGATCCATTGGTTGTTCATAAAGTCATGCAAACATTCTTATTCATCAATACCTATAAATTTTTTTAAGTCAAAAAGAAGCCTTATGTTTCTATAACCATTAGCAGTTACAGTCCCAATCTGAAATTCTTTCAGCTGCTGGGAACCACTAAGCTATTTTGTCTCTATAGTTTAGCCAATTTTGACATTTCATACAATCAAATCATACAATATTTGTTTCTGGCTTCTTTTACTTAGCATAATGTTTTCAAGCATCCTCCATGATGTACTATATGAGGTCTGTCCAGAAAGTATACAACGATGTACTATAAAAAATAGAGACATTTATTTAAGAAGATGCAAGATACAAGAAACATTGTATACAGGACAATGACCCCTCACTCCTCTTAAAAGTAGGCACCTTGGTACTTCATACAGTTCTCCCAATTGCCATCAGCTCTTGGATTGTATTTTCCTAAGTCTTATCAACAGTCTGAAATCTCTTCCCTTTCAAAGGTCATTATAGATTTGGGATAAGCCAGAAATCACAGGGTGCCAAATCTGGCCTGTAGGGGAACTGAGTCACCTGTGTAATTTGATATTTCACCAAAAACTCTGCACAAGACATGATGCTTGAGCAGGAACATTCTGTGATGAAGCTGTCAATCACCAGTTGCCCATAGTTGTGGCCTTCTGAATCATCTGAATAGTTTCTGTGGAGGGATGTCCAAGCATAGCACAAAATTTGATACAGATTTGTTGCTATACTCGCTCAGTCATTTTTAATACAATGGCCACACAGTACACATGCTCACCCAGCATCTACCTCCCCCACTGACTAGTACAGTGATATGTTCATTGTTCATGCACGTGCATTCCAATTCTGTCATCTGCCAGATTACATCAATGTTGCGCAAACTGTTCTCATTATTTCCAGACAGACTGTATGTATGTTATCTCCACCCATCCATCATCTATGGACACTTAGTTTGCTGCAAGGTCTTGGCTATTATAAATAATGCTGCAGTAAACATGTGAATGCCACTTTACACCAGTCAGAATGGCCATTATCAACAAATCAACAAACACCAAGTGCTGGCGAGGTATGGAGCAATGGAAATCCTAGTGCACTGTTCATGTGAATGCAGACTTGTGCAGCCACTATGGAAGACAGTATGGAATTACCTCATAAAACTAAAAACGGAACTGCCTTTTGAACCAGCGAGTCCACTGCTAAGACTATACCCAAAGAACCCTGAAACCCAAATTCAAAAGAACCTATGCACCTCTATGTTCATAGCAGCGCTGTTTGCAATAACCAAGTTCTGGATACAGCCTAAGTGCCCATCTGTAGATGAGTGGATTAAAAAAGCATCGTACATTTACACAATGGAATACTATGCAGCAGAAAGAAAGAGGGAGCTCCACCATTTGCGACAGTGTGGATGGAACTTGAGAGAATTATGCTTAGCAGAATAAGCCAGACAATTAAAGAAAAATACCATATGATATCACCTAATACGGGAGAGTAATGAACAACAAAAACAAATGTACAAAATTGATCAAGGAACAGAGAAATAGTTATCGGGGGTGGGGGGAGAGAAGGGGTAAATAGGGAAAGGGTCTAGTAAAGGAACTAGTATAAATAACCCATGAACATGGACAATGGTGTAGGGAATGACTGTGGGAGATATGGGGTGGGGGAGAAATGGAGGAAAACATGGGAGAATTATAATAGAAAAACAATAAAATTAAATTAAAAATAAAAGATGCTTAGAAGCATTTTGTCTAGGCCATGATTTACAAAGCAGACCATTAAGATTCAGAGAGGTCTTTTTGTCTGTAGAGAGGGTTCAAGTGGCACACTGTTAATAATCTTGCAATTGCTACATGGAAAGCACATATGTTTCTGAAGTCTTGTAAAGGGCTGTAAAGCCATGATACTGATAATTTTACCATCTGACATACTTTAATAGTATACCCTGTATTGGATATTTTCTGTGAGCTAGAGTTTTACCAATAGAAAAATAAATAAGGATGGAAAAAGGTATATTTTCAAACCTAACAAATCTTCTCCTTTGTATTTTCGTCAAATTCATCTTGGAAACTAAAAATTTATTATTGTTCACTTCTTTTTATCCATTTTTATCATATGCAGATAAAAGAAGCAATTTGGCACTTTCCTTTACCTGAAAATCTCATTAGCCAAATACTTAAATTCCATATACATTTTTTCTATTTATTTCATTCCTACAAACAATGTTGTCACTAAACTTTCCTCTACTGTAAAAAGGAGTTATGTTTTTCCAGATTTCAATGCTAATTTCTTTACTATCTTTCAAGCCCTCACTAACAACTTCCACTAAGAACAAGGGCAGTTTGGGAGAAAAGTGTTTAAATTAGGCAACTGATTCACTTATTTATTCACCAATTCATTTTTTGAGAGTTTATTATATACAAAGTTCCACATGCCTGGGTCCTGAACACCTAAATTATCGTAATAAGAGGTAGAAACTGTTAAGTGCTGAATTAAAAAAATGTGCAGGCAAAGTTTTAATAGATTTCAGAAGAGAAAAATGTTTTTAAGTTTTGCTTCCTGACTAAACTTAAGATTTGGCCTACAAAGATCAGTGAACAAACATTGCAAATCAGCAGGAAATTTGTTTGAACAGAGGCATGGAAATGTGTTTGAAAAACACTGAATTCATTACTTTGGATAAATTGTAGGAATGGGAAATAATGCAGGAATGAAATGCAGCCAGGGCTATGAATTTTTGGCTAATCATTTTAAGATATTTTTTCCTATAGAAAACGGAGTAACATTATTGTTGTTCTGGTGCTATTTTTAACTTGACTTTATAAAGATTAATCTTGAATGAATGAAAGACAAAACAATGAGGGTAGGTAATCAGTTAGGAGATCTGGACTTATTTCAGAAACAATGTTTGAGACCTGTAGAACAGTGGCATTGGGAATGGAGAGAATTGGTTATTCATCTTTAATATATTGGTCTAAAATCAAGTAGATCAGAGAGAGTAATAATCAAGTTTTCACTGTAATTCATTATCTCTTTCTCTCACAGAATGACTATCCCTCTATTCATCTAAATTAGTAATTTCTCATTATGGATAATTTTCCTAGCACTAATAGCAAACATCTTATGATTATTACAATGTATTTTATAAATTAAACTATTTGTGGTAAAAAAAAATAAAAGTACATATAAGAGTTAGTTTCATAATACTTCTTAAATCAGGAAAGCTACTTAAAATAATTTATCTGCCAGTTTCCAGTTATTCAGTTGTTAATCAGTTTTTAAGAAAGCAGCATTCAGATCAAGGATATAGTGATTTAAATCACCAGAAAACATTACTGGCTTGTTGTTGACTAAGATCAAGATACAATTAATCATGTTCTTGACTTCTCCCTCAAAGTCACTGTCAATCCCAGTGACTTAAATGTAAGTAATGTAAAGTCATTTTAGACAGTTTTGAAGTTAAATTGCTTTTGCTATTGGATATATCCAAAGGCTAAAAGCATGTAAATTTATTTTAAACATATCTTATAAAAGGAAATACACTTATTCAAATGGCTTTCTTTAATTTCTAGTTCTTCCTTACATGTAATTTTATAACATAAAGAAGAGAGTCTTGATTTTAGTTACCATATCTAGTAATAAATAACTTTATTTATCAATTTATTGGCTTTAGCTTTGATTCTCTCCACCTGTTAAAGTCAATACCTTAAAAATTTGTTATTCATGTTTAATATATTGATCTAAAAACTTTATATTCAATCTTCTGCTATAAAACCCTACGTATATAATTCCAAAGTGCAGCAGAATATCTCCCCATTATTTTGTCTGACACTAAACTAGGAATAACAGTAAACTTAGTTTAAATTACACAAATCATATAGCAATTAAACCATGCAATACAAAGATGTTTAAATACTTGTTTTTCTACTAGGTTGGCATGCATTTAATAATTTTAAAGAAGCAGAAATAATTTATTTTGTACAAAGAAGACCTATTATATAAAAAGTAATTTGAATTATTTTGGAAATATAAATATGAGTTTAAAAGATTTTATTTTTTCCATGGGTCCTTTGCCCATGACCAATGAACATGGACAACAGTGTGGGAATTGACTAAGAGAGTGGAGGGTGGGATAAGTGGAGGAGGGCAAAGGGTGAGAATTGGGACAACCGTAATAGACTAATAATAAAAAATGATTTAATAAAAATATTTTATTAAAATAATAAAGCAGCCTCGCTCTGCAAAATTACCCAGAGACCACTGTGGGAGCAAGCAACAGGTTTATTGAGGGAAACAGGGGAAGGAGGTGTAAGGCAGGGGCAACACCTGGACTGACTTGAGGGCCTGTAGGAAGAAGGGGAATAGGGTACAAGGGAATGGGGACTCCCAGTTCTCCATGCAGGCCTGTAGCAGTCCCACCCAGACTTCCGCAGGCACACTTTTTAAACTTGCCAACTGCACATTTCAGTGAGTGTGAGTTTGTCATATTAGCATATTTAGTAGATCATTTGCATCTCATTACTTCTCCAATTAACATAGCTTGTGGGAGCCCTAGCCAGGGCCAGGTTGATTAGCATATCCTGTTGCAGTTTTGACTAAAGTCCAGGTGTGCATTCTAGCTGCCTCCATGTTCTGATATTAATAATTGATGATATTTATTAACCTGGTAGGTGATATTAGAATATATATTTTTAAATTGTCTTTTACATCATTTGAAAGAGTGTGCTGTGTAAATATTATTTTATATTGTTTTTATAGACACACAATTATATAATACAAGATTTTTTATTTCAGTTATCCAATATATATTTGAAACTAAAAACTGTATGGATACATATACCACTATTCTGAGTAAAATACAAAGCAAGAATCATTAAAATAATTCAAATACTGGAAATCACCCAGAATAATATTTAAAAAAATGATAGAATTTGGAAAATTGAGTCAACACTGATGCTTATTTTGCTTAGGATCTGAGGCTTGGAAAAAAAGTACCTGAGCCAAGTCACAAAATATCTAAAACTAAATGAAACAGTACAAGCACATGTGACATTTTTTGATTAGTGACTTCTTTTTAAAGTAGAAATGTACCCTCTCTTTAAAAATGTGAGATACATAAAATGTTTAAGATTTAATTACCTTTTAAATGTACAGAGTATACTCAGTCTCCCTGACTTGCCTTAAGACTGTACATGGCTTTCCTTTCTCATTGCTCAGTTAAGCATAAATCCATAGATTTCATGGTTAGGAGAGCTTGAGATGAGATGCTGGTTGCATGCACTTAGTCCTGCCACTTCTTATCGGACCATCTGCTATCACTTCAAAAAGCCAAGACTGTATAATCTCGGTAAGCATACAAACCATTTCTGCATTTAATTTCAGCTGGAAGGAGGACCCTATTATGTGTATTGATTTTGAAGTGTCACTACCTTCTTTTGATGAATTCTCAGTACTGTATAGCTACTGACTGTCATTCCATGAACACAATATTATGTCTTTAAAATGTTTACTCATCTTTCTGCATAAATGTTGAATAAAGTTCATGGTCTTAGAAGTTATTCTAGTTTGTATGAAACTCTGCCTATGGGTTTTATTCATCTTCTAGATTTACATAGCATTTGTTATGCATGGATCTAAATGTGCTCAAGCTGGCATGGTTAGTGATAAGCAGAAGCAAGAATCACAGGTTACTGAAATCAGCAGTCCTATGTCAGTCTTTACTCTTTTTGGTGAAGACTACATTGTATGATACCTCAGCAGTGGGACAGGTATGTTTCCTTGCAGTTGGATCTATATACGTGTCCCGGCATGTTGGGGACATGTGGGGTAAGGCTGGAGAAAGCCAGAAGAGGTCAAGTAATCACAGCTGTAGGAAAACAACATTTATTGGTTCCTAATAATCCAACATCCTGGTATTCATATTCTTATTATCAACTCCTCTTAACGCTGGGCTAGACTTAATGATTCATTTCTGACTTCTAATATTAAATTACTAAAAAGATGAGAGTTTTTGTCTTTCTGTTCTCTCCCTTTCCCTTGTACTACTCACATCTGGAGACCTCAGCACCATGCCATTAGGCTGTCCATTTGGTAAAACAGACAGTGAGAAACTGAGGCTTTTAGCAAGTAGCTAATTAGGAATGGAGTCCAATGTGAATGAGCCTGACAGAAAAATCTTCCCCCAATTGCATCTTCAGATGAACAATCCCAAATAACAGCTTTATTGAATATGCATTAAAGATCTTGAGCCAAAGATAACTTTAAGCAGTACCTGGGGTCCTGACCCACCAACATTTTAAATGTTTTTTACTTTTATTAATTTTAGTTTTAATTTTTAAGATTGAGTAAAAATCAAATCATTTTCCCCATTGTTTATCATTAATTCTTTTTCTTTTTGCTTAATCCCTTAGCTATTTCCACCCAGCCCCACAATCTCTCTCCCTTTTGACAGTTGCCAGTCTATTCTCTGTGTATGAGTTTGTTTTTATTTTATTTATTAAATTCCACATAGGTGTGATATCATATGGTACTTGTCTTTCTCTGACTGGCTTATTTTACTTAGCATAATAGTCGCCATATATATTCATGCTGTCACAAAGGGTAAGATGTCCGTCTTTTTCATGGTCAAGTAATATTCCATTGTCTAAATGTACCACAGTGTTTTTATCTACTCATTTAATGATGGAAAATTGGGCTGCTTTCAAAACTTGGCTATTATAAACAATAATACAATGAACATAAGGATGCACAATTAGTGATTTATGTCACTTCAGGCATATTGCCAGAATTGAAATCACTGGGTCATAAGGCAGTTTTATTTTTAATTTTTTGAGGGAACTCCATACTACTTTCTATAGTAGCTATACCAATCTGCATTCCCACCAACAGTTCATGAGGGTTTCCTTTTCTCCATATTCTTGCCAACATGTTATTTTATTATTGATTTATTGATGATAGACTTTCTGACAGGTGTGAGGTGATATCACATTGTGGTATTAATTTGCATTTCTCTGATGATTAGTGACATAGAACATCTTTTCTTATGTCTATTAACAATCTGTATATCCTCTTTGAAGTGCCCAAATAGCCACAGCAACCTTGAGAAAGAACAAAGTTGGAGGAATCACAATACCTGATGTCAGACTATACTACAAGACCATAGTAATCAAAACAGCATGGTACTGGCATAAAAACAGGCATATAGATTAATGGAAGAGAATAGAAAGCTCAAAAGTAAACTCCTGCTTTTATAGTCAATTAGTATTTGACAAAGGAAGCAAAATATACAATGGGGTAAAAGTAATCTATTCAGTAAATGAATAGTATTGGGAAAATTGGACAGATGTGTATAAAAAATAAAACTAGACCATCTTCTTACACTACGCAGAGGAATAAATTTAAAATGGATTAAAGATTTAAATGTTAGACTTGGAACCATTAAAATCCTAGAAGAATTCACAGGCAGCAAAATCTCAGACATTTCTCATAGCAATATTTTTTCTGATATATTGCTTTGGGTAAGGAAAACAAAAGAAAAGTAAACAGATGAAACTACATTGACCAAAAAAAGTTTTTGCACTGCAAAGGAAACCATGAACAAAATGAAAAAATGTCCACTGAATGGGAGAAATTATTAGCCAATGGTACATTTGATAATGGGTTAATATTTAAAATTTATAAAGAACTTATGAATCTCAACATCAAAGATATGAACAATCCAATTAAAAAATGGACAATGGAATGGAATAGACACTTTTCCAAAGAACCAAACATTGTAAGATAATAAATATTTGTTGTTTTGATGTGCTAACTTTCCAGGTAATTTGTTATGGTTTAACTTTAAAATAATCAATGACTTTAGCAAATTAAGAAAAAATAGAGAACTACTATATTATCATTTAAATTGATACAAAATAAGCATTTGACAAGTTCAACACCAATTCATGATTTAAAAAAAACATTAAACTTGGAATAGGAAAAAAAATCTTTTACTGATACAGAACATATAAGAAATATCTAGAACATACATCATTCTCAGTAGTAAAATCATGAAACTTTCTCTCTATGGGAGTCAGAAAAAGACATGCACTCTCATTATTTCTTTTTGATATTTTATTAGAGTCTTGGTACAATAAAGTAATAAAAGAAATAAAAGATGTAAAATGAGAAAGAAATAAAGCTATCTCTGTAGATGAGAAGATGGTTTCCACAGAAACTCTTATTTCAACTCAGAAATAAGAAATAAATTTTTAAAAGGATGTAAAATAAGTTAGTATAAAATTTTAGTGTATTTTCATATATTAACAGCTAAAATTTGAAAAAAGTAAATGAAAAAAACAATGACATTTACAATTCCTTGAAAAATCTTAAAGCACTCAGAATGGATAATGTACAAATATTATTGCTGAAAACTAACATTGCAGAGAGAAATTTAAAAAATCATAAGTTTATGGAGTAATAAGCCATGTTTATTGATTCGTTGGCAGCCGTCCGTCTCGAGAGACGATGGTGTAGCTTCTTAAGAGTCTATCTGCACCGCCGAGAATGGCTGTGCAGTCCGACTCGGGAGTGACACGGTATCTGTCTCCTCCCGTGTTGAATCGACATCTTGTGATGACGCTGGAGTGTCCTCTCCAGTGAACTGAAGCTACAGAGCCTGGGCAGGGTGATATGGAGGGTCTGCTGTTGCCCATGCAGCAGACACCCCCTCTCTTCGCAGCTGAAGGGTCCAAGGGAAAGACGGAGTCAATACAGCTTGGCTTCAGGTGCGCCGCAGGAGTTGCCGGTGTTGACTACAACGTCAAACCACCTTAGGGACTCCGGCTCCGGATTTTCTGTCGGGGTTTACTCCCTTAGCCTTTCCCCTGAAGAGGTATGCCGCAAGGCAGCGGAGGTTTTTTGAAATCAGAGTTTTCCTTCTCTTTATTGATTGATAGGTTTATTATTATTAAGATGCCTGTTATCCTGAAATTCATTTATAGATTCAAGGCTGTCATAGTCAAACTACCACTACAAATTTTATAGAAATTGACAAACCATTTCTAAAAAGTATATGATAATGAAAATGATCCAGAGTAGCTAAATTATTGAAATAAATTTGAAGGACTTATATATTAAGTAATCTTTAGAACTACTATGAGGTTCCTGCATTATGACAGTGTGATTTGCACATTAACAGAGATATATAGATTAATGACCTGGCTGGTTTGGCTCAGTGGATTGAGCGTCGGCCTGCGAGCTAAGTGTCGCTGGTTCGATCTTCCAGTCAGGGCACATCAGAGAAGGAAAACTCTGACTCCAAAAAACCTCCGCTGCCTTGCGGCATACCTCTTCAGGGGAAAGGCTAAGGGAGTAAACCCCGACAGAAAATCCGGAGCCGGAGTCCCCAAGACGGTTTGACGTTGTAGTCAACACCGGCAACTCCTGCGGCGCACCTGAAGCCAAGCTGTATTGACTCCGTCTTTCCCTTGGACCCTTCAGCTGCGAAGAGAGGGGGGGTCTGCTGCATGGGCAACAGCAGACCCTCCATATCACCCTGCCCAGGCTCTGTAGCTTCAGCTTCACTGGAGAGGACACTCCAGCGTCATCGCAAGATGTCAATTCAACACGGGAGGAGACAGATACCGTGTCACTCCCGAGTCGGACTGCACAGCCATTCTCAGCGGTGCAGATAGACTCTTAAGAAGCTACACCATCGTCTCTCGAGACGGACGGCTGCCGACGACGACAACGATAGATTAATGAAACAATTGATATTCTAAAGATAGATATATAGTCAATTGATTTTGACAAAAATGACAAGGCAATTCAATAGGGAAAGACTTCAGTAAATGGTGTTAGAACAACTACATATTTATATAGAGAAAAAAGAATCTTGGCTTTATCTCACAGAAAACACAGATATTAATTCAAAATATACCATATATCTACATGTAAAAGTTAGATCTATAAAACTCTTTAAAGAGAAGTGAGAAATCTTTATTAACCCAGAGAAGGAAAATATTTCTTAGATAGGATGCAAAAAGTATCACTTAAAAAAAATTACATTTGATTTTATCACAATTAATAATTTTTGCTCTTCAAAACACACCATTAAAAATAGAAAAGATCGAGTTAGGAAATGAGACAAAATATTTGCAATACATATGTCAGACAAAAATATTGTCCCTAGAATACATAAATAACTCATAACTAAATAATAGATTGTTAAAGAAACAATAAAATGGGAGAAAATTTTACAGAAGAAAATATGTAAACAAATGTTTATTGAGCACATGAAAATAACTTTTAGGAATCAGCACAATGCAAAATATCAAGTTTTAATAAAGGTGTAGAGCAACTAAAGTTCTCATATACTGCTGGTAGAAATATAATATGGCATAACTATTTTAGAGAACTATCTACAAGTGTTTGAAAAAATAAACATATACAGTATCTACTATACAATCCAGTCATTTGTCTAAAAGATAATAAAAACTTGTAGAGTAAAATAGTAAAAAATAAAAAGGAATGGACAACTATTACACACAATAATAAAGACTAATTTCAAAATCATTTTGTGAAGACAAATATGATATAATCCCATTCCAATGATGAGCCTAGCATTTTCAAATTTATAGTCAGAAAGTAGTGGGTGCCTGGAACAGGGGCAGAGTGATGATGAGTTATTCAATGGGGACAAAGTTTCAATTTCACAAAATAAAAAGAGTTCTGGAGATGGATCATAGCGGTGGTTGCACAACAATATGAATTTATTTGATATCACAGAACCATGCACTCTGAAATGGTTAAAATAGTACATTGATGTTATGAGTATTTGACCACAATTAAAAATAAGAAAAAAATAAAAGTACATGAGCACAGTGTTTAGATGTTAGTTCTCTTGACTTTTAATGAAAGTATTCTATCTCTGAGGGGAATAATTCATTTTGTGAGTAAGAAAAGCAAACAGAAAACACTACAAGCAGTAGATTTTGTATAACATTTTAGAAACTTCAAACTGATTTAAAGCAACAGAAAGCAGATCAGTGGTTGCCTGGGCTTAGAATGAATGAAGTCATGCATTTCTAAGAAGAAAGAGAAAAAATCTAGAGGTAATGGAAAGATTCTCTATCTCAATAGTGGCTATGTTTACATGAGTGTGTATTTCTGATAGAAGTATTTAAATTGTATACTTCAGATGGATGCACTATAAACTTATTTAGTATATAAATCATACTGTAATAAAATTGATTAAATAAAAATTTGAGAACTTGAGTCTAAACCTTTCCATGAAGGAAAGTGAAGTAAACCATGTAAATATAGATAACACCAGGATGAAATACAAAGGCATATTATTGTTGTTATTGTGAAAGATGCTCTAAACCAGGCACATACCATGTGTGACATCCTGTGTGCTACACTGTGGTGGAATGAGACTCAAACAGAAGCTCTAAAAGCTCTTTCCAGAAACTCCACATAAGTGACTTATGAAACACAATCCCCTGTCCTTTTCCTTAAATCCTGTCTACTAACTAGGAAACTAGAAGCAAATAAATCCCCTGGCTGGTTTGGCTCAGTGGATTGAGCGTCAGCCTGCGAGCTAAGTGTCGCTGGTTCCATCTTCCAGTCAGGGCACATCAGAGAAGGAAAACTCTGACTCCAAAAAACCTCCGCTGCCTTGTGGCATACCTCTTCAGGGGAAAGGCTAAGGGAGTAAACCCCGACAGAAAATTGAGAGCCGGAGTCCCTAAGGCGGTTTGACGTTGTAGTCAACACCGGCAACTCCTGCGGTGCACCTGAAGCCAAGCTGTATTGACTCCGTCTTTCCCTTGGACCCTTCAGCTGCGAAGAGAGGGGGTGTCTGCTGCATGGGCAACAGCAGACCCTCCATATCACCCTGCCCAGGCTCTGTAGCTTCAGCTTCACTGGAGGGGACACTCCAGCGTCATCGCAAGATGTCGATTCAACACGGGAGGAGACAGATATCGTGTCACTCCCGAGTCGGACTGCACAGCCACTCTCGGCGGTGCAGATAGACTCTTAAGAAGCTACACCATCGTCTCTCGAGACGGACGGCTGCCGACGACGAGAAGCAAATAATTAACTACAAGAGAATCCTCTATAAGTAATTAAGAAGTGGAAGCAAAGCCAAATGGAGTCTATAGGAGAGATTAATTCCCAACTTAACAGGGTCAGAGAAGCTGTCACAAAAGAGCAGACACTATACCAGCTCTTCAAGAATATACAAGATTCTGGGGCACTGGATCCATGGAGAAGCTTGTGAAAGAAGCCATGGAATTATTAGAGGGAAGGATGAGAAACAAGAACTTGCAGGGAGGTTGAAGCTAAGGGAAACAACCCAGCCTCTGTTTGGTGCTGTGCCAATATCTTGTTGTGTTATTTATTTGTAAAATTTCATATATCCTCAGATGTATATTAACAATGCCATTTTCAATTAAGAAACGGGTGTATGGGTTCTGAATAGTGATTCTAATATGATCAGCTGGAAAACCTGGTAAAATGAGACTTCACACATACATTGTCCTTTTGCTAACTCCCATTAAACAAAATAACGCCTACTCATCAATTTGTTAGACAAATTCACTAAGGAAGGGACAGCCAAGCAGTGATGACATGAATCAGTTTACAAAGGGTTTTCAGAGAGCAATAGGTCCAGAGTCCTGTGGTCCACCGAACTTGGATTAGTTTTATCAGCCCCCCACCGGGCCTTCACTGCTCTCAGCCCTCCATATATTCGGCAGTTCCACTCTGTTCCTATTGATCCCCACAAGGCCCCCAGTTTCCTCAGGTTCCTCCCACACATTCTCCAGATATCCATTCTACCTCACAATTATTTTTTGTTTGATAATTATCTTCCCTTGTCCAAGGTTAATTTGTTTCTCTCATTTTTACTGAGCACTTACATTTCTTGCTCACTATTTGCTCAATAAATCTGATTTATAAAGACTTGAAAGTGATGTCAGGGTCCATGGTGAGCTCCTAATGTATCCCTAACATTCTTACTGCCATTAGAGCCCCTGGCTTCATTCAGATGCTTATCATCTCCTTGTAAGAGTATTTAAATTGCTCTGGAAGTGTCATCATGCTTTGAGATTCAACTCTGAAACTCCTGCAACTGCCCTATCTAGCATTCTAAAGCATGCATCTCCTCATATCACTCCTCATTGTTTATACAATAGGGAAGAGAGCATACTCATAAATATCTCATAAAGTAACTTTATAATCTCTTTTATTCTGCTATTTCCACCCTATACCCTTCAACATATTTCCTACACTTTAGCCGCATCATATTATTTAAAAACTCATGTTCTCCATTTTGCTTTCGTGCCTTTTTACACATGGTTAGCTTCACCTAGAAAGTCACTCAGTGCCCCACCACCACCACTACCTACTGCCATTGCATTTATTGATGTGGTAGACTGACTGTGTTGATAGCCCAGTTCTTCACTTTCTCTCTCATGTTGGGACTTCTGTCTCACACATTGACCCTGGGATTAGCCATATGACATGCAGCCAACCTCACAAACATGGGAGAACATGAGGGAGACAATGGAATCACTGGCTGACCTAAGGACTCGTGAGAAATAATAAGTGGTTGCTCTCTGAGCCACTAAGCTCTACTGTGGTTTGTTACATAGCAATGATTAACTGACTGATTTTTAAATAAACTGGGACCTCTCAGAAGCTGTGTCAATCATCTTTATGTGTCCAGTATCTAGTAGAAAAAAGTCATTCAAAAATTGTTAGATGGATTTCTGTATATTTATTTTGTACCCTGTGATTTTGCCAAATTCACTTATTATATCGAGTAGTCTTTTAGTGGAGTTTATAGGATTTTCTAGGTATACTATCATGTCATCTGCATATAATGAGTTTTACTTCCTCTTTCCCAATTTGGATGCCTTTTATTTCTTTTTCTTGTCTGATTGCTGTGGTTAGGGCTTCCAACACTATGTTGAAAAGGAGTGGAGAGAGTGGACAACCTTGTCTAGTTCCTGAGTTCAGGGGGAATGCTTTCAGTTTTTGTCCATTGAGTATGATGTTGGCCTCAGGCTTCTCATATATAACCTTAATTATGTTAAGATATGCTCCCTTTATTCCCATTTTGTTGAGTGTTTTCATCATAAATGGGTGTTGTACTTTATCAAATGCTTTTTCTGCATCTATTGAAATGATCATGTGATTTTTGTCTTTCATTCTGTTTAGGTGATGTATTATATTTATTGATTTGCGAATATTAAACCATCCTTGCATCCCTGGAATGAAGCCCACTTGATCATGATGTATGATCTTTTTGATGTATTGCTGGATCCTGTTTGCCAATATTTTATTGAGGATTTTAGCATCGATGTTCATCAGTGATATTGGCCTGTAGTTTTCTTTCTTTGTTGTGTCTTGACCTGGTTTGGGGATTAGGATAATACTGGCTTCATAGAAAGAGTTTGGGATTTTCCCCTCTTCTTGGATTTTTTGGAACAGTTTGAGGAGGATAGGAGTTAGTTCTTCCCTGAATGTTTTGTAGAATTCGCCTGTGAAGCCATCTGGTCCAGGGCTTTTGTGTGCCGGGAGATTTTGGACTCAAGATGGGTCAAAGACTTAAATGTAAGCCGTGACACCATAAAAGTCCTAGAGGAAAACATAGGCAAGAAAATATCAGATATCTCACGTAACAATCTCTTCACGGATACATCTCCTAAAGCAAGATAAATAAAGGAAAAAATAAATAAATGGGATTACATCAAACTGAAGAGTTTCTGCTCAGCAAAAGAAAACATCAGCAAGATGAAAAGGAAACCAACCATATGGGAAAACATATTTGCCAATGACATCACAGACAGGGAACTGATTTCCAAAATATTTAAAGAGCTGATACGACTAAACATCAAGAAAACAAACAACCCAATTAAAAAAATGGGCAAAGGACCTGAACAAACACTTCTCCGAAGAGGACATACAGAAGGTCCATAGACACATGAAAAAATGCTCAACATCATTAGCCATCAGGGAGATGCAAATAAAAACCACAATGAGATAAGATACCATTTTACACCAGTCAGAATGGCCATCATCAACAAATCAACAAACAACAAGTGCTGGCAAGGATGTGGAGAAACAGGAACCCTACTGCACTGTTGGTGGGAATGCAGACTGGTGCAGCCACTATGGAGAACAGTATGGAATTACCTCAAAAGATTAAAAATGGAACTGCCTTTTGAACCAGCGACTCCACTACTAGGATTATACCCGAAGAATCTTGAAACACCAATTCAAAAGAACTTATGCACTCCTATGTTCATTGCAGCCCTGTTTACAATAGCTAAGTGCTGGAAACAGCCTAAGTGCCCATATGTAAATGAGTGGATCAAAAAACTGTGGTACATTTACACAATGGAATACTATGCAGCAGAAAGAAAGAAGGAACTCCTGCCATTTGCAACAACATGGATGGAACTAGAGAGAATTATGCTTAGTGAAATAAGCCAGGCAAAGAAAGAAAAATACCATATGATATCACCTAATACAGGAAACTAAAGAACAACACAAACAAAGGAACTAAATAGAACAAAGAGCAGAATAGCAGTCAATAAGGGGGAGGGGAGAAGGAGAGAAGGGGAATAAGTAAGGGAAGGGATTAGTCAAAGAACCCGTATAAAAGACTCATGGACATGGACAACGGGGAGGGATATGATTGCGGGAGAGGGGGTGGGTTGGGTGGGGGAGAGAAATTAGGGGAAAAGGGGACAACTGTAATTGAAAAACCAAAAAAATAAAATAAAAATAAAAATAAAAAATAATAAAATAAAATAAAATCTTTGAAAAAAATAAAAAAAAATTGTTAGATGGATCAATAAAGTGAAATAGTATGCATTTACTAACACCCACTCCTCTTTCCTACACTTTTTTCAATTTTTACTCTATGTACTTTGTCACTTTTTAAAGGTTTATAAATGATAGGCATGTTACTGCAAAGTATCAATTATAATGTAATAAATATGTTATCATAAAAATAAAGCTTAAAAAACATGGAATATCCTGATTGTTAATTCTTATAAGGCCCAAGGACATAATAGAATGTGTAACCCGTGCTTATTTTAATGATTGATTTGATTACTATGATGACACTACATATAATGAAATTATAAAATTCAAGTAATGTTACCACTTGTGAAATTGCGAGGCATTTTAAACTAAGGCATGAATTGACTTGAATTTGCATGTATGTGAGCTACAAAGCCCCTCAACTCTAATAACAGTTGATTTTATGGAAATTAGAAGGGGGAAATATTGAGGGGTTTTCCAGTAGTTCTCTTCACTAATTGACTTGTAATGATTCTTAAGAAGTTACCCCTCAACATAATCTCTCTTATACTTTTGATATTTAAACATTAACCTCTCTTATTTTAATGATATTACAATAGCATTTTGAGCCCTTGTTGCCACTTGCCATAAGATTAGTAATGACAATTTTTAGGTTATCTAACCAGTCAAGCATTCAGTCATCCACAAATTTGACTATGCTTATTATTAATGAAGCTTCAAAACGCTAGTACATTGTCATACATATAATTTCTCAAATATTTTGATAATATAAAAAACATACAAGAAAAAATATATTATGAATATATATATAAAATTAATTTTATTTTGCCTGACATGCACTGATTCATACATATATTAATTCAACAAATATTTTGAGGGCCAAATGTGTTTAAGCTTATGAGATTGAGGTATAAAATACATAGGCTTAGTGGAAAAGAGAAATGTTTAAACAATTTCAATTTCATGAGTACTGTCATTGGTTTCTGTACAAAATCTTTGGGGAAATAGAAGAATGGAAAGTGTGTATATATTTTCCTGAGGAAGTCTGCAAAAGAGAAATGATTTTGAAAAATGAGTGTTGAAGACTGTATGAACTCATAGGTGGGCATCTGAGACAGACATAATGGTATGATTAAAGTCAAAGACACTGGGAAGTTCTTACTATTTTTTGAGAAGAGTTCTCTTTGACTTTCTATTACAGCACTATACAGAGTGCAGGGCATGAACCAGGGACAGTAACATCATCAGAGAGCTTGTAATAAATGCAAATTTTCAAGTTCCATTTTAGGCCTAATGAATTAGTCTCTGGTGGTGGGGCAGAGGAATCTGTGTTTTCAAATGAGTCTTGTGCATGTTAAAATTTGACAAGTCTGATATAGGAAAGTGTTTCTTAAAGTTAAGATGTATGAAAATCACCTGTAGAGATAGTTAAAAATGCCATCTTTTGGTTATCTACCCCAGAGTTTCTGATGCAGGTTTAAGGTGGGCTTCAAAATTGCATTTCTTACAAGTTCCCAGATTATGCCAATGCTGTAGGTACAGGAACCACACTTTGAGGACCACTGGCTTAGGAGTGTCAGTAACTGATAACAAATTTAAAAATTTAAGTTGAGGCCATATTATCAAAGGACAAGGTAATAGGCAAAATTCTAAAATGGCCCCCAAGATTCCTGACTATATATAAACTATATATATAGTTTATATATATAAATTATTCTTTGTTATTTAAACAACTGCTATTATAAGTACGGTTGCTTTGATGAGATTTTGTAAACGTAATTAATGTTCCAATTAGTTGGCTTCAAATAAGTAGATTATCCAGATAGGACTGAACTAATCACTTGGGCACTTTAAAGCTAGGTCTAAATATCAAAGATGGAGTGAGTCAGAGATTCAAAACAAGAGAAGGCTTTAACATGTCATTGGAGGGCACTTGTGTTCAGGAATGCCAGCAGCCTTTAGAAGTTGATGGTGGTTCTAAGATGACAAGAAGAAAATAAACCCTCATTCCCACAACTGCAAGGGAATGATGTTTTGCCTTTGACCCAGTGATCCAACTTCTGGAAATATAACTGAAGAAACCTGAAACACTAATTAAAAGAATATAAGCATGCCTATGTTATTTACAGTTGCCAAGATAGGGAAGCAGCCTAAGTATCCATCAGTAGGTGAGTGGATAAAACCACTATGGGACATTTACACAATGAAATACTACTTGGCCATAAAAAGAATACAGTTTACCCTTTGTGACAGCATGGAAGGACCTGGAGAACATTATGTTAAATAAAGTAAGTCAGTCAGAAAAAGACAAATATTATATAATTTCACTCATATGTGGAATCTAATAAACAAACAACTAATAAGAAAAATAGAGACAGATTCATAGATAGAGAACAGGATGACAGCTATGGGGGAGGAAGTTAGAGAGTGCAGGGATTGAGTTAAAAGGAAAAAGGATTCATTGACATGAGCAGTGTGGTTATTGCAGGAGGGAGAAGGTATAAAGGAGGGGTAAATGGTAATGGAAAAGACAGATTTAAAAATAAAGAAAAGAAAAAAATGAGCTTGGAAGCATATTTATTTTTCCCTAGAACCTCTACATGATAATCTGCCTGACACCTTGATTTCATCTGCATCATATTGTGAGAAGAGAAGCCAACAAATGATATGTCATACTTTTAGTTTATAGAACTGTTGGTGTTTTAAGCTACTAAGTTTGTGATAATTTGTTATGTAGCAATGGAAAACAAACTTAACCTATAAATTTAAAAACTACAGAATAGAAGGAGACCCATAGGTACAGAGAATAGATTTATTACCAAACAAAAAATTGAAGTTTGGCTGCCTGTCACCACAAAAACCAAACTGGTAAGGCAAGAACTGGTGAAAAAGAAGAGGACTCATGGACATGGACAACGGGGAGGGATATGATTGTGGGAGAAGGGATGGGCTGGGATGGGGGAGCAATGGGGGAAAAATGGGACAACTGTAATTGAAAAACCAAAAAATAAAATTAAAAAAGAAAAAGAAGAGGTTTATTTTATTCAGGTACCATACAACCTGGGATAATGGTAGACTCCCATCTCAAAGACCATCTCCATCCCCTGCTCAAGACTGCAGTTCTTATAGGGATAGGGATGGGAGGGCTTTTTTCCTTATCAAATGATCTTTCTAGCTTTTGAAGCTCTTGGGCTCTATCCATTCATCTTTCTAGCTTTCTGCATGCTCGGTGCAAGAACTTCCCCCTGACACCATCTTGGCAAAATGGGTAAAGACTCCCCTGCCCCTTGATTGACTATTTTACTATGACAGGTTGACAGAGGGGAGGGGTAGTTGGGGGACTGGGTGGAAAAGGTGGAGGGGTTAAGAAGTACAAATTGGTAGTTACAGAATACTCACATAGATGTAAATTATTGCATATGGAATATAGTCTATAATATTGTAAAGCTTTGTATTGAGCCAAGTGGGTACTTGAAATATGAAAGACCACTCTGTAAAGTATGTTACTGTCTAACCACTATGCTGTACATCTAAAACAAGATAACATTGAATGTAAACTGTAATTCAAAAATAAAAAATATTTTAAAAAATGTTTGTACTTTAAGTTCAATCTCTAAAAATGAAGTCAGTAAATATTTCTAAGCAAATGTATTAATGGTCACATTTTATTTTTTATTTACTTATTTATTTTTTTAGAACACAGCCTTAGTGAGTTTTCTTTATTTCTTTATTTTTATTTTTTAATTTTATTTTTTGGTTATTCAATTACAGTTGTCCCATTTTTCCCCCATTGCACCCCACTCCCAGCCCATCCCTTCTCCCACAATTATATCCCTCCCCATTGTCCATGTCCATGAGTCATTCATATACGTTCTTTGACTAGACCCTTCCCTTACTTATCCCCCTTCTCTCCCTCCCTCCTCCCCCCTACTGACTACTATTCTAGTCTTTGACTATTTAGTTCATTTGTTTGTGTTGCTCTTTAGTTTCCTGTATTAGGTGATATCATATGGTATTTTGCTTTCTTTGCCTGGCTTATTTCACTAAGCATAATTCTCTCTAGTTCCATCCATGTTGTCGCAAATGGCAGGAGTTCCCTCTTTCTCTCCGCTACATAGTATTCCATTGTGTAAATGTACCACAGTTTTTTGATCCACTCATCTACATATGGGCACTTAGGCTGTTTCCAGCACTTAGCTATTGTAAACAGGGCTGCTGTGAACATAGGGGTGCATAGGTTTTTTTGAATTAGGGTTTTAGGATTTTTCGGGTATAATCCTAGCAGTGGAATCACTGGTTCAAATGGCAGTTCCATTTTTAGTTTTTTGAGGTAATTCCATACTGTTTCACATAGTGGCTGCACCAGTCCGCATTCCCACCAACAGTGCAGTAGGGTTCCTGTTTCTCCACATCCTCGCCAGCATTTGTTGTTTGTTGATTTGTTGATGACAGCCATTCTGACAGGTGTAAGGTGGTATCTCATTGTGGTTTTTACTTGCATCTCGCTGATGGCCAATGCTGTTGAGCACTTTTTCATGTGTATGTCCTCTTCAGAGAAGTGTTTGTTCAGGTCCTTTGCCCATTTTTTAATTAGGTTGTTTGTTTTCTTGATGTTGAGTTGTAAAAGCTCTTTATAAATTTTGGAGATCAGTCCCCTGTCTGTGATATCATTGGCAAATATGTTTTCCCATATGGTTGGTTTCCTTTTCATCTTGCTGATGTTTTCTTTTGATGAGCAGAAACTTTTTAGTTTGATGTAGTCCCATTTGTTTATTTTTTCCTTTATTTCTCTTGCCTTGGGAGATGTATCTGTGAAGATATTGTTACGTGTGATATCTGAAATTTTCCTGCCTATGTTTTCCTCTAGGACTTTTCTGGTATCACGGCTTACATTTAAGTCTTTAATTAATCTTGAGTTTATTCTCCTGTGTGGTGTAAGTTGGTGGTCTAGTTTCATTTTTTTGCACGTCCCTGTCCAGTTCTCCCAGCACCATTTGTTAAAGAGGCTCTTCTCACTCCATTTTATGTTCCTTCCTCCTTTATCAAAGATTAGTTGACCATAGAGGCCTGGGTTTATTTCTGGGCTTTCAATTCTGTTCCACTGATCTATATGTCTGTTCTTATGCCAGTACCAGACTGTTTTGATCACAGTGGCTTTGTAGTATTGTTTGATGTCTGGTATCATGATTTCTCCTGCTGTGTTCTTCTGTTTCAAGATTGCTTTTGCAATTCGGGGTCTTTTTTGGTTCCATATGAATTTTTGGAGGATTTGTTCTAGGTCAGTGAAATATGTCATTGGTATTTTAATAGGGATTGCATTGAATTTGTAAATTGCTTTGGGTAGTATGGTCAATTTGATGATGTTGATTCTTCCCATCCAAGAACATGGTATTTGCTTCCATTTATTTGTATCTTCCTTAATTTCTTTCTTCAATGTTGCATAATTTTCAGTGTACAGGTCTTTTATCTCTTTGGTTAAGTTTATTCCTAGGTACTTTATTTTTCTTGTTGCTATAGTAAATGGTATTTTCTTTTTTGCCTCTATCTCTGATATTTTATTGTTGGTGTACAGAAATGCCTTAGATTTCTGTATATTTATTTTGTACCCTGCTATTTTGCCAAATTCACTTACTCTTCCATTCTTCCATTCTAAATCACAGCTTTGCTAGATATAGCAATCTTGGCTGTAAGTGCATGCTTTTTATGACCTTAAATATTTCTTGTGAATCCCTTCAAGCCTACAAATTTTCATTTGAGAAATCAGCTGACAGTCTTATAGGAATTCCCCTTTAGATAATTTTTCTCTTGCTATTTTTAAGATTCTCTCTTTATCTTTAACCATTGTTTGGCATTTTAATTAAGATGTGTCTTGGAGTGGGTCTCTTTGCATCCATCTTGTTTGGGACTCTGTGCTTCCTGGACTTGCACATTTATTCCCTTCACCAAATTAGGGAATTTTCCTTTCATTCTTTTTTTCAAATATAGTTACAATTTCCTGCTCTTCCTCTTCTCCTTCTGGCACCCCTATGATGCTTACTCAGACTGTGATAGAGTCTGTCCTCATTTTTTAAATTCTTTTTTCTTCTTGTTGTTCTGATTGGTTGTTTTGTTTCCTTATGTCCCAAATCATTGATTTGATTCTTAGCTTTATCCACGCCACTGTTGTTTTCCTGTAAACTGTTCTTTATTTCAATTAGCATATCCTTCATTCCTGACAGGATCTTTTTTCATGCTACTGAGGCCTACTAAATTCCTTAAGCATCCTTATAACCAGTGTTTTTAACTCTGCATTTGATAGATTGTTTATCTTCATTTTGTTTAGGTCTGTTTCTGAATTTTGATCTGTTCCTCCATTTGGGCCTTGTTTTTTTTACTTTTTATTTATTTATTTATTTTTTGTCTCCTCATTGTGGCAGCCTCCTTGTGTTTGTTTCTATATATTAGCTACATTGACTCTGTGTCTTGGTGGTGTGGCATAATATAGTAGGTGTCCTGTAGGGTCCAGTGGCACAGCCTACCCTATCACCCAGACTGGGTATTCAAGGTGTGCCCTTCATGTGGGCTGGGTACACCATCTTCTTATAGTTGAGCATTGGTTGATGTTGGAAGATCAATGGGAGGGATTTACACAGGCCAGTCAGTTGCAAGGACTGGCTGTGACCACTGACCACCAACCTCCACCTTCTGCCCAGTTAAAATGAGTATCAACCATTAACACAGAGCAGCCTATTCCTGTGTACCCACTGAATTCTATCTATTTTTAACTGCACATTGGAAAGTCATTTGACCCAAGTGCTAAATTCTGCATTTCTATTATCTTATTTTATGTTTCCCCCATGCTTTCTCTTTTCTTCTTTTTATTTTCCTGTCTTTGGTTATTTTCATTTTTATCTATTTATGATAATTATTATGATTATTATTTTTAAATACTCACCAGGAACTTTTTTTTTATTATAAGAGAGAGAAAAAGAGAGAGAGAGAGAACATCAATGTCAAAGAGAAATATTGATTAGGTGCCAACCAGGGGTGGAACCTGCCAGTTAGGCATGTGCCATGACTGAGAATTAAACTCGCAACTTTTCAGTCAAGTGGACAGTACTTCAACCAATTTAGCCACACTGGCCAGGGCTTCATATCTTCTGTTAGAATTAAGTTTAACTCTCTCCTTCTCTTTTTCTTAAGTATAGTTCACATGCAATATTATATTAGTTTCAGATATACAACATAGTGATTTAACATTTATATACCTTATGATGTAATCACCACAATAAATTTAGTAACTACCTGTAACCATGCAAGGTTATTACAATATTATTGACTATGTTCCCTATGCTGTACCTTACAACTATATTACTTATTTATTTTAGAACTGGAAGTTTGTACCTCTTTTTCCCCTTCACTTTTTGCACTCATCCCATACTCCTTTCCCCACTGGCAACCATTAGTTTGTTTTCTGAAATCATGAGTCAGTTTTCTGTTTTGTTTTGTTTTTTTTTCATTGGTTTTATAAGTAAAATCATATGTATCTTTCCCCTTCATTACTGGTTTGGAAGATATACACCTTATTTAATTATTTCCACATTTATCATTAATCACAATGTTTCATGCACTGTTTAGCTTCTGAGAATATAATAATCAATAAGATAAACAATTTTACTTACTTTGGGGGAAACAGGAAATGATTAAGTAAAAAGTAACATATTATATATGCATACTTTACATTATAAAATATACACTTTTGACTACCTATTTCCAGATCCTGAACTACAAATAGATTTTAGAACACTAATTGTATTGCAATCTCTGGTTCTTCTTTTTTTATTATTTATTTAAAATTATCCACAGGTTTAGCAATTTCTTTGTGAGGTCTTTGTTCAAATATCTTATGTCTGACTTCTGTTTTCAGTTTCCCCTCTTTTTTTTGTTTTGTTTTTTGTTTGTATAGTTCATCCTTTAGTAATTTTTGTTCAATGTTGATGAATGGCATACTTATTCAGTCTTTGTTGTTCTGCAGTTTTATCATTATGTATTTAGATTTGTTTATTATATCCTTCTCAGAATGTTTACCTCAAAACTATTTTCTAAAATATGAACTATTTTTTCAGCTGCATCTAATTTTTTTGTTCTCCCATTGTGTTAGTCTTATACTACTGCTTTAGAAAATTATTACAAATTTAGTGGGTTAAAATAACAAAAATATTATTTTAAACTTCTGTAGGTTAGAAGTCTGGCATAGATGTCAATGAGCTAAAATCAACACGTCAGCAGGCTGCTTCTTTCTGGAGGCTGCCTGCATTCCTTAGCTCATAGTCCATTTTCTTTACCAAAGTCACAATGCACCTTCTCTAAGCCAATGGGGGAAAGCTGTCTGATCTCCTCTTTACAGACTTAAGAGATCCTTTAAATCTGTAAGGTTTTATTTGTTTGTTTTCTTGTTTGTTTTTACTGAGGTATAATCAACATATTATATTATATTAGTTTAATATGTACAGCATAATAATTTGATACATGTATGTATTGCAAAATAATCACCACAGTAAGTCTAGTTACACCTGTCACTATAAATAGTAACAAAATTCTTTTTTTCCTTTTAAAATTAATTAATTTTTTTATTTTTGTTTTTCAATTACAGTTGTCCCATTTTTCCCCCATTACTTCCCCCAACCCAGCACACCACTTCTCCCACAATCTTATCCCCCCATTGTCCATGTCCTTGAGTCATTTATACTTGTTCCTTGATTAAACCCTTCCCTTACTTATCTCCCTTCTCCCCCTCCCAATCCCTCCCTAATAACTGTTATTCTGTTCCTTGTTCTATTTAGTTCATTTTCTTTTTTTTGTTGTTGTTATGTAAACTTTTTAGATTTACTCTTTTAACAAATTCCAAATATTTAAAATAGTATTATTGACTATAGTTGCCACATAGTATACTATATCCCAATAACTATTTAATATGTAACTGAAAGTTTGTAACTTTTGATCTTTTTCATCCATTTTATCCACCCTCCCTCCCCCTGCATCTGGCATATATCAATTTCTTCTCTGTATCTATGGATTTGTGTGTTTTTCTGTTTGCTTTTATATTCCACATATAAGTGAAATCATATGATATTTTTCTTCCTCTTTCTGACTAATAAATTAATATAAGGCCCTCAATGTGTATCCATGTTGTCACAAATGGCAAGAAGTCTTAAGTTTGTGTGTGTATATATATGTACACACACGCACATGAATGGTGATGTCCACCATTTCCTCATGTACTTATTGACCATCTGCAATCATCTGGATGTTTTTCTTTAAAAAATGTCTATTTAGATCTTCTGCTCATTTTAAAATGAGATTGTTTTTGTGTGTATGTGCAATTGAGATGTATGACTTCTCAATTAAGTTTTAGATATTAACCCTTTATCAAATACATGGTTTGCAAGTACTTTCTTCGAATTCTTAGATTGTGTTTTCATTTTGTTAGCTTTTTAGTTTGCAAGACTCCCAATTGTTTATTTTTGTAAACCTATAGGTTTTGAGCAGTTCCAACAACTATACTCATAGAGACATTAAAATCTAAGTCCTCAGTCCAAAGCATTATAAGTCAGTGTCTTCAGTTAATTTTTTCCACTTCTA
Source organism: Furipterus horrens (assembly GCF_987537825.1). Lineage (NCBI taxonomy): Eukaryota > Metazoa > Chordata > Mammalia > Chiroptera > Furipteridae > Furipterus > Furipterus horrens. The sequence continues at coordinate 79,343,422 of NW_028327176.1, read as the reverse complement.
GATTTTTTAATAAATTTTTTTTCTTTCTTTCAACATCAGGTGTACATTACATTTTTTCTATAATTTTTACATTCATTTCTACTTTGAGAGTCAGCCATTATTTTGCATTAAGCTCAGTTAGTGTGGTTATGGACTATTTTCCGACTCTGGTCACTAGTATGGGAAAAGAAATAGAGCTCAGTAATGAAAGGTGCTAAAAAATTGACAAAGCAGGGACAGTAGAAGCCAAAGGCGTTGTGAATTCTAGAGAGTAATTGTTGTTGAAATCAGTGATAAAGGACTCTATTATTCTTGGAAGAAAGTTGTCCTGGAAAAATAAATACACTTATAAGGAGAAAAAACATTACAAATATTGTGTAGAAAGGGAGTAAGAGGTAAAAGAGTTAAATACCACATAAAATGTGCTGGAAAAGAGGTGAAGAACAGGGAACCTCAGTGCACTGTTGGTGGGAATGCAGACTGGTGTGGTCACTGGGAAAAACAACACAAAATTTCCTCAAAAACATTAAAAATGGCATTGCCTTTTGACCCAGCAATTCCACTGCTGGGGAATATATCCTAAGTATCCCCAAACAACAATTCAAAAGAATATATGCACCATTATGTTCATAGCAACACTATTTACAATAACTAATATTTGGAAACCGTCTAAGTGCCCACCAATAGGTGGGTGGGAAAAGACAAAACAAAACTGTGGTATATTTACACAAGAGAATACTACAAAGCAGTAAGAAATAAGAAATTTTTATCCTTAGAAACAGCATGGATGGAACTGGAGACTATTATGCTCAGTGAATTAAGCCAATTGGTCAAAAACAAATACAATATGATCTCAATTATAAGAAGAATCTAATGAACAAAATAAACTAACAAACAAAATAGAACCAGAGGCACAGAAACATGGAATAACCTGGCAGCTGTAAGAGGGGAAGGGGAAGATGGAGACTGGTTGAAAGAAGGTGAAGAGATTAGTCAAAGAACATGTTATGAATAGCTCGTGAACATGGACAGTGGTTTGGGGATTGACTGTGAGAGCAGAAAACAAAGGGGTAAAATTGGGGCAACCATAGTAGCATAAACAATAAAATATTTAAATTATAAAAATAAAAGTAAAAATAAATAAAGACTATTTATTATGATGCATGAGATAGATTTTTGTTTATAACCTGAAAATATTTTATTTTTGTATAATGGTTATGTTGAAAATGTATATGTACTTGCTTATCTATGTGAGATGGTGCATATGGAGGTCATTGGCAATGTGCTAGATATAAAGTCATTAAATAATAAGAGCAAGCTGAATAATTTAAAACATTAATTAAAAAAAAAAAAGAAACAGCAACGGCCTGGGATTATTACTAAGGAGCATAGACTGTAGCAAGTCTTCTTCTTAACTTTGTTAGGTTAGGAAGAATAGGAGAAAAATTAGCTTTACATCTTTTACTAAACTGTTACTTCATTTTTAAAAAGATTCACATATAGTTACGTTTTATCAGATTTCAAATTACAACCTGGAGCATAGTTGCATGTTACTTACAATACACACGCTTGTGTTTTTGTTCATTTGTTTTGTATAAAACACTCAGAGATAGTTCCCCAAAGCAATAATTACTCAAAGAAATCCAAGTATTAACATAAACAATTGTAAAAGGAGGAGAGGAAAGTTTTTTGCTTTATAGTCTACTTGACGGTGAACACAGTTCAGTATCTACGGAAATACAGGTGGTAGGGTCAGTATGACTTGAATTGGATTCCTGCTTTATACACACTAGTTGCATGAATTTTAACAAATATAATTATCCTAAACTTTCAATTTATACATCCATAAATTGGACATAATAAATAGATATCTCAAAGTTTTTTTTTGACAATTTAGTAGTATAATGTCTAGCAAAGTCCCTGGTACACTGTCCATTGTCACTCTCTACTTATAACTTCATAATTGTACACAATCCAAAACAGTTTATTAAGAGATGTTGTCATCCAATTTTTGTCCACTTAATAGAAATAAGTTAAATCTCTGTGGTGCATAACAATAAAGTGACCTTTTACCTTGAAATAATAAGGAAAATATTAAAGTTGGAGGTAAGAAGGAGCAATATGTACAATTTCTACAGTGTGCATAAAGTTCTCTATAATCTTTGGAGTTACCTAATATTAAATTAATCCCATTAAAATATTCATTGCAAATACTATATTACATGCAATGTATATTTATATTATTGCTCATATGCCAGGTACTTTCTTAGGGACCAGGGATCACCTTTGGTGCCTCCTACTCTTTAGTTTATACCAGTTTCAGGTTTTGTTGATTCTGTAGGTTCTAAAGGTCATGTTCTCCTCACCATTGCCCTAGCCATTGATTCTGCTCAGGCCTACTTTACCTCCATTCAAATTTCTGCATTTGCCTCCCATTCCATTCCAAAGCTTTCAACATTCTTAATTTTCACTTATTTTGAACTTCTGTTGGTTCAGTAACATAAGTGAGAATGTGTCACTACCCAACACAAAAATATACTTAGATTTCCCCAATGTCCACAGAATAAATTGTAAATTTTTGTGCCATTTTTAGCCCTTCATAATCTTACAACAGCTACATTTGTCAATTTACCCCTTAAAATTATAAAGTAAATGAAGGTTTTGAGGAACATGTATCCTTGGTATAGACCTAGTAGGGAAGTGAAATTGATACAAGGGGTGAGATAGCTGGGGAGAGGGGAGGGATTCCAAGGCACCCAGGAGGGCCCAAGCTTCTGAAAAGGAAGCAGTCAGGAAACACCAGAGGTAGAAATGAAAACAGTGCAGTGATGTGATAGATTTCCATTCCCTTGGGTAAAGGATAAACAAACCAATGTACCAGCATCATTTTGCTCTGGCAGCAGGAGGAAACTTGCACAGAGCTTGAGAGCCTGGAGAGGTCACAGCAACATGTGGGCCCTGGAGGTTACCATGGGGGAAAAGGGGAGGTGTGTCCTGCCAGTCTAGTCCACAGAATTGGTTAGAAAGTGGGATGCCCCTGGAGTACATAGGGTTTGGGGCCAGGAAATTTACATGGAGACTTGCCCCTTGTTTCCTTCCCTTAATTTATCCTGTCAAGGATTGAATAATTCATTGGATGACAGGCAATGGGTACCCTCGCATAGACAGAGCTCCTGCACCACCACCAGCATGGTCAGCACAAGGCCCAGGACCTAGATCCCAGTGAGGGAAGCTGTGGTGTGGCAGTGGTGGCACTGGCCTCACAAGCATGCACTCCAGGGAGGCTAGCCTGAAACCAGGGAGCCATCACAGCAGTCTTGGGCTGAAGAAGTACAGATAAGGATGGAGCAGGTTTCTGGACACTGTCACTGTCTCTGGTTCTGAGGGTTACTGGGTTCTTTCTGTGTTTTTCAGAAAATATTTACCTGGAGTTGGGGAATCCTCCACTCCCCCAAATTTGGTTAACATTTTAATAAAGATTCTTTTCCTTCAAACAAAATCTTTGTTTTATTTCTGTGTTCAATGGCAGGCAGCTGAATTCCACTCTGCTTGTTAACAAAGTGATCCACAGCAGTTGATAAGCCACGAGTAAATGAAGGGATCAAGGATACAAGGTATATCTGGAAAACTCCAGTCATTGTTAATATAATGAGAACAATTTGTAAACATTGATGTAACCTGGTGGCCAAGGAGAGTAGACTGGAATGTGCGCAGGTGAAAAATGATGACTTCACAGTACTGATCAGTGGAGGAGGTAGACACCATTGAGTGAGCATGTGTACTGGGCCATCACATTCAAAATGACTGAGCAAGTAGAGCAACAAATCTGCATCAAATTTTGTAGTAAGCTTGAATATTATTCTGAAGAAACTATTTGGATGATTCAGAAGGCCCCAGGTATGGGCAAGTTGTGATTGGCAGCTTCATCATGACAGCATGCCCACTTATTTGTCATGTCTTGTGCAGTTTGTTGGTGAAACATCAAATTACCCAGGTGACTCAGGCTCCCTATAGCCCTGATTTGGTGCCCTCAGACTTCTGGCTTTCCCCCAAACTAAAACCACCTTTGAAAGGGAAAAGATTTCAGACTGTTGATGAGATTTGGGAAAATATGATGGGGCAGCTGACGGCAATTATGAAAACTGTATGAGGTTCCTGTGTGCCTACCTGGAAGAGGACTGAGGCATCATTGTCTTATGTGTAATGTTTCTTGTATCTTTTTTCTTCAAAAATGTCTATTTTTCATAGCCTCTGGCTGAATAGTTTCTGATCAGACCTCATGTATGCAGCAGGATGCCTGAAGGATTGACATCACTGAACACAAAGGGAGGTATTTAAATTTAAGATTTACAAAATTGAGTGATCCCATGAGTTTGCAGATCTAGAATGTGGTTATAGGTATCAGCAACTTCCTGTGTTTAGAATAATTTATCTCTTCTTTTGATTTCCAAGATGAAAGATTTTACCTGAATACCTCTGGTCATGTGCAGATCCTTCCTCCATGTATTGGAGTAGAGTGACCTATTTGATACCTTCTGGAAACGCAGGGGGCATATGTGATGTATTGTCTTTTCTCTTTATGATCTAACCACTTGTGGTGAGCAAACTCTAGTTTGCTAACCAAGCTGTCTATTTTATAAATAAAAATTATGCTCCAAGCAAGGAAACTACAATTATCCTCCGCTTTCTGTGACTGGGGACACAAGTTTTGTCTTTTTAGAAAGCTTATTGTTTTTATATATTTAAGCCACATCCTCCAAACTATTCCTTATTAGAAATTAGTTATTCCCTATTCCATTTAACTTATCTTTGGATTCTCAATACATTCAGAACTGGAAGATTACTTATTAATTTAGTATGCTGTGTCTTCTAGGTAAAACATTAGTATTTGATTGACAGTCATGTTGTATTTCATTTTAATACTTATAGAAATATTTTGTATGTCCTGAGACATAACTTTATGGCATTTAGGTCAAATTATTCTAGACCTAGAATAAAATGCATTATATGGTATGGGGAATAACATATTGTCAGTTCTATGTCCTTTATTTTTAAAAAGTTACTATATCCCTTAGCTGCTAATCTTGCCTAATTTATAACATCTAATTTATATTCAAAAAATTTTATAAGAGAAAAATAAAACCCTACAAGATTACTATAGAGAGAGAACGAGAAAGATATTCTTTTATTTCTATTTTCATAATCTTACACCAAACCTGATTATCACAGATTGGGAATAACTACCCACAATATAAATGTCCAAATAACATGAAGGATTTCTTGAAATGTCTCAAAAATAGTGGAGTGTCAAAATATACTTTGCTGTCTAAATTATTCAAAAAATATCCTAGATAATTTTACCCATTCTTCACACAGTCTTTTATTTTCCAAACAAGAGGGAAACCTCAGGAAAAGGGTAGAAAAAAAGAACTTTCTGTTTTGAAAGAAACATTGGAATAAATACTGTGAAAAAATGGAGTGGTGGAAACCTTTGATACATGTACATATAAAGCATGATGCACAGTAATGAATTTTAGTTAAGATTTATGAAGTGCCTGCAATGTTCAAGCATTCTTATGAGTTGGTTAACATATTTAATCCTGAAAATACCCTGTGAGCTATGCATTCTTTTTAGTCCAATTTTGTAGATGAGGAAACTAAAGCATATGAAGGTTAAATTATTTATGCAATGTCATACAATTAGTTAATGTTAAAAATCAGTTTCAAATATATAAAGTCTAACTCCAGGGCTATTGTATTCTCCTCCTTATGTTGAGGAGAGGTGCTTACACATCCACACCCACCTGGACACCAAAACATAGCCATAGAAAGAGACATAAAAGTGGCTCTATTCTTTATCTTTTCATGCTCCTTGATGGACAGATTTCAAATCATCCTCCCAAACAGGCCAGTTTTGGAGATAACTAGGTGCTATCTCACATGTACTCATAGGTATTTTCCTCTCATTTCAGCTGTCGATGAAGTTTGTGGGTTTATTTTATTTATTTTTTGTCCTGATACCCTGAAGGAACCTGCTTTTATTGAATTTCATTCCCCACCTTGTTCAGTAAGATGATGCCTGATAATTATCACTCTTGAGGCATTGTACCTGAGGGGAGAATAGGGAGCCTCCTTTATGCAAGAGCCCAAGTCACTGTCACCCTTCTTTGTGTGGATTCAGCCTCAGGAGTCTCATAGAATTTTAGTTTATGTTATCAGAGGCTCATGAAGTATGATTTGTACAATATTCAGAGAAATATTGTAAATGAAGTAGTTTGCATAAATACCATTTCCACGTTGGTTTTCCCTGTTATTAACATTTTAGAGTAGCATGGCATAGTTATCACAATTGATAAACTAATAGTGATACATTGTTATTAACTGTCCATAATTTATTCAGATTATTTATTTAATGTCCTTTTTCTTTTCCGATTCCATCAGGATAGCACATTACATTTTACTCATTATAACTTTTTAAGATCCTCTTGGCTGTGACAGTTTCTCGGATTTTTCTCACTCTTGAAGAGACTTAAAAGTTTTGCATTTTATGAGCTTTATGTTTTCTATATGTAAAATTTTTATTTATAAATTTTGAATATCAACCACTTATCAAATGTATTATTGGCTAATGTGTTCTCCCATTCAGTGGGTTGTTTTTTTCATTTTGCTGATGGGTTGACTTGCTGTGCAAAAGCTTTTTAGTTTTGTAGCCTCATCTGTTTATTTTTTTTATTGCCCATGCCTAAGAAGATATATTAGAAAAAAATGTTGCTACAAAAAGTGTTCGAGATTTCACTGCTTGTGTTTTTTTCTAGGACTTTTATGGTTTCAAGTCTAACATTTAAGTCTTAAATCCATTTTGAGTTTACTTTTCTGTATGGTGTAAGAAGGTGGTCTAATTTCAGTTCTATTGCACATATCTGTCCAGTATTTGCAATGCTGTTTATTGAATAGACTGTTTTTACCCCATCCTATGTTTTTGCCATCTTTGTCAAATATTAATTGACTAAAAAAGTGTGAGGTTTTACACAATGGAATGCTACTCGGCCATAAAAAGAAAAAAATCTTATCTTTTGTGACAGCATGGATAGACCTGATGAGCATTATGTTAAGTGAAATAAATCAGTTAGAGATAGACAAATACCAAATAATTTCACTCATATGTGGAAACAAATGAACTAATAAGCAAAATAGTGACAGACTCATAGATAGGGAACAGGCTGAGATTTGTTGTGGGTGGATACTGGTAAGGCAGGTGAAGAGATTGAGCAAAAAAGAAAAAGAAAACTCATTGACACAGACAAATGTGTAGTGATCACCAGGGTATGGTGTGGAGGAAGGTGGAGGAGGATATGGGGAGATAATTACTGATGGACAGAGATGTGATTTGGGGTGGAAAACACACAATACAGTGTACAGTGATGTGTTGTAGAATTGGGCACCTGAAACCTGTATAATTTTGTTAACCAGTGTCACCCCAATGGATTCAATAAAAAGGAAAATAATAAACAATTTGAGAAGTACCATTCAGTATTTTGTAGACTGCCCCTCCTTTGAGATTTTGTGTGATTTTTTTTTTCTCATAAGTAAACTGGAGTTATGATATTTTAGGATAAGAAACACAGAGGTAAAGTGTTATTCTCATCACAGCTTATCAAGGGTACATATTATCAACATGAAAACATTGTTAATGTTAATCTTGATCACCTGGCTGAAGTAGGATATATCAGATTTCTCCACTGTTTCCCCACCAGACCCACCCCTTTACTAAATTTTACTCTTTGGAAGGAAGATCACACTTACAGAGTACAGAGTTATTTTTCACTTCCTTGAGAGTGCAGAATTGAAGTGAATTTTTCTACATCAGAGATTTTTTTCCTTTCTTCCCTTATTTATTTATATATTTAATCATTTTGTTTTATCAGTATTAACTCATGAATATTTATTTATACTTTGGGCTGCAATCTAATGCCACTTTATTTTGTTTCTCAAATTGTTCAATATACAGCTGTTAAAGGTTGTGTTAGGTGACTCATGAGGGTAGGGGAGGTATAAGAGGTTAAAGAGGGTTAAATTGTGTCACAAGGACTTGATTTTGGGGGGTGAACATATAATAAAATATGCATATGATATGTTGTAGAATCATACACCTGAAGCCTATATAATTTTATTAATCAATGTCACCCTAATAAATTCAATAAACTTTTAATTGACCTGAATCAGAGAAATACATGATTTAAATCTTTAAATAAATAAAGATGTATAATTTTTTTAAAAGTAAACTTGGGTCTTTGTATTAAAAATGGCATTAGAAATCAAGACCTGGACACCAGATATATCTATAGCTACTTTGATATGGTGAGCTCTTGGTTCTTCGGCTGACAGTGCATGGAAATACTATGTGTGTGCACTAAACTTATAGTCATGCTTGGGATTGTGGAGATTGGTTCTACAGTCACCATGAAAACCAAATTCTGGGGATGCTCAAGTCCCTTATATAAAATTGCTTAGAACAATGCAGTCAGCCCTCCACATCCATAGATTCCCAACCTTGAATTGAAAATACTATTTTTGATCTGTAATCTGTTGGGTCTGCAGACATAAAACCTGTGGATAAAAAGGGCTGGCTGCATAAACACTATAAACATTTCTATATGTAAACATCTGTATCAATATTCACTAAGCATGAATTCATGCAGTTGTCTCTATCACTGATTCTTTACAACATGGACCATTCTAGCCTTCTCTTTTTTATCTTTAGATTTCCACATAATAATGAGAAAATTGGCTTTAACCTTCCATACAATTTACATAATTATTCAAATTCAGTAAACATGTACAAAGGTTTCAAAATTGTTAGTCTATATCTTTATTCTTATAAACTTAACTAATTTTATTTATTTTCTGTTTTTATATATTATTTTATTTTATTGCTGAATTACAGTTGTCCCAATTTTATCCCCTTTGTTTTTCCCTGCCTCACCTAACCCCCCACTCCCACAGTCAATCCCACCCTGTTGTCCATGTCCATGGGTCATTTATACTTGTTCCTTGACTAGACACTCCCCCTCCTTTCTGCCATTATCCCCTCTTCCCATCCCTCTGGTCACTGTTAGGTTGTTTCTTATTTCCATATCTCTGATTCAATTTTGCTCATTTGTTTGTTTTGTTCATTAGATTCCACTTACAGTTGAGATTACTGTACATGGTATTTGTCTTTTGCAGCCTGGCTTATTTCACTTAGCATAATACTCTCCATTTCCACCCATGCTCTCTTGAAGGGCAGGAGTTCCTTCTTTGTTTCTGCTGTGTAGTATTCCACTGTGTAAATGTACCACAATTTTTTGATCCACTCATCTACTGATAGGCACTTAGGCTATTTTCAGCACTTGGCTATTATAACTAACACTGCTATGAACATTGAGGTTCATAGGTTCACTTGAATTGATGTTTCAGGATTCTTAGGGTATAATCCCAGCACTGAGATTACTGGATCAAAAGGCAGTTCTCTTTTTACTTTTTGAGGATATTCCATACTGTTTTCCACAGTGACTGTATGAGTCTGTGTTCCCATCAACAATGCACTAGGGTTCCCTTTTCTCCACATCCTTACCATCATTTTTGTTTGCTGATTTGTTAATGGTGGGCATTCTGACTGGTGTGAGTGGTATCTTATGGTGGTTTTAATTTGCATCTCTCTGATAGCTAGTGTTGTTAAGCATTCTTTCAAATGTGTATGGGTCCTCTATATGTTCTCTTTGGAGAAGTGTCTGGGTCCTTTGCCTATTTTTTAATTGGATTGTTTGACTTCCTGTGGTTGAGTCATATGAGTTATTTATATATTCTGGAGATCAAATCCTAGACTGAGGTATCATTGGCAACTATATTGTCCCCTAAGGATGGTTCCCTTTTGACTTTGCCAAAATTTTTTTAGTCATGCCATAGCTTTTTAATTTGACAAGTCCCATTTGTTTATTCATTTCTTTATTTCTCTTGCCCCAGGAGACATGTTTGCAAAAATATTGCTGCATAGAATATCTGAAATTTTACTGCGTATGTTTTTCTCTAGGACTTTTATGGTGTCATGACATATTTAAGTCTTTTATCCATCTTGAGTTTATTCTCATATATGGTATAAGTTGGTGGTCTAGTTTCATTTTTTTTGCATGTACCTATCTAGATCTCCCAACCCCATTTATTGAAGAGGCTATTTTTACTTAATTTTTTGCTCCTGACCCCTTTGTCAAATGTTAATTGACCATGGAGACATGGCTTTATTTCTGAGCTCTCTATTCTGTTCCATAGTTCAATGTGTCTGTTGTTATTCCAGTACCAAACTGCTTGATTAGAGTGGGTTTATAATATAGTTTGATAACAGGTATTGTGATCTCTCCTATTTTGTTTTTCATTCTCAAAATTGCTGTGACTATTCAGGGTCATTTATGGTTTCATATAAATTTTTGTAAAATTTTTCCATATCTGTGAAAATGTCATTGGTATTTTACTAGGGATTAAAAATAGATTGTTTAAGGTAGTTGAGCATTTTAATCATGTTAATTATTCAATCAATAAACACAGTATATGCTCCCATTTATTTGTGTCTTCCTTAATTTCTTTCTTCAGTGCTCTCTAGTTTTCTGAGTATAGGTCTCTTACCTCCTTGGTTAAGTTTATTATTCCTAGGTATTTATTTTTCTTGTTGCTATAGTAAATGGGATTTTTTTCTATCTTCTGATTATTATTGGTGTACAACCATGCTTTCAATTTCTGAATATTGAGTTTATATCCTGCTGTTTTGCAAATTCACTATTTTGGTGGAGCCTATAGGGTATTATATGTACACTATCATGTCATCTGAAAATGATGACACTTTAATTCCTCCTTTCCATTTTGGATGCCTTTTATTTCTTTTTCTTGTCTGATCACTGAAGCTCATACTTCCAATACTTCTAGGTTGGTGCAAAAGTAATGTCTGGCTTTTTTTAAAAGAAAGTTTTAGATAGTATATTTTAAATTTATGCCTCTTCTTATACTTTTTTGATGTCACAGTGGCTGATTTATACCTTATTTTTTCAGATTATCAAAGTACTGTTCATAATCATCTGCAATATTTGCACCCATGTTTGTGCCATCTAAAGACCACATTAGAAATGTTTTACTCTATGAGTTTCATAAAGGTGCCAATGCAAATACAGCAGCAAAGTCTATTCATAGCACTTATGGGGATAATGCAGTGACTGAAAGAAGTTGCAGAAGGTGGTTTTCCCAAGTCCAAAGTGGGGATTTCAGTTTGAAAAATGAGCCAAAAGAGGGTTGTCCAAAAAAACTTGATTCTGAAGTGTTGGAAACTGTAGTCACAGAAAACCCCACTGTTACCTCTAGGGAACTTGCAGAACAATTTAACATAGCCCATACAACTGTGTTACACCAACTGAAGAGGATCAGAAAGGTTTCAGTAGTTGGAAAATGGGTCGCACACGAACTGCCTCCAGAGAATCTGCAGCAGCGTGTTGCTTGTTGTGAATCATGACACCTTCAGGCACCATTTTTAGGTAGGTTTCCTGAGACGTGGATTCTTTACCATAATGTTAAATGATGCCAATTGTGGACCAGTCAAGGAGAAAGAAGAGTTCAGCAACCAAGAGGAGGACTTCATCCAAAGAAGATCATGTTGAGTGTATGGTGGGATATGGAAGGAATTGTACATTATGAACTGTTAGACAACAATCAAACAATTACTACTAATATTTACTGTGAACAACTTCATCATTTGAAACAGCTTTGAACTAAAAGCGACCCTGCTTAGTCAACAGAAAGGTGTCATCTTCCATCATGACGATGCTCATCCTCGCACAGCTCGACTCACCAAAAATTTCTTGAAAGAGCTTGGTTGGGAAATATTGCTTCATCCTTCATATTCTCCTGACCTTGCTCCTTCTGACTATCACTTGTTTCAGGGACTACATAACCATTTTGATGGCCTTAGGTTGACATTTAGAGAAGAGGTTGAAAATGAGTTGGATTCATAGTTTGCTTCAAAACCTAAAGAATTTTCAAGTGTGGCATTTATAAGCTAGTAGACAGATGGAATGAGGTTCTAGAAAGCAAAGAAGGTTATGTTAATGAATAAATATTTTCATAATCATGGGATTTTTCATCTTTAAAATAGACCTCAAAATCGAACATTATTTTTGCACCAGCCTTATATAATGAGAAATACTTAAAACCGGAACATCCCAATTTAATTAAAATTTTAAAAAGTTTGCATAAGGGAGAGTAAAGACTGGCTTTGTCAGCCTATAACCAGGAGTAGCATGTGATGGGCTGAGAGCAAATAAATTCTATAGGAACTGCCCTACAACTTCTGTAGAATTACACTAAAAGCAATGCAAATTGTGAAAGGTTGAATCATGACCCCTAATAATACCCCACATGGAGAGAGGGTATCCATATCCTAATTTCAAAAACCTATAAATATGTACTATTTTATATGGTAAATGACTTCGTATATGTGATTAAATTAAGGATCTTGAAATGATGAGATTATCCTCCATTATATGGGTACAACTGATATAATAACAAGACTATTTACAGAGGATAGCAGGAAGATTGGGGTCAGTAGAAGGAGATTTGAGGATGAAAGCAGTGGGTTACAGTGACAAGGAGAAAGGGTCAATAATGGAAGAGTGCAGGTGATTCTGAGAGCTAAAAGGCAAGGAAATGGAACTTCACAGTAGGAATGCAACAGAGCTGACAAGTTAGTCTTAGATTCTGACCTCCAGAGCTGTAAGAAAATAAATTTATCTTGTATTAGGTCACTAAGCTTGTTGAAATTTGCTGCAACAGCAATAGGAAACTATTACTCTAATATCAATATTTCTACTGTTTCTTATTTGTTAATATTTCAGAAATAAGATGCTAAGTGAAAAATTATCATTCTCAGGGGAGCTTTCCTGGACTTGGGAAGAGATCTGTAACTCAAATAACAAAATTGAAATATTTATAAGCAAGAATAGTGTAAACTACATTTACCAAGCTCATTTCTGTCCTAGACTCTGATAATCTTTTAAATTAGATTAACATATATAATTGAATTCTCACACAAGCCTGTGAGTTAAGTGTTAACATCTACTTTATATAGATAAAAAATTAGGTTCAAAAAGGAAATTGAGTTAGTCAATAAGAGTGTTTTCTAATGCAACTAACTGTTGCATGTGTATCACCAGGGGGAGAGGGTAAGAAAGAAGTACCTTTTTTCTATCCTAGAAAGAAATATAAAATACTCGAAATTTGTGAATAGTTTGCTACTTTAGAAAATTGTTAGAAGGGCAGTCTTCGTTAATTGTGGAGTATCTTTAATGATGACTCTAAATGCCTTACTGTAAAGTTCATGTGTAATGAAGTATTGACATTAGAAACCAGTCTATTAGATAATGCTTATTTTTCTGTCATAGGTCTATGAACAAGGTCCGTTTTATGTGATAATTATATTTCTTTATATTTACTTCATAACTATATATAGGTACCCCAAGAAATTAGTTACACATATATCTGCATTACATTGCAATGACAGCTGTTTTAAAACAGCATTTCTATATTCTGACTTCTAAAGTTAATATTGTTTCAATATTTTTATAGCATTTTACCTCAAATAAATCTTGATAATAGCAATATAATTTCAACTTCAATATACTCACAATGTCTCAGTATTAAAATAAAAGAATAGCAGTTATTCAGCCCAGCACCTCCATGTGTATGTGTAATTATTCTTTAGGGTTCAAAAAGTTCTACCTTATGGTAGAGCTTATTTTAACAAATGACAAGTGAAACTCCACAAAAACTGCTGTAATATTTTATGACATCTTGTATTTTCATATTTTGAAAAATATTTTCATGGCTAATCCATAATTTTTGAAAATTGATACATTAATTTGATGAATACATGTATCTAGAATACATGTATTTTTTATATCAGATATATGTTTTAATCACAATTTATTATTTTTCAAAATAAAATGAAACTTTTAAGCTGAAAGGATACTTTTTTTTATCTCCTCAGATCATTCTCTACCAGAAAGAAGGCTGAAGACAGATGGTCAATTGTTGTTCTTCAGATCATCTTTTTTCTAGACTCCAGGTAGACTATCACTTTTCCTTAAACATGCACTTTCCTCAGATAGATTCAGTACATTCATAGGAACACAGACTTTTTTAAACATTATGATTCTAACCATGGTTCATCTGATTGGGCATTTGCATTTTATAAAATTTAATCAAAAACACTTGCAAACTACTTTTTATAGGATACATTTCTTAGATTTTACTCTCACCAGTATTAATTCTTCCCACGTTGTGGAAACCCTTACTGCTACCCCATACTGAGATAATTTATTAACCTATTTGAGTTTCTCTTTCTAACTTCCTAGCTACCTATTTTTCCTTCATCTCTTTTTTTCACTTTTTTTCTGTGACTTTCTTCTTTTTCTGGTTTTCTTTCTTTTTTCATTTCATAAGAATCTATTTTTCTAAACTGGATTATTTTATTAACATTTTCCAAATATAAGTTTCCTAAGTATGTACTTCTGCTTTAATTCCAGCAACCAGAGCAGATATTTTATACCTTATTTTAAAATGCCTTTCTTCTTAAATCAGACCAGTTTGCCTGCATGATCTATAAGTTCCATGTAAAACATCCCTATCAGTATCAAGTTAATTAATCATAGAAGATATCCTCTTATTTTATCAGATTGTTTTAAATTAAATTAATTAACTACTAAGGTAACATGATGGGAAGCATATTTTTACACAAGTACAATGTAATCTAATGGAATCACATGTCATCTTGCAACCATAAAGCAACAAGTCTGAAGATGATGTCAGCACCACAGGTAAGTGAGGAGGAGCAGAAAAAATTAGACCTGGGAACTGAGAACATGATGAAACTGAGACCCAGAAATTTAACAGCAGATCTTATTGTTTTGTGGGAAAAATAAAACCCCATTATTTTAAGACACTAGTGTTGGGTTTAGTATTTTATGTAGTTTAAAATAAGCCTAAATAAAATCCCATTCTTTTTTCTTTTACTTTTTAAATTGTTATTCTATTAGTTGTCCCAATTTCTCTCCTTTTGTCCTCCTCCACCCACTTCACCTCTTCTTCTACAGTCATGTCCACATTGTTGTACATGTTCATGGGTCATTCGTACATATTCTTTGACTAGTCCCTTCCACATCTTTCCACCATTATCCTCCTCTCCCATCTGCTCTTTGTTTCCATGCCTCTGGTTTTATTTTGTTTATTAGTTTACTTTGTACATTAGATTCCTTTCATAGGTGAGATCATACGGTATTTGTCTTTCAACAACTGGATTATTTAATTTAACATAACAGTTTCCAGTTCCCAAGGTGGACATACAAATGGCCTGTAGGCATATGAAAAGATGCTCAAAATCAGTATCCGTCAGAGAGCTGCAAATAAAAACCACAGAGATATCATCTCACACAGGTCAGAATGGCCATCATTAACAAATCAATAAGCAGAAAGTGCTGGTAAGGATTCAGAGGAAAGGGAACCTTAGTTGGTAGGAAAGCATACAGATGGAGCCACTGTGGAAAGCAGTATGGAATTTCCTTAAAAAACTAAAAATAGAACTGCTTTTTGTCAGGGGGAAGGCCCTGGTTATATGTGGCCAAGGTTTCAGTGTCCAAGATTGAATTAGACCAACTTCTGGAGTGTGACCTCCAGAGAGCTAATTCAGCAGCTGAGTTCCAGTAGCTGACACAACAACTATTGTATAACCAATGATGTAACTACTTCCAGTGACTGATGTAATTCTAGGCTAGAAGCCAGCTTTGTATAACAAGTGTATATAAACCCATGGCACTGTAGAGTAGGCCCGAGGATGTACCACTGGAATTCTTAGCCATGCCACACCAATAAAGCATACAAAGTCTCCCAAAGGCTCCACAGAAGTTTTTCTTCACCACCGGACTAAAGCCCACCTCTTATTAGGGGGTCTTGTACCCGATACTTTTTGTTACCGAGCAAAAGAGGGTTCTTTATGTAATGCCTTGGTGTAAAACCCATTAATTAGTGTTGAGGGAACCAGGTATTAATTTATCATATTTCAACCTGGGGAGGGCAGTGAGTATTCCTTCTCAGAGCCTTGTTCTCCTATGGGATCCAGCATTTGACTTGCTCCCAAAGGCTATAGGCCAAAAACATGCCCAGAAGTTCCCCATTTCTTATCTGCCAGTCCTCTCCTTCCGGATATGGGCTATGTTGTCTTCAGCCTTTGTATAACAGTCCAGGATGTCATTAACCTCCCTATAATAGTCCAGGAAAAAAGCATGTGTCATGTTGCACTGGATCATGGTAAAGTCTAGTAAAGCACAAGTCCCAAGAGAGCCCTCTCAGCATTTCCTGAGTTTCAAAAGTTCACAAGTCCAGGCTTTGAATTCCACTGATGTCTGCACAATTAAAGCAGCAGTAGGCCAGCCTTCTTACTAGCCTAGGCCACATGGCCTCTCTTTCCTTCTTTCATACTGTATGGCTCTGCACCCTTTCAAAACCACATGATTGTCTCCTGCTAATGGTTGCCACCTTATTTTTAAATTCCTGATCATGGCCTGTGATATAGTATGTGTGGTAACCAGGTTTGACCATTAGTAGAACCTTATGCAGGTTCTGTTAGCTCTTTGTCACCATTTTATAGTCAAAACCCCTCCCATCTCCTTGGCACCTTGGAAAGACTAAAGCCATTTGCATAACTAAGACCCTAGATTTACAAAGGTGTCTTTCAGGAAAAATGGCTGTGCTTCACTGGGTCCCATCCCCCATCCCCAAACCACTGGCTCTGGGAAATTTTGGGAACCCTACTCTGTAACATTTTGACCCAGCAATTCTGCTTCTGGAATTATACTCTAAGAATTCTGAAGCACCAATTCAAAAGAACGTATGCACCCCTATGTTCATAGTATCACTATTGACAGAGAATCTTCTTTAAAGAAACAGCTCACATTCATTATTTGCTTTCTTATTTTCCTTTTTACTTTCTATCATCTAGAATGTGGGTGTTATCATCTTGGAATATACCATGAGGTCAAGGTTATTTGTGGCTTAGCTGCAAGAAAAAGGAACCTAGACCCTTGGCAGCATGGAGAGAAATTCATATGAGAGTGAAATAATCTTCCACCTTGCTTAACTCTAAGAGATGTCATTATTTGTACCTATACCTAATCTTAACTAGGTAATAATACAATATTTTAAATTTTTATTGACCTTTTATGTATTTTCCAAATTGTCTTCAACACTCACTTATTACAATTCTAAATAAAAGAAAAAACACATTGTTTAAAATACTTATCAGAATCCTAGTCAAACATGAGATTATTTATCTAAATTTCAGTTAATATCCTATGAATAAAAAAAAATTCTTTAAAATAGAATATTGGCATCAATTTGTAATAATAATATCATACCAGAACTAATGAGATTTTAATATTAATATTTTCTCATTGTTAATTTTATTAGTTTTTCTCAACAATATTTTTAATGTGTTTTATTGATTATACTGCTACAGTTGTCCCAATTTCCCTTCCCTCTGCTGCCCTCCACCCGGTGGCCCTCCTCCCTCCAGTTGTCCCCCCCTTTTAGTCCATGTCCATTGGTTGTGCATATAGTTCTTCTCAGCCTCTTCCTGTCTATTCCATTCCCTCCTGCTATGCTTCTTAATTCCTGTACCATCTCCCTCCCTTTCCCCCTTCCCCCTCCCTGCTGACCTCCCCCCAATATGCTCCCCATACCTATAGTTCTTTTTCCACTCTCGTTGCCTATTTAGTTTGCCTTTGTTTCAATTCCCTAGCTTCTGTTGTTGTTTCTTGTGATACAGTTTTCATTTTAGTGTTCATAGTTTTGATCCTCCTTTTTCTAAACCAGTCCCTTTAACATCTCATATAATAGTGGTTTGGACCTAATGAACTCCTTCAGTTTTATTTTGTCCTGGAAGCACTTTCTCTGCCCTTCTATTCTGAATGACAATTTCTCTGGATAGAGTACTCATGGTTGTAGGTTTTTGCTTTTCATTACTTTGACTATTTCTTGCCAGTCCCTTCTTGTCTGCAGGGTCTCCCTTGAGAAGTCAGCTGATAGTCTAATTGGGATCCCTTTTTACATGATTCTTCTCTTCTCTCTTGCTGCTTTTAAGATTCTGTCTTTATCTTTAACTTTTGACATTTTGATTATAATGTGTCTTGGAGTGGTTCTCCCTGGGTCCAGTTGTTTTGGAACTCTCTGTGCTTCCTGGACCTGTAAGTCTATTTCCTTCCCCAAGTTCTGGAAGTTCTGCTTTATTATATTTTCACTTAATTTTTCAATTTCTAGTTCATCTTCTTCGCCCTCTGGCAAACCAATGATTCTTATATTCAGTCTTTTATAGCTGTCCCAGAGGTTTTCTGATCCTCTCCTCATTTTCCTTGCTTACTCTTTCCTCTCTCTGCATTGGTTGACTGTTTGTTCCTTCTCTTTGTTCTGGTTTGTTGATTTGAACTCTGGGTTTTATTTCCTCACCATCTGTCTTGTATGTAGTTTTGTTCCTTTCAGTATGAGTGTTTTTCAATTCTTTCTCATCTTTTTCCAGATCTTTTGTTAATTCTGTAAGCCACCTGATAACAATGGCCCTGAACTGAGCCTCTGACAGGTTTCTTATTTGTTCATCTTTCAGACTTTTCATCTATTGCCTGGTGAGCTGTGCCACTGGGATTTCTACAGTTGTCTGCCTCATTTTGACAGATGTGTTTTGCTTTCTTGGGCCAGCTATAGGAAGCAGTGCCTGTGTACTCATCACAACCCAGCGACTGGCAGTGATCCACAACCTTTCTCGCTGCACTGTGGCACTTTGTCGTCACTGCCCAGCAACCAGTGGTGATCTGCAACCTATTTTGCAGCGCTGTGGTGCTTTGTGTGGGGGCAGGCGTCCAAGATGGATTCCTGCAGTTATTCTGCTAGGAGACTGGGATCCGTCCTCCTGCCCTCTGGGCCTCACCATTTGAGGCGATGTGGTGGCTGCTTTTCCCAGCGTTGGGGTCGTGAGCTGCCGGGGCTCGACTGCAGCCAGGATTACTCTCCCTGACACTGTCCCTGGTGTTACCACAAACAGCACCTCCCGATTTGCTTTTCTTACCTGCCCAAAGAGCGCCGCTGGTTTATAACTTTGTATGTTGGGCTTCCGTGTAGTTTTATTTTCTGGAATTTCTAGTTATATTTTGTTTTGAAGTAGTTGTATTCCTCTCTAGTTGTAGAGGGAGACCGAGCGTGTCCATCTAAGCCTCCATCTTGGCCGGAAGTCCTCAACAATATTTTTATTAAAATTTTTTTCATAATTTATTGCATAAATTACTGAATAGAACATAGTAATTAAAAATGCCACATTTATTTGAAAAACACATTTCTAGACAAAAACTTTTTTGTTATCCTTTAAGAAAATGATTAATAAAATTATTTTTAACAGTCTTGAAACATTTAAATATATTTTCACAATCAATTCAACATAAAATGAAGGAGACAGGCTTAAGTCTTGTTGACTACAAACTATTTTGCTTAGTCCTCATATTTGAATTATAATTTGATTTACCTAGCTATGTCTGCCATTTTATAATTTTAAGTTTGCAGTGTCTGTTATTTTATATTAGTTATTTTAATTATTGTAAGATTAAAGAAAATATTTGACCTATGTGTGTTTTCACATAAATGGTCAAATGCTTCTTTCAGAAGATGGGTGGGTAGTACAAGGCATGTTTTCAATGAACAGTTATTACATTCCTGTTGGATTGTTGATGTGACATTGGAGCAAATATGCGAAGATGAATAGTATAGTTTTCACTTTTTAGACTCTTCAAATTCTCGGAAAAATACTTATTAAGACTGTATGATGATACATTTTTAGGCTACGTCATCAAAATCCAGTTCTTTCTCTAAAGGGAGAAAAATTAGCAAAAGTATTAAAATATTATAGACTCAAGTCAATGTATACTTACTGGTCCTAATAAAACAATCACTTATTTAAATCTAAATATTTTGATATATAAAATCTAAATTAATAAATTTATTCTACATTTTATCAAAAGGGTACAGTATTACGAAAAATTTTATGTTATTAAAGAAAGAAACATTGCTGACTTCTGGTCAAGATGGAGGCGTAGACAGACATGCTGCGTCTCCCTCCAAAACTAAGAAGGAATACAACTACCTCAAAACCAGAAACAACCAGAAGTTCCAGAAAATCAAAGTGCATGGAAGTCCAGCAAACGAAGATATAAAGAAGAAATACTCATCCAGAGAGGTAAGAGGGGCAGAGCCGGGGCAGAGAGGACACGGTGTGGTGGTGGCAGCAGCGGCAACAGCAGCAGGCCTGCAAAAAGTGCAGTTACATGTTTAAAAAATCCAGAGGGACACTTGGTGAGGGTTCCCAGACCCTCACCAGACTGCACAGCCCACTGTCTCAGCACTGGAGAAAATCAAGCCTCATTGCTGTTGGTTGTACAAACCAGTAGGAGTTGGGACAGAGGCAGAAATTGCTGATCTCTCAGCAGAGTCTGCTTGTTTAAAGGGCCCCCACAGTCCTAGAACATCTGCAGACCCACCCACTCTGGGAAAGACATCAGGAAAGCAGCTAGAGGGGCACCAGTCTGGTGCAGAAGTGGGAGAAGTGCCTGGAAAAGGGGAGAGTGCTGGGCAAGCTGCATTTTTCCTTCTCAGACCCCTCCCCTGCATATAGCGCCACAACATGGTGAAACAGGTCACCCATTACTGATGAATACCTAAGGCTCCACCCCTTACAATGTAGCAGGAGTGACAGCTCTGCCTAGGAGATGGAAGCAAACAAACACAGGAGACTTCCGGCCAAGATGGAGGTCTAGCTGACATGCTCCGTCTCCCTCCACAACTAAGAAGGAATACAACTACAGCAAAACCAGAAATAACCAGAAGTTCCAGAAAATAAATGGAAGTCCAACATATAAAGTTATAAATAAGTGGTGCTTGTCCAGACAGGTAGGAGGGGCCAAGCCAGGGAGGAGAGTTCAAGCTGTACTGTCTGCAGCAGCAACAGTGACAGAAGCAGGACAGCAGTAAGCACAGACAACTGTATTTAGGTGGAGGCTAGAAGTGCCTGGGGAGCACCCCCGGCTGCAGACCAGACCCATCAGCTTGAGGTTCCAAAGCTGTGGAAGGCAGACCTGCATTGCCTTTGACTATGAGGCTTGGAGAGGGTGGGGATGGAGGAGGAGGCTCCCAGTCTCTCAGTGGAGAGTGAACAGCAGGAAACCATCTTGGACTACCACCCTCGCAGAGAACACCACAGCATGGTCAGACAGGTTGCCTAGTTGTGACGAGTGCACAGGGCTCCACCCCCTATAGTGTAGGAGATGTGACAGCCCTGCCCAGGAAGCAAAGGTAAACACAAAACAGTCAGCATGGCACAGATTATGATAGAGATCCTAGTGAGGCAGCTGACCAGATAGCAAATATCTAATCTAACAACTCAGCAGCTAGGAAAGCTTTCTGAGGCTCAGTTCAGAGCTTTGGTTATAAAAATGCTTACAGACCAAACAGCAGATCTTAAACAAGATGGGGAAGGAATGAAGGCTATTCCTGCTGAAATGAACAAAAACACGTAGGAAACTAGTAGTGAGGGCAAGAAAACCAGGGATCAAATCAACAAATTGGAACATAGGGAAGGAACAAACAGTCAACCAGTGCAGAAAGGGGAAACAAGAAGTGAGGAAAATGAGGAGAGGTTCAGAAACTTATCAGACACCTATAAGCAGGCCAACATCTGAATCATAGGGCTGTCAGAAGGTGAAGAAGAAGAACTAGAAATTGAAAAATTATGTGAAAAAGTCATGAAGCAGAACTTCCCTAACTTGGAGAAGGAAGTAGACTTACAGGTCCAGGAAGCACAGAGTTAAAAAAAAAAACTGGATGCAGGGAGAACCACACCAATACACATTATAATCAAACTGTCAAAAATTAAAGATAAAGAGATATCTTAAAAGCAGCAAGAGAGAAGAAGAGAATTACATAGAAAGGGGTCTCAATAAGACTATCAGCTGATTTCTCAAAAGAAACTCTGCAGGCAGGAATGGACTGGCAAGAAATATTCAAAGTAATGAAAAGCAAAAACCTACAACTGCATTTACTCTATCCAGTGAAGCTGTCATTCAGAATAGAAGGGCAGAGAAAGTGCCTCCAGGACAAAATAAAACTGAAGAAGTTCATCAGATCTAAACCACTGTTATATGAAATGTTAAAGGGACTTGTTTAGGAGAAGAAGGATCAAAACTATCAACATTAAAATGAAAACTGTATCACAACAACCAACAACAGAAGCTAGGGAAACAAAGACAGACTAAGTTGGCAATGAGAGTGGGAAGGGAATTATAGGTATGGGGAATATTTTAGGGGGAAATGAGTGGGGAGTGGGAAGGAGGGAAAGGGCAGGAGATGGTACATGAATTAAGAAGCATAGTAGGAGGGAGTGGAGTAGATAGGAAGATGTTGAGAACAACTATATGCACAACCAATGGGCATGGACTAAGTGGGGGGGCATCTGTAGGAAGAGGCGGTCACTGGGTGGAGGGGAACAAAGGGAAAAGAAATTGGGACAACTGTAATAGCATAAACAATAAAACACATAAAAAATAAAAATAAAAGAATAAAAATAAAGAAAAAAGAGAAAAATATTGTTTTATTCTAAGTTTGAAGTTTAAAAAACTGTATAATTCTTAACATTTAAGTTGAATTGCTGGAAAGTGAAAAGTGCTAATTTCACTTTATAAAATTTCTGACATCCAATTGAAAGG
Source organism: Furipterus horrens (assembly GCF_987537825.1). Classification (NCBI taxonomy): domain Eukaryota; kingdom Metazoa; phylum Chordata; class Mammalia; order Chiroptera; family Furipteridae; genus Furipterus; species Furipterus horrens. The sequence goes on along the minus strand of NW_028327176.1, from coordinate 79,320,584 downwards.
AAAATGACATGTTAAAATACCTCAAACTTTTGAAACTATTTTAATTAAAGGAAAAGTAACAGTTTGTTATATCCTTTTCCTTACAAACAAGTTTCATGATTGAAAGATGTTGTAATGGGAAAATCTTATCATAGTAAAGTCCCCGGCTCCAACACCATTATTTATTTTTTCCCCAATGACAATGTACATACTAGTAATTATTTTAATGTGTTTTGTGGCAGCATTCTCTGAGAAGTTGGCTGGGAGTAACATTCGAATGGCCTCACCTCTATGTTTAGCAACTCAGCTAGGTCCAGTTGACTGGACCTTTCTTTCTCTGCATAGATTTTCATTGTTCAATAGCCTAACCCAAGTTTATTTACCTGGCAAGTAGCTAGCAAGAAATTGAATGTGGAAGAAGCCAGATCTGTTAGGCATAAGTTTGAAGTTTGTTAAAGCAAATCCAAAGGTTGAACCATATCTAAGAATCAAGAAGAGAATTAGTTATCATCTCTACATGGGAGTAGTGGCATGACATTTGTGTAGAAAGAAGAGAAGAATGGTTGGTTTCCAGCATTAGAAAAACAAAAGTTGACATCACTGGCCCTTTCTTTCAGCCTTTGAGGAACCAACTCTAATCCCCAACAGCAAGTACCTCCCTTGAGTTTGTAAATAAACAAGTGAGAGGAATGTGGGTACTGCAGCTCCTGCTCCAGGAGCTATAATGAGGACTGAGTTAGCATTCAGCCTTCACCACTGCAGAATTCATAAAGACCTATGGTGTCAGAAGATGAGATGACTATAGAGGAAGTTCCCATTAAGCCAATACCAGGAGACATGTGGGGTTCATGCCAATATGAGGAGAGGCACAAATGGGTTTAGTGCAGAGTGTAATATAAAACACCAAAGTGATTGCATCAGTCATATTTGAGCTGTAATAGTCTGGTCTCATGTATTATGAAGTAGATTCATGGTTGGATCCCATCATACATTCCTCAGGATTAGCAGCAGCTGGGCCATATGATGCCCTACATAATTTCTATATCTATACATTTATTCATGATGGTCCTTGCCCTGAAAAACCTTACCCAATTTCTCCACTGGGTAAAATCATATTCAAATTTCATATCCAGTTCAATCTTCTGAGAAAAAGCAGTCCTCCTCCTCCCTCCAAATAGAGTTAGTTTCTCGTGGCTCTAAATCATCAAGATTTGTTTACCTATTAATCTTTCCTTCAAAGGTTGATATTCTCACATTCTTACTCATTGATGATCTCATACCCAGTCTCAAAGGTCTGTTTTCCAAAATGAAATAGGTCAATGGATGAGGCAATATGTTACTGGCTTTGATACTGATTCTACTGAACTCATTAAAAAAGGGAGGGAATGGGGTTCTTTTAGAATAATATATATTTTTTCTTACAATATTTTTCTTAGTAACATACAAGGTCTGTCTGGAGAAAGTCCAACCATTGTTAATATAATGAGAATGGTTTATGCATGCATGAACAATGATGACTTCACTGTACTAGTCAGTGGGGGTGGAAGATGCCATTGAGTGAACATGTATACTGTGTGGCCATCACAGTCAAAATGACTAAGCAAGTAGTGCAATGAATCTGCATCAAATTTTGCATAAGCTTGAACATTCCTTCATGGAAACTATTCAGATGACTTAGAAGGCCACGGCTATATGCTACTGATGATTTGCAGCTTCATCATGAAAATTCACCCCCTCATGTATCACATCCCTTGCAGAGTTTTTTTTGGTGAAACATCAAATCACCCAGGTGACTCAGCCTCCTTGCAGTGCATATTTGGTGCCCTGCGGTTTCTGTTTTTTCCCCAAACTAAAATTACCTTTGACAGGGAAAAGATTTCAGACTGTTAATGAGATTCAAGAAAATACAACGGGGCATCTGATGGCAATTGGGAGAACTGTGTGAGTTAGAAGGAGACTGAGGCCCCATTGTCCTATGTATAATGCTTCTTGTGTCGTGTACCTTCTTTAATAAATGTCTCATTTTTCATGTTACATAGCTGGATAACTTCTGGACAGACCTCATATATAGAGTTTTGAATATTACAACTTCAGTCTGGGAAGCCATCTAATATTGACACCTAAATTTAATTGATGGTTTTAGGCCATCAGTGAGAACAATATGTAAATTTTATTTAAAAAATAAATAAAAGGAAAAATTATTTAGATTTTGGCATTAGAAACTGTAAACATATCATCAAAATAAGTTGATATTCTCCATCTTGAAAAAAATCACGTTGTTCTAATAAGTAAATAAAAGTAAGGTAAACAGACTATATGTAACAGAATGTATATGTGTATTTAAAAATATTCTCTGACCTTAACAATAATGGGAAAATATTGTTTTACTCTCAAAGATAATTTTTGATTCACAGATAAAGAAGATATATAAATTTAAATAACAATAACACAAATTTAAGTTTGTTAACTATAAGGAATAATTCTGAACATGGAAATTTTGTGGCATTTTGATACATATAGTGGAACCAACCTTCCACATTTGAAAAGTTTGATGATCATAATGGTAGGTAATTAAGCCCAGCCATATGTGAGTGTTGCTATAATTTTCTAAAGAAGGTGTTTTGTTTTGATTTTTTAAAATAATTCTGATATTACTCTCCCTCAAAATTCTTGCTGGTAAAATACATTTTTTTTACTTAAAAATAATAACATATTGTAAATGTTCATTCCAAGTTATCAGTTTCTATCTGTTTTTCAACAGTGTATTAACCCTCAGTGTAAACTGTGTTCTTCAAAACACAACTGAGAATTTTAAATACATCAAAAAATACCATCTGAAGATAATACAAAAAATAAGGATGTGAGTAATCCTTTCGCTAAGACTATATACTAGATAACATAAAACTTCTTGAAATAAAGTATGCACATACTTGCACATATACCATAAAATATTTTGTTATATCCATGGAATATTTTTTGCATCTGGTGTAACACATTTCTGTATGTTTTAATTTTTTATTCCTTGGCTCTGAATCCCTCTCCAAAAACTTAAAACAAAACAAAGAAACAAGATTGGGTTAATAAACAAAGAATACACCATAGAATTTTCCTGAACTTGAAACCATGATAGTGGACTATAGAACCCCAATGAAGAAGCTGGAATGTTGGTTCCTGTTTCCTACTTGGTGTTCTGCTATAGTGGTAAACCTTGTGTAGAAAATTTTGTCTTCCTTGTGGTTAGGTTTAAATTAGATATGGCTAGGAAGAGAGCAAGGTCTGAGAGCTTCAGAAATCTCATGAACTCAAGGCTGGGAGGAGAGATCCATTTAATTTTCATATACCCTGAAATAGGTAGGGAGGTGGATGAGGGGAGAGAGCTGGTGTCTTGACACAGTCTTGTAGTGGCAGAATAAATCCTGTAATTTTGAGCCAAGTGCAGATGTGGCTGTTTCAGAGGACACCATCTACAAAAGTCTGAGTATCTCAGCAGGTGCTTCTACAGAGAGGGGCTGACAATCATTATCTTCTAGAATATAAACTCTATTTAGGCAAAGATGATGCTGTGTTCATAGGACCCATGCCTGGGTTGCAGATGGGGTCCACAGTTGGGGGCATGTGAGAGGAAACTAATAGATGTTTCTCTTACATATCAATGTTTTGCTCTATCTCTTTCTCCCTTCCTTCCCCTCTCTCTAAATGTAAAAATAAAAAAATAAAAGGAGGAGTGTCTGTAATAGTGTTAACAATAAAAATAATAATAATTCTGTGATGTGATGTTGATCTTAACTAACTCTACAGCAGTAATCATATTGCAATATATAAGTGTATCAAATCAACATATAGTATAACGTAAACTTACACAATGTTATATTTTAATTATATCTCAAGAAATAAATTGAAAAAGTAAAAATAAATAAATAAATAAAAAGAATAAAAATATTCCTTTTTTTCTTACAAATAACTTCTATTATGTTTGAGAACTATTTTCTTGGTTAATATGGTTACTTCTGCTTTTTTCAATGGCTCTTTATACAAAGAAGAAAATATTTATAAGGCAATTGTAAATTATAATAACAATAAAAGAAATAAAAAATCTAAATAAATGGAGAAATATTCCAGATAAAGAAGATTCAGTATTAAGATATCAGGTTTTTCTCACAATGATTAATAAATTCAACAGAATCCGAATCAAAATTTCAACATGCTATTTTGTGCAATTCAAACATCAATTCTAGCATTTATACAGAAAAGCAAAAGACCCAAAATTACAATATGATGTTTACAGAAATAGGAAAGATTCGTAGGTAATCGTCGGCAGCCGTCCGTCTCGAGAGACGATGGTGTAGCTTCTTAAGAGTCTATCTGCACCGCCGAGAATGGCTGTGCAGTCCGACTCGGGAGTGACACGGTATCTGTCTCCTCCCGTGTTGAATCGACATCTTGCGATGACGCTGGAGTGTCCTCTCCAGTGAAGCTGAAGCTACAGAGCCTGGGCAGGGTGATATGGAGGGTCTGCTGTTGCCCATGCAGCAGACCCCCCCTCTCTTCGCAGATGAAGGGTCCAAGGGAAAGACGGAGTCAATACAGCTTGGCTTCAGGTGCGCCGCAGGAGTTGCCGGTGTTGACTACAACGTCAAACCGCCTTGGGGACTCCGGCTCCGGATTTTCTGTCGGGGTTTACTCCCTTAGCCTTTCCCCTGAAGAGGTATGCTGCAAGGCAGCGGAGGTTTTTTGGAGTCAGAGTTTTCCTTCTCTGATGTGCCCTGACTGGAAGATCGAACCAGCGACACTTAGCTCGCAGGCCGACGCTCAATCCACTGAGCCAAACCAGCCAGGGAATCGTAGGTAATATCTTCATGAAAAGAGAATGCTGCAATCTCTTTGTAGAGCATGGTTTGGACTAGGAGTCCCTGCTATGGTGGCAACAGTGGATTCCGAGAACCTGTTAATAGTTCTATTTCGTGAGCTTAGGAAAATAGTTTAGCAATGCTTATAGATATATCTCTCTATCTCTATCTCTGTTGCTATCTCTATCTCTAATCTCTAATCTTTCATCATCTCTATCTCTATAATGTCTCTATATTTATAGTCATGTGCTATATAAGGAGATTTTAGTCAGTGATAAATTGCATATATAGTGGTGTTTCTATAAGATTATAGTGGAGTTATAAAAATTTCTATCATCTAGTGACATTGTAGCCCTTGGAACATCATAGCACAACACATTACTCATATGTTTGTGTGATATTGGTGTAAGAAAACCTAGAGAGCTGCCAGTCACTTATCAATATAGCACATACAATTGTATATAGTGCATAATACTTGATAGTGATAATAAATGACTATGCTACTGCTGTATGTATTTTCTGTACTATACATTTTATCATTATTGTTGACTGTATTCTTTCTATTTATTAAAAGGTTTGCTTTAAAAGTTATTTCTTGTAATGTTGGCAAGAGCCTCAGACATCTCATGTTTAACATATCTCTGGATGGCATCATTTTCCCTCATGCTTGATTCAATCTTGTGTTTTGTCTGTGATAGTCCCTATATGTACAAAATCCTCTGCTATCATTGACAGTAGAAAACACATTGATTGATTGACTAATGACCACAAAAGTGAAATATTAGTGATGGTTATTGCTTTCTAGTCAGGCACGTTTTCTTTTACCATAACACTGATTTTTAAGTGCAAAAAGAAACTGATGAAAGCTGTTTTAACATTTGCTTTATTGTGTAGGTAGACATGTTTTGCCTCCTTCTAAAACCATAAAAAGGATTACGTCTATCTCAAAACTAAGAACAACCAGAACTACCAGAAAATCAAACTGCATGCATCTCCAACAAACAAAGATATAAAGAAGCAATACTCATCCAGACAGGTAGGAGGGGCAGAGCTGAGGTGGAGAAGACCTGGTGTGGTGATAGTGGTGGAAGCAAGGTAGTGGCTCTGTCTGGCCATTATAAAGAGCAGTCACATGTTATAAAAGCTGGGAGGGACACCTGGGGAGCAATCCCAGTCCCAATCTAGACCATGAAGCTGTTGGTTCTACTACCAGAAAAATAAAGCCTCATTGATTCTGGCTATAAAAGCAAGTGGGGCCTGGGGCAGTGGGAGAAACTGCCTGTGTCTCATGAGAGTCTGTTTAGAGGCTCCCCAGTCAGAGAACATCTGCAAACCCACCCACTCTGGGAACCATCACCAGGGCAACAGCTAGAGGGATGCCAGTCCCATAAAGGAAATGGGTGAAGTAACTGAAAAAGGGGCAAGCACTATTGTTCCCTCTCTGACCCCTCCCCGACATATAGCACCACAAGGCGATGAAACAGGTCACCCCACACTGATGAACATCTAAGGCTCTGCCCCTTACAACAGGAGAGGTGCAACAACTCTACCGAAGACACAGAGACAAACACAGGAGGCTGTCAAGTTGAGGAAACAGAAGAATGGCCCAAAAGAGGGAGCTGATCAAGGTTCCAGAGGGATAACAAAGTGAGGAGGAGATAGCCAACCTAACAGATACAGAATTCAAAACTCTGTATAATGATGCTCACAGACTAGACAGACCTGACTGAGTATCGCAAATGTATAAGGGAAGAAGTGAAGGCTATACTAAGTAAAATGAAGAAAAATCCACATGAAACCAATAGTGAAGTAAAGGAAGCCAGGGTTTAAGTAAATGATTTGGAATATAAGGAAGAAATAAACAGTCGACCAGTAGAGAATGAAGAAACAAGAATTGAAAAAAGCAAGGGGAGGCTTAAGATCCTCTAGGACAGCTTTAAATGTACCAACATCTGAATCATAGGGGTACCACAAAGAGAAGAGGAAGAGCAAAAAATTGAAAATGTAGTTGAAAAAATAATGAAGAGAAACTTCCTTAAATTGGCAAAGGAAGTAGACATAAAAGTCCAGGAAGCACAGAGAGTCCCAAAAAAGCTAGACCCAAAAAGGACCACCCTAGACTCATCATAATTTAAATGTCAAAGGTGAAAGAAAAAAGATTTTTAAAAGCAGCAGGAGAAAAGAAGACAATTACCTAAAAAGGGGTTCTACAAGACTATCAGTTGACTTCTCAAAAGAAACTTTGCAGGCAAGAAGGAGCTGGCAAGAAGTATTCCAAGTGATGAAAATCAAGGCACTACAACCAAGATTACTCTATCCAGAAAACCTATTATTTAGATTGGAAGGGCAGATAAAGTGTTTCCCAGACAACATAAAGCTAAAGGAGTTCATCATCACCAAGCTTTTCTTTTATAAAATGCTAAAGGGACACATTTTTAAAAAAGAAGATCAAAACTATGAACAGTAAGATGACAACAAACTGATAACTATCAACAAATGAATCTAAAAAAACAACAACAAATAAACACACTAAGCAAACAACTAGAATAGGAACAGAACCATAGATATGGAGATCATATGAAGGGTTGTCAGTGGGGAATGAGAAGGAGGATGGGGAAAAAGGTGCAGGGATGAAGAAGCATAACTAGTATAGATATAAAATAGACAGGGGGATATTAAAGATAGTATAGAAAATGGAGAACACAAAGAACGTATGCATGACCCATGGGCATCAACTAAGGAGGGGGGCATTGCTGGGATGAAACGAGGTACCAGGCAGTGGTGGGGAAAGGGGGAAATGTTAGGACAACTCTGATAGCATTTTCAATAAAATGTTATTTGAGAAATCTTCTTTATTGGATGCAACAAGACTAACAAATATTTCAAAAGGTCCTATATCAGACATAAAAACCTCTAATGTGGCCTAATTGAATAATAGTCACAGAAGCATGCCCCTTTCAGCACCATGAAGATCACGGCCAAAGCAAAAAGTTTTTTAGTGATGTTGAAATAAAAAGCTGGATTCAACTATAATGTTGAAGTTACTGCTAGCTCTGGGTGGTGTAAAGAATTCAAGAGTTGTTATTCATTACATAATGTGAAAGTAGGTGAGTCTGTGAGTGCTGATGTAAAGGCTGCTGAATAATTTTTGGAAAATATAGGTAAGCTGAATGTGGAGAAATTACTCTCCAGAGGAAATATATATATATATATATATATATATGAATTAAATCTCTTTATTTTAGAAATGGATGTCTGGGAGGACTTTGACCCATATGGAGGTCAAATTCATGCCAGGTGTCAAGGTTTTTAAGGATAGGATAATAAGATTTTGTTTACTTTTGGTAAGGCTCTGGGACACCCTCCTTTCATTGGTGATCTTCATTGCAATATCAAAGTGTTTTTTCTCTCTTCAAATACACCTCTTTGATGTAATCAATCAATCAAGGAGATATAGTAGTCCTTAAGAGATACTACCAGAGGAGTACCTCTTCCCAGGCAATTGCTGCAACTGAGGAAGACACTTGTGCAATTTTGGAAGGATTGTAACATCTATGACTGCAAAAAAAAAGAACCTTACCTGGGATGGAGGTGATGTCACCAAGGAGTATATTAATGGTGTGTAGAAAGATACTCAAGAGATTCACCCATGAGTTCAATAATTTAACAAGGTTGCATCAAGGCTGTGGTTGGCTTTAACCTGGGTGTGACTGAGAATAAAATTAAGGAGCTTCTAGAAATAATTTCTCAGGCACTAATTAATAAGTAGTCATGGGAAGTGGAAGAGTAATGCATAGCTGAAGAAGAGACAAGAGAAAACTACAAGAGAAGAAAAGGAAGAACTCAAGAAAAATCACAGTGGAAGGTTTAGCAAAAGCTTTTTCAGGACTCAACCATCTCCTTAAAAAGTTTGAAAACATGAAATCCAATACCAAAAGTTTTCATGAAGAGAGAAATGTTCATGTTGTACTGTTTATAAGCATATTAATAATAAATAAATAAACAAATAAACAAACAAACAAACCAGGCAAACCACCATAGGCATATTTCTGAAAATAGTGATATATCCTCAAGAAGAGCTTCAGGCAGGTCCTTCAAGAAGTGTTCCAGAAGAAGGAATTGTCATTATAGGAGATGATGATGCCAAGAGTGCTACTGCCCCTGAAGACCTTCTACTGGGACAAAATGTGGAGGTGGAGGACAGCGATATGAATGATCTTGACCTTGTGTAGGCCCAGGCTAATGTGTGTACTTGTGTCTTAGTTTTTAATTAAAAATTCAGAGGAAAAAATTAAAAATATAAGAAGTTAGTAGGCTAAGGATATAAAAAGGAAGCATTTTACACAGCTGTACGTGTTTGTGTTTTAAGCTGTGTTAGTACAAAACAGTAAAAAAGTTTTAAAAAACTGTAGAGTAAAACATTTACACTTAGATAAGGTTAATTATTAAATTAAAATATTTCTTATAATTTTAGAGTAGCCTTAAGTATACAATGTTTATAAAGTTTACAGCAGTGTACAGTAATGTCCTAGGCCTTCACATTTACCTTCCACTCACTCACCCAGATGCTCTATACAGGTGTATCATTTTTTGTTTTATACAACATTTTCACTGTACTTTTTCTATGTTTAGGTACACAGATACCTTTGTTTTATAATCACATATAATATTCAGAAAAGTAACATGCTATATTGGAACAATGGGCTGTACCATATAGTCTATGTATATAATAGGCTACACCATCTAGGTTTGTGTAAATGTACTCCTTGGTGTTTGCAAAACAATAAAATCACTTAATAATGAATTACTCAGAATGTACCACCATCATTAAACAATGGATAACTATATGTGTATATCTATATCTATCTAAATCTATCTTTACATCTCTAAAAGTCAGAAGACACCTGGAGAATGGGCTTTGGAAAAGCTCTAGTACAAGAAGTGATACATATATATGATTCTGTGGGAAATATCAGGGAATGTGAAAACTACTGAAAAGAACTAAGTGTGAAGTATTAGGAATAGAAGAGATAGAGTATCTCATCTCATATCATAGTTGGTTTATATTGGTTTCTTATGTCTCTATTATTATGGGAGAAAATTGCTTTTCCCTATTGGTGAAATTAGAAAATTAACCATAACTTCTTTTCTTTAAACATTCTTTCAAAATTCAAAGAAACAAGTATTAGAAATTATGAGAATATTTGAATGTATATAAATATATATAAAGATTTTAGTATATATGAGGTCTGTCCAGAAAGTATCTGGTAATGAAAAATAGAGACATTTATTGAAGAAGATTCAAGATACAAGAAACATTGTACATAGAACAATGACACTTCAGTCCCCTTCAAAGTAGGCACCTTGGGACTTCACACAGATCTCCCAACTGCCATCAGCTGTCCCGTGATATTTTCCTGAATCTCATTGACAATCTGAAATCTCTTCCCTTTCAAATGTGATTTTAGTTTTGGGAAAAGTCAGAAGTCACAGGGCACAAAATCTGCACTGTAGTGGGCTGAGTCACCTCAATGATTTGATGTTTCACCAAAAACTGCACAAGACATGATGCATGATCAGAAGCATTGTCATGATGAAGGTGCCACTCATAAATTGCCCATGGCTGCAGTTTCCACGGAGGAATGTTCAAGCTTAACACAAAATTTGATTTAGATTCATTGCTCTGCTTGCTCAGTCATTTTGAATATGATGGCCACAAAGTACACATGCTGACTCAATGCCATCTACTGCCCCCACAGACTAGTACAGTGAAGTTATCATTATTATGCATGAGCATTCCAGTCCACTCTTCTTGGCTGCCAGGTTACTTCAATGTTGCCCAGACCATTCTTGTTATATTAACAATGGCTGGAGTTCTTCCGGACAGGCTTGATATATATATTTACTTAGAGGTAAGCAGTTAAAAGTCCACACATTCATAGCCTGCAACAAAATGCTTTCCTATTTGAATGAAATGGTGGTGTCTGTGGGGTTCTATTAGATTCATACCTATTAGAGCAATTAGTTCTAATTAGCACATTTATTGTCCAGATTGTATAAGGTCCTGTGAATCAGCTGGACAGAAAGAATAATCCCTTATATCCACCATGCTGATCCCTCCAGAAAAGATTGTTGAAAAACATTGTCAGGTATTTGTAAAGCAACTCACTGCAACTACCCCAATGGCAGCAGTCACAGGTCTGCATTCTGTGATTCCTGGCAAAGTGATAATGTTATTTGCCTTCATGGTTGAAAGTCTCCCAAGGAACTGTAGTGAACATATTATATGTTAACACAGTGGAGACCAACAGGTATTTTGCATTCCTCATGAATGTAGTTCAATGAAATACATAAGTGATTTCCTGTATAATACAAGTTTGCAAAATGTCCTTAAGTTTAATAGCCATTAGCAGTTCTCTCCTTTTCTATGTTTCTAATAAAGAAAATCTTTGTCTCATCCAGCTGTGGGTTAAAGAAATAGATCATGAACCAAAATTTAAACCTACTTTAGATAATAGGGGACTTTTTAAGTTAAATAATTTTTATGCATTTCAGAATATGAATGGTTCTACACAGTAGAAATCAACCTGATAATATAATGGGACTAAAATTTAAGATATCTCATTGATTTATGAAGTTTATAATTCTATTAACTCTATTATTCAATTAAATTTAATATATATTTCATATCCTAACCCTCATGTTATATTAGAATTAATAAATTAATTCAAATTTAGTTATGTTATTATCTTAGGATTATAAACATGAATAGAAAAAAATTTTAATAGTTCTAAAAACAATATAAAATGGTATAATCATTAGAAAATTAAATGTGGCAGTACTTATTATGATTAAAATTATTAAATTTTTGAGAATGTGCTCTAAGTAAACTGGTGCCAGTACTCAGAATATCAGAATATGTGAGTATATTTTAAATTTATTTTGCCAGCAAAAACAAAACAAAATGAAAACCTAACATTAATCAATATTGATCGAAAGTGAACACTATGCTATTTACCATGTAATCACTCAAATAATAAATTATATCAGTATATGTGTTAATATGTAGGAATGTGTGTTATAATAGGTTAAAAAATTTTATAGTGTAGCAAAATTTTGGGGAAAAGTTCATGACTGAGTGGAGAAGAGGTCATTTGATTTCTACTTTATGCTCTACTCTTATTTTTGTTTATTTTTTTCTCTACCAGGAGAATATATTTCTCTTGTAATGATGGAATAAAGCTTAAGTGAAAACATATAAAGAGAGTAGACTGCCATACATTTATTTATGAGCAAGTTGAGGGAGAAAACAAAAAAGAACAAACAAATGACACAATTAAAGAATAGCAACACCAACAGAAAAATCAGAATTTTAAACTATATGACTTGGTAAAATTTTACATTACTAATATATATAACATTCAAGAATAGAGGTACTGTCTTGCAAATGCTAAAAAAATGTGTGTGTTTTTCTTTTCAAAATATTTTGTGTCTACAATTTATCAGTGAACCAAGTAAATCATGGCTTCTTCAAGTGCAAAGATCGAAACCAATTACCATTAGTGACCATCAGGTGCAGCCGATCCTTTATGTCATGTTGCCTGAATTTCAATGATCTCCCAAGTGTGCCCATGCAATTTAACAAAAAGATCAATATACCACAGCAGTTAGCAGCAGCTCTCTTGAAGTGCTTCACAAAACATGCTACATTTCTCTACCGAATAAATGTCAAAACATTCCAACAGCTACAATTCTTGGGAGAAATCGTTCTTCTGAAACATTATTGACATACTTTAACCCATGTTTCCCTCTGCTTGCAGGCTTCTGACTGGACAGTCAATTCTGATTTGGCAACAGCCATGTGGATATGTGTCCCTTGCTAACTAGCTCAGGTGGCATGGAAGATATCAGAATTTGGTAGAGATGCCTTACGTTCAAAGGTCAGTGGACTAACACTGACCAGAGATCAAGGTGATGGCAACCTATCTCCAGAGACTTGGCTTCATCTTTAATATGCTCATGAAATCAATCAATATCAACCAGAGCCTGCCTTTTTAAGCATAGAAGACTGCCATATCTGAATGCTTCTAGGTTCCTTGTTGCAAACCTAAAGCTTAAAAATCACATAGGAGGAAGGTGGAGCAAATTGTATTTTTCACTTCACAGAGGCACTGCTTTTAAACTTTGTAGTAATTGTGACTTTTCAAATATATGTGTATATAGAGATTTTCAAACTATGTATATAAAGAAATATGTGTTCATATTTGACATATATATGAGAGAGATAATTAAATTAAATTTTTTCAATGGGTTATTTTTGATTGGTTCACATTATAACTCACATTGTGATGTTGATTTAATTTTCATACAGTGTTTTCAATGTGCTTGAGAAGTTCTTAGCAGTTGTTGAAATTTCAACCAGAAATGAACATTTCCTTTGCTATTTGTTTTGTTTTTCTTCATTTTCCCCCTTTTAAATGACCTTTCCTCCTAATCTTTCTATGACTTATTTTATTTTAGGAAGTAAAAATCCTTCAGATAGCACTCTGAGAAATGAATCAACATATGTGCAAACAGAAAATTATTGTTAACTGAAGCTTTATTTTGATGTTTACAAAAACAAGGGACCATTTTGTCAGAAAGATGTCCTCATTCATTCTAGATCCATGAGTAAACAGCCCCCAGGGCTCACTCAGTCAGTGTTATTGCTTACTTGATCACTCTGACAACATAACTGCAGGTGGGTAATAACAAAAATAGTTATTAAAAATGTGGAAAGGGTTAACTGGATCCCCTTAAAATGTCTGGAAACCTAAGTTATTATTAGGAAACTAAATTAAACATAATTTCCAAATAGAGCTGGTTAGTTTTACTAATTTAGAAAGTTATACATAGCAGGGACAATGAATTAATTACAAGTTGCATTTGGCTTTTCACATAGTTTTGCCTGGGATGTTTATTGTACATACACTTAATACAGATCTAATAAAGACAAAGTAATAAGGAAGAAAAGGTCTCCACCAAAAATTCAAATGTTCCTATTAGATTCTTCAAGGTCCAAAGCTATTCAGAGTGCATATAATTATATAAACATGCTTATTAAAACATTTGGCAAAGGGCAATAAGATATTAGAACTTTTAGCCTTGATTTTTTTTTCAATAAATACTAGCAATAGCAATCTCAGTGATAAATTTTCATTTGACTCTACTGAAAATTATAGTCTCTTCTATGAAAATAAGAGCTTTTAATATTATCCATCATTAATAGTCCTTGATTATATTAAACCAATACTTTCATAGTTATTTTTATTACCATTTTCTTAACACATTATTCAACACATGGATTTTATATAAAAATGGAAAAACCACATGAAATTTCAAATGTAAGTTTATCAGTAAGATATGACAACTAAATAGAAAAAAGACCAGCATCATGCTGTATTTTTCCAAACACACACAATAAATAATGTGAATAGTAAATATCTTACACACATATTTTAGTTTATGATAATCTATCACTGAAATAATAAGCAAGAATTACAAAGAGCTACATGTCACCAATATGAGGTGATATTACACATATAATACCCAAGGTAGAATTCATCACACCCCTACATACATACACCCAAATGAGTTTCCTTGACTCAGAGAATGAATTCAAGGATTTAAATATTCTAATACCATATAGTTTGAAAAGTTTTAAAAATAAATTATCTCTAATTATAATAGTACCTACCAACATCAATTTGATTAATTGCAGAAGTTATGCTTCAACTTTAGAGTTAATTATAGATTCTTTTAGATAAGAATTCTTGTAACTGATATAATAATATTTTTGTATTTTTTAATTCTATAGTTTTATGTATTTTGATTAAAAAGTGGTTTTCTGCTTTATGCCATATAAAATATACCTTAATTCTTTTATGTCTCTTATGAATAATTACCAAGTATTTGCAAAGTCTAGTCATTTTAAAATACTTGTTACATTTCTTATACCAGTTAATTTTGATATAAATGTTGAAATAGATTTTATTCATATTCTAGAAGGTTAAGAAATCATTTCATATTTGATTTCCAAACTCAGAGCTGTCCGAATCTAAGGCCAAAGTTTTTACCCAGTGAGCCCTTCAAGTAATGCCTTACCGTGAGTGTCCAAATGTGAAAAACTTACAATCATGGAGAGAAAATTTTCATCAAAGGGCATAAATGCCTTATTTATCAGGTTTGGAAGCATCAAACTGAAAACAGTCATTAATGAAACTAATGACACAATCAGTATTCAGAAATATTTAACAAAATTCGAGCAAAGAGGACTTTTCGTTTTTAATAACTTAAAAGAATTAAAGAGAGAAACAAGATGGTGGAAGAGTAAGTGGAAACTACACTAACCTCCTCCCAGAACTAGTCTGGGTTTACAACATAATTTTGGAGAAATCATCTGGAATAACCAACCGAACACTAGCTGGAGAGAAGCCTTATAAAAACAGAGAGACAGAAAAGGCCGCTACATAACAACATGACCTGTAGGGAGTGCGGAGACGTGGAAGGGCTGGCTGGGCTCACACGGGTGGCAGCTGACAGGACTGAGAAACAGCTCAGCAGTCAGGGGTTCCCCCTGAGAAGGGCAGGGTCTAAACTCCCAACTGAGATTCCCAGCCTACAGCAACAGAGTGGAAAGTAAAATAGCATCCAGCTGTGAAAAGCGAAAAGCCACAGGTTTTCTTGCTACCCATAGAGAAACAGTGGGAGAAAAAGCTATTAAGCGGATCACACATGAAAATATTTTGGCCCCCACTTACCCTGGGCTCAAACAGAGGGAAGGCGGAGAGGACTAGAGATGCTTGGGGAGAGTTTGGTGTGGTGGCTTTGAGGGGAGAACTGGAGAAGCAGCCTACTGAGTCCCAGTGCTGACTCATCCCCAGTACTGTGGGCAGACCATTCCCCCCCCACCTCCAAGTGGCGTCAGCCTGAGGGGAAGCAAAAGCCCTGCCTACAGGAATTAAGCTGCCACACCCATGGTCCTTAAGCCTACAAGCTAATCACAGATTGAGTAGATTAACAACTAATGAAGTCAGAAAAAGGCAGTAGATCCCTGGAAGTCTCCAACAGGCTGCCTAGGCCCAGGCTTGTACAGGATCTGATGCCACCAGGGGCAGATCCAGGAAGTGCAGATAAATCTAAGAAGCACCAACAAACAATAGCAGTCACAAAAATGGGGAGACAGAGAAACAACCCCCCATCAAAAGGAAAGGTAGAATCTCCAGAAAGAGTGCTATATGAAATAGAGGGGAGCAAACTATCAGATATGGAACTCAGAACATGGATTGCGGAGAAGCTCAATGAGCTCAGCAGAAACTACAAGGAACTCCAGAAAAACTACAAGGAACTTACTGAGAATTACACCAGCATGAAAAAGGACATAGAAACTATCAATAAGAGCCAGGAGGAAATGAAGAATACAATCCTTGTATTGAAGAACACAGTAGAAGGAATTAAAAGCAGGCTAGAGGAAGCAGAAGATCAGATCAGCGAGCTGGAAGACAATATAGACAAAAACTCCCAGACAGTGCAACAAAATGAAAAAGGACTGAACAAGACTGAAGAGGCTCTAAGACAGATGCAGGAAGATATGAAACGTAATAATATCCGTATCATAGGAATTCCAGAAGAAGAAGAGCAAGGGATAGAAAACCTCTTTGAAAAACTAATGAGAAAAAACTTCCCTTACATGAGGAGAGAAAGAGTCACACAATTCCAGGAAGCACAAAGGGTCCCAATGAAGATGAACCCCAACAGGCCCACTTCAAGACACATCATAATTAAAATGGCAACATTCAAAGATAAAGAGAGAGTCCTAAAAGCAGCAAGAGAGAAAACTAATAACATACAAGGGAGCTCCAATAAGGCTATCATCAGATTTCTCAGCAGAAACACTACAAGCCAGAAGGGAATGGCAAAAAATATTCCAAGCAATGAAAAACAAAGGCCTACAACCAAGAATACTCTACCCAGAAAGATTTCTGTATATATTTTTTGTACCCTGCTATTTTGACAAATTCACTTATTATATCAAGTAGTTTTTTAGTGGAGTTTATATGGTTTACTATATATACTATCATGTCATTTGCATATAATAATAGTTTTACTTCTTCTTTCCCAATTTGGATGCCTTTTATTTCTTTTTCTTGTCTGATTGCTGTGGCTAGGACTTCCAACACTATGTTGAATAGGAATGGAGAGAGTGGAGATCAATGTCTTGTTCCTGATTTCAGGGGGAATGCTTTCAGTTTTTGTCCATTGAGTATGATGTTGGATTCAGGTTTCTCATATATAGCCTTAATTATGTTCAGGTACTCTCATCTATTTCCATTTTGCTGAGTATTTTCATCATAAATGGGTGTTGTACTTTAACAAATGCTTTTTCAGCATCTATTGATATGATCATGTAATTTTATTCTTTCCTTTTGTTTAGATGATGTATTATATTTATTGATTTGCAAATATTAAAACATCCTTGCATCCCTGGAATGAATCCCACTTGATCGTGGTGTATGATCTTATTGATGTATTGCTGGATCCTGTTTGCCAATATTTTGTTGAGGATTTTAGCATCTATGTTCATCAGTGATATTGGCCTATAATTTTCTTACTTTGTTGTGTCTTTGCCTGGTTTTGGATTTAGGGTAATACTGGCTTCATAGAAAGGGCTTGGGGTTTTTTCCTCTTCTCGGATTTTTTGGAATTGTTTTAAGAGTGTAGGAGTTATTTCTTCCCTAAATGTTTTGTAAAATTCTTCTGTGAAGCCATCTGGTCCAGGGCTTTTGTGTGCCAGGAGATTTTTGATTACTGTTTCAATATCCTTCTTTGTTATTCATCTGATGAGACTTTCTACTTCTTCTTGATTCAGTTTTGGAAGGTTATATGTTTCTAGAAATATGTCCATTTCTTATTAGTTGTCAAATTTCTTGCCATGCAGTTGTTTGTAGTAAAATCTTACAATCTTTTGAATTTCTGTGGTATCAGTCGTGATTTCTCCTCTTTCGTTTCTGATTTTGCTTATTTGGGTCTTCTCTGTTTTTTTCTTGATAAGCCTGGCTAAAGGCTTGTCGATTCTGTTTATTTTTACAAAGAATCAGCTCCTAGTCTCATTGATCTTTTGAATTGTTTGTTTCGTCTCTATGTCATTTAATTCTGCTCTGATCTTGATTATTTCCTTTTTTCTTCTTCCCCTAGGCTTTGTTTGTTGTTGTTGTTCTAGTTCTTGTAGCTTTAGGGTTAGGTTTTTTATTTGAGCTTCTTCTGTCCTTTTCAGATATGCCTGTATTGCTATGAACTTCCCTCTTAGGACTGCTTTTGCTGTGTCCCATAGGTTTTAGGTAGTTGTGTGTTCAGTATCATTAGTTTCCAGAAATTTCTTGATTTGTTCTTTGATGTCATTGTTAACAAATTCATAGTTTAATAGCGTGCTATTCATTCTCCATGAGTTTAGGTGTCTTTGATTTTTTTCTCTGAGGTTGATTTTTAGTTTCAAGGCATTTTAGTCTGAAAAGATGCTTGATATAATTTCAATTTTCTTGAATTTTTGAGGCTAGTTTTGTGTCCCATCATGTGCGTTATCTTTGAAAATGTCCCATGTGCATTTGAAAAGAATGTATATTTTGCTTCTTTGGGGTGGAAAGTTCTATATATATCAGTTAAGTCCATGTGGTTGTGTGTTGTTCAATACCTGTATATCCTTGGTGCTTCTTTGATTCAAGGATCTCTCTATTGTTGATAATGGAGTGTTAAAGTCCCCTACTATAAGTGTGTTACTGTTAATATCCTTCCTTTAGTCTTCTAGTATTTTCTTTATGTATTTGGGTGCTCCTGTGTTGGGAGCATATATGTTTATCAGTGTAATATCTTCTTGATAAATTGTTCTCTTAAGTGCTATGAAATGTCCTTCTTTGTGTCTTTTTATTGCCTGTGCTTTGAAATCCTTTTTGTCTGCTATAAGGACTGCTACCCCAGCTTTTATTTCATGGTTATTTGCTTGGAATACTTTTTTTGTATCCCTTTACTTTCAGTTTGTGTAAATCTTTTGTTTTGAGGTGTGTTTCTTGTAGACAGCAAGTATGTGGGTCCTGTGTTCTTGTTCATTCCATTAATCTATGTCTTTTAATCAGAGCATTTAATCCATTTACATTTAAGGTTATTATTGACATGTATTTATTCATTTCCCTTTGTACCTGCGTTCCTGTTTTCTTTTTTTCTTCTTTTTTTTAAAAACATTTGCTTTAGCATCTCTTGTAATACTTGTTTGGTGGAGATGTATTCTTTCTGTCTTCCTTTGTCTGGGAAATTCCTTATTCCACCTTCCATTTTGAATGAGAGCCTTATTGGGTTGAGTATTATTTGTTGTAGGCCTTTGTTTTTCATTGCTTGAAATATTTTTGACCATTCCCTTCTGGTTTGTAGTGTTTCTGTTGAGAAATCAGTCGATAGCCTTATCGGAGCTCCCTTGTATGTTATTTGCTGTGTTTCTCCCGCTGTTTTTAGGATTCTCTCTTTGTCTTTGAATGTTGCCATTTTAATTATGATGTGACTTGGAGTGGGTTTTTTGAGGGTTCCTCTTCATTGAGACTCTCTGTGCTTCTTGAACTTACATAACTTTTTCTCTCATCAGGTTGAGAAAACTTTCTGTAAATACTTCTCCTATTAGCTTCTCTATTCCACTCTCCTCTTCTCCCTCTCTTATTCCAATGATCCTGATATTGTTCCTTATCATGGTATCCTGTAATTCCTTTACATCTTGTTCATATTTTTTCAATCTTTTTTCATTTTGTTGTATTGTCTGGAATTTTTTTTTAATATACATTGTCTTCTAACTCATTGATCCAATCCTCTGCTTTGTTTAGCCTGCTTTTGACTGATTCTATTGTGTTTTTCAGTTCAGAGATTGTATTCTTCCTTTCTTCCTGGTTCTTGTTAATAGTTTCTATGTCCTTTTTTGTTCTGGTGTAGTTCTTCATAAGTTTCCTGTAATTTTCTTGGAGCTGTTGGTAACTTCTTTGGAGGTTGTCGTAGTTGTTTTTTGAGGTTGTCGAGTATATTGAGCTTCTTCACCACCACTGTTTTGAATTTCATGTCTGACATTTGGGCTATGTCTATTTCATCTACCTCTCTTTCTGGGGATTTCTCTTTTCTTTTCATTGAGAGGTTGTTTCTGTGTCTTACCATGTTGGATTCTTCTTGTTTGTTTGTTTGTTTGTTTTTGGATTTGCCTGCTTTGACTTCCCACCTTTGTGGTTTGAGATTCTTTATAGGAGATCTGGGGATTTCAGTGGTGCAGTCTCTTTGCTCTCCTGAGACTGATATTCTTGGGTTACCCTTTATGTCATTTGTTTATGCTGTCTGGTTATATTTCAGATGCTCTTTCATAGGATCTTCCCTCTTGGTAGTTGATTGAGAGTCACTTTGTCTTGAGTTCTTTTGTGGAGATGCTGTTAAAAACATAAACGCACCACACAGGCAGGAGACCTGCACCCTCAAAAATATTCCCCACCCTCTATCTTGCTATCATCAGCCAACGAGCCAGTACTAATATAAGTGTAGAGAGATTAGAGCTTTTACAATATAGGAACAATAGATAAGAGTTGTGTTGAGGGAGGAAAAATATGATTTTTGAGAGAGGGGATGATAGATTAATAGTTGAGACTATGCAAGACAGTAGGTAATATTTACATTGTATGTTATTAACGATAGAAGAAAAGGAGGGAAAATGCAGAATATAGTAAGAAAGTGGGATTGTATAGTATTAGATTGATGTAGTAATTATATTCTATTTATTTAGAGTGAAAGGGAGGCTATACTAGACAGACAAATAAATAAACCAAAATTAAAGAGGAAGGATGAGAAGTAGAGATGGTATGAAATAAATTAAAGATATAGTTTATTAAGGAAAAAAATTATTAAGTAAAAATTAAAATTAAATTAAAAATTAAAAATAAGAAATTAAAAAAATAAAATAGAAATAAAAAAACTAAAATGGAATTAAAAATTTAAAAATATATTGAAGGAAAGTTTTTACTCAGTTCAGCCATTGTGTGTTGCCTTCTTTTTCTGGATCCACAGCTGGTCTAATGAAGTGGGCCAGAGGTTCCTGTTCCTTGCAGGAGCAGTGTGCACCCGCAGTGGCTGGCTCATTCCTTTGGCGCCTTTTGGAACTGGCTGAGGTGCTTTTTTGTGGGCGCCCATGCACGTGTAGGGCAGCCTGAGCACTAGCTTCAGGCCTGCCGAGCCACGCTCCGGGAGTTGATTTCTCGCCTCTTGAGGCAGGGTCCCGGACACTTGTGCACAGTGGAAGTGAGCGTCTGTGAGTTGCTGCCACCCACTGTTTCTGCACTGCAGCTGCCCACATTTCTGCACCTGTCTGGGCGGGCACAAGCAGAGCCCATGCAAGTGGTCTGCGCTCCAGCCTGGAGCCCACTGGAGATGGCCAAGGGTGTCTGTGTGCCCAGTGGGCCGTCCCTGCACCTGTTGGGGCACTGATCTTATGTCTGTTGGGGCATGTCTGAGGGTAACCTGGATGCAAGGCCTCCGTGAACCTGGGCCAGTGGATGAGGGAACTTCCCTGTGTGTGCCTGTGCTACCCAAGGGGAGGTTTGGGAAGTGGGCGAGCGCACTTCTGCGCCTGTGCTCCTCAAGAATGTCCTATCACTCCCAATCTTTACTCCCTTCTCCGCAGTTCACAAGAGAAAAATATAAAGGAAAACCACGTTCTCACATGCACAGCAGTATGTTGTTTCTTGTCTTTCAGTGCCAGATGCCACTTGGCCCAGTCCTGTCTCTGCCAGCAGGCAGAGATCTGCTCTCCTCCTGATTCCTCTCTGGGGAAGCCTGTGGTCACTAAAAAGCCTTCGTGTAATTCTAGCCACAGCTCAGGTAGCCATCCCAGTCAGCAATCCCATCTCATCCCTTTTTCCTCCACTATCCTTACCAAACAAGTTCCCAGATGGTTTTCTCTAATCCAGCAGTGCCAAGGCTCGACTCCTGCAGTTTCCAGCTGTTCACTGAGATGTTATGTCTGCAATTAGTCCAAACTACAGATGGGTCTCAGGAACCAGAAAGCGCAGCCTCCCCTCACTCCTCTGCCTTCTTCCTCCTTAGTGCACCACTTCTTTATAGGCCATTCCATATCTTGGCTATTGTAAATAATGATACAATGAACCAGTGGATGTATATGTCTTTTCAATTGAGTATTTGGGGTATCTTTGAATAAATACAAAGAAGTGGAATATCTGGGTTCTTCTTCTTCCTTCTTTTTTAAAATAATATATGTTTAAAAATATTTTTTGTTTGGTATAAATAGTGCTACCCCAGCTTTTTTGTTTTGCTTTATTTACATTTTCATGAAATATTTTTCCATTTCTTTACTTTTAGTCTGTGTGTATCTTTGAATCTGAATTGAGTCTCATAGATAGCATATATAAGGTTCCTGTTTTATTATCCATTTAGTCTTTTGATTAGAACATTTAATCCATCTGCATTTAAAGTAATTGTTGATGAGCATGTGTTCATTCCCATTTTCTTATTCATATTTCTGGCATTTTTTGTCTTCTTTTTAAAGAAGATCCATTAACATTTCTTTCTTTTTCCTTTTATTTAATCCTCACCCAAGGACATATTCATTGATTCCAGAGGTGGGGAGCAGAGAGAGAGAATCAGTTGGTTGCTTCTTATACATGCCTCAACCAGGGACCAAACCCAGAACCTAAGCATGTGTGCTGACAAGGAATCAAAGCCCTGACCTTTTGGTTTATAAGATGATGCTCCAACCAACTGAGCCACACTGGCCAGAGCCCATTAACATCTTGTAATACTAGTTTGTTGGTGATAAACTCCTTTAGCTTCTCTTGTCTGGCAAGCCCTTTATCTGTCCTTCAATTCTAAATGATGGCTTTGCTGGGTAGAATAATCTTGGTTACGAGATCCTTGTTTTTCATCACTTTGAATATTTCAAGACAATTCCTTCTGGCCTACAATGTTTCTGTTGAAATAAGCTGACAGTCTTCAGGAAGCTCCCTTGTAGATAACTAACTGCTTTTCTCTTGCTGCTTTTAAGACTATTTTTGACTTTAATCTTTGCTATTTTAATTATGATGTATCTTGGTTGGTGTCTCATTGGATTCATCTTGTTTAAGATTCTCTGTGCTTCATGGATTTGTATGTCTATTTCCTTCACTAAGTTAGGGAAGTTTTCTGTCATTTTTTTCAAATAGGTTTTCAAATCCTTGACCTTGTTTGTCCCTTCCACCACCCCCATGATATGATTGCTAGTATGCTTGAATTTGTCCCAGAGACTCCTTACATAAACTTTTTTTTTTCTTTTTGTTGTTCTGAGTAGGCATTTTTTGCTTCTTTGTGTTACAAATCACTGATTTGATTCTCTTCTTAATCTGTTCTAATGTTGATTGCCAGTAACGTATTCTTCATTTCAGTTATTATATTCTTCATTTATGAATTGTTCTTTTTATGTTCACTATATGCATTCTATGTCTCCTACCTCTTTGTTGATGTTCTCACTAAGTTAATCTAATCTTCCTTAAATTCATTGGAAATACTTATAGCCAGTATTTTGAACTCTGCATCTGGTAGATTGCTTGTCTTTCCTTTTCCTGAAGTTCTTTTTTTCTGCTGGTTCTTTTCCTGGAGTTTGTTTGTTTGTTTGTTTGTTTTATTTAGAACATGTTCCTTTGTCTGTTCATTTTTGTTGTCTCCCTATATTTGTTTCTATGTATCAAGTAGAGCTGCTACATTTTCCAATCTTTGTAGAGTGACCTTATGTAGTAGTGTCTTGTGGGGTCCAGTGGCACGGCTTCCCTCATCACCTGATCTGAGTACTCAAGGTGTACAGTCTATGTCAACTGTGTGCAACCTCCTGTTGTAATTGAGACTTGATTGTTGTTGACACTCCTATAGGAGGGATTAACCCTTAGGCCCATCTGATGTGAGGAGTGGCTATTGCCACTGTGGAGTGTCTGTTGTTCAGTTGGAGACTCTGCAGAGAAAGGCTCACTTTAGTAGAGCTCTGGTACCTGCTGAATCTGTCACTTGAGTGGGTTATTAATGAAAGTGCCTGGGCTATGCTTGAGCATGGTCTGAAGCTGTCCAATGGGTGTGCTCACTGTGGGCCTCCTGGAAGCTGCTGAGCAAGATTATCTGCCACCTGTGCCATGCCCAGGGCCACCTAGTATGAGCTACAAAACAACCTATAGATAGCTGTGACTTGTGCTGAGCTTGGAGCTTCCCTTGGGAAACCAAGTTGTGAACTGAGGACAGCTAGTTCCAGTGCCTGGGCTGGGGCCACTTAGCAAGCAGTACATATGTTGTAGCCAGATGCTGCTTGTTTGGGGTTTGTGAACCTTTAAGAGACTTTAGGAAAGTCCAGGGCATGAACCAAGATAGGCAGTGTGTATAGCAATGCCAGTGGAAAGGGCCATTGGCCCACCTTTTGGGTGGGGTGGGGTCTCAGGAAATTTTCCAGGTCAGGCCAACAGTGTTAACCAGGTTGAGGGAGACTCAGATATGGCACCTACCTCACAGAGCAAAGCAACAATGGCTTCTCTCAGCCCTTAAGTCTGACAGAAAGCTGCCTCTCCAGTCCTCACCTTGTTCCTAGACTAGTTCCTCCCAATATGTCCCTGGAACCTTTCAAATAGCTGCCCCAGAAGTAGTGCTCAGAGAGCGTGAGAGTGAGTAAGTCTGTGTGGGGGCACATTAAGAGAGATACCTGGAACTTCAGAGACCTTTTTGTCTCATTCAACCTCAATCCGCGCTGGGTTTTACAGACATAAGTTATAGGAACACTTCTTCCCAGCACTGGAAACTTGGGCTGGGGGCCTGGTGTGGGGCTTGGACCCCTCATTCTTCAAGGGGGAACCTCTGCTGCCAAGATATCCCTCCCAATATCTAACCACCACACATGGGTGTGGAAGCAGCCTGTTCCATGTCTCTGCCCCTACTACCAGTCTCAATGTGGTGGCTTCTTTATATCCTTAGCTGTAGCACTTTGGCTCAACTAGATTTCAGGATGTTATAACTGATGGTTGTTCTGTAGTTTAGTTGTAATTTTGATCTAATTGTAAGACAATGCAAGTAACACATTTAACTATCAACCATCTTGACCAGAGGGCCCTCCAGATTTGGCTTCATCTCTCCCAATAAAAAAAAACTAGGGTTGTTTGGAGAAATGGCTAAAACCAGAGCCAGGAGAGGAAATCTGCAAGACAAGCTTGGAGCATTTTTTAGTATCAGAAAATAAAGAATCCCTTTTAATGATAAATAAATAAATAAATAAATAAATGATTAGGCCATGTTAAAAGGATACAGAAGCTAATCTGAAAGATTTCTAAATGACCAAAACTGGAACAATGTAATATATATATATGTGTGTGTGTGTGTGTTTATTTAAAATATATTTTTATCTTTAAAAATATATATATATTTATATGTATATTAAATAATGGCAGTTTGGGATTATAACCAGGAGAGAAAACAAAATATTTCCAAGGAGAAAATGCAGGAGGCAATGTTAAAAATCAGTTGGGGAAATGTTAAAGGATATAGGACAGCTTCAAAGTATCTCCCCTATGTTTAATAGTTACTTTGGTCATTTTAATATTTGACCACATTTCTTTGTAGCTATTTCTACAAAGAGGTAGAATTAAATGTCTCTCTTTTTGAGAAACTGACTCACTTCTAAGAAGATGAGTGTGGAATAAAAAGTTAGTAATATTATAGTGGAGAAAGCAGGCAGATACTTTCTTAACCAGTGATCAAGTTAATATCACCAATGGTGAATTATATTTGGTATAATTTGTCTCTGATATGATATATGATGAAAAGGGCACATCTAATAGTTTATTTCACAATAATATGAAGTGGTGAAAATTATGTACAAACATCTTATTCTTAATTGAATGGGAAAGTTTCTTCTATTTTGCAGTTAAGTAACACCCTTGTATGCAGTAACTAGATCAAGAAACAGGATGTAGCCAGCAGCCCAGTAGCCTCCTTTTGCCCTCAGAAGTTACCACACACCACAAGACTAAGAAGATTCCTGACCTTCATCACTAAAGATTAGTGTTGTCTGTTTCAGACTCTTCAAAAATATAATCATATAGTATGTACCTTTTTTTAGTATTCTTTTGTTCAATGTCATACTTTCAATTTCATTGATGTTGGGAAAAAAGTGGTAAAATTATTTGCATTTGAAGTCATATTAATTATATATCTGGGAAAGCCAATTATTTGGTATATTTGATGGTTTTTAAGTAATTATTAATTTGATATAAATATAAGCAAAATGAAACATATAGTGTATATCTCACTTCTATATCAATCAACAAAATCCCTATAGATAATTTCAAGCACTAGATAAAACATACATGACTAAAAATATGAGTATTCTGAGGAAAGAAAATTCCTGAGAAAGAAAAAAAAAAAAACCTATGTAACCCTAATAAAAATCCCATATTTTTTGCAGCTAGACAAGGTAATAATAAAATTTATTTTAAAAAGAGAGGAAGGAAGCCCTATCTGATAGTAAAATATACCTTAATTTCCCTATAATTAAAACAACACAATTTGTGTACACATTTAGAAAGACTAGTGAAACCAGAGAGAGAATCCAGAAATAGTCCCAATTATATATATACACAATTAATA
This sequence comes from Furipterus horrens, assembly GCF_987537825.1. NCBI lineage: Eukaryota > Metazoa > Chordata > Mammalia > Chiroptera > Furipteridae > Furipterus > Furipterus horrens. Next base: position 79,294,050 of record NW_028327176.1, on the reverse strand, counting down.
CATATTGAGATAACATCATAAATAAATTTATATAAATATCACTCTTTTGAAAATCCCATTGAAGGGATTTGTTATACATAAAAAATATATAAGGTTATATAAGAGCAATTCTATTTACCATAAACCAAGATAAATTTCCAAATAAATTATAAAATTAGATGTAAAATACAAAATTTACAGTTACTAGAAAAATATAAGTAAAAGCTTTTATAACTTGAGAAAAGGGAATTTTCACATTGTCCCTAAAATATTCAGAAAAACTAATCAGTGGTAGAAAAATTACATTGCAAAAAAAGAAAGAACTTTAAATAGCAAAATCCCAGAGTCAAAATTAAGCACTAAGAAAATACAAGTGAATACATGTATATCCACATGTATGTGTATATGTTCATATGTGCATGTATATATTTGCATATATTTCAGTGTATACACATGTATATTTGTCTGTGTATATTAATGTATACATACACGTGTATGTGGTGTATGTGAACATGAATATTATTGAAAAGTTTTGTATCCCTAATAAAATTTCTAAAAATAAAGATAAAATATCAACAAAAATATTTAAATGGTTATAAAACAATAATTAACTTTATTCATGGTAGAAAAATTGCAAACCAAAGAATCCATGCTTAAAAAGTTCTCACCTAGACCTGAAGATGGTGGAGGAGTGAGGGAAGGCTACGCTTGATTGCTCCCGAGACCAGTCTGTAGTTTAGGCTAATTGTGGACAGAGCATCTCAGTTAACATCTAGATACTGGCAGGAGTTGAGCCTTGGCGCTGCTGGATCAGAGAAGACCATCTGGGAGCAACCTGTTTGATGAGAATAGTGGAAGAGAAAGGGATGAGAAAGGATTTCTGGCTGACTTGGCTCCCCAAACTATGGCTGGTAGTGCACAAAGATTGTTTAATGACCCTAGGTTTCCCCTGAGAGGAGTCAGGTGGAGAGCGAGGCTCTGCCCGCTGGCAGAGCCAGGAGTGGGCCAGGTAGTATCTAGTTCTAAGAAGCAAGGAACAGCGTATTTTTGTGTGTGTGTGTCTGAATGTGTTTTTCTTTTTTCTTTTGATTGTTATTTACAGACAGAGTAGGAGAGGCTAGGGGTGGGGTGAGATTCATGAGGGACAGAGGAGCAAAAGGCACTCACCATTCCCCAACCCTCCCCCTGGGTCATGCAAACACACACACGAATGTGGCCCCATCTGCCTGCCCAGGCACACAACCAACCCGCCTGCCAGTGCACCCAAGCGCCCCCGGCCTGCCTCAACAGGCATGCAACCAACCTCCCTGCCAGTGCACAGGATCCTCCTGCCCAGGTGCACAATTGATCAACCCACCCCTGGCTTGTGCTAGGGAGTACACATGCTCCTGGCTGAGACCAAAAGGGGGTGAAGTGAACTAGAAGCACTTGGTAAAAATTTTGGGGCACTGGCTCTGGAGAGAGAGCTAGGAGATCAGCGGACTAGATCCCAGTACAAAATTATCCTCAGTGCTATGGGAGAAATCACTTAAGCAGACTGCTCCCCTCCAAGTGGTGTCAGCTGAAGTCAGAATCTCAACAACTGTATACAAGAAGGTCACACCACAAAGGCAGAAAATAAAAGCAGGTCAAATTACGAAGCAGAAACAAACAAGACCAATCACCCAAAATGGGAGGCAGAATAACACCCTACCAAACAGGAACAACACCCCACCAAATGGAAAGGGGAAATTCCCAGAAGGAGGGCTAGATGAAGTAGAGGCAAGGAACCCATCAGACATTGAGTTAAAAATAACAGAAATGAGGAAGCTCAATGAACTCAACAAACTCAAAGAAAACTACAACGAACTCCAGGGGAACTACAAAGAACTCCAGGGAAGCTACGAGGAACCTACTGAGAACTACACCAGCATAAAAATGGACAGAGAAACTATGAATAAGAACCAGGAAAATATGAACAATACAATTTTTGAACTGAAAAACACAGTTGAAGCAATCAAAAGCAGGCTAAATGAAGCAGAGGATCAGACAGAAGAAAAAGTAGAGAAACATTCCCAGACAATGCAACAAAATGAAAAAATACTGAAAAAGAATGAAGAGAGTAAGAGAAATGCAGAAAACATGAAACAAAACAATATTCATAAAATAGGGATACAAGGAGAAGAAGAGGAGCATGGTATAGAAAACCTGATTGAAAAAGTAACGACAGAAAACTTTCTTAACTTGATGAGAGAAAAAATCATGCAAGTCAAGGAAGCACAGAGGGTCCCATTAAGATGAACCCTAAAAGGCCCATTCCAAGAAACATTGTAATTAAAATGGCAACATTCAAAGACAAAGAGAGAATCCTAAAAGGAGCAAGAGAAAAACAGCAAGTAACATACAAGGAAGCTCCAATAAGGCTATCAACTGATTTCTCAATAGAAACAAAACAGAACAAAAGGGAATGGCAAAAAACATTTCTATCAATGAAAAACAAAGGCCTACAACCAAGAATACTCTACCCAGCAAGGCCCTAATTAAAGATGGAAGGTGAAATAAGGATTTCCCAGGCAAAGGAAAACTAAAAGAATACATCTCCACCAAACCAGCATTGCAAGAGATGCTAAATGGAATGCTGTAAAAAAAAGAAGAAAAAGAGAGAGGGAGAGGAACACATGTACAAAAGAAAATGAATAAATACTGGTCAATAATAACCTTAAATGTAAATTGATTCAATGCTGCAATCAAGAGACATACGGTAGCAGAATGGATATAAAAACATGACACACATATATGCTGTCTACAAGAGACACACCTCAAAACAAAAGATTTAAACAGACGGAAAGTGAAGGGATACAAAAAAGTATTCCAAGGAAATGGACATGAATAAGAAGCTGGGGTAGCAATACCTATATCAGACAAAACAGATTTCACAGCAAAGCCCATAAAAAGAAGCTAACAAGGACATTTCATAATAATTAAGGGAATAAGCCATCAAGAAGATATAACCCTGATAAACATATATGCACCCAATACAGGGGCACCCAAATAACAAGGAAAATATTGGAAGACCACAAGAAGGATATAAACAGCAACACACTCATAGTAGGGAACTTTAATGCCCCATTGTCAACAATTGATGGATCCTCAAACCAAAGAAAAACCAAGGATATTGAGACCTAGAACAACACTCTAGATCAAATGGACTTAGTTGATATACATATAAAACTTTTCACCCTAAAGGAGCAAAATACACATTCTTTTCCAGTGCACATAGAATATCTACAAAGATAGAACACATGGTAAGAAACAAAAAAAGCCTTAAAAAATTAAATAAAATTGAAATTATATGAAGCATCTTCTCAGATCATAAGGCCTAGAATCTAGAAATTATCATCAAGGAAAAAATTCAAAGACATTCAAATTTATGGGGAATGAATAACATAATATTAATTAATGAATGGGTTAGCAATGATTTCAAGGAAGAAATCAAGAAGTTTCTGGAAACTAATGATAATGAACATACAGCAGCCCAAAATCTATGGAACACAGCAAAAGCAGTCCTGAGGGGAAAGTTAATAGCAATACAGGCCTACCTAAAATTATAGAAGAATCTCAAATAAAAATTCTAACCCTAAAGCTACTAGAACTAGAACAACAACAACAAACAAAGTCCAGGGTTAGTAGAACAAAAAAAATTATCAGAATCAGAGCAGAATTGAATGACATAGAGACTAAACAAACAATTCAAAAGATCAACAAGAGTAGGAGCTGGTTCTTTGAAATGATAAACAAAATCAACAAGCGTTTAGCCGGGCTCATCAAGAAAAAACAAACAAACAAAAAAACAAAACAAAAAAAAAAACAGAGAGGACCCAAGTAAACAAAATCAGAAACAAAAGAGAAGAAATCACAACCAATATCACAGAAATACAAAGGATTGTAATAAATTTCTACAAACTACTCTATGGCAAGCAACTTGACAACTTAGATGAAATGGACAAGTTTCTAGAAACATATAATCTTCCAAAACTGAATCAAGAAGAAGCAGAAAGCCTGAACAGACCAATAACAAAGACTGAAATTGAAGCAAAATAAAAAAATTCCTGGCATACAAAAGGCTTGGTCCCCATGGCTTCCAAGAGAATTTTCCAAAACATTTAGGGAAGAACTAAGGCCTACCCTTCTGACTATTCCCAAAAAATCCAAGAAGAAGAAAAAATCCCAAACTCTTTCTATGACGCCAGTATTACTCTAATCCCAAAAACCAGGTCAAGACAAAACAAAGAAAGAAAACTACAGGCCAATATCGCTGCTGCTGCTGCTAAAATTCTCAAAAAATATTGGCAAACCAGATCCATCAAGACATTACAAAGATCATCCACCACGATCAAATGGGATTCATCCTAGGGATGCAAGGATGGTTTAATACTCACAAATCAATAAACATAATACATCACATAAACAAAATGAAAGACAAAAATCACATGATCATATCACTAGAGGCTAAAAAAGAATTTGATAAAGTTCCACACCCATTTATGATGAAAAGTCTCAGCAAAATGGAAATAGAGGGAGCATACCTCAACATATTAAAGGCTGTATATGAGAAACCTGAAGGCAACATTATACTCAGTGGACTAAAATTGAAAGCATTCCCCCCTGAGATCAGGAACAAGACAAGGATGTCCACTATCTCCACTCACATACAACATAGTGTTGGAAGTTATAGTCACAGTAAACAGACAAGAAAAAGAAATAAATGGCATCCAAATTGGAAAAGAGGAAAAAAAAACTGTTATTTGAAGATGACATGATAACATACATAGAAAACCCTATAGACTCCATGAAAAAAACTACTCAACCTAATAAGTGAATCTGGCAAAATAGCAGGGTACAAAGTCAATATTCAGAAATCAAAGGCATTTCTGTACATCAACAATAAAACATCAGAGACAGAAACTAGAAAAAAATCCCATTTACTATAGAAAGAAGAAAAATAAAGTACCTAGGAATAAACTTAACCAAAGTGATAAAAGATCTGTACTCAGAAAACTACATAACAGTGAACAAAGAAATTAAGGAAGATACTAATAAATGGAAGCATATACCATGTTCATGAATGGGAAGAATCAACATCATCAAAATGGCCATACTACCCAAAGCAATTTATGGATTTAATGCAATCCCTATTAAAATACCAATGACATATTTCAAAAACCTAGAACAAGTAATTAAAAAATTTATATGGAACCAAAAATGACCCCAAATAGCCACAGGAATATTGAGACAAAAAAAAAAAAAAAAAAAAACAGTAGAGGAAATCACAATACCTGATATAAAACTATACTAAAAACCCACTGTGATCAAAACAGCCTGGTACTGACATAAGAACAGACATACAAGTCATTTGAACAGAATAGAGAGTCCAAAAATAAACCTTGGTCTCTATGGTCAACTGATATTCAATAAAGGGTGAAGAAACAAAAATGAAGTGAGAAGAGCCTCTTCAACAGATGGTTCTGGGAGAACTGGATGGGGATGTGCAAAAAATGAACAAGACCACCAACTTACACCACACACTAGAGTAAACTCAAGATGGATCAAAGACTTAAATGTTAGACGTGACACCATAAAAGTCCTAGAGGAAAACATAGGCAGCAAAATTTCAAGTATCCTATGTAGCAATATTTTCACTAATACATCTCCTAAAGCAAGGGAAATAAAGGAAATAATAAACAAATGGGACTACATTAAACTAAATAGTTTCTGCTCAACAAAAGAAAACATCAGTGAGAACAAATTGAACACTAGCTGGAGAGAAGTCTTATAACCACGGAGAGACAGAAAAGGCCACTACATCAGAACGTGATGAAATACAACAAGGATGCCAGCCTGTTAAACCAAGCACGCAACTGTCCGGGGACAGCCAAGTGACCTGGAGTCTGCAAGATCCTTCACCATGTGGGAAGGCCACCCTCCCCTCCACACCCCCATTATTATTAGGGATTTCTGGGCCCAAGGGTAGGTAGGATGACAACCATGTCCAGCTTGAAGCAGCTAGAGGAGCTTGAGACCTTCGCCCATTGTCCTTTATAAGATTATAAAGGGTCTTAAGTATGAGGGGGGGTTGTTATTTTTTATTGTTAAAAAATTGTTTTATCCATTTTTTAAAAATTGATAATATAGGAAAGGGTGAAGCCAGAGAACTTGTATGTACAACTCATGGGCATGGACTGGGTAGGGGGGATTGTTGGGGGAGGGGTGGTGCTAGGCAGAGGGAAGCAAAGGGAAAAAAAATTGGAACTACTGTAACAATATAATCAATAAAATATACTTAAAAAAGAAAGAAAACATCAGCAACATGAAAAGGAAACCAACCATATGGAAAAATATATTTGCCAATGATACCTCAGACAAGGAATTGATCTCCAAAATATATAAAGAACTTATATATCTCAACACCAAGAAGACAGGCAGCCCAATTAAAAAATGGGCAAAGGACCTGAACAAACACTACTTCTCCAAGGAGGATATACAGAGGATTCATTGACCTATGAAAGAATGCTCAACATCACTAGCCATTAGAAAGATATGAATAAAAACCACAATGAGATACCACTTTCCACCAGGCCAAATGACCATCACCAACAAATCAACAAACAACAAGTGCTGGCGAAGATGTGGAGAAATGGGAACCCTAGTGCACTGCTGGTGGGAATGCAGACTGGTGAGCCACTATGGAAAACAGTATGGAATTTCTTCAAAAACTAAAACTGGAATTGCCTTTTGAACCAGCAATTTCACTGCTAGAATTATACCAAAAAATCCTGAAATCTCAATTCCAAAGAATTTATGCACCCCTATGTTCATAGCAGCGCTATTTACAATAGCCAAGTGCTGGAAACAACCTAAGTGCCCATCTGTAGATGAGTGGATTAAAAAACTGTGGTGCATTTACAGAATGGAATACTATGCAGCAGAAAGAAAGAAGGAACAGCTGCTTTTTGTGATAACATGGATAGAACTAGAGAGAAAATGCTTAGTGAAATAAGCCAGGCCACAAAAGAAAAATACCATATGATAACACGTAATACAGTAGACTAATGAAGACACAAACAAATGAACAAAACTGAACTAGAGGCATGTAAACAAGAAACAGAGTAACAGTTATCAGCGGGTAGAGGGGGAGGGAGTGAAGGAAGGTAAGTAGAGGAAGGCTTAATAAAGGAACTAGTATAAATGGCCCATGGACATGGACAATGGGGTGGGGATTGAATGTGGGAGAAGGAGTGGGCTGGGTTGGGGGTCGAGCAATGGGAGAAAAAGTGGGACAGCTGTAATTGAAAATCAATAAAAATAAATTTTAAAAAATTTCACCTATTGGTTACTTTTTTAAAAATTGAGAATACTGTCTTTTGATGAGGCACTCATACATTGCTAGTTGGTATAAAAATGTTATGAATTCTATGAAAGGAGCTTAGAAATATCTAGCAAAAGTGCATATTCATTTATCTTTGACCTAGTGACCTCACTTTTAGGAAGATACTCTATCAAAAACATGAAAAGATTTATGCCCAAGGCTGTTTATTGAAAAAAAGAAAATCTATAAACAACTCAAATGTTCTTAAATCAAACTGGACTAGATGAATCAAATCTAATATATTCACACAGTAAATGGAAGTTGTGAATATCAGTGATGAAAATTATTAAATATTTACTATTAATGAGCAAACTAAGCTATATTAAAAAGTATAGAGGTAGAGAAATGTATTTATAATATCCTACTATTTATGAAAGTAAATAATAATGAGGAAAGTAGATAGATGACATAGATAGGCAAATGGATAATAGACAACAAAGTAAACAAATTATAGATATACAGCATGGGGCTAATTAAATTTACAGTTGTTTGAATGAAAATAATATGATAATTAAAAAATAATAACAAGATTAAACTCTATGTTTTGCATACACACTTGTAAGTCTACTTTTGCCTCACCCTGTAGATGTATAATTATATTTTTAAAACAGAAGAACGACACATAAAAACATTTTATTTTTAAATTATATATTATTGATTATGCTATTACAGTTGTCCCAATTTTCCCCTTTTGTCCCCCTACTCCCAGCAGCAGCTCCCACTGTGTCAAGCAATCCCCACATCATTGTTCATGTCCGTGGGTCATGCATATCAGTTATTTGGCTACTCCATTTTCTATACTGTATTTTATATCCAAATGGATATTCTGCAACTAACTATTTGTACCTAATCTCCTCACCTCAACCACTCCCCTACACCTCCCTCCACCTGGCATCCATCAAAACATTCTCTATAGCCATGATATGTCTCTGTTTTTCTCATTTGCTTAGTTTGTTTTTTAAATTTTATTGTTGAGAGATATAAATTTATTGCCATTTTTTGTCATTGTTTCAATCTTCTTCTTTTTCTTAAATTAGTCCTTTTAACATTTCATATAATAACGGCTTGGTGATGATAAATTCCTTTAGTTTTTTCTTGTCTGTATGCTCTTTATCTGCTCTTTAATTCTAAATTATATATATTTTTGGTAGAGCAATTTGGTCGTAGGTCCCTGCTTTTCATGACTTTGACTATTTCTTGCCAATTCCTTCTAGCCTGCAAAGTTTCTTTTGAGAAACCAGCTGACCTATGGGAACTCCCATGCAGGGAACTGTTTTTCTCTTGATGCTTTTAAGATTTTCTCTTTGTCTCTAACTGTTGACATTTTAACGATGATGTATCTTGGAGCGGGCATCTTTGCATCCAGCTTGTTTGGGACTCTCTGTATTTCCTGAACTTATATTTCTATTCGAATTGGATTGAGCGTCGGCCTGCGAGCTAAGTGTCGCTGGTTCGATCTTCCAGTCAGGGCACATCAGAGAAGGAAAACTCTGAATCCAAAAAACCTCCGCTGCCTTGCGGCATACCTCTTCAGGGGAAAGGCTAAGGGAGTAAATCCCGACAGAAAATCCGGAGCCGGAGTCCCTAAGGCGGTTTGACTTTGTAGTCAACACCGGCAACTCCTGCGGCGCACCTGAAGCCAAGCTGTATTGACTCCGTCTTTCCCTTGGACCCTTCAGCTGCGAAGAGAGGGGGGGTCTGCTGCATGGGCAACAGCAGACCCTCCATATCACCCTGCCCAGGCTCTGTAGCTTCAGCTTCACTGGAGATGACACTCCAGCGTCATCGCAAGATGTCGATTCAACAAGGGAGGAGAAAGATACTGTGTCACTCCCGAGTCGGACTGCACAGCCATTCTCGGCGGTGCAGATAGACTCTTAAGAAGCTACACCATCGTCTCACGAGACGGACGGCTGCCGAACGAACGATATTTCTATTTCCTTCACAAAATTAGGGAGGTTTCCTTTCATCAATTTTTCAAATAGATTTCCTGAATAGGGCTGGTGGACCTGGTGTGTGGCTGAGACTCCTCACTCTTGAGATATCTCTCTGAAAACTTTATCTACCACATGTGGATGTGAGAATAGCCAATTCCACATCTTTGCACCGCCTATCAGTCTGGATGAATGTGGTTTCTTTAATTTTGTAGTTGTCAGACTTTCATTGAATTCTATTGTATTTGGTTGTAATTTTGATGTCATTGTGCGAGGAAATAAGACAGGTTTACCTATGCCACCATCTTGACTGGAAGTCTCCCATAAAAACATTTTAAAGTAGCTACCTACAGGAAGAAAAGAGATTCGTGGAAGCATTTTTGATATGTCACATTTTCTGAGATTCGACATTGTAATCATGCCAATATATAATTGTAATACAAAATTAAATTATAAAAGCAATCTCTAAAATTTAAGGAGCCATGAATGCAAATATGCATTGATTTTGTGTCATAACTATCAGACATTAATTATGGTAAATAACTTTAAGACATAGTATTAATTATTATACATCTCAAGTGTAATATGCATTGGGAAGAAAAAAAACTGAATAAAATCTTAAACTGGTTTTTTTTGGGTAATCATATTGGTAATGGTAGTATAGTAAAATTATTTTATGTGTAATAAGGGATAATGCAAATGAATAACTTAATAGGGTATGATAATTATGTTATTCCCAGTGTCAATAACAATGGTGACTTATTTAGGAAAGAAACGAGATAAAGTTTTAATATGGGGATGTTAGGTAGAAAATGTCTATACACAGGGGAACAATTTTTAACAATTCCTGCTGAGTTCAATTTTTCAGTTCTTTTAGACTTAAATAGGCAAACTGATTTCAAAACTGCAGTTAGTTTTCTTCTATCACATCATTTTTCACTACAGCTTTTCTTTTTTAAAATATATTTTATTGATTATGTTGTTACAGTAGTTCCAATTTTTCCCCTTTGCTCCTCTCTTCCCAGTACCCCCCTTCCCTCCAGCAATCCCAACCCCCTTAGTTCATGCCCATGGTTGCACATATAAGTTCTTTGGCTTCACCCTTTCCTATATTATTAACTTCCCCCTCTTTATTTTGTACCAACTGATTATGCTTCTTAATCCGTGCACCATATCCCCATTTCTCCCTCTTCCCCCTCCCAGCAGATAACCCTCCAAATAATCCCCATACCTATGATTCTCTTTCTATTCTGATTTGCTTAGTTAGATTTTGTTTTTATTTTTTAGATTCAGTTGTTGATAGTTGTGAATTTGTTGTCATTTTAATGTTCATAGTTTTGATCTTTTTCTTACGTAAGTCCCTTTGACATTTCATCTAATAATGGCTTGGTGATGATGAACTCCTTTAGCTTTACCTTGTCTGGGAAGCACTTCATCTGCCCTTCCATTCCAAATGATAGCCTTTCTGGATAGAGTAATCCTGGTTGCAGGTTGCCTTTCATCACATTGGATACTGCCTGCAAACCTTCTGGCAGAAGTCTTAGGAGTTAACCCTTAAATATCTGTCAAGCCTGTGAGCGTCTTTATCACCAGTGTTTCGAATTCTGCATCTGTTAGGTTGGGTATCTCCTCATCTGTGAGGTTGGCTCTCTCCTCGTCTCTTAGTTCTCCCACTGCAACTTTGATCCACTTTCTCTTTTGGGCCATACTTCTCTGTCTCCTCATTCTGACAAGCTCCTGTGTTTGTTTGCTTCTGCATCCCAGGTAGAGCTGTTGCTCCTGTTATATTGTAAGGGGTGGAGCCTTAGGGATTAGTCAGTATAGGGCGACCTGTTTCACCACGTTGTGGTGCTGTTTGTGGAAGAGGGGTGTGAGAGGGAACAATGCCGCCTGCCCAGCACTGGCTCCTTTTCCAGGCACTTCTCCCACTTCTGTATGGGACTTGCACCTCTCCAGCTATTGTCCTGGCCGTCTTTCCCAGAGTGGGTGGATCTGTGGATGTTCTAGGACCATGGGGGCCCTTTAAATAAGTGGACTCTGCTGAGAGACCAGCAGTTTCTGCCTCCGCCCCAACCCCCACTGGTTTGCACAGTCAGAAGCAATGAGGCTTGATTTTCCCTGGTGCTGGGACCATGAGCTGAAAGGTCTGGTGAGGATCTGGGAATGCTCACCAGGGTTGCTCCTGACTTTTTAAAATGTGTGGCTGCACTTTCTGCCAGCCTGCCACTGCTGCCGCTGCCGCCACCACACTGTGTCCTATCCACCCCGGGTCCGCCCCTCCTACTTGTCTAAATGAGTATTTCTTCTTTATATCTTTGTTTGCTGAACTTCCATGCAGTTTGGTATTCAGGAATTTCTGGTTGTTTCTAGTTTTTGAGGTAGCTGTATTCCTTCTTAGCTGCGGGGGCAGATGCAGCTTGACTGTCTATGCCTCCATCTTGGCTGGAAGTCTCTACAGCTTATCTTAATGCGACCACTTGAAGCTGGATCAAGCCTGGATTGAGGGAAGCACTAGTGCTCTCTTATTGGCTGAAAAAAAACCTTCCTCATGTGGAAAGGGGTCGGGGATGACCTTGGAGACCAGCGACAGGTTCTTACTTGTCTAGGCTATTCAGTTACATTTGAGACAGTGTGATGAGAGGTTGTGTGCTGCTTTATATAGTGAATTATATTCTGACGTGTAGTCCCAGCTCTTGTCTGTATACAAGAGTTTAGCAGAATTTATTTTTTATTTACATATGTACTTATATCCTTTCCTTCAGATCATGTCTGCCTCTGCTATTTCTCATCATAAGTGCCTAAACAACCCTGATTCGCTTTGTTATATCTGTGGCAGTTTCACCATTCCCAGTCAAGACACAAACATCAGTGCATTTGTCAGGCAAGCCTATTTTGCATATTTTAAAGTAAAACTTGGTGATCAAGATCAGTCTTGGGCCCCTCACAAGGTATGCAAGCAGTGTGTCGACAGTTTATGGATGTGGACAAAGGGAACACCTGATAAATTGCCATTTGGTATAACTATGGTTTGGTGAAGGCCCAGAGATCATTCAAGTAACTGTTACTTTTGTATAGTGAAAATATCAGGACATAACAGAAAAATACATGTAAAATAGAGTATCCTAGTCTACCATCAGCTATGCACCCAGTGCCTCATTCAGCTGAAATCCCAGTGCCAGTTTGCATTGAATTACCCTCTTTCGAAAAACAGGAGTGTGGTGAAGAACTACATGACAGCACTGATGAAGATTTTGAAATTGGAGATGACTCAATTTATAAGAATTTTGATCAGCATGAGTTGAATGATTTGGCATGAGTTTTGGGACTATCCAAAGAGGCTTCAGAACTACTAGCATCAAGACTGCATGAGAAAAACTTGCTTCGAAAAAAGGAAGAAAAGCATCATAGTTTTAATCAAGAGAAAGTACATTTCTGCAGTACTTTAAAAGTGATGGTGGCTTTGTGTATTTTAATAACATGCATGGTTTAATGGGGGAATTGGGAATTCCAATCTATAATGCATCTGAATGGTGACTGTTCATCAATATCTAAAAATATAGCTTGAAGTGTGTCCTCTTCCACAATGGCAATTTATTTGGTGCAGTCCCAATTGGCCATTCAGTTTGTTTTTTGTGAGGAATATGAAGACATAAAGGGAGTCATTGATCTGTTGCAATATCAGAACCACAATTGGATCATCTGTGTTGACCCTTAAGTGGTCTTCTTCGTTCTTGGTCAGCAATGTGGATACACCAAGAACCCTGGTTTTCTGTGTATGTGGGACAGCAGAGCTTGTGAGAAGCATTGGGTGAAGCTGAATTGGTCTCCAAGATCTGACCTCAAATGTGGTGATTCAAACATTCTACATGAGCCACTTGTGGACAGAAAGAACATATTCCCACCTCTGCACATGAAACTGGGTCTCATGAAGCAATTTGATAAAGCTTTGCCAATTGAAGGAGACTGTTTCAAGTATCTCATTTTTGTATTTCTTAGTCTGTTGTTTGAAAAAATAAAATACCTTAATATGTATGTTTGGGGGCAGAACTTTACTACTTGTACGCAATTTGACTTACAGTAACAATATAGAGCTTTTGTATGAATAAAATAACTCTAAGTAAACAATATATTTAGGTAATTTTTCTTTATTTTTTTTTTCATATGTACATTTTGTGTAATTTTGGGGACAAAGGGAAAGTATCCTGTACCTTACAAAGTTGACATGATAGAAAAAACTTGGGTCATTTTTGGATTCAGATGCCAAAAATTAGTCAAAAACAAGTGTCAGATCTAACTCAATGTAAATCGTGTTCCCAAGTGTAATCCTTGGTTTTATTTGCAAGTATTACTATAAACTTGTGATGTATTTATTTCTATTCCTACTTTATCTACTGCAAATACTCAGAAACAATCTCCAATTCAGTTACAATAAACACCTCACCAACCAAATTGTGGTCTTGCAATACTATATCCAACACTTCTTGAAGAGACAATAGGAATACATATGATAAACCTAAATTTCTTATAAAACCAGATAATAAGAAAACTTACAAAGGCCACAATGGTTCATGTCAAAATGACTTTGTCAATAGTAAGAGTCCCCCCACTTCCTAATAATGGGATAATTTGAACATGAATAAATATAATAACTGTAATGGGTTTAAACATATTAAATATATTTTTCACTAACTTTATCACATTTTTAGTCTCTGTGAACATTATTTTGAAATCAGGTAAGTAAGGAAAGATTCAAACATTTATATTTCTCATTGCGTAAAAACTGCATTCCTGGTAAACAAATTCTAGATGTATTAACTGAACTACCCAAAATAACAAATAAATAAGAAAGAATAATATGAGAATATAAATATTTTTAATCTTTAGCAAAATAATGAAATTTCATATTAATAAAAGATGGTGGCTAGCTTCACACAAAAAAAGAAGACATAATGTGCCTCTTGATGGAGAAACAGAGCAGTTCAACTAAATATTTTCCATTTTGGAAAATAGAGAAAGGGGAAAGGAGAAGAGTGTTGGGCGTGTGGCAAGACAAGAAAAGGAAAGAGGAAAAAAAAAACCTTGAATAATAATCTAGTTGCGGGGAATTTTAAGATTGTGGAGGTGTAAGTAGAAGCTACACTGACTTTCTCCAGGGATCAAACTTGACTTACAACTAAATAAAAGAAAAATCATCGTGAACAACCAACTGAAAATTAGCTGGAGAGAAACCTTTTAATAAGGACAGATGGAAGAAATCACATCACCACAACAAGACTGGTAAGGAGTAAAGAGAAAATGCAAGAGGCCTAGCTGGGCTCCCCTGGGTAGAAGCTGAAGTTGCAGTTTAGTTCGGCAGTTGGGAGGTTCCCCCTGAAAACTGTGGGGCCTAAACCCCAAACTGGACTCCCCAAACTATAGCATAAGAAGCGGGAAAGGAATCTAAATAACATTCAGTTGTGAGGAGTGGCAGAGTTTCTATCCCTAAGGAAAGATGGCTAACAGCACAGAAAGCCTATTAAAGGGCCTATGCACAAAATCTCACTTGCAGCCACTTACCCTGGGCTCTGGCAGAGGGAGGGTAGAGTGGACTAGAGACATATAAGGAAAGTCTGAGGTTGTGGCTCTGGGAAGAAAACTGAAGACAGCCATCAGAACCTCCGTCCTGAGTCATTTCCATAATTCAGAAGCCATCTTCCTCAGGCAGTTCACACCCCTCCAAGCAGCATCAGCCTGAGGGCAAGCAATAGCCCCACCCATAGGAATCACTCTCTCTCCACATTGTGGAACTTAAGTCTGGCTGCTAAAGGGTACACCTAGAGGCCATTTCAGAGACAAAGCCTAAAATAAAGCTTTCAGGCAAAGGCAGATCTCTGGGAGTATTAAGATTTTAGCTTACTCTCCCTCAGGCCCAGTGCTGATAATGCCAGCCTTGGTTTGTAGCCAAGTTCTTTCTGCACACGCCATGGCCTAGCAAAGGGAACCACAAGCTTTGGATCACTGATATCTACAAACAGGTTGTGCATGGGGCAGTCACATGCAGTGTTTGACATAAGCCTAAACCGGAGTCTTTGCAGATCTACCTAATACATAAAAACAAATACAAAGAAGCAGCCAATATGGGAAGACAAACAGTACCCAAATGAAAAACAACAACAAGAGAGTTCTCCAGAAAAACTAAATGAAATGGAGGGAATCAGTTTTTCAGATATAGAGTTCAGAATAATGATTATAGGGATACACAACAGCATTAAAAAAAAGATATTAAAAGAATAAAAAAGAAGCAGTCAGAAATAAAGAATGTAATATCTGAAATAAATAATACACTGGAAGGAATATACAGTAGGTTTGATGAAGCAGAGGATCTAATCAGCAATTTGACAGACAAGGTAGAAAAAAATACCCAAACAGAGCAAAAACAAACAAAAATTTTAAAAACGAAGGGAGTTTAAGAAACCTCTGGGAAAACCTGAAGAAAAGCAACATCCACATCATGGGAATACCAGAAGAGAAAGAGAGTGAGCAAGAGATTGAGAACTTATTTGAAAAAATAATGATCAAAATTTCTCTAGTCAGGCCAAAAGGGATTGGCATGAAATATTCAAGTTGATGAAAGCTAGGATGTGCAACCAAGGTTTATTTATCCAGCAAAGCTATTATTTAAAGTCAAAAGAGAAATAAGGAGCTTCCCAGACAAGAAAAAGCTGTAGGAGTTTATTAAAACTAAGTCAGTACTGCAATAAATGTTAAAAGGATTGCTTTAAGAAGAAGAAGAGGCAGGGAAAAAAATAAAACAGACGAAATAGTTTAGAAATAAAATGGTAATAAATATGTTTCTATCAATAATCACCTTCAATGTAATTGATTTCAAACAAAAGATATAGAGTGGATGAATGTTTAAGAAAAAAAGACCTATATATATACTGTCTCCAAGAGACCCACCTCAGATCAAAAGACACACAAACTAAAAGTAAAGAGATAGAAAATGATATTTCATACAAGGGGAAAAGGAAAGAAAGCTTGGTAGCAATACTTATATTTGACAAAATAGACTTTAAAACCACGATATAGTAATAGACAAAGAAGACACTATATCATGATAAAAGGAACAAACCAATGCGAAAATATAAACCTAGTAGACATTTATGCATCCAACATAAAAACACCTAAATTTGAAAGCAAATCTTGATGGACATAGAAAGATTGACAGAAATATAGTCATAGTAAGGGATATTAACATCCCACTGATGTCAATGGATAGATCTTTCAGACAGAAATTCAACAAGGAAATAGCGCCTTAAACAACACACTAGATCAAATGGATTTAATAAATATCTTCAGAACATTTCACATCAATACACAAAATATGTATACTTTTGAAATGCACATGTAATGTTTTCTAGGATAGACCACATGTTAGAACACATACTAGTTTCAGTAAATTTAAGGTTAAAATTATATCAAGGATCTTCTCTGACCACAATGCTATGGAAACTAGAAATCAATTACAAGAACAGTGAAAAATACATAAAGACGTGGAAGCTAAATAACATGCTATTAAACAATAAATAGGTCAACAATGAGATCAAGAAAGAAATCAAAAGATACCTTGAAACAAATGAAAATGAGACAAAACAATCCCGATTATGTGGGACAGGGGAAAACAATCCTAAGAGGGAAACACATAGCATTACAGGTCTGTCTCAAAAAAAAAAAAAAAAAAAAAAAAAAAAAAGAAAAGGAAAAAATGGAAAAAAAAAGAAAAATAAACAGTTTAACTTTACACTTAAATGAACTTGATAAAGAACAACAAACAAACCCCAAGTGAATAGAAGAAATGACATAGTAAAGATCAGAGCTTAAATAAACAAAATAGAGTCTAAAATATGGTACAAAAATTATGAATCCAAGAGCTGGTTATTGTAAAGATAAACAAGATTGATAAACTTTGAACCGGACTCAACAGGAAAAAAAGAGAGAAGATCTAAATAAATAAAATCAGAAATAAAATAGGAGAAATAACAATTAACACTAAAAAAATACAAAAGCATGTAAGAAAATATTATTAACAACTATATGCCAACAAATTGGACAACCTGGAAGAAATGGACAAGTACCTAGAAACATGCAATCTTTTAAAATTAAGTCAGGAAGAATTAGAGAATCTGAATAGACAGGTTATATCTAGTATAATTGAAGCCATAACAATAATAATAATTTTAAATAACCCAAAACTAAAGCCCTGGACTGGTTGGCTTCCAAGTTAATTTTATTAAACATTCTGAGGAGAACTAACATCTCTTTCTCAAACTATTTCAAAAATTCAAGAGGTGGGAAGGCTCCAATCTCATTTTATGAGGCCAGATTTATCCTAATTCCAAAAACCTGATAAAGACACTACAAAGGAAGAAAATCATAGGCAAATATTCCTGGTGAATGCAGATGCTAAAATCTTGAACAAAATATTAGCAAAACAAACGCAGTAATACATTTTAAAAGATTGTACACTATGATCAAGTGGGATTTTATTCCAGGAACTCAAGGTTGATACAACATTCTTAAATCAATAAATGTGATTCACCACATAAACAAGATGAAGGATAAAAACCACAGCAATCAGACAAGAAGAAGTAATAAAAGGTATCAAAATTGGGAATGAAGTTAGTAAAACTTTCTTTATTTTCAGATGACAAGATAGTGTACATAAAAAACCCCAACAATTCAACCAATAAACTTATAGAACTGCTAAATAAATTAACCAAGTAGCAGGATACAATACTGGTATCCAGACATCAGCAGTAGTTTTATATAATGAATAAATAACACAAAGGGAAATTAAGAAAACAACCCCATTCACAATTGCTTCAAAAACAGTAAAATACCTTGAAATAAATGTAACCAAAAATGTGAAAGACCTGTACTCAAAAAATTATAAGACACTGAAGAAAAAAATTAAAGAATATAGAAGTAAGTGTGGGCACATACTGTGTTAATGGGTAGGAAGAATTAACATCATTAAAATGTCCATGCTACCCAAAGCAATTTTTAGGTTGAATGCAATTTCTATCAAGATTCCAATGATATATGATACTTCACAGAACTAAAACAAATATATTAAAAAATTATATGGAATCACAAAAGACCCCCCCTAGCAATAGCAATCCTGAGAAAGAACAAGTTGAAGGAATCACACTACATAACATCAAACTATACTATAATACCATATTAATAAAAACAGCATGGTACTGGTATGAAAACAAACATATAGATCAATGGAACACACTAGAGAGCCCATAAATAAACTCACACCTTTATAATCAATTAATACTCAACAGAGGAAATAAGCACATAAATGAGCTAAAGATGGTTTATTCAATAAGTGTTGGGAAAATTGGACAGATAAATGCAGAAAAATGAAACTAGAACACCTTCTTACACACAGGCAAAAATAAATTCAAAATGGATTAAAAACTTAAATATTAGACCCCAAAACATAAAAGTTCTAGAAGAAATCATAGACTGTAAAATCTCCAAAATTGTTCATAACAATATTTTATCTGATATATCTCCTTAGGCAAGAGAAACAATAAATAAATAAATAAATAAATAAATAAACAAATGGGACTACATCAAACTAAAAAGCTTTTGCACGGCAAAGAAAATCATCAACAAAATTAAAAGACAACCCACACAATGGGAGAACATATTTGCCAATACATTTGATAAGGGACTAATATCTAAAATTTATATAGAACTTATAAAACTTAACATCCAAAAAACAAATAATTCAATTTAAAAAAAATGAATGAATGACCTGAATAGACACTTCTCCAAGGACAACATACAGATGGCCAATAGACATCTGAAAAGATGCTCAAGGTCACTAATCATCAGGGAAATGCAAATTAAAACCACAATGAGATATCATCTCACTCCTGTCAGAAGGGCTATCATTAATAAATCAACAAACAACAAGTGCTGGTGAAATTGCAGAGAAAAGGGAACCCTTCTGCAGTGTTGGTGGGACTGCATACTGGTGCAACCACTGCAAAAAGCAGTATAGAGACACATCAAAAATAAAAAGTGAATCTTTCTTTTAACCCAGTGATCCCATTTCTGGAAATATATCTGAAGAAACCCCAATTCAAAAAAGCATAACCATCCCACATTTATTGTAGCATTATTTACAGTCATGAAGATATGGAAGCCACCCAAGTGTCCATCAATAAATGTGTGGATAAAACCACAATGGGATATTTACAGAATGCGATATTACTTGGCCTTTAAAAAAAGAAAATATAACACTTTGTTACAGCATGGATGGACCTGGAGAACATTATGCTCAGTGAAGTAAGCCAGTCAAAAAAAGACAAATACCATATAATTGTACTCATGTAGAATCTAATGAATAAATTGAACTAACAAATGAAATAGAGACAGACTCATAGACAGAGAGTAGGATGACAGCATTTGGGGTTTTGGCGTGGTGGAGGGATCAAGCAAAAAAGGAAAAAGGACTTACAGATATGGACAACAGTGTAGTGATTACTGGTGTGAGGTGGGTATAAGGGAGCTAAATGGTGATGGTGAAACTGTAGTGAGAAAAAGAAAAGAATCTAACTGCAATAACCACCTTACAAGAAGTATGGAAAATTAAATGACATGGTAATTGCATCATAGAGAGCCAATAAAAATTTTTAATTGTGGAAATTACTACTCCTCTAAAGGAGGAAAGAGGAAGGACATCTCTAAAATCAGAGAAGGAAAACTCTGACTCCAAAAAAAAAAACCTCCGCTGCCTTGCGGCATACCTCTTTAGGGGAAAGGCTAAGGGAGTAAACCCCGACAGAAAATCCGGAGCCGGAGTCCCTAAGGCGGTTTGACGTTGTAGTCAACACCGGCAACTCCTGCGGCGCACCTGAAGCCAAGCTGTATTGACTTCGTCTTTCCCTTGGACCCTTCAGCTGCGAAGAGAGGGGGGGTCTGCTGCATGGGCAACAGCAGACCCTCCATATCACCCTGCCCAGGCTCTGTAGCTTCAGTTTCACTAGAGAGGACACTCCAGCGTCATCGCAAGATGTCGACTCAACACGGGAGGAGACAGATACCGGTTATAAGCTCATCCGATTGGCGAAGGAAACGAGCGCCAGAGGTCTCCTCTGACGGCGGGAGAGGTCATCGCACCTCACTGGACAGCTACCGCCCGCCTCAAGCTGGGCAGCCCCAGCCAATTAGGTGCCGTCTCGCCATGGCTCGCCTGCCCCACTGGGTGCGTGGGGATCAGAGAGGCGCCTCTCGAAAAGTGGGCCACAAAACACCCGCACCAGTTAATTCCAAGCAAACAACAAGAAAGAAGCCTCCAGCTCTTCGCCTCGCTAGCTGGAACATCAGGACCATGTGCCCCGGACTTACTGCAGACCTTCCGTGGATCAATGGTGCCAGGAAAACCGCTGTCATCGATAGGGAACTGGCACGACTAAACATCGACATTGCGGCTCTACAGGAAACCCGGTTGGCCGACAACGGAACTATCAGAGAAACCAACTACACCTTCTACTGGCAAGGGAAGTCTCCGGACCAACCAAGACAGCACGGTGTTGGGTTCGCTGTGAAGAACACGCTTGTTAACTCCATAGAGCCACCCACAGGAGGCACAGAGAGATTACTTACCCTCCGATTGTCAACAACTTTCGGCCCAGTCAGCATTCTTAGCGCGTACGCCCCAACCCTCTGCGCCACCATCGAAGAGAAAGAACAGTTCTACCATGCACTGGATGAAGCGTTATCCAAGATCCCCAGAAGTAACGCTCTCTATCTCCTTGGAGACTTCAACGCAAGAGTAGGAGCCGACCACATGGCCTGGCCCACCTGCCTCGGAAACTTTGGGAGAGGAAAGATCAATGAGAATGGTCAGCGACTGCTTGAGCTTTCGTGTCACCACGGCCTGTGCGTGACAAACACATTCTTCAAGTGCAAAGAGATACACCAGGTGTCATGGAGGCACCCCCGCTCCCGCCATTGGCACCAGCTTGACCTCGTCATCACCAGAAGAACGGATATTGGCAGCACCCTCCTCACCCACAGCTACCACAGTGCAGACTGCGACACGGACCATGCTCTCGTGGTAAGCAAGGTGCGCATAATGCCGAAGAGGTTGCACCACTCCAAGATGAAGGGTCGCCCATGCATCAACACCAGTTGTGCCAGCAACCCAGTTAAGACCCAGCAATTCATCAACAAGATGGAAGATGCACTCGGCGAGGGAGTGGCGGCAGATGACATTATCGAATCTAATTGGCTACGTCTCCGCGACGCCATATACAACTCCGCCATTATTGCTTACGGGAAGAAAGAGCGGAAGAACGCTGACTGGTACGAGGCTCACTGGGAAGAAATGGAACCCGTGATCGAGGCTAAGAGGAAGGCCCCACTGGCTTACAAGGCCACGCCCACTCCCAGTACACTTCAAGCTCTACGGGCTGCCAGGAACAAAGTCCAGAAGACCGCCCGCCACTGTGCCAACACCTATTGGCTAAACCTGTGCAGAAGCATTCAGGAAGCCGCCGATATAGGCAACGCACGAGGAATGTATGAGGGTATCAAGAAGGCAACAGGCCCAATCCCCTCCAAGATCGCCCCCCTTAAGTCCAAGACAGGTGAGGTCATCACTGACCAGGAACAGCAAATGCGGCGGTGGACCGAGCACTACCTCGAGCTGTACGCAACGAAGAACACCGTAACAGACACTGCTCTTAACGCCATCCCAGACCTACCAGTCATGGAGGAGCTAGACACCCCACCTACTGCGGCAGAGCTCAGCAAAGCCATCGACCGCCTCGCTTGCGGGAAAGCACCAGGAAGCGACGGAATCCCTCCAGAAATCCTAAAGAGCGGGAAACCAGTCTTGCTACAGCCGCTCCACCATCTACTCTGTCTCTGCTGGAAGGAGGGTTACATCCCCCAGGATATGAGAGACACCAACATTATCACCATGTACAAGAACAAAGGAGACCGCAGCGACTGCAACAACTACCGGGGCTTCTCTCTCCTCAGCGTCGTCGGCAAAGTATTCGCCCGGGTCGCTCTTGCCCGCCTGCAGACCCTTGCTTCCCGCGTCTACCCAGAGTCCCAGTGTGGCTTCAGAGCTGGCCGATCAACAGTGGACATGATCTTCTCCCTACGCCAGCTGCAGGAGAAGTGTCACGAGCAGCATAAACCACTCTACCTCGCCTTTATCGACCTTACGAAGGCGTTCGATCTGGTCAGTCGAAGCGGTCTCTTCAGCTTGCTACGGAAGATTGGCTGTCCACCACATCTGCTTGCTGTGGTCATGTCCTTTCACGACAACATGCACAGCACGGTGTCCTACAATGGCGCAACCTCTGAGGCCTTCCCAGTCAGCAGCGGAGTAAAGCAGGGCTGCGTCCTCGCGTCTACGCTGTTCGGAATCTTCTTCTCCATGCTCCTCCAATACGCCTTTAAGGACTGCAGCGAGGGTGTCTTCATTCACACCAGATCCGATGGCAAGCTCTACAACCTGGCCCGTCTACGAGCCAAGACCAAAGTCAAAGAAGTGCTCATCCGTGAGATGCTCTTCGCCGACGACGCCGCCTTGACATCACACTCCGAAGAGGGACTCCAGCAGCTAGTCACTTGCCTTTCCCACGCATGCAAGGAGTTCGGACTAGCCATCAGCCTGACGAAGACGAATGTTATGGCTCAAGGCACGGGGACTCCCCCATGCATCACCATCGACGGATACACCCTGGAGGTTGTCAACGACTTCACTTACCTCAGGTCCACCATCTCGAGCTCTCTGTCAGTCGACTTGGAGGTCAACCGGAGAATCGCCAGGGCAGCCACAGTTATGGCCAGACTGAACCGGCGAGCGTGGAACAATTCCAGCCTCACTGAGAAAACCAGACTGCGCATCTACCAAGCCTGCGTACTCAGCACTCTCCTCTATGGCAGCGAGACGTGGACCACTTACGCAAGGCACGAAAGGAAACTCAACAGCTTCCTCATGAGGTGCCTACGACGCGTCCTGCATGTCGCCTGGCAGGATAAGGTCCCCAACACCGAGGTGCTGAAGCGAGCCAATATGAGCAGTTTGTATGCAGTTCTTAGCGAGAGACGCCTCAGGTGGCTCGGCCATGTCAAAAGAATGGATGCAGGCCGTATCCCCAAAGACCTCCTCTACGGCGAGCTAGCAGAAGGCAAGAGGATGACAGGGCGCCCAAAACTGCGGTTCAAAGACATCTGCAAAAAGGACATGACACAATGCTCCATCAATCTCAACACATGGGAAGTTCAAGCAGATGACCGCCTAGCCTGGAGGCTCGCGGTCAGGCAAGGTACGTCACGTGCAGAGGCTGCGCGCAACGAGGAGGCGGTCCAGAAAAGATCGAGGCGGAAGCAGCGTCAACAGCAGCAACAACAGCCATCTGCCTTCACCTGTAACAAGTGTGCCAGGGATTGTCACTCCCGAATCGGACTGCACAGCCATTCTCGGCGGTGCAGATAGTCTCTCAAGAAGCTACGCCATCGTCTTTCTAGACGGACGGCTGCCGACGAAATGATTAACATTTTTTGTACAAATTAAATTGCTAAGGGCCCTGCCTGAGTAGCTCAGTTGTTAGGGCATTGTCTCAATACAACAAGGTTGCAGGTTTGATAGTTGGCCACAGGACATACATAAAGCAACCAATGAATGCCTAAATAAGTGAAACAACAAATTCATGTTTCTCTGTCTCTCTTTCTCAAATCAATTAATCAATCAATAAGATTGCTAACGGAAAATAATAGATGAAAGTGAAAATTTAAATGAAAGACTTAAAGACACCCTTTCATCAATCATAATATTGAAACACATGTAATTTGATATTTTCAATAATATTTATATAACAATTTAAACATTTATAACAATAAATATGATAGTGGTGAGTTATTTTTAATTTCCTGATTTATTATGTTATTGTGCTTATAAAAATTTATTATATATTATTAAAGCAATGATAAATTCATATATATCAATAATTATTTTAAACAGAAATGACTTATAAGCAAAACACATAGGGTATTGGAATAAATAAGAGAACAAGACCCCTACACATGCTGTCTACAAAAGACCCACCTCAGAAAGGGATAGAAAGTAAAGGGATAGAAAAAGTATTCAATGCAATGACACACAATACCAGATGGGGTTAATTGATATATTCAGAACATTTTATTCCAAAGTAGCAGAATATACATTCTTTTCAAGTGCACATAGAAAATTTTCTAAGATGGACCACATGTTAGCACACATAACAATTCTTGATAAATTTAAAAAGTTTAAAATCATGCCATGATTGGTGTTGTTCAGTGGATTGGGCATTGTTACATAAGGCGAACGTTTGCTGGTTCAATTCCCAATCAGGCACATGCCTGGGTGCCTGCCAGATCCTTTGTAGATATACAAGGAGCAACCTATTGATTTCTCTCATACATTGATGTTTCTCTCCCTCTCTTTCTTTCTCACTTCCCCTCTTTAAAAATAAATATATAAAAATGTTTAAATATTAAAAAATTAAAATTAAAAGATTTAAATGATATCAAGTATCTTCTTTTAACATAATGGTTTAAATCTAGACATCAATAACAAACAAACAAAAAAAAGAACTGAAAAAGACACAAAGATATGGAGGCTAGATACCATGCAACTTAACAATGAATAGGTTAAAAATAAGATCAAGGAAGAAATCAAAAGACACCCTGAAACAAATGAAAATGAAAACACAACAACCCCAAACCTATGGAGGACAGCAAAAGCAGTACTAAGAGGGAAATTCATAGCATTACATGCCTACCTCAAGAAACAAGAAAAATCTCAATTAAACTGTCTAACTTTATACTTAAAAAACTAGAAAAAAAGCAACAAACAAAATCCAAAGCTAGTAGAAGAATAAAAATAATAAAGGTCAGAACAGGAATAAAAAGAGTCCAAAGCACCATACAAAAGATCAATGAAACCAAGAGCTGGTTCTTTAAAAAGGTAAACAAGACTGAGAAACTTTTAGGGGCCACCCAGGTTTACAGCTTAAATACTGCTTCACTATGAGGAGGAAAGGGAGTCCTATAGGGAAGTAGTTGTCCTCTCTAGAGAGAAAAAGGACCTCTTAGCCCCTGGTGATTCTTGGAAAAAGGCTCACACATCTGCAGTCACTCTCAACCCAAAACTAATAAAGATTGGTAACTGATTTAGAGGAGAGGTCCTTTGTTGCTAAGGGGAACATGCATGAATGGCTGCCAATTTTGTCATGGCTACCAATTGTCACACGGATGCCAACTGTGACACAGCTGCCAATTGTTCAGCTTCTGCTCAGCACATGGTGTCAGAACCCTACTTGACTGGGTGACTCACTGTGCCCCATTTGCCTGAATTTCTTGTTGTGCCTTAGACCTCTGCCTGTCATGTTCAGGCTGCATCTCTGGGCCCCACAGTCCTTTTTCATGTGGCAGCTGTTGTGGCTGCTGTTCAAAGCAGCTCAGCCTTGGAGTTGGCCCTGGATTCTGTTCTGCTTACCTCCATTTCCCCAGGGCCCCCCAAGCCCTGGACTTTGGATCAGCAAAATCCCCTACTTGATTCTTCATATATCTCTGAACAATTTGAACCTTCGTCATTCCAATAGGAAGCCTCAGCTCTGCCTACAGAATCCCCTGAGAAAATTAAACCTTCTCTAACCACTCAGGAGGCTCCAGCTCATCAACCAGAATCCCCTGAGGTGGGAGAATCTTCTTCAACTCTGGAGGAGGCCTCAGCTAAGTGTGCAGCGACCCCTGAGTTGTTGAAATCTTTGTTAGTTTATTATTGAGTTTTATATCAGCATCTAGCCGCCCTGAAAATGTTGAATCTTGACTGTAACAGAAGAGCTCAGCTCTGCATAATGTCCTCTTGCCAGAGGAGAACTTCTTTCAGTTCAGCAGAAGCGTCCAGCTCAGCCTCCAAAATCCTCTACTGATGTTGCAGCTCAAGTTTCAATATATAATGAAGTGACAGTCTCACCTGTAGGTTCAGGTGAAGCTCAGCACCCAATGTTGCCTAATATAAATGTTAAAAATGTGGATATTAGGGTTTTGATTACATCAGAGCACCCTAAGGAGATTAAACCATCTGCAACTGAGGAGGTCTCAGCTCATCCTGCAAAATCCACTAGAGTGGTCAAACCTCCAACACAGCAGGAGGTCCCTTCTAAGAATATAGAATCAACCTACTTTGAAGACTGATACTAAAGCTCTGCAGAAGACTACAGCTTTTCCAAAACACCCAGAGGTGACACTTCCATATCTAGAGTCTGTTCAGGCTCTGCAGCCAATCATGTCTGAAGTCACATTTCAATATTTGGACCTGGAGCTCACTGTAACTACAGAATCTACTGTGAAGGTAAGTATCCTATAGCCTGCAATAGACTAAAGCTCCTCCAAAGCATTCTGAAGTGACACTTTCACATCCAGAGCCTATTCAGGCCTAGTAATCAACCTTGACTGAAGTCACAGTTCAACCTTTGAATCTAGAAGTTATCAGAACTCAGCAACAAGAGTCATCTGAGACAGGTTCTTCAACAACTGAGCAGAATGCCACCATGAACATATGTGAGCTCTTTCCCTGCAATAATGAGATGTTGTCATGTATTGATCTCAGCCCAAAGCACAAGTTCCACAGAGTACCACTGCTGGAGCCCAACACCTACAATGGTACCTTCATCATCTTAAATTTCCAAGGAAATTTTATTTCTTACATTCATAAAGATATATGGAAGTCATAAAATTGGGCTGAAAAACTAATCCTCAGTGAAAATTATTTGGGATAATTACATAAGGATTCATTTGAAGACCTGCTAATCCTCCAGTATTTAAATCTTCATAGCAATTGAATTGTAAAATTGAGCTTTTGGACATTTCAAGCCTGGCATCACAATTGTTGAAGATTCATATCTTTTTAAACTGTCAGCATTAAAATATTTAGACATGGGAACAACACAACTGTCAAGTTACAACAATTGAGAGAATCCTTATGATGACCTTTGAACTGGGTAAACAGATCCCACCTTGCTCTTTGGCTTGCTGCCTCTGCCAGTTTAAAAATAATATTGAGGCTGTCAGCAAGACAGTCAAATGGTATTGTGACACTGAATGTCTGACAAACATGTGTTGTGATAAAGAACTATATTTAGAAAATCGGAAGCTTTTTTCATAAAAATATTGCAAGACCAGGAGAAGAACATCAACACTGAACTAATTATTGAGACAGAGAAGGCATCCTCAAGCCAAAAGGGTGACAGCTTCTCAGCCTTCATGAAGCTCCTGGTGAAGCTTCTCATTGAAAGTCAAGAAGTAAAGATTTCAAAGCCAGAGTAGGGTACGAATCAATGGAAAAATGGGAGGAGAGAAGTTCAGGGTGAACATGAAGAGTGAGAGTTACATGAGCACACAAAAGAAGTGCTAAGATATGGATATAAGAACAAATTCATTGTGGCAGTACCTCTGATTGTAGTGCAATGATTTTTATTGTAATTCTATGTTTCATTGTGATTTGCCATAGAACAGCATCAAATAAAAAAGGTAAAGAAGGAAGCTTAAGAGGCTTTTTCTCAATTCTCCAGCATAAGATGTTCACTGGAACACAAGATGGGAGAGGGTGGTTTCTAAAGGAGCCTTAGGGATATGTATAGATCTCTCAATACCATACCCAAGAAAAAATGTGGCACAGAAGATACAAGACACGGATTTGTCTGATAAGGATGAGTATTCTGGTAAAATGGAGAAGGGTGAAGCCTCCACCACAACAGCCAGGATTGTACATCAGACTCGACTGCTGAAGAAGCAGGTGAAAAAAGTGAAACATGACACCATCACTCAGGCTATTTGCAAATTGTGTTTGGAAATGTTGACTAAGCGTTGATGAAAAAAGACATATGTTCTCATTAAAAAAAGAGATAAAACCCAAATAAATTTAAAAAATAAGACACGTCACATCTGACATTATAGATATACAAAGGATTGTAAGAAAATATTATGATCAACTATATGCCAACAAATTGGACAACCTGGAGCAATGAATAAATTCCCAGAAACATACAATCATCCAAAAACTAAATAAAAAAGAATTAGAAAATCTGAATAGACTGGTTAAAATTAATGAAATTTGAACAGTAACAAAAAATTCCAACAAACAGAATCCTGGACCTGATGGTTTCACAGGAGAATTTCACCAAACAAGAAAAGAAGTAACATTTATCCTATTTACACTGTTCCAAAAAAACTCAAGAGGAGGGAACACTCCCAAGCTTTTTATGAGGCCAAGCTTATTCTTATTCTAAAGCCATATGAAGGCACTACAAATAAAAAAAATTATAGGTCACTATCTCTGATGAACATAAATGCTAAAATCCTCAACAAAATGTCAGCAGGGAAAATCCATCAATACATTGAAAAGATCATAAACCATGATCAAGTGCGATTTATTTTGGTGATGTATGTTTGGTATAATATTTGAAAATCAGTAAATGTGAAACACTACAGAAAAATGAAAGATAAAAACCACATGATTGCATTAATAGACACAGAAAAAGCATTTGATAAAATCCAGCACCAAATTTATAATAAACTCTCAGCAAAGTGGGAATAGAGGGAACATACTTCAACATAATAAAGATCACATACAACAAACCCACAGCCAACATCATACTCCATGGGGAAAAAAACCTAAAAACATTTCTCTAAATATGGAAAACAAGACAGGAGTGTTTGCTTTCATCACTCTTATAAAACATAGTACTAGAAGTCCTAGCCAAAGCAATCATACAAGAAGAAATAACAAAAGGCATCTAAATTATAAAGGAAGAAGTAAAACTGTCATTATTTGCAGATGGCAAGATGCTGTATATAGAGGACCTTAATGATTCCATCATAAAGCTACTAGAATTTACAAATAAATTTAGCAAATTAGCATGATACAAAGTAAATATCCAGAAATTATATACATTTCTATACACCAATAATGAACTATCAGAAAGGCAACCTAAGAAAATAATCCCATTCACAATTGCATCAAAAATGTAGAAATAAACTTAGCTAAGATGTAAAAGAACTGTTGTAGAAATATAAGATGCAGAAAAAAGAAATGGAAGAACATACAAAGTGAAAGCATACACAGTGTTCATGGATAGGGAGAATTAACATCATCAAGATGTTTATACAATCCAAAGCAATCTATAGATTCAATGCAATTTCTACCAAGATAACAATGGTATATTTTACATAATTAGAGAAAATATTCCAAAAATTTTCATGGAACCACAAAAGACCCCAAATAGTAACAACAATCTTGAGAAAAAAGAACAAAATTACAAGAATCACACTAT
Organism: Furipterus horrens; assembly: GCF_987537825.1. Lineage (NCBI taxonomy): Eukaryota > Metazoa > Chordata > Mammalia > Chiroptera > Furipteridae > Furipterus > Furipterus horrens. The sequence goes on along the minus strand of NW_028327176.1, from coordinate 79,264,333 downwards.
CATATAAAACTAGTCTATAGGACCATATTAATTAAAAAAAATGATACAAGGTATAAAAACAAAAATACAGATCAATAAAACAGAATAGAGCCTAGAAATGCAGCCATTCCTTTATGATCAATTAATATTTGATATACAATAGAGTAAAGAAAGTCTACCAAGTAAATAATGTTGAAAAAATTAGACAAATAAATAAAAAAAAGAAAGAAACTTGACCACCTTCTTACACCATGCACAAGAATAAACTCAAAATGGATTAAAGACTTAAATGTTAGACCCAAAAACATAAAAAAATATTAGAAGGAAACATAGCCTTAAAATCTCAGATATTTCTCATAGGAATATTTTCTGTGATATATCTCCTCAGACAAAGGAAACAAAAATATATATAAACAAATATTACATGTAAGTAAATAGTTTTTGCATAACCAATGAACCATCAAAAAAGTGAAAAGACAACCCACTGAATGGGAAAACATATTCACTTATAAAACATCTGTTAAGGAATTACTATCCACAATTAATAAAAAATGTATACAACTCAACACCAAAACAAACAATGTAATTAAAAATGACCACGGATCTGAATAGATACTTCTCCAATGAGGACATACAGATGGCCAATAGACTTATGAAAAGATGTTCAACATTGATAATCATCAGAGAAATGCTCAATTAAATCACAATGAGATATCACCTCACACCTGTCAAAATGGCCATTATCAATACATCAACAAGCAGCATATGCTGGCAAGAATGTGGAGAAAAAGGAACCCTCATTCACTGTTGGTGAGAATGCAGACTGATGTGCCCACTTTTAGAAGCAGTATGGAGTTACCTAAAAAAATTAAATATGAAACTGCCTTATGATCCAGTGACTTCACTTCTAGGAATATATTTGAAGAAAGCTGAATGAAAATTCAAAAAATTAAATGCATCCCTATGTTCATTGCAGCATTATTTACAGTAGCCAAATTTAGAAACAGCCCAAGTGTCCATCAGTAGATGCATGAGTAAAAAAAAAGCAGTGATACATTTTTACACAATGAAATAGTACTCAGCTGTAAAAAGGATATTCTTACCTTTTTTGCAACGGCATGAGTGGATGTGAAGAATACTGTGCTAAGTGAAATAAGCCAGTTAGAAAAAGGCAAATACCATATGATTTCATTTTTTTGTGGAATCTAATGAACAAAATATATACAATTAATGTAAAAATAGACTCATAGAAACAAAAAACAAACTGACAGCTGTCAGAAGAGATGAGTGTTTGGGTTGCTGGGTGAAAAATATGAAGGGATTGAGAAAAAAAATTATTCATAGTCACAGACAACAGTTTCATAATTATCAGAGGGAAAGGGGGCTGGAGGGAGGTAGAAGATGGTAAAGGGAGAACAAATGGTGATGAAAGAAACTTGACTTTGGATGTTGAACACTCAATGCAGTATACAGATGATGTATTATAGACCATCTGAAACCTCTATAATTTTATTAACCAACATTACTCTAATAACCTCAATAAAAATTAAAACTAATGAATTTTAATTAAAAATATGCAAAATACTATTTTATTAAAATGTGCATGAAATTGTTTTTGAAATCATATGAAAAGGAAAGAGTGAAAAGAGTTATGATAGAAACCAGGATGACAATTTTAATTGTTAAAATTAACTGCTGTGTAAAAAAAAAAATTAATTGCTGTGTGATGAAAATATAAAGATTCATTTATGTTGTCTCATTTATTATTGTACACATTTAAATTTTGGGGATAAAGAAGTTCATAAACAACAACACAGGCTATAGGTTTGAGGAAAACACAAAGTGTACAGGTTGTATGATGCTATTTATATGAAGTTTAAAAACAATCTAAACAAAATATTAATAATAGGAGATATTATTGGAAACAGACATTTGAAAGGTACATGAGGGGGCTTCTGGAGAGTTGACAGTGTTCTTTTTCCTCATGTGAATGGCCCTTTCATTTCATGAAAATTCACTGAGCTCTGCATTTATGAGCTGTGATTGTTTCTGCATTAATCTAACAGAAAGCTAAGCTTAATTTTTAAAGAATCCAGTGCTTATATTAAGAACTCAATGTTCCAAGCATAATATAGAAAGATAGGACCTTTAATTGTTCACATTTGTAAGAAATCACAATCATACACATCCAGAAAAATGGAAATAAAATAAAAAGAACAGTGTGCACCAAGTTTTCCAGAGAAGTTGATTTTTTTTGCAATGAATTAAGTTTAATAATAGGATGAGATGAATAATAATATAACTGAGATCATACAATTTAATTAGCTGTGAATCCTTAGCTTCTAATAGTCATAGACTGTCTTAACCTATATTACCATTTTAGTTAATAATACACATTTCTCAAAAGAGTAAGGAACAATAACAAAAACAGATTACCTGAGCTCTCTGAACTTATGAAGGGACACCTGGATATATCACATATGGAAAGAAAAATTTACTGTGCTATTAACTTGAAGTCCTAGTACTTTCTGCAGTTAGATCAATCTTCATATGGCTCTGAATTATCTTTGACATGTTTGTTCCCCCCTCGCACCTTAGACTTTTATGAGAGTAAGTGTTGAATTTCCAAAGCAGGCTCTTCTTGTCAGCAATCGGAAGAATATGCGAGGCAAGGTTGGAATCTCTGACATCCATTTATTGCAGATATTATAGCATTCATGCATGTACTCTGCCATAGGTATGTACTGAACCACCGGCTGGTTGCCAACCTCGCTCCTGCCACTTGCCATGCAACCCTCCCATTGCTCGCTGCTGCTGTGCTCCTGTGGGGGTTCCTGCCCCTTATATGTTATGCATAGACAAAGCTGGCTACTAGCCAAAATATGACATCAATGCTTATATAGTTGTGCATGTGAATCTAATTATTATCTCCAAGCAGCCCGTGCCTGGGCATCCAGGGTGATGGAGCCTGACAGACTCTATTGTCCTCACAGCAAGGATTTTGTGGTATTCTTCAGTGGTATAGTAGAAAAATATATGAGCTTGGTCACAGTTCCACACATTTTATTACTGTGAACATGGGCAAGTTACCTGAGCTCTCTAAACCTTAGTTTCATAACATATAAATTTAATTTAATTGCATTTTCCTTGTAGGGTAATTATGAGTTTTAATTATTGTGTGTGGAGTCCAGTGCAAAGTATGGCACATAGCTGGTATTTAATTAACAGAGTCATAGTCCCATTGGTTTCAGGGGGCATGCGTCAGGTCACTTCATGCTTACCATGTACCTGGCACACATAGCTGTTTGTTGAATACACATGTGAACTATTGGAACAAGTGAACTTTAACTTACTATGGCATAATTGGCTTTAGCCTTTGGTTGAAGATTTTCCATGTAGAAGAAATGATTCTATTATTGTACATTTGTTTACCCCAACATCAAATAGCAATTTTTCTGAATTATCTTATATTTTTTTTCTGGAAGTCTTTTTCTATTCATAAAATAAATGATTGCCAATGAATGGGAGTTGTTAGCAAATGCCTGCTGTATCCCAGACTATATGTCTAAAATATATCAAACTGTTAGCACAAATTTCAAACTTTATATAATGGCGTATAATTATCCACTCTGTTCAACAAAAGCTTGGTTAGTCCTTAGATAGTCAAAAGGAGATTTTCCAGTCAAATTTTGTATGCACTATTAGTGCAACAATGAGGTCTTTGCACTAGAGGTAAGGTGGAGTGGGAAGGGTGATTTTGACAACTATGTGACACCAAAAGTTTCTCCAGAAAACAGAATTTCCCATCTACCTCACTTTAATTTTTTTCTTATAGATCAAATCTCATAGACAAAGCAAACAAAAGTATAATCTATACCTCCCTGCTAGGCATGCTCATTACAAACACAATAAAAAGATGAGCTGAGGCAACTGACTAAACCAGTCATTTGTAACAATAAGGGATCTGTGGTGTCATTTTGAGATTTAACTTAACTTGAAATGTTAATTTCTATGTACTAAAGTAAAACTAGATTTGTCCAGGGACCACCTTTCAGGAGTTGGCATTTTTAAGTGAAAATATATTATGATACTAGCATCTTTCTCACTCTTCTCACAAATTACTTATTCAGACAGTGTGAATTGGATTTGCAATGTTATGTCTTACACAGTACAAAAAAGAGAATACCTGGTGGACTTTATTTATTAATTATATAACACATGATGTAAGATCTCATAAACTGTTTTATGACTGACGTTTCTAGTATTGTTCAGCTTTATGAATATTGTGTGTTTTCTTTGTGCATTTAGAAAGCTCTAAAAAACTAACATTTCTAGAATATTCCTAGATATCCAGATTGTCCAGTAGACAGTTTTTAGATATGACTTGGGAAATCAATGAAGTTAGAGGCCTTTTGATCATGACCCTCCAAATTAAGTTTGAATCACTTCCTAGAGGCAAATATGATCCATTGAAGTACTGTAAATATAGGTTAATTTTAAATGACAGGAATAAAGTAAGTTTTCTTCATCTCTTCCCCACCCCCTGTAATGTTGGGTTAATGTGATATTAATATTGTGGATTGATGATTATAAAAGTCTCAAAATGCATTTTAAGTATATTTTATTGATTATATTGTTACAATAGTTCCAATTTTCCCCCTTTGCTCCCCTCCACTCCACACCCTCCTTCTCCCAGCAACCCCCCCCCAAAGCCATGCCCATGGTTCATACATACAAGCTCTCCCACTTTACCCTTTCATATATTCTTCTTCTTTGTCTTTTAATAAATAAATGATTAATTATTTTAATAATAAAAAAATAACAATCCCTCCCTCTCAGATATTAAGACCCTTTGTAATCTTGTAAAGGACAATGGGCGAAGGTCTCAAGCTCCTCTAGCTGCTTCAAGCTGGACATTGTCATCGTCCTACCTACCCTTGGGTCCAGAAAACCCTAATAATAGTGGGGGTGTGGAGGGGAGGGTGGCCTTCCCACATGGGGGAGGATCGTGCAGACTCCAGGTCAGTTGGCTGTCTCCGGTCAACGGCGTGCTTGGTTTAACAGGCTGGCATCCTTGTTGTATTCTGGGAGCAACAGATTTGGCAAAATGCATTTTAAATTTACACTTTTCTGCTTTTCTTAATTATCTTCCCACATTTTTTCTTGTTAAATTGATACCCTAATATGGTAATAGAAAATGTAGCGAACTCCTGCTAGACATAAATCAACTTTCTTCTTCTTTTTGCACAATGAGCTTTCATTTATCTCTGGTATGCAACATTTAAAGATTGATGTGTTATAACTGCACTTTTAAGGACAAATTTTCATGTGAATACAAGCAGTAACATCTAGACAAAGAATATCATTAATCTGAATCTAAACTTTATATTATCCATTTAGAGTTTTACTTTACTATGTTTGTCTTTTCTCTTTTCCTTCCTCAAGTTCATTTTCTGCCATTTCCAAGGGCGTTTTAAATTTACCCATGGTCTTCTGTTGTTGCCTGTTATATGAAGGCCTAAATGATTATTTTTCAGTACAGACATAAAAGTTAGATGAACCTTGACATACCACTCAGGGTATAATTTATATCACCAGGATTTATCTACTTTAGAAACTAAACAGTTAACCTAATCATCTCATTTTATTGCTAATTTGGAAAAGCTTTTCACTCCCTAAGTACATTCTCACTTTTCTAAATTCACTGCCTATAACCTGAGCCTTTTATCCATTACACTATTACCAACAACTAATCCCTCTCACTTATTGATAATTGGACAAAACTGAACAACATGCCAACTCCTGAAAACAGCATGCCCCTGAGGGTTCTATTCAGCTCTCCCAAAAAAAGCCACATTGGTTTCCAAGTTTGGTTCTTTTGTGGCAAATCTATGGGAAACAAGTAAGAGATTTTCTCACTGCATGGGAATGTTGCCAATTCTAACCTGCTTATTGCACATTCTTTCTAAGGATAACATTCATAGTTTTATAGTTTACAGATTTTTCTTTTCTTATAATTCCACGAATAGTCTTCAGCTCCTGTTTATTGAAATAATTATTTTTGTATGTATATTTAAAACATAGTTGCATAATATGCATTCTTTTCAGAACTGTGTTTATTTTGTCAATCCAATGTAAATTCAAAAGAGATACCCCAGTGTCCGGGTTAATGCAGATTTATAACAGGATTAAGCCATGGGAACTTCTATCTGCTTAATTAGTTCTTGAAATTATAGAAGCCTATGATTTAATGTCATGGAGAAATCAATGCACCACTTTCTTAAGATAATGTATTAAATTTTCAAACTGCATTATAACATCTATGCAGGTTTGGGTTGTATTTTTTATCTTTAATCTTAATAAACATATTTAACAGCATCTGGGTGCATGAAACAGGCCTTTGGGGCATATGTTAAGAAGCAAGGACAAAGACTTTGGCAACGGATTTATTAAAGAATGAAATTAAATGCTTACAACAGGGTAGCATTCAGAGATGCTCACAAAGAAGGTACAATGCAGTTCACATATTCAGGGCTTGAATCCATGCCCTTCCCAATTGAGTGGGGCATGATATGTGCCTTTCAGCACTTCCTCACAGCCGTAGAGAAAGGAGGGCCCTAGAAGAAACACACATGCCTCTTTGCTGTGGTTCTCCCTCACATCCTCCTTTCAATTCTTCATCCTAAAATGACCATATTTTCTGACAGTGGTTACTTCACATGTTGATTCCCTAGAAGTCTGATATTAAGACAGAGAGGGAAAGCCACTCATTTTATAAAATTTGAGCACTTAGGTTTAGAAGGATTGGGAAAGTGGCTTATATATGAATTTAAATGACAATCAAAGTTAGAAAATTGACGATTTAAGAAAGATAATGACTGAAGACACAGGAACAAAAGAAATGGAATGCAAAAAACAAAACAAACAAAAAAGTGCATGACAAACACATTAGGAAAATGGTATTGAAGTTAAAATGGTGCTTCTCCATTTAAAGTATTGAAATATTTCTCCAGAATGATTTTTTTAATCTTTAAAATAAGTTAGTTGTACACAGTTTTCTTTTAGTTGACATATTAACTAACTTAACAGCACAGATAATGTATTAATTTATTAATTAGCACTCATTTACTCATCCACAAAATACCTTTTGCCCCTTGCTCTGTAACAGACACGAGGGAGTAAGATTTTCCTATGGAAATCATTTATTTTCACAAAATGTAGCAAATCCATGGCATGTTTTCATTGATGAGAGATTCTAGTAGTGAGAGAGTGAGACCTCTCTCAGGAAGGCAGTCATCCACATAGCAGGGGCTCCACCAAGAACACCAGAGCATCATTAGAGCTCTAACATTCCTCCTCTAGGCTCTTCCAGAAAAATCAAGTCTTAATGCCTACAACACCCATCATATGTAATAAATTAATTTCTCTCCAATTCTCTCATGTATTATTAATGTATCTTGGGAGACTTGAGAAAATGACCTAAAGTTAATTTTGAGTTTCATGTTTAGATGAGGAATTTTAGTTGTGAATGGACATGGGCTCCACTGTGCTCACAGCCCAACGGGGCTTTGTTACTTGATTTTAGGGATAAAAACAGCTAGACAGATAATAAGAAAAACTGTTTTAGCTTTGGTTATTTGGTTTATATACCAGAAATAATTAAACTATACTGCTTTTCTATGTGGCTACTGGCTTATTTTCTGAGCCCTTTTCTCACCAGACAGATCCATATTTCACATCTGCCTTGGTTTTCATTAGGAAGACAACCTTTATGGACTGCTCTCTGGCTTTCAGCAGGGTTCTGGCAATTGGAGGCACCAGTTGGACTAGAGTGTTGGAGGAGAGAGAGGTTGGGGGAATTTTCCTCTCACCTTAAGGTTGGCCCTGGTGTTAGGAGCAGTTTCCTGCACTTGCTCCTGCCCTCTGAGCTTCCTTATTTTCTGGCCCCTGAGGGGACATAGCAGATCAGTGACAAAAAGTCTATCCTTTCGTTCCCTGCATCTCACCTATACCTCTTAAATTCGCCTCACCTCAACTACCTATAAGGAATCCTCGTTACTTCAGAACACTGCTGATTCAAATAAATGATAGAAGAACACTAAATTCTGATATTCCATTGATTTGGGAAAAGTATGCTTTAGATAGGTTTAAGAATAGTTCTCTTCATTCTAAGGTATACCAAATCATTGTACCACTTGCCTAAAATAAAATTTAAAAAATTAATATTTATTCTTTAATTACACAAGAAACTATTTTATATATCATATTTCATGTAGCAGAGCATTTTAAAATTAACACATTTTAACTGGTGGACATGTTCTAATGTTTTGTTTCAGGTTTCATTTTCAGGGCCCTTATCCTTCTTTTATGATAGAACCCACTTATTTGCATCTCATTTAAAGAACCTTTACAGTTCACATCTATGCAACCAGAATCTCTCTTGAGGCTGCAGGATGGCATTACTCTTCTAATTTTTTAATCCTCTTAATATTATCAGCATGTTAAGGATGAATATTCACCACAAAAGAAAATAAGAAAATATTAATCATTGGTTTACAAATATTTTATTAAGTAAACATCAAGTTTGAAAAATATATTTATAATTAAAACTCTTATTAAGATTATTTTTCTTCTGTGTATTCCAGTAAATAAATGCAGTGGCTTACACAAAGATGATTTCTAAGAATGAGGAAAGATTCCTATTACTTACTTTTTTCCTGAGGATATGATTTCCAGTTTTCAGGATTATACAGCATATAAACTCTCAACATTTACATTTTTATGTCTGACTCAATTTATCTCAACAAAGTTGCATGTTTCAAGGCATAGATTAAGGTTTATATAGAATCCCAAGAAATCTGCCAATCTACTTTACATTGTCTTTGTAGTGTATATTCTTAATATCAATGTATTTAAACTTGCCTTAAATGAGCTTTAACTTGTAAAACACATTCCTTTACCAATTTTCACATAAAGCAACTATTAGTTGCTTTATTAGGCAGTCAGTTGAAATAAGCATCAAAACATAAGTAATAAGTCATGTTGTACCAAAATATAGATAATGAATCTCTTTCTTGTATTAGTCTGGCATAGACAATGTTATATGGAATCTTTGTGATTTTATTCTGAGTAGGATTTTGCCCAACTGTCAAGAAGCCTATAATCAAAACTGGGAAACAGACCCAAATACAGTTATTTTCAGTAGTTACTAAAGTATTTCATCCTGATTAAGTAAAAAAAAAAAAAAAGACAGAATCATAGAAGTAGAACAAATGTTTTATAGAAAGTGAATTCTTTCATTTTCTTAGTTACCAGTAGTAGTCAAGTAATCAAAGGTAGAGCAAAAATTTTTAGTGATCATAGAACCCTTCTATCCAAATTACTAAATTCATTTATTGGACACCAGAGTTGCCTGTTTGAAATGTCATGGCTAATTTTGTCCAAGATCAAGTTGCATTTGATAACAGAGAAAGGTATCCACAACACCTAACATGATGGGATATGGCACAGATGTGGAGTGAAGTGAGATCTACACAAACGTTCTCTCCCCCTGGCTGAAGAGTGATCATAAACCCTAGTCAGCCCTGCAACCTCAGACAAGCCAGCTTGAGAAACAGGTCCAGAAGGAAAGTGTTAAAGAAGTAATACTATTTAAGCAGCCTTGCACAACTCCTATTAAAAATGGCAGTACTATAAATGTTCCAGTATTGTCAGGAATGTTCTGTTGGATGACACTAGGCTGTGATTTGTACACACAGTGGACCAGAGTTGATGGGTGAATGAAATGATCCATAACACTCTCTGACACATTTAAAGCAGTTCAGCTGCACACAGAGAACAGTCCATCATTTGCACCCTTCTGTGAAAGCTGGCTTTACCAAGTGTTTCAATGAAATATGTGCAACTTCCCATTTAAATTAGTACCACATGAACCATGAAGAGCACCACAGGTATCTGTTGTAGTACCAGCCTAATGCAAAAGTGGCCTGTCTTGTAATGCTCTAACAGGAAAGACATACAACCATTCATCTGTAACATATTAAAACCAGAAGAAATAAATTACTCCATAGATGAAGAATTATTGCTTGTGAAGAAAATGTGCAAAGGTAGTCCTAAAAAGCAGCTTTTACTAAAAAATTATTGTAACAGCATTTGAATTCTTAATGCATATTAAACTGAGTTCTTGTAACTGTAAATCATCATTTTAAAATGGAGGAAATCTGGTTTAAAATTGAACGGAGATTTGTTTTACATCTTCACCACAATTTCAGACTTAGCATTGATAGGAGACTACTTGAGTTATGCCAAGAGTCAGAGAGATTGTAACAAAGGCAATGGCAAAGAGAGTAGGTGCTTGTTGTTTTAATGTCTATTTTATTACAGGAAATCATCTATGTGAGGTAAAGGGCAATGAATGAAGGAAGCTAGATCTCCCTCCATTATGAAAAAGTACTATTCAAATCACACCCTAAACAATGAGAATCATCTTTGCTGAAATATGTAACTTAATTGCAAAAACACAATAAGACCCCCCAAAAACAGCCCAATATATACAATATGCATTTTAAAGAAACACAAATAGTTGCAATTCACTTACACTAATTTTCCAGTAACTTTAAATGCTTATACAAAAGCATTAAAAAAAGAATCATTTGTTGGATTATCACAATAGATTAAGTGCTTTGCTAAATGTTACACACATATTATCTCTTATAATCCCCACTATAGGGTAAATGATTTTGTTGTCCTCATTTTCCAGATCAAGACATTAGACCCAGGAAAGTGAGGGAACAAGTTCAAAGTCACCCAGATGAATCCTGGAGTCAGAAGATGGCGAGTGCTCTGTGGGTTTCCAAGTGCTTCCATGAAAATGTTCTCATTTAATTCTTAAAATAAGCCTGCAATGTAAATTGAGCAATTATCATAAGTCCATTTTACAAATGAGGTTGCCCAGTTTCATAGGTATAACATGACCTGTTCAAGCTCCAAAGGAGTGAGTGACAGAGCTAAAAACAAGCTTGAGGCCTGTGCTTCACTTGCAATGTCACTGGGCCATTCCAGTCATGGAAGTTTGGACAAATACACCAAAACTTGTGTAATTTCTCACTCCATCCTTCTCCTCAATATATTTGTCCCATTTCCCTTTCAATTCGCAAAGGAGAACTATTTTAAGAGAAAAGACATAATATGGTTAAATAAATTTAAACATTTCTGTGAAAATATTTTTCTATTATACTTACTATGTGTAATGACAAACAACCATACACTAATAAATAAGAAATATTTTTTACAGCCACAAGTAAAATTGTTTCTTAGGGGGTATTGTTTTAAAACATTTCATATTTGAGATGGGCCTTCATATTAGCACTGAGTGCATTTCTGTCGGACAGAGCATATACAAATAGGTTGAATGCTGTTTCATGGAATAATTCACTGAGTAGCTTCTGTAATGACTATACATTCATGATGCAAAATTTTCCCAATAATATTACCACTTTCAAAGGTACATTGTATATTGATAAAACAATGCTAATGTTTTAATGTTTAGATTCACATCTCCTGAGTTAAAACTATATTTTGATAATAGTAAACCCATTGCCTATTTGTGCAACTACTTTATTCAAACATATCACCTGAGATGGCATTCATGGCTCTGTGCACACTGACTTCTGAAGGAAATGTAATTATAAGCAACAATTTATCAAAACTGCCACTTCTAGTTGGATGTCACCTATTACATAAAGTTCTGTCAAAAGAATGGTTCAAAAGCCATATTGCATATATGTACCACAGCTTTTTTATCCACTGGGTGATTTGGTATTAACAGAACAGTCGTGGGGCTATAAAGTACAACATAGTGGATATAGTCAATAATATTGTAATAACTATGTATGTATGGTTCCAGGTGGGTACTGGAAATATTTGGGAAACATTTTGCAAAATATATGACTGTCTAACCCCAAGCTGTACACCAGAAACTAATGCAAAGTAATATTAAACATAAAAATATATATACTTTTGGTTAAATTTTAAAAACCATGGCATTTATATGAATGAAATCTAAATAGTCAAAGTAATGGAAAAGGCATTTTTGCACTAATCATTTCCCAGCAACTGAAAAATTAAGAGTGCCATGTATTGGAGTTGGAAACCCCAAAAGCAATTCAATTTTTCATCTAGTACTTTTTATGCAATCCTCTCCAATGCAAATACTATCTAACACAAAATTTTTTAAAAATTTGATAAAACTTGGCAATTATGCCATTCCCTAATCAAATGAGATGCGTGAATGAACTTGTCCTGTGATCTACCTACAAAATGTGGGTATTTTAGTAAAGGAAAAAAAAACTGCCCCTTGCTCTTCATACTTACTAATAATTTATTTTTAAACCAAAAATTCAAAGAGAGGATCATTAATTGTAAAAATTAGGAGGAAGATAGTGGAACCCCCACTCTATGCAGGAAATCACTGGAACATACAAAAGGAAGAGCTGAGGGGAGTTTACTGAAGGAACTCCTTCCAAGGGCAGGATTAACAGAAACAAGAGATAAGAATTTATTGTGGAACTAGCAATGACAGGACCTACTATTGAAAACTTACTTAAAATGATAATCCAGGAATGATACATACAGCAACCCTCCTTTTAAACAAATTATTTAATTGAGTGAAACAGCATAGTATTTCCAGCTCATTCCAACTAATTGCTTCTTTTTTATATGTTCCTTCATCATTCTGTTTACTAGGATAGCAATTGTCAATTTGATAGGCTGTTTTAAAAGTATCCATATTTCTAGAATGTGCTTTTCTTGAAGAGATTATTTCATTCCCAGAGCTAGAACTGAACCTTGTATTGAACAGATGTCCTATTGACTTGAATATTAATATGAACTCAATAGCGTGAACACACACATGTGTATGTGGAGTGTTGGTGTGTGTGTGTATGTGTATGTGTGTGTGTGTATATAAAAGCACCACGAAGCAGGAAATTTAGCTCGCAGGCTTCCATCTCAAGGAGTGGAGTACAATTGTTAAAGTAAAACAAAGCTGATAAAAATGTAAACCCTATGTATTTTAATCTAAACCTGTAGTATACCAGTTTTACTTTGATACTCTCATCCCCTTTTTTTTTTTACTTTGGGTCTAGCACCCCATTTTCTTCCCAGCTCCAATTATCACTAGCCAGTGACGACAAAAGAATTGTCAAATGGCCTCTTAACCCTGCATTGGTTATTCATGTATCTTAGTTCCCTCCTGTTCCCTTCTCAATTACACTACCCACACCTCATTACCTTCTTGGATCTTCTCCCAGTGAGATCCACTGAGAGCCACGGGACTCCTCAGTTTTTATTCCCTAAGTATCTTTCTGTTCCTCTCCTAAACACTTTCTCTGATTAAATTTCTTAGCAACTCTGAGGGTTTACACTTCAGCTGGTTTCTCTGTCTTTGGTTTTTCATGCCCTCACTCACCCAGTACCTGCTGCTCTTATTATTCCACAAATTCCCCATCCTGGGATCTATCCTTCATGTGAAATTTTGCTTATTATGTCAAAACAAAATGTCCTATGATGCAGTATATAAAATTCTAGTTCACTCATGTCTTTACCTGCTTTCTTCTACTCCTCTACACAAACTTTCACCCTCACTTCTATTTGTATTGACTTTATTATTCTCATTAATTGAAACACTTTTTATAATGGTTATTATTTAATTATCTAGGAAGATTTTTGTTTTTGTTTTTGAGGGTTTTTTGTTTGTCTGTTTTTCAATGAAGATCATTTCTTTCATTCTGTCCAGGTTTTGTTATTTCTTCCTGCACCTCTCTGGGTCTTTACCGACAATATTCTTTGTCCTGTCAATGTCTTTTATCTATTGGAGTTCTCCAAGCAATTCTTCCTTTTCTCTGTACACATATTTCATTGACAAACAGAGCAGAGGTAGTAAAGTGCCATTTACATTGGGTCTTAAAATGATTGAATCACTTTTGTCCCTAGGAATTTTTTAAAAACAGGATGCTCAATTTGTTTTCTTTGTGACAGGGAGACAGATGTGAGAGCTGATGTTGAATTTGTGTGAGAAATTTTAGTACTCTTCTTTCTAAAACAGTTGGGATCTGAAAGAGATAACAATGGGAAAAAATTCTTAATTCATATTTTGGAAAATTCTTATAACTCCAAAGATAGGATAATTATATGCCTTCTTGTGTGTATGTAATATAACTATGTCAGATTTTGTAACAAGATCTCAACTAATGTATTTTTTAAAAATCTTCAGAGACGTTTGAAACAATGGTTTGCTTCAGCAGAGGCAGCATCAATAGTGCTGGGAAAGAGCTCTCCTGTCTTCTGTAAACTCTCCACTCTTCTGTCAATACTTGATATCCCATCTTCTGTCTTGTTTATTTTATCTGTGGTAAATTAAAAAATTTGCAATTGATAGGAAATATTTAAAAATTTATTTTAAATTAAATATTAGTTAATTCCATTTTACGAAATAACTAACTTTATATGAAATGCTTATTTGGTACTATAACTTATGTTCATAATCTCAAATCTTATATCTCTAAGTACATTTTGTAATTGACATATAAGATGAATTCCTAGCCAACATGAAAAGAAATACAAATAATTCCTTCTAACAATGATTTCAGAGGAAATTCAGTGAAGGACATGGTTAAGATAATGACATAGTCTTAACTCCCAAACCAGTGAATATTTAAAAGATTTTGCAGTTTTCATCTCAAATTGTTTAAAAATTAGTAACATTTTTTTAAAAAAGCATTGTGCTGGCATATAAAGTGATTTATACCAAAAATCCAAATAATGATTAGTTAAAATGGGATTTAGTGTAAATTCATTTAGTCTGAAGGGACTATATTTTTATAGAAAATCTCATCTCCAGTAATGGGTGGGATTATCTTAGAAGGATATTTAATACAGTGGTATGAACTTGCGCAGGCCACAAAATTTCACTAAGGAGGATCCTGTGCAGCAGTCTTTAAAAACTGAGGGTACAGGGAAATATTGCCATCATCAAAAGATTTATGCATCTGAACAAAACGTTTTCAAGTAACTAAAGAAGCATATCTATTTGCTTATATAAAATAGACAAATGTACAACAATACTATAACCTACCTTTATAATTACCATGTGGGAACATGTTGTATCAACTATGGCACACTGATAACCAGTAGAATGTTGTGAAATACTGGATCAACTGAGATGAGACAAAGTCTAAATCTCTTCTCTTTTCCAAATTGGTATTTCAAACAAAATCTTTGTGATGTTTCTCATTGCCAGAAAAAAATATGATAAACATACATGGAAAATTTGGGTGGTAAATTGTAGGCTAAAAATTATGTATGTTGAATTCCATGTCCAATTTTGGAAATACTGTCTTGAAAAGTAATTCAAGTAAAGGGAAAAATAGATTTGATTGAGAATTCATATATATAAAATATTTATAGCTCTATCTTTCAAAATATCTATGTCTAACCCTACATCTGTATCCATTTTCTATATCTATATAAATTGATATTTGAATTTTAAATATTTTATAACATCTAAGTTTTTGTGATATTTCAACTCTAATTTGGAGAAAAAAGAACTAGAAGAAGTCAAAATTCCAGAATATTTTAGGTAGATAGGAGGTTGATATGTAAGATATTCCTCCCAAATATGTTAAGTAGAAAGACTAACCAGCTCTGGATTAAGAATTTACTTAAATTGACCATACACAGAAACACACACACATGCATGCACAACACACACTCTATTTTCTAGTTAGTATCAAATCAAAATTCTTGACTTGATGGCCTGTCAAAGACACAACAGGTTACATGTTATTAATGTTTCTTTCCAAATTATCTCTGGAATTTAATTTATTAGAAGTATTATATGTATCCAGTGAGAAATAAACATTTCTGTTTTATATTGTATAATTCAAGAAATAAATAAGTACATAGGACAGAACTTATGAGCCATAATTGAAATGAAGTTAAGAGTCACTTAAACAGGGTGCTTTTCTCCTAGAATTTTTTAAAACATGGTATAAATATTCATACTCCAATTTAGTGATGAAAGATAACAAAAAACAAAGTCATGAAGAAAATCTTCTTGATTTCTTAAAATTACCTAATATGAGTAAGCACTCATCTCTGTAACACTATGGGCCACTCTAGGAATTCATGTTATATTTCTATTGCAAAATGTACTTAGAGATATAACATTTGGAATTATGAATGTAAGATATAGTACCAAATAGCATTTAATGTAAACTTAATTGTTCTATAAATAAGAATCAATTAATATTTAATTAAAATAATTATAAAATATTGCCTATGAATTTCAAAATAAACTTTTAAAATTCTGTAATTATAGTTTTAACTTTTTTTTGCCCTGGCTGGTTTAGCTCAGTGGATTGAGCGTCGGCCTGCGAGCCAAGTGTCGCTGGTTCGATCTTCCAGTCAGGGTACATCAGAGAAGGAAAACTCTGACTCCAAAAAACCTCCGCTGCCTTGCGGCATACCTCTTCAGGGGAAAGGCTAAGGGAGTAAACCCCGACAGAAAATCCGGAGCCGGAGTCCCTAAGGCGGTTTGACGTTGTAGTCAACACCGGCAACTCCTGCGGCGCACCTGAACCCAAGCTGTATCGACTCCGTCTTTCCCTTGGACCCTTCAGCTGCGAAGAGAGGGGGGGTCTGCTGCATGGGCAACAGCAGACCCTCCATATTACCCTGCCCAGGCTCTGTAGCTTCAACGTCATCACAAGATGTCGATTCAACACGGGAGGAGACAGATACCATGTCACTCCCGAGTCGGACTGCGCAGCCATTCTCGGCGGTGCAGATAGACTCTTGAGAAGCTACACCATCGTCTCTCAAGACGGACGGCTGACGACGACGACGACGAGTTTTAACTTTTTTGTTTTTTAAGTATATTTTATTGATTATGTTGTTAAAATAGTTCCAATTATTTTCCCCTTTGCTCCCCTCTGCCCAGTACACCCTTAGTTCATGTCCATGGGTTGTGTATATAAGATCTTTGGCTTCATCCTTTCCTATATTATTATTATTTTTAATTAATTAATTAGTTAATTTTTATAACAATAAAAAATGCCAATTCCCCCCTCTAAGACTTAAGAACCTTTATAATCTTATAAAGGACAATGGTCAAAGGTCTTGTGCTCCTCCAGCTGCTTCAAGCTGGACATGGTTATTGTCCTACCTACCCTTGGGTCCAGAAATTTCTAATAAGAGTGGGTATGTGGAGGGGAGGGTGGCCTTCACACAAGGGGAAGGATCTTGCAGAATCCAGATCAGTTGGCTGTCCCCAGAATATGGCATACATGGTTTTACAAGCTGGCATCCTTGTTGTATTCTGTGGGTAACAGATTTGACAACAGGGTTAAAAGGCATCATTCAATCCATAATGACTAGATGACAAAAGACAGGTATTAATTTTTTAATGTCCCACAATAGGGGAAAAAAAGGCTTCTTTGGAGGAAGGTGTGCAAGGCACGTGATACCTGTCCAAAGCCCTTTTGCCCACTATACTTAGTTTGGGCCAAGGGGAGTATTTTAGGTTTCCCCTTTCTCAGATTGCTGGGCCCTTTCTGTCCAAGCCATTAGGATAGAAAAGAGAAACCAGTTTTAAAGTGAAGCCCACAGATAATCCCATGCTTCATTAACCCAGCCACTTAGTTTACCTAAACTCTTGAGTCTCAGGAGGCAGCGCTGCAGAGAGGATTAAGTGAGGCCTATACATACAGACAATCACTCAGGTAATGAGATCATAGGGTGATGCCCTATGAAGACAGAACAGACATATTAATTTGTGCAACATAATCCACAAATCAGTCTCTAAATCTGCAAGACTGTCTTATTAGAAAGACATCCAGTTGCAAGGCGCTTGACATTCTTCTTGCCTGTAAATTAAGCATCTTTGATAATACCACAGATATAGTTTAACTTTGAAATGAAAACAAACTTTAAATGAAGATAAACTTTAAAGACAGTTAGCTGCACTAGTTTTTAGGCTACGACTGAGCATTGTGATTTTCCTTGAATCACAATTTTTCTCCTTAAGATTACCCTCCTTGTCATTAAAGGGACTGCATTAAGTCCAGTTTTAATTTATCCTGTTCATTTGTGTAAACACAACAAGAGCAGCAAATAATCACATAGAATCTTTACATCTGCTTTACTGGAAGTTACACAAGAAACATTTAGGGTGACTTTCAGTCTGCCCTTCAGGGCAAAGGAGCTGAGCCACATACCTGCCATTCAGCCTTGCCTGTAAACACCTGTCTTTTCCAAGTCCTTCAGGGTTTCCATTGTGCTTTAAGGTCCCTTCTAGCCATCTTTCAGGAAAACAACCTTAATTACTTCCATGGAAAGATTGCCATGGACCGCACAACCAACCAAAGTATCAGCCCTTTTTTCTCATGGGCTTTTATTACCTTTGAAAGTCAATCTCAGTTCCTCAGGGTCTTATGGTAACAACCAGAGCCCAAGCATGTCTCCTTTAGGCATGACATTCCAGTCAAAGTCTTAGTCAAAAAAATCGTTATTAACAACTGGTCTTATTAGTTTCATGCAAAGAACCTTATGTCATTACTTACTTCTTCAGAATGTCAAAATCTGGAGGGATCAGGTAGGAAGAAAAATAAACAGTGTGAAGGAAAATCCTTCTCCTTACAATAATCACTAAAATTGCATTTCCATACTTTATATTTTCTTTTGTTCACTTTCCTATATGTGAATGATTTTCTTTTGGGGAGGTGGTATTTGCTGGTTCATTTATTAATTCATTTAGCTTTCACTATTTTTCCACCACTAAACATTTTTGTTTGTTTGTTTTTCTATTATAGTTGTCCCATTTTTCCCCCTATTGCTTCCACACACACTGCCCACCCTTTCTCCCAGTCAGTCCCCACCCAATTGCCCATGTCCGTGGGTCATTTATACATATTCTTTGACTAAATCCTTCCCCTTCTTACCTCCTTCTTTCCCTCCCTCCTCCCCCCTTTTTACTGTTAGTCTACCCTTTGTTTACATAACTCTGGTTCAATCTTGCTCGATTGTTTGTGTTGTTCATTAGTCCCCTGTATTAGGTGATATCATAAGGTATTCTTCTTTTGTTGCCTGGCTTATTTTGCTAAGCATAATTCTCTTTAGATCCATACATGTTGTTCCAAATGGTAGAGGTTCCTTCTTTCTTTCTGCTATATAGTACTTCATTGTGTAATACTACCACAGTTTTTTGATCCACTCATCTATAGCTGGGCACTTAGCTTGTTTTCAGCACTTGGATATTATAAATTGTGCTGCTGTAAACATAGGGGTGCATAGGTTCTCTTGAATTGGTGTTTCATGATTCTTAAGATATAATCCTCTCAGTGTAATCCCTGGTTCAAAAGGCAGTTCAATTTTTAGTTTTTTGAGGAAATTCCAAACTGTTTTCCATAGTGGTTGCACCAGTCTGCATTCCTACCAGCCGTGCACTAGGGTTCTTTTATCTTTGCATCCTCACCAGCACAGG
Organism: Furipterus horrens; assembly: GCF_987537825.1. Taxonomy (NCBI): domain Eukaryota; kingdom Metazoa; phylum Chordata; class Mammalia; order Chiroptera; family Furipteridae; genus Furipterus; species Furipterus horrens. The sequence continues at coordinate 79,244,814 of NW_028327176.1, read as the reverse complement.
TTGTTTGTTGATTTGTTGATGATGGCCATTCTAACTGATGTGAGGTGGTATCACATTGTGGTTTTTATTTGCCTCTCTGATGGGTAGTGATATTGAGAATTTTTTCATATGCTTATGGACCCTCTGAATGTCCTCTTTGGAGAAGTGTCTGTTCAGGTCCTTTGCCCATTTATAATTGGGTTGCCTGTCTTCTTGCTGTTGAGTTGTATAATTTCTTTAAATATTTTGGAGATTAATTTCTTATCTGAGATATCTTTGGCAAATATACTTTCCCATATGATTGGCTCCATTTTCACCTTGCTGCTATTTTCTTTTGCTGAGCAGAAACTGCTTAGTTTGATGTAGTTCCATTTGTTTATTTTTTCCTTTATTTCCCTTGCCTTGGGAGATATATCAATGAAAATACAGCTATGTTGGATATCTGAATTTTTCCTGCCTATGTTTTCCTCTAGGACTTTTATGGTGTTATGGCTTTCATTTAAGTCTTTGATCCATCTTGAGTTTATTTTTGTGTATGGTGTAAGTTGGTGGTCTAGTTTCACTTTTTTCATGTGTCTGTCCAGTTCTCCGAACACCATTTGTTTAAGAGGCTCTATTCACTCCATTTTATGTTCCTTTCCCCTTTGTTAAATATTAGTTGACCATATAGACCTGGGTTTATTTCTGGGCTTTCTACTCTGTTCCATTGATCTATATGTGTGTTCTTATGCCAGTACCAGGCTATTTGGGTTACTGTGGCCTTGTAGTATAGTTTGGTATCAGGTATTGTGATTCCAACTATTGTGCCCTTCTTCCTCAAGGTTGTTTTTGCTATTCGGGGTCTTTATGGTTCCATAAATTTTTTTGACGTATTTGCTCTTGGTCTGTGAAATATGTCATAGGTAGTATTCATTTTCATTTTCCCCCTTTGTACTTATGTTGTTCTCTGTCTCTCTCTGTTTCTTCATCTTCTTAAAGCAGACCCTTTAGCATCTCTTGCAATGCTGGTTTGGTGGAGATGTATTTTTTAGCCTTATTTTTTCTGGGAAACTCCTTATTTTACAGTAGAGCCCTGCTGGGTAGAGTATGCTTGGGTTGTAGACCTTTGTTTTTCATTGCTTGGAATACTTTTTGCCATTCCCTTCTGGCTTGTAGTGTTTCTGTTGATAAATCTGATGATAGCTTTATTGGAGCTCCCTGGTATGTATTTAGCTTTTTCTCTCTTGCTGCTTTTAGGATTCTCTCTTTGTCTTTGAGTGTTGTCATTTTAATTATGATGTATCCTAAAGTGGGCCTGTTGGGGTTCATCTTCATTGGGACTCTCTGTGCTTCTTACATTTCTGTGACTTTTTCTCTCATCAAGTTAGGGAAGTTTTCTGTTATTAGTATTTCAAACAGATTTTCTATCCCTTGCTCTTCTTTCTCCTTCTGGTATTCCTATGAAATGGATATTATTACATTTCATGTTGTCTTGCAGCTCTCTCAAAACGTCGTCATTCTTGCTCAGCCTTTTTTCATTTTGTTGCTCTGTCTGGGAATTATTTTCTACATTGTTCTCTAGCTCACTGATCTGATCTTCTGCTTCCTCTAGCCTGCATTTAATTCCTTCTACTGTGTTTTTCAATTCAGAAATTTTATCCTTAATTTCCTCCTGGCTCTTATTGATAGCTTCTATGTCCTTTTTCATGCTGGTATAATTCTCAGTAAGTTCCTTGTAGTTTCCATGGAGTTCTCTGTAGTTTTCTTTGAGCTTGTTGAGCTCATTGAGCTTCCCTATATTTCATAATTTGAATTCCATGTCTGACAGTTTGCTTTTCTTTATTCCATTTAGCACTCTGTGAATTTTGTCTTTCCTTTTAATGGAGGGTTGTTTCTATGTCTCCCTATTTTTTTTGACTCTTCTTGTTTGTTGCTGTTTCTTAGATTGAGCTGCACTTCCTGGATCTGCCCCTGGTGGCATCAGATCGTGTACTAGTCTGGGCCTAGGCAGTCTATTGGAGACTACCATAGATGTACTTCCTTTGTCTGACTTCTTTAGTTGTTAATCCATTCAATGTGATTAGCTGTCAGGCTTAAGCACCGAGGGTGGGGCAGATTAATTCCTGCAGGTGGGACCTTTGCTTCCCCTTAGGCTGATGCCAGTTGGAGGGGAATGGTCTGCCTGCAGTATGGGGAATAAATCATCACTGGGACCTATTTGGCTGCTCCCTCAGTTCTCTTTCAAAACCACCACCCCAAATTCTCTCCAAACATCTCTAGTTATCTCTGCCCTCCCTCTGCTTGAGCCCAGGGTAAGTGGGTACCAAAATATTTTTGTACATGATCTGCTTAAGAGCTGTTTTTCTCCAGCTGTTTTTTTTCAGGCCCATAAAAAACCCTGTGGCTTTTCACTTTTCACAGCTGGATGCTATTTTACTTTCCACTCTGTTGCTGTAGGCTGTGAAGCCCAGCTGGGGGTTTAGACCCTGCCCTTCTCAGGGGGAACCCCAGGCTGCTGAGCTGTTTCTCAGTCCCTTCAGCTGCCACCTGTGGGAGCCCCACCAACCCTTTTGCATCTCCACACTTCCTACTGGTCATGTTTTGATGAAGCAGTCTTTTCTTTCTCCCTATGGTTATAAGGCTTCTCTCCAGCTAGTGTTCAGTTAGTTATTCCAGATGATTTCTCCACAATTAAGTTGTAAGTCCATATTGGTCCTGGGAGGAGGTTAGTGTAGCTTCCACTTACTCCTCCACCATTTTTTATCCATCTGTAATTATAGCTTTTAGAATTAGAAGATGTTAGCAGTTAGATTCCATATTTGAATTAGTGAAATTCATTTATTTTCCTTTGGACAATACATATTTTGGTTAGCACTGGGTGTACAGTAGTGGATAAGAGACATAAAATTGAGCTTTCACAGAACATAGATTGTAAAAGGGAATATAACTACATTTATGTAGTTAAAGATGTTGTGTGCATTTATGGTAAAGACTACCAGGAAAATCACAATGCATGTTAGAAGAGACTAACAGGGTGTTGTGGCAACGAATGCAGATTCCCTTTTTCTGGCGATTGGATGAAATATACAAGGCAAGGCTAGAATCTGGCAGCTCTTTTTTTGCAGACATTACAGCATCTATACTTGCCTTGTGCCGTTGGGCTTGCACTGGAGCACCAGTTGGCTACTGGCTATGCTCCTGCACTCGGCAGCCCTGCTCACTGCGCCCGCATCTTAATCCTTGCTGTGCATGAACACAAACACAAATGAATGAACACTCCCATGGGGGTTCCGCCTCTTTTATATTGTTTATAATCAAAGCCAGCCACATATATAACTGCAAGTGCACTGCACAAGCCTATCTAATGTTATCTCTAGAAGTCCACGCCTGGGGATCCAGGATGAGAAGGCCTGACTAGATTCCATTGTCCTCAAACAGGGTCACCGGACTTAGTTTGGGCACTGGGGAAGGCTTCCCTGAGGATGTGACAATTAAACTAAAATTTGAATGTTCACTAAGATTTAGTAGCAGAAAGAATGGGGAAAGTTACATATTTTTGTGTTTTGGAAGCCATGCTTCAGAAATTATAATATTTTTCTTCTTTGAAAAGTCTTTCAGGATTTTATACAATAAGAGATTATCATTTAAAAAAAGATCATTATAATTAATGTGCACTTAATAAATGGAAGGATCCAGAATGACACTCTCTAATATGGTACTCACTCTCAACATAAAGTTATTGAGCACATGAAAACAGACTAGTATGCATTGAAGTGACCTGTATGTATAAAATATACACCAGATTTTAAGTGCTACAAAAAAAAAAGAAAGAAAAAAATCAAATATTGTAGTGGCTAAATGTCAAAATATTTTGGATATATTAGATTCAATAAAATATATTAGTAAAATTGATTTCATCTTTTTCTTTACTCATTAAGTGACTTTAGTTAAAAATCACATATGTGGAGATTTCTGCTCTGGACAAGATGGCATAAATTTTTACTTCCTGCTCCTCCCTACTGAGTATAACTTTAAGTCATGGACATAATGTAAGAAATAACCAAGGAGAATTCTGTAAGAAGGAAAGAGTAGAAGAAATATATCAAGTACATTAGTGCTGGAAGTACATGACACTGGCAGGATATCAAACAAAATCAACCAATAGAAAAAAGCCACCCAAGGCCTGACATTTTCTAAACTCTAACCTAGAGACGTAATGTGGCCTAGGTAGTAGGTTCATTGCTTCTTATGACTGAATGAAAGGCCAGCTGACAAAATTAAGAGATCTCATTAGTATCACTCTGGGGCATCAATTGGGAGCCCACTGGATTATCTGGCACCAGGGCGAGAGTGAGGGAGCAGCTTTCTACCAGATACTAGTGCTAGTATAGGCCATTGTTCCTTTTCTGAGCCTTCCTACCACAGTCAGCAAGCGGGCACCATATCTGAGACTCTGTCAACCTGGCCAAAAAAGTTTGCCCCACCCTGGTGATTCCCTGAGGCCCTGCTCCACCCAGCTTTCAAGCCCACACAAGATGTTCCAGTGGCTTTTCCATATCAACTGGATTACTTGTTTGTTTTGGTGCAGAGCTTTTTAAGTTCATTATAGATTTTGTATATTAACCCCTCATCAGATGTATAGGCAAATATATTTATCCATTCAGTTGGTTGTCTTTACATTTTGTTGATGATTTTCTTTGTTATGCAAAAGTTATTTAGTTTGATATAATCACATTTATTTATTTTTTCTTTTGTTTTCCTTGCCAGATGAAATATCAGAAAAAAATATTGTTACAAGCAATGTTTGAGATTTTATTGCCTATGTTTTCTTCTAGGATTTTTATGGTTTTGAGTCTAACATTTAAGTCTATAATCCATTTTGAATTTACCCTTGCATATGGTGTAAGAACATGATCTAATTTCATTTTTTAGCACCTATCTGTACAATTTTCCCAACACAGTGTATTGAATAAACTATATTTAACACATTGCATGTTTTTGTTTTCTCTGCCAAATATTAATTGACTCTTAAGTTGTGGGCTTATTTCTGGATTTTCTATTCTGTTCCATTGATCTATATGTCTGTTTTTATGTCAGTACCATGCTATTTTGAATATTACGGACTTACAGTATAGTTTGATATTAGGTAGTATAATTTCTCCAACTTAGTTATTCTTTCACACGATTGCTGTTGCTATTCAGGGTCTTTTCTAGTTTCATATAAATTTTTGGAATATTTCTTCTAGGTCTGTGAAATATGTCATTTGTATCCTGATAGGAATTATGTTGAATCCATAAATTGTTTCACTTAACGTGAACATTTTAATTATGTTAATTATTCCTATCTATAAACAAGGTATATGTTTCCACTTATTTACATCTTCTTTAACTTCTTCCTTTAATGCTCATAATTTTCATAGTATAAGTTGTCTACACCCTTGATTGAGTACAGAACATTGTGGGCATCACTTACTATAAGGGTAATCAAGAATCAGAGTTGAAGAGAGACTTCCGGACAAGATGGAGGCATAAAGAGACATGCTGTGTCTCCCTCCACAACTAAGAAGAAATACAACTACCTCAAAACTAGAAACAACCACAAGTTCCAGAAAATCAAAGTGCATGGAAGTCTAGCAAACAAAGATATAAAGAAGAAGTATTCATCCAGACAGTAGGAGGGGCGGAGCCCAGGCAAAGAGGACTCGGTGTGGTGGCAGCAGTGGCAGTAGCGGCAGCAGCAGAAAGCTTGTGGAAAGTGCAGTCACACATATTAAAAAGTCAGAAGAGACAACTGGGGAGCATTTCAGCTTCTCACCAGAGCAGTTCACTGTCCCAGCTCCAGGGAAAATCAGGCCTCATTGGTTTTGACTGTGCAAACCAGTTGGGGTTGAGACAGATGCAGAAACTGCCCTCAGCAAAGTATGCTTGTTTAAAGGGCCCCCACAGACCTAAGACATCTGCAGACCCACCTACTCTGGGAATGATGGCCAGGGCAGCAGGTAGAGGGGCACCAGTCCCATACCAGAAGTAGGAGAAGTGCCTAGAAAATGGGCGAGTGCTGAGCAAGTGGCATTGTTCCTTCTCAGGCCCCTCCCCTGCATAGAGTGCCACGATGTGGTGAAACAGGTTCCCCATTAAGGAAAAAGAGAGAATCTTAAAAGCAGCAAGAGAGAAGAAGAGAATTACATATAAAGGGGTCCCAATAAGACTATCAGCTGATTTCTCAAAAGAAACTCTGCAGGCAAGAAGGGACTGGCAAGAAATATTCAAAGTAATGAAAAGCAAAAACCTACAACCACAATTAATCTGTCCAGGGAAGCTGTCATTCTGAATAGAAGGGCAGAGAAAGTGCTTCCAGGACAAAGTAAAACTGAAGGAGTTCATCAGATCCAAACCACTCTTATATGAAATGTTAAAGGAACTTGTTTAGGAGAAAGAGGATCAAAACTATGAACATTAAAATGAAAACTGTATCACAACAACCAATAACAGAAGCTAGGGAACTGAAACAAAGACAAACTAAGTAGGCAATGAGAGTGTGAAAAGAATTGTAGGTATGGGAAACATTATGGGGGTAAAGGGAGGGAGATGGTACAGAAATTAAGAAGCATAGTAGGAAGTAGTGGAGTAGATAGGAAGATGTTGAGAAGAACTATATGCATGACCAATGGGCATGGACTAATGTGGGGGACAACTGGAGGGAGGAAATATCACAGGGTGGAGGGAACAAAGGGAAAAGAAATTGGGACAACTGTAACAGTATAATCAATAAAGCATATTTAAAAAAAACCTAAGAAACAAAAGAATCAGCGTTGATACAATGGCATGTGACATGCAACACACATACACGCAGGTCACACACGTACACATACACAAATATCCAAGGTAATCTTGGTTTTTACCTATGTCATATTCTAGGAGTTTTATAATTTTGCAATTTAAATTTAGAGGTCTCTAATTCTTTTAAAGTTTATTTTCCTCTGAATGATTTATGATCTGTGCCTATTGTACATTTACACTTTTTTGCATGTGGATGTCCATTTGTACCAGCATCATTTATTGAAAAGACAATCTTGTCTCCATTATATTGCATTTGCTTATTTGTCAAAGATCAGTTGATTATGATTTTGCATATTAATTTATGGGCTCTGTCTTTTGTTCCATTGATCAGTTTATTTATGATTTCATCAACACAATGTTATTTTGATTCTTGCATGTTTATTGCAGTTATTGAAGTTGGTGAGTGCCAGTCCCCTGACTTCAATAGTGAGTTGATCATTGTGGACACTTTGCTTCTTTATATAAATATCAGAATCAATTTGTAAATAAACACGAAGTAATTTGTTAGATTTTGATTGTGATTGCATTGACTATAGATCAAGTTGGGAAAAACTGATATACTCACAATATTGAAACTTTCTATCCATTAACATAAAATATCTGTCCATTCATCTAGTTTATCAGATTTTGTCATTTTCCTAATGTAGATTTTGTTAGATTTATACCCAAACACTTATTTTTGGCAACATTATGTAAGTTCTATTGTGTTTTAAATTTAAATTATTTTTGTTTATTGCCAGTGATTGATTTTTGTGTATTAGTCTTGTATTCTGTAACCTTGCTATAGTTAATTATTAGCTTTTTTTCCTACATAGACAATGATGTCATCTGTGGATAAACACAGTTTTATTTTTTCTTAATATTTACACCTTTTGTTTTATTTTCTTGTCTTAGTACACTAGATAAAAATTCTAGTATGATGTTGAAAAGCAGTGGTGAGAAGAAATATCTTTGCCTTGTTCCTAATATTACCAGTAAAACTTCCAGTTTCTCATCATTAAGTATGTTTGCTGTAAGTTTTTAAGGAGTTCTTTTTTATTAAGTAAGTTTTACTCTATTCCTAGTTTGATTAGAGTTTTTTATCATGAATAAGTGTTAAATTTTGTCAGATGCTTTTTCTGCACTTATTTATTTATCATGTAAATTTTTATCTTTAGCCTGTTGATGTGATGGACTACATTAATTGCATATCTGGTATAAATTCCTCTTGGTTGTGTTCCATTATTCTTCTTATATATTGTTGAATTTGAATTGCTAATATTTTATTGAACATTTTTGCATCTGTGTTCATGAGAATGATTAGCCTCCAGTTTCCTCTTCTCATAATATCTTTATCTGATTTGGGTGTTAAGGTGATGTTGGCCTCCTAGAGTTAGGAAATATTCCCTTTAATTAAGAATTAAAAAAAGATTGCAGATAAATGTTATAATTTCTTCCTTAAATGTTTGGTAGAATTCACCAGTGACCACATCTGGGTCTGGTGCATTCTATTTTGGAAGATTTACTGATATTTATTTACTTTTACAACAAATAGAGGCCATTCAGGTTGTCTGTTTCATTTTGTGTAAATCCAAGAAATTTTCCATTTTATTTCCGTGTTCAAATTTGTCAACATAGAATTGTTTATAATGTATATTATCATTTTTATGAACATGGGATCTATAGTGATGGCTCATTTTATTTCAGGTAACAGTGGTTTATGTCTTCTTTCTGATTTTCTTACTTAGCTTAACTAGGAGCTTATTGATTTTACTGAGCTTTTTAAAAAAATTATCTTTTTGTATTCTTGATTCTTAACTATTTTTCCTGTTTTCAACTTCATTGATTTCTGAAGTGCATTGTATTATTTATTTTTTTCTGTTTATTTTGCTATAATTGCTCTTATTTTTATTGTTTCCTAAATTGGAAGTTTAAACTATTGATTTTATATTTTCCTCTCTAATATATTTATTCATGTTATAAAATTTCTTAAAAGCACTAATTTCACTGTATCCCACCAATATTGATAATTAGTATATTAAAGGTAAGGTTTTGCAGTCTGATAGAAAACCAAAATCCAATTATATGCTGTCTACAAAGAGATAAACTATAGATTCAAAGATACAAATAGGTTAAACCAAAATACCAAAAAAAATGCTGTATCATGTGTGTGAGTTTCCTGTGGCTGCTGTAACAAATTACCACAAAATGATTAGGTTAATACAATGGAAGTTTATTGTCTCACATTTCTGGAAGTCAGATGTCTGAAATAAGTTTCACGGAACCAAAGTCAATGTATTAGAAAGACTGCATTCCCAATGGAACTAGTATAATAAAAGTAATTCTTTGCTTCGTCCAGTTTATGGTGGCAACTGTCTTTTCTTTTTTACTTTTGGCCACATAACTCCTATTTTTGCCTCTGCGGCCGCATTATCTCCTCCCCTTCTTTGTATACCAAGTCTTCCTCTGTTTCTTATTTAAAAAGTTTTAAATGTATTTGGAGTTCTACCTGAATAACCTAGGATAATCTCATTATGTCAAGTCCCTTAATCTAATAATATCTGCAAAGACCCTTTTTCTACTGAGGTAATATTTACAGGTTTTAGGAATTATGTCCTGATGTCTTCAGGTGACCATTATTTTGCCTTTTAGATCATGTAAATAGCACCCATAAGAACTGAGATGGCTATACTAATATCAGACAAAATAGACTTAAAAAGAGATGTTTTGATAAAAGTAAAGAAGATAACTTTATAATGATAAGAGGTCAAATATGTGAGGAAGTTATAATAATTATAAACATATATGTACCTCAAACACAGCTCATATTACAGAAGGCAAGATCTGACAAAAATAGAGAAGACTGAAATAAAAAGTATCAGAAAAAATGTGCTCTTACTAGTGAAATTATAGAAATAAAAAAATTAGGGTAATAACATGAATAACGGTGTGTCAATAAATTTGATATTAAATGGAATGAACAAATTTCTAAAAAGACACAAACTGCTGAAAATTACTCAAGAAGAAATAGAAAATCTGAATAAACTTACAGCAAGTATGAAGATAAAACTAATAGCGTATTTACAAATTATCCTGAAAGGTAGAAGAGAAACTAGTTCTTAACTCATTCTATGAGGTCATAATTACTTGATACCAACATTAGACAAAAGTATCACACAAAAATAAAATTACATATCTCATGAATATAGAAAGAAATATTTAAAAATTATATTAATATATATGTAAAAATCCTCAGCAAATACTAGAATACAGAATCCAGCAACATTTAAAGATATGGATACATTTTATCCACAAAGGATTTATCCAAGAAATAGAAAATTGGTTTAATATCCAAAAATCAATTAATATTTTAAGAAAATAATCATGTTAGGTAAAGGATAAGAAATAGCAGGTTTGAAATAGCTAGAATATAAGTTCTGTCATAAATTTAATTTCCTTTTTCCACTGTATTACTGTACCATGGTCTCTAAAACAAGTCTTGGTATATACTCAGTGCTAAAATTGTTGAATGAATGAATAAATGAGAAATACTGTCCTAAATACAATATTTACTTAATCATCTAAAAAGTCATATTACATAAATATTATTGTACTCATGTTACACTAAGAAATCAAAATATTGGCTACTTTGTCCCAATCTACATCTGTGAGATAGTCAGGAAAAATTCATGTGTCTTCGCTGTAGAATGAAAATGTCGCAAAAGTATAGTTAACAAGAGAGGGTACATTCAAAAGTATCAGGAAAAACAATTTCCATAGAATTATAAAAGCATATAATAGAGGTAATCTATTATTATTATCTTATTATTATTATTATTTTACTAGAACTTCAATGTATACAACACTAAAAAGGAACAAATTTCAAATAAAGATAGGATCACCTAAGTTTTTATCAAATATTCACTGTAGACATTGTGGAAAGCCACTTTTACTCTTCTAACATCTATTGTAGATTACTCTTTTTGGTGGATTATACTGTGTTCATTTTTATTTACTTTTTGATTAAAAATCTAATTTGGGTTTTCTTTCAGAAGAGCTATGATTTATAATGTTCAAATTAGAAAAGAAAAATTATTATTTTAGTATGTTCACACTATGTACATTAACAATTCTGTATACTCTCAGATCCATTCATTCATAAAAAAATAAATGGAAATAAATTGTTGAAACTGTGTTAAATGACAGGTGTTTGCTGGGAAGTGTGGAAATAAATGTTATATAAGAAACATTCTAGAACATCAAGAACTCCCAGTCTAGAGAAAGTGAGAAAAAGGGGCAGTGTTAGAAAATACCTAATTTCTGAACACTAATAGAATCTAGAGAATGAGTGTAGCCCCTTTCTGAAACCAAAATATCATTGTATTAATTCCCTGGTATGTGATGTACATGAAAAACATGGTTTTTCTATTTTTCTTCACTTAAGTAGCAGAATTTGGGATAATGTAGCTTCTTGAATTTGAATAGTTTTTTTTAAAGAATAATCTTTACCATATTGTTAAATACACACATTTTTTCATCTCTAATTGATTGAGTTTAGATAAAATTTATTTAAAATAAAAATATCTTAATTTTCTCTTTTGCTTTGTATTTTTCTCTGATAACTTTCTTTTTTAAAAATTTATTTTAAAATTATTTTTCTATTACAGTTGTCCCACTTTTTCCCCCATTGCTCCCCTTAATCCAGCCCATCCCTTCTCCCACAGTCAATCCCCACCACATTGTATATGTCCATGGGTTACTTTTACCAATTCCTTTACTAAAGCTTTCCCCTACTTATGCTCCTTCACTCCCTCCCTCTGCCCCCCTGGTAACTCTTACTCTGTTCCTTGTTTACTGATGACTTTCTTATTAGTAAAACTCTTGCCTGGTCCTCAAATGATAATAAATATAGCTAATTCATGAAAATTATATTCACCTGATATTGCATAGCAAAAACTAACCCAAATAATTTAAGAATGCCTATTGTATTAAAAAAATGTTTTAAATGCATTAAAGATAACAAATCTTTAAAAATATGTTCTACATTTTAAAAATTAAATGTTTTAAGCTATGCTTTTAAAAAATGAATGAAAAAATTGCATGTCACACAATAATTAACGCAGAAACCAGTTATTTATTAATTTTTCTATGTAAATAGCAAAATTATACATAACCACCATAAACCTATATGTTCTATGTCTATCTATTAAGTGTAGTAAAATTCATATCCATTTCAAGTTGTTTAATACATACAAGATAAAATACATAGAAGTACAGTAGTCCCTCTGTATATCACGGTTCACTCATCGCATCCTCATTGTATTGTGGGATTTTAAAAAATATTATATTTAATTATTTATCATGGATTTTTCACTATATCACGAGATTTTGTGGTACTGTCTATGTATGTTGTTAAAGTTACATAGGTTTAAGAGTGTAGAATATCTTTAAGAACATAAGTAGTGTTTATAAAAGTGTGGAAAAGGTTAAGGGTGTGGAAAAGGTTAATAAGGGTGTGGGAAAGGTTAATAAGGGACTGAGGATGGTTTATAAGTGTGTGGGAAGGGTTTATAAAGCCTTAAAATATATATATAAATACTAAAATAAATGTAAGATTTCTACTTCGCGAATTTTCACCTATTGTGAGGGGGTCTAGAACGTAATATCTGCGATAAGTGAGAAATACTGTACATTTTCCCCCAGAGACTTCTGTAATTCAAAAATAAAAGCAGTGTTGCAATAATACTCATTAAATATATGTAAGTTATTGACACCTATTGGTAAACTTTAAGTCAGTCTTCAAAGCAAATATATCTTAATGATTGTCATAATGAGATTAATGGCAGGACTTTATTGATTATATTTCCTGTTTCAAAATATTATCAAGTCACAAAATGGTGCTTAACAAAAGTATTAGAAAATAAAGACATATATCTGACATAATTTATTTCATCTTCTAATTGTTTAACTATCATCCTCAAATTGTACTTTTACACATACTTTTGGATCAATATTTAAAATTAACTTATGTGTTATTGATGCTGGACAGGCTAGTTACTTCCTATTTTTGTAAAAATAAATCAATTGACATGGAATAAAAAAATTAGTAATTGTGGAATATTTTTCAAAAAGAATATCTTCCTTTTATTTTTTATGGACTTGATAATGTTAATATTTGTTTACATTTTGAGATTGTTCAAAAAACAAATAAGTAAGATTAATACACATGACTTTAGGAAGTATAACAATGTGCATTTTGTAATTGAAAGGGGAATAACATTGACATTTTAATTGGGAGAAATTTCACTGTAAAACTGAGAATGTCTAACTCTTCCTTTAAAATTGGGGAATACAACTTTCATTGAGTTAGATCTGACACTTGTTTTTGACTAACTTTTGGCATCTGAATCCAAAAATGACCCAGTTTTTCTCTATCATGTCAACTTTGCAAGATACAGGATAACCTCCCTTTGTCCCCAAAATCATACAAAATGTACATACAAAGGAAAATAAAGAAAAACTTACCTGAATATACCGTTTATTTAGTTATTTTACTCATATAAAAGATATATATTGTTACTGTAGGTCAAATTGTGTACAAGTAGTAAAGTTCTGCTACCAAACATACATATATTAAGGTATTTGATCTTTTCAAATAACAGGCTAGGAAGTACTAAAATGAGATACTTGAAACAGTCTCCTTCAATTGTTAAAGCTTTATCAAATTGCTTCATGAGACCCAGTTTTATGTGCAGAGGTGGGAATACAATGTTCTTTCTGTCCACAAGTGGCTCGTGTAGAATGTTTGGATCATCAGGTTTGAGATCAGATCTTTGAGGCCAATTCAACTCCACCCAGTGCTTCTCATGAGCTCTGCTGTCCCACATACACAGAAAACAGGGTTATTTGGTGTATCCGCGTTGCTGATCAAGAAGGAAGCAGACAATTTGAAGGTCAACACAGATGATCCAGTTGTGATTCTGATATTGCAATAGATCAATGACTCTCTTTATGTCTTCATATTCTTCATGAAAACAAACTGAATGGCCAATTGGGACTGCACCAAATAAATTGCCATTGTGGAAGAGGACACACTTCAAGCTCTGCTTTCAGCTATTGATCAACAGTTGCTATTCAGTTGCATTATAGATTGAAATTCCCAATTCCTCCATTAAACCATGTATGCTATGGCAATACACAAAGCCACCATCACTTCAAAAGTACTGCAGAAATACACTTTTTCTTGATCAAAATAGGATGCCTTCGCTCCTTTTACAAGCAAGTTTTTCTCATGCAGTCTTGATTCTAGGAGTTCTAAATCCTCTTTGGATAGTCCCAAATCTTGTGCCAAATCATTCAACTCATGCTGATCAAAATTCTTATAAATTGAGTCATCTCCAATTTCAAAATCTTCATCAGTGCTCTCATGTAGTTCTTCACCATACTCCTGTTTTTCGAAAGAGGGTAATTCAATGCAAACTGGCACTGGGATTTCAGCTGAATGAGGCACTGGGTGTATAGCTGATGGTAGATACTCTATTTCACATTTATTTTCCTTGTTATATCCTCATGTTTTCACTATACAAAAAATTATAAGTCACTTGAATTATCTCTGGGCTCTTGTCAAACCATAGGTATAGCAAATGGCAATTTATCACGTGTTCCATTTATCCACATCCGTAAACTCTCAACACACTGCTTGCACACCTTTACTTTAAAATATGCAAAATAGGCTTGCCTGAAAAATGCACTGATGGTTGTCCTTTGACTGGAAATGGCGAAATTTCCATAGATAGAACAAAATGAATCAGGGTTGTTTAGGCACTTACAATGAGAAATAGCAGAGGCATAGATGATCTGAAGGAAAGGAAATAAGTACGTATGTAAATTTAAAAAATTTTTTGCTTACTCCTTGTATACAGACAAGAACTTGGACTTCACTTTGGAATACAATTCACTATATAGAGCAGCACACAACCTCTCACCACACTGTCTCATTTCTAACTGAATAGCCTAGACAAGTATAAACCTGCTGCTGGTCTACAAGGTTGTTCCCGACCCCTCCCCACTTGAGGAAGATTTGCTCTCAGCAATAGGAGGACACTAGTAGTTTTCTCAATCCAGGCTTGATCCAGCCTAAAGTGGTTGCATTAAGATAAGCTGTAGAGAATAACTTGATGTGATAGAAGAAAACTAACTGCAGTTTTGAAATCAGCATGCCTATTTAAGTCTAAAACAGCTGAAAAATTGAACTCAACAGGAATTATGTTAAAAATTGTTCCCTGTGTAATTTTACTCTTGTCATAGGCTTAGTCATCATGTCTATTACAAGACTTCAATGTAATGTTATGGCAACTAGAATGGACTTCAGCAACATATAACAAAGGTGCTTTTGTCATTTCATTCAGTTTTGAAGTACTAAATCCCCACAAATAGCATCTAGAAAGAGATAAGAACAAATAGTATTTCTTACACCTAAACAATAATTTATGTTTTCCTTCCATTTTAGGAACAACAATCATTTGTATTGTCTCCATTGCCTAACTCTGTGGGCAATGTCAATTGTATCATGTTAATACTCCATGTTTTCAAAGTAGACATGAAGTCCATTGTGTTGATAAAAATACTACTCTTCATAGAGTTTAAGTAAGTTATGTAAAGTTATACACAGCTAGTAAGTTACAAATTAGGATTCAATTCTAGCACTTTCTCACTCTGAATCCTGTGCTCTGGTAATTGTTTTTCTTCCCTGATTATTGCCATAAGATTTTGGATTGTGTTATGCAGATTTTGGGGTATAAATAAACTCATCAAGTAGATGCCAAATGTGTAACCTTGGGGCACATTATTTAACCTCACTGTTTTAATTTCCTCCTCTGTGGGGAGTTGAACACAAATTCAGAGGGTGCTGCCAAGATAAAATGAGGTAGCACATGCATTGCTCATAGGACAATATGAGACAAAAAGAAAGCATTCTAAAAATATTAGCAATTATTCTTACCATTACCCTCCTACCATTCATGTACACACACACACACACACACACACACACACAGCAGTCTAGACTGCAGGCTCTAGGATTAATTCTGCTTGACTTAAAGCCTTCCTTTACTCTATCTTAATAGCTGTATGACTTTCAGCAGAGAAGATAACCTCTGTCTGCCTCAATTAACTCATCTCTAAAACAGTAATATTAGTGGTATGTAGTTCCTAGGGGTTATATGTATTAAATGAAATGATTTATACAAATTGCTTAGAATGGTGTTTGACAGTTAAAGACCCCTCAGAACTCCTATCCATGATTTCTTTCAGCCTATCAAAATGAAATCTTTTTGTACACATATTTTCTTACTTAATGATGCAGAAAAAAGGAAAGTGACTCATCTGCAGAAAAACAGTCATTGTTATTGCTGAAAATATTACTCAACCCTTTAATTCACACCAACCTCTTCCCTCAACCACCATACACTGGGGTTAAGTTTGGTGCTTCTGCTCAGAGTTCAGTTCTTTGTGCTATCCAAAACTTGCCTGTGTTTGACAAGCTTTTTAATGGAGAACTAACATTCTATGATGTGAGCAGTTAGCTCTGACCCTGTTCTTGTTTACCTAAGTTTGTATTATGTTATTTCCACCAACCAATTAGAGACCAAGGCATCTGTAGGTGGTTTTTAAGCACTCAATTATATATTACATTGACATTTATTGTCAAAGATAGCAACTGCTATAAATGGACAAGGCCAGGAACCGAAGGTATGAAAATCTAGGGTACTAAATTACCTATTTTTTCAGAGGACACAATTCAAACCATAGTTAGGTGCATATGGTGAGAAAATAAGTCATTTATATTCTTGAATGAACAAAAGCTGAAGGAGAAATTGCTACCAAATATGAGAAAAAGTATATTTGCAAATCATTACTTTGTAAAATTATACTTGTGTGCACATGTTTATTTTCTGTAATTCCAATCTCACCCCCTTTTCAATGGCTAGTTGAAAGTAACAGAAGTTTGTAGCACACTTAGATGTGTTCACTATTAGACAGTTGTCTCTGAAAAATGTTAGCAAGATTTTTTGTTTTTTCTGTATCTGTTAAATTACAGTTTTTGCTGAACATTACCTAATGATAATCCTCCACAGTACATAAACTTGTAACAATTTTTCATGAGTTAACTCCACATTAAACCAGTGTCTTAATTCAGAATAGTGCACAATTCAAAACAACTGCTTTCCCTAGCCTTATAAAAGTTTGAATGTTATTAAACAAAATATCAGAAAATCCAACTCAGCTTAAAATTTTTACTTGGTTCCTTGCATTGTGATTTTAGTGAGGTTTTACAAAAATGGTCTTGCATGTTTCTATCACAAAGATCTAAATACCACATATACAAATTTATTCCATCTTTAAGATACACATTAATAATTTGGTGAATTATGTATAAATCGTTTCATGTTCTTATACATAGACATCTATGTGTAACTCTACAGCTGATAATATTTCTGGTTTAAAATATTATAAAATTTTAAATTAACACGTTAATTTATTATCATGAATGGCTTGACTCTTGCAAATAAAGTTAATCAAGAAAGTTGAAATCTTCATGGCACTATTTGTCAAAGAATTCCTTGTTTATCTGTATAATTCCCACAAAATGTAGCCAAGATTTTGCATATAATAAGTTTATAATAAATATCTATTGAATATGTTCATGGAAAATTCTGTAAACAGACCTAATAGAATGCAAGGAGATTAAAAGAGAGAAAGAAAGTACCATGGCTCAGGGAGTTGTGAAACACCATTTGTAAAATGGGGAAATTTTAGAGAAGGCAAAAAGACAAGATATAAAATCTATTATTTGCATTTACTAAACACAGATTGGAGGTGGCTTAAACTTTAAGATTCAATAAGAGAGGAGAAAAAAGATTGCGGTGGAGTAGGTAGTAGTGTTGTCTGCTTGCTCCCATTGCAGAAGGACTTGGAGTATAAACACAGAGTGGAGTGAGTGAGTGAGTGTGGATTTCAAAAAGGGTGAACAGGGATGGGAGCATGGTAGAAGTGTGAAAGAGGAAAGAAAGCTCAGCCTGCACTCACCAAGTGGAGTCACTGGGCTCCAAGCCAAGCGCCTCTGCCACAACACACCAAAAGGGGAAGCTGCTGACTGGCTCATTAGCCGGGATCTGCTTGGAAACTTCCTCCTGCCATAGGCACCCTGACCAGCAAAGTCCCAGAGGGAGTCAGCGAGAAGGTTTGGCTGAAACTGCTGGAGGTGTGGGAAGACAGAGAACAGTCCTGACTGTGAGAAACTGTGTGAACTGAGTCTTGGTGAGGAAAGCCTAGGCTGTCAACCCTGCACCTAGGGGTGCTCCCATCAAGACTCCACCAAACAAAAACACAGAACTGAGCCACAGAGAGGGGCCCACGTGGGAAAGCTGCAGCAAAATCCCAGAATTGGTGGAGACCCTGGGCAGGAAACACTGCGCCTGCAAACACACAAGCATTAAGGCTCCAACAAACAAAAATGCAGAACTGAGCCATGGAGAGGGGTCCATATAGGAAAGCTGCTGTGGAACCCCAGACTTGGTAGGGAACACAGGCAACAACTCTGCACGCATGCTCTCACCAAGGCTCTGCTAGGTAGGGATGCAGGCCTGTGCTGCAGTTTGGAGGAAACACAGAGATCTTTTTGGAGGAGGAGTGGAGACAGGATCCAAGGCTGGGCAGGGACTATGGGCATGCGCACTCACTCATTGGAAGAGTAGCATTGCTAAAAAAACCTAAGGAGTGCTGGAGGGTGACACAGGACCAGTGCAGGGGACCCAACTCAGTGCAGCTCACAGCAGAGAGCTGCGGCAGGCCCACAGTGAGAGAATAGCAGCCTCAGAATCCAGCTAGATCTCCTGACAGCCAGCCAGCCAGGAAAGATTTAAAGCCCCTGGGATTTAAACCAGGGGCAGATCCAGAAAAAGAAGACAGCGCCCAAAGGTTGTACTGGGGAAAAGCTCTTTCTTTAATCTGTTTCCTACCTTCTCTCCCTCTTATTCTTCTTCTTTAATTTTTGTGTGTGTCTGTTTTGTTTATCCTCCCTTTTGCACTAAATATATAACATATAACTGCTAAATAAACCTAATAGATACTATACACATCCACTTTCTCACTTCATTCTGCATTCTTCCCTCCTTTTTTCAACATATAATGTAAATATTACTTACTGTCTTGCACAGCCTTGACCCTAGTTGCTACTATTATTATTCTACCATCTTCCCTCTCACAAATCATCTTTCTTTCATTTAAAACAACTCTTATCTGTTTTTCCTATACTATACTAGCCTTAACCTCTTTACATCTATATCAATACTGGCTCATTTGCTATTGATAGTGTGATTGTAGGTGGGGAATATTTTTGAGGGTGTGGGTTTCTTGCCTGGGTTTTGTGTTTATGTTTTAACAGCATCTCCACAAAAGAACTCAAGACATCAAGGGAAGAGTGACTCTCAGTCAACTAGCCAGAGGGAAGTGTCCACCAAAGAGTAACTGAAATACAACTAGACAGCCTAAACAAATGGTATAAAGTGGGTCCCAGAAGCATCAAACTCAGGAGATCAAACAGACTGCACCACTGAAACCCCCAGGTTTCCTATACAGAATCTGATACCACGAAGATGGAAAATCAAAGCAGACAAATCTAGGAAACAAACAAACAACAACAACAACAACAACAAAAAAGAAAACAAGAAGAAGCATCCAACATATGGAGGCACAGAAACACCCTCCCAATGAAAGGAAAAGAGAAATCCCCAGAAAGACAGCTAGATAAAACAGAGGTAAGCAACATATCAGACATTAATTCAAAAGAATAGTTATAAGGAAGCTTGATGGACTTGACAAACTCAGAGAAAACTACAATGAACTCCAGGGGAACTACAAAAAACCCCAGAGAAACTACAAAAAATTCCAGGGAAGGTACATGGAACTTACTGAGAACTACACCAGCATAGAAAAGGACATAGGAACTATCAATAAGTACCAGGAAGAAACGAAGAATACAATTTATGAACTGAAGAACACAGTAGAAGGAACCAAAAGCAGGCTAAATGAAGCAGAGGATCAGATCAGTGAGTTAGAGGACAATATAGGAAACAAAATCCAATTATATAACAAAATTAAAAAATATATAAAAAGAATGAAGAGAGTTTAAGAGAATGCAAGACAGCATGAAATGAAACAATATCCATATCATAGGGATATAAGGAGAAGAAGAGGAGCATGGGGTAGAAAACCTGATTGAAAAAGTAATGACAGAAAACTTTCCTAACTTGATGAGAGAAAAAGTCATGCAAGTCCAGGAAGCACAGAGGGTCCCAAAGATGATGACCTCAAAAATGCCCACTCCAAGGCACATCATAATTAAAATGGCAACATTCAAAGACAAAAAGAGTATTCTAAAGATAGAAAGAGAAAAACAGCAAATAACATACAAGGGAGCTCTGATAAGACTATCAACTGATTTATCAAGAGAAACACTATAAGTCAGAAGAAAATGGCAAAACATATTTCAATCAATGAAAAGAAAAGGCCTACAACCAAGACTCCTCTACCCAGGAAGGCTCTCTTTCAAAATGGAAGGTGAAATAAGGAGTTTCCCAGACAAAGGAAGACTAAAGAAATACATCTCCACCAAACCAGCATTGCAAGACATGCTAAAGGGGATGCTTTAAGAAAAAGAAGAAAAAGAGAGAGGGAGAGGAACACAGGAACAAAGGAAAACGAATAAACACTTGTCAAAAATAACCTTAAATGTAAATGGATTAAATGCTCCAATCAAAAGACATAGGGTAGTGGAATAGATACAAAAACATGATCCACATATATACTGTCTATAAGAGACATACCTCAAAACAAAAGATCTACACAGACTGAAAGTGAAGATATGGAAAAAAAATATTCCAAGCAAATGGACAAGGAAAAAAAAAACTGGGATAGCAATACTTATATTAGACAAAACAGATTTCACAGCAAAAGCCATAAAAAGAGATAAAGAAGGGCATTTCATAATACTTAAGGGAATAATCCATCAAGAAAATATAACCCTGGTAAACTTATATGAACCTAACAGAAGATCACCCAAATATACAAGGAAAATCTTGGAAGACTACAAGAAAGATATCAACAGCAACACACTCATAGTAGGGGACTTTAATGCCCCAATGTCAACAATGGGCAGGTCTTTGAAAAAAAGAAACACCAGGGATATTGAGTCATTTAACAACACTCTGGATTAAATGGGCTTAATTGATATATACAGAACTTTTCACCCCAAAGAAGCAAAATATAATTCTTTTAAAGTGCACATGGGGCATTTTCAAAGATAGACCATATGGTAGGACACAAACAAGCCTCAACAAATTCAAGAAAATTGAAATTATATCAAGCATATTCTCAGGTAAAAATGCAATGGCTTGAAACTGGAAATTAAACTCAAGGAAAAAAATCAAAGACATTCAAACTCACGGAAAATGAAAAACATGATGCTAAATAATTTATGGGTTAAAATGACATCAGGGAAGAAATCAAGGAGTTCTGGAAACTAATGATAATGAACACCCAACAGCTCAAAACTTATGGGACACAGTGAAAGCAGTCTTGAGAGGAAAGTTCATAGCAATACAGGCCTACCTGAAAGGGATAGAAGAATCTCAGATTTAAAAAAATCTAACTTTACAGCTACAAGAACTAGAGGAACGACAACAAAACCAGAGCATATAGAAGAAAGGAAATCATCATGATCAGAGCATAATTAAATGACATAGAAACTAAACAAGCAATTCAATAGATCAACAAAAGCAGGAGCGGGTTCTTTGAAAGGATAAACAGAATTGACAAGCCTTTAGCCAAGCTCTTCAAGAAAAAATGAGAGAAGACCCAAATAAACACAATCAAAAGAACAGAGGAGAAATCACAAATGATATCATAAAAATACAAAAATTGTAAGAAATTACTGCAAATAACTCTATGGCAAGAAACTTGACAACCTATATGAAATGGACAAATTTTTAGAAACATATACTCTTCCAAAACTGAATCAAGAAGAAGCAGAAAGCCTGAACAGATTGATAACAAAGAATGAAATTGAAACAGTAATCAAAAAGCTCCCAGCACACAAAAACCCTGGTCTGGATGGCTTCACAGGCAAATTTCACAAAACATTTAAGGCAAAAATAATGTCAACCTTTCTTAAAATATTCCACAAAATCCAAGAAGATGGAAGGTTTGCAAACTCTTTCTATGAAGCTAGTATTACCCTAATTCCAAAACCAGGTCAAGACACAACAAAGAAAGAAAACTACAGGTCAATATCACTGATTAACATAGATGCTAAAATCCTCAACAAAATATTGGCAAACCGGATCTAGCAACACATTAAAAAGATTATACACCACCATCAAGTGGGATTCATCACAGATGCAAGAATGGTTTAATATTTGCAGATCAGGAATGTAATACATCACATAAACAAAATGAAAGACAAAAATCGCATGATCATATCAATAGATGCTGAAAAGGCATTTGTTAAAGTACAACACCCACTTATGATGAAAACACTCAGCAAAATGAAAGTAGAAGGAGGATACCTCAACATAATAAAGGCCATATACAAGAAACCTGAAGCCAATGTTATACTCAATGGACAAAAACTGAAAGCATTTCCCTAAGATCAGGAACAAGGCAAAGATGTTGACTTTCTCCACTCCTATTCAGCATAGTCTTGGAAGTTCTAGCCACAGCAATCAGACAAGAAAGAGAAATAAAGGGCATCCCAATTGGAAAAGAGGAAGTAAAACTGTCATTATTGGTAGATGACATTATAATATATATAGAAAACCCTACGGACTGCAGCAAAAAACTACTTGTCCTACTAAATGAATTTGGCAAAATAGAAGGGTACAAATTCAATATGCAGAAACCAAAGGCATTTATGTACATTAACAATAAAATATCAGAAATAGAAAGGAGAAAAAAATCCCATTTACTTTAGCAACAAGAAAAGTAATGTACCTGGGAGTAAACTTAACCAAGGAAGTAAAAGATCTGTACTAAGAAAACTACATACCACTGAAGAAAGAAATTAAGGAAGAAACAAATAAATGGGAGCATATACTATGTTCATAGATGGGAAGAATCAACATCATTAAAATTTCCTTAATACCCAAAGCAATTTATAGATTCAAAGCAATCCCTATTAAAATACCAATGGCATGTTTCACAGACTTAGAAAAAAATACTTCAAAAATTTATATGGAACCAAAAAAGACCTCAAAGAGGCCACAGCCATCTTGAGGAGGAAGAGCACAGTAGGAGGAATCATAACACCTGATGTCAAACTATACTACAAGGCCACTATAGTCAAAATAATCTGGTACTGGCATAAGAACAGACATATAGATCAATTGAACAGAATAGAGGACCCAGAAATAAACCCAGGTCTATATGGTAAACTATTATTTGACAAAGAGGGAAGTAACATAAAATGGAGTGAATAGACTCTCTTTAACAAATGGTGCTGAGAGAACTGGACAGGGATATATAAAAAATGAAACTACACCACCAACTTACACCATACACTAGAATAAACTCAAGATGGATAAAAGACTTAAATGTAAGCTGTGACAACACAAAAGTCCTAGAGGAAGACATAGACAGAAAAATTTCAGGTATCCCACGTAGTAATATTTTCACCAATATATCTCCTAAGGCAAGGGAAATAAAGGAAAGAGTAAACAAATGGGAATACATCAAACTGAAGAGTTTCTGCTCAGCAAAAGTAAATATCTGCAAGATGAAAAGGGAACCAACCATATGGGAAAACATATTTGCCAATGATTCCTCAGACAAGGGATTTATCTCCAAAATATATAAAGAACTTATATGACTCAACACCAAGAATCAGACAACCCAATTAAGAGATGGGCAAAGCCCTGAACAAACACTTCTCCAAGATGGGTACACAGAGGGTTCATAGACACATGAAAGAATGCTCAACATCACTAGCCATCAGAGAGATGCAAATTAAAACCACAGTGAGATATCACCTCACACTGGTCAGAATGGCCATCATTCACAAATCAACAAACAACAAGTAATGGTGAGGATGAGGAAAAAAAGGAACCCTAGTGCACTGTTGGTGGGAATGCAGACTGGTGCAGCCACTATGGAAAACAGTATGCAATTCCCTTAAAAACTAAAAATGGAACTGCTCTTTGATTGATCAATTACATTGCTAGGATTTTACTCAAAGAATCCTGAAACACCAATTCAAAAGTTCCTATGCACACCTGTGTTCATAGCAGCACTATTTACAATAGCCAAGTGCTGGAAACAGCCTAAGTGCCCATCTGTAGATGAGTGGATGAAAAAACTGTGGTACATTTACACAATGGAATACCATGCAGCAGAAAGAAAGAAGGAGCTCCTATCTTTTGTGACAACATGGATGAAACTGGAGATAATTCTGTTAGTGAAATAAGCCTGGCATAGAAAGACAAGTGCCATATGATCTCACATAAAACTTGAACCTAATGAATGAAACAAATGAGCAAAATATAACCAGAGGCATGTAAACAAGGAACAGAGTGACAGTGACCAGGGCAGAGGGAGCAGGGGGAGAAAGGGGGTGTAAAATGGAATGGTGTAGTCCAGGAACTAGTATAAAAGACCCATGGACATGGACAACAGGGTGGGAATTGACTGTGGCAGGGTGGGTTTTCAGGGTAGGGGAGAGCAATAGTGAAAAAAATGGGAGTACTGTAATAGAAAAACAATTAAAACATGGGTTAAAAAAAAGAAAGAAAATATTACCCTGACTGAAATTTAATCCATTGCTAACTTTTCAATTAGCCTTCTACAGACATGTTTTTACAACTTAAAATAGCATTGCAAAACAATAGCTATGCATGTTTCTGGCTAATTATATTCAATGAGGTAGAAGCTCATCATTCATGGTTGTAAAATATCAAAAATATTTTTCCTCCCAGACTATCCCAGTTGCTGCTTGATCAGAAAGAATGACAGAAAATCCAGTTTGAGTTCTTCTTTTTGTCGTGTGTTCATTAACACCTTTCCTCTATGATGCCTAGGCCATAGCTTTAGCAAGAGATGAGTTAAGGTTTGGGATTTTAGATAGCTAAACGAGTAAATAGATATTCCCAATGGATATGAACTGAAATATCTGGTTAAGATTTCCACAGAGGTTAAAACTTGCATTTGGAGTAGACAAAAAGAGTGTGTTCACCCTCAGGACAGTTGACATCTGTGTACTATTCACCTCCATGGGTTGACACCACTTCAAAGTCTCAGAGCTCTATTTCAAGCTCTTTGTTTAGACAAAATCTCAGTTGACTTCTGAACCTGAATAGGATCATTGTTGTTGAATGGAGACATAGGTTTTCTCTGGTACTTCTATTTGTCGATATTTCCATTTATATGATTTGATAATAATTTGGTTGTGTGTGGGGGGATAGACTTGGGTATGTAACTGTCATTGATAGAACGGTCAGCTCACAACATTAAATAACCACATAGTGACTATCCAACTCTTTATTCATACTAAGAAAATCATATTTTTACCTTAGGGCCAATGAAGTTCTTTCTTATATTACTATCTAAAAGAATATACACTGAATCCTTAAGGTTATTCATATAAAAATAATTGTTTTAATCCCCACTCAAGGATATGTCTATCAGTTTTAGAGGGAGGAAGGAAGAGAGAAAGAAACATCAACATGAGAAAAATTGATTGTTTGCTTCCCATATGTTCTCCAGCAAGGGATCAAACACACAACCTAGGTATGTGCGCTCACTGAGAATCAAATCTGCAACACTTTGGTGTACAAACTGATGCTCCAACATTCCAGCCAACTGAACCACCCAGACAGGGATCAAATATAATTTTTATTCTGTGGAATATGTTGATTTAATATCTTTAATTAAGGATTCTTGTGAAGTAATACTGATTAACTGTTCTAATGATTGAATCTTCATAGTTGAAGCAATAATATGAGATACAATGAATATAATTTCACACTGTTAGCAGATTAGACTGTTCATGTCCCCAAATTTGTAAAACACATTTCGTACTTCTTAGTGGGTCCTCCCAGAAAGGATTTTAGAGAAGGGCTTTTATAGAGGTAGTTTATTTTAGAAAATTATTTCAGAAAATAAGAAGCAAGGATGGGAAGTGTTTTGTGTAAAACACAGAGGAAGAAAGACAGGTGAAACACAATGTTTTAAGGTGTTTACCACTCTAGGTAACTGAGATTTAAACCTATATGAACCATCTGAGAAACAGTAGGATAACATTCAGAAAAGCAGTAGAATCAGCTTCAGAATTATTGTCCAGTGAGACTGAAGTGGGTAACATTCCTCTATTAGTTTAAGTCATTCCCAAGGGACATCAATTTACTTGGACCTCCAGGCTTATGAGTTCACCTGCAGCCAGGAAAACCACAAGATATAAAGTAACAAATGTGCCTTGTAAACGAGGAGAAGTGTTTCCAGTTGCACCTGTGTGAAGCTGTTCAGCACAACAAGGGGCTACAGTTACAGGTAGATAGAGATGATATGGGGTGAGGTGTCCAATATGCTGCCATGACTTTGTAAGTTTTTACATCAACTCCCTAAAGACAGCTTTGAAAATATAATTAACTCATGGCTGTCCACAATCCTGTTCTTACATTTATGCTGCATTAAACCTTCTCTCAGAAGAGTGATATGAATGGTAAATAACCTTCTTCAAAACCAGAAGTCATGGACAGCATCAAATTGCATGACCCAAATTCAACCTTAATATTATGAAATAGGAAAGGAAGTTTCTGACATTAGAATGAATCTTCCTCTTTCCAGGCAAGAGAACATTTGAGATGGGTGCTACCCATTAGATATCACAAGCTCTGTTCCCTAGTATGGGGGAGATGAGGAGTAGGGGACCAGTAGGTGTGTTACAGATAGATCTCAGCACTCCACTTCTCAATTAGATTATTAATATCCAGTCCCTGGCAGCAAATTCCAACTCTTTGTCACTGAGAGTGTGACAAATCATGGAAAAATAAGAAAAACTCTGATGTGCTCTAGTGTTGCAGAAGGGTAGAAACAATTAGCAGCTCAAATATAAAACAAGAAATTCTATCTAGAAAACAGATTTAATTTTATGTTGTGATTCGTGTCAGATACTGTTAAGCAACATTCACCATATTCTATTGATTCACTATAAAAAGCTCAAGGTTTTGGAAGCTGCAAAAAGGCTTCCCATCAAATAGAATAACATGGATTCTGTTACAAATTAAGGAATCAAGAAAAATTTTCTAAAGTTCATGACAGTGGTCTTTATTTTTTGGTTTTAGTTTTCTCTGTCCTCAAATAGACTTACACCTGTCAAAATAGTTACTTATGAACTTACTTCCAGAAAAAAATAATAAAATTAGTAACAGCAATAGCCTTAAGTACATGTCTGAAAGTAAAATTCTGGATACCTCAATGTTTTCAATATTATCCTCAAGATACTGTAAAATTGTTAACTCTCAGAATACACAGAATTAAAATTTTTTCTAGATGTTCTCACCAAAAAGACATTTAAAGTACACTCAGTAAAATGGGGATCTAATGCTCAATAGTTTATCTTAGGTATTGTTTTGATGAAGCCTCTTAAAGTAATGTATTATGCTTTTGCTTAGAAAATATCAATAAGCACTACACATGATTTACCATTTTCACATGCATTTATGATCAATAAGAATTATGGGTTTCTTTACATGATCATATTTTAATATAAGCAACTTACTATATGGGGGCTTGTGAGTAAGGAAAAACAATTGCTTTCATTGGACTTAATGAAATCTGCACTTGCACATACCTTGGAAATAATTACAAATAAGGTAAACATAAATAAGGCATAGCACAATTATTAGGTTTATTTTCTAAAATAAGATTAGTCCATCTAAAAGTAATAAACATGGTAACCCTGACATAACAACTTCTCCAAAAGACTCCCCCTTTATATATCAACACAGATAGTTTTTCATTCATTTTTTTTTTGTACAGCATTCCTGTTGCCTTAATATTAGCTGAAAACTCACAATGCTTTGACCTTGATTTCCTGAAGTTCTTTCTGTATTGTAATGCATGGATTCATCAGTTTTA
This sequence comes from Furipterus horrens, assembly GCF_987537825.1. Classification (NCBI taxonomy): domain Eukaryota; kingdom Metazoa; phylum Chordata; class Mammalia; order Chiroptera; family Furipteridae; genus Furipterus; species Furipterus horrens. The sequence goes on along the minus strand of NW_028327176.1, from coordinate 79,216,851 downwards.
TATCTAAGATTCCTATGCTTTGATATGTTGGAATTAGATGTGTATGGGAGAATGGGGAAATGGATTTGGAGAAAGTACATATTAGGACAAGTCAACATGATCTTTGGAAAAGCTTTTTTCTTAAGAATCTGTGAACATAAGCTACGCAAACATAAGAAATATTTTAGCAGAATGTAAAGTCTGAGAAATCCCCCCAAAACAAAAGAATTCAGATTTGTAAAAAATATAGAGCTGTAAAATACATGGTCAAAATGGCAGGACAATTACTTTCCAGTGCAGGCCCAGAGAGGAACCTATCTCCCTAGCCAAGAATTACAAAGAGAAGGCATTAAAACAGTTACTAATCCCCTTCTTTATGTGTCATTTATGCCTTTTATACTCAGGACAAAGGACAGAGAAAATCTGATGAGAGGTTTTTTTCCAAAATATGTAAAGAAGCTATACAACTCAACAACAGGAAAACAAACAATTCAATTTAAAAAACGGGGAAAGGACCTGAACAGACACTTCTCCAAAGAGGACATAGAGAGGGCCTGTAGGCATATGAAAAAGTGCTCACCTACACTAATCACCAGAAAGAAGCAAATTAAAACCACATGATCCCTGGATGGTATGGGTTCAGTTGGTTGGAGTACCATACCATGGACCAAAAGTTTGTGGGTTCAATTCCCAGTCAGAGCACATGCCTGGGCATGGGTTATTGGTTCAGTACCCCCTGTATGGGCAACCAACCAATGTTTCTATCTCTCCCTATTCTTCTCCCTCTCTTTTTCCCTCTACCTCTTCTTTCCCTTTTTTGAAAGCAATGAAAGAATGTTCTTGGGTAAGGATAAAAAACAAACAAACAATGATATATCACCTCACACCTGCAAGAATGGTGTCATCAATAAATCAACAAACAACAAGTGCTGGTGAGTATGCAGAAAAAAGGGAACCCTCGTATGCTGTTGATGGGAATGAAGACTGGTACAGTCACTGTGGAAAACATTCTGGACCAGCAATTCCACTTCTGGAAATATATTCTAAGAATACTGAAACACCAATCAGAAAGAATATATGTCCTCCTATGTTCATAGCAGCCTTATTTATTACACTGCCAAGGTTTGGAAACAGACCAAGTGACCATCAGTAGATGAGTGGATAAAAAAGCTATGGTACATATACACAATGCAATATTACCTGCCTGTAAGAAAAGAAAAAAAAGAAATCTTACCTTTTGCAACAGTATGGATGGACCTGGAGATTATTATGCTAAGTGAAATCCAGTGAGAATGACAAATACCACATGGTCTTACTTAGACATAGAATCTATTGAACAAAATAAACCAACGAACAAAATAGAAACAGAGGCATGGATATGTGGACTATATTGACAGCTGTCAGAGGGGACAGGGGAGTGGGGACTGGATGATAGAAGGTGAAGGGATTAACCAAGGAACATATTTACATAACTCATAGACACAGATAACAATGTGGTGATAATAGCTGGAGGAAAGTGGCAGAGTGCAGAGGCTCGGTGGAGGCAGGAAGAGGGAGGGAAAATGGGGACATTATAATAATGTCAACAATAAAAATATAGAAAATTTAGAAAAATGAAATAAGTGAGGAATTGATGTGAACATCACTGTTATAATAGACTGAGAAAAGGGAACAGAGATAAAAGGAACTCACAATTTTCTAATGTGTAAATGTGGATGGTGAAGAGAAGGGAAATAATTTAACCCTAAGCTTAGCTTTACATAGGAGTGATATTAAGTAGAAATGCCCACCTTTCTCAAAATGTGCTTCTTAATTTGGCACTTTTGGTAATTCTTGACTGGCCAACATGCTCCCCCTGCCATGAGCCACTACCCAAACAGAACCCAAACTTAACCCTGTAATCTGGTTTATGATGAGACATATACACAACTGCAAAGAAAACCCAGTTCAATAACTAAAATAATTTCAGACATATAGATAAAGAGTAAAATGCAGAGAAAATAAGAATAATTAAAGGAACAAGAAAGAAAAAGAGTCAACTAAATATTCTCAGGAAGATACAAGATTGTTATATAAGAAGACACAGCATTATAAATGGAAGAATAATAGAACGTTAATATTTTTGGAAATTAAAAATTGATTTTCAAAATCTTCCTTATAGAAATACAAATAGTTTATTTAGCTACTTCCCACTCCATGAAGCAGAGCTTAATTCCTCCTTTTCCCATTGACCATGGAATAGACTTACTGACTCTACTAGAGAAGGGAAAATAGTAACTTTCCAATGGAAAAATCTAGTCATAATCTAATCTAATCTTGACAAAAACATCAGACAAACTTAGATTTTAGCATGTTCTTCAGAATACCTGGACAGTATTCCATAATACTTTGCTTTATTGAAAAACAAAGAAAGACCGAGAAACTGTCAAACTGACACTATATTTATGTATGAAAGTAAATAAATGAATTTGTAGACATTTGATGGTACACCAAGTTTGAAACACATGGAACATCTGTGAAAGAATTATTTAAATATACACCAGTAAAACTTAAAACAGAAATCACAAAAAGAATAGTATTTTCCCCAAGAAAAAGTTGTTTCTAAAAATTTTCCAAAGGAAAATACAAAGTCAATAAAGAAGTGAAGAGATAATTTATTTAACGATAACATTTGGGAAATTCTTATTCCAGAAACACAAACTTGTTGGCAAAGATTTTATTTCCTTCTCTGTGATCAATGTCTTTCATAATAAGTAAATATCTTCTTAACTAAATAATAAATATTCATTTATTTCAAAAAATTATATAATTGGGAGTTAATATACTGAACACTTAAATGTAATGGTCGCATGTCTCAAAAGTGTAAATGTGGACTTCCGGCCAAGATGGAGGTGAAGACCGACGTGCTGCATCTCCCTCCACAACTAAGAAGAAATACAACTATCTCAAAAGTAGAAGCAACCAGAAAATCAAACTGCATAGAAGTCCAACAAACAAAGATATAAAGAAGAAATACTCATCCAGACAGGTAGTGGGGCGGAGCCTGGGTGGAGAGGACACGGTGTGGTGGTGGCAGCAGTTGTTGCAGCAGCAGGCCAGCAGAAAGCACAATTGCATGTTTTAAAAAGTCAGGAGGGACACTGGGGGAGAGTTCCCAGCTCCTCACCAGACTGCACAGCTCATGGCCCTAGCACTAGGGAATATCAAGCCTCATTGCTTTTGACTGTGCAAACCAGTGGAGATTGGGGTGGAGGAAGAAACTGCCAGTCTCTCAACAGAGTCCACTTGTTTAAAGAGCCCCCACAGTCCTAGAATGTCACAGACCCATCCACTCTGAGAACAACAGCCAGGCAACAGCTAGAGAGGCACCAGTCCTATACCAGAAGTGGGAGAAGTGCCTGGAAAAGGGGTGAGTGCTGGGTAAGTGGCATTTTTCCTTCTCAGACCCCTCCCTTTCATACAGCGCCCCAACATGGTGAAACAAGTTGCCCTGTACTTATGAATCTCTAAGGCTTCACCCCTTACAATGTAATAGGAGCGACAGCTCTACCTAAGACACAGAGGCAAACAAACACAGGAGAATTCCAGCCAAGATGGAGGCCTAGACTGACATGTTCCATCTCCCTCCACAACTACTGCAAAACCAGAAATAACCAGAAGTTCCAGAAAATAAAAAGAAATCCAATGTATGAAGTTATGAAGAAGTGGTGCTCATCCAGATGGGTAGGAGAAGCAAAGCCAGGGCAGAGAGGTCAAGTTGTGCTGGCAGTAGCAGCAGCGGCGACAGGGGCAGGACAGCAGCAAGCAGAGACACCTGTATTTAAGGGGAGGTGAGAAGCAGCTGGGGAGCACCCTGAGCTGCAGACCAGACCTGTCAGCTTGCGATTCCAACGCTGGGGAAGGCAGACCTGCATTGCCTTGGACTGTGAGGGGGTGGGGTCAGAGGATGAGGCTCCGGGTCTCTCAGAGGAGAGTGAATGGCAGGAATCCATCTTGGACCCCCACCCTCACAGAAAACACCACAGCGCGGTGAGAAGAGTTGCCTGGTTGTGACAAGTGCAAGGGGCTCTGCCCCCTATAGCATAGGAAGTGTGACAGTCCCACTCAGGAAGCAAAGGTAAACATAAAACTGTCAGGATGACACAGATCATGATAGAGATCCTGGTGATGCAGCTGAGCAGACAGCAAATTTCTAATGTAAGGAAGCAGCAGATAGGAAATCTTTCTGAGGCACAGTTCAGAACTTTGGTTATAAAAATGCTTACAGACCTAACAGCAAATCTTAAACAAGATGGGGAAGAAATGAAGCCTAGTCCTGCTGAAATGAACAAAAACACATATGAAACTAGTGGTGAGGGAAAGAAAACCAAGGATCAAATTAACAAATCGAAATATAGAGAAGGAACAAACAGTCAACCAGTGCAGAAAAAGGAAATGAAAAGCGGGGAAATAAGGAGAGGCTCAGAAACCTATGGGACAGCTAGAAGTGGGCCAACGTTCAAATCATAGGGTTGCCAGAAGGTGAAGAAGAACTAGAAACTGAAAAATTATGTGAAAAAATAATGAAGCAGAGCTTCCCTAACTTGGGGAAGGAAATAGACTGACAGGTCCAGGAAGCATGAGAAGTTAAAAAAAAAAAAAACTGGACCCAGGGAGAACCACACCAAGACACATTATAATCAAAATGTCAAAAATTAAGGATAAAGAGAGAACCTTAAAAGCAGCGAGAGAGAAGAAGAGAATTATGTATAAAGGGGTCCCTATAAGACTATCAGCTGATTTCTCAAAAGAAACTCCGCAGGCAAGAAGGGACTGGCAAGAAATATTCAAAGTAATGAAAAGCAAAAACCTACAAGCATGATTACTCTATCCAGCGATGCTGTTATTCCGAATAGAAGGGCAGAGAAAGTGCTTCCAGGACAAAATAAAACTGAAGGAGTTCATCAGATCTAAATCACCATTTTATGAAATGTTAAAGAAACTTGTTTAGGAGAAAGAGGATCAAAACCATGAACATTAAAATGAAAACTGTATCACAACAACCAACAACAGAAGCTAGGGAACTGAAACAAGGGCAAACTAAGTAGGCAACAAGAGTGGGAAAATAATTATAAGTATGGGGAATATTATGGGGGGAGGTCACCAGGGAGGGGGAAGGGAGAAAGGGAGGGAGATAGTACAGGAATTAGAAAGCATAGCAGGAAGAAATGGAGTAGATCGGACAATGTTGAGAAGAACTATATGCACAACCAATGGGCATGGACTAAGGGGGGGCGGCTGGAGGGAGGGCATCACTGGGTGGAGGGGAACAAAGGGAAAAGAAATTGGGACCACTGTAACAGCATAATCAATAAAGCATATTTTTTTAAAAAGACAAAAAATGTTTTTAAAAAAGTTTAAGCGTAAGAATATGACAGAATAAACATTTCTTTTTAGACCAGGTGTAGCTAGAATTTCAGCTTCATGTCTGACTAGCCTATGTGACCTTTATTTAGCTATTTAACCTAAGTTTCTATTTATGTAATGAAGGTGATAAAGAGACATAGCACTGGATTGTTCTTCATTTAGATTAAGGACATAATGTATTAGGAAACAGAAAGTACTCAGTACATTGCTATTATTTATCTATTGTTATTAACTATGCAAAATATACATGCCCAGAAGAGAGAGAGATAATTTGTCTATATGTTAATTTTTATCTTTTATAGCATAAAATTATTTTTTAATTCATAAAATATAAAATAGGTATTATATTGTTTGTAAGTAGATACAAACACAATATAATTGATAAAAATCAATAGTTGAAGGTGAAGGAGAGATGCGAGATGGTGTAAATGTACCTAATACTTTATCTTTTAAAGGAAATGATATGTAGAATGCACCTGTTAGTTTTATCAAGAAAAAGAGATTTGATATTTAAAGTTATTATGGAAACCATCAGAAGGTCTAAAAAGGCAAACTGTTATAATTTTTATTCCCAGGAAGAGTTAAGAGAAATAATATTTAAAAATATTTTTCTGAGGCTATACTGGTTAATAACATAAGTTTCAGGTATACAGCATCATAATCCAATATCTTTATACTCTATTTGATGTTCATCACTAAAAAATTATTTTTTCTTTGCTTTCCCTATTTTATTATTCTACATTACTTCTATATTAACGCTCTTAAAAATACCATCTAAGCTATGTCCAAAAATATTGTATAAACTGAGGAAGGTACATATCACGTGACTCTAAACATATAGTCATGAGAAGGGAATATATTGTGCTATTAGTATGTCTTTATTTTCTTTCATATTTTTTTCATTAACAGGATATATGTAAAATAAATATAATAGTCAATGTAAATAATTTTTATTAGTGTAATTTAAAAATTGCAAATACATTACAAGCTAGACTCTACAATGTCTCCAAACTTTTTCTCAAACTTCTTTATTGCTTCTCTCTAAAATATAGAATGAATCAAACATTTACAATAAATGTCTAGAGAAAAGTAAACTTTCAAAAACACCAATTAAATAAAAAATGTTTTTTAATAAAGTAATTGAAAAAGTATTGTGTGAATAGGGAGCAGGGAGCATCTACATTCCTGGGACATCAAGAAATCTCTATAGAGAAGATATACTCATACAGTTGAGTTCAAATTAAATAATGAAAAGGTACTTGCCAGTTTACCTTGGAGCAGTTTATTTTAATTTTTTTTAAATTTAATTTTATTGTTGTTCAATTACAGTTGTTCCAGTTTTCCCCCCATTGTTCTCCCCTGTCCCACCCACCCTGCCTCCCTCGGTTAATCCTCACCCTGTTGTCCATGTCCATGGGTCTTTTATACTTGGAGTAGTGGTTTTTCAACCTTGGTGAGAGGTAAATTATATACCTCATCCAGCCCGTCAGTGGCAGAATTAGGATTTCAGTCCAGTTCATCATCTTCACCACAATGCCTCACCACCTGTGACCATCTGTTGCATTTATAGTCTTATATTTAGAAACAAGGAAAGAAAGATCATAATAATTAGAATTGGGAACAACTATATTCCTTCAATACTATTTAATAGGTAATAATGATGATGGCATTACTAAGAAACTGGCAAATACTTGCAGCTTCATTTACAAAATGGGGATGGGCTAATGAGTAGCACTATGACCTCATTACATGATTTGCCAATAACCCCACTTTATTCTATTGACCAAACCAGAAAACAGCCATGTTTCCGAGTTGAATCTGTTCCACTACTAAAATTCACTGCTCTTTTTATTAATTATTACATTTAAGTCTCTGGCTCTGCTTTTGAAACTATGTTATGGGTTGTTATGGGTGTATGGTATTAATGTTACTTCATTTAACCCCCAAAGGTAAAAAAGAACAACCCCAGTATAAACTCATAGCTGCATAACAGAAGCCTATAAATCTACATGCACCTTGCCATACTCTTTTATCACTGCATTCCTTGCTGATTTATTGGCGCACACAAGGAAAAACGAACTGCAAAGGGTGTATTCTGTTTTGAGTAATAGGATTTGTGAACAAATAGGAACAGCCACAGATAATCCTTGAGATATGTCACCTCAATATCAGATGCATACATTTGGATTTGGCCATTGTCAAGATATTTAAATGTGTATTTTTACTTGTTTTATGGGATTATAATACCAAATAATATGTTTCCTTAAATCTAATATTTTTGAAATCAATTTAAAGAGTTTTCAAATCTTTAATAATAAGAAATACATTAATTTATTCACTAGTGTGAATATATAAATGCCTACTGAATGACAGGCATTCTATACACACATCCCAGAGTGATGAATTATATAGTCCCATAGGGTAGTCTCCAATCACTAAGGGAGTGGAAGAAGTAAATAGGTACCTACAAATTGTGAAGCAGCACATGACCACAAGGAACCCAGACTTGGCTTTAGGAAGAGAGGCCTCCAGAAAAGACAGACAGCTTTAACAGTATCTATAATTGGTCTGTGCAACTCAGTATTTGTGATTTACTTTCTCCCTGCAGACCCCAGGGTCTAACTCCCACTTTGATGGATGGGATTTCTGTTTCCTTGTGTGTTTTCTCTGGCTTTGGCTCTTGATTTAACTGTCTTGGCCTTGTGGATTCATGGCATTGTCTCCTTGTTCCAAGTTTGTTGGCCAATTAAGAATAACCAATTGTAATTGACATTTGGCTGGACCTTCTTGTGAATGTAGAGGATAGAGAGGGGGTATCTTATACAGAGAATTATTTAAAAAGACAGGATTTGGCCAATGGTCAATAAGACTGTGATGTAGAGTGTGTGTGTATGTGTGTGTGTGTGTGTGTGTGTGTGTTTTGAGGGGCAATAGAAAAAGTAGCAATAAAGGAAAAGTTCCAGAATTGGGATATGTTTCTAGTGTAGAAAAATTTCTTGGGGGATGATGATATAAAATAAATTGAAAAGGTAAGCAGTGTTGAAATAAAAGTGTATTTATTTGTAGCAAATGTACATGCAAGCCTAGATTACTATTACTATAAACATCAGTTTACCTAAAACAAATGTATAAAATAAGTATTTGCCTTAAAAATTTTAAAAAGGAAGTTTATTATTCAGAGTCCCTGAAATTAATCTAGGTGGGCAAGCTTCCCCTGCCTGTCTATGTATAAGATTCAATCAATATTACTGACATAAGACATTCCTTTTATCAGGGTTCAACCATCTACTCAACAAATATTTTGAACACTTACTATGCCCAAGAATTGTAAAAAAATTTTAAAAAGCAAATATACATTAAATGTGTCAGGTGGAAATATCCTCTATGAAAACATGGTAAAGGGGAGTTTGATAGAATTGGGTGATGGGGGGTTAGTCACATTGGTCAGAAAAGTCCTCTATGATAAAATGACCACAGAATGAAGGCATGTGGTTGCCTCTCACATGCTCCAGGATGGGGATTATATGCACCCCGACCAGTGAACGAACTCACAATGTAGGTATGTGCAATGACCAGAATCGAACCCATAACCTTTTGACTACAGGACAATGCTCCAACCAACTAAGCCACACCAGACAGGGTAGGAATGTTACAGAAACAGGGGAGTCCAAAAACAAACCCCAGAGTTTTTGGCTGGGAGATAGGCAGCAGGAAGCAGCTTTCAGGATGCCCTTGCATGCCTGGAGCTAATGGCTGGATACATTGTTGCAAAGATCCGCTTTACTTCCAAGACTCAGGAAGATGGGAGGGATCTTGGACTGTGGGCTGGTACAGAAGAAGCAGACAGAGCCTACGTAGGGTTCTGTGAATGGTCAGAACTGTTTGCAACACCCACTGAGTGAGAGGACGCAGGGGGAGAGAGGAGGCAGGGAGGAAGAGAGAAGCAGCTGCGGACATTTTTGGGCTGGCTCTGGCTCTAGGAGGCTCTCTCTCTCAGGCTCTCTCTGGCCCTCACGCCCTCACTCTCTGGCTCTTGTGGGCTCCCTCCATCTGGCTTGGAGAAGGGGTCTCCAGGCTGCTTTAAGAAGAGGCTCTTGCCAGGCTGCTTGGAGAAGGAGAGGAGATCCACACGGTTTGCAGGAAGAAGGCAGTTTGCAAGGAGGCTGAGAATCCAGGCGGTCCTGCATTGAGAGCTGGAGGGCACCACAGCACAGAAAGGACCTCCCCAATCAGAACTGAGTGATTGGCAGCTACTGGTAAAGCTGAACTGTGCCTAGGAAGTAGGGAAACGGTGTTTCTGACTTTCCTAAGACTGGCCAGGTCTGGGAGGGGGAGGCAGGACTTTGTGTAAATAAACAATTCTTTTCCTTTTCACCAAACTCTGGTATTCAGAGTTATGATTCTGGTGGTGGGCAATCGGACCCCTAACTAAACAGCCCGTGGGTTCTGTTTCAATCGGAGCAGCCCAGGGGTTCTGTTACAGGAAGAGTGTTCTAAGGACATGGAAGCACTCCTGTCCTGGAGAAGACCTCCTTCAGGTTGTGAAGTGTAACCTGAGCCTTAAGGGTGAATAAGACTGAAAGATCCAGCAAGGGGAGAGGAAAAAGAGGGCACTGCCTAAGAACTGACTCCACAGGAGCTGGTTCAGGGGTGAGCTTGGCTATTGACTAGTTGTGTGACCTTTAGAGATCTCTCACTTTATCCATTGATAAAATGGATACACTAGCAATGTCTCCTTTCAGAGGGTGTTGTGAGGATTAAATAGAAATATACACATTAGCCAGTATTATTATTATTAATGTCTGATTAGTGCTCAAGGAAGGCCTGGAATGCTCCCTGAAGGAGGCAGGCTTGAGGAGGAAAGAGTCACTTCTGTTAACTTAAGTATTTTCTCTATAGGGGAGCAGAGAACGTGGTTGCTGGTAAGGAAGTATATGAGGTCAAAGAAGGTGTTGCTTGTTTTTTGAAGACAAGGAACATAATGGCATGCTGGTATGCTTTTGGAAATCATCTGGTGAATATAGGAAACCTCACATGATAGGAGGGTAAAGAGACAAATGTGGTACTGATGACCTGAGCAGATGAGAGTTGGTGGAGCTAGGGCACATGGAAAGCAGACAACCTGTGTGTGAAAGATCATGTGGTAAGAACAGACGCAAAGTCTATTCTGATTATCGTTGTTAACCAGCACTCATTTCTCCTCCCCTAGAGAACCAACCACAACCCAATTAGATTTTCTGTGGCTAGAGTTTCAACAGGGTTTAACTTTTTATTTTTTCATTATCTAAATGATTGCCATCTCTATCCTACTGAGGTCAATCTTATGGCATTTTCCTATCCAAGGTCAACATTGGCCCCAAGTTTAATTACCTTCCTTTGGATACTAGATATGTCAACAAGTCTCTACTCTTCTCATTGAGGCTTGAGACTTACAGCATGTTGAGACTTGAACTAACATCAGATGTAATTGAGACTGCCAACATGCCTGCAATGCTTTCTCATAGACCAGTAATTCTCAAAGTGCTGCCCTCTGAAGAGCAGCAGTTACCATGGATAACTTTTGAGGAATATAAACTCTCAGACCCATCCCAGGGAAGCTAACTCAGAAACTCTTGGTATGGGGCACAGCAATATGTTTCTTATAACAAGCTCTCCAAGTGACTCAGATGCTTGCTCCAGGGTGGGGACCACTGTTTTGGGCTGAGGGTGAGAGAGAAGGTTTCATACAAGAACAATCAGGAAAAGCAGTCTGTTTTCACTCTATTGTAGCACTGACCTCACAAACACTAATTTAGAAAAAACAAAACACATATCACATACAGACTTATTAGAGAAAATTTGGAAACTAAGAAAATTAGGAATGTTTTTAAAGGTTAGTCAGTATCCCATTACTCTTTTTCTTTCTTTTCTTTTCTTTTTACCTCATAAGAGGACAGTGCTCTTACTTTTATCAAGCAGCTGAGGCTGGTTCCTTTCGTAGACTGAACTGCAAGCACTTTACTGTATTTGGATTAATGTGGAGCTTCAGGAACAAAATGTACCTTGCTTACAGCTTTTTTTTCTTGAAGATATATATCTCTCTGTGGTAGATTAGGCTATTTCCCTGCTTTCTATAAGCTTCCACAAATTATTTATGCAGTCAATAAGCATCTTATAAGTAACTACTCATTGAAGCTGAACTGGTGTTTGTGCTAACTAGAAAAGAATGTTGATTCTGGTAATCTGTTACCTTTGCACCTTATAGAGAAGATTTATTAAAAGAAGCAGGGATGGTAGGGACTTCCTGAAGCTTTTTGCAGACAGATTGTGAAGGGAAGGGAATCTAGAGCCAGGACAAATTAGCACACTGACTGCCAATTCATGCATTCTGGGGCTATGGGGTGGTAGGAGGTGTGTGGGTGGAGGCTTGCAAAGGCTGCTAAGGTATTAGCCATCTCACTCATTTAGTGATTCTTACCTGTGCAGTTCTTTCTTTCCATTCTCCCAGCTCTCAGCAGTACTTGCTTCAGCACTTCCCAGTTCTTTTCTTTTCTTCCAATTCCGCTTTCTGCATCCTTTACTCCTCTATAACTATTTCATCTCTTCAATACAGAAAACACAATAAATATCTTCACACCATCTCTGCACTCTCTACTTTGCATTAATAGAAATACTCTACTTTTCATTCACATTTTTGTTCTCTTTTATCTTCTTATAGGCAAAGACTGCTTCTTTTTAGATTAGCTTGTGTAAAGGATTTAGACTGTTCCTATGGCCCTCACATCATCAATTTTCTTTTGCATCAGTGCTTTTGCCAAGTAAGATTTATAAAAGACTGACAAAGAACAAATGGGGAAAAAAAACCTCTTATAAAGACAGAGAAAGTCAGTTTTCACAGCTAGTGATTAAACAAAATATTTTTTTAAATTCACATCTCTAAATTTAAACATGCTTACACCCACTCACCTGAAGTAGATACAAGGCAGGAAAGCAAAAATAGAGCAAAAAACTCTTAAATAATGTGGAAGACTTTTGTCACCACATATTTTGCTGTTATTATCCACTAATCGGTAAAGATATGTGTGTTCTTTAAACCCTACTAATTACTTAATGTGAACTGAGTGCAATATGTTTTATATAAGTTGCTTAATTGATTTAGCTCTGCTGGCCTTTTTATAAGGTTGGGTACTTATAATCCTTAACATTCCATAAAATGGTACTTTAGTTTCAGTGTTTAATAGTAATATTATAATTTTCCAATCTAAATTTTGTCTACTCTTAGGAAATAAAACATTTATATTTTAAAAATACAGAATTATCAATATTTTTCTAGTAAATTCAAACCCTTAGGTAGAAAATATAAAATTAATCTGCTAAGCACTATTTTCCTTCTTTTATTTTACTTACTCTTTCACTTTTAAAGTATGGAACTCTAAAATTAATCAGTGATCTTGACTTAATATCAATAAAATTATAAAGATTGACAAGAAATTATTTTAAACTATGATTTCACAGAAGTGCTTCAGGTGTTCCAAGCAGCTCTGACAGCCAGTACAGTGCAGCAGATGGGCTACCTTGCTAGTTTCTCCTGCTATCCCCTTGCCCTCTGGGTCCAGATCAGGTCAATTAAGCATGAGTGCCTTTTAATTTGACGTAGTCCCATTTGTTTAATCTTTCCTTTACTTCCCTTGCCCTAGAGTATATATCAGCAAAAATATTGCAGCATGGGTTATCTGAAATTTTACCACCTCTGTTTTACTCTAGGACTTCTCTGGTGTGACAGCTTATGTTTAAGTCTTTTACCCATTTTGAGTTTATTCTGATGTATGTGTAAGTTTGGGATCTAGTTTCTTTTCTTTTCTTTTTTCTTTTCCTTTATTTCTTTTTCCATGTACCATTCCACTTCTCCAAAGACCATTTGTTGAAGAAGTTACTTTTACTCCATTTTATGCTTCTACTCCCTTGGCCAAATATTAATTGACCATGGAGACATGAGTTTATTTCTGCATTAAATTAAAAAGTTTCTCTACAGCTAAAGAACATTAAAATGAAAATGGAACCAATCATATTGAAAAACATATTTGACAATGATACCTCAGGCAAGGGTTTGATATCCAAAAATATATAAAAAACTTATATGACTCAACACCAGGAAGACAAACACTCCAATTAAAAAATGGGCAAAAGACCTGAACAGACACTTCTCCAAGGAGGACCATGGACATATGAAAGAATGCTCAACATCACTAGCCATCGGAGATATGTAAATTAAAACCACAATTAGATACCACCTTACACCAGTCAGAATGGCCATCATAAACAAATCAATAAACAACAAGTGCTGGCAAGGATGTGGAGAAAGGGGAATCCTACTGCACTGTTGGTGGGAATGCAGACTGGTGCAGCCACTAGGGAAAACAGTTTGGAATTTCCTCAAAAAACTAAAAATGGAACTGCCTTTTGAACCAGCAATTCCATTGCTAGTATTATACCCAAAAAATTCTGAAACACCAATTCAAAAGAACCTATGCACTCCAATGTTCATAGCAGCACTATTTACAATAGCCAAGTGCTTGAAACAACCTAAATGCCCATCTGTAGATGAGTGGATCAAAAAACTGTGGTACATTTACACAGTGGAGTTCTGTGTAGCAGAAAGAAAGAAGGAACTTCTACCGTTTGCAACAACATGGATGGAACTAGAGAGAATTATGCTTAGCGAAATAAGTCAGGCAATGAAAGAAAAATACCTTATGCTGTCACCTATTACAGGAAATTAATGAACAACACAAACAAATGAGCAAAATTGAACCAGAGCTATGCAAACAAGAAGTAGACTAACAGTAACAAGAGGGGAGGTGGGAGGGAGAGAAGGGGGTAAGAAGGGGAAGTGTCAAGTCAAAGAACATGTATAAATGACCCACGGACATGGGCAACTGAGTAGGGACTGAATGTGGGGGAAGGGAGGGGCAGGGTGCAGGGAAGCAAGAGGGGGAAAAAAGTGAGACAACTGTAATGGAAAAACAAACAAAAATTTTTTTAAGTGAGGGAAAAATGAAAATATGAAGAATGGAAATTCCAGTTCAGTGAATATTAGGACAAAGATTTTCCTTCACGTTGTATATTTTTCTCCCTATTTGATCTCTCCAGAGTTTGGCATTCTAAACAAGTAAGTAATGACTTAAGTTTCTTTGCATAGAACTAATAAGACCAGTTGTTAATAGAGGTTCCTTTTTTTGACCAAGTCTTTGACTGGAATGTCAAGCCTAAAGGAGACATACTTGGGCTCAGGTTGTTACCAAAAAGCCCTGAGGAACTGGGAATGACTTTCAAAGGTAATAAAAGCCCGCGAGATAAAAGGCCTGCTACCATGGTTGGTTGTGCGGTCCACAGCAATCTCTCCAGGGAAGGAATGAAGGTTGTTTTCCTGAAAGATGGCTAGAAGGGACCTTAAGGCACAATGGAAAACCAGAAAGACTTGGAAAGGACAGGTGTGTACAGGCAAGGATGGATGCCAGGTATGTGGACCAGCTTCTGTGCCCTGAAGAGCAGACTGAGGGTCACCCTAAATGTTCCTTGCGTAAGTTCCAGCAAAGCAGAACTAAAGATCATAAGTGATCATTTGCTGCTCTTGTTATGTTTATGCAAATGAACAGGATAAATTAAAAATGGACTTAATGTAGTCCCTTTAAAGACAAGGAGGGTAATCTTAGGGAGAAAAATCATTATTCAAGGAAAATCACAATGATCAGTAGTAAACTATAAAGTAGGGCAGCTAACCGTCTTAAAAGTTTCTTCTCATTTAAAATATGGTTTCACTTGAAAATTAAACCATGTCTGTGATATCATCAAAGAGATTCAAGTTGCAGGCAAGTAGAATGTCAAGTGCCTTGCAACTGGATGTCTTCCCAATAAGACAGTCTTACAGATTTAGACTTGTTTGTTGGTTATGTTACATAAATTAACATGTGTTTTCTGTTTTCAAAGGGCATAAGCCTATGACCGCATTACCTGAGTGATTGTCTGTACACATAAGCCTCACTGAATCCTCTCTGCAGCGCTGCCTCCTGAGACTCAACAGTTTGGCTGAACTAAATGGCTGGTTTGGTGAAGAATGGGGTGGTCTGTGGGCTTCACTTTAAAACTGGTTTCTCTTTTCTATCCTAATGGCTTGGACAGAAAGGGCCCAGAGGTCTGAGAGGGGAAAAACCTAAACTATTTCCCTCAGCCCAAACTAAATATTATGGGCAAAAGGGTTTTGGACAGGTGAGATGTGCCTAGCACACCTTCCTCCAAAGAAGCCCTTTTTTTTTTTTTCCCTAATGTGGAACATTGAAAAATTAATCCCTGCCTTTTGTCATCTAGTAGTTATGGATTGAATGATGTCTTTTAACCCTTTTTGCCAAATATGTTGTTCCCAGAACTCAACAAGCATGCCAGCCTGTTAAACCAAGCATGCCGTTGTCCGGAGACAGCCAACCGACCTGGAGTCTGCACGATCCTTCCCCATGTGGGAAGGCCACCCTCCCCTCCACACTCCCACTATTATTAGGGATTTCTGGACCCAAGGGTAGGTAGGACGACGACTATGTCCAGCTTGAAGCAGCTAGAGGAGCTTGAGACCTTCACCCATTGTCCTTTACAAGATTACAAAGGGTCTTAATATCTGAGAGGGAGGGATAGTTATTTTTTACGAACCATGGGTATGGACTTGGGGGGTGGGGATTTCTGGGGAAGGGAGATGCTGGGTGGAGGGGAGTAAAGGGGATAAAATTAGAACTATTGTAACAATATAATCAATAAAGAAAAGCTGGAAAAAAATAAAATAAAACAGTCCTTGGCAATTATTAAAAACTAAGATGTTTTTATTTAACCTGACCTCAAAAAAAATTTTTTTTTTCAATTTCTTGCTCTTCCTCTTCTCCTTCCGGCACCTCTATGATTCAGATATTAGCATATTTAAAGCTATCCCAGAGGTCTCTAAGCCTCTCCTCATTTTTTTCAATTCTCATTTCCTCCTTCTGTGCTGGTTGACTGTTTATTTCTTCCTTATGTTCCAAATCATTGATTTGAATTCTGGTTTTCTTCTCATCACTGTTGGTTCCCTGTATATTTTTCTTTATTTCACTTTGTATAAGTCTCACTCCTCCCTTTATTTTGTGGATTTACTCTATCATTTCTCTGAGCATCCAGATCACTAGTGTTTTGAACTCTGTATCTGATAGGTTAGCTATCTTTGATTTGTTCTTTTTCTGGTGTTTTGTTCTGTTCTTTTATCTGGGCCATGTTTCTTTGCCTTCTCAATTTGGCAGCCCACCTCCATTTGTTTCTGTGTACTGGGTAGAACTGCTGTGACTCTTTGTCTTGGTAACATGGCCTAATATAGTAGGTGTCTTGTAGAATCCACTGGCATAGCCTCCCCTATCTCCCAAAGTTCAGTACTCAAGGAACACCCTTAATGTGGATTGAGTGCACCCTTCTCTTGGAGTTGAGCCTTGTTTGGGAAGGAATTACTCAGGCCAGTCAACTGCAAGGATTTGCTTTGACCACTGACCACCAACCTCCACCTTCTGTGGAGGATCAGCTGTTCAGGGGCAGGGTGGTGGTGGTATGATGTGTTCTATAGCTTTCCATTGGGTACGCTGGCCCTGAGTTTCCCCAGGTGGTGCAGGCCCAGGTCAACCCCCACCTGTATTTTGCCTCGGGTACCCTGTCTCAGCTATAAAACAATTTGAGGTTGCTGTTACTTATGCTGCGCTTGGATATTCACAGTTGAAGCCAAGATGTGAATCTAAGCTAGCTGCTGGTAGTGCAGGGCCTACAGCTCACTGTGGCCAGCTGTTGCTTGTTTGATAGGATTTAAGAAGTTGTAAATATGGGCCAAGAAGTATGTTGTGAAGTATGGCACCACCTTTCTGAGTCTGTGGGGGAGGGTTTAGAAAAGAGGCAATGGCCACTGTTCACCTTGACACCAGAAACTTCAACTTCTCCGTGTATATCACTGGTGTCTTTCAAGCTGTTACCCTGGTGCTGGAGCTCAGAGGGAGTAAGTCTGAGTAGGTGAGTCCATGTGTGGGTTCTTTAAGAGGAACTGCGTGGGTCTCCAGTAGTTTCTCCCACTAACTCAATCCTTGTTGGTTTTTGTAGCCATAAATTGTGGAGTTGTGAGGACTTATATTCCTGGCACTGGAACCCTGGGCCAGGATGCCTGGTGTGGAGCTGAGACTCCTTGCTCCTGATATATCACTCTCATATTTTTATCCACCACACATGGGTGAGAGAACAGTTCATTCCACTTCTGTGACCCTCCTACCTGTCTTGATGGTTATGGTTTCTTTAATTCTGCCAGACTTCCATTCAACTTGATTTCTGATGGTTCTGGCTGATGGTTGTTTTATATTTTAGTAGTAATTTTGATGTAATTGTGCAAAGACCTGAACCATGTCTCCCTATGTGGCCATCTTGACTCACACCTCCTCAAAAACATGTTACACAGCTAAAATTCACTTTAGTGCTGTCTTCCTCAGGTACTTATGATTAAATGCTTACTACTTAACACAACTGCTTTACTGACTAACAGACTATTACCTAGTGGTTTACAAGACATTTTCACAGCAATACCTGTCAATAACTTCTACCAGCTTATGATTTAATTAGCAAATCTTTGCTCCTCAACCAATAAAGGGTGTGGAAACCAGATGGTCAACACCCTTTTGTTCTCATATTGTCTTCAAATTATTCTACAGTATATACTTTCTAAAATAATGATGAGACAAAAGTAAATTTAATGAATTGCTTAATAAATTACATAATCACTACTAAATATATAAATGTGTTTATAAGTAGATGTGTGTTATGTGTGTAACCATGCTATTTATTCTTGATACTAAAGTAGAATATTTTTTCTTGGTGGAAAGAAGATTAAAGAACTAGGGAGATCAGAGGAATAGCTAAACGTTTTAACTAGTGTAACCAGAAAAAGGCCATGTTTTACCTCCTCTAAAATAATTACACTATTGTAAATGTATTTTAAATTTTTAAAAATATTTTCTCTAGCAATTGTTAAGTAGGCAGTTGATTAATATGTGCACACATAAATTCATGGGTGAAATTTCAACAATGTACTTATTATAAGCGAGGCTGGTAAAAAAAGGAAATTAAAGAACTGTTATGAACTTAAAATTCTCATTTCTGCTTTATCAGCTGCCATTTTCATGGATTAATTCACTTTAGTAATGACTGAAAATCTAAAGTGAATTCTCTAAACTATGGGTGATCACTAGCTGAATGGTTTAAGACCAGTGAGAAAATGCAATGCTTGTCTCAGAACCAGCAGGTCTGACAGTCACTGTACAGATAAATCTAATCAGCGCTTAGGTTTATAAATGAGAACTCTTTTAAAAACACTGTCCAAATCTCAACTAGATGTGTGACATGCTCTTACACGATATCCAGGCAGATACAGAGGTGAGATTTGGGTTGGATGCATACCTAGTATGAATGTTTTAATTAGTTAAATATCTCCATGAAAACAATGTTTAAAAATTTATTCCAAGAAGGAACTAAAGAGGTCTTAAAATTTGACCCTGCTAATACATAGGAAGGAAGATTGGACCTGGAAAGTATTATGCTAAATGAAATAAGCCAGTCAGAGAAAGATAAGTACAGTATTCCCTCCTCACTTATCGCAGGTATTATGTTCCAGACTCCCCTGCGAAGTAGGAACATTACATTTATTCTACACTCTTAAACCTACATAACTTTAACAACATACATATACAGTACCGCAAAATCCCACAATATAGCAAAAAATCTGCGATGAATAATTAAATATAATATTCTTAAAAATCCTGCGATACAGTAAGGCTGTGATAAGTGTACTGTGATATAGTGAGGGACTACTGTACTATATGATCTCACTTATATGTGGAATCTAATACATAACATAAACTAAAAAAAAAATAGAAATATTCACAGATACGGAGAACAGACTGACAGCTGTCAGAGGAGAATGGGGCCTGGGTTCAGTGAAAAAGATGAAGTGATTAAACAAAGAAGAAAAAACTCATAGATATAGACAATAGTATGGTGATTAACAGAGGGAAAGGGGGACAGGGGAAAGTGAAAGAAGGTAAAAGAGGCATAAATGGTAATGCAAGGAGACTTGACTTATAGTGGTGAACACGCAATAAAATTTATAGAGAATGTATTATAGAATTGTGTACCTGAAATCTATATAATTTTATTAACCAATGTCACTCCAATAAATTTAATAAAAAAGAAATCCAAAAGTTTAGCCAAATAATTTTTAATTGGTAAAATGCAAACTCTAACTTAGGTGAAAAAAAGTATATATATTAGTAGGGGACAGATGGCATCTTTTGTGATAACAACTTATGAAAAAATTTCCTCAGGGTCTTCATTGATTGTAATTTCAGTAGCTACCTTTGGAATATATTTAGACAAGTCTTAGACATGAGCACCCACTGGAATGTATTTGGCTTCCACAAAAGACATTTCTTGTATTTTCTGAGACAAGAAAGGTGGGGGAGGACAGGAAGTCAAGTTAAACAAAGATGTTGAGGTGAATGCAAAATAGTAAAGCTATTCATATCAGATGGTATCTGTTGTCTCAGAGAGATTAGTGTAATTAATCTAATGTCTATGAATTGCAGCGAGACGTGGACCACCTACGCAAGGCACGAAAGGAAACTCAACAGCTTCCACATGAGGTGCCTGCGACGCGTCCTGCATGTCGCCTGGCAGGATAAGGTTCCCAACACCAAGGTGCTGAAGCGAGCCAACATGAGCAGTTTGCATGCAGTTCTTAGTGAGAGACGCCTCAGGTGGCTCGGCCATGTCAAAAGAATGGATGCAGGCCGTATCCCCAAAGACCTCCTCTACGGCGAGCTAGCAGAAGGCAAGAGGATGACAGGGCGCCCAAAACTGCGGTTCAAAGACATCTGCAAAAAGGACATGACACAATGCTCCATCAACCTCAACACATGGGAAGTTCAAGCAGACGACCGCCTAGCCTGGAGGCTCGCGGTCAGGCAAGGTACGTCACGCGCGGAGGCTGCGCGCAACGAGGAGGCGGTCCAGAAAAGATCGAGGCGGAAGCAGCGTCTACAGCAGCAACAACAGCCATCTGCCTTCACCTGTAACAAGTGCGGCAGGGATTGTCACTCCCGAGTCGGACTGCACAGCCATTCTCGGCGGTGCAGATAGACTCTCAAGAAGCTACGCCATCGTCTCGCGAGACGGACGGCTGCCGACGACGACGATGATGACGACGACGACGACGACGATGAATTGCATTTAATATTTAAAAAATAAATCTTTCTATTTTTCTACACCAAGAAAGCAAAATAAACTGTGATCTAATAATACAGAAGTGTTATTTTTGAAATGCACTTTTAAATGTGGAAACGGCTTATTAAAGCCCTTTGCTTACAGCTCTTGGTTAATTATTTATCATTGTGTTGCCATAAAATGTGGATGTGTTTGTAATGTGAGTGAGAGAAAGTAAAGACAGAGCTCTTCATTTCCATATCAGACATTTCCATGTTTGGTTTATAGTGTATTTCAGTGTAATAGTGGGTTTTTATTTATCTCATTTATTTCTGAGTTTCATGGGTGTATCCCAAATTTTATCTAGTCTAAAATGTAACTATGTTAGATCATGAGAGGATGAACTTGGATATTACTACTGAATCTAGCATAAGTATCTTTATATCCTTGTTTCTGAAGAATTAGTCCATAATTCTTATTATAAAACTGAAAATAATTGTTCTTATAAAAATATCTATTGATGAAATAGTCTATAGAAATAACTAAGAACATTTTCTTGATTGAGTTAAAATAAAATTTTTGAAATGTCAAATAATTCAAATAAGCAGATTATTAAATTTTTCTTCCACTTAGGGTTAACACAGAGCTGATGTTGGTGGTGTTGCATTTTAGGTTCAAAGGTGATTCTATGGACAATGATTTTCAATGTGGAGAAATACAGCAGAAGAGACTGATGTGTGACCTTTACTCTCCAAATTAAGTGCATGTGTAATCTGCTCATGGTTAATGCCTACATCCATATTCAGAAGACACATTGATTTCCCTTGGCCCTATTCTTGGACTTAAGTTTTTCTACGAATGCTGAGCTGATTCACCACAAGGTATGAAATACACAATCTCATAGAGCTGCCCACAACTTGTCTATTAAAAGAAACATGATCTCTGAATTCGCATAAAAATAGTTTATGTTGCCTTCTCATCATGGCCCTGGGTTTGGACTATGGCATTTCAAGCAATGTATTTTTGTTCTCTTTAGAATGATAATGCTCTCTGCAAATGCTTATCAATTATTGACTGCCTTTATTTTATTTACAGAAATAATGTGACAATAAGCAGTGTTAATACTTATGACACCCCTTTTCATTGTAATGAAGGAATGATTTCCACACATTTTCAACTCCACATAAGGAGGCAGGCTAGGGGGAGAAAAAAGAAAGACAACCTTGTACAGATTTCACCTCTCAAACGACTTAATTGGTATCACCCCTGAGGTAAAATGTTGTAACACCCTGCAATTCTTTATGACAGGAAGTAAAAATTCCATATCCAATTGGAGTTACAGGGATAATTTAGGGAGGCAGAATGCAATTATCCAATTAGGAATTTAGCCAGAACAGAAAGGTTAATCCCTCTAAGTCCTTTCAAAAGAGCCCCTGGGATCCTTAATGACGACAAGGGGTCAGAACCTGGTTTTACAACTCAAGCCAAAAAATTATTCAGACTTCTCTTTCTCTGTCTAGAAACTGGGGAAGCTCAAATCCACCAAACTTCAGACATCATCCCCAGTATTAGAAGTTTTCAGAATTTACAGTTTTCCCATATTCTCAATTCTAGGTTATAAAACCAATACATAAAAGTTGTTTTAGTTTCAAAAACAAGTTTAGTCTTTGGCTAGCAATGATTCCATGGCATGGGATGCTTTGCTCACATAAGACAGAATGGCATGGAACTGCATGCTGACTCAGAGGTTTGGAATGTGCCATTGATGCCTGGCGGGCCTCCAGCTTTTGGCTTAGAATCTGTCAGCTTGGCAGACTGTGGATTGCTGTGGCAATTTTTCAAAATGGGAAGAATCCATCCAAGGAGAGGTTGTTTTTACATTTTAACTACTAGGGCAAGTGACAGGGTCCTCTCTAACAGCTTGGCCCAAGACAGAAAGAAATGTTGTGCTCAAATGAGAATCAAAAGAGTAGTTGCAAGAACCTCTTGTAAAAAGTAATATACTTTGGGGGCATCCATTTCAAAGTTTCAGCCAAAAGAAATATGAATTGCAGATTTAATTCTGGGAGGCAAAGTATGCAGACTTTCTGGATACAACAGCAAATGGTACTTTGCAGTTCTTCTACTAAACATAGAGTTATATCATAGATATTTAGAAGTAAAACAGTTTTTTTTTTTTTTTTTTTTTGGTATGCCAGTCAATACAGGACCATTAAATGGAGCAATTTGAATACTCAAATCTAATGTGCTTAGAGAGAGAGAAAAAAATGTTCTCAGCCAGCAAACAAGTGTAGCTTTGCTGTCTTGTTCTTTTAAAATTATTTATCATTAATTTTTAAAATATTTATATTAATAAATTCCAATTGACCTAAACATTTTGATAAAAACTCTAGAATTTCCTGAATATTGTTTAATTTTCTAAAATTTTCAATTTGTCCTGATGTTCTACAGAATGAGTTTTATTTGTAAAGTTTAAGAAGATGTATGCAAAAAATTTAGTTAATGCATTAATGCAGAAATTAGAGGACTTGGATAGCCTTTGTGATTTGATAGAAATTAATAAAATTATACCAATGTGTAAATCACATTATAGCATTACTATTTACATATTAGATTGAAGTTGCTATTGTTAGAAAATGCCTCAAACCTTGTCTTCATCTGAACAGTGAAACATTTAATAGTAAAATATAAAGCATATATAAATTTTATGTATTTAATTTTAACTTTTTATTAAATTTCTCAAGAAGACATACATTTTGTGTGTAGGAATGTAAACACCACTTTCTCTCGGAAACAAAATAAAAGAAAGACGACTTTCTATTCTTTGTACAATATTACTGCCTGGCTAAGTTTACATTGAAAACAAAATAATAAAAGAAGCATTCATTGAAAGACATATAATAAATAAGTAAACAAGGTGCCCAATAGAATGAAAGTTTCTTCAGAGTACTTTTCTCTTAAAATATTTAATTTTACGAGGCTTAAAGATATCTGATGAGATAAAAATCTGAATCTATTTACAATGTACAATTTATACATTTCCTTTTTATGTAGGCAATCTTTAAAAAAAATTGAGTCATGGCATTATTTATTTTGAAGCAGTGTTTATTCCATTCTACTCTTTTCAGAAACATAATGATTTAATTATGACGTCAGGAGAAATGTTTGTTATTTTTTTCAATTATGTTGGATGAGCAGAGGAGATAGCTTCCTAAGAACAAAGCTATCTGAGAAGTTCAGGTATATATTTTTAAATGTATATTTTATTACCAGTTTTGGCGAGGCCAAGAGGTCAGGGGACAATTGCCATTGAACTCTTTGTCCTCAGTTCACAAGAGGTGGTGGTATGCTATACCATGTAGGGCCATGTAGGGGGAGCACCAGGGTCAGTTAAGAGGTAATGGGACTAAGTGTGGGAAAGAGCCTTTTTGTGGAATCTGTGGGTGAAAATATGAAAGGAGGGGTAAGCAGGTTTAGGAATGACTATTTTTAAATTTCAATAGGCTCAGGGAAGGTTATTTTTAGTTGTCTAGTATCTATTCATGGGGTAATTAGGACTGTTCAGTGGCATCCTGGAGTATAAGAGCCCGTGGAACAGGTTGTTGGGGATGTGGGCTCTGGATTGGTTGGTTTGCATTTGAAAGCCACATTCATAAGTAAGTCATTTACTACTCCAAGGAACTGGTTAACCCTGGGAGGGATAGTCTCTCCAGGGTTAGCAAAGTTCCAGCTGTCAAAGCATCAAAATACAAAAATAAAAGGCATGAGCAATACAATATGCTTCTTATTTTGTTTTAAGTCACTATGACAAAATTTTTTTTAATAAAATTGTCTAATAAGCACTAATTTTCTTTAATGTACACACTTTTTGTGTTTATTTCACCAAAACTTAAAAATTATTTTTAACATTTGCTTCTATAATGAAGCAATTTTTTCATCACAATATTTTTTCCTGAGCTAAACAGTATTAATTTCCTTGGTGGACAGACTCAAAACTGAATCCCACCTTTGCCAATTTTAGCTGAGTGATTATGAATAATTAACCTCTCCAAATGTTTACTTCCCTCATGTGTAAAAAGATTATTATTTTATCTGTTTATTTGAGAATTAAATGAGATAATATATAGAAAAATCCCTATATAGTGCCCAGTGCTTAGAAGGTGCCCAGTTAATGAAAACTTACTATAAATACTCTCTACAAGTTGATAAGCTAAAGCCAATAGGATTCTGATTAAGAAAAATGCTGAAAGTGTCACTTTTAGGTTATTCATGGCTCTTTTTTTATATTTCCCTAAAGTTACACTAACCATATTACAAGAAAACCTTGCTGTATCAGATATTAAGAGGTCCAGGTTGAGAGAGATATACCTTAACAGCTAGAATACCACTGTTCCCTGTCAACTAGTAGACATCTGTAAAAAATGGATGTCAAAAAGCCTTGTGTAAATGCAGAAAAGATCCGGAGAACTTATAACAAGGGAATATGTGAGACCTAATGGGAAAGGGACCAAGAGGTTTAGGAAGCTCACAGCCATTGCATAAGACCATCCTAGAAGAGCAAGCCAGTTGTCCAATCAACCATGAGCTGTTAGAACCCAGTGCAAACTACATACCCTCAATGAGACCAACTGTAAAATGGGACAGTAGCACTGGTCTCATAGCAATAAAACATGTAACATAGTTTGGCACATAGCACATGTTACATATATACATTCTTATAATTATTAAGCCATTTATCATTTTAGAGAAGAGGGGATTATACAGAAAGTATTTATTTCTATTTTAGTGAATATAGAGCAAAATTCAGAAAGTTTTGCTTTGGAGTCCAAAATATTTATAGCAGCACACCATTGATGCATTCACCATGATTGCTTTTACCTTATGATGGGACTACCACAGACTCACATATTCTATTTATTTTAAACTATATAATATTTTCTCATGTACTTATGTTTTTTTCCCCTAAGTGTGCTATCTTTTGTAACCCTTATTAGACTTATTTCTATATGAATATTTTCCATTTATCCAGGCAATTTTTAATTTGTTTCTGCTTTCCTGGTGATTAGACAACCCATGTCAATAGTGTTCCATGATTATATGATGAGCCTCTTCTTGCTTTATTTATCTGAGGCATCAGTCTCAATAAAGATATCAAAGGTGGAGCCCAAGAGTTTAGATGAATCTATTGATTAATATCATTTTAGCAAGGCTTTAGAGGCATGACATATAGCCTCATACAAGGCTAAAAGTCCAGTAGGTTCTTTATGTATACGTATAAAATTAAATAAGTTACTTAATGAATTTATGAAACTCTATTGGTAGTATATTTTTAGTTTTTGAACATATAAGAAAAATATAAAAGATTAAATGTAAGTGATTTTCTTCTTTACTTCCTCTTTTCTTTAAAAATGAAAGTTTCAAATATAGAAATACAGTTCTGTCTCTGAGAATTGAGGTATGCAGAAGATCTATTCTTAACTGTTTCATTATAGAGTTACAATACTCAGTTCTTTAATTAATTTTCTCAATAGTCTATACCCCCCCCAAGGCCCAAAGTCATCCATCTCTGATTTCAGCCATTTGTCACAGGTGACATCAAGTTTCCTGCTATGTAAAACTCTCTGTTCTCTTATGAAATAAGAGGTCCTTGCTATAAATGTTTTCCTCAAATTTCAGAAAAAAATCATCAATTCATTTGTCTCTAAGTCTCCAAGTCTCTACACTAAATGTAAAAAGGAACTTTCAGACTTTGGAATAAAAGTAGGTTTATGGTTGGGATTATGCAAAAGTAAAGAGTTTATCCTTGTATTATTATTTATTAATTATTGTAGTATTTTCCATACAAACAATTGTAAACCTACTTTTGCCCCACCCTGTATTTGTTTTTTCTGACAATAGAAATCTAATGACAGATCACAGCCATCTGAACTTCTTATTATAAACATGAAATACATATGTATTACATTGCTTATATCATTGCTAGACCCCCCCCCACACACTCCAATAATTGTTGTTTTAAAGATACAGTTTAATTAAACTGTGAAGAATGATCTAGTGAATGACAAGCCATTTATATGTGTTATATTTCTCAGGTCCCTGAAGACATTTTGATTTTCTTATACTTTTGTCCACTATACAGAATTTTTGCAACATAATACATACAAATCTGTACTGATTACACAGTTTACATGATTGAGATTGCTGCGCATCTCAGCTGTACAGGTGGGTGCTGGCCAGACATTGACGTGGCACTGAGGCTCCCCTTCCCTCCCTCTGTCACTGATTAACAATGTTGGGATTAGTTATCTTTTTTTACTTCCCCTTTTTCTTTATTAAATGCTTTTTAGAAGGTTCCACTCCCTACTGTATAACCAAAAAACTGTTGGCTGGAAAAAAAGATGTCTGAAGTGGTATAAG
Organism: Furipterus horrens; assembly: GCF_987537825.1. NCBI lineage: Eukaryota > Metazoa > Chordata > Mammalia > Chiroptera > Furipteridae > Furipterus > Furipterus horrens. The sequence continues at coordinate 79,189,779 of NW_028327176.1, read as the reverse complement.
GAGGGAAAGGGCAGATAGATGTAAAGGGAATGAAGAAAAATCTACTTCCCAGGAGTGATCAGTTCTGTGTCATTTCCTAGTCAAGCCTAGACCAGGTCTAAATTATTCTTCACGCTCTCTTTCCTTCTGCTGGAATCATTCTGAAAGTCACATGTTGTTGCTATGTAAACACAAATAAAATCTTAAAAAGATTTCCATGTCACTGTTTGAAAGGAACTGCTGCAGAAAAACAGTTTCTTTAGGTTCTTCAGATGAATAAAAAACATACTTTTTATTAAACCACAGAGTTCTGGGAGCTTGTTTGTTCACAAAGACAGGCCTCACTGTTGAAGTGATTGTAAAGCTTCATCTCCAATTAACTGTGACTGGAGATGAGGAGTAAAAATTTCCTATTTCACAACAAAAATTGGAATTCTGGACCTCTTTCTCCAAGAGAATATGCAAATATAATTTTACTTCAAATATTGAGTGGTGGAACAAAGCCTTTTTCTTCATTAAGCACCCAGCATTCAGCAAAGCATCCTAAATATTCACTGAACAAAATTAGGTATATTTTTATGGCAAAAAATACCTCAAGTTTCCAACATATAAAGTAACTATCTGATATTAATGAATTAAAGACACTGGAGAAATGGGAGTTAGTCTCATACCTCTGAGGGCACTCCATTCCTAAATATTTGGTGGAACCAACAATTGAGGCGATTTGTGCATGACTATTACTTTATTAGCAAACCTTAAAACGTGTATTCATTTTTTCCATTTTCTCTTATGTCAGATTTGATAAGTTGACATTGCTGATTATTTTAGATAAATTTTAAAATTTAGTGTTCTAATGTGTAAAATATCACCTAAGAATCTTTTAAATACCTATAGGATTATTGGGATGTACTCTTATTTTTCTTATTTCTTATGTTACTTATTGATTTTTTTTCTCTTTTTTTCTTGTCATAATTTTAGCTATTTTTAAAAAACTATTGAATCTCTGTAAGGTATAATTGTTTTCTATTACATAAAGTTTTTATTTTATTTTACTATTTATGATTTTAACTTACTGTTCTTATTTTAAATTCTCAAGATGAATGTGTTCAGTCCTTCTTTTAAATATATGCATACATAAATATGGCTTAAGCCACATATACAAGTTTGATATTTTTTATTTAGTTCTTACTATTTTAAAATTTCCCATTAATATTTCTTCTTCGACTTTTCCCTGTTCCTCAAATATTTGGTATTTTCTAATTGTTTTTATTTTAGTTGGTGTCCTGCTTAATTTTTAGTATCCAAAGAGTAAAACCAGTATGATTTTAATCTTTGAAATTTGTTTAACATTTCATTGTGACCCAGCCAATGATACATTTTATAAATGTTGTGTATTTTCTGTGATTAGGTAATGTTTTGTAATCATTTTACTAAAATCTATATTCTTACTGAGTTTTTGTCTGCAGTTCATGGTGTGTCAAAAATTTTTTTACAGGTATAGTTTTGTTTTTTTCTACTTCTGTAAATCTTGCTTTGTATATTTTTTGGCTGGGCTATTTATGCATATATAAATTTTGAACTCATATTTCCTAAAAATGGACATTTTATCTTGTAATATATTTTGCATGATAGTCGTTGTCGTCGGCAGCCGTCCGTCTCGAGAGACGATGGTGTAGCTTCTTCAGAGTCTATCTGCACCGCCAAGAATGGCTGTGCAGTCCGACTCGGGAGTGACATGGTATCTGTCTCCTCCCGTGTTGAATCGACATCTTGCGATGACGCTGAAGCTACAGAGCCTGGGCAGGGTAATATGGAGGGTCTGCTGTTGCCCATGCAGCAGACCCCCCCTCTCTTCGCAGCTGAAGGGTCCAAGGGAAAGACGGAGTCGATACAGCTTGGGTTCAGGTGCGCCGCAGGAGTTGCCGGTGTTGACTACAACGTCAAACCGCCTTAGGGACTCCGGCTCCGGATTTTCTGTCGGGGTTTACTCCCTTAGCCTTTCCCCTGAAGAGGTATGCCGCAAGGCAGCGGAGGTTTTTTGGAGTCAGAGTTTTCCTTCTCTGATGTACCCTGACTGGAAGATCGAACCAGCGACACTTAGCTCGCAGGCCGACGCTCAATCCACTGAGCTAAACCAGCCAGGGCAAGCATGATAGTATACTTTATCTTATATAAATATAACAATATAACATCACTGGTTTTCTTTCAGTAATTGTATAGTTAGCTTTACTATTTACTAACCCATCCAATATTTCTCAATCCTTGTACTTTAGCTGTGATGTCTGTAAAGATCATATGAGTTGGTTCTCTTTCTCTTCTTTCTTTTAAAGTACAATCTGCCAATCTTTTTTTTTTTTTAATTGGAATTTTAGTTGTTTTACTTAATGTTATTATTGATATATTTAAGAAGTATTTTTTTATTATTTCACCTCTATTATATAAGTTTGTTAGTACTATTGGTAACTAAATATACTATTTTTTTCATATTTAATCTTCCTAGGGGTAGATTACAATAAGCATTATTAGTTATTAAAGTCTATCATGAATTAGGACTTTTACCACATTTGATGCAAAGATTTTAATACAGTTTTATTTTGAGTAACCTTTTTCCAATACATATACACATATTATATTATGTATCATGTTATTGTTGAGATTATTATTGTCTAGAACAATTTTATTTAAATTAACCCACATCCCTTTACTCTTTCTTCTTGTCTTACCTTTCATCTTGGATCATTTTTTTCTTTCTGAAGATCACCTTTAATGAAGATTTGCTTGTAACATATCATTTTTGTTTTAGTTTATCAAATAATGTCTTTATTTTGACTTTTATAAATAAAAATTTTTGCTAGATATGGAATTCCAAGTTGGATTTTACTTTCTTTAAGCACAATAAATGTGTCATAACCATTGGGAAGGCAGCTGACATTGAAGATAATGTCATTTTTATTTGGCCACTGTTAAATTTTTCCTTTCTCTTGATATCCCTCAATCTTAGTTTTATATGTCTAGCTGGGATTTGTTTTGCATTTCTATTGCTTTATAATGTTTTATGATTGTTACACAGGAAGATTTCCCAATTTGTGTCATTTCTCAGCCATTGTCTCCTTAAGCACATCTTCTGTTACATTCTCTCCCTCTCTCTTTTATCTCCTTGTTGAACCAAAAATAAGTGTGTATAAGAGCTGGTGACCCTATCTTATATTATCATTTCATTTTTGTAAATAACTATCCCTAGTTTATCTAGGATGCTAGACACCCATTACTAACCTGTAAACACATCCACTCACAGAAAAGTGTGCGAAGTCTCTTCAAGGTCAGGCCATCTAACCTGCAGCCAGCAGGGAAGAAGAAGAAGGCTGGCCATCCATCAACCAACATTGCCTATTCTGCAGACACCTGCTTGTTCCAAATACAGTCTGAGCAGATCACAGAGCCCATACCTTGCTGCCTGAGTTCTCTAAAATCCCCACAGGGACAAGGAAATGTTATGATATTACACTTTTTCTTTCATACTTCTGTAGGAGAGAGGAAGCCTGTTCTTTTTTGCTTAAATTTTTTACTTAATGTTAAAGTTTATTGCATTCTTCTGTAGTGGCTGTTTACATAAATAATTGGGGAGAAAATGACATATGCAATGAGTACAAGACTCGTTTGATAAAAGAAAGAAACCTTCCTTCTGGTTTGAGTAAGTTTTTTGCCTATAGGTATATTTGTGGGAAAACAAAAGCGGTAATAAAGAGGACAATGTATTCCATTGTTCCTTTTTCATAGTTGACTGTGCAAAGTATTTAAATATGTTATAAAATTCAGATTTTTTTATTTTTTTGGTTTTTTAATTACAGTTGTCCCATTTTTCCCCCATTGCTCCCCCCCACCCAGTCCACCCCTTCTCCCACAATCATATCCCTCCCCATAATCCATGTCCATGAGTCATTTATACACGTTCCTTGACTAAACATTTCCCTTACTTATCCCCCTTCTCTCCCTCCCCCTTCACCCCTATTGACTGCTATTCTGCTCTTTGTCCTATTTAGTTCATTTGTGTTGTTCTTTAGTTTCCTATATTAGGTGATATCATATGGTATTTTTCTTTCTTTGCCTGGCTTATTTCACTAAGCATGATTCTCTCTAGTTCCATCCATGTTGTTGCAAATGGCAGGAGTTCCTTCTTTCTTTCTGCTGCATAGTATTCCATTGTGTAAATGTACCACAGTTTTTTTATCCACTCATGTACAGATGGGCACTTAGGCTGTTTCCAGCACTTAGCTATTGTAAACAGTGCTGCTATGAACATAGGGGTGCATAAATTCTTTTGAATTAGTGTTTTAGGATTTTTCGGGTATAATCCTAGCAGTGGAACCTCTGGTTCAAAAGGCAGTTCCATTTTTAGTTTTTTGAGGTAATTCCATATTGTTTTCCAAAAGTTTATGCAAAGTTAAAGACAAGAAAAAAATAAAAATCATTTTATCCTAGACTAAAAAGCCTCTAAAGTGAATTAAGCATTTCTTTTTATGAATGGAATTTTTGGTCAAGTGCCTGGAAAATTAACTAGAATTAATCTTATACTCATGCTCTAATGCTGTCAATCACTCTCTTGTATTTTCAGCTTTGGGAAGAGAGAGAAAGTGATCAATATTTACCAAGGTTAACACCATGTTTCTGATACTGTTAATACTAAAGTCATGGATTGGGTGGATGAGGGAGGGAGACACTTGGGTAGCTAGAGAAATGAAAGTTGGGCTGGCAAACCCAGAATCTGCAGAGTAGATAGGCTGGAAACCTAGGGAAGAATTGCAGTTCAAATCCAAAGGTGGTTAGCTGATATGCAACAAATTAGCAGAAGACATGGTAGCTTAAACAGCAAACGTGTAGACAGTTGGAGCTAGGCTCAAATTGCAGACAGTTGAGAAAATTCTCCTGAATTTAGCTAAGCTTGCTAAAGCTTCTGTGTTGCAGCTGTTGGCTGGGAAATTGTTGTTCTAGGAATGGCCTCAGGTGGTATAGATCCTCTCTGTTCCATTGAATCTCTGAACATCTAGCATATTAGCCCACACTTGGTTACATTGCAGTTGGGCAGGGTTCCAGAAGCCAGATTTATGGAGTGGAGACTAGATTCCCCCTCCTGATTAAAAACAAAACAAAACAAAACATGAGAAATTAAGAAAGCAGAAATGAAAGGGAAAGGAAAGGGAAAGGGAAGGTGAATGGAAGGGGAAGGGAAGGAAAGGGAAAGGAAAAGAAGGGAAGGGAAGGAAGGGGAAGAAAAAAAGAAGAAAAAATAAAAAAGAAAAGATGAGGACAGATGAAGGAGAGGAACATAGACAGAAAAAAAGGTCTTGGGGAAATTTGTGACTTATTAGCAGTTAAAATGGTGTTTAAACATTGAAAAGGTTTAGGGAAATCCTTTTGTTTGTGGATCTTCATATCAAGTACTAGATGTGTTTGGGATGATTGAGTTGGCCAATTATATTGTGCTGGGGCTCTATAAATAAATAAGAAACAAAGGAAAGAAGGGGGAAAAGGGAAGGAAGGAAGAAAGGAAGAAAGGAAGGAAGGAAGGAAGGAAGGAAGGAAGGAAATGAGCTAAAGTGGTATGTTTATTCAAGACCATTTCAAGAAAGTTTAATTAGAATTCTGAAAGGACAGATACATTATTTTTTCAGTGTAGAAAATCTAGGAAAGGAACTTACTCTAGGTAGAAAAAAAAATCACAAAAGTACTGGCAATTTCTTTTCTGCATACCTTTACAAAAGGCGAAACATCTTGTGTACATAATACGTGTTAAAGGTTTTTCTATGTCTTCAACTCTATGCAAATATTTGCCTTGAGTTTAGGAACAAGGAAGTACTCTGTGCTTGCCAATTGATAGTTTAAGTTCGCTGGCTCCCCTCACCCCATTCCTCCAATTTAGGTTTGCTCTCTTATATTTTATAGCAGCAGAGTTGGAAGAAATGGACATATAATAGCCGAAGGATTAAAAGCTTTGGGAGTAGACAAAGGGGGTGTCATATAATCATTTCTGAAGAGGTCCCAAAGGACTCCTGTCATCATTCACATGCAACTTTCAACAGCTTCCAGGCTCAAGCAGAAAAAGGTGCCAGAGCAGATGGCCATCTGAAATGGGCTGTGAGACTTGGCCACCAACTACATTCCCTTCAGAGTCCCACAGTGAGACAATGGTTAATGCTTTTAGCGAGGCAGTCATGGCCAGGCTGCAAATCTGCCCTGGTTTAGTCTCACTTGCAGAGAAGTTGGTTGGTTCACAGGGAAGCATCTTGATATGAGGTCACCTAAAAGGTCAATCCATCACCTCCAGCTGGCATATGCTAAAGAGGACTGGTAGGGAGCATGAAGGAGTCCATCAGCCCCCTCATGTTGTTCTCTGCACAGTTTATATTCTTCCAGGCTGGATTTATGACCTTTATATCAACTGCTTCTTTAATGCATAAAGCTAAAGATCAGCAGCATGATTCAGACACTCAAGTGCTTCAATACCTACCTCTATGAGGACCACAGTGGCGGGGGGGGTGGTGCACTGACAGTCAGCATGGGCCATTAAAATTTAAAGCCTAGCCACTGGATGTCAGAGCCCTCACTGAGCAGCTGGGCAGCTGGCATACTCCATGCCATTTTTCCCTCTACAATTAAAAAGAAAGGCACAATGTCTCAAACCTCAAGAGAAGCAATATCAGCATATATAAGCAATATAAAATTTCAAGATAAATAATACCTTTGCTTAAAATTAATGCTTTTCCTGTCCCATTTTTATGGGAGTGGTTAGGCAAATATTAATGCATTATATCAAGGGAAATATTGGAAAACTTGTCCAGCATCTTTATGCAATCAGGAATGTTAAAATATTTATATCCAATAAGATATAAAACGTAAAAATTCTGAGACCTTGCAGGTTTTAAGAAAATAATGGATGCCAAACAGCTGAAACACACATTTCAGAAACTGCTTCTCCATCCAGCTGTGGAGGAAACTTTCAGAAACCCCTACTCCAGCCAGCTGTGGGTGCTCCATGCACATTGCTCCAGAGATATGAATGTGTCTGCAGAGGATCTCCCATGTGGTCCTGGACTGCCTTTCATGTTCTTTAACCCAGCCCCCTCTTCAACATCAGCTATGGAGAATCTCTGCAGAAGATGCTTTCCACTGTCACCACTGCCGGCATAGGTTGGTGTGCAAACACCTGGCCTGTGGCTCCCAGCAGTGTATCATCTAATGGAAAACCCAATTGTCTCCTGTTCATTTTCCTGTGCTAACATGGACCCAGAAGAATGTAATGAAACATCTCTTCTTCCAACTTGTGTTGCTTTTTCTCTGGGCATCAAGGCAGGGATGACAGTTGCTGCATTCATACTTAACAGAGTCCCTTGTGAAAATAGTTTGTTGTTGTTGTTTTTCCCTTAAATTCTTAATCTGTTCCTTATTCTGAGGACTCAGACCAAAGTTAATGGGAATGGTCCGAAGACCACAATCTTATATAGACTTGGGGCCATTTTATAGTCCTCACCCCACTTCTTTCTCTAAACATGGCTTTCAAAACTGCCTTAATTTTCCTTCTTGGCAGAAAATGCTAAATCAAGTAAAGCTATATAAAGACAGAATCCAGAGTTCGGATCCCAGACACACTTCATGTTCAGCTAAAGCTCAAGTTAAAACTATAACTGCACATATATATATATATATATATATATATATATATATATATATATTTATTTATTTATAAATAATATGAACTTCCAAGTACCACATTTCAACAGGTGTGACTTAGTAAAAGAAATATTCTGTGATCAAATAAAATTGGCAAATGCTGCATTATAAATCACTTAGGTATTCATTGTACACAACACAGACTGGAGATACAGAGAATTTCTGCAAAAAGAAACTCATTTGACTTTGCTTAAACCAGCTTTTTCAACTCCTCTGACAATAAGAAACCTTTTTATTTTTTCCATAATGCCTAATTCCTGAGGAATCAGAATTGCATAGAACAGAGTTTGGCAAACACCCTGTAAAAATGTTGTTAACAAATATTTCTGACTCAGCTACTTGCTGAATTGTGAGAAAAGTCTAGTTAATCCTTTAAAGGAGAAGTGAGAGGTACACAGCTGGACTGACAGTAACATCCTGGAGTGACTAGGCCTCCTACGGGAGGAGCTGGTATTTCCAGATCCTTCTAATTTCAAGGGAAACTGATAAACCAGTTTTTGATGGAATCTTCTGGGTTTTTAAAAAATTGTTTTTCTATTACAGTTGTTCCATTTTCCTCCGTTGCTCCCCGCTACCCAGCCCATACCTTCTCCCACAGTTATTCCCCGCCCCGTTGTCCATGTCCATGAACTATTTACACTAGTTCCTTTACTATACCCTTCTCCTATTTACACTCTTTCTTTCTCTTCCCCCTATCCCCCGTGATAACTGTTTTTCTGTTCCTTGGTCAATTTTGTTCATTTCTTTGTATTGTTCATTAGTCTCCTGTATTAGTTGGTATCATATGGTTATTTTTCTTTCATTGCCTGGCTTATTTCGCTAAGCATTATTCTCTCTAGTTCCATCCATGTTCTTGCAAATGGCAGGAGTTCCTTCTTTCTCTCTGCTGCATAGTATTCCATTGTGTAAAAGTACCACAGTTTTTTGATCCACTCATGTACAGATGGGCACCTAGGCTGTTTCCAGCACTTAGCTATTGTAAACAACGCTGCTATGAATGCAGGGGTGCATAAGTTCTTTTGAATTGGGGTTTTAGGATTCTTCGGGTATAATCCTAGCAGTGGAATCACTGGTTCAAAAGGCAGTTCCATTTTTAATTTTTTGAGGTAATTCCATACATGACACTATCCAAGTCCTAGAGGAAAACATAGGCAGGAAAATTTCAGATATCTCATGTAGCAATATTTTCACTGGTACATCTCCTAAGGAAAGGGAATAAAAGAAAGAATAAACAAATGGGACTACATCAAACTAAAGAGTTTCTGCTCAGCAAAAGAAAACATCAGCAAGATGAAAAGGGAACCAACCGTATGGGAAAACATATTTGCCAATGATACCTCAGACAAGGGATTGATCTCCAAAATATATAAGAAATCTTCTGTTTTAAATATTGACAACTACATTTGATTTTAAGAAGAGAAAGGAGGGCAGACATCTTATATGGAGGCAGCCTCCTTAGCCCATAAACAAAATAAAAAAAGCAAAAACACATTTGGATTGAATCTAACCCATGGGAAGCTGGGTTAATTTCCTGTGTAGGTCTACAATGAAGAAAAAAATTAAAAATAAAAATTTTGTTTTTAAATTCTGTCTGCTTTTTACTACTGTATACAGCCTGCTACTGAAGTAAACAGAGTTATATTATTTTCTTACATTCATGAGTTTATAATTTCTCTCAAATGAAAGGGCAGAATTATTAGGAAGGGGTTTACAGGCATTTTACCTCTCAAGTTAAATTTATTTTTACTCTGTTAAAGTCAAATAAATAATGTTTTAGGTCATTTCCTCTGGAGAGGTGATGATTAATTTTGTTGGGACTATAATTAAAAGTAGAATTTAGTGGTAAACTTTTCCATTATGTTATTATTTTAAATGACTTAAAATTAACATTATAATCAATAATAAAAGGTATATTATTATTAAGAAATCTACAATTCAAAGGAAAATTTTAAACTGGTTTAAGTAATCCATGAATAATTATTTAAAACCAGAGCAGAAAAGTAACTATCAATGATACCAATGGTTTATAGAGGATTTATCCTTGATGATATTTTCAGCATGCATTGTTTCCACTCTGACAGCCATCTCTTTTCTCTGCATCCCACCCCTGATAGGAATGGCCATATATATTATATATATATAAAAAATATATATACATATATATACACACACACACACACACATTACATATATTTCATGAAATAATTGCATCAAACATTGAATAGGTAATATGTCATATCATATAACCCATGCTAATGTCAAAATAAATTTCTAGATTATTTGTCATTCTCTATTAGCATATAATTTGTAATAGACTTTGATACCCTATGCAATTTGTTTATCTCTTTCATATTTTATTTCCAGAGGTACTCAATGCAAAATAAAATTTTTTAATAAAAAGAAAAATCTTTTATAAATATAGCTTGTTTTATATTGGGGCTATTATTACATTTTGTTATTAAGTTTATAAAATAAGTATACCTGAAAAGTTATAATTTTATTGTTTTACAAATCACATCATATTTTCTGAGATTGAAAGTTTATTTTAAATAAATGCTTTTCTTTTAAAAAGGATAAATCAGCTCTGAAGATATTTGTATAACATTCTGGATTTTAGGAAGTTACTTTATTGAAGTAGGGACTAATATATTAAATGTTTGCTTTAATTATTGTAATCTTTGCCCTTGATTTAATAATTCTTCAATCAATTATCTGCTTTCTTTACAGTTTAAGAGAAGTTATTTTTGAAAGCAGAAACTATAAACTTTCTTTATATTCTCTTCAGAGCAATAAAGAAATTTTTTTCAATCTAAAAGAGATCAAGGAAACAGTGAGGCATAGAAAGAGTGGTTGGCACAGTAGAGGAAGAATGGGAAGAGGCAGATTTTTGGCAGAACTGAATGTGTTAATCTGCAGTGAAATTACCGATTGAAAAATGTATTTCTCAGTTGCACATCTGAACAAAATTTATAGGTCTAATTTTTCTTTGGAAGCTTAAAATGTTACAAACTCCTAAGATATAATTATCCACGTATTTTCTCCCCACACTCACGATGCCCACAGAAAAGAGAGGGAATTATGTATGGATGCAAATGGGATGAATACTGCAAAGAATTTAGAAACATTTCAATAAAAATACTTGCAAATATTTTCAGTATTTTAAAAAAGTAGGACACATATGTTAAATTCAAGTAAAGAGGACCTAAATGGGAACCTCCAAGTGCACAGTTTGCTTCTATATTTGTGTAAACCATTTGGTTAAGTATTTTACAAATTATCTACACTTTATTTCCCAGTCCTTATGGAATTTTCAAAATACTGTATATCCTACAATAGGGTTTACAACATATGTGTAAGCTGTAGTGTGAAAATAATTGTGGAAATAATTCTAGAACTATATAATTCCACAACCTAATTGCCTTGAATTGGCTGAATGTGTTTTTCATGTAACTATTCCTCAAAAACATTTAAGTGTTTCACACTAAACTTGTTTAGAGCTAAAAGCATCTCTGCAGTTGGCAAGGCTTTGACAACCTAAGGAGATTAGCAAAGATAACATTTAATAATTCCAACCATGAGAGCTCTTACTTTTGTTACATTTTTTAAAAATGCATTTGGGTGGAATATAGATGTGTTTAGCTAAATTACTCATTCCTTAGCTTATATGATATTGACAGCAGGGACTGCTATGCACACTTAGCTCTCCAAATTTGGGGGGGGGAGGAGCTTTCCAAAATTTAAATATTTAATGACCTTTCTAGAAGAATAAAAAGATTGTTAGGGAACGACTCTTTTCTATTCCATCCTCTGTTAGGAAATGACATTCTCAGATTGTAGCGTTGTTTTATTTCTCTGTTCTCTGAAGTTACTGAGAGTAGGCTGAGAATAGTTTTAAAACGGCTAAGGCTTTTCTTTTCCCTAAATTTCTTCTTCCTTCAGCTTTTTTTTTTTTTGTTACCCACTTAAGATGTTATAAAAATTATCAAAGAAAAAACTAGCACTCAGCAAAACTATACTCATGCATATGCTAAATAAATACTTTTGATGATGATGAATGTTGGCACATCTCCCTGGAAGAAAGACTTTACACAAAAGATGTTATAATTATTATGTTTAAGTTATTATGCCATAATTATTACGTTAAAAATCTATGTTCCCAGAGCTGCTTGGTTATGGCAAGGCTGTGACATCCCCATTACATCTATTGCTAAATGCACTTGCCGCCATCTCAGGCAATGGAAAGACAGTGGCTTGGGAAAGCCTGAGCAACCTGAGTAACAGGTGGGGAAGGGATTCCTGAAGTGCTCTCTTCTTCTCCCTTTCCCCACTCTGGAAGGCTCTCAGTCACCAAATAGTCATATTTGCTTATTCTGCCCCAATGCTTGTCTTCTTCCTAACTGCCTTCTAGGAAAGATCTTGTCAGGTTCATTCACCCAAATTAACTGTTACCTACTTCTCCTGGGATTAAGTAACTTTTTACAAAATGAGAAAGTTAAATAAATGAAAGTCTAGTGATGAGATATTTAAAGTTATTACAGAGGTTTTCAAAGATTGCAGAGGAAAATTTTTGAATCCAGGGTCAATTGTCTGGAGATTTCAGAGATCCAGAGATGTTAACACCTATGTGCAGTTATTATATATTATAGAGGTGTTATTTTTTGTTATTATTTTGCTTTTTTCAGCTCTTACACTATTTCCTAGCTCAAGAATTACAGGTTTACCAGATGACATTTTGTAGACTCTTGTAAGTATACTGATGATTTTCTGTCATTTTCAGAGTCTTTAGAATTATGGCAAAGACTAAAATCAGCCAAGTTTTTGGTTCTGACTGAGGTGGCAAATGCTTCAGAGTAAATTGACCTCTCTTTGTACATACAGAATAGAATGTCCTAATGTAATTGATTAATGATGCTTTAAGATTATTTAGGTTATATCAATGTGCATTTATTATTTAGAACCAAAGATCACTAGTAGCCTTAATTTTTATTACTATTGATAAAGTTTGAGGAGTATACGGAAGAGCTGCTGTTGTGAATTACATGCTTGTACTGCCCACATTTCTGACCATCAGCCAAGGTAAGATAGAGTGGCAGCACAGGTTTAGAAGTGTGGCAGATGACCCTTGATTCAAGAGCAACTCAGACCTTCCTTTGCTGAATGCAGAGAGTCCATCTCACCCCCTGGCACATTGGGGTCTAGCTCATTGTAATTTTTATTGCCAATTATGACCTTTCATAATCACAGTCAAATTTATGAAATTGTTTTCTTAAGACAAGTGAGAAATAGGAACAGGGAGGAGACGGGTTGATTGTGGCACAACAGAAACCCGTTGAGAGGAGTTTTAGTGAGTATGTTCAAACTAGAAGTAATGGTACAAAGCAAAAGACAAGTCCACAAACCAAAATAGGAGGATTAGGGAGTAATTGAAATCCTCAAGTGGCACATGGTAAGTGACTGCCTATTTAGAGCCAACAGATAGGTTTCCATAAGGGTAAGGAAGCGAAAAATCCCATACGAACCTAGTGAGATGTTAAATTCTAATTAGAAGTGTTAATTTAAAAAAATTCCAATTTCATCAGTGAGAATGTTTTTGTTGTTCCAGTTCTCTTTGCTACAGTGAATCCTAAGTATCCTAACTCATTCTATTCCAGTATTACCACTTCTATAGGGTAGAGAAAATTTCACTATGGCCATAGTAGCTTGGAACCTAGAGTGCTCTTCTCAGTGCTGCCATGACAAAAGACTTTGTTGGCATTTTTACTGGAAATTCCTCTTTTCAGGTTCTTTAAATGAGTCACAATGATTCACTCTGGTTCTAAATTTAGTGTGGGGCCTTCAGGAAGAAAAAAGTATTTATTTACTTTTTCACAACATCCCTTTGACACTATTTTCTGCTTTTTATGTCTTCAAAAATGTCCAATGGATTTAGCAAATTCAGATGAAGGTATTTTGTATTGTGTATTTATTTAAATATAAAGTAATAATATCAACGTTTTGCACACCATTAACCCATAATGAATATTAAACCCTTTGAATGAGCATCCAAATATTAACCATCTGAAATTGTTCAAAAATTAAACATAAATTATTATATTAACAAATATACAACCAAAGAATATTCAAGTGCATATTAAAAATTTTATTTCAATAATAGTAATCAACATGTTCCAAATTATTTAATGTAAACTTAAATATTTACATTAGAGAAAAATTATCTATAATATTTAAAAGTCTCAAATACAAATAGGCCTACTTAGTAAAATATACAGTATGATTTTTTACATTGGCTAGTGTACTTATTAATTTAGCCAGAATAGTCATTTTAAAGAATAAGGGTTAATATACCTTTTTAGAAAATATGTGTCTATCTCCATTTAACCACATAATTTTTTCAAAAGAGATGATGTCATAACATGCATATTTTCAGTGACTATTCCAATGCTAATATGAAAATAGGAAATATATTTATAAGAATTATATATATTTAAATACTAAAACCACCATTTCCAAGGCATAGCTCTTTCAAATAATCTTGCCATACTGTAGAATCTTTAAAAAGTAGACATATTATTTGTGCATTCTTATGGAATACATATAAAATAGCCCAAGGAAAACTAGAAAGTACCATTTTTTTTTCATGCTTTTTATTTTATTCTTTAAACAAGCTCTCGTCATTCTTTGTAGGATATAAGACCTTCTCATACTTTCATGCTGCTTCCCGTTTGCTCAAAGCTACCATTACAGCAACCCTCTCTAACCCATCAGCCCCACCCCCACCCAAGGACAATAATAGAAATTTATTTCCATATTCTACATCAAAATGTAACTAAACTGTTTCCCATTTTTTGGTTGTTTTGATCTGTAAAAGACCTGAAAAAAACTAGTATAGGTTATTCTTGATATTGTAGAAGTGAAATTTTCAGGGGTCAGGATATATCAATGAGTCTCTAGACATATACTGTTTTATTTTATTTTATTTTTATTTAATCTTTATTGTACTTTTTCCATACATGTAGTCCCCTTGTACCCCCCTAGCCATCACCACACTGTCATCCATGTCCATGAGTTCTTTTTCCTTTTCCTCAATCCCTTTCCCCCACAACCTCCACCCCCAATTAGCTGTCATCTGCTCTCCATCTATGACTCTGTCTCTGTTTTGTTTATTCAGTTTGTTCGCTAGATTCCACATATGTGAAATTAAATGGTATCTATCCTCCTCTGACAGGCTTATTTCACTTAGCATAATGTTCTCCAGGTCCATCCACACTGTCTCAAGGCTATCTTTTTTACAGCCAAGTAGTATTCCATTGTGTAAATGTTCCATAGTTTTATCAACTCATATGTTGATGAACATGGACTGCTTCCATATCTTGGTGATTATAAATAACACTGCAGTGAACATAAGGGTTCTTATGTTCTTTAAAATTATTGTTTTGGATTCTTCCAGTTATATTCCCAGAAGTGAAATCACTGGGTCAAAAGGCAGATTCATTTTTAATTTTTTGAGGTATCTTTATACTGCTTTCCACAGTGGCTTCACCAGTCTGCATTCCAACAAATAGTCAAAAGGGTTCCCCTTTCTCTATATCCTTACCAGCACTTGTTGTATGTTGAGTTATTGATAATAGCCATACTGACAGATGTGACATGATACTCATCGGGATTTTAATTTGCAGTTCTCTGATTACTAGTGATATTGAGCATGTTTTCATGTGTCTATTGGCCATATGTATGTCTTCTTTAGAGAAGTGTCTATTCAGGTCTTTAGCCTATTTTTAAATTGGTTTGTTTGTTTTATTGGTGTTGAACTTTGTAAATGCTTTATAAAGTTTGGATATTAACCCCTTATCTGATGTATCAGCAAATATATTCCCCCATTGTGTGGGCTGTGTGGGTTGTCTTTTTATTTTGTTGATGATTTCCTTTGCTGTGCAAAAACTTTCTAGATTTATGTAGACCTATTTGTTTATTTTTTCTTTTGTTTCCCTTGCTTCCAGAAATATATCTGATAAAATATTGCTATGAGCAATATCCAAGATTTTGCTACCCATGTTTTCTTCTATGATTTTTATGGTTTCAGGTCTAACATTTAAGTCTTTGATCCATTTTAAATTTATTCTGTTGTGTGGTGTAAGAAGGTGGTCTAGTTTCATTTTTCTTCAGGTATCTGTCCAATTTACCAAAACCATTTATTGTATGAACTATCTTTAGCCAATCGTATGTGCTTGCTTCCTTTGTTGAATATCATTTGACTATACCTATGTGTCTTTTTATGCGAGTATGGTACTGTTTTGAACACGATGGTCTTGTACTATATTTTGGCATTAGGTAGTGTGATTCCTCCAATTTTATTCTTTCTCAGGATTGCTGCTGCTATACAGGGTCTTTTGTGGTTTCATATAAATTTTTGAGATATTTGTTCTAGTTCTGTGAAATATGTCAATGGAATATTGATAGAAATTGTGTTGACTCTATAGATTGCTTTGGGGAACATGGGCATTTTAATGATGTTAATTCTTCCTATCCATGAACATGGTATATGCTTCCACTTATTTGTAACTTCTTAAATTTCTTTCTTCGGTGTCTTATAACTTTTCATGTACAGGTCTTTTACATCATTGGTTAGGTTTATTTTTAAGTATTTTATTCTTTTTGTACCAATTGTGAATGGGATTGTTTTCTTAATGAGCCTTTCTGTTATTGTTATTGGCATATAAAAATACAACTGATTTCTAGATATTAATCTTGTATCCTGTCATTTTGCTGAATTTATTTATCATTTTTAGTAGTTTCTTGGGGGAATATTTGGGGTTATCTATGTACAGTATCATGTCATCTGTAAGTACAGACAGTTTTACTTCTTCCTTTCCAGTTTGGATGCTTTTTATTTCTTCTTCTTGTCAGATTGCTGTGGCTAAGATTTTAGTACTATGTTGAATAAGAGAGGCAAAAGGGGACATCCCTGTCTTGTTCCCGATCTTAAGGGGAATGCCTGTCATTTTTTTCTTGTTGAGTATAATGCTGGCAATGGGTTTGTCATATACTTCCTTTATCATGTTTAGATATGTTCCCTTTATTCCTACTTTGCTTAAAGTTTTGATCATAAATGGGTGCTGGATTTTATCAAATGTTTTTTCAGCATTTATTGATATGATCATGTGGTTTTTATCCTTCATTTTATTTATGCAATGAATCATATGTATTGACTTTCAAATGTTGTACCAAACTTGCATTCCTGGAATAAATCCCGCTTGATCGTGGTGTATGATCTTTTTGATGCATTGCTATATTTGGTTTGCTAATATTTTGTTGAGGATTTAAATATCCACATTCGTCAGGGGTACTGAACTATAATTTTCTTTCTTTGTAGTGTCTTTATCTGGTTTTGGAATTAAGATAATGCTGGCCTCCTAAAATCAATTTGAGAGCCTTCCTTCTCTTGAATTTTATGACATAGTTCAGAAGGAGAGGTGTTAGTTCATCTTGGAATGTTTGTTAAAATTGAGCTGTGAAGCCACCTGGTCCAGGGCTTCTGTTTTGTTGGGAGTTTTTTGATGAGCACTTCATTTTCACTAGGTGTAATCTGTCTATTCAGATTACCTGATTCTTTCTGATTTAGTTTTGGAAGATTATATGTTTCTAAGAATTTATCTATTTCATCTATGTTGTCCAGTTTGTTGACATTTAGTTGCTTGTAATATTTTCTTATAATCATTTGTATTATTTTTTTAGTGTCAGTTGTTACCTCTTTTTTAGCTTCTGATTTTATTTTATTTTATTTTATTTTTTGGATCCTTTCTCTTTTTATCTTGATGAGCCTGGTTAAAGGTTTGTAAATCTTGTTTATCTTTTCAAATAGACAGCTCTTGGATTAATTGATCTTTTGTACTTTTTAGACTCTTTCATTTATTTCTGCTCTGATTCTTATTATTTTCCTTCTTCTATTCAATTTGGGATTAGTTTGTTGTTCTTTTCTAAGTTCCTTTAAGTATGAAGTTAGACTGTGTATTAAGCTTTTCTTTTTTTTTGAGATAGGTTTGTAATGCCATAAATTTCTTTCTTAAGATTGCTTTCCCATTGTCCCACTGATTCTGGATTGTTGTGTTCTTATTTTTATTTGTTTTAAGATATCTTTTGTTTTCATCTTTGATCTCATTGTTGACCTGTTCATTGTTTAATATCATGTTATTTAGCTTCTATGTCTTTGCATGCTTTTCATTGTTCTTTTCCAGTTTGATATTATTGTGGTCAGAGAAGGTCCTTGATATGATTTCAATCTTCTTAAATTTATTGAAATTTGCTTTGTGTCCTAAAATACAATTTATACCAGAAAATGTTTCATGTGCCCTTTAGAAGTGTGTATATTCTGCTGCTTTGGGTTAAAATGCTCTGAAGATATCAATTAAATCCATTTGATCTAATGTGTTGCTTAATGTCACTGTTTCTTTGTTGATTTTCTGCCTGAAAGATCTATCAATTGGAGTCCATTGAATGTTAAAATCCCCAACTATGAGTGTATTTTTGTCAATCTATCCTTTTATGCCATCACGATTTGCTTTACATATTTAGGTACACCTACGTTGGGTGTGTGCAAGTTTACTAGGATTATATCCTCTTGTTGGATCATTCCCTTTATCATTATAGAATGTCCTTCTTTGACTCTTACTATAGCCTTGGTTTTAAAGTCTATTTTTTCAGATATAAGTACTACAACCCCAGATTTTTTTTCTCATTTGCATTGAATATCTTTTTCCTTCCATTTACTTTTAGTTAGTATGTACCTTTTGATCTGAGACAGGTCTTCTGAGGCATATGGGTCTTGTTTTTTTATCCATTCAGCTACCCCATGTCTTTTGGTCACAACATTTAAGTCATTTACATTTAAGGTGATTATTGATAGATGTGCATGTAGTGTTATTTTATTGTTAGACTATTTTTCTCTTTCCTTTTCTTCTCTTTTTTTTTTCTTTCTCTTCTTTTTCCCCTTCTTTTTAAAACAAGTCCTCTAACATTTGTTGCAGCACTGGTTTGGTGTTAACAACCTCCTTTAACTTTTTCTTATCTAGGCATCTCCTTATTTCTCTTTTGGTTGTGAATGATAGCCTTTTTGGGTAAAGGAGACTTGGTTGTAGGTCCTTGCTTTTCATCACCTTGAATATTTTACCACGCCCTTCTAGCCTAAAATGTTCCTGATGAGTAATCAGATGCTAGTCCAATTGGTACTCTCTTGTAGGTTACTACCTGCTTTTCTCTGGCAGTTTTTAGGATTCTCTCCTTACTTTTTTACACTGGTCATTTTAATTATGATGTGTCTCAGTGTAGGCCTCTTTGGGTACAACTTGATTTTTTATTTACATATGTACTTATTTCCTTTCCTTCAGATCATGTCTGCCTCTGCTATTTCTCATTGTAAGTGCCTAAACAACCCTGATTCATTTTGTTATATCTGTGGAAGTTTCACCATTCCCAGTCAAAGGACAAACATTAGTGCATTTGTCAGGCAAGCCTATTTTGCATATTTTAAAGTAAAACGATGATCAAGATCAATCCTGGGCCCCTCACAAGGTGTGCAAGCAGTGTATTGAGAGTTTACATATTTGGATGAATGGAACACGTGATAATTTGCCATTTGGTATACCTCTGGTTTGGTGAGAGCCCAGAAATTATTCAAATGACTGTTACTTTTGTATAGTGAAAACATCAGGATATAACAAGAAAAATAAATGTGAAATAGAGTATCCTAGTCTACCATCAGCTATATGCCCAGTGCCTCATTCAGCTGAAATCCCAATGCCAGTTTTCATTGAACTACCCTCTTTCAAAAAACAGGAGTATGGTGAAGAACTACGTGACAGCAATGATGAAAATTTTGAAACTGAAGATGACTCATCAGCATGATTTTAATAATTTGGCATGAGATTTGGGACTATCCAAAGAGGCTTCAGAACTCCTAGCATCAAGACTGCATGAGAAAAACTTGCTTGAAAAAGGAGTGAAAGTATCCTACTTTCAATCAAGAAAAAGTGTATATCTGCAGTACTTTTGAAGTGATGGTGGCTTTGTGTATTGCCATAACATACATGGTTTAATGTAAGAATTGAAAATTCCAATCTGTAATGCAACTGAATGGCAACTGTTTATCAATAGCTCAAAGCAGAGCTTGAAGTGTGTCCTATTCCACAATGGCAATTTATTTGGTGCAGTCCCAATTGGCCATTCAGTTTGTTTTTGTGAAGAATATGATGACATAAGGAGAGTCATTGATCTGTTGCAATATCAGAACCACAATTGGATTAGCAGTGTTGACCTTCAAATGGTCTGCTTCCTTCTTGGTCAGCAACACAGATACACCAAGTATCCCTGTTTCCTGTGTATGTGGGATGGCAGAGCTCATGAGAAGCATTGGGTGGAGTCAAATTGGCCTCCAAGATCTGACTTCAAACCTGGTGATCCAAACATTCTACATGAGCCACTTGGGGACAGAAAGAATATTGTATTCCCACCTCTGCACATAAAACTGGGTCTCATGAAGCAATTTGTTAAAACTTTGCCAACTGAAGGAGAGTGTTTCAAGTATCTCAGTTTGGCATTTCCTAGCCTTTTGTTTGAAAATATAAAATACCTTAATATGTATGTTTGGTGGCAGAACTTTACTACTTGTACACAATTTGACTTACAGTAACAATATATATCTTTTATATGAATAAAATAACTAAATAAACAGTATATTCAGGTAATTTTTTCTTTATTTTCCTTTGTATGTACATTTTGTATGATTTTTGGAACAAAGGAAGGGTATCCTGTACCTTACAAAATTGACATGATAGAGAAAAGCTGGGGTCATTTTTGGATTCAGATGCGAAAGGTTAGTCAAAAACAAGTGTCAGATCTAACTCAATGAAAATTGTGTTCTTCAGTGCTATGTCATGAATTTCCCACCAACTGAGTCACACCTGCTAGGGAAATCTTTGTTTATTTTTATTTATCATTAGCCATAGTTTAAAAAATACACTTCGGCAGTCTTTTAGAATACTCAGAGTGTCCTGAAATATACCATTTTATTCAAGATTAAACCACCATTTTTTAATAGATGGAATCAGAATGCCTCTGGAGAAGAGATGGAACTTCTTGTTTTCATAATAATCCATGGATATAGTAGCTCCTGCCAACATGGGTATACTAAGTACTGGAGCATGAAGCGTGAGGGGCAGGCTGATGTGCATAATATAAAAAGATGAGTGTGACAGTTTTGCTTCCAGAAGGAGAGAGAGAAATGTTAAAAAGAAGACTAAAAAGAGAAAAATAATAAGGAAAAAATGGCGAGAGACTAGGATTTGTTGTGGGAATAGAGAAATCTTGATGTGAAGCAGTGACCAGGAAACATTGCCACGACACAGTTTTGTTCAAAACCACCTGTGTGCCTGATATGTCACTCTCCACTTAAAGCCCAGTACATTCTATTAGGCTGGTGGAGTTTTACCTGTGTGAAGATTTGGTGGTACTGAATAAGACTAGGTTGTATATTTAAGTGGATATGTTGCATAGTAGGAATTAAGAGCCAAGAAATACTAAGGAATTATGTACTCGGAAGTAAAAGAATCTGCCTGGATGTAAACTTCTTACACATTTATAGGAAGTAGAGATGAGCATAGATCATGGTATGGGGAAGTGTTACTTTACACTAAGGAAATAAAAGGCTCCAGACCTTAATGAGTCATTCAATCGGTTGGAGTATCATCTCATACACCAAGATGTTGTGGGTTAGATTCCCAGCCAGGGACAAACCTGAGTGGCTGGTTCAGTCCCTTGTTGGGGCATATGCAGGAGGCAACCAATTGATGTCTCTTTCAGATCAATGTTTCTCTCTCTCTCTCTCCCTAAACTCGATAACTATCTTCAGGTGAGTATTAAAAAAAAAAAAAAAAAAAAAAAGAGGCTCCATATTATATTACATATTGGACAAAATAATCATTATAAATAAAGTAATTTTGATAAAGACAACTTTAAAATATTGTATATATTGATTACACTACAGTATTTAGCAAGGTGTTTTGTATGTACATAGAAACATGAAAGTAAATTACTTAAGGCTGAAAGCTTTAGCTGGATTTAAAGTTGATATAATTACTGTAATAAACATTGAATTGATATCATTTTAGGAAGATTTATCACTATATGCATTGGTCAACCCACACCTATACTAACATTTCAATGTACACAATATTATCAAGTCAAGAATACTTTGAGAAGAGCAGCTAAAAAGTAACATTTATTGAGCATTTTTAATGGGACACATAATTAATTCATCTTAGTCTCACAATAGACATTTTTGGTAGGTTCTAATAACAGCACCATTTAAAAATTAGGCAATTAAAATGCAAAGAACTTAGATAACTGGCCCAAGATAGACAGCTAGTAAGGGTGAGGCTGGGATTTGGACCCAAATTATGTTCATATCCTACCTTTATATCCAATATGAAATGTTTCTTCTATAATAGTAAATATCTATAAAAGCATGTCTTAAAAAGAATTATTGAAAAAACTGTTTAACTTGGAACACAAAATATATTTGGACAAAAGAAGAAAAAGATAAAATAGTTACACAAATCCAACAAATGATTTCTGAAATATACTGTATACAAATTATGTCTGAAAATCAGTCTGGAACTGGCACAATATTAATGCCCTTACTAACACTGTGATGATCAAGTTGTTCAACATCTTTGAACTTGAAACCTTTTTAAAAAATCTTAACAGCAAATGTTATCAGCCCTAAAATATAGAAAATAAGGAATTAGAAACAACAGCCCTACCAGGTATCATCCTCAAAACGTCTAGGAGAAGAGTTCTCCTAAAAGAAAAATCAACTAATTCTAGATGGTTGTATTTATCATCAAAAATGTAAAAATTAGCATTCTGTTTATATGGTTCTCTCTCTTTTGTGCTCAAAATGTGTGTGAGGGGTCCCAGGGGTCTGAGTGCTTCTAAATTACTTAAAGGATTTCTGGGCACCCAAGACTGCAGTAATAATGGTCCTTGTATTGGTCAGAATTGATAGTGACTAGTAGCCTCTCATCATGCCTGACAAAGATGCACATCTGTAGTTTTACATATCAACTCACCATGACAAAAACCACCAGGTAGGGAAAATCAGTCTTTATCACTTCCAGCTTTCTCTTTCTGAGCTCCTGTTCTCTTGGAAGAAAAAAGTGAGCTATTCTCTATTTTGGTGATCATATTATTTTGAGGTCTTCTTCCTCATCTATTATAAAAACAGGCTCTTAGTGAAAGAACTTGATATTAAATACAGATGTATATATATATATATACATATATATACATATATGTATATATATATATAACAGTATGAATGCAGAAATAATTCACTACCTTTATCATTGACAAGTCTACTGTATAAAGAATCATTATGATATGAAGGATTCTGTTCTTTTTATAAAATAATTCAAGAATATGTAGGTTTGTGGTAAAAATACTTTGAGCAAGAGTCTCTATATAAAAATGACTATGTGTTTGTGTGTGAAATGATTCTGAGCTGAGAAAAAGAGTAATGCTTTTGTTTATCTTCACACTCATGATGTTGAATATATGTATATTTTCATTCTGTAAACACTTAAGTAAAATTTTTATTTTAATCTTTAAATTAGACATTTAGAAAATTTATATATATATATGTGTGTGTATATATGTGTATATATATATATATATAGCAAATCCATATATATATATGTATACACACACACACACACACACACACACACACACACATATATATAGCAAATATGTGTTTGTACTTGTCTTAACCAGGAATTCTCATCAGAACAGGTGCTACCATGAGGAAAACTAGAGATGCTTTAACAACTCACAAGTTGAATGTCCATAAGAAGCCATGTTAAATCACTATAAGTTACCACCACCAACTAAACTTGTAGATTAACACATGCATTTGTCAATCATCCTCCCCCCAAACTGATGTAATGATGATAAAGGAACTAAAGATAAAAAATGTAAACTGACAAGACCAAAGACAGCAATGGCTTAAACATGCCAACCATGCGAAAGCAGATGGAGAAGAAACAGAGAAGAGGAATTAGAAGGTAAGGATTATTACATTATCTGTTAAACAAAAAATGTTTTAAGGACTCATGAAACTTGTGAAAATTTATGGTAAGTTAGTAAAAGCATAAGCAAGTGAAAATCCTAGGCTTTGTTAATTATAAGAAAAGCAAAAATTTGAAAAAGAAATGTAATATGTGTATATTACTTGACTTAGCAATGAAAATACATATTCACAGGAAAACATTATCACTCTAAATCAGCAAATTTATTGTAGCTCTTCTAAAAGAAAAAAAGGAGGTGGAGTAGTGTTATATAATGTTTTCATTATCATTTTATATGTTTGAATGTTAAAGGTGGGTAAAGAAATTATAAGCACATCGTCGGCAGCCGTCCGTCTCGAGAGACGATGGTGTAGCTTCTTAAGAGTCTATCTGCACCGCCGAGAATGGCTGTGCAGTCCGACTCGGGAGTGACACGGTATCTGTCTCCTCCCGTGTTGAATCGACATCTTGCGATGACGCTGGGGTGTCCTCTCCAGTGAAGCTGAAACTACAGAGCCTGGGCAGGGTGATATGGAGGGTCTGCTGTTGCCCATGCAGCAGACCCCCCCTCTCTTCGCAGCTGAAGGATCCAAGGGAAAGACGGAGTCAATACAGCTTGGCTGTTATATATATAACTATATATAAATACCATAAAAAAAAAAAAAAAAGCTAAATGGCTTGAAATAGATTGCCCTGAAGAGGATGTCATGGAGACTAAGAAAATAAAAACACCTGACATTTTGTTAGCTACTTTATAATATTATTTTTAAATAAACTGCATACTTATAGTATTTTTATAAAAACCAAATCTTTATTTTTTAAAAGATTTTATTTATTTATTTTTAGAGACAAGGGAAGGGAAGGAAAAAGGGAGGGAGAAAAAGACCAATGTATGGTTGCTTTTTGCACATCCCCAACTGTGGACCTGGCCCGGAACCCAGGCATATGCCTTCACTGGGAATCAAACCAGTGACCCTTTAGTTCACTGGCTGGCGTTCAATCCACTGAGCCACACTAGCCTCAGCTTAAAACCAATGTCTTTAAAAGCAGCCCAAAAGAGCTACTTCTTCCTCACATCAAAAGAAATACTTGATCAGATCACATAGCCATATTTCTACTTCATTCGTGCAAATACAACTTATGTGTGCATCCATTTTCAATCTTCCTTTGAAAGAGACATTCTGATTTAGAGTTTTGTTTGTTTGTTTGTTTTTTGTTTTCTGTCTACAGGTTATGTTGAGATAAATAATACTACTTAAAATATTAACTATAGGAAATTAATTTTAAAACCATGCATCCATGCAACATTTTCTTTTCACAAGTACTCTATGAGATTCACTTAAACAGTGAAACAGCATATCGATACTATAGTTAAAATTCAATTGAGTAATTTATCAGAAGATTATTTCAGAATACACCTAGTGAATTGCAGTTGTAGCATTCTTCTCAGGAGTCTCTAATACTTGGTCACCTTTGTGTATCTTCGATTTAGGTCAAGGTAATACCATGAGGTGGTTTAAAACCTTTTTCTTGTGAAGCCTACTGGACTGATGTCTGCAGGGGAAAAAAAAAGATTCATAAGTCATTTACACTCATGTATAGACTAACTTTCTTTTAAATACATTTTTTATATTTATGTTTTTTTAAGTTCTAACGTCTTTTTTTTATTATTATTTTTGCCTACTGATACAGGCTTTTGAGATATTTCTGCAGCTGGCATTTTACTGTCTGTCATTTTAGTCACTATGAATTTTCTCACAGGATCATTTGTAACACTCTAGAATGAGTCTAGTTCCCGCACCATGCTAATAATAGTAAAACAATATTGTCTTATATTGCCCCTCTATTTCAGTTTACTGTCCCTGAACTAGGTCTCTCTGCATGGCAAAGCAGGCTGCTCAAGTTCATAATGCTGTTTGATTAATTTTGTTTACTTCTCATCAGAGAATAAGTTTATTGATTTTAGAGAGAGGCAGGGGAGAGAAATAGAGAAACGTAGATGCCAGAGAGAAATATCAATCGGCTGCTTCTTGTATATGGCCAACTAAGGATCAAATCACAACCTAGGTATATGCCTTGACTGGGAATCAAACTCTCAAACTTTTCTGGTGCATGGGATGATGCTCCAACCAACTGAGCCTCCCAACTAGAGCGTTTTTAAAATTAATTTTAAATGGGTTTATGGAGTTAAATCATAACTCCTTATGATGTCATGGTTGATCCCTTATTCTTTGTATATATTGCGATAGATCATTTTGTTATTATAACGTACTACTGTAACTGTTTTGCAAGTGACAGAACCCCAACTCAAACCAGCTTAACTAAAATGTGGGAATTATAAAAAGTATTTTAAAAATATTTCATAGACAATAGTAAAAAACTGGGACCAGGCATCCTAATATTGTTATTTTTCTTCATTATGCAGTTTTTATTTTCTTTTTGAGAGAATATTTTTTTACTTTCTATTTCATACAGAAGAGTTACTTTTCATTTGTTTTTTTTATATTGATCAAGCTTAAAGGAAAATATAGTATAATATTTTATTTTAAATTATATTTTATTATTAGTGAAGGTGAACATATTTTCTTATTTACCTCTATTTTTCTATTTGTAATTATTTGTAAATATTCTATTTACATACTTGACCTATTCAGGGGGGGTAAGAATATTCATAATTTAAAAATCTTTGAGTTCTAGTATGTTTAGGGTGTTAACACTTTTTCTATTATATATATGTGTGTGTATATATATATATATATATACACACACATATATATATTTCCAGTTTGTTATGTTTGTCTTTAACTTTTTATGTGGTATTTACTGTAAATAAAATTTTTAACATTTTCATTTTTTTGATTACCAACATTTGTATCATGTACAGAAAGTTTTCAATGATTACATAACTATTTTCTTATATTGTTTCTAGTAATTCTTTGAGGTATAAAATATTTTCATCTTAGATGTATCTGAAATTTATTTTGTAAGATGTGAGGTAAGTGTCCATCTTTGAGTTATTTTGCTTATTGTTTTAATAATTTTATTAAATATTCCATTCTTTGAGAATGTAACATTATCATAGTCACACACATACACAGATAAACACATGATTTAGTACATGGTACCACAAAAAGTAACTACCCTAAAACTCAGTAGTACAAAATAAGAATTATTCATAACTTGTGGGTCAGATATTCAGGAAAGGCTTAGTGCGGGGACTGTCTCTATTCCATGTGGCATCTGCTTGGGTGACTGGTATTAGGGTACCCAATTTCACCCTGTCTTCTCCTCTCACTTGTGTGGTGTTTTCACATTTCTTAGCCTTATTAACTCTCACAAAACATAACATTTCATCCTGCAGGATTTCTTCATTTGGCTTAGGCATCTCACCACATGACAGTCCCAGAGTAGTCTCCCAGCTTCTAAGAGGAAGAAAAAGGAGGCTTCCAGACCAGTCAAGGATTAAAGCTAGAACTGACCCTGTGTGAGATTCACCTTATTTTACTGGTCAATGCAATTACAGAGCTATCCCCTTACCAGATTCAAGAGCATGAAGTAATATACCACATTTTATTATGGAGAAGAGGCACTAGCCCTTCTTCAAACATATGTGCAGCTGGAGATCTTTGTGGCAGCTATCCATGGAAAATACATTTTAGCACACACACAAAGAAAGACACACATATGCCTACAAAATATTTACTATTCAAGAACATTCTTATTTAAGTATTTAGTTAAAAATAATTATTACGTGTTTACAGTGTGAGAGACCATATACCAAAGAACTGTGTTGAAGTGGTAAACCTCATGGAGTAGGATCTGCCTAGAGCTTCTACATTTCCACCAAGCGTAGAATGTTCCTCAGCAAAACTTTTATGTTATATTATTGCACAATAGTTTTTATATTAATGTACTTTCATTCTTATAAAAGTAAAAACAGCCCTGTGAAAGTATTATCTTGATTGTCATTTATGAATTGTGTCTATCTTCCCCATTAAACATTACTAAAAAACAACTTGGTATTAATATATGACACTAGTTATTTTGAAATCAATCATTACATCATTCAAGGTTTCAGCATAAAAATATAATAAAAAGCAAGGCAAACTAAAAGAGTTTAAAAGGGACAGTTGATAGAATAATGACTACTTATAAAAGTGTGAACAAAGATGGTGAAGTACTCAGGGATTAGTGACATGAGGACACTGTTATCACCACTTAGCCTGAAAGAATAAAAAGAGAAAGAGCCCAGAAAAAACTCAGGGCCCTGGACAAAAGTCTGCCTTTTAGGAGTATAGTCATAGCTGCAGCTACTGCTTGCACCACAGCAGAGAGGAAGGGAACTCTACCTGGCCTTTCTTTCTTCTGACCCTCCAAGCTCATGCCCGTGTCTCCTGTTGACCGTTCTGTAGGTAACCACTCCTCATGGTTTAGGAAATTTTAGCTCCGGCCTGAGCATGACTGCCACTGGCATCCCGGCTGTGCTTGTCTTTAAGTCTCAATATAAGGCTGTGTGTGAGACATAACCAAAAGCCACTCAGAGGGTTTCCATGGGAATTGAATTTAAAGAATGCTTATTATGCTTTAGAACTTGCTCTGCTTATCTTTTAATATAACATAAACAATCTCTAGCAAGAATTGTATGAAACCTTGCACCTACTGCCACTGTGGTGTCAAGATGTTTGATAGACCCTGACACAGACTAGTCACAGTACCCTCTGTACTAGTACATGTAATCTGTTACTGTCAACTATAATCCTAATGCCTCCAAACTATTGATGATTCATGAATCTTGACCTTGTATGTCTCATGTGTGTCTTCCTCAATAAAAGCATGAGGGAAGAAGATCTAATTGCTCCATTAGGGGGAGCAGTCACCTTCCTTTCCCCAGACATAATGAAATGTCCTGGGTAAAACTTTGTTCTGCCGTGGTCATGAAACCTCTGCTGGACAGAGAAACTTCCAACTGAGCCTAGGGTGTACGAGGCACCTTCGCCATATCTGGCGCCCAAAGTGGGGCAGGCACTCAAGAGAAGTGACACCTGGAATGGCTGCAGGGCCAACAGTCAGACCACGGACAACCACACTGCACAGACTGGGAATTTAGGTGGCTCACCCATGGTAAGGGCTGCAGCCCCTAGGTTCTTTCTGGAAAAGGCTGCCTGTGCGGTTTAGCTCAGGAAGGGAGGATTTCTTTATGCCACTCTCTTTGGCAGAGGTTTTTGGTTTTGCCTTTCTCTCCTCTCATTCAAAGGACCATTTTGGCTTCTCTCGTTCAATAAGTCACCACAAAATTGTGGGCATGGGTCGAGCAGTTAAAAGCCGATGGGGCGCTTGCCACTTGAAGTCTCCCATGATAGGGTAAGCTGGTACACGGACCAGGTTAGAGCACTAGGTACCTGCCAGCTGCAAGTCAAAGTCCATGCAGCATCAGAAACATAGTCACAAGCACTCACTGTCCAAACCCGTGGCAATTAGGATTTTATTAGAACTAGAAAAGCTTTTAGGCCAGAAATAGGATTTATATGAGGGCTCTGGCAATGATCGAGCTCTGAAGATAAGAGGATCTTCCTCCCTCTGGCCCAAATTCTCAGGTGTCCCTACATGAGTTGGGACCTAGCAGAGGTGTCTGGGGTCATCCCCCGAGATGTGTAGGGGCCTCATAGAAAATTTCCTTCACAGTAATATAATTCTTGGCTCATCTGGGGTTGTGCAAAATAAGAACTGGTCATTCAGCACTCTGAGCCCTTCCAGTTGTCTTAGACTGGGAGAAAAACTGAGACAAGTAAGAGAGGTTGGGATGACAAAGGCGTGGCACCCTTAGGAGCCCTCCTCACAAACAGCACATTTCGACCCACTACACTAATTAATCCCTAGTTTAGAGTTAGAAAAATTACCGGTCTACTTTGAACGAGAGGCAGAAAAAGGGAAAATCCAAAACCGACAAAAAGGGACCCACTTCTCATGAAAGAATGGGGTCAGGGTTATCTAAAGAACAAGAGCTTTATTTTCAGTTGTTACAGAAACTGGTAAAAGGAACTGGATGTCAAATTAAGGAAAAATATCTAATTGATTTAATATATTTCTTAAAAAACAAAAAAGGGGAAGTATGGTGTCCTCCCCAAAGAATCTAATTTAGCAACCTAATTAGACTTAAGTTTTAAAAAACGTATTGTTTCTTGTAGAATGTTGAGTCAAGAGAATTGTGTATGTTGCAGAAAGTCCAAGTAAGTCATAGATAGACTGTGTAAGTTGAAAAATAATTGTGTAGGGGAAAGAAAAGAAAAAATAAAGTGTGGAGAAAGGAAGGAAAAAGAAGGCATAAAGAAAGGAGATTGCGTATGGCATGGAAAGAAAGGACATTTGAGTGGGTAACTCAAGAATAGAGGTGAAAGTAAAAAAGAAATAAGAAGAAAAAGTAAGCATATAAGTTTTTAAAACATTGTACATTTTAAACCTAAAATCTGCAGTCCCAAGAATAAGCTGTGCCAAGCTTGCTATCTCCCCTGCCTTCTCTAGCCTCTCTGAAAACTTTCAAGGTCTCTAGATGCAGTAATCACCAAAATAAAATTGTTTCTCTTTCTCTAGCTTCAAAGCAAGAACAGGGGGGGCACTCTACACTTGCAACACCCTCCCAGAATATAGCTGCCACTGTTTAACACATTCATTACAGAAATAGTCTTGTCTCTGCTTTACATGCAAAAAAATCCAAGGTTTATAACATCACCAAAAATGCTATCATTCCAACAAAGGCCCTGCAACTGTGTGTCTCCACAGTCTTACAGACTCAAAGTCTGGTTTTTAAGTTATTATGTAAATTAACCATTTTGTACAAGTTTACTCATTGCAGGTTTATCTATCCACCTGACAAGCTCCTACATCCACTCCAACCAGGGGACCATATCTTACTGAAGACCTAGAAGACTCAAGGCCCTAAACAGTTGCTAACTAAACAATAGACTGGTCCCTATGATGTCCTGCTGCAAACCCATATTAATCAGAAAATCCTAGCCCAACTCTCAGCCATGAAATCAGCTGTACTATGACTGGGGGAATGACAGAATGCCCTGGTCACCTGACAACAGCTTGCCTGCAACCCTGAATTCTTAAGACTATATGTTATCCCCTTAAAATGGAACTCTAGTCAGCATTCTTGGGATGACAATACAACATCATCTATCGGATACTTTTCCCACCAGCCTGAAAAGCCAAACTGATTGGCTACAATTTGAATTTCATCAGCAATTTACGGACATTAAACAGCTTGCTAAACAAAAAGTGTTTCAAACCCCAAGTGATAACCTCCAATAGCTTAACCTTAAGAATTAGTTTCAAGAACTAAATTTAAGTATTTGGATAATGGAAGCAGCTGGATGTTTACTAATCATTACTATACTCTATGTCCTTCAATGTATCTGCAAGTTGTTTACCTATAATCATATTAAAGAAAAGCAAGTAACAAGCTTCATATCTACTATAGGCATCACAAAAAAACAAAAAAAGGGGGAGATGTAGGGAACCGCTCCTCATGGTTTAGGGAATTGTAGCTCCAGCCTGAGCATGACTGCCACCAGCATCCTGGCCATGCTTGTCTTTAAGTCTCAACATAAGGCTGTGTGTGAGACATAACCGAAAGCCACTCAGAGGGTTTCCATGGGAATTGGATTTAAAGAATGCTTATTATGCTTTAGAACTTGCTCTGCTTATCTTTTAATATAACATAAATAACCTTAGTAAGAAATGTATGAAACCTTGCACCTACTGCCAGTGTGGCGTCAAGATGTTTGATAGACCCTGACACAGACTAGTCACTGTACCCTCTGTACTAGTACATGTAATCTGTTACTGTCAACTGTAATCCTAATGCCTCCAAACTATTGATGATTCATGAATCTTGACCTTGTATGTCTCATGTGTATCTTCCTCAATAAAAGCACAAGGGAAGAAGGTCTAATTGCTGTTCTCCACTAGAGAGAGCAGTCACCTTCCTTTCCCCAGACATAATGAAATGCACTGGGTAAAAGTTTGTTCTGCCGTGGTCATAAAGCCTCTGCTGGACAGAGAAACTTCCGACTGAGCCTAGGGTGTGTGAGGCAGCTCCACCATACCATTCCATCCAGGAACTAGAGTCCAGAGGAACCAAACTGATAGAGTTGGGCATAGAACTGGTCAGAGAATGGCTCAGTACACCTGTGGAAGAAAGCAACTGGAAAAACACCAGCCCAGCACTCACACAAAATATGTTTTATTTCTAAAGGTGTTTGATCCAACAAACCTATTTTGCAGTCTATATCCAAAATAATTGACATCAGGAAATCAAAGAGATACCTGAAATCCCATGTTTATTGCAGTATTGGTTTCAATAGCCTAAGTATGGAAATAACCTAAATGTCCATGGGAGATGTATAGATTTTTTAAAAGGTGGTACAGTATAAGCATACAATGTAACATTATTCAGCCTTAAGAAGAAAACACTGTCATTTGTAACAGCATGCATGGACCTGGAAGACCTTACGCTAAGTGAAATATGCCAGACACAGGATAAATGTTGTATGATCCCACTTTTAGGAGAAATATAAAATTGTCAATCTCATAGAATCAGAGAACAGAATGGTGGGCACCCAGACTTGGGGCCCCATCTGGTGCCCAAATGTGAGGCATGTCAGCCTCAGTGAATAACATAGGTTAGAGGGAAGGAGGAAATGGAAGGTATTGATCAAAGAGTAAATACATAGTTTTATTTTGATAAGATAAATAAGTTCAGAAGATCTATGGTACAGCAATATGACTATACAAGGGGGGATTCCAAATAACAGAATTTTAAAAAAATTGTGCATTTATTCATACATGTTTAAACTTCAGTCACCTTCAAAGTACTCTTCATCTGATGCAATACACTTATCAAGATGTTTTTTTCCACTGCTTCAAACAGCTTTTGAACTCAATATTTTGCCTTTTTGTGCTTCTGCAGTGTTTTTTGTTTCACCTCTTCCACACCAGCAATGTATTTCCCTTTGAGGACATTTTTCATTCAGGAAAACAAAAAATGAAAAAAGTTGCTTAAGGTGAGATCTGGTGAATAGAGAGGGTGGGTCATGGGAGCGATTCTGTTTTGGTCAAAATTTACTGAACACTCAGCACAATGTGGGCAGATGAGCTCTTTAATCACCCATCATGAAATGGGCAAACGCATTGAAAAGAGTTTTCAAAAATTATTCACTGAAGCCGAGTGCACTCTCTCACAACAATGCCAGCTGGTACACTGATACATATGGGTTCCTAGAACACTCACCTAGCAGGGGAAGCCTGTACTACAAAGGGACCACCCTTCAGATTATAATTCTTGTTTTAGGGGGTACCCCTTGTAGTTAATAATCCTGTATTTTATACTTAAATTTTTCTAAGATGGTAAAACTTAAGGTTAAGTGCTCTTATCAAAAGTTTTTTATCTCTTTTTTTTTTTTTTAAGTTTAAGAGACTGTAGTTGTTTATGGCTTTGTGGTAATGGTTTCATGGATGTTAGTTATCTCCAAAGTCATAAAGTGGTATATACTATGTACATCTTTTTTTCTTGGGGGGGGTCATTGTGTTGGGGGTGAGTTAGGAAAAGAAAGAAAGCACAGTGAGAAGCCTGGGCTACATTTCTGAAAGAGAAATTTAGAGGTGGAGAGGGACAGGGACCACAAAATCAGAAACCCAGAACATGACTCAGTAACAAAGTCTCAGGTCAAGCAAGATGGGAAAGAAAGAGAGGGAGTTGAGCCAGGAGAAGGAGGTCTACCAAAGCCAAGACACTTGTGGGTCCTGTGGGGACTGGAGGCTGTGGCAGAGGGAAACAGAAGGCAGGCTTGGAACTCTAATAGCAACCCTCCCTGGCTGTGTGGCCTGTCCAAATATCTTAACTTGTCTGGTTTCCTTGTCAGTAAATGGAGCAAACAGATCTCTGCCAGGATGAACCAGGTCTCACGGGAGGTGAGGAAGAGTAAAGGCAGAAGGGCTCTGCTGGGAGGCAGAAGCAGAGCAGAGGAATAGGCTGTGCTAAACTGCCTCTGCCTCCTCTTTCCTGTCCTCTAAGCTGCCTGTGTCTTCCCATTCCTCCCTGTGGTACCTATCAGTCCCCACAAAGTGTCCTTCGAATCCACCTTCCAGCCACCTCTAAGGGCCTTGGGCCAAAAAGGAACCTCTTTGTAAGAGGCCCACACACCATTCTTGCAGACTCAGGTACTGAAGGCTGGGATGAGCCCAGCCTTGGGGACTCTAGGATCACAGAGATAAATTAGGCTTAGCCTTTGTGCCTAAAGAGCTCCTAGCAAGGTGACCACAAGGTCTGGGTTTCTGAAGCCCCACAGCCCATTTGCCTCTTAGCCAATTTACCCCTCAGGTTTGGACTTGCAACACACCGGTCTGTGCGGGTGCATCACCTAAGTGCACACACACGCACCCAGCACAGATTTATATCAGACAAACCCCTGTGATCCACACCTCCTTCTCTTGTCCCACACCCAGCCTCCCTGAGATCCTCAGGCATCTCTATGAACGTCTTTTTGTATGTCAATTTACCGCAATAAAGTAGTTTTAAAAAATCATGCAGGCATTGAATCAGAAACTGAAAAAATAAAATAAAACAAATATGTTTTCCTATATAGTTGTTTCCCTTTTCACCTTGCTGATATTTTCTTTTGCTGAGCAGAAACTTTTTAGTTTGATATAGTCCCATTTGTTTAATTTTTTCTTTATTTCCCTTGCCTTAGGAGATGTATCACTGAAAATGTTGTTACATGGGATATCTAAAATTTTCCTGCCTTTGTTTTCCTCTAGAACTTTTATGGTGCACAGATTACATTTAAGTCTTTGATCCATCTTGAATTTATTCTGGAATATGGTGTAAGTTGGTGGTCTAGTTTCATTTTTTTGAACGTCCCTATCCAGTTCTCTTAACACCCTTTGTTGAAGAGGCTCTTTTTACTCCATTTTATGTTCCTTCCCGCTTTGTCAAATATAAGTTGACCACATAGTCCTGGGTTTATTTCTGGGATCTCTATTCTGTTCCATTGATCTATATGTCTATCTTTATGCCAGTACCAGACTGTTTTGGTTACCGTGGCCTTGTAGTATAGTTGCGGTATCAGGTATTGTGATTCCTCCCACTATGTTCTTCTTCCTCAAGATTGCTGTGGCAATTTGGGCTCTATTTGGGTTTCATGTAAATTTTTGAAGTATTTGTCCTAGGTCTGTGATATATGTCATTGGTATTTTAATAGGGATTTTATTGAATCTATAAGTTGCTTTAGGTAGTATGGACATTTTAATGATGTTGATTCTTCCCATCCATGAACATGGTATATGCTTCCATTTATTTGTATCTTCAGTGTTATGTAGTTTTCTGAGTACAGATCTTTTACCTCCTTGGATAAGTTTACTCCTAGGTATTTTATTTTTCTTCTTGTTATGGTAAACTGGATTTTTTATTTCTAGTTTCTATCTCTGATATTTTATTTTTGGTGTACAGAAATGCCTTCAATTTCTGAATATTATGTTTGTACCTTGCTATTTTGCCAAATTTACTTATTTGGTGGAGTAGTTTTTTTCATAGATTCTATAGGATTTTCTATGTACACTATAATGTCATCTGCAAATAATGACAGTTTTACTTCCTCTTTTCCAATTTAGATGCCTTTTATTTCTCTCTCTTGTCTTATTGCTGTGGCTAGAACTTCCAAGACTATGTTGAATAGGAGTGGAGAGAGTGGACATCCTTATCTTGTTCCTGACCTCAGGGGGAATGTTTTCAGATTTTGCCCATGGATTCTGATGTTGGCTTCAGGTTTCTCATGTTGAGGTATGCTTCCTCTATTCCCATTTTGCTGAGAGTTTTCATCATAAATGGGTGTTCTACATTTTCAATTTTTTTTTGCATCTATTGATATGATCATGTGGTTTTTGTCTTTTATTGTGTTTATGTGGTGTATTACATTTATTTATTAGTGAATATTAAACCATCTCTGCATCTCTGGGATGAATCCCACTTGTTCGTGGTGTTTGATCTTTCTAATGTGTTGCTGGATCCGGTTTGCCAATATTTTGTTCATGACTTTAGCATCTATGTTCATCAGCGATATTGACCTGTAGTTTTTTTTTTTTTTTTCTTTGTTCAGTCTTGACCTGGTTTTGGAATTTGGGTAATACTGGCTTCATAGAAAGAGTTTTGGAGTCTTCTTTCTTCTTCTTGTTTTTTTTTTTTTTTTTTTTTTTAATATTGGGAGAAGCATAGGAGTTAGTTCTTTCCTAATGTTTTGTAAAATTCACCTGCGAAGACATCCGGTCCAGGGCTTTTGTGTGTCAAGAGTTTTTTGAATACTGATTCAATTTCACTAGTTGTTATTGGTCTGTTCAGGCTTTCTGCTTCTTTTTTGATTCAGTTTTGGAAGAATATATGTTCCCAGAAATTTGTCCATTTCCTCTAGGTTGTCAAATTTCTTGGGATACAGTTGTTCATAATAATTTCTTACAATCCTTTGAATTTCTCTGGTATCGGTTGTGATTTCTTCTCTTTCATTTATGGTTTTATTTATTTGGGTCCTCTCTCTCTTTTTTCTTGATGACCCTGGTTAAAGGCTTGTTGATTTTGTTAATCTTCTTTTCAAAGAAGTAGCTCCTACTTTTGTTGATCGTTTGAATTGTTTGTTTAATCTCTATGTCATTTAATTTTGCTCTAATATTGATTATTGCCTTCCTTCTGCTTGCTCTGGGCTTTGTTTGTTGTTGCTCCTCCAGTTCTTGTAGCTGTAGGATTAGATTTTTTATTAGAGATTCTTCTATCTTTTTTAGGTAGGCTTGTATTGCTATGAACTTTCCTCTCAGGACTGCTTTTGCTGTAACCCATAGGTTTTGGGTTGTTGAGTGTACATTATCATTTGTTTCCATAAATTTTTGATTTTTTCCTTGATGTCATTGTTAACCCACTCATTATTTATTAGCATTTAGTTTTTTATTCTTCATGTATTTGAATGTTTTTGAGCTTTTTCCTTGAGGTTGATTTCCAGTTTTAAGCCATTGTGATCTGAGAAGATGCTTGATATAATTTCAATTTTCTTGAATTTGTTGACGCTTTTTTTATTTTCTACCATGTGGTCTATCTTTGAAAATGTTCCATGTGCACTTGAAAAGAACGTATATTTTGATTTTGGGGGGTGAAATGTTCTATGTATATCAACTATGTTCATTTGATCTAGAGTGTTGTTCAATGCCTCAATATCTTTGGTGTTTCTTTGCTTCAAAGATCTGTCCATCGTTGACAATGGGGTGTTAAAGTCCCCCACTATGAGTGTGTTGCTGTTGATATCCTTCCTTAAGTCTTTCAAAATTTTCCTTACATATTTGGGTGCTCTTATGTTGGGTGCATATATATTTACAAGGGTTATATTTTCTTGAAGAATTTTTTCCTTAAGTACTATGAAATGTGTTCTTTATCTCTTTTTATGGCCTTTACTGTGAAAGATGCTTTGTCTGATATAAGTATTGCTACCTCTGCTTTTTTTTATGTCAATTTTCTTGAAATACTTTTTCTATTCCTTCACTTTTAGTCTGTGTAGATTGTTTGTTCTAAGGTGGGTCTCTTGTAGACAGCATATATGTAAGTCATACATTCTAACCCATTCAGTTACCTTATGTCTTTTTATTGGTGCATTTAATCCATTTACATTTAATGTTATTATTGGTAGTTACTTATTCATTGTCATTTTCCCCCTTTGTACTTGTGTTCATCTTGTCTCTCTCTGTTTCTTCATCTTCTTAAAGCAGACCCTTTGCTGGGTAGAGTAGTCTTGGTTGTAGGCCTTTGTATTTCATTGCTTGGAATATTTTTTGCCATTTCTTTCTGGCTTGTAGGTTTTTGCTGAGAAATCTGATGATAGCCTTATTGGAGCTCCCTTGTATTTTATCAAGTGTTTCTCTCCTGCTACTTTTAGGATTCTCTCTTTGTCTTTGAATGTTGCCATTTTAATTATGATGTATCTTAAAGTGGGTCTGTTGGGGTTCACCTTCATTGGGATCCTCTGTGCTTTCTGGACTTGTGTGATTCTTTCTCTCATCAAGTTAGATAAGTTTTCTGTCATAAGTTTTTCAAACAGGTTTTTTATCCCTTGCTCCTCTTCTTCTCCCTCTGGAATTTCCATGATACTGATATTATCATGTTTCATGTTGTCTTGCAGTTCTCTTAAAACCTCTTAATTCTTTTTAAGCCTTTTTTCATTTTTGTTGCACTGTCTGGGAGTTATTTTCTATGTTGTTCTCCAGCTCACTGATCCGATCTTCTGCATCCTCTAACCTGCTTTTAATTCCTTCTACTGTGTTCTTTAATTCAGAAATTGAATTCTTCATTTCCTCCTGGATCTTATTGATAGCTTCCATGTCCTTTTTCATGCTGGTGTAATTCTCAGTAAGTTCCTTGTAGTTTCCCTGGAGTTCTTTATAGTTTTCTTTGAGCTCATTGATCTCATTGAGCTTCCCTATTATCCATCTTTTGAATGCCATGTCTGATTACTTGCTTCCCTCTATTTCATTTAACACTCTTTATGGGGACTTTTTCTTTCCTTTTGGTGGGGAGTTGTTACTCTGTCTCCCCATTTTTGTTACTCTCCTTGTTTGTTGCTGCTTCTTAGAATGATCTGCACTTCCTGGATCTCTCCCTGCTGGCATCAGATCATGTACTAGTCTGGGCCCAGGCAGCCTGTTGGAGACTACCAGAGATCTACTGCCTTGTCTGTCTCCTTTAGCTGTTAATCTATTCAACCTGTGATCAGCCATCAGGATTAAGGACCGAGGGTAGGGTAGTTAATTTCTCTAGGTGGGACTTCTGCTTCCCCTCCAGCTGATGCCCCTTGGAGAGGATTGGTTTGCTTGCAGTATGGGAAATAAGTCAGCACTGGGACCTGTTCAGCTGCTTCCTTAGTTTCCCCCTCAAAGCCACCGCCCCAAATTCGCCCCAAACGTCTCTAGTTCTCTCTGCCCTCCCTCTGCTTGATCCCAGGCTAAGTAGGTGCCAAAATATTTTCATACATGATCCGCATAAGAACTCTTTTTCTCCAGCTGTTTCTCTCAGGCCAGCAAGAAACACTGTGGCTTTTTGCCTTCTTCAATTTTTTTAAATGTCTTATAATATTTAGTGAATAGGTCCTTCATATATTTTGTTTATTTCTAGTTATTTTATTGTTTTTTTGTAGTTGCACAAATTCTTGTTTTTTCATTTCATTTTCTGAAATTGTATTATTAGTATATGAGAATGCAAGAAATTTTTGTAATTTATTTTTATATCTTGCACATTTACTTTGTTTATTGCTTCTAATAGGTTTTCGATGCAATCTTTAGGATTTTCTATAGAAAGAATCATACTATTCTGCAAATGCTCTAGGCCAGGCAGATTCAATCTGGATTCAGGCAGCAGGAAGATAAGATACAGAACTGAGGGTATATCTGACATGCTTTTATTTGGGGTACTGGGACAGTTTGCATTTGTGCTTGCTAGTTCCTACCAGCAGGGTCACATGTTCTCTATATACTATGCATAGACAGAGCTGGCTGCTTGCCAAAATATGACATTGTTGGTTATATAATGTTGAGTGCTCTCCACATGAAAGTCTCTATTATCTCTAAAATCACTCATGCCCAGACATCTGGGTGAGGGAAACTGACTGACTCCATTTTCCCTACACAGGCCATCTACAAAAAAAATGACACTTTTACTTCTTCTTTCTCAATTTGAATGATTTTCATCTCTTTCTCTTGCCTTATTGCTCTGGCTAGGATTTTTAGTGTTATGTTGAATAACAGTTGTGAGAGTAGACATCCTTGTCTTTTCTTGATCTTAGAGAAAAACTTTTCATTTTTTCATCTTTGAGCATGGTATTATCTGAGGGTTTGTCATGTATGAAGGTTTGTAAGTTTATAAAGATACAGTTTTTAAAAATGCTTACAAATTAATTTAAAAATTGCATCAAATAAAAAATAGTAGAGCTTGCCCTCAAACAACACAGATTTGAACTGCATGAGTCCACTTATTTGCATTTTTGAAAATTTATATTTGCAGTTAAAATTATCACACATTATTCAAGGGTCAACTGGCAGTTGTGGAGATCCAGGTTAAACTGTATTTTATTTTCAAAAAAAGTTTATTGAATTTGTTAGGGTGAAATTGCTTAATAAATTTATATGAGGGGGAAAGCAAACACACTGCAATTTATTTATTAAAAAATGTGTAGTTATTCTTACATATTTAAACTTCAGTTATGTTCAAAGTATTCTCCATTTGATGCAATGCACCTCTCAAGACATTTTTCAACTGCTCAAAAGTTTTTTAATTTATTGATTTTGATGCCTTTTAGTGCTTCTTCCATTTTTTGTTTCATGTTTTCCACACCAGCAAAATGTTTTCCTTTGAGTAACTTTATCACCCAGGGAAACAAAATCAAAAAGTCACTCAGGGAAAGATTGGGTGAATAGGAATTTTGGGGCATTAGAGGTCATGCTGTATTTGGTCAAAAACTGCTGAACACTGTGCATGGTGTGAGCAGGTGCACTCATAAATCAACCATTGTGAAATGAGTGACACGTTGAAAAAGTCTTTAAAAAATCTACTCTTAGGTATACATATACTCTAGAGAACCTATTTAAGTACATCTGATCCTACACACCAATATTAAAAGTCTTGCTGTCATTGGAGTTTCATCCATTGTCATTTTAAGCTGTAGTTTTTAGTTCTCAGGGAATGT
The DNA here is from genome assembly GCF_987537825.1 of Furipterus horrens. Classification (NCBI taxonomy): domain Eukaryota; kingdom Metazoa; phylum Chordata; class Mammalia; order Chiroptera; family Furipteridae; genus Furipterus; species Furipterus horrens. Next base: position 79,149,191 of record NW_028327176.1, on the reverse strand, counting down.
AATTTATAATTTTCAGTTTTATTTATGCCACTCTATTATTTTAATGACTTTTTCCCCAGAATTGTTTTGATTAAGGTAGGCATAAAAAGAAACCTGAACTTTAATCATATTTGTTTTGGTTTAATCATGTGTCATGTTATGCACTTGTCAAAATTGTTTAATTCATATGTAACTATTCTTCTAAACGAATTTCTTTCCCTTCCTCTTTCTCTACTCAAAGAGGAACTTTAGCAGAGTAGATTCCTGGAAATTTATTATTATTTTCTTGTTATTAATTATCACTATAGGATTTTCACAATTTTCATAAATGTGCTAAAATTGTTATTGTAATCAAGTCATCATGTAAAAACACTGATGAAAGCTACCAGTTATATCAGTTCCTCAAAATAAAATTTGATAGTAAATGCAGTTCTAAGCAAGCTTATTAGCAGAATAAAAATATAATGCTGATGTACTTTTATTCAACAATCAGCATTGGTTCTCATTTCATAATATTTACCTTAGAGATCTAAGTCACAATATTTTTCTTAAGTGAGATCTCATTGTTAAACACACTATAATGAAAAGTGTTGACATTTTATTGAAAACCACTCTATATCGCTAATCTGCTATGAATATTGCCATGGCAGTGGGGAAAATCTGTCAAAATGTGTTGGGCTCTGTTCTGTCTTGATGAGAAAGAATGTCTTCACACAGTACAGGCTCTTATTTAATTACCATCTCTACGTAAAGATAAAAAACGGGTTGTCTTTCATCTTTTGTCTTCCCCTACTTGCCCCTTTGGATTTCACCTCAAAAAACTGTTAGTTCTTTTCTCAGAGAAGCTTTAGTGTTCAAAGCTAACATTAGCTATTGTGTTCTTTCTTGGTTACCTGTTCTCTTCCCTTATGTCTGTTTTCACAGGTGATAGTTGTATGCTTTATATTTTCAATAGCTACATTCCATAACCAATGGCTTCACTTTTGTTTGTTTGTTTGTTTACTGTTATATATCTATATCTATATATATTTAACTTGCACTGTCACCTAGATAGGTTAAGTTAATTATTTAAAATCCTAGTTTTAATTTCTTTAGAGAACTTGGATGTTGCATAAGATAAAGAATGAGATTTCAGGCAGATTATATCCATTAGCCAATTTTTAAGTTTCCTACTTCCATGAATGTTTTAAGAAGTTGAAAGTTGAATTAAATTATTAACTTGGCAAGAAAAGGTAAGTAATATCATGTCTGGAAATAATTTTAAATATTTAACAGTTAATAAACTTACTCTTTCACCTATTTATTTCACTGGGTAAAACAGGAACTATTCATGTTCTTTGATTTTATAGTTGAGAAAAGAATAAAAATCTACAAATATATATAGCTTCAAGTTTTTTAAGTGAAACATCTATTTTTTTTAACAAATCAGACATAAAAAATATTCTAAGGGTTCAATGGTGGTGCTGTTAATCTGCTGAAGTCATAACAAGTGTCATAAAGAAATGTTTGCAATGTGCTTGGCAGAACAGGAAGACTATAAAATAGTCAAGAAAAAGCAAGGTTGCATACAAAGTAGAGAAAAGAGCATTGTCAAAACCAGTGAAAACTGGTTTAGTACAAACTAGTAGGTCATTTGTAATGGCTAGATATGCAAGAATTAAATAGATAAGCACATTAATGAGTGAGGGAATTCTCTTCATCTGGGTCATAATACTTTTGAGATTAAAATCAGCAGTTTAAGGTGAAGGAAGGAAGGTTTCCATATATCACACCAATACCACACTCCCCATGTGTAATAATACACTGCTCCATCAGGCATAGTTCCTATAAAGTCTTACTGAATACAACAAGTTCTGCCTTTCAGTTATGTGTCAGTGCAAAAACAGGAGTATTTGATTAGCACTGGTTAATGCAGTCAATGTTGCCAAATTTAATACTTTGTCCATTAAATAAATAATTGTTGGGCTTTATGTAAGTGCCCTGAAGGTTTTATAAATAGTAAAAATTAAAACAAACAAAAACTTCCACAAGAAAACGACAACTCGATAAGTTCACAGAGAAACAAGATGGCAAAAGAGTAAGTGCAAGCTACACTAACCTCCTCCCAGAACTAGTCTGGATTTACAACTTAATTTTTGAGAAATCATCTGGAATAACCAACTGAACACTAGCTGGAGAGAAGTCTTATAACCATGGAGAGACAGAAAAGGCCGCTACATCACAACATGAACTGTAGGGAGTGTAGAGACGCAGAAGGGCTGGCTGGGGTCACACGGGTGGCAGCTGAAGGGACTGAGAAACAGCTCAGCAGCTGGGAGTTCCCCCTGAGAAGGGCAGGGCTTAAACCCCGAGCTGAGATTCCCAGCCTACAGCAACAGAGTGCAAAGTAAAATAGTATTCAGCTGTCCAAAGTAGACTACTTTGGACTTACATTTCAGGAAAGCCCTGAGCAGAAATGGATTGAGCGTCGGCCTGTGAGCTAAGTGTCGCTGGTTCGATCTTCCAGTCAGGGCACATCAGAGAAGGAAAACTCTGACTCCAAAAAACCTCCGCTGCCTTGCGGCATACCTCTTCAGGGGAAAGGCTAAGGGAGTAAACCCCGACAGAAAATCCAGAGCCGGAGTCCCTAAGGCGGTTTGACGTTGTAGTCAACACCGGCAACTCCTGCGGTGCACCTGAAGCCAAGCTGTATTGACTCCGTCTTTCCCTTGGATCCTTCAGCTGCGAAGAGAGGGGGGGGTCTGCTGCATGGGCAACAGCAGACCCTCCATATCACCCTGCCCAGGCTCTGTAGCTTCAGCGTCATCGCAAGATGTCGATTCAACACAGGAGGAGACAGATACCGTGTCACTCCCGAGTCGGACTGCACAGCCATTCTCGGCAGTGCAGATAGACTCTTGAAAAGCTACACCACCGTCTCTCGAGACGGACGGCTGCCGACGACGATTCAGCTGTGAAAAGCGAAAAGCCACAGGGTTTCTTGCTAGCTGGAGAAAAACAGCAGGAGAAAAAGGCTCTTAAGCAGATCACAAATGAAAATATTTTGGCCCCCACTTACCCTGGGCTCAAGCAGAGGGAAGGCAGAGAGGACTAGAGACGCTTGGGGAGAGTTTGTTGTGGTGGCTTTGAGGGAAGAACTGGAGAAGCAGCCGACCAGGTCCCAGTGCTGACTCATCCCCAGTACTGCAGGCAGACCATTCCCCCCCACCTCCAAGTGGCATCAGCCTGAGGGGAAGCAAAAGCCCTGCCTACAGGAATTAAGCTGCCACACCCATGATCTTTAAGCCTGATGGCTAATCACAGATTAAATAGATTAACAACTAAAGAAGTCAGACAAAGGCAGTAGATCCCTGGAAGTCTCCAACAGGCTGCCTAGGGCCAGACTGGTACAGGAACTGACACCACCAGGGGCAGATCCAGTAAGTGCAGATCATTCTAAGAAGCACCAACAAAAAATAGGAGTCACAAAAATGGGGAGACAGAGAAACAATCCCCCATTGAAAGGAAAGGTAGAATCCCCAGAAAGAGTGCTAAATGAATTAGAGGGGACCAAACTATCAGATATGGAATTCAAAACATGGATTATGAAGAAGCTCAATGAACTCAGCGGAAACTACAAAGAACTCCAGAAAAACTACAAGGAACTTAATGAGAATTACATGAGCATGAAAAAGGACATAAAAGCTATTAACAAGAGCCAGGAGTAAATGAAGAATATGATCTCTGAATTGAAGAACACAGTAGAAGGAATTAAAAGCTGGCTAGAGGAAACAGAAGATCGGATCAGTGAGCTGGAAGACAGTGTAGACAAAAACTCACAGACAGTGCAACACAATGAAAAAAGACTGAACAAGACTGAAGAGGCTCTGAGATAGCTGCAGGACAACATGAAACGTAATAATATTAGTATCATAGGAATTCCAGAAGGAGAAGAAGAAGAGTAAGGAATAGAAAACTTCTTTGGAAAACTAATGACAGAAAACTTCCCTAACATGAGTAGAGAAAGAGTCACGCAAGTCCAGGAAGCACAAAGGGTCCCAATGAAGATGAACCCCAACAGGCCCGCTTCAAGACACATCATAATTAAAATAGCAACATTCAAAAACAAAGAGAGAATCCTAAAAGCAGCAAGAGAGAAACATCTAATAACATACAAGGGAGCTCCAATAAGGCTATCATCAGATTTCTTAGCAGAAACACTACAAGCCAGAAGGGAATGGCAAGAAATATTCCAAGCAATGAAAAACAAAGGCCTACAACCAGAATACTCTACGCAGCAAGACTCTCATTCAAAATGGAAGGAGAAATAAGGAGTTTCCCAGACAAGAGAAGGCTAAAAGAATACATCTCCACCAAACCAGCATTGCAAGAGATGCTAAAAAATCTGCTTCAAGAAGATTAAGAAACAGAGAGAGACAGAGAGGAATAGGAGTACAAAGGGGGAAAATGACAATGAATAAGTACTGAGAGAAAGAAGGAACATCTATCATTTGCAACAACATGGCTGGAACTAGAGAGAATTATGCTCAATGAAATAAGCCAGGCAACAAAAGAAAAATTCCTTACGCTGTCACCTATTACAGGAAACTAATGAACAACACAAATGAGCAAAACTGAACCAGAGGTATGTAAACAAGGAATAAACTAACAGTAACAAAGGAGGAGATGGGAGGGAGAGAAGGGGGTAAGAAGGGCAAGGATCTAGTCAAAGAACATGTATAAATGACCCATGGACTTGGACAACTGGGTGGGGATTGAATGTGGGAGAAGGTGGGGCAGGGTACAGGGAAGAAAGAGTGGGAAAAAGTTCGACAACTGTAATGGAAAAACAAACAAAAAATTTTTAGTGGGGGGAAAAAATGAAAATATAAAGAATGGAAATGCAAGTTCAGTGAATATTAGAAGGACAAGGATTTTCCTTCACACTATATATTTTTCTCCCTATCTTACCCCTCCAGAGTTTGGCATTCTAAAGAAGTAAGTAATGACATAAGTTTCTTTGCATATAACTAATAAGACCAGTTGTTAATAGGTTTTTTTTTTTTTTTTTTTTTTTGACTAAGACTTTGACTGGAATGTCATGCCTAAAGGAGACATGCTTGGGCTCTGGTTGTTACCAAAAAGCCCTGAGGAATTGGGATTGACTTTCAAAGGTAGTAAAAGTCCACGAGATAAAAGGCCTGGTACCTTGGTTGAATGCGCAGTCCATGGACATCTTTCCAGGGAAGGAACGAAGGTTGTTTTCCTGAAAGATGGCTAGAAGGGACCTTAAGGCACAATGGAAAACCAGAAGGACTTGGAAAAGACAGGTGTTTACAGGCATGGCTGAATGCCAGGTATATGGTTCTGCTTCTGTGCCCTGAAGGGCAAACTGAAGGTCACCCTAAATGTTCCTTGTGTAAGTTCCAGCAAAGCAGAACTAAAGATCATAAGTGATCATTTTCTGCTCTTGTTGTGTTTATGCAAATGAACACAATAAGTTAAAAATGGACTTAATGCAGTCCCTTTACTGACAAGGAGGGTAATCTTAGGGAGAAAAATCATGATTCAATGAAAATAACAATGTTCAGTGGTAGACTATAAAGTAGTGCAGCTAACCGTCTTTAAAGTTTCTTTTCATTTAAAATTTGTTTTCATTTGAAAGTTAAGCTATGTCTGTGGTATTATCAAAGATGTTTAATTTACAGGCAAGAAGAATGTCAAATGCCTTGCAACTAGATGTCTTTCCAATAAGACAGTCCTACAGATTTAGAAACTTGTATGTGGGTTATGTTTCATAAATTAACATATGTGTTAATTTATGAAATTACCTGAGTGATTATCTGTACGTATAGGCCTCACTTAATCCTGTCTGCATCGCTGCCTCCTGAGACTCAATGGTTTGGCTGAACTAAATGGCTGGTTTGCATTCAGTAAGTGTTCTCCTTAACATAATGAGTACACGGGTATGGTAACCACCAGGAGTCTAAATAAATTAAGATATTTAATACATTTGAAATTCTCATTTATGATGTATTCTCTAAAAACCTTGTTACAACATGAAGTTTCATTCTAGTAATAATCAAGACATGGAAGTAACCTATATGTTCATCCAAAGATGAAAATATAGGGGGGTTTAAAATAGCTGCAGTGTAGCTGGAAGCTCCATGCACTTGCTCCAATCCCTAGAACAGTCTTACAGCTAAACCACAGAGCAATCAACTTAAAAATTCATCTGAGTGTGAGTGAGAGCTTGTATGAGTGAGCATGTATATGGACTGTGTGTAAGTGTGTGTGTGAATGTGCGAGTACCTGTCCACTTGTGAGAGCACTTTGGGTCGGGCAGCCCAGGCTCTCCTGGTGGAGCTACTGGCTGCTGTAGATTCGGAGCAGGAGCCATTTTGTGGACTTTACATTATACCCTGAGGAAGGAGCCACCAGAGCAACTATGCCTTGGCACCTGGACTTGTCTCTGTGCCCTCTGCCCTGGGAAAGACCACTTCCAGGAGCCATAGTCTGGGAACTCCAGCACTTTCTGGAAAGGGGGCTGTCACTTTCCTGGCCCCAGGCACCACTGGAAAAGGACAGGGTCTGACTGAGGAGGCTTTGGATTGGCAGAGGAGCTGGGAGTGCCAGTGACAGAGAGGTAGCTGAGGTGGTGCTGGCTGCAGAAACCATGGTGAGAGTGCAGTGGCAGGAGCCTGAGGCTGAGACTTACTGGAGGGAGCAGCACAAGTGCCCCACCACCATTCTGTGTTATAATTTTTCTGCTGGACTCCCTCCTTCCCTCCAACACCCCATCAGGAATATATGAAACTAGAATGAAGATGATACATACAAAATATAATCTACTGATTTTGGAGAGAGGGGGAAGTGTCAGTGTGAGAGAGAAGTATCGATAGGTTGCCTCCTATAAGTGCCCTGTCTGGAGATCCGACTCACACCTAGAAGCCCTCTCAAGGCAGAGGAGGTCAAGGTAGGGGCTGAGTCACTTAGCCAGACAAGGGAAAGTTCCCTCCAATGAATGGGACAATAAAAATCAGGACACAACTGTAACAGGAGAGTCCTCATAACTCACAAAATGGACATTCCTAGAGCATCCAGATCAAGAGATCAAGGAGTCTGCACCATTGGTGCTCTCTGCTCTGGGGAGATACAAAAACCACTGAAGACAAAGACTCCATCTTTTTTTTTCTTAAAAGTGCACAGCTCAGGTTGTGTTTGTGGCTATCTACCTTGGGCCCTAGTGAAGGGAGGGTGGCAGTGACTGGATTCATGTGAGGAGAGTCTGGAATGGGAGGCACTGGGGAGAGTTTTGGGGGAGTGTCTATGGTATTTTCGAGGCCCAGATATACCTGGGCTCCACAGCAGCCATTTTCTTGAGAAGACCTAACCCCACCAGGGGAAAATCAATTACCTTACCCTAAGGGATACTGCTCCCCCCACCCTCTAGAAATCTCTTCTCCACGACCTTTGAAATCCTGTTCACTCCACTCAGCAACTTTTTTTGTTCTTTTTCAATTTTTCTCTGTCTTGGTGTTCTGTTCTGTTTGTTTTTCTATTTTACTTTATTTTTATTTTCTGTCTTTATTTTTTCCTATTCTGCATCTTAACCCTTGCTGAGGAGAGAGCAACACAAACAGATTCAGTGGTCATCACAGACTGGCAGTAGAGCACAACCAAACCATACACTGTCGTGGGAAACAGAATGTTGCTTTCCTTTCACAGAAGAGCCACAGAAACACCCTCCTGAGATCCAGCAGGAACCTGCAGAATGACATGCAGAATACAAGGAAATAATCCTGAACAGACACAGATTAGTGCCTTTGGGGTGGGAGAAGACATGCACCAACTTCCCTGAAGTCTGAAAGGCAACTCTCATGGGAGATTCAGGAATCACAGCCCCCTGTTTCTGTCAGAAGCCCTCTCAGAAATAGTTGAGTCTGTGACTGACCAGTCTAAAATTGACAGCAGGCCAGCAGGCAGAGACAGGTTGAGGCAGATCTAATGATAACTTGAGACATTTACTGACACACCCATGATTCCAGTGGTGATAAAAGTCAGGTTTGCAAAGCAGTTTTATCAACCCTTGTAGAAGCCAAGCCTGGAGGAATCAGTCAAAGCCTTGTGGATTACTTGTATCCTTGAAAAGGTGGCCAAGGGCCAGACATGGACAGAATCTGACATTGGCAGACACCAGACTCAGACATAAGATCAGTCTCTGGGAATTCTGGTATAATTTTAGCAAGCTCCAAAAAAATCTGCTGTCCCACAGTAACTGCTAAAATCAGTGACTACATGTGTCCTTCAAAGATATCTGAGTCTGTTGGAAAGAATTTAATAACTTTTTTGTTTTAGTAACTTCTCTGTTCTCAGACCCAACTCCCACAGAGCTATCTACAGAAAGTCCTTTCAATTCCTCTCTCTTTATCCCCTTTAAAAGTCCCTGCCTTGCTTTTGTTCATGGTTGACACCTTTTTGGTCTCAGCCAGCCTGTCTGCAACTGGTCAAATAAATCGTTTAAAATTATGGCCTCTCTTCCTTCATTTCTCCTCTCACCCTGCCAAACCTAACAGTATCCAAAGGGAGAAATCAGAAAGCAAGATATAAACTGTGAAACTGTGTTGAGACAAATCCACTTGGTTCTTTTCTCATTATCTAAGCTTCACTTTCTTTTTAATATAGTTTTTATTTATTTTTAATCTAATTTTTATTTTACTTTAATTTTGATTTAAATTTTTCTTTTATATCTAATTATTCAACTCTTATCTTTAGTTACTCCACTGTTCCCTTATTCTCCCCTTTTATTATTTTCTGTTACCTTTTCCGTGTTCATTTTTCCTGTATTCTTCTTTCAGTTCATTATGAGTAGTAGTTCTCTTTCCTTTTTTCCTTTTATAATCATTTTTTATTCCTTTGGTCTTCTCATAATATTTTTCTTTCTCTCCTTTACTTTCCATATATCTTTCTTTTTTTTATTATTACTTATCTCTTATTTTTGATATTGCTGGGATTGTCAGAGGGGTTGCTCATTTTGGTGTTGGTTTAGTGTCATTTCATTTTGTTCTACTAGTTCCTATACAACTTTGTACAACACATGGAGGGGGTTGAGCTTCTTAACCAGCTAGACAGAGGGGAGTTCTCATCAATGAATAAGCCAAAAATAATAAGGACCCCAATACAAAAGGAAAGTTCACATAACCCACACAGAGAGCACTCATAGAGGATCCATATTAGATGATCAAGAAGTCTGAACCAAGGGGTCCCATAAGACTCCTAACACGCAAGGTCACTCCACAAGGCAGAGAGTGAAAGCAAATCAATCAATACATAAACAAAAAGAGACAACTAAAATGGGGAGACAAAAAAGCCACTCCCAAGTGAAAGAAAAGGAGGAATCTCTAGAAAAACAGCTAAGTGAAATTGGGGCAAGAAATTTATCAGACATAGAGTCAAAGTAATGATTATAAAGATGCTGAAGGGACTTAGTGAGAACTACAAGAAATTAATGGGACCTATATCAGCATGAAAAAGGACATAGAAATCTTGAATAAAAACCAGTTGGAAATAAAGAATGCAATATCTTAACTTAAGAACACACTAACAGGAATTAAAAGCAAAGTAGATGAAGCAGAGGATTGAATCAGTGAGTTGGAAGACAAGGTAGAAAAAAACAGCCAGACAGAGCAACACAAAGAAAAAAAAAAAGACTCAAAAAGTATAAGGATAGTTAAATGGAGTTTTGGGGGATTAGGCATAAAAATAACTGCATCATAGGGATACCAGAAGGAGAAGAAAACAAGCAAGGAATAGAAAACCTGTCTGAAAAAATTATAGAAAACTTTCTTAACTTGGTGAGGGAAAATATCACACAAATTCAAGGAGCACAGAAAGTTCCAATAAAGGTAAACCCAAGGAAGCCCACTTCAAGACAAATTACAATCAAAATGGAAGAATTAAAGGATAAAGAGAATTGTAAAGGCAACAAAGGAGAAACAGCTAGCAACATTCAAAGGAGTTCTGATAAGGCTATCAGCTGATTTCTCAACAGATACACTACAAGCTAGAAGGGATTGGCAAGAAATATTCCAGGTAATGAAAAGCAAAAGCCTGCAACCAAGACTACTCTATCTGGTAAAGTCCTCCTTTAAAATAGAAGACAAAATAAAGAGCTTCCCAGACAAAATAAGTCTAAAATAGTACACCTCCACCAAGTCAGGACTGCAAGAGATGCTAAAAGGACTGCTTTAAGAAGAGGAAGTGACAGAGAAACACAGATACAAAGAGAAATTTGTAATGAATAATACATATCAAGAATAACCTTAAATGTAAATGGATTAAATACTGCAATCAAAAGATGTAGAATAGTTGAATGGGTAAGAAAACACAACCTGCTGCCTACAAGAGACCCACATCAGAAGACTGAGTATGAAAGAATGGAAAAATACTGTATTTCATTTAAATTGGCATAAAAAAAAAGCTTGGATAACAATACTTATAAAAAATATCCTTCAAAACAAATACAATAACAGGAGACAAAGGGGGGGTCACTACATAATGCATAAGGGAGTAATCCAACAGAAAATATAACTCTTATAAACATATATGTACCCAATATAGGTGCACCTAAATACATAAAGAAAATATTGGAGAACTTTAAGAAAAAAATAGATGGCAATTCAGCCATTGAGCGGATTTTTAACCCCACTCACCAGCCCCATCAACAACAGATACATGTTTCAAGCAAAAAATGAACAAAAATATTGCAGAACTGAACAGAAGTCTAGATCAAATTAACTTAATTGATATTTATAGAACCCTTCACCCCAAAGAAGGAAAATACACATTTTTCTCAAATGTATATGGATCATTCTCAAAAACAAAAGCATGTTAGGACATAAAGCAAACCTTAACAAAATCAAGAAAACTGAAATCATATCAAGCATCTTCATGGATCACACTGGCTTGAAACTAGAAACTATACTTACGAAAAAAATCTTAAAAACATTAAAACTTAAAAATTTAAATACACGGAGGCTGAATCACATTTTACTAAATAATGAATGAGTTAACAATGAGGTCAAGGAAGAAATCAAAAAATATTTAGAAACAATTGAAAATGAACACATTACACCCAAAACCTATGGGACACAACAAAGGTCAACCTAAAGAAGATAGAAAAATCTCCAAGAACTTAATCCTACATCTAAAAGAATTAGAACAACAACAACAAAGTCCAGAGCAAGCAGCAGGAAGGAAATAATCAAGATCAGAAGTAAATGACATAGAGACTAAAAAAAATTTTTTTCAAATAATAAATCCAAGAGCTAGCTTTTTCAAAAGATAAACAAAATTTACAAACCATTAACCAGACTCATCAACAAAATAAGAGAGAGGACACGAATTAAAAAATCAGACATGAAAGAGAATAACTGATACCACAGAAGGACAATGAATTGTAAGAAATTACATATGAACAATTCTTCTCCATGCTCCTCCAATATGCCTTTAAGGACTGCAGCGAGGGTGTCTTCATTCACACCAGATCCGATGGCAAGCTCTACAACCTGGCCCGTCTACGAGCCAAGACCAAAGTCAAAGAGGTGCTCATCCGTGAGATGCTCTTCGCCGACGACGCAGCTTTGACATCACACTCCGAAGAGGGACTCCAACAGCTAGTCACTTGCCTTTCCCACGCATGCAAGGAGTTCGGACTAGCCATCAGCCTGACGAAGACGAATGTTATGGCTCAAGGCACAGGGACTCCCCCATGCATCACCATCGACGGATACACCCTGGAGGTTGTCAACGACTTCACTTACCTCGGGTCCACCATCTCGAGCTCTCTGTCAGTCGACTTGGAGGTCAACCGGAGAATCGCCAGGGCAGCCACAGTTATGGCCAGACTGAACCGGCGAGCGTGGAACAATTCCAGCCTCACTGAGAAAACCAGACTGCGCATCTACCAAGCCTGCGTACTCAGCACTCTCCTCTATGGCAGCGAGACGTGGACCACTTACGCAAGGCACGAAAGGAAACTCAACAGCTTCCACATGAGGTGCCTGCGACGCGTCCTGCATGTCGCCTGGCAGGATAAGGTCCCCAACACCGAGGTGCTGAAGCGAGCCAATATGTGCAGTTTGCATGCAGTTCTTAGCGAGAGACGCCTCAGGTGGCTCGGCCATGTCAAAAGAATGGATGCAGGCCGTATCCCCAAAGACCTCCTCTACGGCGAGCTAGCAGAAGGCAAGAGGATGACAGGGCGCCCAAAACTGCGGTTCAAAGACATCTGCAAAAAGGACATGACACAATGCTCCATCAATCTCAACACATGGGAAGTTCAAGCAGACGACCGCCTAGCCTGGAGGCTCGCGGTCAGGCAAGGTACGTCACGCGCGGAGGCTGCGCGCAACGAGGAGGCGGTCCAGAAAAGATCGAGGCGGAAGCAGCATCAGCGGCAGCAACAACAGCCATCTGCCTTCACCTGTAACAAGTGCGGCAGGGATTGTCACTCCCGAATCGGACTGCACAGCCATTCTCGGCGGTGCAGATAGACTCTCAGGAAGCTACGCCATCGTCTCTCGAGACGGACGGCTGCCGACGACGACATATGAACAACTATATTCCAAGAAATTGGACAAGCTGGGCAAAATGAATACATTTATAGAAACAAAATCTTCCAAAGCTGAATCAGGAAGTAGCAGAAAACCTGAATAAACTGATAACAACCAGCAAAATTGAAGCAGTAATAAAAAAATTACAGATACACAAAAGCCCTGGACAAAATGGCTTAATAGGTGAAATTTTCTAAACATCCAGAAGAGAACTAACACTTATTCTTCTCAAACTATTTCAAAAATTCAAGAAGCAGGACAACTCTCATCTCTTTTTACAAGGCCAGTATGATCCTGATCCCTAAACCAGGAAAAGACACAACAAAAAATAAAATTACAAACCAATATCCCTAATGATTATAAATGCTAAAATCCTCAGCAAAATACTAGCAAACCGGGTACAAAAATACATTAAAAAGATCATACACTATGATCCAATGAAATTTACTACAGGGATGCAAGGATGTTACAATATTCACTAATCAATATATGTGATATATCACATAAACAAAACAAAAGACAAAAGTCACATGATCATGTCAATAGATGCAGAAAAAGCATTTGATAAAATGCAGCACTCATTTATGATAAAAACACTCAGCAAAGTTGGAATAAAGGGAGCATACCTCAATATAATAAAGCCATATATGAAAAACATACCACCAAAATTATTCTCGGTAACAAAATATAAAAGTGTTTCCCTTAACATCAGAACAAGACAACGTGTCCACTTTTACCACTCTTATGCAACATAGTACTGAAGGTCATAACCTCAGGTACCATACAAGGAGAAATAAAAGGCATCCAAAATGGAAAGGAGGAAGTAAAACAGTCATAATTTGCAGAATACATGTAGTATACATAGGAAAGCATATAGGCTCCACCAAAAACTTAATAGACCTAATAAGTGAATTCAGCAAAGTAGCAGGATTCAAAGTCAATGTTAAGAAACTGATGATATTTTTTGTACAACAATAAACTTTTATAAAGAGAAACTAAGAAAAAAAATCTAATTTAATATAGCAAAAAAATAAATTTAAAGTACCTAAGAATAAATTTAACCAAGAAGGTAAAAAAACTGTACTTGAAAAACTATAGAACATTAAATAAAGAATTTGAGGATGATACAAATAAATGGAAGCATATAGCCTATTCATGGGTTGGAAAAATTAACATCATTAAAATGTCGATATTAACCAAAGCATTTGAGAGATTGAACTCAATTCCTATTGAAATATTGATAGCATATTTAAGAGATCTAGAATGAATACTTTAAAAAATTATATGGAACCCCCTCTGAACAAGATAAAAGAAAAAAAAAAACCCTGATTAGCCACAGCAATCTTGAGAAAGAAGAAAAAAGTTGCAGGGATCACAATACCTGATATCAAACTATATTACAAGGCCACTGTAGTCAAAACTGTGTGATACTGGCATAAGACACATAGATCAATGGAACAGAATAGAGAGCTCAGAAATAAACCCATGTCTCTATGGTCGATTAATATTTGACAAAGGGGCAAAAGCATACAATGGAGTAAAAGTAGCCTCTTCAATAAGTGGTGTTGGGAGGACTGGAGTGATACGTGTAAAATAATAATAATACTAGACCACCAACTTATACCAAACACCAGAATAAACTCAAAATGGATAAGTCCTGATACTATAAAAATCATACTGGAAAACAGGTAGTAAAATTTCAGATGTCCCACATAGTAATATTTTTGTCAATATATCTCCTCTGGCAAGAGAAATAAAGTAAAAAGTAAAAACCAATGGAACTATATCAAATTAAAAATCTTCTGTGCTTCTAAAGAAACCATTATCAAAATAAAAAAGGAGCTGCTCCTATGGGAGAACATATTTGCCAGTGAAACCTTGGAAAAGGGTTTAGTTCCAAAATATATGAGGAACTCAAATGACTCCAAACCAAAAAGATGAACAATCCAATTTAAAAATGGGCAAAGGACTGAATAGACACTTCTACAAGTGGAAGACATAAAGGAGGCCTGTAGACATAGGAAAAATGCTTAGCATCACTAGCCATCAGAGAGATGTAGATTAAAACGTAAATGAGATACCTCCTCACACCAGTCAGAATGGCCATCATTAACAAATCAACAAATGACAAGTGCTGACAAGGATGTGGGAAATAGGGAATTCTAGTGTTGTTGGGAAGAATGCAGATTGGTACTGGTATAGCCATTGCGAAAAACAGTATGGAATTTTCTCAACAAATTAAAAATGGAACTGCCTTTTGAACCAGCAATTCTACTGGTGGGAATATACCCTAAGAGTTTAACAACACCAATTCAAAAGAACTTATGCACCCCTATGTTTAAGTGTTGAATACAGTCTAAGTGCCCAACAGTAGGTAAATGAATTTAAAAAACTGTGGTACATTTATTGACACAATGGAATACTATACAGCAGAAAGAAAGAGAAAGGAATTCCTACCTCTTTTGACAGCATGCATGGAACTGGAGAGTATTATGCTAAGTGAAATAAGGCAGTTGGTGAAAGACAAATACCATATGATCCCACATATAAGAGGAGTCTAATTAAGAAAATAGAACTAATGAGAAAAGTGGAACCAGAGACATGGAAACAGGGAACAAACTGACAGCTGACAGAGGAAAGAAGGAGGGGGGTAGTGGAAATAAGGGGGAATGATTAGTCAAAGAACATGTATGAATGGCCCATGGACATGGACAAAGGTGCTGAGATGGACTATTGGAGTGGAAGGTAGGCAGGACAGAAGAGAGCAATGGGGGGAAAATTGGGACAACTGCAATAGAATAAATAAGAAGAAAATATAAATGAAAAGATAAGCAGAATATATACAATATTCTATTATATATTGAAATTTTGTCATTCGTGACATTGGATTAACCTAAGGGGTATTATGTTAAGTGAAATAAGTCAGACAGAGAAAGATAAATACTGTATAATCTCATACATGAAATCTATAGAACAAAATAAATGAATAAACAAAGCAAAACAAAACAGATCTATAGATATAGAGAATAAGCTAACGATTGCCAAAAAGGAGAGCTAGAAAATTGGAATTACCAAAAAAAAAAAAAAAAAAAAAAATTAAAAGTATGTGAAATTTTATTTTATGAAAATCTGGGGAAAATAACCTTTGGCAAAAAGTGGCAATTCTGTAAAGTAAATGCATGAAAACACAATTATTTAAAGAGTTAAGTTCAAATATATAATTATTTTTAATACAGCAGTGAGATTTCATTTTTAGGGAAAATGGATATGTTTGACCCGTCTTCACTGACATAATTAAAGAAAACTTAGCATGATTTCCACTTAAGCATTTCTCTGTTCACTTATTTCCCAAATATTGTTTAGTATCCGCTACCTATATAATGCAACATCTTTCATCCTAAACTTAGTAAAACAAGTGTATATATGGTGTATATTTTGAGAATATTTTTAACTTTAATATGAAAAATTAAGTGAACTTTTAGTTTTTTGTTATTTGAATAATTTTAGAAAAACATTTCAAAGCTATTCTAATTATTGATATATTTTTGCATAAAATCATAAAAAAATTACATAGGATAATTACTTTGTCCTGCTTTCCTTCACAAATTAACAATCTCATTATTTTGGTAGGATCTAAAGTAATAGTAATAATCACAAGAAGTGTCAGTGTGCTGAGTATTATGTGCCAGAAAATGCTCTAAGTACTTTATTGTATTTGGTTTCAAATCCTCTTTGAAGTAGGTTCTATTATTATCAGTACTTTAAAGATAAAGAAAGGAGCTTTCCAAGTACTTGATTCACTTGTCTAACATAATGCAGCTAGTCTGTAGTAAGCGGTGCTGAAATTATAAACATCCTGAAACAGAGGCAGCACTTGAGACTATGCAGCATCAGCTTTCAAAAGTATTTGCATTATACTTTTTGTTTACAGAATATCTCAAAGAAGGAGATACTTATTAAATTCCTAATATGTGGCCAGATCAGTGCTAAACCTGTCACAAAAACTCAGAACAGCCCTTCAGTGAATCTTCACCAAGAGTGGTCTACTAAATTCTGACTGCTCTAGGTCTGCTTGCTTAGACTAAAACAAAGGTCAGCTCCCAAGATCTCTTGTTTTCATTTTCTGTATCTTTGTCCATTAGCACATTAGGCAGAGTGAAGTAAAAATCCACAAATGTCATGAAGTTTTTTTGGTCTTAGCTTGTGTTTTAATTTTTTATTTTAATAAACATGTAGCCTTATAATTTGTTTGTATATCTTGGAATAGTTGTAGTACAATTGTTGAACTTGATTTTTTTTTTTTTTTTGACTAATGGTTACTTTCCTGGGAGAGAGACAAGCAAGAGTCATTATAATTAAACTCAACTAAATTGTGGTCTATGAAACATTTAATCTTCTATGTTGTTTTCTTATTTAAAAAAATACTACTCAAAATGTACGTGTGTCTGTAATCTAAGATATTAATTTTTTTCCTTTGATTGTTTATTGTGGTTGGTTTTATTCAAGTAATGAAAACAGAACAAAGCTGTTTGTATTCAAACAACAGTGATCTAGTCTTTACAGATACTGTCTGAATCTAATTGGATTTAAATGAAATAGTATTTCTTTTGTGATAAGTACATAAAAATTAGGTTTATAATTAACATCAAAAAGTATAAGCCATAGATACCAAGTATCATGAGAGGTAATAATTGTTTAATGTTATCTTCTTTTTAATATACAAGCTGAAGGGAAATCCTTGTCCTAATATTCACTAAAATTGCATTTCCATACTTTACATTTTCTTTTTTTCACTTTCCTACATGTGAGGTTTTTTTGGGGAGGGAGGGGAGGAGAGATTTACTGGCTCACTTATTAATTTATTTTGCTTATATTTTCCCCCCACTATAAATTTTTGTTTTTTGTTTTTCAATTACAGTTATCCCACATTTTTCTTCATTCTTTCCCTGCACCCTGCCTATCCCTTCTCCCACAGTCAGTCCACACCCAGTTATCCATGTCCATGGGTAATTTATACATGTTCTTTGATTAGACCCTTCCTCTTCTTACCCCCTTTTTCTCCCTCCCCACCTTGTCATTGTTATTCTTCTCCTCGTTTACATGCCTCTGGTACAATTTTGCTCATTTGTTTGTGTTGTTCATCAGTCTCCTGTATTAGGTGAATCGTATGGTATTTTTCTTTCATTGCCTGTCTTATTTTGCTAAGCATAATTCTCTCTAGATCCAATTATGTTGTTGCAAATGGTAGAAGTTCCTTCTTACTTTCGGCTACATAGTACTCCATTGTGTAAATGTACCACAGTTTTCTGATCCACTCATCTACAAATGGGCACTTAGGTTATTTCCAGCACTTAGCTATTGTAAATAGTGCTGCTATAAACATAGGGAGGCATAGGTTCTTTTGAATTGGTGTTTCAGGATTCTTTGGATATAATCCTAACAATGGCATTGCTGGTTCAAAAGGCAGTTCAGTTTTTAGTTTGTTTATTGAGGAAATTCTGTATTGTTTTCCATAATGGCAGCACCAGTCTGCATTCCCACCAGCAGTGCACTATGGTTCCCTTTTCTCTGCATCCTTGCCAGCCCATGTTGTTTTTTGATTTGTTGATGATGGCCATTCTGACTGGTCTGAGGTGGTATCTCATTCTGGTTTTTATTTGCATCTCTCTGATGGCTAGTAATGTTGAGCATTCTTTCATATGCCTATAGACAATCTGTATGTCCTCTTTGGAGAAATGTTTGTTCGGGTTCTTTACCCCTTTTTTAATTGGATTATCTGTCTTCTTGGTGTTGAGTCATATAAGTTTTTTATATATTTTGGAGATCAATCTCTTGTCTGTGGTATCATTGGCAAATATATTTTCCCATATGCTTGGTTCCCTTTTCATCTTGCTGATGTTTTATTTTGCTGAGCAGAAACTTTTTAGCTTGATGTAGTCCCATTGTTTATTCCTTCCCTTATTTCCTCTGCCCTAGAAGATGTATCAGATAAAATATTGCTACATGGGATATCTGAAATTTTCATGCCTATGTTTTCCTATAGGACTTTTATAGTGTAATGGTTTAACTTTAACTCTTTGATCCATCTTGAGTTTATTCTGCTATTGTGTGTAAGTTGGTGGTTTAGTTTTATTATTTGCATGTCCTTACCCAGTTCTCCCAATACCATTTGTTGAAGAGGCTCTTTTTACTCCATTTTATGTTCTTTCCCCCTTTGTCAAATATTAGTTGACCATATAGACCTAGGTTTATTTCTGGGCTCTCTATTCTGTTCCATTAATCTATATGTCTGTTCTTATACCAGTACCAGACTGTTTTGATTACCATGGCCTTGTAGTATAGTTTGGTATCAGGTATTGTGATTCCTCCTACTGTGTTCTTCTGTCTCAAGACGGCTGTGGCTATTCAAGATTTTTTTTTTTTTTTTTTGGTTCCATATAAATTTTTGAAGTATTTGTTCTAGGTCTGGGAAATATTTCACTGGTATTTTAGTAGGGATTGCATTGAATCTATAAATTCCTTTGGGTAGAATGGACATTTTAATCATGTTGATTCTTACCATCCATGAACATGGTATATGGTTCCATTTATTTGTATCTTCCTTCATTTCTTTCTTCAGCGTTATGTATTTTCTGAGTACAGATCTTTTACCTCTTTGGTTAAGTTTATTCTTAGGCAGTTTATTTTTCTTGTTGATATGGTAAATGGGATTTTTTTTCTAGTTTCAATCTCTGATATTTTATTGTTGGTGTACAGAAATACCTTCAATTTCTAAATATTTATTTTGTACCCTGCTATTTTGCCAAATTCACTTATCAGGTTGATAATTTTTTTTCGTGGAGTCTATAGGGTTTTCTATGTATACTATCATGTCATCTACATAATGATAATTTTATTCCTCTTTTCCAATTTGGATGCTTTTTTTTCTTTTTTCTTTTGTCTGTGGCCAGAACTTCCAAGACTATGTTGAATAGGAGTGGAGAGAGTGGACATCCTTGTCTTGTTCCTGACCTCAGGGGGAATGCTTTCAGTTTCTGCCCACTGAGTATGATGTTGGCTTCAGGTTTCTCATATATGGTCTTTATTATGTTTAGTGTTTTCATCATAAATGGGTGTTGTACTTTATCAAATGCTTTTTTCAGCATCTATTGATATGACCATGTGTTTTTTGTCTTTCATTTTATTTATATGGTGTATTACATTTATTGATTTACAAATATTGAACCATCTTTGCATCCTTGGGATGAATCCCGCTTGATCATTGTGTATGATCTTTCTAATGTGTTGCTGGATCTGGTTTGCCAATATTTTGTTGAGAATATTAGCATCTATGTTCATCACGATATTGGCCTGTAGTTTTCTTTCTTTGTTGTGTCTTGACCTGGTTTTGGAATTAGAGTAATACTGTCTTCAATAGAAAGAGTTTGGGAGTCTTCCCTCTTCTTGGATTTTTTGGAATAGTTTTAGAGGATAGGAGTTACTGTTTTCTTAAACGTTTTGTAAAATTTACCTGTGAAGCCATCCAGTCAAGGGCTTTCTAATTATTTCAAATATTGTTCAGCATATGTACTGAACTCTAATACCAAGCCAGCAAAACTAATTTGTAACACAAAATAAAGTGTTTTTTAAATATATCCTACTTTTAAATATAAAATATTATCTAACTGACTCTGAAATAAAATGCTTGATTTTCAGGGGAAATTGTGAGGAGAAAATGATATTCTAGAAGACACAGGAATAAGTAAGAAAAATATTTCTCATCTGTATAGTTTCAAAAGTGATATAAAAACCCTGGAAATAACAACAATGAACAAATTATAGAAAATCAAAGTCAATCTTCTCTGTAGATCTTTTTAGGTAGGATAGATTGTCTTCATTCTGTTAGTTAATAATTATGTTATCATTACCTACCTGTGACCTGTATTAGTGAGCTAGAGATCTAGCCACCTCTTAATTTAAAAAATGATTACACTGCTTAATTTAATAATTGATTATCAGCTTTTCTTTTTAATATTCACCTATGCTCATTTTATTTAAGTATACTGTGTGGATGCTTTTCAACAATTCTCTAATTTTGTTAATCATTAATGCACCCTGAAACAAAAAGTGATTTTCATAGCAAGGAATATATAGGAATTGGAAAGTTTTCTCCTAGAAGTAAAATAAAGAATGTGCCTCCCATTATACAATCTCAAACAGATGGCGTTCTGATTACCTATTTCTTGGTTTAACAATTCTTCCCATTCTGTGCCTAAAAAATTTAAGAAAACTGAATATGTGGAATCAAAACTTATCATGAACCTCCATAAGATTGACTCACATTTTCATCATAAAAGACTTCCAAATTCCTGAATCCACTAAAACATTTTAATTTTCACTTACTTTCTGTATAGGTGATATCAGCACAGTACTCTCAATGATTCTCAAATTCGAAAGAATAATAAAATGTTACAGAGACACAATTCACATTCAAATACTACAAACCAAAGGAGTTCAGAGTCCTATCATTTGGTAATTCAATTAAGCACTTATTTGCATATACATAGATGTTTGTTTTACTTTTTTAAACCTAATTATTTTATTTTTATAAACATGCCCATGTTCCACAAAATGTTTTGTTTGTTACTAATTCATGTAGCTGTAGTTGTAATCTACATGAATAAAATCCAGAAATCTTAAGTGTACCACTTGACATATTTTAATAATTTATATACTAGTATAACCACCTAACACATTGAGATATAGAATTTTTTTCTGCAGCACTGAAAGCTCATATTGCCTACTCCCAATTAATAACCCCAAGGGTAACAGGTATTTTTACCATTATCATCATGGATTATATTTGCTTTACATAGAATTTCTTGTAAATGAAATAATACACTCTTTTATGTTTCTCTTCTCTGGCTCAGCATATGTCTTCTGAGATTCATGTACCAATAATTTATTATTTTTCATTGCTTTGTAGAATCCTATTCTAATAACATACTGTTTTGATGCACATTAGATTGTCCAAGTCTTTCCAATTATGAATAGAATTGATTTGAACATACTTGTGCAAGTCTACTGGTAGACAGAAACACTCACTTCTATAGGTATTCAATTTTTTATTACAGCATCATATATATTCTCCTAGGGCCAGAAAAAAAAACAGAAAGAAAGAAAAAAGGAAGAAGAAAGAAAGGAGGTAGAACAAAAGTAAAAATAAAGGAAGAAAAAAGAAGAGAAGGGAGAAACAAATGTAACAGACAAGGGCATAAAAAAATGAACTAAATAAAATTGGTACTCTGATTTGTGGACTAAGACCAAGGCACATCCTTGGAGGTGAAGACAAAACACAAAATGCATCATTTAAATAAACCCTCAAGAAGTGTCTTTAAATGGTGATTACAAGCCTGAATTATTGGCAAAAGAAAACACTCTCTGAGAAAAAAAATTATAATCACAATACCAATCCTACAGAAAATTAGTGAACAGAAGTAAGGACCAGGAGAAATGAAAATGATAAATAAATCTCCGTGGTGAATTTATATATTATAGTCACTAGATGCAGAGGATAAAATAATTATACATGAAATGTTTAAAATGTGGAGACATATAAGCATATTACAACATTTTATTGTAAAATAAAATGACATCTCAAAATAAATTTATATGTAGTATATGAAAATGAAAAATGTCTCAGTGTCTTAGAGATAAATGCACACTTCTCCTGTGATTCTTCCATGCCACTTCTCAGTCTTTACCCCTGAGAAATGAACATATATGTTCACACAAAATTTCATACACAAACGTGCCAGAAACTTCATATAAAAACACTAAAAACTAAAATCAATGAATATATCTATCAGCTGGTACATGTATAAAAAATGGGGGTGGTATATCGATCCAATGGAATACTACTTAGCAATTTAAAATCAATGCTATGTGATAATTCAACAATATGGATGAAACTGAAAAAGATTATAATAAATGAAAGAAGTATCTCTCAAAAAACTACACACTTGATGAATCCATAAAATAATTTCTCATGAAAAACTAGAAAATACAAAGTTTCTTGTAGCTTTTGCTTTCACCCAAATAGATTACAAAATTGCAAATGTAGCCAGTCTCACTTTCACAAAGTATTCTCCCTAAAATTCCATGTTTTGTTATCTTTGCCAGGTTGTATGTACTGAACCTGATACACCCTCTATATGGTATCATTACTTCATCTAGGGATATCTCCTGCTTATGTCTATACAAAGACTGAAATTTTGGAATAAAATAATCCAAAAGAAGCCTTATTTTGCAAAGTCTGTCTTCATTAGATGTAGCTTGTGAATTATCACTAAAGTGAAAAAATGTAAGGATTTGCTTGAACCTCATTCTGGTCATACATTTAGGAAATAGGGGCACTTCAAGCAAAAGGTCAGGTGACCAGGAATCTCTCCAATGTGATATTTTTGTATGTCTCATCAATATCAATAAAGTGAGAAACTTCATATTACTAGTGGTAACTTCCATCCATGGTAGTTTTTGCATAAGTTTTATGAAATTTTTCCATTTGGTGGTGGTATAAGTTGGTTTAAGAAGCAATTAAATTAAATAAATCATTATCAAAAAGTAAATTCATTATGTCACTGATACTCCGTGGATCACTAAGTTCAACAGTTACACCAAAAATATTTGTATAATCCTCCAAGGTTAGTGTAATGTCATTTTCTGTCCACTCTTCTTCAAAATCATTTTCACTATAAGATTTATAGCATTTCTTTTTAGTCATTTGGTGGTCTAATATCATATTTATAACTACCTTCTGACAGACTATCATCTTCCACATCACTGCTATAAACTTAAAAGTCACTCAGACAATCAGAAAAAGAGTCTGCATATAATTCATTGAAAAATTCTTGGAGATCCAAGATAGTGGAAGAGTAAATGGAAGCTACATATCCTTCTCCCAGAACCAACCTAATAGTGGAGAAATCATCTGGAATAACCAAATGAACACTAGCTGGAAAGAAGCCTTATAACCATGGACAGAGAGAAAAGGATGTTTCAGCACATGACTGGTGGGAAGTGTGGAGATGTGAGAGGGCTTGTTGGGCTTCCACCAGTGACAACTGAAAGGACAGAGAAATATGTTCAGCAACTGGGGTTCCCACTGATAAGGATAGGGTCTAAACCCCCAGCTGGGCTTCCCTTCCTACAGCAACAGAATGGAAGGTAAAATACTATTCAGCTGTGAAAAGTAAAAGGCCACAGGGTTTTTTGCTGGCCTGAGAAAAACAGCTGGAGACAAAGAACTCCTAAGGGGACCATATACAAAAGTATATTGGCACTCTCTTACCCCATAATCCAGCAGAGGGAGGGCAGAGTGGACTAGAGACCCTTAAGGAGAATTTAGGGCAGTGGCTTTTAAGAGAGAACTGAGGGAAGAGCTGACTGGGTCCCAGTGCTGACTCATTCACCATACTGCAGGCATATCACTCCCTTCCAAGTGGCATGAGCCTGAGGGGAAGCAAAAGACCCTCCCACAGGAATTAATCTGCCCCACCTTTGGTGCTTAAGTCTGACCTCTGATCACAGATCGAATTGATTAATAGCTAAAGGAGACAGACAAAGGAAATAGATCTCTGGTAGTCTGGAACAGGATACCTAGGCCAGACTGTGACATGATCTGATGCCCTCAGAGGCATATCCAGGAAGTAAAGAAAATGCACCTCTACAACAGTATACAAGATGTAGTGTGTGGAGCAACTCTTTCCAAGATGAAGAGAAGGACCCAACGAAGAGCAACACAATAACAACCAAAACCCAAGTACAACCAAATAACCTAAATAAACAGGATAAAAGGCATCTAAAGAGCATCAAGTTCAGGAGATCAAGGAGACTGCAACACTGAATCCCAGGGGTCCCCTACAACAGAAGGTCACAACACAAAGACAGAAAGTCAAAGTAGATTAATCTAAGAAGAAAAAGAAACAAGAGGAGTCACAAAAAATGGAGAGACAAAGAAACAAAACCCCATCAAAAGGAAAGGAGGTATCCTCAAAAAGATACTAAATGAAATAGAGAAAAACAAAATATCAGACATGGAATTCAAAATAATGATTGTAGAGAAGCTCAATGAGCTCAGTGAGATCAAAGTAAGCTACAAAAAAACTCCAGGGCAACTACGAAGAACTCCAGGGAAGCTACAAGGAACTTACTAATAACCACACCAACATTAAAAAGGAAATAGAAACTATCAATAAGGGCCAGGAGGAAGGAAGAGTACAAATTACGAATTGAAGAACACAGTAGAA
This sequence comes from Furipterus horrens, assembly GCF_987537825.1. Lineage (NCBI taxonomy): Eukaryota > Metazoa > Chordata > Mammalia > Chiroptera > Furipteridae > Furipterus > Furipterus horrens. The sequence continues at coordinate 79,124,332 of NW_028327176.1, read as the reverse complement.
GGAATCAAAAGCAAGCTAGATGAAGCAGAAGATCAGATCAGTGAGCTGGAAGACAAGGGAAAAAAATTCCCAGATTGTACAACAAAATGAAAATAGATCTAAAAAGAATGAAGAGGTCTTAAGAAAGCTGCAGGACAACATGTAATGTAATAATATTTATATCATAGGAATACCAGAAAGAGAAGAAGAGGAGCAAGGGATAGAAGACCTGTTTGAAAAACTAATGACAGAAAACTTCCCTAACTTGATGAGAGAAAAAGTCACACAAGTCCAGGAAGTACAGATGGTCCCAATGAAGATGAAACCAAACTGGTCCACTCCAAGACACATCATGATTAAAATGGCAAACTCAAAGACAAATAGAGAATCCTAAAAGCAGCAAAAGAGAAACAGCTAGTAACATTCAAGGGAGCTCTGATAAAGCTATCATCAGATTTCTCAACAGAAACGCTACAAGCCAGAAGGATATGGCAAAAAATATTCCAAACAATGAAATACGAAGGCCTACAACCAAGACTACTCTACCCAGCAATGCTCTCATTCAAAATAGAAGGTGAAATAAAAAACTTCCCAGACTAACAAATACATCTCCACCAAACCAGCATTTCAAGAGATGCTAAAGGGTCTGCTTTAAGGAGATAAACAGAGAGAGACATAGAGGAACACAGGTACAAAGGGGGAAAATGACAATGATAAGTACCTATCAATAATAACCTTAAGTATAAATATATTAAATGAACCAATCAAAAGACATAGGGTAGCTGAATGGATTAGAAAGCATGACCCACATATATGCTGTCTATAAGAGACATACCACAGAACAAAAGATCTACACAGGTTAAAAGTGAAGGAATAGATAAAATAATATATGTTAAGTAAATGACATTAAAAAATATCTGCGGTAGCAATACTTATACCAGGCAAAATTGATTTCACAACAACGTCCATAAAAGTGACAAGGACATTTCCTAATGCTTAAGGAAAAACCTATCAAGAAGATATAACCCTTTTAAACATATATGCAACCAACATAAGAGCACCCAAATATATAAGGAAAATCTTAGAGGCCTTAAAGAAGGATATCGACAGCAACACACTCATAGTAGAAAAACTTAACACCCCATTGTCAACAAAGGGCAGATCTTTCAAGCAAAGAAGCATCAAGGATAATGTGGCACTGAGCAACACTCTAAATAAAATGGACTTAATTAAAATATACAGAACCTTTCATCCCAAAGAAGCAAAATATACTTTCTTTTCAAATACACATGGAACATATTCAAAGATAGGCCACATGGTAGGACTCAAAATAAGCCTCAACAAATTCAATAAAATTGAAACCATATCAAGCATCATCTAAAACACAATGGCTTGAAACTACAAACCAATGTCAAGTAAAAAACTCAAAAACTTCCAATTTAATGGAGCCTGAATAACATGCTATTAAATAATGAATGGGTTAACAATGACATCAAAGAATAAATTAAAAAGCTTCTGGAAAAACAATGAAAAGGAACATGCAACAGCTGAAGACCTATGTGACACAGTGAAGGCAGTCCTGAGAGAGAAGTTCATAGCAATACAGGCCTATCTAAAAAAGATAGAAGAATAGCAAATAAGTAACTTAACAGTACATCTACAAAAACTAGAGAACAACAACAAACAAATCCCAGGGCTAGTACAAGGAATAAAATAGTCAATATCAGAGCAGAATTAAATGACATAGATACTAAATGAACAATTCAAAAGACCAATAAAACCAGTAGCTACTTCTTTGAAAAGATAAACAAAATTGAGAAGGCATTAACAAGACTCATCAACAAAAAGAGAGAAAAGACCCAAATAAATAAAATCAAAAGCGAAAGAGGAGAAACCACAACTGATACCACAGAAATACAAAGGATTGTAAGATATTAGTACAAACAACTATATGACAAGAAATTTGACAACCTGGGTGAAATGGACAAATTTTTGGAAGCATATAATGTTCCAAAACTGAACCAAGAAGAAGCGGAAAACCTGATTAGACTGATAACAACTAGTGAAATTGAAGCAGTAATCAAAAACTTTCAGCACACAAAAATCCTGGACTGGATGGTTTCACAGGTGAATTTTACCAAACAATTAGGGAAGAACTAATTTCTATATTCCTCAAACTATTCCAAAAAATCCAAAAGGAGTAAAGACTCCCAAACTCTCTTTATGAGGCCAGTATTTTCCTTATTCTAAAACCAGGTCAAGACACAACAAAGAAAGAAAACTACAGACCAATATCGTTGATGATCATAGATGCTAATATTCTCAACAAAATATTGGCAAACCGGATCCAACAGTACATTGAAAGGATTATATACCATGATCAAGAGGGATTCATCCAAGAGATGCAAGGATGATATAATATTCAAAAATCAATAAACATAATACACCACATAAACAAAATGAAAAACAAAAATCACATGATCATATCAAAAGATGCTGAAAAAGCATTTGATAAACATCATCACCATTTATGATAAAAATGTTCAGCAAACTGGGAATAGAGGGAGCATACTTCATTTAATACAATAAAGGCCATATTTGAGAACCTGCTGCCAATATCATACTCAATGAGCAAAAAGTAAAAGCTTTTCCCCTAAGATCAGGAGGAAGGATGTCACTCTCTCCACTTGTATTCAATATAGCATTGGAAGTTCTAGCCACAGTGATCAAATAAGTAAAAAAAAAAATCAAAATTGGAAAAATGGAAGTCATTGTTTTCAGACATGACAATGTACACAGAAAACCCTATAGACTCCAAACAAACAAACAAACAAACAAACAAAAAACAAAAAACTACTAGACCTAATAAGTGATTTTGGCAAAATAACAAGGTACAACATCAATATTCAAAAAATGAAGGCATTTCTGTACACAAACAATGAAATATCAAAGATAAAAACTGGAAAATAAATTTCATTTACTATAGCAACAAGAAAAATAAAGGACTTAGGCATAAACTAACCAAGGAGATAAAAGACCTGTACTCAGAAAACTGCATAACACTGTAGAAAGAAATTAAGGAAGATACAAATAAATGGAAGTATATACCATGTTCATGGATGGGAAGAATCAACGACATTAAAATGTCCATACTACCCAAAACAATTTATAGATTCAATGCAATGCCTATTAAAATACCAATGATATATTTCACACACCTGGAACAAATACTTCAAAAATTTATATGGGACCAAAAGAGACCCTGAATAGCCTCAGCAATCTTGAGAAAGAAGAACAAAGTAGGAGGAATCACAATACCTGACATCAAACTATATTACAAAGCCACAGTAATCAAAACAGTCTGTTACTGGCTTAAGAACAGATATATAGATCAATGAAAAAGAATAGAGCCCAGAAATAAACCCAGGTTTCTATGGTCAACTAATATTTTACAAAGAGTGAAAGAACATAAAATGGAATGAAAAGGGCCTTTTCAACAAATGGTGTTGGGACAGCGACATGCAAAAGAATGAAGCTAGACCACCAATTTCCACCATACAGCAGAATAAGCTCCAGAAGGGTGAAAGACTTAATATAAGTTGTGAAATCATAAAAGTCATAGAGGAAAACATAGGCAGTAAAACCTCAGATATTCCACGCAGTAACATTTTTGCTGATATAACTCCCAGGGCAAGGGAATTAAAGGAAAGAATGAAACAATGGGACTACATCAAACTAAAAAGTTTCCGCTCTGCTAAAGAAAACATCGGCAAGGTGAAAAGGGAACCAACCATATAGGAAAATATATTTGCCAATGATACCTCAGACAAAGAATTGATCTTCAAAATATGTAAAGAATTTTTACATCTCAACACAAAGACAGACAACCCAATTAAAATATTAGCAAAGGACCTGAACAAACACTTCTCAAAGGAAGATACACAGAGGGCTCATAGGCATATGAAAGAATGATCAACATCACTAGCAATCAGGGAGATGCAAATTAAAACCACAGTGAGATACCACCTCACACCAGTCAGAATAACCATCATTAACAAATCAACAAACAACAAGTGCTGGCTAGGATGTGGAGAAAAGGTACCTAGTGTACTGTTGGTGCGAATGCAGACCAGTGCGGCCACTATGGAAAACAGAATGAAATTGCATCAAAAAACTAAAAATGGAACTATCTTTTGATTCAGTGTTTCCACTGCTGGGTTTTATACCTGGAGAATCCTGAAACACCAATTGAAAAGAACCTATTCACCTTTATGTTCATAGCAGCATTATTTACAGTAGCCAAGCATTGGATACAGCCTAAGTGCCCATCAGTAAATGAGTGGGTCAAAAAAACGTAGTACTTAGACAATGGAATATTATGCAACAGGAAGAAAGAACTCCTACCTTTCACAACAGCATGGAGGGAACTGAGAGTATTATGCTAAGTGAAATAAGCCAGGTGGTGAAAGACAAATATTGTATGATCTCACCTAATTCAGGAAACTAATGAACAAAACAAATGAGCAAAATAGAACCAGAGGCATAGAAACAAGGAACAGACTGAACAGTGACAATAGAGGAGTGACAAGGTGGGAACTAAAGGGAAGGGTGTAGTCAAGGAACTAATGTAAATGACACATGGACATGGACACAGGTGAGGTTTTACTGTGAGAGAGGGGGGAGGTGGGAGGGACAGGGGAGTGCAATGGGGGAAAGATGGGACTACTAATAAAACAATAAAAAATAATAAATTTTAAGAAAAGAAAAATTCTTCACCATCACAATGTGTCACATTTTAAACTTTTGCAATATTTAAATTGTGATAAAACCCAGAATATCTAGAAAAATAATTTTTTATTATAAAGTAAACAATCAACATGATTAAGAAATCTTTTACAAAATCCTATATTACTCTGTTTTAAGAATTGTATAAGCTAATGTGAGTACAAACACAAGTTAACTTATTATTGGTCAATGTTTGGGCTTGAAAACACGAGTTTTTTTGTTATGATCAACAGTGTGTTAATGAAAGAAGATAACTTGTGAGCCAAGCATAAGATCTATGAAAAAGTTCATTGCATTGCTACATGTTCATTTTAGGAAGCAAAATGACTTTTGCAAATTATTTCTTTAGAAATATGAAAATGGGTACACTATTTCAAGACCGTGGATAATCAGAAAACATACTCAATTAATTGGGACATTTATCTGTCCATGAATGTTATTAAAAGTAAAATTGTATGAATAATTCTTATAAAAATTACAGTGAAAATAGGTCTTTATATCACTCAGTTCTCCTGTGAAAGATGTAGTCTATGATGTAGGGGTTATCTGTGATCAGCATGAGTATTCTGGCATTTAGGAAGATGTTAGAATAAGATAACTGCTTAAAGATTCTGAGCCAGAATTGTCAATGCCTTCACAAATTAAATCAAATAACTGCAAGCTGCACTTTAATAATCCCTTGAGTCAAAAATATAGAAGCCTAATTTTATATGAATTTTTTTCAAAAAAATTCTTCATTTTTTATGAATACTCATTTCTTTCTTGACAACACTTTAACAAGTTGGACAAACAGCATTTTCTGTGTATCACATTTTCAAAGGGAAGAAATTTATAAAAAGTTAAATATAGTTTTGGTCAAGAAAGCATCTGCAATGCTCTGAAACATTATAAGCAAACTTATTCCCCAAAGTGTTCATAAAACAAGAAAAATACACGTAATTATGAACATGTAGAGATATGCCCCACCTATCTTGCTAATATTAGCAATGGCTATCAAAGTATACCTTTGTTTAATAATAAAACATAATGCAGAAATAGACTTTCAAATTAAAATATATCTCTTTGAAAAACAGACAACTATGTAAAGAAATAATTCAGGAGAATCCCGCTGCATCTTAAAGACTAAGAGACAATGTCACCACCCATAACATTCCAAGAAGAAGGCAGAAATGTAAAAGATTGCCTTCACTATCAGAATGAAACAATGTGAGTGTAGGCTCTTAATAATTATTTGGTACTTTGTTTCTGCAACACCAGGAACACATTTATGCTGGAAAATCCTTTGGCTTAGTAAGACAAATTATTTGAATTTGAACAAAACTGTCATCTGAAGATTTTGGAATCAGTTTCATTGCTTATTTAGAATCATCACTCAAAGTTTATGATTTTAAAAGAGGCTCAGAGACTCCTCAGCTTGACATCCATGATTTTCCTACCGAATACAACTTGACCTATTTGTCTTTTTCTCTTACTATTCTCTGTATTGGCTTTTATATCTCAATAATTTGAAGAATTTTTCTCCTTAGTGTTTTGCTCAGAGCTGGAATATACTGCTATAATTACAATCAGGTTTCATTTTCAAAGATTTGGTCAAGACTTAATTCTAGTTCTTGATGATTTTTCACTGACTTTTAATGTTCTTTTTACATGAAAACAGGCAATAGTCAAAAGAAGTAAAATTTCTGTTTTCAAAGGCATACCCTCTAGTGGAAGTAACAATAAACACACAACAACTATGTAATATGAGAGTTAAGAAGACATTGAGAAAAATAAAGTAAGGGAAGGGGTCAGAGATTAAGAGTGGAGTGGAGGAAGGGCTGCTGTTTTGCAAGGCAGAGGGAACATTCTACTAATAAGGTGACATTTGAGCAATTGGCATCCTGAAGGAATTGAATGAATGTACATGGAGGGTTTGATCAGAAAAGCATTCTAGAGGAAGGATGAGCGCACAGGGAGGAGCTTGGGTGGGTGCTGCAGTGGAGCAAGAAAGCAGTGCATGGTAACAAGAAATGAGGTCTGAGTTGCAGGAGCTCCGACATGTGGGATCGATCTTTTAAACCTTTGTAAGGACTTTGGTCTTCAGATGAGAAAGAAAGGCTTTGTAAAGTCATTACCACACATCTTGAAAACTACATACTGATTTTAACATAATTCGATTACTTACTTTATCTTATTTCCCCTGAACATTTTAAGGAACTCAAAGGCCAAAGTTGATACCTTTACTTTCCCAACATATCCCTTGTATGGTGCGTCAAAGGTTTATGATCTCAAATTATTCTGTGAGATAACACCAAATTTATTACAAATGAAAAATAAAGAGTTGACAACATGCATAATATCTCAAAAATTCAAACCAAATTAATAAAAAATATAATTTTAATTACAAATTAGCTAGAATATTTTCATCAAAGAGACCCTATATTTGAATATTGTAGACAGTGGAAAAATGCAGTATACAGTTATGGTAGGAAAACATCAATATAACTTTTCTAAAGATAAAATTCCTTTAAAATGAAGGAAACTTCTTTTTTGAAAAAAAGTTGTAAGCATTTTCTAGAATAGTATCTGTTCTGCATTTATTGTATGGATAAAATGTAGACTTGGATTTATGTGTCAAGATAAAAAAAATAAACCTGAAAAACTGAGTTTCCATAATCAGTCAAATAATTGCCACTTAATCATTAACTTAAAATTATTGTTCTTTAGACATGTCACAGAAAAATATTTTAACTATCTAAGATAATGTCCACTATATGATATTAAGTGAAAAAAATTTTAACTGAAAATTCCAATTGATCCCAATTCAATTAAAAAATATTCTGAAGTAAATAAAATACAACATTAATAACAAATATTAAGATATGATCTTATCCCATAAAAATATTGAATAATTTGATCTGGAACTATTTCCACTCAACTAGAGACTACTTTTCAGTAAACTTGGCAGGAAGGTTTTGGTCTATGACCAACTTTGGGCCAGTGATTTGTGAATGGAAGTGATATTAGAACACTGTCTTAAAAAGAATCCACCTATCCTCTCTATTTTTTTCCTCTGCTCTTTTTCACTGGCAGTCACAAAACAGTCATGGGGATATAAAGTACAGCATAGGGAATATAGTCAATGTTGTAATAATTATGTATGGTGTCAGCTGGGTACTGGAAATAGAAGGAACACTTTGCAAAGTATATGATTGTCTTACCACTATGCTGTACACCCGAAACTAATACAGAATAATATTCAATATAAACTGTAGTTGACAAGATTAAACGACAACAACAACAACAACATCATGGCAATAGCCAGTGTTACCAACTGGGAAGAACATGAGCTAAAATAAGAGCAGAACAACATGATAAAAAGTGGTGACTGGGGAGCTCCCATAGTAGGCATAGAGTGCCTACCCAGAGTTTATGTAAGAAAAAAAAACCTTTCATCTTGTTTAAACTACTGTTATTTTGGGTCTCTCCCTCTCTCTCTCTCAAAATAAAAATGACCCTATATTCTAAAAAATGCACGTAACAGACACATAGATCAATGGAAGAGAATAGAGAGTACAGAAATAAACTCAAGCCTGTATGGTCAATTAATATTTCATGAAGGAGGCAGGACCATAAAATGGAGTAAAAATAGCCACATCAATAAACAGTGTTGGGATATCTGGACAGGCACATGCAAAACAAAACAAAACAAAACAAAACAAAAAACAAGACCACCAACTTACATCATACACAAGAACAAACTCAAGATGGATAAAAGACTTAAGAATAAGTCATGACACCATAAAAGTTCTAGAGGAAAATATAGGCAGTAAAATTTCTGATATCCCACACATCAATATTTTCACCAATATATCTCCTAGGGAAAAAGCTATAAAGGAAAGAATGAACAAACAGTGCTACATCAAATTTAAAAGCTTCTCCATGGCTAAAATAAACACCATCAAAATGAAAAGGGAACCAACCATGTGGAAAAACATATTTGCCAATGATACCTCAGACAAGGGATTGAGCTCCAAAATATATAAAGAACTCCTAAGACTCAACACCAGGAAGAAAAACAATCCAATTAAAAAAATGGATAAAGGACCTGAACAGACACTTCTCTAGAAAGGACATACAGAGGGCCCATAGACACATGAAAGGAAGCTCAACATCACTATCCGTCAGAGAGATATAGATTAAAACCACAATGAGATATTAACTCATACCAGTCAGAATGGCCATCATTAACAAATTAACAAACAACAAGTGCTGACAAGGACATGGAAAAAAGGGAACCCCAGTGCATTGGTGGTGGAAATGCAGACGAGTGCAGCCACTGTGGAAAGCAGTATGAAATTTCCTCAAAAAACAAAAAATGGAACTGCCTTTTGATCCAGTGATCCCAGTGTTGGGATTATACCCAAAGAATCCTGAAACCCCAATTCAAAAGAACCTATGCATCCCTGTGTTCATAGCAGCATTATTTAAATAGCCAAGTGCTTGAAACAGCCTAAGTGCCCATCAGTAAATGAGTGAATCCAAAAACTGTAGTACATTTACGCAATGAAATACTATGCAACAGAAAGAAAGAAGAAGCTCCTACCCTTCAAGACAGCATGAATGGACCTTGAGAATAAGTGAAATAAGCCAGTTGGTGAAAGACAAATACCATATGATTTCACCTATAAGGGGACCATAAAGAGCAAAACAAACAAATGAGCAAAACAGAATCAGAGGCATGGAAATAAGGGACAAACTGAGAGTGACCAGAGGGGAGGTGGGAGGGGAATAAAGGAGGAAAGAAGGGGAAGATTATAGTCAAGAAACAAGTATAAAGACCCATGGACATAGACAACAGGGTGGGGATTGCCTGTGGGAGTCGCAGGATGGGGCAGGAAAGAGCAATGTGGGAAAATTGGGAAAAATGTAAGTGAACAACAATACAATATAAAACTTCACTTAAAAAAACTGACCCTATATTCTAAAAAACGCACTAAAACATACAAAGTTTATTTACATTTTTTGTAATTTTTCTAAAGTAAATATAAACTACCTGCAGAATCTAAAACTAAATGTAAGTCAGGATATTAGGATAAATATATAGAACCACAAAATCCAAGATAAGAGAAGTTATTTCTGGGCTTAAGTTTTAAAAATTAATATTAACTATGTAAAATTTAAGTAGAATAAAGAAATAAAAGAGAACATAATTGTGGTATACTCTAATTAGATATTATGTGAGATGTTATTGAAGAAATTTGGGCTCTTTTTATTAAAAAGCCCAGGAAAAGATGAAAGATATTAGTTTTACTCTTAGATTTTGAAAAATTGTTAAATGAAGATTAAAAGCATGTTTTTATTACATTTATTGAGGTGACATTGGATAATAAAATTATATATGTTTCAGGTGTATAATTCTATGTTCTTAATAGTACCAATGCCCTAAGTGATGATAAATGGTAAGACACTATGACACATATGACAACACAAACAAGGAAGACTATTAGTACATCTTAGCTTCTGAGAAATGGAATATCTTCCCAAAGGAAGTGAGGACTGTGTCAGTGGAAATAATCACTAAGAAATGGGTTATTTGATCATATGGATTCTGCACTTAGTGGACTCTGTAAATAATTGGGTGTGATTCCTGAGGAGATTTCTGGCATTTCAGATCTAAGTTCTATGACTATATTAATGGAAACAATATTTGGACTATTTATGGACATATACTGGGTTGCTCCCTTACTTACAATAAAGTTCATTTGTTCGATTTCACTAGTGGTAACAGTTTACTTAAAATAACTGTGCCATTAAATAATTTATTATATATAAATGATTAAGAAAACATGTAGAGACTAATTGCTCTGTGCTGTACATAGGAACATCTCACTCTCTGTCTGCTCTATAGTAATCTACTTAGTAGATAGGTACTAAGAAACTGGCAGTGCAGTCACAGAACCTCCATAAATGAAAATTTGGAAGAATCATGTGGTTTATTATCTCAGAGGTCACTTGCCTGCATTGAAATAGGGTTGTATCCACTTTACCACTATTTGACATATATCTCCTCGTTTCTTGGATGTCCTTGGCCATAGAGGGATGTTTACCTCATGGAGACCTCACTCAGTCCTCTTAGAGCCATCCAAGTAGCATGGCTTCATGACCTGCCTTTGGACTTCATTACCAACCCTCAGACATTACTACATCCACTGGATTCTCCAGCTTGTACAGAAATTGGTATGAATACAGAACAATGAGCAAACTTATTGCATTGGCCAAGTATAGTTATTCTGAAACTGGGGAGAAAAAAAGATAATTGCTGAGCATCTGGGTGAAGTATGTTCAGCTTCTCTGTTGGAAGAACTATTAAAGAAGCAGGGTGAAGATTAGTCAGCCCCTTGAGAGACTCTCAACAGGCAAGAGCAGACAGCTTGGTGAATTCTGCCCCAGACACGTACCTCAATCTCACATTTTTATAGGCCTGCATACTGGGGCAGTGCCATTGCTACCACAGTAACCAGCTGTCTCAGGAGGTGTTTTGGAGGAGAATTGCTCATAACCCCAACTGGCTACACACCATGGAGAAAACTGCCCTCTGCTAGTATGAGAAGTTCTAAGACAAGACTTTGGTTCTGCACAGGTGCTGGGTGAATGTAATTTCCTTGTGGAATGTCTAACTCATAATTGGATACTTGCAAATGCTTCTGCTTGTTGTGGTGTCCATGTTGCTGCTGCTGGGACTCATGAGGACTGGGGAGCAATCTCAGCAGGAATCAAAACACACAGAACACTTCACAATCCAGAGAGCTCACCACTATGTTGCAAACTGTGACATGGTCCTCCTCTGCCCCCTGTTGAGTAGAAGCTGTTACAAAGAGATTAGAAAGCCTATAACCATAATGGAATACAAGAGGTCAAAAGGATGAGAGAAATCTAAGGTCTAAAAGAAACAAGAAAGGGAAGGATAAAGAATAATTTTGGAAAGTTTTGTTAGGAGTGGGTTCTTAGTTTAAATTTACTTAGTGTTTAGAAGCTCATCCCAAGGTGTACCTTGTGTAGGGTGAGAACAGGTGTGGAAACTCTGGCAGTGATCAGCTGAACTCCCCTGGCAAAAGGTAGTTATCCAGTTGTGACTCCTGTGCTGGTCCAGGGGATGCTGGGAGCTTTGCACACAAATTGCTCTGGCAAGCCGACCTGTAACTTAGGATCGAGCAGATCATGGATTTAGCTTAATGCCTGAAAAGTCTCCCAGACCTCAGGAGCGAGTTGGCCGATTTACAGGCATAATGTACATTTTAGACATAATATTTATTCAGAGCTAAAGAATGCAAGATGAGGAGCATCATAACAGGAGCGGTATGACATTCATATGGAATATGCTAGTAATCTAAACTCTGTATCTCCTACTTTGGGATGTTTTAATAAACTCTAAAGAAGAAAATCAAATATCTTCTACCAACTCAGAGGGTAATGAAACTGCTATATTTTTGCTTATCTTACACTGGGAAGCCTGGCTGCCCTCATCTCTGATGTGTAGCACAGCAGTCCCAGGTTTTAGCATACAAGGGTCTAAGAATGCAGATTTGGTTTAGTGCTATTTAACATGTGAATATATGATCTCTTGAGATGACATATAGAAACCCCAGTGCTTTGTTTTCCTCACTGTTAGTGTGTGTCAGTTATCCCACATTTCTGCCTGTGATAGTAGGGAAGAAAGCTGTGCAAAAAGGAATGGAAGCTTAACATTAAATTTAAATGTTTAGAAAGCATAGGTTTGGGATTTCCCATTATTGCTGAAATTTTTGATTATCTTTATATTGAGTCAGATGCTTAAGACATATTTTATTAAAGTGATGGTTTCAGGAAAACCTTTATTATTGGCCAAAGCAGGGGCTTCTCAGTCCAGTGGTGCCACATATGAATTAGCTACTACTAATGCCATTTTATGACCCCCACTATGGATGGTAGTAGGCTATAGAGTGTTTTCCAGTGGTATATACTTGGACTCCTTGTCTCTTCTCTTTCATGAGAACCAAAAGACACTGTAAATCAAAGGGAGATTATGTTAAGTCTGCCATCTGGGACCAGATTTATTGGACAAATTAAAACTACCTTCTATTATGCCTCAAGGGTGCATTTGAGTATAAATCACATGTTAACATATTAGCCATAATGCCCCAAATAAGTTTTACTTGGGTTTAAAGGATAAAGCCCAGATTCACCCAAAGGTTTACATGGCACATCTTAGTCACTGGGTGCCAGAGATTAAAGCTTGTGCCATTAACTTGGATTAGTTTGTGATATATGATTGCCACTTATAGATGTTTGTATCTTTAAAACTGCTAATAAACCATTGTCAAGAAATGCATTTCTGGAGTTGTGAAGAATTATAGGTTTTGCACACTAAAATGACACTATTTAAGGGTGGGGTGCATTTTGCCTTTAAACCACACAAACTCTCAGTAGAAAAAAATTATTCTGCCCAATAGCTTATAAAAAATAACTTAAAATGGGTAATCATCAGTTGAAATCAGAATGGATGCTCTGGATGCTAAGGGAAAAGTCCAGAGTTAAAAATACTTTCCAACTTCCCTACCCTACATCCACACATTCTTCAGATCAACAATTTACAGCACTCTCTGATACTACAATAATTAATGCCTTTATGAGAGTGTGAAATTATTTTATATTTCTATTTTCATATATATTCTTTTTTGGTCTCAGAGTGTGCTTCACCTGCTTCTTTGTCATGTTAATCACCTAGGGTTGCTATAAAAAATTACTACAAAATCTGTGGCTAAAAACAAACAAACAAATGAACAAACAAAACAGAAATTAATTCTCTCAGACCTCTGGAGGATAGAACTCTAAAATTAAGGTGTCAGTAGGCCCATGTTCCCTCTGAAATCTCTAGCAAAGAATCCCACCTTTGCTTTTCCAGCTTCTGCTAGGCCCAGGGTTTCCTTCCCATATGTCCATAGAATTACAATTCTGCTCCATCTTTGGAGAACCCTTTCTGTGTTTTCTCTTCTCCTTACAAGGCCCCAGTCTTTAGATTTGGACCCACCCTAAGGCAATATAAGTTAATCTTAATTAATTACATCTGCAAAAATCCTATTTCCAAATAAAGTTATATTCTAAATTTCTGGTTACCATGAACTTTTATGGGACAATATTCAACCCACTATAGAAATTTATACAAAGGAGTTACATAATGTGGATATTGATTTCATCTATTATTCACAAATATGAGAAGACATCATGATTCTTTGTTTCTATTATATTTTAATTTTTGCCAAAACCTGCAACTCAAAAGATGCCAAAACTCATAGAGACACTGGAGTGCAATTAGGGAGAAGTTTGAGGACAATTGTGCCTCACCAATATCACTGGTCCTTGATCATGAGAAATAGTGTTGAGCAAAGTCTGAATTTAGAAAAGTATTATGATATTGAAGATGTCATTTCTCTGAGCTGTTAAATTCTAGTCCAGGAATGTGCTGTGTGGAGACTACCCACAGGTATAGCAGAGATGGGGAGATAAATAAAGGACAACCAAAGAGAGAAAACACAAATAGAGGGAGAAACTAGTAAACAAACAAAAAAAGGTGCAGAGAAAAAATGCTTTCAATAAGAATGCAAACAGGAGCATTTTTACTTCAAAAACAAAACAACATATTAGCATAAAACAAAATATTAGATGAGTAAAATTTCATGCACACACACACCATTTCTCCCACTCATTTATACCAAAACCTGTGATCATTTTACATATCAGGAAACTGAAGCACAGAAGTTGAGTAACTTCCTCAGGGAACCCAAGCAAGTCCTCTGGCCCCAGATTCTGGGCTTTGTTTCTAATTACAAAGTACTAGTAAGGAGGTAAAACATCTACTTTTTTAGCACACCAACACTAATTATATTTTATACAAGTAGTTAGGAAAAGGGTTTGGTACTTTCTTTAAAGTCAAACATTCAGCTCCTCTGACTCAACAAATTTCAATTTTAGGAATATACTCCACCAAATCCTTGTATATACAGACCAGGTAACACATGCAAGAATGCTACAGCAGCCATTTCATAACTGCACAAAATGGAAACAATCCATATACTCACAACCATCAATTAGACAAGTAAAGTATGATTTGTCCTCATTAAATTATTATAGACCATAGTAAAAAATCAACTACACCTACATGCATCAGAGAAGTCTTAACTAATTAAATTTTAGGTTGAGGAGAAAAATGTCAGAGCTATTCCATAAAGATCAAAAACAGAGCCACAATTAAAATGTATGTTTAGAGCCACATGTACTGATGAAGTTAAAGGGAAAAAAATGAGGGAAAGAGGAAGATAAAAAATCCAGTAAGCAATTATCTTATAATAAGGAGATAAGAGGTAGAATTGGTGAAATTAGGGAGCATTATAAACATTTAACTTGCAGTTGAATAGTGAGGTGATGGATACACCAAACTTTTCTTCTTTTTTACATACATAAGACTTGTTGAGGATAACTCCACATTTTTAAATAAAAAATTAATAAAGTTAATGGAGTGAATAAAGCTATTGAAGAGGCTGGGGAAGTGAGAAGGAGATATTTAGGCTGAGAGTGTAGTTAAGACAAAATTTGGTGAATGAGTATTTCAGGAATAAATTACAGAGTGACACATGCCATTATTTTTTTCCTGCTGTTCCAATTTTAAATCATCTAGAATATTCAGTCATCACTTTAATATCTGGTCAGAATAAAATGTTCTAATCAACAAGGAGAGAAGAGAAATTATATATGCAGATGATTGAATAAATAGAACAAAACAAAATTTATATAAGTCATGGATAAGAATATGAATATGACATCTATAATAAATCAATTTAGGCTACAAGCTTAGATGTAAAGTTAGTAAAATTTAGTATGCTTGGTGAAATTTGCAACTTGCAAAATAGAAGTACTTTGTAGAGGGTATACAAAAATCTTATACAGATGACTAATGCATCTTGTAGTTTTTATTTAAGACTGAGAAGAATAAACAATAGTTCAAACATACCAAGTAAGCTTTGAGGATTAATTTCAACATATATTCTAGCTATTGTAAAGGAAAATTTTAATAAACACTATTTAATATGTATCTTAATTTTAGGTTCTGATAATGCTGCAATAGTCCTAAAAACTCCTACCTCTACATTATAATATGATTTTCAATAACTATACTTTAACATACCTATGCCTTAGTTTTTACATGGTATGTGGAACAAGAGTAGCTCAATAAATTTGTTGAATAAATGTATTAAAGAACAAAAGGGTCTATAAGAATGAATACTCTATTGTACTCTGGGACTCTTGGACCTATATATTTGTTTATTTTTTACCGATTCTTGTAGGAGTCACATCCTTTTTAGGGATTAAAGTTGACAAACTTACTTCCTAAATTGTCTATATACGGTGTCCTTTCTTTATGTAAATCTATCTTATGAGCTTGTTTTTATAAAGTTTCCAAGGGTATAGATCAACCAATGAAACTCAAGTTAATTGGGAAGCACTGACAAGGACAAAGGATGGAGAAAATGTGATTAGAAAAACTCTCTTTTGACAGGTCAATGTCATCCTTTCAGTTAAGATAAAGTCATGTATTTTGTTTACCCCCTCCCCATTTCTTTCTTTTATCACCCTCCACCCAGCCCTTGCCCCTCACCCTCTAGCCTTCACCACACTGTTCTCTGTGTCTTTTGTGCTATGCATATATGCATATATGTTCTTTGGATAATCTCTTCTAGTCCTCTGAACCCTTCTCCCCTCTGAGATCTGTCAGTCTGTTCCATGTATCAATTCCTCTGGTTTTATTTTGTTTGTTAGTTTGTTTTGTTCATTAGATTTCACATATAAAGTAAGATCTTATGGCACAGTATTTGTCTTTCTCTGACTGGCTTCTTTTACTTAATATAAGATTCTCTATATCCATACATGCTGTCACAAAGAATAAGAGTTCCTTCTTTTTTTACAGCTGCATAGAATTGCATTGTGTATATGTACAGCAGCTTTTTATCCACACATCTACTGATGGGCACTTATTTTGTCTCTAGACCTTGGCAATTGTAAGTAACACCAAACATAGGGGTGCATATATTCTTTCTGATTAGCGTTTCAGGATTCTTAGTATATATTCCCAGAAGTGGGATCGCTGGGTCAAAGGCAGTTCAATTATTAATTTTTTGAAGAAACTCCATAGTGTTTTCCAGAGTAGCTGCACCAGTCTGCATTCCCACCAATAAGCACTAGGATATGCTTTTCTCCACATCCTCACCAGCACTTGATGTTTGCTGATTTATTGACGATAACCATTCTAGGAGGTAAGAGGTGATACCTCATTATGGTTTTAATCTTTAACGCCCTGATGATTAGTAGCATTGAGCATTTTTTTTATATGTTTATTGGCCATCTGTATGTCCTCTTTGGAGAAGTGTCTATTCAGGTCTTTGCCCATTTTTAAAGTGGATTGTTTGTCTTCCTGGTGTTGAGCTGTGTAAGTTCTATGTATATTTTGGAAATTAACCCCTTATCAGATGTATCATTGGAAAATACGTTCACCCATAAAGTGGTTCCTTTTTCATTTTGTTGATGGTTTCATTTGCTGTGCAGAAAAATTTTAATTTGATGTAGTCCCACTTGTTAATCTTTTCCTTTATTTCCCTTACCTTAAGAGATGTATTGGTAAAAATAATGCTATATGAGATGTCTGAGATTCTACTGTCTATGTTTTCTTCTAAGATTTTTATGGTTTTGCATTTATATTTAAATCTTGTATCCATTTTGAGTTTATCCTTGTGTATGGAGTAAATTGGTGGCCTAGTTTCAATTTTTTGCATGTGCCCGTCCAGTTTTCCTAACACCATTTATTGAAGAGAGTGTCTGTGAGGGCAATAGAGTCTCTCAGGGTCTCTCACCCCAGATTTCCATGTGTGGGCTTCTTAGAGATAATTATCAGGTTCTCATGTGCAGTGCACTCATAGTTATATAAGCATTGATGTCATATTTTGGCTAGTAAGCCGGCTTTGTCCATGCATAGTATATAAGGAGCTGAATCCCTATGGCAGTGTCACATGGCAAGCACGGCTGGTGATCAGCTGGTGGTCCAGTGCACACATGTACTGGAGGGCAAGCAAGAATGCTACAATTTCTCCAATAAAGGAATGTCAGAAATCCCATCCTTACCTCACATATTTTTCCATTTGCCAGACAGGAAGAATCTGAATTGTTTCTGTGTCAATTGGCATAGTCAGCAGCAGGATCTGCAGCAATCCAGTATGGAACTCCTGCCTACGGGAGGCGTGGAGGAGTGGCCCACCATCAATGCATGACACTTGGTGGCAGGTCTCCTCATGGCTTGGGCTCCTCCATAGGACTGGCCTGAAGTCAGTAGCACTCCCGAAATACTAGAGAAAGCCCTGCAGGAGGTAGATGAGAGCCTAAGGAAGCTAAGTGCAAGAGCAGTGGTGGCTTCAGTTGGGTGGATCTTCCTGCAGCCCTGTGAGCTGAAGCTGGGATCTGGACAGAAATAGGATGGCAGTGGAGATGGCAGCCCTGGAGGATAAGTTTCAGAGCTTCTGGGAGAGGAGCGATGCTCTAGAGGCTCAAATTTGTGCACTTGGAGATGACATCACTTGGCACTCTCCCTCCCCAACCATAATAGCAGAATAGTATAATCTCCATAGAAAGAAGAAGGGGAGGACCCAACTTCCCTACATGCCTGCCCCGTTGTAGTATGGAAAATAAAATCCCAGTAGCCTATGACATCTGTGCAGTGGTGGGTGGCCTGGCAGGCCCTGTCCAGATGGTAGGGCACACCACGTATTTCCCCTACACCCAGGCTGAACTAGTTGATCTCAGAAAGCAGTTCTGCCAAAAGGTTGGAGAACCTCTGGCTGCTTGACTTCTCTGTTTGTGGGTAAATAGCATAACGTGCACTGAAAATGAGATGGAGAAACTGGCGTCTATCATGACGCACCCTTCCTTGTGCCAGTGGCTGCAGAATTGCTGCCACCATGGGCTGGGGCAGAGATCCCGTTCTCTTTTAGACTGGGCGATGGCTATGGTCCAGACGGTTTGCAACAATTCAGGAGACGTGCCAGACACTGTAAGTAGCTGGTAGTCCTAACCAGACCTGGTGCTGATATTCCGGGAGTTGGGCATGCATCAGGCCATGTTTAATATGAACACTCGTGGACTGGACGATATGTCCACTGCAAGGATGAGGGACACTGTATTGCAGCATGCCTCAACAGCTTCTTTCGGGCCCCTTATAGCAATTCTGTCAACATAGGTTGGGTGCTGCATTAATGATGTCACTACAATGGTAGAAAGCCTAGGAGGGTCAGAGAGCTGGCATGCCCAGAAGGGAATTTGAGCTGTATCGTAGGCTCCCTCCCCTCGGGAGAAAGGCAGGCCCATTTGGGTGACCCATGCACAGATGTGGGCAGATCTCCTAGGAGCTGGAGTTGACAATGACAAGATTGACAGGAAACCCAATGCTTATATCTTGAAACCGTGGAAGCAATTGCAGGCTGACCAGCATTTCCAGTGACTTCAGAAAAAGAAAGTGAAGCAGTCTGACGCTGTATCCCTGGAGATTTGTACCATGTGCCTGGAGGACCACTTGGCAGTGCTAGCCTCCAGAGAGGAGAGCAATATCCTTTGGAAATTAGAATAGCGGGGAGGCCGAGGGCCTTGTCTGGAGGGGATGGAAGGGGACAAGAGACCATATGTGGAGGTGGCGATCCACTGGTTCCCCACAAATATCCAGAAGGTTCTAGCTCTACTAGAAATGGGAGCAGAACGCACTCCTTTGTATGGGAACCCTGAGAAGTTCCCAGGGTCTGTGGCCCATATAGATGGTTATGGAGGGGTGCAGCATGAAAATGAAGGCCGTGCAACTTGCCCCTACTTGAGTATACTGTTTATGTGTCTCCCACTCCTGAGTAGATTCTGTGCATAGATGTACTCCAGGGAAAGTGGATCAAGACCACTATAGGGAAGTTCCATTTGTGTGTGCAGGTAGTAAAACAGTAGTGAGGAGGCATGCTGGGCACCCCCCAGTGGAGCTACCAGTCATGAGCTGGGTGACAGCAAACAAGCAGTACCAATTGCCCAGAGGAAATCACAGTCACTGTAAGGGAGCTGGAGAAGATGGGAATCGTCAGAGTGGCCCACAGCACTTATCATTCCCCTGTATGGCTGGTGTGCAAGCCAGATGGCACACGGAGAGTGACTGGATTATCGGGAGCTGATTAAGGTTATTCCCCTGATACATGCAGCATTCCCTCCGTGATAGACCTGATGGACTGGTTAACTAATGTGTTGGGAACTTATCATTTTGTAGCTGATTTGGCAAGTGCTTTCTTCTCCATTGATATTTCTCCAGAGAGCCAAGATCAGTTTGCATTTACCTGGCAAGGCTGGTGGTGAACTTTTATGGTGTTTCTATAAGGGTATTTGTATAGCCCAACCGTTTGTCATGGGCTTGTGGCAGAGGACCTGGTCAAATGGTTGTGGCCTGATGAGGTGCACCTCTTCCACTATATTGATGACATTCTGTTAACCAGTGATGCTCTTGCAGAACTAGAGAAAGTGATACCACAAGTGTTTCATCTGAAGAAATGTGGCTGGGCGATCAATGAGGCCAAGCTAAAAGGGCCTGCATTACCTGTCAAATTCTTGGGGGTTTCTTGTAGGTTAAGACAAAAGTTATCCCTCATACAGTGGTAGATAAAATTTAGACATACCCTGCCCCCACTACAGTGAAGCAACTCCCAGCATTTCGAGGTTTGTTTGGATACTAGAAAGTGTTTGTACTGCATCTATCTCAGGAAATTAGCTCCTTCTATGGACTAGTAAGGAAATGAGTAAAGTGAGACTGGACCCCAACTGCAGAGCAAGTGTTCTAGGGAAAAATACATTATTAAGTGTGCTCAAGCTTTGCATACTGTAGATCCTAATAAGCCCTGTGAACTGGATGTGAATGTGACACAGGAGGGCTTTGGATGGGGACTCTGGCAGCAGTCTGAATGGCTGTGGCAACCTGTGGGGTTTTGGTACCAGTTGTGAAAATGATCTGAGGTCCAGTACTCCTTAATTGAGAAGCAACTGGGGGCAGTGTATGCTGCTCTGATGGCCACTGAGGCTATAACTGGAACTGTCCCTGTAACAGTGAAGACCACCTATCCTATTGTGGGATGGGTTTGAGACTGGAAGGACAAGCCATGAAGTGGGGCAGCTCAGTGGGGGGTTTACCTGCCACAGAGGAGGACTCCCTTTGTGGGCTGATTTGAAAGAGGTAATAGGCCCTATTACCTATATAACTAACATGCTACCATGGAAGAAAGTGGAAGAAATGGAACCCAGTCCTTTCCATGAAGGTAGGCATCTGTCCTTCCAGATGCTTGGTACATGGATGGGTCTAGCAGAAGCCAACCTGCCATGTGGACTGCTGTAGCAAACTAGCCAGAGATGGACACTGTCTGGTTTGATACTGGAATTGGCCAGATTAGCCAATAGGCAGAACTGAGAGCCGTGTGGCTCGTGGTTGCTAATGAGGCACCACCTCTGACTGGTGTACTGAAGCCTGACTCTGTGGATTTCTATATGGCATGCTAACAAATGGATAGTTAATGCACAGGCCTTTCCAGAGACAGGTCTTGTGGCAAGGCCTATGGAAACTAGGTCACCAGGAACATGTCACATGTTCCATGTAACTGGGCATGTGCCCCTACCTTCACCTGGAAACAATGAGACTGACACTTTAGCCAAAGTGTGATGGCTAGAAACAGTGCCTAATGGCCCATCAGGGAGGGAAGTTGCCCAGTGGTTGCATCAACACTTTTTGCATGCCGGGCAAAGCTATGTGATCAACTGTGAAATCATAGAGACTGCCTGTCACCTTAGCAGAGGTGCAGAAAGCTTGTGGGACTTGTGTTGTCTGTTTCTGAGAGTATCCCCAGAGGTCTACAGGAACTTCTGGACAGGTGGTATGAGGTTGAGTACCACTGCCTTCGTGGAAGATCGATGTGATTGGACCCTTGCCCAGCTCAGAAGGGTATAAATATGGAATCACCTGCATGAACATGGTCACCGGACTGCTGACTGCATAACCAGAACACCATGCAGACCAGAAAGCAATACTTGCTGCACTTGAATGCTTGTGTGCTGCTTATGGATGACCTCTGATTATTGAAAGTGATCAGGGAATACATTTCACTGGAACCCAGTGCAACAGTAGACCCATGACATGCAGATAGACTAGAAATTTCATGTGGCCTATCACCCCCAGGCTGTGGGGATGATTGAATGGTATAATGGCTTGCTGAAGCAAGGCCTATGGGTCACAGCTGCCACTCCCACTTTGAGGGACTGGACGAAATGTCTGTGCACTGTTCTCTGGACTCTTAATGAGAAGTTCCAGAGGGGAGGGCCAGCTCTGGTGGAAACACTGCTCCACGGGACTGCTGTTCCTATCAAGCTACAGGTGCAGACCAAGGCTGCCCTTCTGAAGCCAGGCATAGGAAGACAAAGGAACCTCACGGAAGATAGATCTCATGTAGACTGTAAGGTGAGGAAGTCCAAAGGGGTGGAGTGTGAGGACAATAAAGTCTGTCAGACTCCCTCACCCTGGATGCCCAGATGTGATCTGCTTAGAGATAATAATTAGATTTGCATGTGCAGCACACTCACAGTTATATAAGCGTTGATGTGATATTTTGTCTAGTAGTCGGCTTTGTCTATGCATAGTATATAAGGTATGGGATCCCCACTTTGTATTGCACAGCAAGTGGTGGGAGAGTGATTGGCGATTGGCTGGTGGTCCAGTGCATGAACGAACTGGAGGGCAAGCATGAATGCTGTCAGAAATCCCATCCTTACCTCGCATATATTTCTGGTTGCCAGACAAGAATCTGCATTGTACTTCAGTGTATTCTTTTGCCTCCTTTGTCAAATCAATTGTCCGTAAATACGTGGGTTATTTTCAGGGGCTCTCTGTTCTGTTCCATTTACCTATATGCCTGTTCTTATGCCAGTACCAGGCTGTTTTAATTACTATGACCTTGTAGTATAGTTTGATATCAGATATTGGGATATCTCCAACTTGGTTCTTCTTTCTTAATATAGCTGAGGCTATTTGGGGTCTTTTTTGGTTCAATATAAAATTTTGGAATATATACTTTATATCTATGAAATATGTTATTAGTATTTTAATAAGAATTACCTCATATTATAGGTTGCTTTGGGTTTTCTTTATTTATTTTAAATGTTAGTCATACTAGCACTCATTCATCTCATTGAAAAAAGGAATGAAGTATGTGTTTAGCTTAAGACATAATAACAACTATAAACACTTTTGTATCAATATTAAAAAAGCACACTTTTTCAATTATTTAAATTGTATTTATTTAAAATAAATTTACTGAAATGAAGACAATTTTAAAGGAAAATAATTATTTTGAATTTGCCGTTTAATTATATTACAACTCATTATTTTAAATAACATTTTTGAAGCCATAATTATCAATATAAGATAAATTTTATGTCAGAGCACAAGATTTTATTAGGAATAAAGGAGGAAAGGATATTTGCATTTATTGGGCACAGGATATATGTTTGCAGTTCTCAAATGGGTCATTTCATAATCTTTCTCAATAGCTCTCTGTAGGATATATTATCATATCTCAGATCAAAAACATTAAATTTAGAAACACTAAATAACCTTTAAACTTTTTATCTCCCTGCCTTGATGTCCATCCCTCCAACTTTTCACCCCTCATTCCCAGACAGGATTTCTCACTGAAATCAATGGCTATATTAAAGATCTTGAGAGAAACAGAACCAAGAGCATAATAAAGTAGATTAGATAGATAGATTTTCTAAATAGTATTATCTCACGAGATTATGAAAACTGAAAAGTCCCACAATCTGTCATCTGCAAACTGGAGAACTAGGAAAGCCAGCAATGCAATTCACTTTGAGTCCAAGGGCCTAAGAACCGGGTTCTGATGATATAATTTCTGGCTCCATTTTGAAGTCAGGAGAAACAGAAGGTTCAAGAATCAGGAGGCTGCCGCACAAGGGCAAGAGAAGATGGATGTCTCACCTCAAGGAAAGTGAGCAAGTGCAACCTTTCTTAACCTTTTTGTTCTACCCAGGCCTCAATAGATTGTATAGTAACCACCCAAATATCAATCTCTTCAGGAAACACTATCAGAAACACATCTAGAAAAAAATGTTTTACTAGCTACCTGGGCACCTTTTAGACAAGTCAAGTTGACACATAAAATTAACAATCAAAATGACATTATCATTCTGTAGTTACTCTGACCAAACAAATGGGTTTTTATTTATTGTGTTTCTTTCTCTTATTCATTTAATCCCACCCATCCGTAAATCCTACCAATGATTTCAGCAGTCTAAGCATCTTATGTCTTACCTGAATCTCTACTATTGTTTCCTCACTAACCTCCCTTCTTTTCCCCAAGTCTAGTGTTGTCCTTTACACACTGTCCACCAGATCCTGCAACTTCTCTGTTCAAAGGCCAATAATTTTAGATAACACTAAATAGCACTTTGTATGAGCTACAATAGTTGTTCTCAAGCAGAAACAATGTGCCTCCTAGAGGACTTTTGCCAAAGTCTAGAGACATTTCTGGTCATTATAATGGAGAGGGGTTTCTATTGCTCATGGGCAGAGGACAGAAATGTTGCTAATAAACCTACAATACATAGAAAAATCCTAACAACAAAAAAATTCTCTGGCTCAGATTATAACTATGCCAAGGTTGAGAAACCCTGGATTATATAAACTAACATAATATGGTCCTTTCCAAGAACTCTAACCTCAGGGATATAGCCTTTGTTGTTTCTCTTACCTAAAATGATCTCACCCCAGTTATGCACACTTAGTTTTCTCAGGCTATTCAAATGTCATCTTCTAGAAAGGTCATTCCCGACCTCACTATCTAAGATACCTATAAGGTAAATCCTCCTTCAAAAATTGATTTGTTGTCATCAGGATGGTGTGGTGTCATGAAGCCAGGATGTTCCTGACTTCAGTTCCCCTTACAAAAAGACCAACTGACAATTATCCATATAAAAAACATCATTGTAAAAATTCAAATCATGGAAATAAAGCTAAATCACCCTCCTCCCCAGACCAGAGAAACTGAGAAGACCACATGAGAAAGGTAAGAGGAATGGCTACACTCTGACCACATTGTCTCCCTCTCTTTAGGCTGGCACAACACCACACCAAGATGCTCCTGGACCTGTAGTGTTTTCCGATGGGGAAAACATCTGGCTACTTCAATGTTATAGGACACTGCCCAGGAGGTCTACTGTGAAAATAATTTATGGGGATCACAGGGGGAATCTGTGTATCTTGACAACTGGGGATCAGATTGAAACAGAGAAGAAGGATGAGGTTTATACAAACTAGCACTCAGATCTTGGAATACAGCATTCCTCTTCACAGTGGCACCTGAGGAGAGATTCCAACCAGTGACACATCTGTAGAGTTGAGCTGATGGCCCAGTCTACTCAGAGTTTGATGGACAGTTATGCCTGATTTGAGTTCCCAGTTAACAAGTCATATGGGCCTTGAAACCTGCTTTGTGGCCTTTCTTATATAGGGAACAAATTTTTAAAGCCCTGTCTACTTCAGTATATATTCCATAATGTAGCCTGACCAGGAAGCCTACTAAGAGCACCCAGGAAGCTGTGTGATGCACCTTGAAGCTCCATTTATCATGGCACCCAAGCAAACAGCCTAGCCAGTAGCTCTGACAAGCAACAGAACTGAGCTAATGGCTTTATTTGTCCAGGAAACTTGCCTGATTCGGGTCCTCACCTAATGACTTGTACTTGCCCTTGGAGCCTGTTCTACCACAGCACTTCACTAAGGAAGCAAATGTTAAGCCCTACCTACTGCTGAATATAGCATTTAATCATAAGCTACCAGTGCATCCAGAAAACTCTGTAATCTATCCTATAACCCAACTTACAATGATACCTGAGCAGAGAGCCCAGCCAGTAACTGCCCATCTGCAAAGTTGAACCAATGGCCCATCTGATCAAGGAGCTTGGTGAGAGTTCTATCAGATTTAGATCCCAGCCATTAGGACATAATGGCTATAAGCCTGTTTTACAGATTTGTCCAGAAAGGAAAGCAAATCCACAGCCATGCTCAAATGTGAGTATAAAATCTAGTCCCACTCAAATAGAAAGCCTAACCACATAAAACAAGTAGCCATGGAGCACATTCTTGTTGGGTCCAAGACCCCTGAATAGCAAGGTGGGCTCTGGTCAGATGGTGAAGGAAAACTCTGTGGAGCCAATGGGAAGTTTTGCATGCTTTATTGGTGCAGCACGGCCAAGAGTGCTGGCAACATACACTCTCATGCACCCACTGCATAGTGCAGCAGGTTTATATGCATTTGGTGAACAAAGGTGATTTTCAGCCAAGTGGTTACACAACACTTGCTGAGCCAGCAGTAACACATACTGAATCAGCTAACTGGAACTCACAGTCCAGAAGGAGGGCTGACTCCATCTTAAACCTTGGCCACATATAGCCAGGGGCCTTCCCCTGACACACTACCTCTATGTGGCTATGGTTTTTAAATGATGTGTCTGCAGGAGACCTGATTCTTGAGCCCACAAACCATGGCAACAATATAAGGAATAGCATCCTACTACTAATAAACCAGCTAGGATGGTGAGGCTACCTAGGACCTAGCAGTAGGCAGTCCCTAAGGAGCACCACCATTGAAGTAAAAGGTCCTTTGCAGAAGCCTGAATACCTTGCACTTCCTTGTCAATTTTGTTGAGGGCATCTTGAATATCATCCTGATGATTAAGGATGTACATACAACATTCAACATGCAGGAGGGCACAGGTTCCTCCCTGGGCCACTATGAGTACAGCCAAAGCCATGTAGTTCTGCAAAACTACTTTCCATATTTGGGTAGTCTCATATAGCATCAAAGCTAAGGCATGACAAGTCTGGTTGAGAGCTTGAGCAACATCCTTAGTTAGTACCTCAACCTCTAATTCTACCTTAATGGTCCCTCCCACAGAAAGAAAGAGAGCTAATGGATAAAACCACCAGGGGGCTCATTTCTCATGATGCCACCGGTGATAAACAGTATTACAATCGGAAATAGTTGGAGGCAAAGTAGTCAATACTCTTCCCTATATGTAGGGGCATCGCCAAGTATACTGCCCTACCTATCAGGCTGGTAGATACAGCCATCCATGGCAGCCGTAGATTCACAGATATCCAGCAGGGAGATCTGTGGGTTTGATTCCCGTATATGGGTGACCGTCCTGCTAAATATTAGTGGCCCTGTGTATTATGGTGGAATTATATAGAGCTTTTGTTATCTACCCTACATGCTGCCTGGCATTCCCTACATGCCTCCTGGCATTCCTTACAGGTTGCTCTATACAGCGGGGAGCTTGAACATGAAGGTCAACATGTTTAGCCACAAGCTGTCCTTAACCATTGTCAATGATATAACCCATCCAAGGTCTGGGATTCTCATGGTCCACTTGCAGGAGGGCTTCAACAACATGGAAACAGGTGGTCTAGTCCACCAAGGTGCAGCTGTTGCAATTTCATCAGGTAGGCAGGAGCAGCAATGTGCCAGGGTAGTCCTCCTGTGACATCTACAGGAAGTTCAGTGCAAACCCAGCAAAAGGAGATATTGTGCACCTGGGCATATGTATGGGCCCAGGAGGCTACTGAGTTTCCCAGGCTCAACCTGGTTGAAAAGAAAGATATGCTTTAGAGACTATGAGGGGGAGATCATGCCCCTCTGGCAAGATACAGGCAATGCATTCATCCTGGGCTAGGACAAGAGCTGGCAGGGATTTTTTTCCAGGGCAAGCATACTAAACCTATAAACTACTACCTTTCAGCTCAGGTGGGGTTAACAGTCCAAGCGGAAGCAAAGGAATTGGCCAAAGAGCTAAGCTTAGTTCCCCTTTTCTTACAACTTCCTTGTCCTCAGGTAATGTTACCCAAAAAGGCCTTGACCAGATGTACATTCAGGTGTGTACCTGCAGATGTCGGGTGCATCTAACACCCCAAGTTTGGACTATGGCAAGCCAGGTAGGTTGCTCTGTCTCAAGGGACCAAGGCCTCATCCAGGCTGCCAAAGTATTCGGGCATAAAGTCCGTGGTGCAGGCAATAAGAGACAAGCTGATCCCACTTGTGGGCACACTGCAGGGTTGGTCATCCTTCTACTGATATGCAAAGGGAATGCCTTTCCCTTTACTACCAGAGGGGAATAACCTGTCTGACAAGGGTGCTCATTCATGATCTGAAGGGCTAATGGCAGCCAATGAACCCACCCCTGGAGGGAAGATTCATGTGGTGCTAAGACTCTCAGCTTCTCCTTTAACAGGCCATTATATTGTTCTATCATACCTGCAGCCTGCAGGTGGTACGGTACATGCAGAGTCTATTTGATGTCTTCCTGCTCAGCCAATTGCTGGACCTCAGACCACATAAAATATGACTTTTGTTCCCCTATAATACTCAGGGGTAATCCATATTGGGCACACAGATACTCTAGGGCCTTAATCATATGTTGCTGGTCTGCTCAGGTCACCGGAAAAGCAAACAAGAAACCTGTATTAGTATTTATGGCTGTCAAGGGATATCGATAGCCCTGATTTTTGGGCAGCGGACCTATATAGTTTATTTGCCAGTGTTTCAAGGGCTGGTTTCCTCATTTCACCATACCTTCCTGGTAGGGGAGGCAGAGCCGTGATAAGCACAAATGGGAACAACGCTCATATTAATGAGTGACCGTCATCGCTTCAGCCCCTGTTAATGGTAAACTATACCTCTGTGCTATTAACAACAGCATTTTCAGGCCAGTGTGGCTGCAGCACCGGTGGAGCAATCAGACAGCTGGTAGATACTAGAGATTTCATACCTTTGCCAGGGCATCAGCCTTATCATTCCCCGGTACTTGTAGGGGATGATGACCTGCGACATGATAAATTGTAGCCCCTACCTGGGAACCCTTTTCACAGAAGTCCTTCTACATTCCCCTACTCGACAAGGGCCATTGCCCAATCATCTGAACTTGTAAGTGCCACTGTGGGAGCCACAAGGTTAGGCCATGATATATGGCCCAACTGTCCATGTAGACTGTTAAGGGTCCTTGTTTCCCCAGTGAGGACCATCCACATGGCATGGAGCTTAGCCCATTGGCTACTCTGACAAAGACCTGTTTCAACCAGATAGTGTCTGTATCTGGCTGGAAGGCCATAGTGGTCCAGGTAGGGGAATTTCCCTGGCTGGAACCATCCGTATACCAAGCACCCTTAGGTATTGTACCTTAGCCTTCTTGGTACAGTATTCTCTCACTTATTGCGAGTATTAGGTTCTAGACCGCCCCCCCCCCATGATAGGTGAAAATCTGCTAAATAGGAACTTTACATTTATATTAGTATTTATATATATTTTAAGGCTTTATAAACCCTTCCCACACACTTATGAACAATTCCCAGTCCCTTATTAACCTTTCCCACACTTTTATAAACACTACTTATGTTCTTAAACATATTCTACACTCTTAAACCTACGTAAATTTAACAACATCCATATACAGTGCCACAAAGTCCCACAATATAGCGAAAAATCTGCAATAAATAATTAAATATAACATTTTTTAAAATCCTGCAACGCAGTGAGGCCACAATAAGTGAACCATGATATAGAGAGGGAGGGACTACTGTACAGACTTGAGTCTATGAGGTCAGGTGTGAAAGGTGACCCCTCCATCCACTGAAACATTACAGGGCCTGAAAGGGAATGTAATTGTTCAGCAAGGGGACTGTTAGAGTGCTCTGAGTGTTGTTTGAGGTACGCTCCCCACTTAGCTAAGGTGGATACTTGCACCACCCCTGATCTTGAGGTTTTCAACCACAATTTCACCCATCCTGAAATCAAAAGGGCAGTGTGTACTATTATGCTCTGTTCCCTTGTCAAAGATTTACAGGCATGCAGGGCAGCATACATAGCTGTTAGCCTCTTCTCTATGGGTGAACAGATACTTCAACTCCTCTCCACTGTTGATACTAGAACCCTAGAGACATTCTTCATTTCCCCCAGGCTTGCCAAGGGCCCCATCCATATCCCTCATTGTCAAGAGAGACATCTAATTGAAATGGCATAGAGGGATCTATTACATGTAGAGCCTGTGCCTGGAATTCTGCCCATTTGACCTCAAGAAATACTCGGCCTTGGATATCTCCCCAATCATAGGCAGAACCCTTCTTTACAAGGGCATACAAAGGACAATACATCTGGGCAAGGTGGGGTATAAACACTCTCCAATACCCCAACAGATCAAGGAAAGTCTGCAACTCATTTACCGTCATAGGATGGGGATAGGCCTGGATCTTGTCAATTATGGCTTCAGGTATTACTTTAGTCTTACCCGACCAAATAACTCCCAAGAATTTGACAGAAAAGCCAGGCCCTTGGAACTTGTCCTCGTTGACTACCCATCCCAGGTTTATAGAGTGTGATGCAAGAATTTCACTGCATCTTCTGTATCTGAAAGAGTATCAGAGATTAGCATGATATCAATATAATGTGACATATGGAGAGAAGGCTTATGTATCCAAGTTTTCAAATCCTGGGTCACCAAGCCATGACATATGGTGTGACTGGGTATGTACCCTTGTGGTAAAACTAGGAAAGTCCATTGTCTGCCTTCCCACATGGAGGTGAATTGCTTCTGATTCTCCGAGGCAATGTCAATGGAGAAGAAGGCATTTGCCAAGTCCACGGCATAGTGGTAGTGCCCAAGATGATGTGCCAATGCATCCATGAGTTCCAGTACCGAGAGCACTGCTGAGTGTATGGGAGGAACTATTTTATTGAGATCCCTATAATCCACATTAATTTGCCAGGTTTCTTCACTAGCCACACAGGGGAACTGTAAGGACTGTGCATGAGTCACACAATTCCCGCCTTCTCCAACTGGAAAATAGTTTCCCCTTTTTCCTGGTATCTTCCAGGAAGCTGATATTGGCAAACAGTCATTATTCTGTGGAACTCGGCAGAGCCATCAGTACTGTCTTCACAACTCAGATGTGCAGACGAAATTGTTCTTTAGTAGCCTGGAGGGTAAGACCTTGAAAAATGTTAATGCCGAGAATATACTCAGAAATTGCTGAAATGTGGACTTTATACTGGTGGGGAGGCAACTGTGTGATGCCCTAAGTTAAAGTCACTTGTCAGACACAGATAGCTTGCCTGTCCATATAAGAGACAGGACCCTCAAAACAGTCAGGGTTGCCATAGACCAAGGAACATTCAGCTTATGTATCTACTAAAGCAAGTACATGTTGTACATTGTGTGGGGACCAGTAGATAGACAGTTCCACATGCAGCCTCCAGTCTTCCAGTTGCCCTCAGTCCCAGACTCCTTGGCTGGAGCATCAATCAAATGACAAGCCTGTATTGGTGGCAGCACAATACTGCTTGATCAGATCCCACAGGCGCAGGTGGGATTCTTTACTTTTACTCTTCTTTGACCCCTTTCCCGGCATTTGAGTATACTGTTGCACCAGGGTCAACTTTTGCCATAGGAGTAAGAGGACATTATTCGGCTGGCAGTCTACTTTTTCAGGTGACAATCATGCAACAATGAGATCCACGTACATCTGTAAATGAGATACCTTTGCAGGTCTTCCCCCCATTTTCTTTTGGGGTTTACTGGGTCTAGCTGATTTGGTCTGTTGCACCATGTGGAACCCCTTCTCTCACTTACACACCTCTATATCACCTAGCGTTGTGAAAGCAGAAGTGACACTGTACACTTGTTGCCCTACATAAGGCATAAGGAGGGTGGCTAGTGAAGCAAAAGTAGCCAGAGGTGCTGTGGTAAGCACCAAGCCTTTCATATGTGTAGTAAAAACCTCATCATCCAGGGCGATACTGGACAGTATAAATCATCTACTTCATGCCCAACTCCTGGATCACCTGGACCAACTCAATATACGCGGTCCACTTGGGCAGGGTCCCTGGGAGTTCAACATTCTCCCAGATCTATTTAACAGTCGCCATCAACCAGTTAATAATTGTCCCCGCCTGCATTCCGGCTCCCAGTCTCCGTGCATTCTGGATACACTGTCGGATAAAAGGATGCGTCATAATAGCGCTTAACTGAGCCATTTCTTCAGGTGTTACCTGGAGATTATGCCATCATTCCCACAACTGCAAAAACCAAGCAGGAATGGATTCTTTTGGCCTCTGACACATTGCTTCGTTAACTCCCGTAACTGCTCAGGAGTATATGGGGTATAGGTAACCTGCTGCTCCACTTGGGGTGGTCTGGCAGCCCCACGTCCCAGGGCCATGGGGGTTTCATGCTCCATCTGCCACTTTATTACTGGCATGCACCAGCAGTGGGGTACTTGCACGATATGTATGGACGTCTGGGTTCCATCCTCCCTCGGCACTGGATGTTTATCTGCCTCCAGCAAGGCTTCCTCCAGGACCCGCAGATGGAGGTTCCATATCCTCCTTGGTCTGCCTTAGATGTCGCACCTGTAACTGGGCTTCCAGGGTCTCGCGATGTTGCGCCCACAACATAATAAGAAACAGCCACGCCGCCTGGGAACCTGCTTCCTGCCATCTGGTTGGAATTTGTTCCTCCAGGGTTTGCAGCACCTTGGCAATAGCCTCTGGAGTTGGGGGAACATGTGCTCAATCCTGAAGTGGCCCCCAAGCCATGAGGACCATGGCCAGCGGATACCACATTCCCGTCAGCGGCCAGATTTCCGCGAAATCTCCTGGGGCAGAGGGTCCACTTACCTTGCTATCCTGCCGCAACAACAGTGAGGTGGACACTGGTCCCATGGTGAAGAAAAACTTCCGTGGAGCTGATGGGAGGTTTTACATGCTTTATTGGTGCAGCACGGCCAAGAGTGCTGCAGACATACACTCTCATGCACCCGCTGCGTAGTTCAGTGGATTTATATACACTTGAACAAAGGTGGCTCTCAGCCAAGTGGTTATACAACACTTGCTGAGCCAGCAGTAACACATGCTGAATCAGCTAACCAGAACTCACAGTCCGGAAGTGGGCCTAACACCATCTTAAATCTTGGCCACATATAGCCAGGAGCCTTCCCCTGACAATGCTACAGCCACATTTTGGTAGAGAACCAACTCAGTTGTCCTATCCACCTCTTTCCATCCAGTGGCATCCCCAGCTCAGAGCATAGGCAGTGGCACACTGAAATAAAGACCATGACAGTATGACTCAGCTGCCCAAGGATGCTACCAGTCGATTAATCTAGAAACCCAAACTGAGATAAATGGTGAAAAACTGTTCCTGGTGAAGCAAACCTGTAATGTCTGAAAGAAAAGAACACTTACTCAAATGTCCAGATGCCAACATAAGAAAGCAAGAATCACAAAGGATCAGCTATACATGACCAACAAAAAACTAATAAATATCCAATTACCAACTCTAAAGAAATGGAGATCCATGAACTGTCTGATAAACAACTCATGATAATCATTTTAAAGAAGTGTATTTAACTACAACAAAACCATACAAACTACTAAATAAAATTAGAAAAATAATGCATAAATAAATGAGAAGTTTGACAATGTGATAGAAACTATAAAAAAACAGACATCATAGAGCTGAAGAAGTCAACGGCTCAATTAAACAATTAGTTCAAGACCTTCAGCACAAAAGTCAAGCATCCAGAAGAAAGAATCGATAAACCAGAAAATACATCATTTGAAATAATCAGGTCAGAAGAATAAAAATAAAAATAAATGAAAATACATGGAGAAAGTCTATGGGACTTGTAAAATACTATTAAAAGCAAGAGTATACACGTTATGGAAATCCCAGAAAGAAAATTGAAGGAGAAAGGGACAGAAAGTATACTTAAAGCAATAATGGCTGTAGACTTCTCAAACATGGACAGAAAAATAGACATGCAGATTCTAGAGAAATGATCTAGGCTTTCATGTAAGCACAAAGGAAAACGCTGTAGTAATTACACAAAAATTAAGATAAAAGAGTCAAAGTATACCATTATAAAATATTATCAAATAATAAATTATGACAAGATAAAAGGCAAGAAACAAAGACTGAAGTAAACAGTCTGAACAAAATAGTAATAGCAAGTCCATACTCATCAATAATTACTTTATATGTAAAAGGATTAAATGATCCAATTGAAGCTATAGAAAAGCTGAATGCATTGAAATACAAAACCAAAACCAAAATGAGATCCAATGTTTTACTTCCACAAGAGACTCACTTTAGCTTTAAGAAGGCATGTCGGCTGATAGTAAAGAGTTGTACAAAAATATCTCAAGTACATGGTAACCAGTACAAAATGGGAAGAGCTATACTTATATCAGACATACTATACTTTGGCTAAAACTGACCAAGAAACAAAATAGTCATTGATAAAGGTGTCAATCTATCAAGAAGTCATAATGATTATAAATATTTATGAACTCAATGTCAGACAAAAAATATAGACAGCAAATACTAAGAAAATTAAAAATGGAAGTAAACAAAAATACAATAATAGATGGGAAATGTAGGAGTATACTCTCAACAACAGATTGATCAGACACAGAATTAATAAGGAAACAGCAGATTTAAACAACACTATATGTCACAATTACCTAGCAGACCTCCATAGGACATTGCATCCAACAGCAGCAGAATATTAATTCTTATGAAGTGCACACAGAACATTTTCTAGGACATGTCATGTGTTAGGAGACAAGGCATGTCTCAAAAAGCTCAAGATTATAGAATTATATCACCTTTCTTTTTTGACCACAATAATATGAAACTAGAAATCAATATCTGAAAGAACATTAAAAAATTCTAAATAACATTGAAATTAAACAAGACATTCCTGAACAACCAATAAATCAAAAAATAAATAAAAAATACCTTGAAATAAGTGAAAATAAAAATACAAGTTACAAAAACTTATGGGATATGGTGAAAGTATTTCTAAGAGCAAAGTTTATTGTAATACATGCACACATCAAAAAAAAAAAAAACTCAAATAAACTTTCTACCTTTATGTTTCAATAAGCTAGGAGGAAAAAGAATAAATAAAGCCTGGAGTTAGCAAAATAAATTTTAAAATAATTATTATACTATTAATTAATGAAATAGAGCTTGAGGAAAGCAATAGAAAATATTAACAATAAGAATTGGTCCTTTGATAAGGTAAACAAAATTGGCAAAGCTTTTTAGCTAGAGAGAGAAAGAGGGAGATAACACATCCAAATAAAAAATAAAAAAATGAAAGAGTAAGTATTACAACTGATAACAAAAATTTAAAAAACATTAGACTACCATGATTAAATTAGACAATGAGAAGAAATACGTATTTCCTAAAAACAAATAGTCTACCAAGACTGAGTCATAAAAAAATAGAAAATCTGAACAGATCAATGATGTGCAAAGAGATTGAATCAGTATTCTAAAATCTCTCAAAAGAGAAAAGTCTGGGACCAAGCTTTTTAAAATTCAACACTTAAAAAAAAATTAATGCCCCCCCCAAAAAAGAAGAAGTAATGCCAATCCATCTCAAGCTGTTCCAAAAATCAAAAGAAGAGAGAACCCACCCACACCTACTTTTCATGTTTCATGGCTAACATTATCATGATATTAAAGAAAGATAAGCAATCAATAAGAAAAGATAATCGTAGGTCAATATCCCTGATAAATACAAATGTAAAACTTTTAGCCAAATACCAGCACATCAAACTTAACAACACATTAAAATGATTATACACCAGGATCAAGTGGGATTCATCCATAGGATGCAAGCGATGATAGTTCAGTATACACAAAGCAATAAATATAATACATCACATAAATAGAATAAAATATAAAAATAATATGATACTCTCTATAGATGCATAAAGTGCTTCTGACAAATTCAACATCCATTTGTAATAAAAACGCTCAACAAATTGAGTATAGAGGGAACATTCCTCAACATAGTAATTGCTACACATGACAAGACCACAGCTAACATCAAAATCAATGGTGAAGGATTAAAAAGACATAGTAATGGAAGGCCTAGTCAGAGCAATCAGGCAAGAAAAATAAATAAAAGGCATCTGAATCTTAAAAGGAAGAAATAAAATTGTCTCCTTTTGCAGATGACATTATTTTACATATAAAAAATCTTAAACATTTTATCAAAAAATTATTAGAACTAATCAACAAATTCAGTAGTGTTGCAGTATGAAAAATCAACATAAAACAATCAATGGTGTGTCTACACATCAAAAATAAGTTATCCAAAAATGTATAAGAAAAGCAATCTCATTAAAATAGCATCAAAACAATAAAAATACGTAAGAATAAGATTAATAAAGGCCCTGGAAGATCTTAAAATTTATAAGATATTTATGAAAGAAATTGAAGGGGACACAAATAAATGAAAAAAATAACCTGTATTCTGGGATTGAAAAATTAATGTTGTTGAAGTGTTCACACTACCCAAAGACATTTATGAATTTAGTGCAATCAATATTAAGATTCCAATTATATTTCATAGAAATAGAAAAAAAATTTTTATTGAACCACAAGACGCAAAATGGCCAAAGCAATCAATAGAAGAACAAAGCTGGAAGCATCACGATCCCAGATTTCAAACTATACTACAAATCTATAGTAATTAAAATAGTATAGCACTGGCATAAAAATGGACATTAATCAATGGAACAGAATCGAAAATCCAGATGTAGATCCATGCAGATGAAGTCAACTACATTTGACAAGGAATCCAAAAATACTTTATGGAGAAAAGACAGTTCCTTCAATAAATGATGCTGGGAAATTGGATATTCAAATGCAAAAGGATAAAAATGGACCCCTATTTTAAACCATTTTTAAAAATGAAAATGGATTAAAGGCTTAAATGTAAGACCTAAAACCCTAAAACTCTCAGGAGAGAACATAGAGATAATGCTCCTTTATATTGTTTTTGGCTTTATCTATCTATCTATCTACCTATTTATTTATTTATTTACTTATTCCTTCTTCTTTTGGATTGATGCCTAAAGTAAAAATAACAAATGAGACTACATCAAAGTAAAAAGCTTCTGCACAGCAAAATAAATGATCCACAAACTTAAAAACCAACCTATACAATGAGAGAAAATATTTGCAAACCACATTATCTAATAAGGTGTTAATATCCAAAATACATAAGGAACTCCTCCAAATAAATGGAATAAATGATCCAATTTAAAAATGGGTAAAATATGAATAGACATTTTTCCAAAGAAGATATACAAATGGCTAATAGATACATGCAAAATTATTCAAAAATAATTAATCATGAGGAAATGGGTGAAGGTAGTCAAAACACACAAACTTCCTGTTATAAGATAAATAAATTCTGGTGATGAAGGGTATATATGGAGAGTAGAGTTAACAATACTATATTGTATAGTTTAACATTGCTAAGAGATTAGAACTGAAAAGTTCTTATCACGTGCACACAAACAGAAATGTAACTCTTTTAAGTGATAGATGTGTTAACTAAAATGTTGTAATTATTTTGCAATGTATACATATATGAAATCATTGTACGATTTAAAATAATGCAGTTACATGCCAATTATCTCTCAAGAAACAGGTAATAAAATTTAAGTTAATTTAAAAAGAGGTTTCCACCACTACACACACACACACACACATGAAATCTATTAATCAGAAGAAGTTGGAAGATAAGAGAGTAAACTCAGCCCAAAGAGATGTCCCATGAGGCCTGGCCTCAGCCAAGGACACTGAGGAAATTGCATTTATTCTGAAGGTTTCAGTGTGTCTATATACTATGCTTAGGCTGCCAAAACAAATACTTCAGACCGAGGGTGTAAATGAGACATGCTTTGTTACAGTTTTGGAAGCTGGAAAGTCCATAATTAAAATGCTGAAAGATCTCCTGACTGTATCCTCAATATGGTGGAATGAGGGAATCTCTAGTCTGTCTTCCTCTTTTTATAAGAAAATAATCCAACCATGCACTGACCTTTCTCATGACCACATCTTAATTTAATTACTTCCCAAAGGTCCTATTTCCAAATATTATCGCACTTGGGATTAAGGCTTCAACAGGTTAATTGGTGGGAATATACAGGTATTAAATCCATAAGTCTTTTAAACCTTTTTTTTTTCTTTAAGACATCATTTTGGATTACAAATGATTCATAATTCTGTGCATGTGTGTGTGTGTGTGTGTGTGTGTGTGTGCAGAATGGGTGTGTGAACTATGGAGTAACTATGAAGTTTAAGAAACTAAGGAAGTTATGAGTAAAATAATTAAAACAAAACTGCTCTACACTATATTTTTACATTAACCATATTATCTAGTATTTTATTAATAATACACTTAATTTTGCCAAAGAAGACCTACAAAATGTGTTAATACAATTGTTTTTTAATTATTGTATGGAAAATAAGTCATAGAGTACTTTAAAGCAAAATAGTTACACTTTCTTCATTGATACCATGGTAATTTCATCTTGACTTACACACTAATTTCTTCTTTAGAAAAAATGATATGTATTATGAAGGAAATAATATAGAAGACAAAAAGTTTTCTTTACCTTTTTTCCTCTAGAATCAGTCAATTTTTGAATCCTGGCCTCTCCTAATTTTGAGTTAAGTAATTATGGTGAAGTTGCTTAATCTCTCTGCACCTCAGTTTACTCATCTGTTAAGTGAGAACAGTAATAACATTTGCCTCATAGCACTGTAATAAAGAGTAAATAAATTGACATATTTAAAGTAGCATACAATAAGAACTGTTGGTATTAGTTTAATGTAACATAGCTATACATCCAGATGGTCTATGACAGTATACAGTATATTTGTTTTCTAGCATATTAAAGAGTATATTTTTCCCTTTCCCAAAGTGAAATGTTTAGATGATAAATGATTGTAAACTAGTCATAATCCTCCTATCCTTCTCCTTCTTATCCACTGATTCATTCTCTTCATTATTATTATAGAGAGAAAGTTGCAAATCAAATCTCAAAAAAGAAAAGGCAAAATAAAACTATGTGAGCAAGTATAGTTTTGGTTGTTCTGTGTATCTACTACTAAGCTAGAAAACATAGGGAAGGCCTAAACATAATATGAAACTTTATTGAGAATATATGACTCCAATGAAATAAATCAAAATGGTATATAGAGAAAAAATAATGAGATTTAGTAGGAAGTGTTGAGGATGCTGGGAAGAAAGAGAACTTTGTGAGCTGGTGAAGAATGAAAATGCTCCCTTATAGTTACAACTGGCAAAGTGGGGAAAAAAAAGTTAAGAAAAATTATAACAATATCCATCATCTACTTAATTTGAGGGAGAGTTTTGCAAAATT
The DNA here is from genome assembly GCF_987537825.1 of Furipterus horrens. Lineage (NCBI taxonomy): Eukaryota > Metazoa > Chordata > Mammalia > Chiroptera > Furipteridae > Furipterus > Furipterus horrens. The sequence goes on along the minus strand of NW_028327176.1, from coordinate 79,085,126 downwards.
ATCCATTAGTTGCTTAACTAATTTACTTGCCAAGAAGAGATGCTTCTGTATCAGATCTTAAATTTTATCTTTACAAGATTCTCTTCTCATTTTATGCAAATATTCACTTTAAATGGGAACACATACTAATAATATTGAGCGAAAGATGACACCTTTCTAAGAAACCTTTTTTTATGTTTACAAAAAGAGAGTAGCCTGTTGAAAATTGCATTTTTAAAAATGTCAGCATTGATAAAATTCAGTGATGTTTACTTCTATTTTATTAACAATTATTGTTTATATTCTGCCATAATAATATTTTCTTGTTGCTAAACTAAAATTCCCCTATGAAATACTATAGATTTTAAACTTTTTGATAAACTAAAAACAAAACCCTATTTATTAGGATGCTAATCCGGTCTGTAATTCACATCTTGCTAGGTGATTTAATAAACTTTATTTAGTGTAATATTTTGTGTTGTCAGAACACCCTAGAACTAAAAATGAGTTTAGCTCCCCTTGGCAGGCTGTGTTGTCTCTAAGTCAATGTATTGGTTTGGGAATTTCTTGTTTAGAAGATGTAAAGGAATTGTCTAGAGTCTGTTCATTCATGTTTATATCTTAGTATGTTCTTTCTTTCCTTATCAACAATGGATTTGAGATATATCATTGTACACACTTTTTTTTGAAAAACTAAAAACTGCAGATGGCCTCAGACATTAAACTTATCTTTCCCAAATTTATCAATAGGCCACTTTGTTTTAGCAGTAGAGGAATACTTTCCTGGTGAAAAACTAGAGTGAGTCATGTGATAATGGTAATCCATTTTATTGCTACATGGTAAGGACCTCTGGCAATACTAAAAGGTAAAGTCAGGAAGCAGTTGGTTTTGATCATTGAGGTGTTTGGCTGCCAGTGTTTTGACCTTGATTAGTTGCATTGACGAGTAAGTCTGAAATTAGGATAGACTGCTTTTGGGTTTTAATTAAAATTTTTTTTTATTTAATGTTTGAGCTAATATGACCTTTTATTTTTTACTGATTTTTTACACTTTTCAGGATATTTGTGCCCACTTGTTTGATTTGCAACCAAAGGATTACAAAAATATATATATAGAGAGAACACTTTAAAATTTTTTGTGTTGTCTTATGGAATACAATTTAGAAATATGTGTGTGTGTGTATGTGTGTGTGTGTACACACACGCGTGCACGCGCGCGTGCGCGCACACACACACACATATATATTATATATATATATATAATATATATATATATATATATTTGCAGAATGTATATTTTGAATGGAAATGTGACATTTGGGCCTCATTCATTCTAGCCATCTGTAGATTCTATATTTTATGTATAGTTGAGGTAATTCTAAATGCTTTCCTTCTTCTGTCTGCTAACCTAACCTAACATTTGTTCTGTTACAACAAATATGGAGTAAGGAAAGGTTTTCTTACATTTCAATTGCCACTTGAAACCAAAGACAATCTCCCCTGTATCATTTGAATACTTTTTGTATAGTTGGCATCTACTCTAATGCATGGGTCTTGCTTGAATGCTTTGAAAAACATACTGAGTCCTTCTATGGAGTAGGGGGTTTCAGTTTCTGAAACGAAGGCTACAAATATGCTTGACACTGTACTTAGTATATATACCAAATATGGTTTAGAATGAGTTCGCTTGGCACCATTTGGATATGGCGTAGATACAAATTGTTCCTGAGGGTCCCCATCAAGGATACAATTATTTTTGTTTCAAAGCCAAATGCTTCATTAAATGCTGTAGCATGTGACATGATGGCATGCCCAACTGCTAACTTAATATTTAGCTACCAAAATTTTGAGAAATACCTTGATGCTCCCCTCAAGTCTTCCTCCACAATTAGCCACATTTACTAATCTTTTCCAATATGTTTCAGTAGACAGAGAAGAATGCAAAGTTTTAATTTGCTAATCACCCATTTGGGTAGGGGCTGTGGGGGGGGGGGGCTGCTAATCGTCTGCAGACATTTGTAACGACCCTTGGACAAAAACAGAGGAAACTAAATCAAAGCTTTGACAAGGGCAGGAGAGCGGAAACAGAAGCCCTAATTGTGGCCATGTGAACAGCACTTTCCACTTTTGTATCTTTTGTAGTAGGAATGAACAATACTGTATGAAGTAACTTTTATGAACAGGTCCAAAACTGACTTTTTCCATCTTTTGGGATAAATGGTCGAACTTGATCTGTGAAATGTGTGAGGAGAGAGTGACATTATGGTGCAAATGTCTCAGACAAAAGTGTCTTGGCGAGCTTTCGCCGGTTAAATTTGGCTAACCTGCAGAAAGCCCATTGTCAAACCAGCCATGCTTCACTGGGCTCCCTTCCACTTTCCTTGTCCTGTTTCCTCTTCATGGTTAAATGAACCTCAAAATAATGACAAAGAAATATGCACTGAGTCACTTATTCTAAGAAATTCACTGTATTCTCCTCAAATTGAAATAACAGCACCTTAATTCTTGGATTTTCCACATTTCGTCAGTAAAACTCCTATTTGCTTTCTTTGAATCTGTATCAGTTCAAGCAGTTCTGCCAAGGGTATAAGCTTAACAGGACACAGCCACGTTAGCACTTGAAATATTAAGATGAACAGAAAGAGCAAAAGGTAAGCTTGCTTCCTTGTAGTATTTTGAGTGTCTTTTTTAGTTGGCAAAGGATTTACTTTTTTGGTTGAGAGAAGTTGTTTAATATACATCTTGTGTCAAATAAATTTATCTTGTTGCTGTTTTTAATGGCTGAAATTGTAGGAAGAAAAAGAGAGTTTGATGCCACTTCACTTATAAAACACAGTAAAAAGCCATTGGTTTAAACTTAAATGTGGACTACACATAGAATTGCCAGAGGTGAATATTGTCTCCTCAAAAAAGCATAACTTGCTGAATTTCTTAATTCAGAATTGAATTAAGGTAACTTGTTTTCGAAGATGAAACTCTGTTATGTAATTTGATTATGGAAAAATATTAGCATGGTCTAATAAGCATGGTCTAAAATAAAAAGAACTGTCAATTATGTGACTATTTCCTGAGTCTTCTCTGCTGTACTCTCATCTTGTGATTAAAATGGGTGTTTTAAAACATTTTTCTTTAGAATGCCTCCCAAGAAAGCTTAATTTCAGAGATGATGAATTGTTTTCAGTAAAAGTTACTAAGTCATCTCAGGGTGGATGGCTTACATTTATGATGCCTGCCCAATAACTTCCCTTCTCTGTGATGTATCCTTGAGGGAAGATCTAATGGAGTAATGAATGTTTTTGCTTTTCTGTCCACAGCAAGTTCACTGGTTTTAGTCTTCCAAATTCTCTAATATTGGGTTTTCTTGATACAGTAAAGGCAAGCAACGTTCCCTAAAATGCTTTCTAAAAGCTTCCAGTCAATACTTCAATGCTACTCCCTACGTCGTCTTGACAGCTCTTCACACTGTCCCTTACTGTTCCAGCCTGGGTTTTCTCAGCAGGTGTCTATCAACACACATCATGATTTCATAGTCTTTTATCATCTCCAGGAAATGCAAAACCTCATTGATTTTGCCTGCTCTCTTTGTGTTTCCAACCTTCTTACCTAAAAGTAAATGGAATTCTTAGCTGAAGAAACTCTCATGCTCAAAACTTTTCACCTTTATAAGTGTTCCTTCCATACACCCATTCCTTTAGATGAACAACATATAGGAACATAGTTTATGATAAATATTTCAAAGGCTGCTTGGTTTGTTTCTGCATAAAGAAAAAGGGACTTAAAAAAAAACCTTTTAAGATAAATAAAAGTTGTCAGATTCTAATTTTGTAGCAAGTTGCTTTGCTTTCCTGGTAGCATATGCATTGTGAAATTTGATATAGAACTGGAAAATAGTTGAATACAGACAGCATCCCAAAGTGGCGTGGTGCCTAGGTGACCAAATTCACCCACTTTTGAGTGGGAAATATCCAAAAACAACATTCAGCCTTGCCATGTTGATAAGCTCAGAAAAATGGCAACACACTGTTTTCAATTCCATGGCTAATCTCTCCCAGGAAAGAAGTAGATTCACATTGAAGTATAAAAGACTGATGATGTGCTGATGTATTTTTAAATCAAAAGGTATTGCCATAGAATGGCACTTCAACACCTTTTGAAAAATACAGAATATAAAAATAAATAGCACTCATAATATAATCATTTGGGATGAATGCATGGGACTAGATATTCACAAATGTGCAACAAATATGTATTTTAATGAAATAACTGTTGGATATATGTCATTTTTAAATAAGGATATTGAGTTTTCTGGTTCTCTGGTTCTTAAGTGTGAATAAGCAACTAGAAGGAGAAGTTCACAGAAGTGATACATGATTTCTCAATGTGGAGTCAGAAATTCAAGGACTCTCCTGATAAACTTCTTAGCTGATTGTTAGTAATTGCTTAGTTTGAAATCTAAAATTATACTTCCTGATAAGAAAAATATACTTAGAAAACATAGTATCTTAGCTAAAATGTCATCTGTAGCTTTAATTACTTTATAGTTTCCAATAATATCTGATAGTGATATCAAATAAAATTTCAAAATTGTATTATAAAAATAATTTTTTAAAGATTTGTAACTCTCTAAAATATGTAATTTTCACAAATTTCAATTACTTTGAAACTTAACTAATAGTTTCTTTAAATTTTAGGAACATAATTTATATTTTCTTTTCCATGCCTCTATACACAAGTCTTTATTGTAAATTTGTAAATGTTGTAAAATTTGTATGTTGGGGTTAATTGAATCCAGTGTTTAAAAAGGAGTAGATGAAAGAAGAAAGCTAACAAAAATGTCAGTTTTATATTTCAAGCGGATATACATTTGTCTATAATGGGGAAAATTATTTAAAATTAGTAGAAATAAAAATAATGTGGAGACTGTGATGCTAGGCTTGATTTGCCCTAGCATTGCCGATTGCTTTTAAGATCTCAAATCTGTGATTTATTATTGGTCTCAGCTCTGCTTTTATAATATTTGATCACGTTTGATCATTTTATTTCTTTTGACCTCAGACACTAAAATTAATTTCCAAAATATTATTTTAACTAAAAATGAAGGTAGTATAAAGTCAATTTTTTAAATCATTTAATCAATCTGGAACTTAAAGGTAAGGAATAAATTTTACTTAGTTAACTAGCATGTTATAGTTATAACATGTATTAGTATGTGGATATACATAATATTTTATATAAAATATTATATCAATTGTTATATAGTATGCATTAATATGTCATTTTATGAATATGCTCACATTGTTATCTCTCAAAGTTTTACACACAGATTTCCTAAAGTTTTAATACTGATTAAGTACAAAATAAGTGTATAAGACAAAAATCGCTATTTAATTTATGTTGTAGAAAATGAATTGATCCTTTTATATTCACTTACGTACTTAGGGTTAGAATTACATTAAAATAAATAGGAATGTTTTTATTTTTATTTTTTTGTAGCTGTCATGTAATTTCCTATTAGTTTAATTTACTAACCAATTTATATATATCAAGAAAATATGTAAAACCTTGATATCAACAGAATTTTAATGTATATATGAATAAATATCAATACTGTTAATAGATACAAAGATAGAGATTGATGTTTTTATTGTTAATACTGTACATATTTTATGGAAATTTTATTATTTACAATCTTATTAACACACTAATTGTACATACACCTAAATTGCATTAGTTAATAGTGGAATATAAATTAAGACCTTTCTGAACTTTGATTTTATATAATTTAATTTGTATTATTGATATTAAAAGATTTTAAAAATCATATAGTTTATATTTTGGTTTCCCAATATCACTTGAGTAAATATAACCATTGAGAAATAATCAGAGGGACCCAGATCTTCCCAACATATATGTAGGTATATAGAACTATGACTTTCAATAACTTAAAGTAAATACAGAAAAATAAACTTTGTGAAATAGAAAATTATATAGTTGAAATAACTAGAGTAATTTTTGTTCCATGGACCCTACTTTTCCTTACTTTTAAATTTCAAATGTATTTTGTCTTTCAAAGAAGCCTTACTCTGTGTAGTATTTAAATGGTCTAATTCATCTTCCTATATCCTATTGTTCTGTTGTTTTATTCAATTTATTTTTATAATTATTTTATAATTAAAAGTATTCTTACTCTGTGTGAAAATGTTATAACTTGAGTAAAGCAAACATTAACTCAAAGAACAACATTAACTTTGGACTGAAACTAATCAGAATATATTATAATCTTGAAGCCTGATTTTAAGGAGGTTATTATAGAATGAATAATTTGATTATGATGGAAATTTTTCCCTTAATGTCGCCTGGGAGCTCACTTTCACATACTGCAATAGAACTTCACCACACTCATGTTCTTCAAGATTTGCTGGTGTAACAATTCACAATTGTAGTCTCAATAGTGACAGTAACACTTAAATGAAATTGTTCTACATAATTTCATGATATATGAGACAGATTAAAATAATTGAATTGCTTTAATATATCCCATTAGTGTTTGAGATATCTTGATTCGTATTTTCTTTTTAGGCCATATAAGGGCAGTTTCTGTCCAAGCAACATAGCTTTTTATGAAATTGGGGATAGGATAGAGGAAGTCAAGATACCAAGAGAAGGGGTGGGAAAAGAAAGGGAGATCAGAAGTTGCTGTGAAATTGAGGGAAAGGAAATGGATAATGTCTTTTTATATGAATGTGTGGGTTTGAATCAAGATAATTTTACATGCAAATTTTTAATTTTACATTTAACTATTAGTGAAAGTCTTAAAAGGCATTTTTAATGAAAAAAATACTTGTTTTACTTCTTAATTTCTATAAAATAAAACTTGAAGAAAAGGTACACAAACTATTCCTCAATAATTTTCTGGGATGCATTGACAACCTCAGGGTTATTTTGTGTATCATACATCTGACCAATGTTTAGAGTTAGAAAATATATGTTCTTCATTAGAAAAGGGTGTCCACAGTGGCAAACTTGTCTTCTTCTTTTTATATAGATATATTATAATTGACTATTTACTAGTACTATAATTTATATTTATAATCAACCCACTACATCAATATTAAGATGCAATTAATAACATGGCATCCAAGGGAGACTGAGCACAAGAGGACACTGAGAAATGAGTACGGTGTAAGACTTGCCTAATTTAGGGGGAAATAAAGTAACATGATAGGACTCTACTTTGTGAGTATTACTTTGTTTAAGTAATTGCTATGGTTATTTGCTGACAGGATCATGTCCCTTTCACAGCACCATCAACTCACTGAGTTGAAAGTCTGCTGAATCTATTTTGACCCAAACTCTGAATGCTAGGAAGTACTCCTAATTGGAGTTAATTGAATTAATAACCCCGTACGAAATCATTATTTGCAAATGTACCTTATTCTCTTCTGAGGATATTTCTATATCTAATTCTGTTTTTTACTCACATTGCAAGAAGCGAAGTTATTTTGAAATCCAGCCTTTGTATGGTAGAAATTGAGGAGGCACACTGTCTTTTTTTTTTTTTAAGTGATTATTTTTAACATAAAATATATTACTTTGAGTAAGAAACTTCTATTAAAAAACTTGAACTCAGCTGAATTCAATTTAGGTGAAGCAAACTTGACCTGAGCTTTGCTCTAATAGATTACTGAGCATTCTGAGTGTGGTAGGTAACTGTTCTCAATAAGGCTTCCTATGTCTGCAAGATGCCCATTTAGCAATGTGAGCAGGATAAAAGTTGGACACACCCTTCATGCAGTTCTTGGACAACTATATTTTTCATGAAACCTTGAAACATTTAATGTCTTCCTCCTACCACATTACATTTTTCCTTTTAAATGAAATTAGATTTTAGAAAAAATGGGCAATAAAGGCTCAATATGTGAAGAGTATTAAGCAAATAAAGTAATTCTAAGTCTGTGAGATAGCCTCTTACCTTAGCAGTCTTCATTCTCCTTCATAATGGCAGTTGCTTAGGACTTAAAGCCACAGAAAATATAAAATACCTATGGGACATATTCCAGTACCGTACATTAAATTTGAGGATTTTACATGTGATAAAGTATGTCAGTGTTGCTTACAGGGAATTCCGGTGATACCTCAGCTTTCTTAGACTTATTATAAATCCTTTGTTGGAATTATTGTGGCTGGTTCAATAATTCAGATTAGCACTCATGTTTATTAATGCACTACATCTGTGCAAACAACATGTCAAGCAGAGAGTTTATTGTAATTGCCTGAGCAAACAGAACCTGAAAGAAGCAATTTCCAGTTACAATGTGCTATGACAAGTAATGAGGTAATTGGCATTCTGTCCTGATTACTTCCACCTTCTTTTTCATCAGGTCTTTATTGTGTGTGATAGATAGTTTTATAAGAAATGAAGGTGTTTGATAATATGTTTCGCTGCTGCTTAAGGTTAGTGATTAAAGACAATCATCATTTTCTCTCAGAGATCTTATTAGCTTCAACATTATTTATTCATATATGTAAGGATGTGCCCAGGACCCATCTACTCAGTGTATTGCATGCTGTTAAAATGTAAACGCAACTGCCACTGAGTGAATGCAGAACATGTTCTAGGTTTCCAAGCATGATGGGACACGGCAACTTTTTGCAAATGAAGTCTCTGCACTAACAGTGTGAGTTAGAATAATGGCTTCGAGCCTGCATCTGTACCCAACATTCACCTGCTTTAAAATAACAGAAGCAGCATGATATTTAAGGGCAAGATGGTAATTTAATGCTGAATCCTCATTTCCAGGATTTTATAACTTTCTTTAAAAAGCACCCTTTTCTTCCAGCCATGTAGTGAGGGAAAAGATCAAATGCATTTCATTTCTAGATCCAAAGTTAATAGTTAGAAAATGTCAGAGTCTTAGATTTAAACAACAGCAACAACAACAAAAAGGAAAATAAGCAGAAGTTATTTGGGGGTGAAAGAAAAAAAGTCCTATATTTGTCCAAAATAATTTTTCTCCTCAATATCAAAACTTTGTTCTTGGCACTTTTAGTCTATGGAGGGGAGAAAATGCAGTTTGCTTAGTAGGAAAAAATTGGCTTGAGAACGTCCCACATTCACTCTCTTTGTTCCTTAACATCAGTGCAGTCCTTAGACATGTATTTTTTTTGGCTAACTTACCTCCCAGCGTTTTCCAGGTTTCAACTAAGTACCCTTCCTATCCAACCTGACTATATGCTCCCAAATCTTTCCACCATCCCTCACATCTCATGTCTGTTTTATTTCACATATCTGTCTTTATACCCAAAGACTATTAACACCCCAAGGACAAAGATTCTGTCTTTAACCTGCAAGCAGAATAGCCTATTGACAGTGACCTCAGCTTTGTAATTATGCTGTTGGATTGAAATTTCAGCTCTGCCACTCACAAGTCACATGAACTCTGACACATTACAAAATTTCTCTAATGTTGCATTGCCCCACTTAAAAAATGGGTATATTAATATTACTCCTCTCACAATGTAGTTGATAGGATTTAATACTAAAGGTCTTAGAACAGTGCCTGGTATGTGTAGACACTTAGTCTTTCTTTCATGAGTGAATACAAGTGCATTTGAAAAAATTCTTCTTCCAGGACTCACTTTTTAAATCTACCCCCAATTTCCCTAACATTAATAAGTCAAGCAAAATCAAGCAGAAATTGACATTTTGTTTACTAATGCTATACAGTCTGAAAATACTGAATTCTATAAGCTTGCTAATAATACATGGAAGAAAGCAGGGAATGAGTATATATATTTAAAAATTAGCAAAGCAAAAACAAATAACCGAGGGATTGAACAAAAAGGGAAAAGGACTCATGGGTTTAGACAACAGTGTGATGATTTCTGGGGGGATGGTGTATGAGGGAACTAAATGGTAATGGAAAAAATACAATAAAGATTAAATTTTTAAAAAGAACAATGAAAAAAATCATGAACAACAAAAGCAACAAAAACCAACTCACAGACTCTGACAACAGTATGGTGATTTCCAGGGGGAAAAGGGGTGAAGGGGAAGGAGAAGGTAAAGGGGGGGATAAATGGTGATGGAAGGAGACTTGACTTGGGGTGGTGAACACACAATACAAAATACAGAAGATGTATTATAGAATTTTACAGCTGTTGCCTATGTAAACCCAATAAATACAATTTTAAAAATTAGTTGGACATTTGTGATTTGCTTTCTTACTAGTGCCCAGGAGGGCATTCAAGTTCTCAAAAGTTTGATGGGATATACAACTACAGTTGAAACACACAGAAATTCTTAAGCAACTAATGACCCCACCACTCACAAGATTATTCCAGTCTTTTAGCTGGAGAAGAAATCTCAGATCTATTCCTGGCACAAAGGTGTAACATAATGATTACTTTTTGGAATGAATGAGAGTCTTTATGAAATCTGTATTCAAATATTTCCATAGTCAGTAACTTATAACAATCCACATCTTTTCCCAGGAGGGGGGACCGTGAAGCCATTAGTAATAAAGGGAATTATTTTACTGATTTATTTGCAGATATCAATACCAACCTAAGTGTCTTAGTCTTCGTGCATGCATTTTCACTTGTCCCAAAATGTGGCTAACTTTGCTGAAAGAAAGTTAGGAGAAACCACTTCTGCCTCAGCAAGTAGACAGAATAATAACACTGGCACACTGGAAGAGACAAAGCTGTAAAAAAGACAAGCATGGTTATTGGAGGGAAAAAATACTATGCCTGGACACAGCCTCTTAAACTCTTCATTTTAACCATCTTCTCACTTTCCTTGTTTTCATTCTGTCTTTCTTTTATGAAGTTATTAAAAATGTATGTGCCCAAACCAATGAGTGGCAAAAGTCGCTACTTAATAAATAATTGTAATTTATTATGTAAATACTAAATAACAACAAATGGATAGATGGGTGGATAAATAGATAAGGGCTTGACCAGGCATTAGTAACTAGATAGCTTATTATTGTTACAATAGACACCCAGGAGAGAAGTTCAGATCTATATCTAAAGGTACCAGCCATCACCTGTTAAAATGCCTTGTGCTTTCTTATTAGTGTCCTATCTACTCTGATGTAAGATAATAATAAAAACCAAATTTAGATATTGCAAACCTAAAAGAAATCTTCTATTGGTACTGCAGGGTTGGTGGTTGAAAGAAAACATACCTCCCTCACCTCCAAGAAGACACTTAATTGAGCGTTTCCAGGCTAGAAATAGGAAATCAAAAATAGACCATTTCCTGAGAAATTGAGGAGAGTCTTCACAGAACTAAAGTTAACTTGTACTCCATTTTCAAAATCTCTGAGAACATATGATGTATGAGGTAGCAAAGTCAGTGAAAAGTCTAAAAAACTGTAAATTTTAATTTACATAGAGTTGATAGAATTGTATTTAATAACAGGGGAATAATTTTAAACATAATTCCTGGTGAGTTCAACTTTTCAGCTGTTTTATACTTAAATAGGCATGCTGATTTCAAAACTGCAGTTAGTTTTCTTCTATCACGTCGTTTTTTTCTACAGCTTATCATTTTTAAGTATATTTTATTGATTATGTTGTTACAGTAGTTCCAATTTTTCCCCTTTGCTCCCCTCTGCCCTGTACCACCCTTCCCCCAGCAATCACGCCCCACTTAGTTCATGTCCATGGGTCGTGCATATAATTTCTTTGGCTTCACCTTTTCCTATATTATTCTTAATTTCCCCCTATTTTGTACCAACAAATTATGCTCCTTAATCCCTGCACCATTTCCCCATTTCTCCCCCTTTTCCCTCCAGCTGATAACACTCCACATCATCCCCATATCTATGATTCTGTCCTTATTCTGATTTGCTTCATTGGATTTTATTTTTATTTTTTAGATTCAGGTGTTGATAGTTCTGAGTTTATTGTCATTTTAGTGTTCATAGTTTTGATCTTCTTCTTAAATAAGTCCCTTTGACATTTCATATAGTAATGGCTTGGTGATGATGAACTCCTTTAGCTTTACCTTGTCTGGGAAGCACTTTATCTGCCCTTCCATTCTAAAAGACATCTTTGCTGGATAGAGTAATCTTGGTTATAGGTGCTTGCTTTTTTTCACATTGAATACTTCTTGCCAGGCCCTTCTTGCCTGAAAAGTTTCTTTTGAGAAATCAGTTGATAGTCTAATAGGCACCCCTTTGTAGGTAACTCTGCTTTTCTCTTGTTGCTTTTAAGATTGTCTTTATCTTTCACCTTTGGCATTTTAATTATAATGTGTCTTGGTGTGGTCCTCTTTGGGTGTAGCTTCTTTGGGACTCTCTGTGCTTCCTACACTTGTATGTCTTTTTCCTTCACCAAATTTGGGATGTTTTCCTTCATTATTTTCTCATATAAGATTTCAATTTCTTGCTCTTCTTCTTCTTCTGGCACCCATATGATTTGGATGTTGGCACATTTAAAGTCGTCCCCGAGGTTCCTAGGTCTCTCCTCATTTTTTCAATTCTTGTTTCCTCATTCTGTACTGGTTGACTGTTTTGTTTTGTTTTTTTCCTTATGTTCTAAATCATTGATTTGAACCTCTGTTTCCTTCCATTCACCATTCATTTTGTGTGGATTTTCTTCATTTCACTTAGCATAGCCTTCACTTCTTCCCTTATGTGTCTGCCATACTCAAGCATATCTGTCAAACATGTGAGCATCTTTATCACCAGTGTTTTGAATTCTGCATCTGTTAGGTTAGCAATCTCCTCATCGCTTAGTTCTCCCACTGGAATCTTGATCTGTTCCCCATTTTGGGCCATACTTCTTGGTCTCCTCATCTTGACAGGCTCCTGTGTTTGTTTGCTGCTGTGTCTTAGGTAGAGCTGTCACTCCTGTAATATTGGAAGGAACAGAGCCTTAGGTATTCGTCAGTACAAGGCAACCTGTTTCACCACGTTGTAGCGCTGTATGTGGGGAGAGGGGTCTGAGAGAGAACCATGCCATTTGCTCAGCACTTGCCCTTTTTCCAGACACTTCTCCCACTTCCATATGAGACTGACGCCTCTCTAATTGTTGCCCCGGCAGTTGTTCCCAGAGTGGGTGGGTCCGTGGACATTCTAGGACTGCGGAGATGCTTCAAACAAGCTGACTCTTCTGAGAGACTAGCAGTTTCTTTCTGCACCCCAACCCCCACTGGTTTGCACATTGAGAAGCAATGAAGCTTGATTTTCCCCAGTGCTGGGACCATGAGCTGTGAAATCTAGTCAAGAGCTGGGAACACTCCCCACTTGTACTCCCAACTTTTTAAATGTGTGACTGTGCTTTCTGCCAACCTGCAGCTGCTGCCACTTCTGCCACCACCACATTATATCCTCTCCGTCCCTCCTACTTCTTTATATCTTTGTTTTTTGGACTTCCATGCAGCTTGATTTTCTTGAACTTCTGGTTGTCTCTAGTTTTGAGGTAGTTGTATTTTTTCTTAGTTGTAGAAGGAGACCAGTGTGTCTGTCTAGGCCTCCATCTTGGCCAGAAGTCTCTACAGTTAATCTTAATGCGACCACTCTAGGCTGTATCAAGCCTGGATCATGGGAAGCACTAGTGCTCTCCTATTGGCTGAGAGTAAAACTGCCTCAAGTGGGGAGGGGTGGGGGACAAGGACAACCTTGGAAACCAGCAACAGGTTCAGGCTTGTCTAGGCTATTCAGTTACACATGAGACAGTGTGGTGAGAGGTTGAGTGCCACTCTATATAGTGAATCATATTCTAAAGTATAGTCCAATTTCTTGTCTGTATACAAGGAGTTAATAAAATTTTTTTTTAATTTACATATGTACTTATTTCATTTTCTTCAGATCATGTCTGCCTCTGCTATTTCTCATCTTATGTGCCTAACAACCCTGATTCATTCTGTTCTATCTGTGGCAGTTTCACCATTCCCAGTCAAAGGACAAAGATCAGCACATTTGTCAAGTAAGCCCACTTTTAATATTTTAAAGTAAAACTTGGTTATCAAGACAAGTCTTGGGCCCCTCACAAGGTGTGCAAGCAGTGTGTCAAGAGTTTATGGATGTGCATGAATGGAACACGTGATAAACTGCCATTTGGTATACCTATGGTTTGGCAAGAGCCCAGAGATCATTCAAGTGACTGTTAACTTTTGTATAGTGAAAATGTCAAGATATAACAAGAGAAATAAATATAAAATAGAGTACCCTAGTCTACTGTCAGCTATATGCCCCGTGCCTCATTCAACTGAAATCCCAGTGCCAGTTTTCACTGAACTACCCTCTTTCGAGAAACAGGAGTATGGTGAAGAACTAAGTGACAGCAGTAATGAAGATTTGGAAATTGAAGATAACTCAGTTCAGAAGGGATTTGATCAGCATGAGTTAAAGGATTTGGCATGAGATTTGGGACTTTCCAAAAAGGCTTCAGAACTCCTAGCATCAAGACTGCATGAGAAAAACTTGCTTGAAAAAGGAGCAAAGGTATCTTACTTTCAATCAAGAAAAAGTGCATTTCTGCAGTACTTTCAGAGTGATGATGGCTTTGTGTATTGCCATAACACACATAATTTAATGGAGGAATTGGGAATTCCAATCTACAAAGCAACTGAATCATGACTGTTGATCGATAGCTCAAAGCAGAACTTGAAGTGTGTCCTCTTCTACAATGGCAATTTATTTGGTGCAGTCCCAATTGGCCATTCAGTTTGTTTTCATGAAGTATATGAAGACATAAAGAGAGTCGTTGATCTCTTGCAATATCACAAGCACAATTGGATCATCTGTGTTGATCCTAAAATGGCATGCTTCCTTCTTGGTCAGCAACATGGATACACCAAGCATCCCCGTTTTCTGTGTATGTGGGACAGCAGAGCTTGTGAGAAACATTGGGTGGAATCAAATTGGCCTTCAAGATCTGACCTCAAACCTGGTGATCCAAACATTCTACATGAGCAACTTGTTGACAGAAAGAACATTAATTATCACCTCTGCACATAAAACTGGTTCTCATGAAGCAATTTGATAAAGCTTTCCCAACTGATGGAGACTGTTTCAAGTATCTCATGTTGGCATTTTTGAGCCTGTCATTTGAAAAGATAAAATACCTTAATATGTATGTTTGGTGGCAGAACTTTACTACTTGTACATAATTTGGCTTGTAGTAACAATATATAGCCTTGATATTAATAAAAATAACTCTAAATAAACAGTATATTCAGATAATTTTTTTCTTTATTTTCCTTTGTATGTACATTTTCTATGATTTTTGGGACAAAAGGGGGTATCTAGTACCTTAAAAAGTTGATGTGATAGAGAAAAATTGGTGTCATTTTGGATTCAGATACCAAAAGTTAGTCAAAAACAAGTGTCAGACCTAATTCAACAAAAATTGTGTTCTCCAGTGTAATTTAATAAGATGCCACTATTATGTGCCCATGTTATGCTCTTACCACTAAGTGTATTTCAGAGGAAATTGAATCAAAAGAGGAGCCATAAAAATTAATAAGTTAATAAATCAATTAATTAAGAGACTTAGAAAGACCAAAATGCAGTGAGCAAAAGGTGTGGTCATTTACAGAAAGTGATGTCCTGGCCAAGAGCATTATCAAACATTTATTTACCACTTATTGTGTATTAAAATGTCATGTTTACACTTGATGAAATATTCATTCTTACCAAGTCCTCAGAAGATAAGGCTAATATAGTCAGAGATGGAAAAGGACTTTATCCATTCCCAAAGTCCATGCAATTCATAATATTTTTCATTTCCACTTAGGAAACCTGTTAGGAAGCTGGAGAAATAGCTGGTCTCTATATAAAAGATTGGGAGCTGGGCCCTGGATGATGTGTGTGGCTCAGTGGATTGAGCAGCAACCTGAAAACCAAAGGGTCATCTGTTCGATTCCCAGTCAGGGCACATGCCTTGGTTGCAGGTCAGGTCCCCAGTTGGGGGTGCGCAAGAGGCAACTACACGTTGATATTTCTCTCCTTGTCTTTCTCCCTCCTTTCCTCTCCCTCAAATAAATAAATAAATAAATAAATATTTAAAAGACTGGGAGCTGGAAAAATAAAAGATGAGTTTCTGTAGATGCCTTGCCCACACCAGCCCTTGCTGGGGGTCTAAGAAAGGGCAGGGTGCTGGATGCAGAGACAGTCCATGGCAGGGCCCTTGCTGGAAAGCAGCTGTGACAAAGGTTGTACACAGCATAGCAGGGTCTGAATACAGGGAGCTTGCAGGCAGAGATCCAATGATCCTAAAATAAAGGATTTGAATAAGAGGCCAGGAGCACAAAGGAAAGTGACCTTGTCTAGAAGTAGCTCTGTAGCATAAAGGACACAATCTTGACTTCACAGATCCTGAGGCTGGTATTGATCAGAGAAAGGTCTGCAGCCTCAGGAATGGGCTGCAGTTTGAGCTCAGTGAGCTACTAAGTGCAGCAGTGGTCTGAAGAGACACAGATTGTCATTGATTATGAGAAGCCTGCTGCTCTGGCACACATTGTTGCAAATTCAGTGGGATTTGAATTAATTTCTGAAAAAATAACAGTTTAAAAGGGGATTGTATATTTCCCATGCACAAGCAAATTGCATGAAGGAAATTTGGAAGATTTACTATACAAATGATTTTAAAGAATATAGAATAAGAATAAGAATACATTTTATTAGTTCAAAATTCCAAGTACTCAATTGAACTAAAAAAAAAAAAAAAAAAAGTAAAAGCAATAGTACTGGTTAATGTCAGCAATAATTAGAACCATAAGTCAAATTGCGAACTAAAATTGTATTTATGCCTTGATATTTTTTTTTTCATTGAAGCCTTTAGTTGCCTATGACTAAGTGAAAAGTAGTTTTACATGTATTTTAATTGCATATTAAGATCCAATAAATACTTTGAATGCCTAAAGCCAATCATCAAGGATTTTCTTTAAAAATTATTAGTTTTAGTCATAAAAGTATAAATTGGACTTACTAAAATTTATGCTCAAACAGAAGTATTATCTTTTTATACAGATTGCATTTTGAAGTTGGCTACATAAAGCTTTATCATATAAAGAGTATAGTGAAAATATATCTATATAGATAACCAGACTCAACAGAAAATCTGTAGCCAAGCAACTGAATTGCCAAAATCAAAGAACTGTTTTTATCACTGCCTACATTTTCATTCATTCATTTATTCACTCAACAAACATTTCTTAGCATGTTAGGATGTTTGTCTCAGTCATTCATGTACATTTTTCTAGTCCACAAGTCCTACAAAATGTTTTATTCATAATTCTGAAATGATATCATTATTATTTCCATATCCACTAAATTAGGAAGTCATCATTTTTTGTCTAGAATTGCACCAGCCTCCTAACTAAATTGTCACTCTCAGAGCAGAAGAAAGGAATTAGATTAAGATATGGCATGGTATGTTGGAACTTCACAAAATTCAGTGTGTCTGGATGAAGTAGGCAGGAGGGCTAGTGGGCACAGAAATATCTAGAGAGGTAAAAGATGGCTAAGTGATTGGGTATCATGTTGCCTAAGCAAAGGACAGTATAAGAAAACATTGAGGGTTTTTTAAAAAGTGAGTGAAATGATGTGATCTGCATTTAGAAAGTTCACATGATGGCTCTCTGGTTTTAGGAAGGGCTGTTTAATTTATAAAGTGCCATACAAACTCAAGGTATGATTAATATGAATTCATTTTCTTCCCTGTCCTTCTCTCAAACTGAGGCATGGTTAGCCCTTGTGTTATTTTATTTTTTATTACTACAATTTGTTTTTGTGTTCCTAGTACTAGTTATAATGCAGAACACATGTTAGGTAGACAAAATAATGAAGATTCCCTACCTCACATATATATCAGTTAAATAAGACTTAAAAGCTAAATGTAAATGGGAAAGCATTACAACTTTTAGAAGAAAGTATAGACTAGATTTAGGTACATGGTGAAAAAGTTCACAGATAAGGCACAAAAGGTACTATCTTAAAAGAAAGAACTAATAATTATATTAAAATCAAGAACCTTTATTCATCAAAAGACTATCCTAAAGAAAGTGAAAAGAAAATGTACAAATTTAAAGGAGATTTTAGCCATATATATAACCAACTAATATCAACAATATCTGAAGAACTCATGAATACACATTTTTAAAAATCCATGGTAAAGAGGAAAAAAATAAAAAACAAAGAAGCATGTCACAGAAGAAGCCTAAAGAATCAGTAAATGTATGTGGGTGACATTTGATCTTAATAATCAGGTCAACTAAATCATAATGTAATGCTTTTTACAACCACTAGGTTGCCAAGATAAAAAATTTTAAAAGTTTGATGATGCCAAATGTTGGCAAGGATATGGAAAAATCAGGAATTCTAAATGTTGTCTGCAGATGAAAATTGTCATAACCTCTACAGAAAAAAATTCGTATTATCAAGTTAACTACCAAGCATGCACAAATTAACACATAAAAAACATTTATAGCAACATTCTTTGTGGGACCAAAAATACAAACTCACTCTCTGAATAAATAAATGCATAGCATTTTCTATAGTTATATGATTAAATACAATATAACAGAGAAAATGAGTAAACGAGAGCCACATGCAGCAAGGATAAATCTCAGATACATAATGTTGAAACATTTACCAAAGCACAAGTCACTTTACTACCAAAGGTAAAAACTGTACATGTATAATTTTTTATGAAGTTCGGAAAGAAAGCAAATAATACATTACTTAGGGATTTCTCTCAGTGTGATAAATTTATATATGAAAGCTATTATTATTATTATTTTAAATTCAGGGTAATGTTTACCTTTAAGGGAGAGGTGAGAGTTTGGAATTTGGTGAGGGAAAGTTAAAGAAATATCAAGGGTTATGATACAATTCAATTTCTACAGTTGAGTGTGTGTTTCAGAGATGTTTGTTTTATTATTAGGTTTCTACATTATGTATATGGCACCTATATTCTTTCAGATGTACCAAATACTTCCCAGGAAAACATATAAGAATAAATAATTTATAATTTAGAAAAAACTTAATGAATAGGAGATGTTTAATTTTAATATTTAATAAAGATAAATGTACAAATATTATCACAATTTTATCTGATATATGGAAATACATATTTTAAGTTATATTTTAAATCAAGAGCAAAATCTTCATATTTATCTCACAATCTCCATCTGTTTACCATTATTTCAGTTTTGGGTGTCATCATTTTGTTAAGGACCCTTCTTCCTCCTTTACTTTTTGCCTCCTGTTCTAACAACACCTGTATCACATTGGAGTCAAGTTCATCACTGTAAGGTGCAAATCTGACCATCACCCACTTTTGTAAAACCCTTCAAACACCACATGGCCCTCAAAAGGAATTTTGAACTCTGTAATATGACATGAACCTTATTTATTTTTTCAGGATTTACTCCTAGCTCACTCTTTTGGCCTCACACCTGTTCATCTTTTACTGTTCTTCCTGATATCTAGACTCTAATTATAGTGATAACATTAGTGAACACTTGTGCAGGGCTTACAATGCCCCAGATGTCCTTCCAAGCACTTATATTAGCTCATTTAATTCTCACAGCAATCTCAGGAGGTAAGAACTACCATTATATTAATTTTGCTTTGTAAAACAAGCTCAGAGAAGTAACTTTCCAAGTTGTAAAAGCAAGTTAAATGGCAGGGCTTGGATTTTTCCACTTGGAATTGCTGACTCTTTATCCCTGACAGTTTGCTTGCCTAATTCCTCTTTGTTCATTCAGATCCATGTTAAATGGAGACTTTCCTGATCCCACACCCAAGTAAACCCCATTTCAAAGACAGAGTAAACATTTGTGTACTCATGCTGCAAGGATATATTAATACATAGTATCTAGTACATAGTGCATTGCTTCCACAACACTCTGTTAGTAGCTACTGCTCTAATATTTCACTTTTACCATCATTACAAGATTGTCAATTCCTGCTATACAATCATACTCAATACACTTTGATTAAATTCATGAATAAATAGATACATTCAGATAAATAGTGACCCAAAGCCGAATTTTAAAAAGTTTTTCTTTTAGCTCTTCACAAATCTTATTTTCTGTATACTTACTAAAACATGAGAATAAAGTGTTAGAAGCCATGCTGACTATTAATATTTAGAACTATTTATGACTCATTGTACTTATATAAAATTATGAGTTGTTATAATTAAAATAAATAAAATAAGCTTAAATTTAAAAATAAGTAATTAAATGTTCTTGAATCAATTTTTGGGGCCTATATTTGCATGTAAGTATGCCAAATTCTGAATAACTTAATTTATTAATTATAGCCAACTGAACTCTCAGAGAATGAATAGATCCCTTTCAACTGTACATTTAATATTACAGCGCTAGAAGATAAAAGATTGAATTAGCTTGTTCAACTTCACATAGCTTAATTGGGGAGCTTGGCTGATGTTGCCCATACAAGGTGCCACCAGACACTGGGATAAGAGAACTTAGGAGGCATTCACAAGTGTTGTAGATAGTAATAATCATGAATAAAGAGATAGAAACTTTCAGTGTCAATAAAAAGTTTCAGACATGATTCATTTACAATTTTTTTCTACAATTTTAAGTAGAATAATCATTTCTATGTATTGACTTTAATGTTCCTTGAACCAAGGAATTATCAATACTTTCAAGATCCTAGACCATTTCACCAAACCTAGAGCTCATCATAGGCTGTGTGTCAGCTGCAAAGGAGTTTTCTATTGCAAGGATATCAAAAATTACCATGAGATCATGACAACCAGGCAATTCTCCTAAAGTAATCTTTTTGATAATTCTATAATTAAGTGATACCCTATAAATATTTCCTTCAGGTAACTGTATAGGTTGTCACAAGCTCTGTGTAAAAATCACCAAAATATTAAAAAACAAAAAAGAAATGGAACCTCCTTTTGATTCAGTGATCCCACTGCTAGGATTATACCCTAAGAATTCTAAAACACCAATTCAAAAGGACCTATGCACTCCTATGCTTATAGCAGCATTATTTAAAATGGCCAAGTGCTGGAAATACCTAAGTGCCCATCAGTAAATTGGTGGATTAAAAACTGTGGTACACTTACAAAATGGAATACTATGTAGCAGAAAGAAAGAACTCCTACCCTTTGTGACAGCATAGATGGAAATGGAGAGTATTATGTTAAGTGAAAAAGCCAGAAGTGAAAGACAAATACCATATGATCTTACCTATAACAGGAACCTAATGAACAAAACAAATAAGTTAGCAAAATAGAACCAGAGGCATAGAAACAAGGAATAGACTGACAGTGACCAGAGGAGAGGGGGGAGGGGGGAAAGTGGAAAAGAAGAGGATGGATCTAGTCAAGGAACAACTCTAAAGCACCCATGGACATGGACAACAGGGTGGGGATTGACAGTAGGAGTGGGGGGATGGGTGGAGCAGGGGAGAGCAGTGGGAAAAATTGGGACTATAACTGAACAACAATAAAATAAAATAACATATATTTAAAAACCAAAAAAGGATGAAAATCAAGGACTTGATATTTTACTTATCACCTGATGTCAATAAGGCAATAACTTTTTTCTCTCCCTCTCTCCCCTCTTCTCATCTCCTTCTCCCCTTGACTCCTTTTTCTTCTTAGTCAAGAAATTTGATTGATTAGTTCTCTTAGGTCATGTTCACATTTCCTGATGTGATTGGATAGGAAGCAATGGAAGGAAAAGAAGATGGAAAGAAGGGATATTGATAAATATATGGGATTTCCCACAAAATATCTAAGATAAAGTATAATTTTAAATAAACTGCAAAATCAAGAGCATTGCTATTCACTATTCATTTAAAAATGTCCACTGGAAGAAGTAGAGCAGGTGGGGAGGCAGGCGAGGAGTTACTAAACCCTCATCTGAGCTCACATATGCACTAACAGCTGGTCTACTGGGAGATCAAGAGACCACATGGCTGTGGAAAGAGACCTAGAAACTACATCAGTGTGACCTGCAGACCTGTGTGCCCCATTTGGAGAAACACATTTGCAAATATCTCAATAGTTTCATGCCTTCCTGAGGTGTTAAAATGCTCCATCCAGGATGCTGAGGTCAGGGAGGGAATACAGGTGGAAAGCATGTGCCAAGAGTTTTTGATCATTTGTGATAAAGAAATAAGAATCACTGATGACTATATTAAAGAAAACCTCTAAAACTATATCAAAGCATCAAATATACCCTTGTCCAAAATTGCATGAGATTGTAATGATTTAAAATCATTTTTATATTTAAAATGTTTTGTTTTAGAATTTCTGCATTTTTATAATATGAAATGTATAAACAGTCCTTAGAAGTCTTTATTCTTACTTTAACATTTTTAGACTTGTGACTCCATTAAAATTAAGACAAGTTCATCAAAAAAATATTGTGTACCTACCAGGTGCTTGACACTTTGCTGAAGCAGGATTTGTAACTATTTATAGTGTAATATTGCATATATTATATTTTTTAAGTCCAAAGATAACTGCCGCCTGTCAATAAGAGAAGTTCATGACATTTGATTTGAGTCTTTGTGAGAGGCAATGTTATTCTGATTTAATAGCTTCCATCTGCTCTTCTCATTTTCATTGCTCCTTTTACAGTTTCCAAATTCCACCCTGTACCTCCAGGGAAATCTTCTCAAGCATTGATTCTATTCATCTATGAATTGGAGGAGGGGGAGTGTTCTGCAGCCTTATGGTTTTGTTTATTGATCTTGATCATTAGGCAACTTGTTGACATGCCCATAATTGCTTTTCTATTTCTTATATATATTTTGGTGGTAGTAAGTGCTGGGTAATCACAAAAACTTGATTCCTAAACAAAATGCAGTGTTGATACATTTCTTTTATAAGGTCATTATTAAAATATAGATGCATAGAAAAGAGACCCCATTCTATTTTTTTAATCTATAACTGACAATATTTGCCTACTACCATTATACAACAAAACAAGAAAATATATGTTTAAATTTACTTGTTTTAAATAAAGAAATATGACTGCAAATTTTTATTTAAAATTATTACAGTGTATTGCAACATTATAAAATGTTAGCACAATATTAGCAGATAATACATTTGGAAGTCTCATAGGTCTACTGACCACATATGGTATTATTTTCAAACTTTTCTTTTTAAAAATAGGCATTATATTAACTGGATAAAATAAGTATAAGTCTATCTTGATATAATATGCTATCTGACTTGATGCAAAAGTCAAATGTTGAATGTCCAATAATTTCTCCACTATAACAAAAATTTTATAAAGGTGTTCATCCTCACATAGTTAAGATGAAAGTGAAATAAAACACCCATCATGTACGTGATACAAATTTAATCACACATGCTTTATTGTTATTATTTGAGAAGCCATATTTTATAATGTCTTAACACTAAAATGCTTTTATTTTCAATGTAAAAATCTCAGATGGAGAGACTTATAGATACATTTCAAATTAATAATGAAAAGTGCCAGTAATCAATACCTTTAGTAAAATATTTCTCATACTTATTAGCCATAGAGCATGATTAGTACTTTTAGACACACGTTTTAGACACGCATTTTGGAGAAATTCACTTTAGTTTCTAAGGTAATGAGAAATATATTAAAATGAATAAAATAGACTAGGATTGGGGGTTTGGGAGCTGTCTTTGCAGAAACACAGAAGAACTGTCACTGATGAAAAATAAGGAGACCCTGATGTTAAAATTTCCTTTGGGCTTCTCTGAATGCTGTGTTCCTTCCCTGAGTGTCATTTAACTGTAGGCTGGCCTGAAGGGCTTTTGCCCCAGCTTTCTACACTCTGATAATAAATAGTTGAGTAATCTTGCACAAGCCAGTTTATCAGTTTCATCTGCTTCACCTAGACATTTTCTTTCAATTGAGAATTCCTAAACTGAAAACCAAATTCATGCTTTCTTCTTTATTTTGCTATGTGTTCTACTCTTTATTTTATGTGTTCCTTCCCTAGATAAATAGATAATTAAAATAAGTCTACAGTCAAAACATCTGGGTCATTTCTAATTCTATCTGCTCTATGTTATCGACTAGGTATACTCCCATTGCACCTTCTTTGTGTTTACTTACCATATTAACTAAAAGTTAGCTTATTTTGTACACACTTTTACCCTTGGCATCCATTTAACTAGAATATAAGCTCTTTGTTGGCAAATGAGTCTTTTTATCTTCTATAGCACAAGTCACCTTGTTTTATACATAGTGGGCTCGAAATATTTATCAGAATGAAGCTCAGAAATAATGATTTACCTCTACTTTTATAAATGCATTAGTTCATTCTACAAACTGTAAGAAGACTCACTATGTGGTCAACATTTTAGACGATGCTTGAAACAAATATATACAACTCTAAATCCACAGAATCTGAAAAGGATCATTTAACAGTAATGCTAAGTTTGAGATTCTATCTCCTGAAATAATTAATAAAATAAAATAAAAGCAATAGCTAATTCTAGCTGAGAGGCTATTTTAAGTAATAAGGTAATTGAGATAACTAGATCACCTCAAGTCAATTTCACACCTCAGTGGTTCCTAGAAGTTAGTCTTGATTAATTACTCAGCTAGATCCTCTATTAACCAGTAATTTCTCACATTTTCTTTTTTATAGTATTATACACTATACTAGTATTTACTTTAATTTTTAAAATATTTTATTATTGTTCTTTTAAAATTTTTCCATTTTTCTCCCATTGCTCTCTACTGCCCCTCCCACCCACCCTGCCCCACTACCACAGTCAATCCCCATCCTGTTGTCCATGTCCATGGGTCTTTATACATGTTCCTTGACTAGACCCTTCCCCCTCTTTCCCTCCTTATCCCCCATCCCTCCCCTCTGGTCACTATCAGTTTGTTTCATGAGTCCATGTCTCTGATTCTATTTTGCTCGTATGTTTATTTTTTTTCACTAGGTTTCTATTATAGGTGAGATCATATGGTATTTGTCTCTTATCTCCTGGCCTATTTCACTAAGTATAATATCCTCCAGTCCCATCCATGCTCTCATGAAAGGGAGGGGTTCTTTCTTTCTTTCTGCAGCCACTATGAAAAACATTATGGGATTTCCTCAAAAGACTAAAAATGGAACAGCCTTTTGATCACATCGTCTACTTTTTACAAAATCCAAATGAGTTGTTCAAAATAATTTAATTTTTGAAAAAAATATTTATTACATCTAGCACCATATTAAATAACTCTCTTTCTTTTCTTTTTTTTGATTATTTATTGTTTTGATAAAATTTAACTAGTTCCTCTACTTTAAAGCAATCCTTTTGCCCTCTAGTATAGTTGTTTTAGAAGTATTTATTTAAACAAATTAACTTTTATTTTTTGGTGTTCTTGGATCCACTGTTGAGTCATCTATTAATATATTGAACTTCATTCTATCCAGGAGCAACAAACCAAATTAAGTGTATTACAAATACCTTTACCTTCAAAACTGACATAGAGTACAAATCTTGTTTATTGAGTATATTTGTTGCATAACAAAATCAGAATTCCCTTCTAATTTGACTATGCTTCTCAAAGTTGTATCGATTTTCCAGCTTATTCATATTTTATATTCTTTTTCTAGATTTGCATTTTCTGAATTGAAATGTAATCTTAATTCTTTACACATATCTTTAAATTTATTTATTTACATTAAATTTTCATTCCTTGTTTGTGCTAGTATTAGTAACACCACTCAAATTTTAAATTCTAGTACACAATAGTTTACAATTATTCCATTTTTTTAAAACATGTAATGTATTTTACTTAAATAGTAATTGCTTTGACTTTCTATTGGAAGCTCTACTCTTAGCTACAACATTATAATGCTTTTTGAATATGGTGTTTTATGCTCATTCATATCATTGAGTCAAGTTTCTTACCAAGACAGGGTGAAATGTTCACAATAATACATTTGCCAGCATACACACACACACACACATATCGTCGTCATCGTCGGCAGCCGTCCGTCTCGAGAGACAATGGTGTAGCTTCTTAAGAGTCTATCTGCACCGCCGAGAATGGCTGTGCAGTCCGACTCAGGAGTGACACGGTATCTGTCTCCTCCCGTGTTGAATCGACATCTTGCGATGTCGCTGGAGTGTCCTCTCCAGTGAAGCTGAAGCTACAGAGCCTGGGCAGGGTGATATGGAGGGTCTGCTGTTGCCCATGCAGCAGACCCCCCCTCTCTTCGCAGCTGAAGGATCCAAGGGAAAGACGGAGTCAATACAGCTTGGCTTCAGGTGCACCGCAGGAGTTGCCGGTGTTGACTACAACGTCAAACCGCCTTAGGGACTCCGGCTCCGGATTTTCTGTCGGGGTTTACTCCCTTAGCCTTTCCCCTGAAGAGGTATGCCGCAAGGCAGCGGAGGTTTTTTGGAATCAGAGTTTTCCTTCTCTGATGTGCCCTGACTGGAAGATCGAACCAGCGACACTTAGCTCGCAGGCCGACGCTCAATCCACTGAGCCAAACCAGCCAGGGTTACACACACATATATATACACACACATACCCGTTTATTTCACAATTAGTTTTAGGATTTACTGAAAATAATTGCCATTCTTAGAGACTGGGTACACATTATATTTCATTCATATGATAGTTTAAGTCCAATTTTTTATTTTATTTTAAATATAAATCAAAATTTTTTTCTAATTGAAACCAGCCAACACCACTTGATTTTCTCTAATTATTTCAATTTCCTTAGTTCTAACATTTTGTTTTCTGAATGGATTTCTGAATATTCATTTGCTAGAAATTTTTGTTTTGTTTTGTTTGTCTATTGTTTTTTTAAATCTGAGAAATAGATCTGCCTTACCAACTTAAATGATGAAACTTGCTAAAGGAAACAGGAGACCTGGAGATCTGATATAAAAGGATGAAAGGAATTCCATCCAGGATTACCTTCATATTTGACTACAAAACTGTTATGAAACTTCAGTTTCTTTTTCTTACTCACACATTCATAACTATTTGTCCTCTCTCTATATATATTATTAAGCTTGTTGTACTAACAAAGATTAGTGATATCAAAACTTTTGTAATTGCTATTTTCATTATAAACTCAAATACATTTATTAAAAGCTTCAAGAAGAAAACAAATACCAAGTATGGATTTTCCAAAACATTATCAAATCCATAGAAGCAAATTGTAATAATATCGCCTTCATATTATAATATCAGTATGACATACTGAGGATGACATTACCCTTAACAAATATTGCAATTTAATATTCTTCTGATTAAAATAAAATAATACAAACAAATGTAAACACCAGTAAGTAAATAAGCAATAGATGGATATATTATATGAATATTCATGAATACTTAGTGTAGGAATCTTGACATTTACAGAATATCGTATAGAGGAATGTATTATGAGGAACATTGAGTTAATTTTTTATAGTAGAAGACCAGCCCATTCAAGTGTATTTTAAAAGTTGTTAATATTTTAAAGGTTTTTAATTGTTATTCTATTATAGTTGTCCCAGTTTTTCACCCTTTTCCCTCCTCTGCCCATTCCAACTCCACTCAGACAGCCGATTTTCACACCGTTGTCCATGCCCATGGGTCATTCATACATGTTCTTTGTCTAGTCCCTTCTCCATTTTGGCATCATTATCTCCTTCCCCCCTCCCCTCTGTTCACTGTCAGTCTGTTCCATGTTTCCATGTCTCTGGTTTTATTTTGCTCTTTAGTTTATGTTGTTCATTAGGTTTCTCTTATGAGTGAAATCATATGCTATTTGTCTTTCACCAACTGGCTTACCTCCCTTAGCATAATACTCTCCAGTTCCATCCATGCTGTTGCAAAAGGTAGGAGTTCCTTCTTTCTTTCTGTTGCATAGTATTCCATTGTGTAAATGTACCACAGTTTTGGGATCCACTCATGTACTGATGGGCACTTAGGCTGTTTCCAGCACTTTACTATTGTAAATAGCACTGCTATAATCATAGGGGTCCATTAGTTCCTTTGAATTGGTGATTCAGAATTAGGGTATATTCCCAGCAGTGGAAACACTGAGTCAAAAGGCACTTACATTTTTAGTTATTTGAGGAAACTCCATATTGTTTTCTACCGTGGCTGCACCAGTCTTCATTCCTGCCAACAGTGCACTAGAGTTCCCTTTTCTCCTCATCTTCACCAGCACTTGTAGATTTATTAAAGTTGTTAGTATTAATATTACACAAATGATGATGACCATTACAAAACATTCAAGAAGAGTGCCAATGTTCATGCTGGAGGGTGTTATGAATAGTATAATTTACCCTCATTCCATTCCCACCTCCAGTGCTAGTAATTATAATCCATAAGCAAACAACCTATTGAGTGACAACCCTCTGTAGTAGTCCAGCTTTGAATTAAAAGAACAATTTTCCCTCTGTGTTCAGGGGTGACCAGATGGCAAATGATTTATCTAGTGACTCAACAAATATACTCAAATATACTGAGAATGTGGCACATATCCTGCTGGATATGGCTAGATGGGATAGGGAGGTGAGGTTTTTATAAATATACCTTTCAAATGGGCAGAACACAAAAGCAACTCAGAAGGTTATCATTTACAGTCATTCACCTACACTATGATCATTAGTAACAAGATTACTTTCTATTATTCTACTCACTGTTTTCCAGTTGAATTTTTTAAATTTTCTAAGATATGGAACCTCACATTTCAATATGTCCATCTGAAATGTGACATTTTGTTTTTCAGTGTTATTTAAAGAGCATCCAATCAACGGTGATTTGGGGATCTTTATATTCTATGGGCTACTTTGTTCTCTTTCTTCTCTCTCTCCTCCCCCAATCTCAGTCACTCCCCAACATAAAACATCTGCATCTGTTATTTTTTAGAAACATTTTACATATTCTATTTTTTTTGTTAGGCTTTTCTGTTTCTTAGTTGCCACAATCCCCCCTTTCTTTCAGCCACAACCCCAGGCACTTCCTACTAGAGAATGACACCAAACATCATGTCAAGAGCCTTTCAAAATTGCTGCCAGACTTCAGTGACATTCTTACAGCATATGGAGTACTGATGTGCTGAGAATATGGCAGAAAACTACCTGACGCTTACTGTTTCAGGAAGTTCCAGTCTGATAGAGTGTTCTGGTTCAGATTTGCAATATAAATGACGCTTTAACTGTTTTTAACACAGCATCTAAGTAAGAGTTACCAAAAACGTCTTTTTCAATCAACTTTTCCTCCCAGACCCCAGACCCTAGAATGCCAATAAAGCAGAAAATATTAAGATAAAACAAAAACTAAGATTATTCTTAAGTGATCCAGGCTAATAGAATAATTTAGTTAAAATTTAAATGTGTTCTGTTACCTTAGATCAAGACAACAGTACATGAGAGCTAAGTACTTGCTATTCATTTTCATGTGGGGCACACCCCTTACAAAATAAGAAATTGGAGTTGAAGAGAAAAAAAAAATGAGTTAGAAAATTCAGTAAATACTCACTCAGAAAAATATCCAGTGAAAAAATCATGTGCTTGAGATACAGCTTTTAATTTGCTAATAAATTAGCATTTGTTTAGCATTATACATAGCATACACATGATTATATATGCAAATTCATATTCATACATATATGTGTATGTGTATACATACACCATTTTAATAGTTTTTCTTATTATATTGAACAATTACCATATTATTTAAATGAATGTAGAATTACTTAATATAAAACAGTGTAGGGCAGATGTGTTATTGTGTGATATCCAGATAATGGTAACTTTGTCCAGCTGATTCTGTATTTCCCAAATAAATAATCTTTTTTTTATGTTAAAAAAACCATAAAGATTGAAACAAGTAATACAGAGAATGACAAAAGTGCTTAAAACTCTTCCTTGCAATTCAGTTTTATTAAAGATTTAAATTAATAACTCTTCAAGGGGTGCAGTCTATATTTATATCTTTGTTTCCTTTTAAAATTTTTATTGTATTTTTTTCATTACCATTTATCCCCTATACCCTTCCCACAATCACCATCCTGTGGTTTGTGTCCATGAGTTCTTTTTCCATTTTGCTAGATCCATCCACCCTCTTACCTACCCCACAACCAGAGTGTCAGCTGCTCTCTATCTATGAGTCTGTCTCTATTTTGCTTGTTAATTCAGTTTGTTCATTAGATTCCACATTTGAGTGAAATCATATGATATTTGTCTTTCTCTCACTGGCTTATTTCACTTAGCATAATGTTCTTCAGTTCTATCTATATTGTCACAGAGGGTAAATTTTTCTTTTTTTACAGCTGAGTAGTTTTCCATTGTGTAAATGTCCCATAATTGTTTCATCTATTCTTCCACTGATGAACACGGGTTGCTTCTATATCTTGGTGATTATAAATAATGCTGCAGTGAACATAGGGTTGATAATGTTCTTTTGAATTAGTTGTTTTGGGTTTCTTTGAATAAATTCCCAGAAGCAGAATTGCTGGGTCATAAGGCAGTTCCATTTTTAAGTTTTTAGGTATCCCATACCGCTTTCCACAGTGGCTGCACCAATCTGCATTCCCATCAACAACGTAAAAGTGTTCCCTTTTCTCTACATTTTCACCAGCACCTGTTGTTTGTTGATGTATTGATGATAGCTATTCTGACCCATGTGAGGTGATGTCTTTTTGTGGTTTTAATTTGCACTTCTCTAATGATTAGTGACATTGGACATCTTTTCATATGTCTATGGGCCAACTATATCTTTGGAGAAGTGTCCATTCAGGTCCTTTGCCCATTTTTTAATTGAATTAATTTTTTTGATGTTGAGTTTTGTAAGTTCTTTATAAATTTTGGATATTAACCCCTTCTGTCAGTCTTCTGCATGTAAATATATTTTTGGACATAAATATCTTGTCAATTTTTAATGTTCATTGAGTCTTTGAGTAATTTCATAAAATGTATAAAACCTTATTTTCAGTAAAATGCATAATGGAATATATTTCATAGAGGTTTTTAATTAACTACATTAAGTAATACATATACATTTATTTATTTTTTAATCATCACCTGATGATATTTTTATTGATTCTAGAGAAAGATGAAGAGACAGAAGGAGGGGAGAGGGAGAGACAGAAACAGAGACAGAAACAGAGAAAGAAAGTTTAGTGGCTTGCCTCCTGTACACGCCTGGACCAGCGATAGAACCAGCAACCTAGGTATATGCCTGACCTGAAATTAAACCTCCAATTTTTCAGTGTTTGGGACAATGCTCCAACCAACTAAACCACCTGGCCAGAACATAGTACATATACATTTAATAACACAATGCCTGACATGTGTTAAGTGCTCAATTTCATTTAAAATGTGTACTATTTTTATTGATACAATTTTATCTTAATTTGAAACAGGAATTAATGTCAGTATTTATATGACAAATAATCGTTGTATAGATTATTAGAATGCTAGTTTCTCTCTCCCTCATCATTGATTATCTTCAAATCTTATTTAAAATTCTTCTATGGCACCATTTGAATTTATCTATGCCAGGCTTTGTCTTCATTTCTAATTCTAAATTAGCCAAAATTTACCTTACCTTGAGCATTCCATTCAGACCTGCACTTGACCTCATTTACCTTTCAAGTCTATTCCCCATAATTTTTAATACAATTATTTTTCCTCCCAAAAGCTGCTTTTCACTCTCCATTCTAGGATGTTAATTCCTGGCTCCCTTTTAATCAACCTTTTATCAGTACTTCTCATTAATCAAACTGGAAGAACATTACTAGAGTTGGCAGGCAAATGTACACATACAAGTCATCCACTGGGACTGAAAGGAAGGGTATAGATCTGAGAGCACACAGTAAATACACACACATTCATTTTATCACCCACCCTTTGCCATCTTATGCTATAGTTTTTCGTTTACTTTCTATTCGCAGTCTTACACTCTAGCTGTATTTAAATTCTATAAAGCCACCCAACTTATTTCACTTAGCATAATACTCTTCAGTTCCATCTATGCTGTTGTGAAGGGTAAGAGTTCCTTCTTTCTTTTTGATGCATAGCACCCCATTGTGTAAACTTACCACAGTTATTTGATCCACTGATAGGGAAAAAATTGAGACAATTGTAATTGGACAAAAATAAAATAAAATAATATTAAAAAAAGGAAAAGATGTTCAACACATATGCTTTTAGGGAAATGCAAATTAAAACCATAATAAGATATAACTATATATCTATTAAAATGGCTAAAATAAAAAATAGTGAAAATACCAAGTGCTGATGAGGATAGAGATGAATGAGATCTCTCATAAATTGTTAACAGGAATGTAAAATGTTACAGCTAATCAAGAAAAAGAGCTTAACAGTTTCTTAAAGAGCTAAACTATATTTACCATATGACCCAATGATCACACTCCTAGGTATTTATCTCAAAGAAGCTTTCTTTGTTTTTTGTATTTTGAAGATCTGTTATTATTAGTAATATACATTTATTATTGTTATGTCTTCCTAATAAATTGATCCTTTTATCATTAATAAATAAACAAAAAAATAAATAAATAAATAAATCCTACAAAAGAAGTTTATGTTTTGTCTTAACATGATGTAACTGTAAATAATACAAAGATGTTCTCAAAATCTTGCAAAAAGGGGTTCCACATACTATCACTGACTTTATCCACTGCTGAGAATATTAATTCCTCTTCAATCAATATCCTACTTGAACATGCTGTAATCTAAAAGATGAATATAAAATAAAATACCACCAATATTATTCTTATAAAAAAAGTAGAGGAAGCCCTGACTGCTGTGGCTCTGTGGATTGAGTGTCGGCCTGTGAGCCAACTGTCACTGGTTCGATTCAAAGTCAGGGCACATGACTAGGTTGCACATCAGGTCCCCAGTTGGGGGATCGAGTGAGAGGCAACCACACTGTGATGTTTCTCTCCCTCTCTTTCTCCTTTCCCCTCTCTCTAAAAATTAAATAAACAAACAAATAAATAAATAAATAAACAAACAAACAAATAAATAAATTATTTTTTAAAAAGTAGAGGAAGTAGAAAAAAGAGAAAATGATTTGTTCATAACTACAAATACATACAAAATATACATTTTTTTTCTAGAACTATCAATTAGCCTGTAGTTGGTATTTGTGAATTATTTTTTCTACCACCAGGGCACACACAATCTAGAATCTCAAAGAAGTGCTCTTGTAACAAATTTGATGTGATCCAAATTTATAATCCATTTCTTTATATTTATATCCTTATATATATTTTACAGATATTTCTTAGATATCCATAATAAATTGTCAAAATTTCATTATTTTGCACTTGCTGCAAATGCTGGTCTCTGATTCTGTTTATAGATCTTAGATGAAAAGAGAGAGTAGATGTAATGCCAAGTGGGTTCTCAATTATGGGGGTGATCATTTTGTAAGTTATACAAATGTCTAATCACTATTTAGTACACCTGAAACTAACATAACATTGTATGTCAACTATAACTGTAAAATATTTTTTTAAAAAAGTTAGTGAACATAAACCTTGAGAAAAATAGGCTTTATCTTGCAAACAACTGGTTAAGATGAGGGTAGTATAAGGTCTTTGTTTCCAGAAAAGGAAAATCGAAATGACAAGAATAAAACAGATGCTTTTGCTGGAATGGCAGGCTCAAGAGAATCTGAAATTCCAGATTTTCAGAATTTCGTGTTTACCCAAAAGACCTTATTCAAGTTTTCCCTCTCCTCCCAAATCAATATCCTAAGCTTTACATAGAAGGCATGGTGAGGGTTTGCATTCAATTGTTTTGTGACTTACTACAAGAACTACTAAAATTTTGTCTTTTTTAAAGCTAGTTTTTTAGAATTAAAAAATAATTTTAAGTTGTGCCACAATTATGTTTTTGGTAAGATGTATTTCAAGACTTCCGGCCAAGATGGAGGCGTAGAGAGGCACGCTGTGTCTCCCTCCACAACTAGGAAGGAATACAACTACCTCAAAACTAGAAACAACCACAAGTTCCAGAAACTCAAACTACATGGAAGTCCAGCAAACAAAGATATAAAGAAGAAATACTCATCTAGACAGGTAGGAGGGGCAGAGCTGGGATGGAGAGTATGCAGTGTGGTGGCAGCAGCAGAGGCAGCAGTGGCAGGCTGGTGGAAAGCACAGTCACATGTTTTAAAAAGTGAGGAGGGACATCTGGGGAGTGTTCCCAGCTCCTCACTGGACCTCACAGCTCACAGTTCCTGCACCAAGGAAAATCAAGCCTCATTGCTTCTAACTGTGCAAACCAGTGAGAGTTGGGGTGCAGGAAGAAACTCCCAGTCTCTCAACAGAGTCTGCTTGTTTAAATGACCCCCAAGGTCCTAGAATGTCTGCAGACCCATTCACTCTGGGAACAACAGCCAGGGCAGCAGCTAGAGGGGCGCCAGTCCAGTGCAGAAGTGGTAGAAGTGCCTAGAAAAGGGGCAAGTGCTGGGCAGGTGGCATTGTTCCCTCTCAGACCCCTCCCCCACATACAGCACCACAATGTGGTGAAACAGTTCGCCCTGTACTGACAAATCCTTAAGGCTCCGCCACTTACAATGTAACAAGAGCTACAACTCTACCTGGGATGAGGAGGTAAACAAACACAGGAGCCTGTCAGAATGAGGACACAAAGACGTATGGTCCAAAATAGGGAACAGATCAAGGTTCCAGTGGGAGAACTAAGTGACAAGGAGATAGCCAACCTAACAGATGAGGAGATAGAGAACCTAACAGATGCAGAATTCAAAACACTGGCTTAACAGATATGCTTGAGTATGGCAAACGCATAAGAGAAGAAGTGAAGGCTATGCTAAGTGAAGCGAAGGAAAATTCACACAAAACCAATAGTGAAGAGAAGGAAACTGGGGTTCAAATAAATGATTTGGAAAATAAAGGAAGAAAAAAAAAGAGTCAACCAGTACAGAATAAGGAAGCAAATATTTTTAAAAATGAGGAATACTTCCCAAATTTTGCAAAGGAGATGGACATACAGGTCCAGGAAGCACAGAGGGTCTGGGGCAAGCTGGACCCAGAGGATATCACATCAAGATGTATCATGATTGAGAAGCCAAAGGTAAAAAATAAAAAGAGAGTCCTGGGGGCAGCAAGTGAGAGGCAGAGAGTTGCCTATAGGTCGGTGCCTATAGGACTATCAGGTGATTTCTAGAGGACACTTTGCAGGCAGGAAGGGAGTGGCAAGCAGTATTCGATGTGATGAAAGGCAGCCTGCAACCAGGATTACTCTATCCAGCAAAGCTATCATTTGGAATGGAAGGGCAGATGAAGTGCTTCCCAGACAAGGTAAAGCTAAAGGAGTTCATCATCACCAAGCCATTATTATATGAAATTTCAAAGGGACTTACTTAAGAAAATGAAGATCAAAACTATGAACACTAAAATGACAACAAGCTCACAAGTATCAACAACTGAATTAAAAAATAAACACAAAATCCAACTAAGCAAACCAGAATAGGAACAAAATCAGAGGTATGGGGATCATTTGGAGGGTTGTCAGCTGGGAGGGGGGAAGGGGAGAAATGGGGATATGGTGCAGGGATTAAGAAGCATAATCAGTTGGTACAGAATAGACAGGGGGAAGTTGAGAATAATATGGGAAAGGGTGAAGCCAAAGAGCTTGTATGCACGACCCATGGACATGAACTAAGGAGTGTGGGATTGCTGGACGGAGGGTGGGTACTGAGCAGAGGGGACCAAAGGGGAAAAACTGGAACTACTGTAACAACATAATCAATAAAATATACTTTAAAAATGTATTTCACTAAGAAAAAAGCCGATTCTCAAATTTTTAAATAAAATGTAAGAATGATAAATCTTCTAAATACCTTGTTAAATAATTACAGAATTTCTAATGCTGATCACTTTTCTAGCTTTTTGTTGGTGGTGTCTTCTCTTTAGATTAGTCTTGCCAGCTGTATTTTTTTAGTGTTTTCCAAGATATTTTTTATTCAATCATTTTGGAAGATGGTTTCTATTTAATTAACGTCCACTCTACTTTTATTATTTATTTATTTTTCTACTTTCTTTAAGTTGGTTACATTCTGATTTCTTTGTTATTTAATATTTATTTTAATTTTTTATTACCTTATACTCCCCCCCAATAAACCTTACACTGTTGTCCATGTCCATGAGTCCATTTTCTTTTTTGCTTAATCTTTCCACCCCTATACCTCCCTCCTCACTAGAAGTCATCTTGTTCTCCATCTATGAGTCTGTCCCCATTTTCCTTGTTAGTTCAGTTTATTCATTAGATTTCACATATGAGTGAAATAATATGGTATTTGTATTTATCTGACTGGCTTATTTCACTTAGCATAATGTTCTCCAGGTCCATCCATACTCTCACAAGAGGTAAAAATTTCTTCTTTTTTACAGCTGAGAAGTATTCCATTGTGTGAATGTCCTATAGTTGTTTTATCACCTCATGTACTGATGGACATTTGGGCTGCTTCCATATCTTTGTGATTGTAAATAGCTTCAATGAACATGGCGTGCTTATGCTCTTTTGAATTACTGTTTTGGGTTCCTTCAGATATAGTCCCAGAAGTGGGGTCTCTGGGTCAAAAGACAAATCCATCCTTAACTTTCTGAGGTAGCTCCATACTGCTTTCCACAGTGGCTTCACCAGTCTGCATTCCAATCAACAGTGCAAGAGTCCCCTTTTCTCCACATTCTAGCCAGCATTTGTTGTTTGTTGATTTATTGATGATAGTCATTCTGATAGGTGTGAGATAGTATATCATTGTGGATTTAATTTGCATTTCTCTGATTATTAATGACATTGAGCATGTTTTTATATCTCTATTGGCCAACTGTATGTCCTCTTTGGAGAAGTATCCATTCAGGTCCTGTCTTTGCCCATTTTTAATTGGGCTGTTTGTACTTTTGGTGTTGAATATTGTAAGTTTTTAAATAAATTTTGGATATTAACCCCTTATCAGATGTATCAGTGAATACATCCTCCCATTCTATAGGTTGTCTTCTTATTTTGTTGTTGATTTCCTTCGGTGTACAAAAACTTTTTGGTTTGATGTAGCCCCATTTCTTTTTACATTTTCTTTTGCTTCCCTTGCCTGGGAGATATATCTGATAAAATATTGCAATGAGAAATGTTCAAGATTTAGCAACCTATGTTTTCTTTTATGATTTTTATGGTTTCAAGTCTAACGTTTAAGTCTTCGATACATTTTTTATTTATTTTTAAGTATATTTTATTGATTATATTGTTACAATAGTTCCATTTTTTTCCCTTTGCTCCCCTCTGCCCAGCACCCCCACCCCCAACAACCGCCCCAAGTCCATGCCCATGGGTCATACATACAAGCTCTCCTGCCTCACCATTTCATATATTCTTCTTCTTTTTAAATAATTAATTATTTTAACAATAAAAAATAACAATCCCTCCTTCTCAGACTTAAGACCCTTTATAATCTTATAAAGGACAATGGACGAAGGTCTCAAGCTCTTCTAGCTGCTTCAAGCTGGACATGGTCATCGTCCTACCTACACTTGGGCCCAGAAAGCCCTAATAAGAGTGGGGGTGTGGAGGGGAGGATGGCCTTCCCACATGAGGAAGGATCGTGCAGACTCCAGGTTGGTTGGCTGTCCCCGGACAATGGCATGCTTGATTTAACAGGCTGGCATCCTTGTTGTATTCTGGAGGCAACAGATTTGGCAACAGGATTAAAAGACACCATTTAGTCTATAACCACTAGATGACAAAAGACAGGTATTAATTTTTCAATGTCCCACATTAGGGAAAAGAAGGGCTTCTTTGGAGGAAGGTGTGCCAGGTACATCCCACCTGTCCAAAACCCTTTTGCCCATTATATTTAGTTTGGGCTGAGGGAAATATTTTAGGTTTCCCCCCTCTCAGACCTCTGGGCTCTTTCTGTCCAAGCCATTAGGACAGAAAAGAGAAACCAGTTTTAAAATGAAGCCCACAGACCACCCCATTTCTCACAAATCCAGCCACTTAGTTCAGCCAAACCATTGAGTCTCAGGAGGCAGCGCTGCAGACAGAATTAAGTGAGGTCTATACATATAGACAATCACTCTGGTAATGAGATCATAGGCTTATGCCCTTTGAAAACAGAACACACATTTTAATTTATGTAATATAACCCACATACAAGTCTCTAAACCTGTAGGACTGTCTTATTGGAAAGACATCTAGTTGCAAGGCATTTGACATTCTTCTTGCCTGTAAATTAAACATCTTTGATAATACCACAGACTTGGTTTAACTTTCAAATAAAAACAAATTTTAAATGAAAAGAAACTTTAAAGACGGTTAGCTGCACTACTTTATAGTCTACCACTGAGCATTGTGATTTTCCTTGAATCATGATTTTTCTTCCTAAGATTACCCTCCTTGTCAGTAAAGGGACTGCATTAAGTCCATTTTTAATTTATTCTGTTAATTTGCATAAACACAACAAGAGCAGAAAATGATCACTTATGATCTTTAGTTCTGCTTTGCTGGAACTTACGCAAGGAACATTTAGGGTGACCTTAAGTCTGCCCTTCAGGGCACAGAAGCAGAACCACATACCTGGCATTCAGCCTTGCCTGTAAACACCTGTCTTTTCCAAGTCCTTCTGGTTTTCCATTGTGCCTTAAGGTCCCTTCTAGCCATCTTTCAGGAAAACAACCTTCATTCCTTCCCTGGAAAGATTGCCAATGACCGCGCATCCAACCAATGTACCAGGACTTTTATCTCATGGGCTTTTACTACCTTTGAAAGTCAATCCCAGTTCCTCAGGGCTTTTTGGTAACAACCAGAGCCCAAGCATGTCTCCTTTAGGCATGACATTCCAGTCAAAGTCTTAGTCAAAAAAAACTCTATTAACAACTGGTCTTATTAGTTTTATGCAAAGAAACTCATGTCATTACTTACTTCTTTAGAATGCCAAACTTTGGAGGGATCAGATAGGGAGAAAAATATATAGTGTGAAGGAAAATCCTTGTCCTTCTAATATTCACTGAACTTGCATTTTTGTTCTTTATATTTTCATTTTTCCTTCCACTAAAAATTTTTGTTTGTTTGTTTTTCCATTACAGTTGTTCCACTTTTTTCCCCCTCTTGCTTCCCTGCTTCCTGCCCCCGCTTCTCCCACATTCAGTCCCCACCCAGTTGTCCAAGTCCATGGGTCATTTATACATGTTCTTTGAATAGACCCTCCTCCTTCTTACCCCCTTCTCTCCCTCCCATCTCCCCCTTTGTTACTGTTACTTTATTCCTGGTTTACATACCTCTGGTTCAGTTTTGCTCATTTGTTTGTGTTGTTCATTAGTTTCCTGTAATAGGTGACAGCATAAGGTATTTTTCTTTCGTTGCCTGGCTTATTTTGCTAAGTATAATTCTCTCTAGTTCCATCCATGTTGTTGCAAATGGTAGAAGTTCCTTCTTTCCTTCAGCACTTATTCATTGTCATTTCCCCCCTTTGTACTCGCGTTCCTCTCTGTCTCTCTCTGTTTCTTCATCTTCTTAAAGCAGATTCTTTAGCATCTCTTGCAATGCTGGTTTGGTGGAGATGTATTCTTTTAGCTTTTTTTTTTGTCTTGGATACTCCTTACTTCTCCTTCCATTTTGAATGAGAGTCTTGCTGGGGAGAGTATTCTTGGTCATAGGCCTTTGTTTTTCATTGCTTGGAATACTTTTTGCCATTCCTTTCTGGCTTATATTTTTTTTGCTGAGAAATCTGATGATAGCCTTATTGGAGCTTCCTTGTATGTTATCAGGTGTTTCTCTCTCACTACTTTTAGGATTCTCTCTTTGTCTTTGAATGTTGCCATTTTAATTATGATGTGTCTTGAAGTGGGTCTGTTGGGGTTCATCTTCATTGGGATCCTCTGTGCTTTCTGGACTTGTGTGATTCTTTCTCTCATCAAGTTAGATAAGTTTTCTGTCATAAGTTTTTCAAACAGGTTTTTTATCCCTTGCTCCTCTTCTTCTCCCTCTGGAATTCCTATGATACAGATATTATTACATTTCATGTTGTCCTGCAGATGTCTCAGAGCCTCTTCAGTCTTGTTCAGTCTTTTTTCATTTTGTTGCACTGTCTGGGAGTTTTTGTGTACACTGTCCTCCAGCTCGCTGATCCGATCTTCTGCTTCCTCTAGCCTGCTTTTAATTTCTTCTTCTGTGTTCTTCAATTCAGAGATCCTATTCTTCATTTCCTCCTAGCTCTTATTGATAGCTTCCATGTGTTTTTTCATGCTGGTGTAATTCTCAGTAAGTTCCTTGTAGTTTTTCTGGAGTTCTTTGTAGTTTCCGCTGAGCTCATTCAGCTTCTCCACAATCCATGTTTTGAATTCTATATCTGATAGTTTGCTCCCCTCTATTTCATTTAGCACTCTTTCTGGGGACTCTACCTTTTCTTTTGATGGGGGGTTGTTTCTCTGTCTCCCCATTGTTGTGACTTCTATTGTTTGTTAGTGCTTCTTAGATTTATCTGCACTTCGTGGATCTGCCCCTGGTGGCGTCAGATCCTGTACCAGTCTGGGCCTAGGCAGCCTGTTAGAGACTTCCAGGGATCTACTGCCTCTGTCTGTCTTCTTTAGTTGTTAATCTATTCAATCTGTGATTAGCCATTAGGCTTAAGGACCATGGGTGTGGCAGCTTAATTCCTGTAGGCAGGGCTTTTCCTTCCCCTCAGGCTGATGCCACTCGGAGGGAAGTGGTCTGCCTGCAGTACTGGGGATGAGTCAGCACTGGGACCCAGTTGGCTGCTTCCCCCATTCTCTGCTCAAAGCCACCACACCAAACTCCCCCCAAGCATCTCTAATCCTTTCTGCCTTCCCTCTGCTTGAGCCCAGGGTAAGTGGGGGCCAAAATATTTTTGTATGTGATCTGCTTAAGAGCTCTTTTTCTCTAGCTGTTTCTCTCTGGCTAGCAGGAAACTCTGTGGCTTTTTGCTTTTCACAGCTGGATACTATTTTACTTTCTGCTCTGTTACTATAGGCTGGGAATCTCAGCTGGGAGTTTAGACCCTGCCCTTCTCAGAGGGAACCCCCAGCTGCTGAGCTGTTTCTCAGTCCCTTCAACTGCCACCTCTGTGTGCCCAGCCAGCCTTTCACGTCTCTGCACTCCCTACCAGTCACGTTGTGATGTAGTGGCCTTTTCTGTCTCTCCGTGGTTATAAGACTTCTCTCCAGCTAGTGTTCGGTTGGTTGTTCCAGATGATTTCTCCAAAATTAAGTTGTAAATCCAGACTAGTTCTGGGAGGAGCTTAGTGTAGCTTCCACTTACTCTTCCGCCATCTTGTTTCTCTTCTTATTTATTCTTAAGTGTGGTATAAAAAGGTGATCTGGTTTCATTTTCTCCATGCATCTGTCCAATTTTTTCAACATCACTTATGGAATGAACTATCTTTAGCTCATTGTATGTGCTTGCTTCTTCTGTAGAATATTAATTGACTATAAAGGCATAGATTGGTTTAATTCTAGTTTCTCTGTTTCATTGACCTGTGTGTCTGTTTTTATGCCAGTACCATGCTGTTTTGATTACAATGGCCTATTAGTGTCATATTAGGTAGCATTATTCCTCCAGCATTGTTTTTCTTTTTCAGGATAACTGTTGCTATGAGGAGCCTTTCGTGGTTTCATACAAGTTTTTGAAATGTTTGTTATGGTTCTGTTAAATGTGCCATTTGAATCATGATAAGAATCGTGTTGAATCTATAGATTGCTTTGGCTAGTATGGACATTTTAATGATGTTAATTCTTCATATTCATAAAATGGTATGTGCTCTCACTTATTTGTATCTTCTATTTCTTTCTTCGGTGTCTTATAATTTTCAGAGTACAGGTTATTTACATCCTTTGTTTGGTTTATTCGTAGGTATTTTATTCTTTTTTAGCAGTTGTGAATAGGATTGTTTTCTTGACATCCCTTCCTGTTAGTTTGTTATTTACATATAAAAATGCCACTGCTTTCTGGATATTAATTATGTATCCTGTTACTTTGCTGTGTTCATTTATCAGTTCTAGTAGTTTGGATTTTAACACCCCATTGACTTCAATGGCTAGATCTTCCAGACAGAAAATTAAGGTGACTGTGGCATCAAATGACACACTATATCAAAAGGATTTAATTGATATTTTCAGAGAATTTCTCACCAAAGCAGCAGAATATACATACTTTTCAAGTTCACACGGAGTACTTTCTAGGATTGATCACATGTTAGGACAGAAAGCAAGTCTCAAAAATTTAAGAAGACTGAAAGGGTCTAATTAAGGAACAAGTAAAAAGGACCCATGGACATGGACAACAGATTGCAGATCTACTGTGGAAGTGGGGGGTGGGTTGGGCAAGAGAGAGCAATGGGGAACACATTGGAACAATATAATTGAACAACAATAAAATATAATATAAAAAAGATTGAAACCATATCAAGTATCTTCTCTGACAACAAAGTTATGAAACTAGAAATCAATCACAAGAAGAAAGCTGAAAAACACCCAAAGACATGGAAGTTATGTAATGTGTTATTAAACAATGAATGGGTGAACAATGATATCAAGGAAGAAATTAACACATACTTGGAAATAAATGAAAATGAGAACACAACAATCTAAAATCTGTGGGACACTAGGAGAACATTCCTAAGAGGGAAATACATAACATTGCAGGTCTATCTAAAAAAACAAAAACAAAAACAAAACAAAAAAAAGCAAGAAAAATCCCAGATAAATGCTCTAACTTCACACTTAAAGAAAATTAAAAGACTAAAAAAAAAAAAAAAAAGCCCAAAGTGAGTAGAAGAAAGGGAATAATAAAGATCATAGCAGAAAGAAAGAAAATAGAGTCTGAAATATGATACAAAAATTAATGAATCCAAGAGCTGGTTCTTGGAAATGATAAACAAAATTGACAAACTTTTAACTAGACACATTAAAAAAAGAGAGAAAGGACCCAAGTATGATAAATAAAATAAGAAATGAAAGGGAGAAATAACACATGACACTGAAGAAATACAAAAGATCGTACAAACTGGACAACCTAGATAAAATGATAAATTTGTAGAGACATTCAATCTTCCAAAACTAAATCAGGAAGAATCAGAGACTTTTTTTTTTTTTTTTTTTTTTAGAATCAGAGACTTTTATTAAGCAGATTACATGTAGTGAAATTGAAGCAGTAATCAAAAAACTCCCAAAAAACAAAAGCCCTGGACAGGACGACTTCACAAATGAATTTTACCAAACATTCTGAGAAGAACTAACACCTCTTATTCTCATACTATTTCATAAAATTCAAGAAGAGGGAAGCCTCCCAAACTCATTTTATGAGGCCAGCATTATTCTAATCCCAAAACCATATAAAGACACCACAAAGAAAGCAAATAGTAAGCCAATAACCCTGAAGAAACCCTCAACAAAATATTAGCAAATTGAATAGAACAATCATCAAAAAGATCATACACCCTGACCAAGGATATTTATTCCAGGAATGCAAGGTTGGTACATTTGCAGATCAATAAATGTGATCCACCATTTAAATAAAATGAAGGATAAAAACCACATGGTCATATCAATAGATGTAGAAAAAAATTTGATAAAATCCAGAACCTATTTATGATAAAAAACTCTCAGCAGAGTGGAAATAGAGGGAACATACCTAGATATAATAAAGGTCATATGTGACGGATTCACTGCCAGCATCACACTCAATGGTCAAAAACTACAAGTGTTCTCCTTAAGATCAAGAACAAGACAGGAATGTTCAATTTCACCTCTCATATTCTTCTTAATACTGGAAGTTCTAGCCACAGCAATCAGATAAGAAGAAGAAATAAAAGGCATTCAAATTGAAAAAGAAGTAAAACTGTAATTATTTACTGATTATATGATACTATACATAGAAAACCTTGAAGTTCCACAAAAAATTACTAGAACTAATTTCTTTAAAAAAATTTACTTTGAGCTTTGTTCTTGCCTAATATATGCTTTTGAAACAACTTGTGTGCATTGTAATGGATCACACACCTCGATATGAAATATTTTCATTATAATTCAAACCATAACTTCTACTTTCATTTTATTACTTATTTGATCACTGAATATTACCTAATTACCAAAACTTTGAAAATTTTCTTAATAGTGTTTGTCTTTGATATCCAGTGAAATTATACTGTAGTCAGAAAACATACTGTGTATAAAATGGGACAAAAATAGGTTTACAATTGTGAGTACTTGATAGTGTTTATTCTTGTATAATTATTTATTAATTATTATATTATCTTCTATAAGAACAACTGTAAAAATACTTTTGTACTACCCTGTATAGTTTTGGCCCTCTGGCACTTCCTGTTTCATGGGCCCAGCATATGGTCAGTTTGGTAACTATTCCATGTGCACTGCCATACTGTGTACTTCTTGTGATATGGTGTTTTACATGTTATCAGTTGGGTCACTTTTACAGATAACATTGTTCAAATCTGTACTTAATAATTCTGTGTCAATTTCATTCTATTCCTGGGAAATATTTTCTAAAATAATCTACTTTGTGATTTTTTTCTATATCTTCTTCAGCAGTTATCACTTTATATACTTTGATGATATGTGTTTAATTATATATAATTTTAGAACAAATTCATCTTGTATATTGAAACTTTAATCATTATTAAACATCTCTCTTGTACATTACAATTAATTATGTCGTGCCAATGAATGCAGACTCCTTGTGTCTGGCAGTCAGAAGAATATACAAGGCAAGGTTGGAATCTCTGACAGTTTCATTATTGCATACATTACAGCATTCACACTTGCCCTCTGCCCTTGGACTTGTGCTGAACCACCAG
This sequence comes from Furipterus horrens, assembly GCF_987537825.1. Classification (NCBI taxonomy): domain Eukaryota; kingdom Metazoa; phylum Chordata; class Mammalia; order Chiroptera; family Furipteridae; genus Furipterus; species Furipterus horrens. The sequence continues at coordinate 79,040,347 of NW_028327176.1, read as the reverse complement.
CCAGCCGCTGGCCATGCTCCTGCAGCTCGCAGCACCATCCTTGCTTCTCTTCTGTGCTCCCACTCACTGTGCCAACCCAAACACAAACACTCCCATGGGGGTTCCACCTCTTTTATATTATCTATAGACAAAGTCAGCAACTAGCCAAAATATGGCATCAATGCTAATATAACTGCGAGTGTGAAGCACATGCAAATTTTGTGTTATCTCTAGCAGCCCACACTTGAGCACCCCGGGTGAGAAAGCCTGACTAGATTCCATTGTCCTCACATTATACTTTACAACTATTCTTAAATTATATTACCAAAGGGAAAGTGGACTGTGGGGAAGTGAAAGAGGGTAAAGAGGGATAAATTGTGATAGAAGAAGACTTGACTTTTGGTGCTGAACATACAATACAATATACAGATGATGTATTATAGACTTGTACACCTGAAACCTATATAATTTAATAACCAATGTCACCCCAATAAATTCAGTAAACAATTTTCTAGAAATTGTTTGAATTTAGACTATGTACAATACTTCTCTCCCCTCCATCATCAATTTTCTTTATGTTAATAGGTATTATTTACCTTCACCTCTGACGGATATTTTTGCTGAATATATATTTCACCTGTATCAGTTTAGGAAAATTCTTAACCATTCTAAAGACCAATTTAGGAAAATTCTCAAATTGCTTCTGTCCTATTTCTATCTCCTCTTCTTTTGGGACTGCAATTACATTTCCTACATGTTAAACTCATGTTTTTTTTTTTTTTTCCTTGTGTGATTTTGTCTGACTTTTCATGTTGCCTAACTTCTTGTTTATCAGCTACACATTATTATTATTTGGAGCTTTATTAAACTGTATATAATCAGTCACTAAATGCCTCTATTAAGTTTTTATTTCCATTTATCATATATGTATTTATTTTCTATTATTGCACAAATGTAGCACCTGAAAACAACGTGCATTTATTAGCTCACAGTTCTGTGGGCTGCAATTCCAGGTGGATTTTATTAGATTCTCTGCTTAGGATCTCATAGGGTCAAAATCAAGGTGTTGACTACACTGGGGTCTCACCTGGAAGCTCTGATAAATAATCTTATTCCAAATTTATTCAGGCTCTAGGTAGAATTCAGGTACTGGTAGCAGGACAGAGGTCCCTATTTATTGTTTGGCTTTCATATGGAGGCTTTCAACTCCTAAACCGTCCACATTTTTTGACCTGTGGCCTCTTCTAATTCCAGAGTTAGGAACAGAATGTCAAAGACCCTCAGGGTGATTTGTATCTCTGACTTCCTCTTTTGCTAATGACAGGAGAAAACTCTCTGTTTTTAAACTGTTCATGTGATTAGACTAGTCTCACCTAGATAGTTTTCTCATTATCTTAAGGTCAACTAATTAGCAATATTTATTTACATGTGAAAAATATATTTTGCCATGTAATCTACATAAATCACAGAGATAAAGCAAGAGGGTAAATATCATGGGCTATCTAGAGTTCTTTCTATAACAGTGCAGTTCAGTAATAGAATCTCCATTTTATTCTTTCAGTTTTTGCTGAAATTCTCCAATTTTCTATTTTATTTCTTAAACATTTATTAATTATAGCCATTTAAAAAATGAGACTATTCTCCACAATATGAAATATCTTATATATATATATATATATATATTTTCTTGCTGCTTGATTTGTTTTGCTTTTTTCCCCATACCTGGTTATTTTTGATTTGATGTCTGTCATTGTGTATGAAAATTGTAAATTAAGTTTGAAACAATAAGTGACTTTGTCTTCTTCCATAGGGGATTTTATTATTTTAGCTGACATTCCAAATAGCAAAAGTTCATCTTGAATTGTAATGATGTGACAAAGGATTTCAATATTTAACAAGATGCCTTATTTATTATTTATCTAACTGCTTTTACAATTACAACTTACAGCCTATGATATTTATCAGCCACTTCCACTTGATGAGATCTAAAATTTAAATCTTGTTCTCTTTCTTAGAGACTGCTTAAAGCCCTACTCTGTTTTTTCAGTTGTACTTATTACTACCTTATGCTCAACTTTTCCATCCCTCATTAATAGTTTAGAACTATTAAATGCATCAAAACATAAAGTGGTACTAAATATTAGATTCAGCTGTCTTGGATGAGCTTCTGTCCCTGATGTGAGTGCCTCTATCTTACTGTTTTGATAGCTATCTGGTGTCCCAAATAGTTGGGCATATAAAACAAAAATTCCAGATTATTTAGTTAGTTTTATTTTAATAAACTTTATTGAAGTGAAATTTACAAAGAATGAAATGTGTGCATATTATATATGCTCAACAAGATTTGACAAATAAATATACCCAAGATAACCATCACTACAAAATTAAGATATAAAAGCATTTCTATCATTCCTGAAACTGCCCTTATGACACTTCCAAGTTGCTCCCCACTCCCCATCCCAATTACCGTTGATCAATGTTCTATATGATGGGTTTGTCTTTCCAGATTTTCACATGAATCATTAGCATTTTATTTTTTTAAAAAGTAAATGTGCAGTGCACAAAAAAATATAATATAGTCATAAACTAAAGAGATGACAGTAATTAAAAAGGTTAATTTTGTGTACATATTTTAAAGTTATACAGAAATTATTTTAAATAAATGTTAAAATATTTTTATTGGTTCTTAACCTCCATGACATTATCCATGCATTGGTAAAACTGATAACATAGTAGAGGAAACATAATATGAAGGGCCAGAAAAGTATGTCCAGCTTCTGTTACTCACTTCTGCTTAATCTTTATTCCTTTTTATATAAATGGAGTTAAAATAATGACTCTAAAATATGTTTCTATATTAAAATGTCATATGTCAAACATTAGTAGTCACCATTAAGATACATTTTTGGAACGAATTTTATTATTTCACACACTCACCGACATTAATTGAGAACTATAATGTAAATTCTACCTGATCAAGCATTTTTATTTTGTTTATTTCTGTATCATCAAAACCTAGAATAGATATTGACCCATAATAAATATTTCATAAATATTTGTTGAATGAAGCATTAAAACTGACCAACTAAAATTCAAATCTTAAATATTACATTAGGAAAATGACCAAATACAAAAGGTTAATTTTTCCAGGACAATCATGTTTTAAGAATTTAGAGACTGCTGATTTCTGATCTAAAAATTACAGAATTTTTATGAATCTCTGAAAACCTAGGTCTTCTTGGTCAGATACATATTACTTTAAACCCATGTTGAAGAGAAAATTCTGTACCTATGATCTTGGATATTTATTTTCTTAGTACCTAAAAATAAAAAAAATACCTTTTATACTCCTGGCATTTAACAGATATTATCAGAAAAATAAATTTGGAATTAATTACATGCAGTCATTATGGCTTGATATTTGCTCATCTATGTTGAAATTGAAATCAATCAAATGAACTTGCCTCTGTGCAAAAAGTCAGTTGTTTCTGACCTTACAAACAATAAATCTAATAAAAATTATTTTTTATTGAAGTCAGGTGTTATTAAATTAATAAAATACACTGGGAAATATCTTTAAATATCAGTTTTATTTCCACACTAATTTTTTAACTAAATAAACTTCAAGCATTGTTGTTATTTTTTCATTTTCCTGTTTGTACCATTGTTCAGCTTGATACATTGATATTCTTACTGCTTGATCTATTGCAATAACCTCTTCACAGGTCTTTGTGTCTTGAGTGTCCCATTCATTCAATCTATATCAAATGGATGGCACTACTTCTGTCTCCTCTGATCAAAAAACTGCAGGGACTCCCCACGACACAAAGAACAAAGTCCAAATTTTTCTCCCTACAAGAAGTGATCCCTGCTGCTCCTACCTGCCTCTTAAATATATTGCAAACACAGGCATCTCTCTCTATCACTATTGCCAGCATCTTAGTTCAGCCTACTTCATTGATTACCTGGATCACAGCGATAGATACCTCCATAGTTCTGTTATACTCTTTTCTTCCTCTACTTGAAAGGTCATATGGACAATAGAGTTAATTTGAAAATATGCTTTATCATATCTTCACAAAACTGCCCTGCTTATTGCAGTTTGATTGTGTATCTGTTTGCTGTTAGGTCAATTTCTCATATTTTCTGTAATGCTTTTATCACAAAGAACTACTTCCTGGGCTCCCTTCCTCATGCTTGATTTCACAGTAGGTTGTGAAAAAATGGAGGGCAGTGTCTCCAGCTATAATTCGAGGTTCCATCCACATGTATTTGTAATGGATTCCAGCCATGGCATGTCCCCTCCTGTCATTCCTTGTCTCCAACTAGTCTTTTACATTCAGTGTAAATCCACTTTAATTGTATCCTAATCCTGCTGCTGAAAACGTGCTTGCTTCTACCAAGTTTAGAAAAATTGTACTCATATTTTTGTTGTAAACATGAATGAAATTAAGGAAAATTTTACTGAACTGACCTACTCAAATTATTAATTTTTTTTTGTACTTTAGATTGCTATTAACTCTTTGGTTGTATAATGATTTGGTTAAATTGCTATCTCCCTTACTTTTCTGTAACCTCAGTCTGCTAGAGAGTATGTGTATACCAAGAGGTTAGAAGAATGGCTGATACATAGGTGACAATAATCAAAGATTTTTAAGCTCAATTTTAATATATATTTTTGTAAATTTTTTAAAGTTAGTGAGTGTTGGGTACTATGGGTAAAAAGAAATTATATTCTGGTGTATAAGAGAAACAGAAGACATGTGTTTACAATAAGACATGAGAAGTGCCATGAGAATATGAACACAGGATAACATAGGAACATTGAGATTATTCTAGCATGGATGGGAAAGGAGGTTGGTTTCAAATATCTAGAAATAACAAAATTAAAACCACAAAATTTATACATAGTATTCTGTTAGAGTTTATTGTACTTATAAGAACAGTTTGTGAACTGGAACATTCCATATTCAAATAACAGTTTGGCTTATAAAGTGAAAATGTGGATGTTCTTAACCTTTACAATGATTGATTATACAATGGGGGTTTGCAGATAGCAAGGACTTGGTTAATAGTGATTATCTTACACCATTTTTAGAAAGAAGACTAGAGTGTCTCTTATGATTGAAAGAGGTATTTATAAGAAAAAATAAAACACAAGTTAAGTTTCACTTATGTTCATGAAAATAAATCTGGTTTCTTTTTTTGTATTTAATTTTAACATTGAGATATTCAGAATGATCAAAATTATACTGGTGAACTTATAGATATGAATGTTTAAGCCCAAAAGTCTCAATTGTAAATAACCCAATAATTCTAAAAATAATCAATGCCTATGTTTTATTTCTGAACAAATCAATTATCAATTCTCATGTAAATACTTGATTTTTAATTCTATTCTGCAGCCAGGATTGAAAACAACTAATTTGTTAAAGGACTCAGTATATATATATATATATATATATATATATATATATATATATAATAAAAGAAGGTGAATAAATGAATTTAAGTGGACTGCTACAAAGACTACTTGAAGAGAAGTATATTAAAACACCAAGAAATTGGGTTACAAAAATAAGCAGGGACCAAATGAAAAATTATTTATTTTAATTTATATGTTATGATGATATAAGTGGGAAACCACTGCAAAATTTTAAACAGTAAAAGAGGGATCTGATTAGATGAGTGTTCAAAAAAGATCTCTCTGCTAGCTGCATGGCAAATATATTATTATGCTATATGAAAAACTTACTGTAGTTCTAGGTTGATGTGTTTTGGAAACTTACCCATTGCAGAGATCTAGACCAAAAGTCGGTGAAATATGCCTGAGGTGTGTTTGCAAGGAGTTGCTCCTGAGCTTTACCTATTTTGCTTTCAACGTAAATCCTAATTTTTTTATGATTAAAATAATTTTGTTCACAAGAAACATCCTAAATTAAGCGCAATAAAACCTTTGAGTTTTTAAGCTACAAGGATGCCTATTTCACACTGTGTCACAGCTTCAGAAGCCTGAAATCTGAGGCTCTGTTACCCACACTGTACTCATGGCATGTAAGGTGTGATGGCATCACCCATGAGTACCTAAGTGTGCACGTACAGCTCAGAAGACATTGAGTATTTAGATCTTATTTTAAGCTGCCTTTTGTTTTGTGCAATTAATTTATAAACTAAATGGTCAGCCAATATATTGAGGAAAAATTCAAACATCTATTCTTTTGTTTATTCTGGACTGCTATAAAATAACATTCAAGTTTCTGAGGGTGAAGAAGCAAAATATAAATCCTACCTCACAAGAAGAACAAATGAAGTATGCATTCCCATATGTCACTGTGCCTCAAAGCTAATAAACCTTAAAAATCTCCCTACTACTGTTCTTGGATCTGTTGGTTAGAGTTCTACTCAGATTGCTGCTCTTGGGCTCAGGTCCATTGGGTTCAAAGCTTCATGGGGTTTTCAATGTAGAGACTCAGCCAGTTCCACCAGCTGTGTTAACATGAATAGGGCTACCCTGAGGAGTGACTTCTTTTACCCCTGTAGCAGACAAATAAGCACATAGTGTATTTGGATTTGTGTGTGCCTTTCTCTTTGTTCCCCATGTGGCCAGTTTTTCAAGTGCCTCTCATTTCAGCTCTACACATCAGTTAAACTTATGTGACTCAATTGATTGCAGGCAGCTGAGTGTGCTGGATGTTTTAGTTGGGACTAATCTCTGGTTCCCATGTGGGGACAAGAGTATTATTACACTTCAGCCCACAAAAAAAAAAAAAAAAAAAGAAACCCTAAGTGGGAAAAGTAAAATCTTTACAGGTGTTCTCCTCCCTAATGGACCAAAACACTGCAGCTTGTGTGTGCTTTTATTTGTAAAGTGTTTTTCTTTGTCTACATGTTTAGAATAAGACAAGTGTAAAGCACTGCTGTTTAATTACTAGCAGGGCCAAAGGTTTCATTTTAATTCAAGATTATTTAAATAAAAATGTTATTTATAAATGAAGTGCTGTTTTTTGTCCAAACATGTAAGAATGCTGCTTCTAGCTGAGATCCAATGTTGTTACAAAATAATTAAATGTTGTTTTGTGTTTGTGTTGAATTTTTTTAAGATTTAGAGTTTCCATTAAAACATTCATTATTTTAATCAGACCCATTTTTAAGATGAAATGAAATAGTGGAACACTTATATATGATTATTTTATTTATACTGATTATGATTATCTTATACACTAGAAAGATGTCAATATTATTGTTTTTCCATCTGGTTAAAAAAACCACATGATTATCATTATAATTATTACCATGATAAAAACAATACGTTAACACCACCCTAATATTTAAATGTTATTGTTATTTTTGACGCATACATACATTCATTATTACACAGCCAATATTTATTGAGAACCTGTTTATGCTGAGCACTGTGCCTTATTGCATTGGGATTGCAGTCAATTATAAATAAGCTTGGTAAAATCCTTGAAATACTTTTAGGGTACTATTGGACTAAGATACAGTCACTATCTACTTAACCACCTATGTCATTATACAGAGCTCCATTACCAAAGCATTCAGGAAGCCCTCCAGATTATTTTATGAAAATTAGTCACAAACTTTCCAGCTCTACATCTTCACTGGGAACATGAAAAAATCCAATAAAATAATTCATAAGCTTTTTTTTTCAAATATTGTTTTTTATGTCATATAATCTCTATTTCTAATATAAACAACTTTTATGCTAGAGTTAAAAATTGAGTTCAAATTTTATACATGTATAGGATTCGTAGGGCAGATAACAGGTATGAAATGAACAGAGATAGCTGTTCATGGTCACATTATACTGGAGCAAACAAAGGCTGGATGGAACTTACCCCAAATCACTTATCAAATTAAATTAAAACAAATCACATGTTTAGTTTTAGGCTAAACCATGATATAATTTTAAATCTTTTAAAAGGTGGATCAGAAAAAATAATTACTCTATAATCCAGCCATTTATTTATCAGTCATTGACTGAGACAGAACAGTCAATTAAAAAGATCTACTCCTTCTTTTTAAGACTTAGAATTATCATTGAGGAGACATTTAAAAAATTAAAATGAACAAAAAATAATAATAGAAGGTTTGAAAAGTTGTTGGGAGAAAAATAAAAAAGAAGGGTAAGGAATAACAAATAAAGGAAGCTGACTTGAGTTAGGGTGGTCAAAGAAAAAGTCTCTGAGAAACGACCATGTAAGCTGAACACACTTTACACTTTGTGAAAGTGAGAACAGTTGAAGTAGAGATGGCTCGTGAGAAGATCCTGTAGCTACAGAGTGCTCACCCAGCTGGGGAACTAATGGAAAACCAGCGTGGACAGAGCATACAGGTCTTAGCACACTTATCTATTTTAGCATTCATTAAAATATTATAAAATTAGTTGTTTATGTCTGTTTCATTCAGACTAGATTATGAGTAACTTAATGACAACTGAGGATAATATTTACATCAATAAATGTAATTTGTAAGAATAACTTTTCAGTGCTTTCAAAGATCTCAGGTATATACTTTTGATAAATTAAACTGAGAGACTTAAGAATTTTCTGATAATACTAGTTTATGAGCATAATTGATTTTATCGATATTTAAAATTTTAGGGATATAAACTGTACCCAGCACCATGGTGATCTTTCTTATTTATTGTTCCTTCCCTTATTGTCTTTACAAAATTTATTTATTTCTCTGCTAGACTTCTTTCTTTGTGTATAACTATTGAGTATTAGGGCAGGGGTGCAGCAAACATGTTAAATGTATTTATTTAGCTTCTCTTTCAAAGAGTGGTAGTTGCCCACACCTCACAGTAGTACCAAGTTATTTAGGTGCTATATCCCCTCACAACACCCAAATACACCCCTTTACTGTTTTCTTGGTCAAAGAGTTCCTTTTCAGTCTGTTCTGGGCTGTGACCAAAGCCTGAAGGTGGGTAGTGTGGAGAGGGAAGAATACACTTTGGTACTTCAGGTGGATGCTTTCTGGTTCCTTGAGTTACATACCAGCCAACCACACACACACAGCTCATGCCTCTGATATTGTTTCTATTTAGCTTCTCTGGAAGGATACTAACAGCTAAATTCATTTGAATAGTCTTCACTCAGTTCTGATGGAGTTCATTGTCAATATGTTAATATACATTTTATGATTTCCAAAAGGGTTCTAAAACAGCCTTTTGTTTACATATTAACTAAAATATCTGGGATTAACACAGGAACATACAGAAATGACATTCCAGGTGAATTTTAAAAGGTATCAGACAAAAATAGCTACCTTCTAAAAATGCAGTCAGTATTGTCTACCCTTTTAAATAGGATTAGAATTGCATAGCACAAAAATATGTCAAAGGGAGCAGACAGGATAATTTCTGTATTTGGAGACTTCGATAACTTTTATCCTTCATTTTTTTTTCTTGTGATAACTTACTGAATAAAACTGTAATTTAAAATGAAAAACTATAGTCCAAATGTTCCCTCTCTCCTACCTTAAAGTTCTGCTGCATTCTCTCACAAAGTGCTCACCACAGTAATCATTCTATTAAAAATAACCACAATTGCTAACATTATTGATTACTTGTATCTCAGACACTACACTAAAATATTTATATGGATTATCACATTGCATCTTCCTGACCACACTATGAAGTCAATATTGTGAACATCTCTGCATAGAGAGGTTAAATAACTTGGCAAGTTCACATAGCTCTTTAGTGGTATCTGGAATAAAATCCCAGATAATCCAACATAGGAGTGATGAAGTGATAAATGGTTTTATTATGTGACACATAAAATGTAATGTTTGTTAAGTTATAAAGTTTCCTTAGTGGTATATGATATGATACACATATATTTAAGTTTTACTCATGATTATGATCATAAAATTAAATCTTGATTTGTCTTATCTGGATTAAATACCATTTTAATAACTCAAGTTGAAAAATGCATAAAATTATATGATCAGAAATGTGGCTATACAGGAATTTGAAAGTATTTTTGAAGCCAAGTTGCAATATTTATATTTAAATAGAAAAGTCAGCACAAGCCCTTAGACTTCAGAGAGAATGTGGGAGGCTCGGTTGGCATTGCTGTTGCTGTTGTAGAATCTATGGCATCATTGTCTGCAGCTGTAAACAATCCTAAAATTTTGGTTCCATGATTCTCTGACTTGATATATATTTATGATGCTCTGGGAATTAAGTTTGTTAAGTAAAGCTCATCACCCTCTTGCTTCACCAGAAACAAAACCCTGGACAGGAAATACCTGCTAGGTAATTTTGGTTTTTAAATGCCACATGCCTAACTAAGGGAGGGAGCACAAAACAGACTATATCTTCTTGAATGAGTAAAATGCAAATATACATGACAAATATATCTCTATTAAACTACTCTTTTAGTAATCATTTATTCTATCATTGATTAAGGAAACATTTTTAATATTTATGATGACTTCATTTTTCAGTGAAAGAAAGATAGATGTATAGGCAGTAACCCAGATCTTAAAATTTCATAGTCTACTGGGTGACTCCATGTCATTCCTGCTCTCCCAATTAGTCAAGTAGTGAATGGCTCATGTAAGAGACAAAAAAATGTAAGAGCCTCCACACACATTATATCAACTTCATGTCAAACTGCCTGGAAGAAGATAGCATTTTGTTCTCCAACATGTTAAAATTAGAGCTTGAGATTTTTTTTGTTTAGTAAAGGCAGTCACCTATCCACCTGGCAAACCCAATACTACAAGTTCAACAACTAAAACTTAATGTCTTCCTTACTCCAGTACCCTTCTATGAGTTCAAATGACAAGACAAAAAACAAAAACAAAAAACAAAAAAACAACAGGGCTTGGTTGATGTTGACTTACAGTGAAGACTGAACCAAATCTAATAATCTGGGACAAACTGCACATTATATTTAATAGGAAGAACACTATAGGAAAAAAACAAACAAACAAACTAACAGGGATCTGGTTCCTAGATTGTCACTAGCAGGATTTCCATGTGAGAATCATTCTCCAAGCATCAATCTCCTCATATGCAAAAATGATAAAAGTCTCCTGATTCCTCTTAAGGGATAGTTTAAAAATCCCAGCTAAGGGCTAATAAAAAATTCTATAACTTTTAAGGTGTTCTCAATAATGGTTATAATTCATTACTAAAGATGTTATTTTTACTTCTATTCAGGGATAATCCTTTGTGACATAAATGTGCTATGTATGCATTGTTTATAGACAGTGATGTATAGATTTACACACAATAATGCATGACTCATGAAACTCAAACATATTTACAGAACTTCAATTGATTTCTCCTTATCCATAATATTAATGTTTTAATATCAACACATTTTATATCCAAAATAGATTGCCTTGGCATAGATGTGTAAATGGGTGTAAGCTCAGTTAGTGACTGGTTAATTGTTCCTTAGAACACCATTCTGTCTTGTGACATTTAGTTTTAAGTTTAGTTTCCCTCCCTCCAACCCCAGTCAGATGTAAGATACTTGAAGTTAGCTTCAGATTCCAAATAAGTGTTTTCCACTTAGTGAATTTTTTGATATTATAGATACATTCTCAATTAGTACAAAATACTTGCATATAAGTGGTATTTTGAAGAAAAATAAAACAATACATAATTTTTTTAAATAGTGCTATTTGTGCATTTTACATTTCTATTGAAAGTAAATTTGACAACTTTTAATCTTTTACACAAAATAGGTACTGTATTTTTCTAGCACAGTAATTTAATAATAGTGTATCACAACTGGTCCTTTCCCATTTCATTAATACATTATTGCATTTTTAAGTTTATAACTACTATTTGTTTGCAAGTATATCTATACATCTTTCTCTCACTGACAGTCTCCCAAATAATGACCCAAAATGTAGAAAATGAAAAAGATGAGGGGAAAACTGAGCGTGCATAAAAATATATCACAATTTCATAATAAAAACTAGGGAAAGCCCTGGCTGGTATGGGTCACTTGGTGGGAGTGTAGTCCCATAAACTGAAAGATCATCAGTTTGATTCCTTGTCAGGGCACATATGTAGGTTGCAAGTTTAGTCTCAGTGGGGACATACATTTACAAGAGGCAGCTGATGATGTTTCTCTCTCACATTGATATTTCTCTTCCTCTCTCTCCCTCCATTCCCCTCTCTCGAAAATCAATAAGCATCTTCTAGGGTGGAGATAAAGATAATAAGTAAATAAACAAACAAACAAATAAAAAGCTGAAGAGAAACAAGATCTAAAAAGCTGAAGAGAAGCAAGATCTAAAAAGGAGAAATCAGGACATTTGTAAGCTTGTAGTAACCACATTTTTAGGCATGGTGGCAATTTAGAAAAAGACTGAATTTAGACAATATTTGAAATTTTAATAATTTAATACATTTGCCCTTAACAGGTGTTAAATTATTAAATTTATGATTATTACTGGACACTTGAGTATCATAGGAAAAGTTAACAAAGCATTAAAATTAGCTACAAATAACCAAAGTCTTCCAGTGCACCCTAAGGAAAGCAGTTTTTTCCCTACTATTAATTGCCAAGAATAACAAAGGAAAGAGTCCATCATAAATGACACTTACAGAAGAAAGAACTGATGTTCTACTACGACTGCAGATAAATTCTACAAGGATAAAAAAAAAAAATGCTATTTTGAAGAGCTCTGTAGAGCTGTGTACCAAAACCATTCCAGCAAAAGTGTCCATGAAGAAACTTAGTCATTCATCAAGTACAAGCTAAGCAACATAAACATCAAAAATTTAACATCCTTTTTTATTTGTTTGTTTGTTTGTTTATTTTTAGAGAGAGGGGAAAAGAGAAATAGAAGGAGAGAAACATCACTGTGTGGTTGCCTCTCACTCACGCCCCCCAACTGGGGACCTGACGTGCAACCTAGTCATGTGCCCTGACTGGGAATTGAACCAGTGACACTTGGCTCACAGGCCAACGCTCAATCCACTGAGCCACAGCAGCCAGGGCCCAAAATTTAACATCTTAAAAGAAAATCTGCAAAATGATCTTTGAGTTGCCAATTCTAAATTTGTTCTAAAGTTCCCAGTGTTTACATCTTAACAAGGGAATACTTCTGTGGCAAAATTTTAAAGTCATTTTTATTTTGTAAATTGCTATTTTCAGGAGGAAACAAATTGCTTTGAAAATTGAGTTGTGAGAAGACTTTTACCCAGAATCGATATTTTCTTTATATTTAATGGATTTTTGAATTGTATTTGTGTTCTTTAAAAGTCCTCTTGGATAGAGTAAAAAAACAACAAATTTTATTTGAATGATATTTATTTATATTTAGCCCCACATACATTTGTCCTGGGGAAGTAATTTGCAATTAGATATATGAAGAAGCATATTTTCCTTGTTTGTTTTGTTTTAAATGCAACAAATAACAAAATGTACCTACAGTCCATTACTTTTGAAAAACTGTCAATCTAAAGAAATTGTTTTCTTAGACAGCATGTAACTGATTCACAACAGATTCTCTTTTCTGCCCTTTAGATGATCAAAATTATGGATGGACCTCCTCCCAATGCAAGTTTGCCATTAAGGTCACCTGTGGCTGATGCATGGGGTAGATCAGATGACCAATGTAAAGAAACAACAAGCCAATTGGAAAATGCAATTAACCAGTGGTTGCTTAGAATTAGTTGAAGGTTTCTTTTTTTTTTTTTTACTTTGCTAAACTGACCAAATTTTATTAGAAACAATATAGCAAAGTTTAAGTACATTGGATCACTAACTCTTGTTTGAACACATGAGTCTTAGGGAAGAAATGAAGACAAAAAATATGTAATTTTATAAGTGCCTCCAGGAGACGGGATTGTATTCTATCTTCATTACACAATAATCTATCTATATGCCTGTAAATGCATAAAATTTTAGGCATCTCCTCATGAGTTTAAGAGTCAGTGATTAATATGTTATTGATTCTAAGGAAAATGTGCCTAGGATTTACTAATTAACATGCTAGGTAGTGGAGACTTGTTCGATTTCCCCAACTTTTACCATCTTCTCTCCACTTTCCCACTCGTGCCTCTTCACTGAAGCTTAACCATAATTATAATATTATCGAGGTCTCCTAAAGATGTTCACATTTTCATAGGGAACAGTGAATGAGAAAGGTGGTCAATTTAAGGCATTGATTTTAAGCATTAGAATTATTTGATTTTGATATGAAAAAGAATGTCTAGAATATCTAAATGTCTTAATAATGGGCTGCCCACTCTTCATACTTATAAGGTTGGGTTTTTCATTTATATTTTAGAAATTTAAATGACATAATGTATAAAAACAATAAAGCCATAGTTCAAAACACATATAACTGCAGCTGAAAATTGTCATACTGAATTTACTTTAAAAACTTTTTAAAGCAATTGAATTATAGTGGACATAAGATATCCTATTTTCTAAAGTTGCACATGAGAATGTTGGGTAGAGTGAGTGTGGCTTGGTGTGCAGAATGGTGGATAAGTAGACAAGGCATCCAGGCATCTAATTTTAATCCTTTCCTCTCTACATAATATTTGATTGTGATAATGAAATTAAATTGTTACATGATCTATCTTTGAAATTAAAAGAAAACTATGTGGCAAAGTCAGTATGAATAATAATTGGTAGTTCAGCTATTAATGATTTACTTTGATATTATAAATAACACTTCTGGATTTTGTGGTTATCAACCATTTTTGCATAGTTGTTTTATTGACATTAGTAAATTCTGTATCACTTTAATCTAAAAAGTTTTAAGAGGAAAACATTTGTAGCTAAACCAGCTCAGAAAAGATATTTACTTACAAGCAAATGAATTGGGTCTTTCTTATGGAGAGAAAGAACTCAACAAATGTGTGAAGAGGTCAGTAGTATTTCATATCCTTCTTAAAGCTGATGGAGCTCATTTCTCTCCCACAGAATTTGGCAATCTTTTTTACCAAACAAAAGTGTTCAAATTAACCAAAATTGACACTACCTGGGTAGAACTGCAAGTTGAAATATATTGAAATTAGCCAATAGTTATAAAAATTAACTGGACTTTAAGTATAGACTACTAAATATTATATATTTCTTAAAAATCTCATGATTAAAATATTTTGAGGCTGTCTTGTTTGCTAACAACTTGTAACTTTAATTTTCCTCTTGACCCATATACCTTGAGTTGTAGTTATAATTATCTATAAACCTTAATTTCCCTCTACAACATACATTACAAAAAAAAATCTAAATGATTAAAAAGTTGAAGTTGAACCTACAACAGTTATTTACTGTAAAAATTTCTTCACAGTTATACACTGACAGCATTAATGTTCTAACAAAGTCCTAGTTTGAGTTACTTTACACAAAATCACAGTCACTTCAGTTTATTTATATTTTAGGAACTAAGTCAGTGTCCATGAGCCACAGTCTAAAAAACACATAGAAAGGTTTCAGTATACCTTAAATTACCTGAAGAACACATGCCCATTATTAATTTTAGCCACAATTGTTAATATTTGACCTTGACAGTATTGTTTTATTTGCCATTACTTCAAAAATTTTAAATAGCTGATAATTTTCATTTGCAAAAGTAATTATCAGTTTAAATACTTTTAATTTTCCTTTTCTCTGTAGGAAAGTGTTCCTTCTGTCTGTAGGAGGTTATAATGTCTTATAATAGTAAAATTTCAAATGAAAATATTAATAGTATTATTTTATTACCTATACATGGGTTTTCAATTTAAAATGTTTCTTCTCATGGTCAGTCTGTTTCACAATTACCAGAGTTGGAGGGAGAGTATGAGAATGGAGGAGGGAAGGAGAAGGGTCTAGTCAAGCAACTAGTATAAATGACCCATGGGCAAGGACAATAGGGTGGGGACTGACTGTGAGAGCCGTGGTGGATGGGGCAGTGGAGAACAACAGGGGAAAATTGGGACAACTGTAATGGAACAATAATAAAAAAAAGAAATTTTAAAAACTAAATGAAATGTTCCTTCTCTTGTATTTACATTGATGGCTTCACATGGACCCTGATCACACTGAAAGACATTTTTTTTAGTACAAGAAATACACGTAAGTCATAATGAAGAATCATTTTCACATGCAAGAAATAAAGAGTAAAAATGAAAAATAATGTCTTTAAAGATATTTGGAAAGTATAAATTCAGAGTGTCATTTGAAGTCAAATGACCTCTATGGAGAATAAATAAATAAATAAACCTAGAACTTGGTATTTGTTTAACACAGAATAGTCACTCGATAAATGTGTACCAAAGTATGAGAAAATAAATGAGTGTGTTTAAAACTATTCAGTTCCAAATGCTTGGTATGAAACAGTGTCTCCCAATCTTCTTGTTAGTTCCTTGGTTTCTCTTACTATTTAAATACTCTGTTTTCACCACCTAGGAAGCTCTGACTTACCAGTCTCAACCAGATCTTTCTCCATTCATACCACATTATGTTGACCTGGAGAGCATTATGCTAAGTGAAATAAGCCAGTCAGAGAAAGATAAATATAAGATTTCACTCATATGGAATCTAATGAACAAACTGAACTAACAAGAAAAACGGGGACAGACTCATAGATGGAGAGCAGGATGACAGCTAATAGGGTGGAGTTACAGGGTAGAGGGATTGAGCAAAAAGGAAAAAGGACTCATGGACGTGGACAACAGTGTGGTGATTGCTGGGGAGAGGGGATATAAGGAGACTCAATGGTAATGAAAAAAAAGTACAATAAAGATTAATTTTTTAAAAAAAGGAAAGAAAATAACCTTTTATGTTGTTAATATAAGAAATATTTAAACCTCTAATAATTTTTATGAGTTTAGTTGAGTCAAACTGACAACAGTTACTGGGAAGCAAAATCTCAACGGATTGAGAAAATGCTCTGAAAAAATGGCAGTTTTGCACCTTATTTTATACATTACAAACAAAGAGAAGATGTAAGTGCATTACATGAAATCCACTGGTGATGGATTAGAGAGGGAGGAGAAAGCAAAGCAGAAACCCCTGGGACTGGATAAAAAGTAAAAGGCATAGACATATACTTCTTTTACATAGGTGGGTACAGGATAGTTAATAGTCAACAATTAACACAATAACAATAAAAATGAGGGGATTCATAGTCTCTGCTTTATAGAGTTGGGAAATCTCTTTGTTATCACAAAGGCATGTTTATCAAGTGTGTTATCTCAGATGCAAAAGACAACAGACGAGCTTAGTTAAGGAGAAAACTGACCTTTGTTAGGGAAAAATCCTGCCTTAAGACTTGACTACCCTCCATGAACCACTTTAAGTTAAAAAGTTTTAATTTCAGACCACCCTACATGGTTACTTTCAGTCTCTGAGTTTGTAAGGCTGCCGTGCATGCCTCCCCTGAGCTTGTCAGGTTCAGTATGTGGTCCCTTTTTATCCACAATTTGATGGTTTCCCTATATTATGCCCTTGAGTTCTCTGAAAGCAGGGCCAAAGTCTTACATCCATTAAGCCCAGTGCTTGGTTTATGCCTAACTGCTCTCTCTCTCTCTCTCCACCTCTCATTTGCTGATGTCTTTTAAAAATTATTTTAATTATTTTTTTCCAAAATATGTCTTCTGTATACTGTATTGTGTGTTCAGCACTCAAAATAAGGTCTCTTTCCATCACCATTATCACACCATTCCCTCCTCCACCTCTCTCCATCCTCACTCATCCTAGCAGTCCCCACACTGTTGTCCTTATTCATGAGGTGTGTTAGATTTGTGCCTAGAAGAAGGGAGAGTTGGGTGGACCAGTTCAAAGCCTTTATTGAAGGATGGATGTTCAAATAGGCAGCCTGAGTTTGAGTGGACTGCCGCATCAAGCAGAAACAGTGGGGTTTTTAAGGGGTGGGAGAGTTGGCAGGACTTTCAAAAGTCCAGATGGAGCTAGTGGTTGATAGGGAAGTAGGCTCTGAAAACAGGGAAGTTACTAAACTCTTGTCAGCAGAAAAAGATATATTTGTTAAACAGGATAACTACAGGGCAATAGGCAGTTACTGGGGATGGCAGAGTTATTGGGGGCTTATAGAAATTAGATCTGAATTCCTGGAACCCAGGTCTTATATCTAAGAAGGTGGGGGTTTTTTTCCTTTTATTTTTCATTTTTCTCTCAATTCCTCTACCACCCTATCCACACCTCACAGAGAACGGGCTGCATAGAGAACAGGCTAGCAACTGGGGGCGTGATGGGAGATGTTGACTCTTAATCCATTCTAATTACAGAAATCTGAAGAGTCCATTTCAAACACATATTTCATTGTGTTAATACTTTATTAAAATGATTAAACAACTTCTCATTGCATACAGGATAACATCTAAAATTGCCCATTATCTGTCCCTTGGTATATACTTCTCTATATTTGATGCATTGTGCTTCGATCTTACTGTTTTTCTTTCAGCTCCCTAAACAGCTCAAGTTTTTTTCTATCCCAAATCCTCATTTTTGTGGATGTCCCTCCCCTTCTTCTCATCTCTGACTGGCTAATTGAAATTCAGACTTAAGATCTCAGTTAAAATTGTAACTGTTCATAGGAGTCTTCCCCCCCCCATTCTAATAAGAATCTGCAATGCACTATGCCTTGTCTTCATGTGGATAATTGAAATTTGTAATTAGATATTGATTTGTGTGAACCTGCTGGTATCAGAGTATATGTATTCTATTCATCATAAAAAAAAATAGCTTTTATCATGGTAGCCAGCACATAAAATACATTCTTGTTAAATATTGCTTCAATGAATGAATGTATCACTTTTGTTTCCAAAACATGCTGAAGAAGAAAAAAACAAAAGAAAGCAGGGAAGAACAATTTATGAACAGTTTTAGAAAACATGAAAAAGATTTGACTTTAATGGTAACATAATTGCAAGTGTCAAATGTGCTTAAAATCTCTTAAATGGCATCCACATATCTGCATAATTTTTAAATTTTTTCTATTACAGTTGTCCCATTTTTCCCTCTTTGATCTCCACCACCCTTCCCACCTCCCCCATCTCCCACAGTCAATCCCCATCCTGTTGTCCATGTCCGTGAGTCATTTATACTGGTTTCTTAACTAGACCCTTCCCCTCATTCCTCCTTCTCCTCCTCCCTCCTCCCCTCTGGTCACTGTTAGTCTGTTCCTTATTTATATGCCTCTGGTTCTATCTTGCTTGTTTGTTTGTTTGTTCATCAGTTTTTTATATTAGATCATAAGGTATTTGTCTTTCGCCTCCTGGCTTATTTCACTAAGCATAATACTTTCCAGTTCCATCCATGTTGTCACAAAAGGTAGGAGTTCCTTCATTCTTTCTGCTACATAATATTCCACTGCGTAAATGTACCATAGCTTTTTTAGGCTCTTTTCAGCACCTGGCTATTGTAAATAGCACTGCTATAAACATAGGGGTACATAGATTCTTTAGAATTGGTGCTTCAGGATTCTTTGGCTATAATCTTAGCAATGGAATCACTGGATCAAAAGGCAGTTCCATTTTTAGTTTTTTTGAGGAAATTCCATACTGTTTTCCATAGTGTCTGTACCAGTCTGCATTCCCACAAACAGTGCAGTAGGGTTCCCGTTTCTCCACATCCTCGCCAGCACTTGTTTGTTGATCTCATTATGATGGCCATTTTGACCAGCTCTGATGGCTAGTGATTTTGAGCATTCTTTAATATGCTTATGGGCCCTCTGTATGTCATCCTTGAAGAAGTGTCTGTTCAGGTCATTTGTCCACTTTTTAATTCGATTATCTATCTTCTTGGTGTTGAATTGTAAAAGTTCTTTATATATTCTGGAGATTAAATCCTTGTCTCAAGTATCATTGCCAAATGTGTTTTCCCGTATAGTTGGTTCCCTCTTCATCTTTATGTTTTCTTTTGCTGAGTAGAAACTCTTTCGTTAGATGTAGTCCCATTTGTTTATTCTTTCCTTTATTTCCCTCACCATAGAAGATACATTGGTGAAAATATTGCTACATGGGATATCTAAAATGTTACTGCTTATGTTTTCCTTTAGGACTTTTATGGTGTTGTGAGAAATGCTCACAAAAAGACACTGGGACAAAGGACTTCAGCAGTAAAATGAGGCATTTATTCATAATTCTGCTGAAATGGGTACACTGCCAGAGGCAGGCACACCATTGTCAAGACAGACAGGAGTATTTAAGCTCTAACCCAGGGTGTCCTCCCCTGTTTCCCCATTGGATGGGTATTCCAGAGTTACATTCTAAGCACAAGGTGTCTAAAACTGATAGGTTCCATTGAGTCACTATGATGGTCAGCTCCAGAGTCCAGGATGTAGGTGAAATAACAATGCCCTCTGTTTAGGGATGATTGCTCTGGGAAGAGACAGTCCTGGAGATTTACGACCCTTGTTCCTGGGAAATGGCCAAGGTTGGGGAGAAACCAGGTCTCAGCAGGGTGCTGGCAGCTATATTTCAATTGTGTCTGACATTAGGGAACTTTGTGATCAGGTACATGGCCAGTAATGGATACTCTGTTTTAGCACAGGTGTTGGCTCAGGTCCTACAAGACTGCAGGCCATGTTTGTTTCATGGTTGGCTAACTCTAGTTCCATCTGGGGCATAAAACTCTTGGGGCACATGACAGCTAGCTTTGGAGGTGTGCTTAGTAATTTTCTGCTCCAAGTTTGAGAAGCACTTTTTTTCTTTTTCTACTTTCACAGTGCCATGGCTAACATTAGAGTTTTTTAATCTATCCATCTTGAGTTTATTCTGGTGTGTGGTGTAAGTTGGTGGTCTAGTTTCATTATTTTGCACATCCCTATCCAGTTCTCCAAATATCATTCATTGAAGAGACTACTTTCACTTCATTTTATGTTCTTTCCCCCTTTGTCAAATACTAATTGACCATAGAGAGCTGGGTTTATTTCTGAGATCTTTATTCTGTTCCATTGATCTATATGTCTGTTCTTATGCCAGTGCCAGACTGTTTTGATTATAGTGGCCATGTAGCATAGTTTGATATCAGGTATTGTGATTCCGCCTACTTTGTTCTTCTTTCTCAAGATTGCTGAATCTATTTGGCATATTTTTTTGTTCCATATCAATTTTTGAAGTATTTTTTCTGGGTCTGTGATATATACCATTGGTATTTTAATAGCAATTGTATTGAATCTATAAACTGCTTTGGGTAGCATGGACATTTTAATGATGTTAATTCTTCCCATATATGAACATGGTATATGCTTCCATTTATTTGTATCTTCCTTAATTTTGTTCTCCAGTGTTCTATAGTTTTCCAAGTACAGATCTTTTACCTCCTTGATTAAGTTTATTCCTAAGTACTTTATTTTTCTTGTTGCTATAGTAAATAAAATTTTTTTCTAGTTTCTATTTCTGATATTTTATTAGTGGTGTACAGAAATGCCTTCAATTTCTGAATATTGACTTTGTACCCTGTTATTTTGCCAAATATGCTTATTAGGTCCTAGTAGTTCTTTGGTGGAGTCTATAGGATTTTCTATGTACAGTATCATGTCAACTGCAAATAATGAGAGTTTTATTTCCCCTTTTCCAATTTGGATGCCTTTTATTTCTTTTTCTTGCCTGATAGCTGTGGCTAGAACTTCCAAAACTATGTCGAAGTGGAGAGAGTGAACATCCTTGTCTTCTTCCTGATCTTAGGTAGAAAACTTTTAATTTTTTTCCCTTTGAGTATGATGTTTGCTGTAGGTCTCATATATGGCCTTTAGTATTTTGTGGTATGCTCTCTCTAGTCCCACTGTGAGAAACGCTCACAATAAAAACTGGGACACAGGACTTGAGCAGTAAAACGAGGCCTTTATTCACGAGTCTGCAGAGCCGGGCGCACCCTCATAGCCAGGAGAATGTGCGCCCCAAGTAGACAAAGGAACCTGGTTTTATAGTCTTAGCTTCCCCACCCTAGCTCAACTAGTTTCCCCTCCCCTCTCCTCCTTCCCCGTTTCTCCATGACTGGATACTCCGGAGGTACAATCTAACGCGTTCATCTAAATGCCCCTATTGTGATTTGTGAATATGCTAATGTTATCCACTCCCTTCTCAGAGATCCTTTAATTACATTTGCCCTTAAGACCCTTTAATTACATTTGCCTTTTGTTACCAATGACTTTGCTACTGGTTTGGGAGTCACTATGACCTTGTTTCTAACACCACTAGGGTGTTTTTTTTTTTATATCATAAATGGATGTTGTACTTTAATTTTTTTAGCATCTATTAATATAATCATATAAATTTTTGTCTTTCATTTTGTTTACATGGTATTTACATTTTTGATTTGTGGATACTAAACCATCATTGGCCCTGGGATGAATTTCACTTGATCATAGGGTATGATCTTTTTAATGTATTGTTGGTTCTGGTTTGTCAATATTTGGTTGAGGATTTTAGCATCTATGTTAATCAGCAATATTGACCTATAGTTTTTGTGTCGTGACCTGGTTTTGGAATTAGTGTAATACTGGCTTCATAAAAAGGGTTTGGGTGTCTTCCCTCCTCTTGGATTTTTTTTTTTTTTTTGGCATATTTTGAGAAGGATAGGAATTAGTTCTCCCTTAAATGTTTGGTAAAATTCACCTGTGAAGCCATCCTTTCCAGGGGTTTTGTGTGCTGGGAGGTTTTTTTTTATTTTTTTATTTTTTTTATTTTTATTGCTCCTTCAATTTCACTAGTTGTTATTGGTTTCTCAGGCTTTCTGCTTCTTGATTCAGTTTTGGAAGATTGTGTTTCCAGAAATTGGTCTATTTCACCCAGGTTGTGAAATTTCTTGTCATGTAGTTGTTTGTAGTAATTTTTTACAATCCTTTGTTTTTCTGTGGTATCAGTTGTGATTTCTTCTTTTTCATTTATGGTTTTATTTATTTGGGTCCTTTCTCTTTTTTTCTTGATGAGTCTGGTTAAAAACTTGTCAATTTTGTTTATCATTTCAAAGAAACTGTACCTGGTTTCATTGATCTTTTTAATTATTTGTTTAGCCTCTATCTCATTTAATTCTGCTCTGATCTTGCTTTTTTCCTCCTTTCTACTTGCTCTGGGCTTTGTTTGTTGTTGTTCCTCTAGTTCTTATAGTTGTAGGGTTAGATTTTTTTATTAGAGATTCTTCTATCCTTTTTTAGGTAAGCCTGTATTACTATGAACTTTCCTCTCAAGACTGCCTTTGCTGTGTCCCATAGGTTTGGGGCTGTTATGAGTTAATTATCATTTGTTCCCAGAAAAATTTTTATTTCTTTCTGATATCATTGTTATCCCATTCATTAGTTAATAACATGTTATTCAGTCTCCATGAATTTAAATGTTTTTGAGTTTTTTTCCTTGACATTGGTTTCCAGTTTCAAGCTATTGTGATCTTAGAAGATACTTGATTTCAATTTTCTTGAATTTGTTCAGGCTTGTTTTGTGTCATACCATGTGATTTATCTTTGAAAATGTTCCATGTGCATTTGAAAATAATGTATATAGTTTGATACTTTAGGGTGAAAGGTTTTGTATATATCAATTAAGTCTATATGATGTAGAGTGTTGTTGAATGCCTCAATATTCTTGGTGTTTCTTTGCTTGGAAGATCTGTCCATTGTTGACAATGTGGTGCCAAAGTCCCCTACTATGATTGTGTTGCTGTCGATATCCTTCTTGAAATCCTCCAAGATTTTCCCTATATCTTTGGGTGCCCCTATGTTGGTTGCTTATATGTTTACAAGGCTTATATCTTCTTGATGGATTGTTCCCTTAAGTATTATGAAATGTCCTTCTTTGTCTCTTTTACAGCCTTTGTTGTGAAATCTATTTTGTGTGATAAAAGTATTGCTACCCTGGCATTTTTTCATGTCCATTTGTTTGAAATGCTTTTTCCAATCCCTTCATTTTCAGTCTGTGTTAATCTTATATTCTGAGGTGGCTCTCTTGTTGACAGAATATATGTGAGTCATGTTTTCATATCCATTCAGCTACCCTATATCTTTTGATCAGAGCCTCTAATCCATTTACATTCAAGTTTATTATACAGAAGTATTTATTCATTGTGATTTTTCCCTTTGTACCTGGGTTCTTCTCTCTCTGTCTCTCTCTCTATGTATTCATCTTCTTAAAGCAGTCCCTTTAAGATCTCTGCAATGTTGGTTGGATGGAAATGTATTCATTTAGCTTTCTTTTGTCTGGGAAACTCCTTATTTTACCTTCCATTTTGAATGAGATCCTTACTGGAAAGAGTAGTCTTGGTTGTAGGCCTTTGTTTTTCATTGCTTGGAATATATTTTTCCATTTGCTTCTGGCTTTTAGTGTTTCTGTTGAGAAAAAAACTGATAGTCTTATTAGAGAAGCCTTGTATGTTATTTGCTGCCTTTAGAATTCTCTCTTTGTCTTTGAATGTTGCCATTTTAAATATAATGTGCCTTGGAGTGGGAAGGTTTGGGTTCATCTTCCCTGGGACCTCCTGTGCTTCCTGGACTTGTGAGACTTTTTCTCTCATCATTTTCCTGGGAAGATTTCTGTTATTTTTTGAAACAGGTTTGCTATCTTTTGTTCCTCTTCCTCTCCTTCTGGTATCCCTATAATAAAAATACTATTACATTTCATGTTGTCCTGCAGCTCTCTTAAACCCACTTCATTCTTTTTCAGTCTTTTTTCATTTTGTTGTGCTGTCTGGGAATATTTTACTACATTGTCCTCTAGCTCACTGATCAAATCCCCTACTTTATCTAGTCTGATTTTGATTCTTTCTACTGTGTTCTTCAATTCAGAGATTGTATTCTTCATTTCCTCTTGGCTCTTATTGACAGTTTCTATGTCCTTTTTAATGCTGGTGTAGTTATCAGTGAGTTCCTTCTAGCTTCCCTGGGGTTCTTTGTAGTTGTCCTGTAATTCTTTGTAATTTCCTCTGAGTTTGCTGAGCTCATTGAGCTTTCTTATAATCCTTATTTTTAAATCCATGTCTGATAGTTTGCTTGCCTCTATATCATCTATCTTTCTTTCTATGAATTCTTTCTTTCCCTTGGATGGAGTGTTATTTCTCCTTCTCTGCATTTTAGGTGACTCTTCTTGTGTGTTTCTTCTTCTTAGGTTGATCTATTTTGACTTCCTGTCTTCATAGTGTGACCTTCTTCAGTAGGAATCCTGTGGGATTCAGGGATTCAGACTCCTTGATCTGCTGAACTTAATGATCTTGGGATTTTATGCCATTTATTTGGGCTATCTGGTTGTGTTTCTCTTTTGGTTGTTGTTGTTGTTGCTCCTTCCCTCCAGATAGCTAACTGAGAATCACTCTGCCTATCACATCTTATAAACTGTTATTGAGCTGCTGCTAAAACAAAACCACCAGGCCAGGCAAGAAGCCTACACACACAAAGATACCCCCCACCCTAAATCACAGTCAAACTGTAAATGAGCCAGTATTAATAAGGATGTAAAAGAAGGAAAAACAAATAAAAGTTGACTAACTGAGAGAAAAGTGATTTTTGAGAGGAGCAGGGGAGGGGCAATAATTGTAGTGAGTAGGCACAAGGCAATGATAAAAAGAAAGTAAAATTTGTATTGTATATAAAAAGGAATGGAAAATGACAAACAAAGAGAGGGGAAGCATATAGTATTACATTTAAATTGAAGTTATTATATATATATATATATACACATATTTATGTGTGTGTATATATATATATATATATATATATATATATATATATATATATATATATATATAGTGTGTGTGTGTGTGTGAGAGAGAGAGAGAGAGGACAAACATATAAAAAATAAGGAAGATGAATAAGGAAAAAAAAAACCCAAATTAGAGAAATAGTTTCACCACATCGCTATCAACAACCTATGAGCCAAAATTAATATAGGTGGGATTTGAATAAGAGGTAAAAAAAATAAAAGAGAGAGAAGCTTAAGAGATGTCTGGAGGAAAGGGAAATGATTTTGAGATGATAGAGGGAGAAGTAATACTAAGGGTGAGGAATGAAAACCAGGCTAAGACAGGAAAAAATTCAAGTTTCAGTTGAAAGAAGGAAAGGGCTGGAGGAAGATACAAATGGAGTAGAAGAGGAGGACAAGATTTGAGATTTGAAATACTAAAATAGTGAAGATTTATAAATAAAGTTGCAGAAATGCCACTACTACCACCATATTATACTCAACAGGCATAGACTGATCAAGGTGGAGAGAAAATAAGTGTATTTCATGAAAGAGAAAAGGAATTGGAGGTGACTAATGACAAGAAAAATGTATAGTGAAGTGAGAAATAATGAGTGCAGACTGGAAATGAGTTGTAGCAAGAGAGAAGACAGAATTTAAAACAAAAATAATAAGAAGAAGTCACATGGTAAAATTAAATGAGAAAAAGGAAGAGAAAAATATGAGAATTGAAATAAACTGTATTATAAAGACCAGCTACTTAAAATGTAAGTCTGAGAGGACAAGAAATGATTGTCGAAAGGACATGCAGGAGACAAATATCTCCTGTAGAAGATTACAGTGGAATTTATCTCCATTGTATCTGGCTTTTATTGCTTTCTTTATCCTCCAGATTTGCCCCTGACTGCAGATAACAGAGCAACTAGAGTAAAAACCTAAAGAGACAGACACAGGCAACAGAACACCAGTGGTCTCAAACTGGCTGCCTAGATCCAGACTGGGACATGATCTGACATCACTAGGGGCTGAGTAATTTCTTCAGGCCAGTCTATTATTTCCCCTCAGGCCGTTACCCCTTGGAGGGGAGTGGTCTGCTGAAAAAATTTCTCCCTGAACACCAGGGATGAGTCAGCCCTGGGGTTCCATCCACTGGTCCCCCAGCTCTCTCTCTCTCTGATGCCACTGCCCCAAACTCTTCAAGCATCTCTAGCCCACTCTGCCTTCCCTCTGACAGAGTCCAGGCAAGAAGGTGTGAATGTGATCTTGCATACGATCCTCTCAAGTATCTTGCCACACCTCCAGAATTTCCTCCCCAGTCAGCAAAAACCAAAAACAAACAAACAAAAATGCTGCTTAATGCCTCTTATAGCCAGATGCCACCTGCTTCACTATCGGCTCTGCCAGTGGGCCCAGCCTGGGATCCACACATGACTCCTCTCAGGGGGAACATTCAGGGCACTGAAACATCTCTCCATAGCCCAGCTGCTGCCCACTGGAGCCCAGTCAGCACTATCGACACTCCCGTGTCTCCTCCATGATCCTCACCAACATGTTGCAATGAAACATCCTCCTCAGCGTTCCTGTGGCTACAAAGCTTAATTCCAACCAGTGTCCAGTTGGTCATCCAGATGATTTCTCCACAATTAAGCCACAATTCCATATCGGTTCCAAGAAGCTGCCAGCTCATTTTCCACTTACTCCTCTGCCACCCCCCCCCACCATATCTGCATATTTTAATGTCCACAGAAGCTTCTTGTGTCAGCAGACTTAAACACAATGAAGTAGAGGTATTGGGGGTCTTAGGAGCCTGACTGAGGAATCACAGAGGCACCCTCTTACCTCAGAAAAACTTTAAGAGACCAATGAAATAGTTGCTGAGAGTAACTAGGAGTTTTAACTCTGTAAATAATGTCATATACATAAAATAAACTCTCAGAGTGTTGAAAAGCAATCAATAGTCAGGTTTTTCCTGGTATGGAGAGAACACAAAAGCAATTGTTGGGATCTGCTTTCTCTATTATCCTACTGTAAATTGAATACACGTAAACTGGATCCAATTTTTGTTGTCCCTTCAAAATGATCAAGCTAGACTATGACAGGAAAGATAGGATATATTGTTCCTAGCCATGAACAAATTAAAAAATATCTTTCCAGCCTAATCAAAACAATTTATGCACTCTTTTCTATACCAACTGTCTGTTTCTGAAATCCTTTTTAAAGTCCCTTTAAAAAACGAATGGTCCAAGAAGACATCTCTGGAAAGAAAAAAAAAAAAAAAAAAAAGAAATTTGGAAAACAAAAGACACAACTTACCTTGCAGGAACAATATTAACTCCAGTGCCTGTTATTGGTGGGCACCCTGACCAGATCTAAATTGGCTCAACATGGAGAGAAGTTCCAGAAAAGCAAGAGCCAATAGCCTGCAGTGGTGCCTGGAGATTACAGCCAGGTGTCGGCTGCTGTTAGTGAAAGCAGGAATTGGCAAACTGCAGGCCAAATGTGGCCTGCTATCTGTTTTTGTAGATCCCAAAAGCTAAGTATGATTTTTACATTAAAATATCTTTTGAAAATCTGAAGGTGAATAATACTTTGATACATGAGATTCAAATTTCAATGCCCATAAATAAAGTTATATTGGAACAGCCACAGTTATTCATTTATAAATTGTCTATGGCTGCATTTGTACAATAATGCAGAGATGAGTAGTTTTCACAGAGACCGTGTGGCTTGAAAAACTTAAATATTTACTAGCTGACTCTTTAACGGAAAAGTTTGCCAACCTTGGGAGAAAGAAAAGAGTTCAGGAGTGTTCAATTTTCAAGAAGGTCTGGGGCTTCCTGACTGAGGGCTCCCAGGGACACTGGAACAGTCAAAGTCTAGCTTTTTTCTGATTCCATAGTTGTGTCCAAGACAGACTGAGAGACCCACACAAGGAAAGCTGTTCCATTACCTCTTGTAATGAATATCCAGAGCTATGGACAGAGTCTAAGCAGGATACATTCTTCCCTGTTTGATCGACAGGGAAACTTCTGACTTTTGCCACATTACACTGCATTAAAGTAACTGGGGAGCAGTGATGCAGGCTAGCTCATGTGGGTCTGAGTATAGTCCATATTTACAATGGCAAGAATAGCACAATTTAGAGTAACCAGAGTGAAAGGCAGAAACACAGGTGAGAAACCAAAGGCTGAGATGACAGATACCCCTTTCTCTATCTCCAGCCAGAAGTAAGCATTGGATTATTAAATGGAAACTCTGAGTGCCACTCTGACATGACAAAAATTATCCTAGGTTAATGATTTTTCTTCCTGGAGCAGTGGTCTAGTTGGCCAGGTCAGATCTTGAATGTTCAAAGTATTAGTCCTGTAATTAAGAAGGCTGTTCCTATTGAAAAACAGTTTCATCTTTATCAGTGTGGGGCAGGGATCCCTTTATATTTATTTATAAATATATATTTATATATATATATATATAATTTAATATATATGTATATGTGTGTGTGTGTGTGTGTGTGTGTGTGTGTGTTTTAGATGTTTTAAATGTCACAACTGGCTATTCTCTGGTTTTCCAAAGGGTCAGACCATCTAAACTTTGCTTCACTTTTTACTGCTTCTTCAGATTTCTTAGGCTTTCTTCTATTTTTCATGAAGTAGAAACCGAAGCTAGAATAAGACAAGATCTTTGTCAGTAATTGCAAGACAGACTTTGTTTCTCAAAGCAAGATTTTTTCTTTTTTGTGCTTTTGATATATATTTATTTTATTTTATTTTTTGGTTTTTCAATTACAGTTGTTCCATTTTTCCCCCATTGCTCCCCCCACCAGCCCACCCCTTCTCCCACCATCATAACCCTCCCCGTTGTCCATGTCCATGAGTCATTTATACATGTTCCTTGACTAAACCCTTCCCTTACTTATCCCCCTTCTCTCCCCTCCCCCCACTATTGACTGTTATTCTGTTCCTTGAAGAGATTGGAGAATCTGTCAAAATCACCGACAATCCTCAAGCAGAACTGTAGTCACCCCCAGCTTACTCAGTCCTTTAACAAGTCTCAACAAGATAATTATGTGATCTGTTCCATTGATCATCTTGTGCTATAATTGGTGTAAACAGAATAATTTGACTGTTCTCCAGCTGGTCAGCTGGGGGATAGGGGGCACCTTGGGAATATGGTGTTATTGAAGAAGAGCAGCCAGGTCAAAGAAAAGCTTATGTACTCTATCCACGGAGCCTAAATCTACTTGAAGCACAATGATCAATTCTGGTACCTGAGTGACAGCAGAGGGTATAAGTCACATGAGTGTCATGTGAGAATGTTTAATCTATTGAGGAAAACACTACAGGGAAAGGTGAATGCTGACAAATTTTTAAAAATCTGTGATGTAAAAGAGACCACAGTTACAGAGACCTACATATGGGAGAATTGAAAAAACCTTATAGTCTATTTGAGACCAAAGAGGTGCCATTTCTGATGGCCTGGGAGAATCCAGAACTCTGAATTCCTAGCCTATGTTCTTTGCACAGTATCATAATCTCTTAAGTGGTTTCTCTTGTTGAGCTTCTGAGCCAGTCTTGGACTTATTTTTTTAGCTGAATTTCATCAGCCCCAACCATCCATATCAGGCTGACCCACCAACTTGGCTTTCCAGGTCAAACTTGGTTAGGTATTTCCCTTATTCATTCTCTTCACATGGACAAGAACTATGCTCAACATTCATGGAAAAATTCTTGATTAACACATACATTTCCCTTTCTGGCATTTCTGGGAGGTCAAGAAAGATGATGATGATTCTATAATATAGTGTTAAGCATCAATACTGTACAACACAATGAAATCACATGGTCCCTCCCTTGATAAGGTTTTATTTTTCTCTTGGAATAATAAAGAAAATAATAAAAGGAAGTCAATATCACAGGCTAGTGATAAAAAAGTAAAATTTATTATGGGAATCACAGAAGAAGGAAGGCCAAAAACTCTGCATATGAGGAGGCAGAACAGAGGCATGGAAGTCTTCAAAACTGAAAGACCTCAGTTAAATTCCTGGGCCCTCTTACCAATATGGTGCTTGCTCCTTCTAAGCCTTTGTCCTGATCTGCAAGATGGTTGATAATATCTTTCCCCCAGTCTGAGAGAATTGAATGGAGCAATGTGTGTGCAGCACCCATAGCACTCCTCAGTGAAGGACAGTAAGTTGTTGTCGTTGGTGGCGGCGGCAGCGGTCCATCTCGAGAGACGATGGTGTAGCTTCTTAAGAGTCTATCTGCACCGCCGAGAATGGCTGTGCAGTCCAACTCGGGAGTGACACGGTATCTGTCTCCTCCCGTGTTGAATCGACGTCTTGTGATGACGCTGGAGTATCCTCTCCAGTGAAGCTGAAGCTACAGAGCCTGGGCAGGGTGATATGGAGGGTCTGCTGTTGCCCATGCAGCAGACCCCCCCTCTCTTCGCAGCTGAAGGGTCCAAGGGAAAGACGGAGTCAATACAGCTTGGCTTCAGGTGCGTTGCAGGAGTTGCCGGTGTTGACTACAACGTCAAACCGCCTTAGGGACTCCGTCTCTGGATTTTCTGTCGGGGTTTACTCCCTTAGCCTTTCCCCTGAAGAGGTATGCCGCAAGGCAGCGGAGGTTTTTTGGGGTCAGAGTTTTCCTTCTCTGATGTGCCCTGACTGGAAGATCGAACCAGCGACACTTAGCTTGCAGGCCGACGCTCAATCCACTGAGCCAAACCAGCCAGGGGTACAGTAAGTTGTATATAACTATAAAGTAAGTGGGCATAACCAGGGAAGATTAAAGACTTGTGGGTACTAAAGGAGTCTAGTACTGCTTGTGCCTCTACTACTGCCTCAACATGGACTACATCAGGTGTTGATCACTAAAAAGAAGTTTAAATAAAATAAAATTTTAAATTATGTTCAATACCTGTTCAATGAGAGGAAAGTCAAGAAAAGAAGTTTATGAAGCTAAAACTCATCAGGAAGCATAGGTATTTTTAGCAAATGGCATTGGTACAAAGTCAATTTAAAAAAAGAGGAAATAAAGGTATAACATTTTATGTGGATTCAACTTTTGTTCTATTTCCTGGAATTCATGAACTCGGAGAGAAAGAAAGCAGCTGCTATCATGGTGCTATGTTATCAGAATAGTACTATTGCATATATTAAGAATTCTTTAAAGATCCTGACATTACATGACTCAAATATAGTGCAATTAAACTCTGCAAAGACCAAATATCTAAGTTAAAAATCTAGTTCTTCATAATATTTTTGTGTGTTGTCCTGCATTTCTGATATTTTGTATTTTTCTTTTGTAAAACTCTCTTAAAAAGTGCAAAATTTACTGGTAACTACCTCTGTTCCATAATTGAAGTGTAATTTTTGTCCTATAAGGGACTGTGCTTTCTTTTGAAAGAGTAAACAACTAAATAGAATGCCCTCCACACTGGCCAGAATGGAAAATCGAACCATAGTAGTATTATGCTTCCAAAAGTATCAGCCATCTGTTCATATCTACTCAACTTGTGATTTTTAACTCAGTGAGAAAAATTGCCAGCCTTAGAAAGTGTTAAACTCTCAAATCAAACTCTATCCAGGGTTACTACATTAAATTATATGAAGGTACTATTTAAGTGGAACCTGTATTAGTTCAGTAGAATACCATAGGTTTTTATTCCATTGTATAAGTCAATTCCATAGGGGTACCAAAAAGGGTGGACCATGGGACAATCATGTTCAAAACAGGACTAGCTAAGAGAGAGCAATTTAGCAATTGTATTTTAAAACATAAAACCACACCCAATTATATAATGACAATGTATATGAAGCTGTGGAAAATGTGTTAAGATATAATACTCCTTCTATTCTAGCTATGACTTTTAATTTTCCAAAATATATTTTTGCTCTTTTCAATAAATAAAAAATTTATAAATATATTATTTTTGTTTGAATATGTCACAGTACTCTCTTACCCATCACATATGTTTTGAAATTGTGTTATCTGCAAAACATTTTATTAGATATTTATTAGGACAAAAATATATAAAAGAGTTATAATTATTATTTTCTCAGGGTTTAACTCAAACAAGAGTAATATCAAAAATGTCCTTTGCTCTGACTGGTGTAGCTCAGTGGGTTGGGCATAATCTTATAAACTGAGAGGTCAGTGGTTCCATTCCCCATCAGAGCACATGCCTGGGTTGCAGACTGGGTCCACAGTTGGGGGCAGGCAAGAGGCAGTGAATCAATATTTCTGTCCCTCTTTTGCTTCCTCCCTTTCCCTCTCTCTAAAAATCTTTTAAAAAGCATGTCTTTATAATGCAGAACTTGTAGGATCCCAGGAGAAAGAGGGACCAGAATTCACACAAGAGAAAGGCTGAACATTTTAAAAGATAAGAGAGAAATACAGAAAGGGAGGAAGAAAGAAAGGGAGAGAGAGAAGAAAGAAAGGTAACACTGGGCAATTAGCAGGTATGACAAAGTAACTAAGATAAATTGAACAGTCTAAATTTCAATTATCCAAGAAATAAAATAAGGAATATAAAACAAAATTTTGTCATTAAGATATTAAATTTTAAAACATAACTTATTGGTTAAAATAAATTAAACACAGCTGAAAAAACAATTGGTAAATTTGAAGATGTGTGAAAAAAATTACAGAAAATGCAGGAAACAAATATGAAAAGTATAACAAAACATTTAAGATGTATAAAGAAGTTCCAGACTTCAGGCCAAGATGGAGGCTTAGACTGACATGCTCGGTCTCCCTCTACAACAAAAAGGAATAGAACTACCTCAAAACAAAAGATAACTAGAAATTCCAGAAAATAAAACTACTTGGAAGCCCAACGTATGAAGTTATAAACCAGCGGTGCTCATCTAGATGGGTAGGAAGGGTGAGATCAGAATCAGGATGGAAGGATTGGGCTGAGCTGTCCATGGTAGCAGCGGGAATAGTGGCAGGACTGCAAGAAACACCAGGGGAACAATGCCAGCTGCAGTCGAGACCCAGGAGCTCACGATTCTAACGCTAGGGAAAGTAGACCCCCCATTGCCTTGGATGGTGAGTCTGTGGGGAAGGAGCCTCCCAGTCTCTCAGCAGAGAGTAATGGCAGGAATCCATCTTGGACCCCCACCCCCACACAAAGTGTTGCAGAGCAGCAAAAAAGGTCGCCGATCGCCACCCATAGGAGATCGCTGCCGGTTGCTGGGCAGTAACAAGAGCACAGGGCTCCACCCCCTATAGCCTGCCCAGGAAGAAAGCTAAACACAAATCTGTTAGAATGAAGCAGACAACAACTGAAATCCCAGTGATGCAGCTCACCAGGCAACAGATGAGAGACCTGATAGATCAAGAAATAAAAAACCTTTCTGAGGCTCAGTTCAGATCTATAGTCATACAAGGACTTACAGAATTAATAAAAGATTTGGAACAAGACAGGGAAGGAAGGAAAGCTACTCATACTGAAATGAACAAAAACACATACAAGAGAAGTGGTAAGGAAATAAAATTCAAAGATCAAATCAACAAACCAGAACATAGGGAAGGAACAAACAAACAACCAGTGCAGAAAGAGGAAACAAAAAGTGAGGAAAGTGAGGAGAAGATCAGAAACCTCTGGGACAGCTATAAGCAATCAAACATTCAGATAATAGGATTGCCAGAGGGTGAAGAAGAAGAACTAGAAACTAAAAAATTATGTGAAAAAATAATGAAGCAGAACTTCCAGGATTTCAGGAAGGAAATAGACTTACAAATCCAGGAAGCACAGAGAGTTCCAGAAAAACTGGACCCAAGGAGAACCACCCCAAGACACATTATAATCAAATTGTCAAAAAATAAAGATAAAGAGAGAATCTTAAAATCAGCAAGAGAGAAGAAAAAAAATCATGTACAAAGGGGTCCCAATTCAACTATCAGCAAATTTCTCAAAAGAGACCCTGCAGGCAAGAAGAGCCTGGCAAGAAATAGTCAAAGTAATGAAAATCAAAAACCTACAGCCATGAATACTCTATCCAATGAAGCTGTCATTCAGAATAGAAGGCAGAGAAAGTGCTTCCAGGACAAAGAAAAACTGAAGGAGTTCATTAGATCCAAACCACTATTATATGAGATGTTAAAGGGACTTGTTTAGAAGAAGGAGGATCAAAACTATGAACACTAAAATGAAAACTGCATCACAAAAACCAACAACAGAAGCAGGGAATTGAAACGAAGGCAAACTAAGTAGGCAAAGAGAGTGGAAAGAGAACTATAGGTATGGGGAACATATTGGGGGGAGGTCAGAGGGGAGGGGGAAGGGGAGAAGGAGGGAGATGGTACAGGAATTAAGAAGTATAGTAGGAGGGAATGGAGTAGACAGGAAGAGGTTGAGAAGAACTATATGCACAACCAATGGACATGGACTAAAAGGGGGGGACAACTGAAGGGAGGGGGGCCACTGTGTGGAGGGGAGCAGAGGGAAAAGAAATTGGGACAACTGTAACAGCGTAATCAAGAAAACATATTTTTAAAAAATAAATAAATAAAAATTCCACATATAAGTGAGATCACACAGGGAAAAAAAAGATGTATAAAGAAGTTCCAACATTTGTTTAATAGAAATTACACAAATGAAAGTAAATAGAAATGGAAAAATATTAGATTACATAATTGTTTAAACACTTTTAATAAATGAAGGATTTGATTCCTCATTTTGAAATAAGCCACTAACTTTTAATACAAGGAAACTGTAATAAATCCACTCCCAGGCAAACAGATGTTAAAGAGACAAAAAAAATTCTCCAGTAACTAGAGAGTAAAAACACATTACTGACAATAAAAAAATACAGAAGACATCACATCAGTAATATAAGATGCACTAAGACAAAGAGATATAATTTTTTCAAATATAAAATGAAAATAAGTGCAGTTTAATATTCCATACCTATGTATTATTTAGAACAAAAAACGTAGAAAATAAATAAAAATTTTAACATTTACAGACCTTCATTGAAGGATGTTGTCCAATAACAACATTAAATTTAAATAGAATTAGGATGAAAAAGCCGTGATCTTCAAATAAATTGTAATTGTTCATTAAACTTAAATACGTATTGACTGTTTTATTTGCTATGTATCATTGTTTAGAGAGAACATACTAATTTTTATTAAATGCCAATACATATATAAGTTAGCTTCAGCTTCACTGGAGAGGACACTCCAGCGACATCGCAAGATGTCGATTCAACACGGGAGGAGATAGATACCGTGTCACTCCCGAGTCGGACTGCACAGCCATTCTCGGCGGTGCAGATAGACTCTTAAGAAGCTACACCATCGTCTCTCGAGACAGACAGCTGCCGACGACGACGACGATATAAGTTAACAAGTTTGGGATATCAAAGCTGAACAGACATAGTTAATTTTAAGATTTTCTAAATAAAGACATGTTAAAAATACATGTATCCACTGAAAGAAATATAATTTTATAATTAATAGAATACAAGCAAAAAATAGAACTAATAATAATTCAGTAAATTCAATATAAAATGGGAAAAGAAAAATTACAGATAAAATTAATCAGATCTTATTGGTTGTTTATGGCTAATATCTGTTCTCAAGGTTGGTGACCTATTCTAAAAGATCAGCATATGTGCTGCACTGACTGTTAAATGCTATTGCTTGGAATAGGATACTTTCATTGACTGGCTTGTGCGAATGGTATGTGAGGTAGGAGCTCAGATTAACAATCTATTGGGAAGGAAAAGGAAATCTCCCAGAAGGAAATCAGGCATAGCAGACAGGGTAATTTACAGCACTTGAACACACAGAGCAGTTAAATGACATATATCTGATAATATAAAACTTCATATACTCCTCTCAATGTTTGAAAAATTAACAACAAAATAGAAAGACCCAAGATTTGAATCAGATAATAAATAAGATAGCTCTAATATGCACGTAGCGTCGGCCTGCGAGCTAAGTGTCGCTGGTTCGATCTTCCAGTCAGGGTACATCAGAGAAGGAAAACTCTGACTCCAAAAAACCTCCGCTGCCTTGCGGCATACCTCTTCAGGGGAAAGGCTAAGGGAGTAAACCCCGACAGAAAATCCGGAGCCGGAGTCCCTAAGGCGGTTTGACGTTGTAGTCAACACCGGCAACTCCTGCGGCGCACCTGAAGTCAAGCTGTATTGACTCCGTCTTTCCCTTGGATCCTTCAGCTGCGAAGAGAGGGGGGGTCTGCTGCATGGGCAACAGCAGACCCTCCATATCAGCCTGCCCAGGCTCTGTAGCTTCAGCGTCATCGCAAGATGTCGATTCAACACGGGAGGAGACAGATACCGTGTCACTCCCGAGTCGGACTGCACAGCCATTCTCGGCGGTGCAGATAGACTCTTAAGAAGCTACACCATCGTCTCTCGAGACGGACGGCTGCCGACGACGACGACGACGAATATGCACGTATTTTGTGAAGAAAACACATTCATGACAAATTAAATATGTAATAGATAAAAATAGCTCAAAAGCACTCCAGATTAAAAATTTCACAGGCCTACACCTTCTGATCACAATTCCTTTCTAAGTAGTAAATAAATAAATTAACAAATGTTCAAAGATCATGGAAAATAACTTAAAAACTGCTTCTCTAAGTAACTATTAGGTTCAGAGGAAATAATTTTATAGGTTTGAAGATACTTCAGATAAAAAGAGTTTAGGAGAATATATGTCCATGCCTATGTGATTTGCTTCCAAAACGTTACTCATTATTCTAAAGCTTTGATTACTAGCGGCCCACCATTATTCCCAATTCTACCCACTGTCCAATGGTTTGCATCATTTCAGGAGCTCCAAACCCTTTAAGAACCTAGTTACAGCCCATTCCCCTAGAAAAATTTACATATACAATCATAAATGCATGGACATACACTACATGCACACATAAAACTGCATATTTTCAGGTAGAACAAAATCTATTTGTACATATCAAGTTCAGAATCTCTTCTGTCACACTTTCATTTTATTTTACCAGCAGAAACAAAACACACATTAAAAATATTCCTTTCTTTTTTTTAATACTCTGGTTGTTGTCCAAGTTTTCTGTTCCTGGTACTGATCCCTACAAGTAAACCATCTAATATTTAGCCTGATTAAAATTTAGTCTGCCATTTCTCTGAAAACAAACCAATCCCAGATAACTCACTAGTTTCAGTAGACACAGAAGACAGTTTTGTGAAGGCTAGCTAAAATTGTTAGCTGGTACATAGAGATGTGTTTTCACTTGCTGGGAGTGAGTGAAAATCAATCATTAAATCTTGGGGTCTCTGTTGACTTCAAAGAAAATGTGCTCTGGTCTATGAGTGCAAATTAATTTCTTTATTTTTCTGTAGATTAGACAAGTCTAAGCCGGAAGACTTAAGAATGAATATACTAAGAGCAGAGAGCAAACCAAAGTAAAATAAACAAAAGGCAACATGCACATAGAAAAAAAAATTGCTTTATGCAATAGGATAATACTATAACAACATCTAATCTCACTAAGGTAGAAATTCATATCTTACTCCTACACTGTGGTCCTGGTATCTGGACCAGTACCTAATTCTAGCTAGGATGCAATAAATATATGTTGAAGAACTGAATACACAGTAGCCTACTTTTCACTGAGGTCCCTTGCCTAGGTTCTTGCCTCTTTCTCTCTGCTGGAGGGAAGTTCTTCATTAGGACTCTCAACCATGAATAGATTCAGCTTAAGTCCTGATTTAGGATAGAGTGTGAGAGAGCTAGCTTCACAACCTGCTCACATCTTACTTTCTAACTTCAATTTCAGTCTCTTCTGAATAATTCACACCAGAAATTTCCTGAGGAGAGACCACATCCTCTGTTTTCATTTCTTAAAATAAGAGTAACTCTCTCCAAGATCTTAAAAATATAGATAACTCATACCTTAATAAACCTGAAACTCCCACAAAGTTAATTAATGGCATTAGATTCTAGTCAATGGCATGTTCATTTAATATCTCTACTTAATGAGAGTACCTCAGATATTTAATATAGGTCTTTTTTGTCTGTTTTTGTTTTTCTATGGCATATTAAAATTTATTTCATCATCAGAGGAAAGCCAAATGAATTAGAAAATAATTAGCATAATAGTTGAAATTAAAATTAAAAGGGTTGGCAATAAATACCATGTGCTGGAAAAATTGGGAACTCCCAAATATTATTGGTAAGACTATAAATTGGTATCATCACTTAAAGAAACCATTTGACAGTAACTGTGAAAGTTTAACATATTGATACTTTATGTACCAGCAATTCCAGTCTTAAGTATGTACCTAATTGAAAAGTATACAGATATTAACAATGAAAAAATACGAAAATATTACATAGAAGCACAAAATGGATTATAATTTATGGTAAAATCATACAGTAAAATCTATATAGCAATAAAGAAGGACAACCTTTGTGCTACATGCACTAACTCAGGGAATTCTGGTAGTGCCACCAGCCACAGTGAGTATATACTGCATGATTTCAACTAGTTTTTGTAATGTTAAAAATGTATACATTATGTTTTCCTAAATAAATATGTGCTTTCCAATTGAAAAAAACAAAGATAACTTGTTTAAATATATGTCTTGACTGTGAATTCCAGGAAGATGTAGTAAAAATACTTTTAAGTAGTTAAAACTGCTGAACAGTATATGTTAAACAAACATAAAGATACTGAAAAAATGAAAAGAATAATGCAGACTATTTACTGATCTCAAGACCAAAGGAAAAATTTAGTGATTAAAATCCCTGGATTTTCTTTTTGCTATCCATTTTCCAGACAAGGAGCTGAAGATGCCAGCAACCCTGAAATACCAAAAGGAACAGAAAAAAATGTCCCCCTAAAAGACTACCTATCTCTAACCAAAGAACTAGGTAAGGAGAAGACTAGCAAGACTAGAAAGTCTTATAAGAAAATCATTCAAACACTACAGAAAAATATTGTAGCCCTCCTCCTATGCATGCTATCAAAAGACAGATGGAGACCTTAGGTTACCATTCTCTTGGCACTATA
Organism: Furipterus horrens; assembly: GCF_987537825.1. Taxonomy (NCBI): domain Eukaryota; kingdom Metazoa; phylum Chordata; class Mammalia; order Chiroptera; family Furipteridae; genus Furipterus; species Furipterus horrens. Next base: position 79,000,710 of record NW_028327176.1, on the reverse strand, counting down.
ACAGTTTGTCTTGCTCCCTGACCAGGAACAGTGTCACAGAAGGCCAACTAGGGAACAGGAACATTCATCCAACCAGTCAGCATTGAGGTCTCCCTCTCACTCCCTCCATGGAGACACTGGAGGCCATGGGGGAAGTCTGAACTTCCATCCCCTTCCAGCAGTAGAGAAGATTCCTGGCCCCTCCTTAGTGGGGTGGTGCTAGAAAATAACTATTAAGAGTCATGACTTTTTCCATCACCCAACAGCAACAAGGCAACTCCCATCACAATGTTAGCAGAGATCAGTGGGGAATTTAGAAATCCCATTTCACCCAGAAGTAATAAGGTATCTTTTTACCTTAAAAGTCAACAGATGCCAAGTGGACAAATCTGGGTTTCTACTTCCACCAGAAAGACATAAAGCAGTGCCCTCTTGTCCCCTAAAAGGGCGGTGTCAGTAGAAAATAACTAAAGAGAAGGTCTAAATAAAATTCAGTCTTGTAATGCAATAGAAATATATCCAAATTTCAGTTGTCATATTAAGAACCCAAAATATCTCAAACTGAATGAAAGACATAATCAACAGATGCCAACACTGAGATGACAGAGGTGTTAACATTATCCTTAATTTTTAACTAGCTATGATCAAAATATTAAAACAAACTATTATAAACATGCTTTAAAATGAAAAATAATAGAAAGCTTCAACAAATAGGAATTCTAAGAAAAATGAAGAAGAAGATGAAGCAGCAGCAGCAGAAAGGAAGAAGGAATTTTGAAATTTTATAACAGAAAAATATAATAACCAAAGAAAAATGCTCAGGTGATGGGCTCAACAGCAGAGTGTAGGGATACAGAAAATAAACATTGAACCAAATTATAAAGTCATAGAAGTTACCCAATCCAATCAATAGAGAAAACAGACTGGGAAAAACAAATAACCGTGGCTTCATGGACATGTGAGACTATAACAAAAGATCTATAATAACATAAGTATAATTAGAGTTCCAGAAGGAGAAGAGGCTGAGACTGATAAGTACCTGAGTAAATAATGACAATCGTCGGCAGCCGTCCGTCTCGAGAGACGATGGTGTAGCTTCTTAAGAGTCTATCTGCACCGCCGAGAATGGTTGTGCAGTCCAACTCGGGAGTGACATGGTATCTGTCTCCTCCCGTGTTGAATCGACATCTTGGGATGACGCTGGAGTGTCCTCTCCAGTGAAGCTGAAGCTACAGAGCCTGGGCAGGGTGATATGGAGGGTCTGCTGTTGCCCATGCAGCAGACCCCCCCTCTCTTCGCAGCTGAAGGATCCAAGGGAAAGACGGAGTCAATACAGCTTGGCTTCAGGTGCGCCGCAGGAGTTGCCAGTGTTGACTACAACGTCAAACCGCCTTAGGGACTCCGGCTCCGGATTTTCTGTCGGGGTTTACTCCCTTAGCCTTTCCCCTGAAGAGGTATGCCGCAAGGCAGCGGAGGTTTTTGGAATCAGAGTTTTCCTTCTCTGAAATAATGACAATAAACTTATCAAATTTGCCAAGGCAAATAAATATACGGATTCAAAAGGCTGTGAAAATCCAAAGTAAGGTCCCTACCAAAATACATAATTCAACTTCTGAAAACTAACATAAATAAATAAATCTTGAAAAGAGCCAAAGAAAAATAACATATCTGTAAAAGAAAATTACTATTAAAATTACACAAGATTTTTCATCAAAAACTATGGAGGCCAGGGGGAAGTGGCATAATATTTCTAAGATGCTAGAAATGAAGATCTGTCAACTCAAATGCTATACCTAGCAAAAATATCCTTCAGGAATTAAGAAAAAATTGAGGCAACCTCAAATAAAAAAAAAAAAAAAAACTAAGAGAATATGTTGATAGAAGACATATCGTAAAAGAATAGCTACAGGATGTCCCACAAACAGAAAATACATGATTTTTAAAAGAAACATCTGAATATCAGGAAGATGAAAGAAAAAAGTGTGCGACCATATGTGGAAATATATTAGACTTTCCTTTTCTTGGGTTTTCTAAATTATATTTTATGACAAAAGTAAAAATCTTAAGATTTCTGAGATATGGTTTTAAATGTATGTAGAGAGCATATTTGACAATTAAAATATCAACAGTAGAGGGTAAAGGAACACAAATTGGTAATATTTCTGTACTTTCCATGAGCTGGTAAAGTTATAATGATTGTTGTTGATCATGATGTGTGTACATAATAGAGAAAAAAAAATCACTAAAAAGAGCTATACAAAGAGCAACAATAAAAAATGCAATAATAAATCAAAAAAGAATTCTAAAAATTATTTAAGTACCCACTCAGAGGTAAGAAAAAGAAAACAGCAGAACAAATATTAGAGAGAACAAATAAAAAAACAAAAAAATAAAATAAAATGACAAACTTAAGCATAAAGAGTAAATATGTTAAATATACATAATCTCAATATACCATCTAAAATGTAAATATTAAAAGAATACAAAAAATATATTACTTAGCTCTAAACTGTATAAAATGTATTTAAAATATAATAATATAATAAGATAGGATTAGCCCTGGACTGGTGTGGCTCAGTGGATTGAGTGCCAGCTTGCAAAACAAAGGATCACTGATTGAATTCCTAGTTTGGGCACATGCCTGGGTTGCAGGTCAGGTCCCCAGTTGTGGGCACAAGAAAGGCAACCACACATTTATGTTTCTTTCCCTCTCTTTCTCCCTCCCTTCTCTTCTCTCTAAAAATAAATAAATAAAATCTTTTAAAAAAATTAAAAATACAACATTTTCATCACATAAAAAAGATTAGATTAAAAGGATTGAAAATACATATTATATAAATGTTATTCAAAAGAAATCAGAATTATCCAATTAATATTATATAAAGTTAACTTTAAGCCAAAGGAAAGTACAGCAAAATACATATTATCTTTAAGTACTCATAGAGCATATACAAGCATAGACCATAACCTGGGCTAAAAGAAAAAACCCTCAAAAATGTAAAAGCATTGAAATCAGACAGAGTGTGTTCTCTGACCACAATGAGATTAAACTAGAAACTGATAAAGTAGATTTCCAAATACTTGGTAACTAAATATATCTCTAAATAATCCAAGGATCAAATAGGAAGTCTTCTCAATGGAAACAAAAAATACATTAAAGTGAATGAAAATTAAAACATTGAAATGTGTGGTATACAAAATAGTACTGAGACGGGAATTGATACCACTAAACTACACTATTAAAAAGAGGAAACAAATCAATAAGCTATGTTTTTTTATTAAGAACAATAAAAAGAAGTGAAAAGAAAACCCAAAGCAAGTAGAAAGAAGGAAATTATAAACATCAGTGTAGAGATCAATGAAATAGAAAACAAAAAATAGAAAAATTTTAATGAAACAAAGAACTGGTTTTTTAAATGATCAATATAATTTTCAAACTTCAAGTAAGATTAACCAAAAAAAAAAAAAAAAGCACACACACAGACACAGAAGACACAAATTATCTGTTGAGAAATGAAGCATGAAACATTACTATATACCTTTAATAATCAAAAAAACAAAAAAGAAGTATAAAGCATATATACACATATATTTGACATCTTATATAGAGAACTTCAGTAAGAAAATAGTAGTTTATCCACTCATCTACTGATGGACACTTGTCTCAGACTTAAAAAACAGAAGAAAATTTTACTCTTTGCAACACAATGGAGGTACCTGGAGAACATTATACTCAGTAAAATAAGCCAGTCAGAGAAAAACAAATACCACCTGAATCTAATGAACAAACTGAACTAACAAGGAAAATGGGAACAGGTTCATAGATGGCGAGCAGGATGACAGCTAGTGGTGGCAGAGGTGAGAGGGTGAAGGGATTGAGCACAAAGGAAAGTGGACTCATGGACATGGACAACAGTATGGTGATTCCTGGAGGAAAAGGGGTTTAATAGGACTAAATGGTAATGGAAAAAATACAATAAAGTTCAAATTATTATAAAAGAAAAAACTACCACCACAACTTTTCAACGATGAAACAAATAATTGAGTAGCCATTTAACTAGTAAAGAAATTACATTAGTAATTTAAAAAGTTATTCCCAACATATCTATGTGCAGTAGATTTTACTGGAGAATTATACTAAATGTTTAAAGAAAAATTCATATAGTTATACACAATCTCTTCCAGAAAACATGAGAATGCACTTCCAAATTTATTTTATGAAGCTAGGATTGATCTGATATAAAAACCACACAAAGACAATAGAAAAAAATGAAAGAAAAAGAAAGGACAGAAAGAAGAAAGAAAGAAAGAGAAAAAAAGATAAATCTGTAGACCAATATTCTTTATTACTATAAATATAAAATCTTTAATAAACTATTAGCAAATTGAATTCAAATAGTACAGAAAAAAATTATATACTATGATCAAGTAAGGTTTGTCCCAAGAAAACAAGTCTAATTCCATATTTGAAAACTAATCAATGTAATCCACTCATTTAACAGTATGGAAAGAAAAGAAATTCCATTGTTGTATCAATAAATACAGGAGAAAGTATTTTTCAAAATTCAGCAACCATGAAAGATAAAAAACCCTCAAATGGTAATACAGGGGAATGTCTTCAACATGAAAAAGCTACAGCTAACATTATACTTAATAGCAAAATACCAATTTTAATCAATATTCTGCTGGAAGTTTTAGCCAATGAAATAAGGCGCAATAAGAAAATAAATCATATGGATAAGAAAATGAGGTAAAACTGTCCCTAATTACAGATGACATGATTGCCATCTTGGCTTCAAGATAAACATACAAACAAAGTGTGTTTGTGTATATTAGCAATAGAAGTATGAACACTTTGTCTTTGACAATCACTGGAGGGGAAAAAAATAAAAAAAACAAGATGTTAAAATCTTAGCTGAACCAGAGAGACTTGAGCAACCAGGTGTTGGTATGTTCATTAAAGCCACAAGGTGATTAAAGCAGCAAGCCACAAATAAGAAATAGTGAAGCCCTTAATATTGACTGTGATAGTTTTCAGCAAGAGAGTAAACTAGGTAAAGTGCAACTCCCCTCCTGTTTCGTTGCCTGCCATGGTTCAGGGACAGCTGTATCAGCACATGTAGGAGCAGTCTCTTTTCTGCGAGTCTTGAATGAAAGGTCTCTTCAGTTTTATGAACCTGCAGACTGGTGCAAGTTAATGTGGAGGGGCTGGGAGTGCAAATAACGGAATACTGAGTCAAAGTCAAGAAAAAGGCTTTCAAGTTTCCCTACATGCTCTGATAAGGAGGTGTTGGCAAAGGTGCCAAAGAAAGGTTTCTACCTAAGGCCCTATATTAAGAGTCCTCCTAATGAAGGGACCTGGACTAAAAATGTAGACATGTAGGAGGATGTCTGGACAAGTGGCCTGAGTTCTTGCCTGCAACATCCTTCTGGCATGGCAATGTTTCGGTGGTGTTCTGTCTGGTATGAGAAGGGTAGCTTCCCCTAGGAAACTTGCCATGTAAAACCTTAATAGTTGCCTATGGTCAGGCCTGAAAAAAATCATATATGTATAGAATGTTGTCCAGAAACCAGACTCTTGAAAAGAAAATAGAACTTAAATATAAATTTTTAAAAAGTTTATTGCATTTTTTTCCATTACCATTTAACGCCCTTTTATCCCCCTACCCCCTGCAATCACCATGCTGTTGTCCATGTCTATGAGTCCTTTTTCATTTTTTCTTGATCCTTCCACCTTCTAACCTCACTTCTCCCAAATAGCTGTCATCCTGCTCTCTATGAGTCTGTCTCTATTTTGCATGTTAGTTCTGTTTGTTCACTAAGTTCCATATATAAGTAAAATCATATGGTATTATTCTTTCTCTGATGGGCTTATTTCACTTAGCATAATGTTCTCTAGGTCCATTCATGCTACGGTAAAGGGTAAAATTGCTTATGGCTGAGTAGTATTCCATTGTTTAAATGTCCCATAGTTGTTTTATCCATTTATCTACTGAGGGACACTTGGGCTGCTTCCATATCTTGGAAATTATAAATAATGTGCAATGAACATAGGGACGATTATAGTCTTTTGAATTAATGTTTGGGGTTCCTTCAGATACATTCCCCAAAGTGGAATCGCTGGGTCAAAAGACAGATCCACATTTAGCTTTTTGAGGTATCTCCATACTGCTTTCTACAGTGGCTACACCAGTCTGCATTCCCGTCAATGGTGCAAAAAGGTTCCCTTTCTCCACATCTCACCAACACTTGTTTGTGGATTTATTGAGGACAGCCATTCTGACCAGTGTGAGGTAATACATCATTGTGCTTTTAATTTGTATTTCTCTGTTTTTTTTGACATTGAGCATCTTTTCACATGTCTATTGGCCTTCAGTATGTCATCTTTGGAGAAGGTTTGTTCAGGTCCTTTGCCCATTTTTAAATTAGATTTTTTTATTTTAGTGTTGAGTTTTGTAAGTACTTTATAAATTTTAGATACTAACATTTATCAGATATATTGGTAAATATGTTCTCCCATTTCGAAGGTCATCTTTTGATTTTGTTGATGGTCTTCTTTGCTGTGTAAAAACTTTTTAGTTTTATGTAGTCCCACTTGTTTATTTTTTTTCTTTTGTTTCCCTTGCTTAGGGACATATATCAAATAAAAAATTACTACAAGCAATGTCTGAGATTTTACTGCATTTGTTTTTTCTAGGATTTTTATGGTTTTGGGTCTATATTTGTCATTAATACATTTTGAATTTATTCTTGAGTATGGTGTAAGAAGGTGGTCTATGACAGTTTCATTTTTCTGTATGTATCTGTCCAGTTTATCCAACACCATTTATTGAATAAACTATATTTAACCCATTTCATGTACTTGCTTTCTTTGTTGAATATTAATTGACTATAAAGGTGTGGTCTTATTTTTGGGCTCTCTGTTCTGTTCCATTGATCTATGTGTCTGTTTTTATGCCAGTACATGCTGTTTTGATTAATATGGCCTTATATTATATTTGATATTAGTTGGCATGATTCCTCCAACTCTGTCCTTCTTTCTCATGATGGCTATTGTTATGTAAGGCTTTTCGTGGTTCCATATAAATTTTTGAAATATTTATTCCAGTTCTGTGGAATACAGCATTGGCATCTGATAGGAATATTGGAATCTGATAGGACTTGTTGAATCAATAGATTGCTTTGGGTATCATGGACATTTTAACGATGTTAATTTGTCCTATCCATGAACAAAGTTTGTGCTTCCACTTCTTTGTATCTTCTTCAATTTCTTTCTTTAGCATCTTATAATTTTCTGAGCACAGATCTTTTTTATCCTTGGTCATATTTATTCCTAGGTATTTTATTCTTCTTGAAGCAATTGTGAATGGGATAGTTTTCTTAATTTCCTTTTCTGTTAGTTCATTATTCATATATAAAAATGAAACTGATATTATGAACAACTATATGCCAACAAATCGGACAACCTTGAGAAAAGGAACAAATTCCTAGAAACATATGATTTTCCAAAACTAAATCAGGAAAAATCAGATAACCAGAGTACATAGATTACACTTAGTGAAATTTAAGCAGTAACCAAAAAACTCCCAACATACAAAAGCCCTGGATCTGATGGCTTCACAGGTGAATTTTACCAAACATTGAGGGAAGAACTAACACCTCTCCTTCTCAAACTATTTTTTAAATTTCTAGAGAAGAGAAAACAGTCAAGCTCATTTTACAAGGCTGGCATTAACCTAGTTCCTAAACCAGATAAAGACACTACCAAAAAAAAGAAAAGTGCAGGCCAATATTCCTGATGAATATAGATGTTAAAATCCTCAACAAAATATTAGCAAACTGAATACAACAATACATCAAAATGGTCATAAACCATGATGAAGTGGGATTTATTCCAGGAATGCAAGGTTGATACAAGATTCACAAGTCAATAAATGTGATTCACCACATAAACAAAATGAAAGATAAAAGCCACAATAGAAGAAGAAAAAGCATTTGATATAATCTAGCATGCATTTACGATAAAAACTCTCAGCAAAGTGGGATTTGAGGGAGCATACCTAAACATAAGAAATGCCACATATGACAAACCCACTGCCAGCATCATACTCAATGGGGAAAAACTACAAGTGTTACCCTTAAGATCAGGAACAAGACATGGATGTCTGATTTCACCTCTTATTCTCCAGTACTACCCTTATTCTCTTAGTACTACTGGAAGTACTAGCCATAGCAATTAGACAAGAAGAAATAAACTGTTTCTAAATTGGAAAGGAAGAAGTAAAACTGTCTTTATTTGCAGATGACATGATACTGTATGTAGAGAACACCAAAGATTCCACCAAGAAACTTCCAGAACTGATAAATGAATTCAATGAAGTAGCAGGATACAAAATTAAATATAAATTATAACAAAAAATGGACAGGGTTTGCACGTTGCAAACTCAACAGTGTTGATAGAAGAAATGAATGATCTAAATAAATGGAAAGGCATTCCATGTTCATGCTCACTGGAAGATTTGATAGAATAAAAATATCAATTCTCCCCAAACTGTTATATATTTTTCATGCAATTACTTAAATAAAGACATGATATATATAAACTTTTTATGGGAAAGCAAGCGAGTGGAATAGCCATACATTTTTAAAGCAAGGAGTGAAGTTGGAGGAATCATCTACCTACTTATTATATAGATTATTATATAGCTAGAATAATCAAGACTATGTAGTATTAACAGAGTGATAGACACTCAAGGCAATGAGAAAAGAGGAGAGATTCCAGAAACGAATCCACCCAATGATTCACAAAAGACATGTTTTGGAAAAGATGACAAAGATACAAAACAACTTAATGGAGGAATGATAGCTTTTCAACAAATGATGCAGGGTTAATTAAATATATATGAAGAAAAAACTGAATTCTGATTAATTTCTTATCTTAACCTAATAAAAATATTAACTCAAGATTAATCATAGATACAAAAGATAAAACTTTTAAAAATTTAGACAAAAACAGGAGAAAATCTTCAGGATAAGTCTAGGCAGGGTTCTCAGGCTTACACCAAAAAGATATTCCATAAAAGGAAAAATAGATAATATGAACTTCATCAAAATTAAAAACATTTTCTCTGTTTAAAATCATAGCATGAGAAATTTAAAAAATATAGTTGCATAGTGCAAGAAAATATTTTTATAGCACATCGCTAACAAAGGACTAGTACTAGGAAATATAAATAACTCTAAAATAATAATTTCTTATTTAACAGTAAAACAACAATCTAACCAGAAAATAGGCAAATACATAAAGATATGTTTTACATAAGAGGATAGAAAAAAATACAAAACGCATGAAAAAATGTTCAACATCATTATCCATCAGGATATACAAATAAAATCCACAATGAGATATCACCACACACTTATCAAAATGGTTGAAATAAGATATCCTGAAAACTTCAAATGCTGGCTATGATGTGGAGAAAATGAACCATTCATATATTGCTGGAAGGAATGTAAAATGATACAGCCTCTCTGGAAAATAGTAAAGGTTTCTTTAAACGTAAGTACTACATATGATGCAATAATTGCATTACTAGACATTTATCCAAAGAATTGAAGTCTCATTTTTACATAAAAATTAATGCAAGAATGTTAGTAGCTGATCTATTTATAACAGTTTCAAACTGTAAACACTTCACATGTACCCCAGTAAGCGAATGGTTAAACAACATGAACCGTTACTAATTAATAAAAGAAATAATTGATACAGACAAAAATCTGCATATATTTCCAAAGAATTATACTGAGAGGAAAAAAAAGGTTACATGCTGTAGGACACCATTTCTGAAACATTCTAGGTTACAGAAATGGAAAATAGATTATTACCTAAGAGGAGTTAAGAATGGTGTAGAGGTGGATGACAGTGGGTGACCATCATAAGGGATTCTTATGGTAATGAAAATGTTCTGTATCTTGACTGTATCAATGTCAATGTCTTAGATTTAATATTTTATAACAGTTTTGCAAGATGTTACCACTGGATAAAACTGGGTAAATATTAGGTGGACCATCTTTGCACTCTTTTTTACATCTGCATGTGGATTCATAATTTCTCAATAAAAAGTTTAATTAATAAGTATGTTAGCATTTAGTAATATACTCTGTATAGAGTTGCAGTTCAATAATTATTGATGTACTTTGTCACTTAAATGATTTCTATAGAAAACAATAGTTTACTGTCCACTGATAATAATTTTTGAAAATTTGCTTAAACTTACACTTAATTAGTTTTCTGCTAGAATATATCATAGATAGCAGAGATATGCTTGGTGTGTGTGTGCCTATAACTTTAAATCTGCTGGATGTCTGGTTGTTATATGGCATTTTCTTGGGTTATACTTTCATAGAGGAGATTAAAAGATCTTTTCATTTTAGACTTCATGTCCCTTTAGAGAATATTTTTTTACTATTATATTGTGATATTTCTCTTACATCATGAATGAACAATAAGTTATTTAAATATTTTTTCAAAAAGCTAAATCAGTGGTCAGTCAGTTATAATCAAAATAATGTATTTTGGACTCTAATGGCAATACCAAATAATGAATTCTAATCATGAGTTTTAACATGTTAGGGTTTTTAATCTTTTATGAGCCGTCGTCGTCGTCGGCAGCCGTCCGTCTCGAGAGATGATGGTGTAGCTTCTTAAGAGTCTATCTGCACCGCCGAGAATGGCTGTGCAGTCCGACTCGGAAGTGACACGGTATCTGTCTCCCCCCCGTGTTGAATCGACATCTTGCGATGACGCTGGAGTGTCCTCTCCAGTGGAGCTGAAGCTACAGAGCCTGGGCAGGGTGATATGGAGGGTCTGCTGTTGCCCATGCAGCAGACCCCCCCCTCTCTTCGCAGCTGAAGGATCCAAGGGAAAGACGGAGTCAATACAGCTTGGCTTCAGGTGCGCCGCAGGAGTTGCCGGTGTTGACTACAACGTCAAACCGCCTTAGGGACTCCGGCTCCGGATTTTCTGTCGGGGTTTACTCCCTTAGCCTTTCCCCTGAAGAGGTATGCCGCAAGGCAGCGGAGGTTTTTTGGAGTCAGAGTTTTCCTTCTCTGATGTGCCCTGACTGGAAGATCGAACCAGCGACACTTAGCTCGCAGGCCGACGCTCAATCCACTGAGCCAAACCAGCCAGGGAATATGAGCCGTATCATCAAAATAAATACATAGAATCCCAAAAAGGATAATGAAGAAGTAACTAACCTGTGTTTGATACTTACTGAAATACCAGGTAGTATAAGCTCAATTTGCCATTTATTTCCATGCCAGTCCTTGATATTAATGTAATGGCCATTATAATTCTCATTTTATAGTAAGGAAATTTAGATTAAGTAAAACTGAATTTTTACTTTAAGTCAGACAAATTAATAAATTCAAAGGTTAGCATTTAAAATCCACAGCTTTTCAATATATTAGACTGTCTCTCAAATAATGGGGAAAAATCAGAATGTTTAAATTATGTTATGTTTACTTATAAAAAGTATTTTAAATTTTAAGTCAGTTATGTACACAGAAGAAATATTTAGAAAAATAAATTTGTGTCAGTTATTTAATTGAATCAAATTATTAAAGATACTAAAAATGTATTGGTGTTTTCCCTATTCAATCTTTAACAATATATGTTGTAATACTATCTGACAAAGATATTCCTTTTTTTTCCAGATTTTTCTCAGTAATAACCTTATTTTGTGGCTATTTCTGAAAATAAATGTCCAGTCATTCTTTTGCTCCCTAAAAAACTAGGTTTTCAGCACATCACTAGTGATTTATGGCTAATCACTATTCGGAGTCATCAAGGGGGTAGAATATATATTTGTCCTCAAAAACTGAAAAAGAAACAAATAAAAATTGCATGCTTGATTGGCCTGTTTCTGTTTAGGTAAGTCACAATATAAGTCACTTTTTTTCCTCTTTTTTTTAGCTTAGTCTGTTGCTAAAATAAATGATTTTTTTTTCCTTTGGATATATTCCTTCATTCCACTCTTAAAATATAATTAAGTGTTTAATTATGTGATGTAGACTCAAAGTGGTACATCAGCCCAGATGAAAGGGAATATGATTAATTCATGTGTGGTGAGTAAAGACCAGATTATAATGCATCTCCTATTCAGAGAAAGAAACCACTCCTGATGGGGAGTAGCTGGGCTAAGTGCAGCTGCCATCTCCCATAAAATAATAGAGTTTACACTTATTTGATTAAATGATAAGCAAAAATGTGCTGAGTATGAGAGGGAACTAAATCTACCCACAACAGAGTTTGCATATGTAGGGGAAAAATAATAAAAGGTTAGTTAAGTAAGCCTTGTGGGTACAATCCAAAAGTTTCAGTGCAAATGAATATGCACAGTTGAGGTTATATTTTCAGATTATTTTCTAATCACTGGGCATTAGGAACAATGTTATAGTTGCTGAATATATATTGATAATTGTTTCTTATGTTTTTGTAATGCTTTGGTTTTCCATATTTATCTAGTATTTGTGCATTTGATGCACTCAGCAACACTCTTAAGTAGAAGAAGCAGAATTACACATCTTTTTACAGATTGTAAAACTCAGCTCCCAAAAGTTAAGGATCTAGCCCAATTGGTTCCTGAGAGAATTTCCAGCGGCTGTCTCATTGCAGTTCTAACAATGCTATGTACTGAACAAATTCAGACTGTATTCCCACCTCTGTCTTCACGTTTTCATCATAGCAAAACTTCCCATTTTCATTGCCTCCTTCAGGGAGGTCCAAGGGAAATAAAATGACAAGGAACTAATATTTTTCACCTACTATTAGCATCTAGCCTTAAACCATCATACAACTTATGTAAAAGATAGTGTTTATCTCTTTTACCCATGCACAATCACACACATATACACAGTAATAAAAATAAAAGAGGTTACATACTTCCTCAAGAATACACAGCTTGTAGTAGAGGCTAAATGGTGGACTCAAGTCTTCTATACTTTTAAAAATTTTTTTATGGTTGTTCAATTACAGAAGTCATAATTTTTCCCCCATTGCTCTCCTATGCCCCCCCAACTCCCACTCCCACAGTCAATCCCCACCCTATTGTCCATGTCCATGGGTCATTTATACTAGTTCTTTGATTAGACCAATCCCCTTCTTTACCCTCTTATCACCCTCACCACTCCCATCTGGTCATTTTCTTTCTGTTCATTGTTTCCATGCCTCTGGTTCTTTTTTTGCTCCCGTATTTGTTTTGTTCAGTAGGTTCCATTTATAGTTGAGATCACATGGTATTTGTCTTTCACTGCCAGGCTTATTTCACTTAGCATAATACTCTCTACGTCCATACATGCTGTGAGGAAGGGTAGGAGCCCCTTCTTTCTTTCCACCACATAGTATTTAATTGTGTAAATGTATCACAGATTTACTTTTAATCCACTCATTTACTGCTGGGCACTTTGTTTCCAGCACTTATCTATTGTAAATAATGCTGCTATGAACATTGGGTGCATAGGTTCTTTGAATTGTTGTTTTAGGATTCTTGGGGTATAATTCCAGCAGTGGGGCCACTGGATCAAAAGGCAGTTCCATTTTAGTTTTTTTGAGGAAATTCCACACTGTTTTCCACAGTGGCTACATAAATTTGTATTCCTATTGACAGTGCACTAGGATTCCCTTTCCCCCACATCCTTGCCAGCAATTGTTTGTTGATTTGTTAACTGGTGTGAGGTAGTATCTCATTGTGGTTTTAATTTGCATCCTTCTGATAGCTAGAGATGTTGAGCATTCTTTCATGTGTCCATGGGCCCTCTGTATGTCCTCCTTAGAGAAATGTTGGTTTAGGTCCTTTGCCCATTTTTTAATTGGATTTTTTGTCTTCCTGGTGTTGAGTCTATGAGTTCTTTACATTCTTTGAAGACCAAACCTTTGTCCAAGGTATCATCGGAAATATGTATTTTCCCATAAGGGTGTTTCTCTTTTCATTTTGCTGATGTTTTCTTTAATCATGCAGAAGCTTTTTAATTTGATGTATTCTCATTTGTTTATCCTTTCCTTTTTCTCCCTTGCCCTAGGAGATAATATCAGTGAAAATATTGCTGTGTGGAATATCTAAAACTCTACTGTCTATATTTTATTCATGACTTTTATGAGGTCATGAGTTAAAGTTTTTTATCCATCTTAAGTTTATTTTAATGTATAATATAAGTTGGTGGTCTAGTTTCATTTTTTTGCATGTACATGTGCAGGTCTCCCAACACCACTTATTGAAGAGGCTATTTCTGCTTCATTTTATGCTCCTGCCCCATTTATAAAATATTAATTGAACATAGAGAAGGAAAACTCTGACTCCAAAAAACCTCCGCTGCCTTGCGGCATACCTCTTCAGGGGAAAGGCTAAGGGAGTAAACCCCGACAGAAAATCCGGAGCCGGAGTCCCTAAGGCGGTTCGACGTTGTAGTCAACACCGGCAACTCCTGCGGCGCACCTGAAGCCAAGCTGTATTGACTCCGTCTTTCCCTTGGACCCTTCAGCTGCGAAGAGAGGGGGGGTCTGCTGCATGGGCAACAGCAGACCCTCCATATCACCCTGCCCAGGCTCTGTAGCTTCAGCTTCACTGGAGAGGACACTCCAGCGTCATCGCAAGATGTCAATTCAACACGGGGGGGAGACAGATACCGTGTCACTTCCGAGTCGGACTGCACAGCCATTCTCGGTGGTGCATATAGACACTTAAGAAGCTACACCATCATCTCTCGAGACGGACGGCTGCCGATGTAATTGAACATAGAGACATGAGTTTATTTCTGGGCTCTCTATTGTGGTCCATTGATCTGTGTCTGGTCTTATGCCACTTCCAGACTATTTGACTAAAGTGCTCTTATAATATAGTTTGATATCAGATATTGTGATCTCTCCTACTTTCTTCTTCTTTCTGAAAATTGCTGAGATTATTTGGTGTTGTTTATGGTTCCTGATACATTTTTGAAATATTTGTTCTATATCTGTGAAATATGTGATTGGTATTTTAATAAGAATTGTGTTGAATCTATAGATTTATTTGGGTAGTATGGACATTTTAATGATGTTAATTCTTCCAGCCCATGAACACAATATATACTTCCATTTATTTGTCTTCTTTAATTTCTTTCTTTAGGGTTCTGTAGTTTTCCAAGTACAGGTTTTTTGTTTGTTTGTTTTTTTGTTTTACCTCTTTGTTTAAGGTTATTCCTAAGTACTTTATTTTTTTGTTGCTATAGTAAATGGGATTTTTCCCCAGATTCTGTTTTTAGTATTTCCATTATCGATGTACAAATAATCCTTCAATGTCTGAATATTGACTTGAATCCTTCTGTTCTGCAAAATTTACTTATTAGTCCATGTAGTTTTTAGTGGAACATATAGAGTTTTCTATATACACTATCATATCACCTGCAAACAACAGTTTTACTTCCACCTTTCCAATGTGGCTGCCTTTTATTTCTTTTTCTTCTCTGATCACTGTGGTTAGAACATCCAATGCTGTGTTGAATAGAAATGGTGAAAGTGGACACCCTTGTCTGGTTCCTGGCGTAGGGAGAAAGCTTTTGGTTTTTGCCCATTGAGTATAATATTGGCTGTAGATTTTTCATATATGGCCTTTATTATGTTGAGGTATCCTCCCTCTACTCACATTTTGCTGACTGTTTACATCATAAATGGGTGCTGTAGTTTATTAAATAATTTTAAGCCTCTATTGACATGATCATGTGATTTTTGTCTTTTATTTTGTTTATATGGTATACGTTTGTTGTTTTGTGAATATTATACCATCTTTGTATCCCTGAGATGAATCCCATATGATCATCATATGTGATCTTTTTACTGTATTTCTGGATACAGTTTGCCAGTGTGTGTTCAGAATTTTAGAATATATGTTCATCAGCAATATTGGCTTGTAGTTTTCTTTCTTTGTTGTGTCTTGATCTGGTTTTGGAATTAGGATAATAGTGGCCTCATAGAAAAAGTTTGGCAGTCTTCTCCGTTGGATATTTTGGAATATTTTGAGAAGGATAGGAGTTAGCTCTTCCCTAAATGTTTGATAAAATTTGACTGTGAAGTTGTCCAGTCCAGGGCTTTTGTGTGCCGGGAGATTTTTTTTATTACTGCTTCAACTTCACTGCTTGATATAGATCTAGTCAGGCTTTCTGCTTCTTCTTGATCCAGTTTTGGAAGGGTATATGTTTCAAGGTATTAGTCCTCTTTTTTCAGGTTGTTAAATTTTTTGGTATATAATTGTTCATAATTTCTGACAATCCTTTGTATTTCTGTGGTACTAGTTATTATTCCTCCCTTTTGTTCATGGTTTTATTTATTTGAGTACTCTATCTTTTTCTTGATGGGTCTGGTTAAAAGTTTGTCGATTTTGTTTACTTTTTAAAGAACCAGTTCCTGGATTTATTGATCCTTTGAATTGTTATTTTAATCTCTATGTTATTTAATTCTGTTCTGATCTTGATTATTTCCTTTCTTCTGTTCATTCTGGGTTTTATTTGTTGTTGTTTCTCTAGCTCTTGTAGATATAAGGTTAAGTTTTTTATTTGAGATTTGTCTTTTTTTGGTAGGCCTGTGTTGCTAAGAACTTCCATCTCAGGACCACCTTCACTGTGTCCCACAGGTTTTATGCTATTGTGTGATCATTTTCACTCATACCAGGGCTATTTGATTGTTTCCTTGATCTCATTTACCCCACTCATAATTTGATAACATGTTATGCATTCTCCATAAATTTGAAAGTTTTTGAGTTTTTTCCTTGAGGTTGGCTTCCAGTTTCAAGCCATTGTGATCTGACAAGATGCTTAATATAATTTCAGTTTTCTTGAATTTTTTGAGGCTTGTTTTGTGTCCTAACATGTGGTCTATTTTTGTGAATGTTCTATGTACATTAGAAAAGAATGTATAGTTCGCTTCTTTGGGGTGAAAGTTCTGTATATATCAATTAAGTCTATTTGATCTAGATCATCATTCAGTGCCATATTATCCTTGTTGATTCTTTGTTTGAAAAATATATCCATTTTTTCTTTCTATACCTTTCTTGAAGTCCTCAAGGTTTTTCCTATATATTTGGGTCCTTTTATGTTGGGTGCATATATATGGTACATATCAATTGTAATATCTTCTTAATGAATTGTTTCCTTAAGTATTATGAAGTGCCCTTCTGTTTCTTTTTATGTCCTTTGTTTTGAAGTCTATTTTGTAGGATATAAGTATTGCTAAACCAGCTTTGTTTTTGTCTTTTCATGTCCATTTGCTTGGAATATTTTTCCATTCCTTCATTTTCAGTTTGTGTAGATCTTTTGTTCTGAGGTGGGTCTCTTGTAGACAGTGTATATGTGGATCATGTTTTCTTATCCATTCAGCTACCCTATGTCTTTTGATTGGAGCATTTACTCTATTTACATTTAAGATTATTATTGATAAATATTTATTCATTGCCAATGTTTCCGTTTGTACTCTCTCTCTCTCTCATAGCCATCTCTTTAGCTTGTATTACATGTTGGTTTGGTGAAGATGTATTCTTTTAGCTTTTTTTTGTATGAGAAACTTCATTTCACCTTATATTTTGAATGAGAGTCTTGCTGGGTAGATGTCTTGGTTATAGGATTTTCCTTTTCATTATTTGTAATGTTTTTTGCCATTCTCTTCTGACTTGTAGTGTTTCTGTTGAGAAATCAGCTGATAGCCTTATTGAAACTCCCTTGTATGTTATTAGCTGTTTCTCCTGTGCTGCCTTTAAGATTCTCTCTTTGTCTTTGAATTTTGCCATTTTAATTATGATGTGTCTTAGAGTAGGCCTCTTTGGTTTTATCTTGATTGGGAGCCTCTGTGCTTCCTGGACCCACATGACTTTTTCTCACATTAAGTTAGGTAAGCTTTCTGTCATTACTTTTCCAAACAGGTTTTCTATCCCTTGCTCCTCTTCTTCTCCTTCTGGTATTCCTATTATATGGTTATCTTCCATTCCATATAGTCCTGCAGCTTCCTTAATCTTCCTTTGTTCTTTTTGATTATTATCATTTTTGTTTCATTGCTCTGTCTGAGAATTTTTTTCTACTTGTCCTCCAGATTTCTTATTCAATCTAATAGTCTTTCTGCTCTTAATTCATTCTACCATGCTCTTCATTCCAGATATTGTGTTTTTCATTTCCTCCTGGCTCACTGATATTTTCTATGTCCTTTGTCATTCTGCTGTAGTTCACAGTAAGTTCCCTGTAGCTTTCCTGTACTTAGCAGTTCTCCCTGAAATTCTTGGGCATATTTATCATCATCAGTTTAAACTCAATGTCTGATAGTTTGCTTGTTACAATATTGTTTAGCAGTCTTACTGGGGATTTCTCCTTTCCGTTTGTTTAGGGGTTGTTTCTTTGTCTATTTCTTTTAGGTGATTCTTCTTTTTTGTTTTTGCATATTAGATTGGTCTGCTTTGCCTCCCTGTGATCTTCTGTGTTAGGAGACCTGTGGGACTCAGTGGTGCAGTCTCTTTGATACTTTATTTGTTTATTTATTTATTTTTTACTCTATTGAAACCGAACCATAAATGACACGATGTTAAAGTGAACTTTAATACAGTTATTATGACTGTTACAAATGTCCGAAGAGTTAATTAGAAATGTGGAACATACACCAATGCCCAAACTCAAACTTTAGAGATGGAAGCAACAACGTCTGAGATAATAAATTAACTAGATGGAATTAACTAAATATTGCAGAAAAAAAGATTACGGGACATAAAGCCATGAACAATTAAAAATACCCAAAATGAAACAGCACAGAATTTTTTGGGAATCAGTGAGTGATAGGGCAAATTAAAAATGCCTAACATAGGAGTACCTTTCCCTCCATCTCGCGTTTGCTCTGTTTGAAACCCCATCCCACACACACTTTCCAGCTCCCGCCCCAGCCATCTCTGCCAGGTGCAGCGAGGGGAGCGTCAGCAGTGTGGAGGGTCGAGTTTAGCAGGAGCAAAGTCATGGTGGGAGCCCACCGGCGCCCACATGCCGTTCAGCTTCCCATGGGCCCCACTCTG
Organism: Furipterus horrens; assembly: GCF_987537825.1. Taxonomy (NCBI): domain Eukaryota; kingdom Metazoa; phylum Chordata; class Mammalia; order Chiroptera; family Furipteridae; genus Furipterus; species Furipterus horrens. The sequence continues at coordinate 78,981,658 of NW_028327176.1, read as the reverse complement.
CCCAGGCCCAAGGTTTGCGACCCCGGATCTCTCCAGGGCGCTGGCATCTGAGGCAGGAGTGGAGCAAGGCCAGGAGACCATTCGACTGCCCCATTGCCTTCAGAATCACCCAGTGCGCGGGTTTCAAAAGCCACCAACACGTCCGGTTTTCAAGGTTTGGGAATCCTCACGGCCCTCTGTCCGGCAGCAGGGACTTGGGCTCCACCCAGCGGTGACCAAGTACTTGTTCTCTACCGCCTTGAGAGTTCAGGCACAGCAGGTCTCTGTGGCGCAATGGGTTAGCGCGTTCGGCTGTTAACCGAAAGGTTGGTGGTTCGAGCCCACCCAGGGACGTCTTTCTTATTGTTAAAAAGGTAAAACGTTGCGGCTCGTTCTTTGCACGTTCTGCCTCAACCATTAAGGAGAGAGGCTTCCTCCACTAAGAAGTCCGTCTGGTCTTCTGCGGCTCATCTTACATGTTTTCCTGGGCAGATACCATTTTTGTCGTTCTTGATCCCTTTGTGTAAACCCAGACTTCCATCCGGTATCAGCGTCGTACTTTGTGGAGGGCTCCTTTCATGTTTCGTGTATTGTGGGTCTGCTGGGGAAGAAGTCTTTCAGCATCTGCGGGTCTGTAAACGTCATCGTTCACTTTCAGTTTTGAAAGACTTCTTTTATTTTCCATTCTTTTCTATAGAGCTCTCACCCAGTCTCTTTGATACTTTAATCTGGATACTCTAGGGTTGCCCTTTATTAAGTTTATTTGGAATCTCTTGTTGTATTTGGGTTATTCTTATTAGTGGTTAATTAATTGATAGGTTCTTCCCTCCAGCTGATTATCTGGGAATCACAAACCCTGCCATGTTACTGTTTGCTGTTATACAGGTACTGGTTAACAAAAAATTACCAGAAAACTCAGCCCATACCAGCAGAAGTACCTCCTACAACATCAGCAGTATCAACAACAATTGAGCAAAGATTAATAAAGGTGGAGAGAGATAAAGAATATTCTAAGATAGGAAAAATGGAATATAAGATGACTAAAGGAAATAAAAATGATTATGAGGTGGAGGAAGGAGGAGAAATATTATGAGTAGGAAATATAAATGAGTCAAAGAAAAGGAGAGAAAGAAATTTGAAACACAAGTAAAATAGGGAAGGGTGATGGAAAAATAGAGTAAAAAAGTAGAAGAGTATACTAGAAGGTTTGAAATAAAAAGTAAAATGTAGTGGACCAAAGGGAATAAAATTGTAGAAAACTACAGTGTCAATAACAATGACAGCTGAGCAAGGATTAATAAAGGTAGAAAGGGAATGAAAATATTATACAAAAGAGAAAAAAGGATGTAAGATGTCTACAATAAAGAAAAGTGGTTTTGAGAAAATAGGTGGAAATAAACTAATAAGAATAAAAAATAGAATCCAGGCTATGAAAGGGTAAAATAAAAATAAAATTCCGAACTCAAATGAGCAAGGGCAGGGAGAAGCCAAAATGGAGTAAGACAGAGGGAAACTAACCTATGAGATTTGAAGTACAAAAAATAGTGAACAAATAGAAATACCATTGAATAATAACAGGAATAACCATAATATCCACACCCAACAAGCCACAAATTATAAAGGTGACAAGAAATAAGAATATTATAAGAGGGGGGGAAAGAATGTGAGCTAACTAAAAGAAGTAAAAATTCTTTTGAGAAGATAGAGGGAGCATAAATAGTATGAGGAATAAGGTGTAGCATGGGAGAAAATAAAATTTACAACAGTAAGAAAGGGAAGGAATAAGAAAAAAATAGTGTAAGATAAGGGAAGGACCAATGTGAGATTTGAAATGACAATAAAATAAAAAAAATAATATTAAATCTGAATAAAAAGAATAAACAATAAAAGGTCAGTGGATTAGTTTGAATACAACTGAAGCAAAAGAAGAAATATGAAATAGTAAGAGGCTATGTGAAAGGGAGAAAAGAAGAAAAAACAAAAAAGAAAAAAACCTGCAAATTCTAAAGAAGAGTGAAGTTACATTCATCTCAGCCATTTGGAGTTTGCTTTCTGTCTTCTCTTTCTGGATCTGTTTCTGTTTTTTTTTTTTTTTTTTTTTTTTTTAATCAGCTTAAGGTTCCGGAGTGGGCCCTCCAACTTTTTGCCTCTAGAGGAAGCTTCTGTTGTGATTGGGAAGGTGGGGCCCCTAGGTCTCCCTGGGGAGGCATTATTCAGTCTTCTGGGAAAATTGTGGGTGTGTTCCCCTTACCCCTGGACCACCTGCGTTGGTCTGTCCCAGCTTATTTTCAATAATGTATAGTTAATTTCTGATTAAATAGCTGTCCATTTAATGGGGTAGGGAGTGGGGGTCACAAGCATGTGTTCATGATATAATCTTTCCTATAAGTCAGCCAGGCAGCTGCTTGGCTAGCTGCCTGCTGAGCAGCCCGGCACCAAAAAACAGACAAGAGTCACACACAGCAACTATGCTATTCACTCAGCTTTTACTGAATGCAGGTTCTCTCAAAGTAGAACCTCAACATACATTATTAGCCTACTCACACTTTAGCAATCCAAGAGAATTATCACACATAAAAACACAGCAATCAATGGCCGCTAATGATCCAAAGTCTCAGAGTCTCAATCTGCAAGTCCAGCAGACAGCACAGTGGACAGAGAAACTGTCAGCATCTTGCAAGGAAAGATCCCTGGAGCCAGGTGGGTAGCATTGCAGGTGAAGTCCTCAGTCCATCAGGGCAGAGCCTCCAGCAGCCAATGCCAAGGGAGGTCAGTGTGGCATGGAGCAGCACTCTGGTGTGTGGAGCTTGGCCGTCTCAGCAGTGGCCTGGCATTGCTTCAGTTATACCTGAGAAGTGATGTACTTCTCCCTTCTGGGTCGTTTCAATAAATATCTTGGCATCAGGGGGCACATGGTTGCTTTGCTTGACATCCTTGATAGCAAGAGTGGAATTTCCCCAGGAGTCTACCTATGAGTGGTTCCCCTCTGACTATTCTGATCACATGGGCAGATATCTTAGCTGTGTCCCCTTGCCAGAAGTGTCTTTAGGCAGTTTTCCTCTTGAATCAAAATGCCATGGCTTACTGAAAGCCATTTTAGTTAACATGAGTGACTCCACTTTGTTTTATATACTTTATTTTATCTTGATTGAACCAATGTCATTTTATTGGTCCCACTTTCCACAGTGGGTAGGTGACAACCTGTGTAAGAGGGTCAGCTCTCTCCTGCATGGTGTTGATGGCAGCTCTGTGTGTGAGCCTAGCCAAGGCTGGACGGGGCCTTGAATTTCCCTTGCTGCACTTTCTGATCTTACTGCTTCACTGGCTTCAGAGAAAATAGGGCCAGTGTATTTGTCTCCTTGAGAGGAGTTCAAAATGGGCCCCCCAGGCATTCCTTTTATTGTCTTTCTCTTGTGGAAATGCATCCTACAGGGTTCTTGAGACCATCCAGCCTGTTTTTCAGATCTTCCCCTTCCTGTAGGAGGTATGGGCTGGGTTTGACCTTCCCTTCCCAGAGGTTCTGTCTGGGAAGGGGGCTCTGTCTGGCTTTCAATACTTTCAGGTGCACAGTTCCCAGCGCACAGCCTTCGTTGCATCCAGAGGTCCACACCCTCTGCTCTGTGCAACTGTGCCAGTCTCAGGCCAAGAAATTCCCTTGTTGTGCATCTTTCTGATGAATCTGCCCAGATGCACTGAATGGGAGCAAATTGCACCCTCAAACTTTTCCCCCTGGTGGCAGGGAATCTGTGCACAGGGTCCCGGCTCAGCATGCTTTAGCCACCTTTTTTAAAATCTCAATGGGCACTCTGCAGCACTGAGCCCACTGTCTGGCTTTCCATACATGCCATCTCTCCAAAAAGTCAAGCCTTTCACACACACAGCTTGCCACATCCAGCCTCCTCCACTAGACCCCGGTGCATATAGTATCCCTCTCTTTCCCTGGCTCTCTCCCGATTGGTATTTACCATTGCAGCTTTGGGTGTGTTAGTACTGTGTACGTGTAGCTTGGATCTCCCAAGCTTTGTATATCTAAGTCACTCCCTGCTTGGGCAGGGGGATTCCCTGACCTGGGAAGGGAAGGAGCCAAAAAGCTGTGATCTCTGACCAACCTCTCCTCAGTTGCAGGTGCTATGGGCTCTATGGCTGTAGGTGCCATGCCCAGGGTATTTCTCAGTCCACATATAAAATCCCCTTACTGCCCATTGTGAAGGATCTTTTGTACTCCTTGGCTTTCAAACTTCATATCAGCTAAGATTCCATTGAATGTTCAGCTTATTTTTTGGAAGATCAGTAAAGTGTCCAAGCTGGGTGCAGGAGCAAGTGGACTCTGCCTCCACCTAGTTGGCTGCCACCTTTCCATCCCTCAAATCTGCTATACTTGTTCCAAAATGTTTTTTCTCAAAAGTACTTGTACAGAGCTTTCTTATAGAAGAATATAGAGAGGAAATAAAATTCTTTTTAATATACCTAATATTTTCATAAGGTAATTATTATAAAGAAGCTAAAGCCAAGAGAAATTGTTATGTGCTCATGGCCCCCAGAGCTAACAAATGGAAATGTTAATAGACAAGGATTAACCATCTAGATATTTATAAGGTGTCTGAGGTTAATGCTTGTGGTCTTTTACATTATTCCACATTATCAAAAACTTTTAATGTGAAGTTTAAGAATAGTACAAATATGTGCTAAAGCTTTCAGTAACACCAGTCTTAAAGTCATTAGTCATTCTTCATTTGCCTAAGTAGCTACTGTTATCAGAAGTTATCCAATTACAATCTTAGAAAATTATATGAAGATATTATAGCATGGTGTTTTTCACATTGAAATCACCAAAGAATGTACAGCATTTGAATGAAAGAATTTTGCATTGGCTGTTTGCCATTTGGTAAGAATTATATAAATGGCACTTTGGGCACAAGAGTTGGTGGTGATGATGGTAGTTTTAGTAATGGTTATAGTTGTAATTTTGTTCCTTCTTAAAGTTACCTATGTGCAGGAGAGAAATTTATGCCCGATGCAAAAAATCAGGTGTTGGGAGTCATAAATGGGAAAATAAAACTGAAGACCATATCTAATTTTCAGTTATGTTTGGTTTAATTTTACATATATTTTATTGGTGACTTGGTGTATTCTTATGAGAAAAATATTTGATAAATTTAATTTTAGAAACTCTTAAATTATCATTATAATTACTTAATAAAATAAATATTCTCAAAATAACAACAACAAAAAACCTTGAGGAAGTACTATATTTGTAGTTGTCAATGTTTCATATATGGAAGGAAGTAAATAGACTTTTAGGCATTAACTTTTATAATATTGCCTCCCTGGGAAATCCAGCCACAACAGGCACCAATTCTATTCCTAGCCCATCAAATCTGGTTACACAAATACTAAGGCCACAAGTTATTTCTAGAGCCAAGAAGAAGACATCATCTCCAGTCTTGCCTCTTTTTTAAAAATTGTCTTCAAGCTATCCTTCTTACCCTCTTTATTTTCTACCATTGTGTTTTCCTTTACTTTACATATGTATGACTCCTACCCTTCTTTGGCTTTTCCATTATCTGAGTTATAATAGCCACTTATCTACCTCAAGTGTCAGAAGCTTGCTGGAGAGAAAGTGGAACTTGCACACAGTCAGACCAAGATGTCAGTCTACAAACAAGATCCTTTAAGTTATGCCCATAAGCCTTCCAGACACTCTTCTGCTACTATATATTTTGTTGTCGTTGTTGCTGTTGTTGTATTACTCGAGTTCTTTAAATTCTTGATGTTACTATCTATCGTATGGAAATAAAAATAACACCTACAGTACCTAGTTTGTACAGTCATTGTTTACAAGTATATGTTTTTGAATCACACATCTGGGTCAGTTTTGGAGTTAACAGTTGCTTAATATTTGGTAAGTTGTTTAAATTTTGTACATCTCCTTATATAAAATAATATGCAATAATGGTATCTATCCCATAGGCTTACTTTAAGGATTTACTGAGAAATTGCACTTGACTTACTTAACAGTGTGTATATGTACAGAAAGTACCTTTGCCTAGTGTTAAGTGTTGAACACTTTGTTGAGTACAGTCAATAGACAATAATAGCACTCCTCAAAGATGTTCATGTCCTAATACCCCAAACCATTAATTATGAGACCTAACATGTTAAAATGACTTTTCTGATTTGATCCAGTTAAATATCATTAAAGGAAGAGGCCATTCTGGATTATCCAAGTGAACCCAATGTAATAACAAGGATCTTTATAAAATGAGAGCATGAGGCTTGAAGTCATAAAAGGATGAGATGTGACAATTCAAGCAGATGTTATATTTTGAAAATGCAAGAAGGAGCCACTAGCCAAGGAATGTGAGCCTAGTATAGAAACTGGTAAAAGCAAGGAAACTGCCTTCTCTAGAGAGTGAAGAAGAAATAAAGCTCTGCCAACATTTTTATTTTAGCCCATAAGACTCACTTAAGATTTATTACCTCCAGAACTAAAAATATAAAAATGTTTATGATGTTCTAAGACTCTAAGTTTTTCATAATTTGCTACAGCAGTGAGAAGAAACTAGTAACATTGTAAATAGCAGAACTGAAAAAAGAAAAAAGCAGCTAGACTCATAATTTCCCCTTCTAGCTATTCTTCCCCATTCAAGCATGGCTCCTAATCTCCTTAGTCACACACCTCAGAGACAGTGAGTGAAGATGGAAGACAGTGAAAGAGGAAAAGAGAAAAAAAAAAACCCTACTTTTGTTGGATGTAGAGAGCATATTCTACAGCTGTCTTTAAGAGAAGAAGGTAAGGTCATAATATTAGCAAGTAAATCACCACCAAAACAAGAAAATCTTAAAAGAACAAAATGAAAATACTCTCTGCTTTATTTTTCCAGTACAAGAAATCTAAACCTCATTCATTCCTTAACTCAATACAACCAGGGTTCTACCCAAATCATTTCAATAGAAAAAAAGTTCTTGCCAACATCTCATACTGAACATGTTTAAATCTAAAATCATCTTTTTTCCAACTATAAAACAAAATCCTAGAAAACAAATATTTTTATCTCTACCCATATTCACAATGTTGAGAAATCACTCAGTCTCTCAAACTTTGAACCTTAATAGTTTGATTAAACACTTCATCAATTTCACTACTACTGTGGTACTTTGTCAGAGATATGTGTCTTAAATCTACCCCACTTTCCTATCTCATTACCTTTTGCCTGAATATTTGCTTTAAATAGTTTACTCAAACTGCAAGTGTCATTCTTTACTCCCTTCAAGTTAGCAATCCTGCTGCAGTGTTCACCATCCCAAAACACAATTTTGACCTTTCTAAAATATACTAATGATGACAGAGAGTATTAATGCTTGGGTAGCATAAGAAGAGCACAGAGACGATAGGTAAGAGGTAGGAGCAATAAACAAATAGGATGTCAGAGTAGGAAAAGTGGCAATAGATAAACTAGATACAGAAATATATATCAAGTGAGTACACAGGACAATAAAAACAGTTTTTTCACTGTTTGAAAACAAAGTTGTATGTAGAAGTAAACACTAGAATGGATCCTGAAATGTTGGACTGGGGAGAAGGTATCAGTGTTAACATATTATTTTTAATTTAGATAACTACATATAGATATATAAATTTGAATATACATCAGTGAGTGTGTGTGTGTTTCCATCCACTGACAGAACCTGGAAGAAGTATTATCTCAAGACCAATATGTCCTCTTAGAATCTAGATCTTACTTTTTAAACACTATTCTATTGGTCAGAGCTTTTTGAAAAAATTACTGAATCCAGTACTAAGGCAGAAAAATTACATGATAAACTAGGAACATCTTAATGTCCCTACACAAGGAGTGCAAAAAAATTGATTATGACTTTCCAAAAAGTCAGAAGATTTCTCACTGGCCAGATATAGTACAGTTTGATTATCAAACAAAACCATGATCATAAAGAGGTTATTACCCTTGGATTAAATTAGAAATCGATATGTCTATCTAGATATAAACAAACAAATACACAAATCAACAGTTGATGAGGAGTGTGATATTTATATAGTCTCAAATACTCGTCGGCAGCCGTCCGTCTCGAGAGACGATGGTGTAGTTTCTCAAGAGACGATGGTGTAGTTTCTCAAGAGTCCATCTGCACCGCCGAGAATGGCTGTGCAGTCCGACTCGGGAGTGACACGGCATCTGTCTCCCCCCGTGTCGAATCGACATCTTACGATGACGCTGGAGTGTCCTCTCCAGTGGAGCTGAAGCTACAGAGCCTGGGCAGGGTGATATGGAGGGTCTGCTGTTGCCCATGCAGCAGACCCCCCCCTCTCTTCGCAGCTGAAGGATCCAAGGGAAAGACGGAGTCAATACAGCTTGGCTTCAGGTGCGCCGCAGGAGTTGCCGGTGTTGACTACAACGTCAAACCGCCTTAGGGACTCCGGCTCCGGATTTTCTGTCGGGGTTTACTCCCTTAGCCTTTCCCCTGAAGAGGTATGCCGCAAGGCAGCGGAGGTTTTTTGGAGTCAGAGTTTTCCTTCTCTGATGTGCCCTGACTGGAAGATCGAACCAGCGACACTTAGCTCGCAGGCCGACGCTCAATCCACTGAGCCAAACCAGCCAGGGGCAGTCTCAAATACTATTTCACAAAATATTAAATTACATAGAGAAAAAAAAAAGTTACTGTACATTGAAGAAGTTTAAGAAATACCATCTTAATCAAATGATCAAAAGGTAACATCGCTAATAGGGGAAGACAGTGATATTGTGTGGCATTGATGGAATACTACATGGGTTCTGCCAAAGTTGCACAACCTGAGTCTAAACATGAAGAAACATGAGACAAGCCTAAGTAGAGGAAATCTTGCAAAATAACAAGCTTAAAACATGTGAATGTGTCGAACTTACAAAAATCAAGAAGAGAGTAAGAAAATATTCCAGACTGAGGAAAGCTAAAGAGTGTAACAACTGAATACAAAATGTTTTTAAAACTCAATTTTTTGTAACATATCAAGGTTAATTTTCTTAGTTTGACATTGATGTCATAACTAAGCAAAAGAGTGTCCTTATTTGTACTGAATATACAATGTACTATTTGGTGGTGATGACACATTGTATCAGAAACTTACTCTCAAAAGATTCTGGGAAAATCAAGTTTTTTGTACTGTATTTGCCATTTAACTGTACATTTGACATTGTTTCAAATAAGTGTTTCTAAAGATGTTTGATGAACTCCTAATGCCCACGGACATAATTTTACCGCATTAATAAGTCATTCTAATTCAGTCCTTGCCTATTCTTTTCTTTCTGAAATGTTTTATTTTTTAATTTATTTTTTAATTTTTATTATTGTTTTTCAATTATAGCTGTCCCATTTCCCCCTATTGCTACCCCCGACCCAGCCCACCCCTTCTCCCACAGTCATATCCCCCCGCTCTGTAGTGCATGTCCATGAGTTATTTATATATGTTCTTTGACTAAACCCTTCCCTTACTAATCCCCCTTCTCTCCCTCCCCTATTCCCCTTGATAACTGTTCTTCTGTTCCTTGTTCAACTTAGTTCATTTGTTTGTGTTGTTCCTTAGTCTCCTGTATTAGGTGATATCATATGGTACTTTTCCTTCATTGCCTGGCTTATTTCACTAAGCATAATTCTCTCTAGTTCCATCCATGTTGTCACAAATGGCAGGAGTTCTTTCTTTCTGCTGCACAGTACTTCATTGTGTAAATGTACCACATTTTTTAATCCACTCATCTACAGATGGGTACTTAGGCTGTTCCCAGCACTTAGCTATTGTAAACAGCACTGCTATAAACATAGGGGTGCATAAGTTCTTTTGAATTGGGGTTTCAGGATTTTTCATGTATAATCCTAGCAGTGGAATCGCTGGTTCAAAAGGCAGTTCCATATTTAGTTTTTTGAGGTAATTCCATACTGTTTTCCATAGTGGCAACACAAGTCTGCATTCCCACCAACAGTGCAGTAGGGTTCCCATTTCTCCACATCCTTGCCAGCACTTGTTGTTTGTTGATCGGTTGATGATGGCCATTCTGACTGGTGTAAAGTGGTATCTCATCGTGGTTTTTATTTGTATGTCTCTGATGGTTAGTGATGTTGAGCATTCTTTCATGTGTCTATGGACCCTCTGTGTATCCTCCTTGGAGAAGTGTTTGTTCAGGTCTTTTGCCCATTTTTTAATTGGGCTGTCTGTCTTCTTGGTGTTGAGATGTGTAAGTTCTTAATATATTTTGGAGATCAATCCCTTGTCTGAGGTATCATTGGAAAATATGTTTTCTCATATGGTTGGTTTCCTTTTCATCTTGCTGGTGTTTTCTTTTGCTGAGCAGAAACTCTTTAGTTTGTATCCTCATTTGTTTATTTTTCCCTTCTTTCCCTTGCCTTAGGAGATGTATTGGTAAAAATATTGCTACATGGGACATTTGAAATTTTCCTGCATATGTTTTCTTCTAGGACTTTTATGGTGCCACAGCTTACATATAAGTCTTTTATCCATGTTGAGTTTATTCTGGTGTGTGGTGTAACTTGGTGGTCTAGTTTCATTTTTTTTGCATATCCCTGTCCAGTTCTCCAAGCACCATTTGTTGAAGAGGCTCTTCTCATTCCATTTTATGTTTCTTCGCACTTTGTCGAATATTAGTTGACTACAGAGGCCTGGATTTATTTCTGGGCTCTCTATTCTGTTTCATTGATCTATAGGTCTGTTCTTATGCCAGTATAAGACTGTTTTGATCACAATAGCTTTGTCCTATAATTTGATGCCTGGTATTGTGATTTCTCCTGCTGTGTACTTCTGTCTCAAGATTTCTTTGGTTATTTGGGGTCTTTTTTGATTCCATATAAATTTTTGAAGTATTCGTTATAGGTCTGTGAAATATGTCATTGGTATTTTAATAGGGATTGCATTGAATCTGTAAATTGCTTTGGGTAGTATGGCCATTTTGATGATGTTGGTTCTTCCCATCCAAGAACATTGTATTTGCCTCCATTTATTTGTATTTCCTTAATTTCTTTCTTCAGTGTTATGTAGTTTTCCAAGTACAGGTCTTTTATCTCTATAGTTAAGTTTATTCCTAGGTACTTTATTTTTCTTCTTTCTATAGTAAATGGTTTTTTTTTTAATTTTTTTTTTTTTTTAGTTTATATCTCAGACGTTTCATTGTTGGTATACAGAAATGCCTTAGATTTCTGTATACTTACTTTGTACCCTGCTATTTTTGCCAAATTAGCTTATTATGTCTAGTAGTTTGTGAAGTCTATAGGGCTTTTTACATATACTATCATGGCATCTGCAAATAATGACAGTTTTACTTCCTCTTTCCCAATTTGGATGCCTTTTATTTATTTTTCTTGTTTCATGCTGTAGCTAGAACTTCCAACACTCTGTTGAATAGGAGTGGAGATAGTGGGCATCCTTGTCTTGTTCCTGATCTCAGGGGAAATGATTTCAGGTTTTATCCATTGAGTATGATGTCAGCTTCAGGTTTCTCATATATAGCCTTAATTATGTTGAGGTATGCTCTCGCTATTCCCCTTTTGCTGAGTGTTTTTATCATAAATGAGTGTTGTATTTTATCAAATGCTTTTTCAGCATCTATTGATATGATCATGTGATTTTTTTTTCATTTAGTTTAGGTGGTGTATTATATTTATTGATTTGTGACTATTAAACCGTCCTTGCATCGCTGGGATGAATCACACTTGATCGTGGTGTACAATCTTTTTAATGTGTTGCTGGATCCTGTTTGCCAATATTTTGTTGAGGATTTTAGCATCTATGTTTATCAGCGATATTGGCCTGTGTTGTGTCTTGACCTGGTTTTGGAATTAGGGTAATACTGGCTTCATTGAACGAGTTAGGAATTTTTCCCTCTTCTTGGATTTTTTGGAATAGTTTGAGGAGAGTAGGAGTTAGTTCTTCCCTAAAAGTTTTGTAAAATTTGTCCATGAAGCCATCTGATCCAGGATTTTTGTGTGCCGGAAGATTTTTTATTACTCTTTCAATTTCACTCTTTGTTATTTTTCTGTTCAGGTTTTCTACTTCTTCTTGATTCAGTTTTGGAAAATTATATGTTTCTAGAAATTTGCCCATTTCATCTGGGTTTTCAAATTTCTTGCCATACAGTTGTTCATAGTCATTTCTTATAATCCTCTGTATTTCTGTGATAGCAGTCATGATTTCTCCTCTTTAGTTCCTGATTTTGTTTATTTGAGTTTTCTTCCTTTTTTTCTTGATGAGTCTGGCTAAAAGCTTGTTGATTTTGTTTATTTCTTCAAAGAACCAGCTTCTACTTTTGTTAATCTTTTGAATTTTTTTTTTTTTTTTTTTGGTCTCTATGTCATTTAATTCTGCTCTGATCTTGATGATTTCCTTCCTTCTACTCGCCCTGGGTTTTGTGTGTTGTTGTTCTAGTTCTTGTAGCTGTAGGGTTAGATTTTTTATTTGAGATTATTCTATCCTTTCAGATGTGGCTATATTGCTATGAACTTCCCTCTTAGGACTGCTTTTTCTATGTCCCGTAGGTTTTGGGCTGTTGTGTGTTCATTATCATTTGTTTCCAGAAACTTCTTGATTTCTTCTTTGATATCATTGTTAACCCATTCATTATTTAATATCATGTTATTCATTCTCCATGAGTTTGATGTATTTGATTTTTTTCCTTATGGTTAATTTCTAGTTTCAAGGCATTGTGGTCTGAAAAGATGCTTGATATAATTTCAATTTTCTTGAATTTGTTGAGGCTTGTTTTGTGTCCTATCATGTTGTCTATCTTTGAAAATGTCCCATTTGCATTTGAAAAAATATATATTTTGCTTCTTTGGGGTAAAAATTTATATATATATATATATATATATATATATATATATATATATATATCAGTTAAGTCCATTTGGTTTAGTGTGTTGTTCAATTCCTCAATATCCTTTTTATTTCTTTGCTTCAAAGATCTGTCTATTGTTGATAATTGAGTGTTAACGTGCCCTACTATGGGTGTGTTGCTGTTGATATCCTTCTTGTAGTCTTCTCATATTTTCCTTATATATTTGGGTGCTCCTATGTTAGGTGCATATATGCTTACCAGGGTTACATCTTCTTGATGGGTTGTTCCCCTAAGTATTATGAAATGTCCTTCTCTGTCTCTTTTTATGGCTTTTACTGTGAAATCTGTTTTGTCTGGTATAAGTATTGCTACCCCAGCTTTTTTTTGTGTGTGTGTGTACATTTGCTTGGAATACGTTTTTCCATTTTTTCACTTTCAGTCTGTGTCAATCTTTTGTTTTGAGGTGTGTTTTTTGTAGACAGTATATATGTGGGTCATGTTTTCATATTCATTCTCTACCCTATGTCTTTTAGTAGGAGAGTTTAATTCATTTACATTTGTGGTTATTATACAGGTATTTATTCATTTCCCTTTGTACCTGTGTTACCCTCCCTCTCTTTTTTTTTTTTTTTCTTCTTCTTTTTCTTAAAGAATTCCCTTTAGCATTTCTTGCAATGCTGGTTTGGTGGATATGTATTATTTTAGTCTTCCTTTGTCTGAGAAACTCCTTATTTCACCTTCCATTTTGAATGAGAGCCTTTCTGGGTAGGTAGTCTTGGTTGTAGGCCTTTGTTTTTCACTGCTTCAAATATTTTTGACCATTCCCTTCTGGCTTGTAGTGTTTCTGTTGAGAAATCGGTTGATAGCCTTATTGGAGCTCCCTTGTATGTTATTTGCTGTTTTTCTCTTGCTGCTTATAGGATTCTTACTTTGTCTTTGAATGTTGGCATTTTAATTATGATGTGCTTTGGAGTGGGCCTTTTTGGGTTCATCTTCATTGGAATCCTCTGTGCTTCCTGTACTTGCATGACTTTTTCTCTCATCAGATTAAGAAAATTTTCTGTCATTACTTTTCCTGTCAGGTTTTCTATCCCTTGATCCTCCTCTTCTCCTTCATGTATCCCTATGATTCTAATATTGTGTTTTGTTTTGTTTTTTTTCATGTTGTCCTGCAGTTCTCTTCAACCCTCTTTGTTCTTTTTAAAACTTTTTTTTATTTTGTTGTATTGTCTGGGAATTTTTTTCTACATTGTCCTCTAAATCACTGATCTGATCTTCTGCTTCATTTAGCCTGCTTTTGATTGATTCTACTGTGTTCTTCAGTTCAGAAATTGTATTCTTCATTTATACCTGGTTCTTATTAGTAGTTTCAGTGTCCTTTATTCTGATATAGTTCTCTGTAAGTTCCTTGTAACTTCCCTGCAATTCTTTGTAGTTTCCTTGAAGTTCCTTGTAATTTTCCCGGAGTTTGTCGTAGTTTTCTTTGAGATTGTCAAGTACATAGATTTTCTTTATCACCATTCTTTTGAATTCCATGTCTGATAGTTGGCTTATGTCTATTCCATCTATCTCTCTTTTGGGGATTCCTCTTTTACTTTCATTGGGAGGTTGTTTCTGTGTCTTCCTGTGTTGGATTCTTCTTGTTTGTTTTTGTTTATTAGATTTGTCTGCTGTGATTTCCCACATTTGTAATATGATATTTTTTATATGGAGACCTAAGGGATTCAGTGGTGCAGTCCCTTTGATCTCCTGAGCCTGACACTCTTGGGATGCTCTTTATGTCATTTGTTTATGCTGTCTGGTTGTATTTCAGTTACTCTTTGGTGGATCCTTCCCTCTGGATAGTTGATTGAGGGTCACTCTGCCCACATTGTCTTGAGTTCTTTTGTGGAGATGCTGTTAAAACATAAACACACAACTCAGGCAAGAAACCCACACCCTCAAAAATATCCCCCATCCACAATCACACTATCATTAGCAAATGAGCCAGTATTAATATAAATGTAGAGAGGTTAAGACTATTATACTAGAAAAAGGTAAGAGTTATTTTAAATTAAAGAAAGATGATTTTTGAGAGGGAAGATGGTAGAATAATAGTAGTAGCAAGTAAGGACAAGGCTATGTGAGACAGTAAATAATATTTACATTGTATGTTAAAAAAGAGAGGGAATAATGCAGAATAAGGTGAGAAAGTGGAAGTGTATAGTATTAGGTTTAAATAGCAGTTATATGCTATATGTTTAGTGTGAAAGGGAGGCTAAACAAAACAAACAAACAAAAATTAAAGAAGGATAGGAGGGACAGAAGGTAGGAAACATTAAAGAAAGAGTTTTTTAAAAACTAAGAAAAAATAAAATAAAATAAAATAAAAAGGAAGGGAAGAAAACAAAAGGGAAGAGAGAAAAAGGTGGGGGAGAAAAAAAATAAAAGAAAGAAAAATAAATAAAGAGTTTTTACTCAGTTCAACCTTTGTTTGCAGTCTTCTTTTTCTGGATCCACACCTGGGCAAAATTCCATGAGTTTCAAATCTTTTCTGGCTGGCCGGCTGTGAGATCTGGCTGGTTTCTGTGGCTGCTTTTCTCTCACTTGTGCGCCTGCTGCAACTTTCTGCTGTGAGCCGCACTTAGTTGGATCTCTCCCCTCTTGTCCTACGGCACCCTCCACCAATCCTCAGGCTTCTCTAGCAACATTATTCTGCTGGCAAGCCAGTGTGCATGTTCCTAGTCCCTGCCCAGCCTTGGGTCCTATCTTTGCTCCTCCTCCCGAGAAATCTCTGTGCTCCAAACCACAGCACCGGGCTGCGTTGTCCCTGGCTGGCAGCGTCTCACTGTTCACTTGTGCACACTGCTTGCCTGTCTGGGGTCCCCACTGAGTCTGCGTTTCCAACGCAGCTCTTCTGTATGAGCTTCTCTCCCTAGCTTAGTTCCACTCCTTTTTGTTTAGTGGTGCTGTGATGCACGCGCCTGGGGCACAGGGTTGCCAGCCCAGACTTGCCATCCCAGACTAGACTCAGTTCATACAATTTGCCACCTTCCGGGCTGCTCATTGTCCTCCCACACCTCCAGCTTTTTCAAGGAAACCTTCCTATTGTCTTTCTCTGGGACTTCGCTGGTCCCAGCACCTATGGCAAGTGGCAGTTTCCAAGCAGATCTTGGCCAATGACCCGGTCTTCAGCTGCCCCTTTGCAGTGCGGTGTGGCAGTGGCGCCGGGCTGGGGGCCCAGCGAATCCCCTTGAGAGTGTGGGCGAGCCTTCTGCCCTTTTCTACTCTGCTCCCACACTCCCTTCCATGATCCCACTATCTGAAATACGCACTCACTCATTCGTCTCCATGTTTGTACTCCAAGCCTTTCCGCGATGGGAGCAAGCAGACAACACTGCTACCCACTCTGCCACCATCTTTGGATCTTATCTATTTGTATTTATTCATGTTGGTTGTTTGTGAGCTTCTAAGATGAAAATGTTGGTGTAAGGTCTTAACTTTTCCAGGGCTTAGCTTAGAAAAAGATTTAGATGACAAAAAAGTAAAGAACTGGGAACTTTGCCCTGCAACAGAAAAATTTTGTGTCTGGCTATTGATTTTAAAAACTACTGGACTCCCACATGCATGCATGAGCTTAGTAAATCATCTGCCCTGTTCCTAAAAGAAGCCACATTCTTTATGATTTTATGTTTTATCATAATACACACCTTTTATTCTTTTAATGAAGAGCATCTGCCCATCTTTCACAATCATCTATCTTTCTAGGGCATAGGCAGAAAGTTTTTCCTAACCCCTCCATTCTGTTTTGTGCATAGCTCTATTAAAACCCCATGCCTTGCAGTAATTTTTTACCAATTATTCTCCTGCAAAGGAATGTTAGCTCCTGTGTCCAAAACATTAAACCACTTTAATCGTTGCATACCCTAGTGGCACTGCGGTGCTTGCTATATTGTGAACACTAATAGTAACTGACTAAAAAAAATAATGAAGTCCTGAATGAATAAATAATAAATAAATGTTGAATAGGTTCTTAAATATAGTGAAAAAACATTAACTAATTTTGTTCCTTATTATTTTGGTAAAAATAATACTATGTGGCATTGCTGTGGTTTGTAAAAGAGTATCAAAATTGGATTTTTGAGTATTTTTGCAGAGGTGACTTTTGTTAAATTTGTGTGAACATTCTCCTTCTTAAATATGGCTCTTTGTTAGTATTTGGAAACATAACTTTCTGGGAATTTAATGATGATGATAGTGTAAATCAATGAGTAAAGAGAGACTGAAATATAAACTTCTCTTAAAGGTTAAAAAACTAAAACTCAACCCAGACCAATTGGATTTATCATGATCATACCAGCCTTACTTTCTCCCCCTTCTATGTAGATAGCACTTAACAACCATTGAGTGAAAAGATTCATAGTGTTGGCCTTTTGATAATTTTTTTGGGGGGGGAGATGAATCCCTACAGATTTAAGTTTTTGCTAGTCATAATACCTTAAAAATTGCCAAAGATTTGCAAAGTAAAAACGTACTTGCAATTATATGGAAAATCATTATTAAAAATATGCTGCATATTTAGAAATTGGTTTTACAGCTATTCTAAAATATAATTTTATGTTTTCAGTTTTAAATAAATAGTTTTTGATAATTCTATTGTTTGAAACATTTATCTAAAGGATAAATTTTCTATTATGGAATATGATTTAAATATTCTAGTATTTCAACATTTTTCTCCTATAAGTTCACTTCACTAAAATATGGTAAACATATTTTGATGCACATGTTAGATTATTCATATGAAATTAGATGAGAGTTATTTTCAAAATGCGTATGTGAAGACAAACATCTCAGGTTTCTCTCTCTTTCTATTTAATCTAAACCAGGTTCTAAGTATTAGAGATTGTTTTTTGGACAAGAAATATAATATGTACTCAGTCTTTTGAAGTGAAATCATTCAAGTCAAGCTTTGGTGCCCCCCAAACCACACTGTGATGATGAAAACAAATAGATGCTTTGTACTCATGTAGATTTTCCAATGAAGCATTGAAAAATCTTTAATAAACATTCTCTCATTAATCCCTTTGTCAGGTCAAGCCACAAAATGTGGAGATGGTAAATCAAAAAGTCTATCAAAATAAAAATAAAATCTGTTTAATAAGAAAGCTATCTATTTTTAGATGCTCTTTTTTGGAATTTATACTAATTAAATGTCACCTTCATGAATGTTATTACACGGTGGGGAGAGAATAATAGTTTGATATGGTGGTTACTGATCTCAGATACTCCACTGATTTGTCTGTTTTGTGGAGCATAATCATGTCAACCTGAATACCTCATAGAATATAAGAATCAAATACAGGCAAACGTTCTCTGCACATACTCAATTGCTTTACAAAACAAAAACAGGTCAGAAAAATAGAGAAACCATCTATGCAAGCTACTAACCAATGCTTGGCAATCACTTGGAGAAAGTGTAATTATGTTTTGACAATCAAATGGCCATCCCCCACTCATCTGTGCTCCTTTCAAGTACTCTTTCCATTATAGTAGAGTGGTACGATCACCTCACTTTAAGGGGTTTTTATATCTTTGCATTAAGATGAATATATTGGAAAAGAAAAGCCTCCAAGAGCATACATAGTCTGTGTGGAGGTGCCACTGAAGAGACATTCCCCTCTACCTTCTCTCCTGTGGACCCTGGTGACTTTCCGTGTGTATATTCAGAATCTCCCGTGTCTGAATTGGGCTGGCTGTATTTGTTTTGTCACACAAATGCACATACACACACACACACACACACACACACACACACACACACCCTCCCCTAACTAATTTCTACCCTCTTAAAGGGTCTGATTAATTTATAAAATCACCCTTCACTAACCTTTTAAACAAGGTTTAAACCCATTTAACTTTATAAATCCTCATAGCACTATGTCCCTCTGTATGACACTTTTAACAGCATGTTTATTTGCACTTGTATGATTATTTGATCTTTGATTTATAGCTACTTTTGCTTCTGAATTGTAATATCCACCCAAACAATGACTTGCTTTTACTTGTAAATACATCTTTAATTACACATACCATCACTAGACAATAAATATTAGTTGTTTAAAATAAAACTCAAAACTGGTCTTCAAAGTGAGGACATTTGACTGTTCTCTGCTAAACTCCTAATCTAAAGTTGAGGCTCTATCATTTACTTCCTTTTAAAATTTTTAAAAATATTTTATTTATTTATTTCAGAGAGGGGAGAAGGGAGGAAGAAATAGAGGGAGGGAAACATCAGTGTGTGGTTATCTCTAACATGCCCCCAACTGGGGACCTGGCCCACAACCCAGGCATGTGCCCAGACTGGGAATTGAACCAGCAACCCTTTGTTTTGCAAACCAGTGCTCAGTCCACTGAGCCACACCAACCAGGGCTCTACTGTCTACTTCTGAGAAAGACTCAGGCAACTACCAAAAAGAATGGAGAAATGGCCACTTTCCATATTGTAATGAATTAGACAGGCAACTTTGAATTAAGGTGTGATAAGTGGTAATTGAGTTAATTTATTATTTTTCCCAAATATGTGCTTTTCTGATACCTGGAACATTTCCTTTCTTATATTACAGAGTGGTAGAAAAATTTTGCAGCAATATAATTTTATTGCACATATACAGAAAGTGAATAAGAATTAGTTAAAACAATTCACCCTCAAAGTTGTGATCAAGATGATGTTATAGATAAATACAATATTGAAATCTTCCCACAGCCACAACTAAACTAAAACAACCATCATACAGAACCACCTGAAATCTAGTTGAACAGAACTTCTACAAATAAAGGATATAAAAAAGCTACATGAGACTGGTAGGAGGTGGGGGAGTTGTGAAATGGACTGGTCTCACAACCTTATTTGGCACTTAAAAATCAGGATGCATATCTGGGCTGTGGAGTTTCCACCTGAGAAGCAAGAGGTCCGAAGCTCACTCTGGGTCACCAAGCCCAGTGCCAGGAATAGCAGTCCCCAAAACATCTTGGTGTGAAAATAGTGAGGATTGTTGCTAAGAGACTTCTGAAAGTACCAGGTAGTTCCTCATGGACTTCCTTGGATTCATCCCCTCTGAGCTACAGCACTGAGCAGAAGCTCAAAATATGCCAAGGACATATCGGCAGGAACTGAATTATCTGGCTTTAACCAGAGCTAGAAGGACAAGTTTCTCCCAGACAGAGGTTCTGGCAGAAGCCATTATTCCTTTTCTGAGCTGTATTCTCACAGAGCAGGCATATGGGTGCCACATATGAGTCTTCATCAACCTGGATAACAGGGTTAGTCCTGTCCTGGTGACTTCCTGAGACCCCATCCAATTTATGAGCTCACACAAGCAATTTTCAGTGGCTTTTTTCATACAAGAGGCCTTTCTTACCTTGACTGGTGTAGCTTCACTGCAAAGTGAAGGGTAGCTGGATCAATTCCCTATAAGGGCACATGCCTGGTTTGTGGGCCCAATCTCTATTAGGAGTGCACATGCAAGAGGTAACTGATCAATGTTCTCACACAATGATGTTTTTCTACCTCTCTTTCTCCCTCCCATCCCCTCCATCTAAGTAAATAAAATCTTTATTTAAAAAAAGGCCTGTCTTGGCTCATGCTTTTGAGTTTTCTAAAATCTCTCAAACAAGTAGCATCTAACCTTGGTATGCCCTGTACCTCTTGCTGAGAGGCTCCAAGTCTGGCACTAGCAGCAGCCAGCCATAGTTCACAGCTTGGCCCCTGCTGGGCACCTCCAAGCCCAGCACAAGTAGCAATAATCTGAAAATCACTTTGTAACTCATATAAGGTGGTCCTGGGCAGGGCACAGGTGGTAGCTACCATGGTCTTTAGCTTCTGAGACAGTGCACCTGGTGAACAGCTTTAGATCATGTCAAAGCACCACTCAATCTCCTCCACAAGTGACACATCAAAGGAAAGACTGAGCAGGAGCAGGAGCCCTGCTGAGGTAAGTTCTACTTTGCGGGTTGGCCCCAGTGCAGCTGATCCCCCAAGGTGGTCATAGCCAGTCCTGGCAGCCAATTAGCCTTGGGGTAAATTACTCCTACTCAGGTGCCAACAGCAATCAATGTTCACCTATAACAGGATGATGTACACAGACCACACAGTGAAGAAGTGCACCTGAATGTTAATTTTGGGTGATCAGAGAGGCTGCACCACTGGGAACACTACTACTTAAGCACACTCAACTAAGCTCAGGAGATATAGTAGCTCTACCTAATATATAGAAGCAAACACAGTGAGGCTGACAAAATGAGGAGACAAATAAACATGTCCCAAATGTAATAACAGAACAAAACTCCCCAAAAACAACTAAGCAAAATAGTGACAAGCAATCTAACAATGAAGAGTTCAAAACACTGGTTATAAGGATGCTCAATTAACTTAGAAGAAGAATATATTAACTTGGTGAGAATATTTAAAATGGCAAGAAAAAAGCAGTTAATCCACAAGGACTCTCCCATAAAACTGTCAGTTGATTTCACAACAGAAATTTTACAGGGCAGAATGATTGGCCCAAAATATTCAAAGTGGTGAAAAGCAAGGACCTACAATCAAGGTTTACAGCAAAGAAATAATTTAGAATAAAGGCCAGATAAAGAGTTTCCCAGATAAGAAAAAGCTAAAGCAGTTAATCATCTCCAACCTAGTATTACAAGAAGTGTTAAAGGGTCTTCTTTAAGAAGAAGAGTTAGGAGTATCCAAGATGGTGGAGGACTAAGTGGGAGATCCATTAAATTCCTTTCAGGACCAAGCTGGAGTTACCAATAAATTGTGAAGACATCACAAAGAATAATCAACTGAAAAATAGCTAGAGAGAAGCCTTATAACCACAGACAGTAAGAACTGTGGAAGAGACATGAGAGGGCTGGCTGTCTTCCCACAGGAGGGAAACCTCAATGGCCAGGGGTTCCTGCTGAGAAGTGTTGGGTCTAAGCCCCAAGCTGGGCACTCCAGCTTACAGCAACAGATCTGGAAAGGAACCCAGATAACATAGAGCTGAGAAAAGCAGCAGGGTTTCTACCTGACAGGGAGAGATGGCTAGAGATGCAAAGAGCCTTTTAAAGGGCCAACACATGAAATTTTGTTTGCAGCCACTTAATCTGGGCTCCACCAAATGGGGTGCAGGGTGGTCTAGAGATGCTTGAGGATATTTTAGGGACCATAGCTCTGGAGAGAGAACTGAGGGAGCAGTCAATGGGATCCCCATGCTGAGCCATCTCCCACACTGCAGGTTCCATATTGTTCAGGCGGAGCAATTCCCTTCAAGTGGCATCAACATGAGGGGAAGCAATAGCCCCACCAGCAGGAATTACTCTGCTCCACCCCGTGGTTCTTAAACATGACTGCTGATTACAGATTGACTAGACTAACAACTGAAGAAGACAGCTGCAGACTGTGGATTTCTGGTAGTATCAAACAGGCTTCCTAGGGCCAGAGTGAGACACCATCTGACAGCACCACACGTGGATCCAAGAATAGAAGGAAGTGGTAAATACTAGATACTACTGAGAAAAATTCCACCATGATCACCTTCATGTTTTGCATTATTTTCTCTCCTGCATAGCTTTTTAACATTAATTTTTGTCCTTCACGTTTGTGCATATTAGGTCACCAGTTTTTATACTATAGTATACTATATGAAATCTCACATTTGCCCAACCCTTCTCTTACTCCATTTTACCTTCTTATTTCCTCTTCTTATTTTTTTAATTCTATTTTCTTTTTTGCTACCAACTGTGTCCATTCTATACTCTTAGTATTTCTCCCCACTCCAGCCTGTCAAAACAAATTCTTTTGTCATCAGTCATCTCACATTCCTTTTGCTGTTCTTTAAACACCCTTATTCTCTCTCCACCTCCATCAGTCTTTGTTCATTGGTTGTGGATATGGTGATTTTTGTTGCATTTCTTCAATTTTATTCCTGGGTCTTCACTATTTTTGTAGTTCAAATCCAATATTTTACCATTCCCCTTTCCTACTCCATTTTGCCTTCCTCCTGTTCTTGCCATTTTATTTTTTTCATTTTAAATTTGAATTTTCCCTGTCTTATCCTGCTTTTCATTCCTCACTCTTAGTACCCCTTCTCCCTCAAAATCACTTCCCTTTCCTCTAGAAATCTCTTAAACTTTCTTTCTCTTTATTTTCCCTCTTATTCTCATCCCATCTATAGTAATTTTTGCTCACTGTTTTTTGTTTGTTGTTTTTTATTTATTTTTTAAAGTATATTTTATTATGTTGTTACAGCAGTTCTAATTTTTTCCCATTTATTTCCCTCTGCCAAGTACACTCCTTCCCTCCAGCAATCCCACTCCCCTTAGTTCATGTCCATGGGTCATGCATGTAAGTTATTTAGCTTCACCTTTTCCTGTATTATTCTTTTTTTTCTTTTCCTTATATTGTTCTTAACATCCTCCTGTCTATTTTGTACCAACCAATTATGTTTCTTAGCCCTTGCACCATTTCCTCATTTCTCCCCCTCCCCCATCCCAGCTGATAACCCTCCAAATGATCCCCATACCTATGATTCTGTTCCCATTCTGGTTTACTTGGTTGGATTTTGTGTTTATTTTTTAGATTCAGTTAATAGTTGTGAGTTGGTTGTCATTTTAGTGTTCATAGTTTTGATCTTCATTTTCTTAAGTAAGTCCCTTTGAAATTTCATATAATAATGGCTTGGTGATGATGAACTCCTTTAGCTTCACCCTGTCTGGAGAGCACTTAATCTGCCCCTCCATTACAAATGACAGCTTTGCTGGATAGAGTAATCTTGGTTGTAGGCTGCTTTTCATCACATCGAATACTGCTTGCCAGTCCCCTCCTGTCTGCAAAGTGTCCTCTGAGAAATCAGCTGATAGTCCTATAGGCACCCTCCTGTAGGCAACTCTCCATCTCTCTCTTGCTGCCCCCAAGACTCTGTCTTTATCTTTCACCTTTGGCATCTCAATTATGATGCGTCCTGGTGTGTCCCTGGCCCGGGACCCTCCGTTCTTCCAGGACCTACATTTCAATCTCCTTCACAAAATTTTGGAAGTATTCCTCATTTTTTAAAATTCTTGCTTCCTCATTCTGCACTGGTTGACTTTTTTCTTATGTTCCAAATCACTGATTTGAACCCCAGGTTCTTTCTCTTCACCACTGGTTTTGTGTGGATTTTCCTTTGTTTCACTTAGCATAGTCTTCACTTCTTCTCTTATGCATTTGCCTTACTCAAGCATATCTTTCAAACCTGTGGGCATCAATATCACCAGTGTTTTGAATTCTTCACCTATTAGGTTGTCTATCTCCTCATCTGTTAGGTTGGCTATATCCTCATCGCTTAGTTCTCCCACTGGAACCTTGATCCATTCCCCTTTTTGAGCCATACTTCTCTGTCTTCTCATTCAGACAGGCTTCTGTGTTTGTTTGCCTCCACGCCCCAGGTAGAGCTGTTGCTCCTGTTATGTTGTAAGGAGAAGAGCCTTAGGGATTCATTAGTAAAGGGCGACCTGTTTCACCAAATTGTGGTGTTGTGTGTGGCGGAGGGGTCCAAGAGGAAACAATGTCGCCTGCTCAACACTCGCCCCTTTTCCAGGCACTTCTCCCACTCCCACACCAAACTGGTGCTCCGGCCATTGTTCCCAGAGTGGGGGCCCTTTAAACAAGCAGACTTTGCTGAGACTGGTAATTTCTTACTCTACCCCAACCCCAACTGGTCTGCACAGCAGAAGCAATGAGGCTTGCTTTTCCTCGATGTTGCGACCATAGCTGCAAGGTCCGGCGAGGAGCTGGAAATGCTCCCCAGATGTCCCTCCTGACTTTTTAAAATGTGTGACTGCACTTTCTGCTGGCCTGCCACTGCCAGAGTGACTGCCGCCACCACGTGGCATCCTCTCTGCCCCTCCTACCTGTCTGGACGAGTATTTCTTCTTTATATCTTTGCTGGACTTCCATGCAGTTTGATTTTCTGTAACTTCTGGTTGTTTCTAGTTTAGAGGTAGTTGTATTTCTTCTTAGTTGTGGAGAGAGATGCAGCATGTCTGTCTACACCTCCATCTTGGCCAGAAGTCACCTCATTTATTGTTGATAGTGCTGTAATGGACCTTTTTCTCCAATTTAGCTCCTATTTTTGCTTCTCTCTCTCTCTCTCTCTCTCTCTCTCATTTGTTCTCTCTCTCTCTCAATATATGTGTGTATATATATATTTATATTTATAAATTTATCCTTAAACTTAATACTATATTCTTCCTTTCTCTTACTTCATCTTACTTTATTGTGCCTGCTTCCCTCCACATTTTATTTACAAATTAAATTTTACTTTTTCTCATTGCCTTGTCCCTATTCTCTACTCTCATTGCTGCTCATCCCTCTACCTTCTCATAATCACTTTTATTTAAATTATCCCATTTTTGTTTTTCCTTTCTTATAATAGTCTGAATCTCTTTATGCCTTATTAATACTGGCTCATTTGCTGTTCATAGTGTGATTGTGGGTGAGGGCTATTTTTCTGAATGTGGGTTGCTTTTTTTGATGTTTGGTTTTGTTCTGGCAGCCCCTATACCACAGCATGTATGATGTGGTAGGTGGAGAGACTTCAGTTAGCCAACAGGGGGGAAGATCACACCAAAAAATGAACCAAAAATAGCCAAAATCCAATTACAACTAGAAAGCTCACATAAATGGTACAAAGGGCATCCCAATAGCATCAAGTTCAGGAGATGAAGGAACTAAGCCACTGAATCCCATAGGTAGAAGTACCACAAAAAGCCACACCATGAAGACAGGAAAGCAAAGCATATCAATTTAATACACAGAAACAAACAAGAAGAGTCACCTCAAGTGAGGAGAAAAAAAACAACAACCCCCAATTGAAAGGAAAGAAAGTATCACCAGATAGAGTGCTAGATGAAACAGATGCAAACAACCTATCAGACACTGAGTTCAAAACAATTGTTATAAGGAATCTCAATGAACTCGATGAGAACTACAAAGAACTCCAGGGAAACTACAAGGAACTTACTGTGAACTACAACAGCATGAAATGGGGACAGAAAACCTATATATAAGATCCAGGAAGAAATGAAGAATACAATTTCTGAAATGAAAAACATAGTAGAAAGAATTAAAAGTAGTTTAAAGAAAGCAAAGGATTGAATAAACAAGCTGGAGGAAAAAATAGAAAACAATCCTAGGCAGAGCAACAACAACAAAAAAGACTCAAAAAGAATGAAAAAGGGGTTAAGGGAGCTGTAGGACAACATGAAACAGAATAATAACCATATAATAAGATATCAGAAGACAAAGAAGAAAATCAAGGGATAGAAAATCTGTTTGAAAAATAAGGACAGAAAACTAACCTAACTAGATGAGAGAAAAAGTTACACAAGTCCAGGAAGCAAAGAGGGTGCCAATCAAGATGAACCCAAAGATACCCACTCTAATAGATATCATCATTAAAATGACAAAATCCATAGACAAAGAGATAATCTTAAAGGCAGCAAAGAAGAAAGAGCTAACGACATACAAGGGAACTCAAATAAGGCTATCACCTGATTTCTCAACAGAAACACTACAAAACAGAAGGTAATGGCAAAAAATATTCCAAGTAATGAAAAGCAAAGACCTGCAACCAAGACTACTCTGCCCAGCAAAGCTTTCCTTCAAAATGGAAGGTGAAGTAAGGAGTTTCTCAGACAAAAGAAGGCTAAAATAATACATTTCCACCAAACCATCACTGTAAGACATGATAAAGGCACTGCTTTAAGAAGATTGAGAAAAAAACAAGAGAGAGAGGAAGACAGGTACAAAGGGAACAATTGGCAATAAATAAGTATCTATCAAAAATGACCTTAAATATAAATGGATTAAGTGCTCTAATCAAAATACATAGGGTGGCTGAATGGATAAGAAAACATGACCCATATATATGCTGTCTACAAGAGACCAACCTCAGAAAAAAAGATCTACACAGACTGAAAGTGAAGGGATGGAAAAAAAATTTCAAGCAAATGGACATTTAAAAAGGCTGGGCTAGCAATACTTGTATCGGACAAAACAGATTTCACAACAAAGGGCCTAAAAAGAGACAAAAGACGTTTCATAATACTTAAGGGAACAATCCATCAAGAAGATATAATCCTTGTAAAAATATATGCACCAAACATAGGGGCACCCAAATATATAGGGAAAATCTTGGAGGATTTTAAGAAGGACATTGACAGCAACATACACATAGTAGGGGATTTTAACAACCCATTGTCAACAATGGACAGATCTTTCAAGAAGAGAAACACTAAGGATATTGAGGGATTGAAGAACACTCTAGATCAAATGGTCTTCCTTAATATATACAGAATCTTTCAGCCAAAGAAGCAAAATATACGTTATTTTCAAATGCACACAGAACATTTTCAAAGATAGACCACACAGTAGGACCTAAAACAAGCTTCAACAAATCAATAATTGAAATCATATCAAGCATCTTTTCTAATCACAATGGCTTGAAACTAGAACCAATGTCAATGAAAAAACTTAAAAACATTCAAATTCATGGAGACTGAATATCATGCCATTAAATAATGAATGACTTAACAAGGAAGAAATCAAAATTTTCTGGAAATAAGTGAAAATGAACACACAACAGCCCAAATCCTATTGGACACAGTGCAGGCAGTCCTGAGAAGGAAGTACATAGCAATACAGGCCTACCTAAAAAAAATGTAGAAAAATTTCACATAAAAACCTACCCCTACCTCTACAAGAATTAGAGGAACAACAACAAACAAAGCGCAGGGTGAGTAGAAGGAAAGGGATAATCAAGATCAGAGAAGAATCAAATGACACAGAGACTAAAAGAACAATTCAAAGGATCAATGAATCCAGGAGCTGGTTCTTTGAAATGATAAAAAATCAACAAGCCTATAACCAGTCTCATCAATAAAAAAGGAGAGATGAACCAAATAAGTAAAATCAAAAGTGAAAGAGGAGAAATTACAACCAATACCACAGGAATACAAACAATAGTAAGAAATTTCTACAAACAGCTATATGCCAAGAAATTTGACAGTATAGACAAAATAGATGGATTTGTAAAAACATGTAATCTTCCAAACTGAATTAAGAAGAAGCAGAAATCCTGATTAGATTAATAACAGCTAATGAAGTTGAAGCAGTAATAAAAAAAAAAAAAAAAAAAAAAACTCTGGGCACACAAAAGCCCTGGACTGGACAGTTTTACAGGAGAATTTTACCAAACATTTAAGAAAGAGCTAACTACTATTCTTCTGAAAATATTCAAAAAAATTAGAGAGAAAATACTCCCAAAATCTTTCTATGAGGCCAGTATTTTCCTAATTCCCAAACCAGGACAAGATACAACAAAGAAAGAAAACTGAAGGCCAGTATTGTTGATGAACATAGATGCTAACATGCTTAACAAAATATTGGCAAACTGGATCCAGCAATACATTAAGGAGATCATACACCACGATCCATTGGGATTCATCCCAGGAATGCAAGGATGGTATATATACACAAATCAATAAACATTATACACCATGTAAACAAAATAAAAGACAAAAATCACATGATAATGTCAATAGATTTTGAAAAATTACTTGATGAGGGACAGCACCTATTTATGATAAAAACACTCAGAAAAATGGGAAAAGAGGGAACATACCTCAGCATAATAAAGGCCATATATGAAAAACCTACAGCCAACATTATACTCAATGGGCAGAAACTAATAGCTTTCCCCTTAAGATCAAACAAGACAATGGTGTCTGCTTTTACCACTTCTGATCAACATAGTATTGAAAGATCTAACCAAACTAACCAGACAAGAAAAAAAAAAAGACATACAAGTTGGAAAAAAGGAAGTAAGCTGTCATTATTGACAGATGACATGATAGTGTACATAAAAAACACTATAGGCTCCACAAAAAAAATCTACTCAAACTAATAAGTAACTTTGGCAAAACAGTGGGAATCAAAGTCAATATTCAGAAATCAAAGGCATTTTATACATCAACAATAAAATATCAGAAATTGAAACTAGGAAAAAAATCCCATTTACTATAGCAACAAGAAAAATAAAGTACCTAGGAATAAACTTAAATAAGGAGGTAAAAAAACTATACTTGGAAAAATACAGAACACTGAAGAAGGAAATTAAGGAAGATACAAATAAATAGAAGCATATACTGTGTTCACTGATTGGATGACTTAACATCATTAAAATGTCCATACTACTGAAAGTAATCTAAGGATTAAACAAAATTCCTATTAAAATATCAATGGCATATTTCATATATATAGTACAAATATTTCAAAAATTTATATGGATTCATAAATGACCTCAGATAGCATCAGCAACTTTAAGAAATAGGGATAAAGTAGAAGGGGTAAAAATACTTGATACCGAACTACATTACAAAAGCACTGTAATCCAAACAGTCTGGTACTGGCATAAGAAGAGACACATAGATCAATGAGCCAGAATAGAGAGCCCATAAATAAACCCATCTCTATGGTTAATTAATATTTGACAAAGAAGCAGGATCATAAAATGGAGTAAAAATAGCCTCTTCAATAAATGGTGTTGGAAGAACTGGACAGGTACATGCAAAAAAATGAAACTAGACAACTAACTTACACCATACACCAGAATAAACTCAAGATGAAGAAAAGATGTATGTGTAAGCTGTGACATCATAAAAGTCTTAGAGGAAAACAGGCAGTGTAATTTCAGATATCCCATGTAGCAATATTTTCACCAATATACCTCCTAGGGCAAGGAAAATAAAGGAAAAAATAAACAAAGGGAACTACATTAAACTAAAAAGCTTTTGCTCTGCTAAAAAATATCAGCAAAATGAAATGGTGAACCAACAATATGGGGAAACATATTTGCCAATGATTCCTCAGAGAAGGGTTTGATCTCCAAAATAAAGAAAGAACTCATAGGACTTAACACGAGGAAGACAAAAATCCAACTGAAAGATGGGCAAAGGTCCTGGACAGACACTTCTTCCAGGAGGACATACAGTGGGCCCATACACACATGAAAGGATGCTCAACACTACTAGCCATCAGAGAGATGCAAATTTAAACCACAATGAAATACCACCTCACACAGGTCAGAATGGCCATCATTAACAAATCAGCAAACGACAAAGGCTGCTGAGGATGTGGAGAAAAGGGATCCCTGTTGCACTGTTGGTGGGAATGCAGACTGGTACAGTGACTGTGGAAAACAGTATGGTATTTTCTCAAAAATTAAACGATGAAACTGCTTTTCGATCCAACAATTCCACATCTGGGATTATGCCCAACGAATGCTGAAACAACAATTCAAAAGAATCTATGCACCCCTCTGTTCATAGCAGTATTATTTAGACTAGTGAAGTGCTGAAAACAGCTTAAGTGCCCATCAGTTAATGAGTAAATTTAAAAAATGTGGTACATTTACACAATAGAATACTTTGCTGAAGAAAGAAAGGAGGAACTCCTATGTTTCAGTACAGCATGGATGGAACTGTGTAATATTATGCTAGGTCAAATAGGCCAGGTGGTGAAAGTCAAATACCATATGATTTCACCTATATCAGAAACCTAATGAACAAAACAAATGAGCAAAATGGAGCCAGAGGCTTGGAAACAAAGAACAGACTGATACTGACCAGAGGTGGGGAGAGGGGGATGACTGTAATGGAAGAACAATAAAAAAAGGAAAAAAAAGTAGAAGGAAAAAAGGTAAAATTATGAATAAAAAGGCAATAAATATACATCAACAATAACTTAAAAGCAAATATATTAAATGCTTCAATACAAAGACACATGGAGGCTGAAAGGATAACAAAACAAAACCCTTAAATATGCTGCCAACAAGATATTCACTTCAGATCAAAAGACACACTCAGCTTGAAAGTAACGGGAGAGAAAAATATATTTTATGAAAATTGAAACAAACAAAAAATGTTGAAGTATCAATACTTGTACCAGACATAAGAGACTTTAAAAGAAAGGCTATATGGTAGAAAGAAGGACCCAGCATGTCTTCTGGATATTTACCCAAAGAAACCCAAAATACTTAGTTGAAAAGACATATGCATCCATATGTCCCTTGCAGTATTACCTAGAATAGCCAAGATATGGATGCAAAACAGGTGCATCAATAGATAAATAGATAAAAAAGAAGTCTATGTATACAATGGAATATGACTTGTCCATAAAAATAAATAAATAAATGAAATCTTGCCATCAGCAACAACATAGAGAGACCTAGAGTGTATTTTGCTGAGTGAAATAAGTCAGATAGAGAAAGATAAATGACATATGACTTCACATATATGTGGAATCTAAAAAACAAAAGAAATAAACAAGCAGAACAGAGGCAGACTCATAGATACAGGGGGCATTTTAGATGGTTGCCAGATGAGAAGGCTGTTCGGGACATGGATAAAAATGTGAAGGGATTAAGAAAGACAGAATGATAGTCACAGAATAGTCCTGAGGAAATTAAAGTATGGCATAAGGAGTATAAAAAATAATATTGTAATAACTGTGCATGGTGTCTGTTTGGTACTAGATTTATTGGGATAAATATTTAGTAAGTGGTATAGTGTCTGATCTCTGGGTTGTACAACCAAAACTAATAAAATATTGTATGCAAACTGTAATTGAAAAATTTAAAATATTTTTAAGTCAAAAATGAAAACAAGTTGATCATTTAAAGCAAAGGACTGGTCGTAAGTGTCAATATATGATTAGTTGAAAGATAAGTATGAGAGACAATGGTTTTAAGTGGAATTGTAAACACTATGAATCTTGAATATGGAATAGTTGTCTGTTAGGGGCACCACTGATACTGATCATGAGAGGACCCAGTTTAAAACCAAAAATACCATGTAATGACCAAATATATGATCTCAAAACTGAATCTAAAAACCAGACAAACAAACATGCAAAAAAAAAAACAAAAACCCCAAAACTTAAAAAAAAAAACAAAACAAAACAAAAAAACCCCCAAACTTATAGATTGGTGATTACTAGAAATGGGGTTTGGGGTGAGCAAAATGAGTGAAGGGGGTCAAAATGTACAACTCCCAATTATAAGACAAATAAATCCTAGGGATGTAATGTACAGCATCATGAGTGTAGTTAATACTACTGTACTGTATATTTGAATGTTATTAACAGAGTAGATCTTAAATATATTCATCACAAGAAAAAAATAACTATATATGGTGATGGAGATTAACTAGAGTAATTGTAGTGATCATTTCACAATGAGCACAAATATAAATTAAGAAAAAAGTCTACTCTTAAAAATTAACTCAGTGAAGTGTCATTTATAATCAAATCCTATTGACAGATGATAATAGAAAAGAAAAGTAGTTTATGCAAATCTATAGATAACACATATTAACTGGAGTTATTTTTTCTTCTTTCAAATTTAGTATACTTGTTTCAAAAAAATTGAACATTTTTCTGTTTTTTCTTGCTAAAGAAAATATAAAATCAGTTTATATTTTCTGTTTATATACAAACTAATATAAGTCTAGAATGTGCACCAGGTT
The DNA here is from genome assembly GCF_987537825.1 of Furipterus horrens. Lineage (NCBI taxonomy): Eukaryota > Metazoa > Chordata > Mammalia > Chiroptera > Furipteridae > Furipterus > Furipterus horrens. The sequence continues at coordinate 78,949,259 of NW_028327176.1, read as the reverse complement.
TTGGAGAAATACTGAAATTAAAAATGCCCCTCAGCGATATTAGGCTAAGTGAAATAAGTCAGTTAGAGAATAATGAATACCATATGTTTTTACTTACAAAGGGAGACACCAAAAAAACTAAAATTACCTTCTGAGGTTGGGCCCCTTGTAGCACAGGCTTACCTCGCTAGGAGAGTGTTCTAGGAAGTTATATGTATCAGTACACCAGCTGGCGTTATTGTGAAAGGCTGTGTTCTGCTTCAGTGAATTGTTTTTGAAGATTCTTTCACCATGTTTCCCCATTTCATGATAGATGATTTACAAGTGCACCTACCTGCATTGTACTGAATGTTTATCAGTTTTTTACCAAAAATCGCATGACCCACATACCCTACTCTCTGTATTCACCTGATCTCATCCCCAGTGACTCTTTGTTTCACCAGAAGAAAGTTCTTCAAAGGGAAATGTTTTGCCGATGTGGAAGAGGTGAAACAAAAAATGGCAGAAGCACTGAAAGGCACCAAAACTAATGTGTTTCAAAACTATTTTTAGCAGTCTTGAAATGTGTGTTGCATCAAATGGAGAGTACTTTGAAAGCACCTGAAATTTAAACACATAAGAATACGTACATAATATTTTATAAATAAATCCCGGGTTTTTTGGATCCCCCCCCATATATGAGGAATCTATATAACAAAATAAATGAACAAAATATTAATACAGATTCATGGACACAGAAAAGGGACTGCTCGTTGCCAGAAGGGAGTGGGTTGGGAGACTGAGTGAAGGAGATGAAGGTGTTAAGAAGAAACAAATTAGCAGTTAGAGAATAGTCATGGGGATATAAAGCACAGTACAGAAAATACTGTCGATAACGTGATAACTATATATAATGTCAGATGGGTACTGAAAATATTGGAGAGAACACTTTGTAAAATATATGATTGTCTAACCCCTATGCTGTACAAATAAAACTAATATAAAATAATATTGCATATAACATGTAATTGATAGATAAAATATAAAATTCTTTTAAAAATCCACCTTGCCCTGCCTGGTGTGGCTCAGTGGATTGTGTGCTGGCCTACAAAGCAAAGGGTCACTGGTTTGAGTTCCAGTCAGGGCACATGCCTGGGTTGCGGGCTGAAACCCCAGTTGGGGGCGCACAAGTGGCAACCACACATTGATGTTTCTCTCCCTCTCTTTCTCTCTCCCTTCCCTTTTCTCTAAAAATAATAAGTAAAACCTTTAAAAAAATAAAATTCTACCTAGATACCCATCATATAAAGCCTCATGGAGAGTCAAAACATTTTTTTGGAGTGGAAAAGAGCAACAGAAACCTGGGATCTGATTGCTCTTCTTTCACTACCTAACCACGTGTTTCAGTTTCAGGCAGATCATCTCACCTCCCTGAGCACTTTTTTATCTGTACTTTAAGACTGTATGACCCATTGGTTTGTGGTAATAAAAGCCTACCAAAACCAAAATAAGATGAGACAAATGATTATTCTAAGTATATTCATTTTACTGCAAATGCTAGAGAGAAAATTAGCATTACTCAGATTTCTCATTGATTTTATTTAAAAAATAAACGTCTATTGTGACAGAGTATGTACATCTTTCCATATCTGATTTATTTTATTTCCCCCAAGCTTTAACTCTACACATTCACTCATATTTAATGCAATCCCCAAAGAACTGTTTTATTTCAGTCTGATGAGATCAGATCAGCCCCTGCAGGACCCTTTTCATTGAAGCAGGCGATACGTGTACGTGATTGGCCCCAGTTAGCTGCCTAAAGAAAGACATTTGGAAAGACTGAAGACCAGGATTCTGATTAACCTGCAGAGAAAAAAGTCTGTCTTATTTGTATATTACATATCCATATTGTTTACTATACTGTTTTAAAAGCACTTGGTATTATCAGTTTAATGGTAATCAATGCCAATGTCATTTTAATTTTTTAATTTATATATTTTTGAAAGAAAATCACTCTATCCAATTTAATCAATACTTAAAAATCTCCCCAATATGATTACTGAGTTCCTCTTCATTTCCTTACATACAAGGTGGAGCAAAAGTAGGTTTACAATTATAGGTATGGAAAATAATACCATGATAAATAAATAATAATACAAGAATAAACTTGGTTTTCCATGTACTCACAACTGTGAACCTACTTTTGCCCCACTCTGTACTATTACTTTAAAATAATTCTCCAAAATATTTATTTCTAAAGAGAGGAGGAAGATAACTGTTCAAAATAGCTAAGTTGTATATAAATGTATATCTTCCATTTACAGTAGAATCCAATTAATTCCTCATAGAATATGGTCCATTATAGTCATTCATTATAATACATGAAGACACTTCAGTACATTTAGGCATGACATAAGCCCAGAATAAGTCTTTCCTAATAACAAACAAACAAACAAGCAAAAAAGGTAAAATATTTCTGGAACAGCACCTTATTAGGAAAATTCCTAAACTTACATTTTAAGACTTTAAAACTCATAAATTCATACTATTAATATATTTTATAACAAGGAGAGTATATGCTTTAAATTTCAATATTAGGCTCAACACATTTTCTGTCAAATAAGTCTGAACAACTTTAGGGGTTAGAAACAGTTATAATGGAAGGGGTGAAACTTCATGTGTTTTAAGGTGGCAAGATAATGGCAAAGGACATTATTATTACCACCTGGTTCCATTGTTACACAACTGTTTGTAACATCTAGATGAGACATGTCATTACTTTTGTTGATATTACTAGTGTTGTTAATGGTAGTGTTTTTTATGGCTTTTCTATAGAGTGAGCCCTGCACTGGCTGAGCCCAGAGTCACAGGGGAGTGAGGTCCAAGCTTGTTTGGGTCAGCACTCCAAGGTGCAAGGGGAGTGGCCCTTGCTCTTTCTTGTTCTAGCTCCATGAGATTTCATTTCCAGCCTGGGCAAAGAAAAAAATCTTATTACATTTTGTTTACCGTTTTGTTGCATTAGTGCATTTCTTTTATTAAACTAGATACAAGTTGTGACATGCTGGCAATTCAATCACTAATATCTGGCTCAAATTGTATATCTAAGTCAGCAGGTTGGTGTTGATTAAGCTGTAGCTGGCCACTAATATTTTGTTTTAAATGCTTGATAAATTTTATTTCCTGCAGCAATAGACTGCTTGGTTTATATTTTTTCCCTTTTCTCTCTAAGCTAAACGAATTGCACAAATGCCCCCTCTGTGGGTCCCCTGCAGGTCCCCTGCAAGGCCAGCTGGTAACCACTAGAGGGGAGGAGACAGCCGGCTTTACTGCAGCTTCCCCACAGAGCCCCTGGTGGAGAAGCTGTCATTGGATCTGCTGCCAAAATAAAGGGTGCAGTGGATTATCAAGGTTTTAAAAAAAAGACAAAGTAAGCTTCTTACAGTATGCTAGAAATTTGATTTTCATACATCAGAACTGACTGCAAAGACGGTTTGAACTTTGGGGCCTGCATGCCTGTTAACCCGTACCCTAAGCATTAGCAAGGTGATCTAAGATATCAGAGTTAACCCTTATGAAAACAAATGGCTCTCTCCTTAGGAGGGTAGCTAATGCATATACATGCTAACAGAAGTAGCAGAGAAGGTATGAGCAAGGAAATCAAAGATGATTGGGCTGCTTGGGACAAAGTGAAAACTCAGCATATAGCTCATTTTCTAAAGTATTCCAACATTGGCCCCCATGCTCCCATCACTTTAAAGCCCTGCATTTTATTGCTAAGAGGGAGGATAGAGAATGAGGGAGGAAAGTAACATATTCGTATAATCAACAATGGAAGGGGGAGAGAGAAACTTTACTTAATCTTCCTGAACATCCCTAATTGCAATATTCTAACACATGTAACTTAAAAAATAGTCATCTAGGACTTAATGAAGGAACAACATCATCTGAGCATTATTTTTTAATTAAAACATGAGCTTGATCCTTTTAATCTTTTATTTTTCTTAAAAATATATTTAATATTAGTATTGTAAAAGTGTTATAATGTTGAACTGGAGGCTGTTCTATGTACTCTCCCGAGTGTAATTGCACTAAGATCATTCCGCTTCCATTTGGAAAGCCAGTGGCAATTACTGGAATACAATGTATCATGCATTTGCTCACTGGATATAAAATGTATATACTAATTCGCAATAAAATGTAACAGCTGTCAGTGCATTTTCTGCTCTGTTACTTCAATAAATTGGAACTCTGACGAGAAAATGGGAATATTGCATTTTTACACACTCTGTAATGTGTTTGCTTTTTGCAAATACAATTTATTTTTTCATGACAAAAATTGTGGTTTGTTATTACTGCTAGTGGATAAATATTCCTATATCAGAATGAATTACATGTGGTATCTGTAAAGTAGTAATATTTTCTGCTTTTTATTGTAGCCTGTCTCCAGTAAACAAAATACACTTAACCTACTTCTGTCACATACTGTGTATGTGTGCATGTGTGTATTTATTGTTACAACTGTGTGTTGGGGGTAGGGAAAGAAAATAGAAGTTTATTTTTACCCTACCTTCTTAGGTGTTTAGGCTGATTGTTAACATTTATTTTGAGATACCATCATTTCCTTCAAGTTTATTTTTGTTTGTGTTTCAATTTTTTTCCTTTCATACATTTGTTAATCAGATTTCTTTTTTGAATATAAAACAGTGGCTCTGAGTTTTAAATAAAATAAAATGCCTGCACATTTCTGTAATTTTGTTAGTTGGGGTCAGACTTTTCACAGATAATTAGCCTATTACATACTGTGAAATCAACCTGCATTGGTTATTTGGCTAGACTCTTTGCTTCTGTTCTTTATTTCCCAGAAGGTTAACGTGCTGATAATCTAGCTTCAAGCTCATAGTACTGTCTCTTTGTGTTGCTAATTATCCCGTTGCATAATTATTACTATCAGGAGCAGGAAGAGGAAACAAGCACACCGAATAGTCATGAATGCTGGTGTTCTGGCACGAAGCAAGTCCTGCTTAATAAAATGTGCCTGTACCAATATCACAGGAGATAGGAGCGTTCCTTGTTAGGGATCATTTATTAACTGAGATCATCTTTTAGTTCGCCTTGGGGTAATGACTAATGTCAATGGCAAATTTCACAGTTGTCTAGAGAAATGAATTAAATTTGTAATAAAAAGCCCTTTGGCTTGTTGTACATGTTCATTTATTGGAGTAGTTGAACTAGGAGAACTGTAAGGCAACCAAGAACATCGGCTCAATTTTCCTTACATATAATAGTGACCTTTAGCTTCATATTGAAAAAGTTACCTATTATGGACTGGTAAATTAAATGTGAATTTCTCCTAATGCAAAATAAACTAGATGACTGAGCTAATTTAAATAGCCTTTGAGCCTATTAGATTCTTCATAGAAAAATATCCTTTTCTAACAAATATAACTCTTCTATTTAAATTGTCATAAAATAAGTAACTTGAAAATAAGCAGAGAATAAGACAATTTGAAATGAGATTTCATATAGCATTGCACCTATTTTTACTCCTGTAAGTTATTTAGGTGGTTTCATTTTGTGCCTTGATGCAGAGGTTTAAAAGGTGTTTTAACACTCTCTTTAATTCCAAATATACAGTGTAGTTTTTATTTAGTTAGCATAACATGTTGTTACTGTAATTATTTATAGAAGTTTTTGTGTTGCTTTATGCAGTTAAGGAAAAGTGTATTTCCCAGGAGGAGAAACAATTACACCACTGTCCCTTTTTCTGATTTAGAAAGCATAATTCCAGATTCCTTTTTGAGAATGAGTTGGACTTGGAAAATAATAATTAGTTGTAAAACAAGCTCAATGACCAAGCATGGTATTCTTATTTTATAGCTGAAAAATATAGAGCGACCAGTCTCCTTATGCAATCTGTTACCTATAACCTAGTGCACTTGCAACAAATTATCCTAATACAGGCACCAGCCTAGCTAATGATAGCAAGTGAAAAATGCATATTTTTCAGCAAGACAATTGCAATTTTTATGTAAATTGAAATGTAATATTTCTTTCAGAGTGGTAAACTTTCATCACATGTTTAAAACTTGAAAATAATGACTCAATACTTTTACCTTTAAATTATATTAGTAAAATAATCACAAACCTACAAAAACTTTATCCCCTTTTAAAATGGAGCAGAATATACACAGAAAAATACACATGTACTTTATATTACTGCCATAATTGATGCATTGCTGAAGATGAATAAAAATATCTAAAGGACTTATGGGAAAATCATAAAAAGAAGTAATCTAAAATAAACTTGATTTTAGTTGTCCTCATTTTTAAACACATGAGAAAATGCTTGCCTGAAGCTTATTCCTTCCAAAATTCCAGATTTCTGGAGCTAAAACAAATGCTTAATTTTGCTCAATGTTAATTATTTTTTCAACAATTCCTTTTTGTGTGTTCTCTTTTAGCCTAATGTTCAATCTCTGTTCTAACAGCTATTACATCATGCAGAAATGGATGGCATTATCCAAAAACTGTTTTGTCTCTGTTGCTTGTTGTATATGCTCTAGGGTATACTATACGCTTCTTCGTGACTTAGAAGAACCTCAAAATTTTGGAATTTTTTTCCTTTAATGAAAATGCTCACAGCACTCCTAATGAGGCCAGGAAAAGAGTTCACGGCCCCCTTTTACCCACTTTCTCACCTCAGCCCTTTTCAGCATGTAACCTTATTCTCTGTGGGATTACTTGGATGAAAACCAATTAGCAAGCAGCTCACAATATAAATGCATACAGATTACTCCAGATTAAACACAGTCCATGCCAACTAATCATAGATCACACGATGTCCTAAATGGTATAAATATTAAAGAGTTGAGAGTAAATGGACACACAATATTGAGAAAAGACTCTGAATGCCCAATCAGAACTAATAAAACATATAAATAAAAGTGTGGACTTCCTTCCACCCCCACCTCCTGCTCCCTCCTGTTTTCTTATTCTTTGCAGGGATGTACCCACAGGCATCCTGAAATGTGTTCTCCTTTGCTAATCCTTCCACAATGGTCCACATGAATTTATGAGGAATCCCCATGCCCTTCATTCTATGACTGTCAATTTCTGTCTAATAAGCCAATCTCCCTTGCTTTCTCTTCCAGAGGGCCTCATCTCAAGCTGGGAGGGGACAGCATCTCAAAGGCTGGGACAGCTCTAAGAATGACTGAATGGGCAAATCAGTATTTAGTGACCATGGTTTTCAGCATGCTTATTGGTATAAATGCAGTTAAAAACAGGAGACGAGGGAGTCTTTTAAAGATACTCTAGTCAGGACTTTTGGGATGTGGTTTAGAAAGCTAACTGGAGAAACTACAACCAAACTTAATGATTAATGTTCTACTTCTGATTAACAGAGTGATGCAGATCAGCTTTCAAGCTTTTTAGAGGTAGCTAGGAGGGCCAAGAAAGTGTCTCTTTTTCTCTCCAAAGCTCTCTTAATACAACTTCTCTGGGAGTCATTCTCTCTCCTCTTTCATTATGTAGAGAGTGCATAATGGGTAAAATAGTGGCTGAAAGTGGGTTTACAGTTGTGACTATACAAAATGCAGAGTTTATTCTTGTATTCTTATTTATTAATTATTGTATTATTTTCCATACCAACAATTGCAGACCTGCTTTTCCCCCACCCATTATATTGATAGTTGTCAAGCTAAAACACATTCAGGTTAGGTCAGTACTTTTGGTCATATATTCAAATCTTGTCCCTGCCCACCCTTGTATCTGTCTATCTAATAATTTTATATACTCTGAGTTCTTATGCTGAAATCAGATGCAAGGCATTGCTCCTGGACTTCATATAGACTATATGATCCATGCACATATTGTTCCCATTAAAACGGACCCCAATTTCATGGTCATAGGTACAGAGTTAAATGAGTTATTGTGCATAAGTAATCATCATAATTACTTACTCAGCTCCTCCATTGGCCCTCTGTGAGACATGCACTTACTCACTCATTGGGCATGTGAGTAGGTTGTTATAAAGTTATTGAAAGGGTCTGTGAGCTTTGGCAGAGGATTGATGCTGCCTGTTTAACCTTCTCCTCTTGTCTTCTCTCCCTGTCACTTTTACTAGCTTTTCATAAGATCATAATCTGTGAGTCTTCAATAATTGCAAGTTTGGGTACTGAAAGTGACAGCCAAATATCTTACACTATTTTTCCATAGATTCTAGTATTAAAATGACATTCATAAGCATTTTAAAACAATTTAGTGGATAGATGATGCCTGAAAGCAGAGCTATCCCAAACAAGTCACATTTCAAGAAAATGAGCTTTATAAACAATGAAAACATATGAATGCAATTCTGTATTTAAAGACACAAAATATATGTTTCTTTTCATGCTCTCTTCCTTCCCTAAGTACTCCTTCTGTCGTATTTCTTGATGTCACCCCTTTGACCACTAACCAAAAGACGTTATATTAAGGAACTAGACTCAAGAATCAGACTACCTGACTTCAAATCTTTACTTTACCACCAATTCTCTGCATGATGTTAGGTGATTTTCTGAACTTCTCTGTATCTTAGTGTCTCTTTTATAAAATGATGGAAATGTAAATCGTTTCTACTATGTAAAATAGCTTTAGGACTTACAAAGAAGATGCTTAGAACAGTGTCTGGCACAAAGTAAGTACGTGATAAATGTCAACTCTTGTTAATGTAGACAAAGATAGAAACAAGGTAAAGATACCTGCTATTGTTATTTAACTTTTCAGGATAAGATACAGCCAGTGTAGTAGTACAATAAAGTAAATAAGAGTTCTATACATCAGAGAGAAAAATAAATTTTATTAATTATTTCTATTTATATGCATAGAATTACATAGTATACCTAAGTAAATCAAGAAGCAACTATAAAATCATTTTTAATAAGAAGGATATAATCCTAAATACATAGACACATAAAACAGACCAGTAGAATTTATACTTAAGAAAATAAGGTATTGGGTGCAGGAAGGGTTAACATTCACAGTAGCAACAAGACACATACAGATACACATTTAATAAGAAGTACAGTAGTCCCTCTCTATATCATGGTTTACTTATTGTGGCCTCACTGTATCATGGGATTTTTAAAAATATTATATTTATTTATCCCGAATTTTTTGCTGTATCGTGGGATTTTGCAGTACTGTATACATATGTTGTTAAAGTTACATAGGTTTAAGAGTGTAGAATAAATATAAGATTCCTACTTAATTGGGGGGGTCTAGAATGTAATACCCGTGATAAGTGAGGGTATACTGTATGTAGCTTGCATATGAACACTAAAAATATCAGAACATTAAGAAGACTTGCAGAAATAAATATATAAACTATATTTGTTATACAACAGTAAACTGGTAAATACCATCAGTAATTTCAAAGTTGATTTATAAGTATAATAAGACTAAAAAACAAAAACATTACTAGATTATTTTAATTCAGTTTTAAAAATTATAAATTTTGAGACAGCTGGCCAAGATGGAGGCTTAGACTGACATGCTCCATCTTCCTCCACAACTAAGAAGGACTACAACTACTGCAAAACCAGAAATAACCATAAGTTCCAGAAAATAAAGCTACAAGGAAGTCCAACATATGAAGTTATAAACAAGTGATGCTCATCCAGACGGGTAGGAGGGGCGAAGCCGGGGTGGAGAGGTCAAGCTCTGCTGGCGGCGGCAGCTGCAGTGATGGGCAGTGGGACTGCGGTAAGCACAGACACCCATATTTAAGGGCAGGTAAAAAACACTTGGGAGCACCCCTAACTGCTGACCAAACCCGTTAGCTCATGACTCCAATGCAGGGGGAGGCAGAACCCCATTGCCTCGGATTGTGAGGCCCAGAGAGGGTGGGGATGGAGGAGGAGGCTCCAGTCCCTCAGCGGAGAGAGAACTGCAGGAATCCATCTTGGACCCCTGCCCCCACACAAAAAGCCACAGTGGTGATGAGAGCACGGGACTCTGCCCCCTATAGTGTAGGAGGGGTGGCAGCCCTGCCCAGGAAGCAAAAAACTGCCAGGATGGCAGGGATAATGACAGAGATCTCAATCATGCAGCTGCCCAAAAAGCAAATACATGAATTAATGGACAAACAGATAGATAACCTTTCTGAGGCTCAGTTCAGAGTGCTAGTTATAAGACAGCTTACAGAAATAACAGCGGGACTTAATCAGGAAGGGGAAGGAATGAAGGCTAGTCCTACTGAAATGAACAAAAACACATATGAAACAAGTGGTGAGGGAAGGAACACCAGGGATCAAATCAACAAATCGGAACATAGGGAAGGAACAAACAGTCAACCAGTGCAGAAAGAGGAAACAAAAAGTGAGGAAAATGAGAAGCTCAGAAATCTCTGAGACAACTGTAAGAGAGTGAACATCTGAATTATAGGGTTGCCAAAAGGTGAAGAAGAAGAACTAGAAATTGAAAAATTATGTGAAAAAATAATGAAGCAGAACTTCCCTAACTTGGGGAAGGAAATAGACTTACAGGTTCAGGAAGCACAAAGAGTTCCAAATAAACTGGACCCAGGGAGAACCACACCAAGACACATTATAATCAAAATGTCAAAAATTAACAATAAAGAGGATCTTAAAAGCAGCAAGAGATAAGAAAATAATTATGTATAAAGGGGTCCCAATTAGACTATCAGCTGATTTCTCAAAGGAGACCCTGCAGGAAAGAAGGGACTGGCAAGAAATATTCCAAGTAATGAAAATCAAAAATCTACAGCCACAAATACTCATGAATAGAAAAAAGCTACTACAAAACTGGAGGTTAAAATATTTTTTCTGAGGTGGTATTTGCTAAAAAAATGTTACCTACTCAATGAATGATTAAATCAATCATGAGATCATAGTCAAATTCCTCATTATTGTCATTTTTAAAATTAGAATACTACCTTACTTATAGGGGTAATATTAAGACAAAATGAGAAGATGTTTATAAAGTGCTTAGACAATGGTGGATGCTAGTATTGAAATTATTATATTATAGTTTTAGTAAATAATAATAACAGTAATAAAGGAGATCAGAATTTTAGAGGAGTTGTGAATGGAGAATTTAAAGTTTTGAAATAAAGTTATAAATTTTAGGAATAGCTTACAGCAGCCGGCCCTTTCAGGTTGTGGAGGGACAGGCAAGTTGGACCACTCCTTTGCTTACCCATATCTTCCCACTGCAGCACTGAGAACCCTGGCTCTCACCATCATCATTCATTTATTTAAATGTTCAGTTCCAGTATACATGTATAGTGGTATCAGAATTGTTAATTTATGTGCCCACGAGTAAAATACTTTATCAACTATGATACAGTGTTTATGTATAGCCCGTTTGGCCATTGGTCAAATTCTACTAGTGTCTAAAGTTGTTTAGGTCATCATCATTTCCTCCATTCCCTTTAGTGAGCTTGTTCCTACTTTTTAATATAATTACATTCCATTGTCACATGCTCATAGTATTTTGTTGGAAACCACTGTTTCTTTTTTCTCTGTTGTTTGCCCTTCCAAAATATCTTATAATTGGTGTCATAGAGAAGCAAGAATTTTTATACTGGCTTATTTCATTTATAAATATGTATTTAAGACCTACCCACATCTTTCTGTGGCTTGAAAACTCATTTATTTTTAATGATAAATAATAAATACCCTATTATATGTCTGTGCCATAGTTTATTTATTCATTACCTATAAAATAAAATATTTGTTGTTTTACATTTTTGTAATTATGAACTAAGGTGCTGTAAACATTCATGTGCAGGGTTTCTGTGTAGATATGTTTTCAACTGAGTTGAATAAATACCTAGGAACCTGATTGCTGGATTATATGGAAAGTCTATGTATGAAACTGCCAAACTCTGTACCAAAATGTCTATAAATTTTGCATTTTCATTGGTAAAAATTGAGAGTGGCACATTCTTGCCAGTATTAGGTACTGTTTATTTTAGATTTTGGTCATTCTAGTATATGTGTACTGGTATTTTGTTGTTTTAATTTGAAATTTCCTAAAGACAATTGAAATTGAGCATCTTTTATGTGTATATTTGCTATCTTATATTTTTGATAAGTTATCTGTTCAGACTTCTAACTATTTTAAAAATTAGGTTGTTGGTTTCTTATGCTGACTTTTAAAGTTTCTTGTAAATTTTGCAAACAAATCCCTTATTAGATCTGTGCTTTGAAAATACTTCCTTAAAACCTGTGGCATGCCTTTTGATTCTTTTAAGTAAGTGTCTTTTATATGACATAGGTTTTTAATTTTAATAAAGTCCAGCTTAATTTTTTTTTCTTTCATGGGTTGTGCTTTTTGCGTTATATCAAAAATATCATCACCAAATCCAAGGATACATGGCTTTTCTCCTATATTTTTGTCTAGAGTTTTATAATTTTGCTTTTTACATCTAGGTATATGTTCCATTTTAAAGTAGTTTTGTAAAAGTTTCAAGGTCTGTGTTTAAATTTATTATTAAATATGTAAATGCCCGATTGCTTATTTAAAATAAATGCTTTTTTTCCTTTGTCAAAGATCACTTGATTACGTTTGTGTGGGTCTATTTGGGGCTCTTTATTCTTTCACATTGATCCAGTCATCTTCTTTTGAAAATATCCTGCAGTCTTGATTACTGTAACTTTTTAGTATATTTTGAAGTTGGATAGTATAAGTCTTCTAACTTTACTCTTCTTCAGTTTTAAATCAACTGTTCTAAGACTTTGGCCTTTCTATATGAACCATAGAGTCAATTTGTTAATATCTACAAAATAGCTTGATGGGATCTTGTTGGAGACAATGTTAATCTATAGATCAAGTTGGAAAAATTTGACATCTGAACAATATAAATTTTTCAATTCATGAACATATAATAGCTCAACTTCTATTTATTTCTTCTTTGATTTCCTCCATCAAATTTTTATAGCTTTTCTGTGTGCAGATGCTAAGTGTATTTTGCTATACCTATGTATTTCTGTATTTCTTCATTTTCTTGTGCTATCATAAAGGTATTTTATAAATTTAAAATTCTAACTTTCGTTATTTGTAGATATGAAAACCATGGACTTTTGTATATTCACCTTTTAGTTTGCAACACTATTGCATTTGCTTTTGCATTTGCTTTTTAATCCATGGAGCCTTTTTTTGGTCAATTATTTTCAATCCATATCTACATAGACCAGTGATTTTCAAGCAGTGTTCTATGGCACACTAGTGTGCCACAGAGTTTATAAAACATGCAATGCCTGACAATTTAGTCAGGGGCACTGACATTTTTTTTCTTAGATTGTCAAATAAAAAAAAATGTTTTGACAACAGTTAACACAATAACAATGTAGTATGTGAGAATACCCTATCTTGAACCATAAATATATAGGAATATAATATAGTTAAATCTTATTATGTCACATAATAAAGTTGCATCTGGTTGGTTAATTCTTGGTACCAGAAATTTTTATATACAAGTATAGGCACCTGATTATTTTTAAAATATCTTTGGAGCAAAAAGGGTAGGTAATTACTATTATTATTTTTAAGTTAATAAAAATCATACCTACATTTTTATCTCATAGGCAAAAATACTTTTGGTATGTTGCAGAATTTTACTAATTAGTTTATGTGTGCCTTGAGATCAAGAGGGTTGAAAATCACTGACATAAATAATCATGTAATATGTAAATACATACAATATATTATTTCTTCCTTTCCAATTTATATGTCTGTTTTAGTAGAACATCCAGTATGCTTTTGAATAGGAGTAGTGAGAGAGGACATTGTTTTCTTGGTCCTGATTTTAGAAAGTAAGATTTCAGGTTCTCACTATAATGGTTAATTCTGTGTATCAATTTTAATGGGCCACAGGATGCCTAGATATATGGTCAAACATACTAGGTGTTTCTGTGAGACTGCTTTAGGATGGGATTAATATTTGAACCAGTCCCCTGCCCAATGTGGGCTGAAAATCACTCTGAGGCCTTTAGAAGAGTGGTGTACAAAAACTGCTCAGTTAAGATTCCTTATTCTCCTTATAATTGGAAATATTATAACTGTCATTTCTTAAAGTAAGTTTAGGATTTAGCACATTTGCTATGTAGTTAACGTTTATGTAGTGGGTTACCCTGAGGAGAAGTACAGTGGGAAAAATCTCAAGACAATGCACCCCTAAGGCACAGAAGAAGTGGTAGAGTGCCTAAGACTAACCAAATATTTCAAAAGTTTGCCAATGTTTGCCTCTGGAGATGGAAAATTGTCACCTCTCTCTTGCTCCAATTGATCCCTGCTGCCAGGTCCTAGGACACAAATGATTGTCATAAATATTAATCTTCTGTCAAATAAAGACGTGTACCCTCTCTGTACAACACAACTGCCTTCATTATATTGATTCCCTTGGATTGTAAATGAACTTCAGTTTCCAAATAAGTGAGTGGGAGCTGAATTTTTTAATTCTGAGATTGAAGCTAAGGAAATAAAAAAAAGCTTTGTCAACAAAGATTGGCTCATTAAATGACAAAGTACATATTACATTTAGATCACAATCTATTTTCATGATGTTTCATTTTGTTTTATATCCTGGTTTTGTGTTCTTATATTTGCTTCTTGGGTACCTTTGAATGTGAATTTGATGTATTCATAGATAGTTATATACACTTACAATATGGAGTCAGACAAGGGTAAAAGAAAAAGGTCTATGGATAAATTGAATGATAAGTGTGAATGGAGCTTCGTAAATTCTGAGAAATAGGCCATATTTTGGCAAAGTTGATTATTTCCCAAACTATTTAAACATACATTTCAGATTTTTATTTTTCTTATATGATGAAACAATATTCATTTCAAAAATTCAGATTCTTCCATTAGTGAAGTGCATCATTCCTGAAAAAGGGAAGAATGCTTCTGTAAAAAGAGCTACCATCTCCAATCTGCTTATATTGACCTGTAACTTATTACTTGATAGTAGTACTCATACTTCTCACTGCAATTGCTATAGTCATCCAGCAGAGTAAAGCAGAATACTTTTTAGCTATCTAATATTTAGGTTTAAATGGAAGGGGGAAAAAAAGTAAAATAAAGTGGCAATTAGTATAAGGGAAACTGAAAATGGATTTATGAACTTTATTTTTGCATACATTTTTAATTGTATATAATAATAAAAAATTATGTCAATCACTTGATTGACTCCTCTTTCCAATATTTTACTTAGACATTTCAAGCTTTATTCTATAAAACATATTTAAATTAAAAAATAAAACTAAGGAAGGGATTCAAAATTTCTTACCCTACCTTAGCATAGATTACTAGTCAGCAATTTACTGCAAAGTGGAAATAAGTCATAAAACCTACCCCAAAATATCCAATATTCATTTAAGATTTTGAAAATTTAATGTCCCTACAATATTCATAAGTGTCACATTCTTCTCACTGGACAAACTGATAAACAAATATTACTCAGTAGAAGTGTTTAAATGTAGATGAAATTCTACTTGCCTGTGTCTGAATGCTTGCTCTACAATGTAGATACTGTGTGACCTTAGATAAAATGTGTACTCTCTCTGAGACTTTCAGCCTTCATTTGTTGTAAAATTGAGGAAAATAATACCAAAAGTGTAGGGTTGTTGTGAAAATTAAGTGAAATAATTCATGTGGGAAGGTTATGATCATGTTTTCTACATAGCTTGTCTTCATAAACATTGCTTAATATAGCCAATGTTTTCACCTTAAAACTTTATATTGTATATGTTCCACACTATTTAACTTGGGACACTCAAAAGAAAGTCCATTTTTATTTTTCTTTCTAAATTATTGCATAGAATTAATTTTTTTCAAGACCATATTAGGGTTTGTTAAGTACAGAACCATGCAGCATCAGATAGGTTTGCTCTGGAGTAACTGAACTTTCATGTGCTACAGCCTTTGTTCTGAATATGAAAATAAAATGTGAAGAATTATGTTCAGGAGGATGTAGGGAAGATCTGCCTTTTAGAATTAAAAATTAACAAAAAAATATTTTTAAAGTCTTCAGAGGCTGAAGTCTCAAAAATGGAAATCTATTTCAGATCATTTTTAAAAAACGCCAATTTTATAAAGAAGATAAGTAATGCCACCTGCATGTATTCCCTTCCCAAATAATACACAGGGCCTAATTAATGCATTCCAGGTTTTATAAACTAGTTTTATTTTATTTCATCAAGTCATATAAAAAATAGATTTTGCCTTGGTTTATAATATCCATATGAGATATTTAATTTTATCATTCAAACTTTCTCTTGATGATATGTTTATTGAATTTTAGAGAGATGAAGAAAGAGAGAGACATCAATTAGTTGTCTTCCATATGCATCCTGACTGGAGATCGAACCCACAACCTAAGTATGTGCCCTTACTGGGAATCAAACCCATGACCCTTTAGTGTATGGGACAACACTACAACCAACTGAGCCACACCAGCACTTTACATGGTATGCATTAAGAATTCTATAAGAAAAATTATAATTAAATGCCATGAAACATGTTATAGTTCAATATTATTCAATATTAGTGATTTATACAAGGGTGCTTATTTTTTCTTCAATTAAATCTGGTTAAGTTTAAAAACTCAAGATTAAATTATCCTTACAAATGTTTGTGAAGCTAACTCTATGCAGAAGTGATCTTTTAAACCAATTTCTTATACTTTCTTCGCAAAGATAGACATGCTACTGAAACATTCAGCATGTTGAAGGTATATAAAGAATGATTAGAGATTTTGTGTTGAACATGACAGCATAAATGCATCTAGAAATTAAGGTAAAAAAAAAGGTTATGTATTTACCATAAATTTGCTTTGTGTGCGCTGGGATATATTTGGGTGCATGCTCACATGAATGCATACATGTAGACACACTAATCTATATTCCTGGGAAGATTCAAAGCCTGATACCACATAACTTTTTTTTACTGAACATATTCTGCATATTCTGAATTCATTACATAAAATTATTATTGGTACTAGGTTTAGCATTTCTTTTTTCACCAACTGATCCCCCTCCACCCAGCAGCCCCAACTCCTTCAGGCAATTCCCTTGCCATTGTTCATGTCTATGGGTCATGTATATATGTTCTTTGGCTACTTCATTTCATATAATGTATTTTATATCTCTATGACTATTCTGTAATTACCTATTTGTACTTTGTAATCTCCTCACCTCTTCACCCATTCCCCCACACCCCCTCCCATCTGGCAAACATTAAAACACTCTCTGCATCCATGATTCTGATTCTGTTATTCTTGTTTGTTTAATTTGTTTTTTAGATTCAATTGTTGACAGATTTGTATTGTTTGCCATTTTATTTTTCATAATTTTGACCTTCTTTTTCTTAAATAAGTCCCTATAACATTTCATATAACAATGATTTGGTGATGATGAATTCCTTTTGTTTTTTCTTGTCTGGAAAGCTCTTTATCTGCCCTTCAATTCTAAATGATAGCTTTGCCGGGTAGAGCAATCTTGGCTGTAGGTCCCTTCTTTTCATGACTGAGTATTTCTTGCCAATCTCTTCTGGCCTGCAAAATTTCTCTTGAAAAATTAGCTGACAGTTTCCTGGAAACTCCCCTATAGGTAACTAATTTATTTTCTCTTGCTGTTTTTAAGATTCTCTCTTTATCTTTAATCTTTCTTTTTAAAATAATTTATTAATTTGTTTGTTTGTTTATTTTTTTTTTAGAGAGGGGAAAGGAGAAAGAGAGGGAGAGAAACATCACTGTGTGGTTGCCTCTCACTCGCGCCCCCAACTGGAGACCTGACGTGCAACCTAGTCATGTGCCCTGACTGGGAATTGAACCAGCAACACTTGGCTCACAGGCCAACAATCAATCCACTGAGCCACAGCAGCCAGGGCTAACCTTTGATATTTTAATGATGATGTGTCTTGGTGTGGTCCTCTTTGGGTCTAGCTTGTTTGAGACTCAATGCTTCCTGGACTTGCATGTCTATTTCCTTCAACAAATTAGAAAAAAAATTGCTTTTATTGTTTTTTCAAATAAAATTCCAATTTCTTGCTCTTTTTCTTCTTCTTCTGGCACTCCTATGATGCTAATGTTGGAATACTTGAAGTTGTCCCAGAGGCTCCTTACACTATCCTTATTTTTTTTGGAATATTTTTTCTTTTTGTTTTTCTAATTGTTTGGTTTTTTTGCTTCCTTATGTTCAAATAATTGATTTGATTCTTGACTTCGCCCACTCTACGGTTGTTTTCCTATAAATTGTTATTTCAATTAGTGTATCCTTTATTTATGACTGGGTTATTTTTATGTTGTTGAGGTCCTAAGTTCTTTGAGCAAACTTATAACCAATGTTTTGAACTTTGCAGCTTATCTCCATTTTGTTTAGTTCTTTTTCTGAATTTTTGATCTACTCTTTCATTTGGGCCATGTATCTTTGTCTTCTTATTTTGGCAGGCTCCTGTGTTTGTTTCTATGTAGTAGAGCTCCTTTGACTCTGTGTCATGGTAGTGTTGCCTAATGTAGTAGGTGTCTTATAGGGTCCCATGGCACAGCCTATCCTATCACCCAAGCTATGTACTCAAGGTGTGCCATTTGTGTGAGCTGAGTATGTCCTCCTCTTGTATTTGAGACTTGATTGCTTTTGGCAGGTCAATGGGAGGGATTTCCCCAGGCCAGTCAGCTGCAAGAATTGGCTGTGACAACTGACCACCAACCTCTGCATTCCATGGAGGGTTATCTGCTCAGGGACAGGGTTGTGGTCCTCCAACATGATGTATAACCCATCCACTGGGTGCACTGGCCCTGGGGTTTCTTGGGTGGTGCAGTCCAAGGTCAGCCCTCTTCTATGTTTTGCCTGTCACCATGTTCTCTGAGCTATAAAACAATCTGAGATGGCTGCTACTTTTGCTGGGTTTGGAGATTCCCAGGCAAAGCTAACCTGTGGACCTAGGCTGGCTACTGCTAGTGCCATGCCTGGGGCTCACTGAGGCCAGCTGTTACTTGTTTGAGAGGATATAGGAAGTAGTGAAGCATGATCCAAGACCAGCCATACATATGGAAAAGCAGCTTGGGTGGGCCCATAAATTGTGTGCAGCAGAGTCTTGGGGATCTTCAAGGTGGGTCGGACAGTGTTAGTCAGATTGATGGAGTCTCAGATATAGCACCACCTTACCACCTCTGTGGGGGAAGGTTTATAAAAAAGACAATGGCCTCTGCTCACCTTAATGCTAGACATTTCACTTTCTCCCTGTATACCACTGGTGCCATTCAAGCTGGTACCCTGATGCTGGAGCTCAAAGTAAGTGAGTCTGAGTAGGTGAGTCCATCTGTGGGTCTTTTGAGAGGAAGTGCTTGGGGCTCCAGCAACTTCTTCCACTGATGAAGTCTCAATTGGTTTTTGCAGCTAGAAGTTGTGGGCAATTATATTCCTGGCACTAGAACCCTGGAGTGGGGAGCCTGGTGTGGGACTTGGACTCTTTGCTCCTAAGATATCTCTCCTGAATTTTTATTCACCACAGGTGGGTGATGGATCAGCCTGTTCCTTCTCTGCACCCCTCCTACCAGTCTGGATGGAAGTGGTTTCTTCAATTCCATAATTGCCAGACTTCCACTCAACTTGATTTCTGACAGTCCCGAGTTATGGTTGTTCTACATTTTAGTTGTTATTTTGATGTGGTTATGTGAAGAGGTGATCTGTGTCTGCCTATGTCACAATCTTGACCAGAAGTCCTCACTTATGTTTTATTTTCAAAATAAGTGGAATTCATCAGTAATTTTCAGTGTTTCTCTATATTGTTAATCAGGTAAACATAACCATCAATTATAAATGTAAATTTTTAGTGTTAAATTGAATGTTCAGATACTGTAGTGTACTTTTATTGGCTATACATTGCTAAGTCTACACAGCACAAAATAAAGTGCTGGGTCAATATTTGTTTTTGAATTGGTGTTCCACAGAGAGATAATATGGAGGTAATTCATGTCAAGCAAAAAAAATAAAATAAAAGAATGTTATAAACATAATAAGAAAAGTTGTTTTATTTGTGTATTTTTGCATGAAATATCTGGATTATCTCAACTGTGTAGAAATCTGTCTAAGAGCAGCACCTGGGAAGTTATTCAAATTCTGACATTTACAGAGATATTCACATGAAGAGAGTATGGAAATCATGAAAACATTTTTTTCACATATTAGAGAAGAAAAAATCATGAAAATTTTAGATTATTTTCTATGGTCATTCCTTGGCCACAATTTTCTGATGAAAGCCTAGTTATTTAGCCATTTTCAAAAATTTTATAAAGAAAAATAGGCAGATCTTAATCATACAGCCCATTTTCCCCTTTTATCAACATCTTCAGAGTAAGAATCATTTATTAGCTTTACTGGCAGTATACTATAGTGACAGGCTTCCAAACAAGGAGAAATAATTTATTATCTCACTATGTTTTCCTAGCCTTCCCCCATCCCACCCTGAAGTGGTATATTGGTGGTGCAATGCAATGAATAAATTAAGTATATGTTCTGCCTTCCGCTTGACATAAATCATTACTTTTCTAGTACCAAAATGTGAGTGACTATTTGCAATACTATTTTTAGTCAAATAAGCTTTGTAATCAAGTAGGGTGGTGATTACACTTTATTTATTTATTTTTGCAAATATTTATTTGCAAGATAGCTGTTATAATTAAATTATACACTCTCTTGTGAGAACAAAAAGAAAGAAAGCATGTCTCTGAAACAAGAACCAGGGAATTAATCTATGCAAAATCAATTTGGTTTCCTGAGTTTTAATTGAATAGAAAAACTTTTTTCCCTTTGGTTGTCATTAGAGCTTTTACACAAAACATAACATACCCATAATGTTATTTTGTTACAATTATTGCAGCTAATGATATCACAACTTACAAGGAAGACTTTCTTCACTAATATAATTATGCACATATGAAATAGTATCTTATTTTATAATATACTATTTCATATATTCCCAAGGAAACTTGAGTATTACTAAAGAAGATATTTAATGTAGAATCATTAAGCAAACATTTTAAGGGAAGACAATTAAAACACTAGTCAATGATGTATATTTATACATTCTATTTTATAGCCATTTTACACCCTAGTAAACTAAAACAAGTGACATGTTTTTCTTTAAAGAAATTTTAAAGAAAATGAAGATCATAGCTCCATCTATAGCTCCCTTCTTGCTCAAAGAAACACGTTAAAAAATTTAAAACTATGTTAGATTTTTGAATCAGAGCAACAGATGTGAGCACTGTGTTACTCCACAAGGCAAGGTATTTTACATAAAAGGTCTAAAACTCACTTTTGTTCATCAGCCCTAAATCATTTTTTTAATCTTTGAAAAGTTACTTAATAAAAATAAAAGATTATAAAGACATATTAAACTCTAAACTATTTACATTGCTACAAAGTTTCCTTTTACATTTGTCAACACATATATTTTTACATAGTTGGAATCATTGGCTACATGCTTTCTTGTGTTCATTGTTTTTCACTTAACATTATTGGATAGAAATATTTGTGCATAATGATGCTGCTCATAGTGTTAGTTAAATAGCTACAAAACATATTTTTGTGCCTTTCGCATATTATTAGACATTTTTTACTTCCTAATTTTTACTGTCTTGATTAAATGTGAGGCAGAGTGATTCTCCAAAATAGAATGTTTGCTAAAGGATGATAAGTTATTGTATATAATTTTTTAAAAAACAGACTAACTGAAAACCAATGTAGGATAAAGATGTTAACATATATTAACAATATGCTTACATTAAAGATAATGTAATAGATAGTAAATTTATGAACACGGCAAGGTAGGTACTCATAAAATATTTTTACTTGGACATGTTACAAAATCATAATGCAATTTTTCTAAAACTTCTCAGGCTTTCAAGAGTCAATCTGGAAGGAGATATGCAAAGATAGACATGATTTATTTTTTAGATTTAAATTTTTATTACATTTTGCATAGTGTGTTTTCTAGTTGTTCTAAAACTAGATTATGGTAGTTTCAGTAATAAAAATTAATAAAGTACCTTGAAATTGAAACACATGCTAATTTTAGAATTTTTTTCTTTACAGAATAGTATCAGAAAGGCTTTCCAAATTGCCAGTATTTAATAGCCAAACAGTCATCTACAATGAGTAAATTTAAATTTAATCATTTGTTTAGTCATCAATTTTAAAAGTTAATATTAAAGTTTAATTGAGACATCTGGCCAATATGGAGGTGTAGACAGACACGGTGCATCCACAACTAAGAAGGAATACAATTACCTCAAAACTAGAGACAACCAGAAATTCCAGAAAATCAAGCTGCATGGAAGTCAAACAAAAAAAGATATAAAGAAGAATTACTCACCCAGACAGGTAGAAGGGGCAGAACTGGGGCAGAAAGGACATGGTGTGGTGGTGGACATAGCAGCATCAGTGGCAGGCCAGCAGAAAGTACAGTTACACATTTTAAAAAGTCAGGAGGGACACCTGATGTTGCGTTCCCAACTCCTCACCAGACTGCGCAGCTCACCGACCCAGCATCATTGCTTCTGACTGTGCAAACCAATGGGGGTTGGGGAAGAGGCAGAAACTGCTGGCCTCTCAGCAGAGTGCGCTTGTTTAAAGGGCCCAATGGTCCTAGATCATCCACAGACTCACCCACTCTGAGAACGATGACCAGGACAACAACTAGAGGGACGCCAGTCCCATACGGAAGTAGGAGAAGTGTCTGGAAAAGGGGTTAGTGCTGGGAAAGTGGCATTATTCCCTCTCAGACTCCTTCCCCACAAACAGCACCACAACGTGGTGAAACAGGTCACCCTGTACTGATGAAATCCTAAGGCTTCACCCCTTACAACATAACAGGAGCAACAGCTCTACCTAAGACACAGAGGCAAACAAACACAGGAGTCTGTCAAGATGAGGAGACAACTTCCAGCCAATATGGAGGCCTAGACTGACACACTCCATCTCCTCCCATAACTAGGAAGGACTACAACTACCACAAAGCCAGAAATAACCAGAAGTTCCATAAAATAAAGCTACATGGAAACCCAACTTATGAAGTTATAAAGAAGTAGTGCTCATCCAGACGGGTAAAAGGGTTGAAGCCGGGGTGGAGAGGTCAAGCTGTGCTGGCGGCGGCAGTTGCAGCGACAGTGGCGGGACAGTGGTAAGCACAGACACCTGTATGTAAGGGGAGGTGAGAAGCACCAGGAGAGCACCACCGGCTGCTCGCAATTCCAATACCAGGGAAGGCAAACCCCCATTGACTCTGACTGTGAGGGCCAGAAGGCATGGGGACAGAGGAGGAGGCTCCCAGTCTTTCAGTGGAGATTGAACGGCAGGAAGCCATTTTGAACCCCCACCACCACAGAAGGGCTGCCCAGTTGTGACGAGTGCATGGAACTCCACCCCCTATAGCATAGGAGGTGTGACAACACTGCCCAGGAAGCAAAGGTAAATACAAAACTATCAGGATGCCACAGATCATGATAGAGATCCTAATCATGCAGCTGACCAGACAGCAAATATCTAATCTAATGAAGCAGCAGATAGAAAATCTTTTGGAGACACAGTTCAGAGCTTTGGTTATAAGAATGCTTACAGGCCTAACAGCAGATTGTAAGATGGGGAAGGAATGAAGTTTAGTCCTGCTGAAAAGAATGAAAGCACATATGAAACTAGTGGTGAGGGAAAGAAAACCAGGATCAAATCAACAAATCAGAACATAGGGAAGGAACAAACAGTCAACCAGTGCAGAAAGAGGAAATAAAAAGCAAGGAATGTGAGGAGAGCCTCAGAAACCTATGGGACAGCTATAAGCAGGCCAACATCCAAATCATAGGGTTGCCAGAAGGTGAAGAAGAAGAACTAGAAATTGAAAAATTATGTGAAAAAATAATGAAGCAGAACTTCCCTAACTTGGAGAAGGAAATAGACTTACAGGTCCAGGAAGCACAGAGAGTTCCAAATAAACTGGACCCAAGGAGAACCACACCAAGACACATTATAATCAAAATGTCAAAAATTAAGGATAAAGAAAGAATTTTAAAAGCAGAAAGAGAGAAGAAGAAAATTGCATACAAATGGGTTTCAATAAGAGTATCAGCTGATTTCTCAAAAGAAACTCTGCCAGCAAGAAGGGACTGGCAAGAAATATTCAAAGTAATGAAAAGCAAAAATCTACAACCACGATTATTCTATCCAGCGAAGCTTTCATTCAGAATAGAAGGGCAGAGAAAGTGCTTCCAGGACAAAGTAAAACTGAAGGAATTCATCAGATCCAAACCAGTGTTATATGAAGTGTTGAAGGGACTTGTTTAGGAGAAAGAGGACCAAAACTATGAACATTAAAATGAAAATTGGGTGAGAGGTGAGATTAAAGCTTCCTCTGCCATCTTGGAGATGGAAGACGGGGGATGGTTGTGATCTTTCTGCTAATGCAAACAACAAAACGGGCACACCAGCCACCCCCAAGTAAGGCTAACATCACTGTAATTGTTGGCCAAACCTACAGAAGAAGCAAGGGTGTCAAAGTTGAGAGCAATGATATTGATAACAGCTTCACCAGCCTGCTGCGGCAAAAGAAGTGAAACGACCGAGGACCAGAATGATGGTGCAGTCCTGTTCCGCATACAGCTGTAAGAACCGATATGATAAAGATAAGTCTATTTCTTTCCATAAGTTTCCTCTTACTCGACCCAGTCTTAGTAAAGAATAGGAGGCAGCTGTCAAAAGAAAAAACTTTAAACCCACCAAATATAGCAGTATTTGTTCAGAACAATTTACTCCAGATTGCTTTAAGAGCGAGTGCAACAAGTTACTGAAAGAGAATGCTGTACCCACAATATTTCTTTGTTCTGAACCACATGACAAGAAGGAAGATCTTCTGGAGCTGAAAGAACAGCTTCCCCCATCTCCTTTAACACCTCCCATTTCCCAGGTTGATGCTGCTATTGGATTACTAATGCCTACTCTTCAGACCCTGATAACCTCTCAGTTTTTTGTGATCACAACTATACTGTAGAGGATACAATGCACCAGAGAAAAAGGATTCATCAGCTAAAAGCAGCATGTCGAAAAACTCAGAAAGAAGCTCAAGACTACACAGCAGCAATGCAGAAGACAAGAATGACAGCTTGAAAAATTAAAGGAGGTTGTACACTTCCAGAAGGAGAAAGACATATCAGAGAGAGGTTATGTGATTCTGCCAGATAACTACTTTGAAATAGTTGAAGTACCAGCATAGAAAAAATGAAGCGTATTGGTTTTTAATGGGGCAATACCACATACCCTCTTCTAGCCTATAAAGGAGTTTCATCTGAAAAAACAACACTTGATTACTTGTATAAAAACAATTCAGAATGTTTTTTAAAAAATAAATTAGCTATATACTATAAAAAAAAAGAAAAGAAAAATGTATCACAACAACCAACAACAGAAGCTAGGAAATTGAAACAAAGACAATCTAAGTAGGCAATGAGAGTGAGAAAAGAATTATAGGTATGGGGAACATTTGAGGGAGAGGGAGGGAGGTGGTACAAGAATTAAGAAGCATAGTAGGAGGGAATAGAGTAGATGGGAAGATATTGAGAAGAACTATATGCACAACCAATGGGCATGGATTAAGGGGGGAACAACTGGAGGGAAGAGGGTCACTGGGTGAAGGGGAACAAAGGGAAAAGAATTTGGGACAACTGTAACAGCATAATCAATAAAGCATATTAAAAATAAATAAATAAAGTTTAATTGAATAATTTGTATAGTCTTCAGTTTATTTACTATGCAATGCATGTGTCAGTTGCTGTGCCAGGTACCAGAGATAAAACACTGAAATTAACAGGCATAGGACATGCCCTCATGGACCTTCAAGTCTATTCTGGTTAACTTGTTACCATTTATCTAATTTTGTTGATACAACTTTGTATTTTTTATTTATTTTAGATTTTATATATCCATTATTTATTTTTAGAGCAGGGAAAGAGAAGGAGAGGGAAATATTAATGTGAAAGAGAAACATCAATTGGTTGCCTCTTACACACTCCCCAACTGGGGACCAGGCCCACAGTACAGGCGTGTGTCCTGACTAGAACCCAACCTGTGAATTTTTGTTTTGTGGGATGATGCGCAACCAATTGAGCCACACTGGCCAGGGTGGCATAACCTTGTATTTAATTTTGTAGATTCCTCCGTAAAAATTTTTAAAAGATCTTATTTATTTATTTTTAGAGAGCAGGGAAGGGAGAGAGAAAGTGAGGGACAGAAACATCGATGTGAGTGAGAAACATTAATCAGCTGTCTCTTTGACACTCCTAACCAGGGACCCAGCCTGCAATTTAGATATGTACCCTGACCAGGAATTAAACCAGAGAGCTTTTGGTCTGCAGGACACCACTAACCCACTGAGCCACACCAATCAGGACTCACCATGAAATTTTTAACTAGCATGATATGAGGAACAACTTTAACCTTAATAGTGCAGTGTTTAGTATCACTGAGACATAAACAGTGTCAAGGGAACAGTGTGTTTTTATAAGTGTGTGTGTTTAATTGATGCATTCTTAAAGAAGACCATCAGATTATAACAAAGAACTGCATAGACAGAGTTCACAGATATAGAAACTTTAAAATGACTTGACAAGATAGTAAAAATATTTGTTGGTTTTAATACTAAATTTTGTTTATTTGCCAACAAAGTTATTAGAATTTCTTCACAGGGATTTTGTGAAAATATAGTGTGAGGACACTTGAGTATCTTGAACTAAGTATTTTAAAGTGATTACATAAACAAAATGCATCATAAGTGCTTAATAATTAGGAAAGATTGTGAGATTATTTTAGTTTTTTTCCTTTAAATGACTCATTAACAATTACTTTATATTTCTGTTATTACAACAAAGAGTTAAGAGCTGAATTTCTGAAAAGTTTGTGATTTTTAAGTACTATGCTAAAATAACTCCCCATTCAGTTTTCTGGAAGTTTCACTTGATGAGTTTTGTGAATATGTTGTAAATACAATACACATGGGACAAGACATAAAGATGAGAGTCATCTTGAGTAGAGCCAGAAGGTCAGCTTGTCTGAAGCATGACACACTTAAATCTGGGGTCTGTTGCAGAAAGCTGTAATCTGACTGAAGTATTTAGTTTTGTATGTTCAAAAAAGAGTTTAGAGTGTTGTTTATTGGTGGTATTTTTTCCTTTTTGTAGAAAAGATATGCTGCACAATTAATAAACATTTATACATTGTGATAATACAATACGTGCATACCTCAAACTGAGACAGTCTCTCAAGCGTGTACAAAAAAAAATTAGCAGAGTACAATTTTTCTTTCTGTTTTGTTCCTAGAACCATCAGGTCATTTGGGTTAGAATTTTATGGATAGAAAAGTAAAACATTCATTGTTGTGGGAGGAAGGAGCCACATAAAAAAAAAAAAAAAGAACTATCTAGAAGTCAAACAAGTCTCTTGGGATGACTTATGCATAGTGCTTCTAGTCAATGGCTTGTTTTTCACAGTCTTTTCATTAATGCAATGTTTTAGTGTCAGTCCTCTGGTTCTCATGTTTCTAGTATGAGAAGATTTCCACTTAACATCGGGTCAGTGTCCTGATTTTACACACCATGTTCAGTCCTGAGCAACAGCATTGTTTACCATATGGGCCTAAGCATTTATCAGATAGAAATGTATATAAACAAAGTAGAATGTTGAATAAAACAACTAACATTTTAATGATACTCTTAATGTAGGTAGGACAAGGCTCAACTTTTATATCTCAATGCAAATAATTATTCTCTCAAATGAAGAGATGGTGTCTTCTCTTTACTATACTATATTTACTTCAAAGAAAATTTTATTTAGCTGAGTTAGAAAGAGGACCTGCCCATAGACGTATGAAAAGATGCTCAACATCACTAGCCATCAGAGAGATGCAAATTAAAACCACAATGAGATATCACCTCACACAGGTCAGAATGACCATCGCTGATAAATCTTCAAACAAGTGCTGGTGAGGATGCAGAGAAAAGGGAACACTAGTACACTGTTGTTTGGAATGCAGACTGGTGCAGCCACTGTGGAAAATAGTATGGAATTTCCTCAAAAAATAAAAAATGGAACTGCCTTTTGACCCCACAATTTTGCCGCTGGAAATATACATCAAGAATCTCAAAATACCAATGCAAAAGAACTCATGCACCTCTATGTTCATAGCAGTGCTATTTACAATAGTCATTGCTGGAAGTAGCTAAAGTGTCCATCAGTAGATGAGTGGATCACAAAACTGTGGTACATTTACAAAAGGAAATACTACTCAGAAGAAAGAAAGAACTCCTACCTTTTGCGACAGCATAGATGGAACTGGAGACTATTATGCTAAGTGAAATAAACCAGTTGGTGAAAGACAAATACCATATGATCTCACCTATACGAGTAATCTAATGAATAAAATAAACTAATGAACAAAATAGAACCAGAGTTATGGAAACATGGAACAGATTGACAGTGACCAGAGGGGAGGAGGGAGAAAGATAATGGTGGAAATAAGGGGAAGAGATTAGTTAAAGAACACGAATGAATGACACATGGATGTGGACAACAGTATGGGAATTGACTGTGGGTGTGGGGGTGGGGTGGATGGAGGAGGGCAAAGGGGGAAAAATTGGGCCAACTAAAATAGAACAATAAAAAAATATATTTTACAAAAAGAAAAGAAAGAGGACCTTATTGTAACTAGTCATTAAATGGTGGATTTTCTCCTCATGTTCTCTGTCTTAAGCATTTTGCTCTTTCTTAACATACTATCCAGTATATGATTTGTTGGGTGCACTCTGGTTTAAGTAAAACTAGAACAGACTTTTCAATATATTTCTGTCATCTGTTTTCACCTGAACCAAGAATCTTCTCTTGACCTGCATCCTGAAGGTCACATGATCTTCTGGCGCTGAAGTCCAACTACAGAAAATTTAATTGAGATATCTTAACCCCAAACACAATTCTAATAAGAACTGAATATCAATAAATCATCTTCATATGACCTTAGATGGGAAATAGAGAAGTCATTTCTCTCTGACTTCTGATTTTCTTTCAGTTCAAAGCAGGAAGGAAAGGTTGAAATTAGGAAATGGAGTCTTCATGGTAAGCACATTATGGGAACTTCTCAGAAATTCATATTTCACTTCTCATATTGGAGCCTTTTAATTATCTAAAATAATTAGTTGTTTTTCTTGATTATATGTGTCTAAATATCCCATTAAAAGCAGAAATTCAATATTATGATTATTCTTCTTTTTAAAAAGGACAGTATTTTAAAAATTGTTAACCTTTATGTCATTTTCAACATGCTGCCATACTTACAGTGATTTTCCTTGTTGGGGGGTACAAATAATAAAGTTTTACAAATAAATAATAATATAATGAAAAAAATGGATGTGTAACAAAAATATTTTGCAATGGGACAAACATCCTGTGCTTGGAAAAGAGTTACTAATCTGAACATCAAATGATAAAATCAGACTCTTTAATAAAATTGTTGGAAACACCTCAACTATGGGGCATCAGTTCTGATTTAACAAGATTCTAAGTATCAGAAAAATGCATTCCCATTTTGTGATGTTGGAAAAATAAAATGTGACAGGCATTAAGGAAGACATTTGGAGCCAAATATTTGGGGCATAGAACCAATCACTATTGGCGTCTGATTAGACTGGGACTGGAAAGTGAGAGCTGAGGAGGGGTGAGTGGTAAACTATGGGAAATCATATCAAAGTGGGCTGTATGATGGAGACAGCTCTGTGAATTCAGCCAGGGAGGAACTCTGGAGTAGCTGGTAAGGTAAGAGAATCTTAGCTGCAAAAATCAAGGAAAATGAAGATTCTGTTATGGGTCATGAATTGGTATTCTTGGAGAGAAATAGAAATTAGAATTATTTTAAATACTTTTGTCGAGACTGAGGAGACTTCCGGCCAAGATGGAGGCTTAGATGGACACGCTAGGTCTCCCTCTACAACTAGAGAGGAATACAACTACTTCAAAACAAAGGATAACTAGAAATTCCAGAAAATAAAACTACACGGAAGCCCAACATATGAAGTTATAAACCAGCGGTGCCATTTGGGCAGGTAAGAGTTAAAGAGGGCAGAGCTGTTTGCGATCGCACCTGAGACCCGGTGGGGCAGCAAGAAATCCCGGCTGCGGGCGGGGCCCCTGGCGGTGCGCGACTCCAGCGCTGGGGAGAGCAGCCACCGCATCGCCTTGAACAGTGAGGCCCAGGGGGGCGGGAGGACGGATCCCGGTCTCCTAGCTGAATAACTGTGTGAATCCATCTTGGACCCCCGCCCCCAAAGAAAGCACCACAGGGCAGCGAAATAGGTCGCGGACAGGCAGGCGCCGGTCGCTGATTTGTGACGCCAAACGGCGCCCGTCACTGGGTCATTACGAGTACACAGGCACTGCCCCCGACAGCCGGCCCAAGAAAACAAAACGCATCTGTCAAAATGAGGCAGACAACTATAGAAATCCTGGTGACACAACTCACCAGACAGCAGATAGAGAACCTGACAGATGAACAGATAAGAAACCTGTCAGAGGCTCAGTTCTGGGCCATTGTTATCAGGTGGCTTACAGAATTCACAAAAGAGCAGGAAAAAGATAAGAAAGAAGCGAAAAAATTTCATAACGAAAGGAACAAAACCGCATACGAGATAGAAGGTGAGAAAAAATCCAGAGTTCATTTCAACAAACTGGAATATGGAGAAGGAACAAGCAGTCAACCAATGCAGCGAGAGGAAATGGCAAGCAACAATGAGAGGATCAGAAACCTCTGGGACAGCTATAAAAGGCCCAACATAAGAATCGTTGGTTTGCCAGAGAATGAGGAAGATGAACTAGAACTTGAAAAATTGAGTGAAAATATAATAAAGGAGAACTTCCCAGACTTGGGGAAGGGAATAGACTTGCAGGTCCAGGAAGCAAGGAGAGTTCCCAAGAGACTGGACCCAGGGAGAACCACTCCAAGACACATTATAATCAAAATGTCAAAAATTAAAGATAAAGAGAGAATCTTAAAAGCAGCAAGAGAGAAGAAAAGAATTATGTACAAAGGGGTCCCAATTAGACTATCAGCTGACTTCTCAAGGGAAACCCTACAGGCAAGAAGAGATTGGCAAGAAATATTCAAAGTAATGAAAATCCAAAACCTACAACCACGAATACTCTATCCAGCGAAATTGTCATTCAGAATAGAAGGACAGAGAAAGTGTTTCCAGGACAAAATAAAACTGAAAGAGTTCATTAGATCCAAACCACTGTTATATGAGATGTTAAAGGGACTGGTTTAAAAAAACAGAAGCTAGGGAGATGAAACAAAGGCAAACTAAATAGGCAACAAGAGTAGAAAAGGAACTGTGGGTACGGGAAGCATATTGGGGGGAGGTCAACAGGGAGGGGGAATGGGGAAAGGGAGGGAGATGATATAGGAATTGGGGATCAAGGTAGGAGGGAATGGAATAGACGGAGAGAGGTTGGGAGGAACTGTATGCACAACTAATGGACATAGTCTAAAAGGGGGGGACAACTGGAGGGAGGGGGGCCACCGGGTGGAGAGGAGCAGAGGGAAGGGAAATTGGCACAAATGTAATATTTTAATCAATAAAACACATTAAATCTGAAAAAAAAAATACTTTTGTCTTCAAGACCAGATACCTCTCAGTTTTTTTAGCGGTTGGATCCTTATGTCAGCTCCTTTTGGGCCTAGGCCTAGCTAGGTCACCTTATTATTTTTTCCTTTTTCTTTTCTTTTTTATTTTATTTTATTCTTTTAATATATTTTAGTGATTATGCTGTTACAGTTGTCCCAATTTCTTTTCCCTCTGCTCCCTTCTATGCTGTGACCCCACTTCCCTCCAGTTGTCCCCCCTTTAGTCCATGCCCATTGGTTGTGCATATAGTTCTTCTCAACATCTTCCTGTCTACTCCATTCCCCCCTACTATGCTTCTTAATTCCTGCATCATCTCCCTCCCGTTTCCCCTTCCCGCTCCCCATTGACCTCCCCCCAATATGTTCCCCATACCTATAATTCTTTTTCCGCTCTCGTTGACTACTTAGTTTGCCTTTGTTTCAATTCCCTAGCTTCTGTTGTTGGTTGTTGTGATACAGTTTTCATTCTAATGTTCATAGTTTTTATCCTCCTTCTAAACAAGTCTCTTAAACATCTCATACAACAGTGGTTTGAATCTAATGAACTCCTTCAGTTTTACTTTGTCCTGGAAGCACTTTCTCTGCCCTTCTATTCTGAATGACAGCTTCACTGGATAGAGTAATCGTGGATGTAGGCTTTTGCTTTTCATTACTTTGAATATTTCTTGCCAGTCCCTTCTTGCCTGTAGAGTCTCCTTTGAAAAATCAGCTGATAGTATAATTGGGACCCCTTTGTACATAATTCTTTTCTTCTCTCTTGCTAATTTTAAGATTCTCTCTTTATCTTTAATTTTTGACATTTTGATGATAATGTGTCTTGGTGTGGTTCTCCCTGGGTCCAGTTTATCTGAAACTTTGTGTGCTTCCTGGACCTGTAAGTCTATTTTCTTCCCCAAGTTAGGGAAGTTCTGCTTCATTATTTTTTCACATAACTTTTCAATTTCTAGTTCTTCTTCACCCTCTGGCAACCCTATAATTTGAATGTTCATTCGCTTATGACTGTTCCATAGGTTTCTGAGCTTCTCCTCATATTCCTCACTTTTTGTTTCCTCTTTCTGCACTCGTTGACTGTTCCTTCCTTTCCTATGTTCCGATTTGTTGATTTGATTCCTGGTTGTTCTTTCCACACTACTTGTCTCGTACATATTTTTGTTCATTTCAGCAGGACTAGCTTTCATTCCTTCCCTGTCTTGATTAAGTCTCACTGTTAGGTCTGTAAGCTGCCTTATGACTATAGCTCTAAACTGAGCCTCAGAAAAATTTTCTGTTTGTTCATCGGTTAATTCCTGTATTTGCTTTTTGTTAGCTACATGATTGGTATTTCAATCATTATTCCTGCCATTCTGACTGTTTTTGTTTATCTTTCCTTCTAGGGTGGGGTGCTGTCACACCTCCTTCGCTATATTGGGCAGAGCCCGTGTGCTCGTCACAAATGGGGGACCCTTCTTACCATTCTGTGGCGCTTTGTGTGGGGGCGGGAGTCCAAAATGGATTCCTGCTGTTCACTCTCCATTGAGAGACCAGGAGCCTCCTCCTCCACCCTCCGCCCTCTGGGCCTCACAGTCTGAGTCACTGGAATCAGGAGCTGACAGTTCTGGTCTGCATCCAGGGTTGGTTCCAGGGCACTTGTCTCCTCCTCTTAAATATGGATATTTGTGCTTACTGGGTCCCACTGCTCATTGCTGCAGCTGCCACTGTCAGCACAACTTGATCTTTCTGCCATGGCTTTGACCCTCCTATCCGTTCGGACAAGAACCACTTGTTTATAACTTCATACATCGGACTTCCATGTAGCTTTATTTTCTGGAACTTGTTATTTCTGGTTTTGCGGTAGTTGTAGTCCTTCTTAGTGGTGGAGGGAGATAGAGCATGTGTGTCTAGGCCTCCATCTTAGCCAGAAGTTCACCAAATCTTTTTGAATGAAAGCAGTCTTTTCCCCATCTACATAAGACTGATTTCAGAATGAAAATGCAGAACTTCAATATCATTCTTGCAAAATTGTACTAGTTAGCTTTGACCAGGTTTCTACTCTATCCATAACTCATCTATGCATATATATTTTCATATTAGAAAGCTAATTGTTAGTTGTTCTTTAATTTTAGAAAATTATTAAAAATAAAAAGAAAATATAACCTAAATCCCATCACTGAGATAACATTTAAAATTATAGTGTTTCCCTCCAGTCTTTTCTCTCCTAAGCTATACACTCACACACAGACACACACACACACAGAGTACCTATACAGAGTTTTGTCCCCTTAAAATAACTGTTTTGTGTCATTAATCATCAATAGCATATACTGAAATTTTTAAAGTATATTTTATTGATTATGTTGTTAAAGTAGTCCCAATTTTATCCACTTTGCTTCCCTCTTCCCAGTACCCCATTTCCTTCCAGCAATCCCACTCCCTTTAGTTCATGTCCATGGGTCATGTATATAAGGTCTTTGGCCTCACCCTTTCCTATATTATTCTTAACTTCCCCCTGTCTATTTTGTACCAAACCAATTATACTTCTTAATCCCTGCACCATTTCCCCATTTCTCCCACATCCCACTTCCAGCTGATAACCCTCAAAATGATCCCCATACCCATGTTTCTGTTCATGTTCTAAATGTTTGCTTAGTTTGTTTTTATTTTTTAGATTCAGTTGTTCCTAGTTGTGAGTTTCTTGTCATTTAGTGATCATAGTTTTGATCTTTTTCTTAAATAATTCCCTTTAACATTTTATACAATAATGGCTTGGTGATAACGAACTCTTTTAGCTTTATCTTGTCTGGGAAGCACTTCATCTGCCCTTCCATTCTAAATGATAGCTTTGCTGGGTAGAGTAATCTTGGTTGTAAGTCCTTGATTTTCATCACATTGAATACTTCTTGTCAGTCCCTTCTTGCCTGCAAAGTTTATTTTGAGAAAGCAGCTGATAGTCTTATAAACATCCCTTTGTAGGTAACGCTCTGTGTTTCTCTTGATGCTTTTAAGATTCTCTCTTTATCTTTAATCTTTGGCATTTTAAATATGATGTGTCTTGGTGTGGTCCTCTTTGGATCTAGCTTGTCTGGGACTCTGTGCTTCCTGAGCTTGTATGTCTATTTCCTTCACCAAAGTTGGAGAGTTTTCCTTCATTATTTTCTCACACACACTTTTGATTTCTTGGTCTTCTTCTCCTTCTGGCACCCCTATGATTCAGATGTTGGCAAGTTTAAAGTTGTCCCAGAGATTCCTAAGCCTCTCCTCATTTTTTTCAATTCTTGTTTCCTCATTCTATACTGGTTGACTATTTTTAATCTTCCTTACATTCCAAATCATTAATTTGAACCCCAGTTTCCTTCCCTTCACCATTGGTTTTGTGTGAATTTTTCTTCATTTCACTTAGCATAGCCTTCACTTCTTCCTTTATGCATCTGCTGTATTCAAGCATATATGTCAAACTTGTGAACATCTTTATCACCAGTGTTTTGAATTCTGCATCTGTTAGGTTGGCTATCACCTCATCTGTTAGGTTAGCTATCTCCTTGTTGCTTAGTTCTCCCACTGGAACCTTGATTAGTTCCCCCCTTTGGGCCATAGTTCTCTGTCTCCTCATTCTGACAGGCTCCTGTGTTTGTTTGCCTCTATGTCTTAGGTTGAGCTTTCACTCCTCTTACATTTAAGAGACAGAGCCTTGGGTATTCTTCAGTACAGGGCAACCTGTTTTACCATGTTGTGATGCTGTATGTGGGGGAGGGATCAGAGAGGAAACAATGCTGCTTGCTCAGCACTTGCCCCTTTTCCAGGCACTTCTCCCACTTCCGTATGGGGCTAGTGCCCCTCTAGCTATTGCTCTGGCCATTGTTCCCAGAGTGGGTGGGTCTATGGACATTCTAGGACTGTGGGGGCCCTTTAAACAAGCAGACTCTGCTGAGATACTGGCAGTTTCTTCCTGCACCCCAACCCCCTCTGTCTTGCACAGTCAGAAGCAAGGAGGCTTCATTTTCCCTGGCGCTGGAACCGTGAGTTGTGTGGTCTGGTCAGGAGCTGGGAACACTCCCCAGGTATCTATCCCCACTTATTAAAATGGGTGACTGAGCTTTCATCCTGCCTGCCATTGCCACTGCCACCGTCACTGCCACCAAACTGTATACCCTCCACCTTGGTTCCACCCCTCCTACCTGTCTAGATGAGTATTTTTCTTTATATCTTCGTTTGTTGTACTTCCATGCAACTCGATTTTCTGGAACTTCTGGTTGTCTCTAGTTTTGAGGTAATTGTATCCCTTCTTAGTTGTGGAGGGATATGCAGCATGTCTGTCTCAGCTTTTATCTTGGCCAAAAGTCAATAATATACTTTTAATGGTGGCTAGTAAGAGAGAAAATGTTGAGGAAAACAATTACAAATGTAATCATTATTTTTGACTCTTAGAAGTAAATTAATCAGTCTTAGTAATTTTTATTTAAATATCTTTGCATTGTGCAGTTAACATCTACCTGCCATGTACAAAAGAAAAGTCTTACAGTCATTATTTTTCCTAAATGCCTGACTGAAATCAAATTATACTCTGTCAAAGGCATTCCCTTTATATACCTCTTGTTAACCATATCAAAAATGGAAATTAGTTTAGTTTGGCATAACTCATAATGTCATTTGGGAAGAAGGCAGACAGAACTGCACCAACATTAATGTGCACTATGTGAATAATTTACTTTAATTTCAATTAAAGCACCAGGAAGAGATGTAGAAAACCTTTCCTGTGGCTGTTTTAAGCTCAGGGATTTAAATGATTAGTAGAAAAATTTAGATAGCTCTGGGACCTAAATTTGGAGTCAGGATGTTATGGATAAGAATACAAAATAAATAGTAGTCTATGGGATCTGCAGGTACACAATAGGAGAATTAAAAGCTAGGAGAAAAACAACAAGACAATTTTTATGTCTGAAAGCTGTAAATTAGTAGCTTTTATGAAGGGCATGTTGGAAATGAAGAATAAAATGTGTCAAGGGTAGCTCTGGAGATGAAAGAAAATTTGAGAAGTCAGAAGAGTGTTTATTCTGTGGGAGATGAGGTGGGTTAGTAAGCCAAAGAGAATACATACCTTATGTTTGTGTCTCAAAAATTCCAAAAAACTTGGGGCTATCTCTGATCCAAACTCTTACCTTTGCTAATTATCTGAAATTTTGGCCAATTATAATCAAAGTCTCCCAGAAAAATAATCAAATAACCACAATTTTCTAGGTTAACAAAGTCGATTGCATCATATTTCTAATTTCTGTTACTATTTAGGTGTTCTTCTACTGGCTTTTATCTCCTTGTAGAAGTCTGCTGATGTTGAAATTTATGTTTTACTCACACACTCTTTTGATTAAGACTGATCCATTTTGCTGTTGGCTAAGACCTCTTCTGTTCCAGCACCTACAACACCCCTATGTTGGATACTTTTAAATCTACAGTGTTTTATTGGTCACTTTCTTACATCTTCAAGATGCATCTAAATGCCATGGGCAATGCAATGACACCTGGCATACAAACATGTGATGGACCACGTGGGTAGTGTTACATTATTTTTCAAAGATTACAGAGTGGAAATATTCTATGATTTGCCCAAGAAAATACAGTAGGTGGAACCTGGACTGGTAATAAAAGCCATATTTCCCAAGTCTACTGACTACTTTTAGCCATAATAATCAGTCCAGTTATGCTACTACATGAGATAATAGGGGAGTGGTACAAACTATATACAGTTTTATTAATTTAGGATATACTTTATTCGTTTAGGATATTTTATTAATTTAAGATATACTTTATTCACAATTAATACTATTATCTAGTTATGAAGGCAGGAACAATATTTAATATACTTTCAAAATATTTAGAGGCATCATTAATTCAAATTTTATATATTAACAGAGCAAATCTAGTCATCTGTTACAGGGGTTGGCAAACTGATGCCAGATCTGGCATATCATCTGTTTTACTACTATAATATAAAAATATGCATTTCTCTTCTTTCTCATTTTTAAAATTTGTATTGATTTTAGAGAGAATGGAGGGAGAAAGAAACATTGATGTAAGAGAGAAACATCGATTGGTTGCCTTTCATATGCACCTCAGCTGGGAATCGATCCCCCAACCTTTTGATGTTTGGGACAATGCTCCAACCAACTGAGCCACAATGTCCAGGACAAAAATATGCACTTCTTTATGTATTTCCTATTACTGCCTTTCTGCTAAAAAAGCAGAGTTGACTGATTGATACAGAAGGTATATGGTCTGCTACTTTACAGAAAAAGTTTGCCATTTTTTGGTGTTCTATGTCAGACTTCACCCATAAATGCAAGTGAGGGATGAAGTAACTAATGTTACTAAAGCACTCTTCCAACATTTTTCCAACCAAATAGTACAGACTGCCTAATATCAACACTAGGAGTACAGAAACAATAGAAGCAAGATTCCTACTCTATTAGGATGGGGCTTATTAAACAGGAGATTATCAAAAAATGCTTTAATAGAATAAAGAGGCAAAGCTGAGTATTTGAATGGTTCAAGGAGACATAAAACAGGACTTAAGGGACAAGAGGGTATATAGCAGTTGATCTAGAGAGAGTAAAGCAGCTAGTGTTGAAATTCTATTGTATCTCTTTTTTTTTTTTTTTGCAAAAGTCTAAGCAAAGAGAATGGAAACTTGAACCACTTCCTGACAAAAGACTTTCAGGGAGCTGGCACTGTCCTGGCAGTCCAGTGAAGAGGACCAGGATCTCAGCATTCTAACCTGGACACCTCAGAGTGAAATTATATGCTCTCAAATACCCACTCCACCTCTCTAAATCTAAAGTTCTTTGATTCTGTTTCCATCTCACTGTTCAAAATGAAATTGCTGAGGTTTAAAGTAAAAATTCCAGGTCTCACAGTTTCAGATGTTGATGTATTACATGAAATTTTAGAACCTCTGAAGACTATTTTGACCAGACTTCCTCATACAGATGATTAATCATAGATTTTTATGGTGTGTTGTTCTTGATGCCCTTGTTTAACTTATTTTAATGGAATGCTTTTGTCTAAAGATAAGTGGAAATCACACCATTATTTTTAAGTGACAAGTATATTCATGGTTTATTCACATATGCTTTAACTTTACATAGTCAAACCTTTCAAGTAAAAATCTTGAAAGAATCAATTTTACTGGTCTTGACTACATTTAATATACCTTCTCATGCCATTTGCCCCATGAAAGTAGATATATGCATAGCAAGGGTAGTGGCGTCATATAGAAACATCACCTGGTATCACTTGTTCATGCAAATACATTTTTAACAACTTCCAAATCTCTCCCCTCATCCTCTAATAGTGATTTTTGAAATTTATCATTAAGAGAAATTCATTCATCCAAAAATGACTACTTCCTTCTCTCTTTTTTAAAAATGCAATTATACCTGGGAAAAGAAACATAATCTTGTATGTGGCTACCAAGTCTCTTAATTGTCTGAAAGAGGCAAACATCACAGTTTCAAAGATTGTCAGAAGATATTTAAAACACTTAAAAGGGTACAGGAAGGGCAAGTGGAACCTATATACTGTTTTCCATAGTGGTTGTACCTGTTTACATTCCCACCAGCAGTGAATGAGAGTTTCTTTTTCTCCACAACTTCTCCAACAATTGTTATAGCCTGTCTTGTTGATAACAGCCATTCCAACAGTTGTGAGGTGGTATCTCATTGTAGTCTTGATTTGCATTTCTCTAATAGCTAGTGAGGTCAAGCATCTTTTCATATATCTGTTGATCATTTATTTGTCTTCTTGAGAAATGCATCTGTTCAGTTTATCCACTTGTTTTTTTAATTACATTGTCTGTTTTGCATTGAGTATTATGAATTCTGTATGTATTTTGCATATTAACCCCTTGTCAGAGCTGTTGTTTGCAAATATCCCCTCTCTTTTAGTTCATTGTCTTTTTGTTTTATAAGCAGTTTCTTTTGCTGTAAAGAAGCTTTTTAGTTTGATATAGTCTGGTTAGTTTGTTTTTACCTTTACTTCCCTTGGCTTTGGAGTCAAATTAATAAAATCCTTTCTAAGACCAAGGTCCATTATTTTAGTACCGATTTTTTCATCTGTGTAACTTATTGTCTTATGTCTAATACTTAGGTCTTTGATCTACTTTGAGTTAATTTTTGTATATGGGACAAACAGTAGTCTAGTTTCATTATTTGACATGTGGTTTTCCAGTTTTCTCAGTACCGTTTATCAAAGATGCTATCTTTTCTCCATTGGGTATTTTTGGATCCTTTATCAAAAATTATTTTTCCATATACTTTTGGGTTATTTCTGGGTTCTAAATTTTGTTCCATTGGTCTATGTGTCTGTTTTTCTGCCAATACCATGCTGTTTTAATTATTGTTGCTTTGTAGTATAACTTGAAGTCAGGGAGTGTAGTACCTCTAGCTTTGTTCTTTTTTTTTTTTTTTTTTAGGATTGCTTTGGCTCTTTAGAGTCTTTTGTCATTTCATACAAATGACTCATCGGTCTCTCTTCTGAGTATTTATACAGAAATTATTTAAACATTTATTTGCAAAGATGCACTCCTGTGTTCATTGCAGCATTCATGATGCCCAATATATGGAAACAACTGAAGTGTCTTTAAATAGATAACTGGATAAATATGTGGTACATATGTATGATGGAATACTAATCAACTATAAGAAAAGATGAAATACTGCAATTTGTGACAACATGGATGGATCTTGAGAATATCATGCTAAGGAAAATAAATCAGACAGAAAAATTTAAGAGCCATATGATTTCAGTCCTCTGTAGGATATAAAACTAAAGCAACAAATGAACAAACAAGAGAAACAAACAAAACCTCTGTTGGTTACCAGAGGGAAGGATAAAGGGAACCAAATATGTGGTGACAGAAGATGATTTGACTATGGATAGTGGACACATAATGCAACACACAGATTTTACATCATAAAAGTGTACACTTGAAACCTATATGATCTTATTAACTGATGCCATTACCAATAAATTTATTTTTTTAAAGTATAAATGATGAAGATGAATGAAGGAGAGAAAAAGGGCAAGTGCATCACATATCATAGATAAGGGTAAAAAACTAGGAGGCAATAACTAAGAGATCCTAAAAATAAGTGGTTTGAAAAACAGACACTATTTCCCTCTAACGTGGTAGTGAAGAGTGAGAGTGTGGGCTGCTTTGCTCTGCAAATTATGCAGGAGTCAAATATCTTCCATTATGTTTTTATCTCAGTTGCATTTTGGAGAAGTATGGATGACCAGGTAAAGGTAGTAAAAGCTGGTTGGATTAGAGATGTATTTCCTCTTCCCCAGTTTCTATACTCTCAAGTTACTATACTTTTATTTCTTTATGGAAGTGAATCACTAGTCTGGTTCACATTAAAAGTGAATTGATTTAATACTTAGGACCATATCAATGAATTTATTCAACTTCCTCATTAGTCTTCTCATATTTCCATCTACTTTGTTAATTTTTTATTAATATATCTGTATTTTCAGAATATATTACATTCACCTACTATTCTGTTATGTTTATTCCTCCCTATTAATCTTCTTTTTTGTCATCCATGCTTTCCCAAAGGTAAGATCTACTTCTTTTTTATTTTTAAATATTATTATTATTGCTTTTCTATTACAGTTATTCTAATTTTTCCTTCACTGCTCCATCCCAACCCAGCCCACCCCTTCTCCCATAGTCAATCCCCACCCAATTGTCCATGTCCATGGGTTATTTATACTAGTTATTTTACTAAACCCTTCCCTTACTTACCTTCTTCTCTCCCTCCCCTCTCCCCACAATATGTTACTCTGTTCCCTGTTTAATTTTGTTCATTTGTTTGTGTTGTTCATTAGTCTTCTCTATCAGGTGATATCATATGATTTTTTTTTTGCGTGGTTTATTTTGCTAAGAATAATTCTTTCTATTTCCATCCATGTCGTTGCAAATGGCAGGAGTTTCTTCTTTCTTTCTTCTGCATAGTATTCCATTGTGTAAATGTACCAAAGTTTTTTGATCCACTCATTTACAGGTGGGCACTTACACTATTCCTAGCACTTGGCTATTATAAACAATGCTGCTGTGAACATAGGGGTGCATAGGCTCTTTTGAATTGGTGTTTCAGGATTCTTTGGGTATAATCATAGCTATGGAATTGCTAGTTCAAAAGGCAGTTATATTTTTAGTTATTTGAGGAAATTCCACTGTTTTCCATAGTGACTGCACCAGTCTCCAGTCCCACCAACAGTGCACTAGGGTTTCCATTTCTCCACATCCTCACCAGCACTTGTTTGTTGATTTGTTGATGATGGCTATTCTGACTGGTGTAAAGTGGTATCTCATTGTGATTTTACTTTCCATCTCTCTGGTGGCTAGTGATGTTGAGCATTCTTTCATATGCCTACAGACCCTCTGTATATTCTCCTTGGAGAAGTGTTTGTTCAGGTCCTTTGCCCATTTTTAAATTGGGTTGTCTGTTTTCTTGGTGTTGAGTCATATAAGTTCTTTATATATTTTGGAGATCAATTCCTTGTCTGAGGTATCATTGGCAAATTTGTTTTTCCATATGGTTGGTTCCCTTTTAGTCTTGCTGAAGTTTTCTTTTGCTAAGCAGAAGCTCTTTGCTTCGATGTAGTCCCATTGTTTATTTTTTCCTTTATTTTCCTTGCCTGAGGAGAAGTATCAGTAAAATATTGTTATGTGGAATATCTGAAAACTTCCTGCTTATGTTTTCCTCTAGGGCATTTATGGTG
Source organism: Furipterus horrens (assembly GCF_987537825.1). Lineage (NCBI taxonomy): Eukaryota > Metazoa > Chordata > Mammalia > Chiroptera > Furipteridae > Furipterus > Furipterus horrens. The sequence goes on along the minus strand of NW_028327176.1, from coordinate 78,906,830 downwards.
TCATGTTTTAAATTTAAGTCTTTGATCCATCTTGAGTTTATTCTGGTGTATGATGTAAGTTGGTGGTCTAGTTTCATTTTTTTGCATGTCTCTGTCCATTCTCCCAACAGCATTTGTTGAAGAGGCTCTTTCCATGCCATTTTGTGTTCCTTCACCCTTTGTCAAATATTAGTTGACCATATAGACCTGAATTTATTTCTAGACTCTCTATTCTCTTCCATTGTCTATTCTTATGCCAGTACCAGACTGTTTTGATTACAGTTGCTTTGTAATTTGATGTCAGGTGTTGTGGTCCCCCCTACTGCGTTCTCCTATCTCAAGATTGCTATGGTTTTTTGGAGTCTTTTTTGGTTCCATATAAATTTTTAAAATATTTGTTCTAGGTCTATAAAATATGTCACTGTAATTATAATAGGGATTGGGTTGAATCTATAAATTGCTATGGGTAGTATGGACATTTTAATGTTTTTGATTCTTCCATCCATAAACATGGTATATGCATCCATTTATTTGTATCTTCCTTGACTTATTTCTTCAGTGCTATGTAGTTTTCCTGTTATGGCTACATAGGCAAGATTGAACACTCTGAAGCAGTGTATAAATTAAGCAAAGGATTTTAATGATTTGCGGCCAGTCAGGCAGACCCTGAGCTGGTATCTAACATGCTCTGACATGTAATGGGGTGTAAATGCTGGGTTATATACTGGTCATGTCCCTTTGTTTCTTCTTTGGTGGAAAACAGCCTTAGGAAAAATGGGCTGGGCAGGACTGTAGAAATGTCTTGGCAGTAACAGGAACAGAAATTCGCAAGGCTATAAGGTTATCTCTGGTGGCAGTATAGCTCTCCAGCCAGGGACAAATTCTCTGTGAAGCAATTTATCTTCAAAGGACTAGATATCCTGTAAAGTATAACTTTCACAAATGTTATAAACCAGGCACAAGCAAATGGAAGGTAATAGAGTCTGAGGTCCTTTTAGCTTGCAAATCACCAATTGCTACAAAACTCCTCCTTACATTCCTTTCTCCAAGGCTTTTTAGCAAGTCCTTGCTACTTCTTACAAAGAACATCTGAAGCCCCTACATATTTACATATTTAGCAGACCTTTGAAACTTTTTACAGGGAATATTTGGTGCCCCTACATTCTGAATTCATGTCTTTGATCTCTTTAGTTAAATTTATTCCTAGGTAATTTATTTTCCTTTTGCTATAGTAAATGAGATTTTTTTCTAGTTTCTATATCTGATATTTTATTGTTGGTGTGCAGAAGTGCCTTTGATTTATTAATACTGACTTTGTATCCTGCTTTTTGGCAAATTCAGTTATTGTACAAAGTAGTTTTTTAGTGGAGTCTCTTGGGTTTTCTATGTACACTATCATGTCAGCTGCAAATAATGACAGTTTTACTTCCTCTTTTCCAATTTGGATGTCTTTTATTTCATTTTCTTGTCTGATTGCTGTGGCTAGAACTTCCAGCTCTATGTCAAATAGGAGTGGAGATATTGGATATCCTTGTCTTGTTCCTGATCTCAAGGGAAATGCTTTCAGTTTTTTGTCCTTTGAGTATGATGTTGGCTTCAGGTTTCTCATATATGACATTTATTTTGTTGAGGTATGCTCCCTCTGTTCCAATTTTGCTGAGTGTTTTCATCATAAATGGGTGTTATAGAAAATAAAAATGAAATAAAAAAATGGGTATTGTACTTTATCAAGTGCTTTTTCAGCATCTATTGATATGATCATGTGATTTTTGTCTTTCATTTTGTGTATGTGGTGTATTACATTTATTGTTTTGAGAATATTAAACCATTCTTGCATTCCTGGGGTTAATTACACTTGATTGTGATGTATGATCTTTACATGTGTTGCTGGATCCAGTTTACCATTACTTTGTTGAGAATTTTAGCATCTATGTTCGTCAGTGATATTGGCCTATAGTTTTCTTTCTTTGTTGTGTCCTGACCTGTTTTTGGAATTAGGGCAATACTAGCTACATATTAAGAGCTTGGGAGTCTTCCCTCTCCCTGGATTTTTTGGAATAGTTTGAGAAGGGTAGGCATTAGTTCTTCCCTAAATGTTTTGTAAAATTTGTCTGCGAAGCCATCCAGTCCAGGGATTTTGTGTGCCTGAAGTTTTTTGATAATTGTTTCCATTTCACTCTTCGTTATCGGTCTGTTCAGGCTTTCTGCTTCTTTTGATTCACTTTTGGAAGATTTTATGACTCTAGAAATCTGTCCATTTCATTTAGGTTGTGAAGTTTCTTGCCAAAGAGTTGTTTGTAGTAATTTCTTACAATCGTTTGTATTTCTGTGTTATCAGTCGTGATTTCTCCTCTTTTGTTTCTGATTTTATTTGTTTGAGTCCTCTCTCTTTTTTTCTTGATGAGCCTGGCTAAAGGCTTGTTGATTTTGTTTATCTTTTCAAATAATCAGCTCCTACTTTGTTGATCTTTTGAATTGTTTGTTTACTTTCTATGTCATTTAATTCTGCTCTAATCTTGATGATTTCCTTCCTTCTACTGGCTCTGGGCTTTGTTGTTGTTGATCTAGATCTTGTAGCTGTAGGGTAAAATATTTTATTGCACTCTTCTATCCTTTTTGGTATACCCATATTGCTATGAACTTTGCTCTCAGGACTGCTTTTGCTGTGTCCCATAGGTTTTGGGCTGTTGTGTGTTCATTATGATTTGTTTCCAGAAACTTCTTGATTTATTCCAAGATGTCATCATTAACCCATTCATCGTGTAATAGCATGATATTCATTCTCCATGAGTTTGAATGTCTTTGAGTTTTTTCCTTGAGGTTGTTTTCCAGTTTTAAGCCATTGTTATCTGAAAAGATGTTTGACATAATTTTAATTTTCTTGAATTTATTGAGGTTTGTTTTGTGTCCTACCATGTGATCTATCTTTGAAAGTGTTCCATGTGCACTTGAAAAGAATTATATTTTGCTTCTTTGGGTTGAAAAGTTCTATATATATTAACTAAGTCTATTTGATCTAGGGTGATGTTCAATGCCTCAATATCCTTGGTGTTTCTTTGCTTCAAAAATCTGTACATTGTTGACAATGGGGTTTTAAAGTTCCTTACTCTGTGCGTGTTGTGTTGATATCCTTCATTTAGTCTTCCAAGGTTTTCCTTATATATTTGGGTGTTCTTATGTTGGGTGTGTATATGTTTATCAGGGTTATATCTTCCTGATGGATTGTCCCCTTAAATATTTTGAAATATTCTTCTTTGTCTCTTTTTATGCCCTTTGCCATGAAATCTGTTTTTTTCTGATATAAGTATTACTCCCCCAGCTTTTCTAAAATGTCTAATTGTTTGGAATATTTTTTCCATTCTTTCACTTTCAGTCTGTGTAGAACTTTTGTTTTGAGGTGGATCTCTTATAGATAGCATATATGTAGGTCATGTTTTCATATCCATTGCACTGCCCTATGTATTTTGATTTGAGCATTTAATCCACATACATTTAAGGTTATTATTGACATGTATTTATTTCTTTCCTTTGTAACTGTGTTCACCTCCCTCTCTTTTTCTTCTTCTTAAAGCAGGCCCTTTAGCATCTCTTGCAATGCTGGTTTGGTGGAGATGTATTCTTTTAGTCTTCCTTTGTCTGGGAAACTCCTTATTTCACCTTCCATTTTGAAGGAAAGCCTTGCTGGGTAGAGTAGTTTTGGTTGTAAGACTTTGTTTTTCATTGCTTGGAAATTTTTGACCATTCTTTTCTGGCTTGTAATGTTTCTGTTGAGAAATCAGTTGATAGCCTTATTGGAGCTCCCTTGTATGTTATTTGCTGTTTTTCTCTTGCTGCTTTTAAGATTATAACTTTATCTTGCTGCTTTTAAGATTATAAATTTGTCTTTGAATGTTGCCATTTATTTATGATGCACCTTGGAGTAGGCCTTTTTGGGTTCATCTTCATTGAGACCCTCTGTGCTTCCTGGACTTGCATGACCTTTTCTCTCATCAAGGTAGGAAAATTTTGTTATTACTTTTTCAATTAGGTTTTCTATCCCTTGCTCCTCTTCTTCTCCTTCTTGTTTTCCTATGATTCTAATGTTTCATCTCTTGTTGTCCTGCAGTTCTCTTAAATCCCCTTCATTCTTTTAAAATGTTTTTTGTTTTGTTGTATTGTCTGGAAATTTTTTTTCTACGTTGTCCTCTAACTCACTGATCAGATCATCTGCTTCATTTAGCTTGCTTTTGATTGATTCTACTGTGTTCTTCAGTTCAGAAATTGTATTGTTCAGTTCTTTCTGGTTCTTATTGATAGTTTCTATGTCCTTTTTTATGCTGGTGTAATTCTCTGTAAGTTCCTTTTAGTTTCCCTGAGTTACTGGTAGTTTCCTTGGAGTTCATTGTAGTTTCCTCTGAGTTTGACAACTTCATTGAGTTTCCTTATAACATTCTTTTGAATTCCATGTCTGTTAGTTGGCTTACATCTGTTCCATCTACTGTAATTCCAGGGATTCTTCTTTTCCTTTCATTGGGATGTTGTTTCTGTGTCTACCCAAGTTTTATGTTTCTTGTTTGTTTTTGTTTCTTGGATTTGTTTGCTTTGATTTCCAGCTTTCATGGTATGAGATTCTGTATAGGAGGCCTGGGGTATTCAGTGGTGCAGTCTCTTTGATATCCTGAGCTTGATGCTCTTGGGATGCCCTTTATATCATTTGTTTAAACTGTCTGGTTATATTTCAGTTACTTTTTGGTGGAAACTTCTCTCTGGCTAGTTGATTGAGAGTCATTCTGCCCAACTTGTCTTGAGTTCTTTTGTGGAGATGCTGTTAAAACATAAACACACAATCTAGGCAAGAAACCCACACCCTCAAAAATATCCCCCACCCACAATCACACTATCATTAGCAAATGAGCCAGTATTAATATAGATGTAAAGAGGTTAAGACTATTACACTATATGAAAAACTGATAAGAGTTGTTTTAACTGATAGAGAGATGATTTTTGAGAGGGAAGATGGTAGAATAATAGTAGTAGCAAGTAGGGCCAAGGCTATGTGAGATGGTAAGTAGTATTTACATTGTATATTGAAAGAGGGAGGGAAGAATGTAGAATGAGGTGCGAAAGTGGAAGTATATAGTATTAGGTTTATATAACAGTTATATGCTATATATTTAGTGTGAGAGGAAGGATAAACAAAACATAAAAACAAAAAAAAAATTAAAGAAGAATAGGAGGGAGAGATGGTAGGAAACAGACTAAAGAAAAATGTTTTTCTCCAGTACAACCTTTGGGCACTGTTCTTCTTTTTTTGGATCTGTCCCTGATCGAAACTCTGTGGGTTTCAAAACTTTTCTTGTTGGCTGGCTGTGAGGGGATCTAGCTGGATTCTGGGGCTGCTATATTCTCACTCATGGGCCTGACACTGCTCCCTACTGTTAGCTGCACTTAGTTGGGTCTCTACCTACTTGTCCTGAGGCACCGTTCAGCAATCCCCAGGCTTGTCTATCAACGCTGTTCTGCTGGCAAGCCAGTGCACAAGCCCCTAGTCTGCCCAGCCTTGGGTCCTGTCTCCACTCCTCCAAAAAAATTATCTGTGTTGTCTCCCAGCTGCAGCACCAGGTTGCATTCCTGGCTGGCAGTGCCTTATTGTGTGCCTGTGCATACCACTTGTCTGTCTGGGTTCCCTACCGGGTCTGCATTTCCCACAAAGCTTTCCTGTATGGGTCCCTCTCCATGGCTTAGTTCTGCTTTTTTGTTTGGTGGAGCCATGATGTGTGCACCTGGGGCTCAGGGTTACTAGTCCAAATTTGCCAGCCTAGGAAGTCCCCACCTAGACTCAGTTCATACAGTTTCTCAGAGTTTGGGCTGTTCACTCTCTTCCCACACCTCTAGCTGTTCCAACGAAACCTTCTCGATGACTCCCTCTGGGACTTTGCTGGTCCTAGCTCCTATGACAAGGGGCAGTTTCTAAGCAAATCCTGGCTAATGGGCCAGTCTGAATCTGCCTCTTTCAGGTGCGGTGCAGCAGAGGTGCAGGGCTGGGAGGCCCAGCAACTCCGTTTTGAGACCGCAGGCGATCTTTCTGCCCTCTTTCATGTTGCTCCCACACTCCCTTCCTTGTTCGCGCTATCTGAAATCTGCACTCACTCACTCCTCTCCATGTTTGTATTCCAAGTTCTTTTGCAATGGGAGCAAGCAGTCAACACTGTTACCTACTCTGCCACCATCTTCTACTACTCTATGTCTTTTGATTGGAGCATTTAATCCACTTCCATTTAAGGTTATTATTGACAGGTATTTATTTACTTCTTTTTGTACCTGCGTTCCTCTCCCTTTTTCTTTTTCTCTTTTTTCTTAAAGCATTCCCTTGAGCATCTCTTGCAATGCTGGTTTGGTGGAGATGTATTCCTTTTATCTTCCTTTGTCTGGGAAACTCCTTATTTCACCTCCATTTTGAAGGAGAGCCTTGCTGGGTAGAGTAGTCTTGGTTGTAGGCCTTTGTTTTTTATTGTTTGAAATTTTTTTGCCATTTCCTGCTATAATCCGTCTGTTGAGAAATTGGTTGATAGTCTTATCAGAGCTCCCTTGTATGTTATTTGGTGTTTTTCTCTTGCTGCCTTTATGATTCTCTCTTTGTCTTTGAATGTTGCTATTTTAATTATAATGTGCCTTGGAGTGGGCTGGTTTGGGTGCATCTTCATTGGGACCCTCTGTATTTCCTGGACTTGGATGACTTTTTATCTTATGAAGTTAGGAAAATTTTCTGTCACTTTTTTTTCAATCAGGTTTTCTATCCCAAGCTCCTCTTCTTCTCCTTTTATTCCTATGATATGAATATTGTTTTGTTTCATGTTGTCCTACAGTTCTCCTAAACACTCTTCATTCTTTTTTTCTGTTCTATTTATTCATGTCTGTTAATCTTAGTTCTTCAGTGAATCAGGAAGATTCTATGGAAAAAATACTAAGTTTTTGTACAGATTTCACTTTTTTTCAGTCTATACTTTGAATACCAATGTTTTGAGTATAAAACACTTGGCTTTTTGTTTATGAGGTCTGTCGAGAAAAAAGTCCAGCCATTGTTAATATAATGAGAATAGTTTGTACAACATTAATGTAACCTGATAGCCAAGGAGAGTAGACTGGAATGCACATATATAAACAATGACAACTTCACTGTACTAGTCAGTGGGGGTGGTAGACTCTGTTAAGTGAGAACGTGTACTGTGTGATTGTCATATTCAAAATGACTGAGTTAGTAGAGCAATGAATCTTCATCAAATTTTGCATTAAACTTGAACATTCCTCCATGAGAAACATTTTGATGATTCAGAAGGCCACATCTATGGGCAACTGGTGACTGGCAGCTTCATCACAACAATACACCTGCTCATGTTTCACATCTCATGCAGAGTTTCTTGGTGAAACGTCAAACCACCCAGGTGATTCAGCATGTCTACCACCCATATTTGTCACCCTGCAACTTCTGGCTTTTTCCAAAACTAAAATCACCTTTGAAAGGGAAACGATTTTAGACTGTCAATGAGATTCAGGACAATATGACAGGGCAGCTGGTGGTCATTGGGAGAACTATATGAGGTCCCAAAGTGCCTACTGTGAAAGGGACTGAGACATCATTGTCCTATGTACAATGTTTCTTGTATCTTGTATCTTCTTCAATAAATGTCTCTGTTTTTTATATTGCATGGCTGGATACCTTCTGGACAGACCTCATATATTTACTGCTTATTTGCCCAACATATATTTAGGGTTCTTGAATTGTACACATTAACCACTTTTTTAACTATCAATAATCAATTTAGATATATTTTAATATTTTGATATATGAATAAAAAATTAAATTAAGGTATGTACTTTCCTAAATGCATTTGTTATTTTGAAATTATTTTGTGACATCAATAAGATACTAAATATTTTTACTTTTCTACTTCTCAACCTTTCTTTCCTTTTACTCTTCTTAATTTAAAATGTCTGGACTTCCTCACTTTGAAGACTTATTCCAACTTGTATGATGTTAACTGATTTTTTTCTAATCAACCTTTGCTATATTAGATAGAAAAATAAAATAAAATATAATGCAATAGCCACAGGTGAAACTAGTGGTCTATCCAGATCTTCTGTGATCACAAAGCATGGTAAACTTCCTGGAGGCAAAGTTAAAGGACATAGCACACCTAGATTTCATAATTAAATTTTGCAGCCAAATATTTTTATTTCTGATGAAATGTTAACATTCTCCAGAGTTGTATACTGTTTGTTTTCTTTAAAACAACTTTCTCTTTGATTACTGAAGCATTTCACTCTCAAATATGTTATACCAAACCAGCCTACTTTTCATTTTCCATCTTTTTTTTTTTTTCTCTGAGAACAGTCAGCAGAAATTGTGTTCTAAAGCACCTTGAGAACAAGGGCAGTGACCTCCCCAGTTGGAATTTTAGATCACCTTCCTCTTGTCACTCTCGGCTGTAATTTAAAATATAAGTTTTAAATTATTTAGTGGCTTAAAGGTATAAATAATTCACCAGTCAACAACTAAGGTGATGGGCCATTAATCAGCCTTCAAATGTGTGCACAGGTGTCATGCTGTGGTCTGCATTGGGCTGAGTTCTGATGAGTTGGACATGTTTAAAGACATTCCACATTGCTTTGCATCCCTAATAGGTGACCTATCTTGCTTGTGGATTGAATTATTTGGGACTCATATTAAGAGGTGTGCTCAAGAACTCTAACTTTCAGAGATGGAACATAAGTTTACTAAAATGTAGATGCAATCTCAACTTTTCTGGTGCTAACTGGTTACAACCATATTGTGATATCACCACAATAAATATATGGTGAAAATAGATTAAGTGGTATAATTTTACAAGGAAGTTGCAATTTTCTTCCTTTTTTTGAATGTATTAGAGTGACAATAGTTAAAAAAGATATACATGTTTCAAATACATGATTCCACAACACATCATCTGTACTCTGTATTGTGTGTTCACTACCCTCAGTCAAGGCTCTTTCAATGACCATTTATCCCCACTACACCATCCTCCATATCACCCCTCTGTCCCCCTTCTGGTAAACACTGCACTGTTGTCTGTGTCCATAAGTTTCGTGTTTGCTTTTTTACACAATCTCTCCAACACAAACACCACTCAGCCCGAAATTCGTGATGTTTTAAGACTAAAGAATGTATGGTAATATTAAATGTTTTCTTTTTTTTCAATAGCTTTGTTCCCTTTTTTCATCCATGTGTGCTGATGAAAACATTAAAGTTTCTTTTTATAAGCTTTGAACATTTAAAAATACAATTAAGGCAACTTATGAGGTTTTTATTTTTACAATAAAGTTTATACTCTCCTAAGTCTCTTTAAATTTTTAAAGATGCGCATCACCTTTCTTTCCAAATAATGATTTATGGTAGTTTAAAATGCATTCAAAATTTGTACAACAGACTAATGAAGATATTCTTTTGGTAAAATTGTAGAATCTTGGCAGCAGAGTAACTGGCAAATCCTAAATTATTGTATGGTTATGCAGATCCTTCTTTTGTATATTGAGATGCAAAGAACAATGGAGTCGGAACTTAATCTGTACGCTCTAATCACCTCTAACTACTTTTTGTTTCAGTTTCCCCTTCACAAACTCTTTTGAAAGCATACAGTTGTCTCAAAATTTTGTTCTGTCCTTACTCTCCAACAGAGTATACTAACATCTGCACACAATAACCACCCACCCTGTGTCATACTGTATGACATACTGCCTTAACACACACATACACACGTTGAAAGTGTTGTAGTCAATTAAAAAGTCAAAACAAAGATCTCCATGAGTGGTGTCTCCATGAAAAGAAGTCATCTGATCTCACTCTCATGATGAGCCCTTATGGGTCAGAGGCTGACTATGGCTGGAGAAGGACGTTCCTTTACCAACTTTGAGTTTCATTTAAAATCCTGGATCAGTGATTATACATTTTGTGTCCTAAGAGTCTCAATGCTGTCATGATTTCATCCTATTTAACTTTTGCATACATAGCCAGAGTCTGGGTTCAAAGTGGTGTCCAAAGTTTACATTGACATTCCATTTGAATGATCATCCAAGCATCAACTTGGATGCTCTACTTCAGCAGTTTCCTTAGTCTTCATGTTATGTTCATCTTTGCCTTTATTCAAGTAATCCTCACTAAAGTTATTTTTTTAATTCAAGGTCTCCACAGATGACTCAAAAACAGTCTGTAGAATTCACCTATAGTTTCTTTTATCATAATAATCACTTAATTGTTTGTCCATTGTCTAACTCCAACTGATATAGCTGTCATTTAATAAAGACATATTATGTGTCAAACACTAATGAAATACTTTTTCAGATATTTTACCACTTAATTGCTCTCATAACACAAACATGTTAACAAAAATGTTGTAGATTGTTCAACTCAGTGGTAGTAGAATGGGAATCCACTTTGGGCCTGACTACAAAGCTCCTAAACATTCCTCTGTATCGCCTTTAATCCAAACAAAATATCTACAGTCATTTACTTCTCTCAAAGATAAATTTCCATCATTCTCACAACATTCTTACTATTTCTAAAGATCCTTCTCCAATAGAATCTCCTTTTTAGCTAAAAGTGATAACCCCAGCCTCAAAATCTCGTCCATGAAATCTAATAATAATTATTATATTAATCTATTTGTCTCGTATTTTATATACAGGAGTCCTGATATGAAGAAAGTCAACTTATGTTCTGCACCCTTTTCCATGGTACATGTTAGTAAAATTTGGATAATGAATTTTTTCACATCTAATTTTAAATAAAAACACCTAACACATTGCTTTCCTGAGTCCTTTAACTCTAAACTATAGTTTTTGACTACTGCAGCTCTTCTCTTTTCTTAAGACCCTGTGTCTTTGGTGTATACACTGCCTATTAAGATATCATTGTGTGTCAGACTTTTCCTTAAACTTTGTAAGCAATGAAGGGAATGAGCTTAAAGGATAGCACAGCACAGAGCCAAGTACGCAAAACACATAATTCTCCCGCTGCCAACTTCTTGAACCACTTCTGTTTCCTGATACTCCTCATGGTTTTCTTTTCCCTAAATTTGTTTGCTACTCCCCCACTCACTCTCCCTCCCTGGCCATGGAAGCCACATCCATCTTCCACTTTATTAAGCATTGTAATAACAGATGTCTTTTTGTATTGACTTGTTCTATGCCATCTCTGCTCAGAACCTGAGCTTTATCAACCAAAACCTCTGTCAACAGCCTTTCATGTGTTTTCCTAATTAAATCAATCATTTATAAAAAAGATAAATAAGTTATTTATACATAGTTTTCTGAGTAAAAAAGCACATTTTCTTGTACTTAGATTTACCCCAAGCTTCAATTTATTGATAAACCTTCCTCTGTATTTAACTCCATGTCTACTACTATATTCTTTATTTCAATATATCCACTATATATATTGTATCTGGCACAGAATTGCTCATCAAGAAATACTTGTTAAATTAATTTCACATTTAACATTTTCACTCATGTGAATAAAAGCACAACAGTCTTAACCAAAGAAAAAGCAATAGTGATCAATTATTTATTTCTTAGCAGAAAATGATAGAACAATCAATTATTACACTCAATCAAAGAAGATATTGAATATTTTGGCCTTTAAAACAAGCCAGTGACTGTATTCAAATATATATATTTGGTTGTTCTATCATTATAATATGTCTCAAGTTTTTCTCCTTAATTATTGACAAATTATAGTTCAAGAACCTTGGGACTGAATAGTAATAAAATGTGCCTTATCAATAAAATAATTTTTTTCCTGTCAAGGTGATATGGTGCTTGGTAACAAAGTACTTGAGGATAAAACTCTTGACATATAAGAAAAATCAAGAGAAGATTTATGATTGCTATGAATGAAATGAAAGGTAGTTACAGTACCAAATCTGAAGATGCACTCAAAGTGATGCAAACTTTTACACTCAATAACAAAATAAATATTTCAGTAATATCTTTGATTTTAGCAATTGTGACTGTTTCACCTCTATTCAAATAAACGAACATTGTTTGAGAAATGCATATGATAAAGAAATATTTTTTTTTGTAAATAATTGTTAAGGAATCCTGGATCTTTAATTATCAAATGTTGTTGTATAATGCTTAGGAATATATAATTTTGTTGGGACAAGGTCTATCCATATGGTTCATACAAGGTGTATGTTCCGGGGGAAATATTCTCTTAATGGATGTATAATTTTTCTTAAACTATACATAGGACATTCATAAACTAATATCTAGTTGAAAGATTTTTCTAGACACTTTTTTCCTTTCTTAAAATAATCTTTTTTAAAAATATTTATTTTACTTTTTAATAATATTTTATTGATTATGCTATAACAGTTGTCCCAATTTTTTTCCTTTGTCACTTTCTGCTTAGTACCCCTCTTCTCTCCAGTAATCCCCCCTTAGTTTATGGCCATGGATCATACATATAAGTTCTTTGGCTTCTTAATTTCCTTTACTATTCTTAACATCTCCCTGTCTATTTTGTACCTACCAATTATGCTTCTTAATCCCTGTGTCTTTCCCTCCATTTTCCCCCTTCCTTCTACCTGCCGATCACCCTCCATATGATCTCCATATCTATAATTCTGCTCCTGTTCTAGTTTGATTTTGTTTATGTTTTTTATATTCAGTTGTTGATAGTTGTGAGTTTGTTGTCATTTTATTGTTCATAGTTTTGATATTCTTCTTTTTCTTAAGTAAGCCCCTTTAACATTTCATATAGTAAAGGCTTGGTGATGAAGAACTCCCAGACAGGTAGGTGGGGAAGAGAGGATTCAGTGTGGCAGAAGTGAGGTGGTGGTGGAAAGCCAGTGGCTACAGCCAGCAGAATGAGTGACCCCAAGATCATACTGGGAAGGACACCCAGGGAGAAATCACAGCCCTAGGCTAAACCATGCAGTTCATAGTTCCAGTGCTAGGAAAATAAAGCCTCATAGCTTCTAGCTGTGAAAACAAGTGGGGGTTGGGGTGGTGTAAGAAACTGTCTCTCAGAAGAGTTCATTTAGAGGGCCTCCATAGTCCTATAAAGTATGCAAACCCACCACTTTGGGAACCATCACCAGGGAAACAACTAGAGGGGTGCCACTTGCATACAAGAAATGGGTGAAATGACTGGACAAGGAGAAAGTGCTAAGCAAGCAACAGTGTTACCTTTATCACCCCTCCCTTACATACAGTGTCAAAGAGCAATGAAATAGGTCACCCCACACTGACGATGAATACATGAGGCTCTGCTCCTTACAACTTAACAGGTATGGCAGCTCTACCTAATACACAGAAACAAATGCAGGAAGGCTGTCATATTGAGTAGGCAAAGAAGTATGGCCCAAATAAAAGAAGGGATCAAAACCCCATAAAAAAAAAAAAAAAAAACTAAATGAGTCAGAGATATCCAACTTATCAGATGTAGATTTCAAAACACTGGTGATAAGGATGCTCAGAGAAATTATTGAGTATAGCCAAAAAATAGAGGGAAAATTGAAGGTTATACCAAGTGAAATAAAGAAATTATATACAGAAAACCAGCAGTGATGGGAAGGAAACCATGATTCAAGTCAATGATTTGGAACAAAAGGAAGAAATAAACCTTCACCTAGAACAGAAAGAAGAAACAAGAATTGAAAAAATGAGGATAGGATTATAAACCTCTGGGACAATTTTAAATGTACCAATATCTGAATCATAGCCATAAAGAGAAGAGGTAGGGCAAGAAATTAAAAACTTATTTGAAAAAATACTACTAATAAAAACTTCCCTAATTTGGTGAAGGAATTAAACATACAATTCCAGGAAGAACAGAGAGTCCCAAACAATCTGGACCCAATGAGGACCATACCAAGACACATCATAATTAAAATGCCAAAGGTTAAAGATTAAGAGAGAATCTTAAAAGCAGCAAGAGAAAAGAAGAGAGTTACCTACAAAGGAGTTCCCAAAAGACTATCAGCTGATTTTTCAAAAGAAACTTTGAGGGCAAGAAGGGACTAGCAGAAGTATTCAAAGTGATAAAAAGCAAGGACCTACAACCAAGATTACTCTACAAAGCAAAGCTATCATTTAGAATGGAAAGGCAGATAAAGTGCTTCCCAAACAAGGTAAAGCTAAAGGAGTTCATCATCTTTTAAAAACTTTTACTGATTTTAGAAAGACAGACATTGATTTGTTGTTCTATTGATTTATGTATTCACTGGTTGCTTCTTTTTTTAAAGATTTTATTTATTTACTATCAGAGAGAGGGGAAAGGAAGGAGAAATAGAGGGAGAGAAATATCGATGCATCCACAATTAGGGACCTGACCCACAACCCAAGCATGTGCCCTGACCAGGAATCAAATCAGCAACCTTTTGCTTTGTGGAATAATGCCAAACCCACTGAGCCACACCAGTCAGAGCATTGATTGCTTCTCACATGTGCTCTGACCAGAGATTGAACCCACAACCTTGGCATACCAGGATGATGCTCTAACCAGCTGAGCTACCTGACCAGAGCTAGAATATTTTTATTAGCTATTAGCAACAGTGAATACATAAGGAGATAATACCCAAAAAATCATTTGTATTCAATTTTAGAAATTTTCATAAAACTTGTAGATATTCTTAAAATGTAGACATTATATAGATATCAGGTTTATTAATAATCATAAATATAAGTGATTAAAAATTGGTAATTTTTGTATAATATATAGTATATACCCTTATTAATTTTGAAGGTCAGTTTGAAATAATGAAAAAACTCTAAATGATAAGATTTTAGAATGGACAGTAATTTCAATGTGAAGAGGCTTCTGGGGACAGAAACTGTAGGATATTTGCAGAGTAAACACCTAAATTGCCCTTTTATACTGCAAAGGGTCCCATGAACCACTAAGAATGCATTCGATATATTTTAACAATAGGATTAGAATATTCAGATACAGGTATTTAATTTGATATAAAATTAATCTCCACAAAAAGTCAGTCCAGTACCTGCAATTACATTTACACCCATTAATTTGTCTGACAGGTATGGTTCTAGAAACACTGATGGATGAACATTACTAGGGACAGGAATAATATGTCATTGGCAGCTAATTAATAAAGTTTTGACAGTGTATAAAAACATAATTCTTTACACCATTCATCAATCCTAGAAAATATAAATTTTACTTTTATTCTTCAGCAAAAACCGAGCATAAATAAATAAATAAAAATACTCCATGGAATGTACTAAATGAATCCCCAGGCTAGTACTACTTATAATAGTTTTTAAATTTGTATTGAATACATTTAATGAATATTGATGAGTATTTCATTGTTTAAGCAGGCAATATTGGATTGCATTTCAATAGCACAACTCCAGATTTCAATAATAGAGTTCTACAGGGATATCTTAGAGATAATGTCGGTTTGGTTCTAGACCACCACAATAAAGTAAATATTACAATAAGTTGAGTCACTTTAGTTTTTTGGTTTCCCAGTGCATATAAAAATTATAGTCACATTATACTATAGTCTATTAAGTGTTCAATAATAGCATTATGTATAAAAGTATACATACCTTAATTTAAAACACTTTATTGTTAGAAATGATAATCATCACCTGAACCTTCAGCAACTTGTAATCTTTTGCTGGTGGAGGGTCTTGCCTCAGTCCAGATGGCTGAAGACTTATTAGTATGATAGTTGCTAAAGATTGAGTAGCTTTTACAATTTATTAAAGTAAGACAACAATGAAGTTTGCCAACTGATTGACTCTTCCTCTTACAAACTATTTCTCTGTAATATGTGAGGCTGTTTGATAGTATTTTAACCACAGTAAAATTTCTTCCAGAATTGGAGTCAACCCTGCTGTTTTATTTACTCAGTTTATGTAATATAGTATTCCCTCACTTATCACGGGTATTATGTTCCAGACCCCCGCCCTCCGTGAAGTAGGAACCTTACACTTATTCTACACTCTTAAACCTATGTAACTTTAACAATATATGTATACAGTACCGCAAAATCCCACGATATAGCGAAAAATCCTGGATACATAATTAAGTATAATATTTTAAAAATCCCGCGATACAGGGAGGCCGCAATAAGTCAACCGCAATATAATGAGGGACTATTGTATTCTAAACCTTTTGTTGTCTTTTTGACATTCTTCACATCATCTTCACCAGTAGAAACCACTTCCTTTACAACCTTATCCGTGAGTGTTTTATCATGAGATTGCAGTACTTCAGCCACATTTTGAGCTTCACTTCTCACTCCAATTCTCTTGCTATTTTCACCACCTCTTCAGTTACCTCCTCAACTGAAGTCTTGAACCCCTCAGTCATCCATGAGTGTTGGGATCATTTCTTCCAAACTCTTGTTAATGTTGATATTTGGACTTTTTCCCATGAACCACACATGTTATTAATGGCTTCTAGAATGATTAATCCTTTCCAGAAAGTTTTTAGTTTACTCTACCCAGAGGCATTAGAAGCATCACTATCTATGTAAGCTAAATACCTTATGAAATGTATTTCTTAAATAATATGACTAAAAATTTTAAATTACTCCTTGTTTCATGGGGTTTCAGAATGGATATTATTTTAGTAGGCATTAAAAATATTAATCTCATTGTATATCTCCATCAGAGCTCTTGGATGGTCAGGTTATTGTCAATGTGCAGTAATATTTTGAAATAATTGTTTTTTTTTTAAGTAGCAGTTCTCAAACTGGACTTAAAATATTCCATAAACTATGTTGTAAACAGATATGCTAGTATGAGAACTTTGTTGTTCCATTGAGAGAATACAGGAATTTTTGACTTAACATACTTCTTTTTTCTATTATTGTTTATGCTGTTACACTTGTCCCAATTTATTTCTCTTTGCCCTCTCTGCCAAGCCCACCTCCCACTTCCATAGTCAATCCCCATACTGTTGTGCATGTCCATAAGTCCTTCATATATGTCCTTTCACTGTCTTTCAAACAGTCCCCACTTCCCTCCTCCCCTATTACCATTGTTAGTCTACTCCATTATTCTATGCCTCTGTCTCTACTTTGCTCATTAATTTATTTTGTTTATTAGATTCCTCTTATAAGTGAGATCATATGGTATTTGTCTTTCATTGACTGGCTTATTTCACTTATCATAATAGTCTCCAGTTCCATCCATGCTGTCACAAAAGGTAAGGATTTCTTCTTTTTATCTGTTGTATTGTATTCCAATATATAAATATACCACAGTTTTTTGATCCGCTTATCTACTGATAATAGTTTAGGCTATTGTCTAGTGCTGCTTTGAACATATGGATGCATAAGTCCTTTTGAGTTGGTGTTTTGGAATTCTTAGGGTATATTCTCAGCAGTGGAATCACTGGGTCACTGGCCAGTTCCATTTGTAATTTTTTGAGGAAATTCCACACTGTTTTCCACAGTGGCTGCACCAGTCTGCATTACCACAAACAATGTACTAGGGTTCCCTTTTCTCCACATCCTCCCCAGCACTTGTTGTTTGTTGACTTATTAATGATAGCCATTTTGGTGGGTGTAAAGTGATATCTCATTGTGGTTTTAATTTGCATCTCTCTGTTTCCTAGTGATATTGAACATTTTTTTCATATGTCTCTAGGCCCTATGCCTATTCAAGTCCATTGCCCCTTTTTTAATTGGATTGTTTGTCTCCCTGGTGTTGTGCCCTATGAATTCTTTATATATTTTAGTGATTAAGCCCTTGTCTGATGTATCATTGTCAAATGTGTTCTCCCTACGGTCAGTACCCTTTTCCCTTGCCCTAGAAGATATCAGCAGAAGTAGCCTCAGCCATCTTGAAAAAGTAGAAAAAAGTTGGAGGGATCACAATACCTGATATCAAACTATACTACAAGGCCACTATTATCAAAACAATCTGGTACTGGCATAAGAAATGACATGTAGATCAATGAAACAGAATAGAGAACCCAGAAATAAACCCATGCCTCTATGGTCAATTAATATTTGACAAAGTGGGCACAAGCATGCAATGGAGTAAATGTTGTCGCTTATTGGGAGAACTGGGCTGGTAAATGCAAAAAAATGAACTAGACCACCAAGTTATACCATATACCAGAATAAACTCAAAATGGTTAAAATACTTAAGTATAAGTCATGATTGCATAAAAATCCCAGCAGAAAACACAGGCAGTAAAATTTCAAGTATCTCATTTAGATTTAGCATCATTCGTAAAGCCCTTCGTATATTCAGATGGTAGATAAGCGTTGGATCAACTTAAAGTCACCAGTTGCATTAAGAGCTATCCAGTGAGTAAGCCTGTCCTTTGAAGCTTTGATGCCAGGCATTAACTTTTACTCTCTTGCTATAAAAGTGCTAGGTGGCATCTACTTTCAAATAAGGCTGTTTCATCTACATTAAATATATTGGCTAGTGTAGCCATCATTGTTAATTATCAGCACTCGATTTTGTGTTATGGAGATGGCTTCTTTCCTTAAACCTCATAAACTAACTTCTGCTAGTTATGAAATTTTTCCCTGCAGCTAACCCCACTTCTGTTAGCCTTCATAGAATTGAGGAGAGTTAGGACCTTCTTCTGGATTAGGCTTTGGTTTAAGGGAATATTATAGCTGTTTGATCTTCTGTCTAGACCACTGTAACTTTCTGCGTGTTGGCAAAGGCTGTTTCACTTTCTTCTCATTCACATATTTACTGGAGTAGCACTTTTAATTTATTTTAAGAATTTGTCCCTTGCATTCACAGTTTGGCTGTTTGGTGCAAGAAGCCAATCTTCTAGTTCATCTTGTTTTTTAACATGATTTTCTCATTAAACTAAATTATTTCTAATTTTTTATTTAAAGTGAAAGACATGAGACTCATCCTTTCACTTGAACACCTAGAAGCCATAGAATGGTTATTAGTTTGCCTAATTTCAATGTTGTTGTGGCTCAGGGAATAGGAAAGTCAGACAAGAGAGAGAGAGATGGGGAACAGCCAGTTGGTGGAGCAGTCAGAACACATACATGTATCCATTAAGTTCATCATCTCATATGGGCATGGTGTGTGGTGCCCCCAAATAATGACAATAGTAACATCAAAGATCACTGATTACAAATTAACATAACAAATGTAGTAATAATGAAGAAGTTTGAAATATTGCAATAATTAGCAAAATGTGACACAGAGACATGAGAACAAATGCTGTTGGAAAGATGAAGCCAATAAACTTGTTTGATGTGCTGTTGCTACAAATCTTCACTTTGTAAAAACAAAACCACATGATACCTGCAAAGTGAAATTAAATGCAATAAAATACATTGTACCTGTCAATGGTTAGCTTTTTAAAAAACAGAAAGAAGAGAAAAAGGGACAAAATAGATGGGAAAAATATGAAACTAAGAGTAAAGTGGTAGACAGTAAAATATGTAAATAATTAAATACAAAAAAAACCTAAAAATTCCAAAATTAAAATTAAATATTATTAAACTAAATGAAAGCAACAATCACATGCTGCTTATAAAGCTGCAGTTTAGTCCTGGCTACATGGCTCTTTCGATTAGAGCATTGTTCTGATGTGCTATGTTGCAGGTTCAGTCCCCAGTCAGGGCACATTTAAGAATCACCAATTAATGCATAAATAAGTGTAATAACAAATTAATGTTTCTTTCTCTTTTTCTCTCTTTAAAAAAATCTTCACTTTAAATGTACAAAAAGAGATACTCTGAAACATCTGCCAATTAATAACCTCATCAGGTTGATGTAAGGCTAATGAGATACATCAATATGAGTTGACTTGACATTAAAAAAAAACATTACTCATAATTCAATTCACTTAAAAAGAGATAATAATTATAACTTGGTATACATTCATAACACAGGTTTAAAATACATGAAAGAAAAAATAAAAGAACTAAAAGGACAACTATAGCATCAATAATTATTGTGGAAAATTCTCACACACTATTCTTAGTAACTGGCAGAGCTACAGACACAAATCAGTAAGGATGTGGAGGACGTAAATAATATTATTAATGAAATGGATCTAATCAACATACATAGAACACTGCACTAACAACTGCAAGATGCATCATCTTTTCTGTAATTGACTTTTATTATAATTGATCATCATCACAAAACAGCAATATTAAATAAATATACAAATACTAAATTTATATGGGAGAAATGTTCTCCGCAAGAGTAGAATTAACTAGAATTCAATAAAAAATTACTTAAAGAATTTTAAAATATATATGGCAACTTTTAAATAGTACATAGGTTTAGAAAAAGAATAAAAATAAATTTCAGACACACTTTTAACTGAAAAATGGTAATGATGGTAATAAAAATATTAAACTTTAGAATAAAAATAAAGTTGTACCTACAAGAAAAATGTTTATCTTTAAATACATATGCTATGAAAGAAGAAAAAATTCAACTATCTAAATATCTCCCTTAAGAAATTAGACAAAATTGATAAACTGAATCCAAAGAATTTGAAGGAAAAATAAGGTAAGGGTAAACTGATAAATTATAAAACAATATTAAAAAATAGCCTAGCAGAGACACACTAAATTCTTTGAAAACTAAGAAGTTGATAAAATGATATAGAGACTATTAAATATGAAAACATATAAGGCACAAACTACCACTGTCCAAATGAAAAAGAGGCTATTACCATACTACAGATTCTGTAGCCATTAAAATGATAATAGAAAATATCATCAGTAACTCTCTGCCAGTAATTGTGATTATTTACATGAAAAGGACACATTCCTAGAAAATTTCAATATAACAAAATATGAATAGAGATTGCACTGGTGATTAAAAATCTTCCCAGAACTAATATAAGCTTAAAGAGCTTCATTCATGAATTATTCTCTCTCTCTTTATAAAAATATCCTTAATCTGATACAATTTTTACACAATACATAAAAGAGAGCCTTTCCAAACTTATGAAACCAAAATGAGATGCCTTCAAAACCTTTAGAACATTACCAGAGAGAAAAATTGCAGGTTAATCTCACTCATTAACACAGATGCAAAAAATAAACATATATTCAAATTCTAGAAATATTAGAAATTGATTAAATTTGGACATATATGTATATAAAATATATATGTAAAAATATGTCACCACTAATGTGGATATGTACCAGGATTGTGATGTTAATTTAACTTTTAAAAACCCACAGTAGATGCCAAGGGACAGAAGGAAGTGAGAGAGGTAGGCAGAAATGGATAGAGATGAAAAGAAAAAATGAAATATAAATGTAAAACATTCATCATGCATTCAAAATGTCACTAAATTTTTAAAAAATAGAATAACAGCACCAATGCTTTAGTAAATTAGGAAAGGAAGAGAAAAAATAATTTAACACAAGATATTTTAAAAAACAAGTATACTACTTAATGTTAAAATATTAACATATTTTTCCAAATTAAATTGGCAAGAAAAATGTATAGGTTTGAAAATATAATAAAAATATGCATATTTTCATCTATAACCATGTATATAAATGTTTTAAGTCTGCAGCCTACATGTCTTATTATATATATTTAATAGTTACTGGATCCATGCCTAATATACAAAAATCAGTTGCATTTCTCTATGCCAGCAATCAACCAGTGAAATATTTTCAAAAGATACTATTATTTTAATACCCAGATGCACCAAACATCTAAAAATAATTTTAAAAATATACATAATGCAGTGGTATGAAAATCTTATAGATATTATTGAGATAAATTATTATACAACTGAAAAGTCAAAATTGTAAAGATAGTAATTCTTTCCATATTCATTTGTTTAATGTAATCCCACTGAAAACACTTAAAGGAAATTTAGAATTTTTTTTGTGAAAATTAGAGAGCAAATTCTAAAATTTATATAGAAATTCACATGGCCAAAAATAGCTAAGGCAATCATGAGAAAGAACAAAGTTGAAAGTCTTGGCTTCCAAATATAAATAAGCAATATTTAAAGCAGTATGACATTAGCTTAAAAATATACAAATAGTCTAATGAAATGCAACAAAGTGTTCAGAAACATGTCCATAAACATATATGAACATTTATGACAAAGTTGACAATCCAAAGTCATGGCTAAAGCTCTAATAGTCATTTCAATAAACGTTAGTAGGTCTATTTGATACTGATGTAAGAGAAAAGAAAACTGACTCTTGTCTCACACCACATAAAAAATTAACTGTAAACATCCAATTATGTAAGTTTGAAAATCATAAGGTTTCTAGAAAACAATATAAAGACAATATGCTTACAACCTTGAGGTTAGACAAAAGTTTCCCATATAACATACAAATGCAGTTAATCATAAAGAATAGTTTGGCAAACCAAGCTATATTAAAATTAATAAATCCAATTATTCAAAGTATATGGGTAAAATAATACAAAGTGATTGAAAACAATAACAATACAAAAGTCTGACAAAAGACTTGTATTCAGAATATATAACTCCAACAAAGTGACCACAAACAGAACATATTAAAATAAATAAATAAAGGCTTGAATTGACATTTTTGAAAGATGATATCAGAATGCCTAATCTAAATATGAAATTGCTAACACCATTTATGTTAGCAAACTACATTTGAAAACTACAGTGAAATATTATTATACCTCCATAGGAATTTCTAATATTAATAAGACTAATTTTAAAACTCTGGAAGAATTTTTGGCAGTATCTATTAATGCAGAAGTTATGCTCAGATAACTGGTTATATAGCCAAAATAAGTGTGTGCATATGTGCACCAGAATACATATATAAGAATATTAACAACAGCAAGATTACTAACTGCCATAAACTTTAAAAAAACACAGTATGTCTATTCAATGGAAAACTCTAAAACAATAAAAATTCTACTCTAATGCATAATATTGGAAATAAATCTTACAAACTGTTGAGAAAAAATTCTTCACAAAAGAGTATATACTGTATGATCACATTTATATCATGTTCAAAAAAGGTAGAAGTTCTACATGATGATATGTCAGCACAGTCGCTATTTGAGGTATGATAGTGACTGGAAATAGGCATGAGGGAAATTCTGGGTTATTGTCAATATTTTGTTTTCTTTTCTAGGTGTTGATCATATGAGTTTGCTGATTTTGTGAACACTTATTGAATGGTACACTTATACTATGTGGCTTTTTTCCCCAGGCATTTCTACTATAATGAAGAGGTTATTTGAAAGAGAAACTATGATTCTACAGCTGGTTGTTATAAGCTATGCTTAAATTATAAAAGTTGTTGGCATTTTCTTTCTTTTTTTAAAAATTCTCGCCTGAGGACATGTTTATTGATTGGGAGGCGGGTGGGGAGAAGGGGCAGAGAGAATGAGAGAGACATCCATGTGAGAAACATCAATCAGTTGCCTCCCATACAAACCCTGAACAAAAATAGAATCTAGAACCTGCAACTTTTTGGTGTATGTGATGACACTCCAACAAACTGAGCCACCTGGCAAGGGCAGTTGCAGGCATTTTCCAGAAAGAAATTGTTGTGTTAATGATTTCAACAGCACTTGCATTGGACTTGGTCTCAGATGGCATAGGAAAAGAAAAAGAAGGATGTGGCCCAGAGAAATATAATTTCTAGGTGGAAATAATGAAAAGATGGACATGGTGAAAGTATGGATTGGTAGATGTCAGTTTCAATGTATTGTACTAAGTCTTGGGGTTATGGCAGCTTCTGCAAGTGGGAACATACATCTGACTCTAGACACTAAAAATATATTAGTGGCATTTGCCCTGCTGAAGAAATTAAGTAAAAAGAGATAGTCATGGAGGAAAGATTGATAACTCATTTTTTTATGCTCATCCTGAATTGATATAATTATGTTTTGTCTATAGCATTTATTAATTTGTCATTCATTTGGACAATTGTTCATATGTATAATGCCTATTATTATCACTTAATTATTTAAAGATGTATTAGGTCAAACCATACAAAATTGTCAATATTCAACCATTTCATTTTAACTCATAACAATAGAATTTCATATAGTCCAACCTAGTCATGTACGTTACTTAGAGTAAATCACCCCTGTTAATATTTTTATATGCCTACTCTGTGTCTAATGTATCTAAGTCTCACTTATTTTATCCACAAAGTGAGTATTCACAGAACTGTCTAGTGATGAAATAAAACTTTCATGGGAAAATGCTTTGTAAACTCTAATGTAAAGCCCTAGTTATTCATACAAAGACTAATGTAAGTTATTGCCAAAAGAATACATTTGTAAGTGGCCATAACTGGAATCTCTATAACCAAAGAGAATAATATTATAAAGTACTTTATAATACAGAACTAGCAAAAATGTCAGAGGGGAGAAAAAAATTGATGTGTCATCTGGATATGACATTGTAACTATTTTGGAAATGTATGGTCTCATTAGGTTACTTTCCTTGTTAGAAGCTGCCATGGACAAAACCAGCCTGGCAGGCAAATTCTTCCACAGCTAATTTTCAGCTTTCATTTCCAGTCTATTTTTGGCCATTCACCTTTTAGAAACCTACTATGTGTCAAATACAATGCTAGATGATGAAAATGCAATGGTGATCAAAAGTGACAGTGTCTGTTATCTCAAAGCAGTTAATCTAGAAGGCAAGGTAGACAACTCAATAGGCAATTATAATATAGTAAATAAAGACTAGGGGGATGAGCAGGATCTTTATTAGTACACAAGTTAACTCAAGTTCAGGAAAGGGGATACTGCTTCCCAGAAGAATTGATGTTAAAATTTACACTGAAAGGTTAACGGAATGACAAGTAGGAACACATAAGCAAAGACCTGAAAAGAGAGCTTGGGATATTCAAAAACCAGGAGGTGAATATTAAATAGAGATAGAGGCACAAGGTGACATGGGAAACATTGAAGAGGTAAGGAGTTGTTTTGGGTCACACCAGGAAGTTTGGGGGTTTATCTTGATGTAAATGTCACTAAAGTCATTGAAAAAAATAATAAAACAGCAAGATAGTACAAGTAGTTTTGCATTTTAGAAAGGTAACTATGACTGACAAGGGAACAAGAAATGAGGAGAAGGCAAGGCAGGAGGCAGGTGGCACAGGAAAGAGATTGCTGCAGTACCCACGTGCCACATGTAGACCTGAATCCAGATGATGGTTATGAGAATGGAGATGACTTCACAAGGTATTTCACAGTCACTGAATCAACAGGATTAGGTGAGTGATCTGTGAAAGGGGAAAAAGTAATCAAACAGGGTTACCACACTTCTGCTGTGTACAACTAAATTCAGGGTTTTGATCTTTAAGGTAAAGTTTATTAAAAGAGCAATATGTTTGAAATGAGTGTCAGAGGAAAGAACCAAAATAGTTGTTTGGTACATTAACTTTAAAGAGCTTATATGATATAAAAGAAAAACTCCAGAAGAAGCTATGTACGTAGGAAAATCTGGAGCTTGGAAGATTGGGAGTGGCAGGAGGTTTAGATGAGAGTAGAAGCTGAGCAAACAGAAGAGATTTCCCAGGGTAGGTTGCAGAGTGAGGACTGTAGTGTCCGGAGTAGATGTTGTAGGAACTCCAACTCTTTAGGGATGGTTAGCGTGAAAAGGCTGCATTTGAGGACAAAGGGCGAAAATAATAAGAAAGAGCATTTTCCAGAGATTAAGACAGTATTTCTAGAATTTAAAAAGTTTTAGATGTTAAGAGATTGTATTGCTAAAACTGAGGTGAGCCATTGGATTTAAAATAAGAAAGTCACTGGTGACATTTGGGTAAGTAATTTTAGTGGAATGGGCCAGTAGCTAAAGATGATAGCTAAAGATGAACATGAGGATTGATGAAATTTTATTTTAATTTTGGAAGACAGGAGCATATTTACATGTAATTGAAGAAGTTTTAATGTGGGGAGAGAGATTAAAGGAAAGTGAAGACATTTCTGACAGAGGGAGGTTTGGGGGAAA
Source organism: Furipterus horrens (assembly GCF_987537825.1). NCBI lineage: Eukaryota > Metazoa > Chordata > Mammalia > Chiroptera > Furipteridae > Furipterus > Furipterus horrens. The sequence continues at coordinate 78,880,909 of NW_028327176.1, read as the reverse complement.
GTATCAGGGGTTAGAACCCAAAGCCTGGGTAGAGAGATTAGTTTTTGGAAGGAAGTTAGATCCTCACCCATTGTACTAAGACATACAAAACACAGAGTGTGTTTAGGCCAAGTAATTCGGTCTGTTTAGTGGAGTGATGTGTGAAAATCCTACTGTCCTGTTGCTTTTATCATCTTTGTAAAATATAAAATAAAGAAAACTGCTAATACTAAAGTCATACATGACATCTCTGTAGTAAATAATTTATCATTACCCCAAAATAGGGTTGGACTTTGTGGTTAGCTTCTGGACGTTATCTCAAACCCTTGGAATATCACGTTTGCTTGAGGGTCCTGAGTTACACCAGATAGTCAAAAAATATGACGTAAGGTAAGGACTAGCACTGCTAGAAAGCCTATCAATTTGATTTAGAATAAGAATTTTGTGTTGAATGGTATTAGTCATTCTGGAAATTGACATCAACCACAATAAATCAATAAATCGATAAACAATCAACCAGGACTATCTGGTGAAACCCTGATAAAAACTCTGGGCACAGTGCCCCAAGTGAGTTTCCCTGATTGGCAGTGCTTCATGTGCACTGCTGTATACCAATGCCGGGAAGTAAAATGTTCTGACTCCACAGGGAGAGAACAATGGAAGCTCTGCGTTTGATATTTCTCCCGACTCTGCCCAATGCTATTCTTCTGCTGGCTGATTTTAATGTCTATCTTTTCTCTGTAGTATACCATGAGTTAACAGCTTTTAGTGAGTCCTTCTGGTAAATTATCAAAACTCAGGGTTTCTTGAAACTTCTTAAACTTGCACTTGGTGTCAGAAGTGAGAGTGGTCCTGTGTGGACTGTGTTTCTTCAAGCTACGCAGCTGGCTAAAACCCTTGCAACATTATTGGTATCAGGAGAATAGAGAAATGTGAAATCGCTATTGTAAAGAGTGAGAACATGAGATGAGCAGGGAGGGAGAAGGGGCATATTGGGCATTGAAGGCCTGGAGTATGAAGCGAGTGGGAGGTGGCAGCATCAGAGTGCAGCCTACTGCTCCTGTTACTCAATGTTTCTGGATTCATGATGCCTTTTACTCCAATGGATATTCTGTTTTGCAAACCTGGCATCTAGTCTCCTGTGCATCATGTGAGTCCCTATATACTCCAATTGGTTCCCTATTTTGTTTAAGACACCTATAACCCAATGTTAGTCTATGTGACTTTGTTACATTCATGTACATAATATTGAATTTCACTGTTTAAAATTTAAATTATAACATTTTCCTCTTACTTAGTCTATCTATTTAAGCCTTTATCACACGTTTTAACCGAAACTCTACTTACTATCTATAGGACACTGCATTGGTATTACACACAGTTTGGTTTAGGCTAGCTTATTTTCCCATCCCTTGAAAATCTGCATAGTCACACACTTTTACTTTTACTCACTCTTTGTTATAGAACATCTGTGCCTTAGTCCCCTTCCTCAGCCCCAGTATTATTCACTTCCAAAGTACTGTCCTTGAAACAGCTAGTGATGGAGTATTTCAAATTTTAAATTGGTACTAAAATGATAATATTCCTTAGCTTTAGGTTATGATTTCCAAGCCATGTTTGAATTGCTTCTTACATCAGTCATGCAGAAGTAATAATTCCTTAAAGAAGACTCAGAAATTGAGTCAGGAACAATGAAACAGACAGAACTGTTGGCTTATAAAGAATATTTACTGAACTATAGTCTTCAACATACAAGTATACAGAACCACTCCAGATAGTTAAGTGCCTAAATATATGTGACAGACAGAACTTAGATGGACATGTATTTTTTAAAGGAGAAAAGGGCATCAAAATACATTCATCATTAGATGTGAGAACAATACAAGCTTACAATATAGGTCTGAGCACAAGAGAATCAGCCTGTGAAAATATGGATTTTGTTTTCTCTTTTAAATACTTTCTGCAGTTGTTTCACTGTTGTCTTGTTATTTTGCAACCAGTACAACTTTGTAATCATGAAGAAGACTCAGAAGACTTTATAGTCAAATTTGCAGCCCAAGATGGATCCTTACTCTGGGATTCTCATTGTGAATCCTAGATACTAAGACAGTAGGAAGATTTGAGGACTAAATGAAAGTCAAATTTAATAATAATGAAAGACAAATGAAAAGAAACAGCCAAATACATTGTTTCAGAATTCTTGAAACAACTTGTTAAAGCATGATCATGTTTTTTTTTTTTTTAAATTATGAGATTGGACAAGTTCCCATTCCTTTACATTTATATAATAAATATATATGTGAATGTAAACACAGATGGGATACCATGAGGCAGAGATAACATATTATAGTACCATGGTTTTAAAACTAGAAAACTTCCATCTTTGATGTCAATAAATTAAATTACATTATAAATAGTGGTTTGCTTTAAATTTAAAAAGAAAAGAACTATAAAATACAGTCTTTCTACTGCATGGAATGACTACTGCTTCATCTTTTCCAATTAAAATATTACTTGTAATTAAATTCGTGTTCAAATATTAATGATTCGATAAAGCCCTCCTTATAATGTAATCATCATTTATGACCAATCTTTGTTCCCCTCAAACTGTCCATAAATTGGTTTCTTCTTAAAAATAGGCCATAATTTTATTATTTATAACCATTAGCTTTGCCACCAAGAAGATACCCCTAAATATTTGGAAAATGTTAACTATTGAATGAAAGAAGACTTATAATAGTAGTTGAGTCTATTATTTTAAGACTAAAACAAGCAAGTAAATATAGAAGCACCTATATTAACAAAAATTATATCGAAATGATTAAGGACTTCAGTGTGAAAATAAACCATAAAAACTGTAAAATATTTGTGAATACCCATATAATTATATGCTTAGAGCTTCCTAAGCAGAATACCAAGATGAATCTATAAATAAAATTATTCACTTGACTATATATATAGTTTTTAAAATTTTGGGATATAAAAATAAGTTAAAAGGTAAATATTTTACATAAGGAATGCATTCTATTTCATACAAAAAATATGTAAGAAATAATATCCTTGAAATAGAAAAAATAATTTTAAAGATGTAAGAATAATCTATATATTTATAACATATATGACCAATTAACTTAAAAACTTCACATACTTAATAAACAATTGAAAGTTGGTGATAATTATATGCAAATTAAGTGAAATATTCACACATACAACAACAAAGAGCACATGCTCCACCCTTGCAGGAAGGACTTTCATTCTACTTATCGCATTCATACTTCTAGATAAAGATGATTCTCATAAGGATTGAATGGTGATGATAATGAGAAATGTGCTAAATACTGGATGGTTATTTGTTGTTGGTTTAAGGTAAATCTTAATTAAGCATTAAAATAGATGCTTTTACATACATGATAAGACAGTTATTGAAATGTATATGAAGTTTAAGTAATACAAGATATACATGTTTTGGAGATCTGCTGTACAGCATTACACCTTCAATTAATAATAATGAACTGTACACTAAAAATGTGTTAAAAGGGTAGATCTTGGAGTCGGTGAAATTTGCACTAAGCTTCTCTTAGGACCAAATCAAAATTACAACTAAATTACTGAACAACCAACCTGAATAACCAACTAAAGAATACCTGAACATAAAACTTACAACTAAAGAGATAAAAAGAAGACATGTTGAGATTGGAGACATGGAAGAAGCTGACCTCACACCTATATGCAGTGGATGAGAATTTGATGTGATATCTCAACTATAAAGGCTCCCTCAGAGAAGTGATGAATCTAAACCACATTCTGGGCTCCCCATCCCAGATCATTAGTGCTGGAAAGAGGAACCCACATAACATCTGACTGTAAAATTAAGCAGGAATTCCATCTGCCAGGGTGAGACAGAAGACTTCTAGAAACGTAGATTTCCTCTTAAATGGGCCAGAGCACAAAACGTTGCTTACAGACACTTAATCTTGGCTCTAAGTAAGCTTGGAGCAGACTAGACTCAGGAGAGATTGTTTTGTGGCTTCAGGGAGAAAGCTGGAGGGACACCTGCCAATGTCCCTATGTGTCTCTCTCCCATATCACCCACAGATGGCATATTTTCTGGGTGGAGAATACAGTATCAGTCTGGGGAGATGCACTAGCCCCATTTTTGAAACTTCCTATGGCCCTGTCAAGCTCATGCCCTGTGAAGGAATCTGCTGGCTACAGCTAGTCTGGGCCCTTATTGCAGTCTTTCTTAAGGGACCCTGGAGGAAATCTGGGTAAGTTCAGAAAGTGTCAGGGACATTCAGGAATATATTAAGTAGAGTGATTTTAGGTTGGGGGCCATTTTTCTTTTCATGCCCAACCAGCATTTTCTTTTCTATATTGGCCTAGGGAGTTATACAATCCTTACCTTCCTGGCTCCCTGCTCTACCAACTGCACTCTGTGAAGTAGTCTCTGCTGATTATGGCCAGCCTTGGCATGTATTGCATTCTTTCTTGAGGGACTCTCAGTGAGAACTGGGCAGACACAGGAGGTGTCAAAACACACACATGGGGAGACTAAATTTTGAGGAGTTGTGTGGCTTTGGGTGAGGGTCATTTTTCCCCATGCACCCTGACTTTTACCACTCTTCCTAGGCAAAGCATTCCCTCTCCATGGAAAAATCTTAATTTCTTGATGATCTCTAGTGGCCTCACCCTAATGACTCCCTGAGAACCTGCCCCGACACAAATGTTTGCAGGCCCCAGGGGGGTGGCACTGGGCCTTGGTGTAAACAGAGACTTTCCTTAGTGCCCTCATACCCAGCACTAGTGCTGAGTTTGAATCTGTATCAATATAATGAATACCACTTGCTGATACCTGGTGACTCGGTGAGAATTTGCCTCATAAAACCTGAATACAAACAGAGGCTCTTTCAGTGACTGTGCCTAATAGAAAACCAGAAAGCTAAGGTGGATTTCTGGACTCCTTGAACTTTTTGTGGACTACTCAAAGCTCAGTTCTGGTGGAACCCACCCCTGATAGAAGCTTGTAATCTCCCATGCACACAGAGTCATGGCAGATGCAGCCATGAATCATGGATCACTTTGTAGCTTTTAAAGGTAGCTCATGGTAGATAACAGGCAGCATCTAGCATTGACCTGCACCAGAGACCATCCTAAGAGTTCCCAGACCAACAAACTTGGTGGCTGGCATTAGACCACATCAGAGTGTGATCAAAGCTCCACAAATGGCATACCTGAAGGGAGATCTTGGCAGAAACCAGATTGTGCTGAAGGAAATTCCAATTTTGGGGGTCAGCCCCACACAGTAGCTCATAGAGAGTAGTCATGGTCAATATTCACAAACAGCCAGCATGAGGGTCCACCTGACCTATGTATGGGAAAACAGCAATCATGACTTGACAACCATAGGAGAGCTCATATAACCCACAGAAGGAACATTCAAGGAGCACCTAACTCAGGTGATTAGGAAGACTGTGTCACTGAGCATACAGAACACCTATTACATAAAGCTACCCTCCAAGGCTGGGAGACATATAAAATCTACCTAATACACAGAAACAAATAGAGAGGTAGCTAAAATGGGGAAACAAAGAAACTTTCCCCAAATAAAAGAACAGGGGAAATACTAACAAAAACAAGTAAATGAAATGGAAACAATCTACAACATAGGTTTAAAAAATGGTTATAAAAAAGAGGTCAAAGAACTTAGGGGAAGAATGAACAAACTCATTGAGATCTCCAACAACAACAAAATAGTAGGCATTAAAAAGGACATAGAATCTATAAAAAATAACCAATCGCAAATAAAAGATCTTTCATTATCTTCAATGAAAAATACACTAGAAGGAATCAACAGCAGATTATATGAAGCAGAGGATCAAATAGGTGATTTGAACAGCAAAGTTGCAGAGGAAGAATCAGAACAGCAAAAAGAAAAAAAAATAATTTAAAAAAATGAAAATAGTTTAAGAGACCTCTGCAACAACTTCAAGGATACCAAATTTGTGTAATAGGGGTACCAGAAAGAGAAGAGAGAGAAAAAAAAAAAAAAAGGATTGAAGGTACAATGTCTGAAGACTTGTTTAATCTGTTAAAAAAAAAAATAAAAAGAAACACAAATCCACAAAACACAGACAGTCCCAAAAAAGATGAACACAAAGAGGGTCACATAAAGACACATCATAATTAAAATAGGAAAAGCTAAAAACAAAAAGATAATTTTAAAAGCAGCAAGAGTAAGACAGCTAGTCATTTAACAAGGAACTCCCATAAGATTGTCTGTTGATTTCTCAACAGAAACATTTTTGACCAAAAAGAATTGGTATGAAATATTTAAAGTGATGAGAAGCAAGGACCTACAACTAAGACTACTTTACCAATCAAGGTTACAACTGAAAGAGAAATAAAGATAACTGAAAGAGAAATAAAAATATTCCCAGACAGTAAAAAGTTAAAGCAGTTCATCATCACCGAACCAGTATTAAAAGAAATGTTAAAGAAACTTTTTTAAGACAAAGAAAAAGAGAAAAAGAGGAATATAGATATTATAAGGAAATGACAATATATAGATACCTATCAATAACCCTTTTAATATAAGTAGATTAAGTGCTCCAATCAGAAGATATAGTATAGCTGAATGGATAAGAAATCAGACCCATATATATGCTGTCTACAAGACAAGAACATCAAATTAAGAGGCACATACAGACTGAAATTAAAGGAATGGAGAAAGCTGTTCATGCTAAAGAAAACCAAAAAGAAGCTGGGGTAACAATACTTTTATCAGACTAAATAGACTTTAAAATAAAGGCTTTATTAATAGCCAAAAAAGATCATTACATAATGATAAATGAATCAATTCAAATACAGGTTATAAGCCTTATGAACATTTATGCACCCAACATAGCACAACTAAATATATAAAGCAAAACCTTATGGATATAAAGGGAGAGATTGATAGTAATACAGTCGTAATAATGGATTTTACCACCCATCTGACATCAATGGATAGATCACCCAGACAGAAAACCAACCGGGAGCACAGTCATCTTGAATGACACACTGGATCAGATGGATTTAATTGATATCTTCAAAGCATTTCACTCCAAAGCAGCAGAATATGCATTCTTTCCAAGTGTGCATGGAACTTTTTTTTCAGAATATACCATGTATTAGAATGCAAAACAAGTGTCAATAAATTTAAGGAGGATGAAATCAAATATAGCATTGTCTTCTACCATAATAGTATGAAATTAAAAATCAGTTACAAAAGTGAAACTGAAATACACAAAAACACATGAAGGCCAAATAGTGTTACTAAACAATGAATGTGTTAACAACGAGATCAAGGAAGAAATCAAACATACCTTGAGATTCTGGGAGGAGATCCCAGATGATGGAAGAATAAGTGGAAGCTACACTAACCACCTCACAGGACCAACCTGGAATTACAACTTAATTGGGGAGAAGTCATCCAGAATAACCAATTGAACACTAGCTGGAAAGAAGCCTTGTAAACACAGGTAGATAAGAGGCCACTTCATTACAATGTGACTGGTAGGAAGTGCAGAGACACGAGAGAGCTGGCTTGGCTCCCATGAGCATCAGCTGAAGGTATGGAGAAATATCTCAGCAGCTGCTGGTTCTCCCAGAGATGGTTGGGGTTTAGCTGGCCTTCCCAGCCTACAGCAACAGAGCCAAGGGTAGAACAGCATCCAGCTCTGAAAATCCAAAAGCTGCAGGTTTTTTTGCCAGCCTGAGAGAGCTGGAGATACAGAGACACTTAAAAGGACCATGCACAAAAATACATTGGCACCCACTTACCATTGGCTCCAGCAGAGGGAGGGCAGGGTGGATTAGAGATGCTTAAAGAGCATTTGGGGCAGTGGTTTTGAGGAGAGACTGTGAAAGCAGCTGACAGGGTCCTAGTGCTGACTCATCCCCCATACTGCAGGCAGACCACTCCCCTCCAAATGACTTCAGTCTAAGGGGAAACAATAGCCTTGCCCCAGGAATTAATCTGACCCACCTGGTGGTGCTTAAGCCTGAGAACTAATAACAGTTTGAAGAGATCAATAACTGGAAGAGACAGATAGAGTGGATATCTGGTAGTATTGAACAGGCTGCTTAGGCTCAGACTGGGACATGACCTGAAGTCACCAGGGGCATATCCAAGAAGTAAAGAGAGTGCACTTCTACAGTAGTATACAAGACATGGAGGGAGGAATGACTCTCAGTCAGCTAGTCAGAGGGAAGGACCCATCAAAGAGCAACAGAACAACATCCAAATCCCAAGTACAACCAGACAGTCCATATAAATGATATAAAGAACATCCTTAGAACATCAAGTTCAGGAAATCAAACAGACCGCAACACTGAATCACACCGGTCTCCTACATCAGGTCACAACATGAAGACAGAAAGTGAAAGCAGATCAATCTAAGAAGCACAAAGAAACAAGAAGAGTCACAAAAAAATGAGGAGAAAAAGACACAACCTCCCGTCAAAAAGGAAAGGAGGAATCCCCAGAAGGAGTGCTAAATGAAATAGAGTCAAACAAACTATCAGACATAGAATTCAAAACAATGGTTATAAGGAAGTTTAATGAGCTCTGTGAACTCAAAGAAAACTATAAAGAACTCCAGAAAACCCCAGGGAAGATACAAGAAGCTTACTGAGAAGTACACCACCATGAAAAAGGACATAGAAACTATCAATAAGAGCCAGAAGAAAATGAAGAATACAATTTCTGAAATGAAATACACAGTAGAAGGAAACAAAAGCAGGATAGATAAAGCAGAGGACTACATCCGTGAACTGGAAGACAACACATAAAAAAATCCCCAGAGAATAAAAAAAAAAAAATGAAAAAAGACTGAAAAAGAAAGAAGAGAATTTAAGAGAGCTGCAGGACAACATGAAACATAATAATATCCATATCATAGGGATACCAGAAGAAGAAGGAGAGGAGTAAAATATGGAAAACCTGTGAGAAAAAATAATGACATAAAACTTCCCTAACTTGATGAGAGAAAAAGTCACAAAGGGTCCCAATGAAGATGAACCCAAACTGACCCACTTCAAGACACATCATAATTAAAATGGCAAAATTCAAAGACAAAGAGAGAATCCTAAAAGCAGCAAGAGAGAAACAGTTAATAACATACAAGAGAGTTCTGAAAAGACTATCAGCTTATTTTACAGCGTAAACACTACAAACCAGAAGGGAGTGGCAAAAAAATATTGCAAACAATGAAAAACAAAGGCCTACAATCAAGACTATTCTACTTGATAAGGCTCTTGTTCAAAATAGAAGGTGAAATAAGGAGTTGCACAGACAAAAGAAAGCTAAAAGATTACATCTCCACCAAGCAAGCATTGCAAGAGATGCTACAGGGTCTGCTTTAAAAGATGAAGAAACAGAGACAGAGAAGAACACAGGTACAAAGGAGAAATAACACAATGAATAAGTACCTATCAATAATAACTTTTAATGTAAATGGATTAGATGTTTCAATGAAAAGACCTAGGGTAGCTGATGGATAAGAAAACATGACTCACATAGATGCTGGTACAAGAGACACACCTCAGAACAAAATATCTACACAGACTGAAAGTGAAGGAATGGAAAAAAAAAACATTTCAAGCAAATATACATGAATAAAAGTGAGGGTAGCAATATTTATATCAGAAAAAATGTATTTCACAACAAAGGTCATAAAAAGAGACAAAGATAGGCATCTCATAACACTTAAGGGAACAATTCATCAAGAAGATATAACCCTGGTAAACATATGTGCACCCAACATAGGAGCACACAAATATATAAGAAAATTTTGGAGGTCATGCAGGATATCAACAACAACTCACTCATAGTAGGGGACTTTTTCTCCCCATAGTCAACAATGGACAGATCTTCCAAGCAAAGAAACACGGAAGATATTGAGGCATTGGACAACAATCTAGATTAAAGAGATTTAATTGATATATACAGAACATTTCATCACAAAGAAACATAATATGCATTCTTTTCAAATTCACAAGGAACATTTTCAAAATAAACCACATGGTAGAACACAAAACAAGCCTCAACAAATTCAAGATAATTGAAATTTTTATCAAGCATCTTCTCAGATCACAATGGCTTGAAACTGGAAATCAGACCTAGTACAAATACTTCAAACATTTAAATGGAAACAAAAAGGACCCTGAATAGCCTCAGCAATCTTGAGAAAGAAGAGCAAACTAGGAGGAATCACAATACCTGTATCAAACTATATTATAAGTCCATTGTAATCAAAACAGTTTGGCACTGGCATAAGAACAGACATATAGATCAATGGAACAGAATAGAGAGCTGAGAAATAAACCAGAGTCCCTGTAGGTCAATTAATATTTGACAAAGGGGGAAGGAGCATAAAATGAAGTGTAAATAGCCTCTTCAGCAAATGGTGTTGAGAGACCTTGACAGGGACATGGAAAAAAAAAAAAAACTAGACCACCAACTTACACCCTATGCCAGAATAAACTCAAGATGGATAAAAGACTTAAATGTAAGCCATGACACCATAAAAGTCATAGAGGAAAACACAGGCAGTAAAATTTTGGATATCCCATGTAGCAATATTTTTGCCAATATATCTCCTAGGGCAAGAGAAATAAAGGAAAGAATAAACAAATGGGACTAAAAAAAACTAAAAAGTTTCTGCTCAGTGAAATAAACCATCAGCAAGGTGGAAATTGATCCAACTGTACAGGCAAACTTACTTGCCAAGGAAACTTCAGACAAGGGTTTGATCTCCAAAAGAAAGAAAGAACTCATAGGACTTAACACCAGGAAGACAACAATCCAATTAAAAAATGGACAAAGGACCTGAAAAGACACTTCTCCAAGGAGGACATACAGAGGGCCCATGAGCACATGAAATAATACTCAACATCATTAGCCATCACAAAGATGCAAATTAAAACCACAGTGAGATAGCACCTCACACAGGTTTGACTGGCCATCATTAACAAATCAACAAACAACAAGTACTGGTGAGGATGTTGAGAAAAGGGAACCCTGTTGTATTGACTTGTTGGTGGGAATGCAGATTGATGCAGCCATTATGAAAAACAGTATGGAATTTCCTCAAGAAACTGAAAATGAACTGCCTTTTGATCCAGCGATTTCATTGTTACAGTTATACCTGAAGAATCCTGAAACACCAATTCAGAATAACCTATGCACCCCTTTGTTCAAAGCAGCACTGTTTACTATAGCCAAGTGCTGGAAACAGCCTATTTGCCCACCTGTAGATGAGTGGATTTAAAAACTGTGGTACATTTAAACAATGGAATATTATGCAGCAGAAAGAAAGAACGCTTACCTTTTGTGGCAACCTGGATGGAACTGGAGAGTATTATTCTAGTGAAATAAGCCAGGCGGTGAAAGAAAAATACCATACGATCTCACCTAATACAGGAAACTAATGAACAAAACTAACAAATGAGCAGAATAGAACCAGAGGCATGTAAACAAGGAACAGAGTGACAGTGACCAGAGGGGAGGGTACAGGTGGAAAAGGGGTAAATAAGGGGAAGGGTCTAGTCAAGCAACTAGAATAAATGACTCATGGACATGGACAACAGTGTGGGGATTGACTGTGGGAGAGTGGGGTGGTGGGTGGTGTAGGGGAGAACAATGAGGGGGAAGTGGGACAGCTATAATAGAAAAACAATGAAAAATATTTTTAAAAACATACTTTGAGACAAATGCAAATAAAAATGCAACAACCCAAAGTTTATGGGACACAGTAAACACAGTCCCAAGAGAGAAATTTATAGTGTCATAGACCCACTCAAGAGACAAGAAAAACCTCAAATAAACAGTCTAAATGTACACCTAAAGGAATTAGAAAAAGTGTAACAAACAAAACCCAAAGTGAATAGTATAGATCTGAGTGGAAATTAACAAAATAGAGTCTAAAAAAACAATATAAAATATCAATAAAACCAAGAGCTACTTCTTTGAAAAGATAAACAAAGCTTGTAAATTTTAATCAGGAAAAAGACACTTCAAAAAATAAAACCAGAATTAAAGATAAGTAACAACTGACACTACAGAAACACAAAGGTTTACAAGAAAATATGACCAACTAAGGCCTACAAATTGGGTAATCTGATAAAATGAATAGATTCTTAGACACAATGTTCCAAAACTGAATTAAGAAGATACACAAAATTTGAACAGACCAATTACAGCTAACAAAATCAAAGCAATAATCAAAAATATCCAACAAACAAATATCTTTTACTGGGTGGCTTCATAGGTGAATTTTAACAAATATTCAAAAAACACCTATCCTCAAATTGTTCAAAAAAATTTAGGAAGTAAAAAGACTCCCAAGCTAATTTTATGAAGGCAGCACTATCCTAATTTCAAAACTAGACAAAATCACTACAAAGAACAAAAATTATAGGCCAATATTTCTGATAAACATAGATGAAAAAATTATCCTAAAATAAATCATGGGCAATAAAATTTCTAACCTTTATTTTAGTAGTATTTTTTTCTGATATATCTCTTCAGGCAAGGAAAACAAAAGACAAAATAAACAAAGGGGACTACATCAATTAAACATTTTTTTCACAGCAAATGAAATCATCAATAAAATGAAAAGACAAACTACTGAACAGGAGAACATATTCACTAATGATTATTTGATAAGGAGTTATAGTTTTAAAAATTATGAAGAACTTATACAACTCTACAGCAAACAAACACACAAACAAACAAAAAAATTAAAAATCGGGCAAAGGACTTGAATAAGACACTTCCCCCAAGAGTACATATGGACGACTAATGGCTGTATGAAAAGATGCTCAATATCACTAATCTTCAGAGAAATACAAGTTAAAATCACAATGATATATTACCTCACACCTGTCAGAATGGCTATCATCAATAAATCCATTAAGAACAAGTGTTGGTGAGAATGTGGAGAAAGGGAACCCTCGTGCATGTTTAGTGGGAATGAAGATTGATGCAGCCTTATAACCCAGAAATACCACTTCTAGGTATATATCTGAAGAAAGCCAAAACACTAATTTGAAAGAATATATATACCCCTATGGAAGCAACCCAAGTGCCCATCAATAGAGAAGTGAATAAAAAAGTGTATATACATACATATACAATGGAATACCACTCTGACATAAAAAAAAAAACTTAGCATTTGTGACAACATGGATGGACTTAGAGAGTATTATTTTAAATGAAATAAATCAGAAAAAGAAAAATATAATATGATTTCATTTATTTGTAAAATCTAAAGAGCAAAATAAATTAATAGGAAACATTAACTTTTAGTTGTATTTCCTTCCAGTCTCATCTTTGTAGTTTGTTCTCTCTATGTGAGTGTGGGGGAGGGGGGTTGCATCTGTAACATTACTATGATGCTTTTTATAATCTTTTCATATAAACCATCAAATGCAGTTTATTCTTTATCACTTTCCAGATCAAGAACAAAGTGTGCAGCTTTGCATTCAAGGATTATCTTTTATATGCTGCTATATACCTTTCTGGTTTATTTTTAATATTGCTTTGAAGTTCATCTCAATTATCTCAAATCCTTATCTCTAAGGTTAGTAATTATATGGCTTTTAATGGGTGAATTCTTCATCTTCAGATTCCTTTTCAGGTTTTTCATCTACAAAATGACTATAATAATAATTACCTTACAGGATTATTTGAGATTGAATTAGATAATATGTGTTTCATAATAATCACCCCATAAATATTTATTATTATTTAACAAAACTGAATTATTACTCATTCTTCCCAAATACACTCCATGATTCATCATATTTCTTGCCTTTCCTATCTACATTCCCACCTGTTAAAAATTAGCTATCTTCAATGTCTGCATCAAATAAAACTTCCTTTATGTTACTATTCAAATGACATATTTGCATTTAAAAAATCTATTTAGCATTTTCTTATGTAATTTCCGCTATTGCATGTATATTCTATTTGGTGTTAGAGTTACATATAAATTTATTTTTCATCTATTGAAGTTAAATATTTTAAGAGTAAAAACTAGTTTATACTTACTCTTAACGTTTCAGAATATAGTACATTTATTTATAACATAAAAAATTAAGTGAAGTAACAATGTAAGGATTGTGTTTAAAATAATCTTTTAAAATCATCTGATTTTAAGTGTTTCTATGCATTTCTAGGAAGATAAATTAATCTAAATCTACCTTCATTTAATTATACACCTATTCATTCAACAAATGTTTATTGACTACATTTTATGTCCTTGACCATGAAGAAATACTGGAAAACAAAGTCTCTGTTCTCAATATTCTAATGAAGGAAGAAACACAATAAATAAGTCAACAAACCAATGACATAATCCCAGTACAAGAAGGAACTAATTCAGATAAAGTGGTGGTGCCTAAGCAAGTAGAGCTCATTTATATTGGTGTAGGGAGATAAGTTATCCACATGTGGAAGAGAAGAAGAAAACTAAACTAAATTCTGAGGCAGTTGTACCATAGACATAGGAAACAACATATGTATCCAAGGCACCTGAATAGAAGACAGCTTGATCACTTCAGGAAATAGCAAGGTAGTCAAATGCAGTCATAGTATAGTGAACAAGAGGTGTGGATTGTAACAAGTGCAGTTGGAAAAGTAGATATAAATTTATTCTGGTAGAGCCTAAAAAACTGTATTTTTAGATTTTATTACAAGGATAATGATAGAGTACTGGAAAAGAGTGATAAACTTCTTTGGATTTTGCCAGAGAGAAGCATCAGCAGAGAAGTCTGGAGAGTAAAGTACTGATTTCTACCCCCCACCCCCCAGAAAGATCTGGTGTGACTACAGTCTAATCAAAAAGCTCTTGCCCAGCTCTTCTCTTACTCCCAATCAGCTTTCTCTGGGTTTCAAGCACATTGCTTTCTTCCCTTGAACCTCCAGGCCTAAAGATGGTAATGGCTATTTGGCTACTTATAATCCCAAGGTGCTTCAGTATTCTCTGTTCCCTCAGCTATGCCCACACTTTTGCAAAATGACCTTCATCAGCACCTGTTTGGCTACAATCTCTAAGCCAGCTGTTTCTGCTGGAGCACTGGCTGATGCAAGGTTTTGCAAAAGTGTCAGGTCTGCAAGACTGGGAGGTACAACATGGGGCCATCTGTGTCTATTTGAAGACTAAATCCATGAGGCCCTTTCCATGTCCTGTACAAGCTGAAAATAAAGTCAATGTTAGTTACTTCTATTCCGCCAATGATTTAATAATCTTTCAAGACATCACTTTTAAGGAGTGTATCAGGAAGACCATCTCTGTAGAAGTCTTTTGCTGCCTTCAACAAATTCTGGTATATCTTAGGTAATTGAGCCCCATTGTGAACCACACACAAAAAAAACTCACTTCACCAACCTTGGCAGAGAGGTCCAAGGACTTAGTGATTCTGAGGCTGAATTCCTTGCTACCTTCTGTAGCTCAGCAAGATTAAAAGGATTTCAAGTACATTAATTCTGAATATATGCTATCAATCTATTGAACAATAGAAAGCAGTCATCAATATCCATTTCTTTCAAATTTCTTATTACTTTTTGTACTCACACATTATTTTCTAGGAATGGTAAAAAATTCTTGTAATAAATATGAATTCTTGGTGGAGAAAATTTACTCTGTTTATAAATGAGTATTTCCCAGCACGAACTTGGCTACTACTTCCTGTCACATACTATTGCAATGAATAACATGGACATCCAGCAACTTACTATATTTAAAGTTTAATGAATGATGCAGCTTCATCCTTGATACATTGACATTACCCAAAAGTCACCAAGACATACTAGAGAAAGTGTATTGTAAGAAAACCTTACCAATTAAGACTATAAACAAATTGAACGATGACAAAAGATTCATCCTTCATTAAGAAAGAAAATAAATTCTAATTTCAGTATTAGGACCATTACTCTTCTGTTCAGAGAGCCAGCATAAGCTCAAAGGTGAAAATTAGGATGCTTTTATTTTTCAATTTTTGCTAACACATTTTAAAATTTTCTAAATTATTCATTCTCAAATAATATGCTCCCAAACTTCTGACTTCTACCAATACATCTTTCTTACAAGCTTGATTCTTGAATTTCAGGAATTCATTATAAGCATTAAGAAGCTATTCTCTTTAGTATTTCATATAATAATATCCTGGCGGTGATGAACTTTTTTAGCTTTACCTTGTCTGGGAAGCATTTGATCTGCCCTCCCATTCTAAATGATAACTTTGCTGGATAGAGTAATGTTGGTTGTAGGTCCTTGCTTTTCATCACATTGAATACTTCTTGCCAGTCCTTTCTTGCTTGCAAAGTTTCTTTTGAGAAATCAGCTGGTAGTCTTATAGGCACCCTTTTGTAGGTAACTCTCTTCTCTTGCTGCTTTTAAGATTTTTTTTTTTTTTAACTTTTGGCATTTTAATTATAGTTAGTCTTTGTGTGGTCCTCTTTGGGTCTAGCTTGTTTGGGACTCTTCTGTGCTTCCTAGACTTGTATGTCTATTTCCTTCACCAAATTAGGAAAGTTTCCTTCATTATTTTTTTGAATTATAACAGAATAATTAATAAAATATACCTTAAAAAATAAACAATTCTCTCTCTTTTTGTCTCCATCTCTGTCTCTTTTCAGTTTCCTTATGCACTATCACTGTCTCTCTGAGAAATGCTAGAACCTCATTAAAGGTTTGGATGTTTTTTTTAATTCACTACACATTTAGAGATTAATTTCCTTAGAATATATAGATATGCTTTTCTCTAGGAGTTTTATAGTTAGATGTTTTATATTTAGGTGTTTTATGCATTTCGAGTTAACTTTCTGAAGGTTGTAAGGCCTATTTCTAGATCCTTCATGGGCTTGTTTTCGTATTGTTTTTGTATATGGAGTTTCTGTTGTCTGGCACCACTTGCTGGAAAGAGTACTGTAATTCCATTGTATTGTCTTTGCTCCTTTGCCTAAAGTAAGTTGAATATATTTATATAGGTCTATTTTTGGCATCTGTATTCTGTTCCATTGATTTATTTGTCTACTTTTCACCAATACCATACAGTCTTGGTAACTATAGATTTATATGTCCTGAAGTTGGATTATTATCAATCTTCTGACTTTGCTCTTCTCATTCAGTATTGAATTTTGGGTCTTTTTTCATTCTCATACAATTGTTAGAATATGTTGGGTGATATGTCCAAAGCAACTCGCTGGGAATTTGACTGGGATAATATAGATTAATTTGGGAGATATTTAACAATATTTAGTCTTTATATCTATGAGTATGGGATATCTCTCCATTTATTTAGTTTTTCCCTGATTTTATCAGATTTTTGCAGTTTTTCTCATATAGTACTTGAACATGTTTTGTTAAGTTTGTACATAAGTATTTTATTTTTCATTATTATGTGCTAATGTAAATGGTGTTTAGTGTTATCTCACCATTGCTCTAATATCAAATTTTATTTATTCATTGCTAATTTATAGGAAAGTGATTAACTCATATGTTAACCTTGTATCCCGAAAACATCCTGTAATGTTTCAGGGGTCTTTTTGTTGATTATTCCAAATTTTCTTTATAGACAATCATGTTATTTGTATAAAAAGGTTTTTATTTTATTTTATTTTATTTTTTGTTTTTCAATTACAGTTGTCCCATTTTTTCCCCATTGCTCCCACCCACCAGCCCACCCCTTCTCCCACAATCATATCCCTCCCCCTTGTCCATTTCCATGAGTCATTTATACACGTTCCTTGACTAAACCCTTCCCTTATTTATCCCCCTTCTCTCCCTCCCCACTCCTGCCTATTGACTGTTATTCTGCTCCTTGGCCTATTTAGTTCATTTGTTTATGTTGTTCTTTAGTTTCCTGTATTAGGTGATATCATACAGTATTTTTCTTTCTTTGCTTGACTTATTTAACTAAGCATAATTCTCTCTAGTTCCATCCATGTTGTCGCAAATGGCAGGAGTTCCTTCTTTCTCTCTGCTGTATAGTATTCCAATGTGTAAATGTACCACTCATCATTTTGATCCACTCATCTACAGATGGGCACTTCGGCTGTTTCCAGCACATAGCTATTGTAAACAGTGCTGCTATGAACATAGAGGTGCATAAGTTCTTTTGAATTAGGGTTTTAGGATTTTTCAGGTATAATCCTAGCAGTGGAATCGCTGGTTCAAAAGGCAGTTCCACTTTTAGTTTTTTGAGGTAATTCCATACTGTTTTCCATAGTGGCTCACCAGTCTGCATTCCCACCAACAGTGCAGTAGGGTTCCCATTTCTCGACATCCTTGCCAGCACTTGTTGTTTGTTGATTTGTTGATGATGGCCAGTCTGATAGGTGTAAAGTGGTATCATATTGTGATTTTTATTTGCCTCTCTCTGATAGCAAATGATGTTGAGCATTCTTTCATATGCCTATGGACCCTCTGTATATCCTACTTGGAGAAGTGTTTGTTCAGATCCTTTGCCCATTTTTAATTGGGTTGTCTGTTTTCTTGGTGTTGAGTCATATAAATTCTTTATATATTTTGGATATCAATCCCTTGTCTGAGGTATCATTGGCAAATTTGTTTTTCCATATGGTTGGTTCCCTTTTCATCTTGCTGAAGTTTTCTTTTGCTGAGCAGAAGCTCTTTAGTTCAATGTAGTCCCATTGTTAATATTTTCCTTTATTTCCCTTGCCTTAGGAGAAGTATCAGTAAAATATTGTTATGTGGAATTTCTGAAAATTTCCTGCTTATGTTTTCCTCTAGGACATTTATGGTGTCATGTTTTAAATTTAAGTCTTTGATCCATCTTGAGTTTACTTTGGTGTGTGATGTAAGTTGGTGGTCTAGTTTCATTTTTTTGCACGTCCCTGTCCAGTTCTCCCAGCACCATTTGTTAAAGAGGCTCTTCTCACTCCATTTTATGTTCCTTCCTCCTTTATCGAATATTAGTTGACTGTATAGTCCTGGATTTATTTCTGGGCTCTCTATTCTCTTCCATTGATCTATATGTCTGTTCTTATGCCAGTACCAGACTGTTTTGATCACAGTGGCTTTGTATTATTGTTTGATGTCTGGTATTGATTCTTCTGTCTCAAGATTGCTTTAGCTATTCGGGGTCTTTTTTGGTACATGTGAATTTTTGGGGTATTTGTTCTAGGTTTGTGGGATATCTCATTGGTATTTTAATAGGGATTGCATTGAATCTGTAAATTGCTTTGTGTAGTATGGCCATTTTAATGCTGCTGATTCTTCCCATTCATGAACGTGGTAGTTGCTTCCATTTATTTGTATCTTCCTTAATTTCTTTCTTCAATGTTACATAATTTTCAGAGTACAGGTCTTTTCTCTCTTTGGTTAAGTTTATTCCTAGGTACTTTATTTTTCTTGTTGCTACAGTAAATGATATTTTCTTTTTTGTTTCTGTCTCTGACATTTTATTATTGGTGTACAGAAATGCCTTAGATTTCTGTATATTTATTTTGTACCCTGCTATTTTGCCAAATTCACTTATTAGTTTGAGTAGTCTTTTAGTGGAGTTTATAGGGTTTTTTATATATACTATCATGTCATCTGCATATAATGATAGTTTTACTTCTTCTTTTCTGATTTGGATGCCTTTTATTTCTTTTTCTTGTCTGATTGCTGTGGCTAGGACTTCCAACACTATGTTGAATAGGGGTGGAAAGAGTGTACATCCTTGTCTTATTCTTGATCTCAGAAGGAATGCTTTCAGTTTATGTCCATTGAGTATGATGTTGGCTTCAGGTTTCTCATATATAGCCTTAATTATGTTAAGGTATGCTCCCTCTATTCCCATTTTGCTGAGTGTTTTTATTATAAATGGGTGTTGTACGTTATCAAATGCTTTTTCTGCATCTATTGATATGATCATGTGATTTTTGTCTTTCATTTTGTTTCGGTGATGTATTATATTTATTGATTTATTGATGGTATATTAAACCATTCTTGCATCCCTGGGATGAATCCCACTTGATCGTGGTGTATGATCTTTTGGATGTATAGCTGGATCCTGCTTGCCAATATTTTGTTGAGAATTTAGCATCTATGTTCATCAGTGATATTGGCCTGTAGTTTTCTTTCTTTGTTGTGTCTTGACCTGGTTTTGGAATTGGGGTAATACTGGCTTCATTGAATGAGTTGGGGATTTTTCCCTCTTCTTGGATTTTCTGGAATAGTTTGAGGAGGGTAGGAGTTAGTTCTTCCCTAAATGTTTTGTAAAATTCACCTGTGAAGCCAACTGGTCCAAGGCTTTTGTGTGCAGGGAGATTTTTTATTCCTGTTTCAATTTCCTTCTTTGTTATTGGTCTGTTGAGACTTTCTACTTCTTCTTGATTCAGTTATGGAAGGTTATATGTTTCTAGAAATTTGTCCATTTCTTCCAGGTTGTCAAATTTCTTGCCATACAGTTGTTTGTAGTAATTTCTTACAATCCTTTGTATTTCTGTGATATTGGTTGTGATTTCTCATCTTTCAATTCTGATTTTATTTATTTGGGTCCTCTCTTTTTTTTTTTTTTTTTTTGATTAGCCTGGCTAGAGGCTTGTCAATTTTGTTTATTTTTTCAAATAACCAGTTCCTAGTTTTGTTGATCTTTTGATTGTTTGTTTGGTCTCTATATCTTTTAATTCTGTTCTGATCTTGATGATTTCCTTCCTTCTACTTGCTCCGGGCTTTGTTTGTTGTTGTTGTTCTAGTTCTTGTAACTTTAGGGTTAGATTTTTTATTTGAGATTCTTCTATCCTTTTCAGATATGCCTGTATTGCTATGAACTTCCCTCTTAGGACTGCTTTTGCTGTGTTCCATAGGTTTCGTGCTGTTGTGTGTTCATTATCATTAGTTTCCAGAAATTTCTTGATTTCTTCTTTGATGTCATTGTTAACGCATTCATTATTTAATAGCATGTTACTTATTCTCCATGAGTTTGAATGTCTTTGATTTTTTTTCTCTGAGGTTGATTTTTAGTTTCAAGGCATTGTGATCTGAAAATATGCTTGATATAATTTCAATTTTCTTGAATTTGTTGAGGCTTGTTTTTTGTCCTATTGTGTGGTCTATCATTGAAAATGTCCCATGTGCATTTGAAATGTATATTTTGCTCCTTGGGGGTGAAAATTTTTGTATATATCAGTTAAGTCCATGTGATTTAATGTGTTGTTATATGCCTCTATACCCTTGGTGTTTCTTTGCTTCGAAGATCTGTCTGTTGTTGTTAATGGAGTGTTAAAGTCCCCTACTATGATTGTGTTGCTGTTAATATCCTTCTTGTGGTCTTCTAGTATTTTCTTTATGTATTTGAGTGCTTCTATGTTGGGTGCATATATGTTTATCAGTGTTATATCTTCCTGATGGATTGTTCCCTTAAGTATTATGAAATGTCCTTCTTTATCTCTTTTTATTGCCCTTGCTTTGAAATCCGTTTTGTCTGATATGAGTACTGCCACCCCAGCTTTTTTTTTCATGTCTGTTTGCTTGGAATACTTCTCTATATCCCTTTACTTTCAGTCTGTGTAAATCTTTTGTTTTGAGGTGTGTTTCCTGTAGACAGCAAATATGTGAGTCCTGTTTTCTTATTCGTTTCGTTACCCTATGTCTTTTAATTGAAGCATTTAATCCATTTACATTTAAGGTTACTATTGACATGTGTTTATTCATTTTACTTTGTACCTGTGTTCCTCTCCTCTTTTTTTCTTCTTTTTTTTAAAACATTCCCTTTAGCATCTCTTGCAATACTGCCTTGGTGGAGGTGTATTCTTTTAGTCTTCCTTTGTCTGGGAACTCCTTATTTCACCTTCCAGTTTGAATGAGAGACTTGCTGGGTAGAATGTTCTTGGTTTGTAGGCCTTTGTTTTTCATTGCTTGAAATATTTTTGACCATTCCCTTCTGGCTTGTAGTGTTTCTGTTGAGAAATCAGTCTATCACCTAATTGGAGCTCCCTTGTATGTTATTTACTGTTTTTCTCTTGCTGCTTTTAGGATTCTCTCTTTGTCTTGGAATCATGCCATTTTAATTATGATGTGACTTGGAGTGGGGTTTTTTGGGTTTCTCTTCATTGGGACTCTCTGTGCTTCTTGAACTTGCATAACTTTTTCTCTCATCAGGTTGGGAAAATTTTCTGTCATTACTTCTCCTATCAGCTTTTCTATTCCTCGTTCTTCTTCTTCTCCCTCTTTTATTCCAATGATCCTGATATTATTTTTTCTCATGCTATTCTGTAATTCCCTTACATCTTGTTCATTTTTTCAATCTTTTTTGATTTTGTTGTATTGTCTGGGAATTTTTTTCTACATTTTCTCTAACTCACTGATCCAATCCTCTGCTTTGTTTAGCCTGCTTTTGATTGATTCTACTGTGTTTTTCAGTTCAGAGATTATATTCTTCATTTCTTCCTGGTTTTTGTTAATAGTTTCTATGTCTTTTTTTTTTGCTGGTATAGTTCTCCATAAGTTCCCTGTAATTTTCTTGGAGCTGTTGGTAACTTCCTTGGAGGTTGTCCTAGTTGTTTTTGAGGGTGTCGAGTATATTGAGCTTCTTCACCAACATTGTTTTGAATTCCATGTCTGATTTTTGGGTTATGTCTATTCCATCTACCTCTCTTTCTGGGGATTCCTCTTTTCTTTTCATTGGGAGTTTCTTTCTGCATCTCACCATGTTGGATTCTTCTTTTTTGTTTCTGTTTTTTGATTTGTCTGTTTTGACTTCCCACCTTTGTGGTATGAGATTCTTTATAGGAGCTCTGGGGGGTTAATTGGTGAAGTCTCTTTGATCTCCTGAGCCTGATTTTCTTGGGATACCCTTTATGTCGTTTGTTTATGCTGTCTTGTTATATTTCAGATGCTCTTTGGTGGGATCTTCCCTCTGGCTAGTTGATTGAGGGTCACTCTGTCCACTTTGTCTTGAGTTCTTTTGTGGAAATGCTGTTAAAAACTTAAACACACAGCCTAGGCAGGAGACCCACACACTCAAAAATATCCCCACCCTCTCTCCCACTATTGTCAGCAAATGAGTCAGTATTAATATAAATGTAGAGAGATTAGGGCCTTTATACTATAAGAAGAATAGATAAGAGTTGTTTTCATAGAGGAAAAATATAATTTTTGAGAGAGGGTTTGATAGATTAGTAATAGTTGCAAGTAGTGTCAAGACTATGTAAGACAGTATGTACTATTTATATTGTTTGTTAATAATAATAAAAGAAAAAGAAGTTAGAATGCAGAATATAATAAGAAAGTGGAATTGTATAGTATTCGATTTATATAGTAGTTATATTCTATTTATTTAGTGTGAAAGGAAGGCTAAACAAAACAGAGAAACAAATAAACAAAAATTAAAGAAGAATGAAGAGAGATGGTATGAAACAAATTAAAGAGATAGTTTTAAAAAATTTTAACAAAAATAAAAGTAAAAATTAAAATTAATAAATAAAAAAAATAAAATAAAATATAAATAAAAAAACTAAAATAGAAATTAAAAATTTTAAAAATACAAAAGGAAAGTTTTTACTCAGTTCAGCCTTTGTGTGTCATCTTTTTCTGGATCCACAGGTGGTCTAATGAGGTGGTCCAGAGGTTTCTGATCCTTGCTGCAGCAGTGTGCTCCTGAGTGCAGTGTTGGCTGTGCACCCGGGTTACTCCTGCATGCCTGAGGTGGCCGGAGCATTGGTTTGATGCCTGTTGGAGCCGACCGTGGTGCTTGTGCATGCCCGCAAGGTGGCCTGTGCGCTAGCCCCAGGCCTGCCAAGCCGAGCCCCGGGATTCAGTCTCTCACCCTTTGGTGCACGGCCCCGGACACTTGTGCACAGTGGAAGTGAGCGTTTGTGAGTTGCTGCCACCCGCTGTTCCTGTGCCGCTGCCGCTGCTATTTCCGCATGCACGTGGGCCGGCATGAGCAGAGCCCATGCAAGTGGTCTACGCTTTGGCCTGGAGTCCACTGGGGCTGGCCAGGGGTGTCTGTGCACAGTCTTCTGCGTGTCCAGCAGGCCCTCCCTGTGCCTGTTGGGGCACTAATCTTATGTCTATTGAGGTGTGTCCGAGCGGCACCTGGACGTGCAGCCAGCGACCTGGCTGTGCGCCTGGGACAGTGGATGAAGGCACTTCCCTGTGCATGCCTGTGCTACCCACGGGGAGGATTGGGGAGTGGGTGAGCATACTTCTGTGCCTGCACTCCTCAAGAATGTCCTATCACTCCCAAACTTCCCTCCCCTCTCCACAGTACACAAGAGAAAAATATAAGGGAAAATCACGTTCTCACATGCATAGCAGTACGCTGTTTCTTGTCTTTCATCTTCAGATGCCACCTGGCCCACTCCTGGCTCTGCCAGCGGTCAGAGATCCACTCTCCTTCTGATTCCTCTCTGGGAAAACCTGTTGTTGCTAAAAAGCCTTTGTGTACTTCCAGCCGCAGCTGGAGAGCCAACCCAGTCAGAAATCCTGTCTCATCCATTTTTCCTCCACTATCCTCACCAAACAGGTTGTTCCCAGATGGTTTTCTCTAACCCAGCATTGCCAAGACTCGACTCCTGCCAGTGTTCAGCTGCTCACCGAGAAGTTCTGTCTGCAATTAGTCCAAACTACAGACGGGTCTCAGGAGCCAGAAAGTGCAGCCTCCCCTCACTCCTCTGCCATCTTCTCTCTCCAAAAATGTAGTTTTATTTCTTCCTTCCCAATCAGTATATCTCATCTTTTGTTGTTTCATTGCATTTGCTAATTCCATATTTTTTATAATTTCTTTATTTTTTTTTAGAAACTATTAATTGTACAGATCCTTCCCATATTTACTTAGTTGTCCTAAATACATAAACATTTATTTTCACCATATTATGGTCTATCTTAAATTAAAATATTTTCCATAAATATCATAATAAAAAGACTTTAACACACATTAATGCAATTTATGCCTGCCACTAGTTTTTCAATTATTTTAATTGTGTTTTTAATCCTATATGTATTTTAAACCACAAAAGACATTATTATTGTTTTCATATCAAATATTTATTTAGGTTTACCAGACAATTTTAGTCTTTATTTTTTTCTTATATTTTTACAACATTTTTTATTCTACTTGCATATTTTTGAAGCATTTGTGGTCATTTTTGTGCAGGCCTACAGGTTTAAAGCTTTTCATTCTTTTTCTTCAAATAATTTAATTTCACCTGTATTTTTTAGGAACATTTTTGATGGCTATAAAATTTGAGATTAAATTAAATTCTTTTAAATTTAAATAATATAATTTTGTTCTCAAGGTTTAGTTTTTGAATTTAGAAGTTAGCTGTTAGCCTTATTTTAGTTTTCTTGAAGGTGGTCTTTTGTTTTTTTACTTCATATTACAATTTGTATATTTTCTAACCTTGTACAGCAATTGTAGTGCTTATAGTACCTAGTTCTATATTGTTTAGTTGGCTTTGAAAGATTTCCCAAAAGATTCCTTAAATGCTACTCTGTTGAATTTTGACCCTTCTTCCGAGACTCCAACTACATACATGTTTTTATGCTCTATAAATTTCTTATGCTCATTTTAATATTTTCCATAAATGTTTTCTTCTATGTTTCAGCCTGATATTCTCTATTAACTTTTATCAGTAAATTGAATTATTTTAGAATAATGTTATCTTATATTAGACTGTTTATTGAGGTTTAATTTTATTCTTTTATTTTTCTTTAAAGTTTACATTTGAGTTTTTGTATGGGTTCCATTATCCTTTACAAAATTACCATCTACTCATACACCTTAATATAATGAATTGTAGTATTTTATCTTTTGTCTAAAAATAACAATATCTAGATCATGTGTGAGTTGTCTTCTATTCTCTCATTTATTCTTAATTTTGTCTCATTTCTTGGACTATCTAATTATTTTGATGAAATTTTATTGAGAAGCTTGATATTAAATATGGTAGAAGCTTGGAATAAAGTTTCTTCTCCAAGAGAATATTTATTTATTTATTTATTTATTTGTACTTTTGGAGTATTTTAGTGTAAAAATATTTTATTTTAGAAGTTTTGAAACTGAATTTAGCTGTGAGTGCTGGTTTACATTCAAGCCAGTCTTATGTCTAAGATATACCCCTCCAGTGGTCCCAACTAAAAGTCTGAATTACTTTTCAGTACCCTCCTTTTGGTAGTCACTACACTCCAATTTTTCTCTTCCAGTCCTGAGAAATTTTCACAATCTCTGATCACTTTCATGTTACTTGGTTATCACTTAAAAATTGATTAACATTTTGAAAGAAGAAGCAGTATGGAATATTGTACACATGTGTCTCTAGAATCCTGATTTCTTTTTTTTGACAGTAATGATAGATCTGAAATATATTTTTTCTTCTGCTCCATGAAACTAATTGAAGCTTTTCTCAGATGCCCAGCTTAACTAATACTTTATGTTGAATGCTCAGCCTTCAGGGTCATCTTGCCTAAAAAGCAAATGTCTCCAGAGAAAAAGCAGTGTCAATGTTGACTTACTTTAATGGACTTTTCTTTCCAAAACCTTGGCCTCTTATGTCTTCATTGCGTGGGTAGCTCTCTTATTTTACATTTTATACAAATTCTCTAGGTGTTTTTACTGCAGAAGAGTTGGTCTGATCTTATTCAGAATCTAGGTCATTTTTGAGAAATGGATTCTGAATTTTAAAGTCACAAGGGAGTATAAATGTTGTCAGCTTTAATGCTGTTCATGAGCTTCTAACCCATCTATTTCCAATACTATTCAGCCCTTTTAATAAATATTTTTATGATAGAAAACACACCTAATTTCAACTATTGGATCTGTCATTTACTAGCTATGTGACTTCAGGCACATTACATAAATTAAGATGTAGTTTTCTCATCATTAAAATAAAAGGGATAATACAAAAGGATTGCCACTTAATGCTGCTTTGAAAGTTAAATATGATAATGTTTATGAACTGATTTAGGCATTTTCTTCAAGGCCTTTTAATCCGAGCTTTCATAATTTTTCTTGAGTTATAGAGTTGTGAATATCATATAACCATAAAGAAACTTTTATCATAATTATATATTTGGAGCATTATTACTCTCTCCATATTGTTTTTATTCACATTATAATTTAATTGGGCATTCTACATTTAATCTGGCAATCTTATGTTAATGTACACTGGAATTGTCCTTTTCATTTTCATCTATATGTTTAGTTCCATCACTCCCTTACCTTTCCAAGTTTCTACTAAAATATTTTCCTTATAATTATTCTCTATCTTTTAAAATTATTATAAAATGACATAATAATAATTACTATCTCATTAACACACCATACTTTACCTTAACTATACTGTAATATTTTGTATATGTACACCACAACTTACATTTTTCATTTTATTTCCCAAGGTTTATTTGGGACAATGTAGATGCTTAAATTATACTTTATTTTTAGCCAAACTTAGTTTCTTGCAATATAAATTTTTCGTGAATCTTTCTTCCCTCCTCCTCCTCTCCTTGCACCTCCTCCTCTTTCTTTCTTTCTTTTCTTCTTCTTCTTCTTCTTCTTCTTCTTCTTCTTCTTCTTCTTCTTTCTTCTTCTTCTTCTTTCTCCTTCTCCTTCTCCTTCTCCTTCTTCTTCTCACACACAGAAGTTTTTAGTGGCCCAGAAAGCAAAATTTAAAATTCTTGATGTAGAAGAGAGGCCTTTAAGAATTATTAATTTCTGCCAAATTTCAGAATTAAGCTGCAGTCTCTAGCTGTCTTCAAAAAATGTGTTGCCAATATAGTAGCCAGTAGCCATTGGCCATGTGTGGCTCTTGAGCACTTGAAATATAGCTGGTCTGAATTTAGATGTATCTAAATGTGAAATATACATAAAATTAGAAAAGTTTGGTAGCCCCCCCTATAAAAGATGTGAAAAATAATCAATAATATTATTTTATTTGAATTATATTTTTAAATTATGGAAATAATTTCAGCCTTATTTTTAATATGGCTACTTAAAGGTTTAAAGTACACATGGCTTACATCATATTTCTGAGGGTAATTTTTTGAATTGTCCTGAATTCTTTTCCATAGGTTTGTGAGCATAAATTTACATCATGATCAACTTCTGCCTGTTTATGGAAACAAAAATGAAGTTGGTATATCTAAGATGCAGTCCCTGAATCCCAAATGAGAATTATTGTTTTCCACTCTGTGTTTATAGTAAATGTTCTAAGTCTAATAAATACATTGTTATAAGTGGGACAGTCATTGGTGAAAGTTTGTCTTCACCACTACACTAAGCTTTTCTAAGTAAATATAAATTTTGTAATAATTATGATTGATTAATTGATTATGTAATTTAATTGTGTATTACCTTTGGTACTATATCTGGCAAATCTATTTGGTTAACAAATGCTTTTATTTCTCTCATGGAATATTTTATTTTTATTCTTTCAAAAAATCTATCACTGCTTGCATTTTCTTACTGGATTATTAAAGCATTTATTGGTTATGTTTCCTGCCCCTGGAATTAGTCTACTGTTATATGTTATCTTCTTCACTTTATTTTGTCTTCCTGCCTAAATTTTGTAGGGTGCTTTCGTGTACCTTGTGACTAAAGTCTGGTGACATAACCCATAGCTTCTGCTGAATCGATTTTGTCAATATAAAATACTCTTTCTGTGTGTATAGACCCTCTTCTACCAATTAGATGGTCTTAAATTATAAGGACAGCATGTGTTGTCCTTCTATATTACAACCTGAAGAACTGCAACTTCTATTCACTATGCTTCTAATTTATCAACACATAATAGCACACACACTCCCTGCTCCCACATACATACTAAATGTTAACTTCAAATCTATGAGACAAATCTATTTTAAAATCAACAAAAGCACTATCAAACTTTATTTAATAGAGAATTTTATCTTTGGTCTTTTAGGATTTGATTTATTTATTTTTTAATATTCTGGACATTAGTCCAATACATTTTTTTAAATTAAATGTAATAGTAAATAATGCATATTTAAAAATTTTTGATTTATTTATAGTTTTTCTATTACAGTTGTCCCACTTTTTCCCCGTTGCTGCCCCCCACCCAGCTCACCCCTTCTCCCACATTCACTCTCCACCTTGTTGTACATGTCCATAGGTTATTTATACTAGTTCCTTTACTAAACACTTGCCCTACTTAGCCCCCTTCTCTCCATTCCCCCCTCCTCCCTGGTAACTGTTAATATGTTCCTTGTTTAGATTCCTCTGGTTCAATTTTGCTCTTTTGTTTATGTTGTTCATTAGTTTTATGTATTAGGTGATATCATACGGTATTTGTCTTTTGTTGTTTGGCTTATTTTACTAAGTATAATTCTCTCAAGTTCAATCCATGTTATCGCAAATCATAGGAATTCCTTTTTTCTTTCCATTGCATAGTATTCAAACGTTTAAATGTAGCACAGTTTTTGATCCACTCATCTACAGATGGACACTTAGGCTGTTTCCAGCACATGGCTATTGTAAACAGTGCTGCTATGAACACAGGGTGCATAAATTCTTTTGAATTGAGGTTTCAGGACTTTGGGAATATAATCCTAGCAATGGAATTGCAGGTTCAAAAGGCAGTTTCATTTTTAGTTTTTTGAGGTAATTTCACACTCTTTTCCATAGTGGCTGCACCAGTCTGCATTCCCATGTACAGTGCATGAGGGTTTTCTTTTCTCCACATCCTCACCAACAGTTGTTATTTGTTGATTTGTTGATGATGGGCATTCTGACTGGTGTCAGGTGTTATCTCATTGTGGTTTTTATTTGCATCTGTCTGATGGCTAGTGCTGTTGAGCATTTTTTCATACACCTATGGACCCTCTGTATGTCCTCTTTGGAAAAGTTTGTTCAGGTACTTAACCCATTTTTTAATTGGGTTGTCTGTCTTCTTGGTATTGAGTTGTATTAGTTGTTTATGTATCGTGGAGATCAATCCTTTGTCTTAGGTATCATTGGCAAATTTGTTTTTCCATATGGTTGGTTCCCTTTTCATCTTGCTGGTGTTTTCTTTTGCTGAGCAGAAACTTTTTAGTTTGATGTAGTCCTATTTGTTTATTCTTTCCTTTACTTCCCTTGCCTTAGGAAATGTATCAGTAAAAATATTGCTACAGGCGATATCTGAAGTATTCCTGCCTATGTTTTCCTCTAGAACTTTTATGGTGTCATGGCTTACCTTCAAGTATTTGATACATCTTGAGTTTATTCTGGTATAGGCTGTAATTTGGTGGTCTACTTTCCTTTTTTGCACATCCCAGTCCAGTTCTCCCAGCACCATTTGTTGAAGAGGCTCTTTTCACTCCATTTTATATGCCTTTCCCCTTTGTCAACTATTATGCCAGTACCAGGCTGTTTTGATTACAGTGGTTTGTAGTATAGTTTGATGTCAGGTATTGTGATTCCTCCTACTGTGTTCTTCTGTGGCTATTCAGGCTCTTTTTGGTTCCATATACATTTTTGAAATATTTCTTCTAGGGTCTGTTAAATATGTCACTGCTTTTTAATAGGGATTGTGTTGTATCTATAAATTGCTTTGGGTAGTATGGACATTTTAATGATGTTGATTCTTCCCATTCATGAACATGGTATATGCTTCCATTTAGTTGTAACTTACTTAATTTCTTTCTTCAGTGGTATGTAGTTTTCCAAGTAGAGGTTTTTTACCTCTTTCATTAAGTTTACTTCTAGGTACATTATTTTCCTTGTTGTTATAGTATATGAGATTTTTTTCTAGTTTCTATATCTGATATTTTATTGTTGGTGTACAGAAATGCCCTCAATTTCTGAATCATGAGTTTGTGTTGCCAATTTTGCCATATTAACTTATTATGTTGAGTAGTTTATTAGTGGAGTCTATAGGGTTTTCTATGTACACTATCATGTCATCTGCAAATAATGACAGTTTTACTTTCTCTTTTCCAACTTGGATGCCTTTTATTTCTCTTTCTTGTCTGATTGCTGTGGCTAGAACGTCCAAGATTATGTTGAATAGGAGTGGAGAGAGTGGACATCCTTGTCTTGTTCCTCATCTCAGGGGCTATGCTTTCAGTTTTTGTCCATTGAGTATGATGTTGGCTTCAGGTTTCTCATATATAGCCTTAGTTATGTTGAGGTATGCTCCCTATATTCCCATTTTGCTGAGTGTTTTCATCACAAATGGGTGTTGTACTTTAACAAATACTTTTTCAGCATCTATTGATATGATCATGTAATTTTTGTATTTCATTTTGTTTATGTGGTGTATTACGTTTACTGATTTGTGAATATAAACCATCCTTGCATTCTTGGGATGAATCCCACTTGATCATGGTGTATGATCTTTTTAATGTGTTGCTGGATCTGGTGTGCCAAAATTTGTTGAAGATTTTTGCATCTATGTTCATCAGCAATATTGGCCTGTAGTTTTCTTTCTTTGTTGTGTCTTGACCTGGTTTTGGAGTTAGGGTAATAATGGCTTTATAGAAAGAGTTTGGGAGTCTTCCCTCTTTCTGGATATTTTGGAATAGTTTGAGAAGGATAGGTCATAGTTTTCCCCTAAATATTTTGTAAAATTTGCCTGTGAAGTCATCAGGGCCAGGGATTTTGTGTGCCATGAGTTTTTTTATTACTGTTTCAATTTCACTCTTTGTTACTGGTCTGTTCAGGCTTTCTGCTTCTTCTTGATTCAGTTTTGAAAGATTATATGTTTCTAGAAATTTGTCCATCTCATCTAGGTTTTAAAGTTTATTGCATTAAAGTTGTTTGTAGTAATTTCTTACAATTCTTTGTAGTTCTGTGATATTGGTTATGATTTCTCCTCTTTCAATTCTGATTTTATTTATTTGGGTCCTCTCTCTTTTATTTTCCCTTGATGAGCCTGGCTAAAGGCTTGTCAATTTTGTTTGTCTTTTCAAAGAACCAGCTCCTACTTTTGTTGATCTTTTGAATTGTTAGTTTAGTCTCTATGTCATTTAATTCTTCTCTGATCTTGATAATTTCCTTCCTTCTACTTGCTATAGCTTTGTTTGTTGTTGTTCTCCTAGTTCTCATAGCTGTAGGATTAGATTTTTTATTTGAGATTCTTCTTTCTTTTTCAGGTAGGCCCCTATTGCTATGAACTTTCCTCTCAGGACTGCTTTCACTGTGTCACACGGGTTTTGTGCTGTTGTGTGTTTATTTTCATTTGTTTCCAGAAGTTTTTTTTATTTTTTCCTTGATGTCATTGTTAACTCATTCATTTACTAGAATGTTATTCAGTCTCCATGAGATTGAATGTGTTTGAGTTTTTCCTTTGAGGTTGATTTTCAGTTTCCAGCAATTGTGATCTGATAAGATGCTTGATAACATTTCAATTTTCTTGAATTTAAAGGTTTTTTTTTTTGTGTGTGTGTGTGTTCTATCATGTAGTCTATCTTTGAAAATGTTCCATATGCACTTGAAAAGAATGTATATTTTGCTTCTTTGGAGTGAAAAGTCCTATACATATCAACTAAATCCATTTGTTTTAGAGTATTGTTCAATGCCTCAATATCCTCAGTGTTTCTTTGCTTGAAGATTTGTCCATTGTTGACAATGGGGTGTTAAAGTCTTCTACTATGAGTGTGTTGCCGTTCATAACATTCTTTTAGTCTTCCAATATTTTCCTTATATATTTGGGTGCTCCTATGTTTGGTGCATATATGTTTATGATGATTATATCTTCTTGATAGATTTTTCCCTTAAGTATTATGAAATGTCCTTCTTTGTCTGTTTTTATGCCCTTTGTTGTGAAATCTGTTTTGTCTGATATAAGGATTGCTACCCCAACTTTTCGTGTGTGTCTATTTGCTTGAAATATTTTTTCCATCCCTTCACTTTCAGTCTGTGTAGATCTTTCATCTTGAGGTGTGTCTCTTGTAGACATCATACATGTGGGTTATGTTTTCATATACATTCAGCTACCCTATGTCTTCTGTTTGGAACATTTAATCCATTTACATTTAAGGTTATTATTGACAGGTATTTATTTATTTCCCTTTGTAGCTGTGTTCCTTTCCCTCTCTCTTTTTCTTCTTTTTTTTAAAGTATTCACTTTAGCACCTCTTGCAATGCTGGTTTGGTGGAGATGTATTCTTTTAGTCTTCCTTTGTCTGGGAAACTCCTTCTTTCACCTTCCATTTTAAAGAGTGCCTTGCTGGGTAGAGTAGTCTTGGTTGCAGACCTTTGTTTATCATCACTTGAAATATTTTATGCCATTCCCTTTTGGCTTGTAGTCTTTCTGTTGAACAATCAGCTGATAGCCTTATCAGAGCTCCCTTCTATGTTTCTTGCTGTTTTTCTCTTGCTGCCTTTAGGATTCCCTCTTTGTCTTTGAATCATGCCATTTTGATTATGATGTGCTTTAGAGTAGGCCTCCTTGGGTTCATCTTCATTGAGACCCTTTGTGCTTCCTGTACTTGTGAGACTTTTTCTCTCATCATATTCGGGATTTTTCTGTCGTTTCTTTTTCAATCATGTTTTCACTCCCTTGCTCCTTTTCTTCTCTTTCTGGTATCCATATGATACAGATATTGTTGCATTTCATATTATCCTGAAGCTCTGTTAAACCCTCTTTTTTTTTTTTTTTAGCTTTTTTACACTTTGTTGCGCTCTCTGGAAATTTTTTTCTATGTTGTTGTCTAGGTCACTGATCTGGTCATCTGCTTCATTTAGCCTGCTTTTGATTGCTTTTCCTGTGCTCTTCAGTTCAGAAATTGTATTATTCATTTCTTCCTGCTCTTATTGATAGTTTCTATGTCCTTTTCTATGCTGGTTTAGTTTTCAGTAATTTTCTTGTAGCTTCTCTGGAGTTCTTTGTAGTTTTCCTGGAGTTTTTATTAGTTCCCTTGGAGTTTGTTGTAGTTGTCTCTGAGTTTTTTAACTGAGGTTTCTCATTAACATTATTTTGAATTCCATGTCTTATAGTGTGCTTGCCTCTATTTCATCTATCCCTCTTCTGGGAATTCCTCCTTTCATTTTTTGGAGTTGTTATTTCTCCTTCTCTCCATTTTATGTGGCTCTTCTTGTTTCTTTTCTTAGATTGACCCACTTTTATTTCCTGCCTATGTGGTGTGATCTTCTTGTATATAGTTGTTGAGCTGCTGCCTCCAGCTAGTGCCACTTGAAAGGGAGTTGTCTGCTTAAGAGATTCTTCTGTAGCACTGGAGATGATTCTGCACTGGGATCTAGTCTGCTGTTCTTACAGCTCTTTCTCCAGAGCCATCACCCAAAATTGTTACGAAGTGACTCTAGTTCACTTCACCCTCCTTGGCCTCAGCCAGGAATGAGTGCACTCCCTTGTGCAGGCCAGGGGCAGGCCGATCTGTTGCACACCTGGGAAAGCAGGTCATGGGCTCTTCTGTGCACTGGCATGGGGCAGACAATGGGCAAACTGTGCATCTGGGCTGGTGGGCTGAGGATGCTTATGCACAGCGGCTGGTAGGCTGGTTGCACACCTGGAAAGGCAGACTGGGGCACTTCTGTGTGCGTGTTCGTGTGACCCGAGGAGAGGTTTGGGGAGCGGTCAAGTATGCTTTCGTGCCTGCATTCCTCAAGAATCTCGCCCTGCCCCTAGCTTTTCCTCCTCTGTCTGCAAAAAATAATCAAAACACACACACACACACACACACACACACACACACACACACACACACAAATACACCGTTCCTTGCCTTTCAGAGCCAGACACCACCTGGCCCACTCTGGCTCTGCCTGCTGGCAGAGCCTCACTCCCCACCCCTGACTCCTCTCAGGGGAAACCTAAGGTCACTAAAAAATCTTTGTGCTCTGCCAGCCACAGCTCAGAGACCCAAACCAGCCAGAAATCCCATCTTGCGCCTTTCTCCTCTATGATCTTCACCAGGCAGGTCACTTCGAGATGGTCTTCTCTGAGCCAGCAGCACCAAGGTTCAACTCCTGCCAGTATCCAGATGTTAACCGAGATGCTCTGTCCACAATTAGCCTAAACTACAGACAGGTTGTGGGAGCAAGCAAGCGCAGCACCCCCTCACTCCTCTGCCATCTTCGATCTCCTAAAAAGTGCACTTTTATTGGTAAAGTAAATGAATAAATATTGTGAGCAATCAACTTGTAAATAAAGAAATCTTTGAACTTCTCAAGTTTTTTAAAACATTTATTTATTGATTTGAGACAGGGATAGAAAAATATTGTTTTTTTGTTCCACCTTATGTATGCATTCATTGGCTGTTTCTTTTATGTACCCTGACCCAAGGTTGAACCAGCAACCTTGTTGTATCAAGACAATGCTGTAACCAACTAAGCTACCCAGCCAGAGCTAAGAAAGCATTCAAAAATGTCAATTACTTGTTTATATATCAAATGATAGGTTTTTGTTTTGTATCATTTTGAAATGAATTTCTTTCATGTCTTCTCTACTTAAGAAGGCAGAAAATAACAATGCAAATACATGTACAAAAATGAGACTTAGCCTTGCCTTCTGCAAGATTAAAATTTATTTGGGGAGAGAAGGCAGTAACAAACAGAAATAAATGTCATAAGCTAAAGCAGAATAAGCTTCACAAATACAAAAGTGTTCAGAGCACAAAAAAAGGTAGAAGATGAATCCTCTTCTAGCTGGAATCATTTCTAAATGCTTGGTAGAGGATTGCGGCCTGAGTGAGTGTTAATGTAAGCAAGGCATGAAGGCATTCTAGGCAGATGCACAGAAGCAGAAGATGACCAAGCGTGTTCAGTAAAGAGCATCGTATGATTGCAGCAGAATGTGTGTGCAAATGTGAAAGGACATAAGGATAAACGGATGAGATTATGAAGTTGCTTAGAATGTTAGGTTTAGTAATTGAATTTGATTCTGTGGGCAGGCACTGGAGAACAGCTGAAAAATTCTGATCAAGAATGTGATATAAGAAGAGAATGGGTAGGATAGATGGATAAGAGAGAGGCAGGGGTTGGAGAGGGAGTTGTTAGACCTGTGATATCAGCTGGTTCTATCCAGTGTGACAAGGGTCATGATAGGAAATTTATAGAATGTGTGCCAGTGTTGCATCTATAAGACCTTATTGGCTCACTCATACTTTCTTTCAAGATTTATCATGTTAATATTTGTTGACTAGTCACAAATTAAGTTAATAATAAACACTAAATCTTTTAAAAATCAACAGTTTAACCAAGAATATTCAAGTACAATATTTTGTCTATAGCAGGCACTCTAAAAGTTGTGTGTGTGTGTTTTGTTTTTATTTTCTTTTTAGAACAAATAAATGAAAGAATGACTGAGTAGCTCTCCATGTATGTTTGGTGTCTGCAAATTCAGGAATGATTTTGTATAAAGACTGAGTATATTCTGTACAGATTCATTCCCATTTGTGGGCATTTCCCTCAGCTGGAATGTGGATTATGGTAGCCAGATCTGCAGGCAAAAACTACAAGTTTTATCCTATACTTATACATATAACTTTTCCATTTCAAATAAAATTATGTGGAGAATTAAATCTTTAAAGAATTCTTGGTATTGTAAATCCAGTCTGATGATGTCACGAATTGTAGAAAATCCACTAGACTAAAGGGCTTTTGTCCACATATCAAAACTCAAGTCTGCTTTGAGTTCCCTGGGAACTGCAAATAGAGATGCTGTCCAGGCCAACTTGCTAGTCCATGCATGCTGAGCACCCAGGAAGCAGTTATAGGTGCTGTCCAATAACTTAGTTAGGACTGATATTTTATCACCCTTTTGGACCTTTCTTCCTTCTGTGAAAATGGCATACAGCATTTCATTATGTTAATGGGGAATTAGTGACACAGATAAAGCACTTGGTACATACTGGGTGCCGGTGAGAAGAGAATATTTTAAAATATCTCTAGGTGGTTCACTAACACAGGTAATTGAGTTTCAACATACTTCTCCTTTGAGCCTTTCCACAGGTTTTCAGTCACACTGTTAAATAAGGAGAGAAATAAGAAGTGAACCCTTTTAAGGAAGTATTTCCTTCTTTAGTTTGATCCTTTAAAAAAAGTGCTTTATTAACTTGCTTAATGCTCCCTTTTATAGCAATCTTTAAAAAAAAAACTCAGTAAGAAGCAAATCCCATTTTTAGATAAATAGCAAAGGTGTTAACACTCCCACTTAAAGTAACTGACAGAGATATTTTATAAAAGAGCAGAGGAGTTTTTCAAGGCAGTGTGCACAGTGATGACATGAGCGCCCCTCTGTGTGCATTAGGAGGACAAATAGCTCTCTTGGTAATGCTAAACATGTGTAAGTTATAACCTCCTCTCATGAAAAAGGATTTTCTTTCCTGTCTTTATTGTAATCATATGCCTTTCAGTGCAGGCTTACTTTACCTTTCATCTACATTAAGAATAGTTGGTGTTAAGGGATACATTTAAAAGTAGGGATTTCTTTTTTCTCTTGATTTTCCTGATTTAAAAAAATCTATCCATGCTTTTCTTAAAAAGAAAGAAAAAGAATGAAAAGGAAAAGAAAATTAAAGGAAAGGAAAAGAAAAGGAAAGGAAAGAAAAGGAAAGAAAAGAAAAAAAAGAAAGCAAAAAAAATTGGGACTTTGGAGCCCAGGTATTGACACAGTTTCTTGTTGCTATTTCCCAATATGTTTCCTCTGAGATCTCCCAGTGATCATGGAGCTTACCAAGGCGAGCCCTCAATGGTATTAATACCATAGAAAAAAATGTTCATGATAGAATGGAATGAGACATGTCACAAGATGCATTCATTTTTTCCAGCTTAGTTGACATATAATATGTAGTTTAAGGTGTACAACATGTTTATTTGATATTATTTGATACCCTTATATACTGTGGAATAACTACCAGGATTCACTCTTGATCTACCCAGTTCAAGGGATATAAAATGAAAAGTTGAAAATTCATACAATGTCAGTTTAGGACATGATTCTTATAAATGAGGAAATCAAAGCCCTGATAATTTACCTGACTCTCCAAAGAAGAGACATGAAAGAGACGAGAATGTGGCTCTAGGCTAAGCCACTTAGACCACAACACCCCAGGTCTCTGTGTGCACATTGCTGGGTCTCACAAAAGATGTCCATTTCATTAACTCAGAAGACAGTACAGTCAGACCCTTACACCAGGCTTTCCAATTTCAATAATACAAGTGTACACCTGAAACTAATACAAAATAATATTGACTGTCAACTGTAATTAAAAAGTACAATTTAAAAATGACTTGAAATCCACTCTAATCTCTTAAGAAAAGAATGAGATAATTCAATGATATTTTAATAATAAAAATATATAAGCTAAACTTGTTTTTTTTTTAATTCTACAAGTAATACTATCAAGGGTATCATCACTGAGGCTGTATTTTGCTATTGAGGCATTAAATGATCAAACAAGGAGCACACACGGTCCTGTTCAGCATCTCAGCATGTGGAAAAGCATCATGATACTTCCCTCTAAAAAAGAAGGTACAACCAGTCAGTATGTCTGTTCAAGGGATGCAAAGAACAGAAAGACATCTGTTGGAGATGAGCATAAAAAGGAAACAGTTCAGAAGCCACTGCATTATCTTTTGCATTGTGAGGAATGTTCACATAAATTTTCTTGCCAGGTACTTCTCAAAAAGTTAAGTCCTGATGGGGGAACATCAATTGTGTGTGACTTAGTTTGGGGAGCCTTATCCTATATTCCACATGCTGAAAAATCACACTTTCACGAAGACTGCCTCAGAGAAATAATGCACTTTGGGATCCTTGGAACACCACCATCTGATTTCTAAGCCAACTGATGTTTCCTTAACACACAAACCTGCCTCTATCACTGTCTTCATTTCACAGGTATTTACTCTCAGTTAGATTATTAAAGGCATTCACTTATTCTTTAATCTATGTATTTTTGATTGCTTGACCCTTGTTAAGGACACAAACTAAAAGAATGTGCGTTCTAAATGCCACTTAAGTGTCATGGAGCAGATGTTGAAGTAAAATGTAGATGAGGGTAGTTGGCTTAATTGCATATGTCCTGGTAGCTGGGTTTGTAATGGATAGTAAAGAATGGTATTCTGCAAGCTAATTGTTTGATTGTTCTTCAGTCCCTCTGTTTGGCTGCTCTGGGTTCTCTGTGGGCATAGCAGTGCCCCACCAGCGCACACTGAGGGTGCTTTTGGACTTGCTGAGGTTATTCAAGTAACTTCCTGCACCATTTAGCTGGCAGTGCCTGGGCAGAAGGGAGTGATGGAGGTGCAGGGGACCCAATCCACCATGCTGTAATGGATACCTGATAGAAGAGGGTGTGAAGTTCTGGAAATGATCCATTTAAAGTGAAACTCTGACAGAGAAAATGTTGAGTGCCACTTCCATAAAAATATATAAGCTTGAAAATGATTTTACTTTCTAAGAAGGGATGAAAACCATTTTGTATTAGTTAAAAATACAAATACTAATACAGTATATCTTATATCAAGTACACTAAACAAAAGGAAAATGGTTTTAAGTGTTATATTTAAAGCTAATGCTTTAAATATTTCAGGTCCCAGTTAGACTGAAATATTTAAAGCATTAGTATTATGTGCCTTACAACCTTAGGTCTGCAGATACCATAAAGTAAAAAATAATTAAAATTGCTGTGAGATCAAGGGTGAGTTAAAAAAATATTTTAGTTGAAAAGTTAAATAAACAATTATTTTCTACCTGGAGAAATACTATTTTTAAAATGCAAGATTAAAAATATTTTCACATTCATTTTAACTTATGTCTAATTTTAGTCCTCACTTAAATATAGTAATAAATATCCCTTACCACATATTCTTAAACCCTTGTCTATTTCCTTTTTATTTTCATAATTTTTAGCTTAAATTGAATCAAATATTTGAAATCTTCCAAATTTGTTTTTCCTGTAGAATGTGTGATATCATTCATTGCTGGAAAAAAGGAATCCATTCTGATATTGATTATGTTGTGTTAGATTTTAGATCTTTCTATAAATCTGTGAAATTGTAAACACCAGCAATTCCCAGTAGTTTAGCAGAATCATTCCTCCTCTGACTACATAATTGCTAAATTGTGCATGTCAATGGCTTCGGGATATTCTGTACCCTTTGCAGCTGGTTATCAAGGAAATCTTGATGCAGAATGGTGTTGTTTGTGTGTCCTTTAAGTTAGGAACTCAAAGGTCAAGAGTTGCCAAAAGCATTTTCACTGAGTAACTGCTTCTTTTCCTATGCTCTGCAATGTGCCTCACCAATGGTCCTCATCATTTAGTTCTTAATGTGTGTATTTAGTTTCTAAGCCAAAGCCAAGTTTTACACCCAAGCTTTATTACAATTAATCACAGAGATTGGTTATATAATATATATAATACATGTTTATTACAGGCTTATATGACAGATTTACAAGGTAATATTTTCATAATTATTTTTAAGACATTTAAAAATTAGTGTTTTCCCAATTATTTAAATTCTAGAACAAGCAACAATTAAATATTTAGTTTACAATAGCATATAGTATGATCAAAAGCCACTTTTTGTAGTGGGATAAATGTTTGTCTTCTTAGTAAGTGTGTTGTCTGATTTCAGAGCTAACTTAGGAATAAAAGGGTTCTATTAATACACTGTAAGTAATGCCAGCATTGAGCTGTTAGATCCAGTTAGCATGTGGCTCAGAAGCTCTGTTCTGAGCCTTTCCTCTGAGTCAGACTACTATGCAGTTCCCATTGGTTGCTCTACTGCTTTAACTGCTACTGCAAGATTAATCTTTAGTTTTGACAGCCAAACAATTGCAACAATTAATTATTAGAGAATAATTCCCCATCCCCAAAACACAGATGCTGAAAACATGTTCATAAATATGCTCCAATACTTACCTGTTTTTCTCAAAGTGTAACCTAAGATATCTTTGCAATGACAAGCCCTAAAACTCAAAAATTGCATATTCCTTTAAGTAAAAGAATGGGAGGAGGAAGGCAATATGATTTTTTTAAAGTGAGTTGTGAAAACATATTGGATGTTCACATTTGATCAGAATGTCATGCTTACATTGCATATGTAAACCTCACTACAATCTTTTATAAGGTCTTTTCTCCTTCTTCGTTGCTGAATTGTAGTGATATCATTTCAAGAACTGTAGTTTATGCATGTAAAAGCTAAAAGAACAAAAGAAAACAATGATGAACATGACAGGACACTATATTCAAAATAGAAACAAAGACTCTAAGCAGCATCTGAAACAAATGAAAGAAAAACAGATTGTCGTCAAATCTCCATTTCTTTTTCAAAAGTTCGATACATATTTCTTTGGGGAATAGGTTGCAAGTGATATATAGAATATGTGAAATACAATTGTAAACAGACATGCAATTTACATAGGTTACAATCTGTTCCATGATCTTTGTTCATTCTTAACAAAAAGGCAGGGTACACCACTTGGAACAGAACTGAACTAAAATAAATCTGAGATTGAATTATTGGAACTGACATTATTAATATTTTTTTAATATTCCATGGCTTTCTTGTGATTCTTTGCATGCCACATCTCTAGCAATCTCTGGTGCCTTAATCATTTTAAGATTTGCTGTGTTCTTACTAGCTGTTTGCTGGTATAGGAGCACAATCTCTTTGAATGGCAGTATATACACATGGTTAAAAAGAAAACTATAGTCAGAAAATCGTATGTCTAAAATATTAACTGCTATATTTAGTGTTTCTTACACTCTTGTTCGCTGAACACATGTTGCCCTGAGGTCTGAAACTGAGCTAGCCTTGGCCTTTTGTAGCACTTTGGTCTCTTTCTTTCAAAAAGGCAGGGCACAGCAGGGGTGAGGTGAATGGGGAGGGGCGGGGGCAGAAAGGGCAAGAGGGAATAGTGGATAAGCAGGACAAGAAAAGGAAAGCTCTCCGTAGGTCGCTTGTTGTCAGAGCATGGGAAAATGGAATGCCATTGCCCCAAAGTGCTTCCTTCCATTCCACTTTCATCCACACACCGCCGAGCCCGGCCACCAGTCACTGACCACCGCCTTGTTGCGTTTTTTTTTTTCACCCTTTGAGGTTGCACATGTGCCAGAGTGCTGACTGACACCACATTTTGAAGCTGATTGCACGACATTGTCCGGCACAAGCCATGCAGAAAGTGCAGCCGGCTGTGAGCAGGGCCAGGACTCACAGCAGACAACATTGCATTCTAGGTGGTCAGCCGTGGAGCATGGGTTCTGACAATTGTTATTGTATGTATATCTTGCTACAGAACCACTGGAGTAGAAATGTGGGGTGCAATGCTTGCAGAGGAATGAAAAGGCACAAGATCGGATATGTATTTTTTTATCATGTATCTTGGGCTCGCACAGTTTTTAGCATGTAGGGAGACCCTAGTGCAAGGAGCTCAGTTTATCAGCCCTTCTCTGTACCTGTGTTGTGCAAGATTCCACCAAGTCAGCCAGTTTGTATGGAGTTGTTAAAAGGTATACTTTGGATAAGCCATATGCTGATCTTCTTACTTAAATAGAGAAGACTTTTCTAGAAAAGTAAGAAATTGCAGCTGGTGGCTACGGTAGTTTACTATTTTTGAACAGCCTTTTAGTTATGGTATTTTAATTCATCCCACAGATTCAAATTGGACTTTGACTATGTACACTGGGATATACGACATGGCGTTCTGTGTAATGCCGGTTTGCTAAAATTGCAGTGTAGATTGACGCTAAAGAGGCAGCTTTGGCATTGCTAAAATCTTTTCAGGCATTTCATACAGAATGAAAATGCTGACGGCCTAGCTACCTCTGCAAACATGGGTGCTGTAAATGCAGTAGTCTCCATCCTGCTACTTTCAAAGTACAGAATGGGCAATTAGTACTGCTCAGGCTGTGATAGTGAAAGCTACACAGTATTCCCATTATACCAAGAATGCTGATTTTCAGGGGTTTATTATAATCAAGCCAGAAAAAATGCTGTAGATAAAATTGTTACCCACTTTTATGTGATAGGCAATCTTATTTTTATTTAACAAAACAAAAGGAAAGTCAAAAAATCAAGGCTATTTCCAGGCTAAAAATATATAGCAAGTGGACATCTAAATTATCTGGAATTCTGGCTGATTACCTGTACTTGTTTTATTTTCCACTTTGCACTCAAAAACACAACCTTTTGTGTACTATTTGTCTGAATCTCAAACCTCTAGGGAAAAGTCTTCGTTGCTTAAAGTTATTAGACCGTGTCAAGGTAAAATACTTCTGTGCTTTGCATGTCAGATGGTCCCACAGTGTTAGAGTTTCCTTACTGGCCATTGCTGCATTAGCCTACCAAAATTCTGCCCCTGGTATTGGTGGTCATGTTGTGTTGGGTTTCCTTATTAATACTTTGCAAGGCCAAGGAAAACCTTACATAGGCTACTTCACCACTGAAACCAATTAACCTGTAACATGAGCTCTAACATCACTGCACATTGCAGAGAACCAACAAAGATTTGTTATTTGGCGTAATGACAAGTTTTAATCCTCTCCCAGTTAAGCTCTCTGGGTTTTTGTGTTGTTGTTTTTTTTTTTTTTAGCATTTGGACATTACTGAGCAGACATGTTCCAACTACCCTGGTATGAGGCATTGGATTTGTTCCAAACATGGAAAGTGTACCAAAAAGCAAACAATTGACTACGAACATCCATTATCAATTGCATTTTGCTAAAAATCTCTATTAAGTAAAGCCTGAGCATGTCCTTATAATAATATATACAATGTTTGGATAAAAGTATGTCATGATTGAATTGTTGAGCTACAAAACCTTTGTTAGTATTTAGAACATTATCTGAAAATCCTTTCTTTTTTCTTTCTTTCTATGTTTTGTTTTAAACTATGAGTCCTTTCCAGAACCAGGCCATGGACCATGGTTGTATGTCTTTCTGCTTCAAAGTACTCCCTGACTTGAACAGCTTTCATTAATTTATTAATTCATTTATTCAGTCATGCCACAAACACTAATTGTGTAACTGCCCTGTTTAGAGTCTTGCATTTCACTGTATTTAAAAAGAGATTTAAGTATATTAACATTTGTTGTCTTTTTCTTTACTCCCAACTGAATGTTATATTTATCTTCTTCCTCTGCTTCTTATTCCGTATGATTAAGCTAATCTTGCCACCTCAAAGCCATCAATTATTACTCATAGCTTCTCTACC
The DNA here is from genome assembly GCF_987537825.1 of Furipterus horrens. NCBI lineage: Eukaryota > Metazoa > Chordata > Mammalia > Chiroptera > Furipteridae > Furipterus > Furipterus horrens. Next base: position 78,836,815 of record NW_028327176.1, on the reverse strand, counting down.
TTCTGCCAGATACTAGTTCCTCTTAGTACTTTCTAATCTGGTTTATACAACTATGTGTTAGTTAACCTAGTTAAATCAATGCAGTTAAAACCACAATAAGGTCTATTTTACATATCATCTTGTTTGCCCATTAGAACATAGATAGAGACATATTCTTCCACTTTCCTTTACCTCTTTCAGTTTCTTAGTTTCTTCATCTTACCTCTTCTACAAAAAAAAAAAAAAAAAAAAGAAAAGATTAACAGTGAAGTTAACTCCTCTATAGAACTATATCCCTATGTCTTACAGAAGAGGAGTTTGGGTTTAATTTTACTCCTATTTAACTTCTCAGCCAGTAAAACATCTGATCAAGTTATTCTGAAGGCTTTTTTTTACTTTTAATTTTTAAAAGATTTTATTTAATTATTTTTAGAGAGAGGGTAAGGGAGGGAGGAAAAGAGGGAGAGAAACATCAGTGTGTGGTTGCCTCTCCTATGCCCCCAACTGGGACCTGGCCTGCAACCCAGGCATGTGCCCTGATTGGGAATCGAACCGGCAACACTTTGATTCGCAGGCTTTCACTCAATCCATTGAGCTACAGCAGCCAAGGCTCTGTGTGTGTGTGTGTGTGTGTGTGTGTGTGAGAGAGAGAGTTTTAATGATATATTTCTCTTCTAACTAAGTTGCTTTACTTAGAAATTTGTATTGCAACTGGAGTGGTGATTTGATATTTTTTAGTATGGGAATGAGTAGCTCACCTGTGGCTAAACCAATCTCCCTATATCACAGCATCTTACTAGAAATTAGTATTTGTCAGTCATATATCTTTAGGGCAGTACTTAATTTAAACATCATTAAATATTCAAACTAGACAGAGAAAGTAACTTCTATGTAGGGACTGCATGAACTGATCATGAGTCTAACCACTGCTACTGACCAACTTAAAAGGAATTAGCTCTCAAATCTTTTAGCATAATGAGGGACTCCCCTGTCACAGTGTCCAATGGAAAAGAAAATACTGGAAGGCAAAATGCCATTGTTAAAATAGTATAAAGGAATACATAACTTTTAAGAAAAAGCAAGTAAAAATAAATGAAAAGGAAAGCAACAGGTACAATCTTAATGACATTGAGTGAGAGGAAGCATGGAAGAGTAGTGGGGTCAAATGAAACTGAGCCAAATAAGGTTTAATGAAGATGAAAATCACCACATTTCTACCTTATGCAGTGTTTAAACACCTAAGACAAATGTTTTTACTACCAATTTTTTTCAAATAGGGTGTTGTGAGATTCCTAATAGCTATTTCTACGAAGTTAATGTAAGTAACATTCAAATGTCAGGTTGAGGTCTTTAAATTTGTCCATCCTGGGTTAAAATCTGATCACACAGTTGATTAGCACTCTTTTTCATTTATTCAAAAATTATATCAAGAATTCTGCCTAAGGTGTCAAAAAGGGGCTGTCAAATTCCAAAGAAGGGAAACTTTAAAATGAAAATGAAGGAGTAAGGTTTGCCTTTCTGTGTCCAGTAAAGTGATGCTGGGTAATCTCTTCACTCACAGTAAAGCATGCTCTTTTCATTTTCTTTGTGATCACAAGTATATGTCCTGGGCACTAGCTGTCATATTTAGCCACTTCACCAAAGGCAACCAGGCAGAAAAGTTTCATGTCCCATGCTTTGAGTAACTGTTGCTGAAGCTACTGACATGCATGAAATGTGAAAAACAGACAAACCTGAATACTGAAACACCAGTTTCTTGATTCCCATGTCTTATTTTGCCAGGCAAAGGACAGAATTTGATCTTATACCAATAGTAGCTTCAGAAAGTGAAATGATTCAACCATTAATACTTTGACATAAACATTCTCTATAGTAAAATTTATTTTAGGAATTCAAAAATATTTTACACATTAAAGCTATTTTTATAGTGTAGGAAGAGGTAAAAAAACACTGGAATATTTACTCAGTATTGAATATTATTAAGAAAACATTAGGCAGATGCAGCAGTTTCTGCGGTGAAAGTGAAAGGAGTTAACTGATTTTTTAAACAACAGGACATATTTAATTTAATTGGTTTACCTGAATACACTATTTTTCCCAATATATTAAATCTGGTTATTTAGTTAGCAGCACAATAGTCTGGAGAAACAAAGCTTTGTAGATCATGGTGATTGCTAGGGATAACCTCCAGTTATCTTCTTCCTTAAACCCCTATAAGCTGCACATGAAACATTACGAAACACATGGATGGGCACTCCTCTTCTTATTTAGCTGTTGTGGAACAATCAATTAAATCTATCAACTGAATGCCCAAACATACATTTTCTATGCATGCATATGCATGTTTGTATATTTTAATCCCCACTCTTTGTGAGATTACACTATATAAATTATATAACTAGATGAGCATTTATCAATTACTTAAAATATCATTAAATGAGAACTTACAAAGTATATTTTTACAGGGATCTAGAAGAAAATTAAAATGATAACCTATAAGCCAAGCTACATCTAAATTACAAATTTAGCCTTCCTATAATTCAGTGTTTGGTGTGAAGTTGCATTTGTTTTCTTATCTTGAAAATAGTAATAATTCTTTTCTATGTAAGTCTCAAGTGGCTTTTTCTTACAAGGGAATGTTTGAAGTAGTGTGGCTAAAATCTAAGGAAGCATTATCATTGGATACATTGTATTTTGATGTGAACTAAGACTATCATGTTAAACTTGCTTTTAAAATAAGGGCTTTTTCTAGTGAACCATATCTTCATGTCATTTTAAAAGCTAATGTCTACTGCTTTGGTAATCTGAAGAGTTCAATTTAGGTTTTAATTTTCTCATGGTTGGTCTTAAAGGAAGAGATTACACCAATTTTTTTTTTTTTTTACTTTCCTTATTGTATAATTTTAATGATGTATGTCATTTTGGGGCTTTACTTCTCTCTATTCTTAGGTTATTGATCCAATATCAACAGCAAAAAGTACTAAAAAAGATGTTTTGTTTTAAAATATTTCTAATTTCCTTTCCTTGTCATGAAAATTTGAAGCATTGATTAGCCAATTTTTGATTACTACTTTCCAGAAGTAGAATTTTAGAAATATTTTGTTGTTTCTTCATGTAAACTAGAAAGCTGAAATATCTGACACAAATTGAATTCCAACCTTCTAAAAAATAAAATAAAATAATTTGTTTGTTTACACATTTTGTAAATTTACACTTAATTTTTAACTGTAACCTCCTTGAATTGAATAAAACATATTCTGCAACATATTTGTAAATAAGATCTTTATTCATTTGGTAAGACAGCATATCTTCTTTTAGCATAAGAAAGAATGTAAATTATCTACAGATGACTTCTGTTATAGGTTATAAGCAAAAATACCATAAAGCAACATTTACTTTAAAGAGCAAAAGACAACCAACTTTTACTCATTCCAACACAATAAACAGTTACATTTCTCAGTTTAAATATTTTGGAAGGAGATCTATAACATATGTGCTCTTTGTTCAAAATTCCAAACAAATGTAGTTTGGTTGAAATTTTTGTTAACCATTATTGAAATCTCTGTTCCAAAAAGCAGCAGGTATATAACATGCTCTATTAAAATATAATAAAATAGCACCCAGAACATTTTATTAGAATAATATTTTTAATGCCAAAGAATTGTAGTCTTGGAAGTTAGTTTAGTAAATGTAATTGGCATCAATGGGTTAATTGTTTCTAGAGCACTTTTAAGTAAATATTATTAGCAAAATATTTTAATTACTGTACTTTATGTGGCCTAAATGTAAGCATTTATTAATACAAACCAAGCTCTCATTACAAATTTGCACAGAAAATGATAAAATATTATGTATGAAATGATGCATTAGCATGGACCATTAAGTCCTCTATTTTCATTTAATTAAATTTGTCAGTAGTACCCTTTTTAACTGAAAACCAGTCATAACCACAAAATTAAATAATAATTAAAGAAACAACTATTGAAAGAATTGCTTGGAAGCTAAGGTGCCATTTATCCAAAACATAGCAATTTCATGTAAATTGCAGACTTTGTAGACACAGTTCTGAAATTATGCACCCTGTGGTCCTGTATATGTTTGATTTAGCAAGTATTTTCAGCATTACAGACTAGATAATTGAACTGACTTATCAGTCTATAATTCAGAAAGGTGGAAAATTGTTCCAAGTTTCTGTAAACTTACATATGCTGTTATAAGGCAATATAAGTTCTACATAAGAATTCAATTTATTGCTACATCATCAGTGGTTTTGCCCACATAATCTATGTATCAAGAGTTAGGACTATGATTACATGTCTTTTCAGTATTTCTGGTAAGCCTCTGTGCAAACTGTGAGTGTGATGATGTAACTAAAACTAGGGCTAGATTAAGTACAGTTCTTTATTCTAGTATATACAAATGACGGGTACACCCCTAGTGTCTTTCATGTTAAAATTATGATATTACCCTTTCAAATACAATTTTATTGATTATTGCCTAAAATCTTCTAATTTAAGATTTACTGTAATTTATCAAAAAGTCTATTTTCTTGTGTGTGGTGTGAACACGTGTGCAGGGATTTGTATACACATGCATGTAGGTATTTGTTTTCACTGGTTGCTCTTCTGAAAGGTCTCCAACCTTTGCAAATTCTTTTTTACTCTACCTATACAAGTTCCAAGTTGCACAGCCAGCAGGGGGAGGTAAGATTTAAGGAAATAGAAAAATGAACTTGGTGGAAGAAACTACTTTAGGAGACAAAAAAACAAAAACAAAAAGACTTTCAATGAACAGAATGGAGGGGTCTCTAATGTATTTGGGATAGATGTAGCATTTTAGCTAAGATGCTGGCTGTCAATTAGCATTTTGATAAATAGACCAATTTACTTTAAGGGTCTCCATTTTAAACATTATACAGAGATGAATTCTAGTTTTTGGAAACCCTCTAAAATATTTTCCATTACACAAACTATAGCTTGATATATGTATGCAAATTTGTGAGTCAACTTTAAAAATACACTGAGACAAATACTCTGATGAGCTTGTAAAATGTTGAATTTGTTAAAAAGTGTCACAGGGTTATGTCTGCTCGAATAGGTGACTACTACTTTTATGCAGTGATTGATAAAATAAAACCAAAAAGCAGAAGGATTATAATTTAAAAAAATTATATTTCTGCATTAGTATGCATGTGGTCAATTAAGTGTGTGGATAAGTTGGATGTGATGTTTGTCTTGAAAGAGACATGTTTCCTAGAAAGTAATCAAGTATAGTATTTGGAATAAAGTAATACAATTTTTACATATACAAACCTAATTTTAATAAACTCAGTTTAGCCAGGATAAGGGTTAACTCAGCTTGCCTAGTACTTACAACTTTGACAAGTGCAAACAGTAAATGTGTCTGTAGTTAACATGAAGAAGTAGATTTCTTACACAAAAATGCAGATTTTTGAGGAAAACATACTGACTTACATTAAAATTGTCGCTAAGGAAAGTAGAAAATTAAAACCATAGTTAACATTTGTAAGTTGATATCTCACTTCAAAATACTTCACATATTTGATTCTTTCAGATCCCTATCTTCAACACTTGTAAAAGGAACATTTTATACCCATTTTTCAGAGTTAAAGAGATAACATGTATTTTAATGATACTTTAAAATAAAGCTTGGTTTCACAAATTATAGGGATTTGCTTTCTTATTTGAAAAAAGATGATAACTGATTTTTAAACTTAACATGTTATAATATTGAAAAATTTAGCTTTCTCCATTAATTCATTTCTTATAACAATTCAAAATACTATGCATAAACATACTGTTTTGCACATATTAATATTGAGACTTTAAAGCTAATTTTTCAAGAAATTTATTTTAGTTTATAATGTAAGTCAAGAATCAAATTTCAACAAATCAGAATTCAGATTAAAGCATTTAAATTTTTTTGCTAATTCAGACATACACCCCCCCCCCAATAGCCACACCATATCACAGGAGCTCTAATGCAACTTTACTGTATATTTTAATATTTCAATTCTACTCTCTCTAGAGCCAATACTTTTGATTTTATTAGATTTCTTGAAAGCAATAACTGGAAAACTTGAATTTCAAGGATTGAGTATTATTGTAGACATTAGTACTTTTGTGCATATATGTGCTATGAAGACACTTTGGGTGTTCCTATTTTAGAACCCAATGTTAAGTTCATATAGAAGAGAATACTCCATAGGCTTTTGATAAAATATCTAGTTCTTATTAAAATATGTCTTTCATCTAAGTTCTTGAATGCTTTATAATACATAAATTAAACTGAGATTAATAGAATTTAATGAAGGAATTTGAACTCTTTTATTTTCGGTACGCTGATTTTGTTCTTCTATAATATCAATATATTTTGTTCTATATTCATGCAGAACATTTTATTTTTCTTGCTTTTCTATCTTCCCCTTTTATTTTGAACAGGTCATAACACATCTTTATTAACTCCTACAATCAATCTTAAAAATTAGAGTGAAAATATATGATATGCCATTAAACTCTTAATATTTTGAATCTATAAATGCAACATTGTTTTATAAATGTGGTCCTATCCCAATGGACTTGCAAGAATAGATCATGGGCCAGTTTACCAGACCGATTAGGAATGTTGTATTAACATTTTGTGTATCCTCTTCAATTAAAAAAATACTCTATCAGGCTTTTGTATTCAGAATCTGGATTTAAAAGACTTTTAAATTTTTTAGTACTATTTTGAATAATAGTGGTGAAAACAGATATCTTTGTCTTGTTTCCAATCTTAAAGAAAAAGATTGTAGTTTTTGTCCATTGCCTATGACATTTGTTGTGGGTTTGTTATATATGGCTTTTATTACTTTGGGATATGTTCCTTCTAATCATAGATGGACAATGGATTTTATCAAATGCTTTTATCTGCATTTATTGATATGATCATAGGTTTTTATCCTTAATTTTGTTTATGTAGTGTATTACATTTATTGATTTGCAAATATTGCACCAACCTTACATCCATGAAATAAATCACACTTGAACTGATGCATGATCTTTTTAATGTATTGCTGGATTCATTTTGTTAATATTTTGTTGAGGATTTTAGTATCTATGTTCATCTGGGTTATTGGCCTATAATATTCTTTCTTTGTAGTGTCTTTCTCTGGTTTTGGAATTAAGATAATGGTGGCTTCATAAAATGAGCTTGGGATCTTCCAAATTCATGAAATTTTTGTAATAGTTTGAGAAGAAAGAAACCTGAAACACTAATGCAAAAAACTATATGCAGCACTATGTTTATTGCAGTATTATTTATGATAGCCATTATTTGGAAGCAGCCCAACTGTCTATCAGTAGATGAATGGATAAAAAAATGCTGTGGTACATATACACAATAGAATACTACTAGGCTATAAAAATGAATGAAATTTTACCGTTTTCAACAGCATGGATGGACCTGGAGAGCATTGTGCTAAGTGAAAGAAGCCAGTCAGAGAATGACAAGTACCATATGATTTCACTCATATGTGAAATCTAATGAATAAACTGAACTAACAAGCAAAATAAAGACTGACTCATAGATAAAGAACAGGCTGAACATTGTCAGGAGGCAGGAGAACTGGGTGGGAGGGTGGTATTGAAAAAAGAAAAAGAAAAAAAGGAAAAAGTAATGGAAACAGCCAACAGTGTGGTGATTGCTGGGGGAATTTGGAGGAAGGTATGGGGGAGATAAGTGGTGATGGAAAGAGACTTGAATTGGGGTGGTGAATACACAATACTGTGTACAGATGACATATTGTGGAATAGTGCACCTGAAACCTACACAGTGTTTTAAACTAGTGTCACTCCAATAAGTCAATAAAAAGGAAATAAGTAAATAAATAATATCAAAATATTTGACATTTCATAGTCAGATTGATGGCTACATAACCATCTATTGAGTAAAAACTTTATTATTCCAGTCAGATAGTTCACATTATGCTAAGAAATCTTAATGGCTTAATGCAACATACTAATATTCTGTTTTGTTAAATGTTCAACACAGTTTGGTATTAGAGAGAGACCAAAAATTCTCTGCTCCATTAAGTCACTCAGGAATCCAGACCGATAGTTGTTCTGCCCTCTGTTCCTGTTGACATCTACTCACAGGAATCTGCTGAGACAGTGGAAGTAAGAATAGAAAATTATCCTTTCCTTTAAAATGCTTTGCCCAGAAGTGACACATGACATTTCTCCCATAAATCGTTGACCAAAGTTAGTTTTATTACCATACCCTACTTCAAGGGAGTGAAAGTATAACTTTTAGGTGCCTGGAAAGATATAATAGGACTGGTTTGTGAATTTGTAATGTCTCCTACAAAAACCAATAACAATCAAATGAGTATTAAAGTTACTGACTATTTTAGATTAAGTATAAAAAATAAGAATGTATAGGCTCATTCTTGCAACCAATTATTAAACTATGATTTTAAATATATTTCCAAAACATTTAAATAATTGAAAACTATAAAAATTTATAGTAAAGAAAAAGTAGTATTCTTCCTCTTCATAGGTCCTCAGTTCAATTCTGGTTTCATTCAAAATTTTCATATATGTATCATATTGTTACACACGGCCATGGCTGGCCCTCAGTGTTCCTGATTTTTAAATTAAGTTAAAGAGCCATTACATGGGACAGATTCAGTCTACCTACATTTGTGTAACCCTCAAGTCATGTGAAATCATTGCATCATTTAATTCCTGAGTGCTTTTAACAAATTTTGATCCTGATGTTCCCCTTTTTTCAAAATGACCTCCTGCTTCTGAAGACTAAAGTCTTGTTGGTGTAAGATGTATGTTAGGATCTCCTAATATATAGTCCTCATTTAGTGCGTGAATACTTATCTTCTCCCCATTAAAACCATCTGCATTTGTAAGTGGAATAGAAAAACAATTAGGCTACCATTTGCAGCCATCAAATGGGAAAAAGAGATACCAGGAAATGTATAGGACTAAACCAAATTAAAAAAAATAAAAGGTACTGTACATCAAACTATAATCCAGAAGTATCGTGTGAAAAAAATAGAAAACTATGGACAGGAACTAAAAGAAAGTTATGAGTGAAAAATATATGGGACCCCAAGGCCCTTGTTTGCAATTCAAAAATCCAAAGGAGAGTGTTTTATTTATCTAGTTTGTTTCTCTGTAAATTTGGCGATAAACTTATTAGGCAGCAGAATCCTTCCTGAAATAAGAACTTTAAAAAAAAATTATCTCTTTTGCTGTGAATAGCCATATATTTGATTGCATAAATGTTAACAAAAAATTTATGGGATTTATCTCAGATCCTATGGGGGTTACTTTTAAAGAATAGAACATGCTCAGCTAATATTCAACTCTGAATCATTCAGAATTTAAAACATCTGGTCCCAAGATTTTTCAATAAGGAATTTTTTTACCTCTAGACAAAAGCCCACTTTTGGTGAAAATTAAGAGGTCTATGTTTGATTCCTGGGTATACTGATTTCTGCCTACTATTTAATTGCAATTTTACCCTGCTGAGCCCTAGTTCTATTATTTGCAATGTCAGAAGTGTGTGTGGACTCACAGATCCCCAAGGTGTTTTCCTCTGCTGTTGCTAACTTTATTAATTTTCATATATCATCTAAATTCTCCACATTTGCTGACTTCTAATACCATATATTGTCTCTTCTGAATCAAAATAGTTTATCAGGAGACAGGCATAGTTCTGAGCTTTTCTCTACTACACAATGTCATGCAAGTCAAATACAGTGTGATGAATTCAGTTAGGGGATTTTTCTTAATCTGAGGGCATCCACAAATAAAATTGGAATTTAAAACAACTTAAAATCGATTTAGACATAAAACAAAGAGAACTTATAACTTTGTATTTCCAAATTAGCTCATAGTTGTTCTAAGTCATTTGGTTTTTATTTTGGCTTTTTAATATAGTATATAAAACCTTTTAGACCTCTACAAGAATTGTGGTTTAAAGTAAAAGAAATATTTTATGATGATGTCTGTGTAAGATGGAAAATAATACTTTATTACAGATGTTGCGGCTATACCCCAAACTCCCAAATCAATGCCATTTTTGTTGGAAGTGGTCAATATTGTTCACACAATAAAATAATTCATTTGATTTTTCTCTGTAATAGCATTGTATATATATTATAAGCAGGATTGTGTACTTTAATATGCATGAAAATTCTACCTCACCTTAAAACTTTAAGTTGAATCTAATTAGTTTTTATTTTACTTCATAGGGGGTGTGTGTGCATGTGTATTTAGTGTGTGTCCATGTGTACAAAACCTAGCTTTAAGCATTTATTTTAATTTATATTAAGAATTTTTTAAAGCTCTTTTTATGAGTGGAGACCCCCAAACAGAATTTACTTATTAAAAATTGTGTGTTTATTCTTACATGTTTAAACTTCAGTCACCTTCAAAGTGCTCTGTATTTGGTGTAATACACCTATCAAGATGTTATTTCCACTGCTTAAAACCGTTTTTGAACTCATTGATTTTGGTGCCTTTCAGTGCTTCTACTGTTTTTTGTTTCACCTCTTCCACATGGGCAAAATGTCTTCCTTTAAGGACCTTTTCATCTGGAGAAATAAACAAACAAAAAAAGATGCTGAGGGTGAGATCAAGGGAATAGGGTGGGTGGGCCATGGGGGTCATGCTGATTTTTGGTTAAAAACTGCTGAACTTTCAACATGATATGGGGAGGTGCACTCATAAATCATCCATCATGAAATGGACAGATGCATTGAGAGTGTTCAAAAAACATTCACTGACGCTGAATGCAGCCTCTCGCAACAACACCAGCTGGTGCACTGATAAAGATGTGTTCCTAGAACATTCAATGAGTGGAGGAAACCAGTACTACAAGGGGTCCACCCTCTTGAAGGTAATTCTGATTTATTTGGGGAGGAATCTCCTTTTGTATGTAGTTTTTGTCACCAAGATACACAACTTTTTAACAAATATTCTGAAGCAGTTTTTATTTCACTTGTGAATATAAATCAACTTCATTTATTTCATTGGAAGATGAATCAATTAAAAATATAACAAATATTAGATAATGTCTTATAAGTTGACAGGTGTTTCAGTTACTTAATGCTGCATAGCAAGTTATTCCAAATCTTAGAGACTAAAAATACCAATGGATTATGTTTTCAAGACTTTCTGAGCAGGCAATCTGAATGTTTTCACTGCTGGTTTTCCCTGCACTTAGTTGGGGGTCCACTTGGTTTGCAAGTCCAGGTTGGCCACATTCATATCTGACAGTTGTGGTGCTGTGGTTCTTCTTCACATGGCTTCTCATTGCACTGTAGGCTACACTGAGTTTCTACAAGAAGCATGATGAATTGAGGTTTGCAAGAGTGTCCAAGCAGAAGTTGCAAGGCCTCTTAAAGCCAGATACCAGAACTCACATGTTACTTTCATGACTTTATATTGTTTAAATAAGTGAAAAGGGCAGCTAGGATTCAATGGGAAGAACAGAAGAGCAACATCCTACTGAAATGAGTTTGTGGACACAGATGTGTAATTCAATGGAGACCTTATTCATTGATATATTACCACAAGTATTAAAATTCATAAAATACTATAAAAGCATTATTCAAATTAATTTTTTCTAACTTCTTCTATTCTTTTTCTTAGGAATTGCATGTAGGCATCACAACTAATTTTTTATCACTTCAGAAAATCAACCATGGGTCTTGCCCATAAATCATCATACTGTGACATTATTCTGGGTTGCTAAACATAGCCCTGGCTGGTAAGGCTCAGTTGGTTGAGCATCATTATACAAAGCAAACGGCTGCATGCCTGGGTTGTGGGTTTGTCCTCAATCACGGCAAGTACAAGAGGCAACCACGGGATGTTTCTCTCTCACGGAGATGTTTCTCTCCCTCTCTTTCACGCTACTTTCCCCTCTCTCTAAAAATAAAATAAAATAAAATTAAAAAAAAAAAAACAAATGTTTTTGAAGGCAAACTCCTTGGCATTCTTGAATTTGAACATATTATAGAGTGAAGAAAAGTGATAGTAACTCTAATGGATTTTGCTTTTTTCTTACCTATACTACGGCCAAAGAGTACATCATTTCAAGAAGAGTCCTACAGTAGCGAAGAAAATAGAGCATCTGAAGGAGAAACTCCAGGGTGAACCACTGTACTTCAACATATTGCAAAACTCCAGGCTTTTATTATGAATCTAGTAATATCTTTATATTATTTTAATTAACTGTGTATTAAATATTTATAATGATAATTCTACCCACAGAAACATTATAAAATATAAATTGTTGTGGTCACATAATATTATTTTAGAATTTTAGTTACTTGCATTCTTTTATTGAAAGATTCTATTATCAATACAGTTTATCTAAACATAAAATATATATGACATATTAAGATATACTTCTTTGGGGGGAGTGGAATAGGAATCAGGTTCAACAAATGTAACAGAAAATAAAGAAATAATTTTTAAAAAATTAAAAATTATTAAAAATAAATAAAATATTTTAAAAATCCCCCCCAGAAAAGAAAAAAAAGAAAAGACAAAGAAAAAGAAATGACATAAAAATTTCCACTGTTAATAATACCCTGTGTTTATGTTCTTTAAATGAAAGGATGGCCCAAATCAAATCCCTATGGTATTTACATTTCATTGAATAAATTTTAAAGACTGTTGCATCATTTTCATTTTAAAATACAAATATTTACAACACACAAGAAATTACATTCTTTGAAAATATTTAAATTGATGGAAAAGATGTAGCATGTCTACTTATTATAAGCTAGAAAACACGTCCAAAATTTTGGGATGCTATATAATACAAAAAAAAAAAAAAAAGAAAAATTAATTCTCTATAGTGCAGTCTAATTCACAGTCCTGATTTGTAAGGCAAAATTATTATTATCTTGGTTGTCTGAAAGAGGCTGGTCAGGTGTTTAGATAAAGCTCAGGTTATTAATTTCAGATGGCTTAAGGCAGGCTTAACACTAATAATTGCTGATGATGTTAGCCTGCAAGAGAACCCTCAGATTCAGCATAGCAACGTTACAATGAAAAGCACATTAGTATTTGGGTTTTCCTCTACGTTATTATATGTGACGAAGGAGATTAATGGTAAACATTTTTATTGTTATGGAATACTTTGAGGATCTAACAAAAAATGTTGGTACTCTCGTAATTTATGCTACCCTTGCTCTATGCCCACATAACATTTCACAGGGACTTACGCACAGAAGTTGACATGACTATTTCAGGGTCTCCTGGATGCAATGTCCAGGCTTTCATTGACCAAATTTAAAAACACCAGATTAAAAAAAAATAATACAAGAATCACACCTTTCACCAGCTTTGAAAGCCCACAACACTGTACATTATAGATATTCAGCAGTTAGCAAGTAAAATATTTGTTGATGATGGTATCTAATAATTGACTTTCTTGACATTTTTTTTTTTTGGATAGTATTAAACACACAAAGTTTAGCATAAAAAATCATTTGGAAGAGAATGAATTTCTACTTTCAAAATGAAAACACTTTATAAGAGGTTAGACTGACTGAGGAAACACCTAGCAGGATGAACTTGTCTATTTTAAACACACCACAAACAGAGTCTTGCATTCATACTTCAAAATAGTCTTGTCTCAACTCAGGATCAAACTTTCTATAAAGCACTCATTTTATGCAATATATTATTTCACATGTTCTACTTTGAAATAATTGAACATTCTAACAATCAAAAATAAGACAATAGAAAAAGAGATGATGTGTTTTTTAATTCTCCTTCTCTTTGTCTTATTTAGTTTTATAGTTGACCCCTCTTTATAGTTTATCCGTTAAAACTTAAATCTTAATTTTGATGTTAGTAGATGCTAATTAGATAAACTTACCCTGATTCACTGGGGGAAAATATCTCATATAAATTTTAGGTGTATTAATAATAGTATTTAAATTTTCAATACTATACAAACATAAATTAATTGAAATTATGTATTTGTCTTAATTTTAGTATCCCAAGGACTATTAGTATCCCAAGGACGACTAGGTATTCAGTTAATATAGAAGCAGTGTTTTTTTTTTTTTGTAATAAATACAAGCTGAATCTTCTTTATATCTTATGACTTTTATCATATACAGACCTCCAGAATTAAATTCACACACAAAAAAAATTTTAAAACATACTGCATATCTCTTAAAATAAACATATATTATCATTTGCACCCAAGAAAAGTTTGATGGTCTGTCTTTTGTGCCCTTTTGTAAAGTTCCAGAATTCCACACTTATGCTATAAGCAAAGGCTGAACCCAAATCTGTTTGTTGATTTAGTTACAATTACATTCCATCTATTTGAGTGGCAACTGAAGAAAATTATAGCTAAGCTGAGCTGACTGCTGTGGGATGCAAAGTACAAACCTGTATGATATTATTAACAGCTAACATACATTGAGGGCCTAACATGTGCCAGGTACTGCTCTAAAGATTGGTCCCCTAATCCTCATCACAACCCCATGGGAATGTATTACTATTCCATTTCACAAATATAAGAACTGGGACTCAGTGAACACAACTCCCTCCAATCACATGGCAACAGATGAAACCAGGTTTAAAATGCATGTGTATGGCTTTCTACCGGTCAGTATTTTAATACAAATAGTAATTAAAATTCCAAAAATATTAAAATATGGATTCTCAGTTTCACAAACCAAATCAGCTCTAGATTACTCTGCTTTACCAACCACTAGAACAATTTAAATTGCAGGGTTTTTTATAATTACAAATGGCTTTAGTCTATAAATGATACCCTATTAAAATTGCTGATTATTCTCTCTTGTTGACAATTAAGATATTGTTATAACATAGCTAGAACACAGGCAATATGTTTACATTCACAAAACCTAAGTGACAACTATCACATTCTACACAGACACTAAGTACATGCCTTGAAATATCATGAAACAGTTAACCAAATAAAAAGTGTTGCCAACCAAGGAGAGAGAAGGAAATGGGAAGGGATTATATAATTACAATCAAGAAATTTAAAAAATTTGCTTACTCATATTTTAGTGCTTAAATAGTAATTGGAAGATTAATGATATGGCTCATAAATATTACAAGCTCAAGAGAAAAGCTACACTAGACATTACATATATTTAAGTTAAAATTGAAAATTAGGGGATACATTCTGCAACTTGGTAGATGGAAATAAAAAGTTTTATGGCAAATTAAAAATTAACAGTTATTTTCAAATATGCTTTATTTTATAAAAGATTGCACACTGGTATTTAATTAAATTGCAAAATCTCCAGAGAAGTTAGAAGATTACTTAGTTGAAAGGCAACACCTAAAAATAAATGGCAACTTTACTTACCTATAATAATATGAAAATACATTTCAAAACAAAGCAAGTGTGCTAAAACTTTGAACAGCAATATGATTTCTATGTGACGTCATGTAATTTAAATATATGCTGCAACGAAGTCTTACTATCTGTGCAATTTGCTTTACGCTAAACTACCTTCAGAATTCTAATCTTAACTATACATGAACTGCTTCACAAGTTGTATTAGAATCTGTTATACAGTGTATAAACTCTTTCCAAACAATGCTGACCCACCATATGTGACAAAATTCTGACATGTAGGTTAGAGGATTTTTGAGTGGGCACTAAGGTTAGAGCTCTCCTGGCAATGCATTTCTTCCTCTTTCATTCACAATAACAAAAACTTGCTATTTCAAGTGTTTAGGAAAACAACATGTCCTGTTGTCTATGAAATATTATTTCTTTAATAATACAGAATAAATAATTAAGCATTGAGTAAACAATGCCAAATAGAAAGTCTGGTGTCTGAAATCCTGTCTAGTCTCACTTTTCATTCTTTTCACTTTCTCAAGAATAAAATACAGCCCCAGGTCCTACTGGAGCCCCAACCCACGTTTCAGGAGCTGTTTTAGCCACCTCTGCTTAACCTAGGTAAGACAAGGGAGTGTGGAAGACTTAGGGAACCTAAAAGGTCTGGCTGCTACTGTGAGTCGTTGGGGATTTATAAACAAGCATGGTTTGTTTTTGGTGTTCTTTTATAAATGTCAGCAGAGCAAATTTCAGCATGTTGATATTTATGATACTATAAACTGAAACACATCTATCATCAAGAGTAAAAATTTAGGTAGTCCAGTGTATCTCTCTACTGACTTCTAAAAGTAAATGTTTAAAGAAAAAAACAATTATTGTATTATAAAATTAAAAACATGAATTAAGGTGAGTGTAGACCTGGACTGATTTTTATTAAATATCTGAAAGTTTATGTTACTTTTAGAAAGGCTGATGGAAATCTCTATTTTTTAAAAAACCTTAGCTTAAATCTCTTTTGCGTATTTGGAATTTTTGCCAGGTTTCATCACAAAGTAGAAATATATAATTGCATGATCTAAAGAACTGATGGTCCAGGTCTTCAATTAAAAACTCCAGCTACCAGTAACAAGCACTTAATATGTTCCTGTTAAATTAAGAATTAATAAACTTTTGCATTTTTATATATTTTTACATCAATCATAAATGAATGATTTAATTTGTACCTCTAAAAGTCATAACCAAATGTTAAAAAATTTAAATCATGTACTTAACTTATGTACACCACAATAGTATATCTAAATACATATATATATAATTGGTTAATAATTTATAATATTAATTTTAGCTTCAATATCCTTGTTATAGTAACACTAAATATCTATATAAGTTGGTAATTTCATCTGATCTTTATCAAAGAATTAATTCATTTGTAGTTTTAAACTGAGTTTGAGGGATATTAGGAAATGTTTTAAAATTCATACTGACTCCAAAATTTTCAAGCCTATAAATTCAGTATCACTTGAATCCCTAAATATCCAATTTGTTTTGAAGATAAAGTATTTTTTTCTTTCATTCATATAATTCAAAACAGCTAACCAGATTTAATTTCTTTTTTATTTATTGATTTTAAAGAGAGAGGAAGAGAGAGGAAGAGAGAGAAAGAGAGACACACAGAGAGAGAAACATCATTGATTTTGTTGTTCCACCCATCCATGCATTCATTGGTTGATTCTTGTATGTGCTCTGACCAGGAGTCAAGTCTGCAATCTTGGTGTTTTGGGATCTCTCTCTAACCAGTGAGCTACCCAGCCAGGGAATTAAAAAGATTTCACTTCAACAATTTAAGTGATTCACATGTGAGAACAAATATGGAAAGTCTAAGCCCAAAACAAAATTTCAGGCTCAAATTATAATGATAATTTAAAATGTGTGTAATATAATTATAGTATAGGGTGTGCTATAATGAGATCAGTGATACTATATATCAAATGTGTTAGGTCGGTGATATTAGATATGCCTTTCTTGAAGCATTTTTTTACACATTTCTGAATTATGATACCTGTGCCAAATACAGCCTACTGTATCAAGAAACTTTTGGATAAAGTAATGAATTTTTCAAATTGTCAAAACATGATAGAGCAAAACTTTCATTTTTTCACATAGGATCTACTAAAATGTGACTATCAACTATATATGAATTATAAAAATATATATTTTGAAATATCTCTAGAAGAAAGTTAAAGATAAAATAATTGATCATTCTGATTCAATAATTTTGTATAATCATAGAAAATTGGTGACATTTAATTATAAATATTAATTAACCATGTTTTTTCACATAAATGCTTAATTAACCATTGACATTTTTATATAATAGAGTTTTCTTAAATATATAAAAGTACATCAACCTTCAATTCAGACATTATTTTGACAGTTTCATCTTCATTAATTATTAAATTTATTCTGTATTTTAAGATTGACAAATATACACAATTACTGTGTATAAAAGTTTAGTGCAGTAACAGAAATACAGCCAGTAATATTCACAGTGAGAAGTTCTATGGCAAAATAAATGAGGAATTATTCTATTTTTTGTTGGATATGGAAGTACTGCTTAAATTAAACTCATTAGTCCCACATTGAGTCAGGAAAGCAAAGCAGATTTAATGCCTTGAACAGTGATGGACAGCACATCGTGAATTCAAGGAACAAAGAAGGCATAATGTTCAGGTGTATATATCCAAACAGTCATCCATCCATGCATCCATCTCTACATCCATCCTTCTAGCTATTTACCATTCATTTAAAAAGAGCTACTGCAGATAAATACTAATCATGTATTGGACAAAGCCCTGGTACAATATAGTACCAAATAAGACACAATGGGTATTACTATCCCCTAGCGGTGAGACAAGCAGATAGTTAATTAAAATACAGACTCTGGTGAAGTAGTGCAAAAATTTTTTTTTTTTCTTTTTGCTGTGGTGGCCCCTTGAATGGGGTGACAAAATCAAAATAAGGAAAACAGAACAGGCTTCCCAAAGGAAGGCAGAAGTGAGTCTAGTGGACAAAGTTTGGTGCTATTTGTAGAGGTAAACCCCAGAGGTCACATTATTATTCTATCGATTTCAAGCAGAGATTAAACAGGTGGTTGAGTCTCTGCAAATATTTGCTACACAAATAGGGAGAGAGGAGAGTTTTCCAGGAAGAGAAAAGAACACATTAGGTTCAGAGCTGGGAAGGAGCTACAGGTGTGGCTGGGCTGTGCAGTCAGTGGAGTGATATAGAGGAGGATGACGCCATGAGAAGGGGAGAGACAGATGGAGAATCATATGGAAATTATGAAAACTGATGAGATAACATCTCCTCTGCTTTGAACTCTGTTGAAAAGACAAGATTATGTTTGGGGACTGAGACATGAATCAATAAAAGATCAGGAAGATGAGTTCAAAGACAGCAGAACAAGATTTTTAAGTAATGCGTATTTTACAGTATCTTTTCTTCCCAGTTCAAAGAAATCTTAATTTCGCAGAAGTAACTTTTGTACAGAAATAAATCGTCCTCATAAGAGTAAGTGACATTTTCCTTGTAGTTAGTAGCCTTTAATAACGACTAGTTCCTTAATAAATAATTTCCTAGGTAGATCTCTATCTCCAGCTCTATATTATTTACTACTCCATTCACTGTACAAGGTTTTTCCCTCTTCAGTTGAAGCCTGCCAGGGTCCTGGGCCTGGCTGCCAGGTGTGGACCTTGACTGATGAAGGCACAGTAACCTGCTGACCCCACCCCAGCCCTGGTTTCCGGGCTGCCTTTTATCTCCACCCTTGCCTTTTTTTTAAAAATTCTCTTTTTAAAAAGACCTGAGAAGCCCTGGACCTGTCATTGGCCAGCTACTGTCCTCAAGTCCTGACCTATATGGACTTCCTGGCTTACCCCTCCATGTGCCTGTTGACCCTGCCTTTGGATTCTGATTCAAGTTTAGGTAATGCCTCCTCTCTAGTTTCTGATTGTGGCTGGATTTTGGAGCTACATGTCACCCTTCATTTACCTTTACCAGAAATTCTGATTTTGGCTTTCTGACATTGCGTCTCCACCTGGAATTCTGTGACTGATTCCAGACTTGAAAGACTTCCAGGTTTTATTTATTTATTTATTTATTTATTTATTTATTTATTTATTTATTTAGGTGTTGTATATCAACTTTTGTTCCTAATAAAGATTATCCTCAATTTCTAACAGTCCACAGTCTGGACAAAGAAGTACAGGCTTCAGTGCTCTGCCACATGTAACTTTACTATATATCTTGTGCTAGGTGGAAACTGGCACATTCAATTTCCAGAGATGGTCTGTCTGTTGAGGACAAGCAGGCTCTGGTATGCTTCTGAAAGAAGCTTGATGTGGGACTTCAAAAATACATTTTAAGCCAAAGGGAATGCACTTAAAACACGATTACCTTGTTTTTTAAATAAATAATATTTTAAAAAATTCTCACAAATAATCTTGAGCAGATATTATTTTTTCTTCTTTGTTCCCTGCAATTTAGGATTATACAGGTTAGAGTGAAGTTATATTCCAACACAAGCATAGATTACTGCTTCCCAGAGAAAATTTTTTTCTAAGAGCCTACTATTGCTTGTGGTGAGATGAATAAAAAATTAAAAGAGTAAAAAGAAATGTGTGAGCAAATTATTTTACAAAGTAATAGAAATTTTAAATCAAGTTATGCTAATTTTATATAAATAGATACAAATTAAGGGGGGTAATAAGATGCAGCATGAATCATGCCCAATCTTCTAGACTGCCCTTATGGAAGAATTATTGTTTTAGTTAGGAGATGAAAAATATAATATGTTAAGCTATTTCTCAGTTGCCAGTTGACTCCTTAATACATATTTAAGAAATTAACCTACTAATATAATCTCTTTTCTTCCACTTTTCCAAGACTTTCAAGCAAAAAATAATTTTCTTAACAGCATAAGATATTTTGTTGTAGTTACTACATTCTGTAGATGCAAAGTCTCTCCTGTAAAATAGACCATATAGAACACAGTCAGTTTTATAAATATATCCATAGTTTTTCAGGATTTTGTGATGCTTCAGCAGAATGATTACATTTTTTCTTAAATATCACTTCTCCATAGTCAACTAGTTAACTGCTGCTGTATTTTTAAATGTCAAATGACTCTTATGATTCTTCCAAAATATTTAAAGGGAGTTTTTTTTTACATCCAAGTGTCACTTCTGTCATAGGTGCATTATTAAACTCTCTAGAAGTTGTTCTATCTTATCACCACCATTACCATCACCTCTACCACCAATCATATCATGTACAATTATAATTGACTTGCTTGAGGAATGGTAGTTAAAAGCCAAAATAAATCAATGACAAATAAGTTATGTCACAAAATGTATAGCAAGTGTTTATCAAATTGGCTATACTTTCCTTTATCTTAATAATATATGTGCTGAGCCTTTACCTCACTCCCTCCTTCCCTCCCTCTCTGCCTTTTTCCTTTTTCCTTTTTCTTCCTTTTGTTTTTGTGTTCCTTTCATTGTTTCTTTTATTATTTCTTTCATTGTCCTTCTACATTTCTATTTTATTTATACATTACCTCTGGTGTCCTTAGTTTCAGAGTCTTTCCTCACTCTGATTCTTCCAATATCTAATCTGTCACATATGGCACTGAACTTGCCTTCTTCCAACCAGTATATGAGGGAACAGATGACAACTATAGAGCAAGACAGTGTAAAAGATGCCTGAGATAGTTTATTTCAGCTTTATGTTCAGTCATGCTCTTTTGTTCATGTTTTGAGCAATGAGAATCTGTTGTTGCTGCTAAAACTTGGTCAGTCAAATGACAGTAATAGCTGCTCTGTTAAGTCTTGAAAGTTACTGATTACCAAAAATCTTAAGAATTCTTTCAGGATTGATATATTTCTAATATCATCTGAAGCAGATTTCAAAGCCTTTAAATAACAAAATTTAATGAGCTAAGTCACCTAAGCAATCATTTTTCTATGTGTTCTTAAATTAAACCCTCCACTGTTGCCTAACATCCGTCCTATGTCTCTCTGGTCCAAATTGTTGCCTTAGGCCATTGCATAAGGGTGAGTGACTTTATTCTCTCTAACCAGAGCCCTTCAATCTCTGAGAGTGTCCAACCTGCTTAATAAACATTGGGCACCCCTGCCATGGGTGCAACTGTGTGTGAGTACATGACCAAAATATCTTGGTTCTTGAATTTATGTAGACAAATTCATAGTGTTGTTTGGCTGTGATTTATGATTTGCTTTTAAAATTTCAAAATCACTTTGATGTGAACTGCTATTCTCTGAACCCATTCCAGATGTGTTTAAAACTCCATATTTGTCAAATGGAAAAAAATTTAAATAATAGTAATGGTTAATATGAATGAATGACAGTTCATCTGTATTTTGGGTTTGGCAAACTTTCTTGGACAGTCTTGCATTGTTGTTGCTGTTGTTGTTCAGCAAATTTTGTTTGGCCGAGTATTTCCTCCTTAATTTTTAAACCCTTGGGTATTTCGGGGGAAACTTAATACATATGTTTCTGGTTCACTGCCTCTTAAATCATCAAAATGTTGTTTTCCAAAAGCTTTTCAGTGTTGAAAGAGGTGTTTTTTACCTCAATTCGTAGTTCCCACTGGACCTAAACTCAAACTCCTAGAGTTTGGTTCTATATTTAACATCAACAAAGCTTGAACAAGATCCAAAGCAGCATGATTGCAGTTAGTCCTTTGAAACATACTACAGTATTGGAAGAACACATTTATTGAATGGCATGTACAAATAAAAGCAAAACCAAAAGGCAAAGTTTGAGGAATTGATGGCAAGCCTTCAGAGGAATGACTGTTGTGTCAATTTCTATTTGATTACTTTTCATTTACTTGTTAATTCCTCTAGCTACTACTCCTCGGCCCCTCAGCCTCATTGTATTCTGGGTCCATTTCATATATAAGTATATGAATAAAGAAAATATTAAAAAGTAAGTATTCTGATAATTTTGTCAGAGTGAAAAGGATAAGGAAAAATTTGTAAGAATTTGTTGTCTAGAATGCATATTGTAACTTCCAGAAAACACTAAAATTTTGTTTGCTGCCAGTTTATGTGATTTAACATCATTTGAAGTATAATGTTACAGGAAAGAAATAGCTAATTGTGTTAATTTAATAGCTAGTTAAATCTTTCTCTTTTTTTAATCTAAAAGGCATATTAAAATAGTGAAATATTTAAGTGGTCTTGGAAATCTAAAGTAGAGTTTTTTTAATTAAAAAATGTATATATATATAGCTTTCCCACTGCTGGGTTTATCATGGGAGTCTCTGGAATACTTCCAGTTCTCTGCGTGAAAATCTAAGCTGCTTATATAAGTGCAGAATTTAGTATTGGGTCTTAAGGTTTTGTTTGGCATCTTGCCAAAGATGTTATGCATTTAGCTGGGAAAATTGCCTAGAAGTTAATTGAGAGGAAAACACTGATATACAACCTCCTCCCTGAAGGAAAAAAAAAAAAAAATAGAGCCATGGATATGCATATGGCATTGTTCATTGATAAGATTTGTATGTATACAATAAATACAGTAAAGTTGATTTCAAGATTCCTTAGGGCAGATTTTCTCTGATTATCCACATACCATATATCTCCTCCTTTTTGAATGTCCAGAGTTTTCCTAGGATAAGAATTTCCCCTGAGTGCTTACTTCCTAGAGGCATGAGGTCATTAAAAAATAAGGAACAAACTGACAAGGACCAGAGGGGACAGGGGAGGGGGAATAAGAAGGAAGGAAGGGGAAGGGTCCAGTCAAGGAACACATTTAAAGGACCCATAGACATGGACAACAGGGTGGGAATTGATTGTGGGAGGGAGGCAGGGCAGGAGGGAGTGGGGGCATGTAAAAATTGGGACAACTCTAATTGAGGAACAATAAAATAAAATAAATCCCTTTCAAAATGTTACTCATTAAAGTGATTATTCAGAAATTAAGAAAAAAATATTAACCCCATCTTTTATTTAAAAGTCTTTTAAAGGGGAATTTCAGTGAAGGATCTTATTCTCTTTCCCCCAGACATGTTGGGTGGGATTTGCTCTGCATCTCCTTATGATTCAGGAATCTCAAAGGGACCCTTTCTGTCCCTGAGGGCCACCAGTGCCTGAGTCACCTCCCAAGTTTGGTCCCGTCAGGGCTGAGGGAGAAATCCTGGTCAGGACTTTATATTTTTCATTTTGACAGTAGTCTCAGGATCTGAATTTTGCTTTCCCAGATAACTACCTCTGGGCAGCTAGCTTGTGTTTTCTCTCTCGTGTTTTTTAATTCATTTTTTCTTTTTAATCTATTATCGTTTTCCCATATGTGGTATGTCTCCTTGATTCCTTTTTCTGACCAATAATCAGGACAGGGAACTGTAGGATTTTCAAAGAGTTAACAGCTGTAATTCCTTCTTCGAGATGAAAGAGTGTTAGTTGTATGTTTTTGTTTTTTGTTTTTAGTGGATTAAATATATTGGGGAGACCCCACTAATACATAACTGACACATTATTAACCCCCAGCTCCCAGTACCTTGCATCCCTCCACACCCTCCTCCTTTCTCAGTGTCGCTTTAAGCCTTGGATAGAAAAATAACACTTCTCAAAAATGGAGTCCAGGGTGATGCTAGAAACACCCCCCTCTAAAATGACAAAGCTCCCAGTAAGTGGGTGTCTTAGTCACTTTCTGAGCCTTTCTTTATAGTTCTCACTGTGGTGTGAGAGAAAGAGTTTGAAAGGGGAGGTAGTAAAGACAGAGGAACAAAGCTGGGGTGTATGCTTTTGTCTGGAAAGTGAGGAAAAAGTGATCTTTTAAATAAAATGAATGTGTTTTGTTTTTTGGTTTTGGTTTTGGTTTGGTTTTGTAATTGTACTGTATCTTTTCGCTGTGTCAAGATAGAGAGGACATGAGCAAAGCAGAAACAATGAAAGTTTGCTACTGTATGAATTCCTTCTCCTACTTAATCCTGTTCTTATTGGGGCCTTGGGTAGAAAGCTGATAATTTTGGTGAGCCCTAAAAGAATGGCAGGGGCTTGAATTCCTGCCACCATGCCGTTGATAATGAACAGGCCTAATGAATGTGGGTAAGTGGTAGGAATCTGGGACCAGCTGCATCGGGGCAGGTAATACAGCTCAGATTTAATTGGGAGCAGGTATTGGGAGGCTGTATTACTTTAATTGGTGAGGGGTTTTCTAAATGGAAAGGACAAAGTATAATGGACAAATTGTGTGGTACAATAGCACTTAAGCTGGGATTGTATGCATTCGTTAATCTGCTGAGGAATGAGGCAATTCTAAACAATTTTCTCAGTGAAACCAACTCCAGAAAGCTTGTCCCTTTTGTTCTCCCTTGGGAAAATGTAAGATTGAAACAGAAAATACCTTTACTGAGGCAATCATATGCCACGTGTGGAAAGCGGATACAGCTGTAAACTATGAAAAAGGGATCTTTGTAGTACAATAAAGGATGGAAAAAGAGATAAAGCTAGGGATAAGAGTGGGCCTGTCACTGCATCTAAAGGACAAATAAAGTGATGGCATTTACAGTGACAGATGAGACTCTAAAGAGAATGCAGGACAGTTCAGAGAGAGGAATTTGATATTTAAAAGAAAGAGCTGTGATAATTAAAAGTATTACATTAAACTGTTAAGCATATTATTAATGACAACATGAAATCGCTGCCTTTTAAAAAGTTAATGATTCCTATAAAACTATTCTTGAAACCTTACATTTTAAAAAGTCTATACAACATAAACCTGGCCTCAAAGGCTGTATTTCTGATTCCCAAATTTTCTAAAAATATAAAAAGCAATACAATTGGAATTGTACTCAAATAATTGTGTGGTACTGTCCATGGAATAATTCTCAAGTCCTGTACAGCTAAAAAAAAGGCTCTATTATTGATATGTGGGTACAAAATGAGCCCATTGGGACATTCATTGTCAAGCACATGCTATTGCCCTTTTTCTTTTGATAATTTATATTTGACAATATTCAAGAGCATATCTATGCCATAGCATTTAGGAGGAAAAAAATGCTTCCAGATTTGTGGTTCAGTGACCATCTCTGATGAGACTGCTTAACTGGATTTTCAACTGTTTGAAACTTAATGATTGAAGAGTAATCATACTTGAGTCCTTTTCATGGGGCTCTTGCACTTATAGATTTCATTACAGGTGGGACAACTGGAAAGATTGAATATCCTTTAGAGTTAGTAGTAGTTTGGCAATGGGAGAAGAAAAACAAAACGGGACATAATGGGAGTGTGGAACAGACGTTCCACAGATCCCCAGGTGGGTTTCATGTACTGCCTAATGTGAGGAGCAAGACCTATTCAGCTCTGCACACTGGCTGTAAAGGCTGAATTATCTTACCTCGGATATTGTTCCCAACTAGAAACAAATCTACAAAGCTACAGTTCATATAAAGAATTCTTTGGAAAGAAAACTATTTTGCTATCCACACATCTAGATCCCACATAATGAACAGTGCCTAGGCTGGACTCAACCTCCTAAAGTACAGTCTGATGAAAAAAGCCCCTTAGTGTGAAATTCTATTTATTCTAAAAGTAAAAATGAATCATTTCCTTGCCATTAGTACATAATGATTAAATTCTGCTTGAAACTCAGTAAGAGATGCCACTAACAGTAAGATAAAAATGAAAACTAGTCATATCAAAACATTTAACAAAGAATAGTCAAGAGTCTCATCACCTTAGCACATTTAAAAAGATTTTTTTAAATAAAAAGTTGTTTATAAATCATGGCAACTCAAATTGATTACTGGGCCTCTATGATAAAAACAACTAA
The DNA here is from genome assembly GCF_987537825.1 of Furipterus horrens. NCBI lineage: Eukaryota > Metazoa > Chordata > Mammalia > Chiroptera > Furipteridae > Furipterus > Furipterus horrens. The sequence goes on along the minus strand of NW_028327176.1, from coordinate 78,810,598 downwards.
GTCTTTCAACTTCTTTGGAGGAATAGACACAATTATATCCTGCCTTGTGAGCAGACACTCCAATATTGATAATTGAGTCTCCTTCACCTATGGTAGGAGATTTTCATATGGGTGTTTTTTCACTGGTTTCTGGGTCAAGTGTGTTTGTGCACAAGCCATGTATAAGTGGTTTTTCTATTCCCTACAATACTATTGTTTTCCCGGACATAATCACCATTGTTTAAAAAGCCAGGTGTTTTGGGGGCTCATCTCTCCTGTGTAAAATATAAGGGTTTGGGTGTCTGATGCAAACTCAAATATCTCAATCTTCAGAGACATGTCCCATACTTTTGAGATTTGACTCTGAATTGTGATCAGGGTGTGGTTTTATTCCATTTGAAACTTTGTCTCTTCCTCTCCTTCCTATCTTGATGCTATCCTTCAACTTTTTGTTGTGAAGGTTATCATCATGCAATTTTCAGGTCCCATTCAGAAAGAATTATTCCATATACGTAAAGCTGTAAGTTTGTTGTGTGTGTAGCAGGAAGTGAGTTCATGATTGTACTATGCCACCAATTTAACCACTTTCCCTTGAGTTCATTTGGACATGGGATGGTCTGTATGTGGATATCTCAAGTTTATGTACAAGGTCCAGCAGAAGAAAAGAGAGATTGCCTCTCTCATAATTCTATAACACAGGATACCCAGTTCACCTATAGAAAAATGCTGCTAAGTGTGAGCTCATGATTTACAGATACAAACCACATAAGGGAATGTACCACTATTGAAAGAACCAGCAAACATAGCAAATAGGAGAATTGTTATTCTCAAATACAAAAATTAATATAACATTTTAAATATAAGTATAGAATAAATGTTTAACATTAGTATAGGAATACAAACTGGAATGGAAATCACAAGAAAGAATAATAGATTATGGGGAATATATCAGAATTTTGAAGGAACCTCATAAAATCCTACATTAAAGTACCCAAACTCAATTAATAATATAAAAGACCAAAAAAATCTACCATATATATATCCATAAAAGGACAAACTAATGTTTTATGTTGTATTTTCATAGTTGTTGAAATTAAATATATATATCTTATAAACACGATTTAGTAATCCCTGATAACAACCAGTAAAAATGAAAACAAAGTTGACCATGAAGTGTTGGAAATGCTGACCTTGTCCTAGAGGTCTCAGAAGATAACAAGAAAATAAATATAAGTTGTCTAGAAATGTCAGAATGGCAATCCTTGGTACAGTGATGTCAGGAAAATGGCCTTATAGGAAGCTCCATGTTCTGTTCCAAAAAAGGATAAAACTAACCAAACTGTATGAACCATTTTATAGAAGCTCTGGAATACAACAATCAAGCAAGTGTTCAATAAAAAGAAAAAGCCATCTTCAAAATGTTAAGAAAGTTTTGTAGTGCTTTTACTCTGCACTCTTTCATCCCCTCCTCAGCACATAGCAGTCTTGATTTTGAGTAATGCAGGCAAAAGCATGGTTACCAAGTCTCCTTCTTGAACTGATGAATGCAGAGCAGACCTTATTTGCAAATTACTATGTATGTGCATTCTAACCTGGATGGGGAGTATTTGAATGACTGACTTGCTCATATCAGCCTCACAAACTTGGAACATAGGAAAAGCAACAAGCACTGCTCCTAAAAACTACAAGGAACAACAAATCTATAGACATTTAGGTCAAGAGATTCTGAGCAGATATATAAAATAGGTCATCTAAAACCCAAAGGCAAAAGTGGGGAGAGATTCATTGGGAAATTACAACATTCAAATGCAATTGTATATACATAAGAATTTGGAAAGTGATGTAAATGTCCAAACAAGAAACATGCTCAATGGTCTGGAGATATTAAGTTAGTCTTTTTTAGTTCCTAGCATTCAAGGAAATCTCTGAACACAAGCGAAAGGAAGAAAGACAATGCAAACACCAATAAATAGTCTTTAAAAAATAGTTTGAAAAAGGCACAAGACAATGGATTACAATAACCTTCAATAATAAAATAAATAAATAAATAAATAAATAAAGAAAACAGAAAACCATAGGAAATGGAGAATATCTTAGGTAAAATATTATAAAAATCAAATAAATCACCTAGTATACAAAGAAATAGGTTTGGGATATTCAAAGTGACAAAACAATTAACTGACTGAAACTATTGCTAAAGTAGCTCAGATACTGGACTTATTAAACAAACACTTGGAAACAACTGTCTTGCTTATGCTCAGATTGTAAAAAATGGGCAAAGTACTAAAAGAAATCCAGAATATATTATATGAACAAAAATATTATCAATGAAATGATAGAACTTATAAAAACAGAATCACACAGAAATCCTGGAACTGAAAAGTACAATAACTGAAGTTAAAACTTCATTAGAGGAATTTTTCAGCAGATTTTAAGAAGAATTAATGAACTCGAACATAGGACAATTAGTTATTCAGTCTGATATATATCAGAAAGAAAAAGAAACCTGTCACCCAGAACTTTTTCTGTGACAAAACTATCTTTTGAAAATGAGGAAGACATAGAAATATTCTCAGATTAAAAATAAAGCTGAGGAACTTTATTACTATAACAAATGTTAAAAGGAGTACTTTGGGTTGCAGTGAAAACCCACTAGAAGTAACGTGAAGCAATACAAAGCTATAACGTTCTCTGGTAAATATAAAAATGTAGGCAAGTAAAACAGTCACCATTATTATAATTTTGATTTGTAACTCACACTTTGTTTTCTACAGAATTTAAATATATATATTTTTAGCCATTTGTACATCTTCTTGGGAGAAGTGTCTATTCGGGTCCTCTGCCTATTCTTTAATTGGATTATTTCTTTGTTGTTGTTGTTGAGTTGTATGTATACATTATATATTTTAGATATTAACTCCTTGTTGGAGCTGTTATTTACAAATACCTCCTCTCATTTGATCGGTCTCCTTTTTGCTTTGTTGATGGTATTTCTTTTGCTGTGCAGAAACTTTTAGTTTGGTATAGTTCAACTTATTATTATTATTATTATTATCTTTGCTTTTACTTCCTTTATCTCTGGGGTCAAATTCATAAACTCCTCTCTAAGACCAAGGTATATAAGTTTAATACCTATGTTTTCTTCTATGTAATCTATAGTTTTAGTTCTTATATTTAGGTATTTGATCCATTTTGAGTAAAATTTTATATATGGGGAAAAACAGTAATCTATTTTTATTCTTTTGTGTGTGGCATCATTTATTGAAGAGGCTTTCATTTCTTCATTGTGTTTTTGGTTACATTGTCAAAAATTATTTGCCCATACACATGTGGATTTATTTCTAGGCTTTCAATTCTGTTCCATTGGGCAGCAATTAGGGAAATATAAATCTAAACTACAATGAAATATCACCTCACACCTGTTAGAATGGCCATTATTGACAAGATAGTTGGAGAAGTTATGGAGAAGAAGCAATACTCATTCACTGCTAGTGGGAATGTCAACTGGTATATCCACTTGGGAAAACAGTACACATTTTCCTCAAAAATTTGAGAATAAAGTTATCGTATGACTCAGCAACCCTTATTCTGGTCTACCTGGAAAATTTTAAAACATTTATTTGCAAAGATATATGCACACCTATGTTTATTGTAGCAGCATTCACAGTAGTCAAGACATGAAAACCACCAAGGTATGCCTTGATAGGTGATTAGATTAAGAAAATGTGGTGTGTAAATGTGCACAGTGGAATACTACTCAACCATAAGGAAAGATGAAATACTGCCATTTGTGACAACATGAATAGATCTTTAGAATATCATGCTAAGCAACAAAGGTAAGACAGAAAGTCAAGAATCATGATTTCACTTATATGTGGGATATAAAACTGAAAGCAACAAATGAACAAACAGAACAGATAAAATCTCATATACACTAAAAACAGTATGATGGTTATCAGAAGAAAAAGTGGGTCTGGGGTAGTAAAAGGTAGAGGGGTCAAGTGTATGATGATGAAAGGAAATTTGACATTTGGTGGTTGTCACACAGTGCAATATACAGATTATATATCACAAAATTGTATACTTGAAACGACATAACTTTATTAATCATTGCCACCCCGATATATTGAATGTTAAACAACTTTAAAACTAAAACCAGAAATATAAAAATAATCATAAACCTATGTTATTAGGCATACAACATATAAATATATAATTTTTGACATCAATAATATAAGGGGAAATGGAACTTTATAGGAGCAGAGTACATATGCAATTGAGGTTAAGTTGGTAATAATTAAAGTTAAACAGTTATAATTGTAAGATGTTACATCTAATCCCTATGGTAATCACAAAGGTAACGTGTATGATATACACACAAAAAATAAATAAGATAATCAAATTTGTCACCACAAAAATTCACTAAACACAAAAGAAGACAATAATGGAGCAAATGAAAACAGAAAATAGTCTGAGACATACAGAAAACAATAGCAAATAGGAGACGATTTCCCTTATAGGTGTTTACATTGAATGTAAATGGACTAAACTCACTAAACAAAGCTTATTGTTTGGCAGAATAGATGGAGAATTGAATCAAAGGAAACCACGTGACAATTTTAATTGATGCACAAAAAGATATTTGACAAAACAACACTTTTTATTGATAAAAACATGATCCAACTACATGGTATATTCAAGAAATGCATGTTAGATAAAATACAAATAATTTGAAAATTATAATTATAAACACATATGTTACAAATAACATAGCCAAAATATATATGATTCGACATCAATAAAGGTGAAAGTAGAAGTAAATAATTCTATAATAGTAATTAAAGACATCAGTACTCCCAATTTCAATATGGGAGAGACAGTGAGATAAAAGGTCCATAATGAATAAAAGAACTTAGAAATGGCATATACCATTTAGACCTAAAACACACACCAAAACAAAGAAATAAACATTTTCCTGAAAGACATATGAAACATTCTCCATTATGGAGCATAAGTTAGGAAAATACCAAATCTTAGTAAATTTTAAAAACATTAAAATATTAAGCATATTCTGATCACATTAGAATGGAACTAGAAAGCAATATAAAAAATAAAATAAAATTAATGAATACATAAAAATTAACATCTTTAAACAACCATTTGGTAAAAAAGAAAAACAAAGGTAATTTAAAAATTTTTTGAAACATACAAATATAACATAGCAAACCTAAGTGATGCAGCAAAAGCAGTGCTAAAAATTAAACTCTTAACAGTAAATGTGTACATTTAGAAGGAGAAATGCCTCAAGTCAATAATGTAGCTTTAGCCCTGGCTAGACACCTCAGTTGTCATCTCAATATGCCAAGGTTGCAGCTTCAATCCCTGATCAAGGCACATACAAAAATCAACCGATGAATATATAAATAATTGAAAAAGCAAAATCTCTCCTCTCTCTTTCCCCATCTCCTATTTCTCTCTCTCTCGCTCCCCCTCTCCTCTTTCTCTCTCTCTCAAATCAATCAATCAATCAATACTAAAAATAATATAGCTTTTACACTTTGAGGAACTAGATAAGAATAACTGAATGAAGGAAAACCATTTGATAATTTTAATTGATGCACAAAAAGATATTTGACAAAACTCAACAACTTTTCTTGATAAAAACACTCAATAAACTAGTATGACAATTTGTAAACATGATAAAATCCATATATTAAAAACACCACAGCTAATATTATTTTTAATGGTGAAAGAATTTTTTTTCTCTAAAATCACAAAACCATAAGGATTTTACTCAAACACACAAACAAAAAACTATTGGAACTTCATAAACAAATTCAACAAAGACGCAGGATACAAAATAAACACACAAAAATTGGTTTTGTTTTTATACACTAACAATGAACAACCTGAAAAAACTAAGATTATTTTATTTACAGTAGCTTTAAAAAAGAATAAAATGCTTAGAAATAAAGTTAAACATGGAAGTAAAGAATGAGTGCACTGAAAACCACTACAAAACATTGCTAAAAGATTAAACCAAAAAAAAAAAAAAGTAAAAATATTTCACATTCATGAATTGGGAGGCTTAATATTGTTAAGATGACAGTGCTATTCAAAACAATCTAAAGATTTGATGAAATCTCTGTCAAAATGCTAATGGCATTGTTTTGAATAAATACAAAAATTATCTTAAATTTTTTGCCCAATTTCAGATGATCTTAAGTACCCAAAACAATCTTAGAAAAGGAAGGACAAAGCTGGAGGAATCACACTGTCAAATTTCAAAATGTACTATAAAGCTAGTTATTAAAACAGTGTGGTACAGTTATAAGAGCATATGGACAATGGATTAAAATAGAATTCCCAGAAAAAATATTGTGTTGGTAAAAAATCCATATGGTTTTTTCTTCCATTAAATAAAAGACACATTTTAAATTTTTACCAGTAACTTTATTGATTTGGATATTTTGAGCATGTCATCTATCTCTCATGTGTTAAAACATTGATTGTTCTCAATGTCTCAATTTGATCATTATCAACTTCAACTGGTCTACCCAACCATGGAGCATCATCCAGCAAGAAATATCCTGAAGGAAGTTCTCAAAACACCTTTGACATGGTCCATCAGTCATTGCACATTTTCCATATACTGCACAAATATTTTTTTTGTATTTCAGTTTATTTTTTACCTTTCTTGAAAAATAAAGCATAATATTGAAAATATTTCATATTTTCTTTCATCTTATTAAAATGCTACACAAGAATTCACCAATGTTAATGTTCTTTTAATGCACACTGATATGAAAGCTGTCACAATAAAATCTAACACAATTGTTTTGAATGATGTTAAAGACAACTAAGTGCTACTAGAGCCATCTTATGTTAAAAAACCAAATGAACATTTTGGCCAACACAATAATTTTGACAAGGATACAAAAGCCATTAAATAGGGAAAAAACATTTTTTCAACAAATGGTGTTGGCAAACCTGGAGAGCCCACACACACACATACACACACACTCACATACAAAAGAATGAATTTGAACCTGTACTTTAAAACATACAAAGTTCAATTTAAAATAGATCAAACTTCTAACCATATGAATATAAAAATATAGCCAAGAAAACATAGACGCAAAACTTCATGACATTGGATTTGCCAATGATATATTTGTTATGATGCCAAAAGAATTGGAAACTAAAAATAAAATAAAATAGGTAAATTAGACCTTATCAAAATTTAAAATATGTATCAAATGAAACTATTAACTAAATGAAAAGACAACCTGTGGAATAGGAGAAAATATTTGTAATCATGTATCTGATTAAGAGTCAATACTCAGAATATATAAATAACTCCTAAAACTCAACAAGGGGGATAAAAGGACAAAGAACTTGAAGAGAGATTTCTTCAAAGGATATACAGTATACAGATGTGGGCAACAAACACATGAAAATATGCTCAACATCATTAGTCATTAGCAAATACAAATCAAAATGTCAATAAGATACAACTTGACACCCATTAAAATGGCTATTAAAAAGCAAGAAGCAAAAAATGTTGGAACGCATATAAAGAACACTTGGGCAATACTGGTGCTAACATGAAATTATATAGTTACTTTGAAAAGCATTATAGTTATTCCTCAAGTAATGAAACCTTAAAGTACCATATTATTTAGCAGTCCCATATCTAGGTATATACCCAAAATAACTGAAAGCAAAGGCTAAAACATAAACTTGTACACTAGTACGTATGCAATCATTCACAGTAAGCAAATATTACAAAAAACCTACATGTCCATCAACAGATGAATGGATAAACAAAATGTGCTATATACATGTTATTCAGTTTTTTAAAAGAATGAAACTCTAATGCATGCTGCATCATATATGAACCTTGAAAACATTATGCTGAGTGAAATAAGTCAGATAAAAAAAGACATATGATTACATTTATATGAGGTACATAGATTAGGCAGGCTGATAAAGTAAAATAAACTCACCAGGAAGAGAGGAAGGAGACTAATGAATAGTTTTTGTTTAATGGGTACAGAGTTTCTGTTTGGTATGATGAAAATATTCTGAAAATGGATAGAGGTATAGCATTGTGAATATACTTAATGCAACTGAATTATATACTTTAAAATGGTTTAAATGCAACTTTTATTTTATTTATATTTTACCATACATGAAAAATAAAAACCTTCTCTCTTCTCAGTAATATAATGCTAAGCTATAAAAGAAGCCTATTTCTGAAAGTGTCAAAAATTCTAGTGATAATAATTAAGGTCCAGCATTTCACTGAGCCAGAGTGGTTTTAACAACTGGTAAAAGAAGTCATAGCTTATATCAGTGATTTTAAGTTCACTAAATGATTCTAGATATTACAGAAATGATCATTTTATTGAGCATATCTTATCTAATTGTTGTATCATCTGAAAATAATAATTCACCCCATAATCATAATAAATGCAGAAATATCATTGGATAAAATCCAACATGTATTTATGATAAAAACACTTAACCAACTTAGAGAATACAACTTCCTCAGTTTGCTAAAAGGCATTTTTCATAAAACCTACAGATAACATGACACCTAATGATGAAAGATTGAATGTGTTCCTTTAGGATGGGAACAAAGGCAGGATTTTAGGTCACATCACTTCTATTTAACATTGTAGTTGAGGTTGTAGCCAGTGTAAAAAGTGAAATAATAATAATAATGACATTAATAATAATAGACACTCATATTGGAAAGTATGAAGTATAACTATCTTTTCTCACACGTGATACCACCCTATCTGTAAAAATTATGTTAATGAATGTACAATAAAATTTAATGGAGGTCATCATGTTTAGTAAACACGAATCAAAAAACAAAAAGCAATTGTAAGTCTATAAATTAGTAACAATCAAAAAATGAGATTAACAACACAATTCCATTTACAAACTCATTAAAAATAATAAAATGCATAGCAATAAATTTAACAAAAAAAAGAGAAAGACTTATATACATTGAAAACTATGAAACATTGCCATGAGACATTAGAGAGGATTAACCTAAAAGAAGAGACATTCAAAATTTTCAGATAGAAAAATAAATATTTTTATGGTGTCAGTCTCTAAATTAATTTATAGATTTAAGAGCTCCATATCAAATTTCAGAGAGCTTTTCTTAAATAAAAATGGACAATCTGATCCTAAAATATGTAACAAGTTGTAAAGGAGCTAGAATAGTCAAAATAATTTTAAAAGAGAGAATAAAGTTAGAGGACATACACTTCCCAATTTCAAAACCACTAAAAAGCTACAGTAAGCAAGAAAGAGTGCTATTAGCATAAGGATAGACATATGGATCAAAAATGCAGAATTGAGAGTCTTGGAATAAACACATTGTGTGGCCAATTATTTTCAACAAAGATGTCAAGGCAATACGATCAAGAAAAAAAAGTCTTTTACATAAAGAGTATAGGGACAATTGGATATCCACATGTCAAAATATTAATGTAGACTCTCATGTCCCATCACACACAACTAATTAAAAAATGAGACCTACTATAAAAGTCAACCCTATAAAACTTTGAAAGAAAAGATAGGAAAAATCTGTATTTTTGTTTTTGAATTTTGTCTATACTCACAAGGAATTTCCCCCCAAAATATATGAATGCCTAGTAACAGCAGGAAAATGTGTTAATTACTTACTAGGAAAATGAAAATTAAATAAACAATGAGATACACCTTTACAGCCACTAGAAGGATCATTTTTTAAAAAAGACGACACCAAGAATGGACAAGAATGTGAAGAAACTAGAGCCTTCATGTTACTGGTAAAAATGTATAATGGTTTAGCCACTTTGCAAAGATGCGATGTATAATTTAAAAAGCTAATATAAATGTATTAAATAATCTGCCAATTCCTCTCCTAGGTATTGTTCCCAACTCTCCCACACTAGATGAAATTCTTTTGGTATCTTATTATAAAGTTTGATATTACTGTGTTTCTTCATCTCTGTAAGTAATGAATATTTATTTCACTGTCACAAATTTCTTGATTGTACCCAATCCAAATAATTTTTACTGAAAGGTAAGTAAACCAAGAAACGCACAATGAAAACATCATAGGGATTTCAGTATTGAAAATATCATATCCCTAAAGACTCAGGAAAGCATAGTGGGATTTAAAAGATCTCAAGAAGTAGATAGATATGATCTTGAAGTTTGAGATGGACAGCACATAGTTTAGATATTATGGATATTCATAAGGAAAGGTACAGAAGACAAAATCCCCAGCGTATGTTTAGAAAACGGCAAATATTACAATTTTCAATGAGTAATTGTGATATCTGGACGGGTGAACTGGAATCCTAACTCCAAATGCTGAAAGCATCAGACATTTTAAGAAAATATCTTGAATGCTGAAGGATCTGATTAGTTTAGGAACCAAAATTAATACATTTTTGAGTAAGGAGTTTACATAGATAACACTGAGGAAATATGATTGTTTCAAAGATTCATGAATCTCAATAATTCAAAGCATATTTTATATTTTTTAAATTCTTATTTTAACTTCAGAAAATTTTAAAATTATTGTTATAATATATATTTGGAAGAGTGAACAAAGAGATATTTTCATGTACATTCAATCTAACTTGGGACAAAAAATTAATATATAACTAAACTTACCTTGCTTATTGGTGAAAGTAGCACAGAACTAATGAATTTGTCTCTTGAATTTGCTTTTAAGAAGAGACAAAAATAGACTTTCAGGCAAGATGGGGGGCACAGACACACACGCTGTATCTCCCTCAACAACTAAGGAATACAACTACCTCAAAACTAGAAACAACCAGAAGTTCCAGAAAATCAAACTACATGGAAGTCCAACAAACAAAGATATAAAGAAGAAATACTCATCCAGAAAGGTAGGAAGGGTGGAGCTGGGGTAGAGAGGATGTGGTGTGGTGGTGGCAGCAGCAGCAGCAGCAGTAACAGTAGCAGCAGTAGCAGGCTGAGGGAAAGCACAGTTACACGTTTAAAAAGACAGGATGGACACCTGGCGAGTATTCCCAGCTCCTCATCAGGCCTCAAAGCTTATGATCCCAGCACCAGGAAAAATCAAGCCTCATTGCTTCTGACTGTGCAAAAAAGTGGGTGTTGGGGCGGAGGCAGGGACTGCCAGTTTCTCAGCAGAGTCCACTTGTTTGGAGGGCCCCCATGGTCCTGGAGCATCTGGAGATCCATCCATTCTGGGAATGACAGCCACGGCAAAAGCTATGGAAGTGGGAGAAGTGCCTGGAAAGTGGATGAGTGCTGGGCAAGTGGCATTGTTCCCTCTCAGACCTCTCGCCTACATATAGAGCCACAACATGGTGAACAGGTTGCCCTGTACTGACGAATACCTAAGGCTCCACCCCTTACAACATAACAGGAGTGACAACTCTACCTAAGACACAGAGGCAAACAAACACAGGAGCCTGTCAAGATGAGCCAAAAAAGTATGGCCCAAAAGAGGGAATGGATCAAGGTTCCAGTGGGAGAACTAAGCGATAAGGAGATAGCCAAGCTAACAGATGCAGAATTCAAAACACTGGTGATAAAGATGCTCACAGGCTTGACAGATATGCTTGAGTATGGCAAACGCAAAAGGGAAGAAGTGAAGGCTATGCTAAGTGAAACGAAGGAAAATCCACACAAAACCAATGGTGAAGGGAAGAAAACCGGGGTCCAAATCAATAATTTGGAACATAAGGAAGAAAAAAACAGTTAATCAGTGCAGAATGAGGAAATAAGAATTGAAAAAAAGGAAGAGAGGCTTGGGAACCTCTGGGACAACTTTAAACGTGCCAACATCTGAATCATATGGGTGCCAGAAGAAGAGGAAGAGCAATAAGTTGAAAACTTATGTGAAAAACAATGGAGAAAAATTTCCAAAATTTTGTGAAGGAAATAGATATACAAGTCCAGTAATGACGGAGAGTCCTGGGCAAGATGGACCCAGAGGGGACCACACTAAGACACTCATGATTAAAATGCCAAAGGTGAAAGATAAAGAGAATCCTAAAAGCAGCAAGAGAGAAGCGGAAAGTTGCCTACAAAGGGGTGTCTATACGACTATTAGCTGATTTATCAAAAGACACTTTGCAGGCAAGAAGGGACTCACAAGCAGTATTCAATGTGATAAAAAGCAAGGACCTACGACCAAGATTACTCCATTCATCAAAGCTATCATTTAGAATGGAAGGGCAGATGAAGTGCTTCCCAGACAAGGTAAAGCTAAAAGAGTTAATCATCACCAAGCCATTATTATATGAAATGTCAAAGAGAGTTACTTAAGAAAAAGAAGATCAAAGCTATGAACATTAAAATGACAACATACTGGCCCTGGCTGCTGTGGCTCAGTGGATTGAGTGTCAGCCTGAGAGCCAAGTGTCGCTGGTTTGATTCCCAGTCAGGGCACATTACTAGGTTGCATATCGGGTCCCCAGTTGGGGGCGCCAGTGAGAGGCAACCACACAGTGATGTTTCTCTCCCTCTCTTTCTCCTTTCCCCTCTCTCTAAAAATAAAATAAACAAACAAATAAATAAATAATTAAAAAAAAGAAAAAAGAATGCAAGTAATCTTTAAAAAAAAATGACAGCATACTCACAACTATCTACAACTGAATCTAAAAAATAAAAACAAACTAAGCAAACCAGAATAGGAACAGAATCATAGGTATGGGGATCATCTGGAGGGTTATCAGCTGGGAGGGGGAAGGGGAAGAAATGGAGAAATGGTGAAGGGATTAAGAGCATAATCGGTTGGTACAAAATAGGCAGGGGGAAGTTAAGAATCATATAGGATAGGGTGAAGCTAAAGAATGTATATGCACTACCCATGGACATGAACTAAGCAGGGTGGGAATGCTGGAGGGAAGGTGGGTACTGGGCAGAGGGGAGCAAAGGGGAAAAAATTGGGACTACTGTAACAACATAATCAATAAAATATACTTAAAAAAAAGAAGAGATAAAAATTATATTGTCTATGGGTCATTTGAGTATAAACTATCAAGAAGTATGCTCTCCTTTCCAAAAATGGATCTATATTATTTTGTAAATTTTAACTGAATAAGAAAATTTGATCATGTCCTTCACAATGTCTCTGAAGAAACAAAATATTACTAAACAAAGAACTTTTTCTTTATGTACACAAATGATTTGAATGTGTAAAATATTTAATTATTCCTTAAATGCCTGTAGTAATGTACTTTTCCAACTGACTACTCAAGATATCTTTTTATTTCACACATAAGAGAACTAGAATTCTCTTTAAGCTTTTATCATCTTTCTATTTTTTAATTTATTTTTTTTGTTTTTTAATTACAGTTGTCCCATTTTCCCCCATTGCCCCCCCACCCAGCCCAGCCCTTCTCCCACAATCATATCCCTCCCCATTGTCCATGTCCATGAGTCATTTATACACATTCCTTGACTAAACCCTTTCCTTACTTATCCCCCTTCTCTCCCTCCCTCTCCCCCTATTGCCTGTTATTCTGCTCCTTGTTCAATTTAGTTCATTTGTTTGTGTTGTTCCTTAGTCTCCTGTATTAGGTGACATCATATGGTATTTTTCTTTCTTTGTCTGGCTTATTTCACTAAGCATAATTCTCTCTAGTTCCATGTCTTTCAGTAGAACCTTCAATGTAAAATGACTTAAAAAATAGAAAAAAATACTGTTGCCCATGATGGTCATCATCTCTATTTTTTATGATTAGAGATAATTTTTCATTACATATAATTATTGCTAATGTTATATCCTTAAATATATATAATTATTTCAAATGTTTACTCCTTAATTAGTATATTTGCAACTCTTTCTGAAACAACATTTTATGCCATTTCATGATTTTTTTTTCTCTCATAGGATTTTCAAACTAAAAGTGAGTTATCACATTTGCTTATTTTAACTCTCTTACTTTAAATTAGATAACAATAAATTTTATTCACTGAATTTCATCTATTTTTAGTGTGCAGGTGTGAGCTTAATTAAATAACTATTCTTAGTGGTGCTTTGATACTTTTGAAGATTTCTGCTTCATTTTAATTTGTGCTTCTTGAAATGATGACCTTCTTTATCACAAAGTTTAACTCATGTTTGGCTTAATGCAAAAAAAAGACAAATATTATGATCTAAAATTCATAAATTGGGAAAAATTGTGGGCATAATCAATTTCTTCATCTTCTTATTGAGCGAAGTAGTCTATGACCATTAACACCATCTTCTTCAGTACTTTTGATATTTTTTCCTAATCCATTAAGTGTGTTTAACATATATCAATTAAAAAGGTCTTCTATTGGGCTTTCTAATAACTAATGATTTATTTGGAAAAATACTGAAGAAATTGCTTTGTAGAGTTTTGATTAATGATTTAATAGATACTTTTTTTACAATTAAATATTGCCTACTTAAATTGTATTTCTGCCTAAAATTTTAATTACTGGGTTCCAATGAGTCTTAAAATAAATTTGCTTCAGTACATATAAACTGTTATTAGTTGAACCATCATTATATTCATGGGAAGTACCAAACAGGTTAAAAACATAAAATAAAAAATAAAGAGGAAACACATGATTTTTACTTAACTAAGGGAACCTAGCTAATAAAACAGCAAATTTTATAACAGAGAATTATCTGAGTTTATTCATACTTTTCATAGACTTTTTGTATATATTAAGAGGATTTGTTAACACAAGACAAAAATTCAATTTAGTTTATTAACAGTTAGCATATATTTGCTAAATGAAGCTCATTGAAATTTAAATGGCTCCTCCAACATACTAATGAGCAAGCTCCTGCCTAATATTGACAATTAATCAGGCATAAAAGCATTTTGGATCAGGACCCATTGACAAGCATGTAGGCTCATACAAACTTCAATAAAACATAATATGTTAACATATTTGTCTAATTGTATATAAGGTTTTTCATACAGATTCCCACCAAAACACTTAATTATATATAGAGGCAATACATCTGTTTTGGAATCCGTAGGAATCTTTTTGGTTTGTTGTAACCGTATATAATAGATAAAATGAAAAGTTATTAGGCTTTATTGCCAGTTTTCCCTTTTTTTAATTGCTATGGCAACTTGAAGCCAAAGTTGGATCACTGGATAGAGTAACTGAGCAATTAAAAGCAACCATCATTAAGCCCTGATAAAATGAACCTTGACCTTTAAAGAAAAATAAATCAAGTATTTAGAAAAACTGGAAATCTAGAATGTGAAAAAAAAACTTATTTTCACATTTAAATTAGGAATTTATAAATGAATTATTATTTATATGTCTTTTAAACTTTATCATTGAAAACATTCAAAAGATACTAAATGAATGCTTTGCTTAAAAATGAACAAATCACTTCCAGCTTATACTCTGATATATTGAAAAAAGGAAATAAAAACAAATGTCTTTGTATGATTATGTTCTCTTAAAAGAGCTTTGATAAATTTATGCAGTTATATATTTACAGCAACTATATCTTTTATTTTGCTGATAGTAAAGTTGTACATGATCTTTCCTCCATCCTCTTTACCACATTTGACTTTTAGGTAATCTCTCAATTTATTTAGTATTTACCATCTCTGCAATAATAAAAGGAAAACACAAAATGCATTATTTTAAGTATTATAGTTAAACATAGCCTCTGCATACTATTGAAGATAAAATAGCTCCAGGCATTTTTTTTTACTGTGTTTCTTAGTTATAGATAGGTTTATTGCTTTAGAATATAACACTATACTAATATTTTATGCTGATTTGATATTTCTTAGTTTGTAAGATAGCTTTTCTCTTTCAAAAGGGGATTGAACAAAAAAGTGTTGATTCCTTGCAAATTGTCAGGAAGTTTTCCAGCATATTAAAAAGTGAAAAAAGAGCAAGTTAACTGAAACATAAAACAGAATAAGTAGAATAGGGAATTATATCAGAAAAGGAGTTGGAGATAGAGGCTCAATTAATAAATAGCATTTTGGGAAGAACTAAAAATTATAAGAATGGATGTTTTTCAGAACACATAAAATATTAACTATAATAAATTCTTTAAGATCATACTGTATGAAAGTTTGGATTTTCACAAAAAATAAATTAATAAATACTTTGGTAAACATAAGAAATGTCCAAACTGTAACAATTTTTATCTGAGCCAAACTGATGACAATTGCCAGTAAGTCAACTATCAACAGATTGAGAAAATGCTCCAGAAAATGGCATTTACCACTTATTTTTATACATCAGAATCAAATGGAAGACAAAAGGGTATTACAAAAAAAGTCACTGGTGATAGATTAGGTAGTCCAGACAAAGCAAAGTGGGGAATCCTCTGAGACTGAATAAAAAGTAAAAGGAATAGACAAATACTTCTTTTACATAGGTAGGGATAGGATAGATAACAATTAACATGATAAAAATAAGAATGAGTAGAAAGAAATAAACAAGATCAGAGTAGAAATAAATGACATAGAGAGTAAAAAAAAAAAAATTCAAAAGATCAAGGAATCCAGGAATTGGTTCTTTAACAAGATAAACAAATTGAGACCCCTTTAATCAGACTCAAGAAAAAAAGAGAGAGAACCCAAATAAATAAACTCAGAAATGAAAGTGGAGAAATAACAACTGAGACCACAAAATATAGAGGGTTGTAAGAAAATACTGTAAACAACTATATGGGGAGAAAGTAGAAAACCTGGGCAAAATGGGTACATTTCTTGAAACATATAATCTTCCAAAACTGAATCAGAAAGAAGGAGAAAACCTGTATAGAACTATTACAACTTATGAAATTGAAGCACTAATCAAAACTCCCAGCAAACAAAAATTCTGGTCCAGATGGCTTTGCAAGAAAATTTCACCAAACATTCAAAAAAGATCTAACACCTATCTTTCTCAAACTGTTCCAAAAAATTCAAGAAGAGGAAGACTTTCAAACTCTTTACAAAGCCAGTATTATCCTAATTCCAAAACCATGTAAAGACACCATAGAAAAAGAAAATTATAGGCTAATATCCCTGAAAAGCATAGATGCTAAATTCTTCAACAAAATATTAGAAAATCAGATCCAGTAACATATTTAGAAGATCATATGTCATGGTCAAGTGAGATTTATCACAGGGATGCAAGACTGGTACAATATTCTTGGTAATAAATGTGATACATCACATAAACAAAAAGAAAGACAAAAATCACATGATCATATCAATAGAAGCAGAAAAAGCATTTGATAAAATCCAGCACCATTTATGGCAAAAACACTCAACAAAGGGGGAAGAGAAGGAGCATTCCTCAACATAATAAAGGCCATATATAAAAAACCTACTGCCAACATTACACTCAATGAGTAGGAGCTAAAAATGTTACCCTTAAAATCAGGTCCACTTCCACCACTCTTGTTCAACATAGTACTGGAAGTTCTAGCCACAGTGATCAGGCAAAAAAAAGAAAAAAGAAATAAAAACATCCAAATTGGAAAAAAGGAAGTAAAACTGTCATTATTTGCAGATGGCATGATATTGTATATAGAAAACATTATAGCTCCACTGGAACATGACTTGACTTAGTAAATGAATTCGGCAAAGTAGTAGGATATAGTCAATATTCAGAAATTGATGGCATTTTTAGATTTATTTATTTATTTATTTTTAGAGGGAGGGGATGAAAGGGGGAGAGTGAGAGAGAGAGAGAGGAAGAGAGAGAGACAGAGAGAAACACCAATGTGAGAGAGAAACATCAATTGGTTGCTTCCTGTATGCAGCTGATCAGGGGCCAAACTGACAACCCAGGCATGTGCCCTACCCACGGAGCCACACCAGTCAGGGTGATGGCATTTTTATACATCAATAATGAACTATCAGGAAGAGAAACTAAGAAAACAATCCCATTCACTATAGCAACAACAACAACAAAATAATAAAGAAACTAGGAATAAATTAAACTAAGCATATGAAAGACCTGTACTCAGAAAACTATTGGACTCTGAAAAAAAAAAAAAAGATGAAGTACAAATAAGTGGAAGCATATATCATGTTCATGGATTGAAAGAATTAACACCATTAAAATGTCCTTAACACCCAAGGCAATCTATAGATTCAATGAAATTTCTTTTATTTATTTATTTATTTATTTATTATTATTATTTTTTTTTTTTTTGCGACGTGGCAGAGCACACTAGCAAACCCCAGTCACAGAGGCACACTCTCCTGGTGTCAGCGAAAACCCTGCTGTTCATGTAGCACACTTCTGACACTCAGAAGTTCACTGGCCGGGGCCGGCCTCCACCCTGAGCTTTAATAGTGTGCAGAAATTTCTTTTAAAATGTCAAAGACAAACTTCACAGATCTAGAACAAATATTCCAAAAATTTATATGGAACCAAAAAACACTCCAAATATCCTCAATAATCTTGAGAAATTAGAACAAAGTTAGAACAAAGTTGGCGGAATCACAATATATAATATCAAACTATACTATCGTCGGCAGCCGTCCGTCTCGAGAGACGATGGTGTAGCTTCTTAAGAGTCTATCTGCACCGCCGAGAATGGCTGTGCAGTCCGACTCGGGAGTGACACGGTATCTGTCTCCTCCCGTGTTGAATCGACATCTTGTGGTGACACTGGAGTGTCCTCTCCAGTGAAGCTGAAGCTACAGAGCCTGGGCAGGGTGATATGGAGGGTCTGCTGTTGCCCATGCAGCAGACCCCCCCTCTCTTCGCAGCTGAAGGGTCCAAGGGAAAGACGGAGTCAATACAGCTTGGCTTCAGGTGCGCCGCAGGAGTTGCCGGTGTTGACTACAACGTCAAACCGCCTTAGGGACTCCGGCTCCGGATTTTCTGTCGGCGTTTACTCCCTTAGCCTTTCCCCTGAAGAGGTATGCCGCAAGGCAGCAGAGGTTTTTTGGAGTCAGAGTTTTCCTTCTCTGATGTGCCCTGACTGGAAGATCGAACCAGCGACACTTAGCTCGCAGGCCGACACTCAATCCACTGAGCCAAACCAGCCAGGGACAAAACTATACTATAAGGCCAAGGTAATCAAAACAATCTGGTACTGGCACATAGATCAGTGGAACAGAATAGAGAGTCAAGAAGTAAA
Source organism: Furipterus horrens (assembly GCF_987537825.1). Classification (NCBI taxonomy): domain Eukaryota; kingdom Metazoa; phylum Chordata; class Mammalia; order Chiroptera; family Furipteridae; genus Furipterus; species Furipterus horrens. Next base: position 78,791,496 of record NW_028327176.1, on the reverse strand, counting down.
CCCACATCTTTATGTTCAGTTAATATTTGAAAAAGAAGACAAATGCATACCTGGCATAAAGACAGCATCTTCAATAAATGGTGTTGGGAGAACTGGACTGGTACATGAAAAAAAAAAAAGAAACTAGAACACAATATACCATTATACACCAGAAGATATTCAAAATGGATATAATACTTAAATGTAAGCCATGGCACCATAAAAATCATAAAGGGAAACATAAGTAGTAAAATTTCAGATATCCCACATAACAATATCTGTTAGGGTAAGGGAAATAACAAAAAGAATAAACAAATGGGACTACATCAAACTAAAGAGTTTCTGCTCAGTGAAGGAAAACATCAGAAAGGTAAAAAGACAACTAATCATATGGGAAACCAATTTGTCAATGATACTTTGGACAAGGGTCTAATCTCCATATATCTCAACACGAGGAAGACAATCTAATTAAAAAATGGGCAAAGGACCTGAACAGACACTTCTTCAAGGAAGACATACAAAGGGCTCATAGACATAAGAAAAAATATTCAACATCACTATCTATTAGAGAGATGTAAATCAAAACTACAATATCACCTTGGACATGTCAAAATGGCTATCATTAATAAATCAACAAAAAACAAGTACTGGCAAGGATTTGGAGGAAAGGGAACCCTAGAGCATTGTTGGTGGGAATGCAGACTGCTAGCGACACTGTGGAAAACAGTATGGAATTTCCTCAAAAAATTAAAAATGAAACTGCCTTATGACCCAGCTATTCCACTACTAAGAATATGTACTAAGAATCCTGAAACACCAATTCAAAAGAATACATGCACCCTGATCTTCACAGGACTATTTGTAAGAGTTCATATTTGGAAACAGCCTAAGTTACCACCAGTAGATGAGTGGATAAATGGACTGTGGTACTTACACAATGGAATTCTACACAGCAGTAAAAAAGAAGGAATTCTTACCTTGTGCTACATCGTGGATGGAACTGGAGACTATTGTGCTTAGTGAAATAAGCCAATCAAAGAAAGAAAAATACCATATGATCTCACTTATAAGTGGAATCTAATGAACAAAATAAACTAACAAGCAAAGTAGAAGTATGGAACAGACTGACAGCTCGAAGAGGGGAGGGGTGAAGTTGGGTCTGGTTGAAAGGAAGTGAAGGGCTTAGTCAAAGACCATATATGAATGACCTATGGACATGGAAGAAGGTGTGGGGATTGACTGTGGGAGTGGAGGGTGGGCTTGGTGGAAGGGTGCAAAGGGTAAAAAATTGGGGAAACTGTAATAGCATAAATAAAAAGGAAAAAAAGTAGAAAGAATAGATAGACACATACTTTTTACATACATGGGTATAGGATAGTTAACATAATAACAATGAGGGGATCTGTGGTCTTCTGATCTGTGCCCAGAGGGGTCTGGAAAAAGGAAATCATTCTGACATTTCAAGGGCATGTTATAATAGATACAAAAAGACAATAGACAGTCTCAGCTAAAAGTAAAGATTGACTTTTGTCAAGGAAGATACCAGCCTAAGACATGATTGCCCAGTATGACTAGCTTTTAATTAAGAAGTTTTACTTTCAGACCATCCTTTATGGTTACATTAAATCTCAGAGTTTATAAGACTCCCATGTAGGTCTCTCATGAGCTTGTGAGGTTTAGTATATTGCCTTTTTTTTGTTGACACTTCTTTATAGAAGTTCTGATAATATTATCCTTTGATACTTTTAGCTCTTATATTTTACTTATGACTACAAGTGTTAAGAATAGTTTATACATGAAGTCTTTGAGACAGAAATGTATAGTTTATAAGAGAATGAATCATGAATTCTAAAAGTATATTCTTGTCATCTGCCCTGGTGTAGACTCTAAACACTGCAATAAAATATCATTTTTAATACACACATAAAGTAAAACAGCAATGAAAACTAAGATTCATAGGTAATTTATTGTCAAAGTTTTAGACACAGACCTGTAGAGTTGAAATGAGAATCACATATTCATTTTTGCTTAAGATAATACAAATAATTAGAGTTTAAAGAAGATATGTAAACATTGTATTAATTATGTGCAGCCTGAATGATAACTCATAATCCATACTAGACAACAATAAGAAAATGAAACAACTTAAATAAAAGAGCTAGTATGGTGTCTTTCTTCCAATTTTCTTCTCCATAATCACTTTAACATTCATTTGTAAATGACAATTTCAAAGAAAACCACACGACTGAAGCAGAGAAGGACATGATTGAATGAGAGATGAAAGTATTTCATCTGCTTCTATCTTTGAAAGATATTGTAAAGAATTGGTAAAATTTCTTCTTTAATTATTTGGTAGAATTTACCTTGTGAATCTACCTGGGCCTGGCACTTTCTGTTTTGAAAGGTTATTAATTATTGATTCAATATGTATAAGATATATAGGCCTCCTCAGATCATCTGTTTCTTCTTGTGTGAGTTTTGGTAACTTGTGTCCTTGAAGGAATTATTCTATTTCATCTAGGTTATCAAATCAGTGAGCATAGAATTCTTCTTAGTACTTCTTTGTTATCCTTTTTATGTGCATGTGATCTGTAGAGAAGTCTCATTTTTTCTTTTGTTTCTGACATTAGTAATTTGTGGCCTCACTCTTTTGCCCTTAGCTAGTGGCTCATCAATATTATTGATCTTTTCACCACCAAAAGTCATGTTTCCTTCCATCACCAATTATCCTCTTTACCCTCTTCAACCTGACCCATTCTCCTTTCCCTCTGGAAATCAGCATACTGTTGTCTATGTTTATGAGGTTTTTTGTTTGTTTGTTTTTGTTTTTGTTTTGCCTAATTACTTACTCTTTTTTCACCCAGATGTAGACCCTCTAACAGCCTTCAGTCTGTTCTCTGTATCTATGAGTCAGTTTCTGTTTTGTTTGTTAATTTATTTTGTTAGATTCCACATATAAGTGAAATACATGATGTTCGTCTTTCTCTAACTGGCTTACTTCACTTTGCATGATACTTTCCAGGTCCATCCATGCTGCCACCAAATGTAAGCGTTCCTTCCTTTTCAGGGCTAATAGTATACCATAGTATAAATCTACCACAGTATTTTTTAACTTTATTTTTATTTTTGCCCCCATTTTCCCTCCCTTGCCCACCTTCACCTAGCCTCCCCTTCTTTCTGGCCATTCCCACGCTGTTGTTTGTGTCTACAGGTTATGCATATGTTCTTTGGCTAATTCCATCATCTTCTTTCATCCAGTCCCCCTTCCTCCTCCTTTCTGACAGCCATTGGTCTGTTCCATGTATTCATCGTTCTGTTTCTATTTTGTTTGTCAGTTTATTCTTTTCATTAGATTACACATATAAGTGACACCATATATTTGTCTTTCTCTGACTGGTGTATTTCACTTAGCATAATAATCTCCAGGTCCATCCATACTGTCACAAAATGTAATATTTCCTTCTTTTTGTGGCTGTGTAGTATTCCATTGTGTCAATGTACCATAGCATTTTTACTCAGCCATTTACTAAAGGGCACTTGGGCTGTTTCCAGATCTAAGCTGTTTTAATAATGTTGCTCTGAACACAGGGATTTATATATATATATATTAGTCCTTCTCTATATCGCAGTTCCCTTATCATGGCCTCACTGTATTGCGGGATTTTTAAAAATATTATATTTAATTATTTATCGTGGATTTTTTTGCTATATTGTGGGATTTTGCGGTACTGTATACATATGTTGTTAAAGTTATGTAGGTTTAAAAGTCTAGAATATGTTTAAGAACATAAGTAGTGTTTATAAAATTGTGAGAAAGATTAATAAGGAACTGGGAATGGTTTATAAGTGTGTGGGAAGGATTTTTAAAGTCTTAAAATATATATAAATACTAAAATAAATGTAAGGTTACTACTTCGTGGATTTTCACCTATTGCAGGGGGGTTAGAACATAATACCCATGATAAGTGAGGGAATACACACACACACACACACACACACACACACACACACACCAATTCATTTGGTATTTCAGGATTCTTAGGATTGGATATATTTCCGGAAGTGGAATCAGATGATGTATTATAGAACTGTACACCTCAAACCTATATAATTTTATTAAACATCATTCTAATAAATTCAATAAAATTTAAAAATATATTATTGATATTTTCAAAGACCCAGCTTTTGGATTTGTTGATGTTCTCTGTTGATTTCTGATTTCCTGTTTTAATTTTATTAATTTTTGCTTTTTCTTTCTTTTGCTCCTCCTACTCCCCCTTCCCCTAGTTCTCCCTCCCCCTCCTCCTCTTTCTTCTCTTTTTCCGTCTTCTTCCCCTCCTTTTTCTCCCTCTTTCTCTTTTCCTCCTCCCTCTCTTCCATCTTTTCCCCCTCCTTCTTTTTTTAATTTCTCTTCATCCTCTTCCTCTGTCTGTTTCTCAGGCCCATCTTCCTTCATTTTTTTCTTTTCCAGTTTCCTAAGAATAAAGCTTATATTTTTAATTTTATGTTTTTCTTCATTTCTAATATATACACTCAGTGTTTTAAATTTCTCTTTAATTACTGCTTTTGCTGCATCTGACAAATTTGAAAAGTTTTATTTTTATTTACCTCCAATATATTTTTGCGTTTCTTTTGAGATATCATTTGTTGTTCCATGTGTTATTCAGAGATGTGTTTTTAATCTTTAAATGTTTAGGGATTTTTCTGGCTATTTTCTAAGACCAGACAGTGTATAATTTCTACTTGTTAAAATTTGTTAAAGTCTGTTTTATGACTCAGAATATCAGCTTGAGAAGAATGTGTCATCTACTTTTTAAAAAAAATCAACAATTTATTTTATTTTATTTATCTGTTTTTAGAGAGAGGGGAAAGGAGAAAGAGAGGGAGAGAAACATCAATGTGTTGTTGCCTCTCACGCGCCCCCATCTGGGGACCTGGCGTGCAACCTTGTCATGTGCCTCGACTGAGAATCGAACCAGAGACACTTGGTTCTCAGGCTGACTCTCAATCCACTGAGCCACAGCAACCAGGAACTCATCTACTATTTTTGAAAGAAGGAAGCTAAAGATTTCAATTATATGTAGTCAGTTGATGTTTCTATTTAGTTCATCTTTTTAACTCTTCTGTCTTTCAATTCTTTTCTTGATCTTTGACTTTCTGAAGTTTTAATATGATATGTGTAGGTAGTGATTTTACCATTTATCTTGCTAGATATTCTGTGAGTTTCCTGATTTTGTGGTTTGATGTTTGTCATCAATTTGGGAGAAATTATCACTTATTACTAACTCAAATGTTTATCTTTTTTTTTTTTCTCTCTCTCTCTCTTTCTTTTTCTGGTAGTTTCGTTGCACATCTGTCCCAACTTTTAAAATTGTTCCACATCCACCTCCAATAAAAAGAAACACACTAACAAACAAACAAACATAAAACAGAAACATTTACCCCTTCCTTGCCATTTTTCAAACTGGCTCTGATACCTTCCCTGCTCAACCCAGAAAATTTGAATATATAACAAATTTCTACATATTCTGGTGTTATGTCTAGTAGCCTAGCCTCACAAAGATGTCAAGTCTTAATCCCTGGAACTTGAAAATGTCACATTTGTAGCTGTTATTTAGTTTAGCACCCCGAAATTGCTAAATGACCCTGGAATATTCGGGTAGATACTAAATTGCATCACAAGTATTCTTATTAGAGTGTGGCAGAAGAAAATTAGTTCTAACTAGGAGATGAAAAGACGCACCAAGATGAGAAAGCAATGTGAAGGTAGAGGTACAAATTAGACTGTTGTCACAAGCCAAATAATGCCTACAGCCACCAAAAGCTGGAAGAAGCAAGGAACAGATTATCTTCTAGAGCCTCTGGAGGATGCACCACCCTGCCTACACTTTGTTTTCACCCAGTGATACTAATGTTAGACTTCTGGCCTTCTGATATCTAATAGAAAAAAATTATTTTATTTTAAGCAACTGTATCTACAGTAATATGTTATAGCAGCCGCAGGGAATTAATCCAATATGTTTGTGGCATTATCTGTCTCAACATGTAAAGGTGATTAATCTCACCCTATGAGGGTCAACCGAAAAACATATGTTAAATAAGAGAGGAAGACAGAATATCTTTGCCTTATTTTTTATTTTTGTCCATACTCACAAGGAATGATGGTTTCCTTTTCTCATAATGGATTTGTCTTATTTGATATTAGGGTAAAGCTGTCCTCATAGAATGAGTTTGAATTTTTTATATTTCTCTATTTTGGGAAGTGGTTTTAGAGTACTAATATTAAGTATTTTTGTCCATTTCTTTTTTTGCCCTTGAACTAATATTATACATATGTTGTTATACTTAATGGTGATCCATAGATTTCTGAAACTATTAATTTCTTACATTATCTTTTAACTTACTAAAAATAATAATAATCACTATAGATGTATCTTCTACTTTGCTGATTATTTTCTCTGCCAGCTTAAATCTGATATTGACCCACTATCTAATACATTTTTAAATTTAAATTATTGTACTTATCTCCAAATTTTGTTTGTTTAGATATAAAAATATTTTTCTGTCTCTTTATTGACATTCTCTTGTCATAGTTTACATTTTTAGACATGATTTTACTTAGTTTTTTTACATATTTCTAATAAATGATTTAAGTCTTTGTCTAATATATCTAACAATTGGGCCATCTCAAGAGAAATATGTTTTAACTGTGTTCTTTGTGTATGTGTGTGTCATTCTTTCCTGTTTCTTTGCGTGTCTCTTTTTGTTGTTGTTGTTAAAAACAACACAAGGCAGATTAAAAGTCTGCTTTAGCTTTCACTTCCTCCTTGTGCAAGGACAACTGTTGAGTCTGTAAAGTAAATGATTGATGTCCTATAAGGTCTTTTCTGGGTATACATACAGCCCAGCATGTGCACCCAGCCTTCTTCTTCCACAGGAATATGTTAAAGCTTTGTAAAACAACCATAAAAATGTTGTTCTCAGATCTTTTAAAATGTTTCCATATACCGATATCAGAGTATTAGACAATTTTTAGACTTTTAAAATATTAAGTTATATAGTCTTTTTTGGCTGTCTTCTTTTATATAATATAATGTATCCAGGGTTATAAGGTTTTACATGTATGAGTATTTAAAATTTTTTTTACTACTGAATAAAATTTCATTGTATGAATATACCACATTTTTAATCTATTAATTGTTGCACATTTAAGATTATTCCTATTTTTTCACTACTGTTTCAAAAGCATCTGTGTCCAAGTTTTGTGTGAGCATTTGTTTGATTTTCTCTTTCATTTCTAGGGTTATAATTGCTGGATTATAGGGCAATTTCATGTTTAATATTTTAAGAAAATATGAAATAGTTTTATGATCATTTCACATTTTCACCCTTGATATATGAGGGTTCCAATTCCTCCATTAATAAATGATATTTTTAGTCTGCCATTTTGGTTACAGCAATCCTATGAGGTATAAAATTGTATTCCTATGTGGTTTTATTTGTATTTATCTTATGACTAATTCTGTTAATTATTATTTTATGTACTTAATGTCACTTGCATATTTTCTTGGGATAACCTTTTTACCCAGTTATTCTGCCCATTTTTAAATTGGGTTATTTGGTTTTTATTAATAAAATGTAAGAGTTCTTTATATATATAAGGATAGCAGTGCTTACTGATAAGGAACCATCTGTGATTTGCAATTATTTTGTCTCAGGGTATAGTTTATCTTTTAATATCTGTACGGCGTGTTTTTTACCTTATTTATTGTTTTTCTATTATAATTGTCCCAAGTTTTCACCCATTACTTCCTCCCAACCCAGCCCATACTTCTCACACAGTCAACCCCCACCCTGTTGTTCATGTACATGTGTCATTCATACTACTTCCTTGATTAGCCCTTACTTACACCCCTTCTCTCTCTCCCTCCCCACTGTTAATTGTTACTCTGCTCCTTGATTACACGACTCTGGTTAAATTTCTTTATTTGTTTGTGTTGTACATTAACTTCTGGTATTAAGTAATATATGGTATTTGTTTTTTATCACCTGGCTTACTTTACTAATAATAATTCTCTCTAGTTCCATCCATGTTATCGGAAATGGCAGGAGGAGTTCCTTTTTACTTTCTGTTGCATAGTATTGCATTGTGTAAATATACCACCGTTTTTGATCCACTCATCTACAGATGAGCACTGAGGCTGTTTCCAGCACTTGGCTATTATAAATAGTGCTGCTATAAACATAGGGATGCATAGGTTCTTTCAAAATGGTATTTCAGGATTTTTCAGGTATAAACCTAGCAATGGAATTGCTGGACCAAAAGGCAATTCCATTTTTAGTTTTTTGAGGAAATTTCATACTGTTTTCATAGTGCCAGTACTAGCCTGCATTCCCACCAATAACACACTAGGGTTCTGGTTTCTACACATCCTCGTCAGCAATTGTTGTTTGTTGGTTTGTTTATGATGGCCATTCTGACTGGTGTAAAGTGGTTTCTCATTGTGGTTTTTATTTGCATCTCTCTGATAGCTAGTGATGTTAAACATTCTTGCATATGCTTATGGATCCTCTCTATATTCTCCTTGGAAAAGTGATTGTTCAGGTTCTTTGTCAATTTTTTAATTAGGCTGTCTGTCTTCTTGGTGTTGAGACATTTAAGTTCTTTATATATTTTGGAGATTAGTTCCTTGTCTGAGGTATCATTGGCAAATATGTTTTTCCATATGGTTGGATTCCTTTTCATCTTGCTGATGTTTTCTTTTGCTGAGCAGAAACTCTTTAGTTTGATGAAGTCTCATTTGTTTATTCTTTCCTTTATTTCCCTTGCCTTAGAGATGCATCAGTGAAAATATTGCTGTGTGGGATATCCGAAATTTTCCTGCATGTTTCCCTGTAGGACTTTTATGGTGTCACACCTTACATTTAAGTCTTTGATCCATCTTGAGTTTATTCTCGTGTTTGGTGTAAGCTGGGGGTCTAGTTTCATTGTTTTGCTTGTCCCTGGCTAGTCCTTCCAGCATCAATTGTTAAAGAGGCTCTTCTCACTCCATTTTATGTTCCTTCCTTCTTTGTCAAATATTAGATGACCATATAGACTGGGGTTTATTTCTGGGATCTCTATTCTGTTCCATTGGTCTATATGTTTGTTCTTATGCCAATACCAGGCTGTTTTGATTACAGTGGCTTTGTAGTATAGTTTGATGTCAGGTATTGTGATTCCGCCTACTGTGTTCTTCTGTCTCAAGATTGCTATGGCTATTCATGGTCTTTTTTGGTTCTATGTAAATTTTCAAAGTATTTGTTTTAGGTCTGTGAAATATGTCACTGCTATTTTAATAGGGGTTGCATTGAATCTATAAATTGCTTTGGGTAGTATGGACATTTTAATGATGTTGATTTTTTCCATCTGTGAACATAGTATATGTTTCCATTTACTTGTGTCTTCCTTAATTTATTTCTTCAGGGTTATGTAGTTTTCCAATACGGGTGTTTTATCTCTTTCATTGAGTTTATTCCTAGGTACATTATTTTTCTTGTTGCTATAGTTAATGGGATTATTTTAGTTTCTATCTCTAATATTTTATTGTTGGTGTACAGAAATGCCTTCAATATCTGAATATTGACTTTGTACCCTGCTATTTTGCCAAATTCACTAATTATGTCGAGTAGTTTTTTAATGGTGTCTATCGAGTTTTCTATGTACACTATCATGTGATGTGCAAATAATGATAGTTTTACTTTCTCTTTTCCAATTTGGATGCCTTTTGTTTGGTTTTCTTGTCTGATTGCTGTGGCTAGAACTTCCAAGACTATGTTGAATAGGAGTGGAGAGAGTGGAAATACTTGTCTTGTTCCTGATCTCATGGGAAATGCTTTCAGTTTTTGTCCTTTGAGTATAATGTTTGCTTCAGGTTTCTCATATATGACCTTTATTGTGTTGAGGTATGCTCCCTATATTCCCATTTTGCTGAGGGTTTTCATCATAAATGGGTGTTTTTCTTTATAAAATGCTTTTTCAGTATCTACTGATATGATCATATGATTTTTGATTTTCATTTTGTTTATGTGGTGTATTACATTTGTTGATTTTTTAATATTAAACCATCATTGGGATGAATCCCACTTGATCGTGGTGTATGATCTTTACATGTGATGCTGGATCTGGTTTGCCAATATTTTGTTGAGGATTTTAGCATCTATATTCTTCAGCGATATTGACCTGAAGTTTACTTCCTTTATTATATCTTGACCTGTTTTTGGAATTAGGGTAATACTTGGTTGTCTTTCCTCTGCCTGGATTTTTTGGAATCGTTTGAGTAGGCTAGGCATTAGTTCTTCCCTAAATGTTTTGTTAAATTTGTCTGTGAAGCCATCTGGTCCAGGGATTTTGTGTACCTGAAGTTTTTTTATTACTGTTTCAATTTCACTCTTCATTATTGGTCTGTTCAGGCTTTCTGCTTCTTTTTGATTCAATTTTGGAGGATTATATGTTTCTAGAAATTTGTCCATTTCATCCATGATGTCACGTTTCTTGCCATACAGTTGTTTGTAGTAATTTCTTAAAATATTTTTATTTCTGTGATATTGTTTGTGATTTCTCCGCTTTCATTTTTGATTTTGTTTTTTGAGTCCTCTCTATTTTTTTCTTGATGAGCCTGGCTAAAGTTTGTCGATTTTGTTTATCTTTTCAAAGAACCATCTCCTACTTTTGCTGATCTTTTGAATTTTTTGTTTAGTCTCTATATCGTTTAACTCTGCTCTGATCTTGATGCTTTTCTTCCTTTTACTTGCTCTGGGCTCTGTTTGTTGTTGTTCTTATAGTTCTTGTAGATGTAGGGTTAGATATTTTATTAAACAATCTTCTATCCATTTTGGTATACCTGTATTGCTATGAACTTTGCTCTTATGACTTCTTTTGCTGGTTTTGGGTTGTTGTGTGTTCATTATCACTTGTTTCCAGAAACTTCTTGATTTCTTCCTTGATGTCATTGTTAACCCATTCATCATTTAATAGCATGATATTCATTCTGCATTAGGTTGAATGTCTTTCAGTTTTCTCCTTGAGGTTGATTTCCAGTTTCAAGCCATTGTGATTTGAAAAGATGCTTGACATAATTTCAATTTTGTTGAATTTATTGAGGCTTGTTTTGTGTCCTACCATGTGATCTATCTTTGAAAATATTCCATGTGCACTTGAAAAAAAATGTATATTTTGCTTTTTTTGGTTGAAAAGTTCTATATATATCAGCTAAGTCCATTTGGTCAAAGTGTTGTTCAGTGCTCAATATACTAGGTGTTTCTTTGCTTTGAAGATCTGTCCATTGTTGACAATGGGTTTTTAGCATCCCCTACTATGTGTGTGCTGGTGTTGATATCCTTTGTGTAGTTTTCCAATATTTTCCTTATATATTTGGGTGCTTCTATGTCGGGTGTGTATATGTTTACCAGGGTTATATCTTCTTGATGGATTGTTTCCTTAAATATTTTAAAATGTCCTTTTTTCTCTCTTTATGTTCTTTGCCATGAAATCTGTTTTGTCTGATATAAGTATTACTACTCCAGCTCTCCTTTAATGTCTAATTGCTTGAAATATTTTTCTCCATTCTTTTACTTTCAGTCTGTGTAGATCTTTTGTTTTGAGATGTGTCTCTTGTAGACAGCATACATGTGGGTCATGTTGTTATATCCATTCAACTACATTATGTCTTTTGATTGGAGCATTTAATCTACTTACATTAAGGTTTATTATTGGATCCAGAAAGTGCAGATCATTCTAAGAAACACCAACAAAAAATAGGAGTCACAAAAATGGGGAGACAGAGAAACAACCCCACATCAAAAGGAAAGGTAGAATCCTCAGAAAGAGTGCTAAATGAAATAGAGAGGAGCAAACTATCAGACATGGAATTGAAAGCATGGATTATGGAGAAGCTCAATGAGCTCAGTGGAAACTACAAAGAACTCCATGGAAACTACAAGTAACTCCAGAAAAACTACAAGGAACTTACTGAGAATTACACCAGCATGGAAAAGGACATAGAAACTATCAATAAGAGCCAGGAGGAAATGAAGAATATGATCTCTGAATTGAAGAACACAATAGAAGGAATTAAAAGCAGGCTAGAGGAAGCAGAAGATTGGATCAGCATGCTGGAAGATAATGTAGTCAAAAACTCCCAGTCAGTGCAACAAAATGAAAAAAGACTAAACAAGACTGAAGAGGCTCTGAGACAGCTGCAGGACAACATGAAACATAATAATATCCGTATCATAGAACCCAGAAGCAGAAGAAGAACAAGGGATAAAAAACCTCTATGAAAAACTAATGACAGAAAACTTCCCTAACATGAGGAGAGAAAGAGTCATGCAAGTCCAGGAAGCACAAAGTGTCCCAATGGAGATGAACCCCAACAGGCCCGCTTCAAGACAAATCATAATTAAAATGGAAACACTCAAAGACAAAGATAGAATCCTAAAAGCAGCAAGAGAGAAACAACTAATAACATACAAGGGAGCTCCAATAAGGCTATCATCAGATTTCTCCACAGAAACACTACAAGCCAGAAGGGAATAGCAAAAAAATATTCCAAGCAATGAAAAACAAAGGCCTACAACCAAGAATACTCTACCCAGCAAGACTCTCATTCAAAATGAAAGGTGAAATAAGGAGTTTCCAAGACAAAAGAAGGCTAAAAGATTACATCTCCACCAAGCCAGCATTGCAAGAGATGCTAAAAAATCTGCTTTAAGAAGATGAAGAAACGGAGAAAGACAGAGAGGAACATGAGTACAAAGTGGGAAAATGACAATGAATAAGTACTGAAAGAAAGAAGGAACTTCTACCATTTGCAACAACATGGATGGAACTAGAGAGAATTTTGCTTAGCAAAATAACCCAGGCAACGAAAGAAAAAGACCTTATGCTGTCACCTATTATGGGAAACTAATGAACAACACAAACAGATGAGCAAAATTTAACCAGAGGTATGTAAACAAGTAATAAAATAACAGTAACAAAGGGGGAGATGGGAGGGATAGAAGGGGTCAAGAAGGAGAAGAGTCTAGTCAAAGAACATGTATAAATGACACATGGACATGGACAACTGGATGGGGACTGAATGTGGGAGAAGGGCGGACAGGGTGCAGGGAAGCAAGAGGGAGAAAAAAGTGGGACAACTTTAATGGAAAAACAAACAAAAAAATGTTTAGTGGAGGAAAACGTGAAAATATAAAGAATGGAAATGCAAGTTCAGTGCATATTAGAAGGACAAGGATTTTCCTTCACACTGTATATTTTTCTCCCTATCTGATCCCTCCAGAGTTTGGCATTCTAAGGAAGTAAGTAATGACATAAGTTTCTTTGCATAAAACTAATAAGACCAGTTGTTAATAGAGTTTTTTTTTTGTTTGTTTGTTTTTTTTTTTTTTTTGACTAAGACTTTGACTAGAATATCATGCATGCCTAAAGGAGACATACTTGGGCTCTGGTTGTTACCAAAAAGCCCTGAGGAACTGGGATTGACTTTCAAAGGTAATAAAAGCCAACGAGATAAAAGGCCTGGTACCTTGGTTAGGTGTGTGGTCCATGCAATTTTTCCAGGGAAGGAATGAAGGTTGTTTTCCTGAAAGATGTCTAGAAGGGACCTTAAGACACATTGGAAAACCAAAAGGACTTGGAAAAGACAGGTGTTTATAGGCAGGGCTGAATGCCAGGTATGTGGTTTTGCTTCTGTGCCCTGAAAGGCAGACTGAAGGTCACCCTAAATGGTCCCTGCATAAGTTCCAGCAAAGCAGAACTAAAGATCATAAGTGATCATTTTCTGTTCTTGTTGTATTTATGCAAATGAACAGAATAAAGTAAAAATGGACTTAATGCAGTCCCTTTAATGACAAGGAGGGTAATCTTAGGGAGAAAAATCATGATTAAAGGAAAATCACAATGCTCAGTGGTAGACTATAAAGTAGTGCAGCTAACCGTCTTTAAAGTTCCTTTTCATTTAAAATTTGTTTTCATTTGAAAGTTAAACTATGTCTATGGTATTATCAAAGATGATAATTTACAGGCAAGAAGGATGTCAAATGCATTGCAACTGGATATCTTTCCGTTAAGACAGTCCTACAGGTTTAGAGACTTGTATGTGGGTTATGTTACATAAATTAACATGTGTTTTCTGTTTTCAAAGGGCATAAGCCTATGATCTTATTACCTGAGTGATTGCCTGTACATATAGGCCTCACTTAATCCTGTCTGCATCGCTGCCTCCTGAGACTCAATGGTTTGGCTGAACTAAGTGGCTGGGTTGATGAAGTTTGGGGTGGTCTGTAGACTTCACTTTAAAACTTGTTGCTCTTTTCTGTCCTAATGGCTTGGACAGAAAGAGCCCAGAGGTCTGAGAGGGGGGAAACTTAAAATATTTCCCTCAGCCCAAACTAAATATAATGGGTAAAAGGGTTTTGGACAGGTGAGATGTACCTAGCATACCTTCCTCCAAAGAAGCCCTTCTTTTCCCTAATATGGGACATTGAAAAATTAATACCTGTCTTTTGTCATCTAGTAGTTATGGATTTAATGATGTATTTTAACCCTGTTTCCAAATCTGTTGCTTCCAGAATACAACAAGGATGCCAGCCTGTTAAATCAAGCATGTCATTGTATGAGGACAGCCAACCGACCTGAAGTCTGCACGACACTTCCCCATGTGGGACGCCACCCTCCCCTCCACACCCCCACTCTTATTAGGGATTTCTGGACCCAATGGTAAAGTAGGACGATGACCATGTCCAGCTTGAAGCACCTGGAAGAGCTCGAGACCTTCGCCATTGTCCTTTATAAGATTATAAAGGGTCTTAAGTCTGAGAAGGATGGATTGTTCTTTTTTATTGTTACATTAATCAATTAATTATTTAAAAGAAGAAAAAGAAGAATTTATGAAAGGGTAAGGCAGGACAGCCTGTATGTACGACCCATGGGCACGGACTTGGGGAGGGGGGTTTGTTGGGGGTGGGAGGGTGCTGGGCGGAGCGGAGCAAAGAGGAAAAAATTGGAACTATTGTAACAATATAATCAATAAAATATACTTTTAAAAAAGGTTATTATTGATAGGTATTTATTTCTTTCCTTTGTACCTGTGTTCTTCTTCCTCTCTCTTTTTCTTCCTCTTAAAGCAGGCCCTTTAGCATCTTTTGTAATGCTGCTTTGTTGGAGATGTATTCTTTTAGTCTTCCTTTGTCTGGGAATCTTCTTATTTTACATTCCTTTTGAAAGGGAACCTTGCTGCGTAGAGTAGTCTTGGTTGTAGGCCTTTGTTTTTCATTGCTTGAAATATTTTTTGCGATTCCTTTCTGGCTTGTAGTGTTTCTGTTGAGAAATCAGCTAATAGCCTTATCAGAGCTCCCTTGTATGTTATTTGCTGTTTTTCTCTTGCTGCCTTTAGAATTCTCTCTCTCTCTCTCTCTCTTTTTTTTTTTTTTTTTTTTGAATGTTGCCATTTTAATTATGATGTGCCTTGGATTGGAACTCTTTGGCTTCATTTTCTTTGGTACACTTTGTGTTTCCTGTACTTGTGAGATTTTTTCTGTCATGTGTGGGAGTTTTCTCTCATTACTTTTTCAATCAGGTTTTCTATCCCTTGCTCCTCTTCTTCTCCTTCTTATATCTGTATGATACAGATATTGTTTCATTTCATGTTGTCCTGAAGCTCTCTTAAACCCTCTTCTTTCTTTTCAGTCTTTTTCATTTTGTTACACTCGTAGGAATTTTTTTTTTATGTTGTCCTCTAGCTCACTGATCTGACCTGCTTCATTTAGCCTGCTTTTGATTGCCTCTACTGTGCTCTTCAGTTGGGAAATTGTATTATTCACTTCTTCCTGGCTCTAATATATAGTTTTATGTCCTTATTTTATGCTGGTGTAGTTCTCAGTAATTTCCTTGTAGCTTCCTTGGAGTTCTTTGTAGTTTCCCTAGAGTTCTTTGGTTCCTTGTATTCATTGTAGTTTTCTCTGAGTTTGTTGAGTTCATTGAGATTCCTCATTAGCATTGTTTTGAATTCCATGTCTGATAGTTTTCTTGCCTCTATTTCACCTATCCCTCTTTCTTAGAATCCTTTTTTCCTTTTTATTGGATGTTGTTTCTTCTTTTTCCTGTTTTAGGTGGCTCTTTTAGTTTTTTTCTGTTCTTAGATTGACCTGATTTTATTTCCTGTCTTTGTGGTGTAACCTTCTTGAATACAGTTGTTGAGTTGCTGCACTATCTGATGTCACTTGAGGGTGAGTAATCTGCTTAAGAGATTTCTTCCATAGCACTGGCGATGATTCTGCACTGGGACCTAGTCTGCTGCTCTCCCAGCTTTTTCTCCAGAGCCAGCTCTCAAAACTTTTACAAAGTGTCTCTCGTTAAATTCAACCTCCTTTGGCCAGGGACAAGTGCTGTCCTTCACACAGGCCTTGGTATGGCTATTTGTGCTCTAGGCTGGGTGGAATCCAGATACTCCTGTGTGCACACGACCTTGGTCAGGGATGGGAAGTGGGCAGGTGCGCTCCTGCATATGTCTTCCTCAAGAATTTTGCCCTCCTCTTATACTTTATTCCCTGGTCTGCAGAAAACAATCAAAACACACACACACGCACACACACGCGCGCGCAAATATGCTTCTCCTTGCTTCTCAGAACCAGACACCACCTGGCCCACTCCTGGCTCTGCCAGTCGGGAGACCCTCATTCTCCACCCCTGACTCCTCTCATGGGAAACCTAGGGTCACTAAAAAATATTTGTGCACTGCCAGCTGCAGCTCGGGGAGCCAAAGCAGCCAAAACCCATGTCTCGCCCCTTTCTCCTCCCCGATGCCTACCAGACAGGTCACTCAAAGACAATCTCCTTTTCTGCCAACAGCACCAAGGCTCAACTCCTGCCAGTATCCAGATGTTAATTGAGATGCTCTATACATAATTAGCCTAAACTGCAGTCAGGTTTTGGGAGCAAAAAAGGACAGCCTCCCCTCACTCCTCTGCCGTCTTTTAATTCTCCAATGATATATTTTGAAGAAATGTTTTATAGATTTTGAAGAAGTTTAATTGTTTACTTTTTAAATATATTGTCTCTAATTTTGCTGTCATATTTATAAAATATTGCTTAATAACAGTGTATATTTTATTGCTGCTGTAACAAATTACTATAAACCCAGTGTTTTAAGACAAAGAAATTTAATATCTTAAAGTTCTATATGACACAAGTCTGAAATGGGTCTCACTGGCCTTAAATTAAGATGTCCAGAGGAGTGAGCTGAGTTCCTTTCTGGGAGCTCTCGGGAATAATCCAGGTCATAGATTTTTCTAGCTTCTACATTCTTTGTGTATTTCGACTTGTACTCCTCTTCCATCTCAAAATCATCAGAGAATGCTCAAATATTTATGATATTACAACACTGTGACATTAACTCTTTTGTCTTCTCTCTCACTTATATGGATTCCTATAATTACTGTGGGTATTCTCAGATAAATCAACATAGTCTCTTCATCTCAAGGTCAGCTGATTAGCAAATGTTATTCCACCTGCAGTCTGAATTCCCTTTTGCATGTAACTTAACATACTTATAGGTTCCAGGAATTAGAACATGGGTATCATTGGGGATGTTATTCTGCCAATGTGATAAACATGGTGTATTACATTGAATGATTTTCAAATGTTAAACATTGTAGTCCTGGGAAAAATTCCACTTGGTCAGTGTGCATAATATTTAACTATAGATTTACATGCGGATATAAGAAACAATACACAGGGGGACAATTTTTAACATAACTCCTGTTGAGTTCAATTTTTCATCTGTTTTAGACTTAAATAGGCATGCTGATTTCAAAACTGCTGTTACTTTTCTTCTGTCACATGAAGTATTTTCTGTACAGCTTATCTTAATGCGACCACTCTAAGCTGGATGGAGCCTAGGTTGAGGGAAGCACTAGTTCTCTCCTATTGGCTGAAAGCAAATGTCCCTTGAGTGGGGAAGGGTAGGGGATGAGCTTGGAGACCAGAGACAGGTTCATACTTGTCTAGGCTATTCAGTTACACATGACACAGTGTGGTTAGAGGTTGTGTGCTGCTTTATATAGTGAATCATATTCCAAAATATAGTCTGAGTTCTTGTCTGTATACAAGGAGTTAGCAGAATTTATTTTTTTATTTACATATGTACTTATTTCCTTTCCTTCAGATCATGTCTGCCTCTGCTGTTTCTCATTATAAGTGCCTAAACAACCCTGATTCATTTTGTTCTATCTGTGGCAGTTTCACCATTCCCAATCAAAGGACAAACATCAGCGCATTTGTCATGCAAGCCTATTTTGCATATTTTAAAGTAAAACTTGATGATCAAGATCAATCCTGGGCCCCTCACAAGGTGTGCAAGCAGTGTGTCGAGAGGTTATGGATGTGGACAAAGGGAACACGTGATAAATTGCCATTTAGTATACCTATGGTTTGGTGAGAGCCCAGAGATCATTCAAGTGATTGTACATTTATAGAGGAAAAACATCAGGATATAACAAGAAAAATAAATGAAGAACAGAGTATCCTAGTCTACCATCAGCTATACACCCAGTGCTTCATTCCACTGAAATCCAAGTGCCAGTTTTCACTGAACTACCCTCTTTCAAAAAACAGGAGTATGGGGAAGAACTATGTGACAGCAACAATGAAGATTTTGAAATTGAAGATGACTCAGTTTGTAAGGGATTTGATCAGCCTGAGTCGAATGGTTTGGCACAAGATTTGGGTCTATCCAAAAAGGCTTTAAAACTTCTAGCCTCAAGACTGCATGAGAAAAACTTGCTTGAAAAAGGAGCAAAGGTATCCTAATTTCGATTGAGAGAAAGTGCATTTCAGCATTACTTTCAAAGTGATGGTGACTTTATGTATTGCCATAACATACATGGTATAAGGAGGAATTAGGAATTCCAATCTACAGTGCAACTGAATGATGACTGTTGATCGATAGCTCAAAGTGGAGCTTGAAGTATGTCCTCCTCCACAATAGCAATTTATTTGGTGCAGTCCCAATTGGCCACTCAGTTTGTTTTCATGAAGAGTATGAAGACATAAAAAGAGCCATTGATCTGTTGCAATATCACAAGCACAATTGGATCATCTGTGTTGACCCTAAAATGGCACGCTTCCTTCTTGGTCAGCAATGTAGATACACCAAGTATCCCTGTTTTCTGTGTATGTGGGACAGCAGAGCTTGTGAGGAGCACTGGGTGGAGTCAAATTGGCCTCCAAGATCTGACCTCAAACCTGGTAATGCAAACATTCTACATGAGCCACTTGGGGACAGAAAGAACATTATATTCACACCTCTGCACATAAAACTGGGTCTCATGAAGCAACTTGTTAAAGCTTTGCCAATAGAAGGAGACTGTTTTAAATATCTCAGTTTAGCATTTCCTAGCCATCTAAATTGCTGTGTGTCACAGAACTAATGCAGATTCTTCTTGTCTGGCGAACAGAAGAATATATGAGGTAAAGATGGGATTTCTGACATTCCTTTATTGCAGATATTACAGCATTCATGCTTGCCCTCCACTGCAGACATATGTTGAACCAACAGCTGACTGTCATCTATGCTTCCACTGCTCCCTGTATGAATACTACTATGGGAGTACCATTCCTTATATACTATACATAGACAAAGCTGGCTACTAGCTAAAATATGACATCAATGCTTATATAACTGTGAGTACACTGCACGGGAGAATCTAATTATAATGGATATTATCTCTAAGCAGCCTATGCCTGAGCATCTGGGTGAGGGAACATGACAGACTCTATTGTCCTCACACTGTGTATAACAAGTTTCTTCCTTGTCTTATGGAGTAGTAATTTATGGTGTGAATTTTCTACATTTTGTTTACCCATTTGCTTTCTGAGGAACACATAGGTATTTCCAATTTTTTATCTATTATGAATAAAACTGCTTTAACAATTTATGTACAGGTTTTTATGTAAACAGAAATTTAATTTATCTGGGATAGATGCTCAGGAGTGGGTATGCTAGATGGTATGATGGTTGTATGTTGTTTAATTTTTTAATTATTTATTTATTTGTTTATTTATTTATTTTTAGAGAAAGAGGAAAGAAGAAAGAGAGGGAGAGAAACATCACTGTGTGGTTGCCTCTCACTGGCGCCCCCAACTGGGGACCTGACGGGCAACCTAGTCATGTACCCAGACTGGGAATCGAACCAGCGACACTTGGTTCTCAGGCCAACACTCAATGCTCAATCCACTGAGCCACAGCAACCAGAGCTGTAACTTTTTTTTAAATATCACAAAATGTTTTTTAGACTGGCTGTACCATGTTAAATTCTCATAAGTAATATATGAACTATCCGGTTTCTCAGCATTTTCTCTTGAATTTGATATTGCATTGTTTTCTCTTTTTTTGGTCTTTTCATAGGTATGAAATAATATCTTATTGGAATTTCATATTATGCAACTTAATTATAATGAGTAAATTTACATTTGTGTGTTTGCCATATGTATATCATCTTTGCTGAAGTGTCTCTTTATGTTGTCCATTTTCAAGTTGACTTTTTTAATGTTGAAATTCTAGAGTACATAATGTATTCTTTTTTCTTAAGTATATCTTATTGGTTATGTTGTTACAGTAGTTCCAATTTTTTTCCCATTTGCTTCCCTCTGCCCAGTACCCCCCTTTCCTTCACCAATGCCAGCCTACTTAGTTCATGTCCATGGGTCATGCATATAAGTTCTTTGGCTTCACACTTTCCTATATTATTCTTAACTCCCCCCTATCTATTTTGTACAAACCAATTATGCTTCTTAATCCCTGCTCCATATCCTCATTTCTCACCCTCCCCACTCCCAGCTGATAACCCTCCAAATGATACCCATATCTATTATTATGTTCCTATTCTTGTTTGCTTAGTTGGATTTTGTTTTTATTTTTTAGATTGAGTTGTTGATAGTTGTGAGTTTGTTGTCATTTTAGTGTTGATAGTTTTGATCTTCTTTTTCTTAAGTAAGTCCCTTTGACATTTCATATAATAATGACTTGGTGATGATGAGCTCCTTTAGGTTTACCATGCCTGGGAAGCACTTCATCTGCCCTTCCATTCCAAATGATAGCTTTGCTGGATAGAGTAATACTGGTTGCAGGCTGCCTTTCATCACATTGAATACTGCTTGCCAGTCTCTTCCTGCCTGCAAAGTGTCCTCTGAGAAATCAGCTGATAGTCCTACAGGCACCCCCATGTAGGCAACTCTCCACCTTTCTCTTGCTGCCCCCAGTACTCTGTCTTTATCTTTCACCTTTGGCATCTCAATCAGGATGCATCCTGGTGTGGTACCCTCTGGGTCCAGCTCGCCCAGGACCCTCCATGCTTTCTGGACCTATATATCCATCCCCTTAACAAAATTTGGGAAGTTTTCCTAATTTTTTTCAATTCTTCCTCATTCTGCACTGGTTGAGTGTTTTTTTTCTTCCGTATGTTCCAAATCATTTATCTGAACCCCGGTTTCCTTCCCTTCACCATTGGTTTCGTGCGGATTTTTCTTCGTTTCACTTAGCATAGCCTTCACTTCTTCCCTTCTGCATCTGCACATCTGTCAAGGCTGTGAGCATCTTTATCACCACTGTTTTGAGTTCTGCATCTGTTAGGTTGGCTATCTCCTCATCTCTTAGGTTGGTTATCTCCTCATTGCTTAGTTCGCTCACTTGAACCTTGATCCATTCTCCCTTTTGGGCCATACTTCCCTGTCTCCTCATTTTGACAGGCTCCTGTGTTTGTTTGCCTCTACATACCAGGTAGAGCTGTTGCTCCTGTTATGTTGTAAGGGGCAGAGCCTTAGGGATTCATCAGTACAGGGTGACCTGTTTCACCATGTTGTGGTGCTGTATGTCGGGGAGGGGTCCGAGAGAGAACAATGCCACCTGCCCAGTACTCGCCCCTTCTCCAGGCACTTCTCCCACTTCTGCACCCGAGTGGCGCCCCTCTAGCTGCTTCCCTGGCCATTGTTCCCAGAGTGGGTGGGTTTATGGACATTCTAGGATCATGCGGGCCCTTTAAACAAGCGGACTCTGCTGAGAGACCAGCAGTTTCTGCCTCCACCCCAATCTCCACTTGTGCACAGTCAGAACCAATGAGGCTTGATTTTCCCCGGTGCTGGGTCCATGAGCTCCAAGGTCCAGTGAGGAGCTGGAAACACTCCCCAGGTGTCCCTCCTGACTTTTTAAGACATGTGACTGCGCTTTCTGCTGGCCTGCCACTGCTGCCACTAGTGCCGCCACCACACCATGTCCTCTCTGCCCCTTCCACCTGTCTGGATGAGTATTTCTTCTTTATATTTTTGTTTGTTAGACTTCCATGAGGTTTAATTTTCTGAAACTTCTGGTTGTTTCTAGTTTTGAGGTAGTTGCATTCCTTCTTAGTTGTGGGGGGAGATGCAGCGTATCTGCCTACACCGGAAGTCCCCTAATGTATTGTTGATATGAATTTTCTATAATTTTGTAGCTTGTAAATATTTTCTTCACATCTGTAATTTCCCTTTTCATTCTTTCAATAGGCTCCTTTGCAAATAAAAAAGGTTTTAATATTGATGATGTTCAATTAAATTTTTTTTTTGCTTTTTCTCTATACTTATTTTTAATGTTGATGGATGTGGTTTTCTAGTATTGTGTTGAGAATTTTTGTGTTTATGTTCATGAGCAATATTGGTCTTCTTTTGTAATGTCTGTATCTGGTTTTGATATCAAGATAATGGTTTTATAGAATGACTTGAGAAGTGTTCTTTCCTATTCTGTATTGGTAGGGTTTTATAAAATGTTTGTATTAATTCTTCTTAAATGATTGACAGTGATGCAATCTAGGTTTGGGATATTCTTTTTGGGAAGTTTCAAAATTACTAATTTAATCTCTTTATATCTTGAAAAATTCATTGATATTTTCTATTTCTTCAATTTGTTTGTTTTTATACTGGTATTGCATCTCAGGCTGCTGCAATAGCAAATAATTTTCACTGATTGATTTTTTTTTTTGAGAAATACCCTGGAAATAGGACTTCTCTTATAGAGCAAACTCTAAATCAGGTCAAATAATGGCAACATTCTACAAATGGGGCTTTGCCAGAATGGAACTATAAAAAAGGTGAAATTGTGACAGTTCTCTGTGGGTGGCACCTTTGGAGGTCTGCCTCCTTCAGTACTGCAAGGCTTCTGGCCTTTACAGTTACTGTGATTGTGCATCTAATGGAATCCAAGGCTACCACATTTGAGGGAGCAAAATGGGAGTAGGCCAAGATAATAAGCAGTAACTCTGCTATTCTGTTTTCATTTTTGTAAATTGAATGTACTGAGATGACACTGGTTAATAAAATTATGTAGGTTTCAGATATAAAATTCTATAAAATATTGATCTCATCTGTATATTGTATTGAGTGTTCACCACTCAAAGTCAAGCCTCCTTCCATTACCATTTTCCCCCTTTCCACTTTTCTACCTGCCCCACTCCCCTTTCCCTCTGATAATCACCATACTGTTGTCTGTACCTAGGAGTTTTTTTTTTTCTTAGTTCCTTCACCCTTTTCACCAAGCCACCAAGCCCCATCCCCTCTAACAACCATCAGTCTATTTTCTGTGTCTGGGTCTATTTTTATTTTGTTTGTTTATTTGTTCATTATATTATACAAAGTTATTTATATTAGTCAAAGCAGCCCAAGTGCATATCTATGGATCAGTGATAAAAATATGTGGTGCATTTACATAATGGAATACTATTCAGGTGTAAAAATGAAGGAAATTTTACCTTTTGTGACAACATGGATGGACCTAGAGAGTATTATGCTAAATAAAATAAGCCAGTCAGGGAAATACAAGTACCATAATATGTGGAATTTAATGAACACAAATAAACTATGCTATTCTTAACAGAGTTGAACAACTTTAATTAATGCTTGTCAGAGTGTTGCAATTTTAGTTAATTTCTAGAGGTGAAAAAGTTTGATCTTGACATTTTAATTAATATTTTTAGTGCTTTTATGGAGGTATGGACAGATGTCCTCAATATTACATTTGAGAAATACCCCAAATTTGACTTTGTTTTTACCAACTGATTTGAATTAAGACAATACAATTAACAAAAAATATATATTTTGGCATATTATGACTAACTTTGGCAAATCAAATATTCTTCTATGGTAGAATTTTTGGTTTTCCTCAGTTTTGCCAATCATAACCTAACAGTGTGAATTACAAAATAAGTTGGGAGTACAGAGTTAGCCATGTCACATGTGGCTAAATTTATGGATAGTGTCATAAGTTACAAATAACTACTACAACAAAAAATAAATAAATATGTTTACTTATGTATTTAATTTTTTTCAATTGTTCAACTACTGCACATATTTTTCCTAACTATAAAACAGCCCCACAAAAGTACAGAGAACAATATTGTAAATCTCCATATAATGTCACTAAGCTTAAGAAAATAAACATTGCCAGTCCTTTTGTTACTGTGACTTCATAATTCTATTAAAATCAGGTCTTCATCTTGATGATCTTTTCCTAAAATTTTCTGGAGAATAAAACATTTTAGTTTTTATTGGTAAAATAAACAAATCTAAACAGAAAAGTGAGCTATGGTTAGGATTGTTTTTCTTAAACTTTTGGTATAATTGATGACTAGAAAATCTTTAGTTAGGATTTGCAGTCATCTGTAGTATTTCCAATATAAAATAATGTACCAACAGTGATAATATATTCATAGAAATTCTGCACTATTGAAAAGCAACAGTGCTCATATCACATTTATACACACTGAAAATATCATTTGGTTGAGTTTTTGATTTATGAGGGTAGAGTAGAACTTCAAATGAATAGCAAGAGTAAAATTTCTATTTTACATTAGTCCATATCTGTTTTTAATATAATAGAAATTTATTTGAGTATGTTGTTTTTGTTCCATAATCCCCCAAACTAACACTTGTATCAGGATTACCTGGTGATATAACTACAGGACACTATATAATAAAAATGACTTTTTACATTTTCATTCCTTCTCTAGAGATTTAAAGAATTGCTGAATCAAGTGATAGTTTTAACTAGAAACACAAGTATTTACTCACCCATCTTAGCCCACTGTATTTTTCTTCATACAATTTATTATCCCCCTATATAAACTATTTAATTGAATATAAGTTCCAATAATTATAAGATAAGTGATTATTTTATAAATCACTAAAAAAGAAAATATACTGCCAAAATATAGTCAAATAATTATTTTTTTACTTTTATTTTTATTTTAATCATACTAAAAGAATTATTTTATACTTATTTAAACACAGATATTTATCACCTATCACCCTACCATATGCAAGAAAATGAAAAGTTTACAAAATTAGGTTATTTAAAACTTCTTCACATTAAGAAACAGTGAGTTGTCTATAACAGGTTTTTATACACTATCATCCTGCATACATTCACGAGCTTTCGTAAGTTAGCATTTTTAAAAATGATGCTTTGCTATTTTAAAATTGTTTCTCAGCTACTGATATCAATTGTAGTTTTTATGGATTTTTTTTTATTTAGCTAGTTAAATGCATGAATTTTTTACCCCAGCTTATTATTTTGAAAAATATTCTTATATCTGCTCCAAGGGATTTGGCAATATTTTGTGCATATAGGAAACCTTTCTCTCCATGATGTCATGGTGACTTTACATATACCCACATGGGCCACACATGCAGAGGCCTCCACTGCACTTCATTTGAGTGTGGGCAGAGCACATCGTGATGTCTCTGGAGCAGGAGTGGGTGGGAGACGTGTAATGAGGTGCCCAAAGCTATATTTCTGTGGCTTTCCTAACTCCTCCTGGAGGCTCTGATGAGACCATTTTTCATTGACTCTGGTTTCTGCTTCACCCTCTCAAGGTATAGCTGCAGGCTATAAAACTGTTTAGCTGAATCTAGAATGCGCCCTTGAGCATCCGGATGTCCCTCATATCTTAGACTGTTATGTGGTCCCTTTGGTTTTTGTGTGGTCCTTTTTCATGTGCAAAACAAGACCATGAGGAACTGGCAGTTTTGCCTCCTTTTCCTTTAACTGTCTATGTAAGTAATACAATATCTGAATTATATCTTTAACTGGCAGTCAGACCATGAATTTGTGTTTAACACTGCCTCCAGTTGAATTGCTTGGTCTGTATTCATCCAATGACTTTTTCACAGGTCTCAGACAGAACAACAGCAAAAAGAAACATATCTTTATTTATATGCTGACATTTTTATTCAGTCATATAAAGCACATGGTTATTGCTCACCAAAAAAATAATAAACTCGGATTATTTTCCAATAATAAATATCTTTAACTAATATAAAATATATGACTTGCTGTTCTACATCTTTGCCTTTCCATATAAAAATAGCTTTAATTCCTGGTTTTTGTTTGTTTTCGTAAAAGTTTCTTATATAGTGGTTTTCAAAAAAGGTGAAGTTTACACTTTTACACCATTAATAATTAGTTAAAGACATTCAGACTCTTAAAACACAATCTGCTTGTTTGTCACCTGGCATTTAGAACACATGTTGGTATACATATTCTTTAGAAAGTAGTCATTAATGGAATTTAGGTTGTATTCCAGATCTTCAAAAAAAATAGAATGCTTTGTTTTCCTCTGGGATACTACATAGAATTTATATTAACAGTAGTATTAGAATCATTGCATGGTCTCAGTAGCCCCTTCAACCTTACATACCCATCTGACAAAAATAACATTTTTCAGATTTTGGCTTTAAAATTTTTAAAGTATATTTTATTGATTATGCTGTTACAGTTGTCCCAATTTCTTTTCCCTTTGCATCCCTTCACCCAGTATCCACCTTCCTTCCAGCAATCCCATCCCCCTTATGCATGGGTCATGCATATAATTTCTTTGGCTTCACTCTTTTCTATATTATTCTTAACTTCCCCCTGTCTATTTTGTACCAACCAATTATGTTTCTTAGTCCCTGCACCATTTCCTCATTTCTCTCCTTCTCCCCTCCCAGTTGATAATCCTCCAAATAATCCCCATACATATGATTCTGCTAGTGTTCTAATTGTTTGCTTAGTTTGTTTTTATTTTTTAGATTCAGTTGTTGATAGTTGTGACTTTGTTGTCATTTTAATGTTCATAGTTTGGTCTTCTTTTTCTTAAATAAGTCCCTTTAACATTTCATATTATTAGGGCTTAGTGATGATGAATTCCTTTAGCTTTACCTTGTCTGGGAAGCACTTTATCTGCCCTTCCATTCTAAATGATAGTTTTGCTGGAAAAATAACCTTGGTTGGAGGTCCTTGCTTTTCATCACTTGAAATACTTCTTGCCAGTCCATTGTTGCCTGCAATGTTTCTTTTGATAAATCAGCTGATAGTCTTAAAGGAACCCCTTTGTAGGTAACTCTCTTCTCTTGCTGCATTTAATATTCTCTCTTTGTTTTTAACCTTTGGCATTTTAATTATGATGTGTCTTGGTGTGGTCCTCTTTGGGTGTAGTTTGTTTGGGATTCTGTGCTTTCTAGACTTGTGTGTCTATTTCCTTCACCAAATTTAGGAAGTTATCATTCATTGTTTTTTTCATGTAAGTTCTCGATTTCTTACAATTCCTCTTTTTTTTTCTGCCACTCCTATGATTTTGATGTTGGCACATTTAAAATTGCCTCAGAGGTTCTGAAGTCTCTAATTTTTTAAAATTCGTGTTCCTTCATTTTGTACTGGTTGACTGTTTATTTCTTCCTTATATTCCAAGTCATTGAACTGGACCCTGGTTTTCTTCCTTTCACCATTGGTTTTGTGTGGATTTTCCATCGTTTCATTTAGCATAGCCTTCACTTTTTCCCTTCTGCATTTGCCATACTCAAGCATATCTGTCAATTCTGTGAGCATCTTTATCACCAGTGTTTTGAATTCTTAATCTGTTAGGTTGGCTATCTCCTCGTTGCTTAGTTATCTGACTGGAACCTTGATCTGTTCCCTCTTTTGGGCCATTCTTCTCTGTATCCTTTACTTAACAGGCTCCTGTGTTTGCCTCTGTGTCTTAGGTAGAGCTGTCCCACCTGTTACAGTATAAGTTGCAGAGTCTTAGATATTTGTCAGTACAGGATAACCTGTTTCACCACATTGTGGCACTGAATGTGGGGGAGGGCTCTGAGAGGGAACAGTGCCACTTGCTTAGCACTAACCCCTTTTCCAAGCACTTCTCCCACTTTCTGTATGGGACTGGTGCCCCTCTAGCTGTTGCTCTGGCCATGGTTTTCATAGTGGGTGGGTCTGTGAATGTTATAGGACCACTGGGGCCCTTCTAAAAAAAAAGACTCTGCTAAGAGACTGGCAGTTTCTTCCTCTGCCCCAATCCCCACTGGTTTTCACAGTCAGAAGCAATAAGGCTTTATTTTCTCTGCTATTGAACCCTGAACTGTGTAGTCTGGTCCAGGGCTTGGTTGCTCCTCAGGTGGCCCACTCTATATTTTAATGTGTGACTGAGGTTTCAACCTGCTTGCCATAGCTGCTGCCACCATCACTGTCTCCTAATTGTGTCTTCTCCTCCTTGGTTCTCTCCCTCCTACCTGTCTGGATGAGTCTTTCTTTTTTATACCTTTGTTGGACTTCTGAGCAGCTTGATTTTCTGGAACTTCTGGTTGTCTCTATTTTTGAGGTAGTTGTATTTCTTATTTGTTGTGGAGGGAGACACAGTGTGTCTGTCTATGCCTCCATCTTGGCAAGAAATCAGATTTATGAAGTTTTAAATAACGCTGGCCTTCCAACTGGGAACTCAAAAATGTAATGCATGTAGTGGACACGGATAAATATCTTTGGATGGTGATAAAGTATTGTTAATTTAAAGCACTGTGTTTCTGTCTATTGTATAGTTGATAAAACTATCTACACAAGAATATGAAATTAAATATCTTAATGCAACTTCACCTCCTAATAAATTTTATCTAAATTATGGTTTTGTTACAAATATTAAGTTCCAGATTATCTCAGAAGAGAACACTCTTATAAACTATCCTTTTGGCATAATTTAAAACATAAGTATAAAGACATACTAAGATCTATTTGAATTTTTAAATTAATAATTTGAAGGTAAATAATTATGTTATATACTGTGTATTTCAATAAATATGTATTTGTATATAAATGACTGCAGTGTTTCCTTGGTTATGCCATAAAATCTCATTACCATTTTTATATTTATACATTTGAATATATAAAACTGAATCTTGGAATTTGAAAATAAAAGTAGTGAAAATAGGAAAAAATTCTACAGAATATGTAGATAAAGGGGTAAAGGGAGTATAGTAATGAGTGAAAATAGTGTTCTTTCTTAGTCTGTATATTTTCATGCCAGCAACACTAACATCTGGTGAATAAAGTGTCACAGGTTTCCACCACTAGCAAGATGTAGGACGACTGATGTTAAAATAAAAAGAAGAATATCTGGGTTTTTTTATGTGTGTGTATGTATTTGTGTGTATGAAAATACATGTGTATTTGAATTTTATATTATATATTACATATTTAAATTATTGCAATAAAATGCATAGATTTTTCTATTGATTTATAATGACATTGAAATAATTGTGACATTTAGATTAAGTTGTTCATAAGAGTACATGAAGCTCCAATGGTTTTCAAAACTGTTTACAATGGTTTTCTAGGAAATTACTTGCCTTTTTGTTTATTAACAAAAGATTGTACATACTGTATATAGATATTCCAATTTCATGTGCCTTATGGATGTGTTTCCTTATTTAAAAATGATGCTATATATATATTTGTGTATGTTTATGTATCTATACAAATGTGCTTAATATGTAAACATGTCTGCACATATTATAGGTATAGTTAAACTTTTACACATAATGTTTTGCATATAAATCTATTTTTATAATTACTTATATTTACTTATACATGGCAATATAAAAATGAACACAAGCTAAAATATAAACTATCAACATAAACCTATATTTAATATAAAATTTATCAACTTATTTAGCAAGTGTTATAAATATTTGTTTATTCAACTAATACTTGTTGAATACTCATATTAATGTAAAATAGTATTGGGCAATTGATAGATATGAGAGGATCAAAGATAAGCAAGATATGGTGCTAGAGCTATCACAACCTGAGAGGAGGGTAGGTAAGGACACCAATACTATGCCTAGAAAATCTGCACTTGCACTAACAAAGTATATTTCTGCTTGCCAGGAAAAACAACACTGCATCATCTTCAGAGGGTGTGCTTCATCACATAGTCCTATGAGATCTGTGTCCAATCAACCACAGAACAACAGGAGCAAGTGTGCTGTGCAAAAGGAGACCATTAGGATTGCCCAACTTCCTTAAATGACCTTGATTAATTTTACATCCTTTGCCAATGAATTGCACTTATGAAACTTCCTGCTTCAATCTAAACAATTAAACTAATCTTGGCCCATTCAGATTTTTTTTATGGTTACTTCAATTCTTGATATGGATTTTTATAATCACATTACAACATTACAACTGTTATTTATTTACTCATTCTTCATTCAGACAAAGTGGGTCCCTTCTATCTGCTTTTAAAATATC
Organism: Furipterus horrens; assembly: GCF_987537825.1. Taxonomy (NCBI): domain Eukaryota; kingdom Metazoa; phylum Chordata; class Mammalia; order Chiroptera; family Furipteridae; genus Furipterus; species Furipterus horrens. The sequence goes on along the minus strand of NW_028327176.1, from coordinate 78,760,897 downwards.
GTGTTCTTTTTTTTTTATATTACAACTCGAAATGTTGTGTTTATTTGGTGATTATATTTGTAAAAATTACTCTATTTAAAATATAAGATCAACAAATAGACATCATATATATATATATATTTTACCATTCTGTTTTCAATGCCTATTTCCACACACATTATACAGAAAAAGATGGAATTACTCTTTGTTCAATAAATACATAAATTTTAACGTACATTTATTTTTCACTGCTTTATGTTTGCATTCTCAATTTACAAAACTGAATTAAATCAAAATAAATGTGTCAAGAAGCTCATGGTCTATATATCAGTGTGGTCACTGGAGACATAGATTTCTTTACCATGCATTTTGGTAGCACAAGAAAGGGACTAACTCAAGTTTATATTATATTAAATTTCCCTTAAAAAATGATTCATTTTTAGCCTGTGAGCCAAATGTCACTGGTTCGATTCCCAGTCAGGGCATATTAATAGGTTCACATCAGGTCCCCAGTTGGGGGCGTGAGTGAGAGGCAACCACACAGTGATGTTTCTCTCCCTCTCTTTCTCCTTTCCCCTCTCTCTAAAAAATAAAAAATAAACAAATAAATACATTATTTTTTAAAAGATTTATTTTTAGATGTAAAAAATATATATGTAATAAATAATTAAATTAATAAGTAATGGTTACCAACTAGACAACCAGAAAGGCACATTTTATTTTTAATGACTTATTCCAAAATTTTCTCCATTGCTCACAAAGAAAGCACAAATACAAGAGTTACCAGAAACAAAAAATATAACATGGTTTTGTTTTTTATTTTTGTATTTTAGTCTCCATCATTATGTTTTGGAACAGTAATACACTTGGTTTTAATTTAAAAAATAACATAATAATCCTTCTGGTAGGAGAGCAGAATAACAATATCTGTGGGCTCCATCCTTCAGTTTTTCTGGAAAGGTAAATATGCTTGATGGAATCCAAACTAATGGGACAAATTGAACATGTTTCTGAAACCATGAGGCATCTCAGACCAATGGGATTTGTTGAAATACATAACTAAGAGCAAATATAAAAGCTTTCATTTTTCAAGGAGCAAAACCTTGGTCACAGAAATATCAGAAGCATGGTTGTGTCCCATATCTATCCACATTGAGAGGCTATGAATAGGCTGTGTGATTTGAGGAGTGTGTCTAAACATGGGCAACCTCATACTGAAGCAAACCACTGTAGATTCACTACCACATCCAACATTAACGACAGGTGATTTGATTATAAATACGAAACAAACCTGACTACCTTACAGCTCTAACTTAGTCTGGATTATAGAACAAACTAGGACAGAATATATAACTCCTGGCACAAAAATCAAGGAATATATTTTTAATTAAATGTGTATCTCAAATCGACAGTCTCTTGACAGACTACCATATTTATTAAAAGAAAATATGGAAAAACACTAAACATATTTAAAAGACTACTGAAAGTTAAATATGAGAAAACAGGGCTAGTAATTAAACAGTGTGGTAGCTGTCATAAAAAAAAAAAAAAGAACAATGCAATAGAATAAAAAGCTCAAAAATGGATTACTGCATATTCAGTCAAGTGATTTTTGATGAGGCTGCCAAAAGCTCTACATGGGGAAAGAACAGTCTTTCCAGCAAATAATGCTTGGAAAACTGGATATCACATGCAGAAAAAGAATGTGTTACCCATACCTTAACTACATACCATAATTAACTCAAAAATGGGTACAAAGCCTAGACATAAGATCTAAAATAATAAAACTCTTTGAAGCAAACACGGGGGAAAATGTCATGACATTAATTTGGCGGTGATTCCTTGGATATGACACCAAAAGCACGGGAAACAAAAGCTAAAACAGGTAAATTGGATTTCATCAAAATTAAAATGTTATTCATCACAAGACACTAGTAAGAGAGTGAAAAGGCAACCCATTTTTAAGGAAAATTTTTGTAAATTATATAATTAATTAGGGATATATAAAGATATATCTTTTTAAAGCTCAACAACTAAAGACAACTCAAAAAAAGAACAAAGGACCAAGTAAGACATTTCTACAAAGAATGTGTACAAATAGCCAAAATCATATGAAGAGATACTCAACATTTCTGATCATTAGAAAAAATTAAAATTATAATTATAATAAAATATTACATTATAGTCATTAAAATAGCTGTTATCAAAAAAGTAGAAAATAACAAATGTTAATGAGGATATGGAGATATTAGAACCTTTGTGGATTGATGGTGGTATAGTAAACTAGTGCAGGTACTACAGAAAACAGAATGGCAGTTCCTCATAAATTAAACAGAGGATTGGGGTGTAATTTGACAATTTTACTTCCATGTGTATACCAGAAATAATTGAAAGCAGGGATTCCAACAGATATTTGTACACAAAATGCTTATAGCAGCACTATATTCATAATAGTCAAAAAGCATATTAGGAAATGACTGCAAACACAAATTGTGACATGTACATACAAGGGAATATCATTTGACACTAAAGAAGAATTATATTCTAATACATGCTGCAGCATGAATGAATCTTTAAAAAATCATGATAACTGAAATAAGGTAGACATGAATGAACAATATTATATGAATCCATTTTTATGAGGTACCTAAGATAGGCAATTTCATAGAGACAAAAAGTAGAATAGTATTTGCTGGAGGATAAGGAGAGGTGGAGATGGGAATTACTGTTTATAGATGCAAAATTTTCATTGGTGATGATGAAAAGTTCTGAAAATCATGGTGATGTATGCACAAAAGTGTAAAAGTACCTAATTGTACTCTAAGAGGTTTTAAGTCATAATTATATATTATATATTTTTAGCAAAATTTGTAATATGCTCATTATACAAAAACAAGAAAAATATGAAAAATTGTCACAATCAAGAAAAGCAAATGAAGACAATAATGATTAAATGTAATGCAGTTACCTGGATGAAACTGTCAAAGATAAAGAGGGCATTAGGTAAAAGCTCAATAAATCTGAATAAGATATGAACTATAATTACTAATAATATATCAATATTTGCTCATTAAATATAAAAATGTGTCATACTTATATATTAATAATAAGGATAACTTGGCATGGCATATATGAGAAATAGTACTATCTTGCAACTTCTCTGTAAGTCTAAATTTATTCTATACTAAAAAGTTTAGTTTTTTAAAGCCAAAACTAGTTTAATAAAAGGGGAACAAAAAGAAGTGAAATAATTCAATCCCATTCTGAGAAAGCACAATGACTTTTAAAAAATGACTACTGACCCTGGCCAGAAAGTTCAGTTCATTAGAACATGGATCCCATTCACCAATGTTGCAGGTTCAATCCTGGGTCAGGACACAAACAAGCCTTCTATGTTTTGGGACAGCATGGATAGAAAAGGAGAATATTATACTTTTCTGTGAAATAAGCCAGTCTGTGAAAGAAAAATACCATATGATCTCACCTATCAAAGGAATCTAATGAACAAAATAAACTAACAAACAAAATAAAACCACAGACATGGACACATGGAACAGACTGACAGTGACCAGAGGGGTGGGGGGTGGGGGATTATAATGGAAATGAGGAGAAGGGACTAGTCAAACAACATGTGTGAATGACCCTAGGATGTGAACAACAGTGTGGGAATTGACTGTGGGAGTGGAGGATAGGATTGGCAGAAGAGGGAAAGAGAGAAAAATTGGAACAACTGTAATAGAAAAATAAAAATAATAAAAATAATACAAAATCAGCCAAAAAATGCATAAATAAGTAGAACAACAAATGGATCTCTCTCTCTCACCGCCCCCCCCAGTTATTCTTCGGAAAACATCTAAAATTTAAAACTTTGTTTTTCTTTTATTTTTTGGTTTTTCAATTACACTTGTCCCATTTTTCCCCCATTGTTCTCCCCCACCCAGCCCACCCCTTCTCCCACAATCATATCCCTCCCTGTTGTCCATGTCCATGAGTCATTTATACACGTTCCTTGACTAAACTCTTCCCTTACTTATCCCCCTTCTTTCCCTCACCCCTACTCCTTATTGACTGCTATTCTGCTCCTTGTCCTATTTAATTAGTTTGTTTATGTTGTTCTTTAGTTTCCTGTATTAGGTGATATCATATGGTATTTTTGTTTCTTTGCCTGGCTTATTTCACTAAGCATAATTCTCTCTAGTTCTATCCATGTTGTCACAAATGGCAGGAGTTCCTTCTTTCTCTCTGCTACATAGTATTCCATTGTGTAAATGTACCACTGTTCTTTTATCCACTCATCTACAGATGGGCACTTAGGCTGCTTTCAGCACTTAGATATTGTTAACAGTGCTGCTATGAACATAGGGGTGCATAAGTTCTTTTGAATTAGGGTTTTATGATTTTTCAGGTATAATTCTAGCAGTGGAATCGCTGATTCAAAAGGCAGTTCCATTTTTAGATTTTTAAGGTAATTCTATTCTGTTTTCCATAGTGGCTGCACCGGTATGCATTCCCACCAACAGTGCACCAGGGTTCCTGTTTCTCCACATCCTCGCCAGCACTTGTTGTTTGTTTGTTTGTTGATGATGGCCACTCTGACAGGTGTAAAGTGGTATCTCATTGTGGTTTTTATTTGCATCTCTCTGATGGCTAATGATGTTGAGCATTTTTTAATGTGTCTATGGATCTTCTCTACGTCCTCTTCGGAGTAGTGTTCATTCAGGTCCTTTGCCCATTTTTTAATTAGGTTGCCTGTTTTCTTTTTATTTTTTTCTTTTTCTTTTTATTTTATTTTATTTTTTTTCAATTACAGTTATCCCATTTTTCCCCATTTCTCTCCCTCAACCAACCCACCCCCTCTCCCGCAATCATATCCCTCCCCATTGTCCATATCCATGACTCATTTATACATGTTCTTTGACTAAACCCTTGCCTTACTTATCCCCCTTCTCTCCCTCTCCCCTCCTCCCTATTGACTGCTATTCTGCTCTTTGTTCTATTTAGTTCATTGGTTTGTGTTGTTCTTTAGTTTCCTGTATTAGGTGATATCATATGGTATTTTTGTTTCTTTGCCTGGCTTATTTCACTAAGCATAATTCTCTCTAGTTCCATCCATGTTGTTGCAAATGGCAGGAGTTCCTTCTTTCTTTCTGCTACATAGTAATCCATTGTGTAAATGCACCACAGCTTTTTGATCGACTCATCTACAGATGGGCACTTAGGTTGTTTCCAGCACTTAGCTATTGTAAACAGTGCTGCAATGAACATAGGGGTGCATAAGTTCTTTTGAATTGGTGTTTCAAGATTCTTCGGGTATAATCCTAGTAGTGGAATCGCTGGTTCAAAAGGCAGTTCCATTTTTAATCTTTTGAGGTAATTCCATACTATTCTCCATAGTGTCTGCACCAGTCTGCATTCCCACCAACAGTACAGTAGGGTTCCCATTTCTCCACATCCTTGCCAGCACTTGTTTTTGTTGATTTGTTGATGATGGCCATTCTGACAGGTGTAAAATGGTATCTCATTGTGGTTTTTATTTGCATCTCCCTGATGGCTAATGATGATGAGCATTTTTTCATGTGTCTATGGACCTTCTGTATGTCCTCTTCGGAGAAGTGTTTATTCAGGTCCTTTGCCCATTTTTTAATTGGGTTGTCTGTTTTCTTGATGTTGAGTCATATAAGCTCTTTATATATTTTGGAAATCAGTCCCCTGTCTGTGATGTCATTGGCAAATATGTTTTCCCATATGGTTGGTTTCCTTTTCATCTTGCTGATGTTTTCTTTTGCTGAACAGAAACTCTTTAGTTTGATGAAATCCCATTTGTTTATTTTTTCCTTTATTTCTCTTGCTTTAGGAGATGTATCTGTGAAGAAATTGTTATGTGAGATATCTGAAATTTTCTTGCCTGTTTTCCTCTAGGACTTTTATGGTCTCATGGCTTACATTTAAGTCCTTGATCCATCTTGAGTTTATTCTCGTGTGTGGTGTAAGTTGGTGGTCTAGTTTCATTTTTTTGCATGTCCCTGTCCAGTTCTCCCAGCATCATTTGTTAAAGAGGCTCTTCTCACTCCATTTTATGTTCCTTCCTCCTTTATCAAATATTAGTTGACCATAGAGGCCTGGGTTTATTTCTGGGCCCTCTATTCTGTTCCACTGATCTATATGTCTGTTCTTATGCCAGTTCCAGACTGTTTTGATCACAGTGGCTTTGTAGTATTGTTTGATGTCTAGTATTGTGATTCATCCTGCTGTGTTCTTCTGTCTCAAGATTGCCTTTGCTATTTGGAGTCCTTTTTGCTTTCATATAAATTTTTGGAGTGTTTGTTCTAGGTCTGTGAAATAAGTCATTGGTATTTTAATAGGGATTGCATTGAATCTGTAAATTGCTTTGGGTAGTATAGCCATTTTGATGATGTTGATTCTTCCCATCCAAGAACATGGTATTTGCTTCCATTTATTTGTATCTTCCTTAATTTCTTTCTTCAATGTTATGTAATTTTCAGAGTACAGGTCTTTTATCTCTTTGGTTAAGTTTACTTCTAGGTACTTTATTTTTCTTCTTGCTATAGTAAATGGTATTTTCTTTTTTGTCTCTGTCTCTGCTATTTTATTGTTGGTGTACAGAAATGCCTTAGATTTCTGTATATTTATTTTGTACCCTGCGATTTTGCCAAATTCACTTATTATATCGAGTAGTCTTTTAGTGGAGTTTATAGGATTTTCTAGGTATACTATCATGTCATCTGCATATAATGATAGTTTTACTTCTTCTTTCTCAATTTGGATGCTTTTTTTTTTCTTTTTCTTGTCTAATTGCTGTGACTAGGACTTCCAAAACTATGCTGAATAGAAATGGAGAGAGTGGACAGCCTTGTCTAGTTCCCGACTTCAGAAGGAATGTTTTCACTTTTTGTCCATTGAGTATGATGTTGGCTTCAGGCTTCATATATATATAGCCTTAATTATGTTAAGGCATGCTCCCTCTATTCCCATTTTGCTGAGTGTTTTCATCATAAATGGGTGTTGTACTTTATCAAATTCTTTTTCTGCATCTATTGATTTGATCATGTGATGTTTGTCTTTTATTCTGTTTAGGTGATGTATTATATTTATTGATTTGCGAATATTAAACCATCCTTGCATCCCTGGAATGAATCCCACTTGATCGTGGTGTATGAGCTTTTTGATGTATTGCTGGATTCTGTATGCCAATATTCTGTTGAGCATTTTAGCATCTATGTTCATCAATGATATTGGCCTATAGTTTTCTTTCTTTGTTGTGTCTTGACCTGGTTTTGCGATTAGGGTAATACTGGCTTCATAGAAAGAGTTTGGGGTTTTTCCCTCTTCTCGGATTTTTTGGAATAGTTTGAGGAGGGTAGGAGTTTGTTCTTCCCTAAATGTTTTGTAAAATTCGCCTGTGAAGCCATCCAGTCCAGGGCTTTTGTGTGCAGTGAGATTTTAGATTCCTGTTTCAATTTCCTTTTTTATTATTGGTCTGTTGAGACTTTCTACTTCTTCTTGATTCAGTTTTGGAAGGTTATATGTTTCTAGAAATTTGTCCGTTTCTTCTAGGTTGTCAAGTTACTTGCCATACAGTTGTTTGTAGTAACTTCTTACAATCGTTCGTATTTCTGTGGTATCGGTTTTGATTTCTCCTCTTTTATTTCTGATTTTGTTTACTTGGGTCTTCTCTCTTTTTTTCTTGATGTGCCTGGCTAGAGGCTTGTCGATTTTGTTTATGTTTTTGAAGAACCATCTCCTAGTTTCGTTGATCTTTTGAATTGTTTGTTTGGTCTCTATGTCATTTAATTCTGCTCTGATCTTGATGATTTCCTTCCTTCTTATGCCCTAGGCTTTATTTGTTGTTGTTGTTCTATTTCTTGTAGCTTTATGGTTAGATTTTTTATTTGAGCTTCTTCTAGCCTTTTCAGATATGCCCGTATTGCTATGAACTTCCCTCTTTGGACTGCTTTTGCTCTGTTCCGTAGGTTTTGGGCTGTTGTGTGTTCATTATCATTAGTTTCTAGAAATTTCTTGTTTTCTTCTTTGATGTCATTGTTAACCCATTCATTATTTAAAAGCTTATTTTTCACTCTCCATGAATTTAGGTGTCTTTGATTCTTTTCTCTGAGGTTGATTTTTAGTTTCAAGGCATTGTGGTCTGAAAAGATGCTTGATATGATTTCAATTTTTTTGAATTTGTTTAGGCTTGTTTTGTATCCTATCATGTGGTCTATCTTTGAAAATACCCCATGTGCATTTGAAAAGAATGCATATTTTGCTTCTTTAGGGTGAAAAGTTATATATATATATATATATATATATATATATATATATATATATATATATATATATCAGTTAAGTCCATGTGGTTTATTTAGTGTGTTGTTCAATGCCTATATGTCCTTGGTGTTTCTTTGATTCGAATATCTGTCTATTGATGATAATGGAGTGTTAAAGTCCCCTCCTATGAGTGTGTTGCTGTTAATATCCTTCTTGTGGTCTTCTAGTATTTGCTTTATGTATTTGGGTGCTTCTATGTTGGGTGCATATATGTTTATCAGTGTTATATCTTCTTGATCAATTGTTCCTTTAAGTATTATGAAATGTCCTTCTTTGTCTCTTTTTATTACCCTTGCTTTGAAATCCATTTTGTCTGATATGAGAACTGCTACCCCAGCTTTTTTTTTTTTTTTTAGATCTGTTTGCTTGGAATATTTTTTTATATCCTTTTGCTTTCGGTCTATGTAAATCTTTTGTTTTGAGGTGTCTTTCTTGTAGACAGAAAATATGTGGGTCCTGTTTTCTAATCCATTATGTTACCCTATGTCTTTTACTGGAGCATTTAATCCATTTACATTTAAGGTTATTATTGACATGTATTTATTCATTTCCTTTTGTACCTGTGTTCCTTTCCTCTTTTTTTCTTCTTTTTTCTCAAAACGTTCCCTTTAGTATCTCTTGCAATGCTGGTTTGGTGGAGATGTATTCTTTTAGTCATCCTTTTTCTGGGAAACTCCTTATTTCACCTTCCATTTTTAATGAGAGCCTTCCTGGGTAGAGTATTTTTGGTTGTAGGCCTTTGTTTTTCATTGCTTGAAATATTTTTGACCATTCCCTTCTGGCTTGTAGTGTTTCTGTTGAGAATTCGGTCGATAGCCTTACTGGAGCTGCCTTGTATGTTCTTTGCTGTTTTTCTCTTTCTGCTTTCAGGATTATCTCTTTATCATTGAATGTTGCCATTTCAATTATGATGTGACTTGGAGTGGGTTTTTTTTGGTTCCTCTTCATTGGAACTCTCTGTGCTTCCTGCATTGCGTGGCTTTTTCCCTCATCAGGTCGGGAAAATTTTCTGTCATTATTTCTCCTATCAGTTTTTCTATTCCTTGTTCTTCTCCCTCTTTAATTCCAATGATTCTGATGTTGTTTTTCTTCATGCTGTACTGTAATTCCCTTACATCTTCTTCATACTTTTTCAACTTTTTTCATTTTGTTGTATTGTCTGGAAATTTTTTTCTGCATTATCTTCTAGCTCACTAATCTGATCCTCTGCTTCGTTTAGTCTGCTTTTGATTGATTCTGCTGTTTTTCAGTTCAGAGATTGAATTCTTCATTGTTCCTGATTCTTGTTAATAGTTTTTATGTCCTTTTTTTATGCTGGTGTAGTTCTCTGTAAGTTCCCTGTAATTTTTTCTGGAGCTGTTGGTAACTTCCTTGGAGGTTGTCATAGTTGTTTTTGATGTTGTCGAGTGTATTGAGCTTCTTCACCACCATTGTTTTGAATTCCGTGTCTGACATTTGGGCTATGTCTGTTCCATCTACCTCTCTTTCTGTGGATTCCTCTATCCTTTTCACTAAGAGGTTGTTTCTGCATCTTAGCATGTTGAATTCTTCTTGTTTGTTTTTGTTTTCTGGATTTGTCTGCTTTGACTTCCCACCTTTGTGGTATGAGATTCTTTATAAGAGATCTGGGGGTTTCAGTGGTGCAGTCTCTTTGATCTCCTGAGCCTGATGTTCTTGGCTTACCCTTTATGTCATTTGTTTATGCTGTCTGGTTATATTTCAAATGCTCTCTGGTAGGATCTTCATTCTGGCTAGTTGATTGAGAGTCACTCTGTCCACTTTGTCTTGAGTTCTTTTGTGGGTATACTGTTAAAACCATAAACACACAGCCCAGGCAGGAGACCCACACCCTCAAAAATATTCCCCACCCTCTATCCCGCTATTGTCTGCCAACGAGCCAGTATTAATATAAATGTAGAGAGATTAGAGCTTTTACACTATAGGAAGAATAGATAAGAGTTGTTTTTAGGGAGGAAAAATATGATTTTTGAGAGAGGGGATGATAGATTAATAATAGTTGAGACTATGCAAGCCAGTTGGTAATATATACATGATATGTTAATAATGGTAGAAGAAAAGGAGGGAAGAATGCAGAATATAGTAAGAAAGTGGGACTATATATTATTAGATTTATACAGTAGTTATATTCTATTTATTTAGTGTGAAAGGGAGGCTAAACTAGACACACAAATAAACAAGAATTAAAGAGGAAGGATGAGAAGGAGAGATTGTATTAAACAAATTAGAGATATAGTTTTTCTTTATTTTAAAAAAGTAATAATTAAAATTAAATTTAAAATTATAAATATGAAATTTAAAAAAACTAAAGTAAAACAAAAAGCAGATAAATAAACTAAAATAGAATTAGAAATTTAAAAAGTATATAAAAGGAAAGTTTTACTCAGTTCAGCCATTGTGTGTCATCTTCTTTTTCTGCATCCACAACTGGTCTAATGAGGCTAGACAGGGGTTCCTGTTCCTTGCAGCAGTGATGTGCGCCTGCCATGGCAGGTGCAGCGCATTCCTTTGGTGCCTGTTGGAGCTGGCTGAGGTGCTTTTGTGTGCGTGCCTGTGTGCATGAAGGGCGTCCTCAGCACTAGCCTCAGGCCTGCTGAGCTGTGCTCCGGGAGTTGGTATCTTGACTCTCAGGGCAGGGCTCCGGACACTTGTGCACAATAGAAGTGAGTGTCTGTGAGTTGCTGCCACCTGCTGTTCCCACGCTGCAGTCCCCCACCATTCCGCACCCGCCTGGGCGGGATGGAGCAGAGCCTGAGCAAGTTGTCTGCGCTCTGGCTGGGCACCCACTGGAGCTGTCCAGGGGTGTCTGCGCATGGTCTTCTATGTTTCTAGTGGGCCCTCCCTGTGCCCATTGGGGCACTGTTCTTATATCTTTTGGGGTGTGTCTGGGGGGCACCTGGACGTGTGGCCCCCGTGCGCCTGGACCAGTGGATGAGGGCACTTCCCTGTGCAGGCCCGTGTTACCCAATGGGAGGGTTGGGGAGTGGGTGAGTGCACTTCTGTGCCTGCGCACCTCAAGAATGTCCTATCACCCCCAAACTTTCCTTTCTTCTCCGCAGTTCACAAGAGAAAAATATAAAAAGAAATTATGTTCTCACATGCACAGCAGTACGTTGTTTCTTGTCTTTCAGTTCCAATGCCACCTGGTCGAGTCCTGTCTCTGTCAGCAGGCAGAGATCCACGTTCCTCCCAATTCCTCTTTGGGGAAGCCTGCGGTCACCAAAAAGCCTTTGTGTACTTCCAGCCGCAGCTCAGGTAGCCACCCCAGTCAGAAATCCTGTCTTGTCTTTTTTTCCTCTGCTATCCTCACCAAACAGGTTGTTCCCAGATGGTTTTTCTTTAATCCAGCAGTGTCAAGGCTCGACTTCTGCCAGTGTCCAGCTGATCAATGAGATGTTCTGTCTGCAATTAGTCCAAACTACAGATGGGTCTCGGGATCCAGAAAGTGCAGCCTCCCCTCACTCCTCTGGCATCTTTTGTCTAAAATTTAAATCTAAAATCTAAAAAATATAGTCTTACTGTTCATGAACATGGAATATCTTTCCATTTATTTGTCTTCTCTAATTTTTTCAACAATAATTTACTGTTTTCTGTATGCAAGTCTCCAGTCACCCACTTAAATTCTTTTCTAATTATTTTACACTTTTTATGTTATAAATTGAATTGTTTCATTAGGTTCCTATTTAGATTCTTTATTGTCAGTCTATAGAAAGGCAACTGATATTTGTGTGTCGATATTGTATCCTATGACTATGATGAATGTGTTTATTAGATCTAACATATTTTTTTGGTATGGAACATTTAGGTTTTTCACACATAACAGCATATCATCAGAGAACAAATAATTTTACTCTCCTTCAAATTTGGATACATTTTTTGTTTTCCTGCCTAATTTTCCTTGCTAAAACTTCTAATATGATGTTGAATAGAAGTGATAAAAGTGGGCATCTTTATCTTGTTCCTGATCTTAGGGGAGAAACTCAGTTTTCCATTATTGAGTAAGATAGTAGCTATGGCTATTTTATATATGGCTTTTTTCATGTTGAAGTTTTATTCTATTGTTGTTGAGTGTTCTTATGGTGAAGGATGTTGAATTTTGACACATGCTTATTCAACTGAGATAATTGTGTGTATTATGTCCTCCATTCCATTAATGTAGTACATAATATTAATCAATTTTCCTATGTTTCTCCTTTCATTCCAGACATAGATTTCACTTGGTCATGTTATATAATTCTTTTAATATGTTGTTGAATTGTTTTCTAGTATTTTGTGTAACATTTTTGCAACAATATTCATAAATATTATTACTCTATAATTTTTTCTTGTATCAGGGTATGGTTGCCTCATAAAATTGATGTGAAAAAGAAATATTCCCTTCCCTACTTTTTGAAAGAGTTTGTGTAACATTTGTATTAATTTGCCCTGTAATGTTCAATGACTTTAACAGTGAATTCAACTTAACCTAGAATTTTCTTTGTCAAAACTTCTTGATTACCAGTTAAAAATGTTCCGCTGAGATAGGTGTATTAAAAGGTTTCTTAACCTTGGTCTAATTGATATTTGGGACTCAATAATACTGTTTTATGAAGGTTATCTTGTTTATTAGGGGACAGAAGATGTTTAGCAGCATCTCTATTCTCTATCTACTAAATACAATAACACCCACTATTTCCATGAGTTGAAATAAATAAAAATGTCTCTAGATGTTGCCAACAATCCCCATGGGAAAAATCATCTATGGTTGAGAATGACTGATCTATGGGATTATTTTCTTCTATGACAAATTTGGGGATTTCTGTCTTTCAAGAAATTTATTCATTTCTTCAAATTATCAAATTTATTTGCTTATAACTTTATCTTTTTTGTAGTTCTATTATTAATAGTAATATTGCTGATATTAGTTGTGTTTTTTGGGGGGGGAGGTATGTTTTATCAATTATGCTGTTACAGTTGTCCCAATTTCTTTTCCTTTTTCTCCCCTCCACCTAGGAACCCCCTCCCTCCACCCTTAGTCCATGGGTTTTGCATAAGCTCTCTTCAACATCCCACTGTCTATTCCCCACCCTCCTACCTTGCTTATTAGTTCCTGCACCATTTCCCTTCCTCTCCCCCTTACCCCTCCCAGCTTCCCTCTTTCCATATGCTCCCCATACCTATGATTCTGTTCCCACTCTAGTTGTCTGCTTACTTTACCTTTGTTCCATCCCCTAGCTTCTGTTGTTGATAGTTGTGATACTGTTTTCATTTTAATGTTCATAGTTTTGATATCCTTTTTCTTAAATAAGTCCCTTTCACATTTCATATAATAATGTCTTGGTGATGATGAGCTCCTTCAGCTTTACTTTGTCTGGGAAGCACTTTGTCTGCCCTTCCATTCTGAATGATATCTTTGCTGGATAGAGTAATCTTGGTTGTAGGGCCTTGCTTTTCACCACTTTGAATATTTCCTGCCAGTCCCTTCTTGTCTGCAAAGATTCTTATGAGAAATCAGCTGACAATCTTCTAGTTACTCCTTTGTAAGTAATTCTCCTCTTCTCTCTTGCTACTTTTATGATTCTCTTTATCCTTAACTTTTGGCATTTTGATTATGATGTGTTTTGGTGTGGTCCTCCCTGTGTCTAGCTTGTTTGGGACTCTCTGTGCTTCCTGGACCCATATGTCCACTTCCTTCCCCAAATTAGGGAAGTTTTTCTTCATTATTTTTTCACATAATTTTTCAATTTTTTTCTCTCCCTCTTCATCTTCTGGCAACCCTATGATTCAGATGTTGGCATGTTTAAAGCTGTCCCAGAGGTTTCTAAGCCTCTCCTCATTTTTAAAAATTCTTATTTCCTCTTTTTGTACTGGTTGACTGTTTTTTCATTATGTTCCAGTTTGTTGACTTGAACTCTGGTTTCCTTTCCTTCATTTTCTTTCATTTCAGCCAGGATAGCCTTCATTCTTCCCCTGTCCTGTTTAATCTTTGTTGTTAGAGTTGTTAGCATCCTAATAAAAAATGCCTTAAACTGTGCTTCTGTTAAGTTGTCTATCTCCTCCTCCATTAGGCGTGCTATCTGCTCATTGCTTAGTTGTGCCACTGGGACCTCTATCTGCCCCTGCTTCTGGGTCGTATTTCTCTGTCTCCTCATCTTTCTATGTTTGCCTCTGTGATTTGAGCAAGGGCTGTCACACCTCTTATGTTATAGGGGATGGAGCCTTAGGTATTCATCAGTACAGGGCAACCCGTTTCACCACATTGTAACACTGTACATGGGGGAGGGGTCAGAGAGGGAATGATGCCTCTTTCTCAGGACTTGCCCCTTTTCCAGGCATTTCTCCCACTTTCATATGGGACTGGCGCCTCTCTAGCTGTTGCCATGCCTGTCGTTCTCAGAGTGGGTGGGTCTGAGGATGTTCTAGGACCATGGAGGCCTTTTAAGCAAGCAGACTCTGCTGAGAGACTGACACTTTTTTCCTCCACTGAAACTACCACTAATTTGTGCAGTCAGAAGCAATGAGGCTTGATTTTCCCTGGCATTGGGAGTGTGATCTGAGGGGTCTGGTCAGGAGCTGGGAATGCTCTCCAGGTGTCCCTCCTGACTTTTTAAAATGTATAACTATGCTTTCCACCAGCCTGCTGCTGCTGGCCTGCTGCTGCTACAGATGCTGCCACCACCACACTGTGTCCCCTCAGCTCCGGCTTTGCCCTTCCTACCTGTCTGGATGAGTATTTCTTCTTTGTATCTTTGTTTGTTGGACTTCCATGGAGATTGATTTTCTGAACTTCTGGTTGTCTCTAGTTTTGAGATAGTTGTTTTCCTTCTTAGTTTTTGGGGGATACCCAGTGTGTCTATCTAGGCCTCCATCTTGACTGGAAGTCAGTTGTGTTTCCTTTCTAATTTACCTTTTTAGTCTAACTAGAAATTAAATTTTATTGTTTCAAAATTTCAAATTTCACTTATATTGATTTTTTTCTTCTGCTAGTCTAGCTTCACTTTATTAATCTATTATAATAATTTTATTATTTGCTTTTTACTAATTCTGAGTTTACTTTTTTATTTTAAAACTTAAAAAAATTATAAACAAAGTATCTTCTAATCTCTGCTTTAGCTGTAATACTCAAATTTTAATATATTGTGTCTTGCTGATTTCTTTCTTCATCCATGGGATGTTTGGAACTTCATAACTTTTAAGTATTTGTATATGTTCCATATTTTTGTTACTTATTTAAAATTATTTACATTGTGGTCAGAGATAATAAAAGTGTAATTTCAGTCCTTTGTATTTATAAAACATAGCTCAGCATATGTTCCATCCTGATTAATGTTCGAAGTATACTTAAATATACTATGTATTATGCAGTGTCAAATGTATCACTACATAAAGGTTAATTATGTTATTTGATTGATAGTGATGTGTTCATATTTGGTTTTTATTGTTTTTTCACCTGTTCTCTCTTTTACTGTGAAAGAAATATCAGCATACCCAGATACAATTATGAATTTCATTTTAAAATTTGATTGTTTTCTGTGTATTATTTTGCTAGTTTTGGTGAAGACATTTAAGTTTTCTTATCTTAGTAACTTAAATTTCAGTACAGTATTATCAACTACAGTCACCATGTCATACATTCGATCTTCAGTACATATTCATCAAATAACTGAAGTTTGTATCATTTCACCAACGTCTCTCTATTTTTCTTACTCCCTGCTCACAGTAAAATCTTTTCTATGATTCTGACTTTTTGTTTGTTTTTTAGAATTGATAGCATATGATATTTGTCTTTCGCTGCCTGAGTGCATTTCCAGGTATCAATGTTTTAAATAATGACAAGATTTTCTTCTTTTTTAAAAGCTAAATAATATTTCATTATAAATAAATGTAAATATATGATGTAGCTATAGATATAGATATAGAGGTAGGTAGAGACATCACACCTTGATTCATTAATCCATTGATGGACACTAAGATGTTTTCATACCTTGGTTAATGTCAATAATGCTTCAATGAACATAGAAGTACAGATATTTCTTCAAGATATATATATATATATATTAATATACATCTGGAACTGGGTTTGCTGGATCATATAGAAATTCTATTTTTAATTTTTTGAGAAAGCTCCATTCTGTTTTCAATAGTGGCTATACCAGTTTACATTACTATCAATAGTGTACAGGATTCAATACTTTTCATACCACACCAAAACTTGTCTTTTTGTTAAAAACCATCTAACAGGCATTAGGTGATATCTCATGGTGATTTTGATTTAATTTCCCTGATGATTAGAGATGTCAAGCACCTTTTCACATACATTTGGCCATTTATTTCTATGTTTTCTTTAGAAAAATGTCTCTTCAGGTCCTTGGCCCATTTTTAACTGTTATTATTTATTTATTGCTATTGAGGCACAAGAGTTCCTTGAACATTTTGAACATTAACCTGTTATCAGGTATATGGCTTGCAAATGATTTTGTCTGTTCCATTCATTGCCGTTTTATTTTGTTAATGGTTTTCTTTGCTAAGAAACTCTATATTTTGATATAATCACACTTGTTTGGTTTTGCTTTTGTTGCCTATGTTTTTGGTGTCAAATCCAAAAAAATCATTGCGAAGACCATTGTCAAAGAGCTTATCCTCTGCACTCTCTTCTAAGATTTTTATGGTTTCAGGTCTTATATTCAAGACTTTATCCCATTTTGAGTTCTGTGTGTGTGTGTGTGTGTGTGTGTGTGTGTGTGTGTGTGAATGTCCAGTTTCATTTTTTGCAACGTGGCAATTGAGTTTTCCCAACACCATTCATTGATGAGATTATCCTTTTCCAAGTGTGTATTCTTAGCTCTATTGTTCAAAGTTAATTGAAGCTATGTTATTAGGGTACACACATTTAGGTACATATTATCTTTCTGTTTTCCTTCAAAAATGTTCCCCCAATTTCAATAGTCTTTTAAACTGATTCCAAAAAAACACAGCTTAGACTATGCTGAATTAATATTTATTTAATAACGTGACTCAGAAACTTTGTACTTCAGTCTATATAGCTCTACCTCAATACTTCTAAACAATAGATAGTTTTATTTTTAAGTATATTTTATTGAGTATATTGTTACAATAGTTCCATTTTTTTTTCTTTAGCTCCCCTCCGCCCAGCACACCCCTACCCCAACAATCCACCCTCCAAGTCCATTCCCATGGGTCATACATACAAGCTCTCCTGCCTCACCCTTTCAAATATTCTTCTCCTTTTTTAATTAACTAATTAATTAATTAATTATTTTAATAATTAAAAATAACAATCCCTCCCTCTCAGACTTAAGACCCTTTACAATCTTATAAAGGACAATGGACGAAGGTCTCGAGCTCCTCTAGCTGCTTCAAGCTGGACATGGTCATCATCCTACGGACCCTTGGGTCAAGAAATCCCTAATAAGAGTGGGGGTGTGGAGGGGAGGGTGGCCTTCCCACATGGGAAAGGATTGTGCAGACTCCAGGTTGGTTGGCTGTTCCCGGACAATGGCATACTTGGCTTAACAGACTGGCATCCTTGTTGTATTCTTGAGGCAACAGATTTGGCAACTGGGTTAAAAGATATCATTCAATCCATAACCACTAGATGACAAAAGGCAGGGATTAATTTTTCAATGTTCCACATTAGGGAAAAGAAGGGCTTCTTTGGAGGAAGGAGTGCCAGGTACATCTCACCTGTCCAAAACACTTTCGCCCATTATACTTAATTTGGGCTGAGGGAAATATTTTAGGTTTCCCCCCTCTCAGACCTCTGGGTTCTTTCTGTCCAAGCCATTAGGACAGAAAAGAGAAACCAGTTTTAAAGTGAAGCCTACAGACCACCCCGTTCTTCACCAACCCAGCCACTTAGTTCAGCCAAACCATTGAGTCTCAGGAGGCAGCAATGCAGACAGGATTAAGTGAGGCCTATATGTACAGACAATCACTCAGGTAATGAGATCATAGGCTTATGCCTTTTGAAAACAGAAAACACATGTTAATTTATGTAACATAACCCACACACAAGTCTCTAAATCTGTAGGACTGTCTTATCAGAAAGACATCAAGTTGCAAAGCATTTGACACTCTTCTTGCCTATAAATTAAACATCTTTGATAATAACACAGATATAGTTTAACTTTCAAATGAAAACATTTTAAATGAAAAGAAACTTTAAAGATGGTTAGCTGCACTACTTTATAGTCTACCACTGAGCATTGTGATTTTCCTTGAATAATGATTTTCTCCCTAAGATTACCCTCCTTGTCATAAAAGAGACTGCATTAATCCATTTTTAATTTATCTTGTTCATCTGCACAAACACAGCAAGAGCAGAAAATGATCACTTATGATCTTTAGTTCTGCTTTGCTGGAACTTACCCAAGGGACATTTAGGGTGACCTTCAGTCTGCCCTTCAGGGCACAGAAGCAGAACCACATACCTGGCATTCAGCCTTGCCTGTACACACCTGTCTTTCCCAAGTCCTTTTGGTTTTCCATTCTGCCTTAAGGTCCCTTCTAGCCATCTTTCAGGAAAACAACTTTCATTCCTTCCCTGGAAAGATTGCCATGGACCGCGCATCCAACCACGGTACCAGGCCTTTTATCTCATGGGCTTTAATTACCTTTGAAAGTCAATCCCAGTTCCTCAGGGCTTTTTGGTAACAACCAGAGCCCAAGCATGTCTCCTTTAGGCATGACATTCCAGTCAAAGCCTTAGTCAAAAAACCTCTATTAACAACTGATCTTATTAGTTTTATGCAATGAAACTTATGTCATCACTTACTTTAGAATGCCGAACTCTGGAGGGATCAGATAGGGAGAAAAATATACAGTGTGAAGGAAACTCCTTGTCCTTCTAATATTCACTGAACTTGCATTTCCATTCTTTATATTTTCATTTTTCCCCCACTAAATTTTTTTTCCATTACAGTTGTACCACTTTTTTCCCCTCTTGCTTCCCTGCACCCTGTCCCCTCTTCTCCCACGTTCCGTCCCCACCCAGTTGTCCATGTCCATGTGTCATTTATACATGTTCTTTGAATAGACCCTTCCCCTTCTTACCCTCTTCTCTCCCTCCCATCTCCCCCTTTGTTACTTTTAGTTTATTCCTTGTTTACATACTTCTGGTTCAATTTGGCTCATTTGTTTGTGTTGTTCATTAATTTTCTGTAATAGGTGATAGCATAAGGCATTTTTCTTTCGTTGCCCGGCTTATTTCACTAAGCATAATTCTCTCTAGTTCCATCCATGTTGCTGCAAATGGTAGAAGTTCCTTCTTTCTTTCAGTACTTATTCATTGTCATTTTCCCACTTTGTACTCGTGTTCCTCTCTGTCTCTGTTTCTTTAGCATCTCTTTAGCATCTCTTACAATGCTGGCTTGGTGGAGATGTAATCTTTTAGCCTTCTTTTGTCTTGGAAGCTCCTTATTTCACCTTCCATTTTGAATGAGAGTCTTGCTGGGTAGGGTGTTCTTGGTTGAAGGCCTTTGTTTTTCATTGCTTGGAATATTTTTTTGCCATTCCCTTCTGGCTTGTAGTGTTTCTGCTGAGAAATCTGATGATAGCCTTATTGGAGCTCCCTTGTATGTTCTTAGTTGTTTCTCTCTTGCTGCTTCTAGGATTCTCTTTGTCTTTGAATGTTGCCATTTTAATTATGATGTGTCTTGAAGTGGGCCTGTTGGGGTTCATCTCCATTGGGACACTTTGTGCTTCCTGGACTTGCATGACTCTTTCTCTCTTCATGTTAGGGAAGTTTTCTGTCATTAGTTTTTCAAAGAGGTTTTCTATCCCTTGTTCTCCTTCTCCTTCTGGAATTCCTATGATACAGATATTATTACGTTTCATGTTGTCCTGCAGCTGTCTCAGAGCCTCTTCAGTCTTGTTTAGTCTTTTTTCATTTCGTTGCACTGACTGGGAGTTTTTGTCTACATTGTCTTCCAGCTCGCTGTTCCGATCTTCTGCTTCCTCTAGCCTCCTTTTAATTCTTTATACTGTGTTCTTCAATTCAGAGATCATATCCTTCATTTCCTCCTGGCTCTTATTGATAGCTTCTATATCCTTTTTCATGCTGGTGTAATTCTCAGTAAGTTTCTTGTAGTTTCCACTGAGCTCATTGACCTTCTCCATAATCTATGTTTTGAATTTCATATCTGATAGTTTGCTCCTCTCTATTTCATTTAGCACTCTGTCTGGGGGTTCTACTTTTCCTTTTGACAGGGGGTTGTTTCTCTGTCTCCCCAATTTTGTGACTCCTATTGTTTGTTGGTGCTTCTTATAATCAACAATGGATAGTTTAAATAGTATTTTAGTATATTAAGTGATACATGACTTTTACCATTAATGGGTATTTCTAATTTTTCTTTTTACCAAAAAGACATTTTAAATTAAGTATTTTAATGTTGTGCACATATGCTATTGCTTTCACAAAGATGATTAAGATTGGTTAGTGAAGGATATGTACACTTAAAATTTTGCTCATAGAATCTTTTACATTTCAAAAAAATGCTTTATTGCTTTAAATTCCCAAAATGTATATACAAAAGTATTCATTTTACCATACTCCCAGCAGCATTTGATATCATTTTTTATGTTTTATTAATTAAGTTAAAAATAGGATCTCATTCCTTTTTTAAATTTACATTCTCTAGCTACAAGTAAGCTTGAAATCTTAATTTTACTAACATTCTGAATTATAAGTTCATATTCTTTGTCCACTTATCATATTTTGTTTATATTTAATAGTGATTTTTATATATTGTGTGGTTTTTAAAAATTAGTTGACTGTTCTATACCTTGAAAATACCTTTCTCAAGAATGTCACCTTTTTAACCTTTAATTAGTACATATTTTTCTAAATGGAAGTTTTTCCTTTATTATTTATGTACCTGACCTAGGGAGATAGTATAGACTAATGGCTAAGTAAATGGCTGTAGAGTCAAACTACATGCATTCAAATCCTAGTGTCCTTGTACAAGTTTGGAAAGAAATAGAACAAAGTATCAGATAAAACTGTTTCCTTGGTGTGTTAGAGATTCTCAAGCAAGATGCAATAAAAATACTAGTGGGGAGAAAAATAAAATATTACCAATTTTTTGATGCATTACAAATGTCAATCAACCTAAATCTCAGCAAAACCCTGAGGTATGCTATGGTTTTTATTTCAAATAGAAGACTTTAGTTCTTTGATTTCATAGTTTTTTAATTAATTTTTATGGTTCAATCTAATTTTTTACCCAAGTGACATCCAAAATTTCCAACAACATTCATTATATTATTTATTTTCACCATAAATTTGAGTACTCTTTTTTATATGTGTGTTCATTTTAATACTATCTACAAGGTGTCACAAAAAAAAAGATGTATCCACAATTTAATAGCTGGTAACTTGCTGAAAATTTTTTGTTTTAAATTTAACCATTGAGAAATAATGCCTGAAATCAGATAAAGTTTTGAACAAAGAAAGTTTATTTTGAAGTGCTACTGGAAGTACAAAAACGCAGAAGTGCAAAGACAAGACTGATGGTATGGTGCAGCTGATCAACACATGGATTGATTGGCCTCTTCTTTTTTGCAGGTACCATAACTGGTACCACTTACTTGAATTTACTGCAAAATCAGCCCTACCATGTATTCACGAAGATTTTCATGATGAGGACTTTTATTTCCAACAAGATGAAGTGTCTTCACATTACCATTGTGATGTAAGGGCCTATCTTAATGAGAACCTGCCAAACAGATGGGTTGGGTGAAGAGGCCCTGTAGGTTACACAGCGTGTTCACCAGACCTCACACCCCTAGACTTTTTCCTTCGGAGATTTCTCAAGAATAACATTTATGCTAAAAAACCTGAAATCATTGATGAATTACGAGTAGCCATTGAAAATGAATGTTCCCAAATATCAAATGAAATGATTCTAGATGTTTGTGATTCCATTGCTTCGCATTGTCAGCAATGTCTAAACCAGAATGGTCATATTTCAAACAGGTGCTAACTATGAAAATGTATATTTATATAGTTTATTGTGAACATTGAAAGGGAACTATATGCTAATATAGACTTTATAATCATTAAAACTGTATATACATTTTTTGCAACAGCCTGTATGATGTGCAACAGACTCCCTACTTATTTTTCTACTAATAACTTACTATTTTAATTAAATGCACTTTAAAATACATTTTAATTTTGTTGAAACAAATACAGAACCTCTGTTATTTCCCAATTTTTAAAATAATTACCAAAAATTTTCTTATCCAGATGAAGATTAGAATTTTCTCATCAGTTTCATTTAAAAAATATTTCTGTTCAAATCTTGAATGAGATTGGCTATATTTATAGGTTATTTTGAGAACTGATGACATTTTAATATTGACACTTTCTATTTTATAAGACATGTTTTTGAATTACTATATTAATTATGTCTTTCAAAAAAATTTATAAACTGCTTTATATATCTTCTGAGCACTTCTATTTAAATTTATTTGCAGGTATTTTACAGCTTGTGTTGCTCTAGCAAATCAAGTGCTTTATACTTTCTACTTAGTTATTCCTGGAGCAATTACATTTTAATGTTAAATTCTATTGGAACATCTCACTGATTTCTCTTATTCTTTATTTTATTGTTAATTTTAATTTTTAATTTTTTAATATTTAATTTTGTTGTTTTTCTATTACAGTTGTCCCATTTTTCCCCCATTGCTCCCCCACAACCATCCCACCCCTTCTCCCACAGTCATTCCTCACCCTGTTGTCCATATCCATGGGTTATTTGCACTACCTTATTTACTTTTTTATTAAGCCCCTTTTCTACTTCCCCTGTTCTCTCCCTCCTGCGTGATAACTGTTATTTTCTTCATTGTTCAATTTTGTCCATTTGTTTGTGTTTTTCATTAGTCTCCAGTATCAAGTAATATCATATGCTATTTTTCTCATTGCCTGGCTTATTTTGCTAAGCATAATTCTCTCTAGGTCCATCCATGTTGTTTCAAATGGCAGGAGTTCCTTCTTTCTTTCTGCTGCATAGTATTCTATTGTGTAAATGTATCAATTTTTTAATCCACTCATCTAAAGATGGGGATTTAGGCTCTTTCCAGCACTTGCCTATTGTAAACAGTCGTCGGCAGCCGTCCGTCTCGAGAGACGATGGTGTAGCTTCTTAAGAGTCCATCTGCACCGCCGAGAATGGCTGTGCAGTCCGACTCGGGAGTGACATTATATCTGTCTCCTCCCGTGTTGAATCAACATCTTGCGATGACGCTGAAGCTACAGAGCCTGGGCAGGGTGATATGGAGGGTCTGCTGTTGCCCATGCAGCAGACCCCCCCTCTCTTCGCAGCTGAAGGGTCCAAGGGAAAGACGGAGTCAATACAGCTTGGCTTCAGGTGCGCCGCAGGAGTTGCCGGTGTTGACTACAACGTCAAACCGCCTTAGGGACTCCGGCTCCGGATTTTCTGTCGGGGTTTACTCCCTTAGCCTTTCCCCTGAAGAGGTATGCCGCAAGGCAGCGGAGGTTTTTTGGAGTCAGAGTTTTCCTTCTCTGATGTAAACAGTGCTGCTATGAAAATAGAGGTCCATAACTTCTTTTGAACTGAGGTTTCAGGATCCTTTGGGTATAATCTTAGCAGTGGAATTGCTGGTTGAAAAGGAAGTTCCATTTTTAGTTTTTTTGAGGTAATTCCATACTGTTTTCCATAGTGGCTACACAAGTTTGCATTCACACCAACAGTGCAGTAGGGTTTTGATTTCTCCACATCCTTGCCAGCACTTGTTGTATGTTGATCTGTTGATGATGACCATTCTGACAGGTGTAAAGTGGTTTCTCATTGTAGTTTAGTTTGCACTTTTCTGATAGGTAGTGATGTTGAGCATTCTTTCATACACCTATGGACCCTCTGTGTATCGTCCTTGGAGAAGTGTTTGTTCAGGTCCTTTGCCAATTTTTTAATTGGGCTGTCTGTCTTCTTGGTGTTAAGATGTGTATGTTCTTTATATATTTTGGAGATCAACTCTTTGTCCGAGTTATCACTGGAAAATATATTTTCCCATGTGGTTGATTACCTTTTCATCTTGTTGATGTTTTATTTTGCTGAGCAGAAGCTCTTTAGTTTAATGTAGTCCCATTTGTTTATTCTTTCTTTTATTTCCCTTACCTTAGGTGATGTATTGGTAAAATTATTGCTACGTAAGATATCTGAAATTTTCCTGCCTGTTTTCCTTTAGAACTTTTATGGTGTCACAGCTTACATTTAAGTCTTTGACCCATTTTGAGTTTATTCTGGTGTGTGGTGTAAGTTGGTGGTCTAGTTTCATTTTTTTGCATGTCCCTATCCAGTTCTCCCAACACCATTTGTTGAAGAGGCTCTGCTCACTCCATTTTATGTTTCTTCCTTCTTTGTCAGATATTAGATGACCATATAGGCCTGAGTTTCTTTCTGGGTTCTCTATTCTGTTCCATTGATCTATACTATACATCTGTTCCTATGCCAGTAGCAGGCTGTTTTGAATACAGTGGCATTGTAGTATAGTTTGGTGTCAGGTATTCTGATTTCTTCCACTGTTTTCTTCTGTCTCAAGATTGCTGTGGCTATTTGGCGTCCTTTCTGGTTCCATATAAATTTTTGAATTATTTGTTCTAGGTCCGTGAAATATGTCACTGTTAGTTTAATAGGGATTGCGTTGAATCTGTAAATTGCTTTGGGTAGTATAGACATTTAGTGATATTAATTTTTCTCATCCATGAACATGGTATATGCTTCCATTTATTTGTGTCATCCTTAATTTCTTCTTCACTGTTATGTAGTTTCCGAGTACAGGTCTTTTATCTCTTTGGTTAATTTTATTCCTAGGTACTTTATTTTTCTTGTTGCTATAGTAAATAGGATTTTTTTTAGTTTCTATCTCTGACATCTTATTGTTGGTGTACAGAAATGCCTTCAATTTCTGAATATTGACTTTGTACCCTGCTATTTTGCCAAATTCATTTATTATGTCAAGTAGTTTTTTAGTGGAGTCTATCAAGTTTTCTATGTACACTATCATGTGATCTGCAAATAATGACAGTTTTACTTTCTCTTTTCCAATTTGGATGCCTTTTGTTTTGTTTTCTTGTCTTATTGCGGTAGCTAGAACTTCCAACACTATGTTGGATAGGAGCGGAGAGAGTGGTCATCCTTGCCTTGCTCTTGATATCAGGGAGAATGCTTTCAGTTTTTGTCCATTAAGTATGATGTTGGCTTCAGGTTTCTCATATATAGCCTTTATTATGTTGAGGTATGCTGCCTCTATTCCCATTTTATTGAGTGTTTTCATCATAAATGGGTGTTGTAAATTATCAAATGCTTTTTCAGCATCTATTGATATGATCATGTGGTTTTTGTCTTTCATTTTATTTATGGGGTGTATAACTTTTATTGATTTTTGAATATTAAACCATTCTTGCTCCCTAGGATCAATCCCACTTGATTGTAGTGTATGATCTTTTTAATGTGTTGCTGGATCAGTTTGTCAATATTCTGTTGAGGATTTTAGCATCTATCTTCTTCAGCAATATTGGCCTGAAGATTTCTTTCTTTGTTATGTCTTGACCTGTTTTTTGAATTAGGGTAATACTGGCTCCATATAAAAAGTTTGTGAGTATTCCCTCTTCTTGAAATTTTTGGAATAGTTTGAGAGGGATAGGCATTAGTTCTTTTCTAAATGTTTTCTAAAATTTGCCTATGAAGCCATCTGGTCCAGAGATTTTGTGTGCCAAGAGTTTTTTTATTACTGTTTCAATTTTACTCTTTGTTATCAGTCTGTTCAGGCTTTCTGCTTGTTCTTGATTCAGTTTTGGAAGATTATATGTTTCTAGAAATTTGTCCATCTCATCTAGGTTGTCAAGTTTCTTGCCATATAGTTGTTTGTAGTAATTTCTTACAGTCTTTTGCATTTCTGTGATGTCAGTTGTAATTTCTCTCCTTTAGATTCTGATTTTGTTGATTTGGGCCTTATCTTTTTTTTTTTACTGATGAGCCTGGCTAAAGGCTTGATGATTTTGTTTATCTTTTCAAAGAACCATTTCCTACTTTTGTTGGTCTTTTGAATTATTTGTTTAGTCTCTATGTCATTTAATTTTTCTCTGATCTTGATAATTTCGTTTCTTCTACTTGCTCTGCACTTTATTTGTTGTTGTTGTTCTAGTTCTTGTAGCAGTAGGGTTAGATTTTTTAATTTGAGAGTCTTCTATCCATTTAAGGTAGGCTTATATTGCTGTGAACTTTGCTCTCGGGAGTGCTTTTGTTGTGTCCCATAGGTTTTGGGCTGTTGTGTGTTCATTATCATTTGTTTTCAGAAACTTCTTGATTCCTTCCTTGATGTCATTGTTAACCCATTCATTATTTAGTATCATTTTATTAATTTCCAAGGGTTTGAACGTCTTTGAGTTTTTTCATTGAGGTTGATTTCTAGTTTCAAGACATTATGATCTGAGAATATTCTTGATATAATTTCAATTTCTTTGTATTTGTTGAGGCTTGTTTTGTGTCCTACCATGTGATCTATTTTTGAAAATTCTCCATGTGTACTTGAAAAAAATATATATATTTTGCTTCTTTGGGGTGAAATGTCTAATATATATTAAGTCCATTTGATCTAGAGTGTTCAATGCCTCAATATCCTTGCTATTTCTTTGCTTCAAAGATCTGTCCATTGTTGATTATGAGGTGTTTAAGTCCCCTACTATGAGTATGTTGCTGTTGATATTCTTCTTGTAGTCTTCCAATATTTCTCTTATATATTTGGGTGCTACTATTTTGGGTGCATATCTGTTTACCATGGTTATATCTTCTTGATGGATTGTTCCCTTAAGTATTATGAATTGCCCTTTGCCTCTTTATGGCCTTTTCTGTGAAATATGTTTTGTCTGATATATGTATTGCTACCCCAGCTTTTTTTTTCATTTACATTTGCTTGGAATACTTTTTTCCATCCCTTCACTTTCAGTCTGTGTAAATCTTTTGTTTTGAGGTGGGTCTCTTGAAGACAGCATATATGTGGGTCATGTTTTCGTATCCATTCTGCTATTGATTGGAGCATTTAATAAATTTATATTTGAGGTTATTATTGACAAGTAGTTATTCATTTCCCTTTGTATCTGTGTTTCTCTCCCTCTCTCTCTTTCTTCTTTTTATTAAAGTATTCCCTTTAGCATCTCTTGCAATGCTGGTTTGGTGGAGATATATTCTTTTAGTCTTCCTTTGTCTGGGAAACTCCTTCTTTCGCCTTCCATTTTGAATGGGAGCATTGCTGGGTAGAGTAGTTTTGATTGTAAGCCTTTGTTTTTCATTGCTTTAAGTATTTTTTGTCATTATCTTGTGACTTGTAATGTTTCTGTTGAGAAATCAGTTGATAGGCTCTTGGAGCTCCCTGGTATGTTATTTGCTGTTTTTCTCTTGCTGCTTCTAGGATTCTCTCTTTGTTTTTGAATGTTGGCATTTTAATTATGATGTGCTTTGGAGTGGGCCTTTTTGAGTTCATCTTCATTCGGACCCTCTGTGCTTCCTGGACTTGCATGACTTTCCTTTCCTCATGTCTGTGAAGTTTTCTATCAGTATTTTTAAATCAGGTTTTCTAGACCTTGGCTCCTCTTTTTCTCCTCTTGGTAACCCTATGATATGGATATTGTTTTGTTCATTTTGTCCTGCAGTTTTCTTAAACTCTCTGCATTCTTTTTAAATATTTTTTTCATTTTGTTGTATTGTCTGGGAATTTTTTTCTAAGTTGTCCTCTAACTCACTGATCTAATCCTCTGCTTCATTTAGCCTGCTTTTTATTGCTTCTACTATGTTCTTCAGTTCAGAAATTTTATTCCTAATTTCTTCCTGTTTCTTATTGATAGTTTCTATGTCCTTTTTTATGCTGGTGTAGGTCTCCATAAGTTCCTTTTAGCTTTGTTGGAGATCTTTGTAGTTCCTCTGGAGTTCGTTGTAGTTTTCTCTGAGTTTGTCAAGTTCATTGAGCTTCCTTATAACTATTCTTTTGAATTCCATGTCTGAGAGTTTGCTTACCTCTGTTTCACCTAGCACTCTTTCTGGGGATTCCTGTTTTTCTTTCATTGAGTGGTTGTTTCTGTGTCTCCTCAGGTTGGATGCTTCTCTTTGTTTGTTTTTGTTTCTTAGATCTGTCTGCTTTGATTTCCCACCTTGTGGTATGAGATTCTGTATAGGAGACCTGGGTGATTCAGTGGTGCAGTCTTTTTAATCTCCTGAGCTTGATTCTCTTGAGATGCCCTTTATACCATTTGTTTAAGCTGTCTGGTTGTATTGCAGTTACTCTTTGGTAGAACCTTCCCTCTGGCTAGTTGATTGAGAGTCACTCTGCCCACCACATCTTGAGTTCTTTTGTGGAGATGCTTTGGGCACTGTCTTCTTTTTTCTGGATCTGCCCCTGGTCAAAATTTAATGGGTTTCAAATCTTCTTTTCTGGCTGTCTATCTGTGAAGAGATCTAGCTGGATTCTGAGGCTGCTATTCTCTCACTCGTGGGCCTGCCACAGCTTTCTGCTGTGAGCTGCCCCACACACTGGTCCTGCAGCACCCTCCAGGACTCCTCAGTCCTGTCTAGCAATGCTACTCTGCTGGTGAGCTGGTACACATGCCCATAGTCCCTGTCCTTCTTTTGGTCCTGTCTCCACTCCTCCTCCAAAATTGTCTTTGTGTTGCCTCCAAGCTACAGCACCGGACTGTATCCCTGACTTGGCAGAGCCTTGTTGCATGTCTGCATGTACAGAGTTGCCTGCCTGGGGTCCCTACCGAGTCTGGGGTTCTGCCCCATCTTTCCCGTATGGACCCTTCTCCATGGCTCAGTTCTGCATTTTTGTTTGGTGGAGCTTTGGTGCGTGCGCGCATGCATGTGGGCACAGTGTTGCCTGCCTGGGGTCCCCACCAAGTCTGGGGTTTCCTGCAGCTTTCCCACGTGGGCCCCTCTCCTTGGCTCAGTTCTGTATTTTTGTTTGCTGGAGCCTTGATGTGAGCACCCTCGAGCACATGGTTGCCGGTCCAGGGTTCCCCACCAAGACTCAGTTCACACAGTTTCTCACAGTCCAGGCTATTCTCTGTCTTCCCACACCTCCGGTTGTTTCAACCAAACCTTCTCACTGACTCACTCTGGGACCTTGCAGGTGAGGGTGCCTATGGCAGAGGGAAGTTTCCAAGCAGATCCCAGCTAATAAGCCAGCCAGCAACTGCCCCTTTTGGGTGTAGTGCTGCAGAGGCGCTGGTCTGAGAAGCCCAGCGATTCCACTTGGAGAGTGCAGGCCATGCTTTCTGCCCTCTTTAATCCTGCTCCCACACTCCAGGTCCTGTTCGCCCTATCTTAAATCTGCACTCACTCACTCCTCTCTGTGTTTGTACTCCAAGTCCCTCCATGATGGGAGCAAGCAGTCAACACTGCTTTCTACTCTGCCACCACCTTTTTTCCTCTCTGATTTCTCTTATTCTAATGGTTTTTAAAAGTGATTCCTTTTAGAATTTTTGCTCTTTGAAAGCAGTCTATCATATGATTCAAAAGGGTGAAGATGTGTCTCTTTCATTCTGATTTTTATATCATTTTTCTTTTTTCTTATCAGATTGCATTGGCCAGAATATCCACTGCAATATAGAATAGTATTGGTATTTATAATATCCTTATCTTTCTTCCTTTATATAAAAAATATTTACAATTTTAACTTTACATATACTTTTTTTTTTAAATATATTTTATTGATTATGCTGTTACAGTAGTTCCAATTTTTTCCCCTTTACTCCCCTCCACCCAGCATCCCCCCCCAAGTCCATACCCATGGTTCGTAAAAAATAACTATCCCTCCCTCTCAGATATTAAGGCCCTTTGTAATCTTGTAAAGGACAATGGGCGAAGGTCTCAAGCTCCTCTAGCTGCTTCAAGCTGGACATGGTCGTCGTCCTACCTACCCTTGGGTCCAGAAATCCCTAATAAGAGTGGGGGTGTGGAGGGGAGGGTGGCCTTCCCACATGGGGAAGGATCATGCAGACTCCAGGTCAGTTGGCTGTCTCCGGACAGCGGCGTGCTTGGTTTAGCAGGCTGGCATCCTTGTTGTGTTCTGGGGGCAACAGATTTGGCAAAAAGGGTTAAAAAGCATCATTCAATCCATAACTACTAGGTGGCAAAAGGCAGGGATTAATTTTTCAATGTTCCACATTAGGAGAAAAAAAAAAGGGCTTCTTTGGAGGAAGGTGTGCTAGGCACATCTCTCCTGTCCAAAACCCTTTTGCCCATTTTATTTAGTTTGGGCTGAGGGAAATAGTTTATGTTTCCCCCCTCTCAGACCTCTGGGCCCTTTCTGTCCAAGCCATTAGGATAGAAAAGAGAATTCAGTTTTAAAGTGAAGCCCACAGACCACCCCATTCTTCACCAACTCAGCCATTTAGTTCAGCCAAACTGTTGAGTCTCCGGAGGCAGCGCTGCAGAGAGGATTAAGTGAGGCTTATGCGTACAGACAATCACTCAGGTAATGCGGTCATAGGCTTATGCCCTTTGAAAACAGAAAACACATGTTAATTTATGTAACATAACCAACAAAAAAGTCTCTAAATCTGTAAGACTGTCTTATTGGGAAGACATACAGTTGCAAGGCACTTGACATTCTACTTGCCTGCAACTTGAATCTCTTTGGTGATATCACAGATATGGTTTAATTTTCAAGTGAAACCATTTCTTAAATGAGAAGAAACTTTTAAGACGGTTAGCTGCCCTACTTTACAGTCTGCCACTGATCATTGTGATTTTCCTTGAATAATGATTTTTCTCACTAAGATTACTCTCCTTGTCTTTAAAGGGACTACATTAAGTCCATTTTTAATTTATCCTGTTCATTTGCATAAGCATAACAAGAGCAGCAAATGATCACTTATGATCTTTAGTTCTGTTTTGCTGGAACTTACCCAAGGAACATTTAGGGTGGCCCTCAGTCTGCTCTTCAGTGCACAGAAGCTGGGCCACATACCTGGCATTCATCCTTGCCTGTCCACACCTGTCCTTTCCAAGTCTTTCTGGTTTTCCATTGTGCCTTAAGGTCCCTTCTAGCCATCTTTCAGGAAAACAACCTTCGTTCCTTCCCTGGAGAGATTGCTGTGGACCGCACAACCAACCATGGCAGCAGGCCTTTTATTTCGCGGGCTTTTATTACCTTTGAAAGTCATTCCCAGTTCCTTAGGGCTTTTTGGTAACAACATGAGCCCAAGCATGTCTCCTTTAGGCTTGACATTCCAGTCAAAGGCTTGTTCAGAAAAAGGAACCTCTATTAACAACTGGTCTTATTAGGTCTATGCAAAGAAACTTAAGTCATTACTTACTTGTTTAGAATGCCAAACTCTGGAGAGATCAAATAGGGAGAAAAATATACAACGTGAAGGAAAATCTTTGTCCTAATATTCACTGAACTGGCATTTCCATTCTTCATATTTTCATTTTCCCCCACTAAAAAAAATTTTTTTGTTTGTTTTTCCATTACAGTTGTCTCTCTCTTTTTTTTTTTCCCCTCTTGCTTCCCTGTATCCTGCCCCTCCCTTCCCCCACATTCAGTCCCCACTCAGTTGCCCATGTCTGTGGGTCATTTATACATGTTCTTTGATTTTACACTTCCCCTTCTTACCCCCTTTTCTCCCTCCCCCCTCCCCCCTTGTTACTGTTAGTCTACTCCTTGTTTACATACCTCTGGTTCAATTTTGCTCATTTGTTTGTGTTGTTCATTAGTTTCCTGTAATAGGTGACAGCATAACGTATTTTTCTTTCGTTGCCTGGCTTATTTCGCTAAGCATAATTCTCTCTAGTTCCATCCATGTTGTTGCAAATGGTAGAAGTTCCTTCTTTCTTTCTGCTACATAGAACTCCATTGTGTAAATGTACCACAGTTTTTTGATCCACTCATCTACAGATGGGCATTTAGGTTGTTTCCAGCACTTGGCTATTGTAAATAGTGCTGCTATGAACATTGGAGTGCATAGGTTCTTTTGAATTGGTGTTTCAGGATTTTTCGGATATAATCCCAGTAATGGAATTGCTGGTTCAAAAGGCAGTTCCATTTTTAGTTTTTTGAGGAAATTCCAAACTGTTTTCCATAGTGGCTGCACCAGTCTGCATTCCCACCAGCAATGCACCAGGGTTCCCGTTTCTCCGCATCCTCTCCAGCACAAGTTGTTTGTTGATTTGTTGATTATGGCCATTCTGACTGGTGTGAGGTGGTATCTCATTGTGGTTTTTATTTGCATCTCTCTGATGGCTAGTGATGTTGAGCATATTTTCATATGTCTATGGGCCCTCTGTATGTCTTCTTTGGAGAAGTGTTTGTTCAGGTCCTTTGCCCATTTTTTAATTGGGTTGTCTGTCTTCTTGGTGTTGAGTCGTATGAGTTCCTTATATATTTTGGAGATCAATCCCTTGTCTGAGATGTCATTGGCGAATATATTTTCCCATATGGTTGGTTTCCTTTTCATCTTGCTGATGTTTTCTTTAGCTGAGCAGAAACTTTTTAGTTTGATGTAGTCCCATTTGTTTATTCTTTCCTTTATTTCCCTTGCCTTAGGAGATATATCAGTGAAAATGTTGCTATGTGGGATATCTGAAATTTTCCTGCCTATTTTTTCCTCTAGGACTTTTATGGTATCACGGCTTACATTTAGGTCTTTGATCCATTTTGAGTTTATTCTGGTGTATGGTGTAAGTTGGTGGTCTAGTTTCATTTTTTTGCATGTCCCTGTCCAGTTCTCCCAACACCATTTGTTGAAGAGGCTCTTTTCACTCCATTTGATGTTCTTTCCCCCTTTGTCAAATATTAGTTGACCATATGAACCTGGGTTTATTTCTGGGCTCTCTATTCTGTTCCATTGATCTATATGTCTGTTTTTATGCCAGTACCAGACTGTTTTGATTACCGTGGCCTTGTAGTATAGTTTGATATCAGGTATTGTGATTCCTCCTACTGTGTTCTTCTTCCTCAAAATTGCTGTGGCTATTCGGGCTCTTTTTTGGTTCCATATAAATTTTTGAAGTATTTGTTCTAGGTCTGTGAAATATGTTGCTGGTATTTTAATAGGGATTGCATTGAATCTATAAATTGCTTTGGGTAGTATGGACATTTTAATGATGTTGATTCTTCCCATCCATGAGCATGGTATATGCTTCCATTTATTTGTATCTTCTTTAATTTCTTTCTTCAATGTTATGTAGTTTTCTGAGTACAGGTCTTTTACCTCCTTGGTTAAGTTTATTCCTAGGTATTTTATTTTTCTTGTTGCTATGGTAAATTGAATTTTTCTTTCAGTTTCTATCTCTGAGTTTTTATTGTTGGTGTATAAAAATGCCTTTGATTTCTTAATATTGACTTTGTATCCTGCTATTTTGCCGAATTCACTTATTAGGTCGAGTAGTTTTTTTGTGGAGTCTATAGGGTTTTCTATGTACACTATCATGTCATCTGCAAATAATGACAGTTTTACTTCCTCTTTTCCAATTTGGATGCCTTTTATTTCTCTTTCTTGTCTGATTGCGGTGGCTAGAACTTCCAAGACTATGTTGAATAGGAGTGGGGAGAGCGGACATCCTTGTCTTGTTCCTGATCTCAGGGGGAATGCTCTCAGTTTTTGCCCATTGAGTATGATGTTGGCTTCAGGTTTCTCATATATGGCCTTTATTATGTTGAGGTATGCTCCCTCTATTCCCATTTTGCTGAGAGTTTTTATCATAAATGGGTGTTGTACTTTATCAAATGCTTTTTCTGCATCTATTGATATTATCATGTGGTTTTTGTCTTTCATTTTGTTTATGTGGTGTATTACGTTTATTGATTTACGAATGTTAAACCATCCTTGCATCCCTGGGATGAATCCTACTTGATCGTGGTGTATGATCTTTCTAATGTGTTGCTGGATCCGGTTTGCCAATATTTTGTTGAGGATTTTAGCATCTATGTTCATCAGCGATATTGGCCTGTAGTTTTCTTTCTTTGTTGTGTCTTGACCTGGTTTTGGAATTAGGGTTATACTGGCTTCATAGAATGAGTTTGGCAGTCTTCCCTCTTCTTGTATCTTTTGGAATAGTCTGAGAAGGATAGGAGTTAGTTCTTTCCTAAATGTTTTGTAGAATTCACTTGTGAAGCCATCCGGTCCAGGGCTTTTGTGTGCTGGGAGTTTTTTGATTACTGCTTCAATTTCACTAGCTGTTATTGGTCTATTCAGACTTTCTGCTTCTTCTTGATTCAGTTTGGGAAGACTATAGGTTTCCAGGAATCTGTCCATTTCCTCTAGGTTGTCAAATTTCTTGCCATACAGTTGTTCATAATAATTTCTTATAATCCTTTGTATTTCTGTGGTATCAGTTGTGATTTCTCCTCTTTCATTTCTGATTTTATTTATTTGGGTCCTCTCTCTTTTTTTCTTGATGAGCCTGCTTAAAGGCTTGTCAATTTTGTTTATTTTTTCAAAGAACCAGCTCCTACTTTTGTTGATCTTTTGAATTGTTAGTTTAGACTCTATGTCATTTAATTCTGCTCTGATCTTGATGATTTCCTTCCTTCTACTTGATCTGGGCTTTGCTTGTTGTTCTTCCTCTAGATCTTGTAGCTGTAGGGTTAAATTTTTTATTAGATATTCCTCTAGCTTTTTTAGGTAGGCCTGTATTGCTATGAACTTTCCTCTTAGGACTGCTTTCGCTGTATCCCATAGGTTTTGGGTGGTTGTGTGTTCATTATCATTAGTTTCCAGAAACTTTTTGATTTCTTCCTTGATGTCATTGTTAACCCATTCATTATTTAATAGCATGTTATTCATTCTCCATGAGTTTGAATGTTTTTGAGTTTTTTCCTTGAGGTTGATTTCCAATTTTAAGGCATTGTGATCTGAGAAGATGCTTGATATAATTTCAATTTTCTTGAATTTGTTAAGGCTTGTTTTGTGTCCTACCATGTGGTCTATCTTTGAAAATGTTCCATGTGCACTTGAGAAGTATGTATATTTTGCTTCTTTGGGGTGAAAACTTCTATATATATCGACTAAGTCCATTTGATCTAGAGTGTTGTTCAGTGCCTCAATATCTTTGGTGTTTCTTTGCTTCGAAGATCTGTCCATTGTTGACAATGGGGTGTTAAAGTCCCCTACTATGAGTGTGTTGTTGTCTATATCTTTCTTGGAGTCTTTCAAAAGTTTCCTTACATATTTGGGTGCTCCTAAGTTTGGTGCATATATATTTATAAGGGTTATATCTTCTTGATGGATTTTTCCCTTAAGTATTATGAAATGCCCTTCTTTGTCTCTTTTTATGGACTTTGCTGTGAAATCTGTTTTGTCTGATATAAGTATTGCTACCCCAGCTTTTTTTTCATGTCCATTTGCTTGGAATACATTTTTCCATCCCTTTACTTTCAGTCTGTGTAGATCTTTTGTTCTAAGGTGGGTCTCTTGTAGACAGCATATATGTGGGTCATTCTTTCTAATCCATTCAGCTACCCTATGTCTTTTAATTGGAGCATTTAATCCATTTACATTTAAGGTTATTACCGATAAGTACTTATTCATTGTCATTTTTCCCCTTTGTACTCGTATTCTTCTCTGTCTCTCTCTGTTTCTTTATCTTCTTAGAGCAGACCTTTTAGCATCTCTTGCATTGCTGGTTTGGTGGAGATGTATTCTTTTAGCCTTCTTTTGTCTTGGAAGCTCCTTATTTCACCCTCCATTTTGAATGAGAGCTTTGCTGGGTATAGTATTCTAGGTTGTAGGCCTTTGTTTTTCATTGCTTGGAATACTTTTTGCCATTCCCTTCTGGCTTGTAGTGTTTCTGCTGAGAAATCTGATGATAGCCTTATTGGAGTACCCTTGTATGTTATTAGTTGTTTTTCTCTTGCTGCTTTTAGGATCCTCTCTTTGTCTTTGAATGTTGCCATTTTAATTATGATGTGTCTTGAGGTGGGCCTGTTGGGGTTCATCTTCATTGGGACCCTCTGTGCTTCCTGGACTTGCGTGACTCTTTCTCTCGTCATGTTAGGAAAGTTTTCTGTCATTAGTTTTTCAAAGAGGTTTTCTATCCCTTGCTCTTCTTCTTCTCCTTCTGGAATTCCTATGATACGGATATTATTACGTTTCATGTTGTCCTGCAGCTGTCTTAGAACCTCTTCAGTCTTGTTCAGTCTTTTTTCATTTTGTTGCATTGTCTGGGAGTTTTTGTGTAGGTTGTCCTCCAGCTCGCTGATCCGATCTTCTGCTTCCTCTAGCCTGCTTTTAATTCCTTCTACTGTGTTCTTCAATTCAGAGATCGTATTTTTCATTTCCTCCTGGCTCTTATTGATAGCTTCTATGTCCTTTTTCATGCTCACGTAATTTTCTGTGAGTTCCTTGTAGTTTTTCTGGAGTTCTTTGAAGTTTCCGCTGAGCTCATTCAGCTTCTCCATAATCCATGTTTTGAATTCCATATCTGATAGTTCGCTCCCCTCTATTTCATTTAGCACTCTTTCTGGGGATTCTACCTTTCCTTTTGATGGGAGGTTGTTTCTCTGTCTCCCCATTTTTTTGACTCCTATTGTTTGTTGGTGCTTCTTGGAATGATCTGCACTTCCTGGATCTGCCTCTGGTGGCGTCAGATCATGTACCAGTCTGGCCCTAGGCAGCCTGTTGGAGACTTCCAGGGATCTACTGCTGTTGTCTGTCTTCTTTGATTGTTAATCTATTCAATCTGTGATTAGCTGTCAGGCTTAAGAACTGTGGGTGTGGCAGCTTAATTCCTGTAGGCAGGGCTTTTGCTTCCCCTCAGGCTGACGCCACTTGGAGGGGAATGGTCTACCCGCAGTACTGGGGATGAGTCAGCACTGGGACCCAGTCAGCTGCTCCTCCAGTTCTCCCCTCAAAGCCACCATGCCAAATTCTCCCCAAGTGTCTCCAGTTCTCTCTGCCTTCCCTCTGCTTGAGCCCAGGGTAAGTGGTGGCCAAAATATTTTCGTATGTGATCCACTTAAGAGCTCTTTTTCTCCTGCTGTTTCTCTCCGGCTAGCAAGAAAGCCTGTGGCTTTTCGTTTTTCACAGCTGATACTATTTTACTTTCCACTCTGTCGCTGTAGGCTGGGAAGCCCAGCTGGGGGTTTAGACCCTGCCCTTCTCAGGGGGAATCCCCGGCTGCTGAGCTGTTTCTCAGTCCCTTCAGCAGCCACCCGTGTGAGCCCAGCCAGCCCTTCTGCGTCTCCGCACTCCCTACCGGTCGCGTTGTGATGTAGCGGCCTTTTCTGTCTCTCCGTGGTTATAAGACTTCTTTCCAGCTAGTGTTCCGTTGGTTATTCCAGATGATTTCTCCAAAATTAAGTTGTAAATCCAGACTGGTCCTGGGAGGAGGTTAGTGTAGCTTCCACTTACTCCTCCGCCATCTTGGATCTCCTACATATACTTTTAATAAAAATATTTTATGACTACTTAATTCCAAGTAAAGATTTTCTTTCTATATTTACCCTCTTAAGAGTGTTTATCTTAGGCAGAAATTAAATTAATGGCCTTTATATATCTATTAATATTGTTTATTTTATATTTAACCTGTAATATCATGTTAATAGTTATATAATGATTTCTTTTTGTAGTTCCATCATAGAACTATACATTCTAAATAAACTCACCTTTTTAATTTTGCAAATACTTATCACGTTGCTTCTATTTGTTGTCCATCTTGATTAGACAAAACAGCTATAACCCAGAAATAGAAAATAATAATAGGGCAAAATAATTTTAAATATTTATTTATTTTTCAGATTTACCTTTTGTTACTTTATTTTCCACTTATTATTCTATTTTTGCTTAAATATAAAACTGACAAATGTGCTGAGATATGTAACATAGTTTTTTAGTCACTGTATTCAGATATCATTAGACAGTATTTCAGGCTATCCAGTTTTGTTATTTTTCATTAAATGGAATAATAATGTTGCCTTGTAAAAGCAGGATTACAAGGTGTTTATGATCTTAAAAATAAAAGAATCTTACAAAAAATGTGTTTTTTCTTTTTTTCCTTTCTTCTCTCATTTCTTTCATCCTTAATTCCTACCATCCTTCTTTTCTTTCTTCTTTATTTCCTTTCTTTTTTCTTCTTTTCTCCTTCTTTCCTTCTTTCTTTCTCCTTCCTTCCCTCATTTATCTTTGTCCTTCCTTCCTTTCTTTCCTTTATCCTTCCTTCCTTATTCTTTCTCCTTCCTTTCCTCCTTTCTCTTTCTCCTCCTTTCCTTTCTCTTCCTTCCTTTCTTTCTTTCTTTCTTTCTTTCTTTCTTTCTTTCTTTCTTTCTTTCTTTCTTTCTTATTTCTTCTTTCTTTCTTTCTTTCTTTCTTTCTTTCTTTCTTTCTCTGTTTCTCTTTTTTTTATTTCTTTCTCTTCCTTCCTCTTTTATTTTCTCAGGGTAATGATTAATTTTCTTTGACCTCACCACAGTATTTTCTAGTCCTTATTGCAATTATTAGAACCAACTTTCAGTGTGAATGTCCAGGAAAAAAGGCAGCTGAGTATGTGGTGTGTAACAATGGAATGTAGTACAGCCAGCTGGCTCACTAAGATCAATTGAACAGAAGAAATTTATAAGCATCTCAGCTCAGCAACCATAGAAAATCAGTATTTTTCTAAAAAGAATAAAAAATTTAACCAAATAAAAGGCAATAACAACCCAGTATATATATAGTACAATGCTAAACACTAGAGAAACAAAAGAAAATAAGATTCAGTTCAGAAATTCAAAAAACAGATAGCTTTTTTTGGGGGGAGAATATACATATAATGAGAGATTTATTATGAAGTAACAAGTATTAGATGTTATATAGAAAGTGAGTTCAGTAGAAAACTAAAGGTGACACTAACACTGTAGAAAATAGAAAAGGTTGCAGACATTTCGTCTAAGTCAGATGTAATTGTTTATTAAGTTTGTTTGAAAATAATCATATTTTTTAAAGTTTATTTTTATTTAATATATAATTAACATTGTATAACTGCTTAGTTATTTCAGTTAGACATTTGCACAAACAATAATTCCTTTATTATTTATTGGTTTGACCATTTACTCCCTCAAGAAATTGTTTATTCAATCAATATATACTGATCACCTATTATGTACCCTTCCTGGT
The DNA here is from genome assembly GCF_987537825.1 of Furipterus horrens. Lineage (NCBI taxonomy): Eukaryota > Metazoa > Chordata > Mammalia > Chiroptera > Furipteridae > Furipterus > Furipterus horrens. The sequence continues at coordinate 78,721,443 of NW_028327176.1, read as the reverse complement.
TTCAATAAGAACCAAGTCAGAGTGACTCCTTGACATGGAATTTACAGTCTACTAGGACAAACATTAAGCTTCATTTTAAAATGTTTTAAATCCCAAATATCTGAGTCCTTTGCTATGTCTAAGTTCTGAGCCTCTCATTTTTCGTTCTGTGTCCTTTCCTACAATAATATACAAAGCCCACTTTCTGCACTGGTTTATCTACAAAAGTTTATGTTGTTTTTTTCTGCTGCATGATTCAACAGTTCATTAAAAAGGGATGTTAGACTGAATAAAAGAACAGTGTTCTGTTTTTTTAATCTCTCAAACATATGTATAATTAAAGGACAGTAGGACAGATTCATGTGTAACTTATATATTTAGTTATTGATTATGTAGGGCTGGGAATTAGTACAGGGACATTGAGAGCAGTGCTGAAGGAGGAAGTTGGTAAAGTGATACTTGAACTGAGATCTAAAGAATTTTGGCCAAAGATAGTTTGAAAGGGAATCCAGTGGGCATGGGTTCTGTGGGAGGTAAGAAAATGATGAAGACTTTATGGCAGGCCATGTAGAGTAACAACTGAGAAGTGAAACAAGCTTTGCTCTCTGGGCCATGCAGGCCGTTTTAACAATTTCCTTCATCAGAACAATGGGAAAATGCCCAAGGACATTAAATGTGGGAAAAACATGATTGATTTCCAGGTGCTGCAATGTGGCAAATGGACTCAATGTTTTCAGCTGTCTCAAAATCTCTATAGATAGTTCCCTGTGTTAAGTTCTCCTTGAAAACTGTCTGGAATGGATAGTGACCTTGATGATAGAATAGGTAACATTTATTCAGTTCTCTTCCAGGCATTTTCTTAAGTTTCTTACATATATTATGTCATCTTCTCAAAAAACTTTGTAGATTAATATCTATTCATGTCCATATATAACAGATGTGGAATCTCAGGCACCAAAAAGATAATTTGTCTAAGATTACACAGACATAAGACTTGTACATTAATTTAGATTTCTAACATCATTATCATTTTTCTTTTAACTTTGATTTTGATCTTTTTTTCTAAATTTTATTAGTTCTGCTTTATTTTATCTCAAATTCTCTTAGAATTAAGTGACATTAAAATATGTAATATATAAACAGTTCAAATTAAGTACAGTTGATGTTTAAACACTAGTCAACATATGAAATGTCCAAACCTGTAGAGAGTTTGTTGAGTTTATTTGAGCTAAAATGACAATTGTCAGAAAACCAAATATCAATGGATTGAGAAAATGCTTATGAGAATTGCAGTTTTGCAGCTGATTTTATATATTAGAATCAAAGAATGATATATAATGAGAATTACATGAAATTCCTTGGTGGTAGAAAAAGGAGGGTGGTGAAAGCAAAGCTAGAAAATCTCTGAGATTAGATAAATAGTAAAACAGAGAGGCAAATACTTCTTTTACAGAGGTGGGTACAGGATGGTTAATAGTTAACATTTACAACACATAGGGATGGTATGCTGAACAAGATAACAGTGAGGGGCTCTGTGGTTTCCTGCTCTGGTGTAGTGGGTGTAGGGGTGGAGTGTGGTGAGGAGTCCAGTAAAAGAACACTACTCTGACATCCCAAGGGCATGTTACCTTAGATGCAAAAAGACAATAGACAGGTTCAGTTAAGGTAAAGATTGGCTTTTCTCAGGGAAGATAATGGCCCAGGACTTGACTACCTGCCCTGACTTGCTTTTAGTTAGAAAGTTTTAATTTCAGAACATCATCATGTGGTTACTTTCAGTTTCTGAGTTTGTAATGTTGCCCTGCAGGCCCCCACTGAGTTTGTCAGATTTAGTCTGTGGCCTCTTTTTACCCACATATTTTATATTTACTCACAGAATTTCTCTATTTTTCCCTCTTTTCCTAATTAGTTTAAACTAATAAAATTACAGAGATTCAATGATGTTGTGGCGAGCACAGTTTTATTTTAAATTAGATATTTTGATATTTTAATATTTTAAATATGTTCAAGTTTAAAATAAAGTGGTTTTGGTGAATCATGTTTTTCTCTCAGAACTATCTTGATAAATTTGTGGATGCCAAAATGGTGAGATGTCCACGTGTTTATTATTTTTAAATACATATATATTTAAAATGTAAGTATTTAAGATAGATTATTATCATATTCAGTGTTTTCATAAAAGGAGTATTCTATTTTTAAATGTTATATTGTGCATGCACATTATATTGACTGTATATAACATGGGTTATATGTGTAAAGGCACACACGTGTAAATGTTATTTAAATGAAGACTTTTGATCTAGTTCTTTAAATATAATTTATTTCCATTAACCTTATATACAGCAAATTTTTTCACAATATAAAACCACTAGTTAAATGCAGATTAATTTTTAAGCAAAAATTCCTATGCAGTAGGCAGATAGGTCCCACATCCCATTGTGATTGACAAGCCTGACATATGGAATAGTTCACAAATTCCCAGGTGACTGACAGATGGAGAATAGAAAGGCGGATAAAGTTGCCTAGAGAGCTGAGGATGATTTTATATTCAGCGGTTTTGATCAAAAGGATTCCAGATCTCACACTAAATTTAGCACCGCTGGCAATTAGTGCATGATTTATTCAGTCCTTTCATTTAGTGGTTGACAAATGGAAAACAAGCACAAAATTAAAAATAAGTTTATTTCCAGCATTTTGGATATTTAAAATATGTGTGTCTTTGTTTGCACATAAATTAACATGAGATGAATTTATAGTAAGATTAAATCTGAACTGGAGACACCAGCAATAAATACGAGCTTCTTATGAATCGTAAAGGCAGAACAGGTGTTTGAATTAAGAAATACTAATATGTTTAGCAACATGACTCCACCTATAGCATTAGGGAGTTTATGTTTTCCTAAATTTAGAATAATCTTTCTACAATTCAGAGTTCTTTCATAAGCTTCCAACATAGGTGATCATCCGTATGACAATATTGATGCTTTTCAATCTGGTAATAATACAAAACTTAAAGCTCATCTCTATTACTAGGACTATCCACATTACAGTGAGTGACAGCAGGGCTACAGGCTTCTCTCCCTGGTTTATGCCTTTTTGATATTTGTGGTGAAAACAGCAGATACCTACCCAAACCTGCCATCCATGCACTTATAAATGGAGCTATGAGATCACAACCTTTATTCATACTACCCTTCAAGCTAGCCTGTGTGAAGCTGCTTCCAATTCCCCTTCCCGTTTCAAGGAACAACGGTTAGATGAGCTAGATGTGCTGATGTAAACCTCCTGTTGTGTTGCTTAGAGTCGGAACATGACAATATCATATCCCCAACTGGAGGAGAGCATAACTAAAAAATAGCCCCTCCTAGGAATTCAGAGAGGCAGGGGCATTTTTAAGTAATTTGACTGAAGATGTAGAAAATGAATTGAGCAAAATCCTCATTCTTCTTAAAGTTAAAAAAAAAATCATTACATCTGGAAGACCTTGTGATTTCAGTGTAGGTGTGTCTCTCTATCTCAGAACACTTCCTGGTGCTATCTAATATAGCTACTGAGAGAGATCAATGAATTGCCGGAAACACTGTAGAAGCTTGAAGGCTATCTCACAGTGGAAAGTACCTTTTCACTCTTAATGGAGCAGAAGTGGCCCATTGAGGTAACCTGGCATCAAAACCAACCAGAACATCATTTGATGAGGATATGGGGATAGCAGTGGAGCACCTGAGACTTGGGGATTGTACAGGCAGGTGTTTGGGACATTTACAGGTTTTCTTATTTGATTTTTACTTCAGGTCTGACATTCAATTTTATTTGTATTCATTATTCACAGTGGGAACCAGAATGGATTTTAAAATAGCATGAAAATCCACTTAATATTATAATGGAAAGAATTGTGGGAATGTGATGCTTTAATTACTGTTAAGCTAACCTTGGGGTATGGAAAAGTCAATTTTCATTGACCACATGAAGGCTGAGCTCAGATTTTAGCCCACAGGTATGTGCAGTCAGTGAGGGTGCAGCTCATGGGCTAAGGAGGCACCACAGTGCACCAAATCTGCCTTGGCAGCTTCTCCATTCACCCTGGGGCACAATCACCTTTTTATTATTGTTTCTTTCCTTCTCTGAAATACTCTCCTGGGTTCTCAGCAGCAGCCCAAAGACATTTCCCAGGCAAATGTCTTCAGGTCAGTCATGTTGCTTTATATTCTTTCATAGACCTGCCCTGGATGACATGTCCTGGGTTTTAGACCAATGAAGGCAAGAAAAGGGAATCTGAAAGTAGCTGGTGCAGATCTAAGACTTCTCTGTCCAAAAAGTATTTCTCTTTGAAACCAGGAGTCTAAATGTCATGCTATCTTTCTGTCTTCTGTGTCTTCTGCATCTATAAATTACTATATCTGTAAACGAGGTCATCAGTTCTTAACTTTCTGATTCTTGGGACTAGAAGAATGCCTTCTATAGTAAGAAGAAGTCAGTCTGATCATTACTGAAAAAAGTGGAATTTGGCCACCTGCCACCATACATAGACATAACACAAAGATGGAGGAGAAAAGGAAGAGGTCTTTATTTAAAAAGTTTCCCCATTTAGGGGAATAGACACTTCCAGGCTCTAGGCCAATCCCTTCCACAAAACATAGAGCGAAGCCAACCACCTCCAGGACCAGAGTCAGTGTCCAGACACCCTGCTCCATTTTTATCTGTCCTCCTGGGACCCAAGACTGCTACAGAAACAGGTCTCTAGCTCTCCAGCTTCAGGATTTCTTTCTCCCCCTGGAGTGTGCCTGCACTTTTGGAGCCAGCATCACCATTGCTCTCTGTGTCTTCTTCCCTCTCCTGGGATGCATGGCAACTGTCAGATCACCCCACTGGTTATGCAGGGGGGTTCCATTTTCAGGGCTCCCAGAGCCCAAGGCTGCTCATGCCTCCAGGTCCAGCAAGGGTTCTTAGCTCACATGTCTAAGAATTAAGAAGGGACATGGTGAAGGACCTGTCTAAGCGGCATGGAGCTGCAGCATCACATGGGCTCTGGCCAGCAAGACACAGCCCCTGTGAGCCAATTCCTGACTGGTCCAGGAAGGGTAAAGCAAGGAACTGAGGCTTGATAAACTTTTCATTAAAAAATCTGAGCCCAAAATTCTATGCATGCTGGAAGTGTCCTGATACCAAGCCTATCCAAGCTAACATTCACCATGCTCATCAGCTCAAACAGCACCTTTCCCAGGGGTGTGTCTTCACCATGTTAACCTCTATGGTGCATGTTTGTTGTCACCTTTTCAGCTCATGCCTGCTCTGTGCAAGTTTCCTCCAGCTGTGTCATAAGCTACATTAGTTGTGTACCCTTCTCCAGGGCTATGGCATGCACATGACACCAGTTTCACCCCTGGGCTGCCTTTAGCATTTCCTGACATCTCTTGGGGGTCCCTCCCCTCTGCTCATCGATATGGCCATATCCCCACTGTGACATGATTGTAACTGAAGATTTTGTCCCCTCACTTCTAAGGGCGCAGAGGTGGTTAGGTATATGGCATGAATACAATTAGGCCTAAATTCTTCCTGACTAAAAGAAGCAGATTTTGAATTTTAATTTGTACTGACTATGTACAAAGTTAAGCCATATATTAACTTAGAGAAGTAGAGGTTTGTTTGTTTGCTTTGTTTTGGTCATATTCTTGCTGAAGAGTATAGAAATCCAGTCTCTATTTTGCAGTCTGGATGTAAGATATGGAGATGTGTATATATATATATGAGTTCTATCCAGAAGGTATCCAGCCATATAATATGAATAATAGAGACATTTTTTGAAGAAGATACAAGATACAAGAATCACTGTACATAGGACAATGACACCTCAGTCCCCTTCAAAGTAGGCACCTTGGGACTTCACACAGTTCTCCCAATCACCATCAACTGATCCATTGTATTTTCCTGAATCTCATTGATGGTCTGAAATCTCTTCCCTTTCAAATGTGATTTTAGTTTTGGGAAAAGTCAGAAGTTGCAGCGTGCAAAATCTGGGTTGTAGGGCGGCTGAGTTACCTCAGTGATTTGATGTTTTGCCAAAAAATTCTGTATGAGATGTGATGCATGAGCTAGCACAGTGTCATGATGAAGCTGCCAGTCACCAGCTGCCATAGCTGTGGCCTTCTGAATCATGTAAATAGTTTCTGTGGAGGAATGTTTAAGCTTAATGCAAAATTTGATGCAGGTTTGTTGCTCTAATCACTCATTTTGAATGCAACAGCCACATAGAACACATGCTCACTCCACAGCCTCTACTACCTCCACTGAGTAGTACAGTGAAGTCATCATTGTTCATGCAAGTGTATTCCAGTCCACTCTCCTTGGCTATCAGGTTACATCTATATTGCACAAACTGTTCTTATTATGTTAACAATGAGTAGGCTTTTTCAGGACATACCATATATTTTTTTAAATTTATTTTTCCTACAAAATATACTTTTTGAAAATAACAAGTGTACATAGAATAATTTGGGGCTAACTACATTTGCAAGTGAGGATAACCTTTCTTCAGCTCAGCATGTAGTTTTGAAAGATAATCTATTAAACTAAATGAAATTTCTAATAATTGCTCATTTAAATTATAAAATAGAAAATTTATATGGTTTAATTAAATAAAACCACAGTATTATGTGGGAGGAAGGTGGTGACTTTCCCACTTCAGTTTTGGAGAGAAAAGGGAGAGGGCACTCTTTTTTACCTTTTCTAATACTGCATTGTCATAGATAGAACTATATAAAGAATCTATTTCAACTGCTGCACAGATTTTTTTTCACTATTGCATAGTTCATCATTCTAAAAATAATATGTCAAATTTAAATTTTTCTTTAACATTACCTATATGGACTTTGGTAATATAACAGAAGAAAGAAATGGAAAAAAGTAATGCTGAATGGCTCCATATGCCAGACACTCAACTTGGGGTTTCACCAAACGTTAACTATTCTTCTGAATTTCTTATAGTTCTCTGAAATAAATTTTGTTTAAAAAATCTGAAGTATATGATTAAACTCATCATTTATCTAAACCTGTGCTGTCCAATATGTTAGCCACTTGCCACATGTAGTTATTTACATTTAAATTTTAATTACATTTAAATGAATTAAAAATTTAGCTCATCCAGTCATTTTGAGTGCTCAGTAGACTCATAACTACTCTATTCATGATCGCAGAGTGTTCTTTGGACAATGCTAATCTACAATCAATCTTTCAAAGGATGTGTTGCTCAACATAGCTTAATAGCTCCATTGAAACTCTGACAATCCTTTATCATTTTTAGACACTAATCACTAACATGACATGTTTCTAAAATGTTATTTATAAAAAAGTAATTGATAACAAATTTCTTCAAAACATGTTAACATATAAACAAAGTATGTTAACAAAGAGCACCCTCAAAAAGTCTTCCTGATTTTATTGTTCATATTTGCAAATGGGGGGTCTTGTCTCATAGTATGCTTTTTCCAACTTCACGGAGACTTCTATTTACTTTTTTTCCTAAAAGTGTATCATGAATAATCTGTTTTGCTTATAAGGAGCATAAAACTATTAAATATTAAAAATTATTTTCCAAATTTGTGTCATAAAGCATTCAGTTTTTTCAAATATAAAAATGGTTCATTAATTATGTATTTAGAATATGGGAAGTCTACTAGTTTCAGAAAAATATGGGGTGTTTGTATGTTTGGATTTGTATGGAAGATGTTTAGAAGAGTGCAATGTATTGAAAATACCACATATCACTAATAAAAATATACTAGAAATAAGACAACTTATGCCATTATTTCTTTTTAAAATATTTTATTTATTTATTTTTTAGAGATAGAGGAAGGGAGGGAGAAAGAGAGGGAGAGAAACACTGATGTGTGAGAAGAACGTGTGCCTTCCTGGGAATCAAACTAGCGACCTTTTGCTTTATTGGATGCTGCTCAACTACTGAGCCACGCTGGTCAGAGCTGCAATGAATTCTTGACAGTCATTATATTTCTTCCGACCTATGAGAAAAATGTTTTCATTTGGGCAGTTCTTATTCATAGTTTATATCCCCTTATAATTCTTAATGTCAATTCATTAAATTAGGATATAATTTCCAATGCAGATTACCCACCTAGCATCCTTATCTTAATCATTAAGGTCATCATTTAGTTTTTCAATCTTACTCTTATCTTATATTATTATGCTAATAAATTAATTTTTCTCTTTTCCTTTCTAACATCTTATTCCCCATTTACTTATTTCTATTCCTATAACACAGAAAGATTTCTTAGACTAAAATTTTGAAGTTACAATGAGACATAATATCAATTGATTACATACACACACACAGAGTTTATATGACACATTCTTTGACCCTGAGGGTCTCACACCATTATTTTCTTTGAATAATTTCAAAAACAATGTTATGGCTTCAAAAATCATCTTATCTTGGAGGAAGAATGTTTCCAAAGTGATACAAAAACATAAAAAACTGTTCATAATCAAAAATTAAAATTGCATGTCAACAAAATAGGTGATAATTCAGAAAGCAAAAACTTGGAAGATTTTAATACCCAATGCATACTAATAAATACTTTGCATAAGTCTCTCTGTGACTACAATAATTTACATTCTGGTGTAAAAAATATCAAAGAGTTGTATAAGAAAATGTATCTTCCTTAGTTCAGAAAGAATCATTGTCATTGTCCATTGGGCATGTGCACTCTGTGGTCTTCTGATTAAGTACCTGGTATAGAATTAGGGCAGCAAAATTATTGTTAAATAAATCAAAGGGATATCAGGCTGAGGAGTATCACGGGATGAAATATCTTTTGCTATGTGAAAAACCCTGTTAAGAGAAAAAAAGGAAAAGCTACAATCTAGGAGAAAATACTGGCAAGCCACATATTCTATAAGGAATTCATATCTAGAATATATAAAAATTTTTCAAAAGTCAATTATAAAGAAATAAGTCACAGGAAAATGATCAAAATACATGAAGACATGGTTCACCAAAGAGGATAGAAGGATGGAAAATAAACACATAAAATATGTTAAAATTGCTAGTTATCATGGAAATGCAAATTAAGACCACAATGAGATATCATTACACACTTATTAGAGTAGCTACAATAAAAATAGTGACAAACAAATAATGGCCAGGATGAGGAAACCTGGATCTCTCATACATTGTTGATGCAAATTGTTGGTGACCACTCGAGACAATAGTTTGTCAACTGCTTTAAAATAAACATAGTTATCAATGCCCAACATTACATTCCTAGGCACTTGTCCTATGGAAATGAAAGTTCAATTTATATAACATTCTCAAAACGGCCAACTGCAGAGTTGAAAAAGAGATTTGTGTCTCCTTTTGATTTGAAGATATTTGAGAACAATTTTGTATCCTTTTTTAAAAAAAGATCCTCACCCAAGGCCATGTTTATTGATTTTAGAGAGAGGAAGGGAGAGAGAGACAGAGAGAAACATCAGTATGAGAGAGAAACTGATCAGTTGCCTCCCATATGCACAACCAGGGATTGAATCAGCAACCTAGGTATGTGCCCTGAATGGGAATAGAACCTGCAACCTTTTGGTGTATGGGAGGATGCTCCAAGTGAGACATCCAACCAGTACACAATTCTGTATATTGATTGTGGTGGTGGTTACCTGAATACATGTACAGCAACATTAGCATTACCTGGAAACTCATTAGGATTCACAGCCCTACTTTAGATCTGCTGAGTCAGAAAGCCTTAGGGTGGGCCCTAGTGGTTTGTAGTCTCATCAGCCCTCCAGGGAATTCTAATACATGTTAAAGTTTGAGAACCACTGGTCTAGGGCCAGAGAGTCCCAGTCTTGAGAGAGACCATGAATATAGCCTAAGCAAACAGTATTCCTCTTGAATGTTTGTATTTATGCTGTATGTCATGTGACAATTTCATGAGTGCCACATATTGTCTGTGACCAAAAGATCCTTTGTAATCACATACTCAATAACATTAATATTGAACATGTCAAATTTCAGAAAAGCAAAGTCACTAAAACCTCCAATTTTATACTGTTTGTTCACTTTGTAGTCCTAGGTTTATTTAAAACTGTAAAAAGTTAAATTTAAGGTCATATCTAGATGGAACATGCCTTTAAATAATGTAAAATCAGAATTATAATTTTTGCTGTCCATTTCACAGTTTTTAGATTATAGAAGATAATTTATGTGAAGGATCACACAATTGTATTATTTAAATATTATTAATACTATACTTACTACATATTAGTCAACTCTGAAATGACAGTTGGCTTCAGGTACTATCTCTAACCTTCACAGGAACTTTACAGTATACATAGTTATCTCCAGGTATGAGCATACTGATTCAGAGAGGTGAGATAAGTTGCCTGTTGGTCCACTGTCAGTGATTAAACTCAAATTTGAACCAGGCTACAGTGTTCCTAACATGATACTCTTCCTTCTCACTCTACCTCTGAGCCTTTCCAGGCATTGGAACATTTACTGGACACACATAAAAAAAAAATTTAATTGTCAGTTTATTTCAATAATGGTCTCAATCTAAAATATTTTCAAAGTATGAACCATTGATTGTTCAATTGACAATGAACATACCACTAGAAAAAAAAAAATGATTGTGTGTATGATTGCACAAATACAACTATATAATTATCTCATGTTACAAAATGGATTTGTGTCTAGAAATAAACCTTAATAAATTAGCAATTTACTTCTAGTAGAAGAATTATCAACAAAAGCTGAATTTATGAGCTTCTTAGTAAAGAACAGAAGTTAATTTTAGGAGGAGAAAGTAGAAAAGAAGCATGTCAGTGGTCAGAGTTGAAAAAAAATACACCAATAATATTTAAGTTGATTTTCTAGGAAACAACTTCAAATAATAAGTAAATCCCTATTTTTTAAGGAAAAAAATGATCTGTATGTATTAAATATTGTGAGTATTTTGGTTTTTGTTTGAGGTGGGGCAGGCAATAAGAAAAGAGTAGGTATAACTGTAAAGGGGAAGAATGAGAAAGACGTTTGAGGTGTTAGAATAGTTCTGTATCCTTGGTTTTTAAATCCTCACCTGAGGATATGTTTATTGATTTTAGAGAGGAAGGAAGGGAGACACAGAGAGGAACTTAGTTACTAAGATCATAAAAATTGTGAGGAATTATTTTGTTGCTATGAATTTAAGCACAAACCAATACAATAATTTCACTAGTAGTTTAAAATTTCAGCATTATTTTTTATTATAGTCTTTAGCACTTTGGAACACACAGCTGAGAAATATTTTTATTATCTTCATCCTTCCCTACCAATAGTAGATACTGAAATATATTTGATTACTATCAAAATTTCATGTCAATTGCTTTTAAAATGACTTATAGCCCCCAAGTGTACCTAAGTCCAGAGACTCTAAATAAGTTTAGGGAAAATGGTCAAGTGGGGCAATGGCTAATCTGAGCAGGAAGTCACTGCAGTGGAGGAGAGAAATAAGCGAGATATGTTAGAATTTGGCAATAAATCTGATGCTTATGTGCATGAGTCAATTTGCAAGTATGTTCTGCTACATTAAGGTGATATACTTGGACATTACATTTCTTCTTTTGGCATATGAAACTAAACTAAATGGCATAATCTACATTTCTTTCTTTGAGGAGAATTAACTGAAAAATATGGCACTTTTTGCCAAGTTTAGTGTCCTACACAGAGACAGCTCACTACAAAATAGAGACTCCAACTATATAAATGATTATGGTTTTGATCCAAATACTAAGTAATAAAAAATGCTACATTTCAAGATGGTACATTCTTTGCAAGAGAGTGATAAGAGGGTGAGAGCAACCCAGTGGGATAAAGTAATGGGATTGTATAAAGGCCAAAAAGAGAAATGAAAAATATTTAATGATAAATTAATGTATACCCAAGGGATAAGAATATCACATACCAACAGATGCACTCACAGTGGATAAAAGTCAAGATGAATAAATGAGGAAGTGCAGGAAGTAATTAGGTTAAAAGAAAAGGATATGTGACATATAGAACATTATGTAGAAGTAATTGAGAAGATCATACAATAAATTCAAATGTAAAAATATGTATAAGGAAAGAAAAGGTGAAAAATTAAAGAGAGATTACAGAGAACTTTAGATAAATATCACAACAATTCTTGAAGAATTATGGAAAAGGGGGTCAGCATAGGAGACAGTAGAATGTTGAAAGACATAGAGAGGTAATTTATTGAAAAATTAGCGGAATCACAAGAATTAAATGTATTCTTTCATTTATTTTGCAGAAAAAGAATAAGGGAGTAGGTAGGGGTGTGAGGGAGAATTATGTGGTCCTTAATTAAATGAGATGTGTAAGATTATATATATACATATATATATATATACACACACACATATATGTGTATATATGTGTATATATATCTTAAAAACATTATTAAATGTTAGAACTTAGGTATAAAATAAAATACCACTGGATAAATCTATATCTAAAAAATGAACTAAATTCTCTATACCTTAAAATTTAAAGTATGCCTTAAGTTTACATTTTGTTTATGCTGCTTTTTATGCATGCGATGAAGTATTCCTTTTTGAGGGAAAGAATATTTGTCATTCTCTCTCTCTCTTTTTGTAGAGATAGAGATACATGGTACACATATAGATAGATATAGATTAGATGATATAGATTTAGACGTGTGTGCACATCTTAATTATACACACATACATCGTTTTTCCAAATATACATATAATATACACAGACACATTCCCTTAACATGTATATATACACATACACATTTGCATGTATATATACATAAGAATATAAATAGTGTATATGAATCTGTACCTTTTTATAGATATATTTAGAGAAAACAATAAATAGAAAGATAGATGATAGATGTAGTTTTTCAATGCACATACATATAAAAATATATACACATTTACATAGACAGACAGAGAAAGAAAGACAGAATTCTTGTTTGGAAATAAAAATATTGCTGAATTTAATTAACTAGGAAACCCTTCTTTTTTATCTCAACATACTCTGATATTGAAGTAATTTAAATAAGAAATTGTAATAGCATCTTCAGTTCTGTCCTGTTCTTTCGGAAATGTTCTGGATAGTTTATTTTGGCAACACATTTGATCACAAAAATAACTAATTGTAAGAAAGTCCAGCCGGGCATTTCAGACCCTGATGAACTTTTTTCTTTTAATCTTATTATTCATAGAAAATAGAAGAAAAACAGCTAGCTTCTTCTAATGCCACTGTACTTTCAAGATTTCTTTAATCAGTGTTGGGCCACCAGAAAATGTGATTGAGTTCTGTTAACAGCAGTTGGGTTTCTCCTCAGGTATCATGTGATCTTGTTTTCCACTGTCAAATCTTCAGTCTCACTTATACCTAAACATTGCTAGGACCAGTTTCACACAGATGTAGCTTGAGGGATCTTCATATTCAAACTAGGCTGCTCCCTGCCCTGACTTCTGCATGCCTCAGTATCAGAAAAGAATTCACTGGGTGATTAAGCATACAAAATGCACAAGTCAAGGGTAGGTCAATGCTCACCTGGCGATTCTTGGCTAGTGAGATAAGAGCCAATGGATAAATTCTTCCTTGCTCATCCCTCACAAATTGGTTTCAAGGCACATGTTATAAAACTTTCTAGAAGTTCAAAGAACGAGTTACCCTTTGTAGTGAATATCAACATCACATTTTTAGATTAACTTTTTTCTCACAACAATGGCAGTTTTCATACAGGAGAAAAAAGGATTAGATCCATTATAGTTAAAATTCATCTGGATACATTTGGTGATAGATAATAGACTAGAGAGAAATTTGATAGATGATGATGATAGATTATAGGTAATAATAGATAAAAATATATAGATAGCTATAGGGATCCATTTTGCTTTTAACAATGAAAATAGACAGTGCATTAGGGCCTCTCCACCTATCTCTATATGGCCACACTTGGACTTAGCCTGACACTCTTCATATGTGGCACATAGACTAGAGCAGAGTGATAGTGAGAACTCTTATATGTCCTGTACTTCAGAATGGGTTACCATAAACTGCAACTATCTCAGTGACCTCTCAGTGTTTTTTTTTTTTTTTGTCTATTCCTGCCAGCCTTCTATTCTTGTTCCAAGAAGATAAATATTTAGTTATTATTCAGTGAACCTCAGAAGTCATATATTTTCAAAATGATAATAGAAGCAGTTTTTTTCACGTGTTTTTAAAAAAGTAGTTTTGGCTTAATACATTGATTCCTGGTACACTTGTATTTCTTACAGTTCTTTGCATTCAAAGTAATGTTTTCATGATTTCTCCTAAATTTTCAAATTTAATATAAAAAGATTTATAAAAAGGAACTTTTTCCAAAATGGTTTCCTTATTATGTACTAGGACTAATATCAGGTGTTTTATATAAATATATTGTACAAGTTCACACAGCTAAAAGCAAGCTATTTACTTGTGGTTTCTGGTTCAACAAATATACATCTTGAAAGCCATCACTACCATTCTCACAATAGGAAAACATCTGAGCAAACTGTAAATCAACTCCTTTTAGATCCATCAAATGATTGATCACAGAAGAAAATACCACCTGAAAAGTGGGCTAGACTGGTGAATACATACAATGCAAGCTTAGTGGGTGCAGAAATTGCACTAGAGCCAGCAACTAGTAAGTTCTAATAGGATAATTGGCTAATCCATAGAAATCGAATATGGACTAACTTGAGAGATAAAAATGCCTAGGGTTCCAGCATTAGGGATGACCCAAAGCTTTGTGACTTTTAGTTTTAAAAAACTACTCAGGTTCTTACTATGAAAATTTAAGAGAACTCCCCTTCTGCCACAAAGAGAGGGAAAAGTAACCACGATAAATATATTTAGAGCTTTATCTTCCCCTTAAGAAAGATCTGATCTTGAGGGAAACCATTTTACCAGGGTCTAACCAATATTGGACTAACCAATGTTGGTACCCAAACCCAAATACCCAACTCCAGGAAGGAACATACCTAACTCAAATTCACTAAAAGACTAAGACCAAATCATAGGATTTCAGAATACTTCTTCTCTCACCACACATCAATAGGATTCCTGGGGAATTAAATGAAATAATTTCAAGTCTCAGACCCTATTTAAGAAGAAATCTCTAGGTAAACCCAAAGACAAAACAGGAGACAAAAATAAGGACATGAGGGAAATTTTAGCTTCTGACCCTACAGCTATAGCAAACCATAAACACAGCCTGAATCCTTGCCAAGTAAATATAAAACTTCAACTAAAGTCCTTTTTTACTGCAGTCCTTTAGACCCAATATATCTTGTACGGTTTTCAAAAAGAATGTCACAAAACATGACAAAAGGCAAAAAAAAAAAAGTTACAAAAACACAGTATAAAGTGACAAAGAATAAGAACTAGACTCAAATATAACAAAGTCATGGAGATTATCAGACCTGGAATTTACAGCAACTATGATCAATATGCTAATGATGCTAGGAGAAAACTGGACAACATGAGAGAACAGATGGGTAATAAAAGCAGAACAACAGAAACACTAAGAAGGCAAGCCATGAACACCCCAAAATATTTTGGGGTACTTACTAAGAGGTGAAAAAACAATCCTGCTGCCACCCAGTCTTCCCCCTGAATATCTAGCTACAGTTTTTGCTGTCCCAATAGAATCATGGACCTATAAGTGCATAGCTTCTTTGGTGGGAGGAATTCTACCTCCATAAAGCAGATGAAGGAAATCCAAGAGATTTTACTCACTAAGATTACAGATGACTGCAATAAGAGTAGACTGAGTTCTTGTTTTCCATTTGAAGGTTCAGCAGAAAGTTCTGGAGTCTGTTAATATGTCCTTATGCTTATCTGGATAGGGAAGAGGAGAACTGGAAGGCTATGGTACTGAAAAAGCCTGCACTCCCACAGATCAACAAGGCAAGGCATTGTTATGGACCCTATGTTTTAAGAGGATGGCCTATAAATGATAGATGACAAAGAGACTTAACCTAGTTTCTCTTACTTTCCCCAATAGGGCGTAAACCAGAGGAGGGTTGGGAGATGCTGAACAGAGCTGTACTGTCCTATCAGGCACTATGCAGTGTAGCATCCCCTCTTAAGAACTTACACAGGAAGACCCCTTAGTTGCCCGACACAAGGGATATCAAAAGCCTATTAGTGTGAGTCAGAGAAGAAGCAAAAACTAACATGAAGAACATCACCAATGAAGTCAGCTTTTCACAGACACAGGATATACCTATGTGTATGAGAGAGAGAGGGGAGAGGAAAGATCTCCCAGTGAGAGAGTATACCTTACTCTAAGTAGCTCAACTTCATCTTGACATTTGAATTGAGAAACAGAGTAAATCAAATTTCAGACTAAACTTTTCAATAAAACAGTTTTTTAATACTTAAAGTAATCTAAAAGTTAAGAAATTCACCCAAGATTTTAATAAGGGACTAAGAGTAGAGATCCAACTTAATGTTGGAAATATTGCTTGGAAAAAGATCAATTATTTTCACATCTGCTCCTAGCAGAGGGAGGACCACAAACCATTTATAAATGTTATGGGATTTACTTATCCTTTATGATTCATGTATTCTTATCTCCGCTCTGAAGAATATATGAGAATATATAAGTGAAGCCCAAATTTAGTTAAGCAACATGCCAAGACCGCACAGCTAGTTCAAGTGGAATGGAAATCTGAGGTCATTAGACTCCAAAGCACAAACTGTTTCTATCATATCTACTGCTTTCACGGTGATTAAAGTATGGAAAACTTCTAAACTGGAAGTACTCTAGCTGAAATTTATTTTGCTTTGTATGAAGGATAGAACCTTACAACTCAGTGTTCCTTTGAACATTATAAACTCACATGACAGGTCAATAATTACATAATTTTAAGTTTCCCCAAAGCCTTGCTTTTTTTTTCAAGGAGAAATCAATTTCACATCATACTATTTCTAATTTATCCCTAAACAACATTATCAATAGTCATTCAACAGGTTATATTTTAAGATAACTTACAATAAAAGATATATTAAATTTCAGCATCATTTGGGCTGCTAGCAGTGCTTCTTATCCTTTGGCTATTGAACAGCACTAGACTGCAGAAGGTACAGCTTCCAGCTTCCACTTATATGGGTCTTCTAGATCCTTGTAACATCTACTGTTACTGCTACTTAAAATTAGTTATTTTTCTCTTCTCTATTTTCCCTCAATAGCACGCCATTAAGTTTCTATCTTTTTAAGTTTCTCATAAACGCATATTCCTTAACATTCTTTCCCCAAACACCAAGAAGTCAGGTCCCCACTGGCTTCCCTCATTACTGTGCTGTCTCTTCAACTTTCTTTCATCAGGACCATTTCAAACCCTACGGCATGACCAGAAGATCTGATCACCAAATGTCACTTCCTGAGTGGAAGGAAGCTAAGGATTTTGCCTTTAAGAGTCCTGGTCAGCCTCTGAGGAACACATGGACATAGTTTAATTCTTTTTTCTTTTGCTTATAAAACTTTATTGTACTTCTTTCATCCAGCTAAAATTCATTTAACTATAAATGACTCGATGGAGATTGCGATACTTGTTCTTCATTGTAGCTGTTCTTCACCTTGACTTTTGACACAAGCCAGGGTTCCCATAAGAGTGCTCCTGTTTTACATACAGCAAGTTGTTTTCTGTTCTGTTACCACAACTGCATGAGGTTTATAATCACAGGCCAATACACAATCAATACAAACTTTCAATGCTTAATCTTCCTGAAAAAAAAAAAAAGTTGATACCTGTATTTTGCGGCTTCCTCCATTAGTGTGAACCATCCAAAATGGTTCAGTCACTAGTCTGATTATTTTCTGGTAACTGGTCTTAGAGAAGAGGGAGGAGGTCTGTGTGTTGAATGGGAGTGCCAGGTGTGAAAAGAGGAGGCATTTTGAACCTGAGCTGAGGACAGACAGGCTTCTCAGAATCCAAAGCTGGTCTGTTCTGTGGGAGCCAAAGTTTAGGTAAACACCAAAAGTTAAAGAAGGAACAAACTTTCTCTTTGCTGTCTTGAATGCAGGAAGTTACATTTTGCATTGCCAATACTAAACCACATTAAAAAAAAAAAAAATCAATCTTGGCATTTGTTTCTCAGACATTTGCCAGCCTACTCTCCCCCAAGCTGCCTGGGAAGTCTTCATTTTATGTGTGACACCAGGGGATCTCTGTGTGTGGGACTCCCCAACAGCCTGGCGCCCAACATGGGGCCCGGGATCTAATCTTCAGGCTTCATCCACGCCGCGAGGATATGAGCCACCGCCACAGACAGCACACCTAGATCGACGGGAATTGGTACCTTCATCCCACAGTAAGGAACAGCGGTACCGACTTTCCGTATACCCGCTGGTGTGTCAAAGATAAGGGGAAGGTGTAAAGCCGGTTTTTCGGCCATTTGGGTTTCGTTTCTCCCTTCCCATCCTCCACCATTTTATTTCTCCCCGCTTAAGAAACCTTAGCTGAGCTTAGCGATGGAGAGAGGGATCGGAGAATTTCGAAACTGAAACTAGTCTGTCTACTGTTCTTTAGGCACCAAAGGAAACATGGGGAATGGACTTTCTAAGGAACAGGAGATTTATTTCCAAGTAGTTCAACAATTGCTCCAACACCCGGGATGCAAAGTATTAGAAAAAACTTTAATTGCACTTCTAAAATTTGTCAAGGATCATTATCCTTGGTTCCCTGACAGAGGGACGCTAGATCTAGATGTTTCGGAAGGGGTCGGGCAGAACTGACTTGGTTCCAGGAAAATAGAACCTCCACAGGTCATCAGAATTTACGTATTTGGAGCTTGGTTCCTACGGCTCTCTGTCTGCTCATACTGCGGTGGCTCAGAGCGCTGCAGTCTCAGAGAAACAAAGGAAAACTAAGGAAAATAACTCAGGCTTAGAAGGTGCTGCAGCTGCGAAGGCTCTTGCCGCCTCTGCCAGCTGACACAGATCCGCCTCCCCCTGCCTGACCCGTACCTTGACAAAAAAGCAGTAAAAAAGTTTTTCCTATAATTGCCTAAAAACTACGGTTTCGTTTAGTAAAATAATTATATATTGTGGAATATTACTCAAATAATCAACTAATGTTCAAAAATTCATGTCTCTCAATGCTAAGAACTAAATTTTTGTCAGTCTATATTAATGTTATATACCTTTTATTATCACTTTGAGTAAATAGTCAAATAACATTTCATAATATATATTCCTTAGTTGACAAAATTTCCAGAATTTAAAATTTAGACCAGTCAGACTTAATACATTTCGAGATACTTGGAAAGCTTTGTCAAGTAAGGAAATTCTACAAGACTCTCCAAAAGGCTACAAAGTTCTAATGTTCTTTCATTTATAATTGCAATGGGGAAATAAGTCTTTAAAACAGTAACTAAATTCTAATCCCCTAAGAAGCTACTATGTCCTGAGAACAATAAGATAATTAACTAGCTACAGGTTACAGAAACAGCAAGGTGCCTCCCTCTCCAATGCAAAAAAAAAAGAAACAAGTGACACTTTTAAAACTTAGGTCGTTTTTCTTCAAACTGTGGTGGAAGCAGCAGCAGTAGCGGCTGCTCTCCCCTCTCCAGCGACAGAGGAGGAGACATACCGCTTGGCTGCCAATCGGCACCACCTCTAGGGTTGTAACAGGGAGCCCCTCAAGTTTCCTCAAGACACAGCTGAAGCACCATCTATGAGGGGGTGGAACTGGCTGCACTCCAGGAACAGCTAGAAACCCTAGCAGGGTAGCTCTACAAAACTGGAGGGCCCTCAACCTCCTCACTGCTTCAGCAGGGGGAACATGCCTATATCTTAAAGAAGAGTATTTTCTTTAAACGTGGACAGAATTATGTCCATAAAAAAGAAAAAAGAAAGAAAAAAAAATCTATCTTGCTGATATCCTTTCTGACTTGTATTTAAATTTTCCAGTTGTAGAAGCCAAATATTTTTAAAGATATCCTAAATTTTAAAGACAGCATGCTCAGTATATTGAATACATTTTTTTTTATAGACCACATCTTTTTCATGAAATTGCTGACAGTGAACTGACACATCATCATAGGTACTTCCACAATCATGTGAAAGTGAAATGCTGAGAAAACTATGACTTTCCTGTGACTTTGAAGGGAAACCAAACTCCACCCTACTCCCATTATCAACTAGCACCGGCAAATGAAAGTGATCAGCATTAGTAGAAAAATAAATAAATAAATATGGTTTTCAATTCCCACAGGTGTCATTTCTGAAACATTTGGCATAAGACCTATGAGTCCTGGAGGCGATTATTTAGCTTTACCCTTCTGAAAATTACAGAGAGAAAAATCACAGGCTGGTATCAGGTGTCCAAATCTTCATCTCAAAGGGTGAAGCATAAAACCATTATAAAAATGCATCGTGCTGCAGTGACAGCTGTCATCCCAAATCTGCCCAGTGCAGAGAACTGTGGTGACAGTCATTAATGACTGAAGTGTTAGATTAGGTTGTGGCATTTCACAGCATGGACAAGAAACTTTTAAAAAAGTTATTAGAAGTAAAAAAAAAAATCACCCTGTTGATTACGAATAAACCAGCCTGAGGATATGAAGTCATTTAAATAATATGTAAAACAACAATTTTTAACCAGTGTGTACCAAGAATTTTAAAAATACGCAGTACCTGACTATTTAGTCAGGGGCACTGACCTCTTTTCCCTTAGACTGTCGAATTAAAAATGACAATGGCCAACACAACAATAACCATCCAGTGTAAATGAATCAAAATTATACCTATTTTTTTCAGATTGACAAGAATATGTTTTTTGGAAGGCCACAGAATTTTAGTAATTACGTGTGCTATGAGATGAAAAAGGTTGAAATCGCTGATGTATTGTATAGTCAGTAAGATTTAACTAGACAGCTCTACGTATTTTATTACTGTTACTCTTGATGTTGGCAGATCTGTCCTTATTTGTTGGTATAAACAACATACAAAATTTTGTTATGACAAACACAAAAAAAATCCACAAAATTTTGGACCAAACTGAGGTTCAGAAAGAAAGTAAATTTCTAGCTTGCATTTATTTCTATAGCCAATTATGGCAAAGGAAGGACTAAAGCTTATAAGCTTTCAATCTTTTGTTTGGTAGTGAGTCAAATGTGATTTTGATAACTGAAGGAAAAAACTGTGACTTAAAAGTTTTGTTCTTAGGCTTTGCTTCAAGGACTTCTACTATGTTAAACACTGCCTGAATATCTTTGCTGTCCCTTACATTACGGCAGGAAACCCAGAATTCTATTGGTAGCATTCTGGTTTCAGAGGCCAAAACTGGATCTCTAAGTAGACTCCTATGAAGCCAATCACAAACAAAAATGAAACAGGACTTAGGGGGAGCCTCTTGTATCAAAGTGAATCCACGGAATGCCATGGAATACAAAAATTCATACAGAATATCATGGAATAAAATACCAGCAGAATATCATGGAGTAAAATACCAGCAAAATATCATGGAGTAAAAACAACAAAGAGCATCAAGCTCCCTGTCTTCCTGCCCCCACCCCAATGACACCCTCAAAATGCTTCATCATTTTCCCAATGCTTTGGGATATCTCATTCAGAACCACAGTCGTCACTGAAGTTCTAAGATAATTTACTTTTCCCACCCTCTATGTTGGGCTTTTTCGGAAAAGACATCTGGACATAACACTCACCCTTTGTATCTTGGTTGAGCTGTTTATCCAACAACTTCTAAAAAAGCAGGAGAATTGAAACCAATTATAACCTTGTGATGACACAGAAAAGGAAGGTAAAGGAGTCTCTTGGAGCTAAAATTTCTGCACGTACATAGACATCCCCATTATTTTATCTTTTCCTCCTTCTAAAAACCTAGGTTTTATTTGAGCTGTAGCTGTGTTTTTTGAGATCATGTTTTTGCCAGTGCACAAAGACAAGAAGACAACAAACAAGAAAACAGAAAAAATAAAACAAGAAACAACTTCTTTTATTTACACTGTGATCTTTGAGTTACTCCATTTGAACATGAGAGATGTGAGATCTGATTCCACAGGGTGTATTAAAATAAATTTTCCTAGCAAATATGTTTGTTCCAGTTGGTTTTGAAGAATAATTGGTTAATGAGAGAATGATTACTTTGTTCAGACATGATTACTCAAAAAATGTTTCATCCATATGTTGCTGAATAACGGGAAAATCTCCAGTGAAAGGGGGGGTGGGGGGCAATGATTAGAAGAAATAAGATAGCTCAAGAAAATATTCCCCAATGTGTTACTAAAATTTTTTTTAAATAGGCCAACTCTAAGTATAGAGTTTCTTTGTAAAAACCTGGAAGTTCAAAATGCCTAATAGGATGAGTCTGTTGAAAAAGGACTCAGTAGGTTTCTTTGTCCTTTGAATCAAAGAACAGCGGCTTGTTCTGATACATTATGTGACCAAGCAGTGTTTGCTATCCTAGTATCCTTTGTGTAGCTAATGTTATTCAGATTAGGACATTAAAAGACTAAGCCATACATTGATACTTTTCAAAACATTCACCAACACTTTTGGTTAAAGCATCTTCACAAGATTTGGCCACATGACAATTTGCTAAGTAGTTCTCTTCTGAGCAGAGGATAAAGGACACTAGGTGTTCACCAGCTCTATGTTTAATTGCAAAGGGCCTGAGGTGGAAAAGTGACCAGTTAACACATTCCATATTTCTTAAAAAAACTAGTGAAAATCAAATATAAGAACAGTAAATTTGTCTCAATAAATCTGTTCATGTCAGTTGCTAAGTGAAGGGATACAGCTCTCTCATGTAAAGAATAAAGTTTGCTCTACATGTTAAAAGTTAACTTGTCCCTACTCCTAACCAAAAATAAATAAATAAATAAATAAATAAATAAAACTGGAGTTTTAGTTTCACAGAAGTAAAAAAATACCAAATTAATTAACTATTTTATATCTAGATTTTTTAATGAAAATGAATAATCCACAATTTGTAAGTTAAAGATATATTTCATTCTTTTAATTATGCTGCAAGGGCAATAAATGATCAGGGGCTTAGCATCTATGACGAGAGCTGAAGGTTATATTAACATAAAGTTGGCCCTATAGAACTTGATAAGAACACCTACAAAGAAAAAGGGGGGAGGTTGAAAACAGGGTAATTCCATTATTTAAGATTAGCTGGGAAAACAAGTGAAATTGACAAATAGAGAAACAAAGGGTAAAATGAGAATAAAGATAAAACAGTGTCCACTATTTTCTCTGTCCCCCAGTGCTAAAGCAAGTGAGAATATAAAACAAAAGTAGACCCAAGAGGGTCAGCCAAGAGAAGAGGACACATAGGAAAAAAATGCTGAAAAGAGACCGCTGAATCTGGTAAATTGGAAATTAACAGCATTATTACCACTAAAATTTAAGGGTTACTTTTAAAACATGACTCCCCGATTCTTTGACACTTCTCCCATCAACGGTTGATCTCTATGCCTCCTCAAATGTGTCTGTGCTATGTGACCTGTTGACCAATAGAACTGGGAGCTCTACTTTCTGTCTCATGATGTAGATCCCTGGTGGTCTAGTGACTATTTTCAGTGCTTTCACTTTCTGCCTCATAGGTGTCTGTTTTTGAAATCATGCTGTAAGTCACCCATGAATGTCAACTTCCAACTTCTAGGCCATACAGAAAACTTGACTTTTCTGTTCCCACTCTAGTTGCCCTAACTGATGCCCATGGAACAAAGATGAGATGTACCTGCAGAGGCCTCCCCAAACCACAGTTTCATGAACAAATAAATGATTGTTATTTTAATACAAAAAGTTTTTGGAAGGTTTGTTGTGCAGCAATAACAACTGGAAAAGCTAGTGACAAAAATGACACATAACATCTTTTTAAGTATGTTGAAAATTAAGGGAAGAAGTTAAATAGGACAACTATTTGAAAAAAGGCAGGATAAAGATGAAAGTTTGTAAAAACTTAGGAATCTTGAGCAAGCAGATGGAGGAAGATACAAGAAAGGGAAAGACTGAGTACAGTATTTCTATTATTTAGTCAATACAGTGGGAGGGTATGGAATCTAGAACACAGGTGGAACACTTCTTCTGGGAAAGAAAGACTGGAGATAAACTTCCTCTCATAAAGAAAGTTATAATGCGGATATCTGGTCAAGATGAAGGCATAGGTAGACACACTTCGCCTCCTTGTGCAACCATAGAAGGAATTACAACAAGATCTCAAAAACAAATAACAACCAGGACCATCAGAAAATTGAGCTATATGGGAGTCTGACAAACAAAGATTTAAAGAAGCCACCTTCATCCAGATGGGTAAGTGGGGTGAAGTTGTAAAGATAGGGTGGAGAGGTGGTGTGTTGCAGTGAAGTGGTGGTGGTGGTGGCGAAATAGATGGTCCCACACTCACATGTGTTCAATGAAAATCGGGAGGGATATCCTGGGAGTGAGTGATCCCAGTCCCAGGTCAGACCACATAGCCCAGGGTTCCAGCACTGGGAAGATAAACCCCCATTACCTCTGTCTGTAAAAACCAGTGGGAGTTGGGGCAGCAGAAGAAGCTGCTGGATTTTCATCACATAGAGGGTCCACATGGTCTTAAAATGTACAAAAATCCCTGGGCAGCAGCTGGAAAGGTGCCCATTACATACAGGAAGTGGGTGAATTGACTGGAAATGTGTCAAGTGTCAGACAAATTGCAAGAATCCAGGCAATGGCATTGCCTCCTCTCTGAGCCCCTCACCACACACGAAGTCACAAAGGAGTGAAGTGGTTTTCCCTGCCCTGGCAATTACCTAAGGCTCTGCCCCACACAATTTACAGGTGCTTTTGCTACACAGGCCATACTACTAAGACAAAGGGTGAAAGCAACTCTAGCTAATACACAGAAACAAACACAGGGAGGCTGCCATATTGAGGAGGCAAAGAAATATGGCCCAGATGAAAGAACAGAACAAAACCCCAGAAAAATAACTAAATGAAATGGAGAGAGTCAGCCTATCAAGTGCAGAGTTTAAAATACTGGTGATCAGGATGCTCAGAAAACTCATTGAGTACAGCAAAAATATAAAGGAAGAAATGAATTTTACACAAAGTAAAATTTAAAAATATATGCAGGGAACCAACAGTGAAGGGAAGGAAGTCAGGATTCAATTAAATGATTTGGAACATAAGGAAGAAATAAATATTCAACCTGAACAGAATGAAGAAATGAGAATTCAAAAAAAAAAAAAAAAAAAAAAAAAAGGATAGTATAAGAACTCTGGGCCAGCTCCAAAAGTGCCAACTTCTGAATCATAAGAATGCCATAAGGAGAAGAAGAGCACAAAATTGAAAACTTATTTGAATAAATAATGAAGGAAATCTTCCCTAATTTGGTGAAGAAAATATATATACAAGTCCAGGAAACACAGAGAATTCCAAACAAGTTGTACCTAAAGGGGACCACACCAAGACACATCATTATTAAAATGCCAGAGGTTAAAGATAAAGAGAGAATCTTAAAAGCAGCAAAAGCAGAGAGTTATCTACCAAGGAGTTCCCATAAAACTGTTAACTGATTTCTCAAAAGAAACTTTGCAGGCAAGAATGGACTGGCAAGAAGTATTTAAAGTGATGAAAACCAAGGGCCTACACCAAGAATACTCTTCCAGCAAAGCTATCATTTAGAATGGAAGGGTAGATAAATTGCTTTCCAGACAAGGTAAAGCTAAAGGAATTGAATATCACCAAGCCATTACTACATGAAATGTTAAAGGGATTTATTTAAGGAAAGGAAGAAGGTCAAAACTGTGAACAGTAAAATGACAACAAACTCACAACTATCAACAACTGAATCTAAAAAATAAAAACAAAAACAAAAGAAAACTAAGCAGACAACGAGAACAGAAACAGAATCATAGGTATAGAGATCATTTGGAGGGTTATCAGCTGGGGGGGGTCGTCGTCGGCAGCCGTCCGTCTTGAGAGACGATGGTGTAGCTTCTTAAGAGTCTATCTGCACGGCCGAGAATGGCTGTGCAGTCCGACTCGGGAGTGACATCATATCTGTCTCCTCCCGTGTTGAATCGACATCTTGCGATGACGCTGAAGCTACAGAGCCTGGGCAGGGTGATATGGAGGGCCAGCTGTTGCCCATGCAGCAGACCCCCCCTCTCTTCGCAGCTGAAGGATCCAAGGGAAAGACGGAGTCAATACAGCTTGGCTTCAGGTGCGCCGCAGGAGTTGCCGGTGTTGACTACAACGTCGAACCGCCTTAGGGACTCCGGCTCCGGATTTTCTGTCGGGGTTTACTCCCTTAGCCTTTCCCCTGAAGAGGTATGCCGCAAGGCAGCGGAGGTTTTTTGGAGTCAGAGTTTTCCTTCTCTGATGTACCCTGACTGGAAGATCGAACCAGCGACACTTAGCTCGCAGGCCGACGCTCAATCCACTGAGCTAAACCAGCCAGGGCTGGGGGGGGTAGAGTGGAGGAAATGGTGCAGGAATTAGGAAGCATAATTGGTATGAACAAAATACACAGGGGTATGTTAACAATAGTATAGGAAAGGGAAAAGCCAAAGAACACATACAACCCATGGATATGAACTAATGGGGGGATTACTGGAGGGAAATGGGGTGCTGGGCAGAGGGGGGCAAAGGGAGAAAACTGGGACAACTGTACAGCATAATCAATGAAATATACTTTAAAAAGTTATAATTATAAGTAACTGAAATATTCAAAGAAGAAACCCTAGTAGGCAACCTACTACTACAAGTGTTCTCAGAAAGGAAAAACAATAAATATATATGTTTATTCTGTGTATTTTAAATTCATACATAAAAACTCTAAGTCACAACAAAAAGAAAAGAAAATTTATGATCAATTTTAAACATTTATAAAGAGAGAGGAGATTCTCTTTTAGGTCCCAAGGTCATGAATCATACATGATATTCTATTCCTTTCTCTCCACGTTCCAATCCCAAGTGTGTAGCTGGGAGGAAAGGAACAATGGAATATATAGAGTAGCACAGAGTAGGGATAACTGAGTAGAATGATATAAGAACATATCCATGTTAATATTGATTTATGGAAATAATGTTACAAAAGCAGATGCCACCCACTGAGAAAGACTGGACATAAAGGGCGACATTTTCCACTCCTGTACAAGTGAGATTTCTGGGGCTATTGAGAAATAAAGTAATTACAGTTTTAAAGGGATTAGTGATTTTGACACTCAAAGAGGATTCTTAGCAACAAAGTCAGAGATTTAGAGGCCTTTAGAAGATCCATGCTCAAATGCACAGTGATAGCCTTCTATAAACTCTCAATTCTTAGCAAGTCAAAGAAAAAGGAATAAGAGACTATCCCACACTTCTAAAGAAAACGTTGGTAAATGACAGCCTGCAGGTCAAATCTGACAAACTGTTAGTTTTTAATATGACCCATAAGCTAACAATGTTTTTACATTTTAAATGGTTGAAAAAATCAGAATAATTCAATAAAAAGGGAAAAATAATATTTCATAGCAATTGAAAATTATAAGAAATTCATATTTCAGTTTTAATACATAATCTTTAAAGGTCCACAGTCTCACCCATCTTTTTATCTATGTCTGCTCTTTTCTTTAATCAGCAGAGCTGAGTATTTGCAACAGACTATATAACTTGGGAGCTTAAAAAATACTGCTTCCTACACCTTTGTGAAATACTGTGGCAGCCCCTGAACCAGAAATTTTTTTACCTTTTAATTTTATTTTTGTTTTAAGATAGATTGATTTTCTTAGTATCTGTTCCCATGGAGTCAAATCTGATTGATATAGATTTGCATTAAAATTGAGGTGTTGTTTTTTTTTGTTGTTTGTTTTTAGAAAAGGTAAAATGGTAACTTGGGGGCAGGCAGTTATTGACTCCTTTCTGAAAACACTTGGACAAGACGCAGACTCAGTTTGTATCTACCACTGGGCTGGTATACCCTCAACATATGCACAGACTATAAGCATATGCTCTTAGTGTAAGCATTTTTTTAAATCCATTTCACAAGTATTAATTGAGAATTGTTCTGGATACTGGGCATGTGGCAGGTAAAAGGACAAAGTCCCTGTTTTCACAGAGGTTATGTACATTCTTATAATGGGAGACAAACAATAAAAAACGTCAACAGCTGAACGAGCTAAGATTGTGATAAGCAATAAATAGGGGTGGAGAGTGACTTGGATGGGAGAGCGGAGCTTATGAAGATAGGAAGGGGCTCTTTGAGAAAATGATCCTTGAGCTGAAGCCTAGAGGATAAAAGAAATTGGGTATGCCAGAAAAGTGTGCCAGGCAGTGGGGACAGCAAACACAAGGTTTGTAGGCCAAGAGAGCTTGTGGCTGAGATACAGTGTACAGTGAGGCAGGGAGGGATAAGGAAAGAGGGATGGGGGAGATACGAGAGGTAAATTGGGACAGACCTTGATTCAATATCTTTACATTACAGTGAGAAGTGTAAATTTTATTCTAAACACCTTGGGAAACAACCAATAAACTTTTAAATAGGATGGGGGAAGGAAGACATGATAATTTTTTCAAGTCATCAATGTTTATACATTGATCCTATGAATGCCAAATGGAGGTAGATAGACTATGGGAGGCTGCTACTGCAGCATTGTAGGCAGGAAGTGACAGAAGGTGGGGCAGTGCACGTGACGAGAAGTGAGAAAATATGAGTTATGTTCTGGAGGGAAAACAAGAAGTCTTGGGTGTAAGATATAAAAAGAGATATAAGTCAAATTAGAGGGAATCAATATTTTGAAATTATTTCAAGCATGTTCAGCATAAGCCGATAAATTGAGATGAAAGTCAAGAAAGGAGTGGGGAAAGTTGAGCCCTGGCAGGCCCAAGGAACACTGAAGTTAGAGAATGAAAGTGTAAATTCTTCAGAAGGGCTGATGATGACACCGGCATAGGAAAGGGAACCAATGCAGATGCTATGGAATAAAGCCTGCAGCCAGAGGGGGGGAACACATACACAGGCACATACAACAAGGTCGTTAGCACAAGATAATGAAAGGTGACTGTGTAATAGTTTGAAGTAAAAAGTAAAACCAAGCTCCCTTGGGCTTAAGGAAACATCCAATTAAGAAAAACGTCCATCAGATATTTGCTTTCTGTTTTCTTCCACAGAAGAAAGCACCAGAACCACGACATCAGAACAGGCATTTGAGTCAATGTTCACTGGTGGATGCTAGCTAACGTTCTATCATATTCCATGAAAAATCAAGAACATTTTAGATATATTTAATGATAACAAAGTTCAGTTTGCAAGCAAAAGGTTGGAAGGACAATAAACCAGTCTGGCATAGTGAAAAACCTTTTCAAAGTTGGGGTCCTCCCGCAGTCCTGGGGCTGGCTGCCCTCAAGCCTGTGTCCTTTTAGTGGATGGAACTCTGTGGTCTGGAGGCCTTTACGTAAGATCTGAAACTTCTCTGAAGCATAGGAGGAGTTGAGATTTAAAAATAAAGCCATTTTCTGTATAACCTCGACTTGGGATTTCTTGAACTTCTGTTACATATATTATTGTGTAAATTTGAAATTTTTAAAAGGAAAACCGAGGGTTTTACTTGTGTAAAGGCATAAATAAAAATAAAGAGGCCCTGAAACCCTAATTATATAGCTATTTCTTTAGACAGGTAAGGGAAGTAAGGTTCAGTGGTTATGTCACTTGTCTGAGATAACAGACATAGGGGCATATCCAAGACCTAAATTCAAGGTTTTTCTTTCTTTCTTTTTTCTTGATAGTAATATTTAATAACATGATAAGAAAAAGGAACTACCACCCAAAGTGGACCTTTTGCAACAGACAGCTTGGGAAAAACACAGTAAGAAGAATCTGACTCATGTAAGAGCCTGGCTTAAGAAACAACCATCTCAGGTACACTTTACACTGTACAAACCTTCAGGGAGGAAGAAAAATAGTAAATTAGAATAAAAAATTTTAAATAAAATACTTAATATTTTTTTCTAAATTTCTTAAATTATTTTTCTCCACATAGTTATCCACAGTCACAAATGCTCTCTTTTTCACCATGGTTTCACATTTTTTATGCTTTACCTGTATAGTTAAAGGGCTGGAAAATGTTTTTCCAAGATGATTGGTTTTAAAGTTCTAGATGGGAAGATCATGCCAATCTATTTTATCCACATATTTTTTTCTATCCATTTTGATCACACTATGACAAGCAAAATTATTTTATTGCAACAACCTTTTTTTTGGTATAGATATATGCTTAATGTTCTGTGTGTAGTAAAAAAGCTTAAAATGCTATTTTCTTTTCTTCATTTAGAAGCAATCATTCTCCCTTTCACTGAGCTCTTACTATAGGCAACCAATCTCCAGAATTATACCACATCAATTGTGTGAAAAGAAAATGCAGGCATTGTTTCTTTTTTGTAAACAACTTAGTATTTGCCAGTTAAATCCCCAGGTACTTAGTTTTCAAAAAGTCAGATATAAAATTAGCAAATAAAACATCTGCTCCTCACTGTTATTTTATAATCACATTAATTGGCAGATGTCTTTAAGTAACAGAGAAAAGCGCATCAGCCATTACCTATATTTCCAGGGGTTATGCCTGGGACCACTGGATATTTATCACACACGTAAAAGATAATCTCAGTAGGAAACAAAGTTACACTGGACTCAGTGCAGCCAACTTTCTCCCTATCACAACCTCATGGCAGGAGGGACTCTGCCCACTGACAGCAGGACACAAAGTGCCCTGTTATGTCCCATTGTGGAGAAACTTACCCTCACTGCTGCCAAGTTTGGTTTTCAATTATCATATAGTTTGCACAAAAGCACTGTGCCAATTCAATTACTTCCTGATTAATGGAGTGTTGCGGGTTTATTTCAGGTGTCTAGCTATCTATTAATTAGCATATTAGGGCCTATACTCTACTGTTTTGTCCTGATATGCTTTGAAAAGTCCCCAGTGCAATTAAAAAACTCTAATATGCTTTAAACAGTTATTTAAGGAAACACATCCAGACTTTTTGAAACTCCTCAGGGATATTTTAATCACATCCAGATTTATTATAAGGCATCTAAAATTCCTTTAAAAACACGTTCATTTTTTTCCCTTTACTAGGTTCTGGAGTTTATTTGTACCAGATGAGTAGTCTGGTGTTGGGCACTAGAGTGCCTCATTCCTGGATCTGGGGAAAGAGGCTCCTCAGAGAAGACCACGTTTGAGAATATCACTGAGCGATTTGCTTCTATAGTATCTTCTTCAGCTTGCTTTGAATTGTAAACTCTGTAAGGAACTAAATCTAACACTGAGTTACTCAAAGCATCAAAATGAGTTCTGTCAGTATTCAATAAAAAGAAAAAAACTGTTAGATTGGTGAACAATACTGAATTTCTTTGGCTTTTTTTTTTTTTTTTTTCTTGGCTGAAAAATGTCATTAAGACTAAATGACTCAGTGGGCAAATAAGGATCTTCTTAATAGCTGATGTGTTTGCCACTTTTATGTATGGCCACTTTTATGTCAGATGGACTAGAAAAGATATAGACTCCAACATTAGTATTTTCAAATGCCACCAGTAAATTAAAGATGATGAAGGTAGTAAGCAATACAGGATTCACCCAAAAGAAGAATGGGAGATTAGACTGGAATAAAACAGTGGGGTTGCATTGTCAGCATCCAAGTTAAAAATATGTCATATCATTGACATCAAGAAATACTAACAGTATCATTATACTGTAATTATGAATAATATGTATGTAGCATACTAAGTGATATATGAATGTCAAATATATGTAATGTATATAAAATATGTAATGTATATATAACTATGTAATATATTAAATGTGAATAATAGTTTACTCAACAAGTGAGAAAACCAGTAGTTAGAGAGAACAGGAAAGGACCATTCATCAGGTCATTGCAAATTCAACAATGATGTGATGGAACATAAACAACACTGATGCAAGGGGATAGACTCTCCACTTAAGAGACAACATATTAAGATACTGACCAACAACTAAGTCACTTACTAACCAATAACTTCAGTGTTTACAGCAATAGGATGTGAAAAGTGGCCTGAATACCTGAACACTTTGTAAAAATAATGGAATGTTTGCCAATAATGTCCTTCTTGGAAGGAATAATGCTACATCATATGCATCCAGTAAGGCACAAAAAATTCATGGTAATAATTTTAACATCCCCACACATAATAGATCTTCAATTATTTTTGAAATGATTGAAATATTCAGCACCAACAATCTAATGGATATATGTTCTAACTGTATCTAACACAAGGTAGAGTAAATACAACACAATTATATGGATACAGTTCTCTCTCTACTATTAGTCCACACAGAGGATCACCAAGCTATCTCTGTAACAGGTATGCACATAAAAGACAGCAGTGATGCAGACAGAATAACACCCATATATTGTTGAGTTTTTCAGAAGCATTGTGTCTCTGAGTATTTGCAGGAGACATAGGTAAAGTGGCCACCTGTATATCCCCATAAAACAATACTTCTTTTGCACATCTATTCATTCGTTCCTGTGTTCATACATCTTCCTATGCTGTCCTCACCTGGCATGGTGCTTTATCACTCTTCATCCTATATCTGTGAAAGTATTTCTAAATAAATCATTATCCTGCAAAATGGATCCAACCATTAGTTTTCATAAATCTGCTTATATCATAAGGCATGGAAGGACCGGTAGAAAAATGACTAAAAAAGTTTATTTTCTATAATTCAGAGCATATTGCTTTTGTTAAAGAAATTATTTTTTCCCTAAAGTGCTTGTTTACTACAAGAAGAGGACTTATCATTCCAGAAACCATCTACTTTTTCCTGCTGAAAACTTGAAGACATATTATGCCAAATTTGGAGTTGCTTGCATCCAAAAAATGCAACATTGGAGTAAAAAAAAGAAAATGTGTCCTAAGAAAAACAGTAGGATTGTCAAATGAAAATTTTATAGAACAAGAAGTAAATGTTATGTGCTTAATTTTGAATAATACCCACCTTCTGCCAGGTATTAGTATTGTTGGTTTTTCCTGGTCCAAAACTATCATTAGCTGTCCCACTTGAATGGTGAGTGACTTATTCTAGTTCACTCCACAGGGAATGATGACATAAAGCATTTGCTACTAGGCAGTGAGTGAAGTCAAAGCAAGTCCAAATGTTTAATGTGGTAAGTGGTAAAGGATATAGAGTTAAGTAAATCATACACACTGTAGGCTTCAGGGCAGTGGAGCCTACATAAACTCACAATTCCCAGAAGAGTGCAGTAGCAGCAGTTAAGAAACAAGAACACAGAATCTTTGAGGATGAGTGCAGAACTTAACAACACTGGACTAATAAGTCAAAAGTTAGTCTTTCCAACTCTGGAAATTTGCTTCTTTATTAAATCCTGCATGCTCTGATATACTGCATGAATATTTACATAGTCAAAACTGAACATATTAGGATCACTAAATATCATGAACAATTTTTCAAATCCACTGTGCAAAACTCTACAATATTTTCCAAAATGAACTTTTAAAGATGCATACCATAAGAAAAATGTACTCCATATGCTTCACAGCTAATTGTGAATAAACATGTGCCTGACATTCCATAGAATATACATTTTTGTCACTTCCAAATTTTAAAGATGAGAAAATTCTTCTGAGAAAGTTGGAAAGTATTGAAAAAATGACTTAAAGATGTTTGTACATTATAAAGAAACGTTATGTGATTTGAAAAACATTTGTGAGATATTTAACCCATTGTTTTTACAGAGAGACTTCATTTTTAAAACATGTTTTTCTAATAAACAAAAGCAAGATCTATGCAAACAAATAAAGACCTTTTTAAAAATAATGTGTCTAGAACCATCTAGAAAATGACAAGTATTTCAATAACATACAGGAAATAATCTAACCAGTAAATAAATTTGACTTCTGAAGTTTTATTTTTGTTCCAAATTTACAAATCATTTGAAAAATTTATTTCAGAACAGAATATTGAACTATTTCAATTTTAGTCAATACCCTTGCTAACCTTTATTAACTATTTTCCTCTAAAATAATATTTAAAAACATTTAGATGTGAATATGGTCTTCTACAGTGTTTATGATTATTTTGTTAACATCATTTTGAAAGCAACTTTAAGTCAGTTATCTCACATACAATATGTACTTCCTCGTCAACTAAGTTTTCTTATGTTATTTTGTATGTATTGTAAAAATTTTTTTAATTTGAAAGTTATTAATATACTCAAATAGTCTAACAAATTTAAATATTATAATTAGATTTAAACTCATATTCCATTCTCCCTAATGTAGAAAATATAAATTTTCTGTCCATTTTCTGTTTTGAATTATTGTTAAGAATTTAACCTATACATTTTTATAGGTTATTTAAAAATATTTTACTAGGTCAACTAAAAAAATGTTTAAAAAAGTCTCAACTTTCTGTGAAATTTGCATCATACTTAGGACAAAGCTGAACACTCATCTCGTTTTGCACTACATGCCAAGTTTCAGCCCAGAGAAGATGTTTATGGTTCAGAAATAAAGCCTCAGACATACATTTGAAGACAACCTTATAGAGTGTTGCAAATGCAATGTTGTAATTTTATATGTTAATCTATCAATACACAGCATGTGCAAACATATGTTTATAGACAGGGAGACAAGAATATACAAATGTAGAGATAAAATTTTTGTATCTTGTTTGATGCTCTATAATTTTTATCAATTTATGAATGTTTTGTTTTGTGTTATGATTTCATTTGAAGTTGACATAATGCCACTTGTGCTTATTTGCAAAGATCTGATCACTAACATTCTCAGAGCTGGCTCTGCCAGGTTGCTCAGAAGATGGGGAAGAAACTTCAACTGTTGGGGCCATTAGGAAATCAGAATAGAGTACAATAGGAAGCTTTGCGGGATGTTTTGGTAGGCAGCACATGTATGCATTCAATTTTATGAGCACATCTGGTTTATTACTTTTCTATATTTGGCCTTTAGTGTTGAGCAGAAATTTGTGACAAAAAAAGGAAGATAAAATGTTGCTTTAATAGTCTTCCTCACACTCATCAAAAGAGCCAGCGTATTTGCTAACCATTATGAGACTGAAACAAAACTCATGGACAAGCAAGACAGTTAATTTTGTAAAGAAGTCTCCTGTGCCAAAGGCATTCCTCTGTTGATGGCATGGTCTCCGCTGCATGATTCTCAGCCAAAGATGAAAGAAGATCTGAAGCATGTTTGTGTCTTCTCTTGTTTTAACTCAAGCTACAACAATATTTTGCAAAATACATAGGTTACGAATGCTATGGAATTAGCAGATGGCTTTAATTTTCATATGTGATAGTAATGCATATCCTAATTTTCTTTATTAATGTGACAGATGAGTTTGGGGAAGGTTTAGTGTCAGGGTCCCCCTGGGAAAGTATCAAGACTTGGAGCCCCGCGCACGCCAGGTGAAGGAAACAAAGCCTGTAACATCTGACCAGAAAAACCGGGAAAGCTGGGTGCATACATGCCTCGATGCTATAGCCAGTGAGCCCTTTTGGGAATCAGGCCATGAGAAAATGCTTTATGTCCTTTGAAACTTGCCCTGTTCTTCTACCTCGCTTGATCACTTTATCGTACTAGCAGCAGAGGGTTTAACTTTAACTCAACACGAACTCACCCTCCCTATTTTATGGCCATCTGAAGTCTTTGTGTACAACACACCCTGATCTGAGAGAGGTCTCAATATTCCTTCAATTGTTATCCTTGAACAATATCTGTTTTCTGCAATCAGCACTGTTTAACATTGATTGATGAGCTTTACGTGCATGCTATATGCCCTTAAACTTACTGCACTCAATAAAAGATCTTGCAGGAAGGCAATTGAGGCATTTGTCTCTCAGATATTTGCCTTCTCACCCCTAGCACAAGATGCCTGGAAAGTCTTCATTTCAATTGTGACACCAGGGGATCACTGCGGGTCAGGGATTCACAACAGCCTGGCGTCCAACATGCGGCCCGGGGTCTAATCTTTGGGCTTCACCCATGCCCAGAGGCTACGAGCCACTGCCATGGACAGCACACCTAAATTGATGGGAAATGGATTCTTTATCCCATGGTAAGGGACAGCAGTACCAACTTTCGGTATATCCTCTGTTGTTTCAAAGATAAGGGGAAGTTCTAAGGCAGATTTTTTTTTTTTTTGGCTGTTTTCGTTTTGTTTCTCCCTTCCCATCCCCAACAGTTTAAAATTTAATTCTAATGTTTATAGATAAATAGAGAATGAAAAATTATTTTATTAAAAGTTCATATCAAGTTTTTTATGGAAGAAAGTTTTAGGTACTATATGTTAACAAAAATGTACATATATATATTTTAATATTATTTTTTATTGTTTTTCTGTAACAATTGTCCCACTTTTCCCCTCATTGCTACCCCCCACCAAGCCCACCGCTTCTCCCACAGTCCATCCCAACCCTGTTGTCCATGTTCATGGGTTATTTATATTAGTTCCTTTGCTAAACTCTTCCCTTACCCCCTTCCTTCTCTCGTCCCTCCCTCCTGATAACTATTATTATGTTCCTTGTTCAATTTTGTTCATTTGTGTGTGTTGTTCATTAGTCTCCTGTATTGGGTGATAGCATATAGTATTTTTCTTTCATTGCCTGGCTTATTTCACTAAGCATAATTCTCTCCAGTTCCATCCATGTTGTCACAAATGGCCAGAGTTCCTTCTTTCTTTCTGCTGCATTGTATTCCATTTTGTAAATGTACCAAAGTTTTATAATCCACTCATCTACAGATGGGCACTTAGGCTGTTCCAGCACTTGGTATTGTAAACAGTGCTGCTATGAACATAGGGGTGCATAATTTCTTTTGAATTGGAGTTTCAGGGTTCTTCGGGTATAATCCTAGCAGTGGAATTGCTGGTTCAAAAGGGAATTCCATTTTTAGTTTTTCGAGGAAATCCCATATTGTTTTCCACAGTGGCTGAACCAGTCTGCATTCCCACCAACAGTGCACTAGGGTTCCCATTTCTCCACATCCTCGCCAGCACTTGTTGTTTGTAGATTTGTTGATGATGGCCATTCTGACTGGTGTAAAGTGGTATCTCATTGTGGTTTTTATTTGCATCTCTGAGGGCTAGTGGTGTTGACCATTCCTTCAGATGCCTACAGACCCTCTGTATATCCTCCTTATAGAAGTGTTTGTTCAGGTCCTTTGCCCATTTTTTAATTGGGTTGTCTGTCTTTTTTGTGTTGAGATGTGTAAGTTCTTTATATATTTTGGTGATCAATCCCTTATCTGATGTATCATTGGCAAATATGTTTTCCCATATGGTTGGTTCCATTTTCATCTTACTGATGTTTTCTTTTGTTGAGAAGAAGCTCTTTAGTTTGATGTAGTCCCATTTGTGTATTCTTTCCTTTATTTCCCTTGCCTTAGAAGATGTATCAGTGAAAATATTGTTACGTGGGATATCTGAAATTTTCCTGCCTTTGTATTCCTCTAGGATTTTTCTGGTGTCACGTCTTACATTTAAGTCTTTGAGCCATCTCGAGTTTATTCTGGTGTGTGGCGTAAGTTGGCGGTCTAGTTTCCTTTTTTGCAGGTCCCTGTCTAGTTCTCCCAGCACCATTTGTTGAAGAGGCTCTTCTCAATCCATTTTATGCTTCTTCCCCCTTTGTCGAATATTAGTTGACCATCTAGTCTGAGGTTTATTTCTGGGCTCTCTATTCTGTTCCATTGATCTATATGTCTGTTCTTACGCCAGTACCAGTCTGTTTTGATTACAGTGGCCTTGTAGTATATTTTGATGTCAGGTATTGTGATTCCTCCTATTGCATTCTTCTGTCTAAACATTGCTGTGCCAATTTGGTCTCTATTTTGGTTTCATATAAATTTTTGAAGTATTTGTTCTAGGTCTGTGAAATATGTTGCTGGTATTTTAATAGGGATTGCATTGAATCTATAAATTGCTTTGGGTAGTATGGACATTTTAATGATGTTGACTCTTCCCATCCATGAACATGGTATATGCTTCCATTTATTTGTATCTTCCTTAATTTCTTTCTTCAGGGTTATATAGTTTTCTGAGTACAGGCCTTTTACCTCTTTGGTTAAATTTATTCTTAGGTACTTTATTTTTCTTGTTGCTATGGTAAATGGGATTTTTTTTCTAGTTTCTATATCTGGTATTTTATTGTTGGTGTGTAGAAATACCTTTGATTTCTGAATATTGACTTTGTACTCTGCTATTTTGCCAAATTAACATATTAGGTTAAATAGTTTTCTTGTTTGTTTGTTTGTTTGTTTGTTTTTTTATGGAGTCTATAGGGTTTTCTATGTATACTATCATGTCATCTGAACATAGTGACAGTTTTATTTCTTCTTTTCCAATTTGGATGTTTTTCAATTCTTTTTCTTGTCTGATTGCTATGGCTAAAACTTCCAATACTATGTAGAGTAGGAGTGGAGAGAGTGGACATCCTTGTCTTATTCCTGGTCTCAGGGGGAATGCTTTCAGTTTTTGTCCATTGAGTATGATATCAGCTTTGGGTTTCTCATATATGGCCTTTATTATGTTGAGGTAGGCTCCCTCTATTCTCATTTTGTTGAGTGTTTTCATCATAAATGGGTGTTGTACTTTATCAAATGCCTTTTCAACATCTATTGATATGATCATGTGGTTTTTGTCTTTCATTTTGTTTATGTGGTGTATTACATTTATTGATTTGTGAATATTAAACCATCCTTACATCCCTTGGATGAATCCCACTTGAACATGATGTATGATCTTTTTAATGTGTTGCTGGATCCAGTTTGCCAATATTCTGTTCAGGATTTTAGCATTTATGTTCATCAGTGATATTGGCCTGTAGTTTTCTTTCTTTGTTGTGTTTTGACCTGGTTTTGGAATTAAGGTAATACTGGTTTCATAGAAAGAGTTTGGGAGTCTTCCCTCTTCTTGGATTTTTTGGAATACTTTGAGAAGAGTAGGTGTTAGTTCCTCCCTAAATGTTTTTTAAAATCCGCCTGTGAGCCATCCGGTCCAGGACTTTTGTGTGCCAGGAGCTTTTTGATTACTGTTTCAATTTCACTCTTTGTTATTGGTCTGTTCAGGCTTTCTGCTTCTTCTTGATTCAGTTTTGGAAGATTATATGTTTCTAGAAATTTGTCCATTTCATCTAGGTTGTAAAGTTTCTTGCCACATAGTTGTTCGTAGTGATTTCTTACAATCCTTTGTATTTCTGTGATATCAGTCGTGATATCTCCTCTTTCATTTCTAATTTTGATTATGTGGGTTCTCTCTCTTTTTTTCTTGATGAGCCTAGCTAAAGGCTTGTTGATTTTGTTTATCTTTTCAAGAACCAGCTCCTACTTTTGTTGATCTTTTGAATTGTTTGTTTAGTCTCTATGTCATTTAATTCTGCTCTGATCTTGATGATGTCTTTCCTTCTACTCGTTCTGGGCTTTGTTTGTTGTTGTTGTTGTTGTTCTAGTTCTTGTAGCAGTAGGGTTAGATTTTTTTTATTTGGGATTCTTCTATTCTTTTTAGGTAGGTCTGTATTGCTATGAACTTTGCTCTCAGAGGTGTTTTGCTGTGTCCCATAGGTTTTGGGCTGTTGTGTGTTCATTATCATTTGTTTCCAGAAACTTTTTGATTTCTTCCTTGATATCATTGTTATCCCATTCATTATTTAATACCATGTTATTCATTCTCCATGAGTTTGAATGTTTTTGAGTTTTTTCCTTGAGGTTGATTTCCAATTTTAAGCCATTGTGATCTGAGAAGATGCTTGATATAATTTCAATTTTCTTGAATTTGTTGAGTCTTGTTTTGTGTCCTACCATATTATCTATCTTTGAAAATGTCCTATGTGCATTTGAAAAGAATGTAAACTTTGCTTTTGTGGGGTGAAAATTTCTATATATATATATATATATATATATATATATATCAATTAAGTCCATTATATCTAGAGTGTTGTTCAATGTCTCAATATCTTTGGTATTTCTTTGCTTTGAAGATCTGTCCATTGTTGACAATGGGGTATTATAGTCCCCTTCTATGAGTGTGTTGCTGTTGATATATTTTTTTTAGTCTTCCAATATTTTTCTTATATGTTTTGGTGCACCTGTGTTGGGGGCATATAAGTTTACGAGGATTATATCTTCTTGATGGATTGTTCCCTTAAGTATTATGAAATGTCCTTCTTTGTCTCTTTTTATGGCCTTTGCTGGGAAATCTGTTTTGTCTGATGTAAGTATTGCTACCCCAGCTTTTTTTTTCATTTACATTTGCTGGGAATACTTTTTTTCCATCCCTTCACTTTCACTCTGTGTAAATCTTCTGTTTTGAGGTGTGTCTCTTGTAGACAGTATATATGTGGGTCATGTTTTTGTATCCATTCTGCTATCCCATATTTTTTGATTGGAGCATTTAATCCATTTACATTTAAGGTTATTATTGGCAGGTATTTATTCATTTTCTTTTGTTCCTGTGTTCCTCTCTCTCTCTCTCCTTTTTTCTTACAGCATTCCCTTTAGCATCTCTTGCAATGCTGGTTTGGTGGGGATGTATTCTTTTAGTCTTCCTTTGTCTGGGAAACTCCTTATTTCACCTTCCATTTTGAAGGAGAGCCTTGCTGGGTAGAGTAGTCTTGGTTGTAGACCTTTGTTTTTCATTGCTTTAAATATTTTTTTGCCATTCTTTTCTGGCTTGTAGTGTTTCTGTTCAGAAATCAGTTGATAGCCTTATCAGAGCTCCCTTGTATGTTATTTGCTGTTTTCCTCTTGCTGCTTTTAGTATTCTCTCTTTGTCTTTGAATGTTGCCATATTAATTATGATGTACCTTGGAATAGGCCTTTTTGGGTTCAGCTTCATTGGAACTCTCTGTGCTTCTTTGATTTGTATGACTTTTTCTCTCATCAAGTTAAGAAAGTTTTCTGTCATTACTTTTTCAATCAGGTTTTCTATCCCTTGCTCGTCTTCTCCTTCTTTTATCCCTTTGATTCTAATGTTGTTTTGTCTCATGTTGTCCTGCAGTTCTCTTAAACCCTCTTCACTCTTTTTAAATCTTTTTTTCATTTTGTTGAATTGTTTGGGAATTTTTTTCTATGTTGTCCTCTAACTCACTGATCCAGTCCTCTGCTTCATTTAGCCTGCTTTTGATTGATTCTACTGTGTTCTTCAGTTCAGAGATTGTATTCTTCATTTCTTCCTGGTTCTTGT
Source organism: Furipterus horrens (assembly GCF_987537825.1). Lineage (NCBI taxonomy): Eukaryota > Metazoa > Chordata > Mammalia > Chiroptera > Furipteridae > Furipterus > Furipterus horrens. Next base: position 78,680,219 of record NW_028327176.1, on the reverse strand, counting down.
TGATAGTTTCTATGTCCTTTTTTATGGTGGTTTAGTTGTCAGTAAGTTCCTTATAGCTTCCCTGTAGCTCTTTATAGTTCCCCTGGAGTTTGTTAAAGTTTTCTTTAGGTTTGTTGAGTTCATTGAGCTTCCTCATTACTACTGTTTTGAATTCCATGTCTGATAGCTTGCTTTCTTCGATGTCATCTATCCCTCCTTCTGGGAATTCCTCCTTTCTTTTTGGTGGAGTGTTGTTTCCTTTTGGGGGGGGTGTTATTCCACCTCCCCATTTTAATCACTGGTCTTGTTTCTGCTTCTTAGATTGATCCGCTTTCATTTTCTCCCTTTATGGTGTGAACTTCTTGTATACAGTTGTTGAACTGCTGTCTCCAGTTTATGCCACTTGGAGGGGGAGCAGTCTGCTTAAGTGATTTCTCCCATAGCACTTGGGATGATTCTATACTGGAACCTAGTCTGCTGCTCTCCCAGCTCTTTCTCAAGTGCCAGTACCCAAGACTTATTACAAAGTGCCTCTAGTTCATTTCACTGTCCTTGTTCTCAGCCAGAGGCGAGTGCATTCCCTTGTGAAGACCAGGGGCGGGTTGACCCATTGCACACCGGAGCGGGTGGGTCCAAGGAAGACTGGTTGCTCTCCTGTTCCAGCAGAGGGGGAGGCCGGTGGGTGGGTTTGTTGTGGACCTATTGGGGTGGGTGGCGTGTTGGTTTCATGCCTGTTGGGGTGGGTTCAGGTGGTGCCTGTACCCGTGTATGGCAGCTGGTGAGTTGGTTTTGTGTCTGTTGGGGCTGGGCCACTGGCACCTGTGTGCAGGGGTGGTGGGTGCCTATGCATGACAGCCAGCCCACTGGTCTTGCGCCTGCTGGTCTTGTGCCCGCTGTTACGTGCCCGGGTGGCACCTGGGTGCAGCAGCCAGCGTGTTGGTTTGGCACCTATTGGGGTGGGCCAGAGGTGCCTGGGCATGGCAGTGGCGGTGTGCGCTTGCGTGCAGCATTGGGTGTGCTAGCCTCACACCCACCGGGTCGTGCCTGGCTGGCACCCATGCATGATGGCACAACCCTCTGCACGCTCGCGTAACCCCGGGGGAGCGTTGGGGAATGGGAGAGTGTGCTTCTGTGCCGGTGCTCCTCAAGAATCTAGTCCCATCCCTAACCTCTCCTCCCCTCTCCGCAGAAGACAAAAGAGAAAAAGAAAAAGGAAAAACGCATTCATACATACACAGTAGTATGCTGTTCCTTGCCTCTCAGTGCCAGATGCCATCTGGCCCACTCCTGGCTCTGCCAGTGGGCAGAGCCCAGCTCTCCTCCCGATACCTCTCTGGGGAAACTTGGGGTCACTAAAAAGTCTTTGTGTACTTCCAGCCATAGCTCAGGAAGCTAACCCAGTCAGAAATCCTGTTTCTTCCCTTTCTCCTCCTCTATCCTCACCAAACAGGTCGCTCCCAGATGGTCTTCTCTAATCCAGCAGTGCCAAGGCTCAACTCCTGCCAGTGTCCAGCTGCTCACTGAGAAGTTCTGTCTGCAATTAGTCCAAACTACAGACAGGTCTCAGGAGCAAGGAAGTGCAGCCTCCCCTTACTCGTCCACCATCTTCGAACCTCCAGATGTATATATTTTTAAAATTATATTTTTAGGAGACATATCCTTGGAGGCTAAAGTTCTTAAAATATATTTAATTTTTTTTGGAAAATATCAAAGATCTTCATGATTGACTTTTTTATTATTTTTCCAAAAAAATCAAGCTTTTTTTATTATAAAAAAGTAATTGATCTACATAATAAACAATTTAGAATAATACATGTAGCTTAAATAATAGAATTCCATTATCCAAACATAATTATCACACTAACATGTTTTAGTCTAAGCTACTTTTATTGACCTATATACATCCCATATATTTTTATGAAAATGGTGTTCTAATATCTACATTCTGAAATAATTTTTCACATAACTATGTGAAAAAATGTGGATATATCTAAACATATACGTACCTTCTTGTTAACAAATATAGATTTATATTCTCAATTTTGTTCTCTGAATAAAGACTTATTTAAGGGAGGTATACTTTCTTAAACAGTCCTGTATGTTGGTTACATAAGTTGTTTCCAATATTTTGGAATTATGTAACAGAAGGTACTTTCTTTTATTCAAATAGTATTTATTTTTCATTTCTATTTTTACATATTTTTCCTATTATTTTTAATATATAATTTGCCATTTCTTATTAATCTGAAAGAGCTTTTTAAATGTAATAATAAGTTATTACATGAAATTTTCTTAAATTTTAATTATGGTATTACTTTTAGCCACATAGAATGTTTTCATGTGTACAAATATATCTCGTAGGCAGCTGTCCGTCTCGAGAGACGATGGTGTAGCTTCTTAAGAGTCTATCTGCACCGCCGAGAATGACTGTGCAGTCCAACTCAGGAGTGACACGGTATCTGTCTCCTCCCGTGTTGAATCGACATCTTGTGATGACACTGGAGTGTCCTCTCCAGTGAAGCTGAAGCTACAGAGCCTGGGCAGGGTGATATGGAGGGTCTGCTGTTGCCCATGCAGCAGACTCCCCCTCTCTTCGCAGCTGAAGGGTCCAAGGGAAAGACGGAGTCAATACAGCTTGGCTTCAGGTGCGCCGCGGGAGTTGCCGGTGTTGACTACAACGTCAAACCGCCTTAGGGACTCCGGCTCCGGATTTTCTGTCGGGGTTTACTCCCTTAGCCTTTCCCCTGAAGAGGTATGCCGCAAGGCAGCGGAGGTTTTTTGGAGTCAGAGTTTTCCTTCTCTGATGTGCCCTGACTGGAAGATCGAACCAGCGACACTTAGCTCGCAGGCCGATGCTCAATCCACTGAGCCAAACCAGCCAGGGACACAAATATATCTATTGTTTTTATTATAATTTATTGGAACAAAAAATATTTTAAGTTATGCTTATAAAACTGAAGTATTTTGAATCTTTTCAAAATAAATGTTCACTCTGTATATTACTATTCATGTTACATATACTTTATCAGTTGGTTCATTAGCTCTAATAACAGTTTTAAAATTTAATTGTTCAGTAATGTTCTTTGCATCTTACAAGAATAGCGTAGCTCACACCTAAAGTTTTAGCATGAATTTCCTGATTATAAAAATGGGAAATATTTGTACAAAAGAACAAGATACAGTATATTTGTTAATGAAGCTAAACTTACTGGTAATAGGAGGAACACTAAAGTTTCCAAAAATAATTATAATTTTTAAAAAGAAGGCAGTTACTGTCTGAGATTAGAATTGGGAAACTAACCTTAGCCTGAGACAAGTAGGGTGGGCTTCCTTGAAAAAGTGACATTTTAGCAGAATTAGAGAGATGATTTAAAATTATAAAAGTAGAAAGGAATGAAGATCGTATTACAGGTTGCGGAATTATGTGCAAAGGCAATGACATGGGAAAGAGGCTGGCACAAAAGATGCTCTAAAAACAACAACAACATAGTAATTAGAGGGCATTACTAAAGGACAGAGTTGTCTCAGATAAAGATAGAAATAGATGTAAGTGATAGAATTAAAAAGAAGTAGTTGACAGTAATCAATATTTTATCATTAAGGCATTGAGAAGTTGGAAGATTGTGTAGACACTTAATGAAATGGACAGCATTCAAAGTAACTAGATTTTCAGTAAAAGTTGAGGGACATTTTGAGATTATGAATTTAAATTTTAATAGTAAGGTTTGAGATACCTATGGGATTATATTATACTTGGATAGGTGGTTGAATATGTAGATCTGATCTCTGAATAAAGATTTAGGGGAGTTATTCTCAGCCAGTATCATTGATCCCCCAGCACCAAGGAAACATTTGGCAATAACCAAAGACATTTTTGGTTTTCAATACTGAAGAACAAGAGGGTATTCTTGGCATGTGGAGTGTACGGGCCAGGGATGCTGCTAAATATCCTAAAATTCACAGGACAGCCCCCCTCCTTCACAACAAGGAAATATCTAATATATCAAAAGTGCCAAGGTTGAACAATCTTGGTCAAGAAATTGGAACATATAAAGTAAGCTTTTGATTGTATTTGAGCTTATTACAGGCGAATATGATTAGCTAAGATTCTAGAGTAAGAGGAGTAGAAAACCAATGACAAAGTCTTAAAAAATTCTAATTGTTAATGTCAGGGGGAACAGTGGAAATGCCTTCAAGAGAATCTAATAAGAAAAGACTGTAGGTACAAATGTCACACTCCTACAATTTGTCATTGAAACTGACTATATTAGTTATCAATTGCTATGTAACACATTACCTCAAGTCTTAGCTTAGAACCTTAAAACAACAAACATGTATGATCTCACATAGTTTCTGTAGGTCAATCTAGGAACTTCTTATCTGAGTAGTTCTGGCCCAGGTTCTATCACAAGGTTTGGATTGAGTTCTCACTTGGGGCTACAGTTCAACTAAGGCTGGGAAATCTGCTTCAAAGCTCATGACTTTAGTTGTTGGCAGACTCAGGTCCTCGCTGGCTGTTGACCAGAGGTTTTAGGACCTCAACACATTGCTTCACAATATGATTGTTAAAACATGACAGGTTTTTCCTCTTGAAATTAGATGAGAGAGTAAGAGAAAGAGAGAATCTTCAAGACAAAAGTCATTGGCTTTTTATAAACTAGTCTCATTAGTTCCTTACATTATAGTTGCCATTCATTAATGAGAGTTGTTAAATCCAGCCCACATAATTCTTGCCTGAGGGTATCTGGATGACATCTGACCAACCAATGAATGGAGTCAGCCTTTGTAAGGTGGCTGTCTCCTGATCACATCTGCTATGGAGAGCAAAGTCCCTTAGTTCAAACATGTTGCAGTGTTCACTTGGGGGGGAAAGTAGTTGAATCTGCCTCTAAGAGAAGCAGTTTTCCTCTAAAAATTTCCCCTGAAGTGTGCCCTGGGCAGGGGTTGCTGTATGCCAAAGGAAAAAATCAGCTGAATCTAGCAAATAGGAGTTAACTTACCTATGGTCCTTTTACACTCTGTGGTCAACTATAACCAGATTTTCATTAAGAAGTTGGCTTAAATGCTATATGCCTGACTTTTGCAGCAAAAATTAGTTTACCAAGATCAGAGGAAGCCCAACATGTCTGTGAAAACTTTCATTTTTCTAAAATATTAATTGGCTTTGTCTCTCAAGGAAAGTGTATCGCCAAAATTTTAGGTCTTATTTTTTTCTCACATGTTCTTAGTAAATAATATTATAAACCACCACCACCCATTAATATTATTCCAAGATAGTATTTTAAAAGCATTTTCCTTTGGTGGGCTTGAGTGCTAGAAACCAGCTTGAATTAAAGTTCAAGATAAAATAAATTTGACCTATAACAAACACAGGCTATGACAAATTATCCAACACCATTATCATTAGTTAATTATGTGTCAGCTGCCTGCTACATGCACTTATTTCCTTTTGTCACTCTCACTTCACATGATATAGGAAACTGAACTACATTCTTGGGGAAAACATAGAGCTGAAATATATTTATGTGTGGGCATTTTTATGCTATAAATTTTTATTGGAGAGGTTTTTCAAAAATAGTTGTTTTAACAAGAAGTGAATATATTGCTCTGTCACCCATTGTAATAAAAATGTATACAGTGAGTCATATCTTTCCACAGAAGTGTACCTAGGCCAGACATGCTACTGAGGACTTCTGGCACAGACTCAGCCTGAATGCTGGAATAGGCCCATGGAATCTCAAACAGTGGCAATGGAGGCTGGTTGGAATCATAAATGCTGACCATAGGCAACTTATTTGTGGAAAGCCACAGCTAACTTTGGCTCTGTGTTTTCCTCCCTTTCTGTCAGCAGACCACATAATCAGGATCACTGACTGCTCAGGCTCCTCATGGCTCCCCAGGTGATCAGCTGGAACAAAATTCAGTACAGTGCTCAATTAGTTGGATCAGGCAGGAGCTATTCATGCTTTCACGACCAGAATTTTTAAAAATATTACTCATTCAAATAAATATTATAAGCAGTAAAACATGAAAGAAGTCAAAGCTATTTCAAAATATGTTAACAAACTAAAATCTAATTACACATCTCTGCCAGTAATGTTATCAGTATTACATTGTACTAAAAAGAAACTTAGACTAAAATTAGTTAGCATAGTCGTCGTCGGCGGCGGCGGCAGCCGTCCGTCTCGAGAGACGATGGCGTAGCCTCTCGAGAGTCTATCTGCACCGCCGAGAATGGCCGTGCAGTCCGACTCGGGAGTGACAATCCCTGCCGCACTTGTTACAGGTGAAGGCAGATGGCCGTTGTTGCTGCTGTTGACGCTGCTTCCGCCTCGATCTTTTCTGGACCGCCTCCTCGTTGCGCGCAGCCTCCGCGCGTGACGTACCTTGCCTGACCGCGAGCCTCCAGGCTAGGCGGTCGTCTGCTTGAACTTCCCATGTGTTGAGATTGATGGAGCATTGTGTCATGTCCTTTTTGCAGATGTCTTTGAACCGCAGTTTTGGGCGCCCTGTCATCCTCTTGCCTTCTGCTAGCTCGCCGTAGAGGAGGTCTTTGGGGATACGGCCTGCATCCATTCTTTTGACATGGCCGAGCCACCTGAGGCGTCTCTCACTAAGAACTGCATGCAAACTGCTCATGTTGGCTCGCTTCAGCACCTCGGTGTTGGGGACCTTATCCTGCCAGGCGACATGCAGGACGCGTCGCAGGCACCTCATATGGAAGCTGTTGAGTTTCCTTTCGTGCCTTGCGTAGGTGGTCCACGTCTCGCTGCCATAGAGGAGAGTGCTGAGTACGCAGGCTTGGTAGATGCGCAGTCTGGTTTTCTCAGTGAGGCTGGAATTGTTCCACGCTCGCCGGTTCAGTCTGGCCATAACTGTGGCTGCCCTGGCGATTCTCCGGTTGACTCCAAGTCGACTGACAGCTCGAGATGGTGGACCCGAGGTAAGTGAAGTCGTTGACAACCTCCAGGGTGTATCCGTCGATGGTGATGCATGGGGGAGTCCCCGTGCCTTGAGCCATAACATTCATCTTCGTCAGGCTGATGGCTAGTCTGAACTCCTTGCATGCGTGGGAAAGGCAAGTGACTAGCTGCTGGAGTCCCTCTTCGGAGTGTGATGTCAAAGCTGCGTCGTCGGCAAAGAGCATCTCACGGATGAGCACCTCTTTGACTTTGGTCTTGGCTCGTAGACGGGCCAGGTTGTAGAGCTTGCCATCGGATCTGGTGTGAATGAAGACACCCTCGCTGCAGTCCTTAAAGGCGTATTGGAGGAGCATGGAGAAGAAGATTCCGAACAGCGTAGGCGCGAGGACGCAGCCCTGCTTTACTCCGCTGCTGACTGGGAAGGTCTCAGAGGTTGCGCCGTTGTAGGACATCGTGGTGTGCATGTTGTCGTGAAAGGACATGACCACAGCAAGCAGATGTGGTGGACAGCCAATCTTCCGTAGCAAGCTGAAGAGTCCGCTTCAACTGACCAGATCAAACGCCTTCGTAAGGTCTATAAAGGCGCGGTAGAGTGGTTTATGCTGCTCGTGACACTTCTCCTGCAGCTGGCGTAGGGAGAAGATCATGTCCACTGTTGATCGGCCAGCTCTGAAGCCACACTGGGACTCTGGGTAGACGTGGGAAGCAAGGGTCTGCAGGCGGGCAAGAGCGACCCGGGCGAATACTTTGCCGACGACGCTGAGGAGAGAGATGCCCTGGTAGTTGTTGCAGTCGCTGCGGTCTCCTTTGTTCTTGTACATGGTGATAATGTTGGCGTCTCTCATATCCTGGGGGATGTAACCCTCCTTCCAGCAGAGACAGAGTAGATGGTGGAGCGGCTGTAGCAGGACTGGTTTCCCGCTCTTTAGGATTTCTGGAGGGATTCCGTCGCTTCCTGGTGCTTTCCCGCAAGCGAGGCGGTCGATGGCTTTGCCGAGCTCTGCCGCAGTAGGTGGGGTGTCTAGCTCCTCCATGACTGGTAGGTCTGGGATGGCGTTAAGAGCAGTGTCTGTTACGGTGTTCTTCGTTGCGTACAGCTCGAGGTAGTGCTCGGTCCACCGCCGCATTTGCTGTTCCTGGTCAGTGATGACCTCACCTGTCTTGGACTTAAGGGGGGCGATCTTGGAGGGGATTGGGCCTGTTGCCTTCTTGATACCCTCATACATTCCTCGTGCGTTGCCTATATCGGCAACTTGAAAAACTTGAAAACAACTTGAACAACTTGAAAAATAAACTCACCCAGTTTATAAATCAAAAAATATTAAAATGACATCTAAAATTATTCATTTTTGCAAACTTTAATTATTTAATTTATGAAAGCCTCATTATCTTCAGGACTCTTGACACAAAAGAACAGGAACATTGCTCCAACTAAAAACAAGTGACTAAATGAAAAGGTATTGAGGTGTAGATACCATAGTTATGAACTTTGCAACTGGTTACCTCAACCTACTTGATTTTATCAAAATACATGTTTATGTGTAATTTCACATCTCTTGTTCACATGTATTTAATTTGGTTGAAGTAAAATAGAATCACCTAATGTAAAGGTGACATGAGGCCAATTTCATGTAAAATAACATTAACGCCACCAAGGATATACTTTCATCAAATCAAATTTTAATTTCTTAACAGTTGTATTCCTACATCCCTCTGATGCTTTATACTGCATGAGTATTTATACAGAGGCATCTTATTTGATCAGTGATTTTAAAGGCAACCTGTGATTTCAAAGATCTCAAAGCTTTGCAAATTCCAACCACAGCCGTGAAGATATTGAGAAAATGTTCTTGTTCCCAACACTAAGCATGGAAAATCCAGAACCTACAAAAGGAAAATAAGTCTTCGAGGTCTTTCAAGGTTAGTGAGCAAAGTTTGAAATCTGATACTCCTGGCACCTACTCTGCAATTTTAACTAATATTTCATTCTGCTTTTCTCTTTCTGATCTGCCTAATGAGCAGCTGTCGAGCATTAAGCAAAATCATCCCATTCCCTTCCTGCTAAAAATACACTGTATGTGCCAACTTCCAAAAAGGAAGCAAAGGAGATGATGTATAGTTTTCAGTCCAGGTGCTTTATTCAGTCCCCAGTCTTTATTTAGCTCTTTACACATTCCAATAGTCATCATGTTTGCTGACACCTTCTGACAGCCCCAGAAGTCACCACTGCTGGGAGTGGTTGTACGAGATCATTTCCACATTCGTGGTTTAAGGAAAGAGATGATGTACCAGAGACAAGAGGTATATATAAAGCTGCAACTGGAGTAGCATGGTGCCCTGAGTGACAGGAACATACTTAGTCCAACATTGTGTGTTCTCCGTTACAATTTTCCTGGAAAACTCCTTAATGAAACAACTTAGATAAGTATGTTATTCATTTTATAAAATAAGATGTTTTCCCTATTAAATTTACTTTGATCATTTTTTCTTCTAATTAATGGCAGAGTTCGACATCCAAATCAACTATTCAATAAAATATAATTCTTAAAAATAGATACAAGTTCCACCTAAATATTTCAACAATGAAATCAAATTAGTTGACTCAATTATCACCATAATTATTCTCCATATTTAAAAAAATACATATTTGGGTTTATTTTTACATTACTCTACAGATATATTTACATATACACAGTGTAGTAAAAAGTAATCTAATAAACATAGGTTTTGGCTTCATAGACATCAAAGTACATTTATGCATATTTGATAAATATGATACATATAATGAAATATTATAAGCTGAGTTCATTATATATTATATATTAAAATTACAAAGTGGTATGCACTTTAAATGTAGATTTATGATTTTTATGTTTTATACCTTATGAATGATCTATAACATTTTTAGCGTTTACACTGCTGATTACAATGACAGGCAAACAATACAGAAATTAATTTAAATTAAAACACATGATGTGAATCATCACAACTGAAACCAGGAGATGGGCTAAAGACACTGTTTAAATGAGCACTGAAGTAAAGTTGTGAACAGGGAAATGTTGCAGAGTTGGTATGATTAGAAGGACTCTGAGAAGGAGGGGATGGGAGTGAGTGTGTGTGCGTGCATACGTGTGTTTATGTGTTTGAATGTTCTAAAAATAAGAGAGCTAAGATGTTTAGCCAAGAGACTAGAAATATAAGGAGAAAGCAGCTCAACTTTTTCTTAGTGAAAAGAAGTAAAAAGTGTATTTAATAGAAGCTGGTGGGAGAAAGTAAAGCTAACATGTATTAGGATCTTTATTGTATTTTGTAGAAAAGCCAGAGGGAAATGATTTAATTGGTGAATTACCTCACTCTTAAGTTCATAAAAATGATTTTCAAAGTCACCTCTTTGACTTTTTTGACTATTTTATTTCAAAAATAACGAGAAAATCAAGGAGATATTCATATCATACAGTATATTGATTTGGATGAAAATTCCAAGACTGCTGAGAAGCAACAGTCACTAAAGAATACTGATCATTGCCAACATTTTATAAAGAGTGAGGCTAATTGCCAAGTGAATTACAACTAAAACTTGCCCATTTTATATAAAAAATAAATCCTGAGTGTGTCTAGGTGGGAGAATATAGGTGTGTGTTATGTCTGAGAGTAAAAAGTAGGGAATAAATTTAAATTAAATTTTAAAAATTATCTTGTGAATTTTACTGTGCTAATTTTGAAGGGTTTCAAAAAAATCAAAGATGTCTTTAAATAATCAAATAATTTAAAAAATACTTTATTGTTTATGCTATTATAGTTCTCCCACTTTTCCAAATTTGTGTTCCTCTACCCAGCCTTCCCTCATTTCCATAGTCAGTCCCCACACCATTGTCCATGTCCAAGGGTAATGAATACAAGTTGACTAATACCTACACCTTCTTTCAACCAGTTACCACCTCCCCCATTATTTCTAACAGCTGTCAGTTTATTCCATGGTCAAATAAAGAATCTGATAGTCAGGGAGTGATGACTACAATAGAAATTAGGCTATTATTTATCAAGAATAAGATTGTCGGTTATTAAAATTGTCCTCCCAACCAAAAGCTTCATCATATCCCAAACATTTATTGGTTGCTTCTGTATTTTGACTCAAGGAATCTGTTTCAATTTGTTTCTCTTTTTCATTTTATTATAGAGCCTATAATTAATAAAGGTACATGTATTTTAAGCTATACCAGGGGTTCCCACACTTGTCTGCATATTGGAATCTCCTAGGGATCTTGAAAATATGCACTTGCCTGTATACCAAATACACAGATTCTAATTTAATTGGTCATGATTGTGGTTTGAGTTTGGTAATATATATATATTCTAAAAAACAGTCCTTTGTTTTACATGTGACTTACAAATATTATGCTCAATTCTGAAACTAATTTTTTCAGTGTCTTTACAGTGTCTTCAACAAAAAAGAAAAACATTTCTAAATATTAATGAAGTCCAATGAATCAAATTTATACTTCCTAGAAAATACTTCTGATATTATGTCTAAGTACTCTCTGCCAAACAGCAGGTTTTAAAGATTTTCTTTTATATTTTTCTCTAAAATTTTTATAGTCTTACATTTTACATTTAGATTTAAATTTTTGCTCACTGTATGAAGTTTAACACAAAATTTAGTTTCTAAAATATGGATTTCCATTTTTCCTAATGTCGTGTGTTGCAGAGTATCCTCTGTATTGAATCATATTGTACCATTTTCAGATTCAAGTAAGAGGATAAAGTAGACATGTTTTCCATATATTCCAACTAAGTACAAATAGAAATCTTGGATATTAAATATAAAACAAAAATAGAAAGACTCTTAAATGCGGAGAGAAGAAGTCAAAGAGCTAAAACTTTGGTATCCAAAGAATAACAAAATGGTGAGTTTCTTGGATTTGGGTTTTTTTTTAAAGATTTTATTTATTTATTTTCAGAGAGAGGGGAAAGGAGAGAAAAAGAGAGGGAGAGAAACATCAATGTGAGAGAGAAACATCAGTTGGCTGCCTCTTTCATGCTCCCAACCAGGGACCTGGCCCACAACCCAGGCATGTGCCCTGACTGGGAATCAAACCAGAGACCTTTTGGTTCACAAGCCAGGGCTCAATCCACTGAGCCACACCAGCCAAGGCCCTGGGTTTTCTTTTTGTCTCAAATATTCCAGAATAGGTGCAGGAAAAGTTGGCAATGCACAAATGCCAGTAGTCACAGACAAAAATTCACTCCGAGGAAAGTATCTTTATTCTAGCCAAAGGAGGAATAAAGGAACAGCTTTACATGACAGAAAATGTGCAGACAATGCCCACTCTGCTCCTGCCAAACACCACCATACAAAGGAGTACACACTCCACACCTGCCAGGAAATGCTGGGTCAAGAGCCAGCAGTCTACATTTATGAGTCTGAACATGGCCTACAGCCCCCGTCAGAGTGATGACTGAGGTAAAGCAGGGTGCTAAAACTTCTATCTCTCTGACAGGTGGTAATGAACCTAAACTTCCACTCCTACTGGAAGGAATAGGGTGGTGCTATGCCCTGTTCAACCAATCTCTTTACCAAATAAAAGCACACTATACAACATCTTTTAAAATAGTAGATTTAAAAAAAGATGTGCAATATTATGGTATACAAAATGACCAGGTTTCAGTTGAAAATAACACATTCCAAGAAACAGAAATGTCTCAAACTCAATGAGAAAAGAAAACAACAAACACAATCAGAGATAAGAAAGTTAAAATTATCTGACAAGGATTTTAAAGCACACATCATAAAAATCCTTTAAAGGGAAAATACAAACATACTTCAAACAAATAAAATATAAAATATCTAAATACATAAATAGCAGATGCAAAAAAGAAACAAAAACGTTTTTAAATTATGTACAACAGAACTGTTTAAAAAATCATTGGATGTACTGAGCAGCAAAATGGAGGAATCAGAAAAAAATAATTAGTGAACCTGGTGATGAAAAAAGATACATTAGCCAAAATAAACAAAATAGAGAAAATAGAGTAAAAAAATAAGCAGAGCCTCGGAAGTATATTAAACTATAACAAAAGATGCAACATATTTATCAACCCAATTTCAAGAGAGTAAAAAGAGGGTGAGACAAAAAATATTTTTAAAAATGGGTTTTTGTTTACAAAAATAATGCCTTTTCTGTTTTGGCAAAAGAAAATGTAACCTACAAATGCCAAACTCTAAGAAAAACAAGCAGGGTAAACTAAAAAAATGTGCATACCATAATTAAATATGCCATAATTAAGAGCTATCATAATCAAATTATAAAAACTAAAGGCAAAAGTAAAATATTTAAAGCATTCAGAGGTAAATCATGCATAACTTATTGGGAAACACCAAATCAAATGGCAGTCAATTTCTTAGCTAAAACCAGAAAGGTAAAAAAAATGTGGCTTAACAAATTCCAAGTTTGAAAAAGAGTACTGTATACCAAAAAATTCTATTATTGTAAAAATGAATCAAGACATTGCCAGATGAAGAAAAACTAAGGTAATTTGTTACTGGCAAAGCTACCCTTAAACAATAGTTAAGAGAAAATTACTTAAGGAAACTGTTGGATTTTCAGGAAAGAAAGAATTACACTGAAATTTATTTTAAAAAAGTATAAAAATAGAATAGACTGCATTTCTTCCTCTAAGTTTTAAATAATATTTTATTATACAAGCAAAAATTATAAAACAATTTGATATAGTACTTAATGTATGAGGCCTGTCCAGAAAGTATCCAGCCATATACTATGAAAAATAGAGTCACTTGTTGAAGAAGATACAAGAACCATTTTACACCGGGCAATGATGTCTCAGTCCCCTCCAAAGCAAGCAACTTGAGACCTCACACAGTTTCCTCAATTGCCATCAGATGTCCTGTTGCATTTTCCTGAATCTGATCCAGAGTCTGAAATTTCTTCCCTTTCAAAAGTGATGTTCGTTTTGGGAAAAGCTAGAAGTTGTAGTGTGCCAAATCTGGGTGGTAGGGGGGCTGAGTCACCTGGGTGATTTGATATGTTGCCGAAACTCTACATGAGATGTGATGCATAAGCAGGTGCATTGTCTTGATGAAGCTGCCCATAGCTGTGGCCTTCTGAATCATCTAAATAGTTTTCAGGAGAAATGTTTAAGCTTAATGCCAGTTTTGATGCAGACTTGTTGCTCTACTCATTCAGCCATTTTGAATGTGATAGCACACAGTACACATGCCAACTCAATGCTGACTAATGCCCCCATCGACTAGTACAGTGAAGTCATCATTGTTCACACATGCACATTCCAGTCCACTCTCCTTGGCTGCCAGGTTACATCTATGTGGCATGCTAACTCAATGGTGTCTAACACCCCCACTGACTGGTACAGTGAAGTCATCATTCTTCACACATGCACACTCCAGTCCACTCTCCTTAGCTGCCAGGTTACATCTATGTGGCACAAACCATTCTCCTTATATTAACAGTAGCTGACTTTTTCCAGACAGACCTCATATGTTGAAGAAATACTTAAGATCATTATATAGTAAAAGTTGAGAAATTAAGGTAATGTTTCTACCCTGTATGCCAAGTGGTAAATATTGATACCAATAGACTGTGACAAAGTATATATATACATTTTAATGCTTAGAGCAATGTAGCAATACCTAGTGTGTTGACCAATTTCATGAGTTAACTTGGCTAGGCCATAGTTCCCAGAGAGATGATCAAACACACCTGGTTGATGCTGTGAAGGCATTTTATAAATGAGGTTAACGTTAATCAGTATATTTTGAGTAAATCAGACTATACTCCATAATGTGGCCTCAGCCAATCAGTTAAATATCTTAAGAAAGAGACTAATATCTTCTAAAAAGTTGGAATTTGTCCAGAAGACAGCCTTCACACTCAAGCTATAATATCAACTCTTCCTTGAGTCACCAGCCTACTGCCAACATACTCTGCAGATTTTGGACTTGCAAGCCTCCACAATCAGTATGTAAGCCAATCTCTCTGTCTCTCTGTCTCTCTGTCTCTCCATTCTTAAATAGAATGCATTCAATCTTTCACCATTAAGTGTAATGTTAGTTGTATTTTTTTTGTAAATGTTCTCTCTCTCTCTCTCTCTCTCTCTCTCTCTCTCAGACACACACACACACACACACACACACACACATACACACACAAACAACCCGTTGGTCCTGTTTTTCTGGAAAACCTAATACAACCAGTAAGAAAACTTACTAAGTGATATAATCAAAACACTGCAAATAAATTAAGATATAATCCTAAAAAATGCTCAAGAAACCAATAAATAGGCAAATAGAAATGAAAAGAGAATCAGGAAATGAGAAAAAGGAATAAATAGAAAATAAGTAATAAAATATCAAAGTAAACATTCAGTATCAATAATTATACTAAAACTGGTTAAATCCTCCAGTTATGTGACAGAAATTGAAAGAATGGATAAAAAACAAAATATTATGTAAACATATATTCCTATACACCACTCACTTTAAATACAATAGCATATGTATATTGCAAGTAGAATGATAGAAAATATACCATAAAATCAGTTATCAAAAAATAACAAACTGGCCTACTGATATTAAATGAAAAGTGAACTTCAGAAGAAATTAAGTTACTGGATAAATAAAAGAAACATATGAACAGTAAAAGAACAATGCAACATGAAAAAAATAATTCAAAGTGAGCACAGAAACACAAACACAAAAACAACTTTTAAACCCACGAAATAAAAACTAATAAAGCCAAAAAAGAAGTGGATAAATTTACCACTATAGTTAGATATTTCATCATCCCATTCTCAATCATTGGTAGACATACTGGAGAAAAAATGAGTAAGGATGTAAAATAATTAAACAGCAAAATCAAGTGACAGGATCTAATCAAATATATAGACCATTCACCAAACAACTAATAAAACACTTTTTTTTTCCCAAGAACACTGGAATGTTCAATAAGATTGGCCAAATCCTGCATCATAGAACAACTCTCAACAAATTTAAAAGCACTGAAATTATGCGGAGTCTGTTTTCTTTTTTTTTTTTTTTAATTTTATTTTTTGGTTTTTCAATTACAGTTGTCCCATTTTTCCCCCATTGCTCTCCCCCACCCAGCCCACCCCTTCTCCCACAATCATATCCCTCCCTGTTGTCCATGTCCATGAGTCATTTATACATGTTCTTTGACTAAATCCTTCCCTTACTTATCCCCTTCTCTCCCTCTCTCCTCCCCTCCTATTGACTGCTATTCTGCTCCTTGTTCTATTTAGTTCGTTTGTTTATGTTGTTCTTTAGTTTCCTGTATTAGGTGATATCATATGGTATTTTTCTTTCTTTGCCTGGCTTATTTCACTAAGCATAATTCTCTCTAGTTCCATCCATGTTGTCGCAAATGGCAGGAGTTCTTTCTTTCTGCTGCATAGTAGTCCATTGTGTAAATGTACCACTGTTTTTTGATCCACTCATCTACAGATGGGCACTTAGGCTATTTCCAGCACTTAGCTATTGTAAACAGTGCTGCTATGAACATAGGGGAGCGTAAGTTCTTTTGAATTAGGGTTTTAGGATTTTTTGGGTACAATCCTAGCAGTAGAATCACTGGTTCAAAAGGCAGTTACATTTTTAGTTTTTTGAGGTAATTCCATACTGCTTTCCATAAAGCTGCACCAATCTGTTTTCTAATCTTAAGGTAATCAGGTAGAAATAAGTAACAGGAAAAATAATAGAGTTATTTTCCTAACTCTCCAAGCACATGAGAAATAAATAACAGACTTCTAAATATACTGTGAGTAAAGTACAGTTTTCTGGAATAAGTGGAAAATACATGGAATTGAATGACAGTAAAAACATCAAGATGTACTTAAAGCAATACTAAGAAAGCAATGATAGCATTAAAGGCTGCCATTTCAGAAAAGGAAAATATCTTAAATCAGTAATCTAAATTTCTACCTCACAAGACTAGAAAAAGAGGAGAAAAATAAACTTTAAAACATTTAGAAGGTAGAAAATAATAAAGATGTGCAGAAATTAATGAAATTGAAAATAGAAATAGAACTGCCATATGACCCAGCAATTCTGCTTTTGAGTATTAATCTGAAAAAAAGAAGCAGTAATTTAAGAAGAATTTATGTAGCATTATTCACAATGGCCATGACATAGAAAGAACCCAAATGTCATTACTGAAAAAGTGAATGGAAAAATAAGAAATATATATAATAATAATTTATATGAATATAAAATTTATAATTACATATATTATTCAACCATAAAAAAGAAAAACATGAAGTTTTGTCATATATGAGAACATGAATAAGTCTTCAGGGCATTATACTAAGTGAAATAAGACAGACAAAAAAAGACAAATACTATAGAATTGCACATACATGTTGAGTCTGACAAAAAAAAAAGAGCTCATGAATATAGAGAAACTATCAGTTGTGACCAGAGTTTGGGGTGAAGGTGGGTAAAATAAGGAGAAGAGCCTAAAAATATAAATTTCCAGTTATAAAATGAATAAGTCAAGAGGATATAATGCACAGCATTGTGCTATAGTTAATAATATCCTTTCATATTTAAAAGTAGCTTTGAGAGTTACTCTTGATAGTTTTAATCACAAGAAAAAAATGGCAATTGTGTATGGTTGCCAGTGTTAACTGGACTTATTGTGCTGATCATTTTGTAATATATACAGATTTTTAATCATTACTTTGTACAACTGTTATATCAATTATTCTTCATATTTTAAAGAAAGGAAACAATGCTGAAAATCAAGAAATCAAAAGCTAATTATTTGGTAGCATGGACATTTCAATTGTGTTAATTCTCCCAATCCATGAACATGGTATATGTTTCCACTTACTTGTATGTTCTTCAATTACATTCTTCAGTGTCTTATAGTTTTTCCAGTACAGGTCTTTTACATCCTTGGTTAAATTTTTTTTTTTTAGTTATTTTATATTTTTGATGTGATTGTAAATGGAATTATTGTTTTAGATTCCATTTCTGATAGTTCACTATTGGTGTATAAAAACATCACTGATATCTGGATAATTACTTTGTATACTCTTGTTTTACTGCATTCATTTACTCTTGTTTTACTGAATTCATTTATCAGTGCTAGTAGTTTTTGGTGGAACCATTGGGGTTCTCTGCATACAGTATCATGCCATTTGCAAATAATTTCTGTTTTAATTCTATCTTTCTCATTTGAATGCTTTCATTTCTTTTTCTTGTCTGACCCAAAGCAACCAATATAGTCAACACAGTTCCTATCAAGATACCAATGTCAGGGAGATCAAAGATGGCAGAGGAGTAAGTGGAAGCTACACTAACCTTCTCCCAGGACCAGTCTGGATTTACAACTTAATTTTGGAGAAATCATCTGGAATAACCAACCGATCACTAGCTGGAGAGAAGTCTTATAACCACAGAGAGACAGAAAAGGCCGCTACATCACAACGTGACCAATAGGGAGTGCGGAGACGCAGATGGCCTGACTGGGCTCCCATGGGTGTCAGCTGAAGGGATTGAGAAACAGCTCAGTAGCCAGGGGTTTCCCCTGAGAAGTGCAGTGTCTAAACCCCCAGCTGGGATTCCCAGCCAGGCTTCCCAGCCTACAGCAACAGGGTGGAAAGTAAAATAGTATCCAGCTGTGAAAAGCGAAAAGCCACAGGGTTTCTTGCTAGCTGGAGAGAAACAGCAGGAGAAAAAAGAGTTCTTAAATGGATCACATATGAAAATATTTCATCCCTCACTGAGCCTGGGCTCAAGCAGAGAGAAGGCAGAGAGGACTGGAGAAACTTGGGGAGAGTTTGGTGCGGTGGCTTTGAGGGGAGACCTGGGGAAGCAGCCGACTGGGTCCCAGTGCTGACTCATCCCCAGTACTGCAGGCAGACCATTCCCTCCAAATGGCCTCAGCCTGAGGGGAAACAAAAGCCCAGCCTACAGGAATTAAGCTGCCACACCCAGGGTCCTTAAACCTGACGGCTAATCACAGATTGAATAAATTAACAACTAAAGAAGCCAGATAAAGGCAGAAGATCCCTGGAAGTCTCCAACAGGCCACTTAGGGCCAGACCGGTACATAATCTGATGACACCAGGGGCAGATCCAGGAAGTGCAGATCATTCTAAGAAGCACCAACAAATAGGAGTCACAAAAATGGGGAGAAAGAGAAACAACCCCCCATCGAAAGGAAAGGTAGAATCCCCAGAAAGAGTGCTAAATGAAATAGAGGGAAGCAAACTATCAGATATGGAATTCAAAACATGGATTATGGAGAAGCTCAATGAGCTCAGCAGAAACTACAGGGAACTCCAGAAAAACTACAAAGAACTTACTGAGAATTACACCAGCATTAAAAAAGACATAGAAATTAATTAATTCTGTAGTTCCAATACCAGTTCAGTTTTCAAAACCTTTTCAGTGTTATAGGAATCAGTTTGTGTACTTGTCACCAAGTGTTCATTCTGGAACCTGAGTAGTGGTTGGTTTTTAATTCTCCAAGTCTTTTATGCATGTTTCAGTTTGGTTTCATTTATGCACAACATGGACCTAAGTTGGCAAAACACCTCCATGTATTTTTATGTATCCTTGAACTCATTCTTGAGCAAAAACATAGTCACAAGGGTAATGTCAGAAAATAAAGGTCAGCATAGGTCAAAATTTTACCTACCACAGTCTTAAAATGGTTGTTCCATGCATTGTGTTTGTGTTTATCATTTGCATCAATGGAAGAGGCAGAGTGAAATGTGCTTACTCAATCTTTCTCATGGCATAAACCTTCCAACTGCAGTATTTCTAATCTTAGATATTTTTTTTAATCTCTAGAATCTCAATTCCACTTTTACTTGTATTTTATATTTCCCTAACTTCTGCACAATTTTTCTAACTTATTAAACATCTAAAATAATTGTAATAACCTTTACTCTGTTTGTCTACATATTTTATCACCTGTATTATTTCTAGATTTAGTGATCTCTTACTTCTCTTTCTGGATCATATTTTCTCAATTCTTTGCATGCCTTGTAATTTTATATTAAGTTGAATATTCAAAATTTTAGTACACATGCAGTTGTATTGCCCTGGGTTGCAGTAAGCTTTTGAAAAGACTTTGATCTTTTGAGGCTTGCCATTAAGCTTTGATTGACAGAAAAATAGAAACTATTTTAGTGTTAACTTTGTTTCAATACCTCTCTGAGTTTTCTACCTAAGATCCCTTAAATTATGTTCTCAGCCCTGTGAATCCAAGACATTGTTTGTTCCTTTTGAGTGGTTTATTTCCAGACCAAGATAGTTTCCTCACATGCATGTGTTGATAAGTAATCAGCTGAATATCTTCTAGGAACATTCTGAAGATTTCTAGAGCTCTCATTTTGGGAATTTCTCTTTTCTTATACTTTAGCTGCCTTGGACTTATACTTCCAACTTTACCTCATTAATTCAAGTAGTCTGCGAGGCTCTGATTGGGTTCCTTTTTCTTTTACTTAAGCCTGGAAATTCTCTCCAGGAAGTAATTGGGTCAATAATAGGGCTTATGTTATCTCAACTTTGTCAATTCTCTCAAAAATCACTGTCCTGAGTTGCCAGATATACTATGTCTGAAATCATTGCCACATATATTTGGTCCCGATTTCATTTGGTTCAGGTGGAGGGTAAACACAATCTCTATTATTCCACCTTGGCTGTAAAGCAATTCCCATATAATGTTTGTTTTTTTTTTATCCTCATTTTTTGTACTTATTTATATTTACCTATTTTTTGTTGTTCATAGTGCTTTTTCTGTATTTTAACCTACATCCCACTTGATTGTCTATTTATGAGGAAACATTTAATCTTAATTATGTAACATCACAACTTATCAATAATAACTTACAAACTTCTTTTGTTTATTTTATATCAGATCCTGACTTCAGAGCTTTAAATAAGTTTGGCTTACTAAAGGTGAATAGCGAACCAATATTTCTATTAATAATCTTATTTTTCAAACAAAGACATTGAGACTTTCATAGATCAAGTACCTTTATCAAAATCACACAATTGACAATTCCACTGACCAGACATTAATTCAGGTCTGATTAGATCTAGAGATCATTCCCTTAGAACTCTCTTCTTGTGTCAGGAGTGAAGATAGTAGACATTGCTCATGTTTGACTCTTAAACAATTTTAGTATTATAAAATTTTTAATATTAAAAATAGTATTTATCTAGAAAAAATCAAAGGACTAAATTTGCAATCTCATGAGGGAGCTCCTCATTTGTATGAGAGAACATCATGTACACAGATTTGATATTGAACATCTCACATTGCATCGTCATCATTTGTTTACTTCTCATCTGTCCAAGAATGCTATGAGAATTTTTATGGCAACAGCAATCTGTAATCTGTGATTCTTATTTGTACTCTCAAAATCTAGGTTAACGCCTGACTTTTAGGAAATGCTCAGTAAATGTATTAAATGAATGATTTTTTCCAATCAGATAAAGCCCATGTTTTATTACAGAAAAAATAGATAAATAGCAGAAAATTAATTTTTCTTGTATGAAATTAGTACATAAAAATTAACGTCTGAGAAGAATATTTTTTTTATATGGGTCATTTTCTTTAACACATACTTGTATCCCCTCACACATATCTCCCACATACTCATATACCTCCATGTAAAATCCATACCCACACTACACAGATCCTAATATTTGCTAAGGTTCTTAACTAGGAATCCACTGAAGGTTTTGGACTTAATGAAAGAATTTTAAAGAGAATATGGACTTCCTGCAACTGTGTATAAAATCTTGTGTATAAGTGCATTTTTCTTGGTAGAGGCTGAATAATATTTGCAGAGGGATCTGTGATTTTAAAAGGTTAAACATTTCATTAAATTCTGCTAAAGTTAACCATCTTTTTTTTAATCTTTGCACAAAAAGGATAACATGGAAGAAAGAAAGGAAGGGTATGTAGAAGGAAGCAAGCAAGCAAGGAAAGAAAAAAGATGACAAAAATGTTTGGAAGGAGATGGTATAGCACACTAGAATACATTCTCGGATTTCTCATTGTCTTATTTTCTGAGAGTACTGCTTCTGCTTAAAACATTTACCGAATAGCTCTGCCAAGAGCAACGTGCAATATTTCTATTCCCAAAAGCAAAGAATTTGTGTCAACACTTAACTTAATGTTTTACTATATTTAATGTCTGTTTTTTTGAAACAATACAAGCTTCTGTTCACAGCTCTTCATTCTTCATTGTGATATTTAAAAAAAACTCTAACTTTAACCTTATTTTTAATAATAGACTCACAAAAGTTGATCATATTAATTGTCATGATATTTATATACTAAAGAATTCTTTTTCTAGGTCCCTTGACAAAGTGTTGCCTATTTAGAGGTATAAAAGTAAGTGTCTGCTGGGTGCCACCTCTTGAATAATTGATGTTTCTCAACCTGTGAATGTTGAAGGCTAAGTTCCCCTCATCTCCAATATTTTAGCAACTTCCTTGTCTTCCAGCATATTCATAAGCTTTCTTTATGGCTTACTTTTCTTTGTCAAATATCTCTACCTAGACCCTACACTTCCAGTCATATCAGGGTAGTTTAATTTTATTATAACAGTGATCATAATGGACCTGTCTTCCAGATTTTTAGCAACCAGGAAACAATAATTCTGTCTTCTACTTTTGTATAAACAATGTATGGTCTTTTGAATTAACAAAGAACAAGTCATTAGAGTCTCATGTAATAAGAAAAGACATTTCACAGAGAGCCAGAAGACTAATAGTGTCTGCCTTGTTCTTATGTAACATTTTTTAATTTTGTGCAAGTTTAACTATTTAAAATATTTTTTTCATTTCTGTTGTACAATCAATAATGTAGCCCAACATTTCATTTCATTATGCCATGTAATTATATGTGAAATAACTTTTAGAAATATAAATTGTTATTCATAATTAGCCCACTATATGCATAAAACAGACAGTGAATTTTATGCACATTGATACAAGTAGTCACATTCTAAAAGAATTTTATTTCTTTCTCTTTTATTTTAACTATTAACATTTACTAAAGCATGGATGCTTCCATGATAGAGAGAAAATTATGATAAAATTTTATATTAATATATTGGATAACATTATGAAAACATGTTATGGGTTCCATAGAACACATTAAATTTAATAAAACTAAATGAACATAAAACCAAATGAACTTGTCCTTGATCTTTTATGGCCCTTTAACCTAGTAGTCCCACCCATGGTCTATGAAGCAGGAGTGACATAAAAATGGGCAGTCAGATTTCCCACATAGTCCTGCTCAACCTATCTTACACTCTACTTTTTAAAAAATAAAATTTAATTTTTACTATAACTTCAATAACCACCCTTAATTTTTAGAGGAGTCCATATTAAAAATAAAAACTCAATTCCAACTGTGGGTTCTAGGTCACTTGTCAACCAGCCAAGTAATGTATTCATGTTAATAGTGGCACTGTTAATAATAAAAATAATATATAGTAAGATCTGAAAAAACATTTTAAAATAAATCTGTGGGGAAAAGAGAAAAGACTGCATTAACATAAATACTATATGATTTCATTTATATATGGAGTCTAAGAAAAAACAAAGAAGCAAACAAAACAAAATAGAAAAAGACTCATATAAAGAACAAATTGATGGTTTTCAGGAGGAGGGATAGGGGATGGATGAAAAATGTAAAGGGGAATAGGAGGCACAAACTTTCAGTTGTAAAATAAATAAGTCATGAAAAAGTAATGTATAATATAGGGAATATAGTCAATAGTATAATAACTTTGTATAGTGACACATGTTTACTAGATTTATCAAAGTGAATAATTTGTAAGATATATAAATGCTGAATCATTATGTTGTGCACCTGAAATTCATATAATATGGTATGTTGGTTCTAATTAATAATAAAAATAAAATAGAATCTAGATAAATTTTTGAAAGAATAAATTTTAAAATTTATTTTAGTTTATTTTAACAAAAATATAAGCCACTGATATTAAATCATATTTTTTGAACATTTTTAACTGGAGTAGATTTTTCACTCTAGTAATTAAAATAGAGAATAAAATACAAGTTTTCAAATAAGCAAGTTCAGCCAAATGTCTTCAAACCCCCTTTCATTTTATGAGTATCTATTAACTACACTAGTGGATATGCCTCTTAAAACGGTGTGGCCATATTCATATACTATTTTGTTGTCCAAAAAATTTAGCATAAACTCAAACTGATTTATATCACGTATTTATGTGATTATAGTTGTTTTTGTCATGTAAGGTGAGGAAAATCTTATTAGCAAAGAGTAATACATATTTGGATGCCTTACATTCTATCTCTTTTCTTGAAATATACCATATGAAGAAATAGAGTATTTAATGTATTCCAAATCTTATATATTTTATACCATGTAATTTCAAAACACTTTTAACTATATTGTAAATAATAAATGTTATAAAATACTTCAAGTATAACTACTTTTTCAGTTAAAAGAAAAACATGAAGTATTCAACTGTTATAAAACATAACGTCAACATATCTTTTTTTCTTTTGGGGAATTTATTGGAATGACAATGGTTAAAAAAATTATACAGGTTTCAGGTACACTATTTCACAACACAACATGCATAGATTATATTGTGCATTCACCACCCCAAGTCAAATCTTCATTTATCACTGTTTATTCCCCTATACTTTCCTCCAACACCCCAAATCTTTTCTTCACTGGCAATCACCACACTGTTGTCCATGTTCATGAATTTTTTCCCTTATTTTTATTTTTTGCTCCATTTCCCCACCCTCTACTACCTAGTCCCTTATTCTCCCTCAACAACTATAACAATTTTTAACAATTTGGATATATTTTATGTATAAAAGAGATGTTAGATTAATAGTTAATAGTTAAATAGAATGTGTATTTGGAAATACCTACATTATCAAATATACACAATACATTTTTCAAAACAAGTATTAGCTTCAATAAAAATAAATAATAAGAAAGGATTCAAAATATAACGTATTTTTAAAAATATTAGTGACATAGATAGTGAATGGCAAAATCTAAGGAGTTGAGTAATATATCTTTCCATATTCACAGTACCTTATTTACTATAGCTCACTTGATTTACATTGGAGAAAATTGAGAGCCATGTTAATGCATGTTTGTTCATGTGTGTGAGAATGCTTTGTAAACATCCATTCAAAAGGAAGCTTGGAGGTAATACTTCCTAAATGGTAGGGAGAGGACCTTCGTGAATCTACACATCTATTAAAAACAACAAAAAAACAAAAGCAAAACTGGCAAATTGCCAACATCATTTTTTTTTCAGACTTCCAAGTAACAAAAATGACCCATTTTATATAAAAGGTCCTCAGTATGAGTAATTATTGACTTCTCATCTGAAATCACACAGAACAGAAAGCAACGCATATATTCCACATGTTTAAATAAAAGATTATTAGTCAAGGTGGAGGAATTGAGCCAAAAAATAGGATATGGACAACACTGTGGTGTTCGGAAGAAGAAAAGACATAGGTGGAAGGGATTATAAGGGGGATAAACTAATAAAAAAATTGTAAAATTTTTTAAAAATTTTGTTGATTGATTTATTGTATTTTTATTAAGGTTGTCAAAAAAAATTTTTTTTTAAAATACGTTCTGTCAAAATAGGACATTTCAGTATAAATGGTGAGAAAATTTCTTGCTAGCAGATTACTCTATAAGAAAAACTGAAGTGAATCATTCAGGCCAAATAAAATAAGAGTATACAAGATAATAGCTTACTTTCACAGAACCAGTAAAGGTAACTAATGGATATGTATAAGACAGTATAAGTGCATTTTTGTTAATATTTTTCTTCTATATAATTAAAAGAAAACTGCATAAAGCAATAATTATAATTAATAATTGTATGCAGTGCATACAATTGCCAAAATATAGCTGAGTAGCTAGGCTGATAATTAGCTAATAATAGATAAAGATTAATTTACATGACAATATTATCCCAAAGAGGGGGAAATGGGCAATTTTGGAGCACAGTTTCTGTAAACTACTTAAATTAATATTAATCTGAGCTAGATTGTTTTAAGTTAGATTGTTATGTGATTTCCAGGATGACAAAGAGAAATACACACACAGGAGCACACACCAACATATGAAGAAAATAACAAGTGAATTAAAATGGTACACTAAAAATATGTTTTTAACATAAAAAACAGTGACAGTGAAATTAAGTATCAGAAATATAAGGCATATAGAAATAAAGAGCAAAATGACAGTGGTACCTTCTACCTTATTATTAATTACCTTAACTATAAAAGAATAAACTACTTAAACCAAAGACATAGATTGAAAGAGTATATAAATTTATATGAAACAGCAATGTGCCATCTACAAGAAATTTGTTTTAGTTCCAAAGACACAAGCAGGTTCAAAATAAAAAGACAGAAAAAGATATGCATGTATAAAATTGCTGATAGTTTAGTGGCTGGACTGATATTACACTAATGAGACTAAAACAAAAAATAAAAGAGTATTACAGATATAAATAAAGAGAATTAAAAAGTAAACATTTTTGTCCTAAAACCTATAAAGAAATTATATGAAGTTGTAAATAAAAGAAATGAAATACTTTGATGAAATGGTCAAACTGTTAAAAAGGTTGCTACTGAAAATTACAGAAGAAAAAAATAGTTATCTGAATAGACCTATAAGCAGAATAGAATCAAGAGGGATACAAGATTTAAATGTAAGTCATGACACCATAAAAATCCTTGAGGAAAATATAGGCAGTAAAATTTCAGATATTCATGCAGCAATATTTTCACTTATATATATCCTAGAGCAAGGGAAATAAAGGAAATAATGAACAAGTGGGATTACATAAATAAAAAAGGAAGCAAATGAATGGAAAAATATATTTGCCAATGATACCTCAGACAAGTGTTGAGTGTTCAAAATATACAAAGAACTCATATGCCTCAACACCAGGAAGACAAACACTCTGATTAAAAAATGAGCAAAGAACCTGAACAGACACTTCTCCAAGGAGGACATACAGGGAGTGCATAGGCATATGAAAGGATGCTCAACATCACTAGCCATCAGAGAGATGCAAATTAAAACCATCATGAGATCCCACCTCACACAGTCAGAGTGGAAATCATTAACAAATCAACAAACAACAAATGTTGGTGAGGATATAGAGAAGAGGGAACCCTAGTGCACTATTGGTAAGAATTCAGACTGGTGCAGCCACTGTGGAAAACAGTATGGAATTTCCTCAAAACACTAAAAATGGAACTGTCTTTTGATTCAGTGATCCCACTGCTGGGATTATACCCTAGGAATCCTGAACCACTAATGAAAAAAGAACCTATGCACTCCCATCCCTATGTTCATAGCAGTGTTATTTACCCTAACCAAGTGCTGAAAACAGCCTAAGTGCCCATTAGTAAATGAATGGATCAAAAAATTGTGGTACTTTTATGCAACAGAGTAGTACCCAAGAGAAAGAATAAACTCCTACCTTTCACAACCGCATGGATAGACTGGGGAGTATTATGCTAAATGAAATAAGCCAGGCAGCAAAAGACAAACATCATATGATCTCACTTATAATGGGAATCTAATGAACAAACAATAGAGCTAGAACCAGGGGCATGGAAACAAGTAACAAACTGAAAGTGACCAAAAGAGAGGGAGGATGGGGAGAAGAGGGAAAGAAGGAGAAAGGTCTAGTCAAGGAACATGCATAAATGACCCATGGACATGGACAACAGAGTGGGGATTAACTGTGGGAGAGGGGGTGGGCAGGGCACTAGAGAGCAAATGAAGAAAAATTGGAACAACTGTGATAGAACAACAACAAAAATTAAAATAATAAAAAGATGTAAGATATAACATTAGTAATTTTTAAAGTTCCTACAATAATAAAGTTGAGTGCTTACTTTGGTAACATATACAGAAACTGGAAGGAAACATGATTAGCATGACCCTTGCACAGAGATGACATGCAAATTTGGAGACATTCCATATTTTTGACAATAAATAAGTATAATACTTATCTATAATAACCTTAAATATAAATGATTAAATGCACCAATCAAAAGACATAGAGTAGCTGAATGAATAAGAAAACATGACCCACATACATGCTGTCTACAAGAGACCCACCTCAAAACAAAACATCTACAAAGACTAAAAACGAAGGGATGGAAAAAATATTTCAAGCAAACAAATATGAAAAAAAAGATGGGAAACAATATTTTATGAGAAAAATAAATTACAAGAAAAGTCAATAAAAAAAAGACAAAGAAGGACATTTTATTTCATAATACTTAAAGGAACAATTCATCAAGAAAATATAACCCTTGTAAACATAAATGGACCCAACATAGGAGTACTTAAATATATAAGGAAAATCTTGGAGGACTTCAAGAACAATTTTGACAGCAGCACACTTATACCAGAGGATTTTAATACCCTATTATCAACAATGGACAGATATTCCGAGCAAAGAAATAAAAAGGATATTGTGGAATTAAACAACACTCTAGATCAATGGACTTAATTGATATATACAGAGACTTTCACACCAAAGAAGCAAAATATACATTCTTTTCCAGTGCACATGGAATATTTTCAAAGATAAACTACAAGCTGGTACACAAAACAAACCTCAACAAATTCAAAATAAGTGAAATCATATCAAGCTTCATCTCAATCACAACAGCTTGAAATTAGACAACAACCTCAAGTAGAACTCAAAAGCATTCAAATCCATGGAGACTTAATATTATGCTATTAAATAATGAATAACTTAACAATGAAATCAAGGAAGAAATCAAAAAGTACCTGGCAACAACTGAAAATGAACACATAACATCCCCAAATCTATAGGAACACAGTAGAGGCAGCTCTGAGAGGGAAGTTCATAGCAATACAGGTTTACCTAAAAAAGATAGAAAAATTTAAAAAACAAACAAACAAACCCAACCCTTCATCCACAAGAACTAGAGTAACAACAATAACAACAACAAAAAAAGTCCAGAATGAGTAGAAGGAAGGCAACAATCAAGATCACAGCAGAATTAAATGACATAGAGACCACAAGAACAATTCAAAGGATCAATAAATGCAGAAGCTGGTTCTTTGAAAAGATAAACATAAATAAACAAAATCAACAAGCCATAAACCAGGCTCATCAAGGAAAAGAAAAAAAGAGAGGACTGAAATAAAGAAAATCAGAAATGAAAGAGGAGAAATCACAACTGATTCCACAGAAATTCAAAGGATTGGGAGAAAATACTATGAAAAACTACATGACAAGAAATTGGACAATGTAGGTGAAATGGAAAAAATTCTGGAAACATAATCTTCCAAAACTGAACCAAGAAGAAGCAGAAAGCCCAAATAGACCAATAACAACTAATGAAATGCAAGCAGTAATAAAAAAACTCCCAGCACACAAAAGTCTCTGACAGGATGGCTTCACAGGTGAGTTTCAACAAACATTTAGAAAAGAACTAACTCCTGTCCTTCTCATTATTCCAAAAAATAAAAGATGGAAGACTTCTAAACTCTTTCTATGAGGCCAGTAATATCCTAATTTTAAACCAGGTAAAGACAAAACAAAGAAAGAAAATTACAGACCAATATCAGTGATGAACATAGATGCTAAAATCCTCAAAAAAATATTGGCAAACCAGATCCAGTAATACACTGAAAAGATCATACAGAATGATCAAGAGGGATTCATCTCAGAAATGCAAGGGTGGTATAATATTTCCAAATGAATAAATGTAATACACCACATAAAGAAAATGAAAGACAAAAATCACATGATCAAATTAATACATTCTGGAAAATCATTTCATAAAGTACAGCAGTCATTTATGATAAAAATGCACCGCAAAGTGACAATAGAGGAAGCATACTTCAACATAATAAAAGCCATATATGAGAAACCTACAGCGAGCATCATACTCAATGGGCAAAAACTAAAAGCTTTTCCTATAAGATCAGGAACAAGATAAAAGTGACACTTTCTTCACTTCTATTCAACATAGTTTTGGAAGTTCTAGCTCCAATGACCAGACAAGAAAAAGAAATAAAAGTCATCCAAATTGGAAAGAAGGAAGTAAAACTGACATTATTTTCAGATGACATGATGGTGTGCATAGAAAGCCCTATAGGTCCACAAAAAATCTACTCGACCTAATAAGTGAATTTTGCAAAAGAGTAAGATACACAGTCAATATTCAGAAATCTAAGGCACTTTTGTAAACCAACAATGAAATACCAATGACAGAAACTAGAAAAAATTATATGTACTATAGCAACAAGAAAAATAATTTACCT
The DNA here is from genome assembly GCF_987537825.1 of Furipterus horrens. Lineage (NCBI taxonomy): Eukaryota > Metazoa > Chordata > Mammalia > Chiroptera > Furipteridae > Furipterus > Furipterus horrens. The sequence goes on along the minus strand of NW_028327176.1, from coordinate 78,649,921 downwards.
TCAAATATACTTAACCGAGGAAGTAAAAGACCTGTACTCAAAAAACTACAGAACATTGAAGAAATTAACGAAGATAAAAATAAATAGATGCATATACTGTGTTCATGGATTGGAATAATTAACATCATTAAAGTGTCCATACCACCCTAAACAATTTATATATTCAATGAAATCCCTATTAAAATACCAATGACATAATTCACAGATCTAGAATAAATATTTCAAAAATTTATATGGAACAAAAAATGACCCCAAGTAGCCTCAGCAATCTTGAGAAAGAAGTACAAAGTAAGAGGAATCATAATACCTAATGTCAAACTATAGTACAATGCCTCTGTAATCAAAACAGTCTGGTACTGGCATAAGAACAGACATATAGACCAATGGAAGAGAATAGAAAGCCCAGAAATAAACCCAGGTCTCTATGACCAACTAATATTTTTCAAGGAGGATAGTAGCATAAAATTGAACAAAAATATCTTCTTCAAAAAATGGTGTTGGGAGAACAGGACAGAGAAATGAAAAAGAAAATGAAACTAGACCCCCAACTTACACCATACACCAGAATCAAGTCAAGATGGATAAAGGTTAAATGTAAGCCATGACACCATAAAAGTCCTAGGTATTAAAATTTTAGATATCCCACCCCAGCAATATTTTCACCAATATATCTCCTAGGTCAAGAGAAATTTTTAAAAGAATAAACAATTGAGACTACATCAAACTAAAAAGTTTCTGTTCAGCTAAAGAAAGCATCAGCAAAATGAAAGGGGAACCAACCATATGGGAAAACATATTTATCAATGATACGTCAGACAAGGGTTAATCTCCAAAACATATGCAATTATACCCCAGGAAGACAATACAATTAAAAAACGGGCAAAGGACCTGAACAGACACTTCTCCAAGGAGGACATACAAAGGGCCCATAGGCATATGAAAGGATGTTCAACATCACTAGCTAACAGAGAGATGCAAATTAAAACCACAGTGAGATACTGTCTCATGCTGATCAGAATGACCATCATTAACAAAACAACAAACTACAAATGCTGGTGAGGATGCAGAGAAAGGGGAACCTTATTGCACTGTTGGTGGGAATGCAGACTGGTGTGGCTACTGTGGAAAACAGTATTGAATTTCATCAAAAAACTAAGAATAAAACTGCCTTTTGATCTGATGATTCCATTGCTGGGATTATACCCTTAGAATCCTGCTACACTTATTCAAAAGAACCTATGCACTCCTATTTTCATAGCAGAGCTATTTACAATAGTCAAGTGCTGGAAACAGCCTAAGTGTCCATCAGTGGATGAGTGAATCAAAACACTGTGTGACCTTTACATAATGGAAACAAAGAAGGAACTGCTACATTTGGGATCACATGGAAGGAACTGGAGAATATTTTGCTTCGTGAGATAAGCCAGGCAGTGAAACACCAATACCATATAATCTTACCTAATATGGGAACCCAATGAACAAAACAAACAAACAGAATGAAACCAGATACATGGAAACAAAGAACAGACTGACAGTGACCAGAGTAGATCAGGGAGGGAGAGAAGGGGGAAAGAACAGGAAGGGAACTAGTGGAAATGACCCATGGACATGAACAGTAGTGGAGGTCGGGGCAGTGGAGAGCAACAGGGGAAAAATTGGGGCAACTGTAATAGGACAACGATAAAATAAGGAAAAATAAAAGTTGAGTCAGATGGCTTCACTTATAAGTTTTACCAACACATAAGAATTAATACTGACAAAAGCCATTCTGTCATGTATGAGGTAATATCTTATAATTTTAATTTTCATTTCTATGATGATTAGTGACAATAAGCGTTTTTTCATATGCCTATTGGCCATCTGTATATCCTCTTTGCCCATTTTTTAATTAAATTGTCTGGATTTGTTTTTTGTTTTTCTGTTTTTTGCATGGTGTTGATTTTTATAAGTTCTTTATATATTTTTTATGTTAACCCTTTATCACATATGTAGTCCAATATGTTCTCCCATTCAGTGGGTTGTCGTTTATTTTTTGATGATTTCCTTTCCTGTGAAAATACTTTTTAGTGTACTGTAGTCCCATTTATTTATTTTTTCTTTGTTTCCCTTGCCTAAAAAGATATATAAGAAAAAATATTGCATAATTAATGTCTGAGACTTTGTACTGCCTTCTAAGATTTTTGTGGTTTCAAATTTAATTTTGAATTTATAGTGATCCCACTCCTGGAATTGTATCAGAAGAAAACAAAATCATTATTCAAAAGAATAGAAGCACCCTTATTTTATTGTAGTATTACTTATAATAGCAAAGATTCAGAACTAACCCAGTGTCCCTCAGTAGATGAGTGGATAAAACTACTATGGAACATTTACACAATGGAATACAGAATACTACTCAGCTGTAAAAAGGAAGAACATTATGCTAAGTGAAGTAAGCCAGTCAGAGAAAGACAAATACCATATGATTTCACTCATATGAGGAACCTAATGAAAAAACTGAACTAACAAGCAAAATAGAGACCAATCCATAAATAGAGAGCAGGTTGACAGCTCTGGGGGATGTCAGAGAGTGGAGGTATTGAGCAAGAAAGAAAAAGAATTCATGGACATGTACAACACTGTTGTGAGTGGAGGTGGAAGAGGATATAAAGGGGATAATTAGTAATAATGGGAAAAAATTAAAAATAAATTCATAGGCCATGAAGGGCAGATCTAGGAAATAAAGTGCACCTCTATAACACTATACAAGATGTGGTGGGAAGAATAACTCCCAATCAGCTAGCTGGATGGAAAGACCCAACAAAGAGCAACACAACAAGAACCAAAACCCAAATACAAACAAACAGCACAAATAAGTGGCATAAAGAGCATTCTAAAGCATCAAGTTCAGGAGATCAAGGAGACTACACCACTGAATCCCATAAATCTCCTACCACAGAAGTTCACAACATAGACAGGAAGTCAAAGCAGATCAATCTAAGAAGCAGAAACAAGAAGAGTCACAAAAATGGGAAAACAAAGAAACAACCCCCCATCAAAAGGAAAGGAGAAATACCCAGAAAGTCTGCTAAATGAAACAGAGGTGAGAAAACTATCAGACATGGAATTCAAAATAATCATTTTAAGGAAGGTTAATGACAATGAACTCTAGAGGAACTTGCTACAAGGAACTTACTGAGAATGACACCAGCATTAAAAAAGACATAGAAATTATCAACGAAAGCCAAGAGGAAATGAAGCATATAATTTATGAACAGAAGAACATGGTAGAAGGAATCAAAAGCAGGCTAGATGAAGCAGTACCAGATCAGTGAGCTGGAGGACAACATAAAAAAAACATTTCCAGACAGTGCAACAAAACAAAACAAAAAAAGAAAAGAAAAGTTTTTAAGAGAGCTGTAGGACAACATGAAATTAATAATATCTGTATCGTAAGACTACAAGGAGGAAAAGAAGAGGAACAAAGGATAGAATCTGTTTGAAAAAGTAACGACAGAAAACTTCCCTACCTTAATGAGAGTAAAATTCACACAAGTCCAGGAAGCACAGAGGGTTCCATTGAAGATGAACCCAAAGAGGCCCACTCCAAGACACATCATAATTAAAATAACAAAATAAAAGACAAAGAGAGAATCCTAAAAGTAGCAAGAGAGAAACAGCTAATAACATACAAGGGAGCTCTGATGAGGCTATAATCAGATTTCTCAATAAACACTAAAAGTCAGAGAGGAATGACAAAAAAATATTCTAAGCACCAAAAATCAAAAGCTTACAACCAAGACTACTCTAGTAAGCGAGGCTCTCATTCAAAATGAATAGTGAAATAAGGAGCTTCCTAGACAAAGTAAAACTAAAAGAATACATCTGCACCAAACTAACATTGCAAGAGATACTAAAGGCAATGGTTTGAGAAGATGAAGAACAGAGAGACACAGAGAGGAACACAGGAACAAAGGGGAAGATGGCAATGAATAAGTAACTCTCAATAATAGCCTTAAAAGTAAATGGATTAAATGCTCAAATCAAAAGACATAGGGTAATTTAATGAATTAGAAAGCATGATCCACATATATGCTGTCTACAAGAGAACCACCCCAGAACAAAAGATCTAAACAGACTGAAAGTGAAAGGATGCAAAAAAATATTTCAAGCAAATGGACATGAAAAAAAGCTAGGGTAGTAATACTTATATCAGACAAAACAAATTTCACAACAAAGGACAAAGAAAGAGACAAAAAAGGACATTTCATAATACTTAAGGGAACAATCCATAAAGAAGATATAACACTTATAAACACATATGTACCAAAAATAGGAGTACACAAATATATAAGAAAAATCTTGGAAGACTTCAAGAAGGATATTGACACCAACTCACTCATAGTAGGGGACTTTAACACCACATTGTAAACAATGGATAGATCTTCCAAGCAAAGAAACACCAGGGATATTGTGGCACTGAACAACACTCTGGATAAAATGAATTTAATTGGTATATAAGAACTTTCACCACAAAGAAGCAAGATATACATTCTTTTCAGGTGCACACAGAACATTTTCAAAGACAGACCATATGGTGGGACACAAAACAAGCCTCAACAAATTCAAAAAAATTGAAATTATATTAAGCATCTTTTCAGACCACAATGGCTTGCAACTAGAAACCACCCTCAAGGAAAAAAAATAAAAAACATTCAAATTCATGGAGAACGAATTACATGCTATTATATAATGAATGGGTTAACAATGACATTAAAGAAGAAATCAAAAAAATTTCTGGAAAGAAATAAAAATGAATACATAATAACCCAAAACCTATGGGACACAGCAAAGGCAGTCCTGAGTGGGAAGTTCATTGCAATACAGGCCTTCCAAAAAAGTTAGAAGAATCTCAAATAAACAACTTAACCCTACATCTACAAGATCTAGAGTAACAACAACAAAAGAAGCACAGAGGGAATACAAGGAAGGAAATAATCAAGATCAGAGAAGAACAGAGACTAAAAGAATAATTCAAAGGATTGATAGAACCAGGGTCTGATTCTTTGAAAAGATAAAAAAAAAATTGTAAAGCCATTAATAAGACTACTCAAGAAACAGAGAGAAAACCCAAATAAATAAAATCAGAAATGAAAAACAAAAAATCACAACTAATACCACAGAAATACCAGGTTTCTAAGAAATTACTATGAAAAATATATGCCATGAAATTGGACAACCTGAGGGAAACGGAAAAATTTCTGGAAACATATAATTGTGCAAAACTGAATCAAGAAGAAACAGAGAGCCCAAATAAATTGATAATAACTAGTGAAATTGAAGCAGTAATAAAAAACTCCCAGCACAAAAAAACCCCAGAACAGATGTCTTCAGAGGTGAATTTTACATAACATTTAAGGAAGAACTAACTTCTATCCTTCTCAAACTAGTACAAAAATCCAAGAAGAGGGAAGACTCTCAAACTCTTTTTATGAGGCCAGTATTATCTTGATTCCAAAACCAGGTATGAACACAATAAAGAAAGAAAACTACAGGCCAATAGAGCTGATGAACATAGATATTAAAATCCTCCACAAAAATATTGGCAAACAGGATCCTGAAATAAATTTAAAAAATCATACACCACAATCAAGTGGGATTCAGCCCAGGGATGCAAGGGTGGCATAATATTCACAAATTAGTAAAAGTAATACATCACATAAACAAAATGAAACACAAAAATCACATGATTGTATCAATAGATGCTGAAAAAAACATTTGATAAAGTTCAGCAACCATTTATGATAAAAACACGCAGCAAACTGGGAATAGAGGGAGCATACCTCAACATAATAACGGCCATATACAAAAAACCTGCCACCAACATAATACTCAATGGGCAAAAACTAAAAGCTTTCCCAATAACATCAGGAATAAGACAAAGATGTCCACTATTTCCACTTCTGTTAGAAATAAATTTGAAAGTTTGAGCCACAACAATGAAACAAGAAAAAGAATAAAAGGCATCCAAATTGGAAAGGAGGAGGTAAAGCTGTTATTATTTGCAGATGACATAATATTGTACATAAAAAACACTGTCAATTCCACCAAAAAAACTTCTTGACTGAATAAGTGAATTTGGCCTAATAGCAAGGTAGAAAGTCAGTATTCAGAAATCAAAGGCATTTCTGTACACCAACAATGAAATATCAGAGATAGAAACAAGAAAAAAATCCCATTTACTAAAGCAACAAGAAAAATAAAGTACTTAGGAATAAACTTAATCAAGGGGAAAAAGGATCTGTACTGAGAAAACTACAGAACACTGAAGAAAAAAGTTAAGGAATATACAAATAAATGGATGAATATAACATGTTCATGGATGGGAAGAATCAACATAATTAAAATGTTCATACTACACAAAACAATTTATAGATTCAATGCAATCTTTATGAAAATGCCAATGACATTTCACAGACCTAGAACAAATACTTCAGAAATTTATGTAATAGAAAACGACTGTGTATAGTCTCAGCAATCATGAGAAAGAAGAACAAAGTAGGATGAATCACAATACCTGATATCAAACTATAGTGCAAGGCCATAGTAATCAAAAGAGTATAGTACTGGCATAAGAACAGACATATAGATTAATGGAACAGAATAGAGAGCCCAGAAATAAACCCAGATCACTATGGTCAATTAATATTTGACAAAGAGGTAGGGAGCATAAAATGGAGTGAAAATAGCCTGTTCAATAAATAGTGTTGTGAAAACAGCACAGGGAGATAAAAAAAAAAAAAAAATGAAACCAGACCACCAACTTACACCATATACCAGAATTAACTCAAGATGGATAAAAGACCTAAGTGTAAGCTGTGACATTAAAGAAATCTAGAGGGAAATATAGGCAGTAAAATCTCAGGTATTCCATGCAACAATATTTTTGCTAACATATCTTTCAGGGCAAGGGAAATAAAGGAAAGAATAAACAAATGTGACTACATCAAACTAAAGAGTTTCTGCTCAGCAAAGGCAAACATCAGCAAGATGAAAAGGGAACCAATCATATGGGAAAACATATTTGCCAATGATACCTCAGAAAAGGGATTCGTCGTCGTCGTCGTCGGCAGCCGTCCGTCTCGAGAGACGATGGTGTAGCTTCTTAAGAGTCTATCTGCACCGCCGAGAATGGCTGTGCAGTCCGACTCGGGAGTGACACGGTATCTGTCTCCTCCCGTGTTGAATCGACATCTTGCGATGACGCTGAAGCTACAGAGCCTGGGCAGGGTGATATGGAGGGTCTGCTGTTGCCCATGCAGCAGACCCCCCCTCTCTTCGCAGCTGAAGGGTCCAAGGGAAAGACGGAGTCAATACAGCTTGGTTTCAGGTGTGCCGCAGGAGTTGCCGGTGTTGACTACAACGTCAAACCGCCTTAGGGACTCCGGCTCCGGATTTTCTGTCGGGGTTTACTCCCTTAGCCTTTCCCCTGAAGAGGTATGCCGCAAGGCAGCGGAGGTTTTTTGGAATCAGAGTTTTCCTTCTCTGATGTGCAGAGAAAAGGGATTAATCTCCAAAATATATAAAGAACTTATACAACTCAACACCAAGAAGACAGACAATTCAATTAAAAAATGAGCAAAGGACATGAGCAAACACTTCTCTTAGGAGTACATATAGAGGGCCATTATGCATATGAAAGAAAGCTCAATATCACTAGCCAACAGAGATGCAAATTAAAACCACGATGAGATTCCACCTCATATTTGTCAGAATGGCCATCATTAACAAATTAACAAACAATAAGTGTTGGAGAGGATGCGGGGAAAAGGGAATGCTAGGCAGTTGGTGGGAATGCAGACTGGTGCAGCTACTATGGAAAACAGTATGGAATTTCCTCAAAAAATGAAAAATGGAACTGCCTTTTGATTCAGCAATTCCATTGCTAGGTTTATACCTGAAGGATCCTGAAATACAAATTCAAAAGAACCTATGCACCCCTATGTTCATAGCAGCGCTCTTTATAATAGTCAAGTGCTTGAAACAACCTAAGTGCCCATCAGTGGATTAATGGATTAAAAAGCTGGGGTACATTTACATGACAGAATTCTATGCAACAGAAAAAAAGAAAAAGAAAAAAAGAAACTCCTGTCTTTTGGGACAACATGGATGGAACTGGAGAGTATTGTGTTTAATGAAATAAGCCAGGTAGCAAAAGAAAACTACCGTATGATCTCACCTAATGCAAGCACCTAGTGAACAAAACAAACAAACAAAATAGAACCAGAGGCATGAAAACAAGGAACAGACTGACAACAACCAGAGAGGTGGGAAGGGGAGATGGTGGGAAAGAAGGAGAAGGGTCTAGTCAAGGAACTAATGTAATAAATAAATAAATAAGTAAATCAATCAATCAATCAATCAAGCATTAAATAAATAAATAAACCTAGCACTAAGCTCTGACTTGTGTAACTCAATGGGTTGAGCATTATACCACAAAGCCAAAGGTTGTCAGTTTGATTCCTGGTTTGGGCATATGCCTTGGCTGTGGACCTTGACCCCAGTCGGGGCATGTGCAAAATGAAATCGATAGATATTTCTCTCACACGTTGACGTTTCCCTCCTTCTCTTTCTCCCTCTCTTCTTTTATCTCTAAAATAAATAAATGAAATATTTTAAAATGCTTGAACTAAAAACTAGCATTGAGAAATATATTTTAAAATTTTTGAAATATTGAATATTTCCTACCAAATAAAGACTAATTTCTAATGGGGAAAATAGAATTAATGCCAGTTATGCACAAATTCTTTCAAAGAAGGTGAATACAAGAGCTTGCATATTACTAGATCAATATACAAAAATCAACGTACTTTTTGTATTTGTCATGAACAATTAGAAAATACAAGAAATTTTTTTTTGAAATTTAGAATTATAAAATATTTAGAAATAAATTTAATAAAGAAGTGCCATAATTGTACACTTAATACTACTAAATATTATTGAAAGACTAAAATTGAAAACTACAAAATGTTGTTTAAAGAAATTAAAGAAAATCAAAATAAATGGAATAACAACTTATGTTTATGAAATGAACATCAAAATCCTAGCTGCTTCTTTGCAGAAACTGACTACCTAACCCTAAAATTCACATGGACCAATAGGACCCAGAATATTCAACAATCTTTAAAAAGATCAAAGAGTACTCACATGTTACAATTTTAAAACTTACTAGCACAAGATAGACATATAGATGAATAAAATAGAATTGAGAGTCCAGAAATAAATACTTACATTTATGGTAAGTTGATTTTTAAAAAGGATAACAAGATATTTAATAAATGGTGGTTGTGCAGCTGGAGATTTCATAAATATACAGTCTGTCTGGAAAAACTCCAGCCATTGTTAATACAATGAGTACAGTTTGTGCAATACTGATGTCACCTGGCAGCCAAGGAGAGTAGAGTGGAATGTACATATGTGAACAACGACAACTTTACTGTACTAGTCAGTGGGGGCAGTAGACACCGTTGAATGAGCATGTGTACTGTGTGGCCGTCACATTTAAAATGACTGAGTGGGTTGAGCAATAAATCTGTGTCAAATTTTGCATTAAGCTTGAACTTTCTGCCATGGAAACTATTCAGATGATTCAGGTTTCAGGGATGATACAATGAATGCAGCACAAATAAAGTGTTGCAAAATGCTTCAAAGATAATCGAGAATCTGTTGAAAGTGATCCACATTCTGGAAAGTCTGCAACAAGCAGGACACTTAAGAATGTTGAACATGTTCAGGTTGCAATCAACAAAAATTGGCAACTGACAGTGCAAGAACTAGAAGCTGATTTGGGGATTTAAAAATTACTTTGCCTGAGATTTTGATGGCTGCATCTATGGGCACCTAGTGATTGACAGCTTCACTAGACAATGCACCCACTTATGCGTCATATCTCATGCAGAGGTTTTTGGTGAAACATCAAATCACCCAGATGGCTCAGCCCTGCTACAGCCCAGATTTGGCACCCTGTGACTTCTGGCTTTTCCCAAAACCAAAAATTACCTTTGAAAGGAAAGAGATTTCAGACAGTCAATGAGATTCAGGAAAATGTGAGAAGGAAACTGATGGTGATTCCAAAAAAATATTTTGCTAAGTGTTTTGAACAATGGAAGAGATACTAGGAGAACTGTGTGAGGTCTCAAGGTGCCCATCTTGAAGGTGAATGAGGTGTCATTGTTCTACATACAATGTTTCATAAATGCACTCACGTGTGTGTATATACACATACATATACACACACAAACACATGGTGAAGACCATGTGTTATATATATATAATACTAAAGATGCACACAAAACACATACTCAAAAATAGATCATAGACCTAAATATAAGAGATAAAACTATAAATATCTTCAAATAAAATGTAGCAGTGAATGTTTGTGACCTTGTGTCGGACAATGTCTTTTTTGTTTTTTAGATGTAAAACTGAAAGCCAAGCAAAAAAAAAAAAAGAAAAAGAGTAAGTAATTAGACTGCATCAAAAGTAAGAACTTAGTGCTACAAATAATCAAGAAAGTAAAAAGACAACCTAAAGAATGGACAAACTGATTTTCAAAACCTATCTTTGATTAAGGACTTACACCTTGACTATATAAAAATGTCTGCAACTTATTAATAAAAAGACAAATAACCCAATTCATAAATGGGCAGAAAGCAGGATATCAGCAAAAGGGTACAACTAGTGTTTTTCTACAATCTTCCCTAAAAGAACACCAATTTTGGCAATCACTTAAAACAATAGTGTGGAAGTCCAGAACAAAATTTTCAGCATGCTATTGGAGACAATAAAATTCGAGATTGGATGAATTAAAAAGGGTAAAAGAAACTATTTTACTTTAGTTGCCTCACCTTTCCTCAGCCACTAATTTCTCTCACAGGAGAAAGTGAGAGAATGTGAATGAGCTTGCAGCTTACCCAGCTGTGTGAAGGATGCTGAGGAAGTTGTCCGTTTTTTTTTTCAACCAACAGGATACTGAGGTGATATGTATCTCTGAGTGATGGGGAGATGTTAAGAGCACAGTAACCAGAGCTCGGAATTTATCAAAAGAATATAGGTTCCACTAACCACTTTCCTGACTCCATCCAAAGGATATAACAACAAGCTGTTGGGGAAAATTTCTATGCTGAAGCCCCAACAAACTCACTGTCACTTTCACATTATATAATATTTAACCACACACACACCCTGCCAGCTCCCTGTGAGTCTTCCCAAGGGAAGCAAGTGAGCTTCTGCAAATAGCTATTGAACATATGCAGAAAACTAGCCCGATTGTGGATTGGGAGAAATCACACAACTTGAGCATTTGATAACACTAGAAAAACTGAAGGCTGTCATCACCCCACCTAGATTTACAGGATTTAAGAAAAGCATAAAATCTTAAAAATTTCCCTCCAAAATTGAATGGGAAGTATGGAGAGGAGTATCCATAGACATAATTTGAATAAGCCTCAGAATCCCTGGCAGGACTGACTCTGGTAGGGTAGTTCTCCCCAAGAAAGTTAGAAGGACTAGAGAATGTGACTATTCTTCAGATGCAAAGACAACAATGTAAGACTTTAAGGTACATTTAAAAAATCAAGAAAACATGACACCACCAAATGAGTACAATATTTTTTTCAGTAACTGAGCTCAAAGAAAAGGAGATCTACAATTTGTCTAACAAAAAATTCAAAGCAGTAGTTTTAAGAAAGTTCTACAGGCAAACAAAAATAAAAACCTAAAAAAGAAATAAAACAGGAAAAAATAACTAATAAAACAAGAAATTTAACAGAAAGAATACATCACTTACAAGAGCCAAACAGAAATCTTGAAACTGAAGAATACAATGAATAAAATTTGAAAATTCAATAGGCAACATCAACATCAGATTTATGAAGCACAAGAAGAATCTGTAGAGTCAAAGACAGATCATTTGAAATGATCTAGTCAGAGGAGAACAACAACAACAAGAATGAAAAAGAGAAAAGAAAGATTACATGAATCCTGACATACCAACAAGTGAAACAATTATGCGTTATGGTAGTAATCAAAAGGAAAAGAGAGGGGAAAGGGGGCAGAAATCTTCTTTAAAGAAATAATGGCTGATTACTTCTCAAACTGAGAACAGAAGGAGACGTGAAATTTATGAAGTACATAGATCCCTAAAAAAATTCAACCCCAAAGGATCTCCTCCAAGAAACATCATAATAAAACTGTCTAAAACCAAAATCAAAAATAGAGTATTTTAAAAATGGCAAGTGAAAAAAGTAGTTCTAATGTAAGAGGAACTCCCTACAGGCTATCAGTGGATTTTTCAGCAGAAACTTTGTAGGCCAGGAGAAAATGGAATGATATATTTGAAGTGCTGAAAGAAAAAAAAAATTGTCAACCAACAATAGTTTACTGTGACTGCTGTCCTTTGGAAATAAAAGACAGATCAAGATATTTCCAGATATACAAAACTTAGCAAGTTCCTAACTGTTGGTCTTGCCTTACAAGAAGTGTTGAAAGGAGTTCGTCAAGTGAAAATACAAAGACACTAATTAATATTCTGAAAACATACAAAAACATAAACACACTGGTAAAGGTAAGTGTATATTCAAGTTCAGAATAATGTATATGGAGATGTATTCATTATTTAACTAATAAAAGACAAAAGTATTAAAATAACTATACATTGTAAGCATATAATAACTTGTTAATAGATATAAAATATAAGATGTAAACTGTGACATCAAACATAAAATTTGGAGGAAAAGTGGAAGGATAGAATTTTTATATGCAATTGAAATTGCTATCAGCTATGTCTTATGTAAGCCTCATGGTAACCCCAATGCAAAAGTTGATAGTAGATAAACAAATGATAAAGAGAAGCATATCACTACAAAAAAAAATCATCAATTCACAAAGGAAGACAGAAAGAGAGGAACGAAGGCAAAACAGTCATAAAACAATTAATAAGATGGCTTTACTAAGTTCTTACCATCAATAATTACTTTAAATTTAAGTGTATTACCTTTTCAAACAATTAAAAGGCAAAGAGTGGCTGAATGAATAAAGAAACAAGACCCAACTATATACTGCCTGCAAAAGATGCATTTCTTTAAGAACACACATAAACTGAAGTGAAGGGATTTAAAAAGATAATCCATGAAAATGGAAACCAAAAGAGAACAGAAATAGCACTATTTACATCAGACAAATTAAAATTTAAACCATAAACTTAATGAGACAAAAAGATTACTATATAATCATAAAGGGGGTCAATTAACTGAGATATTTTATATATATCAGAACACCTAAAGATATCAAGCAGATATCTGATGGGATAAATTTAAAAAACAATACAATAATAATAGAATACCTCAATACTCATTTTCAAAAATTCATAATGTATCTATCCAGTAAATCAATACAAAACAGTAGACTTAAACGATATACTTCAGACCAACTGGACCTAACAGACATACATGAAACATTCATTCCATCCAATAGCAGCAGGATATGCATTGTTCTCTTCGATTCCCAGTCAGGGCACATGACTAGGTTGCATGTCAGGTACCCAGTTGGGGGCACGAGTGAGAGGCAACCACACAGTGATGTTTCTTTTCCTCTCTTTCTCCTTTCCCCTCTCTCTAAAAATAAATAAATAAATAAATAAATTTTTATTAAAAAAAATATACATTGTTCTCAAGCATACATGGAACATTTTCTAGGATAGATAATCTATTGTATCATAAAACAAATCCTAACAAATTTTAAAAGATTCATATTATACCAAGATCTTTTTTGAACCACAATGGTAAGAACTAGAAAGCAATTATCTGATGAAAACTGAAAAATTTACAAACAAATAAATTAAACATCATGCTCCTGAACAGTCAATGTTAATAAAGAAATTTTTAAAAGTATAAAATTATCTTGAAAAAAAAATACATTTATCAAATATATGAGATGTATCAAAAGCAATTTTATGAGAGTTTATAGGAATGAGTGCTTACATCAAACAAAAAGATCTCAAAAAACAACCTGAGCTTATACCACAGGGCAGTAGAAAAGAAGAGAAAAAAAAGCCCAATATTAGCAGAAAGGATATAACAAATATGAAAGGATTGAATAAAGAACATGTGGTACATATATTCTACAGAAAACTACTCAGCCATAAGAAAAGGCAAAATACTGCCATTTGTGGTAATATGGATGAACCTTGAGAATGTATACTAAGTGGAATAAGTCACTCAGAAAAAGCTAAGAACCATATGATTTCACTCATAAGTAGGCCATAAAACTGAAACTTGTTGACACAGAAAGCAGTATGGTGGTTACCAGAGGAAGGTGGGTGAGAGGGTAGTCAGGTTGGAGGGGGCCTAATATATGGTGATAGAAGATAGTTTGACTTTAGGTGGTCGGCATACAGTGCGATATTCAGATCTTGTATCACAGAAAAGTACACTTGAACCTATATGATCCTATTAACCAATGTTACCCCAATAAATTTAAGAAAAATATTTTAAACAGGAAATAAATAGAATAGGACTCAGAAAAACAAAAGAAAAGATCATCAAAATTAATAGATGCTATTTTGAAAATATAGACTCAATTGAAAAACAACCTTAATAAGCAAACTAAGAAAAAGAGAGAGAAGATTCAAATAAACAAAATAAGAAATGAGAGAGGAGACATTACAATAGATATCACAGAAGTACAAAGGATGATGAGATTACTATGAACAAGTATATGTCAAAAAATTGGATAACATAGGATGAATGAATAAATTTTTAGAAACCTACAACCTACCCAGATGAATCATGAAGAAATAGAAAATCTGAACAGATTAATATCACATAAGGAGATTGGAGCCATAATAAACAAAAACCTCCCAATAAATAAAAGCCTAGGATCTGATGAATTCACTTGTGAATTCTTCTAAACTTTAAAATAATTTTTATCAGTCCTTCTTATACTTCTCATATTGAAGAGGAGGGAATGCTCCGAAACTCATTTTTTGAAGTCAACATTATCTTGATGCCAAAGCCAGATAAAAACACTATAAGAAAAGAAAACTATAGGCCAATATCCCTGATGAGTGTAGATATAAAAATCCTCAACAAAATACTAACAAACAAAATTCAAAAGTATATTAAAATAATCATAAATCATAATCAAGTTCACATTTTCCTTGGGATACAAGAATGTTTTCACATAGACAAATCTATAAATGTGATGCACAATATTAACAGAATGAAAAACAAAAACCATGTGATTATGTCAACACATACAGAAAAAGCCTTCAACAAAATTCAACATCCTTTCATAATAAAAACTCTCAATAAATTATGGTATAGAAGCATAGTGCCTCAATATAATAAAAGCTGTATATGACACTCTCACAGTTAATGTCAAGCTCCATGGTGAAAAGCTAAATACTTTTCATCTAAGGTCACTAACAAGATAAGGATGCCCATTTCACCAACTCTATTCAGAAAAGAACTGAAGGTCCTATCCAGAACAATTTGGCAAGAAAAGAATGTAAAAGGTATCCCAGCTGGAGAGAAGGAAGTAGTATTGTCTTTGTTTGAACATGACAGGTTTTCTATTTAGAAAACCCTAAGTAGTTCATTAAAAAAAAATTGTTAGAACGAATAAACCAATTCAGTAAAATTGCAGAATACAAAACTAATACACAAAATTAGTTACATTTCTATGCACTAACAATAAACTATTAGCAAAAGAAATTAAGAAAACAATTCTGTTTATAATACCATTAAAAACAATAAAATACTTAGAAATAAATTTATCCAAGGTGGTGAATGACCTGCAGCCTGAAAACTGCAAGACATTGATGAAAAAATCAAGGAAGACACAAATAAATGGTAAGGTATCCCATACTTATGAAATGAAACATTAATATTATTAAAATTTTCATACTACCCCTAAAAGATCTACAGATTAAATGCCATCTCAATTAAAATTTCATTGGCTTTTTACAGAAATTAATAAAGTCATCCTAAAATTTATATGAAACCACAAAAGATGTCAAATAGCCAAAGCAATCTTTAGGAAGAGGAACACAGCTGGAGGGATTACACTTCCTGATTTCAAACTACATTACAAAGTTTCAATAATCAAAACAGAATAGTACTGGCATAAAAACAGATTCATAGATCAATGAAACCAAATAGAGATCCAAGATATAAACCCACACATATATGATCAACTAATCTTTAACAAGGGCACCGTACAGTGGGGAAAAATAATCTCTTCAGTAAGTAGTGCTTAGAAAATTGGATGTCCAAATTAAAAAGATCTGTATCTTCACCACTCACAAAAAATTAATGCAAAATGAATTAAATACTTAAATACAAGACCTGTATCTATAAAACTCTTAGGAAAAATCATAGAGAAAAGTCTCTGACATTGGTCTTGACAATGATTTGGGGGTATATGCCACCAAGACACAAGCAACAGAAACAAACATGAACAAGTGTGTATGTGTCAACCTAAAAACTTTGCACGGCAAAGGAAACCATGAAAAATAAATAAAGACAGCTTATAGGTTGGCATAAAATTTTTTCAAACTATACATTTGATAAGGAGGAATATCCAACATTTATAAAGAACTTACACAACTCAATAGCAAAAAAAATAATAGTATAACCCAATCAATAAATGGGCAAAGGACCTGAGTAAACATTTTTTAAAGAAGACGTTTAAATTGTCAACAGGTAAAAAAAGATGGTCAATATCACTAGTCTTCAGAAAAATTGCTAATCAAAAACATAATGAAATATCTCACAGTTCTTAGGATGGTTATTATCAAAATATCAACAGATCACAAGCATTGGTGAGAATGTGAAGAAAAATTGTTCCTTGTACACTGTTGGTGGGAATGTAAATTGATGCAGCCACTATAAACATAGTATGGCATTTCTTCAAAAAACATATAAATAGAACATATAAAGCAGTCCTACATTTGCATATATACCTGAAGGAAATAAAAGTAGTATCCAAGAGAGATATCTGCAATCCCTTGTTCATTGCACCATTACTCACAAGAGCCAAGATATATCTAAGTGTCCATTGACAGATGAATAGATAAAGAAAACATGATTTTTTAAATTAAATCTTATTCATGAGAAAGAAGGAAATCCTGAAGTTTGCATTAGCATAAATGAAGCTAGAGAAACTATGCTAAGTGAAATTAGCCAGAGGAAGACAAATACTGTATGATCTCACTTATATATGAAATCTTCTTAAAAAGTCAACATCCAGTAGAATGCTGGATATGTTGCTCAGCAGTACAAGTTTTCAGTTATAATATCAGTAAGTTCTGGAGATATAATGCACAAGCACGATGACTATAAATAACACTCTGCTATATACACAGAATTCACTGAGAGTAGAACTTTAGTGTTCTCATCACAAACACATTTGCACACAGGCATACACATGGTAACTGTGTGAGGGATAGGGATATGTCTTTCTGATGGTTGTAATCACTTGACAAAATATACATATGTTAAAGTATCACATTGTGCACTTTATACAATTATATTTATTTGGTATACCTTAGTCAAGCTTAAATTTTAAAAAAGTATATATATAGCAGAGAAGTGGCAATAACCCACTTTTTTTGAATGAATGGACAGTCTTTTCATTGTCAAGGTGAACTCTCTGTTTTAGTAATTTGTGATTATAATTAAATCTGACATAACTTCACTTCTTGGTTTATGTTTATACTTATTTGTCAAAGACTGTTCTAATAAATCTATACTTCTGCATATAATTATTTTTTGTGTATTTCAGGATATGAGTTACACATAAGATGATAAATTCCTCAAAGGTAAAGTCTTATTCAACTGTAACTTTAACAACTACACTATCACCGCAAAATATATTGAGCAAGATAATCAATATTTGATATGCTTATCACATTTCTTTCCTAAAATAAAATTATGTTGTTTCTGCCTCAAATAATGTCTCCTTGTAAGCAAAAATAACGAGTTATATTCCCCCAGGTTATTTAAGAATCTTAGAATGGACATCCTCTTTCTGCTTTTAATTATTTTTGTTTTCATTCCTAAAATATATATATATATATATATATATATATATATATATATATATATATATTTTTTTTTTTGCTTAGTATGACACATCAGCTTAAGAGTATATTTTGAAAAATATTTTAACTTACTTTCTAGAAGGAGCTCTTTTTCTCAGGTGGGTCTCCGTGGCATTTGTATGAACTTCTGGCATGGTTACTGGGCCCTTCTTAATGAAATCTGTAACAACCACAAAAAATGATAACCCTCAAGTATATAGACATCAAGGTAACTCTGAAGTAATGGAACTACTAATTAAATCCATGCTCTAAAGGGGATGAGAGTATTTCAAAGGCTAGGAGTTTTTCAACGTATATGGAATCTCAAGATTAAGTTTAGGGATCACTTTCTGATACCATCTCAAGTTGCTCCATTTGCACATGGAAGGACTTTATCTGCTTGCCTGCCTGCTGCTAGTCAATGGGTGTCCTGAGTTTTCTTGCTCCCCTATTGGTTTTCCTGCTATTCATGGAAATTTCAGGTGATTGTGGGGAGCCACAATCATGCCCCACTGAGGGTGGGTGTGTGAGCAGCCTCAGTGATTCTAAACAAATAAATAAATAATTAAGAGTGAACAAAGAAAGTGCCTGATCCCTCAGATTTATCTGCTGAGTTATTGAAAGTCTCCTAACTAAGAATCCATTTAGGTTCATGAAGATTTTCAGAATTTCAGAAGAAACTTGGTTTAAAGTTTTAGAAAACATGGTTCTAGGAGCTGCAGAAGATACCGAGGAGGACTGATGTAGATAAAACAGCAGTCATAATAAAAAACAGATAGAAACAGCTTTTATTTTATTAGACAGCACATCAAATGTGAGACAGAGAAATCTGGGCATCATATGTAACCTTTAGATGTAATAAAATTAGCATATTCTTTCAAAATATGTTCTCACTGTCTAGACTGGCTGAGAATGTGTCTGCTCCAGTACTTTCTGAGTCCAGGTAATAGCTCTATCATGAATTGTGCCTTTCATATATCTAGCATAAAAAAGCATATTCTGCCTCAAGCACTGTAATACAAATGTTCTAATTTAATGCGTGAGTGATTTTGATTGGGCTAATTATTATTCATGTAGTTGACTAAGGCAATTGCATCAATGAGTCTTTTGAATTGAGTGTGTTACTTCTATTGCCTCATATTTTACTTTGTTTGTATAGATACTCTTTTCACTACCTTCCATAAATATATCTTAACAACCTTAGTACTTCCGAATGATGCCTATTTTGCAGTTCAGGCTCATCTTTGAAACACAGATGAGGCACTCACCTGACTTTTCAACTTTTAGGTACTCCTGTCAAGCCAAACCCTCCCTGGTACTCCATTAGAGTAAAAGTTTCACCCATCTTTGGGCTTTGATTTGTCCACTACGTTGAGTGATCTCAGAATCACATTCATCTGGTAGTCTTTTTAGGCACAGCTCTAAATTTCACTTTACCGTGAAACCTTCCCCTCTTTTTTTCTATCAGTTGCAAGCAACCTCTTGTTTCTGAATCTCCACCCCTGGCATATTTGACACTCCCACACAGAAGTTACCACCTTTCTTTTTTACACTGCAGTGTGGTTTCTGTGCTTTATTTACATCTACCCCATCCTCGAGAGTAAGATTCTTTTCAAGTTCTTTATCTCATAAGAATACAAGTGAGATCCTTTGAAAATAGTAAAGTACTTAATTAATATGTGATGTAAATAAATGAAAGAACTAGTATAAATATGTTATCATGGCAAAAAATTAAAATAACTAGTTCTCAATTGAACAACCTGAGAAAATTGTTTAATATTTCTATAAAACAGGATTGTCCCTTCTATAAAATGAAGGAAATGGAGCGTGTGTGTCATGTCTTCAATTCACTTCCAGTATTGTGTAGTCTGCCCCAGTGCAGAAGAGGAGGAAAAGAAGCAGGGAAAAACCTAGTTTGTCTGATATTTTCCCTTTCTAAATTATTTGTCCTTGGGAATATCATTCTAAAAGAATGAGCCAAGAGCAGTGAGATTGCTATCAAATTTTAGTACATATTACACAGAGTATCTAGTCTTTTCCCAGCATTGTGTAAAAAAAGATAATGCCTTTAACCTAGAGAATATTTATTTTTTTCCTATGCTACTTACAACCAATGCTATCATGAAAAAGTTATTAAATCTCTCTATGCCTAATTTCATAAATTTATAAAATGAGGATAATAATAACAACCCAGATTTCCTGAAGGGTTTTATTAAATTAGCAAGCACAAGGCAGTATAGTGCACATTAACAGCAAGGGAATTGGAGCCAGACTCTCTCTGTGAAGGTTAAGGATCTACGCATTCCTGTGTGATGTTGGTAAAGTTACTTAACTTCTCTGAATCCTAGTTTTCTCTTATATGCAATGGGGGATAATCACAACTACCTGATAAAAGGTATCCAAGAATTAAAACGTATCACACTCGATTAAAGTGCTTTGAACATGTGATAAACTTAAATATTAGATATGTTCATTAAATGTTCAGTAATTAGTTTGTTTCATTTAACAACGCCAGATGGAAAGTGGAGGTGGCTGTCTTTTCCCTCCTTTCATTTAGGGATTTAAAAAGGGGATAAACCAAGACAAAATCTTCTTAGAGTCTATCTCTGTTCTCTACAATATCTCCATTCTCTCTTCTGTTTGACCAGTGTGGTAGAAAATTGACTCCCTTATTGTGTAGTTACTGATTATCACTCAAATACCCATTTCCTACTTCTTTACACTGTGGGCCATTCATTCATTATATTACATTGTTGAATACTAGTTATGACTTCTGTAAAACTGTTTGTTGAACATAAAAATAATCTTCAGTGTCCCTGGTTGATACTTTCTATTTTTCTTCTGACCTCCTATAGTCCTATGCCATTCTTTGATCCATTCAAGTAGCATTGTCTTCACACTAACTACCCTAACACTTCTGTTAACTTCTGTCATACACTAACTTCCCATCTCTGACCTTTAAAATTTTTCTTGAAGCCAACTATAAATTCTAGTTCATTATCTAAATCCTACCCTGCTTGCCATGTCTTACTTGTCTGTAATATCCTTTGTTGAATTATAGACATAGTGAGCAGGATTTCATGTCTTTTAATTGGCAGAACACAGATTGAAGAAACCTATGGAATATATTTTTAAAGTGTTTAAAAGCTAAAGGCAACAAAAATGCTGTTGTGATTAATTTAATCCCACCTAACATATTTTCCAATCCCTAGAGCTGAATAATGAGAAAAATGTCTAATATTAAAACAAATACAGACCTACCTCAACTTTTGTGTTGTGAACAATAGACTGAAACCAAAATAAAATTAATACTAACTTCTCTAGTACTGAGAGATTTGTTTTCTAAGGAATAGAAATCATACTTGAGTTCAGACTGCAAAGTAAATGTCAAATCTAATCGGGGATCACCCATTTCAGAATTGTAAAAATAAGAATTGCTACTGTTTATTGAGCCCCCTTTACCCCACTTGGTGCTTTCCATGCACTGTCTTAGTCTCCACCAACATAGCTACTGTTGTTTCCATTATAGACTAATGCAGATGAAGTGAGGACCCTCATTTCATTCACCTGGACCTCATCAGTGAAGATAACCACAGGGCCTTTTACATCTGCTATGTCTACCATAGTATCTGCCTTCACAGTCTCCATTACTCCTGCTTCCTATTTCTTTATTTCTCTTGTTGCCACTTGGCACTACAATATATGTGCATTTTTTTATTTACTGCTAATGTTCCCCTCTAATACTTAGGCTCTATGAGGGCAGGCACTTCCTCTGTCTAGTTTATCATTGGGATGCCAAACCATAGAACAGGACCTGGCAAAGAGTAGAGGTTCCATAAATATGTGCGTAATGAAAACAGAATCAGAGCCACAGAGAGGAATCCTATCGCGTATCTTTCTCAAGGGCTCCCAATTAGCAGGAAAGAAAAGCAGGGTTCAGACAAAGGTTGGCATTCCAGTAAAATACAGTTTCCTCAACTATGCCATGTTGCTGCTAATATTTCCATATACTGTTCCCTGGCACTAAAACTGACAGAGAGGAATCCCGAGACCTTGCATCCAGCTCCCAGGGTCACAACCAACACAATAGCAGAAATAAATGGAAGGTCTAATCCATCTCCATGGCCAAGATTATTGTCTAAGATGTAAAAAGGACACTGGAAAAGAGGGACTTTTTAACAGGAAATGTGATTAATTTATTCCTAACTTATTAATTGCATTTTATATAGAGTTTACACATACCAGTTTTTATGAAGCTCTGAGGAAAAAGAAGAGAAGGAAAGAACATTAAAAGGAATGGTATGCCATTTATGTTGACTAATGAAGGCATCTTTATCTTGTGTGACCACCTTTTCATGTGTTTCTTTTTAAACCGCAATCAATGAAAAGGACAGACATTCTCAGTATTAATGGACATTTGATTAGGCAGAAGTATGCCTTCCCCATGCTAATGATCAGTAATGTTCCTCTGTCTGTGAACTACATTGCCCTGAGAAAAATACCTCTTTCATTTGCATGATTTAAAAATCCTTCTCAATCATCTAACATTAATTCAGTTAGTATTTTTAACTCAAAAGATAGTTTAATGTAATGGTACATGTCTTTTCCCAAAATTCTTTGAATTTCCCACTGTGATACCTTGAAAACTGGGATCTCTATAGACTTTGATGATGACATTGACTTTAATGGCAAAAGGATTTCTACCCCCACCTTATTGCTTTCTGTTCTGAGCCTATTCTCAAAATTTCTCACACCTAAGCCCAGTTGGAGCCCAGGTGTCATTTCTGTTACTTAACTAGCAGCTGTGTCTTTTAAATCATTGCTCATCCATTCAAGAGGGGACATTTAAAATACATTTTTCAATAAAGGGGATATGTCTAGCAGCTGTATAGGAGCTGATCTCATCTTTTCTCTTTTATCTCATATAACACTCACCACAGACTAACATAATGATCCTCATCCATGAAAATTTGTAAGTTAAGTTAGCCAAAGAATAGGAAAATTCAATGAAAGAAATTATCCTTTATAATGTTATTTCTTTTTCTTCATTCTCATATGAAACATTAAACTTCATGGTAAAGGAAAGGAGGAGAAATAAAGTAAAAAAAAAATCTTAAAATTGAAAAATAGGAGGTTGGCACACAAAATAAAATAGGTAAGGATATACACTAATTACTAATGACACATTCTGCTTATTCTCCACAATGAACTTTTAAAGAAAAATAGAATCTTGCACATATTGCAGATTGGTACTCATTGTTTCCCTAAAATCAACTTCAAGTATTTTAATATGATCCAGTCCAAACTTAAAGATGAAAACGTAGTCCGTCTGGTAGAAACTGATTTTATTTTTTCAGAAAGTCATAAATCCTTGCTTCTTTAGTAATAGTTCTCAAGAAAGCTAACATCAGGAAAAATAAATATCAGCTACACTTTTATGTTTACTACATGAGACTATAGTTTTTTTTGAAGTTTGCTTGTTATTCTTTGAATTTGCTGTGTCTGTGAATGTATGTTAAGAAAATGCTATATAATATTAGTTCATTAACATCATTTTTTCCCATGCCGAATCATGTTGGACACACAAAGATGAGGTAGCTTAAACAGTATGGGGAGTGATTAGATAAATAATAGAAATAACACGAGGCATGATGTTATTATGACCAAGCTGAAGTCCAGATTAAATTATATGAAATGTTGTGCATTGACTAATCACATGTTCTTAAAGAAACTGAGTAGATTTCCAAAAGGAAAGAAAAGTAAGCTGGGCTTTTCTGTGCTGGACTGAGGCCAGCATTGAAGATGGGGCTGGACATAAGAAAAAGGGGTTGTCCCATGAACCAGTCTCTGAGTTGGAAAAGCATGGAGAACATTTAGAGAGGAGAAAATACCTCTCTCCATTTCTTTTAGCTGTGGAATGGAGAGAGCATCAGGGGTTAGTGGCAGAAAGGCTTTAATGGGAATATGGTGTTGGATGAGGAGAAATTGGGTAATCAAATGAGGCTTTAGAAACTGTATGTGGGAATTTTAAGTTGCATTGCAAGAAAAAATATTTTAGAGATTAAATGATAATATGGTTGGTTATTGTTATTTAAAACTAGTTTATTTTGTACCATGTAGCAATGTATCAAATACAGATCACTTACCATGTGCAAAGAAGTCCACAAGAATTATTGTATTTAACTCTTATGGCAGTGTTGTGAGCTATATATCACCATTGCCATTATAAAAGAGAATAAATTAGGTCCCAGAGAGTAAATGGTATTCTATAAGATAGCAGGTCTCAAAAGTGGCGAAGCCATCACTGAGTCCCAGCTCATCTTTTAACATGCCACACCACACAGGGAAGTGATATGGCACAGTGATTCAGAGAAATTTCAGTGAAAAAAATTGCATCTTTATAAATAGTTCACCCAAATGAGATAAACAAAAACGAGAATATAATCAATAATATTGTGATAAGTTTGCAGTGACAGATAATTGCTAGAATTAATAGGGTGAGTGATCACATTGTAAAGTATAAAAACATTGAGTCACTATATTGTGCACCTGAAACTAATATGACTAATATAATATTATATACCAACTATATTTAAATAAAAAATAAATATATGAAATAAACAAGGGAGATAAAATAAACAGAATATGTTTTATTACTATATATTTCTTGCTATAAACTTAGAACCCCCTTTTTTTTCTCAAGGTCTTCTTATTAGGAGGTTATCGTTGACTTTCCAAAAGTTTAGAAGAGAGAATAAATAGCAAAGAGTCAGTGGGAATATTACACAAAGAGGGAACATTTTATGATTTCTCTAAATGATACTTCCACAATGGAAAAAAATATTTGCAGTAGAAGGATTATTGTTTTCACTTCTAAAAATATTTTCTGACATATCAGCTACTAGTCATGTATCAAGCAAACAGAGGATAAAATCCTTCTTTGGGGCAAAAAAGCATTAAATGCGTTACTCAAAACTCATTGGTAAATAAACTCCTGGGAATGATTTCAGGAAGAAGGCTGAAATTAATGTAAGCTGCAATTAAAAATTCAATGAGGCTACATGAGGATAGAGATTAGAAATGCAGCCTCCTGTATTCAAAGCTCCACTTTACCTGCTCTAATTCTAATGCTTCCCTTGGTTCTGCTAACATTAGTTTTGTGTGTTTTTTATTATTGTTTTCTTGGTAATCATTACCTATACATTTAAAATGCTAAGAATCCCAAAACAAATTCAGTGTTCAAAGTGAAGTTAAATCAGTGACTTATATAGCATAATGTCATAGTATTTTCCATATTATTTTCCCTTGCCATATTAATAACCATCATTCTATTAGCTTTAACTGCTGCTGAGGGTGTACCACATGTCTTCAATGACTACTTCCATCTCTAATTACCCCTTTTTTTCTGAGAAGTTCAGCTAATACGATTCCTACCAACATATATGAAAAGTTTAAATGATTTCTCTCAAAATGCATTACCTTATTCTTCTCTACATTAAATTCCATCTGTCATTATGTTGCACAGTCTCACACTTTGATTAGATCCTGCTGGAGATTTTAACAATCCTTGGTAGCTTTTTACTAACCTAAATAATACCACAGCATTTTATAGAAGAACTTTTTAACAGTTATGACTTTTTTCCACTTTTGCCTTTGTATATAGATTTGCTATTATTATTGTGTATACATAAAAATGTGTTAAGTGTGATGCTTCAGCAAGGAAAAAGCTTAGACACTTAAGAAAAAATAAAAAATACAACAGACATAAAATCTATTCTGGAATTCTTTTACTGCCTTTTTGTTCAGTGTTAACATATGTGTGTCTCCTAAATGATATCTATTAATTACCACTAGCAGAATTAGGAGAACTCAGTGGCAATTGTGTCTTCTACTAAAAATTGTGAGTATCTGAGAATCCTATTATCTATGTTTTCTAAATCAGTGGAAATAATTTTAATTGGAAAAATACCTCCTCTTTGCCCCTATTTTTAAAGATGTATTAAGTAAAACTGTCATTATATTATTTTCCACTAAAAGGAATAATTTTATTTCTATGGCACAAATTGATTTTCTGACTATTAAGAACATCTAAATAAAAAAATTCCAGGAATAGAAGTAACTTTTCTTGAAGCCTGTTTTAACCAAGTAGAGGTGAAAAATTATCAAGTAATTTAGTTCCAACTTTTAGGATCACTTTTCTACTTCCTAGTCAGGATCTCAAATGCAAGAAGAATAGCTTCTTAAAGTTAAAAGGGACTAAAGGTCATCCATCTTAACCTCCCACTCAATGGCACCATCTCTTTTATTTATTCATTTATTGGAGAAATAATAAGTGAACATCCACTCTATTTTAGGACTGGGGTTGTTACCATGAATGAAACAGATATGGTTCCTGCCCTTTTGAAGCATCCTTCACCAGTGACCATATTACTGGGTTCAAACCCTTCCTTTCATAGGGAATAGTTAAACTTTAGTACAATTTATTAAGGGCTAATTATTTTAGACATTATGCTAAGTGATTTTCTATTATATAATAAAATAGTTATTAATATTCTAAATGGATACTTATTCCCATTTTAAGAATTAAAAGGTTAACATTTAGAAAGATTGTTGATTATGCCCAACATTTTGCAGCCAGTAAATGAATGAATTTGAACTGGAATACAGGTATATCCCAATTCTAAACCTTTTGTTTTTAGTATTTCATTCCCTTTGGATACTAACATTTTATCATAATTCTACCTTTCATTGATGTACAGTCATGTTCTTGAAAATTTGATCAATAGGTTATGGTTCTACCACATGAAATTGTAAATATCGACTTTTTAAAAGAAATGCCTTGAGAGAGAGAAGAACACAGGTACAAAAGGAAAAATAACAATGAATAAGTACCTATCAATAATAACCTTCAGTGTAAATGGATTAAATGCTCCAATTAAAAGACAGAGGGTACCTGAAGAGAAAATAAAACCAGAGCCACATATATGCTGCCTAAAGAGACCCACCTCAGACCGAAAGATCTACACAGACTGAAAGTGAAGGGATGAAAAAAATATTTCAGGCAAATGGACATTTAAAAAAAGCTGGGGTAGCAATACTTACATCAGACAAAATAGATCCCCCTCCAAAAAAAAAAAAAAAAAGAAGAAGAAGAAGAGGCTATAAAGAGACAAAGAACATTAGTAACACTTAAGAGAACAATCCATCAAGAAGATATAACCCTTGTAAACATATATGCATCCAATATAGGAGCTCCCAAATATATAAGGAAAATCTTGGCAGACATCAAGAAAGATATTGACAACAACATATTCATTGTAGGGGAATTTAACACACCATTGTCAACAATGGACAGATTTTTCAAGCAAAGAGACAACAAGGATATTATGGCATTGAACAACACTCTAGATGAAATGGGCTTAACTGATACGCACAGAATATTTTGCCACAAAGAAGCAAAATATACAATCTTTTCACATGCACATAGAAAATTTTCAGAGAGAGCACAGGGTAGGACACAAAACAAGCCTCAACAAATTCAAGAAAATTGAACTGATATCAAGCATCTTCTCACAACACAACAGCTTGAAACTAGAAACCAACCTCAAGGACAAAACTCAAAAACATTCATATTCATGGAGACCGATATCATGCTATTACATAATTAATGGGTTAACAATGACATCAAGGAAGAAATCAAAAAGTTTCTGGAAACAAATGAAAATGAACACACAACAGCCCAAAACCAATACAGGTCTTCATAAAAAAAGATAGAAGAATCTCAAATGAACAACTTAACCTTACATCTACAAGAACAAGAGGAATGACAACAAAGTCCAGAGTGAGTAGAAGAAGGAAACAATCAAGATCAAAGCAGAATTAAATGGCATAGAGACTAAAAGAACAATACAAAGATCAATGAATTCAGGAGCTGGTTCTTTGAAAAGATAAAATTAACAAGCCTTTAACCAGACACATCAAGAAATAAAGAGAGAACATAAATAAGTAAAATCAGAAACAAAAGAGAAATCACAACCAATACCACAGATATACAAAGGATTGTAAGAAATTGCTATGAGAAACTATATGCCAAGAAATTGGACAACTTGAGTGAGATGGACAACTTCCTGGAAACATATAATCTTCCAAAACTGAATCAAGAGGAAGCTGAAAGCCTGAATAAATTGATAAGAACTAGTGAAATTGAAGAAGTATTAAAAAAAACTGGCACACAAAAGCCCCAGACAAGATGTCTTCACAGGCAAATTTTATTGAACATTTAGAGAAGAACTAAGTCCTATCCTTCTCAAAATATTCCAGAAAATCCAAGAGAGGGAAGACTCCCAGTCTCTTTCTATGAGGCCCGTATTATCCTAATCACAAAACCAGGTAAAGACACAACAAAGAAAGAAAACTACAGGCCAATATTGCTGATGAACATAGATGCTAAAATCCTCAACAAAATATTGGCAAACCAGATCCAGCAATGTATTAAAAAAGATTATACAACATGATCAAGGGGGATTCATTTCAGGAATACATGGGTGGTACAACATTCACAAATCAGTAAACATAATACATCAATCAACAAAATGAAAGAAAAAACCACATGATTATATCAATGGATGCTGAAAAGCGTACAATAAACTACAGCACCCGTTTATGAAAACAATGCTCAGCAAAATGGGAACAGAGGAAGTATGCCCAACATAATAAAAGCCATGTATGAGAAACTTACAGCAACATCATAATCAATGGGGGGGGGGAAGCTTTCCCTATAAAGTCAGGAACAAGATAAGGGTGTTTACTTTCTCCCCTTCTATTCAACATGGTTCTGGAAGTTCTAGCCACAGCAATCAGACAGGAAAAAGAAATAAAAGGCATCCAAATTGGAAATGAGGAAGTAAAACTGTCATTATTTGGAGATGATATGATAGTGGACACAGAAAACCCTATACGCTTCACACACACACAAAAAAATACTCAACCATAAAAGCCCTAGAGGAAAACATAGGCACTAAAATTTTAGCTATACCACAAAGTAATAGTTTCACCAGTATATCTCTTAGGGCAAGGGAAATGAAGAAAAGAACAAACAAATGAGACTACATCAAACTAAAAACTTTCTGCTCAGCTAAAGAAAACATCAGCAAAATGAAAAGAGAACCAACCATATGGGAAAACATATTTGCCAATGATACCTCAGACAAGGCATTGATCTCCAAAATATATAAAGAACTTATACAACTCAACCTTGGGAAGACATAAATCCAAATAAAAAACGGGCAAAGGACCTGAATAGACACTTCTCCAAGGAGGACGTACAGAGAACCTATAGACACATGAAAAGATGCTCAACATCTCTAGTCATCAGAGAGATGAACATTGAAACCACAATACGATACCACCTCACATTGGTCAAAATGGCCATCATTAACAATTCAACAAACAAGTACTGTCAGGAATGTGGGAAAAAGGGAACCCTAGTGTACTGTTGGTGGGAATGCAGACTGATGTGGAAACCAGTATGGAAATTCCTCAAAAAACTAAAAATGATTCTGTCTTTTGATCCAGTTATTTCATTGCTGGGATTATACCCTTAGTATATTAATACACCAATTGAAAAGAAGCAATTCAATTCATACACTCCTATATTTATAGCAGTGTTATTTACCAAAGTTAAGTGCTGGAAACATCCTAAGTGCCCATGAGTGGATGAGTGGAGGAAAAAACTAATACATTTACACAATGGAATACTATGCAGCAGAAAGAAAGAAGAAACTTCTACCTCTTGCGATAGCATGGATGGAACTGGAGAGTATTATGCTTAGTGAAATAAGCCAGGCAGTGAAAGACAAATATCACATGATCTTATCTAATACAGGAAACTAAATAAACAAAACAAACAAGTAAATAGAACTAGAGGCATGGCAACAAAGACCAGACTGACAGTGACCAGAGAGAAGGAGGAAGGGGGAGAAAGGGGGAAAGAAAGGAAAGGGTCTAGACAAGGAACTAGCATAAATGACCCATGGACATTGACAGCAGGGTGGGGATTGATTGTGGTAGCAGCAGAGGTGCAGGGCAGTGGAGAGCAATTGGGTGGGGGGGATGTTGAGACAATTGTAATAGAACAACAATTTTTTAAAAAATACATGGAAAATAAATAAGTAAATACTATTTTAATAATTAAAAAATACCTTAAAGCATCAAAAACAGTTTTTAAGTTCATCCTATTTTCTCGCCTCCAAACTTAACTTCCCCACAGGCTAGTGACTGCAGATCTCTCAGACTTATGAGCATTTTTCTCTGGATTTTTACTTTTTAACTTTCTTTTTTTGAAATCTGTCACCAAGAATTAGATATACTTGTATACCGCTGAGCAGTTTATTATCTCATTTTATGTCATGTAACCATTAATTTATGTATTATTCTAACTTTTCATTGAAGAAACCAAGTCACTGTGAAATTAAGAATCAGGATATACAGCACGTAAGGGGCAGAAAAGTCTGATAAACCAATTTTAGAGTTCACAGGTAAATTATAAAAATAATTCTTTGTATATAAAATGTCAGTAAATATTTGCTAATTGATACTTGAACATTAAAAATGCTAAAATAATATTCACTAAAAATTAACATTTACCTTATCTGAAATATGCAATTCACCCATAGTTTCGTTTATATCTAGGTATTCTAATCGTCCATCGAAAATACTGGCCTAGTTGCCTAACTTCGCAAATACAAAGGAATACAAGAATATTCTATTTTCACATAAAGCCAATATCAACTGAAAGCTCTGTATGCTTTTCGGAACAATATACTCACAGCTATTTCATGGGAAGAGAGAAATAGATGGGACAAAGAAGAGGGAGAGGCTATGACAAAGACACAATGTAAAACTGCAGATATTTACACAAGAAAAGAGTATGGCACTATTCCTAGGAAAATGGCCTTAATGACACCCAGTGAGCATAGGCCTGTGTGTATGAGTGTATGCATACTCACTCAACAAGATATCAGTGAGTTTTGTTCATCAGGCAATGCTCTGTACTGAAATAACATCAATTAATCACCACTAAATGGAGTAGGAGAACTTACTGGCAATTATGTCTTCTACCTAAAATTGTGAATAACTGAGAATATTATTATCTATGTTTTCTAAGTTAATAGACATAATTTTAATTAGAAAAATATCTGCTTTTTACCCTTATTTTTAAAGATTATTAAGTAAAACTGCCATTATATTATTTTCCACTAAAACAATTATAAGGTCTTTTAAAAAATTTTTTTACATTGTTATTAGACTCACAAATATATATTAATATATAATGAAACATACTTCACATAATTATATAGCTATTTATATATAAATATAAACACATAAATAAATACAAATATTTATCATACACACACACACAAGGTAAGGGTCAGTATTTTTCCTGGCACAATCTTTTTCTTTCATATTCTCATGAAAAGTTCTACACACCCCATAACAGCTGACACCTCCAGAGCAGCAAGCATAATAATGACCATAATCTGCCAATTCCCAAAATGCTTCAAACCACATACCTTCGGAAGAAATTGGTCCAAGTGTTGTTTTTTTTTTAATATGATTTTTTTCAGGGTCTCCTCACAGTGAGTGCTTCACACAAGCACGTTATCCCATTGGATATACCGTGCTGTTACTTTTGTGGCTACTATAATATGCAGGTCATCTAGAAACTTATCAACAAGCAGAACAGAAACTGACTCACAGAGAAAATTCTGAGAGTTGCCAGAGGGGAGAAGGACTGGATGATTAAGGTGAAGGGATTAAGAATTACAAATTGATAGTTACAGAACAGTCATAGGGACCTAAATTACAGCATGAAAACGATAGTCAATAATACTGTAATAACTATGTATCTATGTGTGATGTCAGATGGGTATTAAATATATCAGGATGATCACTTAGTAAGTTATATTATGTTTAATCATTGGCTTGTACACCTGAAACTAATACAATATTGTATGTCAACTGTAACAGAAGAAAATATATATAAAAAGAAATCTATATAGGAAGGTATATAGACCAAACAATAAAATACAGTATTTTTATTAAGGCCAGAATTAAGGACTATGCAAGCCAAGTTTTAAGTGACAGATAAGGAAAATACACTGAGGAATGAGATCCTCCACTTTGGCTTCTTCCCATGGCTCAATCATAAGCTGGAGAATAAATTTTAAGAATTGTCACCACCGGGCATGATCCTTGTCAAGATGAGAGGAGGAGGTCTACAACTTAATAAGATAATTGTAATCAACTGGTACTCATGGCTTCTGCATATTTTGATTAAAATAATGCCTAGACTTAAAATTAACAGAAATGCAAAAATGCATTATAGTTGATAATATTAAAAAGCCATCGGTTACTTAATGAACTCTTCACTTGATTTTCTGAAAGTGCTAAGTTCTCTGGAAGGTTTTCTTAGATATTTGTGGTATTTGACTGTTTGTAAACGATGGTGGGGTCAATAATTTCTCTTAGCTCTCCTTAGTAGGCTTTCATTTTTATCTAAATGCAGTAAAAAATTGGTTACCAAAAATAAATCATTTAGATATTTTGCTAGGATGAGTACATTATTCTCCAAAGTGACTTTCAAGACATGCTTCAATGAGCTCTGCTGTGTACACTGTCGTACTATGCTGCACAAAAGACAGAGCTCGTTTATGATATCTTCCTACAACCAGCTCAAAACACTTTAATAGGATTGTAAACCATGTTTCGATTAAACATAAAATTATTATATTATTTAGTGTGTGAATTTTTTGATAAAATAGTACATTTATATAGCAATGTACCCAAGATCAACTTTATCTATCAGTAAGAAGCTATTCCAAGATTGTTGTATATTTTCTTGGCTTCTGAAATGTTATCACATTTAATTGCCTGATATTATTTGGGTTGCAATCACAGTCATTAATTAGTAGGCAGGTGAGGGACAGCAACATATCTAACTATCTGTTATGGCTGCTTTAATGAGAAAAATACCTGCCATCATTTTAAAGGCATCCTGTAAACTTCACAAATACAGCTTGCAGTAACATTCTCATTTAGGCTGTGAACATCAAAGGAAATTGATGTCAGGTGTACACAGAAGCTGCTGAATATATCTGCTGAGGAAACTGAGTTGTATGTCTGGGTAGGAGAGATGAAGGGCAGCTTATAACATTAACAAAACTACAGGTAGTTAATGTAATTTTCAATGGTTAGTGTATGTCTGGGTATAAAAAATGTTCTGTATGTTTATTGCCTATAAAACCACAAAAGTTTAAGATATTTCTATGGTTTTCACTTTCTACTTCTATAGAAAGACAGGAAATAAACACAACTGCATAATGAAAATTTATAGAAAGAGACTTGTTCGAATAAAAAGAAAACTTTTATAATTGTAATCAAAATAGCAATTTATGCATTTTATGTACCTCCTTTGGTTCCTGCCATTTTGTTAATTTCAAAGAAACAAATGGGAAGAGAAATGGTTAATTAGTTAATAAAATAAATGGCTTTGATAAGAATTTCTTTTAAAGCCAAAATGGAAACTCTGAATTTACAAAATTTTGAATGGATTTTGAAAACTAATAATGTTTAAATTCCAAAAAAGGGATATTACAATACATTATACAAAATAAATAAATAAATAAAAAGCATTTGTTTTAAAACAACGCTAAACTACAAATGTACATGGTAGACTGTAGCGGCTTTCAAGGGTTGTTACATGTGGCATTTCCTACCTCCATTGATGAATTAATCATTCCTGAATGGACCACTGGTGGCAACATAATTGATAATAGCATGGTGATTTCCTTGGTTGTGAAAAGGTAGGTTTCAATTACTTACCCATCACTTTAATGCTCTGAAGTTACTTATCTTTCACCCTCTTTACATAAAAGGTATTATTGAGGTTTACAGGCATTCTCTAGAAATAGGCTTCTAAGAAAGGATGTTCTTCTGTGATTAGTACTACAGTGTTTTTCTCTTCCTCATCAACATTAGCCATTATGTTCATTATGCCTAAAATTATTCTTTATTCATATATGAGCATTGGTCACTTAAGTGTAAAAATGAATGGTCAGATCCAGCTTTCTCAATAACTATTGATTATAATCAGAACAGCATTTGTTTTTGTAGGACCAGATCAATAGAATTAACAAACTTCAGTCTTCCCTAAAATTGCTGTTACCTCATGTACTAAACCCTCCAACACTTGCCGATAGGATTATAGCTTATCTTTTTTATTCCTCTGTGGAATAACTTTTTCAGTGTTAAGTTCCCTAATATTTTTGTTATATTCTAATTGTGTAAGGTCTCATTAACCACTATGTCTATAAGTAGTCTAAATCTATATTACCTCTATAAACATGTACTTAAATTTTAATTTTAATTAATTAAAAGTAAAGTTAACTAAAGATTAGTTTCTCAGTTCCACAAGCCACATTTCAAGTGCTTAATGACTATATATCTTATAACATTTCATCATCACAAGAAGTTCTTTTGAACAGTCCTGATTAAGGTGATACAAATCTATATCATTTGTTAAGACCACCACTTTAATCATAGTTTTGAAAGTCTCCCATCTAGGACGGAATAACTAGGCTAAGACATAATCCTAATAAATGTCAGAGATTCAATCCACTTACCTACTTTAAGTTCCAGAGACTTTGAAGTATAATAATTTGAGATAACTAACCACTTATTTTTTAATTAGATATATTATTTTATATGAAAAATTTTATCTAGTTTGAACTAATAAATATAGGTATACATTTTAAGTTGGTAAAAAATTTTATACAGAACCTGGTCTGCATCAGCTTTAGCATACCAAGTTCCTTAACATATTTTTGGTTTGATTGACCTGAGTTACTTGATGCACTCAGGCACCAACCTTCTTCGTTTCCAGTCCTGGGTTTACTTAATATGTATGTAACTTGGGGTGGTTATTTAACTTCTTTATCCTCATTGTACAATGAAGAAAATATAGTTATCTCATAAGGTTGTTGTGAGGATTAAATTAGTTAATATATATAGAACTTTAGAGCAGTGGCTATAGTATCATATTTATTTATTTTCACAATAAATATTATATTTAATTATTTTATTATGACTTTTATCAAATGTAATGATATTTTTCTAGGCCTAATTATCTGGCTTTGCCATATATGAAACAAATATTAAAGATTAGGATGTAACTATTACAATTATACTTGCAGAGTAATACACTTTTATGTGGAAGCCTTCATGTGTCCATCCTCAGCTTAGTATACCTGTAGCTGTGACACACACCTGATGTCAACATTTCAATGGAAAGGGGATACCAGATGCATAGAGTAAGGCAAGTCTGAATTTAAGTTGCAGTTCTATTACTTAATAGCTCCTTATTATTGTACAAAATAGTTATTTATGCTAAGCCTCAGGTGCTTTTTCTGTTAAAACCAAATTAATGCTTATCTCAATGGATTGCTATGGGGAGGACTCAATAAGTACTTCTTAGCACAGTTTCTGGTACACTGTAGTCATTCAGTTTGCTATGATTATTGTACTATTGATAGAAAATCAGATTTTAAGTCTATAAACTTTAGGTTGGGGACCCTTTATCTACTCATCTATTCACTTAAAACATAATTGTTGATATCTCAATTTTCAGTGCTTCTACAAGAAGAATTATTCACACTGTCAAGGTTATAGCTGGGATCAAGAGAGTCACAGCTTCTTCTCTTGGATCTTATTTTATAATGGGTGAGTGGGGAAAAGGATTTTGAAAAAAATCATATATCACTATGCAAATAGCGGAATAATATGATAGACATATTTGAGAATCTACTTTAAATTGGGAGGTCAATAAACTGAAGTTAAAATCTGAATAATAAAAGCTTATATAAAAATAGCTTCTTGAATTCCTACAGCCACTGATTTATTAAATTAATATGGTAGAACTTCCATTTTCCACTTCCATGTTTTTTAGGCATAGCTAGGAGTTAGAGATATGGGTCCTCTTTGACTTACAATGGGATTTTATCCCAATT
The DNA here is from genome assembly GCF_987537825.1 of Furipterus horrens. Taxonomy (NCBI): domain Eukaryota; kingdom Metazoa; phylum Chordata; class Mammalia; order Chiroptera; family Furipteridae; genus Furipterus; species Furipterus horrens. Next base: position 78,613,735 of record NW_028327176.1, on the reverse strand, counting down.
ATATCCCAAAATTGCACTATAAACTGAAATTATTGTTAGTCAAAAATACATTTAATAAACTTCACCTACCAAACATCATAGTAAGTATCCTAGTCTACCTTAAAGGTTCTCAGAACACGATATCCAAAAAAAAGTTGGTAACACAGCATACTGCAGAGTATCATTTGTTTATTCTTGTAATCACCTGGCTAAACAGGAACTATGGCTGGCTGCTATTGCCCAGCATCATGAGAGAGTCAGGGATAGTGCATATCCCTAACCAGGAAAAGATCAAAATTCAGAATTCAAAATACAGTTTCTATTGAATGTGTTTCACTTTTTCACCACCACAAAGTTAAAAAAATCTTAAATTGAACCACCTTAAGTCAGGGACTGTCTGTATATAACTTTGGTTGTTATTTAGAATTGAAGCTTGAGTAAATTTTCCTAAGTCAATATAACAATATTTATTGTAAGATTGATATTCCAGAGACAACATTAAGGCCAAATTCAAACATTAAAAGTGAAATATTCTAAATTCCTTGAAAGTTTACTCAACTTAAAGCCCAGTTAACAGGCCAACTTCTTTCCCTACTACTCATGTATAATGGCTAGCACTAGAGACACAAAAATATTAATTGTCCAATCTGACAGATCTTTATTCTGTCCTGATTCTATGAGACATTGCTTTCATATTTTGCACTGTCAATCATTCCTTGCTTAAAGTTCTCTGCCATCTTCATTTCTGTCACACTGTATGCTCTTTGTTTTCCTCTCCCTCTCTTAGTCTCTTACTATTCCTCGGTTATCCCATCAAACTTCCTGAGAGTCGATAACTCCCAAATCTACCATTCCAGCTCAAAAACACTAACCTGATTTTCAGAATCACATCCAATGGCATACTACATATTTCTGCCTGGATATTGTACAAGAACAATAACTTCAGTTCTCAGTTCACCAAGTTGAACTTCACCTCACACTGGCAAAGCAAATTGCCTCCCACAATTGCTCTCAACTGGGGACAGTTGTTATGTCCCCTGTGTCCCAAGTTAGACACTTGATATTAATTTAAACAGTGTTCTTCTTTCTAAGGCCATACATTCAATTTAAACCAAAACTCTAAAAATTAAATATACATAGTGAGCAACAGCATTTATGCACATTATTTAAATGTTAAATGTATTTCAGAGGAATGTCTAAATAAGTGTGTATATATATTCAAACTTTTACTTAATGTACATGTTCTTTATTTCACTTTTAATTTGACAGTAAAAAAATTAGCAACAATGTCTTGTAGGATATAATGGTTTATAGGTATTAGTCTACCTTCAGTTTTCATCATAGAAAGGCCTATCAATCTGGGGAGAAAAATGCATAATTTATTTGAGCCTGAAAAATGAAAAATCTGAGTAGAAATATAGAATATATAAAAGATGAAATGTGTTGGGAAAATGTATCCCGGAGAACAGATGGCTATTGGAGGGAGAAAATTATTAAATGACTGTCCTTAAAGGAAAGGAGAGTCTATAATAAGTCTCTATATAAATCTTCCCAGAAAGCTAAGAAAGAGATTTTTAAACTAGGTGTTGAAGAGACTTTATTTGTTTTTCTTTTCCAAATCCCAGAGCCTTTGGCTTCCTGGACATTTCCTATAGTTCAGTGCCTTTTTTATTCATCTGAGGAAAACCAAACATTGGTAAGATGCTTCTAAACAGCCTACTCCTCTTTAAGCAAAAAGATGAATGTTTTTTAAAACTTGTTCTTATATACCCCATTCTTTCACAATGTCCCATTGTCCTTAGACTTTTCTTTACAATTAAGAAATGTAAATGTTCAATTGTTATTTTTATCTATGCCATTAATTATCCCCTGATATTGTCTGTGTGGTACAGAGTTAAACAATAGTACCAAGCTGATCACCATAGAAATATTCCAGAGAACACAAACATTAAACCCTGCTAATTTCAATAAAAGTTAAAGTCCCCCCTGGAAGCTCAGCAAAATTTAACAGGAAAAAACTCATTGATGATCAACCAGTCTCATGTTTTATATGATTCATATGTATTTTAAATGTTCACCATTCTGGACACATAGAGGATTCTAAGAAAATCCAGAGCTGAACCCCTGAGCTGTGTGTAACATCTCCTTTATGAAATTAAAGAGTAGAAGAGGCCTCCCAATGTCTTTCCATGTGTTTATTTTGGCTACCTGCATGCATGTGCAAAATTAAGCAATCTGAAACACTAACTGGCCCAGAGAGAAAGCTATTGCATTCTAGGAAAGTCCTTCAAATGCCTTCATCATTATCCATCCAATTTTCTTTAGCTATGTGAGAGCTAATGTCAGCACTACTCTGGATCGCCTCCATCCAGAATAATCTTTGTAAACAGAAATAATTGATCTTAAATGTATCTGCAACAAGCAACCTACCACAAAGCACAGTGCCAATGTGATATCCTAAGGTAAGTGCACAGGGCAAAAATTAGGGAGCTTGAGAGACAGAGTAGAAGAAATCAGGTAATTAATGTAGCCTGGGTGAAGTAGAGGAAAATGGAAGTTAGAGAATATGTATTGCTCCTTCTTTAAAGGTCAAAAATATAATTACCATTTGAAAAGATGTGAAGATGCATTACCAAAGGGACTACACTGACCAAATGCGTGCCATTCAATGTCAACAGCCATCAAAGTGCTGATAAAATTAAGAGTACCTTCTGTGATTGATAACTTGCATTTCTGGCATTCCAGCACAGCAATGCCTAGGTTTCAGCAAGGGACACGATGCTGAGACCACTTTGTAGGGAGCCTATTTGAAAGATGTACTTAGGGGCTGTAATTAGTTTCTGAAATTTTTGAAAATCTTTTGAAAAATAAAAATACATGACAATTACTAATTGAAGAAGGTGATGTCAGAGAGTGCTGCTGAGCTCACTAGCAACCCAAAGATCCTCTTCACATACAGTCAAGTGTAAATGAGTTACAAACAAAGCCAGCACCTGAAATCAGGGTTGGGAGAATGGCATTCTCCTGTAGCACAGCAGACTGAGAGAACCTTTGGTCTTTAGAAGGGAAAATGCTTTATACTGACACTTGGTGTCTTCTCATATTTTTTCTTCAAAGAAAGAAGCATACCCATATGTACACAATTTACTTGAATTACCTAAAAAAGCATTTCTTTCTGAAGGAAGGTGAACTGACTAGAGCAGTTCTGGGATTGTAGCCATTTTACATGTATTGATTTTTTTATCCTTATTGTCTTATTAAATTATAACCCTAATTTAGAAGAATTATGTGGAAAACAAAGTTGTTTTGCTGCCTCTGTTGAGTGATAAAGGTTATTATCCTTTAGAACACAATTGAAACAATGGTAGCTTGCTAGCAATGATGACCTCCCCTCAACAACATGCCTCTCCTAAGGACATCTTTCATCGTTCTCCAGAAGAGAAGATGAAACACAAGAAGAAGTGCCTGGTGCAGGGCCCCAATTCTTACTTCATGAATGTGAAATGCCCAGTATACTATAAAATCACCACCATCTTTAGCCATGCACAAATGATAGTTCTGTGTTCTGGTGGTTCCACTGTCCTCCATCAGCCTCCAAGAGGAAAAGCAAGGCATACAGAAGGATGCTCCTTCAGAAGAAAGCAGCACTAAAAGCACCCTGAATCCAGATGAGTGGGAAACTATCCCAGTAAACACATTTTGGATATATCGTGTTAAAAGAAGTCTTAAACAAAGATAATCATCAGAACTTGGAATATGGTTCAAATAGAAACACTATATATGAGGTCTGTCTGGAAAAAGTCTAACCATTGTTAATATAATGAGAATGGTTTGCATGACAACCATGTAATCTGGAAGCCAAGGGAAGTGGACTGGAATGCTCATGTGTGAACAATGATGGCTTCACTGTACTAGTCAGTGGAGGCAGTAGATATCATTGAGTGAGTATGTGTACTGTGTGGCCATCACATCTAAAATGACTGAGTGAGTAGAGAAATGAATCTGCATCAAATTTTCTGTTAAGCTCAAACATTCCTCTGTGGGAACTATTCAGATGATTCAGAAGGCCACAGCTATGGGCAGCTGATGATTGGCCGCTTTGTCAAGACAAGGTGCCCACTCACACATCATGTCTTGTGCAGATGTTTTTGGTGAAACATCAAATCACCCAAACAAACAACTCAGTCCCCCTATAGCCCAGATTTGGCACCCTGCAACTTCTGACTTTTCCCAAAACTAAAATCCCCTTTGAAAGGGAAAAGATTTCAGACCATTGATGAGATTCAGAAAAATACAACAAGGCAGCTGATGGCTATTGGGAGAGTTGTGTGAGGTCCCAAGGTGCCTACTTTGATGGGGACTGAGGCATCATTTTCCTATGTACAACGTTTCTTGTACCTTATATCTTCTTCAATAAATGTCTCTATTTTTCATATCACATGGCTGAATACTTTCTGGACACACCTCATCTCATATATATATGCAAATATGTTTTCCAATTGGGTAAAGTATATAAAATATTCACTTTCTGGGAATGCTAATATGATTTAATTTGCATATTGTTATTATTCTTTCAGCCATTCAAGCAACAGAGAGTTTTTGAGAACAAACTTGTATTCAAGATGCTGATATTGTCTGGAAAGAAGTGATGCCCTGTGTTCCCTACTGACTAGAGGATACAAACATTATCCGACTTGATCCTTACATTTTACTAATTTTATGTTATTCCTGTTCTGTTGAAAACTGAGAAGAGATTCAAGTTAACCCGTTCTAGGTTAGGGAGCTGGGAAATGGTAAGAGTGGAACTTGAACTCAGATCTTTCTGACATCCAAGCAACACAACTTCTCCTTACAAGAAACTCACTGCCCGTTCCCCCACTACCCAGTGATTAGAGCAGTGACATTCAAAATCCAGTGAATCACACTGAAAAGTATCAAAACTTTTTACACACTCAGTCTAGCATCCTTAGGGAAAGCCAAGCAGACACAGGCTCATTTAAATTATATCAATTTACCCATCACTCTGTCCCCCTCTAAGCCTCCATTTGTGAAAAGTATTTCTTTTTCTGGTGAATATTTGCTATTTATTTGTTTTTTGTTTATGATTTTGTTTATTCATTTACTTAATAACTTAACTAAATCCCTTATTTCAAAAGATATTTGACCCAGTAATTATACTATGCACTTGCATACTTATATGCATACCTCTACATATACATATTTATATATTTTTGACAATATAATATTCAGTAAATATCAAACACAGCTGATCTCTTACAAATGTACACAATTTATTTGAGCTTCCATGACTGTAAAACAAGATAAAGAAATGACCATTACCTACATAGCCCTTGAGTCTTTGGTAAAATTTAACACTGGCTCTTAAGGAAATCAGTCTAAGTTATCTAGAAGTTCATTTACTTCCGTCAAGATATCCACCTTTGTGTGAAATACCTATAAAAATGGAAATTCTGTTGTCCTTAGAGAATACAATGAAAATGTTCGCCATGGAGCATGGAAGCCAAGGTGTAAGGATGTAAACCTGATAATACCAACGTAGGATATGTAATTTCTACATGAGTACTTTTGTTTGTCAAAGAAAACCACATACGTCACTCATTTGTCTCAAATTAGAATCCTCTAAATTCTTAGCTCATCTTTTTACAGATATGAGCCATTTGGTCAGGAAGATTAAGAAGTTTTGGTGAATGCATAATCCTGTGGGCATGAGAACAAAGCACTCCAAAGCAGGTAGCCAACTGTGAACAGGTCAGTACAGTGGTTTTTAAGCATTTTTTCATTTTTTGACATGTCTCCCATCAAAAGGCAAAGTCTAATGCTTCTCCTCTTGAATGTAGCCTACCTTAGTGACTCATGTTTACTTAATAAAACACAGATGTAACCTGCATGACTTTAGAGGTTAGGTTAGAAAAGTCAAGACAACATGGCTCTCCCTCTTGGAACATGTGTCCCTTGGACAAGCCACCCTGCTATAAGGAAGTTCAGCAGCCACAGAAGGCCATGTGTGGATGTTTCAGCTATGAACAGAGCTGAAGTGCCAGCTAACAGCCAGCATCCACAGCCAGCTAGTTCCTTTGTGCATCCTAACTGAATCCAGGGAGAATAGAGATGAGCTGTCATCATGAGTCTTTCCCAAATTTCAGATTGGGTAAAGGAAATAAGCGTCGTTGTTGGTTTAAGCCACTGAGTATTGGGATGATATGTTACTTAGGAATAGATGAAGAAATGCTGAGATCAAAGAGACTTTTCCCAACACCCCTCAAATAAGTTTATGTAGGTGACTGCCTCTGTGACCTTTGGATGGTGAGTATTCAGCAGTTGGATGATTTTGTAGGAGACTCCAGTCAAAATATATAATAGTAATATATATTTGTTTAACAAAGTTGTTTAAATTGTATTTTAGTCAGGTCCATCTCTACTACCTACCTCTGTGAACAACCACTTCACATCTTGCAGTTCCTGGATGGCCGTGGGTGTACAGTAATAGACAACACCTGTAGCACATACCAGTGATATAACATTTAAGGGAATTGACAGCTTTTTAAGCAAGATGGTTTGTGGCTGCTTGCCCAACACCTGGAACAGGCTCTGGCATATAGTAAATCCTGAGTTTCTGGTTTGCAACTTTGAATGCACATTGAAATCACCTGTGGAGTCTAAAAACCTGGATGCCTGAGTCCCTTGCTCAGAGATGTTGATTTAATTGATCTAGGATATGACCTGGCATAGGGATTTCCAAAAGCTCGACTGAGTGTTTCAGTGCACTACAGTGCATTTTGAGAGGTAATCTGATAAAGCACAACTTGAGAACCTCAAGTGCCCTTAAGTCTGAAGTTCACAGTAAAGGTAGTGGTGAAGTTTTGCAGCTATGTTTTAAGAAACAATGGTGTATTTAGTTGATGAAGCTATTTCTTTGGAGTTTGTTTTCTACCTTACCAGTCAGGCCCAGCAAATCCCAAAATCAATGATATTTAAAGAAGTAATAAATCACACAAAAATAATCAATTTTAAGCTAAACTCAGTGCAGACATTCCTTTAAATATGTATTATAAAAATACTAAGTTGAACCTGCTAGATGCTGGGGATATAATTGTGAACAAGACCAATGTAGTTTGCTCATACAAGCTTTCTGGAACTAGTGATAATTTCAGGCCATTTTGAGTGCTTTGCAGCCTGGAGAACTCATTCATTAAATCTTAATATAAATGTCATGGCAGACAATGTCCTAAGGGCTTTGCATATAATATCTAGTTCATTCCGCAATCTATACAGATGCACTTACCCCTAATTAGCAAACTAGGTACATACAGTTAGAGGTGTACCTACTCAGGTTCTGCCCAAGTGGGTACAGCTAGCAAAGGCTAGGGATAAGATATAAATCCAGATCCAACTGACACTAAATCTCACCCCACTTTTTTGAGCAGTTGTAATTGTTCAAAATTCTGAAATCTTGCCTTGATCTCCAATCAACTGCTTAGAAAATTTGGGCTTCTGCTCATGGTTCTGAAATCTAAAGCAACATCAGGCAGGCTTTCTATCATGATGATTTTCAGATATTGAAACTTAGCAGCATGTATGTTCACATTATTTTTTTTCACTCCTGATGTCAATCATCCTATTTATTCATCTCTGGATTTACACTTGTTGGCCAATGACACTCCTACATTCTATCACTGATCACTGCACATATCTTTATCATGCCTGGTGGTTTACAAATTGCTTCCTCATACTGTCTCATTTGATATTTTTTTTCCAGAAAAATTTAACAGGTTTATTTATATTGTTATAAAGTTGAACTGCTGAAACTTGTTCACTGAAACATCTTTACTTGCATTAATGCTTTATGTCCCTGCATTTATATTAAAAAAATTCACACAGAACTGAAAATGGAAAAACTGCCAATACCTGATTTCTGTCCCCTATTTTCCACTTGCAATCATATACTTAGGTACCTTTTGACCCCATGGAAAAAAAATATCTAACGTTCAGAACTACCAATAACAGGAAGAAAAGAATTTTTTTTTTTTTTTTAAAGAATGAAATGTTTCCCATCATAGTGGACTCTTAAGCACGTTCTCCACGTATGCGGCGTGCTAGCTGGATGTCTTTTGGCATAATTGTTACACGTTTGGCATGGATAGCACACAGGTTGGTGTCTTCAAAAAGGCCAATCAGATAGGCTTCACTTGCCTCCTGCAAAGCACCAATAGCTGCACTCTGGAAGCGCAGATCTGTTTTGAAGTCCTGAGCAATTTCTCGCACCAGACGCTGGAAGGGAAGTTTGCGAATCAGAAGTTCAGTGGACTTCTGATAACGTCTAATTTCACGGAGTGCCACAGTACCAGGCCTGTAACGATGAGGTTTCTTCACCCGTCCAGTAGAGGGCGCACTCTTGCGAGCGGCTTTGGTAGCCAGTTGCTTCCTCGGTGCTTTACCACCGGTGGATTTGCGGGCAGTCTGCTTTGTACGAGCCATGGTAGAGAGATCTCTTTAGTTACCCCCCTTTTCCTTCGGCTGGAGCTCTGTGAGCTGAAGGAGGCGCTGGCGTTAGAGAGCGACGGCGGCTGCGAACACAACTGAAAGATGGCTGACACTGAGGTTATCCCCCAACACCTCATTTGATATTTACAAAACTCTTTTATAATGTATATATTTTACTGAAGATACCAGGTATCAGTGAAATAAGGTTACTTTGCGATAATAGAAATTATATATATACCCCTACTACCTGGCACAGAGCTTCTAAATTCCTAAGTAGTAGTATTATCAGTGGAAAACAATTTCTTGTGGTGTCTAGAGGAAAATAATTTTTGAGACCCACATGGAGTATGTGGTTCAGTGGTGAACTTTATTGATCATGTAAAATTTAGGGGTTACCTTCCTGACTTCCCAATGTCCCATCTCCATCCATCTCACCATGGATAAGGCTCAATCTTGTCTTCAGTAGGGCCAACACAAAAGCCAGTGTCCATAGTTTCTCCTCTATATAAAAACACTGTCCAGTCCAGGATTTGGCTAGCTTAGCATGAGTTTCCTGCTGCAGTGCATTGTTGTGTGCAACATTCAGGCTCTTTCAAGGAGCATACAGGTGGAGTTCTCATGGCCATGTGCTGCATGGCTGCTACGGCCACATGGCTATGGAAAGAAGATGTGCAAGTGCATGGGGAAAGTGCAGGTTTCTGGGAGAGAGAGAGAGAGAGATGTATAGATAGAGAGCTTAGTCCTTTTGGAGGCAACACCGTCTACTATGGACCCTGGTAGCTTCTAGACCCACAAGGTTGCATGCTCCCAGGTGAGAGAGCACATGAATGAACAGGGTGAGTACATCATGGGATGGGTGAGAGAGAGAGGCAGAAGGGAGGAGTGTTAATCTCCTTGGTGAAACACAATGCTGTGGTCCTCTGGAGTGTGAAAAGCTATAGCTTCCTGGTGAAGTAAACAGGCTCCTGTTTCCCAGCTCATAAAGCTCAATGTCTAATTCCATTTGCTCCACCTTTCTAGCTAAAAACTGATGGCAACAGTAAGAGCACTAGAAACATCTCTTGTTCAAATATTTGATCTTTGACCCCATCCTTGAGTCAAGCCTCCTGAAATCCTTGTAAATTCCCAAGTTGTAAAGAACATCATTTTTTTTTCTAACCAGGAGACTTTGGGTGAACTCCTAGGTGGGGGCTGATCACCAAAAAGACCAAGCCATGATTAGATACTTGGAGCTTTAAGACCCATGCCCTCAGTGTGTCTCCAGAAATAGGAGAGAGGCTAGAAGTGGAGTTAATAATTTATCATGCCTAGGTGAGTAAGCTTCCATAACAATTTCAATACTACAGGGTTGAGAGAGTTTCAGCTTAAGAACACCAGGAGTCTGATGCACCTCAACACCATAGGGATTGACACTCTAGCACTTGAGGCCCATACAGACCTCAAATATATATCTCTATTTGGTTGTTCATCAATATCCTTTAAACACTGATAAACATAAGTGTTTCCCTGAGTTCTGTGAGTTGCTCTAAAAAATTAATTGAACCCAAGGAGGGGTCATGGGAACCCTTGGTTTCTAGTTAGGTCGAACAGCGGGAGACGTGAGGACTACTACAAATATATGCTATTGGCATCCAAAATGAGGTCAAAGCACTTATAGGACTGAGCCCTTAACCTATGGGATTTGACAGTATTTCCAAGTAGATAATGTCAGAGTTGAGTTAAATGCTAGAACATCAAATTAATGTCCTGAAGAATTTCTGGGTGTTGGGGGTGTTGACCTTACACATATGGTGACACTTAGGGGGACTATAGGTTTTTTTTCTACGCAGTTACCCAGTAAGCAGGTGGCAGAGAAGAATGTCAAGGCAAGTCTCTGCCTCCAAGTTTTTCATGATGGTCATGTGTAACCACCACTGATTCTCACTGAATCATAGGAGCCATAGACATTTTGTTAAATGCATCATCAAACTAAATTATATCATTTAGTGCATAAATATGTTTTAAAAAACTATTAAGAAAAGCATGGAGATAATTACAAAATGCAAGCAGTCTTATGCATTTAGGGAGAAAGGAGAGGGAAGCGAGAGGAGCTTCTAAGATACTGGTAACAATACTCAGTGTGTAGGTGACTACATAGTGTTTGCTTATAGTTATGTTTATGTAATTTTTGTACTTTTCTACTTTTATTTTCTATTTTACAGGAAAAAAGAATTTGCTCTGATACTTTGTTAGGAAAATTTATAACTATAACTAGTGACATTTTTAACAGTAAGTGGCATGTTTCTAATGTTTAGAAATAATAAAGGAAGATAGATCATATACATGACTACAATGATTGCAAATATATTAAATATAATTCATCAAAACAAGCTATGGTGTGTTCAGGATAAAGTTATGATATAAATACACAAAAGGGGAAATTTTTATCTCTCTCTCTTTTTTTTTTTTATCTGCGCCATAGAAAGGTAATTTTTTTACTCCAAATCACATCAGTAATAACAATAGTGCTAATGACAGCTTCTGAAACCTGTAGGCCAATAAGTGAAAGTTCTCAGCTGGGTCTCACACAGATGATTTCACTGAATTGCTTAATAAAGTCCTAACACTGTTCTGAAGAGAGCAGGCAGAAAGATCAAGCCCATTAACTAGACCTGTTTTGTTTATTTGCTTATCAATTAAACTAAGCTAAAACTTCAGAAATTTAGAAAAAATGTTCTAACTAAAGTTTTCTTGCAATAACTAAAATGGCCGCAGTAACTGTGTGAATTCAATACCATATGATCAAGAAAAGGATCAGAGAAAATAAAGTAGATAGGACTTAACAGAAAAAATGTGATTAATATTATTTTAATCCTCTCTAGGAATAAAAAGAGTGTGCTTTAAATGGCATAACAAAAAATAAACCATTACTTTGCCAAGTCAGTTTCAATCTATTTTTCTTAAACCAAACCCAATCTGCATGTCCATATTTTCTAAAAAATTTGACATTCTCTAGAACAGTGCCTGCTATTATATCCATGCACATCAAAAACATAGCCTATGATACAAAATAACAAAGTAGAGACTTAATTTTTTATAAAATAATATCTATGTATGTGCTTACTTGCATAGATTAGCCAGTTGAAAATGTCTAATTCCAAATTATTTAAGATTTTATTCATACCTAGAATCCAAAGAAGTATACACACACTTGAACACACATAACACACACACCTTATTATTGGAGCTTCATTCAGGTAGAAAGCCACACATTAAACTTGTAGAGCATTGATACTGAATGATAGTAAAACTACAGGAGAAGTTCTGTATGATAAGACATCTAAAGTACATATTCTGAATTCCAAAGTTACTTTCAAAGCATAATATTTTAATGGCATTTAAAACTATTACTTAATGTTATATGCTGAATAGACTTTGTAACTTGCCTAACAAAGTATGCATTGTGTAAATAAAACTATCATACTTACGTCTTAATTTTTTTAAATATATAACTGCATGGTAATATATGTCAAGGTGCAAATCACAAATCTACTACACTCAGAAAACACCTATAATAAATAGATGCTTCTGTGGGTGTCCCAAAAGCCATCCTCCTAGGATTGGATAACATTGCTGGGCTATGACCTCAACATTCATGTCTCTACCTCACCCATATGGAGAGTTTTATATATTTTGTAAAGATTATTTTCATGAAACATATTTTATTTTCCTTTTTTAGTTGAAAATGTTGCCTTAAGTCTTGAAGCAATTTATGATTGCACATTACAATGTACCTGCCTTCGGTGCTGCTATGGGAATGCTGAAAACTAGGATGAAACACAGTACTTCCAGAACAATCCATGAAGGAAGAGGGCTTCCATGAGCTAGTTTTGAACTTGTCAGGTCTATGCAAGGGAACTTTGTTTTTCTGCCCAAGTTGTGCACATATGTTTAATTTGAGCACAGAGTAAGTAGTATCAATGAGACAGGGTGACATTATATTGATTGATGTCCTATCACAGCAGAAAATGAGTAAACATGGTGCAAAACATTTTATTAATCATTTTTAAATTCCAAATTTCTGAGTGGCACTCTTTCATTATCCTTATAAGTAAAGTTAAACAAGGTAGTTTACTAGCCCATATACCTTAAAATTCTTTAAAAAATTAATACCTATAGTTATATCAAATGATTTCTTTTTTTTTAAGTGTCATGCTGGATTGATTTCTATTAATGAGTCCTGCCATTATCAAAACATGGAAGCAGGTATCTCATTTTCACTCATAGCTCATGACTTATTGCCAGATGAAAACCAACAAGTCTCTCTTCTTACAACCAATAAATAAATCCATCAACCAATCAAAACTTTTGAAAAGTTTATTTTTATTGTATTTTTTTCATTACCATTTATCTCCCTTATACCCTTTATCACCTCACCCAACCTCTCCCCCTGCAATCATTACACTATTGTCCATTTCCATGAGTACTTTTTTCTTTTTGCTGCATCCCTCCACCCCCCAAATCCCCAAGAATTGTCAGTCTGCTCTCTAGTCATAAGTCTACCTCCATTTTGCTTGTTAGTTCAGTTTGTTTATTAGATTTCGCATATGAGTAAAATCACATGGTATTTGTTTTTCCCTGACTAGATTATTTGACTTAGTATAATGTTATCCAGGTCCTTCCATGCTGTCCCAAAGGGTAAAGTGTTCTTATCTTTACAGTAGAGTAGTGTTCCATTGTGCAATATACCATAGTACATTAGTCCCTCTCTATATCGCGGTTCACTTATCACAGCCTCACTGTATCACAGGATTTTAAAAAATATATTTAATTATTTACCTTGGATTTTTCACTATATTACGGGATTTTGCAGTACTGTATATGTATATTGTTAAAGTTATGTAAGTTTAAGTGTGTAGAATATATTTAAGAACATAAGTAGTGTTTATAAAAGTGTGGAAAAGGTTAATAAGGGAGTGGGAAAGGTTAATAAGGGACTGGGAATGGTTTTTAAGTGTGTGGGAAGGGTTTATAAAGCCTTAAAATATATATAGAATCTGAAATAAATGTAAGGTTCCTACTTCACAGATTTTCACCTATAGCAGGGGGGTCTAGAACATAATACCCATGATAAGTGAGGGAATACTGTAGTTTTATCCACTCATCTACTGATAGACACTTGGGCTGCTTTTAAATCTTGGCTATTGTAAATAACACTGCAATGAATATAGGGGTGCATATATTCTTTCAAATTACTGTTTCAGGTTTCTTTGGTTATATTCCCATAATTGAAATCACTGGGTCATAAGGCAGTTCCATTTTCATTTTTTTTTTTTTTTGAGGTAACTTACTGCTTTCAACTGGCTGCATCAATCTGCATTCCCACCTACAATGCAAAAGGGTTCCCTTTACTCCACATCCTCACCAGCCTTTTGTGATTGTTGATTTTTAATGATAGCTATTTTGACAGGTGTGAGGTGATATCTCATTGTGGTTTAATTTTCATTTCTTTGAAGATGAGTGACATGGAGCATCTTTTTATATGTCTAATGACCATCTGTATGTTCTTTTTGGAGAAGTATCTATTCAATTCCTTTGCTCATTTTTAATTGGATCATTTATTTTTCTAGTGTTGAGTTTTATAAGTACTTTATAAATTTTGGATATTAAACCATGATCAGATGTATCAGTGAATATGTTCTCCCATTCAGTGCATTTTCTCTATATGTTGTCGATGGTTTCCTTTGCTATGCAACAACTCTTTAGTTTGATATAGTCCTCTTTGTTTATATTTTTATTTTATTTCCCTTGCTTGAGGAGATATATCAGAAAAAATATTGCTATGAAAAATGTCCAATATTTCACTCCCTTGTTTTCTTCCAATTTTTGTGGTTTTTAAGTCTAACCCTTAAGTCTTTAACCCATTTTGAATTTATTTGTGTGTGGTATAAGAAGGTGGTCTAGTTTAATTTTTCTGCACATATATGTACAATTTTCCTGATGCCATTTATTGAAAACTATCATTAGCCCATTGTATATGCTTACCTTCTCTGTCAAATATTAATCAATCTAAAGGTGTGGGTATATTTCTGTGCTCTCTATTCTGTTCCAAACATCTATGTGTCTGTTTTTATGCCAGTACCATGCTGTTTTGATTACTATAGCCTTATAGTATAGTTTGATATTAGTAGCATGATCCCTTCAATTTTGTTCTTCTCTTTCAAGCTCTCTATTGCTAATCAATGTCTTTTGTAGTTCCATATAAATTTTTGGAATATCTTTTCTAGTTCTGTGAAATACATCATTAATATCTTGATAGGGATTATGTTTAATCTATAGATTGCTTTGGGTACTATGGACATTTTAATTATGTTAATTATTCTTTTTTTTTTGTTCTACAACTTCCAGTTTTCATTTATTTCTTAAACATTTTCCAGTAATTTTAGATAACACAGGGGAACAATTTTTAACATAATTCCTGTGGAATTTGATTTTTCAGCTGTTTTAGACTTAAATAGGCGTGATGATTTAAAAACTGCCCTTAGTTTTCTTCTATCACGTCAAGTTTTTCTCTACAGCTAATCTTATTTTTTCTTTTTTTTTTTATTTTTGGTTTTTCAATTACAGTTGTCCCCTTTCCCCCCAATTTCTCTCCCCCACCCAACCCACCCCCTTTCCCGCAATCATATCCCTCCCCATTGTCCATGAGTCATTTATACGGGTTCTTTGACTAAACCCTTCCCTTACTTATCCCCCTTCTCTCCCTCTCCCCTCCCCCCATTGACTGCTGCTCTTTGTTCTATTTAGTTCCTTTGTTTGTGTTGTTCTTTAGTTTCCTGTATTAGGTGATATCATATGGTATTTTTCTTTCTTTGCCTGGCTTATTTCACTAAGCATAATTCTTTCTAGTTCCATCCATGTTGTTGCAAATGGCAGGAGTTCCTTCTTTCTTTCTGCTACTTAGTATTCCATTGTGTAAATGTACCACAGTTTTTTGATCCACTCATCTACAGATGGGCACTTAGGTTGTTTCCAGCACTTAGCTATTGTAAACAGTGCTGCTATGAACATAGGGGTGCATAAGTTCTTTTGAATTGGTGTTTCAAGATTCTTCAGGTATAATCCTAGTAGTGGAGTCGCTGGTTCAAAAGGCAGTTCCATTTTTAATCTTTTGAGGTAATTCCATACTGTTCTCCATAGTGGCTGCGCCAGTCTGCATTCCCACCAACAGTGCAGTAGGGTTCCCGTTTCTCCACATCCTCGCCAGCACTTGTTGCTTGTTGATTTGTTGATGATGGCCATTCTGACTGGTGTAAAGTGGTCTCTCATTGTTGTTTTTATTTGCATCTCCCTGATGGCTAATGATGTTGAGCATTTTTTCATGCGTCTATGGACCTTCTGTATGTCCTCTTCGGAGAAGTGTTTGTTCAGGTCCTTTGCCCATTTTTTAATTGGGTTGTTTGTTTTCTTGATGTTGAGTCGTATAAGCTCTTTATATATTTTGGAAATCAGTCCCCTGTCTGTGATGTCATTGGCAAATATGTTTTCCCATATGGTTGGTTTCCTTTTCATCTTGCTGATGTTTTCTTTTGCTGAGCAGAAACTCTTTAGTTTGATGTAATCCCATTTAATTATTTTTTCCTTTATTTCTCTTGCTTTAGGAGATGTATCCATGAAGACATTGTTACATGAGATATCTGATATTTTCTTGCCTATGTTTTCCTCTAGGACTTTTATGGTGTCACGGCTTACATTTAAGTCTTTGATCCATCTTGAGTTTATTCTCATGTGTGGTGTAAGTTGGTGGTCTAGTTTCATTTTTTTGCAGGTCCCTATCCAGTTCTTCCAGCACCATTTGTTAAAGAGGCTCTTCTCACTCCATTTTATGTTCCTTCCTCCTTTATCAAATATTAGTTGACCATAGAGGCCTGGGTTTATTTCTGGGCTCTCTATTCTGTTCCACTGATCTATATGTCTGTTCTTATGCCAGTACCAGACTGTTTTGATTACAGTGGCTTTGTAGTATTGTTTTATATCTGGTGTTGTGATTCCTCCTGCTGTGTTCTTCTGTCTCAAGATTGCTTTTGCTATTCAGGTTCTTATTTGGTTGCATATGAATTTATGGAGTATTTGTTCTAGGTCTGTGAAATATGTCATTGGTATTTTAATAGGGATTGCTTTGAATCTGTAAATTGCTTTGGGTAGTATGGCCATTTTGATGATGTTGATTCTTCCCATCCAAGAACGTGGTATTTGCTTCCATTTATTTGTGTCTTCCTTAATTTCTTTCTTCAATGTTATGTAATTTTCAGAGTACAGGTCTTTTATCTCTTTGGTTAAGTTTACTCCTAGGTACTTTATTTTATGTTAATTATTCTTATACATGAGCATGGTATATGATTTCTCTTATTTGCATCTTCTTCAATTTATTTCATCAGTGTCTTATAATTTTCCAATTACAGGTATTTTACATTCTTGGTTAAAAATATTCCTACATGTTTTATTTTTATTTTTTGAAGCAATTGTGAATGGGATTGTTTTCTTACTCTCCCTTTCTGATAGTTTATTATTGTCATATAAAAAGGCAATTTATTTATGGATATTGATTTTGTATTCTACTACTTCATTGAATTCATTTATCAATTCTAGTAGTGTCTAAGTGGAATCCTTAGGGTTGTCTGTGTACAGTAATGTGTCATCTGCAAATAATGACAGTTTTACTTCTTCCTTTCTAATTTGGATGCCCTTTATTTATTTATTTTTCTTTTCTGAGTGTACATCTCTGAAGAATGCTTTTAGTTTTTGCCCATTTAGTATGATGCCGGCAGTGGGTTTGTAATATATAGCCTTTATTATGTTTATTCCCACTTTGCTAAAAGTTTGTATCATAAACAGGTCCTGGTTTTTATCAAATGATATTTCTACATCTACTGATATAATCATGTGGTTTTTATCTTAATTTTTTATGTGGTATATTATGTTTACTGAATTGTGAATATTGGAACAAACATGTAGCCCTGGAATAAAGCCCACTTGATCATGCAGTATGACCTTTTTGATGTACTACTGTATTTAGTTTGCTAATATTTTTTTGAGGATTTTAACATCTGTGTTTACCAAGGATACTGGCATATAATTTTCTTTTTTGTGTCTTTATCTAGTTTGGGAATAGGATAATGCTGGTTTTGTATAATGAGTTTGGATATCTTTCCTCCTCTCAAATTTTTTGGAATAGTTTGGGAACAAGAGGTGTTTGTTTTTCTCAGATGTTTTGTAAAATTTAACTGTGATGTAATCTGGGCCAGGGCTTTTGTTTGTTGAGAGTTTTTTATTATTGCTTCAATTTCATTAGCTGTAATCTGTCCATTCAGATTCTCTGATTTTTTCAGATTTAGTTTTAGAAGACTATCTGTTTCTAAAATTTTATCCATTTCACTCCATTGTTTAATTTACTGGCATATATTTGTTTGTAATACTTTCTTGCCATCCTTTGTATTTCTTTTATGTCAGTTGTTACTTATCTTTCATTTCTGGTTTTATTTATTTGGGTCTCCTCTCTTTTTTACTTGATGAACCTGGTTAAAAGTTTCTTAATCTTTTTTATCTTTTCAAAGAACTGGCTCTTGGTTTTATTGATATTTTGTATTGATTTATACTCTATTTTGTTTATTGCAACTCTGATCTTTATTATTTCCTTCCTTCTGCTCATTTTGGGCTTTGTTTTTTGTTCTTTTTCAAGTTCTTTTATTGTTAAGTTATATTGCTTATTTCAGCTTTTTCATATTTCTTAAGATAGGCCCATAATACTATAAATTTTCATTTTTGGACTTCTTTCACTATGTCCCACAGATTTTGGGTTGTTCTGTTATCGTTTTCATTTATTTCAAGGTATCTTTTGATTTCTTCCTTGATATCATTGTTAATCAACTCATATTTTTGTTATTTTATTTGTTGTTCTTTTACAGTTGTCCCAATTTTCCCTCATTGCTCTGCTCTTTCCCACCCACTCCCACTCCACTGCCACAGTCAATCCTACCCTTTTGTCCATGTCCTTGGGTTATTTGTGCATGTTATTTAGTTTTCATGTCTTTGGGTATCTTCCAGTTTTCTGATTGTGGTTGATTTCTTTTTTATAGCATTAAGGTCAGAGAGGATGCTTGATATACTTTCAATCTTCTTAAATTTATTGAGACTTGTTTTGTGTCCTAACAGGTAGTTTATCCTAGAAAATGTTCCATGAACACTTAAAAATAATGCTTATTCTGCTGCTTTGGGGTGAAATGCTCTGAGATATCTCTTAAGTCTATTTGATCTAGAGTGTCATGTAAAGCCGCTCTCTCCTTGTTGATTTTCTGTCTGAAGGATTGAGTCATTGAAGTCAATGGGGTCTTAAAATTCCCTACTAAGACTGTATTTCTGTCAGTCTCTCCCATCAAAATTTGCTTTACATATTTAGATGCTCCTATGTTGGATGTGTAAATATTTACTAGGGTTATATTCTTTTGTTGGATTGTTTCTTCTATCATTATGTGGTGTCCTTCTGTCTCCTACAAGAGCCTTAGTGTTAAAGTCTATTTTTTTGGATATAATTTTTGCTCTCTTGGCTTTTTTCCTTTCCATTCTCATGAAATATTTTTTTCTGCCCCTCTACTTTTAATCTGTGAGTACTTTTTTATCTGATGTGCGTCTTTTGAAGACAGTATATTTGTACATCTTATTTTCTTAACCATTTAGCTACCCTATGTCTTTTGGTTGGAGCATTTAAGCCATTTACGTATAAAGTAATTACTGATAAATATATATTTATTGCCATTTTACTTTTTAACTACTTTTCTCTGTCTTCTTATTCTTCTTCATAAATCCCTTTAACATATGTTGCAACATTGGTTTGGTGGTAACAAACTCCTGTAGCTTTTTCTTCCCTGTAAAGCTCTTTATATCTTCTTCAATTTTAAATGCTAGTCTTGATGGTTAATGTAGCCTTGGTTGTAGGCCTTTTCTTTTCATCACTTTGACTATTTTATGCCAATGCTTTATAGACTGAAATCTTTCTGTGAAGAAATCAGCTGACAGTCTTAAAAATGATCTCTTGTATATAAATAACTGCTTTTTACTTGTGGCTTTTAAGATTTTCTTTTTTTCTTTAAACTTTGCCATTTTAATTATGATTTGTCTTGGTGTAGACCTCTTTGACTCCAACTTATTTGGAACTCTCTGCACTTCCTGGACTTATGTGTCTTCTTTCTTCACCAGAATAGTGAAGTTTTCAGTCTTCATATAAGCTATTGATCCCTTGCTCTCTCTTTTCCTTCTGGTATTTCTGTAATGCAAATATGTCATACTTCATGTTGTCCCATAGGTCCTGTAAACTATCCTCAATTTTTTAAATTATTTTTTTCTTTTTCCTGCTCTGATTAGGTGTTTTCTTCTATCTTGTCTTCCAGATTGCTTATTTGATCCTCTAAGTCATCTAACCATCTGTTTTTTCCTTCCAGTATATTATTTATTTCAGATAGTGAATTTTTTTATTTCTGACTTGTCCTTTTCATATTTCTATGTCTCTTTTTATGCTGTTGAGCATCCTTATAATTATTACCTTGAACTCTGTGTAAATTGTTTGCCTTTACTTCATTTAGTTCTTCTTCTGAAGAATTCTCTTGTTCTTTCATTTGGGACTTGTTTCTTTATCTTCCCATTTTGGATGCATCTCTGTGTTTCTTTTGATGTATTCAGTACATCTGCAAAGGCCCTGGTACAGGAATATATCAGATGCTGCCTATGACTTCCCCTGAACAACCTGTTTGAAGCTATCAGCAATCCACAACTTGTGGCTCCCTCTGATGGACCTGGGTTCATGCAGAAAGTACCAGGCTGCACATCAAAGCTGGTTTTTCCAGCACTGGGCCCAGGGGAGGGTCTGCTAAAGTCTTAAACCTCCCAGAGTTCCATTTCTACCTGCAGGCTGTCTGTTAGGCTTAATCACTAAAAGAACTTCCAGTGGTACTCAGCAGGTCTTAGGCTCCACAAGGTGGGGTGAGAGGTATTCCTGTGGATGGGGCTATTGCTTTCACCCAGGCTGATTTCTCATGGAGGGGAGTGCTCTTCCCAAGAAAAATGGCTTCTGCAGAATGGAGAATGAATGACCATAGGGACCCTTCAGTTCTCTCCTCTGAGCCACCAACGAGAATTCTCCTCACACGCTTCTAAGTCCACTCTTACCTTTCTCCACCAAAGCTCAGGATAAGTGGTTGCAAATGCAATTCTGTGTATTGGCCCTTTTTACAGAATGTCTGAGTCTTTAGTCATCTCTTCCAGGCAGACACAACTCCCACTGCTTTTCATAGCCAGTTGTTATGTGGGTGTCTTTCCTGGTTCTGGTGCTCTAGGGTAGGGAACCCAGATTGGGGTTTAAACCCCACACCTTTTAGGGGGAACACCCCCAGTCACTGAAATATCCCTCCAGAGATTCAGCTGCTGCCCTTGCAAGCCCAGCCAGTCCTCTTGCACTACCATACTTCTTACCAGTTTAAACATGGTGATGTGTCAAAGCTTCTATTAAATTATTGTAATAGCTTCAATTGGATTTTAAACTTTGATAAAACCTGTGATTGTCTGAGCTGTACTTATTTAAAGATATTCACAGAGATTAAAAAGATTGCTCTGGAGTAAGTCAGAGCTACACTCACCTGCTCCTGTCATCAAACCAATTTTACAACTGAATGGTAGAGCAATAAACCTAAATAACCAACTGAAGGCTAGCTGAACTAAAATATTATAACCAAAGATTTACAGAAGGAGCCACAAAGAGACTGGTAAGAAGGGAAGAGATGTGGAAAGGACAATCCCCAGCATTCACCTGCAGTAGCTGAGAAGCCAAAGGGATATCTCAGCAGCAAAAACTCATCCCACAAAAAACTGTGGGGTCTCAACCTTAGGTAAGGATCCAAAACCCAAAGCAATGAAGACAGGAAGAGGAGCCCACGTAACATCTGGTGGAGAAGGTATGTAGGTATTCAGTCTGTTGGGAAGAGAAAGGAGTCTTAAGAAGGTACAAAAACCACTTCCCGGGAATAGGCACTCCTATTTGTACAGCACCATCCTAGGGAGTGCAATGCTTAGTCCCTTGACTGCCTGCAATATCACTATGCTATGCTGGGGTCCTGTAAGGCATGTGTTAGCTGCATGAATCAGTGAATTTGGGGGCACTTTTTTTCTGAGACTCTTGGAAGAGACTCAGAGAGTGATGGACCCATGTGATTTTTGAAAGGGGACCTGTATTCTCCGCCTCAGCTTCACGGCTGGTGCCCCCCAACCTGTTGAAGCACTTGGTTGGCCCTGTCCTGCTGAGTTATGCCACAGAGGGGGAACAGAGTGCCACAGAGGACTGGGATGTTTGAAACATATCTACCAGGAAGTTTTGGCCCAGGAATAATATGGGAAGATGCTGGGTTGAGTGGCTATATAGTGGGGTGGGGGCACTCCTATCTCCCCTGTGAGCTCAGCTTGCATTTTCTTGAGAAAATAAAGAAGTGCCCACCCTTTTCTACAGAATTGTGGTACCACCCTCAATTGGAGACTATTTTGATCAGCACTACCAAGTCCCAGATACACCACACTGCTGAATTCAATTCTGTGTGAGAAAAATAGTGCTTCTCAGAGCTGGAATATTCAGAGAATGTATCCTTTGGAGGCTATTATCTGAGAACAGGACAAAGTGCTTCACCACCTTCTGAGGGCTCAGTTGGCACTACCTTCACCAGGAAATTCTTTTGATTTGTCCTCCTGAGCCTGGAGGCTCCACTGGCTAAGCATGTTCTTGTAGAGGAACCTCTGGATGCACCCCACTTGAACTTGCAGTGAGCTTCTCTTGGGGAAGCTAGAGTTGGAGACTCGGGTAGAGACTAAGTGATTTGGCTCTGGAATAGGGGCAACTTATCTCTCATTATGTGACTGATTTTGTGGCCCCCAAGTAGGGAACCCACTAGCTCCGTCCTTTTGATCTTGTTCAACCTGCCTTACTGACCTCATAACTTGTGGATGGGTCTGTGGGTTGTGCCAAGTCTGGACCCACTACACAGTCTATTTTTTTTAGAAGGCTTTGGAGAAAGACCAGAAAAACTCAGGGGGAAGCAGTATAGTTCACAGGTGGAGGCAGACCTCAGAGATATTTGGTCCATTTATAGATCTGATCCGAGTTCTGAGCTGAAATAAGCAGATCTTAGAATACAGATTGGTCTCTCACATGCACAGCCAGGACCAACAGATGTAACCATAAACAGTAAACAGTGTGGTAGCTCCAGACAAGTAGCCCAAGGCTGGTTACACACAATATCTGACATTCACCTTTACCTGAACCCCACCCAAGTGAACCCAGAACCACCGCAACCAGTGGTAAGTTTCAGACCACATCAAAGTTTGACCAAACAAGCCACACAGGTGGCACACCCAAAGAGATATATTCTGGCAGGAGTCAAACCATGCTGGGAGCAACTATGTCTCAGGGGGCAGCCCTTGCACAGTGACTGACGTGGTGATAGTCAGTCAGCCAGAAGGATAATTCCACCCACAAAAGGACCAATAGCACTCAAGACCAACTACAACAGAAAGGTATACATAATCTACAAGAAACAGTCCTGGAGCACTGGGCTCAGATAATCTAGAAGATTGTGCCACTGAGCCCAACAAAACACCTACATCATAAAGCCATAGGAGCAAGTTTGGAATACATAACATATTTACCTAATACACATAGACAAGATTAACAGATAAAGAAATGTGCCCCAAATGAAAGAACAGAAGAAATCCTAGAAAAAGAATTAAATGAAATGGAAGCAACTCAGACACCAGATACAGAGCTTACAACAATGATTATAGGGATATTCAGAACATTAGGGAAAGAATGGATTATCTCAGTGAGAATTTAAAATATGAGATAGTACTAATTTAAGAGGACATAAAAACCATAAAAAGAATCAGTATGAAGATGGCAATATCTGAAATAAAGAATACACTAGAAGAAATCAATATGGGTTAGGTTAAGCAGAGAATGGAATAAGTGATTTACAGGACATTATAACAATAAACACTCAAAGAGAGAGTCAGACAGAGAAGAGAATTTTATAAAAATCAAGATTAAAAACTGTGGTACATTTACACAACGGAATACTGCGCAGCAGAAAGAAAGAAGGAACTCTTGCCACTTGCAACAACATGGATGGAACTAGAGAGAATTATACTTAGCAAAATAAGTGAGGCAGTGAAAGAAAAATACCATATGCTATCACCCAATACAAGAGACTAATGAACAACACAAATAAATGAACAAAATTGAACAAGAAACAGAGTCACAGTTATCAGAGAGAGGGGGGAGGGAGGGAAGAAGGTAAGTAGGGGAAGGGTTTAGCAAAGGAACTAATATAAATAACCCATGAACATGGACAACAGAGTAGGGATGGACCATGGGAGAAGGGGTGGGCTGGGGAGGGGGGTAGCAGCAAGGGGAAAAGTGGGACAATTGTAACAGAAAAACAATAAAAATAAAATTAAAAAAAAATGAAGACAGTCTAAGGAACCTCTGAAACAAAATCAAGCAAAACAACAACCACATCATGATGGTGCCTGAAAGAAAAGAGAATGAACAAGGGGTAGAAAAACTATTTGAAGAAACAATGGCTGAAAACTTCCTTAACCTGATGAAGAAAATATTGTACAAGTTCAAGAAGCACAGAGAGTCCCAGTCAAGATGTATCCAAAGAGAACAACACCACGTTACATCATTATTAAAATGGCAAAAGTTAAAAACAAAGGAAATCTTAAAAGCAAGAAGACAGAGACAGTCACCTATAGGGAAGCTCCCTTGGCTGTCAATTGATTTCTCAACAGAAATACTTCAGATGAGAAAGGATAAGCATGAAATATTTAAAGTGATGAAAAGCAAAGACAAACTACCAAGACTCTATCCAACAAGGGTATCGATTATAATTGAAGGCAAAATGAAGAGCTTCTGAGACAAAAAAAAAAAAAAAAATCATTACTGCCAAATCAGTATTGTAAGAAATGTTAAAGAGCCTACTTTAAGAAGAAAAACATTAAAAAATAAATATATATATAGAAACATAGGTATAAAAAATAAAATCGCAATAAATAAGTACCTACCAATAGTAATCTCAAATGTAAATGGATTAAATATTCCAGTCGAAATACATGGGTTATATGAATGGATAAAAAAATGAAACATATTCTGCTATCTATAAGAGATCCACCTCAAAACAAAATATAACAGAGATTGAACATGAAGGGATGGAAATAAATATTCCATGCAAATGGAAACAAACAAACAAAAAATTGGGATAGCAATACTTGTATTAGACAAAATAGGCTTCAAAACAAACTCCATGACAAGAGACAAAGAAGGTCATTACATAATACTAAAAGAATTGATTCAACAAAAGTATATAATAACCCTTGTAAACACAGAGGCACCCAACATAAGAGCACATAAATGTATAAAGAAAATCTTAGTGAACATTAAGAAAGAGAGAAACAGCAAGATAATTATAGTAGAGAATTTTTTAACACCCTGCTGAAATCGTTGCTAAATCTTCCAACAAAAAATTAACAAGTCAATAGGGACCTTAAATAACACACTGGATCAGATGAATTTAATTGATATTTATAAAAATATTTCATCCCTAAACAGCAGAATATACATTCTTCTCAAGTGAACATGTAACATACTTAAAGATAGATCACATGTCAGGACACAAAATGACTATTAAAAATTTCAAAAAAATGAAAATCCTATTAGTCATTTTCTGAGATCACAATGGTATGAAACACTTGAAGTCAACTGAAAACAAAAACAAAAACTGAAAACCATTCAAATGCATGGAGGCTAAATAACTTTTATTAAACAATGAATAATTTAATAATAAGGTCAAGGAATAAAGCAAAAGGTAACTTGAGAAAAAGGAATACAAACACACAAAAATCCAAAATCCATGGGGCACAGCAAAAGCAGTTCTGAGTGGGAATTTAACATCATTACAGACCTGCTGCAAAAGGCAAAAAACAAACAAACAAAAAATACAAAACCCTTAAATAAATAATCTAACCATAGATCTAGAATAAGAAAAAACAGCAACAATAAAGCCCAGAGTAAGGAGAAAGAGGAAATAATAAAGATTAGAGAAGAATTAAATGACTTAGAAACTTAAAAAAAAAAAAGGAAAAGAAAAACATACAAAAAATAATTAATGAAACCAACACCTGGTTTTTTAAAAAGATAATAATGGTTGATGAAGTTTTAACCAGACTTATCAGAAAAGGAAAGAACCCAAATAAATAGAATCAGAAATAAAAGATGAGAAATAGCAACTGATACCACAGAAATAAAAAGGATTGTAAGAAAATAAAATGACAACTCCATGGCAACAAATTGGACAACCTGGGCAAGAATAAATAAATTCCTAGAAACTACAGTCTCCCAAAACTAAATCAGGAAGAATCAGAAAATCTGAATAGACCAATTACAATTTGTGAAGTCAAAGCAGTAATAATAAAATTCCAAGCAAACAAATGTCCTGGATCAGATGGCTTCACAGGCGAATTTTACCAAATATTCAAATAAGAACTTACACCTATCTTTCTTAAACTATTTCAAAAAATACAAGAGGAGGAAAGATTTCTAAGCTCTTTTTATGAGGCCACCATTATCCTAATTCCAAAACCAGATAAAGACACTATGAAGAAAGAAAATTATAAACAAATAATCTTAATGAAAATAAATGCTAAAATCCTCCACAAAATATTAGAAACGGAACCTAGCAATACATTTAAAAATCATACAACATGATCAAGTGGTATTAATTATGGGTTTTCAAGGTTGGCACACTATTCAAAAATCAATAAATGTGATATACCATATAAAAAAAGGATAAAAACCACATCATCATAACAATGGAAGCAGAAAAAACAATTGATAAGATCCAGCACCTATTTATGGTAACAACTTTCAGTAAGTGGGAATATTAGGATCACACTTAAACATAATAAAAGCCATATATGACAAACCCACAGCCAACATCATTCTCAATGGGCAAAAAATAAGTCTTTCCTATAAGATCAGGACAATACAGGAATTCCCACTGTCACCACTCTTATTCAACACAGTACTGGAAATACTAGCCACAGCAATAAGACAAGAAGAAATAAAAAGCACCCAAATTGGAAACAAAGTAAAACTGTCACTTTTCACAGATGACATGATATTATATATAGATAACCCTAAAAACTTCCACCAAAAAATTACTAATCTAATAAATATATCAAACAAAGTAGCAGAATATGAAATTAATATTCAAAACTTGGTGACATTTTTATACACCTGTAATGAACTAGCAAAAAGAGAAATTAAGAAAGCAATTCCATTTATTATTGCAATATAAAATAAGGTATCTAGGAATTAATTTAACCAAAGTTGTTAAAGATTCGTACTTGAAAAATTATAAGATACTGAAGAAAGAAATTGAAAGATACAAATAAGTGTAAGCATATACTGTGCTCATTGATAGAGAAAATTAACATTATTAAAAAACCCATACTACCCAAAGCAATCTACATATTTAATGCAATTCCTATTTAAATACCAATTGCATATATCACAGATCTAGAACAAGTATTCCAAGCATTTATGTTGAAACGAAAAGATCCCAATGGCCCCAGCAAACTTGAAAAAGGAGGGAAATTTTGGAAGAATTACACTACCTAATATTAAACTATACTATAAAACCATAGTAATCAAAAAAGCATGGTATTGGCATAAGAATAGGCATATAGGTCAATGGAACAGAATAGAAAGCCCAGAAATAAACTCTTACCTTTATGGTAAATTAATATTTGAAAAAGGAGGCAAGAACATACAATGAAGTAAAGACCATCTCTGCAATAAATAATGTTAGGACAATTGGACAGATAATGCAAAAATAAATAAATAGAACTAAACCATCAAATTTAACCATACACAAGAAAAAAATCTCAAAAAGGATAAAAGACTTAAATATAAGCCACAAAACCATAAAAATCCTAGAAGAAAACAGGCAGTAAAATATCAGACACTCCTCACAAAAATATTTTTGCTGAGTTATTACCTCAGGTAAAGCAAACAAAGGAAAAACTAAACAAAGGGTACTACATAAAAATAAAAGCTTTTGTACAGAAAAAGAAACCACTGACAAAACAAAAAGGAACCCACTGAATGGGAATATATTTGCCAATGATACTTCTGATTAGAGGTTAATTTCCAAAATATATTAAAAAATATACTACTCAACACCAAAAAGACAAACAATCCAATAAAAAATAAGCAAAGGAACATGAATAGACAATTCCTCAAGGAGGACATACAGATGGCCACTAAATATGAGAAAATATTCAACATCATAAATTATCAGGGAGATGTAAACAATGAGTTTTCACCAAACACCTGTCAGAATGACTATCATCAAGAAATCAACAAACAATGGTTGTTGGCGAGGATGTAGAGAAAAGGGAACCATCATACACAGATTGGGGGAACCTAGATTGATGTAGTCACTGTTGAAAACAGTATAAAGTTTCCTCAAAAAATTTAAAATGGAACTGCATTTTTCCCAGGATCCTACTTCTGGGAATATATCCAAAACACCCCAAAACACAAATTGGAAAGAATATATGCACACTTATATTTTTTGCATAGTTATTTACAGTAGTCAAGATCTGGAAACAGCCCAACTGCTTAATAAGAAAAAGAAAAGTGGATAAAGACACTATAATACATTTGCACAATGGAATACTACTCACTTGTAAGAAAAAAAAAATTACTTTTATGACAGCATGGATGGACTTGGAGGTTATAATGCTAACTGAAATAAGACAATCAGGGAAAGACAAATACCATATGATCTCACTTACAAGGGGATACTCAAAATTAGAATTTATTTATAAAAATTGTGTATTTACTCATTCATTTTTTAATTTGTCACCTTCAAAATACTATTTGATGCAAAATACATACTTAACACTGCTCAATAACAGTTTTTGAACTCGCTTATTTTGATGACTTTTAGTGCTTCTTCCATTTTCTGTTTCAGCTCTTCCACATTAGTAAAACATTTTCCTTTGAGGACCTTTTTCATTAGGGGAAACAAACAAATAAAAAACTCTTTCAGTGCTAGATTGGGTGAATAAGGAGGTTAGGACATGGGGCTCACACTGTTCAAAAACTGATGAATACTCAATGTGGTGTGGGCAGATACATTCATAAATCACCCATCACAAAATGGGAAAATGTGCTGAAACAGTCTTCAAAGAAATTCACGAAAGCCAAACACAGCCTTTTACAACAACACCAGATGGTACACTGATGCAGAAGTGTTCCTAGAACACTCACCTAGTCAAGAAAGCCTTTACTACAAGAAGTCTAGCCTCCAGAAAATAATTTTTGGGGGGTGTCCCCCCACATACATGTAGACTCTAATAAACTGATGAGCAAAATAGAAACAGATGCATAGATACATGGAACAGACTGAAAAAGTCCTAGTGGAGCAGATTTTGGGGACTGCATGGAAGAAGTTTAAAGGATATATATACACACAGACTCATAGATTACACACACACACACACACTCATTAACATAGACAACAGTATACACTCAAATACAGACAACAGTGTGGTGATAGCCAGAAGGAAAGGGGGAGAAGAGTAGGTGGAGGTAGGCAAATGTTGGGGAGAATATGGACAAAAGAGTTTGCTTTGAGTGATGGGCACACGATGGATTATGCAGATGATGTTTTGTTGAGTTGTACATTTGAAACCTGTCTGGTTTTATTAACTAATGCCACCAAAAAAAATTCAATAAAAAATAAAGATACTCACAAAGTAAAGATAAATATGGCTCCTGAATGCTTCAGCAGTGTTTCAATTTGGAGGGCCTTTATAGAAAATACAATATTAAAGAGCATATCATCATTAAGTTGAATTTATAAGCTTGTTTTTATGAAATACTGCAGAGGATTGGTTGGTCCTCAAATTCTTACAGTGACATGGGCACTGATTACAAATAGGAGAGAAAAAATTAGTAGCAAATTTGAGTTCAGTGGAATAAACTTTTCATATGTTTTGAACCTGGTTATAGAAAATAATTAGCCTTTTGTTATTGAATATTCCCAAGTGACTGATCCAAGTATACTGTCCAGAAATGAATTATAGAGGAGAAATTAAATAAGATGCATCATGTAGAGAAAGTAAATTTACAGAAAACAAATAAATTTACATTGAATGCTCCCCTCTTATATTTTATTGATTAGTGAGGGAGAAAACAAAAAACTTCTAGAGAAAGGAGTTGAAAATTCCCAAAAGCAAAAATTAAAAAAGAAACAAAAAATGTTTGCCAAGGGGAAACACTCCAGATAAAAATAAAAAAATTCTCTTCGTATTTATGTTCTCATAATTTTTCCACTGGGTACATTGCACAGTCGGAATTTTTTTTAAAAAGTAAATCTCCCACTAGCACATTTGTTAGAAGAAGAAAAAGGGAAAAAAGCACCACAGGTCAAGTCTCATGGAGAGAATGCCAAATGTCTTTGTCCCCAGTTATTTATGGTTTCAGATAATTGTACAGAAAATATCAAATTTGCATAGTGTGATTATTGCTGATTATTTATCTAGCAGTCAAAATGTTTCAGTGGTCCCTAAGATGACAGATTGACAAGTTCTTAAAACTCATTCATTTTATGAAGTTTGCATGTAATTAGGCAATAATGAAGGGATGTTTGTGGACAGAGGATTATACTACAATATGCTGGAAGCAATTCAAATGCTTGACACAGTGTTAACATTATCTTCAGATTCAAGCAAGCCCTAAATGTTTGGCTCAAAATCACTAAATGTATGAAGTGGATAAAGAAGATTTAGAAAATTATCAATGAAGTAAAATGCATGTTTTTCACTATTTAAAATATACTTAACTCATTAGATTTGGCTGTATGTGGAGGCATTGTCACATTCAAAATATTAGTCATGGTCTAAGATTTAAAGAGTGAAGGCAGGGGGAGAGACACCATGGCAATGTAAAAAGATCACAGTCTAGAGTGTCTCTCAATCCTGCTTATCGGTCTCACAATTTCTGACCATAGATTACTTCTGAACCTCAGTACCTATACATACTATATTGTGTAGACTTCCTCGGGTATGAGAAACTCTTTTTCTTTGCATATAAATGATTGACTTTTAAAATCTGGATGCTTCTTGCCATTGAAGTTTTCATTTTAAATAATAATTATGTTTCTTTTGTTCCTCAGGGGGAAAAAACATTTGCATACTTCAATTCACAACATCTTAGAAATAAATAAATCTTGCATTTATAAAGTGAAAAACACAAAGATAGATATTAACTTCATCCTTAAAAAATGATACTTATTATTCTGTGGTCTTCTTTCTATGGAAATTATATGCCATTATTCCTCCAGAGTTAAGGTGGACATTATAAAATCTTCATTTGAAAGTTACAGATTGTCTCTGATCTTTATACGGAAGTATATTTTCAAGTAATTGGTGCATATTATGTAAAATGCTTTCATTCAAAACCAGACTACCTAAAGTATTAGGTTATTACAGTAATTTAAGTCAATGAAAATCTTAAAGGTTTAAGGACAGTTATAAGAGAAATAAAAGTTATTTTTACTGCTATATTCATGTTTAAAACTTGACTTAGGAAGGTATGTGTTCATTACTTAGTAATTCTACTTAAGACCTTTAATAATTTTTTTTTTTTTTTTGGATAGTGGGGTTGGGAGAAGACCAACCACATTTTGAAACTCAAAATAGTAAACTATCTATGCACAGATTGTAGAAGACCTTGAATGCTGTTATAAAAGGTTAGTGGATAAGGAAGGAGACTTCATGTGTTTTTCATCAAGAAATTCACCAATCTCACCCATGCTGTGTAGCTCAGTTGTTAGAGCATTGTCCTGATGCACCAACGTTGCAAATTTCATCCCTGGTCAGGACACATACAAAAATAAACCAATGAATTGTATCAATGAGTGGAACAACAAATCAATGTCTTCTTTCTCCTTTCTCTTCTTTTTCTCCTTTCTCTTCTCCTTCTTCTTCTTCTTTTTCTTCTTTTCCTCTATTTTATTACATTTTTAAAAATTCAAAATAAGAAACTCACCAATCAATCACATAGAACTAGAAATTTCAAACTTTAAGAACATCTCAAAAATTATCAAGTTATAAATCTTTGCATTGCTTGCTGCGATTCAATAGTCAATGCAGGTAAATTTAGGTATTGTACCACAATATTGAAATTTTACCAAAATACTAAATGGGTTAGGAATTATCAATCTTAAGTACAGGTTTATAAAGTCCTTTCACTGAACTGGTTGAGTCCATGATTGGTTAGTTATGATAAACCAGTAGCTATAGAAGACAGTGGGTTGATAGTAGGGCTCTGCTCCATGCAGATACACATAATCCTGCCATTCCTAGGGGCTTTGAGTTCTCCTCAGATCCAATGTAACAGGATGAAGGGTAGGGTAGGATGTATTTTTAGACTTGGGGCATGGCAAGGAACACAGCATTTCCTTCCACATACCATGAACTGAAATCCAGTCACTCCTAGTGAGCCTGAGAAGTTAATCTCTACATGAATGCCTAATAGTGAAAGGACATGGAATTTGATGAACAAATAGTTTTGTCTCTGCCACAATAGTCTGTATATAGCTAATAGCTTAATGTGGTTTGATGATTCTGTCAATTAACTGCTATCTCTTTGAAGCAAAGTTCCTGAAATATAGATATTGATGTCTCTAGCTTCTCTCTCCCTATTTTCTCTTTAATTTCCTCCAATTAGATGTTTGTTCCAGTACCAAAAAAAAAGAAAACAAACAAACAAAAAAAGAAAACCTGTTTTTATTGAGGTAATCAGTGACCTGAATGTTTAAAAATTCAACCTTATTTCTTAGTCCTCAATGAACTTGACCTAATAGCAAGATCTGATGCATTATCTTCACTTAGCTTCCAGAACATGATTTTCTCCTTGTTTAACTCCATATCATTTGACTGCTTTTTCTGAAATATTTTTCTGGTTCTTCATTGTTTCTCTAACCTCTATAAATTGGAGCATCTTCCTTTTCTTATCTGTCTTTATTTCTGCATTATACATCTAACTCCAGGCCTCTCCTCTAAACTCCAGATAAATGTGTCCAATTGTTGGCCAGACTTTTCAGTGTCCATTTCTAATAGGGCTATAACCCTTAACGTGTTTCAAAGTGAATCCCCATTTTACTTCCATAAACCTCCTTGTCTTCTATCAGTGGCAAGATGATCTTTTTCTCTGAACATTCCAAAAAGCTTAACTCCACTTTTCTTTCGACCCCACAAATGTTTGCCAGTCAATCCTATAGGTTCTGCCTTTAGACAATATCCAGAATCTGAGCACTTTGTCCCACTGCCACTCATCCAGTGGCCTCCCAATTTTTTATTCAGCTCCTGTTCCTTTTCATAGTAATCCAAGTGATTCTGTAAAAACTTGTTATTTACTGAACACCTTTGATTATTTTCAATCTTCTACCTTTCAAAAGCAAAGTCCTTATCATGACCTAAGTTTGCCCCTGTTATTTGTCTAAGCTCACTTTCTTCTACTTTCTCCACTACTTTTCCATTCTAGTCACACTGGCTTCCAAATATTTTCTGCAACCTTCCAAGAATGATTCTTCTCTTTCCTGATATTTACCACATTTTGTTTCCTCATCCTGAAATTACTTTCCCCAAAGTATCTTTATGATTCATTCTGTCACTGCCTCAGATCTGTTCAGTAATGGCTTTCTTGACAACTCTACCCCATTACATTGCAAATGCAAAATATCCACCTTCCACCTCCGCATTCTTTTCTTTTTTTAAACCTCAACATTCTTGATCCTCCCCTACATTTTTCTTTGTTTCTACCACCATCAAATATCCCATATACTTTATTGGTTAACTTATTATTGTCTGTTTTCTCCAAATATGTTTAATCATTGTGAATCCCAAATGCCTAGAAGAATGCCTGGCATATAATTGATGCTCAATAAATAGTTGTTGAGTGAATAAATAAATAAATAAATAAATAAATTCCATGAGGTGGTTTTAGGAACTTGGAAAATAAAAGCAGAAGACTAAGTTATTTCTAGAGAAAAAGAATAGTAAAAAGCACTGAAAATATAAACAGGGCTTGTCAGAAATGAAAATGTCAGAATAGTGGATACTGGTAGTATGTGGTGTACAATTCAGGGATGAGATCTATATCCCTGAAGTAGTAACTCCATAGTTGACTCCATTTTCTCACCAGAGCAAAAGGGAAGAATCAAATGCGGGATTTCAGAAGCATGGGTTTGGAGTGTTAGTGGATGGAGCTAAATTGTGATATTGAAGCATGGAAAATAGAACATGAAAAAACAATATAACTTACTGGGCCATACTTCAGAAAAACAAGGCAGACTGTCAAATCCAGGTATATAGATAAAAGACCAAAGTCCAAGTTATGCAAGGTAACATAAGAGAGAATCAAAAGAGAAACAAAGTATAAATTCAAAAGTGATACCTTCAAGCAACAATCATAGCAAATTAATGGAATAATTTATAGAGCATGTGTAGGCCTCACCTACGAGTACAGAAGATGCTTTTAGGTTGCTGATTTGAATAGACAGTAATGAAGTTCATGTGCAAATCACAGTAAAAATTAACATCCATTGTTGGGGAAATAGTACTGTTAAGGTTCACACATCTATACACTGTTGGTACATCAATAAAAATAATTTTTAAATGGGAATATAAAAAACAATAAGGGAGCTCACATCTTTTGAGTATGTCATACCATAACTTGGAATTTATTCTAAAGGAAAAAACTAATCAAGAGAAAATAATGATATTCTCTAAAATATGTCATTGTGATATCTGTTGAAACCATAAATTTGACACATCTACAAGTTCATTAACTAATATTATGCTGTCATTAAAATGATAACTTGTAAAGATTATATAGAACAGTAATTGGTAACATCTTTCTATGAAGGACCAGGTAATAAATATTTTAGGTTTTGAGAGCCATAAGGTCTTGAAAAATGAGTCGTAAGCAATATATAAATTAATGGACAAGGTTATTGCATTAATCTTCTAGGACTTCCAAACAAGATAATACAGACTGGGGGGCTTAACCAACAAAATTTTATTTTTCATAGTTCTGGATGTCCAAGTTTAAACTGTCAGCAGAGTTGGTTTCTTCTGATGCATTTTCTCTTGGTTTGCAAATGGCCTCCTTCTTGCTCCGTTCTCACATGGCCTATTATTTGTGTATGGGTGGGTATAGAAAGGGAGATCTGTGGTGTCTCCTCCTCTTCTTATAAGGACAGCTCTCTTATTGGATTAATGTCCCCACCTTTATGAGCTCATTTAACCTTAAATCTCTCTATAAAGGCCCTATCTCCAAATGCAATCTTGTTGGAGGTCAGGGTTTCAACATGTTAATAGGGGCAAACACAATTCAGTTTGTATCAGCTATGTTCCAATAAAAGTTTATTTGCAAAAACAGACAAAGGGCTAAACTTGGTTCATAAACCATACTTTTCTGACCTCTGATCCAGAAGTATGTTACATGTTCCTTATACCTGAATTGTCACATTAAGTTATTTACAAAGCACAACATGGAATGCTTACAGTTGTATAATATATTATATGCATAGACATCTGATCTGGCAGTGTTTCTGTTTGATCTCTTTGTGCTCCACTGGTAACAGGAAAAAGATGAGAAAAAAAGAGAAGGAGTGGAAAGAAAATATGATGAGTAAAAGTAAACATTAATTATGTGCTTCCTGTAGGTCAGTCACTCTGCTAATAGCTGTCCAGTCACCTTCCCATTAACTTCTCCTAGAGTTAGATATTGTTTCCCACAATTTTACAGATGATAAATCTAAGGCTGAGGAAGTTCAATAAATTACTCAGGATCTAACAGCTCATCTGAGGCCTTCAGACCCATATTTGACTCACTATAGTATCTAAAGTCTTAACCACTTTTGGTCTCAGCTTTGCTGCTCATGTACAATTTTTGCAATGAGAAAATATGTTTAAAATTATATTTATTTGTAAAGTGTATTCATCAAATGCAAATCAGACAAGCACCTTCAGTAACTGCAAATATAATATGAAAGCCTTGTTTTGAAAGGTAGTGGATTGAACCCTAGGAAACTGAATTTATTTTAAGTACAAAGTAATCAAATATGGACAATAGCACATGGACCAACTTACTTTTAACCTCAGAGTTAAAGTAGACCTTGGCTTTCACCTTGGATGCCACTCAGGTGGGCTCACATGGAAGTTTTCCCAAGTGCATACAAAAGCCTGCCACAGCCTGGAGAGCCTGACCAAACTGAACAAGCTACAAAGATCTCCATTGACTGGGCTGCAGTGGAGGAAGGTCTTCAGAAGTATTTACATACTCTTCGCCAGCTGTGTGCTTCAAGTTTAGGTGCAAAATATAAATAAGCTAAAAATATTTGTTTATTAGTTTAGAAAATTTAGGACTTGTATAAAATGCCAAATTTACAGCCCCAGAGACTGAAACTCTTTATGCATTCGCCTGACTGCATGAGGAATTTGGGGAATAGCCTGCCAGCTTGCTCCATGGCTCTGCCTTTTCAGTAGGCTTGAACTCAAAGTAGAAAAGGACCACTTCTCACTGTGAAGAAATCCACTGGCCTTGGATGGTAGATGGTTGGTTCTTGTGCCAAAAGGTAAGAATTAGTGTCAGTCTAAAAGTCACTTGGAATTACCACAAGTCACTCACTGAGGCATCCAGTGTTTTTTTTTTCCAAGTAATAAATGATCCAGAAACTACCAGTCAGCAGAACCTATTAACCAGAGAAACTATCAAACAAAAGTCACAGGGGAACTCAGACAAAAAAAAGTCTCTCTGAAAGTAAAGGACCCAGGGATAACCAATGGATGCAGTCCACTTGGATACTCTAGAGCCCGTTACCCAACATGTACCCTCTTACAGATATGGATGTCTCATTCTGACTGTGGGAAGTTGGAAATAGGCAAAGATCACTGCATTGTCCTAATATATAAAACTTCAGGAGGGATGGGAAAGACCTGTTAACTAAACTGGAGCATGAGGGACCTTTACATTCCAGGCAATTCCCAGAGATGCTGTCACTATGTCTGTGCTCTAAGTAGCTTCTTCATAGCAGGCTTTTCTCTCAGCTCCTTAGAGGGCAGACAAAACATTTGAAATCATTCCAAGACACATAGTATATGATTAAGAAACCTGTCCTTCATTTTATTTTCTTCTACATTAGGTCTCATGGAAGGTGGTAAGTTAAATAGCATGGCACATGATTCAGATATGGTAACTCAGGATGCCCAGGTAAACTTCTGTACAGGAACTAGACAGCTGGTGTGGCCCATGCCCAACAGAGATTCAGCATTCATGTGGTGTTTGGATTTATTCTTTTATTAATGTATTAAAAATACTGGTTCTACACACGCAAAACTAGGCCAAAGCAATTTCCATTATCACCCAGGCAAAGGTGGTAACTCTTCCTGGCCTAGCTCTCTTCTTAATATTTTATAGTGGATTATTTTTATTACATATACACTTAACATTCAATACAGCCTGAAGATACCAGTTTGACATACTTCAGGATGGAGGTGTAAAAGTTTAAAGGAATCTCATTTGATTCTGCCTTCCCTGTGATTTAACTGACACATAAGTCAAATATACTCCACTTATTCAAGTCCATGCCCTACAGCCCCTAATATAGACTCACTTCTCTCTCCCTGAGACAGAAGCTACTTGCCTTTTCTTCCTCATACAATAAATAACACCCACTGGGCTTTCACCATATCCATATGCAGTCTATATCCTTCAACAAATCCCAATCCCACCCATCTTCATATTCATTAAAATGGAGAGG
Organism: Furipterus horrens; assembly: GCF_987537825.1. Lineage (NCBI taxonomy): Eukaryota > Metazoa > Chordata > Mammalia > Chiroptera > Furipteridae > Furipterus > Furipterus horrens. The sequence goes on along the minus strand of NW_028327176.1, from coordinate 78,576,284 downwards.
GGCAGCCCTGACTGGTGTGGCTCAGTGGGTTGAGCATCAGCCTGCGAACCAAGTGTCACTGGTTTGATTCCCAGTCAGGGCACATGACTAGGTTGCACACCAGGTCCCCAGTTGGGGGCGCATGAGAGGCAACCGCACATTGATGTTTCTCTCCTTCTCTTTCTTCTTTCCCTTCTCTCTAAAAACAGATAAATAAAATTAAATTAAAATAAAGTAACCTTGTTTTTAAAATGGAGAGGGGCATAGTGAGGGAAGTGTAAGGCAAACTGCATGGTTCAATTTATTTTTGAGTCAAATCCTCCAAGACAGTACTCTTGCCAACTTTGTATAGATGCTTTTTAAGGCAGGAGGTTCCCATGTCTCTGCCATTGTGAAGTACTTTTCTTGCTGAGAACCCTTTCATAGCTTAATCAGAAAACCAACTTACTGGCCCATAGATAATTTCTCAGAGTAGCTGATTTGAGCATGAATTCTGTTTCCAGCTAAATGCTGTGTAGTAGAATGTGTAAATGTCCAGTATCTAGAACCTATGGATGTCACCCTCTTTATGGAAAAGGGGTTTCTGCAGATATAATTAAGTTAAGGATGAGATCATCTCCGATTATCCAGGTGGGTCATAAATCCAAGGACATGTCGTTATAAAAGACAAAAGAGATGAAGACACACAGAGAAAACAGTGATATAAAGTCAAAGGAGGAGACTGAAGTGATGTGGGCACGAGCAAAGGGAGACAAGGATCGCTGAGGCCATCAGAAAGTGGAAGAGACAAATAAGGATGTCTTTAGAGCCTCTAGACAGAATACAATCCTGCTGACTCCTTAATTTAATACTTCTGCCCCCAGAACTATGTTAGAATAAATATCTGTTTTTGTAAGCCACCCAGTTTGTGGCAATTGGTTATACCAACCCAAGGAAACTAATATAGCTTACAAAGACCTACTCCTCTACATACATTTTAGAGACCAACTTCCCTCAATGATTCCATCCCAAATAAGAAAAAATTTACTGTGATTTATAATGTGATATGAAACATGCTTACAATACAGAATAATTGTCTGACTAATTCATTCAACAAATATTTAGTCATTGAACAAATGTTTATTGACTGTGTGCTCTGTGCCAGGCCTTGTAATAAATCCTGAAGATAAATATTTTTCCTTGGGGAACTTATATTCTAATCTTACAAGAGGTGTTTGATGATGGCAGAAAGTATTCATAAATAGGCAAATAAACAAGGGGGCAGTTGGTGGCCCTAGCACAGTTATAGTTAAAAATGTCCTCCAAATTTTCTGTGCAAGATAAGTATTCAAAATCGAGATAGTTTGTGGTCAGAGTAATGAATGGGTATGGATAAGTAACCAGCTCAGAAAAAGAAATCGAAGAATAAAAGTGATGCTTACCATTAAAAAGGGAGAGAAATAAATAGGTTCTTTACACTATGAGAAAATTAAAAATAGAAATCATAAAGAGAAAAGTTCTGTAACCAAAATTCTTTTTTATTTTTAAACTACTTGGAATGATGAGTATATAGATATATCTTCCATTTGATGTTGTTGATAAGCTGCTCTTAGTAATAAAACGCTAAACTGGTAACAGTGAACACCCACAAATGTGTAGAAAAATGGCTGTTGAATTTTAACATAAACAACAAGGGAGAGCCTGCAGGAGTGGCAAGGGATGTAGCCTAACACAGCTTCCAGTTTTCTATCCTTTCTGACCATCCAACAGCAATACCAGTCTATTATTTGAAGTCCACTTCTATCTGGTACCCCTGGCTGGTTTAGCTCAGTGGATTGAGCGTCGGCCTGCGAGCTAAGTGTCGCTGGTTCGATCTTCCAGTCAGGGCACATCAGAGAAGGAAAACTCTGACTCCAAAAAACCTCCGCTGCCTTGCGGCATACCTCTTCAGGGGAAAGGCTAAGGGAGTAAACCCCGACAGAAAATCCGGAGCCGGAGTCCCTAAGGCGGTTCGACGTTGTAGTCAACACCGGCAACTCCTGCGGCGCACCTGAAGCCAAGCTGTATTGACTCCGTCTTTCCCTTGGATCCTTCAGCTGCGAAGAGAGGGGGGGTCTGCTGCATGGGCAACAGCAGACCCTCCATATCACCCTGCCCAGGCTCTGTAGCTTCAGCTTCACAGGAGAGGACACTCCAGCGTCATCGCAAGATGTCGATTCAACACGGGAGGAGACAGATACCGTGTCACTCCCGAGTCGGACTGCACAGCCATTCTCGGCGGTGCAGATAGACTCTTAAGAAGCTACACCATCGTCTCTCGAGACGGACGGCTGCCGACGACTTCTATCTGGTCCACTCTTCATCTCTCAAATAATTCTAAAATTTAGTACATAATTAAGAAAGTCATTGGAAACAAAAACAGAAAACTTAACTAAACCATGAAACAACTGTTATACTGTGCAGGCACAACTGAGTTAAATTTGCCTCTTTGGGGCTAGGAAAGGTTCATTGAATAAAGAATAAAAAGACATGGAGTCTATAGTGTTTTCTATGTACACAATCATGTCATCGGCAAACAGTGATAATATTTCTTACTCCTTTCTGAACTGGATGCCTTTTATTTCTTTTCTTTGTCTGTTTGTTGTGGCTATAACTTCCAATATTATGTCGAAAGGAAGTGGTGAAAGCATACACCCTTGTCTTGTTCCTGATCTTAAGGGGAAAGCTTTTAGTTTTTGCCTGTTGAGTATGATGTTGGCTACAGGTTTCTCATAGATAGCCTTTATTATGTTTAGGTCTGCTCCCCTAGTTCCACTTTGCTGAGTGTTTTTATCATAAATAGGTGCTGTACCTTTTATCAAATGCTTTTTCAGGATCTATTTATATAATCATGTGTTTTTTGTTTATCATTTTGTTTATGTGATGCATTTTTTATTGATTTGAGAATATTATACCATCCTTGCATCCCTGGGATGAATCCTACTTGATCATGGTGTATAATCTTTTTAAAGTATTGCTGGGTCCAGTTTGCCATTATTTTGTTGAGGATTTTAGAATCTATGTTCATCAGGATATTGGCCTGTAGTTTTCTTTCTTTGTTGTGTCTTGACCTGGTTAATACTGGCTTCATAGAAAGAGTTTGGGAGTCTTCCTTCTTCTTGGATATTTTGGGTTATTTTGAGAGGGTAGGAGTTAGTTCTTCTTAAATTTTTGGTAAAATACTCCTGTAAAACCATAGGGTTCAGGGCTTTTGTGTGCTGGGAGTTTTTTTTGTTTTTTGTTTTTTTATTACTGCTTCAATTTCATTAGTTGTTATCAGTCTCAGACTTTTTGCTTCATCTTGATTCAGTTTTGGAAGATTATACATTTCCAGAAATTTGTCCATTTCACCCAGGTTGTCAAATTTCTTGTTATATAGTTGTTCATAGTAATTTCTTACAATTCTTTGTATTTCTGTGGTATTGGTCATGATTTATTCTCTTTTATTTCTGATTTTATTTATTTGGGTCCTTTCATTTTTTCCTTGATGTGTTTGGTTAAAGGTTTGTTGATTTTATCTTTTTAAAGAACCAGCTCCTGAATCTATTGATCTTTTGAAATGTTTTTTTTTTTTTTTTTAGTGTCTATCTCATTTAATTCTGCTCTGATCTTGATTGTTTATTTCCTTGTACTTGTTCTGGGCTTTGTTTGTTGTTGTTCCTCTAGTTCTTGTACATGTAGGGTTCAGTTGTTTATTTGAAATTCTTCTTTCCTTTTTAGGTAGGCCTGTATTGATATGAATTTCCATCTCAGGACTACCTTTGATGTCACATAGGTATTGGACTGTTGTGTGTTCATTTTCATTTGTTTTCAGGTATTTTTAAAAATTCCTTCCTTGATGTCATTGTTAATCCATTCATATTTAATAGCAGTCTCCATGAATTTTAATGTTTTTGAGTTTTTTTCCCTGAGGTTGGTTTCTAGTTTCAAGCCATTGTGATTTGAGAAGATGCTTGATATAATTTCAATTTTCTTGAATTTGTTGGGGCTCGTTTTGGATCTTACCATGTGGTCTGTCTTTGAAATGTTCTATGTGCATTTGAAAAGAATATATATTTTATTTCTTTGGGGTGAAAATCTCTGTATATATCAACTAAGTACAGTTGATCTAGAATATTGTTCAATGCCTCAATAACCTTGTTGTTTCTTTGCTTGGAAGATATACACATTGTTGATAACAGGGTGTTAAAGTCCCTTACTATGAGTGTGTTGCTGTTAATATCTTTCTTGAAGTCCTCCTCTAATATTTTCCTTATATATTTGGGTGCTCCTATGTTGGGTCCATATATGTTTACAAGGGTTATATCTTCTTGGTGGGTTGTTTCCTTAAGTATTATGAAACTTTTTTTTTTGTCTCTTTTTATGGCCTTTGTTGGTGAAATCTATTTTGTCTGATATAAGTATTGCTATTCCAGCTTTTTTTTTAATGTCCATTTGCTTCAAATATTTTTTTTCATCCTTTCACTTTCAGCCTGTAAATTTTTTGTTCTGAGGTGGGTCTCTTGTAGACAGCATATATGTTGGTCATGTGTTCTTATCCATTCAGCTACCTATGTCTTTTGATTGGAGCATTTGATTCAGTAACATTTAAGGTCATTATTGATAGATTCTTATTCATTGTAATTATTTCCTTTGTACCCCCCTCTCTCTCTCTTTTTCTCTCTTTTTCATATTCTTAAAGCAAAACCTTTAGCATCTCTTGAAATGCTGGTTTGGTAGGGTGTATTCTTTTATCCTTATTCTGTCTGAGAAACTCCCTTTTTCACCTTTCATTTTGAATGAGAGACTTGCTGGGTAGAGTAATCGTGGTTGTAGGCCTTTGTTTTTCATTGCTTGGAATACTTTTTGTGATTCCTTCTGGCTTGTAGTGTTTCTATTGAGAAATTAGCTGACAGCTTTATTGGAGCTCCTTTGTATGTTGTTAACTCTTTCTCCATTGCTGCCTTTAGGATTCTCTCTTTGTCTTTGAATTTTGCCATTTTAATTATGATGTGTCTTGGAACGGGCCCCTTTGTGCTTCCTGGACTTGCGTGACTTTTTCTTTCCTCAGGTTAGGGAAGTTTTCTGTCATTAGTTTTTCACACAGGTTTTCTGTATCTTGTTCCTCTCTTTCTCCTTCTGGTATCCCTATGATACAGATATTATTGCATTTCATGTTGTCTTTCAGCTCTCTTAAAACCTTTTCATCCTTTTTTATTCTTTTTTTCATTTTCTTGCACTGTCTGGGAATTTTTTTTCTATGTTGTCCTCCAGCTTGCTTATCTTATCCTCTGCTTCATCTAGCCTGCTTTTAATACTTTCTACTGTGTTCTTCAGTTTAGAAATTGTATTCTTCATTTCCTCCTGTCTCCTATTGATAATTTCTATATCCTTTTTAATGCTGTGTAGTTCTCAGTTAGTTTATTGTAGCTTCTCTGGAGTTCTTTGTAGTTTCCCTGGAGCTCTAAGTAGTTCCCTGGAGTTCTTTGTAGTTTCCCTGGAGTTCTTTCTGGCTTTCTTTGAGTTCATTGAATTCATTGAGCTTTTTTATAACCATTATTTTTAATTCCATGTCTGATAGTTTGCTTGCCTCTACTTCATTTGGAACTCTTTCTGAGGATTTCTCCTTTCCTTTTGCTGGGGAGTTGTTTCTTTGTCTCCCCATTTTAAATGACTCTTCTTGTTTATTTCTTATCATAGATTGGTCTGCTTTGACTTCCTGTCTTCATGGTGTGACCTTTTGTGGTAGAAGTTCTGTGGGATTCAGTGATGCAGTCTCTTTGATCTCCTGAGCTTGATGGTTTTGTGATACCCTTTATGTCATTTATTTGGGCTTTCTGGTTGTGCTTGGGTTTGGTTGTTGTAGTGCTGCTCTTTGGTGGGTCCTTTCATCTGACTAGCTGAATGAGAGTCACTCCATCCACCCCATCTTTTATATTATGGTAAGTATGCTGTCAAAACAAAACCATCCAACCCAAGCAAGAAATACACACCCACCAAAATAACCACTGCCAACAATCATGTTATCAAGAGCAAATAAGTCAGTATTAATAAAGATGTAAGTATAATAAGACTACTATATGAAAGGAAAAACAGATATGAGTTGGCCTACTGAAAGAAAAAAAAAGATTTTTGAGAAGGGAGGTGGAGGTGCAATAATAGTAGCAAGTAGGGAAAAGGCAATGAGAGAAAAACAGTAAAATTTACATTGTATGTGAAAAAAAGAAGGAAGAAGGCAGGATGAAGTAAGAGAGGGGAAGCATATTGGTTTAAACAGAAGTTATAAAGTATATATATAGTGCAAGAGAGAACAAAAGCAAAACAAAAAAATACTTAAAAATATTTTAAAAAGAGGACGAAAACATAGGAACCAAATAGAGAAATTTTCACCATAGTACTATCGACAACCAATGAGTTAAGATTAATATAGGTGTGATGGCAATAAAAGAGAAAAATAAATAAAGAAGAGTTTGAGATGTCTATAGGAAAGGGAAGTGATTTTGAGATGATAGAGCAAGGAGGAATACTAAGAGAGGGAAAAATTCAAATTTAAAATGAAAGAAAGAAAGGGATGGAGGAAGATACTAATAAAGAAGCAGAAGGGGATGATAGAAATTGAGATCTGAAATGCCGAAATAGTAAAGATCTATGAATACAATTGCAGAACTGTCACAACTACCACCATATACACAACCAATGGGCAAAGACTGAGCAAGGTGGAGAGAAAATAAGTGTATTTTATGAATAGGAAAAAGAATGTGAGATGACTGATGACAGGAAAAATGGTTTTGAGAACTTGGAGAGAAAAGAAATAGTAAAACTATGAAATGGATATGTCTTAATAAGAGAGAAGATAGAATTTAACAACAATAAGAAGAGGAGATCATGTGGTAAAGTGGAGTAATAGAAGGGAGAAGCAATAAACTATAACTTAAAAACTAGTGGCTTAAAATGCATAACCTGGGAAGACAAGAAATGAATGTTAAAACTCTATGCAGAAAAGAAAATTCATAAAGAAGCCTGTGGTGGAATTCGTCTCAGTAGAATCTGGTTTTTACCATTTTCTTGTCTTTCTGGATCAGCCCCTGGTGAAAATTCTATGGATTTCATAACTTCCTTTCTTGCTGGCTGTCTGTGACAAGATCTAGCTGCATACTCAGGCTGCTGTTCTCTCGCTGGAATGTCTGCTGACCTTTCCTTTTCCAGCAGCTCTCCGATGTGAGCTGAGATGGGACCCACTGGTCCTACAGTACCTTCTAGTCCTCTTCATTTTTGTTTAGCAGAGCTGCTATGCCTGTGCACAGGCATGCTAACCCAAGTTCCTTGCTGAGTCTCAGGTCTTGCCTTGGCTCTCTTTCCAAAAGAGTCTTTGTGTGGCCCCCATGCTGCAGCACTGGTCCCTCTGCATTTTTGTTTCGCAGAGCCACTGTGCCTGCATGAAGATGTGTGATATTAGAAGTCTTTTATTGCTTTGTTTTCATGGGTTGTAATTCATCTGTGCATACTTTTTGTTTCTTCTTGATTCAGTTTTGGAAGACTGTTTGTTTCTAGGAATTTAGCTATGTCTTCCAGATCATGCAATTGTTGGCACAAAGTTGTTCATACTATTTGTTTATTATCCTTTGTATTTCTTTGATGAGAGTTGTTACTTCTCCTCTTTTATTTATAATTATATCTATTTGGGTCTTATTTTTTTCTTGATGAGTCTTGTTTAGTTAGGGCTTGTCAATCTTGTTTATCTTCTCAAAGAAACAATTCCTGGTTTTATTAATTTTTGGCATTTTTGTCTAGATTCCATTTTGTTTATTTACTCTGATCTTTATTATTTGCTTTCTTCAGCTTTGCTTGTTGTATTTTTTCTAGCTACATTAAGTGTAAGTTTAGATTGTTTATTTGACATTTTTCTTGTTTTGTGAGGTAGGCCATTAATGTTATGAATTTCTCTCTCAGAACTGTTTTGGCTGTGTCCCATGGATATTGTTTTGTTTTTGTTTTAATTTTCTCAAGGTACCTTTGATTCCTTCCTTGATCTGATTATTAACTCACTTTCCTCTGGTAAAATGTTATTTAGATCAGAAGTGTTCTTGTGTTTTCTTATTTTTTCTTATAATTGATTTATAGTTTTATATCATTGTGATAAGAGAAGATGCTTGAAATAATTTCAGTTTTCTTAAATTATTTGGGACTTGTTTTTTCCTACATGTGCTCTATCCTAGAAAATGTTTCTTGTACACTAGAAAAGAGTATGTATTCTGCGGCTTTGAGGCAGAATGTTTTGAAAATGTCAATTAAACACATTTTGTCTTGTTTGTGACTAAAGGCCACTGTTTTGTTGTTGTTTTCTGGAAGGTCTATCCATTGATGTCACTGGGGTGTTAAAATCTCCTACTATGACTGTATTGCTGTTGATCTCTTTCTTTATAGCCATCAAGATTTGCTTTATATATTTAGGTTTTCCTTGTTGACTGCATAAATATTTATAAGGCTGATATTCTCTTGTTGGATTGCATCTTTGTCTCTTATTACAGCCTTTGTTTTAAAGTCTATTTTGTCTAATATAAGTATTCCCAGCTTTTTTTTTCTTCTATTTAGAGTATCTTTTTCTATCCCATTACTTCTAGTCCATTTTTGTCTTTTCTTCTGAGGTGGGTTTCTTGTAGACAAAATAATATTTATTTTCTTATCCATTGAGCTACCTCATGTCTTTTTACTGGAGATCTAAAGTGATTATTGATATGTACATGTTTTATTTATTTGTTTGTTAATTAATTAATTTATTTTTTTCCTATCACAGTTGTCCCACTTTTTCCCCCATTGCTCCCCTCTACCAAGCCCACCCCTTCTCCCACAGTCAATCCTCACTCTATTTTCCATGCCCGAGGGTCATTCATACTAGTTCCTTTACTAGAACCTTCCCTTACTTACCTCTCTTTTCTCCCCACCCCCTTTTAATTGTTAGTCTGCTCCTTCTTTACATGCCTCTGGTTCAGTTTTGCTCATTTGTTTGTGTTGTTCATTAATTTCCTATATTAGGTGATATCATATGCTATTTGTTTTTTGTTGCCTGGCTTATTTGGCTAAGCATAATTCTCTCTAGTGCCATCCATGTTGTTGCAAATGATAGGAGTTCCTTCTTTCTTTGTGTTGCATAGTATTCCATTGTGTAAACGTACCATAGTTTTCTGATCCACTCATCTATTGATGAGCACCGAGCCTGTTTCCAGCACTTGGCTATTGTACATAGCTCTGCTATGAACACAGTGGTGTATAGGTCTTTTTGAATTGGTGTTTCAAGATATTTCAGGTATAACCTAGCAAGGGAATTACTGGATTAAAAGGCACTTCATTTTTATTTTTTGAAGAAATTCCATACTGTTTTTCATAGTGGCTGCAAAAGTCTACATTCTCACCAACAGTGCACTAGGGTCCCTGTTTCTCCACATCCTTGCCTGCACTTGTTTGTTGATTTGTTGATGATGGCCATTCTGACTGGTGTGAAGTGGTATCTCATTGCAGTTTTTATTTGCATCTCTCTTATGGCTAGTGATGTTGAGCATCTTTCATATGCCTATGGACCCTCTGTATGTGATCTTTGGAGAAATGTTTGTTAACATCTTTTGCCCATTTTTTAAATTGGGTTGTCTGTCTTCTAGGTGTTGAGTTGTATAAGTTCTTTATATATTTTGAAGATCAATCCCTTCTCTGAGCTATCATTGGCAAATATGTTTTTCCATATGGTTGGTTCCCTTTTCATCTTGCTGGTGTTTTCTTTTGCTGAGCAGAAACTCTTTAGTTTGATATCGTCCTGTTTTTTTTATTCTTTCCTTTATTTCCCTTGCCTTGGGAGATATATTGGCAACAGTATGGATCTGTGGAATATCTGAAATAGTCCTGCCTATGTTTTCCTCTAGGGCTTTTATGGTGTCACAGCTTACATCTAAGTATTTCATGCATCTTGATTTATTCTGGTGTAAGGGGTAAGTTGGTGGTGGTCTAGTTTCATTTTTTTGCATGTCCCTGTCCAGTTCTTCCCGCACCATTTGTTAAAGGGGCTCTTTTCATTCCATTTGAGGTTCCTTCCCCCTTTGCCGAATATTAGTTGACCATATAGACCTGGGTTTATTTCTGGGCTCTCTATTCTATTCCATTGATCTATATGTCTCTTCTTATGCCAGTAGCAGACTGTTTTGATTACAGTGCTTTGTAGTATAGTTTGACATCAGGTATTGTGATTCTTCTTAACATGTTCTTCTTCCTCGATATTGCTGTGACTATTCGCATCTTTTTTGGTTCCATATAAATTTTTGAAGTATATGTTCTAGTTCTGTGAAATATGTCACTGGTATTTTAATAAGAATTAAGTTGAATCTATAAATTGCTTTGGGTAGTATGACATTTATTCAATGTTGATTCTTCCCTCCATGAACATGGTATATGCTTCCATTTATTTGTACCTTCCTTAATTCCTTTCTTCAATGTTATATAATTTTCTGAGTACAGGTCTGTTACCTCCTTGGCTAAGTTTGTTCCTAAGTATTTTATTTTTCTTGTTACTATAGTAAATGCAATTTTTTTTTCTAGTTTCTATCTTGGATATTTTATTGTTGGTTTACAGAAATGCATTTGAATTCTGAATATTGACTTTGTACCCTGCTATTTTGCCAAATTCACTTATTAGGTTGAGTAGGTTTTTTTTGTGGAGTCTATAGGGTTTTCTATATACACTATCATGTCATCTACAAATAATGACAGTTTTCCAATTTGGTTGCCTTTTATTTTGTTTCCTTGTCTGATCCTTATGCCTAGAACTTCCAAGACTATGTTGAATAGGAATGGAAACAGTCAACATCCTTGTCTTGTTCCTGATCTCAGGGGGAATGCCGTCAGTTTTTGTGCATTGGCTTCAGGTCTCTCGTACATGGCCTTTATTATGTTGAGGTATGCTCCCTCTATTCCCATTTTACTGAGTAATGCTTTTCCCGCATCTATTGATATAAATGTGGTTTTTGTCTTTCATTTTGTTTATGTGGTGTATTACATTTATTGCATTGCGACTATTAACCCATCCTTACATCCCTGGGATTAATCTCACTTGATCGTGGTGTATAATCTTTTTAAGGTGTTGCTGGATTTGGTTTGCCAATATTTTGTTGAAGATTTTGGCATCTATGGTCATCAGAGATATTGGCATGTAGTTTTCTTTTTTTGTTGTGTCTTGATCTGGTTTTGGAAGTAGGGCAATACTAGCTTCATAGAATGAGTTTGTGAGTCTTCCTTCCTCTTGGAATTTTCGGAAGACTTTGAGAAGGATAGGCTTTAGTTCTTCCCTTAATGTTTTGTAAAATTTGCTTGTGAAGCCATCAAGTACAGGGCTTTTGTGTGCTGGGAGTTTTTTATTACTCCTTTAATGTTTTTAATTGTATCAGTCTGTTCAGGCTTTCTGCTTCTTCTTGATTCAGTTTTGGAAGGTTATATGTTTCCAAAATTTGCCCATTTCATCTGGATTGTCAAATTTCTTGCTGTACAGATATTTGTAGTAATTTTCTACAATCCTCTCTATTTCTCTGTTATTGCTTGTGATCTTTCCTCTTTTGTTTCTGGTTTCATTTATTTGGGTCTTCTCTCTTTTTCTCTTGATGCGCCAGGCTAAGGACTTGTCAATTTTGTTTATCTTTTCAAAAAAACAGCTCCTGGTTTTATTGATCTTTTGAATTGTTTGTTTAGTCTCTATGTCATTTAATTCTGCTCTGATCTTGATGAATTTTCTTCCTTTAACTTGCTTTGGGCTTTTTCTGTTGTTGTTTGTCTAGTTCTTGTAGCTGTAGGGTTAGATATTTTATTTGAGATTCTTCTATCCTTTTTAGGTAGGCCTGTATTGCTATGAACTTTCCTTTCAAGACTGCTTTTGTTTTGTCCCACAGGTTTGGAGCTGTGTGTGCTCATTATCATTTGTTTCCAGAAACTTCTTGATTTCTTCCTTGATGTCATTGTTAACCCGTTCATTATTTAATATCATGTTATTAATTTTCATGAGTTTGAATGACACTGAGTTTTTTCATTGAGGCTGATTTCTAGTTTCAAGACATTGTGATCTGAGAATATGCTTGATATAATTTCAATTTTCTTAATTTGTTGAGGCTTATTTTGTGTCCAACATGTGATATATCTTTGAAAATGTTCCATGTGTACTTGAAAAAAATGTATATTTTGCTTCTTTGGGGTGAAAAGTTCTATATATACCAACTAAGTCCATTTGATCTAGATTGCTGTTCAATGCTTCAATATCCTTGGTGTTTATTTACCTTGAAGATCTCTCCATTGCTGACAATGGGGTTTTTAAGTCCCTTACATGAGTATTCTGGTATTGATATCCTTCTTGTAGTCTTCCAATATTTTCCTTATATATTTGGGTATTCCTATGTTGGGTGCATGTATGCTTACAATGGTTATATCTTCTTGATATGCATTGTTTCTTTAAGTATTATAAAATGTCCTTCTCTGTCTGTTTTTATGACCTTGTTGTAAAATCTGTTTTGTCTGTTATAAGTATTGCTACCCCAGCTTTTTTTTTTTCATGTCCATTTGCGTGGAATAGTTTTTCCCAAACCTTCACTTTCAGTCTGTGTGGATTTTTGTTTTGAGGTAGGTCTCTTGTTGACAGCATATATGTGGGTCATGTTTTTTTTATCTGTTCTGCTATCATTTCTTTTGATTGGAGCAGTTAATCCATTTACATTTAAGATTATTATTTACAGGTATTTATTTATTTCCCTTTGTACCTGTGTTCCTCTCCCTCTCTCTTATCTTCTTAAAGCAGTCCCTTTAGCACCTATGCAATGCTTGTTTGGTGGAGATGTATTTTTTTTACTTCCTTTGTCTGAAAAACTCCTTATTTGACCTTCCCTTTTGAAAGAGAGCCTTGCTGGGTAGAGTAGTATTGGTCGTAGGCTTTTATTTTTCATTGCTTGAAATTCTTTTTACCATTCCCTTCTGGCTGTGGTGTTTCTGTTAAGAAATCAGCTGATAGCCTTATCAGAGCTTCCTTGTATGTTATTTGATATTTTTCTCTTGCTGCCTTTAGGGTTCTCTCTTTGTCTTTGAATGTTGCCATTTTAATTATGATGTGTCTTGGAGTGGGCCTCCTTAAGTTTATCTTTATTGGAACCCTCTGTGCTTCCTGTACTTGTGAGGCTTTTGCTCTCCTCACTTTGGGGAAATTTTCTGTCAGTACTTTTTCAATCAGGTTTTCTATCCCTTACTCCTCTTCTTCTCAATTGGGTATCCCTATGATACAGATATTGTTGCCTGTCATGTTGTCCTGAAGCTCTCATATACCCTCTTCATTCTTTTTCAGTCTTTTTTTTTATTTTGTTGCCCTGTCTGGGAATTTTTTTCTATGTTTTCCTTTAGCTCACTGTTCCAATCCTCTGTTTCATTTAGCCTGCTTTTGATTGCTTTACTATGTTCTTCAGTTCAGAAATTGTAATCTTCATTTCTTCCTGGATCTTATTGATAGTTTCTATGTCCTTTTTTATGCTGCTGTAGTTCTCAGTAATTTCCTTGTTGCTTCCCTAGAGTTCTTTCTAGTTTTCCTGGAGTTCTTCATAGTTCCCCTGGAGTTCTTTGTTGTTTTCTCTGAGTTTATTGAGTTCATATAGGTTCTTCCTTACCATTGTTTCGAATTCCATATCTGATAGTTTTCTTGCCTTTATTTCGTTTATCCCTCCTTCTTGGAATCCTTTCTCCTTCTCCCCATTTTAGGTGACTTTTCTTGATTGTTTCTATTTTTAGATTGACCTGCTTTTATTTCCTGCCTTTGTGGTGTGACCTTCTTGTATACAGTTGTTGAGCTGCTGCCTCTGTCTGATACCACTTGGAGGGGAGTCGTCTGCCTAAGAGATTTCTCCCAAAGCAATGGGGATTATTATGCACTGGGATCTAGTTCACTGCTCTCCTAACTCTTTCTCCAGAACCAGCTCCCCAAACTTTTACAAAGTTCTTCTAGTTCACTTCCCCCTCCTTTGGTACATATTTATTGCCATATTATTCTTTTTAACTGTTCCTCTTTATTTTTCTTTCTCCTTCTTAAGAAGTACCATCAATATTTCTTGTAATACTAGTTTGGTGTTAACTAATTCAGTGTTTTCTTGTCTAAGAAGGTCTTTATCTTTCAACTTTAAATAATATTTTTGCCATGTACAGTCTTGGTTGTGGGTCCTTGCTTTTTATTTCTTTTAATATTTTGTTCCATTCCCTTCTGGACTGAGCTGTTTCTGTGGAGAAATCAATTGACAGTCTTATTGGGAACTCTCTTGTAGGTAACTACCTTTTGTTTTTCTTGCTGCTTTTAATATGCACTCCTTGTCTTTAACCTTTGTCATTTTAATTATGATGTGTCTTTTTGTGAGTTTCTTTTGGTTCATCTTGTTTTGAACCTTGTGCTTCTTAGACTCATCTGCCTTTTTCCTTCTCCAGGTTAGGGAACTTTTTAATCATTATGTTTTCAGATAAGATCTCAGTCCCTTTCTCTCTCTTTTCTCCTTCTGGTACCACAGTTATGTGTGTCATTATGCTTGATTTTGTCTGAGGAAATCAGTTAGGTGGGTTAGTGCATTCCTCCAGGCTATTGCCATGTGAAAGGTCAGTGCTTGACCCAGAAAGTATGGCATTTTTGGTCAATGTGGGAGAGATTCTCAGCACCAGGACCCTGGTAGCTGTTCCTTGAACTTCATCCTCAAAGTCTACAACCTGTTTTTCACTTGTACTAGTCCAGTCAGAATTAAACTGCCCTCCCTCCACTTAGAGAACAGGGTGAGTGGCTGAAAACAGTATTTTGTGCACTGGCCCTTTAAAAGTAAGCCTAGGTTTCTGACAGACTCTGGTCTCTCCCTGATGGACACAATCCCTGTTGATTTTCACAACCAGATGTTATGTGGGCTCCTCTTCCCAGCTCTGATGCTCTGGGCTGGGGAACCCAGCATGGAATTGAGATCCCATGTTCCTCAAGTGGCACCTTTGCAACTGAGATATACCTTTGGATTCTCAACTGCAACATGTTGGTGTGTGGCCTAACAATTTTGTGTCTCTATCTTTCCTACTAGTCTTTTTTGTAAATCCTTGGTTATAAGACTTCTGTTCGGCTTGTCTTCAGTTGGTTGTTCAGGCTGATTATTTTATAATTTAGTTGTAATTCCAGCTAGGTCCTCGGTGGAGTTGAGTATAACTTCTGCCTAATCTGCCACCATCTTGGATCTGCTCTGATGTTTGATTATAAATTGGTACTATACTACAGAGTAAATAAAAGATGAGCTGTTTCATCAAGTTCATACTAAATTTAAGGAACTTGTTAATCGTAGAGGTGATATAGACTGACCACAGAAATAGACTGAAAAGGGGTCCCATTAAAATAATCTGTATAAGTTATTACTAGAAGAAGTTTGCTGGGGTAAGAGAAGTAAAAAATTTGCAGATGTTCTTACCCATAACTGCATTTGGTGGTTTACATAGTGAACATTTCACTGTAAAAGACAATTTTTAAAAAGCAACAACAAACAATTAAGTTAAAAATATGCATATTCTGACCTATATAAAATTTTTTCCTAAAAATACTACTTTAAAATTTGTTTTACCATATAATTTTTTCACATGAATTTAAAAAGTTAAAGTATAAGAGGTATTCAGTGAATAATGCCTCTGTCCCCAGATACAATGTAAGTACATATATACATAGAAACACATCTATATTCTCCACAAAAATAACATATTCTTGCATGCTCTGTATATTGATTATTTTCACTTGAAATTATTATTGTTTATGCATAAGTAATTTCCTCATTTTTAAAGCTGTGTAGTATTCCATTGTATAAGCACAGCATAATATATTCAAAGGCTTTAGTGATGAACGATGGGATATGCTAAACTTTTCTTTTGTAACATGGTCTCAATGAATATATGTTCCTATGTATGTAAATCCATTGGTTAAATATTCCTAAAAGGAAAACTACAGAGTCAACATGTGTAAATGTTTCACTCTAATAAATGGAACCAAATTGCCTTCCATAATGACAATAATAATATAACAATGTAATATTGTATGAAATTTCTTATATTTCTAAACAACTATTTTACCAACCAGTTTAGCACTATATCCTGAGATATTCCAGTGAGAATGCATATCACTGAGGTTCAGGATCACTTCACTATCTTTACGCAAAATGCTAGAATTTGTCTGAAATTGCCCATTACATCTGTGGATATTTGTCCTCATCATTAGCATCTACTGTGAGCTCCTGATGGAGGTGCCATTTCCTTTGACCTTGTCTTAGAATACTCCTAGCAGAGAGTCAACATGTGCAGTGCTTAATAAATTTTATTTGATGTTGATAATAATAAATGGCATTTAATTTACTGAAAGAGCAAATCATGTTTCAGAAATCTTAGAGTATTACTTAAAATAACACTCAACTACAACAGCTTACCTT
The DNA here is from genome assembly GCF_987537825.1 of Furipterus horrens. NCBI lineage: Eukaryota > Metazoa > Chordata > Mammalia > Chiroptera > Furipteridae > Furipterus > Furipterus horrens. Next base: position 78,559,827 of record NW_028327176.1, on the reverse strand, counting down.
TATTGTTTTTATCATGAGCAGTTAATAGAAATACTTTAAATATAACAGTCGTGTTTAAAAAGTATTCACTTAGTATTAGTTACATATTTTATAAACCAAAATTTTCACCTGTACCTTTGGAAAAAAGATTTGCATTTGATAAAATATTTCAGCCTCTATTTCATTTGCACTTTCTGAAACACAAAAAGTATTAATAAAACCCAACTATCTGTTAAATTAAGAATGAATGAAGTACCCAAAAAGTAATTTGTCTCTAGCACATGAGAAACTAGTACAGCATATCCAGTTACTATGGCAGCCAGAGATAACAAGATCATATTGTGTGAGATGGGTTTTGACATATAGAGAGCAATTCATGGAGATTCTAAGTGAAATTTTATATCAGGTCCCAGTAACTCATACAATAATGAAAATGTTTTCTCTAAGGTCTTATGGTTGGAATCTGGAATACAGAGAAATTTCAGTTATGCATTTAGAGCTCTTCTCTCTGGAAATTTGTTTTGTCAGGGGCAATCAAGTTCATATAATCACACACATCCTAAACACATATACGTGACAGTTTTCAGAACAAACAACTGGTAAATAATGAGAATATAAAAGGTAGATATCTAACTTAAGCTACCACTGCAAGAAGCAAATCAAAATGAATGCATTTAGTTTAAAAGGATATGTGAGTTAACCTCCTTTCAGCTCAGGACACATTCAAGAAGAGCCCTTGCAAGAATACACTGGTATAAAGAGAGGTTTCTTTATTTTCCTTCTTCAGAGAGCTAAATAAGACTCAGAATGTGACAGGATCAGAAAAGAGGAAAGATATTGCAAAAGATATACATATGAAAGAAGTTATAATGGGGAAAAAAAACAAAGAGAGATACAGGAAATGTAACCTTCAAGGAAAAGAAAAAAGAAAAGATGATAAGAAAATACCATAGGCTATACAGTGGAATGTTAGGATTTAAAAATTTTAAATATACATTTTAAAAAGAGATAGTCTAAACATATGTGAACATTAATGATATTATAAGTTCAATGAAATTACATTAACAATTAAGTCAAAATTAAATTGGGAAGATTTAAGAGATTCAAAGAAGAGAATCAAAGCTTTGTAGACAGCCAGTTTTTAAAAAATAATCAACCTGTCTTTTTTAAATTAAATGAAATTGATAGAGTAACCTGCAAAATATAGATTATCTTATGTAACTCTTCTGATAATGAAGCTTAAGTAACTTAAAATAAGTTAAGAATAAAATATGGATGATTCATAGTTGCAATTATCTTCCCATGAGTCTGAGGGTGTGACCCTTTGGGCAATAAGGGTCATAATTCACAGTCTTAACAAGAAGATGATGGGTCAAACAGGGCAAGCTGAGGAAAGTTAGAGAGAACTAATTTCAAAGGCTGGAAGGATCAGAATAAGAAAAGTAGGGAGAGTGAAGACTTTGGGGCTGACTGTATCAGGAAAACAATCTCATAGCTTGGCATTAGGACTAAGGGAAGAGAAGACTCATGTATCTGACAAGAGGAGCTGTGACACCCCCAGAGGAAAATGGCAACTATCAAATTCAGCACATTGTAAACACACAAAAAGCTCTTATTTTCTTTAATCTGGCCTTTACTTCTTATTTTTTTGCTTTGACACAGATTTGTCAGTGCCTGATTCACCCACCTCCCTCTCCCTTGCTCAGTCTTTAAGTTATCAGGATAATCTTTCTGGTCTTGGGTTTACTGACTACAGAGAAAGAGTTTTCAATCAAACTAAAAATGTTATGTTGGCTTCTATTTTGTTTCAGCTCCAATCCCAAGAAAGTAGAATGATCTTACTGAACAAATCTTTGAAAAATCAGACAAGACATCTCCATTGCTGACATCATGACCAGACACAATGATCAATTACCCTCTACCTTAGCACCAACCAATTAGTAGAGACTATAACCATTAAAAAATTATTAGTTACCATAACTAATAATTTTTCCCTGTATCATCCATCTCCTGGAAGCCATGAGGAACCCATATCTTTGACCATTAGCTCACCTGTAACTCCAGGCATGGCACCATCTCCTTAACTAATCAATCCTTTCTTGGCTGCAAACTCTTATTCATGTCTAGTTGGGCTTTGATGTATGCAGGCAAAGAGACCCCTGCAGTCCAGTAACATCACTGGGAGGCAGAGAGGTCTAATGACTTGAAGTTTATGTGTTCCTTCCTTCTGATCTGCCAGTAGCTTTCCCCATGTAAGAAAACAAGCAAAGCCCCAGGACAAGGGAGCCATGAGCAGAAACCCAAAAATTCCATTCTCTCAGGGCAAAGAGCATAATTGAAAAAGTGGAAGAATATGGATAGGTACATGCAAAAAAAATGCAATGGACAAACTTTTGAAGAAGTATGTGAAAGAACAAAGTTATTTGTCCTGGAATTGGTTTCCTCACTTGCAGAATAAGTCAAACTCCCTAACAGCAAATTAGACTTTGGAGGACTCTGTATTAGGTCTTTGTCCTGACGTCCTCTATGCAATGCTCAAACTTCCTTAATCTCATTGGTCACAGCCAATAAAGAGAATTTAGCTAGATTCTGCTTCACAATTACAAGTTAAACCTGAATCAGTCATGTAAATTTTAGGGATATTTTCCCACATGAAGATGGAGAAAGGGAATGTGGATGAATAGATAAAAACCTATTGCTATTGTACTTTGGGAAAAAAATTCAATTTGACATTTGTCTTTATAATAGTGACTTAGTGAAATCATCTCTCTTATGATTGAGAATAATATTAAAATTGCAACATACAGGATTAAAAAGGTGATGATTCCTCCAATTTGCATAATAAGTTACCAATATTGGTGTGTGGATTTATGAATGTAATTGATAATTTCTCAGGTAAAATTTACAGATTGGTTTCTACTCCATAATTTTTATTGGCCCTATATTGCCCATTACACTTTCTGACTTTTCTCTGGCCTCACCAGTACTGCCACCAGAATCTCTTTTGCTGAGTCCTCCTCTCTATATTTCCTCCAATTCATTGAAGTGTTGGTTCCTCTTCTATCATCCACAGCTTACACATAGGACTCATCGTCATAATCAGATGCTTAAAGTAAAAGATTTTCCCATCACAACCCCCCCCAACAGGGGCTGTAGTTATGGTTGTGCAAATTTTGAACTGCCTAATTACACCCAGTGAGTCCATCCCTTCCATACAAGATGAGGCTCATACTCAGCAAAGACCTCATATTTCCATGTTTCCAGTAAAAGTTCTCACTCTCCTTGAAATTGCACAAATTTATAGCTCACTGCAAGACAAAACAACTCATAAAGCCACCAAAAAATGAAATTCATATCTGACTGTATTTCTTTAATTTTTCATGTATGCATTAAGTGGCAAAAACAATTGATCCCTTCAGAATTTATTCACATAGGAAGGTCACATAAGAATTGCAGGTATGTATATGCTTTCAGGTGCTAATCTTGCAAAATCAAACTTAACAAATAGCAGTCACAGAGGGCTGGTTTTCAAAAAGTAAGAGACAAGGAGAGGAATAGATTGTAAGTTTTAAAGAAGGTCAGGAAAAGGAGCAATTCAATGCAATTTGTGGAGCTGAGTCAGGCTCCACAGAGAATGTGGTATTCCAGTTGGAAAGGAGAATGAAAGTACAGTGATTTTAATATCATAGTCTATGGTTAGTGACTGAGTTAAATTTGTTTTCAAATACCCAACCTTCAATTATTCGTGTCATCTTAGCATATCTCCCTTTTATCTATTGCAGAATTCATCATAATGTCTGACAAATAGGTTTTAAAGAAGGATTTTCTAAATTAATTTCTCTCTGCTTCTTCACAATGACATCAGTGTACCCTGTATATTGTTTCATCATGAGATTAATTACTTAGAGGCAATGCATTAACTAGTATAAGAATTGAAAATAAAAAACTGGCAAAAGACCTGCATAGACCCTTCTCCAAGGGGGACATACAGAGAGCCCATAAGCATATGAAAGGATGTTCGAAATCACTAGCCATGAGAGAGATGCAAATTAAAATCACAATGAGATACCACCACACACCAGTCAGAATAGCCATCATTAACAAATCAGCAAACAACAAGTGCTGGCAAAAATGTGGAGAAAAGGGAACTCCAGTGCACTGTTGGTAGAAATGCAGACTGGTGTAGCCACTGTGAAAAACACTAGAAAATTTCCTCAAAAATCTAAAAATGGAACTGCCTTTTTATCCAGTGATTTCCCTGCTCAGATTATACATGAAGCATCCAGAAACACCAATTCAAAAGACACTATGCACCCCTATGTTCATAGCAGATCTATTTACAATGGCCAAATGTGGGAAACAGCTTAAGTGCCCATCAGTGGATGAGAAGATTAAAAAATGATGATACATTTACACAATGGAATACTATGCAGCAGAAAGAAAGAAGGAACTCTTACCTTTTGTGACAGCATGGATGGAACTGGAGAGTATTATGCTTAGTGATATAAGCCAGGCAATGAAAGACAAATACCATATGACTTCACTTAGTACAGGAACCTAATGAAAAACACAAACAAGCAAATGAGCAAAAAAGAACCAGAGGCATGGAAATAAGGAATAGATTGACAGTGACCAGAGGGAAAAGGGGAGGTGGAGAAGGGGGAAAAGAAACAGAAGGATTTATTTAAGGAAGTAGTATAAATGACCTATGGACATGGACAACAGGGAGGGGATTGACTGTGGAGAGAGAGGGAAGGTGGGCAGGGCAAGGGAGAGTAATGGGGGAAAAATGGGACAACTGTAATAGAACAATAAAAATGTTAAAGAAGAATTGATAATATAAAAAATTTTTAAAAAATGAGTTGATTATGTTGAGATTTATTTAAATAAAAGTTTGTATTTATATTAAGTTCTAAGTAATTAAATAGTATTATTTTGTGGGATTTTGTTCTGTTTTGTTTTTTAGCTGTGTCAGACTCTATTCATACCTCTACTCTCATGAATCTTCCTTTTTAGGGAACATCAGTGCAAATATTTTTCTAAGCCACTATGGGGAAAGGAAAAGAAAGACTTGGGGAAGGGGATGCTGAGTGGAGCACACAAGCTGGTGGGAGGGTCCTCTGTCTTGTCACCTCCTTAAAGGAGAAGGATCCACTGATGCTAAGCTGGGTAGATTAGCTATTTGTCTAAATGAATTTAGACAACAGAAAAGTAAACAGAAGGCAGAGAAACTGGGAAAGGTTTAGTGGGGCAAGTATAACCTAAATTTGGCAGGGGGATTAGTTAGGAGTTGAATAATTAGAAAGCACATTGGAAAGATTTTTCAGCAGGAAGAGCACCTTCCAAGGCAGAGTGGCTGGAATGAGATCAGCACAAGTAGGATGGTGTGCAGGCTGAGATAGGGAACAGGGAAGCCTCAGTGAAGATATGATTAATAGTTGTTGTTGTTTTTTTTAATGAACTCTTGCCATTTAATTTGTCCAGCCAAATGACTGTAGGATTCTTCTGGGAAATGCATTTTGTGCTTCATTTTCTTGCATGTCCATTGAATAAATAAAAGAATAAATAAATGTTATTGGTCTTTCAAAATTAGTCATTGTAAGGGGATATATAGATATTTCCCAAATATGGTACTATTACTCAAAACATTCTAAGCCTTTTTTCTGTGACCATATTTTAAAAAATATTTGCAACCATGCATCATGTCTTTCAGCTTTTCAGGGTGAACTAGATATGGGTAAAAAGATTAAGTCATTCATAGCAAATGCAATAAAGTGTAAATAAGCTGGATCATGTATATTTAAATAATCAAAAGCAACACTAACAAAATGAGGTGGATGTCCTTGTATGGTCTGGAAATGGCTTAGATGCATGTAACATTAAAGATACTCTTCAGAAGCAGAACTAGAAAAATGATGAGTTGCTCAATCTCAGTTGTTGAGTCTTTACCGTGCTTGTGGCAACTTCCACTGACAATTTCTTAAACACTGACAGCTTCCCATTTAAATTCACTAAATCAGAAAAAAAATACAAAAATCTGAACCAGAAAAATATATGTTCCTGAGTATTAATTAAAATATATGTTGTGGAGAAACTTATTTTCTATGATGTCAAAATATTTTTTAATTAAATGTGTCAGAGTGACTATAGTTAAATGAAAAATAGGTTCTTTAGTATACAATTCTATGATACATCATCAGTATATTACATTGTGTGCTCACCACCTAAGGTTAAATCTTTCTGTCACCATATATTTAACCCCCTTTATCCTTTACTATCCCCTACTCCTCTTCTCTCTGGCAACCACCATACTGTTGTTTGTGTCTGTGAGTTTTTATTTGTATTTTTTGTTTGTTCACTTGTTGCTTTCTTCTAGTGTTATTTGAGAGAGACTCAGGGTCTCTAGAAATGGATGAAGAAACTACTCAGACAGCCACCATCTGAGGAAGGAAGAGAGGGAGTTTTCTCTGAGGAAAATTTTCCTCATTTCTTTATTAGCCAGGGTTTTTATCTAGTTTCTACATGGGAAATGCATAAGAAAAACATGCAGCCCTTCACCAAATTATTGGGAGTCATAAAAAAGGGAAATGAAGATCAATACAGGGTTGAAGTGCCCAGATGTTTTACACAAGTTCAAAAACATTTACTCTTCTTGCTCAATTGTTCTGTTTTTCACATCCTACTGATGAGAATTTGGAGCTATTCAGAGGAAAACAGAACAGGCTCCCTTTTCCTTAAAAGCCACTCTCTGTACTTCTATTCTATCTTTAAAGTCTCCTGGAGGGTGGGATTCAGAGCTAGCATGAAAGACAAACCTGCCGGTAAAGGCCCAGGGCGGGCGGCTCCACACAGTGGTCAAAGTCTTTTGAACCATGTCTGTCTGTCTCCCACATCTCCCCATGCCTGTATGCCCCCTACAGTTATTTATGGTGGCCAAGACATGGAAACAATTAAAGGTTCCTTCACTAGATGATTGGATAAGGAAGATGTGGTACATATGTACAATGGGGTATTATTCAGCCTTGAGAAAAGATAAAATACTGCCATTGCAACAACATGGATGAATCTTCAGAATAGCATGATAAGCAAAATAAGTCAGACGGAAAAAGTTAAGAACGATATGGTTTCACTCATATGTTGAATATAAACCTTGAAAAACATTAAATAACCTACTTTTGGATTTGCAAAACAAATCTAAATGTTAAATAGTTATGTTACTCATGTGCATATTATATGTTTTTAGCTGATAAAAACTCTATCCCCGATTTCATTTCCCTACTATTTTAAAGTTTGGGGTAATTCAAACCTCAAAATAGTAAGAACAAAAATAACAACTTTTAAAAAAATGTATTTTTCAACCATTGAAAAATATAACAAACATTGTATTTTAACAGTTGTTTGATACAGTGGTGGTTGTACGTTAGTCTGTATTATTCAATATTTTGTGTGTATTTAAAATATTTGACAATTATAAATAAAATCATTACATATATTCATTTTGAGTTTACTCTGGTGTATGGTGTAAGTTGATGGTCTAGTTTCATTTTTTTGTATGTACCAGTCCAGTTCTCCCAGCACAAATTATTGAAGAGACTCTCTTTACTCCATTGTATGCTCATGCCCCATTTGTCAAATATTAATTGACCATAAAATCATGGGTCTATTTCTGGGCTGTTCCACTGATCTATGTGTCTGTTCCTATGCTAGTACCAGGCCATTTTGATTAAAGTGACCTCATAGTATAGTTTTATATCAGGTATTGTGATCTCTTCAACTTTGTTCTTTTTTCTCAAGATTGCTGAGGCTATTCAGGGTCTTTTTTAGTTTCATATACATTTTTGGAATATTTGTTGTAAACCTTTGAAATATGTCATCAGTATTTTAATAGGAATTGCATTTAATCTATAGACTGCTTTGGGTAGTATGGACATTTTAATGATGTTAATTCCTCCAATCCATGAACATGACATAAGCTTCCATTTATCTCTACCTTCCTCAATTTCTTTCTTCAGTGTTCTATAGGATACCATAAAAACCTTAGTTGAAAACATAGGCAGTACAATATCAGATATCTCACATAGCAATTGTTCTGCCAATATATTTCTTAGGCCGTCGTCGGCAGTCGTCCGTCTCGAGAGACGATGGCGTAGCTTCCTGAGAGTCTATCTGCACCGCCAAGAATGGCTGTGCAGTCCGACTCGGGAGTGACAATCCCTGCCGCACTTGTTACAGGTGAAGGCAGATGGCCGTTGTTGCTGCTGTTGACGCTGCTTCCGCCTCGATCTTTTCTGGACCGCCTCCTCGTTGCGCGCAGCCTCCGCGCGTGACGTACCTTGCCTGACCGCGAGCCTCCAGGCTAGGCGGTCGTCTGCTTGAACTTCCCATGTGTTGAGATTGATGGAGCATTGTGTCATGTCCTTTTTGCAGATGTCTTTGAACCGCAGTTTTGGGCGCCCTGTCATCCTCTTGCCTTCTGCTAGCTCGCCGTAGAGGAGGTCTTTGGGGATACGGCCTGCATCCATTCTTTTGACATGGCCGAGCCACCTGAGGCGTCTCTCACTAAGAACTGCATGCAAACTGCTCATATTGGCTTGCTTCAGCACCTCTGTGTTGGGAACCTTATCCTGCCAGGTGACATGCAGGACGCGTCGCAGGCACCTCATGTGGAAGCTGTTGAGTTTCCTTTCGTGCCTTGCGTAGGTGGTCCACGTCTCGCTGCCATAGAGGAGAGTGCTGAGTACGCAGGCTTGGTAGATGCGCAGTCTGGTTTTCTCAGTGAGGCTGGAATTGTTCCACGCTCGCCGGTTCAGTTTGGCCATAACTGTGGCTGCCCTGGCGATTCTCCGGTTGACCTCCAAGTCGACTGACAGAGAGCTCGAGATGGTGGACCCGAGGTAAGTGAAGTCGTTGACAACCTCCAGGGTGTATCCGTTGATGGTGATGCATGGGGGAGTCCCCGTGCCTTGAGCCATAACATTCGTCTTCGTCAGGCTGATGGCTAGTCCGAACTCCTTGCATGCGTGGGAAAGGCAAGTGACTAGCTGCTGGAGTCCCTCTTCGGAGTGTGATGTCAAAGCTGCGTCGTCGGCGAAGAGCATCTCACGGATGAGCACCTCTTTGACTTTGGTCTTGGCTCGTAGACGGGCCAGGTTGTAGAGCTTGCCATCGGATCTGGTGTGAATGAAGACACCCTCGCTGCAGTCCTTAAAGGCGTATTGGAGGAGCATGGAGAAGAAGATTCCGAACAGCGTAGGCACGAGGACGCAGCCCTGCTTTACTCCGCTGCTGACTGGGAAGGCCTCAGAGGTTGCGCCGTTGTAGGACACCGTGCTGTGCATGTTGTCGTGAAAGGACATGACCACAGCAAGCAGATGTGGTGGACAGCCAATCTTCCATAGCAAGCTGAAGAGTCTGCTTCGAATGACCAGATCAAACGCCTTCGTGAGGTCGTTAAAGGCGAGGTAGAGTGGTTCATGCTGCTCGTGACACTTCTCCTGCAGCTGGCGTAGGGAGAAGATCATGTCCACTGTTGATCGGCCAGCTCTGAAGCCACACTGGGACTCTGGGTAGACGCGGGAAGCAAGGGTCTGCAGGCGGGCAAGAGCGACCCGGGCGAATACTTTGCCGACGACGCTGAGGAGAGAGATGCCCCGGTAGTTGTTGCAGTCGCTGCGGTCTCCTTTGTTCTTGTACATGGTGATAATGTTGGCGTCTCTCATATCCTGGGGGATGTAACCCTCCTTCCAGCAGAGACAGAGTAGATGGTGGAGCGGCTGTAGCAGGACTGGTTTCCCGCTCTTTAGGATTTCTGGAGGGATTCCGTCGCTTCCTGGTGCTTTCCCGCAAGCGAGGCGGTCGATGGCTTTGCCGAGCTCTGCCGCAGTAGGTGAGGTGTCTAGCTCCTCCATGACTGGTAGGTCTGGGATGGCGTTAAGAGCAGTGTCTGTTACGGTGTTCTTCGTTGCGTACAGCTTGAGGTAGTGCTCGGTCCACCGCCGCATTTGCTGGTCCTGGTCAGTGATGACCTCACCTGTCTTGGACTTAAGGGGGGCAATCTTGGAGGGGATTGGGCCTGTTGCCTATTTCTTAGGACAAGGGAAATAAAGGAAAACATAAACAAATGGAACTACATCAAATTAAAAAGCTTCTGCACAGCTAAAGAAATCATCATCAAAATGAAAAAGGAACTGTCTGGAAGAAGATATTTGCCAAAAATGCCTCAGAAAATGGTTTAAACTCCAAAATATACAAAGAACTCATACGTTTCAACACCAAAAACACAAGTAATCAAATTAAAAAATGGGCAAAGGACCTGAACAGACACTTCTCCAATGAGGACATACAGATTGCCTGTAGAAATATGAAAAATGCTCAATATCACTAACCATCAGAAAGATAAAAATTAAAGCCATAATGATACAGCACCTCACACCTGTCAGAATGCCTATCATTAATAAATCAACAAACAACAAGTGCTGGCAAGGATGTGGAGAAAAGGGAAACCTAGTGTACTGTTGGTGGGAATGCACACTGGTGCAGCCATTATGGAAAACAGAAATAAATTTCCTCAAAAAATTTAAAATGAAACTGTCTTTTGACCCAGTGATTCCACTGCCAGCAATATACCCTAAGAATCCCAAAACACCAATTCAAAAGTACTTATGCACCCCTTTGTTCATAGCAGCACTGTTTATAATAACCAAGTGCTGGAAACAGCCTAATTGCCCATCAGTAGATGAGTGGATTAAAAAACACCTGTAGTACATTTACACAATGGAATACTACACAGCAGAAAACAAGAATGCATTCTTACTTTTCTGACAGCATGGTTGAAATTAGAGACTATTATACTAAGTGAAATAAGCCAGTTGGTGAATGACAAATACCATATGATCTCATGTATAAGAGGAACCTAATGACAAAACAAACAAATGAGCAAAATAGAACCAGAGGCATGGAAACAAGGAACAGACTGACAGTTGCTGGGGGGGCGCGGGGGGCGGGGAGTAGGAGGATACTGGTGGAAAGGGAGGGAAGGGATCATGTATGAATGACCCATGGACATGGACAATGGTGTGGGGATTGACTGCGGGAAGGTTCAATGGGCTGCATGGAGGAGGGAAAAGGGAAGAAATTGGGACAACTATAAAAATTAACAACAATAAAAAATTTTCAGATGAACAAATTTATAAAAAAATAAAATTATTATATATAATTTATTAATAATACATTTTAAAATCCTTTCAGAAAGGAGCATGGGCAAGTTTTGCAAAAAGAAAATATATTAATGAATCTTTTCACTATGACTAATACATTGTAGAATCAATTACAAGAAGACCTACGACTATAAAAATATAAATGTATGAAGTAGCTGTTATGTTGATTCACCTGGCCGCAAAATTCTCAACCATTTATAGGTAAGGTCAGATAAAACTAAATCTGGTCCAGTTTAAGAATAAACAAAAGAGTTATAAACCAGGTTTCTGGATTTTTTTCCCCTTTAAGATCCATCTATTCAAATCCATTCTGGTCAATAAAATAATATTTAAATTAATTAAAAAATAGAAGCATGTTCTCTTAGATATTAAGGAGTTTCATATAGATGGTGGTTGAACCTGTTTGGATTCTTTCTCTGTGAAACTGATTTCCTTATTTACCTATGCCAATGTTTTTTTCTAGTCATTTGTCATTTACATAACACCAAACAACCAGTGCTGGGAATGTCCCAAACAACAAAAAGCCTCTATAACAATTTTTGACACAGGGAACTTCATGGAGAAGTTCGTATATTCATCAGTGGCAGATTGATTACACTTTCTGTTTAACTTACCATTTCCTAGTGGAACAGTGATGTTTTATTTGGCAAGCAATAGCCCCTGGAACAGAAGAGCAGTTGTATTCGTAAAGTCAACTACTGGAAAAAATGTTCTTGCTTATTTTTTTCTTGTGTGTGTTGTGTGTGTGTGCTTGTGCATGTGTTTGTTTTTATTCAAAATCTTGGTTGCAAAAACTACTTTATTTATTTGCGGGAAATTTGAAAACACAACTTTACATGGTTTATATTTATAATTGTTCTATATTTTTCTTAAATATAGGTTTTTTAATTTACCATATATATTTTAAACTACTTAGTTAACTGTTCTCACTGCATCAAATTTGTATTACTATTGTTATTGTTAGCTAAAGCCCATGCTCCACCAACACATCCTTAAAAATAATAAAGAATAATAAAACACATGATCATTTTTCTTCTGACAAAAATAGGTGGGAAGAGTAAATCAAGTTATATATATAACAACACAATTACTCCAATAAAGTTTCATTTGCTGAAATACTTTATGTGATAGTCACTCCTAAGAAAAGGTAAACTGTTTTTACATTTAGTATCCTTTTTAAGTCATGTTGCCAGTTATAATAATATAAAATGCAAGTTAATATTTTATTGCTTGTGTGATACACATTAACTTCTGGCCTTTGAAATCACTTTCTGCAACTCAGACCTTCACACTCATCTCCTAAGCTATATTTAATTAATTACCTCTATGTAAAATGATTGTAATAAAAGGGAACAACTTCCTTTTTTGATATTCAATTTATTTTTCTCCTTTTATTCAAGAGAGAAGCAATATTTGGCGTATTATGGTATAAAAAAAGCCATCTCATTATTTTGGTCTCTTTTTAAGTTTATATGTATATTAGTATGGTTTAATTTATTTTGACAAGAGAATGTAAATTTTTTTAAAGAATAGCAGTATTCCAGAAATATTTTAAGAGCCTTTAGTGATGCTAGAAGAATAAACCATGTCAGGTGTTTTATGGGATTAAAAGACGATCTCCAATGCCTTTTTACTCTTGTTTACCCTGATGTTTTTGAATATCCTTAAGACAATCAAGAAGTTATTAAACTGCTAATTATATACAGTATACAAGAGTGACATTCAAATATAAAATCTACTTTAAAAGAATTGTATGTCAGAAAGTGACTTTTAATCCAAGTCAGAGAGCATTCAAACTCTGCCAGAGTAGTTTAACCTCAATCTTAGAATCTCTAGGAAATAAAATTATTCATTTTCCAAGAGAAACCTACTCCAATGTGTCACAGCCTCCCTCAGGGAAGCAAGTTGTCCAAATGAAACTCTAATACAAAAACTGAATGTTTTTCTATGACAACCCCATTTATAATATTTTGATATCAGTGTAGGTAGCTGGGAAACTGAGGTTGTGGACCAAGCATGCTGGTGTTCGGTTCTCTAAAAAAAGTACCTACTTCATCATTGAGGTCAAAGCAATGCAGCATTACCAGACCTGATACAGGTAGATGAGAAGGCTACTAGTGAGCAAGTACACAGCAAGGTTATTCACAAGCTATCCATGTGAATTACCAACCCATAAAGGGTGCCATTCATAGTAAAAATTTCTTTATTACTTTGAGAAATAATCTTCATATTATAATGGAAAGCTATTTGCAGCTCTTATATTTGTCATATTAAAGCACAGAGGGAAAACTTAGTCTCGTGAGACACAATTGAGTCTGATATATATTTTTTAGAACTGTATTATATTGTATTTGACATGGTTGCTAAATAAAAATTTTCTGTAGAAAGTGACTAGAAAACTTCATTCAAAAATTCATATTGATTCTTTATAATTCTTTGCGTTTTATATTGGAAATATTTTAGTAATAATTAAAACTACTTAGCAAATATGCATATGAAATTATGCAATATCACATGCCATTAAGAACTGCATATAAAAACAATGATGAGATTCCACTATATACCTACTATATGACAAAAATATAAAACACTGAAAACTGCAGAAGCTGAAAAAATATGAAGTCACATAAACTATCATTCACTATAGGTAGAGAGGCAAAATAATACAGTCACTTTGGAACACAGTTTGTTTCTTACAAAAGTAAGTACAGTTTTACCATAGGATCCAGCAATTGAGCTACTTGGTATTTACCCAGTGGAGATAAAAACTCAGTGTCCACACAAAAGCTTACAACAGATGCATATAGCAACTTTATTCATAATTAAAGAAGCCAAGATGTTCTTCAGTAGGTGATTGAATAAACAAACTGGCACATACATACAACAGAGTATTAGTCGATGCTAAACGGAAATAAGTTATTAAACCATGAAAAGACACGCAAGTAACTTTAACGCGTACTCATATTACTAAGTGTCAGAAGCCAATCTTAAAAGGCTGCATACTGCATAAATCCAGCTACATGGCATTTACAGAAGGTAAAACTATGGACACAGTAAAAAGATTGGTGGTTGCCAGGTGCTAGGGGAGGTAGGATTGAAATGACAGAACACAAGGGGTTTCTAGTGAAGTGAAACTATTCTGTATAATAATATGATTGTGGATGTCATTACACATTTGTCAAAACCCATAGAATTATATAAGGCACACAAATAAATGAATTCTAATGAAGTTGGTGGAGTTTAGTTAATAATAGTGTATCAATATTGGCTTATCAATTGTCATAAATGCTACACATTAATGAAAATGTTAATAAGGGAACTGAAGGTTGGAAAATAACAGGAGTACATGGGAACTCTATTTTCTGCTCAATTTTTGGTAAACATAGAACTGTTTTAACATAATGAAGTCTATTCATTAAAATAATGAACATTGCAGGAAACTAAAAAAAACTGTTGCAAAATTCACATCTTTGAACCAGTAGTTCACAAGGCAAGGAATGCCTACTGCTTTGTAAAAATGTGTCCACATTACTTTCATTAGACTTTAAGGACTTTATGGATAAGGATTCCATTCAAGTCATATGTCCTGCTACAATGTCCTAGACAAATATATCATCTGTAAAGAATAGCATGGCATCACCTTAAAGCAGATTTCTGGAAATATTGGCCAACCCAACTTTTTAAGCAACTCAGTATTCACCAGGAAATGTGCACTCCCTGGTCAAAATTAATTCTGCTACAGTACTAAGGGATAACATTTCAATAGTTAATATTCCACTCTGAGGTGGGGAAGAAATTACTAAGTAATAGCATTAGGTACGCATATGTTCATCATTTATTTTTAAAACATAAATACCATCCTTTGTAAAAAGTTTCTTGTACAAATAAAGGAAGATCAAACATTACATAAAAGAAGAGAAATGTGTGTTCCTCCCCCCATGAAAACTGCATGGAATATCCAGAGATTACATAATTGGGTATCATTAATACAACGTGAGTCATCAAGATACTTCTCCATCCCAAATAATGCAAAAAGCAAACCATTAGAATCTTACCTGTGTTAGAAATAGAATGAAATGTTTACATTTTTTCTTATTGGAAACTTTCCAGAGCTAACACATAAAAAAGCAGTAATTTCTGGGCAAGGCAACTGCTGAAATTGCATTAAATCATCTGATTTTCTACATCCAGGGCTAGTATAATCCAAAACTTTCTGACAAGAGATTACAACTAATTTATATTAAAAAGTTAACTAAAAAGAGTATTATAAGCTAGCAAAAGCATTGTGGTTTGATGTTACTATTCCTTTGTCTATTTAGTTGATTTATTCATTTAACAAACAGTGATTCCCTAATATGTGTGAGGCACTGTTCTAAATTGGAAAATATTTGTGAAGCAATATGAAAATAATCTTCATTCTAGATCTGAGGTTCAAGATATATTTTTGTCTAAAAAAAATACCATTTTTTAAAGATAATACCATATCCTTCCTTTTGAGAAAGTCAATCACAGAGCCCTCTTTCTTTTTTTTTTCCCTTGAAAGTTTAAAAATAGAAGGAAAAAATGAAGGAGAAATGAAGGAAGAAAAAAACTGAAAAAAGAAGAAAATATGGCCAGTTAACTTAAGGAACAATGAAAGTAAGAGTGATTGTATTTTTAAATATTTACAACATTAGAAACATATTAAACTATTGAGGGCCTATTATGTGTTATGCATTGCATTAGACCTCAGAGAAAAAACAGCGAGTGAAATATACAAAGTCTTGGTCCTCCTGAAGCTTACAGTGTGGGGTGGAAAAAGGAATTTATCACTTTAAAATATGAATCTATAAACAGAAACTGAAAGTCACCCTGCTAAGGACCTATGCAGGGGGCTGGCCAGGAAAGATTTTCCTGCATAAATTACATTTGAACTATGCTCTTGAGGATGAAAAAAAGAGAAGATACAGATTTTAAACAAAAGTAATAGCTAGTGTAAATGCACTTGGACAGAGCTTAACCAATTCTAGCAGTAGAAGGAAGGTAAGTACATTTTTAGTTTTCAAAAAAGAGGAGAAATGGGCTCAACAATGTAGCTTGTTTTTATGATACATTCAGAAAATGAAAATGTTCAATGGCTGCATCATAGAAATATGTAAATAAGCTTTATTTTTACATAAGAAAAAATTATTTTTTATTTTATTACTGTTACCAAGCAAAAGTGGGGTTCAGCTGCCTGCCACCACCAAAAGGCAAACAATCAAGTCAAAGGCTGGTAAGAAAGGAAGAAAGTTGTTATTCACTGGCTCAACAATCTGGAAGAATGGGGACATTCACCTCAAAGCTCATCTCCTCCAGTAAACATAGACAAAACTCAGCTATCCTCAGCAAGACCAAAACAAAATCCAGTGCTCAGATTTCCTGGCCCATTTTTTAAGTAAACTTCTTTGGTCATTTGTGAAGCTTAGCTTGTTCCTAGCTGCTGTCTGGCTTCAGGCTCTCCCCTGGAGGCTGTGTGTGGTGCCAGTACCACCACTTGCCATGAGGCTTCTCCAGACTCAATATCCCTTGCTCCTGGGCTAGAGAGTTCATGAAGGCACCATGAATGCTCTACCAGGTCAGCAAAAGAGAGAGAGAGACTTCTTCCTGGAGGCCATGGCCCATGGAGAGGACAAACCAGTGTACTGTTCAAGTGCAGGTCCCAAGCAGTGAGCCATGAGCAAGAGAGAGAGTTCCTTGGTTTCCCTGGGTTTATATTAGTTTCAGGTGTAGGACAGACCTGGTGGTTTCTCTGAATGACCAATTAACTTCCTAAACTTTTCAGTGCTTTTGTTGGGTCCACCTCCCAACCAATCCCTTCTTTCCCCTAGCTAGACTGGTGTGACATTTTGGTCTATCACCTTCCCCTTCCATCATTTTAATTTCATTTGTGCTTGTGCCTGCCTTGTCTTAATCCCACCCCAAATCTGGTACCAGACTGCAGTAGGAGGGCATTTTCCTCCTTATCCAATTATCTTGCTAGCCTTGCTCCTGCTCATTGTAAGAACTCCCTCCCACTGCTGTCTTGCACAGAGGCAGGGGAGTATGTGCTTGGTTACCTGGGCAATATGGCCCTACCTACAGGACCTGGCACTGCCTCATCATGGCCCTGGGTGATTTGTGATCTCCTCTGGTGCCCACTCCTGTTATCCATCCTCAGCCTACTCTTGGCAGTCTGGACAAGGTTTGTATCACTATCACTATGACCTGAAAAATAGTGAAAATATTGCTGCCAGTTCTCCCATTGACTTGGTATTTACCTTGGGGATGACCAGTTTCCTCACAAGTGTTATCATTCTAGATTGGTATTAAGGAAATAATGATGGCTAGAATAAGCCATTATATAAAGACATCTGTTGCCATTTGAGTGACAGTAGCTGAATTTTTGTTTTACTTATATTTACAAATTGAAATTTTAGATTAAAATAATTATAATGTGTACATGACAATCATGTAAACACATATACTTACACATAAATAAAAATGAAGAATAAGAGCTTGAGAAAGCGGTTGATCCTTTTGCATGATTGTTGCTAGCTTCAGGAAACTGAATCCATCCCTATGGTATTCTTCAAAGAGTTGGAGTGAGAGAGTAGAATGGCAAATGAATTGAAGTTCAGTGACCCTTGCTGGCCTGAACTGCATGAGTCAGCAAACACAGGATTTCCACTTTATTCATAGTTTTCTTTGGTGGTTCTTGACTATCTTTTCACTGGCAAGCCTTTCTCTTGATAAAAAAAATTTATAAAAACATTGATATGGAAACACTCAATGTCTTTAATGTATATTACTATGTTATTTTGAATGATTTCCATAATTATTGGGAAGTAGTATATTGTTTTAGAAACAAATCTGAAATAAGAGTTTAAGCAGGTCATGCAATTATTTTTGGTTTTATTAGTGATAAAATTACAAGTTCTTCACCCAGATCTCTTTAAAGACTGATATAAAATATAGTTTTCACCCTAGCCTATAATTTTCTATGTAATGGAGGTGCTTCTTTTTGTCACATATCAGAAGCAATACTCAAGGAAAGAGATTATGAGCACAGCCTTATCATGATGTCATACAAGAGAGGCTCGACCTTGTCACCTAGATTCATTTTCATACCATTCAGGAAACTTCTTTACTAACACTTATAAAAGGTTTAGTTAACATCTGATGGCTTTCCCTAAAATTATATGTATATAAACATATTATAAAACTATGTTATAAACATATAAAAGTAGTAAAGTACCAATGACCAAATATCATATCTCTGTAAAGATTTTGTTTTGTTTTGCTTTACTTTGCTTGATCTTTGAGAAGAACTCCCAGATTTTAAAGTATTTCTTCTTAGGTAACGTGCATGCATAATCACATCTAACTTTACCAATATGGGACATTAGGGTGTTCTTTTATTTCTTGGAGAAGAAGAAACAGTTCAGTTTAAAGTAACACGTGCAGACTTGGAAAAAGGGAAGGGTAGAAGAGCAAGGTGTATCAAAACATTTAAGTAAATGAACATGAAGTGCTTTGAACTGATATATATATATATATATATATATATATATAAAGCTATACCTTTCCCAAGATGGAAGCATATATAGAAATGCTGTGTCTCCATCACAACTAAGAAGGAATTAACAACCACTTCAAAACTAAAAAAATAATAAAACAGAAAATCAAAACTACAAGGAAGTTCAGCAAAGAAATAAAGAAGAAATATTCATCCAGAAACATAGGAGGGATGGAACCAGGACAGAAGAAAAGAAGTGCAGAGCAAATTGGTGGTGCTTGGTGGCAGCAGCCAGCACAGCTGGTGATGCAGCTGGTGGCACAGCAAGTGAATCTGCAACAAAATGTGCAGTCACATAACTTACATCGGGGAAGCTATCCCAGTCCCAGACCAAACCATGCAGCACACTGTTCCAGGACCCGAGAAAATAGAGCTGCATTGCTTCTGACTATGAAAGCCAGTGTGGATTGGGGCAGAGGAAGAAACTGCCAGTATCTCAATGGAGGCAGCTTATTTAGTACAGGAAGTGGGAGAAGTGCCTGGAAAAGGGACAAGTGCTGAGCAAGCAGCATTGTTCTCTTTCAGACCTCTTCTCCACATACAGTGCCACAGAATGGTGAAAGGGTTACCGGCACTGATGAATACCTAAGTTTCCCCCTCTTTATAATGTAACAGGTGTGACAGTTCTATTTACAACACAGAAGCAAGCACAGAAAGCTCTCAAGATGAAGAGACAGAGAAGTACAACCCAAAAGCGGGGGAAGATTAAGGTTCCAGTGACAGAACTAAGTGATGAGGAGATAGTGAACCTAACAGACAAAGATATAGCCAAACTAACAGATGTAGAGTTCAAAGTTCTGATGATAAGGATGTTCACAGACTTGACAGAAAAAATTAGTCATGATAGGGAAGAAGTGAAGGGTATGCTAAGTGAAATGAAGGAAAATCCACACAAAACTAATGGTGAAGGGAATGAAACCAGGGTTCAAATCAATGAGCTGGGACATAAGGAAGAAATAAACACTTAACTGGTACAGAAGGAGAAAATAAGAATTTTTAAAAATGAGGAGAAGCTTAGAAGTCTCTGGGATAGATTTAAGTGTGCCAACATCCAAATCATAGGGTTGCCAGAAGAAAAAGAAGAAGAGCAAGAAATTGAAAAAAAATATGTGAAAAAATAATGAAGGAATACTTCCCTAATTTGGAGAAGGAAATGGACAAATGGGTCCAGGAAGCACAGAGAGTCCCAAACAACCTAGACGCAGGGAGGACCACACCAAGATATATCATAATCAAAATGCCAAAGGTTAAAGATAAAGAGAGAGTCTTAAAAGTAGCAAGAGAAAAGAAAGAAATTACCTACAAAGGGGTACCTATAAGACTATCAGTGGATTTCTCAAAAGAAACTTTGCAGGCCAGAAGGGACTGGCAGGAAATATTCAAAGTGATGAGAGGCAAGGACCTACAACCAAGATTACTCTACCCAACAAAGTTATCATTTAGAATGGAAAGACAGAGAAAGTGCTTCCCAGACAAGGTACAGTATTCCCTCACTTATCACGGGTATTACATTCTAGACCACCCACACTGTGATAGGTGAAAATCTGCGAAGTAGAAACCTTACATTTATTTTAGTATTTATATATATTTTAAGGCTTTATAAACTCTTCCCACGCACTTATAAACGATTCCCAGTCCCTTATTAACCTTTCCCACTCCCTTATTAACATTTTCCACACTTTTATAAACACGACTTATGTCCTTCCTGGCTGGTTTGGCTCAGTGGATTGAGCGTCGGCCTGCGAGCTAAGTGTCGCTTGTTCCATCTTCCAGTCAGGGCACATCAGAGAAGGAAAACTCTGACTCCAAAAAACCTCCGCTGCCTTGCAGCATACCTCTTCAGGGGAAAGGCTAAGGGAGTAAACCCCGACAGAAAATCCGGAGCCGGAGTCCCTAAGGCGGTTTGACGTTGTAGTCATCACCGGCAACTCCTGCGGCGCACCTGAAGCCAAGCTGTATTGACTCCGTCTTTCCCTTGGACCCTTCAGCTGCGAAGAGAGGGGGGGTCTGCTGCATGGGCAACAGCAGACCCTCCATATCACCCTGCCCAGGCTCTGTAGCTTCAGCTTCACTGGAGAGGACACTCCAGCATCATCGCAAGATGTCGATTCAACACGGGAGGGGACAGATACCGTGTCCCTCCCGAGTCGGACTGCACAGCCATTCTCGGCGGTGCAGATAGACTCTTAAGAAGCTACACCATCGTCTCTCAAGATGGACGGCTGCCGATGAGAGACTTATGTCCTTAAACATATTCTACACTCCTAAACCTATGTAACTTTAACAACTTACATATACAGTACTGCAAAATCCCGCGATATAACAAAAAATTTGGGATAAATAATTAAATATAATATATTTTTTTAAAATCCCACAATACAGTGAGGCTGCGATAAGTGAACCGCAATATAGAGAGGGATTACTGTAAAACTAAAGGAGTATATCACCACCAAGCCATTATTATATGAAATGTTAAAACGACTTATTTAAGAAAAAGAAGACCAAAACTACGAACATTAAAATGACAAAACAAAATCACAACTATCAACAACAGAAGCTAAAAAATAAGAACAAAAACATACTAAGCAGACAACCAGAGTGGGAACAGACTCATAAGTAGGGGGAACATGTGGAGGGGTGTCAGCTGGGAGGGGGAATGGGGGAGAAGGAGGAGAATGGTGCAAGAATTAAGAAGCATAGTAGGAAGGTGCAGAATAGACAGGGAGATGTAAAGAGGAGCTTATACATATGACCCACAGACATGGACTAAAGGGGGCTGGACTTCTGGAGAGAGAGGGGTGCTGAGTGGAGGGAAGCAAGGGGAAAAGAAATTGGGACAACTATAACAGCATAATCAATAAAACATAAAAAAGCTATATCTTTCTTATGCCCTATTAATTTAACCTCTAGGTATTTATCCAAATACATAAAAATTTTTGTTCACAAAAAATTGTATAAAAAAATCCATAGTAGTTTTATTCGTAACAGCTCAAAATTAGAAAAATTGTCTATAAATAAAAAAGTAAATTTAAAAAATTTAGTATATTTATATGATGAAAGTCTACTGATATGTGCCAAGACATTAATAATATAGATGAATATTATAAATGTAAAATAATTCTGTGGTAGCTCCTCTAGATAGGAACACCCCTACCCCATGAAATCCTGTATAATCCCCTCCCTTTGAGTGTGGTGGGAACTGTGTTTCAGAAAGATGTCACTTTTATGATTAGATTACCTAATATGTCATCAGTTAAGTTCCCAAGTTTTCAAATCAGTTGATTTTGAGTTGAGACATTATAATAGGTAGGCCTGACTTACAAATGAAAGTTCTTCCTGAAGAAAGACAATGTTGTCTTCCTAGCATCAAATAGCCATGTTGTAAATTACCTGTGAGGAGGACCTCAGTCTTAAAACCATAAGGACCTAAATTCTGTCAACAATCTCAATGAGCACAGAAGACTTGAAGCTCCAGGTGGGAAAGAAACCCCAGAAGATGCTGACCTTTGGCTCTGTGAGACCCTGAACAGAGGACCTTACTATACTATGCCGGGGTTCCTGACACTTGGAAATTCTGAGATCATAAAGATTGTGTCAAAAGCTACTAAATATGTGGTAACTTGTTATGCAGCAATAGAAAATTCCGACAAAACCAGACATAAAAGATTACTATGAATAGTGTCATGTAAAAAAAAACTTTTAGAACAAGTAAAATGGATTTACAGTGAAAGGTTTAGAACAATGGTTGCCTCTGCTGGTGGAGGTGAATGAGTGGCCAGAGGTCCGAGGGAACTTTTAGGGGTTATGGAAATGTTGGAGCTATACACTTAAGATCTATGTATTTCACTGGTATTTAAATATATCTCAAAAATTGGAAAAAAAACTCATATTTATATATACCTCATTTCTGCAAAACCATTGCTCTTTGTAATATTTTTAAATTTTTATTTTGTATTGCTTTGAGTGTACAGCTAAGTGCTTAGACACTCATACTTTATATATTGTTCCCTTCAATATTTCCAGTACCCCAACTGATACCATGTATAGATATCACAATATTATTGACTATATTCCTTATGCTGTACTGTACATCCCCATGACTATTTTGTAACTACCACACAGTACTTCTTAGTCCCTTCACCTCTTTCATCCAGTCCTCCAACAATCTTCCTCTCCTCCAGCAACACTAAATGTGTTCTATGTATCTATGAATCTGTTTCAGTTTTGATTTTTCATTAATTTTGTTCTTTAGACTCCCCATATAAGTGAAATCATATGGTACTTGTCTTTCTCTGACTAATTTTACTGAGCACAATACCCTCTATGTCCAACAACGTTGTTGCAAATGGTGAAATTTCAACCCCCAGTCTCCACTCATCCAAACTATAATCAGGGCCCTGAGTCTAAAAATGACCTTCCATGTTTTTGTAAATAAAATTTTATTGCAGCACATTCTGTGTATTCACTTACTTATTATCTGTGACTCTTTTTAATGCTGCACTGGCAAAATAAGTAGTATGTAAAGACCTAACAACCATGCAACCCACAAAGACTAAAATATTTGCCACATGGACCTTTATGGACAGAAATTTCTAACTCCTATTTTATGCTATTAACTATTTTATTTATTCATGTTTGAGCCTTTAACTAATAGAAATTTAATTCCAAACTTTTGCATTATGTAATTTCTCTCGTATCTTCATTTAGATAGATAGATAAATAAATGATAGATAGACGATGTATAACTAAGTGAAATAACAAAGTTTTTAAACTAAGTTCCCTGTTGGATGGATTATTTGTTATGTGGGATATCAATATCATATCCACATGATAAATAAGAATCATGTAGGAAAGTACATCATGATAACAAATTTTCAGGTAAAAATGTTACCAGATGGGGGCCCAACTCTGAGTGGGTCTACTTAAGGCCAGCTAGTAATGTATGGGTTCTTAACTTCATATAGGAAAGATTTCATAATGCAAGTACAGGTAACTATGAAGATACATTTAGTAAAGCTGGAGACAGTGAAATAAGGAAGAGCTTAACATAGAAGAATGCAACAGGAAAGTCTAGGCTGGGCTGCCTTAGTTCATTTGGAAGTCAGGGAAAAGGAGGCCTTGGGGAAAGTTTCAGAGTGTTAGCCTGGGACAAGCTGCAACTGCCCATTACTCCCCTGGCCACAAGTCCCTTAGAGGTTAGATGTGTTCCTGTGGGGAAAAAGTGAGGAAAGAAGAAGGGAAAGGGAATGGTTCAGGCTGCTCACCAGAGGGAGAACACATGGGTGCTGGGTCCTTTGTCTTGAGGCTTTTCTCTCTCTCTTGCAGGTGGTATTCTTAGGGGAGGGCTTCAGTATAATATTCATTAATGTTCCCGGTGAGCTCTTTCAGGGTCATGGTCTTCACTGATTGTTCAGTGCCAGAGCAGAGGGCAACTGGGCCTGATATCACCCATCTAGTTTTGCTGTTTTTTTTTTTTGTCCTGAAGCTGAAATACAACGGAGGCCTAGATGTTATCTCTAGGGAGGTACCTGCTTAAATTGCTTGGCCATTGCATTCAGCTATCTGTCTCAGTTTTCTTATTCCATCTGCCAAAGAATCTTCCAAGCTTCTTACTATTCTGCCTCAAAATGACTATTTCAAATAATGGTTTAAAATAAACACCTTAAACTGAGACATATAGAACCCCTTTTTAAATGCTCAAAGTTATTTGTTATTTGGGCTCAAATATTTTGTTCTGAAGATATTAAGTAACTAGGTACTGATATTCATTTCAAACTTTTAAATATCTCTAACATACTAGGTTAAAAAGCAAATAACCATTCTAATATTGTGTCCCAATAACTAATTTTTCAGAGCTAACCTTTTACTAAATTTAGAAGTACTTTTCTCTTTTCCCTTGTCAAGAAGTTTTATTTACATTTTAAAATTCCATGCTATATTTATATATGGCAGAATTTATATTTTGGAGTTTGGCCTCTGTGAAGTCAAATCACATTCCTCAATTCATAATTGTTATTTATATGATTCATTATTTTGATGAGAAACTAAGTCTCATATAGGACAGCATAATACTCAAGAAAGATCTTGAAAGATAAATAAAGATGCTTTGGAAAATAATTAATTCAGTTGTAATTCTTTAGAACAGAGTAGTCAAAGTAGGAGTGCTTAGAAATAATGGGATCATTTAAATTCCACCTCAAAAATTGAATTACAGTTGGCTCAGGGAACTGTTGTGTTCCAAATTTTATTTCAAGACAAACCCTGCCTTCCCATTGACCACTGAAAAACCTTTTATTTTGTCATCTTCTTCTAAAGACTCCTTCAAAAATCTTCCCAACAAACCAGGATTTTATGTCATGAAAAATAAAAGCTATTTTTTTAAGAAAAAAAACAAAACAAAACATTACCTTTCTCAATTAAGCTTCATGACAATGACAATACTGGCAGATTTCAGAGACTATGCAAATTGTATATTTAAAAAAAATTATCTCATGCCTAATCATTTTAATTTTTCTTCTTCTTGCCCTCTTGAGTGTCTATTTATTTCACAAAATATCTAGATAATACTATGTTGTAAAACTAAACTTAGTTGGCTAATAAAATGAATGACCTCACTGTGAAATTTGTGTAATAATCTATGCTTAAGGGCCACCCACTTAATATGAATTTTCTAGTCATATAAGTTTTAAAAATAATTATATTTTTGGAAGATGCTCTCCAAAATTATCTCCCTAATGAAACCATTAACAGTTTTAGAAAATATTATAGGGTATCTAAGATGATGGCTGAGTGGCTGGAAGCTCAATCCACTTACTCCTAGACATGGACCAGTCTTCCAGGTAAACCACAGAGCAATCAACCCAAAAATCCAGTGGAAAGTGAGTGAGAGCATATGTGAGTGAGTGTGTATGTGGACAAGAGTGTGGGGCGTGTGTGTGAATGGGCAAGAGCCTGCCCACATGCACAGCACCGGGAGTGGACAGCCTGGGCTCCCCAAGTGGAACAACAGCCGCCACTGCTACCTAACCTGGCACTTCTAGCTTTGCAGAGTTGGGGCAGCTGCAGATTGGCTCAAGAGCTGAAAGCCCCAGGGATGGAGAGAGATAGCCAAGGAGGTGCTGTCTCCAGAAACAGTGCAGTGGGAACAGGTTCATCCAAAGCTGAAAATCTGCAGGGAGTGGGGACAGCATCCTGCCACTGCCCCATGCTATAGTATCATTGTGGGATTCTTCCCAACACCATCTGGGAGATACCCAGAAAGAAACTTTATCTAAAGCAGTCAAAGGGCTCTGGCAGGTGGTGGACAGCCCTAACCAAGAGAGATCTTGTGATTTTCTGGGAGGGGGAGTACACAGAGAAAAAGCCCCTCAGGGCTCAGTACTGCAGCATGAGGGCCACACAGAAATTCACTTAAAAGAGAACCTGAGGTGAGACTTGAGACTTGGCAGGAACCCCAGTGCTTACGTGTATCTGCACAAGTATGCAGCAGCTTTGCTAACAAAGAGCTCAGAGGGATAGAAACACATTGAAAGGACTGTGGAACCCAACCCAACAGGGTTGATAAGCAGGGGACTGCTCAGCCTATTTCATCCTGTGAGAGATCAACAGGCTGGGGACTGGATGGCCAGGAGCTGAATATCTGAGATTTGCTGCAGCCAGGCAGATCCCCTCACAGGAAGGGGAGCCCAAACCCTACCTATGGGATTACAGGAGCCCCCTGAAGGGTGCATTTACACAGGGGAAAGAAGAAAGGCCCAGAAAGGGCCCTTTACCTTACACTATGAGATACACTGTTCCTTGTGCCCTGATCCACTAAACCCAAGTAAAGCAGAGAGATAAGAGACAAGAGCAACAAGGGGAGTTCATGGGCCTGCCAAGCCTTGGCATCTAGATAGAGCTGCTGTCTGTGCCAAACAGGAAAGGGCTGCCCTTTTTAAACAGATTGGCCACTCATAGGAAATGAACAGTTAATTCACCAGAAATCGTACAATATTGGAAAGAACCTGGGACAGACCAAGATGTGTTGTGAGGGGACAGGGAAACACTTCCACCATCTTCCTTGAAAACTGAATAGTGTCCCCCCCAGGAGTGACCAAGTGTCCCCATCTTCCTGAACACACCAGAGGTTCCCTCTGGAGTCAGGTAGAGAAGGTACAGGCAGTCCTCTTGGGTCATTAAATAAACCACTCCTGGGCTGGCAGAGCAGAACAGTGGGGACCAGCCAAATCTGAGATAACAACCACAGACTGTGGATCACTTGTAGTCTCAAACAGCCTGCCTAGGATCAGACTAGGACACCATATGAAATTGCCAGGGGTGAGTCCAGAAAGATAAAGCAGTGGTAAACACTAGATTCTACTGAGATGAGTTCCACCACAGTCTTCTTCATGACCTGTGTTATTTTCTCTCCTGTATAGCTTTTAATATGTGTCTATTACATCACTGGCTTTTATATTTTAGTTTATTTCAAATATCATATTTTGCTCCTCCCTTCTCTTACTCCATTTTACATTCTTCCTTTGTCTTTGTATTTTTGTTTAAATTTTTTTTCTCTTCCTGCACCATGTTTCTAGTCCACACTCTTACTATTTCTCCCCACTCCAACCTCTCAAGACCATTTTTCTTGTCATTAGTCATCTTACATTCTTTATCCTGTTCTTAAAATATCTTTATTTTCTCTCCACCTCTATCAATATTTGCTCCTTGGTTGTGGATACAGTGGTTATTGTTGCATTTCTTTAATGATTTTTCTAAATCTTCACTATTTTTGTATTTCAAATCTCAATTTTACTGTTACCCTGTCTTACTCCATTTTGTCTTCCTCCTCTTTTTTTTCACTTTAAATTTTAATATTTACTTGTGTTAGCTTGGTTTTCATTCCTCAGTCTTAGTATTCCTTCTCCTCCTAGTTTCTCAAAATCACCTTTTTTTCCTCTAGACATTTCTTAAACTTTTATTTTCTTTCTTTCTTTCTTTTTCTTTCTTTCTTTCTTTCTTTCTTTCTTTCTTTCTTTCTTTCTTTCTTTCTTTCTTTCTTTCTTTCTATTTCTTTCTTTCTTTCTTTCTTTCTTTCTTTCTTTCTTTCTTTCTTTCTTTCTTTCTTTTGCTTTCCTTCTTTCTTAGTCCCATCCCACCTACATTAGTCTTTGCTCATCTGTTGTTGATATTGTTGTGGTGAAACTTTTTCTCCAATTTGGTTCCTATTTTACGTTTTTCATTATATTTTAAATTTTTTTTGTTAAGCCTAATACTATATGTTTCCCTTCTCTTATTCCATTCTGCCTTCTTCCTGTCCTTTTTTATTTATGATATAAATTTATTTCCTTTCTCACTTTGCATTGTTTCTATTCCCTACTGTTATTAGTTATCCTCCCTGTACCCTCTCAAAATTATTTTTATTTTAGTTAGTCTTCTTATATTTATTTTTCCTTTATTATAATAGTGATAATATCTCTATTACACTGTTATTAATATTTGTTAATTTCCATTGATAGTGTGGTTGTGGTTGGGGGTTATTTTTAAGAGCATGGATTTGTTTCCTGGGTTATTTGACTTTGTTCTGGCAGCTACTTTACAACAATATATAAGACATGGTGGGCAGTCTGACACTTAGTCAGCTAGCCAGAGGGAAGGACCCACCAAAGAATGACCCAACAACAACCAAAACAGAATTACAACCAGAGAGCCAATGTAAGTGGCAAAAAGACATCCCAAGAGCATCAAGCTCAGGTGATCAAGGAGACTGTGCCATAGAGTCCTACAGTTCTTCTACCACAGAAGGTCACACCACAAAGACAGGGAGTCAAAGCAGATCAATCTAAGAAGCAAAAACAAACAAGAAGAGTCACCTGAAATAAGGAGATGATGAAAAAAAATCAATGAAAAGAAAAAGAGGAATTCCCAGAAACTGTGATAAATGAAATTGAGACAAGCAAACTATCAGGCACTGAGTTCAAAATAATGATTATAAGGATGTTCAAGGAGCTCAGTGAGAGCTACAGGGAACTCCATGGAAGCTACAAGTAACTTACTGTTAAATAGACCAATGAAAAAAGAAACAAAGGAAGTATCAATAAGATCTAGGAGGACTGAAGAATACAATATCTGAAATGTAGAATACATTAGAAGAAACTTAAAGCAGGCTATATGAAGCAGATAATCAAATCAGCAAACTGGGGAACAAAGTAGGAAAAAATCCCAAACAGAGAAACAAAATGAAAAGACTCAAAAAGAACAAAAAGGGTTTAAGGGATTTTCAGGACAACAGTTAAGGTAATAATATTCATGTCATAGAGATATGAGAAAGAGAAGAAGAGGAGAAAGGGATAGAAAATTTGTTTGAAAAAATAATGACAGAAAAATTCCCCAACTTGATGGAAAAAAAATCACACAAGTCCAGAAAGCACAGAGGGTCCCAATCAAGATTAACTTTAAGAGGCCCATTCCAAGACCATATTAAAATGGCAAAATGCAAAGACAAAGATAATCTTAAAGGCAGCAAAAAAGAAAGAGCTAGTAACACATAAGAAAGCTATAATAAGGCTATGGGCTGATTTCTCAACAGAAACACTACAAGCCAGAAGGGAATGCAAGCAGTATTCTAAGAAATGTAAAACAAAAGCCTGCAACCAAGGCTACTCTACCCAGCAAGGCTCTTATTTAAAATGGAAGGTGAAATAAGTAGTTTCCCATACCAAAAAGAAATATTAAAAGAATACACCTCCACCAAACCAGCATTGCAAGAGATGCTAAATGTTCTGCTTTAAGAAGATAAAGAAAAAGAGAGAGAGAGAGAGAAACACTGGTACAAAGGGGGAAAAGGGCAATGAGTATGTACCTATCAATAATAACTTTAAATATAAGTGGATTAAATGCTCTTGTCAAAAGACATAAGATAGCTGAATAGATAAGAAAACATGACCCACATATATACTGTATACAAGAGACCCACCTCAGAACAGATATAAACAGACTGAAAGTGAAGAGATGAAAAAACTATTTCAAGCAAATGAGCATGAAAAAAGCTGGGGTAGCAATTCTTATATCAGAAAAAATAGATTTTAAAACAAAAGTTATAAAAAGAGACAGAAAGGAACACTACATAATACTTATGAGAATAATTCATCGAATGATCCAGAAGACTTCCGGCCAAGATGGAGGCTTAGACGGACACGCTAGGTCTCCCTCTACAACTAGAGAGGAATACAACTACTTCAAAACAAAGGATAACTAGAAATTCCAGAAAATAAAACTACACGGAAGCCCAACATATGAAGTTATAAACCAGCGGTGCCATTTGGGCAGGTAAGAGTTAAAGAGGGCAGCGCTGTTTGCACCTGGGACAGTGGCGGGGCGGCGAAAAATCCCGGCTGCAGTCAAGCCCCTGGCAGTGCGCGACCCCAGTGCTGGGGAAAGCAGCCACCGCATCACCTTGAACAGTGAGGCCCAGGGGGGCGGGAGGACGGATCCCGGTCTCCTAGCTGAATAACTGTGTGAATCCATCTTGGACCCCCACCCCCAAAGAAAGCGCCACAGGGCTGCGAAATAGGTCGCGGACAGGCAGGCGCCGGTCGCTGATTTGTGACGCGTACACAGGCACTGCCCCCTATAGCCGGCCCAAGAAAACAAAACGCATCTGTCAAAATGAGGCAGACAACTATAGAAATCCGGTGGCACAGCTCACCAGGCAACAGATAGAGAACCTGACAGATGAACAGATAAGAAACCTGTCAGAGGCTCAGTTCTGGGCCATTGTTATCAGGTGGCTTACAGAATTCACAAAAGAGCAGGAAAAAGATAAGAAAGAAGCGAAAAACATTCATAACGAAAGGAACAAAACCACATACGAGACAAATGGTGAGGAAAAAAAATCCAGAGTTCATTTCAACAAACTGGAATATGGAGAAGGAACAAGCAGTCAACCAATGCAGCGAGAGGAAATAGGAAGCAACAATGAGAGGATCAGAAACCTCTGGGACAGCTATAAAAGGCCCAACATAAGAATCATTGGTTTGCCAGAGAGTGAGGAAGATGAACTAGAACTTGAAAAATTGAGTGAAAATATAATAAAGGAGAACTTCCCAGACTTGGGGAAGGGAATAGACTTGCAGGTCCAGGAAGCAAGGAGAGTTCCCAAGAGACTGGACCCAGGGAGAACCACTCCAAGACACATTATAATCAAAATGTCAAAAATTAAAGATAAAGAGAGAATCTTAAAAGCAGCAAGAGAGAAGAAAAGAATTATGTACAAAGGGGTCCCAATTAGACTATCAGCTGACTTCTCAAGGGAGACCCTACAGGCAAGAAGGGACTGGCAAGAAATATTCAAAGTAATGAAAATCCAAAACCTACAACCACGAATACTCTATCCAGAGAAATTGTCATTCAGAATAGAAGGACAGAGAAAGTGTTTCCAGGACAAAATAAAACTGAAAGAGTTCATTAGATCCAAACCACTGTTATATGAGATGTTAAAGGGACTGGTTTAAAAAACAGAAGCTAGGGAGATGAAACAAAGGCAAACTAAACAGGCAACGAGAGTGGAAAAGGAACTGTGGGTACGGGAAGCATATTGGGGGGAGGTCAACAAGGAGGGGGAGTGGGGAGAGGGAGGGAGATGATATAGGAATTGGGGATCATGGTAGGAGGGAATGGAATAGACGGAGAGAGGTTGGGAGGAACTGTATGCACAACTAATGGACATAATCTAAAAGGGGGGGACAACTGGAGGGAGGGGGGCCACCGGGTGGAGGGGAGCAGAGGGAAGGGAAATTGGCACAAATGTAATATTTTAATCAATAAAACACATTAAATCTTAAAAATAAATAAATAAATAAATAAATAATGATCCAGATTCATGAGCCTGAAAAAATAAATAAATAAATAAATAAATAATGATCCAGATTCATGAGCCTGAAAAAATAAATAAATAAATAAATAAATAATGATCCAGATTCATGAGCCTGAAAAAAAATAATAAATAAAAAATAAATAAATAAATAAATAAACTCATAGATAAAACAACAGAATAATGATTGTCAAGTGGAAGAAGGATGAGGGGAGAACAAAAAGGGAAAAAGGGGGTCAAATATCTGACAATGGAAGGAGACTAAACTTTGGTGCAGAGCACACAATGGAGTTTATAGATGTATTATGAAGTTGGACATATGAAATTTGTATAATGTTATTAATGAAAGTTATCTCAATGCATTTTATTTTAAAAAGAAAAAATTTTTTTGATAGCTTAGGTGCATTTTATTGGTTTTCTTTCAGAATCCTTCTACAAAAAAGTTAAAACCCAAGTCCCTAGAGGGAGAGTGAGAACTCTTCCCCTTTCCCCAGAGCCCTCCACCCTTCTTCCCATGTTCATGGAGGTGGAGGGCTGGCTACTTTTATCCCCCACCAAACCCCAGAAGGGAAAACATCTACCACCTAGAAAACCCTTCCCCTCAGCTTCATCCCCTACATGGTGATCCTGGCTGCAGGAGGCTGTGGTGAGAACTGTTGGGATCCTTTAGGAGTTCTAACCTCACTGCCAGAGGCCAGCGGTAAACTCTCAGTGCAGGGAGTATCCAAGGACAGGGCCTTCTCTGGGAGCTGGTGCAGGTAAATGCAGTCAGACTTGAAGGGGAGCAGCCATTCCCCTGCACAAAGAACCGGCATGGGATCTCTCTGGTATGAGCCTTGAAAGTCTTGATGAGTTGCTCCTTCTCAGCCCCCTTGCTCACCCAGAATTTGTGGGGGATGCTGTAGCTGGAATGGACATGGCACTGGGGACAGGCCCTGATGACATCCAGGGGAAAGTCGTGTCAGCTCTTGCACCAGGTGTACAGGCAGCCCAGGCAGTGGGCATGAGTGCAGTTGGGCAGGATGTCAAAGGTCCGTTGATAGAAAGAAAACAATTGTCATAGAGAAATTTGTTTAAAACAATAACAGAAGACTAAACTATTCAATACAAGATTGAGTTAAAGAAGGAAAGAAAAATAAACAATGAAATAAGATTTTATAAAAATATAATTCACTGAAACTAAGAAGAGCATAGGTCACAAGAACTAGCAATGAAAGCCAGGCTCTTCTGACTATAATATACAATTTTTCTGTATACAGTGTAAAGTGACTGTAAAACACAGTATGTAAAAACTATAAATTCATACATGTACACACAAGAAGATATGCTAGGAAAAAATAAGACCTATAACTGTATCTTAATATATTCAATAATTTATTTGTTAGTAGTAATATTTATGTTATTTTTAGAACCACTTACATGTATATTTTCAGATGATGCAAATAAAAACATATTAATGTCTTTAATTAATAATTAGGAACAAATATTTTAGTTTAAGATAAAAACATAAGTGTGAAATTAAACAAGTAAAAATCTGATGTTATATATACCCATATAAATCCATGTTTTATTTTAAATATCTATTTACTGGCTCTGTCTTCTAAGAATGTCCTGAATCAATGATAATCCTATAACAATGAGCACCCCTAGTGCCCTGATTGTCCTCCAAGTGCCATTCTCAATTAAAATTAACTAGAACTTCTTTAAGTAATTGATAATTTCAGATATAAATCAGGAAATATACATGATGAGCTGAGAAATGCCTTGTTCCAGAAATTAAGAAACTGATAAAAGATAGAATGAGTTGAGCCTGAATGACAAAGAAGGCAACACAAAAAGAAGGGAAGGGATTAACAAAAAAAAAACCCACATGTGCATGACCCACAGACACAGATAATGGTGTGGTGATGGCCAGAGGGAAGGGGGATCAGGGGCTGGTGGAGGCTGGCCAAGGTGGGGTGGTGGTAAGTGGGGACATCTCTAATAGTGTCAACAATAAAAAATAAAAAATAAAATCTCTCATCAGCAAAAAGCCAATGATGAAACAATTTTAACATTAAAAATAACAATTTATTTAAATATATTGAATATGTAAAAACCCATAAGTTTACAATGACGTGGGTTGGGTAAGGAGTGGGAGGAGATATGAAATATCTAGGGCACCAACTCTTTGCACTGAAAATTGAAAATTGTCAATAAAAAAATAAAGCATTGATGCTGACTCTCCTATATCCCCTATAATTCACAATAAATAAATAAGGCTATTTGATAGGATAAATTTCAATGTAGCCAATAAAGAATGACAAATTTATAAATCACTATTTTGCAAAACCTAGTGAATTCAGTTGAAGAGTGATCCTCATTGGAATAGAAGATTTATGAGAAATGTGGCAATGAAAAGATATTAGCACCTGAAAATTATCACTCATTTTCACCAATAATTTTATTGATTTGTGTATTTAAAGTATGTCCGCTATCTTCCGCTTGGTAGACCATTGATTGTTCTCAGTTAATGTCTCAATTTGACCGCTGTCAATTTCACCTGGTGTACTTGATCATGGAGCATCATCCAGCAAGAAATCTCCAGCAGGGAACGTTACAAAACACTTTTGACGTGTTACCTCAACCACAGAACCTTCTCCATACACTGCACAAATCTTTTTTTGTGTTTCAGTTGAGTTTTTACCTTTCTTGAAATAATAAAGCATAATATGCCAAAAATGTTGTGTATTTTCTTCCATCTTCAATATTAAACAGCTAAACAAAACTTCACCAATTCTGCCCTCACTGGTATAGATAGCTCAGTCGATTGAGCTCTGGCCTAAGAACCAAAGGGATGCTGGTTCAATTCCTAGTCAGAACACATGCCTGGGTTGTGGGCCAGGTCCCCAGCCCACACATTGATGTTTCTCTCCTTTTCTTTCTCTCTCCCTTCCATTCTCTCTAAAAATAAATAAATAAAATATTCAAAAAAAAAGTTCACCAATTTTGATGTTTTTAAAAAATGCACGCTGCTATGACAGCTGTCACAATACAATCTAACAAAATTGTTTTGAATGAAGTGCCACTAGATCCATCTAAAGAATAAAACAAACTTTTTTGGTCAACTCAATACATAAGAATGGAAAGACAAGACATCAGAGATTTGCTTCAAAATATGACAGCGTGAAGATGGAAGACAACATGCAACATTAAAAAAAAGTATATGACAGCAAATGAAGAAGAAAAGAAAGAGATACACATAACTAGATGAGGGAAATATGTAAGAATTTTGATACATGTGGGCTTTGATGTTCATTGTGTTAGTTACAATGTTCTCTGTGCTTTTGTACGTGTTTGATTAAGTTTATAATAAATACATCTCAGAAAAGGCATTATATTTAATATCAAACAGGCCTGAATTCAAATCTAGGTCTACCATTTAATTTTTGGCTTGGAGAAAGGTATTTATTTCCATGAAGCAATTTTTAATAATCTTCATTGCCTCATCTATAAAATAGGCAATAAATTTTTCTAAGATCATCACTGGAAAATGGGAAAAGATTCTAGTCTTAACAACAGCTTGCTAATGAGAAAAGTTTGACTCCCACCATGTCTAGATTACTTTTTAATCTCAAAAGAGTTGCTAGCATCCCTGAATCTATGAAGGTATTATAAAATATACTACTACTATGCAGCACTAGTCTAGCAATCATTAACAAGAATTCTCCTACTGAGGACCTTTTTAGAAATACTGCAATTACTAAGCCAGCTCACATTATTACTGTGATATATTAACAAAATTGTGGTGTGTAATTATTTCACCATATTATCACAAGCTTGAGTGAATTGTGGGCCTTTCAGGCAAGTAGGCCCACTGATAAGAAAAGACTGGAGAAGATCTAGAAAGGATTAAAATTAAGAAAACACAAATATTATTTAAAAGTTTTAGAGAAATAAGGGCAAGGAATTATTAATTGAGAAATGTGTTAATACTATACAAAATTATATGATATTTTCACATAGTATCAGCTATACTGTAGGACACAGGATGAGAGGAAATACAGACAGTAAAAATGATGAATGTTTCTAAAACATGGTAAAACAGAATGCTACAAGGGACAATTTGATGGGAATTTTTATTAAATTTATTGAGGTGAATTTGATTAGTAAGATCATACAGGCTTTAAGTGTATATCGCTAAGATACTAAATCTATATATTGCACTGTGTGCCCACCACTTCAAGTCAAACTATCTTCCATCATCATATATTAGACCTCCCTCCACCTCCTACTCCTCTCACCCTCTTTCTTCTGGCAACCATAACATTGCTCTCTGTGTACAGGAGTCTCTTTAGTAAAACTTGGTCTTTGGAAAATAAGAAATCGCAGCACAAAATTCATATATTTATTATGTTCTATTTTTTTGAGGGGGATGGTTAGCTGGGTGCTTGCAAAAGATTAAAAAATAAGGCACAGCCCAATTTCTTAAGGAGAAGCAAGTTATTAAAGGGGTCTGATATTTAAAATACAGTATGTTAAGGATTTGGTATAAAGAGTTTTATGGAAAGGAGAACAAAGAAAATGTTCTCCGATTAGTTAGATGTGTCTATATCAGAAATCTCATCTGAGCAGAACCTCAAAGGATGAAAGGGATTTCATTATGCAAACAAAAGCATTTTATCTTGAGGAAGAAGGGACAGGGCTCATGCTCAAAGGAAGCTGAGCAGTTATGGTCCTTAAATAATAGTTAAATACCATGAAGACAAAGAATATTCTCTCACTGTGAAAGTTTCTCCTGAGCCTTTTGCACTCAGTTCCCAATCTCTCCAATTATAGCCCCAAGAGACCTGTAATCTGCTTTCTATTTTCATAGTTTTGCTTTTCTAGAATTTCATATAAATGAAATCATAATTGTCAGTTGGATTTTTAGGACTGATTTTCAAAATTTAACATAAATTACTTATAACATTCATCATGTTTTTCATGCATAATGTACTTTGTTCCTATTTATTGAAAAGCAATCCAGATATAATATAATTTATTTGTCTTTCTATCAGTGATCAGTCATTTTGGTTTGGGACTGTTATAAATAATCGGCGGCGGCGGCGGCAGCCGTCCATCTTGAGAGATGATGGCGTAGTTTCTTGAGAGTCTATCTGCACCGCCGAGAATGGCTGTGCAGTCCGACTCGGGAGTGACAATCCCTGCCGCACTTGTTACAGGTGAAGGCAGATGGCTGTTGTTGCTGCTGTTGACGCTCCTTCCACCTCGATCTTTTCTGGACCGCCTCCTTGTTGCGCGCAGCCTCTGCGCGTGATGTACCTTGCCTGACCGCGAGCCTCCAGGCTAGGCGGTCGTCTGCTTGAACTTCCCATGTGTTGAGACTGATGGAGCATTGTGTCATGTCCTTTTTGCAGATGTCTTTGAACCACAGTTTTGGGCGCCCTGTCATCCTCTGGCCTTCTGCTAGCTCGCCGTAGAGGAGGTCTTTGGGGATACGGCCTGCATCCATTCTTTTGACATGGCCGAGCCACCTGAGGCGTCTCTCACTAAGAACTGCATGCAAACTGCTCATGTTGGCTCGCTTCAGCACCTCGGTGTTGGGGACCTTATCCTTCCAGGCGACATGCAGGACGCGTCGCAGGCACCTCATGTGGAAGCTGTTGAGTTTCCTTTCGTGCCTTGCGTAGGTGGTCCACGTCTCGCTGCCATAGAGGAGAGTGCTGAGTACGCAGGCTTGGTAGATGCGCAGTCTGGTTTTCTCAGTGAGGCTGGAATTGTTCCACGCTCGCCGGTTCAGTTTGGCCATAACTGTGGCTGCCCTGGCGATTCTCTGGTTGACCTCCAAGTCGACTGACAGAGAGCTCGAGATGGTGGACCCGAGGTAAGTGAAGTCGTTGACAACTTCCAGGGTGTATCCGTTGATGGTGATGCATGGGGGAGTCCCCATGCCTTGAGCCATAACGTTTGTCTTCGTCAGGCTGATGGCTAGTCCGAACTCCTTGCATGCGTGGGAAAGGCAAGTGACTAGCTGCTGGAGTCCCTCTTCGGAGTGTGATGTCAAGGCTGCGTCGTCGGCGAAGAGCATCTCACGGATGAGCATCTCTTTGACTTTGGTCTTGGCTCGTAGACGGGCCAGGTTGTAGAGCTTGCCATCGGATCTGGTGTGAATGAAGACACCCTCGCTGCAGTCCTTAAAGGCGTATTGGAGGAGCATGGAGAAGAAGATTCCGAACAGCGTAGGCGCGAGGACGCAGCCCTGCTTTACTCTGCTGCTGACTGGGAAGGCCTCAGAGGTTGTGCCGTTGTAGGACACCGTGCTGTGCATGTTGTCGTGAAAGGACATGACCACAGCAAGCAGATGTGGTGGACAGCCAATCTTTCGTAGCAAGCTGAAGAGTCCGCTTCGACTCACCAGATCAAACGCCTTCGTGAGGTCGTTAAAGGCGAGGTAGAGTGGTTTATGCTGCTCGTGACACTTCTGCAGCTGGCCGATCAACAGTGGTTATAAATAATGCTACTATGAAAATTCACATACACATTTTGGGGACATATATATTACCTATGTTGTTGGGGAAATACCTACAGATAGAATTATGTAAAGATAGTATAACTATGTTTTCCAAAGTAGATGCACCAGTTTGAATTTTCTTCCTACACTGCACGAATTTCAATTGCTCTATACTCTTACCCAAACTTGGTGTTGGCAGGCTTTTCCTCCAGCTATTTAAAGGGCAAATAATAATATTTCATTGTGGCTTTAATTTGAATCTCTCTTGTAATTAGTGATGCTGATAATTTTTTATATGCTTAAAGACCATTTCTATATCTTCTCTTGAGAAGTATCTGTTCCAATCTATAGCCCATTTTATTTGTATTTATTTTTTGTTGTTTTCTGAGTTAATTTAATTCCTTAATTAAGTGGCTCTCTTCATGGTTTGTAGTTTGGCAGCTTCACTGTTCTGGGTCTTCCAAGAAATATAGACTGATTTTTTCTAAGAGTAACCTCTTTGGGTTCCATTAATGCCCTGCCAATTGAACTTTTGTGTCATGCTAAAAGCTGGGGAGGCAGGAATTGTCCTGTATAACTTATTTCTTCTCTTCCACATGTGAATTTTCCACCAAAGTCTATAAGCTTCTAATCACCCCCCCATACCTTTAGATGGTGCTTTTCTTTTGTATTATGTTCAGGTTTTCTGCAGCAGAAGGTGGTTCAGAAGGGCCTCAGACCATCATAGGGGGAAATCTGAAATAAAGTGTTTTACTTATCATTCAGCCTAAACTATGTTCTAATTTATTTGTTTAATTTCCATATATTTGAGGTATTGCCAGATATTTTATTGTAACCATTTTCTAACTTCAATCCACTGTAGTCAAAGAATAGACTTTAATGTTGGGATGTAAGTGTCTCACCATCTGACCCCCATACTCACCGGCTATTTTGAATCATCCTTAACTGTCATGGGACACAGCCAACTGCCTGCAAGGCTGCTAAGATTTTTACTTTTTAACAAATAGTTCAACCAATGTTAGAGACTCTACTTTTGCTTTTTCTACATAAGTGGTATACTCGGGAAAAAGAGGATTTTTCTAGTGGAAATAAATAGGTGTTTTTGTAAGAAAAAAGAAAAACAGATTGATTATAATCTTTTTAAATAATTAAGATTTATTTTATGGCTATCATGGTGAATAATTATGTGCATATAAAAAATGTGTATTCCAAAACTGTCCACAGTAGATTATGTATTCTAAATGCCAATTAGGTCAAAGTGGTTGATAAGGTCATTCAGATGACCTCTAACTTTAGTGACATTTTGTCCACTTATTCTGTGATCATTCTCCACCAGTGTCTTCAGAGAGCAGTTTGATGGTTGTTATCTGGGAAAGGGGTGATTTGGTAAGGGCTTTCTCAGCCATATGAAAGATGGTCTTGTCTCATTTATTTCTACGTTCTCTTTTAAGTATATTTATACATTCTGAATGTCTATTTTAATCCAATCAATGGTTTCTATCTTAGTTTCTTCTAAAATTCCACAAGCTATTTTCTATGAAAGACTATTCTTAGGCATGTTGATAGTTGTTTTATTAGTAAAACAGAGATACAGAATATTGGGAACACAAATTTTGAGAAATATTGCCTTTCATAATCCCTCCTTAGACATTTATTAGGCTGATTAGCAAGTAAGTTCTGAGAAGTACATTAAGTTTTCTTAAAATCACTAATCTTCTATTCACTTGAATATAGAGCCTTTCCTTCATGTAACATTTAAGGACATGACATATAGCAAAAGTTACATGGGCTGCACTTCTTTTCATGACAATAAATTTTCCAAATGCAATTTCTTCACATTTTTGCCCATATTTCTTTCTCTCTGAATTTAATGAAAGGTATGATGACACTATGTAAACCCTTACCCACCAGTAGACAGCTTTAATGTAAAACTGGCATATAAGGAGACTTCATATTTCAAAGACCCCTAATGATAAATATTTCTTAAAGTTTTTGGCTTGTAAGCAGTCAGTTTTTTCAATATTTCCAGGCCCCAAATTTCTGGTATTTTATTTTCCATTTTAATTTACATTTCATATTGGCCCATGTTTTCTAGGGCTCATCTCTTTCTTGTGGAACCTTGTCAAAGACTGCTAATAGCAACTGAAACCCAAAATTAGCATTTATATTCTAATCTTTTTCCCTGAAGCACAAATATCTAATGTAATCAAAGGATCAACCTCCCAAATATTTTGCATTAATTCACCATGCAATAACATTTTCTTCACTCTCCACGACATAGTATGAAGATGATGCCAAATATTTTGGGGGGTTGTAGAAACCCATCTTTTACAGCAATTTATATGTCATTTTATGGATCTTTTTATATTATCTAAATCATACCCAACTGTAAAGCTGCATAGGATTTTCTCATATATACTAAGCTATAGGGTTTTCAATTTCTGACATTTGGGAAAGTTTTTGATATCCATACTTTAATGTCTATTAGAAAACATTACTTAAATTTCCTATTAGTTGTGATAGGCTTTTATTTTGTTTTTAGATTTTCTTGGTAACATTTTAATCCACAAAATATATCAAACTTATTTGTACTCTCACTCTCATTGTATTGACCAATATCTTTAAGCTAATGTCAGAAAATATTGGTCATAGTAACATCCACATTTTATTCTTGATTTTAGTGCCTCCAAGTTATCATCATTTAATACAAGGCTAGTTGTTAGAATTACATAATTATTATTTATAATAAGATGTAATCTTCTAAATATACCAAAAATGGAGTTTTAATACTGCCAAAGGCACATTCACATCTGAGATTAATTATCTAATTAATTCATTTGTTAAGTATTTATTGCCAGTTACTATGTCCCTTGGTGAAAAACCTGCCATGGTGAAAAACAGCAATATAGTCTAATTTATCACTTTATTTATGGTACATTTAAATTATCTGAATCTTATACTACTGGCAGAAAGAATATTCTTAATAATAATATTTTCTTAAATAAGTAATTTCTATTATTTTATTTTAATTTAATTTTTAATTTAATTTTATTGTTTTTCTATTACAGTTGCCCCATTTTTCCCCTATTGCACCCCCGCCCACCCAACCCACCCCTTCTTCCACAGTCATTCCCCACCCCGTTGTCCATGTCCCTGGGTTATTTATACTAATTTCTATTATTTTAAAGCATTTTGCATTCATATCAATAAGCAAAGTAGACTTAGCTTTGATATCATTTTTTCAAAAGAATATTGTGCCATAGCTATATTAACTTACAGAAATACAATGA
Organism: Furipterus horrens; assembly: GCF_987537825.1. NCBI lineage: Eukaryota > Metazoa > Chordata > Mammalia > Chiroptera > Furipteridae > Furipterus > Furipterus horrens. The sequence continues at coordinate 78,518,426 of NW_028327176.1, read as the reverse complement.
AACATTTCCCTACATTTTGGTAAACTTGTTGGTGGCATTTGAGAAAAAAAAAGATTATCTAAAATATTTTATCATTTCTGTGTTCCCTAAACTATCACTTAAAGACATCTTTTAGTTTAATAAATATGACACAAATGTATAATTTGACTCAAAATTGGTATTTGTAGATTAACTAAGTTTGTCTCTCCTGGGTTTTTTTTTTTTTAAGATTCAGAAAGATTTAGAGCAATGTGCTCACGGGCTAAAGATGGCTTAGGCATAAAAGGATCAATTTACCAACCTCTTCTCTTTTGAGATCCAAGTGCTATTAATAACTCTCTTTTGGAGAGAGATGATCTTAACCAAGGCCTCACAAAGAGAAGGAAAGAAGCTATGGACTGCCATATATCAACACCCAAGCTTTGATATTAATTAAAGAGTTATACCTATAGTAGATAGGGTAGATTAGCTCATATGTTCTTCTGAGCAATCTGCCCCACTGAAGTTTTATAAGTGTAAGATGAAGAGTCTTAAGTTTTACTTTTTCTTTTGTGAATCAATGGATTTACCTGCGCAGAAATCTAGAGTTAGATATGATAAGATGTCATGCCAACTGCTGCCAAGGAAATGTTTAACAGGGTGGGCTCCATCCCTGACACTGACAGCAGTACCATCAGTACAAAGACTGCTATGGGAATGGAGTTTTTATAAAATCACTGTTGCCACTTCTAGTCCAGTTACAGCAAACCTTCCTTGTCATCCACCTTATCCCAGTTCTTTCCACTTTTCTTTTCCCTTCTACCTGTCAGTGTATGTGTGTGATCCAGGCCCAGACATTAGAAACTTTTTTTCTCCTGCACACAGTGGTTGCTATGGAGTGAGCACAGGATCCAAATGGGCAATGAAAGTCACTCTATACATATCTAGCACAGAAATACAAAAAGAAGCTTTCATTCTCATGAGTCATAAGTGCAAGAGAGCTTGTTTTGTCTTTTATGAGTAAAAAAGAATGGAAACAATACACAGAAATTCTAAGAAAAAACAGTAGAGAGACCAGGACGATGTTAAGTTCCTGATTTCTACTCAGCCTGAAGCCAAAACTCTCTCTAGAGTTTTCATTTATAGCAACTATCATCTAGTCTGCTTAAGCTAGTATGAGTTAAATTTTGTAATTTATAGCTCAAAAAAATTTAACCAGTATACATTAAAAATATACAAAAGGATATATATATATATATATATATGTATATATATATATATATATATTCTAACATCTTTCCATTACCTTGAGTTTTAAATAAAGCATATTTTTTGTTATCATTGCTGAACCAGCAACATCACTGTCTTAGTCCATTCAAGTTGTTATAACAAACTACCATAGGCTAAGTGGTTAACACATTTATTTCTCAAAGTTATGGAAACTGAAGGTCCAAGGTCAAGATGCTGTCAGACTCAGTGTCTAGTGTGAACCCACTTCTTGGTTCACAGATGGTTGTCTTCTCATTGTGTCTTCACATAACTAGAAAGCTCTTATCTTTTATAAGGGCACTAAGCCCATTCATTAGGGCTGGGCCTCAAGACCTACTCACCTCCCAATAGCCCCACCTTCACATAGCATAACACTGGATTGCAAAATATTAATTTTATATAGACACATTCAAGTCCATAGCAATGTGATCTACATTGAATCAGTTCCCAGAATCCAGCATTAAAGGCTCAAGCAAATGTAACTCACTCTTAGGCACCTGCAGGCTCACCCTATAATGTAAGAAACAGATATCTCACTCCTTAACAAAACTGTAAATTTCCATTGACAAGGACTCTTTTTAAAAATAACTCACTCAGATAACCTCCAATGCAAACTATGTAAAAGGTGTTCAACAAAGTAATTGTTGATGCATTCCTTATTAGGATGTGTCTTTACCATGTATTTTTAATCCTTGAGAAGCCCACTCATAAAGGGTGGTAGAAGTAAGTCTAGTAAAGGGGAATGTAAGGAGTGTTGTGAACAGAAACCAGGAGAGTGAGGAAAGCATCCCATCTGTGACTAAGCCTAGACCTGAAGATCCAAGGGTAGAGAATAGTTCCAGGGAACTGCACAGAGTTGTGATTATAAGAGACTGCCTGCCTGACAAGTGCCACAGCCTTCATAGAGAATTCAGCCCAACTGCAGTCCGCAGTGAAGAAAAAGGAATACATTATCTGACCATTCTCTCCTCTCACATCCTGATCTTCTGCCAGTACTCTATACAGTTGGTCAACTTCAAATCAGAGGGCAAGGGAACCTGCTCCTATGTGGTCCATAGAGAACAATTTCTGGGCCAAGAATACATTGGAATAAGTCAGAGAGGAGATTTGGTAGAAAAATAAAAATATTTAGCACTCTTTTTCAATTGAAAATTATATTTTGTTTAATTTAATTACAGCATATTTTTGAGAGAGTCACAAATTATGACAATATTTAAATTTTGACATTATAAAAACTGATCTTGGTATTTTCAGCATACACATGCATTATATAAATATGCCTTATTCATATATTTTGTTGCATTTTATCTTTAAATACATTGGAAAGTCAGTTTCTTTTGTGCTCCATCTTGCTTTTGTATGTCATGCAATTTCAATTATTATAAACTAAAATACATACAGTATTGGTTTCTTTACATCAGAAGAAAATATTCTTGGGAGGAGATATCATTCCTGGATGTGACACCTCCAAAAGTAATTTAACAGGCTGAATAAGAATCTTCTTTTCATAAGAGAGCCAACACTGAACTGACTACTTACACAGTTGACATTCTAGAGCAGTGGTTCTCAACCCTTTCACAGGTGTCGCCTAAGACCATCAGAAAACACATATATAATGACATATTGTTTTTGTGATTAATCACTATGCTTTAATTATGTTCAATTTGTAACAATGAAAATACACCCCCTGCATATCAGATATTTAAATTACAATTCATAACAGTAGCGAAATTACAGTTATGAAGTAGCAACAAAAATAATTTTATGGTTGGGGGTTACCACAACATGAGGAACTGTATTAAAGGGTGGTGGCATTAGGAAGATTGAGAACCAAAGGGCCTTGCACCTCTGACAATACACTCCTCTGACACTTGCAATTGGTCAGCATTTCTCTCTCCCTCCCTGCCTCTCTCCCTTCACCCCTCTCTTTCTCTCTCCCTCTCTCCCTCTTTCCTTCTTTCTCTCTCTCTCTCTCTCTCTCTCTCTCTCTCTCTCTCTCTCTCTCTCTCTCTCTCTCTCTCTCTCTCTCTCTCTCTCTCTCTCTCTCACATACACACGCGCACACACACATACTCATTTTCTTTTTAAGTCATACCTACCTGATCCACAGAATGGACTCACATTATTCAGCAGGAAGATAGAGGAAGAGGCTACTAAGTGCTCTAAAGGGCAAAGTTTAAACTTTTTAAGTCAAACTGCTTTGCAGAAAACATCAATATATTTTATATTTTACAGGGTTTGTTTTTTTTTTAATGGAAAAACTGAAAACTTGCCATGATGCTTTAAATTCTATTAATGACATCTGAGTTCTTAGAGCCATTTCTGAGGCAAACTACAACTAATATGCAAGGCTGGGGAAATTGTACTTTTAGACCTTTTGAAGTAGATAAGACATAGTTTGGATACTTTTTAAGTAAATATTTTCCTGCAGGCAGAGGGTTAGCCAGTTAATGTGTCTGGGATAACACTGGGAACAGTTCTAATCCTCTACCTGTATTGTGGCCACCTGTCACAGAATCAAGGTAGATTCTTCTTACCTGGCAATCGGAAAAATATGCGAGGTAAAGGTGAGGTGTCTGACATGTCTTTATTGCAAATACTACAGCATTCATGCTGGCCCTCCACCGCAAGAGTGCGCTGAACCACCAGCCACCACTAACTGTGCACCCACCACTCACTGCGCAAACCTCGCCGCCTGCTGCGCAACACTCCCGTTGCTCACCGCCGCCCCTTGTATACTATGCATAGACAAAGTTAGATACTAACCAAGCTGCGAGTGTGCTACACATACAATTCTAATTATTGTCTCTAAGCAGCTCATTCCTGGGCATCCGAGGTGAGGGAGCCTGACAGACTCTATTGTCCTCACACCACCCAAGGAAAAAACTGCCTAGGTTGCTGTTTAACTGTGCATAGTTGAGTTAGTCTTTACTTCAGTTAGACAATTTACAGTTGTTCTGAATATTCCCTGAACTCACATGGCTCCACTGAGAGTTATTCCAGCCCCGCCTGGAAAAATGATGAACTGGACACAGCCTGCCTGGTCTTGGGCAGTCATGACACATGGTTCAGGAAAAATGTAGCACTTCGTCTTCACAGCACCTAATGACATATTACTTCTTTCACCATGTTAATCAAAGAAGTTAAACTCACAATCTTATAGACCGAGATTTAAACATTATTAATGCAAAAACTTTGAACTGACCAGATAAATCAAAATGCAGACAGAGGATGAAAGTAGAGGTGTTACAGGTCTGACATCCTTATCCCTGCCAGCTCCCCTGAGGCCCTCATCCTGCCCGATATATCAGGCCCAACAACAACAACAACAAATAAGTAAGAAAATTTTTAAAAGAAAGAGACTAAAATAAAAGGAAAATTATTTAGTCAGTTACTTAAATGGGCAAGAAAAGATAGGGGAGAAAAGACAAGAAGAGAGGAAACAATAAGTCTATTCAAAGATTGCATGAACTCTCATAGCACTGTACCTCACAGCCCTGTGTGTGCATGGGAGTCACCTGGGAGCTTTGACAGTTCAGTGCCTGATCCCACCAGACCACCTGAATCTGAATTTCTGAAAGAGGTCATTACTTGGGGGGTTTGTTTTAATCTTTTCTTGGATTGTAATTTATAACAGGCTTAACTACTGATTAGATGATCACATTTGGTGTAATTCACTTAATATGTATGTGTGTATGTATACATATATAGGTACATACACAGGAAATGTGCTACAAACATGAAATATATTAATATCTCATCTCATAAATTTTAAATTACTGAAAAGCATACTCATATAATTTAGTTTTGCCAGGATTCTGTTAATAATATAATTATCTGCTTGTTCTATATTTAGGGGGAATCCATTTTTAAGAAAATAGAAATTTCTTATCATTATTAAAGAAATAGCAGAAAATGACCTATGCCATAAAACATTGTCTAACATAAACATCATTTTACGAGAGACCAACTCCCAGAACATGGCACTGCAGGCCTGAGGCTAGCTCCCCAGCCACCTTGTGTGCGCACCGGCGCTCGAGCGAGAAAACACCTCGCCAGCTTTCCCGGAGCGCGGTGCGGCCGGTTTTCTCGGAGCGTGCTGCAGCAGGCCTGAGCTTAGTTCCCTGGCCGCCTTGGGCGCGCAATGGAGCTCGAGCAAAAAAAAAAAAAAACAAAAAAAAAAAACACCTTGCCGGCTTCCCTGGAGCACGGCGCAACGCGCTTTCCCAGAGTGCGGCGTGGCCTGCTTTCCCTGAGCGCAGCATGGCATGCCCGAGGTGGGCTCTGGGGCGCCTTGCATTGCGCCTTGCCGGCCACCTCGCGCACACCACTGCTGAAAGGAATAGGAACCTCTGACCCGCTACATTAGACCAGCTATGGATGCAGAAAAAGAAGACGACACAAAGGCTGAACTGAAACTCAAGACAAAGTGGATAGAGTGACTCTCAATCAACTAGCCAGAAGAAAGATGCTAACAAAGAGCATCTGAAATACAACCAGACAGCATAAACAAACGACATAAAGGGTACCCCAAGAACATCAGGCTCAGGAGATCAAAGAGACTGCACCACTGAAAACCCCAGATCTCCAATATAGAATCTCATACCACAAAGATGGGAAAGCAGAGCAGATAAATCCAAATAACAAAAACAAACAAGAAGAATCCAACATGGTAAGATGCAGAAATAAGCTCTCAATGAAAAGAAAAGAGGAATCCCCAGAAAGAGAGGAAGATAGAATAGACATAGCCCAAATGTCAGACATGGAATTCAAAACAATGTTGGTGACGAAGCTCAATATACTCGACAACCTCAAAAACAAATATGACAACCTCCAAGGAAGCTACCAACAGCTCCAAGAAAACTACAGGGAACTTGGAGAGAACTATACCAGCATAAAAAGAGACATAGAAACTATCAACAAAAACCTGGAAGAAATGAAGAATGCAGTCTCTGAACTGAACAACACAGAAGAATCAATCAAAAGCAGACTAAACGAAGCAGAGGATCAGATTAGTGAGTTAGAAGATAATGTAGAAATAAAATTCTCAGATGATACAGCAAAATAAAAAAAAAGATTGAAAAAGTATGATGAAGAGGTAAGGGAATTACAGGATAGCATAAGGAAGAACAATATAACAGTAATTGGAGTTAAAGAGGGATCAGAAGAACAAGGAATAGGTAAACTGATAGGAGAAATAGTGACAAAAAATTTTCCCAACCTGATGAGAGAAAAAGTTATGCAAGTCCAGGAAGCACAGAGAGTTCCAATGAAGAGGAACCCCCAAAAACCCACTCCAAGGCACATCATAATTAAAATGGCAACATTCTAAGACAAAGAGAGAATCCTAAAAGCAGCAAGAGAAAACAGCAAATAACCTACAAGGGAGCTCCAATAAGGCTATCGGCCGATTTCTCAACAGAAACACTACAAGCCAGGAGGGAATGGTAAAAAATATTTGAAGCAATGAAAAACAAAGGCCTACAACCAAGAATACTCTACCCAGCAAGGCTCTCAATCAAAACAGAAGGTGAAATAAGGAGTTTCTCAGACAAAGGAAGACTAAAAGAATACATCTCCACCAAATCAGCATTGCAAGAGATGCTAAAGGGAATATTCTAAGAAAAAAAAAAAAAAAAAAAAAGAGAAGAAACAAAAAAAGAGTAGAGGAACAGAGATACAAAGGGAAATGAATAAATACATGTCAATAATAACCTTAAATGTAAATGGATTAAATGCTCCAATTAAAAGACATAAGGTAACGGAATGGATCAGAAAATAGGATCCACATATTTGCTGTCTACAAGAAACACACCTCAAAACAAAAGATTTACAAAGAATGAAAGTAAAAGGATATAAAAACATATTCCAAGCAAACGGACTGGAAAAAAAGCTTGGGTAGCAGTCCTCATATCAGACAAAACGGATTTCAAAGCAAGGGCAATAAAAAGAGACAAAGAAGGACATTTCATAATACTTAAAGGAACAATCCATCAAGAAGATATAACACTGATAAACATATATGCACCTAACATAGGAACACCCAAATACATAAAGCAAATACTAGAAGACCACAAGAAGGATATTAACAACAACACACTCATAGTAGGGGACTTCAACACTCCATTATCAACAATAGACAGATCATCCAAGCAAAGGAACACCAAGGATATACAGGCATTGAACAACACACTAAACCATATGGACTTAACTGATATATATAGAAGTTTCCACCCCAAAGAAGCAAAATATACATTCTTTTCAAATGCATATGGGACATTTTCAAAGATAGACCACATAATAGGACACAAAACAAGGCTCAACAAATTCAAGAAAATTGAAATCCTATCAAGCATCTTTTCAGACCACAATGCCTTGAAACTAAAATCAACTTCAGAGAAAAATAATAAAAGACACCCAAACTCATGGAGAATGAATAACACGCTATTAAATAGTGAATGGGTTAACAATGACATCAAAGAGGAAATCAAGAAATTTCTAGAAACTAATGACAATGAACACACAACAGCCCAAAACCTATGGGACACAACAAAAGCAGTCCTAAGAGGGAAGTTCATAGCAATACAGGCATATCTGAAAAAGATAGAAGAATCTCAAATAAAAAATCTAACCCTAAAGCTACAAGAACTAGAACAACAACAACAAACAAAGCCTAGGGCAAGAAGAAGGAAGGAAATCATCAAGATCAGAGCAGAATTAAATGACATAGAGACCAAACAAACAATTCAAAAAATCAACAAAACTAGGAACTGGTTCTTTGAAAAAATAAACAAAATCGACAAGCTTTTAGCCAGGCTCATCAAGAAAAAAAGAGAGAAGACCCAAATAAACAAAATCAGAAATGAAAAAGGAGAAATCACGACTGATACCACAGAAATACAAATGATAGTAAGAAATTACTACAAACAACTGTATGGCAAGAAATTTGACAACCAAGAAGAAATGGACAAATTTCTAGAAACATATAACCTTCCAAAACTGAATCAAGAAGAAGTGGAAAGTCTCAAAAGACCAATAACAAAGAAGGAAATTGAAACAGTAATCAAAAATCTCCCTGCACTCAAAAGCCCTGGACCGGATGACTTCACAGGCTAATTTTACAAAACATTCAGGGAAGAACTAACTCCTACCCTCCTCAAACTATTCCAAAAAATCCAAGAAGAGGGGAAAATCCCAAACTCTTTCTATGAAGCCAGTATTACCCTAATCCCAAAACCAGGTCAATACACAACAAAGAAAGAAAACTACAGGCCAATATCACTGATGAACATAGATGCTAAAATCCTCAATAAAATTTTGGCAAACAGGATCCAGAAATACATCAAAAAGATCATATACCATTATCAAGTGGGATTTATCCCAGGGATGCAAGGATGGTTTAATATTCACAAATCAATAAATATAATACATCACCTAAACAAAATGAAAGACAAAAATCACATGATCATATCTATAGATGCAGTAAAAGCATTTGATAAAGTACAACACCCATTTATGATGAAAACACTCAGCAAAATGGGAATAGAGGGAGCATACCTTAACATAATTAAGGCTATACATGAGAAGCCCGAAGGCAACATCATACTCAATGGACAAAAACTGAAAGCATTCCCCCTGAAATCAGGAACTAGACAAGGCTGTCCACTCTCTCCACTTCTATTCAACATAGTGTTGGAAGTTCTAGCCACAGCAATCAGACAAGACAAAGAAATAAAAGGCATCCAAATTGGGAAAGAAGAAGTAAAACTATCACTATTTGCAGATAACATGATAGTATACCTAGAAAACCCTATAAACTCCACTAAAAGGCTACTCGATATAATAAGTGACTTTGGCCAAATAGCAGGGTACAAAATAAATATACAGAAATCTAAGGCATTTTTGTACACCAACAATAAAATATCAGAGACAGAGACAAAAAAGAAAATACCACTTACTATAGAACAAGAAAAATAAAATACCTAGGAATAAACTTAACCAAAGAGATAAAAGAACTGTACAATGAAAATTACATAACATTGAAGAAAGAAATTAAGGAAGATACAAATAAATGGAAGCAAATACCATGTTCTTGGATGGGAAGAATCAACATCATCAAAATGGCCATACTATGCAAAGCAATTTACAGATTCAATGCAATCCCTATTAAAATATCAATGACATATTTCACTGACCTAGAACAAATACTCCAAAAATTTATATGGAACCAAAAAAGACCCCGAATAGCCAAAGCAATCTTGAAACAGAAGAACACAGCAGGAAGAATCATGATACCAGACATCAAACAATACTGCAAAGCCACTGTAATCAAAACAGTCTGGTACTGGCATAAGAACAGACATATAGATCAGTGGAACAGAATAGAGAGCCCAGAAATAAACCCAGGCCTCTATGGTCAACTAATATTTGATAAAGGAGGAAGGAACACAAAAAGGAGTGCGAAGAGCCTCTTTAACAAATGGTGCTGGGAGAACCGGACAGGGATGTGCAAAAAAATGAAACTAGATCACCAACTTACACCACACACAAGAATAAACTCAAGATGGATTAAAGACTTAAATATAAGCCATGACACCATAAAAGTCCTAGAGGAAAACATAGGCAGGAAAATTTCAGATATCCCACGTAACAATATCTTCACGGATACATCTCCTAAGGCAAGAGAATTAAAGGAAAAAATAAACTAATGGGATTACATCAAACTAAAGAGTTTCTGCTCAGCGAAAGAAAACATCAGCAAGATGAAAAGGAAACCAACCATATGGGAAAACATATTTGCCAATGATATCAAAGACAGGGGACTGATCTCCAAAATATATAAAGAGCTTATATGACTCAACATAAAGAAAACAAACAACCTAATTAAAAAATGGGCAAAGGACCTGAACAAACACTTCTCCGAAGAGGACATACAGAAAGTCCATAGGCACATGAAAAAATGCTCAACATCATTGGCCATCAGAGAGATGCAAGTAAAAACCACAATGAGATACCACCTTACACCTGTCAGAATGGCCATCATCAACAAATCAACAAACAACAAGGCTGGCGAGGATGTGGAGAAATGGGAACCCTACTGCACTGTTGGTGGGAATGCAGACTGGTGCAGCCACTATGGAAAACAGTATGGAATTACCTTAAAAAGCTAAAAATGGAACTGCCTTTTGAATCAGCGATTCCAGTGCTAGGATTATACCTGAAAAATCCTGAAACCCTAATTCAAAAGAACCTATGCACCCCTATGTTCATAGCAGCCCTGTTTACAATAGCTAAGTGCTGGAAACAACCTAAGTGCCCATCTGTAGATGAGTGGATCAAAAAACTGTGGTACATTTACACAATGGAATACTATGTAGCAGAAAGAAAGAAGGAACTCCTGCCATTTGCGACAACATGGATGGAACTAGTGAGAATTATACTTAGTGAAATAAGCCAGGCAAAGAAAGCAAAATACCATATGATATCACCTAATACAAGAAATTAAAGAGCAACACAAACAAACGAACTAAATAGGACAAAGAGTAGAATAGTAGTCAGTAGGGGGGAGGGGGGAGGGAGAGAAGGGGGATAAGTAAGGGAAGGGTTTAGTCAAAGAACGTGTATAAATGACTCATGGACATGGACAACGGGGAGGGATATGATTGTGGAAGAAGGGATGGGTTGGGTGGGGGAAGTAATGGGGAAAAAATGGGACAACTGTAATTGAAAAACCAAAAAATAAAAGAAATTATAAAAAAAAAACATCATTTCACTATCAGTGCAAACTCCGCACAGGAAAAAAAAGTTCAGGACATCTTAACGAAAGCAAAAAAAAAAAAAAATTAGATAGATAAATAGGTAAAATAAAACAAAATGCCAATGCGTACATTGCTCTTTTTTATCTAAAAGTGTTCTTTTTTTCCTGATTCTCACAAATCACTTATCATTAAAGTTTAGATGACTTAAAGTCTTTTAAAGGCACAGTGTTTACAGTAAATTCTCTGACAATAGTAAAGTTGAGAAAAATACAGTAATATTAGAAAATAAACAAGAAAAATGCTTCCTACAGAACTCTGTTCCTGAGTAAGTTATGGAGGATATTTGCTTGTCAATTTCCATGTATATTGCCTCCAGGGATTTTCCCTATTGAATACCAGACCTGCAACACAAGATGTGGACTCCTAGGAAAACTGCTGCTTAGAGCACTGTGGGAAGAACCCAACTTTCTTCCCTAATAAACAGTTTCATCCTAATGTAAAAAGAATGGGCTTTAATGCAAATATTTATGGCTTTATGGTCCTCCGTATAGTCATGTAGCACCTGCAGCTCACTGCAGAATACCATCAGACTGTGTTATACACTAGAATCACAAACATTACTTCAAGTGAAAGTCTCCAGATCACACATACCAAGCTTTTGATAGCATAGGAGGGTGTAAAACTGAACAATAAACTTTTTCTGGCTGGTAAACATTAACTACTACTGAGCCCAAAGTTAATTGTCAAATTGCCCAGTTCAAGGCTGCTCTCATAGTCCACTTACTTTTAATGCTTTTTTAAAGGCCTTTTCTTTTATTGTAAATCCATGTTTGTTTTTTTTCCCTTTGGAGGAGGTCACCTAAAGAAGGCAAACCAGTCAGCGGCATGAAGATCTCTTGAAGTCAGCACCCAAGTGGAAAGCTTTTAGGTGTTTCTTCATTGGGTCAAAATTGTGGCAAATGTCCAGAGCTCAGCAGCTTGTGGAAGTGCCAGTGTGCTTCCTCCCTGGAGGACTTCGACACAACTTTTGCCATCTCTACCAGAAAATTCTGCATTTAACATATTTGTTTAATGACTACAAGCAAGTTATTACCTTCTTTAGTTGATGGGATATTTATTTATGATACTGTATCTTATTTTAAATTCCATATCCAGTTTCTATCTTCAGAGGATCCCTTAAGTGATGAATTCTTTGAGTCTGGCCTATAAGCTGAAGAAGAGAGGAGCCATTGATTATAGTTAAGCATGTTTGTAAATTAGAGGAAGCGATTTCCTGTCCTGCACAAATTTGACTTTGGGTGTAAACACTTAAAAGAGCAGAATCTAAAATTAAATCAATACTTTCATGGTTCAAAAGTCATCAATATTTATAAATTTACATGCATTTTCTGCTACGTTTCTCTAAGAAAAGAACAGATTACATACTAGTGAACTGAAAAATAAAATGTCTAAGGAGAAATGCACCAAAATAAACCATTGTTTATGAAAATGAAAGTGATTTCTCCTATATGTTCTCTTAAAATTCTACAACAAATATATTACTTTTATAATATAAACTGCTAAATAAATAATAGGCTATATGGTTTATATCTTAGAATTTGACTATACTCATATTCCACATATGTTGTTCCTTAGTATAATTATAAAAGGAGAATTAACTTCCTGAAGAGGACATTAGTATCAGAAAGGCATTTTTTTATCTACATTTTGAAAATTTATATTTTTAATCAATTGTCAGAAATGGAAGATGGAAATTTTAATAAATTAATATATATATGTCAGAGAATGATGCCATTAAATTGTTTTTAAATCTTTAGTAAAAATTATTAAAAATATAAATAACTTATATAAAAATATAATCTATACCAAAATCCAATTATCTCTGAGTTATGAAAAGTAGGTAAAAAGAAAACAGCAAATAAGAGTTTTTCTAATAAGTTTAACATATTTTCATCTACATTTTATAAAATTAGAAAGTCAGGGATATTGAATAATGCTACTCATTGTCTTTTCCTCAAACACTTGAAAGTGGGAATAACCTGTTACATTCATGGAAATTTATCAGGCAGCACTTCAATTTATAAAAAATGCCTCATTATACAGGTAAAAAAAACTGATTCTTAGGCTAAAATGTCATATTCAAGGTAATTGAGAAAGATTACAGATTTGGGGCTTTAACCCAAGTTTTTCTAACTTAGTTTAGTGCTTTTTTAATATTTACTATTGGGCATCATTTATATGATTATTTTCCTATAAGTAACATGATTTTTTTCCCTTTGGCTGCTCTCAATGTTTTCTCTTTACCTTATTGAGCTTCTTCAATCTATAAAGTCATATCTATCAACAAATTTGGGAATTTTTAGAAATTCCTATTTAACTATTTTGTTTTTGTCCTATTTTCTCTAGCTCTTCATTCTGGAACCTTAATTAAACTAATGTTAGGCGTTTTGGTATTCTATCCCAGGTCCTAGGTCACTTTCTTTTTTTCCTCTTTTTTCTCCCTGTTTTTTTATATTAGTAACATCTGTTAATCTGCCTTTAAGTTTAGATTCCTTTTTTTCTGTCTTCTTGAGCTTTCTCTTAATCATATTCAGTAAATTTTTTGAATTTCAGATTTTGTGTTTCAAATTGCTAGGAATTCCATTTGTTCCTTTTTATACTGTCCCTTCTGTTTTGATATTTCCTATTTTGATAGTTACAAAGTATGTTTTCCATAATTACAATATTGATTTAAAACTCTTCTGAAAAATTCAGTATTTGTCTCATCACAGAGTTGGTCCTCATTGATAGCCTTTTTTTTCTTGAGTATGAATCATTTGTTGCTGTTTCTCTGTAGATTGAGTAATTTTAGATTATACGCTGATGATTTTGTGTGTGATATTGCAGAAATTCTAGGACCTGACATGTTCTTCCCAAGAGTGTTGTTTTGCTTAGTGGACAGTTAATTCAGCTGAATTGAAATCTTAAATTGGGTGATTAGTAGAAGCTGAACTAGTCTGTTAACCTGGGCTGCACTCCTTAAAATTTGTCCAATGTGTGGATAGCCCAAGGGTTGATAAGAGTTAACTACTGAATTTAAGGCACTGCATGTGTGGTTTTATCTTTCCAGTATCCCTCCCTCTGGCCCTTCCCTTTCTAGCTAGTGTGATGGCTTATAAATTCATCCTTGAGCTCTTCTTCAGTAAGACAGAAAGTGTTCATCTCAGTTAAGCCCAACCACTTGTGGAGGCCCGGGGCCTGCCCTAAAACCAAATGTTGTGAAAGTGGAGTAACTCTCTTAGTGGCATTCCTCTTCAAAGTGTAGAGGCCTCTTCAATCTTTGCCTAGTTTTGGCCATTTTCCAATTTATAGTTGTTTTTTAAGGAAGGATTTTTTGATAAGAACAACTTGACTATGACATGAAGTAGAATCATGTTAAAACTAACTTTTGTCTTCTCTTTGTTTAGTATATATTTTAATCCTAGTAATAGTTGAGACTTATAGTTTGGTGGCAATGAGCAGAGAAAATTACATGGATTCAAATATTAGCTCTATCATTAACGGTGTGATTTTTTTTTAATTTCTCATTTACAAAATAAAAATAGTTATAATAGTACCAATCTTATAGAATTTTTTGTGAATACTAAATAAGATACTATGTGCAAAGTGGTTAGCATAGTAATTAATACATAATAGATATTTGAATGTTAGCTATTGTTAATATAATGAACATTCTTTTATTAAATTATGGATTACATAATCTCTACCTCTGAAAGTCAGGTCACTAAGACTCCTAAAGATCTTTCATTGGCTATTTTTATAATCAAATCATGTACCATTACCAGTTAGAAACTTTCTTTGAAGGGTTAAAGAAAACATCAATGTACTTAGGGATACCTACCTATAGGAAATGACTGAATGTTGGTTAATTAGAAAGGAATTATTAAAATTTCATGAAGTTCTCCCCCTCTGGGCAATTATTTTATGTGGCTAACTAATCTTTACTTTTGCTCTCTAGCTTCCTAGACAGAAAAGGTTGACATGGATTGAAATTTAATTTCTTTAGGAGAAGGAACATGTATATTTTAATCAAAAGAGCAAGCTTACTTTCTAACATCTGACCACATGACTTTCTGCCATCCCATTTTCACTTTCAACAGTCAATGTTAGAGTTACTAGTGAACTATTAAAAATTTCTCAAAATAGTTTAATAGTTTTGAAACTGACCTTTTAACTCAAAAATAAATTAAAATCCTCTCTTTCTCTTTATTTGGATGACCTCCAACTGCAAATTTGCAAGGGGCCATTTTGGGCAAACGTGATTAGAAAATAATCATTGGAGACAGGAAAATAAGTCTGTCTCCCTTTTTCATCTTCAGCAGCTGCCTCTAGTTGCACATCAGGGCTTTTAAAATTTAGGAGTATCATGGAAATTAGAATTTGTAAAGGGATGCCTAAGGAAAAAAATTATAAATTTCACAAGACTCATAAATCATAGGCAAAATTTATTCAGACTAGAAACCTCCATGATTTTCAGACATCACATCAACAGTGCTTCCTTTGTAGGACCATTCTAGCCTGAAATCCACCCCATTGCTAAGATCATATTATGTCATCATCATGTACCCTACATTGTATTTGTCTAATTTATAATGTGCCCCTCAGGAAAAGACCAAATGGGGTTTCTCAAATGTTGTTGGTAAAGAATGTTTACATGTTGTTATTATATAAATATAAATTAATAATATTAATAAGGTTCTATTACAAAGCAGATATTTACAGTAAGACATTAAAAACTATTTAACCAAAAGCATCAAGATTTACCATGAAGTACTGCTTAGCAAAATATTACAGAAGCTACCAATGCCTCTAGTTATAAGATTTTATTCAGTTTCATAAGTTTGAAAGTTTTTTTTTTTCCTAATAAGGACTGAAAAGTGTTGTTGAATGACTTTACCCTATTTGTATCACTTGTCCTTTCTATATATGAGGATTGATAAATGAAACTTTCCTGCATTCATAGTGAATATTTATACACAATTATTTTCTTTTGAATAATTGTAGCTATACTCCCTTGAACTAAATTAAAAAGCAGGATGAAACTTGTCTTTATATTGTGGTTGCAATTATGTAAAAATATAATTGTATATAAATAAAGGACTGGAAAGGAATATACAGAATTTACTTTAACTACCGTATATAAATATAATGGAAATTACAGACGTTTCCCCACACACACTATTTAAATTTTATGTCATACTCTGTTGTTTTATGATAGTATTTTATTTTTCTAAATTTTTTACTAACAAATGTAAGTCTGTTGGTATAAAAATGCACTAGGTGATTTTTAAATTAAATATTTTTTCCTTTTACTTTTCAGAAGCAACTGCTCCAACCTCTTCTATCCATTTCTCTTGCAGTGAACTCATTCACTTATTCATAGAATTGAAGTTTATTGATCACCTAAACTGTGCCAGATCTTATGAATGCAGTGGCCACCAGGACTTGCTACGTCAACTGATTTTGGGGATTTAAGGGGGATAAATGGTAATGGAAAAAATACAATTGAAAAAGAAAAAGAAAAAATTTCGCTCTCTATTGTTTTTCCAGAAATGTTCAATTTTTTGTTTAAAAAAAATTTTTACAACAGAAAATTTCAAAAGCACAGTCCGACGAAGAGAACAAAGTACAATAAACTCCCTCGTATGTACCGTGCAGCAGTTGTCAACTTAGGTCCAATCTTGTTGCAGCTCTATTACTCAACTACTTTTCTTTCACCAGCCCCATACCCCATATATAAAATTACTTTGAAGCTTATCAACTTTCCTAAATCCTGATCAATATTAACATTGCAAAGAAAGAGCCAGACCTTATGGGCCTTGAAGTACTGTAGGAGTACTCACATCATCAATGAGATAGTTTTGCCAAAAATTGGACTTGAATCCTATCAAGACTCTGGATCTTTATTATAATTGAAAGGACATACAGGTGTTGGTCATGCTCCATTTTGATGTTCATTCTAGCTCCCTTCCAGTCACTACCAAGTTGTCTGAAGGAATAATCTCTGAATGAGGTTCATGTAATCATAATGTAATTAATAATGTCTTTCAATATGCCCTTTATAGCAAACCTCATATCACTCTTCTCCCTGCTCACCATGAGCAATCCGTTTCCAAAGCTCAATGGCATTTTCTCATTCCTAATCATTTCTCATGGCAACAAAGATGAACAGACTTAACCAGCTGCTTCTTTTGAAATATCTTCTCCTCTAAAATCAGCTTCTCTTCATTGAAAGGTTGCTACTCTTATTTCTTTATCCTTTCTCCTTTTTCTTTACCTACCTCCTACTTTTGAATTCTTTCCTCATGATCTTTTTAAAATATTTTTCTCACTCTCTTAATAATTTTATCTGTTGGAATGATACTTACAATGATACTTTGTCTCCTTTCACTCACTAAAGGACCATTTTGGCTTCTCTCATTCAATAAATCGCCACAACCTTGTGGGAATGGGTCAAGCATTTGAGAAAGTCGATAGGGCACTTGACGCTGATAAGACTCCCGTGAAAGAATTAGCTGGTTCACAGACTGGGTTAGGGCACTAGACCCCCACCAGCTGCAAGTCAAAGTCCATGCAACATAAGGAACACAGTCACAAGCCCTCACTGCCAAGCCCCTGTGGCATCTCCCCCCAAATAGGAGTTTGTGAGAGCCAGAGAAGCTGTAAGCCAGGAATAGGATCTATATGAGGGTTCTGGTGATGAATGAGCTCCAAAGATAAGAGGCACTTCCTCTCTCTGACCTGAATTCTCGGGTGTTCCCACGTGAGTTCGGACCTAGCAGAGGTGTCTGGGGTCAAACCCTAATATGTGCAGGGGTTTCATAGGGAACTCTACTCATGGTAATATAATTATTGGCTCATCAGGGGATGTGCAAAATAAGAATTTGTCACTCAACACTCCGGGATGTTTCAGTTGTTTTAGACAACTGGGAGGAAAACCAAGGCATGTAAGAGTGGTAGGGATGACCAGGGGATGACACCCTTGGAAGCCCTCCTCACAAGCAGTGCACTTCAATCCACTACACCAATTAATCCCTAGTTTAGAATCAGGAAAATTACTGGTCCACTTTAAATGAGAGGCAGGGGAAAAGGGTGAAACCAAACCAATAAAAAGAGACTCACAACCCATGAAAGAATGGGATCAGGGTTATCCAAAAAACAAAAGCTTTACTTTTGATTGCTGCAGAAACTAATAAAAGGAACTGGATGCTAGATTAAGGAAAGGCATCTCATTAATTTACTGCATACTGCCATGGCTCAAAACACTGCAGTCTCAAAAAACAAACAAAGGGAAAGTAAGGAAAATAACTGAGGCTTAAAATGTGCCACAGCTGCAATAGAAGTAGGAAAGGGAGAGGAAGAGGGAAATATGTGGAGCATTACAATCCTTGCCAAATGATTGGCTCTGCTGGCCTCTCCCCTCTGGAATCCTGGAAAGCCACAGTAACTCTTGCCACCTCCACTGGCTGACATGGGCTGGCCAAAGTCTCGTTAAAAAACAAAATAAGGAAAGACTTCTGGTCAAGATGGAGGCCTAGACTGACACGCTCTGTCTCCCTTCACAACTAAGAATAAATACAACTACTGCAAAACCAGAAATAACCAGAAGTTCCAGAAAATAAATGGAAGTCCATCCTATGAAGTTATAAAGAAGTAGTGCTTGTCCAGATGGGTAGGAGGGGAAAAGCTGGGGTGGAGAGGTCAAGCTGTGCTGGCAGTGGCAACTGTGGTGACAGCGGCGGGACAGTGGTAAGCACAGATGCCCATATTTAAGGGGAGGTGAGAAGTGCCTGGGGAGCACCCCTGGCTGCAGAAAAAAACCCATCAGCTTGTGATTCCAATGCCAGGAAAGGCAGACCTCCATTGCCTCAGACTGTGAGGGCTGGAGGGCGTGGGGACAGAGGAGGAGGTTCCTGGTCACTCAGTGGAGAGTGAACAGCAGGAATCCATCTTGGATCCCCACCCCCACACAAAATGACACAGTTTGGTGAGAAGGGTCGCCCGGAAGAGATGAGTGCATGGGTCTCTGCCCCCTATAGTGTAGGAGGTGTGACAGCCCCACCCAGGAAGCAAAGGTAAACACAAAACTGTCAGAATGGCACAGATTATGATAGAGATCCTGGTGATGTAGCTGACCAGCCAGCAAATATCTAAGCTAACAGCTCAGCAGATAGGACATCTTTCTGAGGCTCAGTTCAGAGCTTTGGTTATAAAAATGCATACAGACCTAATAGCAGATCTTAAACAAGACAGGGAAGGAATGAAGGCTAGTCCTTCTGAAATGAACAAAAACTCATACAAAACAAGTGGCGAGGGAAAGAAAAGCAGGGATCAAATCAACAAATTGGAACATAGGGAAGGAACAAACAGTCAACCAGTGCAGAAAGAGGAAACAAAAAGTGAGGAAAATGAGGTGAGGATCAGAAACCTATGGGACAGCTATAAGCAGGCCAACATCTGAATCATAGGGTTGCCAGAAGATAAAGAAGAAGAACTAAAAATTGAAAAATTATGTGAAAAAATAATGAAGCAGAAGTTCCCTAACTTGGGGAAGGAAATAAACTTACAGGTCCAGGAAGCACAGAGAGTTTCAAAAAAACTGGACCCAGGGAGAACCACACCAAGACACATTATAATCAAAATGTCAGAAATTAAGGATAAAGAGAGAGCCTAAAAAGCAGTAAGAGAGAAGAGAATTATGTACAAAGGGGTCCCTAATAAGACTATCATCTGATTTCTCGAGAGAAACTCTGCAGGCAAGAAGGGACTGGCAAGAAATATTCAAAGTAATGAAAAGCAAAAACCTACAACCACAATTACTCTATCCAAAGAAGCTGTCATTCAGAATAGAAGGTCAGAGGAAGTGCTTCCAGGACAAAGTAGGACAGAAGGAGATCATCAGACCCCAAAACCACTGTTATATGAAACGTTAAAGAGACTTGTTTAGGAGAAAGAGGATCAAACCTATGAATATTAAAATGAAAACTGTGTCACAGCAACCAACAACAGAAGCTAGGGAACCAAAACAAAGGCAAACTAAGTAGGCAAGAGAGTGGGAAAATAATTATAGGTATGGGGCACATTTTAGGGGAGGTCTGCAAGGAGGGTTAAGGGGTTAAATGGAAGAAGATGGTACAAGAATTAAGAAGCATACTAGGAGGGAGTGGAGTAGACAGGAAGATGTTGAGAACAACTATATGCACAGCTAATGGCCATGGACTAAGGGTGGACAACTGGCAGGAAAGGGGTCACTGAGTGGAGGGGAAGAAAGGGAAAATAAATTGGGACAGCTTTAACAGCATAATTAATAAAGCATATTTTTTAAAAGGGGGGAGTATGGAGCCCCCCCCCCAAAGAATCTAACTAATTTAGCAATGTACACTTATAATTTTTTAAATTGTGATGGTAGCCTTATTATTTGTATGAAAAACTGTCTTAAGGAAGCCTTAATCATTTCTGTCTCTAAATCTGTCTAAATCAGTGCTTCTCAACCTTCTTAATGCTGCAACCCTTTAATATAGTTCCTCATGTTGTGGTGACCTACAACCATAAAATTATTTTCATTGCTGCTTCATAACTGTAATTTTGTTACTGTTATGTATCATAATGTATATATCTGATATGCAGGATGTATTTTCATTGTTACAAATTGAACATAATTAAAGCATAGTGATTAATCCCAAAAACAATATGTCATTATATATGTGTTTTCTGATGGTCTTAGGCGATCCCTGTGAAAGGGTCGTTCGACTCCCAAAGGTGTCACAACCCACAGGTTGAGAACCGCTGGTCTAAAAGAAAATCAGTTTAAGTCACTGGTCTGTTGTAAGCTTACAACATTACTCTCCACCTCAAGGTGACTTTTCAAGTATTATTTCATAATATACTCCCTAAGTCAAATGTTTAGAAAGCTAATTGGGCTTAAGTTTTAAAGAATTTATTATGTTTTTTTTTGGAATGTTGGGTCAGAAAGATTATATATGTTGCAAAAAGTCCCAGTAAGTCATAAATAGTCTGTGCAAGTTGAAGAAGGATTGTGTAGGGGGAAGGAAGGAAAGTGAGGGATGAGGAAGGAAAAAGAAGAAATAAATGAAATAGATTGTGCATGGCATGGGAAGAAAGGACATTGAGTGGGTATCTCAAGAAGGAAAATGCAAGTAGAAAAGAAATAAGAAGGAAAAGTAAGCATATAAGTCTTTAAAACATTGTAAATTTTAGACCTAAAAGCTGCAGTTCCAGGAATAAGACATGCCAAGCTTGCTATCTCCCCTGCCTTCTCTAGCCTCTGTGAAAATTGTCAAGATAACTAGATAATAAAAACAGCTTACTTTTAAGCACATTAAAGGAATGCGTAATCAACAAAAATAAAATTGTTTCTCTTTCTCTAGCTTCAAAGCAGGAACAGAGGGGCACTCTCCACTCCCAATCCCTCCCAGGGAATAGCTGCCAGTGTTTTACTCCTTAATTACAGAAATAGGTTTGCTTCTGCTTTCCATGCAGAAAGTCCTACGTTTGTAACATCTTCAAAAATGTTATCATTCCAGCAAAGGCCCTGCGACTGGGTGTCTCCACAGTCTTACATACTCGAAGTCTGTTTTGTAAGTTGTTATGTAAATTAACCATTCTGCACAAGTTTTCTCATTGCAGATTTATCTACCCAACTGACAAGCCCCCACACCCACTCCAACCAGGGGACCAACTCTCACTGAAGACCTGGAAGAATCAAGGTCTTAAACAGCCACTGACTAAACAATGGACTGGTCCTTATGACATCCTATTGCAGACTTGCATTTATCAGGAAATCCTGGCACAACTGTCAGCCATGGAATTGGCCATACTGTGGCTGGGGAAAAGATAAAATGCTCTGGTCACCCAACAACAGCTTACCTGCAATCCCAGGTTCTCAAGACTATGTATCACCCCATTAAAATGGAACTCTAGTCAGCATTCTTGGGCTAACATACAACATCATCTATGGGATGCCTTTTCCACCAACCTGAAAGGCCAAATTGATTGGCTACAACTTGAACTCCATCAACAGCTTATGGACATTAAACAGCTTACTGAACAAAAGGTGTTTCAAACCCTAAGTAATAATCTTCAATGGCTTAACCATAAAAATTGGTTTCAGTGACTAAATTTAAGTATATGGATAATAAGAGCAGCTGGAGATTTATTGGACATTGTTATACTGTGTACTCTGACGTGTTTGCAAGCTGTTTTCCCATGATCATAGTGGAGAAAAGCAAGTAGCAAGCTTTATAGGCCTTTCAACTATAAGTGCCTTAAAAAACAAAAGAAGAGGAGATGTAGAGTACCACTCCTTGTGGTTTTAGGAATTGTAGCCCAAGTCAGGCCCCCCCAGGAGGACTTTAAGTCTCATTGAAAAACCAAAAAGGGGGGTGTGAGGCAGACAGGACTGAAGGCCACTCAGAGGGTTCCCATGGGAATTGGATTTAAAAAAATGCAGATGATGCTTTAGAGCTTGCTCTGCTTTTTTTTATCTCTTAGTTAACTATAAACAATCTGTAGTTAAAAATATATGAAACCTTGCACTTGATGTCAGCAAGGCGTTGGGATGTTTAGCAGACACTGACACAGACTAGTCACTGTGTTCTCTATATTGATATCTGTAATCAGTAACTGTCAACTGTAACCCAAGTGTCTGAAAGCTTATTGATGATTCTTAAGTCTTGACTTTGTATCTCCTGAATCCCATCCTTAATAAAAGGCATTAGAGAAGGAAGTTTGGCGCTTTTCTCCACTAGAGAGATTAGCCACCTCCCATTCCCCCCAGACAAAATATAGTGTCTGGGATAAATTTGTTCCACCATGGTCCTGAAACCTCTGCTGGACAGAGAGTTTCCAGCCGAACCAGGGCATTGGAGGCAGCTCACCCTCAGTTAAGCATTGGTAACAGTCTGTACTGATTTTATTTAAGGAAAGAGAAATAAAAAATTCTGTTCTTAGTTAATACAATCATAGTATACATGGAATAAGTGACTGAAACAAAAGATTACACTAATTTTCTATCCTATATATTGAAATACATAAGTCTTAAAGAGGTGTTATATAATTATGAAGGAAGTTATTTTAAAGGTATTAATATCTATGACATATTAATAGAAGTTACTATTAACTGAGTACTTAATTTATGAGAGATATTGTGCCCAGCCTTTAATCCCCTGATTCAATGGATATAGTAAAAAGTATCAGTACTACTTTACAGAAGAAGAAACTGAAGCATGGGGAGGTCAAGACACTTGTTGACAGTCTCATGACAATAAAAGGCAGACTGAGAGCTAAATACAGTTCTGACAGATTCTGAATTCTGTGATTTTAACCACAATCTCCATGAAGAGACGTAGGTGGGTGACAGTGGTATAAATCCAAATAAATAGACAATTACCTCTTCATGATATCATCAGAGAATGAATGGAAGAGTGTGGTCCAACTTGTGTTATTTTACAGAAGAGGAAACTGGAGTAAAAGGGAAATAGAAACAACTCTAGTTGAAAAAAATGATATGAATGCATGCTTTCCAAATGTAAGTCCTCTCTTACATTTATTCTCTCCCGAATGTCTAGGAGTAGCAATGTCATACCTAATGAAAAACAGGTAGCTATTAAATTTGTGCTAGGCACAAAGCAGGAACTCAATACATGCCCGAGTAAAGAAATCAGCATAAATTTCTTAGTAAGGGATTTGAAAATACCAGATTTCAGGTTTTTTAAAATTAATTTATTAATTGTTTGTTTATTTATTTATTTTATTGTTAGAGAGAGGGGAAAGGAGAAAGAGAGGGAGAGAAATATCACTGTGTGGTTGCCTCTCACTCACGCCCCCAACTGGGGACCTGACGTGCAACCTAGTCATGTGCCCTGACTGGGAATTGAACCAGCAACACTTGGCTCGCAGGCTGACGCTCAATCCACTGAGCCACAGCAGCCAGGGCTTGATTTCAGTTTTTAATAAACAGTTTTTACTAGACCAAAAGGGAATGTACACTCTTTGAAATATTGTCTGGTTATAGGGAAGTAATTTTAACCACTTTCTTCATAAAGAAAATAATCCAGATTTTCTTGGTGTGGGGATTCTGGATGAGTCAATACTTATCTCACACACTCAAACGCACAAACATCATGCATTTGTCAGGTATGTCAACATGACTTTAAACACTTATTTTCAAAAGAGTAATAAAAAAGATTTTTAGTCATGATTACCGATTTGGTGAAAAATAGTTGAAACAAACCTGGAACTGCCTGAATTGGTCATCAAGCCAGGGAAAAACCTTCTGACTAGGAGGGTTTAGTTTTGAGAAGCAGCATCAAATGTTTGTTTGCCCTGGCAATTTATTTTATAATGGACCAATTTAATGTAAAAATACCTTCCCATTTTTCAGATGTTACTTGTAAATGAAATTCTACTTGGATACCATTATTTTCCTTCTACCAAGGACTATAAAATGTCTGGTTTTCTGAATTCCCCAGGAGACACTCCCCAATCAGCATCACTGCCTGGCTGCACCAAGATGATAATTAGGAAGCAGTGCTGAGGAGCCTTTCAGTATCTGGCTGCACAGAGGTATGACGAAAGGAAGGTGCAAAGAATCCATTATTCATGTTTGAACAAAATAACAAAAATTAGAAATCTTTGAAGTGGGAATTGTGCCATTTTTCTAACTTTACCAGATAGTCAGACACTGTTCTGTAACTGTGGAAAAGAAGCAGATGTGACCAAGAAATGTGTCACTGCCAAAACTGCTTTAGTGCCAGTGAAAAGAATACCAGTAATAATTAAATTACTCAAATGTAAATAAGAAAAAGTACAAATGGAAAGAAATTCAAAATGCAATAAAATATATAAATGAAGAGTCACTGAACATTGAATTGTATAAATCATCAAGTTCACAAACTTGCAAAAAGAAAGAGGGAGAGTGGCTGAGCTTTGTACTTTTTATTGTTTTTGAGAACGTGGAAACCACCAATATCAAAGGGCTCCTGTCTTAGATAATCATTGAGGGAAAAGCCAAAGCCAAAGAAAGCAAAAACAGTGGACAAATATAGACAAATATGAACAAATATGGGGAAACATAAGCAGACATATTTTAAAACCTGTATTAACAATTAAAAATGGATGTTTTCCAAAACTGTATCAAGAAACTTTATTTCAAATTTAAATCAAAGTTTACATACTTAAATAAAAAGTTAAAACTATTACATGTAAATAGTTATGTGTTGTTCAAAAGTATTTATTTTTTTCTAAATAAGTTTTTCTATTATGTTCAGATAATGGCCCTAAAATAGGACAAACTATAAGCTTACATATTTATTTATGCACATATTATTCTCACTGTTGACTAAAATAGAAAACACTGCATTATATTTTGAATTGTTTAAGTTAATATACATTATTAGAATTAAAACTATTTTAGAACTGAGACATACATTTTCTATATCTTAATATTCAGATATTTTTTAATTTTATTTTTCAATCACAGTTTACACTCAGTATTATTTTGTGTTAGTATTAGGTGTAGAGCATAGTGGACATATAATTATGTACTTTACAAAATGTTCTCTATTTTATTTCAAGTACCCACCTAGCATTATACACAATTATTGCAATATTATTGTTATATTCCCTATGCTGTACTTTACCTCCCTGTGAATATTTTGTAGATACCAATTTGTACTTCTTTTTTATTATTTTTAAATTATACTTATGTACAACATTATATTAGTTGCAGGTATACAACCCCTTGATTAGACATTTATAGAACTTACAAAATGGTCACCCTAATAAATCTATAGTACCCATCTGACACCATATATAGTTTTTGAAATATTGACTATATTCCCTATGCTGTATTTTGCATCCCTTTGAATGACTATTCCGTAAGTAGCAATTTGTACTTCTAAATCCCTTCACCTTTTTCACTCATCCCTACAACCCCTCTCCCATCTGGCAACCTTCAAAATGTTCTCTGTGTCTGTGAGTTGGTTTCTCTTCTGCTTGTTTTTTGTTTGTTTGTTTGTATTTTTAGATTCTACATATAAGTGAAATCATACAGAATTTGTCTTTCTCTGTTTGACTTATTTCACTGAACATAATACCCTCTAGGTCCATTCACATCGTTGTAGATGGCAAGGTTTCATTTTTTTTTTAAATGGCTAAATCACAGTCCACTATATATACACATCATTTCTCTATCCATTCATCCATTGATGGATACTTCAATTGCTTCCACATCTCGAGTATTATAAGTAATGCTGAAATAAGCAAATGGATGTGTATGTCTTTTTTTGAACCTTAAATTTAACTTATGTGCACATAATATAGTCTCATGAGAAATTATTATATTATTAAATGTCTCTTTAAAAAATGTTAAGTCTTTAATACAGTGTTAACTTTATTATTTCTTTAGTGAACTTCACATTACTTGCTTGGCCTTGTTGGAGAACACTGGGTTTTCTTAGCTTAATGATTAAATTCAGAAGAAACTGAATGCTAAACACATAAGAACAAGAAAATCACACAAATTTCCACTTTCTTACTTTTCTATATATTTATGAAAGAATATTTAGTGAACATCACAGAACAACCTAGTTTTCATGAAAACACTATCTCTGCTTCTGTATACTTCAGTCATTCAATTGTTAATTATAACACACACTGAATCATAAGAATGTTATGACAGTGATAGCAATGCAGTAACCGAAGGAAGCACTAGAGAAAGTGGATATGGTTTGTTCAGTATAAACTTTATTCCTTTAGTAAACTTTTAAAATAGTATTCCTATTACAGTTGTTTCATTTCTCCCCCATTGCTCAGTCCTCACCTACTCCCCTTCTGACAATCAATCCCCATTCCATTGCCCATGTCCATGGGTCATTCATACTGGTTTCTTGACTAGACCCTTCCCCTTCTTTCCCCCCTCTTCACCCTTTCCCCTCCTCCTAGGCAACTGTCACACTGTTCCTTGTTTACTTGCCTCTGGTTCTGTTTTGCTCATTTCTTTGTGTTGTTCATTAGTTTCCTGTACTATCTGTACTAGGTGATATGATATGGTATTTGTCTTATGCTGCCTGGCTTATTTCACTAAATAACAATCTCCAGTTCCGTCCATGCTGTCACAAAAGGTAGAAGTTCCTTCTTTCTTTCTATTGCATAGTATTCCATTATGTAAATGTACCACAGTTTTTTTATCCACTCATCTACTGATGGGCACTAAACCTATTTCCAGCACTCAGCTATTGTAAATAGCTCTGCTATGAAAACAGGGGTACATAGTTTTTTTTGAATTGGTGTTTCAGGATACCTTGGCTATAATCTTAGCAATGAAGTTGTTGGATCAAAAGACAGTTCTATTTTTAGTTTTTTGAGAAAATTCCAAACTGTTTTCCATAGTGGCTGCACCAGTCTGCATTCTCACCAACAATGCACTAGGGTTCCCTTTTCTCCACATCCTCACCACCACTTGTTGTTTGTTGATTTGTTTATAATGGCTATCTTGACCAGTGTGAAGTGGTATCTCATTGCGACTTTTATTTGCACCTTTCTGATGGCTAGTGATGTTGAACATTCTTTCATATGCCTATGAGCCCTCTGTATGTCCTCTTTGGATAAGTGTTTGTTCATGTCCTTTGCCCATTTTTTATTTGGATTGTCTATCTTCTGGATGTTGAGTCATATAAGTCCTTTAAAAACTTTGGAGATCAAACCCTTGTCTGAGTTATCACTGGCAAATATGTTTTCCCATATGGGTGGTTCCCTTTTCATCTTGCTGATGTTTTCTTTTGCTGGAAAGAAACTCTTTAGTTTAATGTAGTGCCATTTGTTTATTCTTTACTTTATTTCCTTTGCCTTAAGAGATATATGGGCAAAAATACTGCTACATGGGATATCTGAAATTTTACTGTTTATGTTTTCCTCTATGATTTTTATTGTGTCACAGCTTACATTGAGTCTTTGGTCCATCTTGAAATTATTCTGGTGTATGGCATTAGTTGGTGTCCTAGTCTCATTTTTTTGCATGTCCCTGTCCAGTTCTCCCAACACCATTTGTTAAAGAGGCTATTTTGATTCCACTTTATGCTCCTTCCCCTTTTGTCTCATATTAGTTGACTATAGAAACCTGGGTTTATTTCTGGGCTCTACACCCTGTTCCATTGATCTATATGTCTGTTCTTGTTCCAGTACCAGACTTTTTATTACAGTGGCCATGTAGTATAGTTTGAAATCAAGTATAGTGATTCCTCCTACTTTGTTCCTCTTTCTCAAGATTACTGCAGATATTCATGTTCTATTTTTGGTTCCATATAATTTTTTTAATTTGTTTTGATTTATTTATTGTTTTTCTATTACAGTTCTCCCACTTTTTCCCCCATTAGCCCACCCACCAAGTCCACCCATTCTCCCACAATCAATCTCCACCCCATTGCCATGACCATGGGACATTTATACTAGTTCCTTGACTATACCCTTCTCTACTTGCTCCCCTTCTCTCACCCCCTCCCCCTTGGTAACTATTAGTCTGCTCCTTGTTTACATGCCTCTGGTTCAATTTTGCTAATTTCTTTGTATTACTCATTAGTTTCCTGTATTAGATGATATCATATGGCATTTGTTTTTCATTGCCTGGCTTATTTCGCTAAGCATAATTCTCTCTAGTTCAATCCATGTTGTCACAAATGGTAGGAGTTCCTTCTTTCTTTCTGCTACATAGTATTCCATTGTGTAAATGTACCAGTTTTTTTTTTGATCCACTCATCTACAGGTAGTCACTTAGGCTATTTCCAGCACTTGGTTATTGTAAATTGCACTGCTATGAACATAGGGGTACATAGGTTTTTTTGAATGGATATTTCAAGATTCTTCAGGTATAATCCTAGGAATGGAAATGTTGGGTTAAAAGGCAGTTCCATTTTTAGCTTTTTGAGGAAATTTCATACTGTTTTTCATAGTGGCTGCACCACTCTGCATTCTCACCTACAGTGCACTAGAGTTCCTTTTTCTCTGCATCCTCACTGGCACTTGTTGTTTGTTGACTTGTTGATGATGGCCATTCTGAACGGCGTGAGGTGGTATCTCATTGTGGTTTTTATTTGCATCTCTCTGAGCATTCTTTCATATGCCTATGGACCCTCTGTATGTCCTCTTTTAAGAAGTGTTTGTTCAGGTGCTTTGCCCATTTTTAATTGGGTTGTCTGTCTTAGTGATGAGATGTGTAAGTTCTTTATTTGTAGATCAATCCCTTGTCTGAGGTATCATTGGCAAATATGTTTTTCCTTACGGTTGGTTCCATCTTCATCTTGCTGAAATTTTCTTTTGCTGAGTGGAGCTCTTTAGTTTGATGTAATTCCATTTGTTTATGTTTTCCTTTATTTCCCTTGCCTTAAAAAATAGATTGGCAAAAACATTGCTATGTAAGATGTCAGAAATTTTCCTGCCTATGTTTTCCTCTAGGATTTTTATGAAGTCATGATTTACATTTACATTTCTGATCCATCTTGAAATTTTTCTGATATAGTGTATAAGATGGTGGTCTAGTTTCATTTTTTTGAAAGTCCTTGTCCAGTTCTCCCCACTCCATTTGTTGAAGAGGCTCTTCTCACTCCATTTTATGTTTCTTCCCCCTTTGTCGAATATTAGCTGACTATATAGACTAGGGTTTATTTCTGGACTCTGTATTCTGTTCCATTGATCTATATGTCTGTTCTTATGACAGTACCAGACTCTTTTGATTACAATGGCTTTGTAGTATAGTCTGATATGAGGTGTTGTGATTTCTCCTACTGTGTTCTTCTGTCTCAAGATTGCTGTGGCTATTCTGGGTCTTTTTTGGTTCCATACAAATTTTTGAAGTATTTGTTCTAGTTCTGTGAAATATGTCACTGGTATTTTCATAGAGATTGCGTTGAATCTATAAATTGCTTTGGGTAGCATGGACATTTTAATGAGGTTGATTCTTTCTATCCATGAACATGATATAAGCTTCCATTTATTTTTATCTTCCTTAATTCCTTTCTTCAGTGTTATATAGTTTTCCAAGTAGAGGTCTTTTATCTCTTTGGTTAAGTTTATTCTTAGGTACTTTATTTATTTTGTTGCTATTGTAAGTGCAACTTTTTTTTTGTTTCTTCTCTGACATTTTATTATTGGTGTACAGAAATGCCTTTGATTTCTGAATATTGACTTTGTACCCTGCTATTTTGCCTAATTTACTTATTAGGATAAGTAGTTTTTTGGTGGAATCTATAGGGTTTTCTATATACATTATCATATCATCTGCAAATAATGACTTTTTTACTTCCTCTTTCAAATTTGGATGCCTTTTATTTATTTTTCTTGTCTGATTGCTATGACTAGACCTCCCAGACTATATTGACTAGAGGTGAAGAGAGTGGACATCCTTGTCTTGTTCCAGATCTCAGGGGGAATGCTTTCAGTTTCTGCCCATTGAGTATGATGTTGGCTTCAGGTTTCTCATACATGGCCTTTATTATGTTAAGTGATGCTCCCTTTATTCCCATTGTGCTGAGTGTTTTCATCATAAATGGGTGTTTTACTTTATCAAATGCTTTTTCAACATCTATTGATATGATCATGTGATTTTTTGTCTTTCATTTTGTTTATGCGTTGTATTATATTTATTGATTTGCAAATATTATATCATCCCTGCATCCCTGGGATGAATCCCACTAAATTGTGGTGTACGATCTTTTCAAAGTATTGCAGGATCCAGTTTTTCAATATTTTATTGAAGATTTTAGCATCTAGGTTTATCAGTGGTATTGGCCTGTAGTTTTCTTTCTTTGTTTTGTCTTGGCCTGGTTTTGGAATAATATGATCCTGGCTTCATAGAGTTTGAGAGTGTTCTCTCTTCTTGGATTTTTCAGAATAATGTGAGAAAGAATGGCATTAGTTCTCCCCTAAATGATTTGTAAAATTCACCTGTGAAACCATCTGGTCCAGGGCCTTTGTGTGCTATGAGTTTTTTTGTTACTGCTTCAATTCCATTAGTTACCATCGATCTATTCAGGCTTTCTGCTTCTTCTTGATTCAGTTTTGGAAGATTATATGTTTATAGAAATTGGGCCGTTTTATCTAGTTTGTCAAATTTCATGCTGTAAAGTTGTTTGAAATAATTTATTACAATCCTTTGAATTTCTGTGGTATAGGTTGTGATTTCTCCTCTTTCATTTCTGATTGTGTTTATTTGGGTCTTCTCTCTTTTTTTCTTGATAAGCATGGTTAAAGGCTAGTCAATTTTGTTTATCTTTTTAAAAAATCAGCTTCCAGTTTTTTTGAATTGTTTGTTTAGTCTCTATGTCATTTAATTCTGCTCTGATCTTGATGATTTTCTTCCTTCAACTCACTATGGGCTTTGTTTGTTGTTGTTCCTCTAGCTCTTGTAGCTGTAGGGTTAGATTTTTTAGAGATTCTTTTATCCTTTTCAGGTAAGCCTGTATGGCTATGAACTTCCTTCTCAGACTGTTTTCACTGTGTTCAATAAAATTTGGACTGCCATGTGTTCATTTTTATTTGTTTCCAGAAAATTTTTGATTTCTTCCTTGATGTCATTGTTAACCCATTCATTATTTAATAGCATGTTATTCATTCTCCATGAGTTTCAATGTTAAGAGTCTTTTCCTTGAGGTCGATTTCCATTTCAAGTCATTGTGATCTGAGAAGATGCTTGATATAATTTAATGTTCTTGAATTTGTGGAGGCTTGTTTTGTGTCCTACCATGTGGTCTATCTTTAAATATCTTCCATGTGCATTTGATAAGAATGTATATTTTGTTTCTTCGGGGTGAAAGGTTATATATATTATCTAAGTCCATTTGATCTAGAGTGTTGTTCAATATCCTTGGTGTTTCTTTGCTTTGAAGAGCTGTCCATTGTTGACAATGGAGTGTTAAAGTCCCCTACTATGAGTGTGTCACTGTTGAGATCCTTCTTGTAGTCTTCCAAGATTTTCCTTATATATTTGGGTGCTCTTATGCTGGGTGCATATATGTCTACCAGGGTTATAGCTTCTTGATGGATTGTTCCCTTAAATATTATGAAATGTCCTTCTTTGTCTCTTTCTATGGCCTTTGCCATGAAATATGTTTTGTCTGATATAACTATTTCTACCCCAGCTTTTTATTTTCATGTCCATTTGCTTGGAATACTTTTTTTGCATCCCTTCACTTTCAGTCTGTGTATATCTTTTGTTTTGAGGTGGGTCTCTTGTAGACAACATATGAGGGTCATGTTTTTGTATCCATTTCAGTGCCCTATGTTTTTGATTGGGGCATTAAATTCACTTACAGTTAAAGTTATTATTAACAGGTATTTATTCATTTCCCTTTGTACCTGTGTTCCTCTCCTTCTCTCTTTCTCTTCTTCTTATTAAAGCAGGCCCTTTAACATTTCTTACAATGCTGCTTTGATGGAGATTTATCCCTTTAGTCTTCCTTTGTCTGAGAAACTCCTTATTTCACCTTCTATTTTTAAAGAGAGCCTTGCTGGTTAGAGTGGTCTTCGTTGTAGTCCTTTATTTTTCATTGCTTGAAATATTTTTTTGCCATTTCCTTCTGGCTTGTAGTGTTTCTATTGAGAAATAAGCTGATAATCTTATTGGAGCTTCCCTATATGTTATTTTCTGTTTTTCTCTTGCTGCCTTTAGGATACTTTCTTTGTCTTTGAATGTTGGCATTTTGACTATAATGGACCTTGGACTGGGCCACTTTGTGTTCATCTTCATTGGGTCCCTCTGTGCTTCCTGTACTTGTCAGACATTTTCTCTCCTCGTGTTTGGGAAGTTTTCTGTCAGTACTTTTTCAATCAGGTTTTCTATCCCTTGCTCCTCTTTTTCTCTTTCTGTTCTTTCTATGATACAGATATTGTTGCATTTTATATTTTCCTGAAGGTCTCTTAAACCTTCCACATTCTTTTTCAGTCTTTTTTCATTTTGTTGTTCTGCCTGGGAATTTTTTTCTACATTGTCCTCTAGCACACTGATCCGATCCTCTGCTTCACTGAGCCTGCTTTTCATTGCTTCTACTGTGTTCTTCAGTTCAGAAATTGTATTCTTCATTCTTTCTGGCTCTTATTCATAATTTCTATGTCCTTTTTCATTTTGGTAGAATTCTCAGTAAGTTTCTTGTAGCTTCCCTGGAGTTCTTTGTAGTTTCTCTGGAGTTAGTTATGGTTTTCTCAGAGTTTGTTGAGTTCATTAAGTTTCCTCATTACCACTGTTTTGAATTCCATGTCTGATTGTTTTCTTGCCTCTATTTCATCTATCCCTCCTTGTTGCAATTCCTCCTTTCCTTTTGATGGGATGTTGTTTCTATATCTCCCCACTTTAGATGGCTCTTCTTGTTTGTTTCTGCTTCATAGATTGACCTGCTTTTATTTCCTGCCTTTGTGGTGTGACTTTCTTGTATACAGCTGTTGAGCTGTTACTTCTGTCTGATGCCACTTGGAGGAAAATAGTCTGCTTAAGAGATTTCTTTTGTAGCACTGGTAATAATTCTGCACTGGGATCTAGTCTGCTTATCTCCCAGCTCTTTCTCCAGAGCCAGTGCCCAAAATTTTATAAAGCACCTCTAGTTCACTTCATCCTCTTTTGGCCAGAACCAGGGGCAAGTGCACTCCCTCGCACCAGCCAGGATTGTGTGCCGGGGTGAGCAGGCCGGTTGCCAAATATCCTTATTAGGTTGAGTAGTTTTCAAGTAGAATCTATAGAATTTTCTATGTACTCTATCATGTCATCTGCAAATAATGACAGTTTTATTTCCTCTTTTCCAATGTGAATGCTTTTTATCTCTTTTTCTTGTCTGACTGCTGTGGCCAGAACTTCCAAAACTATGTTGAATTGAAGCAGAGAGTGCTTTTTAAAATTTTGATTGGCTTCATTGTTGTGACACAGGATAATAAAATCATGTAAATTTTAGATTCACAATTCTGTAATATATCGTGTATATTGTGTTGTGTATTCACTACCACAAGTTGAATCCCCTCTTTTTGATTTTGTGCTTTAGGTTCCTTCATGAGTAGCCAGAAGTGGAGTTGTTGTGTCTTGTTATAGCTTTATTTTTTTTAAGTCTATTTTGTCTGGTAGTATACATATTGTTACCTTAGTATTTTTGTTTAATTTTTTTTCCATTTTTAAGAAATGTTTTATTTTAAGAAATATCTTTTTTCATCCCTTTATATAAGTGTCTGTCTTGCAATCTGAAGTAAGTCTGTTATAAACAATATATGTAAAGATCTTGTTTTATTATTCATTCAGTCAGCCTAAGTCTTTTGATTGGAGTATTTAACTCATTTGTATTTAAAATAATTGTTGGTACATATGTATTTATTGCCATTTTATTATTCACATTTTAATCTTTTTTTGTTTGTATAGAAAACCTTTTAACATTCCTTATAATCCTGGTTCTGTAGTAGTGAACTCCTTTAGCTTTTTCATGTCTGGAAAGCTCTTTATTTGTCCCTAAATTCTAATGATAGCTTTGCTGTGTAAATTTATCTTGATTTAGGCCCTTGCTTTTCATCGCTTTGAGTACCTTGGGCCAGTCCCCCTGGCCTGTAAAGTTTTTGTTGAGAAATCAGCTGATAGCCTTCTGGGAGCTCCCTTGTAAGTAACTGCTTTTGTCTTGCTGCTTATAAGATTCTCCTTTTTTCTTTAACCTTTGGTGTTTCAATTATGGCTTGGGCCTCTTTGGATTCAACTTATTTTGGATTCTATGTTATTCCTAGACTTTTTTTTTTTTCCAATAGGTTAGGGAACTTTTTTGTCATTATTTTTAAAACTGGTTTTCTATTTCTTGCTCTCTGTCATTTCCTTCTGGCAACCCCATGATGCAAATGTTGGTATGCTTGCAGTTGTCCCAGGGGTTCCTTAAACTGTCCTTATTTTTAGATTCTTGTTTGTATTTGCTGTTCTGACTGGGTGTTTTCTTTGTTCTTATATTCCAAAGTGCTGATATGATTCTTTACTTAAACTACTTTACTCTTACTTCCCTATAATTTATTCTTAATTTTAATTGATGTATCCTTCATTTCTGACTAATTACTTTTTTTGTTTCTCGTGTCTTTTTTTTTTTAATGCTGTTAATGTTCTCTTTATGGTCTTTGAGTATCTTTATATCCATTGTTTTGAACTCTCTATCTGGTAGTTTGCTTGCCTCCATTTCACTTTGTTCCTTGCTTTAGATTTTTCCTTTTATTTTATTTGGGATCTGTTTCTTTGTCTTCTCATTTTGGCTGCTTCCTTGTGTTTCTTTCTCTGTATTAGGTAGAGCTTCTGTGTCTTCCAGACTTGGCAGAGTGTCGTAGTTGTTCTGCAAGGCCCTGTGCACAGGCACCCTGGTCACCAGAGCTGAGTGATCCAAGTATGTCTCTTGTGTGAGCTGTTGCACCCTCTTATTGTAGTTGAGCCTTAATTGCTCTTGGCACATCACTAGGAGGAATTGTCCCTCAGGCCCATTGGCTGCAAGGACCAGATTTCACCACAGCAGGGAAGTTGTTATGCAGGCACCAACCCCATGAGGCAAAACTGGCTTCAGTGGGGCTTTGGTGCCTGCCAAGTTCACCCATTGAAAGTGTGTCTAGTGGAGGTGGTTGGGTGGTATCTGACATGGTCTGAAGCTCTCCACCAGGTTCACTTGCTCTGGGGCCTTGCAAAAAGTGCAAGGTCAACCACCATCTGTGCTCTGCCCAGGTTCGCCTTGAATGAGCTACAGAGAAAACTGAAGATAGCTGCTATTTGTGCTGGATTTAGAGGTTCCCAGGAGAGGTAAAGCTGTGAATTGAGACTGGCTTCCACTAGTGCCATGCCTGTGGTCACTAAGCAAGAGATTCATGGTATATTAAGGCTAGATGATGCTTGTTTGAGAGATTTTAGGAAAGTCTGAAGTATGAGCCCAGACAGGCCATTTGTATAGAAAAGATAATAGAAAGGGCTTAGGGGGACCCAAATGTTGGGTGTGGCAGAATCTCATGGAATCACCAAGGTGGAACTAACAGTGTTAGATAAATGATAGAAACTCAAATATGATACCTGCCTGCCATCTCTGTGGAAGGATGGTTCAGTAAAGGAAAAATGGCCTCTGCCAACACTTTGTGGGAGAAAGTTGCCTTCCCAGTTTTCACTCTGATGCCAGACAGTTCAGTTCCTCCCTGTATGTCTCTGGTGCTTTTAGAGCTGTTGCCCCAAGGTTGAAGTCAGAGTGAGTTAGTTTAAGTAAGCTTTGGTAGGAGCCCTTAAAAAGGAACTGCCTTGGGACTCCAGAATTTTCAGTCTTCCTCAACCATGTTTCCCACTGTTTTTTTACATCCAGAAGTTATGGAGCCTTTTCTCTTTCCACTATTAGTACTCTGTGCTCAGGGCCTATTGTGGGGCTGAGAACCCTTGTTCCTCAGTGAGGATGTCCACAGCCAAGATATCTTGCCTGGTTTTATCTGCCACATGTAGTGTGGGACAAGCCTGGTCTATGTCTCCGCCCCACCTGTCACTCTCATGTGACTCCTTAATATTCTTAGTTGTAGGACCTCTGTTCAGCTAGATTTCAGGTAGTTCTGAATGATAGTGATTCTGAAGTTTAGTTGTAATTTTTTATGTGGTTGTGGAAGGATGCAAGTGCTGTGTTTACCTATGCCACCATCTTGACCAGAACTCTCAGTAATGAATTTTTTAAAGCACTGCTCTATTTCCTTCAGAGGGAAAAAAAAAAAAAAAACTTCAATAAAGAGACTAAGCAGTATAGTTAAAAAGATGAGAAAAATTAAAACAATTTCCAGAACATAAAGTAAAATCAGTTTGTTATAGCTTGTGAATTAAAACCACATTTTAAGTATATATAAATACACATACACATTTATAAAAATTTATCTCTCTCTATATATAAATATATATTTAAAATTGTGTTTCAGTTGGGGAGTAATGCTAAATAAAAAAATTATTGATAACATCACTTCATAGTGATAAAAACTATTAACAACTTATATGTTCTAGATATATAAATTAGTACTATATATGACTGTAATTAACACATTAAACATAGTATTTAGACAAACGGCTTTAATAAATTGACTTTGTGAATATTCTCCTATATCACTAATAGTGTTGTAAAATATTATTTTAATGTATACATAATACCCTAGTCTGTGAATTTATCAGTTTATTTAATCCAGTCCCTATCTAGTTCCTTTTTTATCAATAGATTATTTCTATTGTTTCCATGATAATCAACTATGCTGTGGTGAATATTATTGTATCTAAACTTATGAATGCTTATATATTTAGGATAAAATCGTAGAGTTCTTCAAGATGGGTCAAATATGCAAGCAATTTAGTGTTTGATGTAATATTAAGAAATATTTCCAACAAAAATCTTGAAGCAGTAACCTTTTCACCATGTTTGAACATGGTCTCAATAAAACCTTACCAACAGTTGGTGTCTCCATTCTTTTTTTAGTGTAAGTTTGTTGGGGGAAAACAGGATATTATTATTTTAGATTTTAATTACTTATGAAGTTAAAATATTTTTGGCTATTTTAATAAATTGTTTATCTGCATCCTTTGTTAAGATTTTCCCCATAGGGAAAGAGAAAAGTTTGTTCTTTTCTTAAAATTATGGTGAGTTTTGAGGTTGTTGGTGAATTTTCTGATTAACGTAGACATGCATTTGCCTCCATTTTCAAGAAGATAGAACTTGGTTTTATATACTATTTACTAATTCTACTGTTTCTCTATTTTCTATTTCATTAATTTGTTTTTCTCCTATTTCCCCTAGATTTATTTAATGGTTTCCTCTAAAGATTCTTGATATGAAATGTTAATTTATTTACTGTTATTATAATCCTACAGGAAGGGTCATATCTTTTTTTCTTACCATTAATGTAGTGTTCAGAATATAATAAACAAAAAGTAAAGTCTTTATTAAATTAATTAAAATTTAAAGATGTAAGTTTTCTTTTAAGTTTGGCAATTTCCACAATTAGTTCCATTATTTTATCAGTAATCTGAAATTACAGGTTACTTATTTACCCTAAAATAGAAGATTATTTCTATAAATTTCAGTATGAAATAACTATTATATTGTTTAAATTTTTTCTCAGATAATATGACCACTACAACTTTTATTCAGTTAAAAATACTATATTTTTATTTACTTTGTTGCCTGGCAAATTATCAGTTTTTTAAATTTTTTCCAAAGTTGCGTGGTCTTTACATATCTCTCCTAAAATATTTCTTAGCAACTAAGAGAAAAATAGAAACTTTATAGTTAGAGACACTCGGCAGACACCACCTTAACCAACTGATTAAAATCAGCATCGCAAATAATTAGACATATCAATCTCATGAATCTCATGATGTGATGCACTGAGATGGAACCAATACCATCTGTGGTATTCCTTCTGGAGCTGTATAACTTCAGTTCAATCTGAGAATACAGTGATACCTCGGCTAACAAAGATAATTCTTTCCAAAATCACATTCGTTAGCCGAAATCTTTGTTAGTCGAAATGTGATTTCCTGTAGGTTTCTATAGAAAATCATTTAATTCGTTCCAGATGCTGCCCACTACTTAAAGATAAGTTTTATAAAATAATAAAAAGCACACTATAAAAGGACAAAAACTCACCAAAGGTTGAGATGAACAGCTACCCAAATGGATGAAGGAGAATGGAAAATAGAATGAAAATCTGATGATCCTTACACTGTTACCGTACATCGTAATCAAATCCAAAGCAGCTGATGCTATCAGGCATCTCACTTCTCCCTGTCTTGAATGTAAACAACCCAGTCGGGTTGGTGGGTCTCCCTTGTGTGCTGTG
Organism: Furipterus horrens; assembly: GCF_987537825.1. Classification (NCBI taxonomy): domain Eukaryota; kingdom Metazoa; phylum Chordata; class Mammalia; order Chiroptera; family Furipteridae; genus Furipterus; species Furipterus horrens. Next base: position 78,479,562 of record NW_028327176.1, on the reverse strand, counting down.
GTCAACTCATTTATTTGTCACATACATACAAATGGAAAAGATAAGCTCCTGGCATGGCCCAACCATTCACGTTTGCTGCTTTATGTTAGTGTGTGCATCCACTAAAACATTTGTTAGCTAAGTCCAAAAACAACAAAAAAACAACAAAAAACTTCATTAACTGAAAAAATTGTTAGCAGGGTCACTCGTTAGCAGAGGTATCACTGTATATCAGATTAACACAAATTGAGGAATATTCTATGGTCAAGTACTCTCTTAAATGTGTCAAGATCCTGAAAGACAGGTAAGGAGGAGGAACTATTAGTCTGAAGAAGACCAAGGAGCAATGCAAGGTGGGACCCTGGATTGGGTCTTGGTAAGTGATATTTGAATAAGGTATTTAGCTAATAATATCTTACCAATGTTAACTGTACATAAGACATGAACTTTAGAGGAAGCTTGGTGAAGGACACAGGGACTTATTGTACTATTTTTGCAATTTAAAAAATTTTTAAATTTATTCCAAAAATGGTGTTAAAATTCTTATCTGTTTATATGTATCACTTTCAGACTATGTAATGTGATAATTTCTTACTCTGAGTTTTCATGTCCTTATCAGTAAATTGGAAAAAAACATATCACAAGATTATTCTGAGGAATAAAAACATTATTTTGGCTCATTGTACAGAATCAACAAATACTTAGTGAATCTAAAATAATCATCTCAAACGCTGCCCAGGTAATGTATGTTCTTTGTTCGTAAGGGGCAAAGTTTGGTGAAAACCCATTAAATCCATATTTATTTATATCTACTTAATTTGCTGAAGACAGGATACACATATCAAAATCTTCTTTTAATTTTCAATTTTAAAAAAGTTTAAATAGCCCTTGTGATGTTATTTGGTAGATAAATTTTCATGACTATTCCAACATTGTGTGTATAATACTTGTTTGTGTTTTTCTTTAGCTGATACTATGGCCGCTTCCTCTTTATTTGCACTTTTATTATATATAATTTCTTCTTTTTACTTCTTCTCCATTGGAGGTTTTATTTTTTGTTAATAATGTATAATTTTTTACATATTTGAGATCTTAGTCTTTGTCACGTGTGTTGAAAGCATGCTGTCTTTATCTTCATTTTCTGATTTAAACAGTTAAATACATGGCATGTCCAGTGATTTTTTTTTTCTTCAGTTTCACAGTTATTGGGAAAGAAAGTATATTTGACAATTGTTGTCTCTTGAAGCACTTGAAATGGCTCCATCTCAGGTTGGATGAATGCCTGCTCAAATTTCTCAGGCAGAGGTCAAAGACAAAGGAAAGTTTAATTTGACAGGCTGAGGATCAGTGGCTTCTCAGGAGTCAGGAAGGAAGTGGCTATTTCTGTGACTTTTAGCTTTGGGCCAAATCATTTCTTTGTTCAATCTGAGGTGGCAGCCTAATGTCATTGACTTTCTCTCTGGCTTGCAAGCCTGCCCTTATGTCAGAGAAACTGAAGCCTGTGTTCTGTCATAATCTGTCCATACCAAACACAAGTCAGGAGTAAGTGCTGAGGCCAACACTTAGTGCCTGCTACAGGATTTATCGGTGACCAGGGGAGTTCATGAATGATCTTAACCCACCCCACTGTCCAGCATTCTGATCTCACCTCCCTGGGGGGTTTCTTCCACTCACTCTCCTGGACAACATTAGATTTTACCCTGGATGTAAAATTTAAATTAGTCATTTTTCTTCGGTCTGCTCTCGCCTATCTTGTATTATATTGAAATGTGGACACTTTCCTCCAGGTGCTAATTTCTTTGCCTAGTTTCATGTTATGTTAGGGGAGTATGGAGATAAATGTACAAAGTCAAATTGTCACATTGAACTGAGGAAAACACCTTTAAATTACTGGAAACATCAAATATTTTCAGGCAACTAAATCTGATAGGACAAAAGAGGTTGATATAAACAAGTGTTTTTTTGTTTTTGTTTTTGTTTTTTAAATCTAAATGTTATGGTTTTTGCTGGGATCCATTTTTTTGCTCTGGTTGGGGAAGGTGGAAATTACCGGCATAAAAAGGATGGAAGATGGGTGGAGCAACAGAATTGGTTGTATTTTTTAATTTCTTCATTTTTATCTATATGACTTAACTCCCGTAAGTTTAGTTAAACTTCCAAAGATTTTTCATCTGGAAAATGGATAAAATAGCTGAACTTCTTGCCTCATAATGTTTTTTTATGGAGTGTTGTAGGTAAGATTTGACCAAAAGAGGACTATCTCGTGAACCAAACATGGTGGGAAAGAAAATAATGAGTTAATTCTGGGAAATGATTGAGGAGGATCTCAGAATTCCAATCCATTCCAAGAATCAGAGAACTGGGTCAAACAACATGGGAAACTGCATTGTTCAGGAATGTAATTTATTGTGAAAACCCGTAGTCTTGGTGGTCAAAACTAATGAAGAGTGCCAAAGCTGTTGGCAAAACTTGAACAAAATGTGGGCCATACCCAAAAGATAGCTTCCAGTTTTGTTCCAGAAAGTTAGACCTCTTTGCTCACATGAACTTCATAACTAACCCATAAGAAAATAGCTTTAAAAGCTTCAGTTGTCTGGCCAAAGAAAAGTGAATTTAATAGGGTTGACTACAGAGATGTTCACCTTATTTATTTTCAATTAAGAGTTTATTGAAGTTCATTGTTCCTTTCTTCTTATAAAATCCCATAGAAATGCCTTACTTCCTTTCTTATGGCTGAGTAGTATTCCATTGTATACATGTACCACATCTTCTTTATCCAATTATCAATAACGCTGCAAGGAACATAGAAGTGCATATATGTTTGCAAACTTTTCAGATACCCAATCGAGGGGTTGCTGGGTCATATAATAACTCTATTTTTTTAAATCCTCACTTGAGGATGCATTTATTGACTTTAGAGAGAGAGGATGGGAACGAAAAAGAGAGAAACATTAATGTGAGAGAGAAACATTGATTGGTTGTCTCCCATGTATGCCCCGACCCAGGGACCAAACCCTCAACTTAGACATGTGCCCTGACCAGAAATTGACCCCTTTTGGTGCATGGGATGATGCTCCAACCAACCACGGCACACAAGGTTAGGGCTCTATTAATTTTTTGAGGAGCCTTCATACTATTCTCCATAGTGACTGTACCAGTTTACATTCCCACCAGCAGTGAATGAAGGTTCCTTTTTCTCCACATCCTCTCCAAAACTTGTTATTACTTGTCTTGATAATAGCCATTCTAACAGCTGTGAGGTGGTTTTATTTTAGTTTTGATTTGCATTTCCTTGTTGACTAGTGATGTTGAGAATTTTTTATGTACTTGGTGGCCATCTGTATGTCTTCTTTGAAAAAGTGTCTATTCAAGTCCTTGTCTTTTAATCATTTTCATTTTGTTTTTGTTTTGTTTTTCCATTGAGTTGTATGAGTCATTTACATATTTTGGATATGAAGCATTTAACAGAGATAGAGTTTGCAACCCTTTCTCCCATTATGTAGTTGTCTTTTCATTTTGCTCATTGTATCTTTTCCTGTGAAAAACCTTTTTAGTTTGACATAGACCCACTTGTATATTTTTGCTTTTGTTACTGGTGCTTTTGGTGCCACATCTCAAATATCATTGTCAAGACCAATGTCAAGGAATCTTCTTCTTATGTTTTTTTTTTTTTTTTGTAGGTTTAGACTTTTTAATCTTATATTTAAGTCTTTAGTGTATTTCAAGTTAATCTTTGTCCACTTTTCTCATGGGTTACTTCTGATGTTACCACCTCTGCAGGAGTTTAAAAATGAAAATTATTGTTCTTATTTTATCAAGTTGTGTGTTGTTGCTCTCTATTGTTGATTACATAGAGAGATTTTTATGTAATGCCTCCTTTTATAATATTACCCACCTCAATCTACCTGACCCAAGTCAATTATTTTCTTGAATCTCCCAAATATTCAATCTCACAAGTAATGAATAAACATTAGTTGAATAAATTAAAGAATTAATGAATCTATGTTAACAGTGAACATATATTGAGGCTTTCAGTCTATGTTCAGTCCATAAGGCAGCACATTTCAAATACTTTATGTAATTTACCTTAATCTTTGCAAGAACCCTGAGATAAGCACTATTAATAGTTCTCATTTTATGATTAAAGAAGCTGGATGAAGCTGAATAATTTGTTCCTCATAAATCTTGCTCTCAGGCAGAACAGAGAGATTCACCCCCAGGCAATGTGACACCAAAATTTAACTTGAAACCACCCTAAAACATTATCCCCAGTGCAGGACAAAAGGCAAGTTTTCTCTCTTCTGGTGGTACTGGTGTTCAAGTTTTCCTTGGAGAATGTTATTTGGATTTCATTGATCTCAATAAGAAAGCTGTGAGAACTTAAAAGCTGCTTGGTCAGTAGCAATTAAATGTAACCAAGCCTTATCACAGGGGGGTATTTGTGAACATCTTATTTCCAAAAAAGCAATCTACTTGAGAAGCACTAAAAAAAAAAAAAAAGTTTTTGTTTTTGTTTTGGCATGCCATTTCTTTAAGCAGAGCCTTAATTTGCTGCTCTTATGACCCCCATTAGTAGTAGATACAATTCACTTTTTATGCAGACTGACAAAAAGATACACGGTATATGGCACTGCATATCTTTACTTCATTATTTCCTCATAGCAAAGACTTGAAACTGTAATGTGTGAGAAGGAAAAGGTGCCAACATGACATTTACTACTGCTAATGTGAATCTGATTAATTCTACAAGAAACAACATCTTAACCCTTTGTATTCTACAATGAGTAAGACTGTTGGAAGCAAGCAGGATGCTTCTACAGAGACACATCAGAGGATCCTTTGCGGACAAAAAGATAATGAAAACACTTTTTTGGTAAGTAGTCAACTGTCACCAAATTCTCTGATACAAATGGGACCTTTTTCCTCAGGAAAAAACAAACAAACAAACAAAAAAAAAAAACTCAAAGTGAAGAAGACGCAGCTCTCAGCACTGTGCTCAGTTCTGAGTCCCTGCAGATTCCAGGGGCGTTCTACTCACCAACGGGAAAGCAGGCCAAGGTGAGGCCAAGGCTACCAAGAGCAATAGACATGCTTTGTGGCGAATGCTGCTACTGGTTTTATTTTTATTTTATCACCTCCCTTGAAATGTTCTTCATTGTCCTGTAGCCTCAGGGAGTGTGTTAAAAAATTGTTCTACATTTCAGCAATCCTGTACTTGAAATTGATATTAAGAAGAAAAGGTCAGAAGACTACTCACACTTTTCACTTAGGGCCTGTTACACTAAGAAAATGCTCCCTAACTCATGACTTCAAGATTAATGTCAAACACACACACTAACAAAATTTTCAGGTAATTCAAGATTTTGTGAGAAATCTAGTTCATAAGGAAAATAATGACTTACTCTGGACCATTTTCTACAGAATATTTCTCATTATGGACAACTTTAATTTCTATCAGCTTTTAAAAAAAAATTTAACTTCCTCTTCTCTCTTTCTTTTCAGAGTATACACATCTCAAAATATTTATACATCATTTAAAAATATCAGTTTATAATCTCCTATGAACCATCTTTGAGTTCTTAAAAATTATACTGAAATATCATGCCCCAAAAAACTTTCCTTTTCTTCAACTAGTATATTGGTGGTGGTTATTGAAAGATAAATATTATAGTTCTTCAATTTGTTTCCCCCCCTTAATAGGTTTGGCTAAAGTGTCAAGCATGTAGAGACTGTGCAAAATAGCATAGATTGTGTCCAGTAATATATTATTACAATAAAAATGTTCTTCATCAACACACAGAAATACACATGGAAAAAATAATTTAAAAATAAAAAAGAAAGAACACTGGCTTAGAAGTTTGGAACATGTATTTGATCTTGCATCTATAATCTCTTCCTTAAGTATTTAGCATGTATTCACTTAGGAAGTTTCGCCATTTTAAATAAAAAGATCATTTTTTTGAAGTAGGTTAAAATTCTTTCTAAAATTGTCTTTTAAATGAAAGTAAAAGTAACTATTTTGTGGCTTTGTAAATAGCATCACCTAGGATATCTTTACATTTTATCATTTAGGATTGCGGGGATATTTACATGTTCCTGGTAAAATTGCAATGGTGAGAGAGCCACAGCTCCCAAAGCAAATAAAGAGGGGGTTAGAGAAGAATAGCAGGGAAGTTGGAGATGGGTTTATTATTAGGTACATTGTACATGTTGCTGTTTACCTCCTCTTGGTGACCAAGTATAGTTGTGGTGGCTTTGAATCAAACAACACTAATAATTCTAAATAAAGGTAAATGGTATATGCGGCAAGATTTTAAATGTGAACACGTGCTCCAGAGGAGCATGTGCAAGAATAAAAATTGTTCCTGTTTTATTAATTTAGATTCTGAAAGAAGCTTTTGTGTGTGATAATGTGTGGATCGTAGGGCTAGAGTCATGCCCTGTGGCATAGAGGTCGCTGTGTCTGGCCCAGAGAACCAGTACTAGGCCCTGAGCATGGCTGGATGCACCCTTTGCTCTCATATTTGAAGCCTCAATTCGCTTTTGCCAAAATGACTAAGAAAAGGACTTTTCTGTGCTCCTATGTGGAGATCTTTAATAGAGAGGGAATCCAGGAGGCTGGAGAGAGGTGTTCCTGGATTATCAGCTCTCGCAAAAATTAAAGAGCAGTTCTGTTTCAGTATTATAAAACTCCATTCATTGAATGCTGTTCAGAAATCTGCTGGTTCCATTTCTTTGCCCCATCTGTTCCCCTCTCACTGGCTATATTAATATTACCTCAAACAGCAGGCTGTATTCCCCTCACTGTGCAGACATTGATCATTTTTGCAGGATGGGGAAATGTTTGTTTTGAGCAGAACAGTAGTGCATTTACTTCCTATTCAGAGTCAGATAAAACTTCAATATAAAGGCAAAAAATAAAATGACACTGGTAGTTTTGGTATCAGAAAGTAAGGGTGGGGTGGGGAGACTCCACGATGTCAGGAGAGCCATCAGCCTGTTTATCTGTCTTTCTACTCTGGCGCGTGAGCACGTGAAAATCTCCCAGCTCAGCACGCCATGTGTCAAATCTATCATTTCGTATGTCAGTAACCATTATTCTCTCTTTTGTCACCAGTTTTGACCAAAGGATGAAAAATTGCTGTCTGATGCAGACAAAATTATTTCGGGGGGGCGGGGGGGTGGGCAGAAGGGGAGACAGGGCAACTCCAGTATAGATGAGTGGGCCAAGGTGAAACACAGGGAGATTCTCCTCAGATTAGGTCTGGGTTAAGAGAATATTGATCTGTGTGCTGGAAACTGTTGCTCTCTCTGAGCAGAGGATGACAAATGGTGGCAAAAAAAAAAAAAAAAAAAAAATTGAGTGTCTCCAAGGACATTTGAGCTGCTCAGTATTTTCCATTTATTTTTCATTTGGTTTGTGGGTTTCTGCACTGGAGACTTCAACAAAAAATCAGCAAATATTAAACAGAAATGAAGCAGACACAAAAATGATACAGAGGAAAACCTAAGGGAAGAAGGCAGGCCCAGAAACTGGTCAAGGCACACATGTTAATTAGCAGGAGAATTAAAAATATAAAAATATAAAGTGCCACTTGTCTGAGCTCATGGGTTAGTTTTTATTTGTTTACTTTTTGTATGTTTAGAGGAGACTGTTACAAATAAGAGAGAAGTGTTTTTGTTCAAAGTGATATCTTTAATTATGGAAGGTTAGGCATTTAAAAAAATCAAACCACATATAAAGCATAATTCTGAACATTCATAAACCTACAAATAAAGGAAATACAAAGGCTTCCATTCATTAAGCAAATGCAGAGTGACAAGACATAAATTCAGATTGGGGGCTTGAGTAATTTTTTTCAAACTGTATAAATTGAACTTTAAGTATGAAGAAGAACTAGAAGGACATAAAATACCAACCACTTGCTTTACATTCAGAAAGAATGTAGGATTGTGGGTAAGGGCAGACAGTGGTTAAGGGCAGATATTGACCTGTACACCCTGGGATGATTCCTATCTCTTCAATCCCTCATATATGATTTTGAGTGAGATTTTTAACCTTTGTAATCCTCAATACTCTTTGGTAAAAATATGGAACCAATACTTCTCTCTCATAGCACTGGTGTGAGGATTAAATAAATTAGTATATGTAAAGCATTCCCAACATGTTGGCATAAAGTAAGCATGGAATAAATATTATCATTATTGATTTCTTTATAAACATAAATTTTCATTATAAAATCACTTCTTTCAGTTCCTGTATGACATCAAGCTCTGGCCTTCTCATATTCTGTTTCTTGTGCATGAAACACCCTTACCCACTCCCATTTGGTTGTCTATTTGGCCAACTCCTTCACACATGCCAGTTTATAACCCAGTTTTATGGCTGCAGAGAATTCTAACCAAGCTTACCTTTCCCAAAACAATATTAGAACCTTTGTTTTTCTTTCTTATGGCTTCCTATTCTACTCTCTAATTATTAGTTTACTGTAGTTTATCTTATACTCATAAATGAAGCTAGTCATTTAATGAATTATATTTAATTAATAACTTAATAATGAGCATCTTACCATAGATGTAGTACTTAAATGGACAGAACAGTCACATGTGAGGCCATGTCTGTTCTGTTTTGTTCTGGTCACAGTGAACACCAACCCCTAGCCCAGGGGCTGGCCCACCTGGAGAAGTTGTTCAATAACTATGTGTTAATTGAGTGCACCAACACATGAGTGAACAAATGAATGAAAGAATTAATTAATTAATGACTCCCTCGATACACTTGCACAAGTCTGTTCTCCAACAGACTGAGTCAGGTAGCAGGAGTCTCTGCTTCTGCTCTGTACCTTTGAGAAAGTTACTACCTCCACAACTTCCAGACTCTGGGAATATGCAGGATGACATATAACTGGAAGATCTCAGATCTCTGAGGTCCTTCTCAACTAGATGTTCTAGGACTCTGGGAGCCATTCACAACTTTCTGTCACAGATATTTTAAAATGTTAACATAATTTAAAATTATGTTTAGACACAATAACCAGTACTAAGTAAAGGTTGTGTTTACATAAAACATGACAATCTATCACTATGGAGCCTGGTAAAAACACCTAACAAATGAAATTATCTGTTGAAATGTGTTATTCAAAAATTATTTGTGGAATGAATGGAATAATAATGTAACTGTGTTATAGCTCAGTGAATGAATCATTATTTAAATTATTGTAGAAAGAGTTGTCCAAGACAGAGTCTTTCTTGATAATAATTTTAATAGCTCTGTGTGAACTCACATACTGATTAGCTACTCTCCTCAGTTTAAAATAATGTGTCTTTATTCTCTTCACCAGGCAGAAGTTTAATCAGGTTAAATGAATGACCACACTTCAAAACTTCAGATGGAGAAAAAATATATTTTTTATTCCCATTAATATAATTTTGACTATTTATTTCTCTGAAATAAAGCTAAAATTAAATACCCAGACACCAAATGATAATCAAAACCATTAAAGCATCTTGGAGCCAGTTATTGGGTCTTATTTGATAATAAGTATCAAAAGTAGATAATTTTATTTTAGATGTTTTCAAGAAAAGAAAAATATCGCTTCATTGAAAATATAGTACATAAAGTAAAAGCATTTTCAATAATAACTAAGAAGTTAGGGAACAGTATAAAATGAAGCCTTCACAGAAATAAATTTTCATATTTTAGTGTACTTCATACTTATAAATTAATTGCCCCAAGAGTAAATACTAATATTAACTAATAGTGTATTTTTTAAAACAGGGTTTATAGATAAGAAGACATATGTTCCAGTCCTAGTGGTGTAATTTCTCTCTTTACTGTCTTTGTATATTTTTTGGCAATAATCTTAGTTTGGTCACCTAATGTACTCATCTATAAATATTTCAATTCTTACAGAACTAATTGTTTTAAGAATTAAATTAAGTAATTTATATTAAGGATTTACCTAGTAGTTAGCATGCAATAAAAGACACATCTATAGGTTGTTATAAATAGTTCATTAACTATGTTTATATTTCAGTATTTGTCAGAATTTTATAATGTAATGAAAGTATGCTAAACAACTTGGAGAGTCAACCATCTTTTACCAAGAACACATTTTCATCAAATTTATTGAAAAATCTAAAGAACTGTCTATGGTAAGAATTTGTCTCTCATCTTATCTGTCCATCTATGGAGTTTGTCTCTGTTTTGCTTGTTACTTAAGTTTGTTCATTAGATTCTACATATGAGTGAAATCAGCTACTGTCAGGGAGAGATTAGGGAGTGGTGGGATTGAGCAAAAAGAAAAAATAACTCATGGACAACAGTGTGGTGATTGCTGGGGGAAGGGACGTATAAGGGAACTAAAAGGTAATGCAAAAAAAACAATAAATATTAATTAAAAAAAATTTTTTTCATTAAGAAGCTATCCAGGATAATACAAAGGAAAATATGAAACATCAAAAATACATAAATATAAAACTTGCACAGTTGTTTTGTACTACTAAAAAAGGTTTGCTGTTAATCTACTTGAGAATTCAGTGTCTAACACATTGTCAGTATACAATAAGTTATTAATACTAACTTCACATTTATAGTTATTAGCTCTAAAGTTACATTCTAAAATAAAATCAGTAAGTTAGAAAACTATTCTCTGACATTGATCCAAACATCATTCTCCAAGTTAGCATAAAACACTTGTATGGTCTCATGACTTTTTCTTAAACCCTTCTTTCACTTGGTCACTCTTGCTATCATTCTGCTTCTACATCATTTGCTTTTTTTCTTCATTCATTTCCTCTTTTCTTCTTCTGGCATACACTTCCCTTATTCCAAAATATATATTGAAAAGCGTTCAGTCAGGAAAGAGATAATATAGTCAAATTAGAATATTTAAGTGCTAACTAAAGAGACTCAAAAAAGCATAAGCAAGGTGGAAAAAAACTATAAGATTTAAGTTAGTGCCCTGGGCTAGCAATAGAAGAAATTCTTACTCCTAAACCTGAAGGGGCCAAAGTGGGGAAGTGGAAAGGAAGCTTATGCAGAGGTGGGATGGAAAGTACCAAAGACAGAGAAGCCCCTGTGAAGAGGGCTGCCTTATATGAGCTGAGACCTTCCATAAGATATGAGGCATATCCAAGGAATTCCCCACTGCAGAGAAAGAATGGAGAAATAAATATACAAACTCATTGCTGGTGTTCCTTTCTGTCTCCTGCTGGAGTGCCTCATTTTCAGGGTCCAGCCATAAGCCAGAGGGCAAGGGCCTCTTTTTCAGTCTATACTGGTCACCTCTCTGGACACAGAGCAAGTGAAAAAGGGTTGAGAGTGAACTTCAAGGGATAAGTGGAAGTCATCCAGCTAGTGGTTTTAATCACACACATACACACACAATATCACACCACATAATAAATTTAGAAGAATTATGAAAGGTAAATCAGTATTCTGTGGCTAGGGCAGGACATATATAAGATGAGCCTGGAGCAAATAATAGTACAAAAAGAAAGCGCTCAAAATAACAAAAGCCCACAATGATGGGAGTATGTCAAAGGAACACAGGAGCCAACAAAAAAAGTTCACAATGACCAAAGCTGGAATCATTGGCACAATGCAATGATGTAGTACATAACAAACATCAAGTCCACACTGTTATGAAAAATCATTGAAGAGAAAGAAAGAAAGAAAAAGAGACAAACTTCCCCTGTAGAAGAATTTCATATAGTTTGGTAAACTCTATCTTCCAGAAGGTAGAGCATAACTCCTGATTCCTTTAGTGTGGACTGGGTGTAGTGACTCCTTCCAAAGAGGACAGTATGGAAAAGGGGTTGGGGAGAGGGAAGAGTATCTTCACAGTGGAGAAATCTGAAACCTCAGCTGGATGATGGAGGTCAACATAAACAATGATGTCATGTTGATAGTATCCCCCTCAATATGATGTTATGAAAATGGCACTTTACCCCTGTGGTCTTCCTCCCTATACCCAGTGGGAATCAGTGAGGATTCTGTCCACCTAGAAGACTTAGACTGCACCATCCCAGGGAAGGAGCACTCTCCTTGTCACAAGGAACTTTGCTTTGTTCTACAACTGCTGGAGAGGCCATGCTGCTGTGCTCAGGTCCTGCAGAAGGGTTTGCTGACTACATCCAGCACTGACGTTAAGAGGTCCTCTGTGTCTAAAAGTCTTTGGGCAGAGAGCCAGTCAGTAACTAAACTGTGTGGCTTGAGAGAGAGGATCAGTCTCACCCACATCAAGCACACAGAGGACACCCCGCTCTCCACCTGCTTAACTGCTTAGTCTAGCCCATCCTGCTGGGCTCCTCAGCACAGGTAAATAGCACAGGGCTGGGATTTTAGCCCCACCCTGCTCAATATGATGGTGCTGCAGAGGGAGACAGACTTTTGGACCCATTTACAGCATTTAAGGCTGGGTGAGGATGGGAATTTCAGCCCTGCCCTGCTGTGACCAGCTGCGTGAAGAGATCAGACTACCGAGTGGGGCTGATTTTTGGCACACTGCTGCTTGATTTAGCCTTGTGAGGGTGCCAGGTAGCCATATAGAGCTGGTTTCACCCCAGGAGGCTTCTGTACAAAAGTCAAACAGGAAAGTGCTGGGCTCTGCAGCTGCATAGCAGGGAAGCAGATCTGAGCTTCCCTGCAAATTCAGCCTGCATTGCCCTGGAAAAGGGAGGAAATGCCTGCCTGCCTTGCTACAGGATGCCAGCACTATCCTCAATGGGAGACTTGTTGAATCAGCCCTTCCAAATCCGGGCTACCCCTGCTGAGGCCAGTTCCAAGGGGGAAGGGAGAGCAGCTCAGAGAAAGGGGAAAAATGCAAGACCCAAGGCAGAGCCAACCTCTGGGATGCAGAGGCTCCACCCACCAGAATACTAGGGGACTAAGCCATGCTGAGGTCAGGGAAAAACACAGAAGTGTGGCTTGGAGGAAGGAGAACACAGACACCACCTTTTCTAAAGTTTGAACAGCAGCTTCCCCTTATGGGAGATCCAGTGGCCTCATACTTCCAATTCTACCAGTGTCTTTTTCAGAAACTGAGTCTTTTCAGTGACTAAGCTGGGCAGCAGGTCAGTAGGCAGAGGCAGGCAGAAGTGGATCCCAGTGTGCCTTAGGGCATTTTCTGACCTGTCCCTGGGCCCTGTGCTCCTAAAAGTCTGCCTTGCAGCACAGCTTGGCCCTTAATGCACACAGCCAAACTGAGCAAACACAGCCCAAAACTATGGATTGCTTATAGCTTTGGACAGGTTTTCGAGGGCCAGGCATAGGCAGCATCTACATTGGCTTTCACCAGAGAACTTCCCAGAAGGCTCTAAACCAGCACACCAAGCCACCAGCTTCAGATAACATTGGAGCAGGATCTAACAAGTTTCACAAAGAGACTATCCAAAGGAGAATCACAGCAGGCATTAAACTGCTGAGGCAAACTCCAAATTTTTCTTTTTAATTCTTTTACTTTTGCCTTATCTACTTCATTTTTATCTTTTATACTTCTTTTTTATGGAAAGTATTTTTAATTTTAAAATTTCTTCTTTATTATTTTTCTATTACAGTTGTCCCAGTAGCTCTCCACTGCCCAGCCTCCCCCAGTCCCAGAGTCAATATCCACCCTATTGTCCATGTCCATTGACTGTTTATACTACTTTCTTAATGAGACCCTTCCCTTTCTTTCCCCACTTCTCCTCCCCCCTCCCCTCTGATCACTGTAGGTCTGTTCCTTGTTTCTGTGCCTTTGATTCTATTTTGCTCATTTTTTTATTTTGTTCATTAGGTTCCACTTATTATAAGTGAGATCATATGGTATTTATCTTTCACTGCCTGGCTTACTTCACTTGTCATAATACTCTCCATTTCCATCTGTGCTCTTGTGAAGGGTAGGAATTCCTTCTTTCTTTCTGCTGCATAGTATTTCATTGTGTAAATGTACCACAGTTTTTGATCCACTCATTTACTGATGGGAACTTAGTCTGCTTCTAGCGAGGGGCTACTGTAATAATGCTGCTATGAACATTAATTAGGCTGTATAGGTTCTTTTCAATTGATGTTTCAGAATTATTCAGGTATAATCACAGCATTGGATCACTGGATCAAAAGGCAGTTTCATTTTTATTTTTTGAGGAAATTCTATACTGCTTTCCACAGTGGTTGCACCAATCTGCATTTCCACTAACAGTGCATGAGGGTTCCCTTTTCTCCACATCCTCACCAGCACTTGTTTGTTGATTTGTTAATGATGGCTATTCTGACTGATATGAGGTAGTATCTCATTGTGGTTTTAATTTGCATCTCTCGGATGCCTAGTGATGTTGAGCACACTTTTATATGTCTATGGGTCTTCTGTATCTTCTAGGAGAAATGTCTGTTCAGGTCCTTTGCACATTTTTTAATTGGATTGTATGTCTTCCTAATGTTGAGTTGTATGAGATCTTTATATATTTTGGAGATCAAAGCCTTGTCCCATATGGTTGATTTTCTTTGGACTTCACTGATGTTTTCTTTAGTCATGCAAAACGTTTTTTAATTTGATTTAGTCCCATTTGTTTATTCTTTTCTTTATATCACATGCTCTAGGATATATATCAGTGGAAATATTGCTTCATAGGATATCAAAATTTTTACTGCCTGTGTTTTCCTATAGGACTTTTATGGTGTCACAATGAATATTCAACACTTTTATTCATCTTGAGTTTATTTTGGTGTATGTTTTAGGTTGGTGGTCTAGTTTCATTTTTTTTGCATGTCCTTGTCCAGTTCTCCCAACACTAATTATTGAAGAGGCTATTTTTACTCGATTTTATGCTCCTCCCCCTTTTGTCAAATATTAATTGATCACATAGTCCTGGGTTTATTTCTGGGCTCTCTATTCGGTTCCATTGATCTATGTGTCTATTCTTATGCCAGAACCAGAATGTTTTGATTACAGTGGCCTTGTAATATAGTGTGATATCAGGTATAGTGATCCTTTTGACCTTGTTCTTCTTTCTCAAGACTGTCAAGGCTATTCAGAGTCATTTATGGTTCCATATAAATTTTTGAAATATTTGTTCAAATTCTGTGAAATATGTCATTGGTATTTTAATTGGAATTGCATTGACTCTATAAGTTGCTTTGCATAATATGGGCATTTTAATTACATTAGTTCTTCCAATCCATGAACACAGTATATGCTTTCATTTATGCATATCTTCCTTAATTTCTTTTTTCAGTATTCTGCAGTTATCCAAGTACAGATCTTTTACTTCCTCGGATGTTTATTTGTAGGTACTTTATTTTTCTCATTGCTATAGTAAATGGGATTTTTTTCCTATTTTCTGGTTCTGATACTTCAGTGTTGGTGCACAAAAGTGTCTTCAATTCCTGAGTATTGACTTTGTATCCCACCGTTTTGCCAAATTCACTTATTAGCTCAAGCAGCCTCTTGGTGGAGCCTACAGGGTTTTCTATGTACACTATCATGTCATCTGTAAACAATGACAAATTTACTTCCTCCTTTCCAATTTGGGTGTTTTATATTTATTTTTCTTGTCTAATCGCTGTGGCTAGAACTTCCAGTACTATGTCAAATATAAGTGGTGAAAGCTTATACTCTTGCCCTGTTCCTGATCTTAAGGGGAAATATTTTAGTTTTTGCTCATTCAGAATCATGTTTGCTATAGGTTTCTCATATATGGCCTTTATTATGTTGAGGTATGCTCCCACTACTACCACTTCATCGAGTGTTTTTATTATAGATGGGTGCTGTACTTTATCAAATGCTTTTTTCAACATCTATTGATATGACCATGTGTTTTTTGTCTTTCATTTTGTTTATGTGATGTATTACACTTATTGATTTGCACCACCCTTGCATTCCTGGGATTAATCTCACTTGATCATTGTGTGATGTTTTTACTGTATTGCTGGATCCTGTTTGTGAATATTTTGTTGAGGATTTTAGCATCTAAATTTTTCATTGATATTACTCTGTAGTTTTCTTTCTTTGTTATGTCTTTACCAGGTATTGGAGTTAGGATTATACTGACCTCATAGAAAGAGTGTGGGAGTCTTCCCTCTTCTTGAATTTTTTGGAATAGTTTGAGAAGGATAGTAGTTATCTCTTCTCTTAATGCTTGTCTCCCCATTTTAGTTGACTCTTCTTGTTTGTTTCTGCATATTAGATTTATCTACTATGCCTCCCTGTCTTCGTGTTAGAATCTTCTGACCTAGGAGACCCGGGGAACTCAGTGGCACAGTCTTTTTGATGTCCTGATTGGATAGTCTAGGGTTGCCCTCTATGTCATTTATTTGATCTGTCTTGTTGTATTTGGGTTTTGGTTGTTGTTGGGTCACTCTTAGATGAGTTCTCCTTTCCAGCTTGTTGACTGAGACTCACAACTCCTGCAATGTCTTATATGCTGTTGTACAGGTGCTGATTAACAAAGCAATACTACTAGAAAACTCAACCCATGCCAGCAAAAACACCCCCCTCCACCACCATATCAGCAGTAGAAACAACAATTAAGCAAAGATTAATACAGAGTGAGAAAGATTAAGAATATGATAAAATAGAAAAAAGGGAATATGAGATGTCTAAAAGAGAGAAATATGATTTTGAGTGGTAAGAGGGAAGAGAAACAATAATAATAAGGGAATAGAAATGAGGCAAAGAAAGGGAAAGAATAAAATTTAAAGCATAAGTAAAACAGGGAAAGGTGATGGCAAAATGAAGTAAAAAAAGGGAAGTGTATACTATGAGGTTTGAGATAAAATTAAAACAGTAGTGAACCAAAGAGAACAAAATTGAAGAAAAACCACAGTAGGGCCAATAACAATGAAAGCTGAGCAAAAATTAGTAAAGGTGGAAAGGGAATAAGAATATTATACAAAAACAAAAGAGAATATGATATGTCTGCAGTAAAGAAAAATGGTTTTGAAAGAATAGGGGGAGAAAAACTAAGAGTGAGGAATAGAATTCAGGCTAAGGAAGGGAAAAGTAAAAATATAATTTCTAACTCAAATGAGCAAGGTCAGGGGGAAGGTAAAATGGAGTAAGACAGGGGGATAGTAACCTATGAGGTTTGAAGTACAAAAAATCATGAACAAATAGGAATACTGTTGACGAACAGCACAGCAATAACGGTGTTTTCCACACCCAACAAGCCACACTTTATTAAGGTGGAAAGTAAATAAGAATATGATAAAAGGAGAAAGAGCATTAGCTGACTAAAGTAAGGAAGAATGCTTTTGAGAGGATAGAGGGAGGAAAAATAGTAAGAGTAAGAAATAGGAACCAGGCGTCATGTGGGAGAAAGTAAAATGTACAACAAAAATATGAAAGGGCAGGAAGAAGGCAAAATGGAGTAAGACAAGGGAAGGGCCAATATGAGATTTAAAATAACAATAAAATTGAAAACACAAAATCTGAGTAAAAAGAATTAAAAATAACAAAGAGTAATGAATTGGTTGAAATACAATTGAAGCAAAAGAAGACATATTAAGAGGTCATGTCAAAGAAAGAAAAGAAAAAAGAACACAAATTCTGAAAAAGAGTGAGGTTAAATTTATCTCAGGCATTTGGAGTTCACCTTCTGACTTCTCTTTCTTGATCTAGCTCTGGGTTTTTATCACCTAGAATGTCCCAGGATGGGTCTTCCAACTTCTGGCAACACACTTTGTATCACCTTCACTTGTTTCTAGAGAGAGTTTCTGTTTTTATTGGGAGGGAGAGTCCTCTAGTTCTCTCCTTGGAGGAAAGGTTCAGTCTTATGGAAAAATAGTGGGTGTATTCCACCTGCCCTGCACCACCCTTCTTGGTCTGTCCCAGCTTATTTCCAATAATATATAGTTTTATATTTAATAGTTGTCCATTTCATAGGCTGAGGAGTTGTGGCAATCTGTGTAAGAAGGTCAACTCTCTCCTGCTTGGTGTTGACAGCAGCTTTGTGTGCAAGTCAAGCTGAGGCTTAGTGGACCCCTGAGTCTCCCGTTGTACCACTTTCTGTTCTCCCTGTTTCACTGGCCTCAGTGAAATAAGACTCTAGGAACCAATGTATTTTGTCTCATTGAGAGTTCAAAATGGGCCCTTTAGGCATTGCTCTTGCTGTCTTTCTCTTGCAGAAATGTACCCTGCAGGGTTTTTGAGCCTGTCCAGCCTGTTTTGCAGATTTTCCATGATCCTGCAAGAGGTGGGGGCTGGGTGCAACTTTCCCTTCCCAGAGGTTCCACCAGGGAAAATGGTTCTGTCTGTCTAAATAATCTCAGGTGCACAGTTCCCATCCCACGGTCCCTTGCAGCATACAGAAGCTCACACTATTTACTCTGAACAGCTGTGCCAGACTGGGGCCAAGAAATCCCCTTGCTGTGCATTTTTCTGATCAACTAGCCCAGCCACACTGAATGGGAGCAAATCACACTCTCAGTTCTTTCTCCTTGCTGGCAGGGCAGCTCTGTGTAGGGTCCCTGTCCAGCATGCCTCAGCTTCCATTTTTAAAAACCTCTCTGGGCACTCCTACTGCAGCACTGACTCACTTTCCAGATTTCCATACATGCCACTTCTCCAGAAAGTCAAAAGTCCTTCACATTCACAGCTGGCCACAGCCAGCCTCCTCCACCAGACCCAGGTACATATAGTATCCCTCCCTGGCTCCTTCCAAGTTGGCATTTGCCTCTGTAGCTATGGGTGTTTTTGTTCACTGTTGTGTGTGTGTAGCCTGAATCTCCCTGACTTTGTGTATCCCAGTCACTCCTGGGCAGGGTTTGGGGACTCTTTGCCCTGGAAGAGGAGGGAGCTGCAAAATTGTGATTTCTTACCCAGTTCTTCTTGGATGCAGGCGCCACATAGAGGGTATTTCTCAGTCTACCTACAAAATCTCCTTACTGCCCGTTGTGAAAAATATTCTACATTCCTTGGCTTCCAAACTTCATATAAACCAAGATTCCATTGAATGTTCAGTTTCTTTTTTGGAAGATTAGCCAAATGTCCAAGTTGGGTGCAAGAACAAGTGGACCCTGCTTCCACCTCTTTGGCCACCATCTTCCAAAAAAACCTCAGAATATCCATTTTTTTCAAGTGCACATGGAAAATTCTCAAGGACAGACCACATGTTAGGACACAAAATAAGACTTAAATTCAAGAAGTTTGAAATCATATCAAACAACTTATCAGATAACACTGCATAAAACTAGAAAATACAGTAAAAAAAAAAGTGAAAAATATTCGAACACATAGATACCATGTCACTGAACAAGAAATGTGTTGGGGTCAATGACCCCTTGTTGCCTGCCCCAAAACCTGTCACCTGAGTCAGGCCTTGCAAAACAGGCTATGGTCAGTGGTCACTGTGTTCTTTGGAAGTGTGGCTTGCACTCACATAGGACTTGAGCCATCACCTGTGCTGAAACAAAGAGGGTCTGCATCACTGGCCATGCACCCAATCACAAGGTTCCCCATTAACAGATGTTACTAAGGCATAGCCACTACATTCTGCTGAGAACTAATTACACCTCCATTGCCCCTTCCCCTCCTTCTTAATCATTTACCATAAGTCTCCTGACAGTCATCCCTAATCAAGGGTCATTTTTTTTTGTAAACACCTATACCTTGGAATCTGGAGCTGACCAGCAGGGTGACCCATCCCCCTGAGCATTTGCTCCAAGCCCTTAAAAATCCCTCTATCCTTTCCCTTGCTGCTTCAGTCCACTCAGATTCAGCCGCCTGCTTGAACATCCTTCAATAAAGGCTTTGAACTGGTCCAGCCAACTCCTCCCTCCTTCCAGGCACAAACCTAACAAAATGGGTTACCAATGAGATAAATAAAGATATCAAAAATTATCTGGAAAATGAAAACACCACAACCCAAAATCTATGGGAAATAGTAAAAGCAGTTTTGAGAGGAAAGTTCATAGTATTAGAAGCTTACATCAAGAATCAAGAAAAAAAATCAAATAAACAATCTAACCCTATGACTAAAAGATCTAGAAAAAGCTGAACAAAAAAATTCCAGAGTAAATAAAAGGAAGAAAATAATAAAGATGAGAACAGAGGCAGAAGAACCAGCAGTCTTCCTGCCCCAGCATGCAACAAGTTTGCTCGCCCCAGTGCCCAATCTGCCCACTTATTCCCAGCCCTGGGCCAGTACCCAGAATAGCCTATGACCCGACCACCTCAGCATACAATCAGCCTGCCCAAGCTGGCTTGCAGAAGAGCCAACAGTCCACCCACCTTGGCACACAACCAGCCGAGCTGCCCTGGTGCCCAACTGGCCTGCCCCAACCATGTGCACAGAAACACTGGTGTTCCACCTACCCTGATGTACAAGCATTCCACTCTCCCTGGGATGAAATACTACCACCCCCAACCCAAAGTAGGCCAGTGTGAGGGTGTGCACTTGCCCCATTCTGTGGTTAAAAGAGGATGAAGTGAACTAGAGGTACTTTGTAAAAGTTTTGGGCACTGACTCTGGAGAAAGAGCTGGGAGAGAAGACTAGATCTCAGTGCAGAATCATCCCCAGTGCTACGGGAGAAATCTCTTAAGCAGACTACTCCCCACCAAGTGGCATCAGACAGAGGCAGCAGTTCAAACTATACACAAGAAGGTCACACCACAAAGGCAGGAAATAAATGTGGTCCAATCTAAGAAGCAGAAACAAACAAGAAGAGCCACATAAAATGGGGAGAAGGATAAATAACATGCCATAAAAAGGAAAGGAAAGGAGGAATTCCAACAAGGAGGGATAGATGAAATAGAGGTAAGAAAACTATCAGACATGGAATTCAAAACAATGGTAATGAAGAACCTCAATGAACTCAACAAACTCAGAGAAGATAAAAATGAACTTCAAGAAAACTACAACAACTCCAGGGAAACTACAAAGAATTCCAGGAAGCTACAATAAACTTACTGAGAACTATACCAGCATGAAAAAGAACATACAAACTATGAATAAGAGCCAGGAAGAAATGAAGAATACAATTTCTGAACTGAAGAACACAGCAGAAACAATCAAAAGCAGCCTAAATGAAGCAGAGGGTCAGATCAGTGAACTAGAGGACAACATAGATAAAAATTCCCAGACAGTGCAACAAAATTTAAAAAGACTGAAAAAGAATGAAGAAGGTTTAATAGAGCTTCAGGACAACATGAAATGCAGCAATATCCATATCATAGGGATACCAGACAGAGAAGATGAGGAACCAAGGGCTAGAAAACCTGATTGAAAAATACTGACAGAAAACTTCCCAAACATGGGGAGAGAACGTGTCTGACAAGTACAGGAAGCACAGAGGGACCCAGTGAAGATGAACACAAGGAGGCCCAGTCCAAGGCCCATTATATTAAAATGGCAACATTCAAAGACAAAGAGAGAATCCTAAATGCAGCAAGAGAAAAATAGCAAATAACATACAAGAGAGCTCCAATAAGGCTATCCACTGATTTCTTAACAGAAACACTACAAGCCAGAAGTGAATGCCAAAAAAATATTTCAAGTCATGAAAGGCAAAGGCCTACAACCAAGAATACTCTACCTAGCAAGGCTCTCTTTCAAAATGAAAGGTGAAATAGGAGTTTCCCAAACAAGGGAAGACTAAAAGAATATACCTCCATCAAACCAACATTGGAAGAGATACTAAAGGGCTTCCTTTAAAAAGAAGAAGAGAAAGAGAGAGGGAGAAGAACACAGGTTCAAAGGGAAATAAATAAATACCTGTCACTAATCCCTTAAATGTAAATGGATTAACTGCTTCAATAAAAAGAAATAAAGTAGTGAAATAGATACAAAAACATGACCCACATATATGCTGTCTACAAGAGACACAACTCAAAACAAAAGATCTACATAGAC
Organism: Furipterus horrens; assembly: GCF_987537825.1. Classification (NCBI taxonomy): domain Eukaryota; kingdom Metazoa; phylum Chordata; class Mammalia; order Chiroptera; family Furipteridae; genus Furipterus; species Furipterus horrens. The sequence continues at coordinate 78,457,754 of NW_028327176.1, read as the reverse complement.
TGAAAGTGAAGGGATGGAAAAAAGTCTTCCAAGCAAATGGACAAGGAAAATAAAGCTGGAGTAGCAATCTTTATATCAGACAAAACAAATTTCACAATAAAGTCCATAAAAAGAGACAAAGAAGGACATTTCATAATACTTAATGGAACAATTCATGAAGAAGATATAATCCTGGTAAACATATATGCATCCAACACAGGAGCACCCAAATATATAAGAAATATCTTGGAAGACTACAAGAAGGATGTCAACACCAACACACTTATTGTAAGGGCTTTAACACCCCATTGTCAACAATGTATGAATCCTCAAAGCAAATGAACACCAAGGATATTGAGGCATTGAACAACACTCTAGGTCAAATGGACTTAGTTGATATATAGAACTTTTCACCCCCCAAAAGCAAAAATTACATTCTTTTTAAGTGCACACGGAACATTTTCAAAGATAGACCACAGGGTAGGACACAAAACAAGCCTCAAAAATTAAATAAAATTGAAATTATATCAAGCATCTTCTCAAATCACAATGGCTTGAAACTGAAAATCAAACTCAAGGAAAAAACTCAAAAACATTCAAACTCATGGAAAATGAATAAGATGATATTAAATAATGAATGGGTTAACAATGAAATCAGGGAAGAAATCAAAAAGTTTCTGGAAACAAATGATAATGAGCACACAACAACCCAAAACCTATGGGATACAGTGAAATGAGTCCTGAGAGGAAAGGTCATAGTGATACAGGCCTACTTGAAAAGGATAGAAGAATCTTAAATAAAAAATCAAACCTGACAGCTACCAGAACTAGAGGAACAACACAAACAAAGCCCAAAGAGAGTTAAAGGAAAGAAATGAAGATCAGAGCAGAATTAAATGACATAGTGACTAAACAAACATTTCAAAAGTTCAATAATACCAGATCTGGTTCTTTGAAAAAATAAGCAAAAACGACAAGCCTTTAACCAGGCTTATCAAGAAAAAAAGAAAGAGGACCCAAATAAACAAAATCTGAAACAAAAGATGAGAGATAACAACCAATACTAGAAATACAAAGGATTGAAAGAAATTACTACAAACATCTGTATAGCAATAAATGTGACAACCAATATGGAATGGAGAAACTTCTGGGAACATAATCTTCCAAAACTGAATCAAGAGAAAGTAGGAAGCCTGAACAGACTGATAACAAAGACTGAAATTGAAACAGTAATCAAAAAACTCCCAGCACACAAAACCCCTGGACCTGATAGCTTCACAGGTGACTTTTACAAAACATTTAGGGGAGAACTAATGCCTATCCTTCTCAAACTATTCCAAAAAATTCAAGATGAGGGAAGACTCTTAACCTTCTTCTATAAAGCCAGCATCACCCTAATTTCAAAACCAGATCAAGACCCAACAAAGAAAGAAAACCACCAGCTAATATTGCTGATGAACATAGATGCTAAAATCTTCTACAAAATATTGGCAAACTGGATCTAACAACACATTGAAAAGATCATACACTGTGATCAAGTGGGATTCATCCAAGGGATGTCAGGATAGTTTAATGGTCACAAATGAAAAAGCATAATACACCACATAAACAAAATGAAAGACAAAAATCACATGATCTATCAATAGATGCTGAAAAGGCATTTGATAAAGTAAAACACCCATTTATGAAGAAAACAGCACAATAGGAATAAAGGGAGCATAACTCAATACACTGTATAATAAAGGCCATACATGAGAAACCTGAAACCAACATCATACTCAATAGGCAGAAACTGAAAGCATTCTCCCTGAGATCAGGAACAAAACAAGGATGTAAACTCTCTCCCCTCGTATTCAACATAGTCTTGGAAGTTCTGGTCACAGCAATAAGACAAGAAAAAGAAATAAAAGACACCAAGTTGGAAAGTAGGAAGTAAAACTGTCATTATTTACAGATGACATGATAGTGTACATAGAAAACCTATAGACTTGATAAAAATATACTCAATCTAATTAGTTAGTTTGGCAAAATAGCAGGGAACAAAGTCGATATTCAGAAATAGAAGGTATTTCTGTACATCAACAATAATATATCAGTGACAGAAACTAAAAAAAAAATTGCATTTATTATAGCAACAAGGAAAATAAAGTACCTAGGAATAAACTTAAGCAAGGAGGTAAAAGACCTGTACTCAGAAAACTACATAACACTGAAGAAAGAAATTAAGGAAGATACAAATAAGTGGAAGCATATACCATGTTCATGGATGGGAATAATCAACATCATTAAAATGTCCACACTACCCAAAGCAATTTATAGATTCAACGCAATTCCCATTAAAATACCAGTGACATATTTCACAGAACTAGAACAAATACTTCAAAAATTTTTATGGAACCAAAAAAGACCCCAAATAGCCACAGCAATCTTGAGGAAGAAGAACATGGTAGGAGAAATCACAACACCTGCTGTCAAACTATACTACAAGACCACTGTAATCAAAACAGTCTGGTACTGGCATAAGAATAGACATATAGATGAATGGAACAAAATAGAGCCCAAAAATAAACCCAGGTCTATGCAGTCAGCTAATATTCGACAAAGGTGGAAGAAACATAAAATGGAGTGAGAAGAGCCTCTTCAACAAATGGTGATAGAGAACTGGACAGGGTCGTGCAAGAAAAAAATGAAACTAGACCACCAACCTACACCTTGCACCAGAATACATTCAAGATGGGTCAAAGTCGTAAATGTAAGCCATGATTTCATAAAAGCCCCAGAGAAAAATGTAGGCAGGAAAATTTCAGATATCCCATGTAGCATTATTTTCACCGATATATATCTTTAGGCAAGGGAAATAAAGGAAAGAATAAAGAAATGGGACTGCATCAAAATAAAGGGTTTCTGTTCAGCAAAAGAAAACATCAGCAAGAAGAAAAGGGAAACAACCATATGGGAAAACATATTTGTTAATGATACCTCAGAAAAGGGATTGATCTCCAAAATTTATAAAAATTTTACTATATTTTTTGCACCATAAGACACACCTGACTATAAGACACACTGGACTTTATAGGAGAAAAAGAAGAAAAAAATATATTCTGAACCAAATGTGTACTAAAATATTAATAAAATATAACAGAATACTATTTCATCCATGTAAAGTGAACAGCAATAAACAGTGGTATTAAGAACCATCATCATTGTCATTAACAAATGAGGAGAGACTTTAAGGTTCGAGGACTCCTCTAGTTTTCTGGGAAAGCTAGGTCAGGTAATACTCATCATGGTTTGTGATGCAATATTTACTCTAGAAGATACACAGACATTTTCCCCCACTTTTGGTGGAAAACAATGTGCATCTTATGGATTGAAAAATACGGTATATGTCTCAACACCAAGAAAACAGACAACCCAATTTAAAAATGGGCAAGGGACCTGAACTAACACTTATCCAAAAAGGACATACAGAGGATCCATAGGCATATGAAAGAATGCTCAACATCACTAGCCATCAGAGAAATGCATATAAAAACCACAATGGGATACCACTTCACACCAGTCATAATGGCCATCATTAACAAATCAAAAAACAAGTGCTGGTAAGGATGTGGAGAAATGGGAACCTTAGTGCACTGCTGGTGGGAATGCGGACTGGTGCAGCCACTATGGAAAACAGTATGGAGTTTCCTCAAAAAATAAAAAATGGAACTACCTTTTGATCCAGCAATTCCATTGTTAGTATTATAGTCAAAGAATCTTGAAACACCAATTCAAAAATAAGCCTATGTACCCCTATGTTCATAACAGCGCTATTTACAATAGCCAAGTGCTGGAAACAGCCTAAGTGCCCATCTGTATATGAGTGGATCAGAAAACTGTGGTACATTTACTAAATGGAATACTATGCAGCAGAAAGAAAGAAAGAATTTCTACCGTTTGCAACAACATGGATGGAACTAAAGAGAATTATGCTTAGTAAAATAAGCCAGGCAAGGAAAAACAACACCTAATACAGGAAACTAATGAACAACACAAAAAATGAGCAAAATTGAACCAAAGGCATGTAAACAAGGAGCAGACTAACAGTTACTGATGGAGGGGGAGAGTAGAGAAGTAAGTAGGGAAGGGTCTATTCAAGGAACTAGTATAAATGACTCACGGACATGGACAATGGGGTAGGAGTGACTGTGGGAGAAGGAGTGGGTTTGGTGGTGGGGGTGAACAATGGGGGAAAAAGTGGGACAACTGTAATAGAAAAACAATAAATAAATAAATAAAATATAAAATAATGAGAACAGAAATAAATGACATATAGGCTATTAAAAATACAAAAGATCAGTGAAACCAAAAGTGGACTCTTTAAAAAGATAAACAATATTGATAAACATTTAGCCAGATTTATGATGAAACAAAGATAGAAGACCTAAATTAATAGTCAGAAATGAGAAAGATGAAGTAACAACTGACCCTACAGACGTAAAAAAGATTGTAAGAAAATGCTGTGAACAACTATATGCTAACAAATTGGACAAATGGATTGGAAAAATTAACAACATTAAAATGTCCATGCTACCCACAGCAATCTACAGATTCAGTAGAATTCCCATTAAAATACCAATGGCATATTTCACAGATCAAGAATAAAATATCTCAGAAATTTATATAGAATCCAAAAAATCCCAGAATAACTTCAGCAATGTTGAGAAAAAAGAATAAAGCTGGAAGGATCACAACACCAAATATCAGTCTATACTATAAAGGAATTGTAATCAAAATAATTTGATACTGGTACAAGAACAAGCAGGTAGTTCAGTGCAAATGATCAAAGAGCCCAGAAATACACACATGTCCATATGGTCAATTAATATTTGACAACAGAGGTAAGAACATACAATGGAGTAAAAGCGGTCTCTTTAATAAATGGTATTGGGAAAATTGAACGGATGCATGCAAAAATAAAACTGGGCCACCACTTACATCATATACAAGAATAAACTCAAAATAAATAAATGACTTGAATGTAAGTTGCAAAACTATAAAAATCCTAGAAGAAAACTTAGGCAGTAAAATGTCAGATACCTTCTGTAACAATATTATTGCTGGTATATCTTCCAGGGCAAAGGAAACAGAAATAATAATAATAAACTAGTGGAACTATACCAAACTAAAAAGGTTCTAAACATTAAAAGAAACCATTAAGAAAATTAAAACGGAACCCACATATTTGCCAATGATACATCTGATAAGGGGTTAATTTATAAAGTATATAAAATACTTATGCAACTCAACACCAGGAAGATAAACAACTCAATTAGAAAATGGGCAAAAGACCTCAATAGTCACTTCTCCAAAGAGGACATACAGATGGCCATTAGACACATGAAACAATGCTCAGTGTCACTAATCATTAGTGAGATTCAAATTAAAACTCCAATGAGGTATCAACTCACACCTGTCAGAATGGCTACCATCAGCAAATCAATGAACAAGTGCTGACAAGAATGTGGAAAAAAAAGGAACCCTCATGCACTATTGGTGGGAATGCAGAATGGTGCAGCCACTGAGGAAAACAGTATGGAGTATCCTCAAAAAATTAAAAATGGAGTTGCTTTTTGACCCAGCAATCCCACTTCTGTGAATATACCCTGAGAACCCTAAAACACCAATTGGAAAGAACATTTTCACCCTTATTTTCACAACAATAAACATATCAGGAAATAGCCTGAGTGCCCATTAATAGATGAGTTAATAAGGAAGCTGTAGTACATTTACACAGCAGAATACTATGCAACTATAAAAAAGAAGGACCTCTTATACTTTGTGACAGCATAGATGGACTGGGATATTATTATGCTAAAAAAAAATAAGCCAGTCAGAGAAAGACAAAGACAAGTACCATGCCCTGGCTGGTGTGGCTCAGTGGATTGAAGGTCAGCCTGTGAACCAAGAGGTTACTGGTTTGATTCTCAGTCAGGGCACATGCCTGGGTTGCTGGCCAGATCTCCAGGTGGGAGCATGCAAGAGGCAACCACACATTGATGTTTCTTTCCCTCTCTTTCTCCCTCCCCTTACTCTCTCTCTAAAAATAAATAAAATATATTTTTTAAAAAGACAAGTACCATATGGCCTCACTTAAATGTGGAATTAAATGAACAAATATGCAGAGACACTGACACATGGAATAGAATGACAACTGTTACAGGGGAGAGGCATTGGAGGACTGGATGAAAGAAAATGAAGAGATTAGCCAAAGAACATATATGCATAATGTATGAACACAGAAAATAGTGTGGCAATAGGGGGGCTGGGTGGAGGTGGGTAAAAGAGAAAAGCTGGAGGACATCTACAATAGTGTTAACAATATAGAAACCTAAATTATTACCTACAATCCTTATTTTTGTACAAGAAAACAACAGAAACTTAACAAACTGATAACAGCTGTTAATCCAGGAAGGTTGGCATGTAGGTATTATTTAATTATTCTTTGTGTTTTGGGAGAAATATTTTAAATCTCCCATATAGTATCCAATGCACAGTGCAGCCCAGCTGCATTTGGCCATTCTCAGGATCAGTTATTTGCTCTTTGCCTAGGAGAATGTTGGCAAGTTGAAAGCAGGCACCTGTGGAGTGGTTGTGTAGGGGCCAGAGACAGCTGATACAAGTGGTCACCAGTGTGAGAATTGAAAGGTGTAGGCAGATGACAACCTATAGTATGCATGTAACAAAAAGTTTATGCGCCATCTCTTTGTGGCCAAACAAGAGCACTCATCTGTACACTAAAACTTTGTTGCTTGCAATCCCCAGCCCCAGTCCAAAACTATGTGCCAGTCCCTTTGCCATTTTCTTACCATAGGCAATACTGTCTTGATGTGAATGCAATCAGTGTTGAGATGCAGTCTTTCAAAATAATTGATTGCCTACATAAAATTAGCTCTTTGAATTGACAGTGAGAAGAGTATTTTCATGATTTATATACTTAAATTCTCAATTATATCAAATTTTAGAGAACTGAAATTTATTTTTGAATAAAATAAAATACTGAATAAATTCAGGTAAAAAACCAATATAAGCCATGCAAATACTTCAAAGTTCATCAGTGGCATTAGTCATTTGCCTGATATGCCCTTTACTCTAAGTTCTGAATATGTATTTTTGTAATGATAGTGTAAGTGAATTTAAGACATTGATGATTGTTATGTAACATATACTTTTTAATCAGTTTTTGATGATGATTAATAATTTAAATGCCAAATTGCATGAGACTAATTTCATTTAGAGATGTTTATTGAGTACTTACTATGTAGCAATCCCTAGGTTAGCTGCTGGAATAGTATTAGCCAACCTGGAGGCATACACAAAATAATTATTTTTATAAGGCTAGGATTAAAACTAAAACTCTTCTGGAGTTATATCAGATCTGATTTAAAATATGCTGTTTTAAGATGAATTATAAACTGTCAAAATTTATGGTTATAAAAAGGGATTTCCAGATATTTTTAATGACTTGGAATTTGTATTTAATCTAATGAACAACACCAACTATTGAATTTGTGTGTCTGTAAATACAAAGATTTATTGTTCCTGGGGGTAATTATTGACCTCAACATCTTATCAGTCAATATTTACTTCTCTGGCCAATGAGTCTTGATATAACCTCACGAAAGTCAATATCTGTTTAATAGTATACATGGAAATCTGTAATAGTTTGATTACAAGCTTCAATGTCATGTTAGGTAGTGATCCTCTTCACATCTAAAGGGCATGGTATCATTTTTATCTATTCAACATAAACTGAGCAGAACTCTCCTGATAACTGTGATTTACTTGTTTTCAATCCAGAGAAGGAAAACTCTGACTCCAAAAAAAAAAAACCTCCGCTGCCTTGCGGCATACCTCTTCAGGGGAAAGGCTAAGGGAGTAAACCCCGACAGAAAATCCGGAGCCGGAGTCCCTAAGGCGGTTTGACGTTGTAGTCAACACCGGCAACTCCTGCGGCGCACCTGAAGCCAAGCTGTATTGACTCCGTCTTTCCCTTGGACCCTTCAGCTGCGAAGAGAGGGGGGGTCTGCTGCATGGGCAACAGCAGACCCTCCATATCACCCTGCCCAGGCTCTGTAGCTTCAGCTTCACTGGAGAGGACACTCCAGCGTCATCTCAAGATGTCGATTCAACACGGGAGGAGACAGATACCGTGTCACTCCCAAGTCGGACTGCACAGCCATTCTCGGCGGTGCAGATAGACTCTTAAGAAGCTACACCATCATCTCTCGAGACGGACGGCTGCCGACGACTTGTTTTCAATCTAACATTAGATTGCAAATATTAATAATATTATTTAATTATATTTTGCCTGAGTCTTGCCTCATCAATCAACTTGTAAGCCCTTGTGAAGCTTGAGACTAATTTAATGTTTTTGTGTTTTCACTCTTTGCTCCAGTAGCACAGCTCTTCATCATTGCAAATAAAACAGCTTCTGTTGACCAACAAGTCTTCCAACACACGTACCCCAGGGGTTACTGAGTAAGCCAACACCCTTCCAGAGCACACATCACAAAATATCTTCCAAACCTAGGAAAGATTCAGTCCCATAGATGCCAAGACAGTATAAATAAGTATTTAAGAGTGTGTACATGTTGCCCTGGCCAGGTGGCTCATTTTGTTGGAGCATTGTCCTATACACCGAAAGGCTGAGTGTTGACCCTTCGTTCAGGTGTATAGGAGAGGCAACCAATCAATTTTTCATTTCTTTCATCATTGCTTCTCTCTCTCCCCCTCCCTCTCTATTTACAATCAATAATCACATATCCTCAATCCTTGGTTGAAGAAAAAGAAGAAAAAATGTAGTGAAAGAAAAGAAAGAAAGAAAGAAAAAAAGAAAGAAAGAAAGAAAGAAAGAAAGAAAGAAAGAGAGGAAGGAAGGAAGGAAGAAAGAAAGAAAGGAAGGAAGGAAGGAAGGAAGAAAGAAAGAAAGAAAGAAAGAAAGAAAGAAAGAAAGAAAGAAAGAAAGAAAGAAAGAAAGAAAGAGAGAGAGAGAGAGAGAGAGAAAGAAAGAGAGAGAGAAAGAAAGGGAGAGAGAAAGAAAGGGAGAGAGAAAGAAAGGGAGAGAGAAAGAAAGGGAGAGAGAAAGAAAGGGAGAGAGAGGAAGGAAGGAAGAAAGGAAGGAAGGAAGGAAGGAAGGAAGGAAGGAAGGAAGGAAGGAAGGAAGGAAGAAAGGAAGGGAGGGAGGGAGGGAGGAAGGAAGGAAAAGATAGCACATGTTTCTCACCAGGGAAAATTAGAAAGTTAATGCATGATAAAGAGCTCAAGTACTATGATGTAATGTTTGATAAAATACAGGGTAGGCAAAAATAGGTTTGCAGTTGTGAATTTTTGAAAGTTTATTTTTGTATTATTATTTATTAATTATTGTATTATTTTTCCTTACAAACAGCTATAGACCTACTTTTGCCTCATCCTGTAAAATTAATTACATGGCACACTAGTTGCCCAAGAAATATTTTTTGACCAGGACCCCATATAGGAAAGTACCAAGATCATTTTTATTGCTTCATAAGCAGATTCAAAAACATCAAAAATGCAGTGCAAGGAACAATTAGGCTAATTCAAAGGTTTTTTACATTGACTAATCAACAACATAGAGCAACAATTAGGTTAGATCAGAGGGGCTATATTTTCGGTGGTTGAAGATATCATCAGCAGGGTTTCCACCTATCTTGGAGTTTCAACAGCACCATAGGGCTTCCGATGGCCTCACATGAGAAGTTCCACCAGCTTTCATAGCCTCAGCTTGATTTCCATGTTAATATTTATTTACCTTAGTAAACTTGCCTGCAATGGCAAAGCATGCAAAACCAAAGGCACCTTCATTCTCGGGTCTTGCACATTGCCCAGAGGCATGTAATCCAGGCCTTTTGAGCAGAAAACCTCAAAAAAACTTATATGGACATGGTCAGTTGCAGGTGGGGTTCCTCCTTGCCACTTCATAGAAGGACAGCCTCATATCTAGCAGGATGAATGTCATAGATGAGGAAGGCACTTGCCCCTTAGACTGTACAGCTTTTATAATGCATGGTTAGGAAAGTGATACAATAAAAGGCCAGGATACAAAAGTAATATGACATGGAAGGACCTTGGCTCCTGCCCTACCCTGCTAGCTCAATGGCTATGGTTAAGAGTAGCAGTAATTTCTCTTGTGACATTGAGTGCAGGGGTTGTACATGGGAGGGAAGAACTGGTATCTAAACCTTACAGTGGGCTCGATTGATTGCTATAGGCACTGGACTGAATTTACATGAAGATTCTCAAGAGGTCAGCTCTTTTCTGAGATCAGTCTTAATTAAGTAAGATTACCTTTTACTCCACTGTTTACAGTGCCAACCCAAAAAATAAGTCCCTAAGCATAATATCCCACTCTGTTGACAACCCTTACAATTTAAACCTCAAAGGTATACGGGGCACTCACTGATGCAGCCATAGAGGGTGTTAAAGTGTGGTTAGAAACGGCTAATTGAATGCATCTGTCAAGAAAGAGATGGTCAACTGTAAGAGCTAGCTGGAGGATATGCATTATTTTGGAAAGTGTCTGAAGGCCAGCATTGGTGGCCTTTAAGGAATCACTGTTTCCAAATCTTCACCACTGGCTTAGGACCGCTATCATCTTGAAAAAAAGAAATGCTTTCGCATATACTTCACTGAAAACCCAGCTGTAAGATAGTAATGTCTACAGGTTTGTGCCTGGCACAGGTTTCAGTCAGTATATCAATTGCTGAGGAAGTCAAGGCTTTGGGGGAAAATGTTTTCTGCAACTCTGCTGATTTCAAACCATTTTCTATGCCAGACTCTGGGGTCATGAAGAAACCAATGTGAGATGGGAGGAAATAGATCTCTGAAGCCATAGATACTTTCATAGCTTGTATTCTTTTAGGAATGTGGACCATCAAGTACACCAGTTTGTTTGTAACAAATACTGAATTGATGCAATTTGTCTTGATTTAGTTGTTCCAGGATTCAACGTCTCTCTCACTATGTAAACACTGAGGGTCTTTGTATCCCACATCGAATAACCCAATTTTGAATTACCTGAGCAGGGAAGGGTCCATTGTTTTTATGCATTATGTCTGAATATCCTAATTCTTGACTATGATCAAAGACATCCATAGCTGGACATCTAATATTTCTGCCATAATTTTGAAGTCTGCCCTGAGGATTCTGGTGTTTTCAGAAAGTGATTAGTTAACAAGGTCTAGGTATCACCTCTCTAGGCTTATGTTATATCATCTGAATCTTGCAAGGACAAAATACAATTCTGGAGTTATTCCTTTCTCTGCCATTCACATGGTATGGACCCTCCTTAACATTTTTGCAATCTATAGTATGATTGTACCTCTCATATGACAAAGAGGGTAACTTATACATCTTATATTTTTAGTAATTCTATAAGGAGTACTGACTTAGCCTTCCCCTGACTAGAGTCTTACCCTTTGAGGGTACCAGAAAAAGCTGCTCGGTGCTCAGAACTTTGTGAGAATTGGTCCCAAAACCAGTCTGTGCCTACTATTTCAATGACCTACAATTCTGCCTCAATGAATTTTTCTCACAATAGCCTGATCTACAGCCTATTGATTGTCTTCTATATGGTTATTATGGGTGCCTGGCTTGGTAGACAGCTCATGGCAGTACCTGTCATGCAATCAGAGCAAATAGCCAGATGACACTACTCCAGACTTCCTAGAGTAGTGTGAGTTGGGCAAAGTTTATGGAGTAAGACCAGTAGCTGGTAGGCAGGTCATTATGACCATTAATTTTAAGACAGATCCCGGATATCTATCAAGGTCAGACTTTGGGTTGTGGCACTGGTAAGCTGCACAGCTTTCTGTGGTGTGATAGAGGGGCTGGAATTAAAGCTCGTTGGTGGACCAGGATTGATTGCTTCAAGGCCTGGGCCATAGTTTCCATAAGAATTTGAAGCAGACTAACTCCTTCTTCAGAGACTAGAATGCAAGGGTTAATTCTTGGACACCTCTCTATTGATTCCAAAATATTGCTGACTGCTTTTGGAGGTGGCCCCAAATTCTGCTTTGAGTAACAAATTACAATATGAAAATGTCAATGAGTACTTTTGCTATATTAGGAAGATAACTTAAAAATTCTTATAAATAATATTATCATATTAATATATTTATTTGTTCTTTAACGCATTCGTACATTCAAGTACTTATTGAATAGCAACCACTATGTCTAATGTGTTGATCCCTAAAAAATATATAACTACAGCTTTCAACCCCAAGGGTTGTACCATATAGCTTGAATGGAAAAAAAAAATGCTTGTGTGACCAAATAAAACAATGAAATTGATGATGACTCAAAGCCACAAAAATATGAGATGTTAAAAAGTAGAATTGGATTAAGTGTCTAATGAGGTATCATTTTGTTCATCATTACTAATACTTTAAATACCACAACCTAGGCTACTACTCAAAGGTCTCTGACTTTGCTACCCACCGTAGGACCCACCTAATATATTCTGCACATACCAAATCCAAGAAAAATCTTTTTTGATGAAAAATCTGATTATGCTAACCATTGCCACCTAACCTCACACCAATTTAAATTTTCAACACAGCTACCGTTTGTGGATCAATGTTCCCACCCCCTTCTCCAGTGCCATCTTATACCATACTTTCTTCAAATTTTTTATTGTCATGTCCTCTTTGTTACAATTTATAAACCTACAAATTGGTACACTATAATCACCAAAAACTCTGTTACATTACTATTCACACTTGGTGTTGTATATTCTATGCATTTGAACAAATGTTAAGTGACATTCATGCATCATTATGGTATCATACAGAGTATTTTCATTGCCCTAAAAATTCTCTGTGGTTCATCTATTTATGCATTCTCTCCCCCAACTCCTAGCAGTCACTGAACTTTTTAATGTCTTCATGGTTATGCCTTTTTCACAATGTAATATAGTTGGGATCATACAGTGTGCAGCCTTTACAGATTGGCTCTTTCACTTAGTAATATTTATTTGAGAGTCCACTATGCTTTTTTATCAATTAATAAGTCATTCATTTAGCTTTGAATTATATTCCATCATCTAGTTTTACCAGTTTATTTATTCATTCGCCAAGTATTGGCAATTAAGAATGAAGATTTTATTAAATATACACATGCAGGTATTTTTGTGAACATAAGTTTTTAACTAGTTTGGGTAAATATGAAGGAATGTGTTTACCAAATGGATCATATGGTAAGTGTATATTTAGTTTTTTAATAAATCACCAAAATGTGTTCCCAAGTGGCTGTACAAATTTTGCATCCTCACCAACCATGAATGAGAGTTATGTTGCTCCATGTTGTTACCTGCCTTTAGTGTTGTCATTGTTCTAGATTTTGGCAATTCTAATTGGTGTATAGTAGTATTTGCTATATTTTAATTTGCATTTTCCTAATGACACAATGTGGAGTGTCTTGTGAAATGCTTATTTTTGACCTGTTATATTCCTTGGTGAGGTGTCTGTTAAGGTCTTTAGTCTGTTTTCCAGTCAAATTGTTTGTCTTCTTAGTGTTGAGTTTTAAGGGTTCATTGTGTATTTTGGGTAACAGTCCTTTATCAGAGATATTATTTACACATATTTTCTCCAGTATGTGCCTTCTCTTCTTGTCTCTATGTTGCATTTCACAAAAAAGAAATTTTAATTTTGATTAAGTCCAGTTTTATCAAATATTTCTTTCATAGATTGTGCCTTTGATTATGTGTCTTAAAAATCATCACCAAATCCAAAATTATCTCTATTTTCTGTTGTTATCTTTATGGTATTTTACAGTTTTGCATTTAATATACATCTCTGTGATCCATTTTAAAAGTTAATTTTTGTCAAGCATATAAGGCTACATTTAGACTTTCTTTTTTAAACATGGCTGTTTCTGTTTTCATTCATCCTTTTACCCTTAGTATGGCCCATAGTGGGCACTCAGTGATTGATAATATGAAGAGGTCATCATAGGCTGGAACAACATATGAGATGTCTATAAATAGAAAGTATTTTGGGGACTTTGAAAGAAACAATTTTGATTGACAGAGAAGAGTGAGATCATCCTAGGAAGAATGTTATGAACAAAGGCAAAGAAACCTGTAGAAACATGACACATTCAGGAAATGATGCAAAATTCACATTAGAATAAAATGGTTAAAAATGAAAGATTTTATTATCCAAAGATGGGTACAGTAGTACTTTACATAATCTGTGCTCATCTATAATGCTGCGCCCACCACTGGGAACAGAGAGCTTTTCTCAAAGTGCTGCAGTCAAAAAGTTTGACTTGGGAAGCTTTGTCTTCATCTGGACCTGATCCAGTTGATGAGGTCCTGTCATTTAACCTGAACTTGTAACGGGATAAGACTCTAGGGATATTCAGGAGGGGTTTGTGTATGTGTATGGATTATTGTGGCCAGAAGGTAGAGTATGAAAGATATAATATCCTGAAAATGGTAGCAGCAATATTTCCCATCCCACAATAAAAAGTCAATTCTCCTGTTACCAAATAATGAATAGAGTTTATGTATCTTCCTGTGGAACTTGTATGAACCTTTGGTGACTGCCTTGACCTATAAAATACAGTAGATGAGGGGATGTGAGGGTTTCAAGACTAGTTCCTAAAAGTTAAAACAGCTGCTGTCTGGATTTCCTAAAACATTTGCTGTCTACATAATCCTTATCACAACACTCCATCTTGGAACCCAGCTACTTAACTGAGAAAAAGTCCAAGCCAAGTGGAGAAACTGCATGAAAATGTTCTAGTCACCATTCTCCAGATGAGCCTAGCCTTCAATTTTTCCCAATCCAGATATCATCATACATGGGGTAAAGAACCTTTCAGAGGATTCCAGCCACAGGCATTTGAATCTTCCCAGCTGAGGCTCCAAATATCCAAAATGGTAGCAACATGGCATTGCTACTGTGCAAAGCCTCAATTGCTGACCTACAGTTTCCATGAGAACAATTAAGGAGTCATTGTTTTAGGCCACTGGGTTAGTGGTGGCTCTTACACAGAAGTAAATAATAGGAATAATAAAACCAAATTACATAAGCCCTGCACATCAGACTGAGGTGTTCTGGAAGGCAATGATTTTCTAACTCTGGTCCAGAAAGACCAATCAGTGAGTCCAGGATTAGAAAGGAAAACAGAGTGCATGCAGTTGCACAGCTATCAATTTCTTCAACATTTATCTGCTTTCTACTGAACTTCTAAGTAAGCCTTTGTTTAAGAACCATCATACCAAAAAGAATATAATTTTTATCTATGAATCAATAGCTATGTCTCTATATAGTCATATTCCTAGGACAGAATTACTTCCCATAGACACTGTGCTAGTTCATTGGTTAAAATGGCTTCTCCAGGTATGTGATACATGTGCACCTGCACATTCTGCATTGTGAGACTGCACTCAGTTATGGGTCATCATAGTAATATCTTACCTCTCGTTGCTCTGCAAGCTCATGGTCAAATTAGGTCTCTGAACCATCCTGAAATACAATCACCTGAAGACAATATGATATCAGGAGCTTTGCCCTATATCTACTTATGGAATCAGAATCTTTGAGAATTAGAACAATTATCAATTCACAATGTGAGAAACAGATGCTCCCTTTTGATAATAATAACTACAAAGTCACAATGCAAAAAGGCTTGGATATAGAAAGGTCATTAATTAGGGCTGGCAATGTAATCAATCTAACATAGTGGTAGGGATAGGTAATATGCAGTTTGAATATAGTTTCTAGGGTTTCAGAAAATATTTTACAAATAAGTGTTTAAAAACTCCAGAATACACAAATAAGTAAGTAGGATCCCAAACCTGTGCCTCATTTATGAGAAAATTCTATTAGATGATATCAAAGTCTCAATACCAATTAAGGATTTCTGTGATATGTTTCAGAAGCAGTAACTTTTCAGCTTGGTGCAGGCTGGATTGAAAAAGAGAAATGGTGAATTAAGAGACCAATTGGTTATTTTAGTAACTCAAGATGTAATGTGACAAGACCTTGGAAAGGCAAGGTGTTGACCAGGCTGCATTCCTTTCTGGGGTCTCTTGAGGAGGATCTGTTTACTTGTCTTTTCCAGCTTAAGGCAGCTTGCTTCACTTGGCTTGTGGCCTCTTCCTCCAAGTTCAAAGCCAGCAGTGTAACATCTTCACATCTCTTTGACTCTTAACTTTTTTGCCTTCCACTTTTTCTTAGGGTCCTTGTGATTACATTGGACCCACCCAAATAATCCAGGATGGCCTCTACAGCTCAAAACCCTTAACTTAATCACATCTGAAAAATCTATTATACCACATAAAGTGACATATTGCACATTTGGAGGATTTAGATGTGGTTATCTTTGGGGATCATTATTTTGTTTACTGCATTATACCTTTCCCTTATGAGGACCTTCTGAGGAGCTGCTTAAATTAGGGGTGAGGCAGCTGATGGATCTGTCCATTGATTTCCATTTCCAATTGCCTGAGGGTTGTCCTATGGGTACTATACCTGATATACCTGACATACTTCCTGACTACTCTATGAGCAAATGCCTGTGACACAAGAAAAGACCCTCAGGCACAGAAGCAGAGAGACATGGGTGTTTAGGTGGAACACTGTCCTAAATATAGCAACTGTGCTCCTAAATTGTACTGAGCTCAGATGTGCACCAAAGGCTTACAGGACAAAAAAAAAGCAACATCTGCTATAGGTCCCAATCACTTTAACTCCAAAATCATAACATGATATTACCAGGCCCATTTGTCCCTGTACTAATTATTCTGCCCTTTCTCTTCCCAATCCCTTTACTGAAACTATATTTTCTGGTCAAGGACCAGAATAAATTTTATCTCACCTGTGGATTGTTCTGAGTTAGTGACCTTTCTGGGATTTTTGTACTTCATGGTCTCTGGTCTGATAACACCTGTCTTTATTCTATAACAATATTTATTATCTTAACACCATCTTTGTGCAATAACTAAGTAGCTAATTCTTAGGAAGCAGGAGCTTTATATTTTTAAAAAGGTGGTGCTCAGGCCATCTAGGTGTACCAGTACCTGGAAATCTAAGTGTATGCAAGGCTGTGTGTCATTTTAAGATCAGAGCATGGATTTCCCAATCAGTTATCAATGATCAACATTAAGTGAGCATTTGTGGTTAGTCTAGAAATGATGAAAGGGGTTACACTTCACATTTTTCTCTTCTGTTTTTTTCTATTCCATAAAAACTTCAGATTTTATTTAAAAACAAAAACAAAAACTCATGGGTTTGTAAACCAAAGATCATACATGATTTGAGCACTGCATATAAATTAACCTAAAAACGTCTGCCCCAGGTTAACCACAAGGGAATGCTACCTTGACTGTTGAGTCACTCAGTGCCCTACTAACCCCACAACATCATAACCTCAGCTGTGTTTTCATTCTTTTAGTCATGTTCCTCTCCACATCAATGTGCCTGCCAGTGAAGTGGTGGGGAACCAGAGTTTCAGAGGCATAGTACATAGGAGGCCACAGCAGTAACTTCTCAGCCTATAATTACTTTTAAGAGGTGAAATAAACACTTCATTTTAAAGAGGCAAATGATTGTAATAGCACAGTGATGGGCTTTAGGAAATGCATCAACTTTATTTTATGTTATGAACAGCACGATTTTGATGTCAGCAAGTTGGCTGCTTTTACTTAGAAGACATTATTAAAATGATTTCACATTTTATCATTTATTTATTTTAAATGTACACTCATGATTTTATTGTTCATGGGAATTTCATGCATATTGGGTTTTGTCTAATGAATTTAATAGTGTTCAAACGAGATAAAGGAGATATACACATAAGTTCTCAGAATTGAGGTTTATGATTTTACTTTCACATTTATTTTTGTGTGTTTTATGTCAACTACATAGAAGAATGAAAGATTATTTCATGAAATAAACAAAACTGATAGGATAATTTGTGTTAAGCCCAGACTGAAGATAAGATGACTTCCCACAGTCATTTCCATTGATTGTTTCATTTTCCTCACTTTTCTTCCTATATCAGTTTTTCTGAAGGACAAATAGACAGTAACTAGTCATGTATTCTTTTGTTAATGTATTTCCCTTTAAGAAACATTTATTAATGTCTTCCTTACTGTTCTATCACTGACACTATACATGAATACACACACACACAAATTGTATAGGCTATGCCATTGGACTGAAAATTATCACTAGAACAATAATATGATGAATTTAAAATGTGATTATTATATAATGCTCTGTTTTACTACATTTGAGTTTCTGCCAGAATCTAAAACACTTATCTAACCTGGTTAGGTCAGACTTGAGTTATAACTACGTGCAACTGCATAGTATTGTTGGTATTTAGAAATCACATTAAGGTAACAATTATTTCAATCAAAAGCCATCTTTATACTAGTTAGAGAGATTATCTCCTGTTGAGTTATAATGCCTGCTTTCAATTCTCCTACAAGCCCATCACTTTATCTGTTTTTTTCTCTCACACTGTCAATATATGCTTAACAATCTTATATGTTAGAAGATTTTATCCATGCTTTTTTATTTATAATGCATATCACTTATATTGTATTAGCTATCATGCATAAGACATAAACTCTATGAATCTAAAATAATATAAAATTTTAAAATTAAAATTAATGCACTTGTCTTTATTCACCTTATTAACTAGAGTAGAGACTCCGGTGTTTATCTCAGTGTCTTTTCTCTTTTTCATCACATATATTCAGTCAATCCTTCTAAGTACTGATATCAAGCAGGGTCAGATAACAAGTCCATAGGCAAACCAGAGTTCTTAATATTATTTACTTCTTTCTATACGTGAATAAATTAAAATTATACTTAAAGCATTACTGGAGAGAGCATTTTAGTGTGAATGTTGATACTGAACACAAAATATAAAGTAACATTCTATTGAACTATTCATTCATGAGCATGTGTATTTGTGAATGTTTTTACTTTTTAGCTCAGTCTTTCACTTTCAAAGAAAATTTATTCTTCAAAAATATATTGTTCAAAGTTTTACAGTGGTCCTTTCTAGGCCCCACTTCCCCACCTCAAGATCATCATCCTTATTGCATCCTAGCCATGCCACAGACATCAACCTTCCTTTACCAGCTGAACTGATGTTCACCATCCCTATATTTACTTGCACTGCTCCCCAGTTCAAAAAAATCACAAAATCCCCAGATTCTCATAAAATAAAAGATTTCCTCAGCCTGACATTCCAGTCTTCAGAATCTGGCCTCACTTAAACTCCTATCAGCAAAAAGGCCACTTTTCCAGCAGAACTGGCTGACACTCTGGCCTCAGCATATCATTTGCCTATATTAAACTTCATGCCTTTCTTCACAGTGCTACCTTCTACCCATCCTATCATACCTGCCCTAGATCTACAGCCTTCCAGAAACTTTTTCATATCCACCTTATCCACAGTAAACACCCTCTCTTCTAAGTCCCCGCTGTCATTTTCTTCCCCAACATTGACACTTGATTACATGCTGACCTACATTGTAGGCTCTGATTTAGGCATGTTAGTAAAATCATTTCAAGAAGAGTTTAGTCCTGAGGGTGACGTTTTATTTCTTTTTTGGAGTCACCAGTGTGTCTAACACAGAATCTTAATCATCATTTTAGCATCCAGATCAGCTGAGCAGCACAGGCAAGAGTGAGTGATTCTGGATCCTGCTTAAAATCAACAGCTAGAAGAGGTCTTCTTCCCATCCCACTGGGCCCAAGACTGCCCTCCCCACTGAGAAGCATTTGATAGCTGATGGGTTCCAGTTAAGTGACAAGAAGTTACTAGGCTTGCCACAAAGGGGATCTGACCAAAATAAATGACCCAGCTTGGTAGGTTTTATTGTCTCAAAGGTAGTCAATAAATTCTTAGAAGTGAATGAAAATGGAAATGTGACATATCAAAATATGTGGAATACGGCTACATCAGTCCTGATAAGGAAATTGTTAAGTGGAGAATAGGAAAGTTGTTAATCAATAATCTGAGCTACTACCTCAGGAAACTAGAAGAAGTTGCATGAAGTAAACCCAAGCAAGCAGAAGAAAGGGGATAATAGAAATAAGAGCAGATATCAATGAAATTGAAAACAGGAAAACAATAAAGATAGTCAATGAAAATATATTTGGTTCTTCAAAAATAATAAAGTTGCTAGAATTCCAACAAAACTAAATAAAAAAGAGAAAACAAAAATTATTAATATCAGAAATGAAGTAGAATAACTCTACATATTTTGAAGCTATTAAAAGAATTATAAGGATGTAAACAACTTTACATAATATATTTGGCAAACAGAAGAAATGGACCCATTTTTCAGCAATAACAATCAAAAGTCAACAAAGATAAGTAAAATAATCTGAATAGTTCTAAAATAATTAAAGCAACTTAATTTATAACTTAAATTTCCCTAGATAGAAATTTCAAAGGTCAGATGGCTTCATTGGAGAATTCTACCTGGCATTTTAAAATAAATTAATATTTTCTTCCCAAAAGCCAAATTAGAGGGAGCACTTTTTAACCCATTTTATGAGGTTAACATTTCACTGACATTCAAACTAGGAAAAGAGAGGAAAAATGAAAATTACAGACTAATATCCCTATAAACTTAGGTGAAAAAATTCTCAACAAAATATTAGCAAGTACAATTTAACATGATATAAAATGAGTTTTACACCATGACTAAGAACGATTTATTCTAAGTATACAAGGCTGGTTCAACATTTGGAATCAATCAATGTAATCCACCATTTCAATAGGCAAGAAAAGAACAATTATATGATTATATAAATTGATGCAGAAGAAGCATTTGACAAAATCTAACACCCATTCTGAAAAAAACTCTCATCAAATTAGGAATAGAGGGAATAACCTCAACTTAATAAAGAACAGCTACAAAAAATCTACAGCTAACAACATAGTTAATGAGGTAGTGTCTTTTTAAAATCAGAAACATGGACCAAAATGTCCATTTTTACCACTCTTATGCAACATAAAATTAGAAATTCTAACTACATTTATAAAACAACAAAATAAATAATAGAAATATATTCCTACTTCTGGGAATATATCTGAAGAAGCCCAAAACACTAATTCAAAAAATATATATATACACCCCTCTGTTCATTGCAGTGTTATTTACAATAGCCAAGATCTGGAAACAACCCAAGTACCCATTAGTAGATTAGATAAAAAAGATGTGGTACATTTTACATAATGGAATACTACTTTGGCCATGAAAAAGGAAATCTCACAACATGGATGGACCAGGAGATTATTATGCTAAGTAAAATAAGTCATCAGAGAAAGACAAATGCTATATGATCTAATTTATATGTTGAATCTAATGAACAAAATAGAAACAGAGGCATAGATATATCCAATAGACTGACAGCTATCAGAGGAGCAAGAGGTCAGGGGCTGAATGAAAGCAGGTGAATGAATTAAGCATATACTGTGTATATGTAACACATGCACACAGACAACAACTTAGTCAAAAGGAAATGGGGGTGGGAGTAGGTGGAGGTGGGAAAAGGGGGGAGAATGGAGAAGGAAAGAGACTTTCCTTGGGGCAATAGGTGCATGATGCAGTGTGCAGATGATGTTTTATTGAATTGTACACTTTAAACCTGTGTGGTTTTGTGAACCAATGTCACCTCAATAAATTCAATTCATTAATATTTGAAATAGAAATAGTAAGATAAAAAAGAATATTGTTCTCATTGGAGGTTACATGACGGTCTACCTAAAAATTCAAGGAATCTACAAAAATTTCTTTGAACTAATAAGTTGGTAGATGTCACAGAATACAAGTTTAACATACAAAAATTAACTACATTTTCTACAATGTGAATGTCAAAACCAAAGCTAAAACAGTGCAATTTGCAATTACTTCAAAATAAATCATTTGCATGAGTAAAAATTTCACAAACATGTACAGCGCCTGCATGCTGAAAATTATGAAGTCTTGATAAAAGTAATCAAATATGATTGTCCTGGTGTGGTACCTACTATGGCACTCCTTTCACAACATTGTGACATTGAGTCATATGCTTTCTTTCTGTAGCACCCCTTGTGTTTCGAATTTTACCACTGCTTATTTCTCCAGGATATCTTGGATTATTCTTTGCCTATTTTCTCCTACCCAAGTGTAGCAGAGTAAAGGAAGAAAATCTGACAGATGATGGCTCTCTTAACACCCCTGGGTTCAGCTTCCCCTAAAACTGGCTCACAGTGAGAGCAGGAGAGGAGAAGCATGCTAGAAAGCCTGCTTTTTACATCATACATTTTCTCATAAACCTCCAAAGTTTTCACTTTGAAAATCCCATATTTTCTAACCAGCAGACTCCCCAGAATAGGAGTGTGGAAGAAGCCACATCCGTGTCAGCCAATCCCCTTTACAAAGCCACCAGCCACAGAAAAATAAGTGGGAATTCTAAAATAAACCTCGTTATGTGTCCCTGATCACACACTTTTTTTGCTCATCCCCACAAATATTTCATCCTTAGTAGCTTGTACATTGTAGCCACACAGTAAATAATAGTTCTACATTAATTTTCCATCCTCAAATTTTCTAACTTTGAAAAAAAAGAGAAGTCTACTCTTGTACTATGGGTTTCACAATTTAATTTGTCAGAATCTTTGAATATATCTCAAATTCTTTTTGTTTTTCTGGAGCTGGTGTATCTGGGGGGGAGAGGTAATTATATATTTTGGTAAGAAAATGGAATAAATTACAGGAATCAACAGGATTTATCCTTTGAACTCTCCAAGAAAATCCACATCTCACATGTTTGTAAGCATAGTGAGTACTTTTTTAACAGTATGTTCATCAGTCTACTAATAAATAATATTAATATCAAATATACATAAAATAATGTTAGAATATGAGTGTCCTAATAAAAGCACCTGGACTTTCCTGTCAATAACCAACCTTACCTGGTTTCTCTGCTTCAGGTTTCAACCCTATCCTATTCTATAGCAAAGATTCTCATTGCTTAAGTCATCACCATTGAAGATTTTTCAATACACAGATATTTTAGTTCCACCAAAGAAGGTTCTTATTTAGCTAGTCCAAGGTGGGTCCTAGGCACTGCTTTTTTAGTTAGGCACTGGTTTATTAAAAAAGTTTCCAGGAGGTTCTACTATACAGCCAGAGATAAGAATCACTGCTCTGAAATGAATAATGATCTTATGCAACTGTGATCCTAGTTTTTACTTGCAGACCCCAAGCACTGCTCTGGTTCCCAGCCTGGAATACACAAGAGACTCATTTCTGGGGATATTTAAAAGTGCAGATGTCCTATTCTCAAGCTACTAAATCCAAATTGGCATTATTTGAAAGCTCCACTGATAGTGCCCACCCTGGGTAAGAAGCATTGATTTTAAAATCTAAACTGTTTTAATATGCTTTCCAAGACCTCTTCTTAAACTGACCTTAGGCTTTCTCAAAGATTGACATGTATTCAAACCTATTTTTCACCTTAGGAAACCAGTTGTAGTTCTAAGTTTGAGCTCTCTCTTCCCTGCATTCCCAGGCATCTCACCCTCCTCATTTACCATCTACCCCTCTAACCCTTTTATGTCTCTTTTGCAACCTCTTCTTCCACTAAAAAAGAATTAGGTATTAGACTCTTAATTAAAGTTTATAATTCCATATCTAATTTGAATGAACTAAATGAATGTTTCATGCATTTTCACAACTTTATGCCTCAGTTTCTGTTTTACTCTCTACCAAGACCATTGTTTCTCCCTACTTTTTCCAACTTTTAAAGTCTTATTTATCACTTAAAAGTCAATTCACTTATATATTTCTTTCTAAAGCCAGTAGTAAAGTATCCCTTCTAATCTGTATTCATAGTATAAGCTTTATTGTAGAGCCTATTATAAATAATTATTTGTTTGCCTGTCTCCACCCAGTAAACAGTGGAATCCACAATAACTGGATGATAGAAGAAATCTTATTGAATATTGTGACAGGTAGAATTATTATTTGTCACGTGCTTAAATTTGACAAATATAACCGTGGACCTTCTATGTGCTAGGAGTCCATGCTGCTTAAATTAATTTAGTTATGTTATCTAACCTATTTTATAATGTTTCAATAAAAATCTAATCCTATAGCTTCTCATATTTTAAAAAGGAATAGTAAAAGTACTTTTCATAAATTTCTTCTTGGAGATGTAAAATAGTTAAGTATAAAAATGACTATAATATGTTTGTGTCTTTAGAAATCTCCTCTGAGGATGACAAAGTTGCAAATTGTTATGAGAAGGCAAACAGTTATTTCAGTTGGGAGGAAAAAAATTAAATACTCAGTATCAGAATAATCCTGATTTGTTGAATATAGAAGTCTGGGGCTTTGTTGTTTAGGGACTCATCATTTTGGACAAATTTCTGCACAATCTTTTGAATTTATGTAATTAACATTAAAAACCCAAGTGCCTTTTGATTACCGAAGAAGTATAAAAATCACAGCTCTGACTCAAGTCTTAAATATTATAAAACCCAGAGACAGAAATCAACATAGCATTAGTTATTGCTATAAGAAATAAAATATCTTGAAGGATTACAGGTTTCAAAACCAGAGGAAATAACATTGGCATTTAGAGGAATAAAGTTGGTAACAAGCTTTAATAATAAGGATAATAGCTCTTCAGAAAATATCTGAGGATCCTAGAGAGTCATGCTGAACTGTTCTACTATACAAACAAATGCACGAAATTGTAAACACTCCTGTAGAATACCAAATATAATACCACCACCACCAGCAACAACAATTCAATTACTAAGTGAAATATGTCAGATGGAAAAAGTCAAGAACCACATGATTTCACTTATATATGGATATAAAACTGAAAGCAAAAAGTGAACAAACAAGACAAACACACAAACAAAAACTGATAGACACAGACACCAGTATGGTGGTTACCAGAAGGTAAAGAGGGAAGAGGAGGATAAAGAGGGTAAAGGGTATCAAATATATGCTGATGGAAGAAGATTTGAATCTGAGTGGTGAACACACAATACAATATACAGGTGATGTATTATAGAATTGTACACTTGAAACGTAATTGTATTAATCAATGTCACTTCAATAAATTTAATTTAATTTTTTAAATTTTATTTTATTCTTGTTTATTCTGTTACAGTTATCTCAATTTTTCCCATTTTGTCCCATGCCCACTCTCACAGTCCATCCCCACTCCATTTCCCATGTCCATGAGTCATGCCTTTGACTACTCCTTTCCCCTTATTTATACCCTTCCCCACTTTTTCCTCTGGCACCTGTCAGTCTATTATTCCCTGTTTCCACACCTCTGGTTCTGTTTTGTTCATGGACTTATTTTGTACATTAGATTCATCTAATAAGTGATATTATATGATAGTTGTCTTTCACCAACTGGCTTACTGCACTTAGCACAATAGTCTCAAATTCTATCCATGCTGTCACAAAAGGCAGAAATTCCTCCTTCTTTCTGCTGCATAGTATTGCACTGTTTAGATGAACCATACTTTTCTAATTCATTCATCAACTGATGGACACTTAGGCTGTTTCCAACACTAGGCTATTGTAAATAGTGCTACTATAAATATCAGGGTGCAAAAGTTGTTTTGAACTGTAGTTTCAGAATTCTTAGGGGGTATTCCAAGCAGTGAAATCATTGGATCATAAGGCAATTTCATTTTTAATTTTTGAGGAAATTCCATACTATTTTACACGGTGGCTGCAACAGTATGCATTCCCACTAACAGTGCAATAAGATTCCCTTTCCTCCGTATCCTTGCCAGCATTTGTTTTTTGTTGATTTATTGATGATAAGCATTCTGACACATGGGAGGTGATATCTCAGGGTGGTTTTAATTTGCATCATTCTGATGGTTAGTGATGTTGAACATTTTTTCATACATCTATGGGCAATCTGTATATTTTCCTTGGAGAGGTGTCTATTTAGGTCCTCTGCCCATTATTGATTGGATTATTTGTCTTTCAGGTGTGAGTCATGTCAGTTCTTTATATATTTTGGAGATTAACCCCTTGTCCAATGTATCATTGGCAAATATGTTCTCCCATATAATTGGTTCCCTTTTGATTTTAATGATGGTTTATTTAGCCAAGCAGAGATGTTTAATTTGATATAATCTACTTTGTTTATTTTTTTTCCTTTATTTCCCTTGCCCTAGGAGATATATCATCAAAAATATTGTTATGTGGGATATCTGAAATTTTACTGCCTATGTTTTCTCTAGAACTCTTATGATAGCACAACTATATTTAAGGTTTTTATCGATTTTGAGTATATTCTGATATATGGTGTAAGTTGGTGGTCAAGTTTCAATTTTTTTTTATCATTTAAAAAGTGACTTTTATTGTATTTTTCTTATTACACATGTTTATTTAGAAAAAGTAGATTATATATATATATATATATATGAAAAAGAATAAAGTAAACATCACTATAACAGGGGAGAGCAATGGGGGGGAAATGGGACAATTATAATAGAACAATTAAAAATAAATAAAATTTAAAAAATCTATATATCTACGTCCACCCAGAGATAAATCACTTTTTTTTAAAGCATATTTTATTGATTATATTGTTACAATAGTTCCAATTTTTCCCCTTTGCTCCCCTCCGCCCAGCACCCCCCTTCCCCAACAATCCCCTCCCCAAGTCCATGCCCATGGGTCGTACATACAAGCTCTCCTGCCTCATCCTTTCATATATTCTTCTTCTTTTTTTAAAAATAATTAATTAATTAGTTAAATATTTTAACAATAAAAAATAACAATCCCTCCCTCTCAGACTTAAGACCCTTTACAGTCTTATAAAGGACAATGGATGAAGGTCTCGAGCTCCTCTAGCTGCTTCAAGCTGGACATGGTCGTTGTCCTACCTACCCGTGGGTCAAGAAATCTCTAATAAGAGTGGGGGTGTGGAGGGGAGGGTGGCCTTCCCACAAGGGGAAGGATCGTGCAGACTCCAGGTTGGTTGGCTGTCTCTGGACAACGGCATGCTTGGTTTAACAGGCTGGCATCCTTGTTGTATTCTGGGGGCAACAGGGTTAAAGGACATCATTCAATCCGTAACCACTAGATGACAAAAGACAGGTATTAATTTTTCAATGTCCCACATTAGGGAAAATAAGGGCTTCTTTGGAGGAAGATATGCCAGGTACATCTCACCTGTCCAAAACCCTTTTGCCCATTATACTTAGTTTGGACTGAGGGAAATATTTTAGGTTTCCCCCCTCTCAGGCCTCTGGGCTCTTTCTGTCCAAGCCATTAGGATAGAAAAGAGAAACCAGTTTTAAAGTGAAGCCCACAGACCACCCCGTTCTTCACCAACCCAGCCACTTAGTTCAGCCAAACCATTGAGTCTCAGGAGGCAGCAATGCAGACAGGATTAAGTGAGGCCTATACGTACAGACAATAACTCAGGTAATGGATCGTAGGCTTATGCCCTTTGAAAACAGAAAACACATGTGAATTTATGTAACATAACCCACACACAAGTTTATAGATCTGTAGGACTGTCTTATCGGAAAGACATCCAGTTGCAAGGCCTTTGACATTCTTCTTGCCTGTAAATTAAACATCTTTGATAATGCCACAGACATAGTTTAACTTTCAAATGAAAACAAATTTTAAATGAAAAGAAACTTTAAAGACGGTTAGCTGCACTACTTTATAGTCTACCACTGGGCATTGTGATCTTCCTTGAATCGTGATTTTTCTCCCTAAGATTACCCTCCTTGTCATTAAAGGGACTGCATTAAGTTCATTTTTAATTTATCCTGTTCATTTGCATAAACACAACAAGAGCAGAAAATGATCACTTATGATCTTTAGTTCTGCTTTGCTGGAACTTACACAAGGAACATTTAGGGTGACCTTCAGTCTGCCCTTCAGGGCACAGAAGCTGAGCCTCATACCTGGCATTCAGTCTTGCCTGTAAACACCAGTCTTTTCCAGGTCCTCCTGGTTTTCCATTGTGCCTTAAGGTCCCTTCTAGCTATCTTTCAGGAAAACAACCTTCATTCCTTCCCTAGAAAGATTGCTATGGACCGCTCATCCATCCAAGGTACCAGGCCTTTTATCTCGTGGACTTTTATTACCTTTGAAAGTCAGTCCCAGTTACTCACGGCTTTTTGGTAACAACCAAAGCCCAAGCATGTCTCCTTTAGGCATGACATTCCATTCAAAGTCTTAGTTTAAAAAAAAAAACAAAAAAACCTCTATTAACAACTGGTCTTATTAGTTTTATGCAAAGAAACTTAGGTCATTACTTACTTCTTTAGAATGCCAAATTCTGGAGAGATCAGATAGGGAGAAAATATATACAGTGTGAAGGAAAATCCTTGTCCTTCTAATATTCACTGAATTTGCATTTCTATTCTTTATATTTTTATTTTTCCCCCCACTAAAAATTTTTCTGTTTGTTTGTTTTTCCATTACAGTTGTCTCACTTTTTTCCCCCTCTTGCTTCCCTGCACCCTGCCCCCCCTTCTTCCACATTCAGTCTCCACCCAGTTGTCCATGTCCATGGGTCATTTATACATGTTCTTTGACTAGACCCTTCCCTTTCTTACCACTTCTCTCCCTCCCATCTCCCCCTTTGTTACTGTTAGTTTATTCCTTGTTTACATACCTCTGGTTCAATTTTGCTCATTTGTTTGTGTTGTTCATTAGTTTCCTGTAACAGGTGATAGCATAAGGTAATTTTCTTTTGTTGCCTGGCTTATTTCGCTAAGCATAATTCTCTCTAGTTCCAATCATGTTTTTGCAAATGGTAGAAGTTCCTTCTTTCTTTCAGTACTTATTCGTTGTCATTTTCCCCCTTTGTACTCATGTTCCTCTCTGTCTCTCTCTGTTTCTTCATCTTCTTAAAGCAGACCCTTTAGCATCTCTTGCAATGCTGGTTTGGTGTAGATGTATTCTTTTAGCCTTCCTATGTCTTGGAAACTCCGTATTTCACCTTCCATTTTGAATGAGAGCCTTGCTGGGTAGAGTATTCTTGGTTGTAGGCCTTTGTTTTTCATTACTTGGAATATGTTTTGCCATTCCCTTCTGGCTTGTAGTGTTTCTGCTGAGAAATCTGATGATAACCTTATTGGAGCTCCCTTGTATGTTATTAGTTGTTTCTCTCTTGCTGCTTTTAGGATTCTCTCTTTGTCTTTGAATGTTGTCATTTTAATTATGATGTGTCTTGAAGTGGGCCTGTTGGGGTTCATCTTCATTGGGACCCTCTGTGCTTCCTGGACTTGCATGATTCTTTCTCTCTTCATGTTAGGGAAGTTTTCTGTCATTAGTTTTTCAAAGAGATTTTTTATTTCTTGCTCTTCTTCTTCTCCTTCTGGAATTCCTATGATACGGATATTATTACGTTTCATGTTGTCCTGCATCAGGTTTCAATTTTTTGCAGGTACCATTACAGTTCTCCCAACACTATTTATTGAAGAGGCTATTTTTACTCTATTGTATGTTTGTGCTTCTTTTATTAAATATTAATTGACCATAGAGAGATGAGCCCACATTGATATGTGTCCATTCTTATGCCAATATCAGACTGTTTGAATTACAGTGGAATTGTACTACAGTTTTATATCAGGTATTGAATCCCTCCAACTTTGTTCTTCTTTCTCAAGATGTTGTGGCTATTCAGGTTCTTTTTTGGTTCCATATAAATTTATGAAGTATTTGTTCTAGATCTGCAAAATATACCATTGGTATTTTAATAGATATTGCATTGAATCTATAGATTGCTTTGGGTATTATAGACATTTTAATAATGTTAATTCTTCCAATACATGAATAAGTATCTGCTTCCATTTGTTTGTATCTTCCACAATTTCTTTCTTCAGTGTTCTATAGTTTTCTGAGTACAGGTGTTTTACATCCTTGATTAACTTTATTCCTAGGTATTTTTGTTGTTATAGTAAAAAGATTTTTTTCTTTCTTTCTGTTTCTGATATTTAATTATGGGTGTACCAAAATGCCATCAATTTCTGCATATTGACTTTGTATCACACTATTTTGCTGAATTCACCTTATAGGTCAGGTAGCTTTTTGGTGGAGCCCATGGGGTTTTCCATGTAGACTATCATGAGGTCTGCAAATAATGACACTTTTACTTAAGGTAAAGATTTTAGTTTTTTCCCATTGAGTATAATGCTGGCTGTAGGTTTTTCCTATATGGTCTTTATTATGTTGAGTATGCTTCCTCTATTCCCACTTTGATGAGTGTTTTTATCATAAATGGGTGCTGGGTTTTATTAAATGCTTTCATCTGCATCTATTGATGTGATCATGTGATTTTTGTCTCTCATTTTGTTTATGGGGTTTATCAC
The DNA here is from genome assembly GCF_987537825.1 of Furipterus horrens. Classification (NCBI taxonomy): domain Eukaryota; kingdom Metazoa; phylum Chordata; class Mammalia; order Chiroptera; family Furipteridae; genus Furipterus; species Furipterus horrens. The sequence goes on along the minus strand of NW_028327176.1, from coordinate 78,427,358 downwards.
ATTTATTGATTTGTAAACATTGTACCATCCTTGCATTCCTGGAGTAAACCCCATTTGATCATGATGTATAATTTTTAAAATTATTTATTTATTTATTGCTTTTCTATTACAGTTGTCCTGCTTTTTCCCCCATTGCCACCCCACTCCAACCCAACCCACCCCTTCTCCCACAGTCAATCTACCTCATTGTACATGTCCATGGGTTACTTATACTTGTTCCTTTACTAAACCCTTCCCTTACTTACCCCCCTTCCATTCCTCTCCTACTCCCCCCTGGCAACAGTTAGTCTGTTCCTTGTTTACACGCCTCTGGTTCAATTTTGCTCATTCGTTTGTGTTGTTCATTAGTTTCCTGTATTAGGTGATATCATTTGGTATTTGTTTTTTTGTTGCCTGATGTACGATATTTTTAATGTATTGTTGGATCTGGTTTGTTAGTATTTTGTTGATGACTTTTGCATCTATATTCATCGGAGATCCTGGCCTGTAATTTTCTTTCTTCATTGTGCCTTTACATGATTTTGGTATTAGAATAATACTGACCTTGCTAAAAGGGTTTAGGGGTCTTCTTTTTTCTTGAATTTTTGGAACAGTTTCTGAAAGATTGGTTTTGTTCTACTTGGAATGTCTGGTAAAATTCTCCTGTGAAGTCTTCCAGTCTCCAGGACTTTTGTGTGTCAGGAGTTTTTTGATTACTGTTTCATTTTTGCTACTTGTTATCAGTCTATTGAGGTTTTCTGTTTCTTTCTGATTCAGTTTTGGAAGGCTATATGTTTCTAGAAATTTATTCACTTTACCCCAGTTGTCTAATTATTTGGCATCTAGTTGTACATAGTCATTCCTTAAAATCCTTTGTATTTTTGTGGTATCAGTTTAGTTATCTCTCCTCTTTTAATTCTAATTTTATTTATTTTGAATCCTCTCTCTTATTTTCTTGACGAGTCTGGTTAAAGGCTATATATTCTTGTTGGACTACTCTCTTAAGCATTACATAGTAACCCTCTTTGTCTCTTGTTATTGTCTTTGTTATGAAGTCTATTTTTTCTGATATAAGTATTGCTACCCCAGCTTTTTTTCCCATGTTCATATAGATGGAATATTTTTTCTATCCCTTCAATTTTAGCTTATGTATATCGTTTGTTCTGAGGTGGGTCCCTTGTAGACAGCATATATGTGAGTCATGTTTTCTTATCCATTCAGCAACCCTATTTCTTTTGATTGAAAATTTTAATCCATTTACATTTAAAATTATTATTGTTTGGTACTCTTCATTGCCATTTTTCCCTTTACCTGGGTTCCTCTCTCTCTCTCTCTCTTTCTCTCTCTCTCTCTCTCTCTCTCTCTCTCTCTCTCTCTTTATTTCATCTTCATATTAAAGCAGTCCCTTTAACATCTCTGGCAGTGCTGGTTTGATGGTGATGTACTTTTTAAGCTTTCTTTTGTCAGAGAAACTTATTTTTTTAAGTATATTTTATTGATTATATTGTTACAATAGTTCCAATTTTTTCCCCTTTGCTCCCCTCTGCCCAGCATCCCCTTCCCTCAGCAATACCCCCCAAGTCCATGCCCATGGGTCGTACATACAAGCTCTCCTACTTCACCCTTTCATATATTCTTCTTCATTTTTTAAATAATTAATCAATTAACTAATTATTTTAACAATAAAAAATAACAATCCCTCCCTTTCAGACTTAAGACCCTTTATAATCTTATAAAGGACAATAGACGATGGTCTCGCGCTCCTCTAGCTGCTTCAAGCTTGACATGGTCGTTGTCCTACCTACCGTTGGGTCCAGAAATCCCCAATAAGAGTGGGGGTGTGGAGGGGAGGGTGGCCTTCCCACATAGGGAAGAATCGTGCAGACTCCAGGTCAGTTGGCTGTCCCCAGACAACAGCGTGCTTGATTTAACAGGCTGGCATCCTTGTTGTATTCTAGGGGCAACAGATTTGGCAACGGGGTTAAAAGACATCATTTAATCCACAACCACTAGATGACAAAACTTATGTCACCTTCCATTTTAAATAAAAGCCTTGCTGGAAAGAGTAGTGTTTTTTACAGGTCGTTGCTTTTCATTACTTGGAATATTTCTTGCCAATCCTTTCTGGCTTGCAGTGTTTCTGTTGAGAAATCACTGACATCCTTACCCTTGTATGTTACTAGCAGCTTCTCCCTTGATGCCTTTAAGATTCCCCCCTTGTCTTTAAATTTTGCCAGTTTTATTGTAATGTGTCTTGGAGTGGACCTCTTTGGGTTGATCTTGATTCAGATCCTCTGTGCTTCTTGGAGTTCTGTGATTTTTTCCCTCATGAAATTAGAGAAGTTCTCCATCACTATTTTTTCAAACATATTTTCTATTCTTTACTCTTTTTCTTCTCCTGGTATTCCTATTATGTGAATGTTATTAGTTTCATGTTGTCTCAAAGCTCCTTTAGACTATCCTCATTCTCTTTAGTCTTTTTAAAGTTTTATTGTTTTGACTGTGTGTGTTCAACTCACTGATTTTATCCTCTGTTTTATCTAACCTGCTCTTAATTCCTTCTATAAGATCCTTCATTTGCATTTTTTCTTGTCCAAGGTTTCTATGTCCTTTTCATGCTGATGTAGATCCTACTAAATTCCTTGAGCATACTTGTAATCATTATGTCTGATAAGTTGCTTGCCCCAATTTTGCTTAGCTCTTTTCCTGAATATTCATCCTTTTCTTTTTCTTAGAGGTTGTTTCTATGTCTCCCCATTTTAGTTGTCTCTTTGTTTGCTTCTATATATTAAATTGATTTGCTTTGACTCTCTGTCCTGTTGAGTTGCCTTGCATTTTAGGAGTTCTTTAGGGCTCAGTAGTGTAGACCCTTGATTTCCTCCTCTGGATGCTCTAGGAATGTCCTTTGTGTGGGTTATGTGGACTCTCCTGTAGTATTATTGTTATTGACCTATTCATTGTTGGGAGCACTCCTCTGTCTTGCTGGTTAAGAGTCTCAACCCTGACCACATATTGTAACTGTTACATAGGTGCTGTCAGAACTAAGCAAAAAAAAAAAAAAAAAAAAAAAACACAAAACAATACCAAAAGAAACAAACCCCCTTGCCTAACAACAAGAGAGCAAAGAATAATGAAAGCAAGGAGAGAATGAAGTAGTAGAGAAATGGAGAAGGGAAAGAAAAGTTATTATAAGAGGAGAAATGGGAAGAGAACCACTACTCATAATGAAATGAAAGAGGAAAATGAGGAAAAAGAACACAGTAAAGGTAACAAAAATAATAAATGGTGAGAAGAAGGGAACAGTGAAGTACTCTTAAGAGAAGAATAGAATAAGAGATATGATAGAGAAATTACAGCACCAAAAATAAAAGTAAAATAAATAAATACATAAAAACTATAAATAAACTAGCTATGAAAAAGAAAAATACCTAAGATAATGAAAAAAGAACCAAGTGGATTTATTTAAGCACAGTTTAGTTCTTGATTTCTGTTTGTTGCCTTTGCATACCACTCTGATGTCTGTATCTGGTATAAGCCAACATCTAATGCTACCCACTTCTGGACTTCACCCACCTTTTTGAAGCTACAGCTAATCCACAGTTTTTGGTTGATTCCTTTGGGTTTGGCTGTTCCTATGCTGGGCCAAGCTCCTCAAAGCTGATTTTTATCAGCACTGGATCCAGGGGTGTGTCTGCAAAGGTCTCAATTCACCAAAGCATCCACCCCTGCCAGTATCTGCCTGCTGACCTGCTGTCAATCTTAAACTAGTCACAGCCAAGATTATTTCTGGGAGGGCTTCTGGCAGAAACAAGGGGCTGTGATTCCTTGGCAGGTGCCTTTCAGACTTCAGGGAAGATGAAGGATGTCTTCTCCCTCCCTGAGCCACTAATCTGAGTCTATCCAAGATTCTCTCCCTGTACTCGGCAGGGCAGGACGCCTATTAGGGTTCCTGAGTCCAGATTTTTGGGTCTGTTGATGCTGGAAGTGTGTTTCTGTGGTTCTCCAGTGAGAGGTAAGGACCAGTATGTTTCCCAGGATAGTGTATGAGTTAGTGGCACTCTATCATCAGTTTCTGATGACCCCTGTGCCTGTTTATGTTGCTTTCTCCTCAGCAAGGGTTAAGATACGGGATGACAGAGAAGGCAGGGAAAAAATGAAAAAAAGAAAAAAGAAAAACAGAACGCCAAAGCAGAGCAAAACTGACAACATGGTGGGGGGAGGCAAAAACAAAAACACAAAGGATGTGCTAAGTTGACTGAACAGGTTTTCAGAGGTTCTGGCAAGGGGATTTCCATAAGGTGGGGAGAGTGGTGTTTCACAGGTTAATATGATTGATTTACCCCCTGTGAGAGGATAGCTTCTTCCAAGGAAGATGGTTATTGTGGAACCCAGGTATATTCGTCGGCAGCCGTCCGTCTCGAGAGACGATGGTGTAGCTTCTTAAGAGTCTATCTGCACCGCCGAGAATGGCTGTGCCGTCCGACTCGGGAGTGACATGGTATCTGTCTCCTCCTGTGTTGAATCGACATCTTGTGATGACGCTGAAGCTACAGAGCCTGGGCAGGGTAATATGGAGGGTCTGCTGTTGCCCATGCAGCAGACCCCCCCTCTCTTCGCAGCTGAAGGGTCCAAGGGAAAGACGGAGTCAATACAGCTTGGCTTCAGGTGCGCCGCAGGAGTTGCCGGTGTTGACTACAACGTCAAACCGCCTTAGGGACTCCGGCTCCGGATTTTCTGTCGGGGTTTACTCCCTTAGCCTTTCCCCTGAAGAGGTATGCCGCAAGGCAGCGGAGGTTTTTTGGAGTCCGAGTTTTCCTTCTCTGATGTATCCTGACTGGAAGATCGAACCAGCGACACTTAGCTCGCAGGCCGACGCTCAATCCACTGAGCTAAACCAGCCAGGGTCCCAGGTATATTGGGGCCCCCAAAATCCCACAGATGCTCCCTCATGAGTCTCCCCCATGTCTCCCACTCCAGACTCTCCTGTCATGAGTCCAGACTGTATTACCTCCCTTCACTGGGGCAAAAGGTAGGTAACCACACACAGGAAATATGTGCTTTGACCCTTTAAGGGAGGTGGGGGAAAAAATGGTGCATTTGCCTCCAGTGGTTTTCCTCTGTCTCCAAGGCAGAGAGCCCATTTATCTGTGGGAGCTTTCCTCTCTCTGGGTAAGGATCTCAGCCCCTACCATGATCTCCTCTGCCTTAAGAGGGCTTCTAGGTGTGGACTGAATCCCCATTCAGAGTACATACAGGAGGCCACTCCAAGCTTATCTCTGACACCCACACTTTTTCTCCTCCATCCCAAGTTAATAGGTTATATCTTGTATGCATCATCTTCTTTCAGTTCTCATATCATCCTGATGGGTGGGAAAAGGAAGACATGTGTCTAACCGCTATATTATAATGGTGTTGTGGTGGGGGGTGCTCACACTGCTTCCCTTCAGTGAGTCAGCCTTGGGCTCCTGCTGCTGAGCTGGGATCCTGCCACTGGGCTACTACTCTCCTGGGTTGCTCTCTGCCACCAGACTCCTCAGTCAGTCTCTTCCCCACTTGTGGTTGCCCTGTGGTGGGGCAACTTCCTTCCCCAGTAAGTTCCACAGTCTCTGGTGCCTGACTTCTGGCCATGGCCAAGTGCACGGCCCTGCCTGGGGGCAAAGGGCACTGAGACAAGTCTGGGCGCCCACATGTGGGCTCTCTGGAGGCTTCTTCCTGTGTAGGATATTTCAAGTTCCTCAAAATAGCTCCCATCCAAAATATGCAGCACCAGAAGCTCTAAGCTGGGTAGCAGCAGCTGCTCTGCCAGGAGAGCCCAGGCTGCAGTTTCACACAAACCCACATGCTTGCCTGCAAATACACTCACTCACACAAGCTCTCGTTCATTTTTTTTTTTAGGTGAATTGCTCTGTGGTTTAGTTGCAAGACTGGTGCAGGGCTGGGAACAAGTGGACAGAACTTCTAGCTACTCTGCAGCTATCTTGGAATCTAATTTAATTTAAAAAAGAAAAATCAGAGACCATATATTGATTAACAAAAGAACAAAAATAAAAATAAACTTAACTAATCTATATTTGTCCCAGTGTTATAGGAAAGTTGTAGTAAACAAAAATGCATTATGTCTTTTTCATCCAGCAATTTTTCTGTTAGTTTAATAATTACAATGTCCTGCTCTGGGAGCTTTATGTATTTAAACCAAATACATACATTTCCTGCTATCATGGAAACAGTGCAGATTCTTCTTGTCTGGCAACAAGAAAAATATGTGAGGTATGGATGGAATATCTGACATTACTTTATTATACATATTACAGCATTCATTCTTGCCCTCCACCATGGCCATGCACTGAGGCACCAGTTGGCCACCAACAGCACTCCCACTGCTGGCCACGTGAACCTCGCCACTCGCTGAGCAACACTTCTATGAGGGTTCCACCCCTTATATACTATGCATAGACAAAGCCGGCTACTAGGCAAAATATGACATCTATGCTTATATAACTGCGAGTGTGTTGCATATGAGAATCTAATTATTATCTCTAAGCAGCCCATGCCTGGACATCCGGGGTGAGGGAGCCTGACAGACTCTATTGTCCTCACATTCCACCCCTTTGGGCTTCCTCACCTTATAATCTACACAAGATCTATCTCTGCACGGTTCCCTTGTTGAGGAGGGCTGAGTCCTGTACCAATAAACTACAACAGCAATAAAGGCTACAACAACAAGTAAGCAACAAGCAATACCCCCTATTATAGCAAAGGCCAACTTCCATCTGTTTCTGCAATAGATTGCTGGTCAGGTGTTCAATGGCATGCACTTCAGAAGCCAGAGCCTGCAAGGCTTGGCTAACATTGTGATGAGCATCAGTGACATACATAAAATATTCAACTCCTACCAGGGCACACACCCCACCATTGGAGGCAGTAAGCAAGTTGAGAGCCATGCGATTTTGCAAAGCTACTTTTCATAACTTGTACACTCCCTCATTCAAGAGGTTCAAGGAATTGTGCATTGCATTCATTGCTCAAGCAGTATGCAATGCCAGTGCCATCACCTCAGCTTCCGTTACTATAGATGCAGCTTGAAGGGAAAACATGGCTAATGAGTAACACCACCAGGAGGTGCACTTAACTTGATGCCATGTCTTAAATGCTTCCCAACTGGTTGGCTGAGTTACAAGAGTATTCTGGACTTGAGCAGGTAGATAGGGCCAGCCCCATGTACAGTGGCTGGTCCAATCTCTAGGTAAGTAAGGCCACTTATGTAAACCACACATCCAAAGGGCTCCAGTGAGCACTGCAGCCAACACATTACCCCTTGGCTCCCAACAATGCACAGTTGTGTGGTTTTCACACAAAACTATAGGAGTCCAGCTTATATGGGCTCTCCTTGTAGGATTTTCAATACAGAGGAGAGCTGGTCCAGCCAACTCCATAGCATCAGCCGCAAGCCACCTGACACATCCCACACAGTATATCTCACTGTTGGTCAGGACTGGTTATAATGTTGCTTAGCCCAAGCATTAATGTCCTCCCAAGTCATGTTCCACAAGGAGTGTGCACTGTTCCATTGGTCCTGCAACCAAGTCCAGTTCACTGTGGAAGCAGGAGATATGTGCCAGGGAAGACCAGTAGATGTGCTGAGAGGAATCTCAGTGCAGATCCAACAGGCTGACTGGTTGGCTACTGCAGCATAAATATGTTAGTTTCCATTCTAGGGGCAAAAAGACAAAGCAGTTACTAGAACTAACATTGGCAAGTTCCTCCCTTCAGGCAATATACACGCAAGTTTCCAATCTGTTGACAACACAATGGCAGACAAAGGGGGCCTTCCGGGGCATACATACCATACCTTCTGGAATTCAACAGGGAGCTCTGCATCTACTTGCAATAGTGGGGCAGGGGGAGACTCATAGTAGGCCACAGTGGAATTACAAAGGAAGCATGGAGGAGTGTCTCATGGCCAGCTAGCCCTGGATAAGTTATTTGTAACACTGGAGGCCATTCTCCAATTACCTACTGCACTATCTGCAAGTCTTTCTCTATACCCTGTCCCCAAGGAGCAACAAGTGCCAGCCAATGCATGTGGGGGACCTTTATCTCCTGAAGACAGGTCCAAGTAGCTGTCTGGCCTTGCTCCAGGGCCTCCAGTGCAGTCAACAAGATGTTCCCTTATCTTCCTATGCCTTCCTATGCCTATGCAGAAGGAAGTCCTGGTCTGCACTTGTAGCTAGATAGGAGCAGCAGTCCAGCGGAGCAACACTTCCACTGGAGCTGGCCCTCCACTCCAGCTCTTCTCGTTCAGAGTCTGGATAATAGCCCAAAGGCATTTTGTCCAGTCCCTCAAGTGGGAGTGGCAGCTGTGACCCATAGGCCTCGTTTCAGCTGGCATTTTACCATTCAATTAACCCTGCAGCCTGGGGGTGATAGGCCACATAAAATTTCCAGTCTATTTGCATGTCATGGCCCCACTGTTACACCTGGGTCCCAGTGAAATGCATTGCTTGATCACCTTCAATTATCAGGGGCTGCCCATAAGCAGCACACAATCATTTAAGTTCAGCAAATATTGTTTTCTGGTCTGGGTGGTGTGCTGGGTATACATTCAGCAGTCCAGTAGCCATGTCTACACATGTGATGGCATACTTATACCCTTCTGAGCTTGGCAAAGGTCCAAGCACATCAATCTGCCAGAGTCAGTGGTATTTGTCTTTGTACCACCTGTCCAGAAGTTCCTGCAGGCTTTCGGGAATAGACAACACAAGTCCCACAAGTTTCATACACATCTGCTAAGGTGGCAGGTAGTCCCCATGATTTCACAGTTGACCACATAGTCTTATCCAGCACGAAAAAGGCATTGATGCAACCATTGGGCAACTTCCCTCCCTCATGGGCTGCTAGGCCCTATTTCTAGCCACCGCTAGAGTGGCTAGAGTTTTGGCCCTATTGTTTCTGGGGAAAGCTAGGAGTGCATGCTCAGTTACCTGGTACACAGTGACATGTTTCTGGTGACCTAGTTCCCATAGGTCTTGCCACAAGGCCTGTCCCCACAAAGGCCTGTGTATAACCATCTATTCATTAGCCTGCCATGTGGAAATCCACAGAGTCCAGCCTCAGTATACCACCCAATTATACGTACAAACAGTTAAAGGCAGTGCCTCATTAGCAACCATGAGCCACATGGCTCTCAATTCTGCCCATTGGCTACTCTGGCCAACTCCATTATCAAACCAGATAGTGTTCATCTATGGCTGGATTGCCACAGCAGTCCACATGGCAGGTTGGCCTCTGCTAGACCTGTCCATGTACCAAGCATCTGCAGGAACAGGTGCCTTTTCTTCACGGAAAGGACTGGGTTCCATTTCTTCCACTGTGACAGGAGCAGTAGCTCTCAGCTACATAGGTAACAGGGCCTAATACTTCCTGAAACTCAGCCTGCAAGGGACTAGTGGAGACAGTGCTCCTCTGCTGCAGCTAAGCCCCCCACTTGGAAAGTGTGGGAACCTGAGCTGTCATACTTCATGGCTTATCTATGCAATCCTGAACCCATTCTGCAATAGGATAGTTGGTCTTCACTGTCACAGGGACAGTTTCAGTTATAGCCTCATTGGCTATTAAAGCAGCATACACTACTGCCAGATGCTTCTCAATTAAGGAGTACTGAACTTCAGCTCCTTTCCACAATTGGAGCCAAAACCCTAAAGATTGTTGCAACTGTTCAGAACCCAGCCAGAGTCCCCATCCAAAACCCTCCTGTGTCATATGTACATCCAGTTCACAGGGCTTATGAGGATCTACAGTATGCAAAGCTTGAGTGCACTTAATAATGCATTTTGCCCCTTGGAATGCTTGTTCTGCAGTTGGAGTCCAATCTCACTTCCCACTTTCCTTACTAGTGCATAGAGGCGAGGAATTATCTGAGCTAGATACAGTACAAACATCCTCCAGTACCCAAGCAAACCTAGAAATGCTTGGAGTTGCTTCACTGTGGTGGGGACAGGGTAAGCCTGAATTTTATCTATCACTGCATCAGGGATAACTTTTGTCTTACCTAACCAGACAACCCCAAGAATTTGACAGATAATATAGGCCATTGTAGCTTGGCCTCACTGATTGCCCAGCCACATTTCTTCAGATGTGACAGCACTTGTGGTACCACTTTCTTTAGTTCTGCAAGAGAATCACTGGTTAACAAAATGTCATCAATATAATGGAAGAGGCACATCTCAGCAGGCCATGACCATTTGGCTAGGTCCTCTGCTACAAGCACATGAGAAATGGTTGGGCTATGCAAATACCCTCGTGGAAGCACCATAAGAGTCCACTGCCAGCCTTCCCACATAAAAGCAAACTGATCTTGGTTCTCTGGAGCAATATCAATGGAGAAGAAAGCATTTGCCAAGTCAGCTACAAAATGATGAGTTCCCAACACATTAGTTAATTGGTCCATCAAGTCTATCACTGAGGGGACAGCTGCATGTATTGGGGGAATAACCTTATTCAGCTCCCGATAATCCACAGTCATTCTCCATGTGCCATCTGGCCTGCACACTGCCATACAGGGAAATGATGGGGGCTGTGGGCCACTCTGACAATTCCCACCTTCTCCAGATCCCCTATAGGCTATAGTGGCTGTGATTTCCTCATATGGTCCAGGCAACTGGTACTGCTTGGTCACTGTCACTCACCTGGGGACTGGCAGCTCCACTGGGGGGTGCTCCGCATGACCCCTTACTACTGTTTTGACTACCTGCACACCCAAATGAAACTCCCCTATAGTAGTCTTAATCCACTTCCCCTGGAGTATATCTTTGCCCAGAATGTACTCAGTAATGGGAGACACATAAACAGTATACTCAAGTGGGGGCAGTTGCCCAATGCCTAGTGAAAGTTGCACAGCCTTCACTTTCATGCTGTGCCTCCCCATAGCCATCTATGTGGTCTTCAGGCCCTGGGAACTTCTCAGGGTTCCCATACAGGAGGGTGCATTCCGCTAGCGTATCTACTAGGGCTAGAACCCTCTGGACATTTTCAGGGGACCAGGGGATCGCCACCTCCACATATGGCCTGTGGTCCCCACTTGTCCCCTTCAGACGAGGCCCTTGGCCTCCCCCCTATCTGAATTTCCAAAGAATACTGCTCTCCTCTCAGGAGGCAAGTGGTCCTCTAGAGGTATGGCGCAAACCTCCCAGGAGACAGCCTTGGACTTCTTCCCCTTCTTATTCTTCTGAAATTGCTGGAAATGACGATCGGCCCACAGCTGCTTCCACAGTTCCAATAGATAAGCATTTGGCTTCCTGTCAGTTTTGCCATTGTCAACTCCAGCTCCTAGGAGATCCACCAACAACTGTGTTCAGGTCACCCAGATGGGCTTGCCTGTTGCCTGAGGGGAGGGAGCCTGCAACACAGCTCAGATGCCCTTCCAGACGTGCTGGCTCTCTGCCTCTCCCAGGCTTGTTACCACTGTAGTGACATCATTAATGTGGTGCCCAACACATGGGGAAAGAATTTCTATAATCAACCCAAAGGAAATTGTTGGGACATGCTGCAATACAGTGTCCCTCATCCCCATGGTGAACATCTCATCGTCCAGGCCACAGGTGTTCATATTAAATATGGCCTGGCATATGCCCAACTCCTGCAAGACCTGTACCAGGTCCACATAGGACTGCCAGCTACTTACAGTGTCCAACATGTCTCCTACATTGACCCATACTGTCTGGACCATGGCCATTACCCAGTCTAAAAGAGAACGGGATCTCTGCCCCAGCCCATGGTGGCAGCAATTCTGCAGCTGCTGGCACAGAGAATGATGTGTTGTGATAGACACCAGTTTCTACATCTCATTATCAGTGCACATTATGCTATTTACCCCTTCATCCCAAAATTGGAGAAGCCACACAGCTAGCAGTTCTCCCGCCTTTTGGTGGAACTGCTTTCCAAGACTGACTAGTTCAGCCTGGGTGTATGGGCAATATATGGTGTGCTCCATGTCGAAAGGGGCCTGCCGGGCCAACCCCCAATGCCAGAGGCTGCTGGGATTTCATTTTCCATACAACAACGGGGCGGACACATAAGGAAGTCAGCTCCTCCCCCTTTTCTTCCTCCTATGAAGATGTGACCATTATGATTGGGGACGGGAGTGCCAGACCATCACTTTAGTGATGTCATCTTCCAGCGCATGAATTTGAGCCACCAGAGCATCACTTCTTTCCCAGAAGGTCCAAAACATGTTGTCCCCTGGGACCGCTGCCTCCGGCACCACCGTCTCTGGGACCACTGTCTCCACGGCTGTCCTGGTTCCAGCTCCTGCTCACAGGGCTGCGACGAAAATCCAACCAACTGAAACCACCGCTGCCGTCGGGTTTAACTTCCCTAGGCTCTCATCCACCTCCTGCAGGATGGGAGTGGTGGATATTCTGGGAGCGCTACTGACCCCAAGCTAGTCCTCCGGGGGAGTCCAAGCTTTGAGGTGACCTACCACTGAGTGCCATGCACTGGTGGCAGGCCACCCCTCCGCACCTCCTGCAGGCGCGAGTTCCATACCGGATTGCTATGGATCCTGCCGTCTACGCCAATTGTCAGGGAACCAGTGCAGGTTCTCCTTGTCTGGCAACTGGAAAAATATGAGGTTAGGATGGAATCTCTGACACTCCTTTATTGCAGAGAGTACAGCATTCACACTTGTCCTCTTCCGCAGGCATGCGCTGAACCACCAGCCGGCCACCAACTGCACTCCCGCCGCTCACCACGCGAACCTCGCTGCTCACTGTGCAACACTCCTGTGGGGGTTTTACCCTTTATATACCATTCACAGACAAAGCTGATTACTAGCCAAAATATGACATCAATGTCTATATAACTACTAGTGTACTGTGCACGCGAATCTAATTATTATCTCTAAGCAGCTCATGCCTGGGCATCCGGGGTGAGCGAGCCTGACAGACTATTGTCCTCACACCTTCCCTCAAGGAGTATGAAGCATAAAAAATATACAAGATTTTAAAGTACAACAAAATGATGTGGGGGTCAAAGAGAACTGTCACTGTTTCAGAAAATGGCTTCAGATCATCACTATGATTTGGACAAGGGAATGTGACAGGGAAGAGGGCAGGTTAAGCAAAAGGAATAACAGAAAGACAAAGTATGGCGTGTGTTTTGGAAATGGCTGCTATGTAGGGACTATTTGGATAAAGATGAGGCTAGGGACAGGAGTATACTTTCAAAATAACATGTTGTTTACAGATTGTTTACAATAATCTCATGGATACATGTTAAAGGTTTTTGGTCAGGAGAATGACAGAGTTAGGGGTATTTGGGGGCTAATTAATGTGACGAGGGTATGTAAAACATATCAGAGCAGTCAGAAGTTGGTCACTCTAACCATATTGGAAAAAGAAATGATGTTGCAATGTTATAGAAGTTACCTAATTGGGACCTGGATCAATGATGGCAATGCAAGTCAGATGGACAGAAAGACGCCCTCCGGGTAGATGAAGAGGGAAGTAGGAATTAAAGAGATAAATTTGAGAATATGTACTTTGAGAGACAAACAAGGCATAGACATTAATTTTGTTGGAGGAAGAGAGGAATGCAGAAAGAGGGTTATGCAGAGAGCAGCAGAGTTGAGGGAAGATATTTAGTTTTCATTCTAAATATGATGGTGGAAGTTGGCTTTTTTGACACATAAACAGGGAAGAGCCAGTTCAATGTTAGTGAAGGAAGAAAATAATAATAATCATATAGGGGGAATAAAGAAATAAGATCAAAATTTAGTTGGTGGACATAGTGGAAAAGAGTAGGATGCCTCCTTCTCAAAGACACAAGAGAGGGGAAGATAATGAACAAAGATGAACTATACAGGTTGAAATTATTGAAATTCAATGAAATAGTTGAGAACCTCTAACTTAAGGCAATAGCTATGCATTTGCAGGATCAATAACAAAACAAAATATTAATAACAACAAAAAAAGAGCCCAAATTCAGGCCTGTGTGGCTCAGTTTGTTGGGCATCATCCCACAAACTGAAAGGCTGTAGCCCAGTTGGAGCACGTGCCTGCCTTGTGAGTCTGATCCCAGGTCCGGGCTCATGTGACAGGCAACTGATCCATGTGTCTGTCTCACATTGGTGTTTCTCTCCTTCTCTTTCTCCCTTACTTCCCCTCTCTTTAAAATCTAAAATGAACTAAAGTATTTTTTAAAAAGAGTCCAAGTGAAATATAATTTATAATTTAAAAAGTAATAAAGAAGATTGTCCTCCTTTTGTACAGATCCTTTTCTCATTGCCAGTAGACTTTAAAAACATACTAAAGGATGTTTTTCCCAGAAAACACTCAAAGTGAATGTAGTATTGGATAAAGTAGATGAGCAGAGTTCTGTTTCATTATATTTCAAGATCTATAGCAGACATATATGGAAATGTAGGATGAACAAATTATTAAAGTGAGCTACTTGTAATTTTGAAGGAAAAAATGTTTTTGGAAAAGATATGTGTCATCATGTTTTTTCTGTCTTCAAACTTTCTTATCTTCATACTTGCAAATTCAGAAAGGCTGAACATGTTAGTGGAGATAACAATCAATGGAGAATCCCTTAATTAGAAATACTCAGAGGTCATTTACCTCCCTCACTGCAAAAATTCATTCATAAGAGTTGCCCAACTGGTGTCTGAATGATTTCAAATACGGTAAGCTTATTATATTTCTAGAAACATTATTCTATTTAGAGGTTGATTTTTTTCTTTCCATTTACATGGAATCTGAGAGCCACTTCTGAAGTCAAGTGAAATGACTTTGCAAGTATTTGAAGAAGATAGTTGCACCCCATTTCCAAGTATTCTAATCCCCACACTAAATATCCCTCTATCTAGTCCTCATAGAGTGAACCTTACCAACCAAGCACTTTCCTTGAGTGAAGTCAAATCAATCTCCTTTCAGTATGGAAGGGAACCCATCATAATGATGGGTGCATGTTTGGCCGCCTTTCTCCCCAATTTGATCCTGTGTCTATTTCTAGTACTTCAGCCTTTAGTTTTAATTTGTCACATTGTTGATTCATCAAGTATGGCCGAACTGTCCCTCTGCATTTTCTACCTTCTCTTAAGTTAAGTTGGGGGTTTGCAACTAGTTTTGGCAAAAGAATTCTGAACAAAACTGAAGTGTGTCACTTTCTGGATGACGCAATTGAGAGTCACTATTCTATCTTCATCCCTTCTTTTCACTCCAGTGGCCAACTTAAGGATCTCATATTCAAAGTGAAGAAGGGCCACCTAACTCACTTGAGCAACTACTTATCTTTTGCTAAACCACTAATGTTTGAATAAATTTTATATATATATATATATACATTGTCGTCGTCGGCAGCCGTCCGTCTCGAGAGACGATGGTGTAGCTTCTTAAGAGTCTATCTGCACCGCCGAGAATGGCTGTGCAGTCCGACTCGGGAGTGACACGGTATCTGTCTCCTCCCGTGTTGAATCGACATCTTGCGATGACGCTGGAGTGTCCTCTCCAGTGAAGCTGAAGCTACAGAGCCTGGGCAGGGTGATATGGAGGGTCTGCTGTTGCCCATGCAGCAGAACCCCCCTCTCTTCGCAGCTGAAGGGTCCAAGGGAAAGACGGAGTCGATACAGCTTGGCTTCAGGTGCGCCGCAGGAGTTGCCGGTGTTGACTACAACGTCAAACCGCCTTAGGGACTCCGGCTCCGGATTTTCTGTCGGGGTTTACTCCCTTAGCCTTTCCCCTGAAGAGGTATGCCGCAAGGCAGCGGAGGTTTTTTGGAGTCAGAGTTTTCCTTCTCTGATGTGCCCTGACTGGAAGATCGAACCAGCGACACAGCTCGCAGGCCGACGCTCAATCCACTGAGCTAAACCAGCCAGGGCAATACTTTTGTTTTTATGCATAGTCTATGCTATCTTGATTGTAATCACAAATACCTATACCATTTTCTACATGAAGTTTTTTTAAGCTACATCATTCTCCATTTTCTTTTGAATTTGATTAACATTTTAGCTTAGACACTGAGATAAGGAAGGAGATATTCTAAGTTTCCTCTAGAAAGTAAAAATAAAACTGTTTTGTAAAAATGTTAGGTAATATTTGTTAAGAGAGCATTAAATATCCTCACTATGCTAATTTACAGTGAATTAAAAATCAAGTCTAAATATTTCAAGTATTTCAAGAATCTTGGCTGTTGTTGGGGTTTGATGCTGAGAAACCACTTTGTAAAGCATGCAATGACTCAAACTTTTTTTTATCATTTCCACACTTAGGTTATAAACTAAAGAATTTCCATTTATATTCCATAAAAAGCTGATAAAAACAACTTATCCTTTGCCATTTAGTTTTATTTCCTTCTTCTGAAACACTAGCATTAGGAGTGTGGTGTTCTGGAATATGATCTCTCTGAAAATAAGGGCCATTTAATGATTTTTATGTCTTCCTCTGTGCCTAGGATGGTGTTGGGCAAGTCATAGACACTCAGTGACAAAGGGCCCCGTGAAAAAGCACCAGGTTTAGATTGGCATGGGTTTCATTCCAGTTCTACTATGAAATGTTACAAGATAAGTCATGTAACCTTTATGTTTGGTTATAGTAATCTCTGCTTCACAAGGTCTCAGGCTCACATCTCTCCTCTTAGTCTGAACTGATAACTGCAACTTCCTTTGTATACTGCCAAGGAAATGGGTAAACACGTACAAAAAGAGCACTTGAAGAGCCGTATCTTGAAACCGGCCCCTCTTCTATTGGTTCCCAGTTCATTATATCACAGCTATAGGTCCAGCTCCTCAAGCTTTTTTTCTCTGTCTCTCTTACATGCCCATCTAATCCATCAACAAGCTCTGCTTAATTCAACCTGCAGCCTATATCTCAGCTCCATCCAAGCCTATTTTCCAAGGCACGATCCTCTCTTCATTGCTTACTGACTGACTCCTCTTGTGTCCATGCTCACTCTTCCCTAAACAATCTCCTCAAATAAACCAGAATAATATTTCAAAGACATAAATCAACAAATATTGTTTAAAACTCATCAATTGTCCTTATGAAGATTTAGTAGAGAAGAAAAGAAATTAATTCTAATGGAAAATGAATAGGAGGTATCCCATCTCTCTCTTCAATGTTGAAAACAGGCGCACTGATATTAATGGGAAAAGTTGTTCAGTAGAATTATCTAAAGATAGAACAAAGCAGGCTGTGCTAGGAAGATATGGACCTGGTACTTAGAAAAAAAACATTGACAAACTTAAGTGTCAACATGAATTAATTGAAGTAATACGTGGGTACAAACGAATCATGGTCTTTTGCAGTTGTAGACATGCTGAGGAGTAGGTTGTAGACAGAAAGCTGGCAACAATCATCTAAATAGGAAAAATTAATGACACTGAAAATACAAGAATTAGTGATGTTGATAGAAAAATACGGCAAATCTGAGCGAGGCAATGAGAAACAGAACAGTGTAATTTCGTGAGTAAGAGAATGGCAGCTCTGGTAGTACCTTTTTAGGAAAGAGCCAGAATGGAGTGGGAGACTCTATGTAAGGCTCCAAATTATTTTCACAGTCAGGCATTCTGCCCACAGACTCAACTTAACACTTAACCACCCACTTAGTAATTGCAGATATTAAAATATCCCTATACTAAGATTTTTTTGTAAAATGTTTTATTTATATTTCATCTCATTTTTCTCCTCATGAGAAACTTAAATATAAAATATTTACAAATTGGTCCTGTTTCAAAATAATTCAGAAACTAGCCCCACTGACCTCACTTCTTATCAGCAATAGCCAGTTTTTTAAGAAAGTTTGTGGTTCATTAATATCTCTTCCTAAAGAAATACATTGACCTTTTTTTTTGGGGGGGGGGTGATTGGCTAATTTTAACCTTCTGATCCTATAATAGCTGAGTACTTAAGAATCTTGAAAAAATTATTTCTCAAAAGCTTTGTAAATTGACAGGTTGAACATGTTTAACTCGTGTTAACCTTGAATCTTCTGTGAAATCTTATATCACTCTGTTTTTGCTAATTCCCATGTTTCCAGTGGATTCAGATCTGAATGCGTGTTAGCCAGACTCTGCCCTGCACCACGTATTAAACCAAAAACTCTCATACCTTTAATGCTTCATCTTTGCTCTTTGACTTTAAAGTTGAGGTTGATTCCTCAATCAAGTAATAGTCTTGTCTGAAATTTTTAGTTTTCCATGTTAGAAAGAGTTTTGTGCTGGTTTATTAACCTACTCTCCCATCTTCTCAGTCTACCTGAGTTCCTAATATTCTGGAATGGCTAGCATAGTGCCTGGTATTTACTAAATATTCAGGACATTACAATAATTACAGTAATAGTAATAATAAAAATAATAATAGTTAAAATCTGGGGGGTTTTATTCACATGTCTTTGTATTACCTTACAAAAGCAAAATCATGATAGAGGCAAGTGCAAGACTAATGTACCTATATACAGTGATAGCTCAGCTAACGTGTGACCCTGCTAACAAATTTTTCAGCTAACAAATATTTTTTTTGCTGTTTTTGGACTTGGCTAATGAATGTTTTAGTGGATGTGCATGCAAAAATAAAGCAGCAAACATGAACAGTCAAGTCATTCCAGGAGCTTATCTTTTCAGTCTGTATGTGTATGACAAAGAAATGGGCTGACCACATCACATAGGGGAGACCCACCAACCCAACTGGGTTGTTTACATTCAAGACAGTGAGAAGGGAGACCCTGGTAAGGATAAACTGCTTCGGATTTGATGACAATGTACTATAATAGTGTAAAGATAGTCAGTTTTTCATTCAACTTTCTATTCTCCTTCATCGATTTGGGTAGCTGTTAATCTCAACCTTTGGTGAGTTTTTCCCTTTTAAAGTGTGCGTTTTACTATTCTATAAAACATATCTTTAAATAGTGGGCAGCATCCAGAACAAATTAAATGATTTTCTATAGAAACCTACAGGAAATAACATTTCGGCTAATGAAGATTTTTGGCTAACAGATGTGATTCCAGAACAAATCATCTTTCTTAGCCAAGGTATCCCTATAATAGTATCAGCTTTTGGATTAATTTCTCTGTGCAGCTCTTGGCTTTTCCCTCATGCTTGTACAATGGTTGCTGCAGCTCCAGACATCCAGTCTTCAGACAACACCTCTAAAAACAAGAATAAAGAAAGAACTTTTCTAGATACACTTTATTACTTTTTGAAAAGGAATATTTTCCCCATAAGCCCTCAAGACTTGCCCAAGTCTCATCAGGCCCATCCATCTCTTAACCAATGCCAGGCAAATGCAAAGAGTAATGAGTTTGCTACAGTTGATTTACTCCCCTCAAGTCTCATCCCTTGACACTGGCAGCAAATCCCACCTACCCTGAGCACCTTATTATTCAAAACAAGAACAAAATCTGATTTTATTAGCTAGTGATAATGAAGGAAGATCCCAAATTTTTATCACATAAGTTGTGCTGTTTTTCAATAAATCTGAAGCATGGTTCAATTTACAAGCTATCCTCTGGAAAACAAAGAAAAGCAGCACTTTTTATTTCTAATCCTCCATAAAGGATATTCTAGGTTCTCACTGGAAGACAGAACTCCAGAATGAGGACAGTCAAGGCACAAGGTCCTTCATCATCCCTGGGTATCAGGGAAATGGAGCAGCACCTCTAGAGAGTGAGACAAGTAGGCAGAGCAGAAGAAAAAGGAGAAGACTTCCCTTCCATTCTCTTGGGAAAGAGGGGACACATAGGCTTTGAGAGGATTCAAGAAGCTCTTGTCTTGCTCCAGAAGCAGTAAGATGGGGATTGGAGTGGAAATAAAGTTCTTAGGGTCATAGTGCCTTTTTGAGAACACACACCATAAGAAGGAAACACATAAGTTTAGTCTCAGGTCTGTGCAAGTAAAGTGCCATCAGCATGCTCACCTGACCCATTCCTGGGTTGGTCTTCTGTACTTTATCTCTAATTCCTATAAAAGAAAAGACTACAGATCACACCTGCAAATGTACCTTATGCTTCTTATTCAGTCATGTAAGACTTTTTATCACCTCTCCCTTTCCCCAACTTGTTTTCCACAATCCTCTTATAAGAATGAATAAATTCACATAAATAGCCCCTAAGTATATTTTGCATATTATTTACCCATTTTAGTTTTCATATTGAATGCCTGTGACTAAGTGACATGTGCTGTCTCTCTGCTATAATAATTTCATTTATCCATGGAAGTGTTCAGTAAATAATGACGGTTCAATCAACTAAGCATCTGCATGTGCAGGCACATACAGGTACACATACTCACACATACACAGGTTAGACTTTAGCATGTACCACACAGCCATATATCAAAATAATTTGCAAATGAATAAAATTTTAAACATAAATATAAAAAACAAAACAATGAAACTTCTAGAAATAAAGAAATATAAAGTTTAGATTATTCTTTTTGAAAGCAGTTTGGCACGTGACACCAAAAACAGGAATCATACAGAAAAGATTATTGAGAAATATAAAGATTAGATATGTGAAATGATTATAACAATACAAAATTTTAAATGTTACATATATTAGACAAATGGTTATTAGTTTTAAAATATAGAGACCTCTCATATGTCTCTAAAAAGATTAGTAGCAGTAAGGATTATGGGCAAGGCTTTATTTAGAATAGCTAATTCACAGAAAATGAACATATTTACTATAAATATATTGAAAAAAGTCAGTATTTTTGTAATGAAAGAAGCATGAGTTATAATTAAGTATAAGATTTTAAACCTCAGAGTGAAAAGGAAAAACCCCATTTAGAGAACCCATGTAAGTGAGTGTTCAGAATAATGAGACTTTTGTGGTAATAAAACCATAATTTGGTCCAGCTTTTCCAAATGTACAATTTGGCATTATATGCATTATACTAAAAGGTTTTACGTATAGATCTATCTGCCATTTGATTTAATTATTTCAGCTTTACACATTTTTTTCTAGGAAACTATTAGTAAAAATGTGCCTGCATAAATTCTTTTTTTTTTCCCCCACTAAAAGTTTTGTTTGTTTTTCCATTACAGTTGTCCCACTTTTTTTCCTCTTGCTTTCCCGCACCCTGCCCACCCCTTCTCCCAGTCAGTCCCCACCCAGTTGTCCATGTCCGGGGATCATCTATACATGTTCTTTAACTAGACCCTTTCCCTTCTTACCCCTTCTCTCCCTCCCCCCTCCCCCCTTGTTACTGTTAGTCTATTCCTGGTTTATATATCTCTGGTTCAATTTTGCTCATTTGTTTGTGTTCTTCATTAGTTTCCTGTAATAGGTGACAGCATAAGGTATTTTTCTTTCATTGACTGGCTTATTTCAATAAGCATAATTCTCTCTAGTTCCATCCATGTTGTTGCAAATGGTAGAAGTTCCTTCTTTCTTTCTGCTACATAGAACTCCGTTGTGTAAATGTACCACAGTTCTTTGATCCACTCATCTACAGACAGCACCTAGGTTGTTTCTAGCTCTTGGCTATTGTAAATAGTGCTGCTACGAACATAGGGGTGCTAAGTTCTTTTGAATTGGTGTTTCAGGAATTTTTGTATGTAATCCTAGCAATGGAATTGATGGTTCAAAAGGCAGTTCCATTTTTAGTTTTTTGAGGAAATTCCAAATTGTTTTCCATAGTGGCTGCACCAGTCTGCATTCCCACCAACAATGAACCAGTGTCCCCATTTCTCTGCATCCTCTCCAGCACAAGTTGTTTGTTGATTTGTTGATGATGGCCATTCTGACTGGTGTGAGGTGGTATCTCATTGTGGTTTTCATTTGCATCTCTCTGATGGCTAGTGATGTTGAGCATTCTTTCATATGTCTATGGACCCTCTGTATTTCCTCTTTGGAGAAGTATTCGTTCAGGTCCTTTGCCCATTTTTTAATTGGGTTTTCTGTCTTCTTGGTGTTGAGTCATATAAGTTCTTTATATATTTTGGAGATCAATCACTTGTCTGAAGTATCATTGGCAAATATAGTTTCCCATATGGTTGGTTCCATTTTAATCTTGCTGTTTTCTTTTGCTGAGCAGAAACTCTTTAGTTTGATGTAGTCCCATTTGTTTATTCTTTCTTTTATTTCCCTTGCCTTAGGAGATATATCAGTGAAAATGTTGCTACGTGGGATATCTGAAATTTTCCTGCCTATGTTTTCCTCTAGGACTTTTATTGTGTCATGGCTTACATTTAAGCCTTTGATTCATCTTGAGTTTATTCTGGTGTGTGGCATAAGCTTGTGGTCTAGTTTCATTTTTGCATGTCCCTGTCCAGTTCTTCCAACACCATTTTTTGAAGAGGCTCTTCTCACTCCATTTTATGTTCCTTCCAACTTTGTCAAATATTAGCTGACCATATAGACCTGGATTTATTTCTGAGCTCTCTATTCTGTTCCATTGATCTCTATGTCTGTTCTTATGCCAGTACCAGACTGTTTTGAATACAGTGGCCTTGTAGTATAGATTGATATCAGGTATTGTGATTCCTCTTACTGTGTTCTTCTTCCTCAAGATTGCTATGACTATTAGGACTCTTTTTTGGTTCCATATAAATTTTTGAAGTATTTGTTCTAGTTCTGTGAAATATGTCATTGGTATTTTAATAGGAATTGCATTGAATCTATAAATTGCTTTGGGTAGTATGGCCATTTTAATGATGTTGGTTCTTCCCATCCATGAACATGGTATATGCTTCCATTTATTTGTATCTTCCTTCATTTCTTTCTTCAGTGTTATGTAGTTTTCTGAGTAGAGGTCTTTTACCTCCTTGGTTAAGTTTATTCATTGGTACTTTATTTTTCTTGTTGCTATGGTAAATGGGATTTTTCTATCAGTTTCTGTCTCAAAAACTTTATTGTTGGTGTACAGAAATGCCTTTAATTTCTGAATATTGACTTTGTACCCTGCTACTTTGCTGAATTCACTTATTAGGTCAAATGGTTTTTTTTGTGAAGTCTATAGGGTTTTCTATGTACACTCTCATGTCATCTGCCTATAATGACAGTTTTACTTCCTCTTTTCTAATTTTGATATCTTTTATTTCTCTTTCATGTCTGATTGATGTGACTAGAACTTCCAAAACTACATTGAATAAGAGTGAAGAAAGTAAACATCCTTGTCTTGATCCTGTCTTTGAGGAGAATGCTCTTAGTTTTTGCCCATTGAGTATGATGTTGGCTTCAGGTTTCTCATATATGGCCTTTATTATGTTGAAGTATGTTCTCTCTATTCCCATTTTGCTGAGAGTTTTCATCATAAATGGGCGTTGTACTTTATCAGATGCTTTTTCTGCATCTATTAATATGATCATGTGGTTTTTGTCTTTCATTTTGTTTATGTGGTGTATTATGTTTATTGATTTGAGAATATTAAACCATCCTTGCATCCATGGAATGAATCCCACTTGATCGTGGTGTATGATCTTTCTAATGTGTTGCTCAATCCTGTTTGCCAATATTTTGTCGAGGATTTTAGCATCTATGTTCATCAGCGATATTGGCCGATAGTTTTCTTTCTTTGTTGTGTCTTGACCTGGTTTTGGAATTAAGGTAATACTGGCTTCATAGAACAAGTTTGGGAGTCTTCCCTCTACTTGAATTTTTTGGAATAGTCTGAGGAGGATAGGAGTTAGTTCTTTCCTAAGTGTTTTGTAAAATTCACCTGTGAAGCCATCCGGTCCAGGGCTTTTGTGTGCCGGGAGTTTTTTGATTACTGCTTCAATTTTACTGGTTGTCATTAATCTGCTCAGGATTTCTGCTTCTTCTTGATTCACATTGGAAAGTTATAGGTTTCTAGAAATGTGTCAAATTTCTTGCCATAGAGTTGTTCATAATAACTTCTTACAATCCTTTGTATTTCTGTGGTATCGATTGTGATTTCTCCTATTTCATTTCTGATTTTATTTATTTGGGCCCTCTGTCTTTTTTTCTTCATGAGCCTGATTAAAGGCTTGTCAATTTTGTTTATCACTTCAAAGAATCAGCTCCTGCTCTTGTTGATCTTTTGAATTGTTTGTTTGGTCTCTATGTCATTTAATTCTGCTCTGATCTTGATGCTTTTCTTCCTTCTTCTTGCTTTGGGCTTTGTTTGTTGTTCTTCCTCTAGTTCTTGAAGCTATAGGGTTAAGTTTTTTATTAGAGATTCTAATTTTTTTTTTTTTAGGTAGGCCTGTATTACTATGAACTTTCCTCTCAGGACTGCTTTCGCTGTATCCCATAGGTTTTGGGTTGTTGTGTGTTCATTATCATTTATTTCCAAAAACTTTTTGATTTCTTCCTTGATGTCATTTGTTAACCCATTCATTATTTAATAGCGTGTTATTCATTCTCCATGAGTTTGAATAAATTTGAGTTTTTTCCTTGAAGTTTATTTCTAATTTTAAGCCATTGTGATCTGAGAAGATGCTTGACATAGTTTCAGTTTTCTTGAATTTATTGAGTCTTATTTTGTGTCCTACCATGTGGTCTATCTTTGAAAATGTTCCATGTGCACTTGAGAAAAAATGCATATTTTGCCTTTTTTGGGTGAAAAGTTCTATATATATCAAAAAGTCCATTTTATCTAGAGTGTTGTTCAATGCCTCAATATCTTTGGTGTTTCTTTGCTTCAAAGGTCTGTCAATTGTTGACAATGGGGTGTTAAAGTCCCCTACTATGAGTGTGTTGCTATCTATATCCTTCTTGAAGTCTTACAAAAATTTCCTTACATATTTGGTTGCTCCTATGTTGGATGCATATATATTTACAAGGACTATATCTTCTTGATGGATTTTTCCCTTAAGTACTAGGAAATATCCTTCTTTGTCTCTTTTTATGGCCTTTACTGTGAATTTTTTTTATCTGATTATGTATTGCTACCCTAGCTTTTTTTTTTTCATGTCCATTTGCTTGAAATAATTTTTTCCATTCCTTCTCTTTCAATCCGTGTAGATCTTTTGTTCTAAGATGGGTCTTTTGGAGACAGTATGTATGTGGGTCATGCTTTATAATCAATTTAGCTACCTTATGACTTTTGATAGGAGCATTTAATCCATTTACATTTAAGGTTGTTACCAATAAGTACTTATTAACTGTCATTTTCCCCCTTTGTACTTGTGTTTCTCT
Source organism: Furipterus horrens (assembly GCF_987537825.1). Lineage (NCBI taxonomy): Eukaryota > Metazoa > Chordata > Mammalia > Chiroptera > Furipteridae > Furipterus > Furipterus horrens. Next base: position 78,402,283 of record NW_028327176.1, on the reverse strand, counting down.
CAGTCTCTCTCTGTTTCTTCATCTTCTTAAAGCAGACCCTTTAGCATCTCTTGCAATGCTGGTTTGGTGGAGATGTATTCTTTTAGCCTTCTTTTGTCATGGAAACTCCTTATTTCTCCTTCCATTTTGAATGAGAGCCTTGCTGGATAGAGTATTCTTGGTTGTAGGCCTTTGTTTTTCGTTGCTTGGAATATTTTATGTCATTCCCTTCTGGCATGTAGTGTTTCTGCTGAGAAATCTGATGATAGCTTTATTGGAACTCCCTTGTATGTTATTAGTTGTCTCTCTCTTGCTGCTTTTAGAATTCTCTCTTTGTCTTTGAATGTTGTCATTTTAATTATGATGTGTCTTGAAGTGGGCCTGTTGGCATTCATCTTCATTGGGAACCTCTGTGCTTCCTGGACTTGCATGACTCTTTCTCTCATCATGTTAGGGAAGTTTTCTGTCATTAGTTTTTCAGACATGTTTTTCATCCCTTGCTCTCCTTCTTCTCCTTCTGGAATTCCTATGATACTGATATTATTACATTTCATGTTGTCCTGCAGCTGTCTTAAAACCTCTTCATTCTTGTTCAGTCTTTTTTCATTTTGTTGCACTGTCTGAGAGTTTTTGTTTACATTGTCCTCCAGCTCTCTAATCCGATCTTCTGCTTTCCCTAGTCCGCTTTTAATTCCTTCTACTGTGTTCTTCAATTCAGAAATTGTATTCTTCATTTCCTCCTGGCTCTTATTGATAGCTTCTATATCCTTTTTCATGCTGGTGTAATTCTCAGTGAGTTCCTTGTAGTTGCCCTGGAATTCCTTATAGTTTTCCTTGAGCTCGCTGAGCTCATTGATCTTCCCCTTAATCTATGTTTTGAATTCCATATCTGACAGTTTGCTTTCCTCTATTTCATTTAGCACTCTTTCTGGGGATTCTATCTTTTCTTTCGATGGGAGGTTGATTCTCTGTCTCCCCATTTTTGTGACTCTTTTTGTTTGTTGCTGCTTTTTAGATTGATCTGCACTCCTGGATCTGCCCCTGGTGGCATCAGATCGCATACCAGTCTGGCCTGCATGAATTTTTATTGCAGCATTGTTAAAAACAAAAAAATAAATAACCAATATATTCATCAATAGCTAAATAAAACTAATTTTGTAGACATATTCACAATACCTTGTTGACAAAGTAGTTTCCATAAATACATTTTTAAATGTGTATATGTATATAAACATGTTAATAATAGGTATTTTGCATATTTTTCTCATTTCTCTAAATTTTCTATACTAAAAATGTATTTCTTAATAATAAAACCAATTTGAGTGTACTTGATCCATCTTTCCACATCCTCTTTATATATGATCTTCATAAAATGTCCTTGGATTTCCCCAAATAGGGCATTTCTTCTTATGAAGTCCTATAGCATTCATTGTTCATATAACTCAAAATATTTATGAAAGCCACCTTTGCTACAGGTTTTGATGTTGTTATTGTTTTCTATACAAGGCTCATCTTCTTCATTATGCAATCGTCTCCATAAAAGGCCAGAACTTGACATTTGTGCTTTAGTGTTCTCTATAAAACACGTACTGAATTAATGTGTTTAGGAAGCTGAGATATTACAATGAGGTTTTTAGCTTTCTGTAAAACTTTCTAAATTACCATGTGAAAAAGAATCTTAACAATGTATGAAGAGCAAGAGTGATGTTGTCATTTTACCTGGGAGAAAAATTGAAATTCAGGTTAAAAAATACATCTAATTTATGTCAGAACAAAGATTAAACTCAGTTTTGCAAACCTCTAGTCCTCATTTCCCCCATGTATCAGAAATAGTAACTTTATTGCATGCTGTGGGAATAGTTATAGTAAAGGCATCTAGTCATCGCTGCTTTTGTAGTTTCCTCCAACACTGACTCTGATTAGTCATGTGACTTGTCTTGCCAATGGGACATTAGCAAATGTGATGCCAGCCAGGGCTTGGTAAGTCCTTGTTCCATGATGCTTGCTTTCCTGGAACACTACGATCATCATTTAAAAAAAAAAATTCTAGTTATCCAACAGAAGAGGACACAATAAAAGAGCCAAAGTGCCCCAGGCAACAACCTCAATGAACTTCCAGGATTGTGAGTAAGGTCATCTTGAATCACCATGCAAACTCTCCCCTCCCATGAGACACAGTGGAGGGCAATTAATTAAATAACCCCAGGCCAAGACCAGTACTGCCAGATAGATCCAAACTAAATAAAGAATCATAAGCAAATAAATAGTTGTTATTTTAACCCACTAGGTTTTAGAGCAGTTTATTATGTGATTCACATACCTCTCACCACCTTTGACTCTCTGTTGCTGCTCCAGCTGATATAGATCAATCTAGATCTATCTAGATCTATCAGGGTATGCCTAATAGGCAAGAAATCTTTCATAAGGATCCGTGACTTGACTTGGAATCCTTAACCAGGACTCTGATCAGCCCCTCCCAATGACAGGAGTTAACACATAAATTTAAAACTCTTTGCAATCCCTGAATAACATAATCTTCTCTTACTTAATGGGGGAAATTAAGACAGATAAGGTCTTGAGTAAGACTGAGAACTTGTCGATAGTTCCAAAATTTAATCTGAATTAGATTATATTTTGCAATCCAGGAAGTCCTGCTGCTAAATTGCCCATCCTTAATTTCACCCTAAGGTGGATGGCAAGATTATTGACTAGTAAATGATTACTTACTACTCTTAATTTGGGAAGAAAGGAAGGTAGGGAGTGAGTGACAATAACCATTTGCTACATATTTTATACACCCTTCCCATCACTGTTTAAGCAAAAAATTTAACATCAAAATCATGGAAGTCAGTGAAAGCCAGTTTAGTGGCCCAAGTTTACTTCAGGAAAATTTGGCCATCTGTGCCTCACTTTTCTTATCTGTAAATTGAAGGCTGCTACAGCTGTCCCTTACAGAGATATTATAGTAATAAAGAGATAGTATACATGAGAACATATTCTTCAGAGGAAAGTAGCTATAATTAGCATAATTTAAGAAAATGCAGAAATCACTTTGTGTTTAGCAAAATGTGATATATCTTTTGATTGTGGTCAGTTGAATTTCTACTAGGTCTGTGAATTTAAATTTAGTTTATAATGATTTCAATGAATCCATAAATTAGTTATTCTAATATTAGTCCAGCTGTTTTATTACCAATAATTTCAGTTAGGGTAAAATCTTATTTAGTTAAATTATATGTGTATTGGAAACTCAGGTGATTGCAGTATTTGTCTGAGAAATCATTTTGTTTTATGTCCTAAGAAAAAAATCTCTGAGTCAATAATGGTATATAAAACAAAAGAGTCAATAAAATTTTGCAAATAAAGATGTCGTATCTTCACTGCAACATGTTTACTTTTTACCCTGAGTTAAAGTTTTAAATATTCTAATAGGTAGGTTTTTCAGCTATCTGTGACTTAATGAAAACTTTAATGGAAAACTCAAAAATAAAAACATCCCACGTGATTAAAAACTCTTATCATCAGTTATAAATCATAGAGATTTTGTCACCAGAAGTGTAACTGATCTTTTAAGAAATATTCAGTTTGCACCCTGTCTGGTATAGCTCTGTGGATCAAGCACTGTGAACCGAAAGGTCATGAGATCGATTCCCAGTCAGGGCACATGCCTGGGTTACAGGTCAGGTTCCTAGTTGGGGGCATGCAAGAGTCAATCAACTGATGTTTCTCTCCAACAGAAATATTTCTCTCCCTTTCTTTCTCCCTCCCCCTCTCTCTGAAACTTTTTTAAAAAGAAATAAATATTCAGTTTGCTCCTCAAACTAAACTAATAGGAAAAAAAAAAAACTTTCACATCATTTATCATCTTAAATGCTTAGCTTAATTTATAAAGTCAGCAAAATAAGATAAAAAATTATGGCGCTATATATATAGTTTAACCTAAACTCCCCTTTCCATTTTTTCTCAGATGGTTTGTCTTAATCATCTTGTAATTACCCAATTTTCATATTCCTTTCAGTCCTATGCAAATGTAGATCCCTGAACATACTTTTTAAATACACCCTGAATATAAGCAGTTTCATAGCAACTTGTCTTTTTAATGTGTTTTAACTTTATCTATTCATTTATTGATGAGGAATTGGGGTAAATAAGGTGAAATGATTAAGCAAAAATAAATAAATAAAAATAACCCATATACAACAGTATGGTGATTTCCAGAGGGAATGGCATAGGGAGAGGTGGAAGAAGGCAAAGGGGGGATAAATGGTGGCAGAAAGAGACTTTTCTTTGGACAGTTGGACAGTGAGTACATGATGTCATATGCAGATAATGTGTTACTGAGTTGTACACTTGAAACTTCTATGATTTTATTAACCAATGTCACCCCAATAAATTCAATTAAAAATGCATATTTTAACTTTTTCATCTCAATTCTCCCCCAGCCTCATGAGTGTAGGTGGGCAGATATTAGTATTATCCAAATTTTAGGGATGAAGTGAAAAGATTAACTGAATAAAAGTCAACATAACTAAACCCTACTCTCTGGACTTCTAGCCTAGGCATGGCTGGAAGTTATTCTAGGCTACTTTCAGAAACATTGAATAACAGAAAGATGGAAATAATTAAATTTTTTATTTCCAAACTGGCTTGGTTACCATGCAGATTGCTAAGTTTTGCTTGCACTGCATTGAACAATGTCAGCCCAACCACAAAACAGCTTCTTCCTGGGTAAGGGGCAACAGCTGTGCTCCAGAAGTTGCTGCATATCTGAAATCTCTTTCCCATGACTTGTTGTATCAAAGCCCATGGGTCAATTAGTGGCCTTAGTTTCCCAGCAGTTATTCTCTGCAACTCTTGAATTCTCTCAGTACTCTATACTTCTGAGCTTTAGGGGTCACACTTTGTGGAGAAGAACAGCACCCCAGAAAGAAGACACTGGAAGTGACACTTCTTTCCCCAACTCACATTATAGCTTGGGCACAGATCACTCTGAGTTGCATTCTATCCCTTTGAGATGGTGTGCAGTTACAACCTCTCGAAGGTGAAAGGGTCATTCATGCAGGACCTGAGCTGGTGGAATATTATGAATTGACTAAATCTTTTTTGTGGGAAGGAGTAAGCATTTTGTAACAGAATTATAGAGTGACTGCTTTTGGTGGAACTGGATTTGACCAACTGAAACTCTGTTAAAGCAACCAGGGGGAAGAAGACCAAGAAGACAATCTAGGAGATGTTGTCAGCAGAGCAACACAGGGTGGAAGAGACAATGTCCAAGTAGGAGCACTCCTGTTTCTCAAGGAAGAGCTCTCTTGTGGGGAAGAAATGACAATTTAACAATTTGTCTGGGATCTTACCCATGGCTCTGATCTGATCCTGGATCCATCAGAACCGTCTGATTAAGCTTCTATGAGACACTGGATCTCAAACAAGAGCTCCCCAAATCCATAGTCCCTTCCCTTATTTAGTTACCTAGTGCCCCACAATACTCATTTTAAAATAAAATCAAGCCATGTGACCCACAATTAAGGAGAAGATAGTATTATGATAAAGTCTTATATGGTCAGGCATGTATTGCAATGTGCAGAGCCTACGGAATTTAAAACATGAAGCAGAGGTTTGATGTCTAGATGGAGAGTAAAAGGGCCTCATACAAAGTGCCATTGTCAAAGGAAGGTGTTTGTTTTTGAAAGGCTGTAAATCAGCAAATAATTTTGAGTGTCTGCCACTATGCTCTCTGCTTAATGCTCAAGTGTTATGATGAAATATGTGGAGACACAGAAGAAAAGAACTATACATTTACCAATTATTATACTAAAAATACAATATTTGTTTTATCATATGGAAATTATTCTGTAAATGGCGTGGTAAGACTATATTATATTCAACCAAAATGGGTAACTGATGTAATACTTTTTATTTTCAGGGAAAATGATTACAGTAAATTCAAATATTCACCAATAACAGGTCACTGTCTGAGATGCTGGTTGTAAAAAATCACTATGACACAATTCAGCTTTTAAAACTGTGATTTGTGGTGACATCTCTTCACTGATGGTTTGGGGCAGGGCATGTCATCACAGGTGGTGAACATAAAACCATCAGAAGGGTCAGACCATCTGATATATTTGATAGACTCATGTCAAATTTGATAGATTTCCTGAAGCTTGGGAACCTGATCAATACAACAAAAATTCAGTAATATGGACTGCATTATTATGTATGGCATTTTTCTAAGAAAAAATTTCCCTCGCTTATGAAATTTAATCAATATTTTCTAATCCACATCTTTGTCAGGGAGAAAATGAAGAAAAACAAAGTTAGAAATATAGAAATTAAACGTGGTAGACTCTGCCAGATGTTCTAATTCCAGCAAGGAGTTTCCTTAGTCTCTGGATGGGAGAACTGCAAAATGGTCTTTCATCGCAGATGAACTAGTTCAACTAATAAAATATCTTCATATAAAGGCTTCAGAGAGATATGCAGAGGAGTTTAATTGATATTTTTACCTCTTTTTACCTAGGAAAAAACAATAAACTATACCTGAGAATTATCCAGGTCCATGGCCTGGTTCCACAGACTAAAATTTAACTACAGGATCTGTTACAAGTTTTCTGCCCTTTCCACTTTCTCTCCCATAACTAGTGGCGATACCTTGCAAATAGTTCTGACTCTTGTATATCCTACTGATTGCCTCTGGCTTTAAAAGCCCCAAAACTTCAAGGGCTAAGGGCCTCAAGTTATAGCTCAATATCAACCCCTCCACCCAAATCTTATAACACAGAATACACACTCTTAAGTTTTCCTCAAACACATACTGATACATCCCCAAGTACAATTTGCATAAACTATGGAATAAGCATCTGGTTTCTTGAGGACACTCAAGTCACTGAGTTAGAAATAGGAAATTATTTTATGATTGTTAATCCCTGCTTTAACTATAGTCAAATTCTCTTTTTATGATTCTGTGATGTTCTGGTCGTTATCCTGAATCTTTGTTCAAGCCAGTATAGTTTAAAAGTTTGAATATTCTATCTATCTGGTTTAAAGCATTCCAACTCACATATGGTCACAGTGCCTTTTTCCCTCCCTATCTTCTGAGTGTATTTTCCTCCAGGGTCAGACAGATGGGGCATCATGGAAAGCTTCCCGGAGGTGGTGATGTCTAACATCTAGGGAAATAAAGGAAAAGAGACAAGATGCCATTTTGAGGGAGCTGAACCTTGTGCACATGGCAATCATATTGGGTCCATATGGGCGGAAGCCTCACACAGGAAGCAGAGTGACATCTGCCAATTTTTCAGAAAGTAGAAACGCAGTTAAATGGTAATAACAATGTAAAGTTTTCCATATAAATATTGAAATGGGTCATGGCTCTATTTTTCTTTCTGATGCAAATATTTTTTTCATAAAAAAATAAATTTAAAGTAAAGGAAAATTATGAGCACTTAAGTAAAACTGAGAGTGCTTGATAACACTACAAATTTATTTTTTCACTTACATTTCACATTCAGTATTATTCTGTATGAGTTTCAGGTGTGTAGTATAGTCGTAAGACAATCATACATTTACTTTAAAAGTAGTTCCCCTGATATTTCAAGTACCCATCTGGCCCCAACACAATTATTACAATATTATTGACTATATTTCCTATGCTTCACTTTACTTTTATGTGTCTATTTTGTAACTACCAATTTGTACATTTTAATATCTTCATTTTTTTTACCCAGCCCCCCAACTCCACTTCTCTCTACTAACCATCAGTCTGATCTCTGCCTGAGTCTGTTTCCATATTGTTTGTTTTTTCTTTAGATTCTCTATATAAGTAAAATATATGGTATTTGTCTTCTCTGTGTGACTTATTTCACTTAGCATAATACCCTCTAGGTCCATCCATGCTGTCACAAAAGGTAAGATTTTTTTTTTATGACTCAGTAGTATTCCATTGTGTATATGTGCTACCACTTTTTATCCACTTGTATGTCGTTGAGTTCTTTGGTTGCTTCCATATCTTTTCTATTGTAAATAATGCTGCAATAAATATGAGGATGCATATATTCATTTACATTAGTGTTTTGGGTTTCTTCAGATATATTCCCAGAATTGGAATCACTGGGCCAAAGGCAGTTCTATTTTTAATTTTTTGAGATAACCCCATACTGTTTTTCATAGTGGCTGCACCAATTTGCATTACCACCCATAATGCACGAAGGTTCTCTTTTCTCTACATCTTCACCAACACTTTTTAAAACTTTGATGATAGCCATTCTGACAGGTGTAAGGTAATATCTCATTGAGGTTTTGATTTATATATTTCTCAGATGACTTTGAGCAACTTTCCATGTCTATTAGTCATCTGTATACCCTTTGGAGAAGTTTCTATTCACGTCTTCTGTTCATTTTTTATTTGTTTGTTTTTTTCTTTGTGTTGAGTTGTCTGATTTCTTAATAAATTTTGGATATTAACACCTTATTAGATATTATCATGAATGAATACATTCTCCCATTAAGCATGTTCCTTTTTTGGTTTGTTGATGGTTTCTCTTCCTATGCAAAACTTTCCAGTTTGATGTAGTCTCATTTGTTTATTTTTTCTTTTGTTCCTTTTACCCAAAGATGTATGTCAGAAAAAAATATTGCCAACAGAAATGTTCAGTGTATGGGACAATGTTCCAACCAATTGAATCACATTGGCCATGTCTGTTGATCTCTTTCCTTATGTCCATCATTATTTACTTTACATATTTAGGTGGTGCTCCTATGTTGAATATATAAGTATTTATAATGGTCTTCTTTGTCTCTTGTTATAGCCTTTGTTTTGAAATCTATTTTGTCTGATATAAGCACTGCTTCTGTGGCTTTTTCTTTTCTTTTTGTTTCCATTTGCATGAAATACCATTTCTATCCCTTTACTTTCAATCTATTTGTATCTTTTGTTCTGAGGTTGGTCCCTTGTAGACAACATATATATGGGTCTTCTTTTCTCATCTACTAAGCTATCTTATGTCTTTTGATTGTAGCATTTAATAAATTTCCACTTAAAGTAAATGTTGATGGGTACATGTTTATTCCCATTTTATTCTTTAAAATGTCTATTTTTTTCTTATAGATATCCTTTTAATATTTCTTGTAATACTTGTTTGTTGATAATGAACTCTTTTAACTTTTTTCTTGTCTGATAAGCTCTTTATTTCTCCTCCAGTTTTAAATTATAGCCTTGCAGGATAGAATAGTCTTGGTTGTAGGTCCTTTTTCCTCACTTTGATTATTTCCTGCCAATCCCTTGTGGCTTGAAATTTTTCTGTGGAGATATCACATGACGGTCTTATGGGATTTCCCTTTTAGGTAACTAACTGACTTTATCCTGAAGCTATTAAGATTCTCTCTTTGCCTTTAACCTTTACCATTTTAATTATTATTTAATATTTAATCAACTATTATGATTTGAACCTTTTTGGGTTAATGTTGTTTGGGAATCTCTGTGCTTCCTGGACATGTGTGTCTTTTTTCTTCACCAGGTTAGGAAACTTTTCAGTCATTATTCTTCAAATAGATTCTCAATAGCTTGCTTACTCCATTTTCTCCTTGTGGCATTCTTTGATACAGATGTTGTTATGATTGATATTTTCCTAGAGGTTCCTTAGAATGTCCTTGTTTTTATTTATTTTTTCTTTTTGCTGCTTTGCTTGGGTGTGTTCTGCTATCTTGTATTCCAAATTGCTGATTTTATCCTTTACTTCATCTTACATGTTTTTGATTCCTTCTAGTGTATTCTTCATTTTAGATATTGTATTCATCATTTCAGAGTAGTTCTTTTTTACGGTTTCTTTGTTACTTTATGCTTACTATTTCTTTGATTAAGTTCTTACTGAGTTCATCCATTCTTCCCTTAAGTTCCTTGAGCATCCTTATAACCATTGTTTTGAACTCTGCATCTGGTATCTTAATTGCCTTCATTTCATTTACTTCCTTTTCTGTGAATTTCTTCTGTTCTTGCATTTGGTGCATGTTTCTTTGCCCATTTTTGACTGTCTCTCTGTATTTGTTTCACTGTATTATGTTGATCTGCTATGTCTAATAATATTTCTCTGGTGGCCTTATGGTAATAGGTGTCTTGATGGGCTCAGTGACACAGTCTCCATGATCACTTGAGGCAGGTGCTCCAGGAATGTCCCTTTTGTGGGTTAGCTGAGACCTTCTGTTGTAGTTGAGTTTTGATTACTGTTGGCCTATTCATGGGTGGGGTTGACCTTCAGGCTGGATGACTATGAGAATTGACTCTGACCATAGATTATGAGCTGCTGTGCAAGGGCTGACACCACAAAGAGGAACTGGCCCCAGCAGGGTTTGATGCCTTCCTTTAGGTGTGCCACTTGTAGAGCTAATTGGGTCCTGCTCTGGTGCAGTCTGAAGCCTATCACCAGCTTTGTTTATTCTGGGCTTCTTGAGAGGCACTCCAGTGCAGGTCATTCCCTGTTGGTTACCCTGCCTGTAACCAATCTTGGGCTACCTGTCAGGAGCACAAAGCAATCCACACTTTGTAACTCCCTCTGCTAGGCCTGGGTACACCACAGGTGCAGCCAAGCTGTGTACTAAGGAGAGCTTCCACCAGTTCTGAGACTTGGAACAGGATAGCAACAGGCCCTGGACATCCTGAGATTTGCCTCTGCCTGCAGGATGCCTTTTCAAAACAGTTATCAGTAGCTTGCAGTTGCATGTTGTAGCTTCTCAGTGAGTACCCAGGTAAGAATGAGTGGCATTCACCAGGCTGACACAGATCCAAATTCACTACAAGTGCTGGGTCTGAGGGAAGTCAGCAAAAGTCTCAGGATACACCAAGGCAAGTCAACACCTGCCTGGGATCCCTAGGCCTTTGTGGTGGAGCTGGGTCTCAGGGAGCAATTAGGATTAAGCAAACTGTGTTCACCGGGCTAAAACAGACCAATATGCAGCCAGGTGGAGAGAGGTAACACTGAAGTATTCAGGAGAAAATGGCCTTCCCCTCCAGGCCCAGAACTCAATCTCTCCCCCTGTAATCCTGGCACTATCTGAGCCTGTTTAAACCTTCCTGTGGGCTCCTTCATAAAAGGAGTTTACCAGAAACCTGTCCGCCGGAAGCAATCCCTGCAGAGTGGACCCTTTTAGGAGTTGACAGGAAGGGGCTTTTGCCACTCCCTAGGCTGATATAGTTTGATTGCATACCTAGGAAGGATGAAGTCCATGGGAGGCATAGGAGAGGGATCCAGCAAAGGGACACTTACTGCTGTCCCTCCAGCCTGCTCCCCATGCCATGCCACTCAATTTCTCCCTTTAGGACTTTAGTCTACAGCAAGCCACTGTCCCTCTTCTAGAGCTCAGGGTGAGTTTCATACCTGAGATTCTGCATGCTGGCTCTTCAAGAGAGCCATCCCCTTCTAATCAGGACAGGTGGAATCCCTGCAAATTTTCCCAACCAGATATTGTGTGGCCTCCTCTTCCTAGCTTTAGTTTTCTGGGTTAGGGAGTCTGGCTTGGGGCTGAGGCTCCTCACTCCTCCAGGAGGAACCTCCTCAGCTAAGATATCCCTCTTGATTCTTGCCTGCCACACATCGGTGTTGGGCCAGCCCCTTTTGGGTCTCTGCCCTTTCTACCAGTCTGGATCCCAGTTCTTCCATAAATCCTCAGTTATAAGACTTCTGTTCAACTAGTCTTCAAATCTTCAGATGGTTATTCAGTTGATTGTTCTGTACCTTAGCTTCTATTCTGATTTGTTCCTGGAAGGAGACAAATGTAACTTCCACTTACTATACCTGCTATCTTAAACCCTCTTAATGGATTTCAGATTCTCTCTTTTGCATGCATATTTCTGTTCATTTGGACATTTGCAAAGCTCTTCATTACTTGAGGTCCATGGTTTTGTATTCACCTCCAGTAGATCAATATTGTAGGCTGAATTCTTTGACATTTTTCCCTATTTGTATTACTTGAAAACTTTTTCAAATAAAAGTGATATGTTGTCTTTTTTTTAAATCTCTATAATAGTTCACCAGGAGAGTCAATTTATGGTACTAACGGAAGTAGTGTGAAACAACAGAACACTTTATCATCGGGTGATATGAAAATATAATTTCAGAAAAAGTATCTGCTAACCAGGACCTGTGCATGATTTGCACTGTAAAATTTAATATCAAATTGTGTAAAAATTTATGTTAAGAAATATATAATTTCAAAGTAAAAAAATATTTAAGGCAAATCTCTTAAAATGTTTTAAAAGATTTTATTTATTCATTTTAGAGTGAGAAGGGAGGGAGAAGGAGAAGAACACTAGGCAAAAGAGAAATATCTATCAGTTGCCTCACTTACATGCCCCAGGTGGGGACTGACCCCACAATCCAGACATGTGCTCTGACCAGAAATCCAACTGGCAACCTTTGGCTTTCCAAGATAACACTCAACTAACTAAGCCACACCAGTAAGAGCAACTATTTTTAGAGAATCCTGTGTTTCTGAATTTTGGTAATTTGTATACAGCCTTGTAAAGATTGTGTATGCTCTTACAAGGCAAATTGTTCTCCCACAAAATCTACTTATAGAGAAAATTTACCTTTTATATATGGTATTTCCAATTAGAAAATAGATTTGGAAACTGGAAAACATGAAAAGTAAAATGCATTGAAAACATTATTATATTGGAGCCAATGTTGCTTTTTATGATATAATTATTGCTGCTAAATTGTTTTCTGCTCAATTTAATTATGGTCACAACAGTTGACTGCTTAAAATTAAGTTGTTATTTTTCCTTAAGAAACATAAGTTATGGCTAAAAGAGCATGATAAATAATTTTTTTCTCTAAGTATAGAAGTTTCTGGTGTTGTTAGGAATTACCATGAAAACTAAAGAAATTTTTCACAGGTGAACTTACAAATAACTTTTTACCAAATGTGCAAATACAAAGTCAAATTATTTAAGCAATAAAAATTTAGAAATTTCAGAATCTTATGAATGAGATCAATATTTATTTAACTGGTTCAATAAGCAAAAATTAGATTGTCTGAGATATATGCAGAACCATAAAGAACTATTTTAATTGAAAATAAACTAAGTTTTAGCAATTCTGAAAATAGGACTGACGACATCTTATACAACACAAAACTTACCTGTCATAAACCAAAGTTTATGTTATTAACATTCTGGCCATCTACATTAACATATCTTTTAGATTTAGTCATAATGTTGTCTAATGAATAAATGAAAGGACTCTAAATTGCTCTCAAACTGTTGATTCTTTGTATGACACTATTAATTAATATATGTTGGTAGAAGGAGGGGACTTAGCAACTATTTTTAAGGAGAAAGAAGAAATAACATACAGGTTGCTCTGGACAACATTGGACATTGCATTAACAAGAATCATTAACCTTATTAATGTAATTGAACTAACAGGGATTATGGTCCCCTCCCAATGTATTCCAGGCTCTATGAACAGATTTTGTTTTTGTGGGTTTTTTAATGTCCTACAATGGGAAGGAATGTATCATTTTTCATATGCTAAAAATAATAAATATAGAAAAATCATTTGGGGTAGGAAAAAGAAATTGCCAAAAATTAATCTCTCGGAGTTTCAAAGTTTAAACATTTCTCTTATAAAGAAAGGAGGTTAAAAAAAACATGTCGTGGACATTCAGATAGTGTTTCACCCTCATACACCATTAAAAAGAAGCAACTCATTTAAAGGCCTTTGCCAGTGTTTCATTTATATAATTAAACTGAAGTGTGTGATTTTTGGAGAATGAATTTAAAAAAGAAAATAATTTTTTAAAAACATTTAAAAAATAGAATGTACCATTAAGTTAAACAATGGTCAAACCAGCAAAAAATAGATAAATATGATGCAAATCCCAAAACTCTTATTTTTTTTGCAACTTGAAAAGTTCAACTTTATCTATGATTATTGATTCAATTGATTGTGACTATTTGTTTATTCAATGTGCCTTTCAGATTCATGCACCTTTTCCTCCAAGCTTCCTGATACTACAGTGGTTGACTAAGGCAACACATTTTCTACTCTGTTCTTCTCAAAGAATATACTTAGGCAGTATGGGGGAAGACAGACTCAATGGCTTGGCACTGATGGCATTGGAGAGAATGGATTTTGCTTGTATGAGCATGAACATGCGCAGACACAAATACACACAAGCACCCACACATACACACACTGATCAGGCCTGAAAGACTTCTAGCATTGCTTCATCTTTGGAGAAATAGATTATGCTTTGATAACTGAATATTTAAGAATTTTGCACCTTGTTCAATATGGGGTCACAGTTTTATGTTTTAAACTTTAATTCAAAAACTAAAACTGACCGTGGTTGACCAGGTAATTTAATCTTGTTGGCAGTAACATGACATTTATGAAAATGCCTTTCTATTATTCCAAAAAAAAAAAAATACTAGATGAAAAGTGGTACCTGAAACTTGTTATAAAGCTTCTCACTTTTATAATTAATTTCTCCTCACACAAAGATCAATCACAGCGACTGGCCAGCAATGAAGTCTCTTCTCAAATCTTAGAATCATACTCTGCTTAAGAAGATGGCAAAATGAAAAGATGTGAAGCGAGAAAGATGAGCAAGAATAGAACCCAGACCTTGTGTTTACATACAAATAAAGAAAGTGCATATTGTTTACATACACACAGATGTAAATACATATATACAAAGAAACTGAAAACTGACTCTAGCTCACAGAAACTAAAGCCTCAAGCCATACCTGAGCCAACCTCCTTACATTAAGTTTCACAGTGGATGCATGGCACACAGTGTGTTTATATGGTGCACCCTAACTATCTCATGAGAAGGCACAAATAAGGAACTGAAAGTTCATTATAAGTTCAACTTGTCAAAGCCATTGTTCTTCACTATAATTTCAAATCCAGCTAGTGCTTAGCACTCAATAGGCTCTCAGTGGGTATGTTTTGGTGGACAGTGGGTATCTTTTGAATGACTGACTGGCATAAATAATTCATGGTAAATGTTAATACAATTGGTTAACTTTGAACTACAAATGTTCAGAGAAAATGGCCTTTTGGCAGGTGGGAAGGCAGGGAGGGTTGAGGTTTGGTAGGAGAGTTGGGGTGAAGGTATATTAAATGGTAGAAATAGGATCTTTGAGTATAAAAAGAATGGAAGACAAAGCACGTGAGAGGAACTGTCTGCCTAGAATGCTGAGAAATAGTCCAGCACATAATAAGTGTGATCTTAGGGGACAGGAGACCTTAAAGCTCTCGTAAACAGAATAGCTACTTAATTTGATTTAAAAGCAAACTCAGTGTTATACCAAGATTGGAGTAAGGAACTTACTCAGTCTTACGAGCATCTAAGAAGATGATACCTTTGGTATAGAAATATTTTGATAAAGAAATATAGTAACTAAACAGAATTGAGTTTCACTAGTTAAACACTGCTTTAGAGCTGGGAAGAGAGTTAGTTTACCAAATTTTATACAGAAAAAAATCAGCCATGGTTAGTAGTAGGATGGATTTGTAATATAGAAGAGGAATGAATAAAAAGATGTTTACACATTCACTCAATTATATTTATGGCACACCCATGATGTGATATAGCTATAAACAGAACAGAAAAAGAAATCCTTGCCTTAATTTACTTTTCATCTCATGGACATCAAATTAAAAAACAAAATTAAAAATGGAAACATGCAAAAATGGAGAAGATTCAGTAGATGGAGAGAAGATAATGAAGTTGGGAGAGGGCAGAGGGCCTCACGGGACTGGTGCTTCTATTTTCAGTCAGGGTGTTTAGGAAAAGCCTTGCTAAGAAGATCACATTTAAGACCTGAAAATGGTTCTAAAAATATTTAAGTTCTATAAAGATGGAGATACCGTGATATGCATAGAAAAAGTAAATGGCATAAAGACTTTGGGGCAAGTAGATTACATAACCATTGTTTTAAAATTTGAATTTTTCTTCAAAAAATATAACTTAGTAATACATTTAAATATTCTTGAGGAAATTTTATTTTTTCTCATGAAATATTACAGGATTGGAGGCTAGTTACAATTCTCAATGTCTTTCTCATTGGCTTATTTTAAAACAATTCTTTCAAGTCATTAAATGTCCACTAAACAACTACTATTAGGAGCTCTAAAATTAAGGATTTAATTAATTAGAGTAAAATATTAATTCAATAATATAAAACAAAGGGTCACAGAAATATGGGAGAGAGAGAAGGGGAGAGAAAGAAAGATGAGAAGGAATGGTCAATTAGGAGGAATTGAAAATGTACCATGGAGGGATCCATGTGCAATGTCTAAAATTTTGAAAGTCTTAGATGTGGATTTGGTATCTCACCTGGAAAGAAAAATTCAAAGCTACTTAGGCATGAGCATGAAGAACAAAATATGAAAGCACCTGCAGAAATCATTTTTAGTCACATACTGATTTTTTATTTGGTCTTTGGGTATGCTTTAAAAAAGTCTCACCCCCTCCTATCTCTAGCTTTACAGTTACCAGCTTGTGACTTCAAAGTCTCTGACTGCTCAAACTGTGGGATGAAGAGGATGGTGTTCCTTACAGTTCCTTAGGTTTAAGAAGTTGGCAGCTCACAATACCGATGCCACTCTATCATTGACAAATTAAGAATTAATATTTATCATTTAAAAAATTATACACAGTCATTCCCCTCATCATTTGCCTAAGATTCTACCATTTCAAGTTTTCTAAGACGTTGGTGATATCTTTTTACTTCAAAGTGACAGTCACTTTTATTTTTTACATGTTTGTTCTTGAGATTTCCCTAGCTACGTAACTAAAGGCCCTCTGTGTTCTTATTTAATTCATCTTTCTTCTGAGTGGATTTCTGCTCACGCTACTGAAACAAGGAGATTTGATCTAAACAAAGTGTTAATTTGGAAAAAAAATATAAGAAAAAGGGAGATATAGTGACAATCGTAAATGAGAGTGAACAAATATAATATTGGGGAGAACAGTCGGTCTTGCTTTAATTGTACTTCCTACCACTATAACACCCTTATATTGATAGTATACTTTTTCAAATCTCATTTTAAAATACATATACATGGTCAATTATTGATTCTTTAGAAAGTGTTTTGAAAACTATAATGTTTTAAACTTTAGCTTATATTTTTGTGAAGATATATTTCCTTTTTATTTTTTCTTGAAAAATCATAGTTACCAATTGTTTTTTTCCCCCACCAAATTATATGATTATGAACAGCAAGGATCCATCACACACTATGGTTTTATTACATAGATTACACTCTCTCTCTTCCATGCACAGATGCATGGAAGTCATGCACTCTGGAAACACTTTCAGATGGTCTCCAAGTTTGGTATTTACTATTGCTTTAAAAATAAAAGCATACAGTTCTTTAAAAATATATAACTAGAATATAATTCAGTTCAAAAGAATTAAAGGTAGATAATTGTACAACCATATTCACAACAACATTATTCACAATAGCCAAAAGTTAGAAGAAAACCAAGTGTCCATCAGTGGATGAAAAGATATACAAAATGCGATCTATACCTGCAAAAGAATATTATTCAGGGGGGGGGAAATGGCAGCCAAGTAGGTGCAAACTGAGCCCACTTACTCATGTACCCATCATGGATCTTCAGCTGATTATTTGACAAGTGATCTGAACAATCAAAGGAATCTTAGCTGATATAGAACTTTAATTGGTATTCTATTAAGTTGTCCCAATTTTTTCCCCTTTGCTCTCCTCCTCTCAGCCCCTCCCCCACTCCCACAGTCAATCCCCACACTGTTGTCCATGTCCATATGTTATTTATACGTGTTCCTTGACTAGTTCCTTCCCCTTCTTTCCACCATTATCCCTCTCCCACATCTCCTCTGGGCACTGACAGTCTGTTCCACATTTCCATATCTCTGGTTGTATTTTGTTTATTAGTTTATTTTGTTCATTAGATTCCTCTTATAAGTGAGATCATCTGGTATTTGTCTTTCAAAAAGTGGTTTATTTCACTTCCTTTCTGCTGCATAGTATTTTATTGTGTAAATGTAGCAGTTTTCTTTATCCACTCATTTAATGATGGGCACATAGGTTGGTTCCAGCACTTGACAATGAATTTTTAAAGCCAAGGAGTACAAAGGATGCTTTGTATCATTTGGTAAAAGATTGTGCAAGTTGAAGGGAAAATACCCTGCAGTAGGTGAGAGAACAAAACAGACAGCAAATGCAGCTTAGAAGCTCCCACTCCTTCTGGAGTGGGAGTGGTCCTGGTCCCACACATGGAATCTCCAACCCTGATCAGGAGAGACTTGGGAAAGTATATAGACTCTGGGAGACTCAGGTTGCATACACACAGCAAGCAGCATATCCATAGCCGCAGTGCCAACTGGGAGAGTATAAGAGAAAAATTCTATCTCCTAACTGTTGGAGGCACTGGCAGGCTGTGGCCACCCATGACAAAGAAAGACTTTTTGCATTTTGGGGAGATGGAGTGCAAGGAGAGCTGCACTGTGGGTTGGTGCTACAGTGTGGGTGCCACATATGGACTTTTTAAAAGAGAAAAGCTGAGATGTGGCTGGGCAGGAACCCCATGTGTACACACAGTTGCTTTGCCAGCAAAGAGGCCAGATTGAGAGCGTGGTTCATATCCAGAGTCCAGCAGGCCAGGAAGAGTAGAAGGCTGCATGCACAATGAAGGGATCGCCAGACCCCACCCAGTGTAGCTGGCGAGCAGAGGGTTACATGCAGAACAGAGGGTTTGGATCTGGGCCTTCTCTTCTGCAAGAGCAGTAGGCTAGGAGTTTGACAGGCAAGAGCTGAGCACCTGAGATTCTTTACAGGGAGGCAGGGCCACTCACACCATGGAGTATAAAGCCCTGGGAAGAGGAAAGTGTGCCCAACCCCCACCTGCAGGTTTGCAAACTCTGCAGAACAGTAAGGCCAAGCTTAAGAAACCCCAGCAGGGTGCAAATCCACAAAGTAAAGAATGAAAATCTCCAAAGGAACCCTGTATAAACTTTATCAGATGTTATGCTGGCTCCCCCAGCCCTATTCCACTGAAAATAAGGGAGCAGAGAGATTAGAAATTAGCCCCACAGGAGGCATTCAGAGCCCTGCCCAGCGTCAGCTCTTACACAGAGATGCCATGAGCACCAAGCAAGAAAGAGCAGCCCTTTTTACACAGACTGTCCCTTCACATGAAACAGGCAGCTAATTCATCAAAAACTACATGTTGGAAATAATGTGGGACAGACCAAGACTTATTGCACTTTGGAGGGTAACATACCCACCATCTTCTGCGAAAACTGTAGAGCAACTACCAGGGGAGAACCATGGATCCCCCACTCACGATGATAACAGAAGCCCCCTTTAGAGGCAGGTGGAGGTGGTACATGCACTGCTGCTGGACTTTAGATGAACCACCGCTGGGACTTGTGCTGATAAAAAGCCAATAGAGCAGAACAGTAAGGACCAGCCAAGTTTGGAGGAGACAGCCACAGAGTGTTGATAGCTTGTAGGCTAGAACAAGCTGCCTAAAGCTAAATGGGGACACCACCTGTCATTACCAGAGATGGATGAAGAAGGAGAAAGGAGTAAGCAAACAAACACCAAACTCTGCTCAGACTAATTCCACCTCATTCTTTTCTATTACTTGTGTTATTTTTTATCCTGCATAGATTTTTAACATTGTTTCATTATCTTCAATTTGGTCCTTATTATTTCATTATTTTTTATTTTATTTTATTTTTATATATTATTTTTATTTTAGTTTTATTTCAGATCTCATATTTTACTCTGCCTTTTTCTTACTTGATTTTTGCCTTCATCTTACCCTTTCTTATTTTTGTCTTAAATTTTATTTTTCCCTCTCCATGCCTTGTTTCTATTCCTCACTCTTACTACTTCTCTTCCCTCCATCCTATCAAAACCATCCTTATTTCCATTAGTCATCTCACATTACTTTTCCTTTTCTTATAATATCTTAATTCTCTTTCTATCTTTATTAATATTTTCTCAGTTATCATTGATATTGTGGTGGTTGTAGAATTTTTCAATTTTATTCCAAATTCACTATTTTTTATTTTAAATCTCATATTTTACTGTTCTCATGTCCTACTCCACTTTTCCTTCCTCCTGCCATCTTCTTTTCATTTTAAAAATTTATTTTCTCCCTTTCATAGCCCGATTTTTAATCCTTACATTTATTATTTCTCCACTCTCAATTGCCTCAAAGCTATTTTTCTTTCTTTTAGACATCTCACAATCTCTTCTTTTCTTTATTTTTATTTTCTTATAATATTATTACTCCCTTTCCATTTTTATTAATCTTTGCTCATTTGTTGTGGATATCACTGTGGTGGTTGTTTTACTTCAATTTGTTTCCTATTTTTCTTCCTTTTCTTACTCTATTTTGCTCTATTCCCTCCCTATTTTATTTACATTATAAATTTAACTTTCTCCTTTTCTTCACCTTGTTTCTATTTTGTACTCTTATTATGCCTCCTCTATCCACCTTCTCAAAATCATTTCTCTTTCAGTTAGTTATCTCATATTCTTTTCTTCTTTTGTACTATTCTTATTCTCTTTGTTGTTGATATTGTGGCAGCAGTTTGGAGGTATTTTTTGCTTGTGTGTGTTTCATTCTGGCAGCTCCTGTACAACAGTCAGAGAAGAGAATTCACCAACAAACAAGCTAACTATAACCAAAACCCAATTGCAACAAGAAAGCTGAAATAAACTTCATAAAGAGCATTCCTAGAGCATCCAGCTCAGGAGTTAAAGGAGACTGCACCACTAAGTGTCACAGGTCTCCTACCACAAAAGGCTATACAGAGACAGGCAATCAAAGCAGATGAACCTAATATGCAGAAACAACAAAAAGATGCACTTAAAGTTGGAAGACAAAAAAAATCAAAAGGGAAGAAGGAATCCCAAGAAAAGGAGCTAAATAAAATTGAGGCAAGCAGTTTATCAGACATAAAGTTCAAAATAATGCTTATAAGGATGCTAAAGGAACTCAGTGAGAACTAAAAGGAACTTAATAGAAACTATATCAGCTTGAAAAAGGACATAGCAACTATGTAAAAGAGACATGAGAAAATTAAGAATACAATAACTGAAATGAAGAATACACTAAAATGAATTAAAAGCAGTCTAGACGAAGCAGAGGATTCAATCAAGTTTAAAGACAAGGTAAAGAAAATACCCAATCAAAGAACAAAACAAAAAGGACTCAAAAGGTACAAATATAGTTTAAGGGAGCTGCTGTTATGTTTCATGCATGGTCACGTCTCTCCTGGTTATGTGCTGGCCGAGGGCAAACCTGAAACCATCCTTCTATGGTGACTCATGCTGAAAAGCTGGTGCTCAATAAAAAATCCAATGGCTGGTGTTGTGCACGCGTGATACTTGGTCTTGGGCAGGGCAACATGGGGGTGGGGTGGGGACAGAAGGAGACACTGGGGCTCCCAGCCTCAGGCGGCCTGCCCAGTGGCAGGGCCCAAGAGCCAGCAGGAACTGCGGTTGGGAAGCTGGAGCTTCCCGTGCTGGGGGTGAGAGGCCCACAGCCTGGCTCCCTCCAGGAGAAACAAGGCCTCACTTGAAGAGCTGTCTGTTTGTGTGCTCCAGGAGCTCTCACCGCCTTCTATTCTAAAGGGGAAAACTTTCCTTTGGGGTGCCTGAAGCTATAATATAAAAGAAAATAAAACAGTATTGGCATCATAAGGATAACAGAAAAAAAAAAAAAAGAAAGAAAGAAAGAAAAGGAGCAAAGGATAGAAAATTCACTTGAAAAAATAATGACAGAAAACTTTCCTAACTTGGGGAGGGAAGAAGTCAGGCAAGTTCAGGAAGCACAGGGAGTCCTAATCAAGATGAACCCAAAGAGACTCACTCCAAGACACATCACAGTAAAAATGGCACAATTTAAAAACAAACAAACAAAAAAAATCTTAAAGGCATCAAAGGAGAAGAGCTAGTAACATACGAGGGAATTCTGATAAGGCTATCAGCTGATTTCTCAACAGAAACACTACAAGCCAGAAGAGAATGGCATGGAATAGTCCAAGTAATGAGAAGCAAAGACCTGCAACCGAGACACCTCTGTTACAGAGAGAAAGGGTGGTGCTTTCATGTGGCACCTTGGTGTAAAACCCAACAACTAGTGTTGAGGAAAAGAGGTCTTTATTTACAGTATTCCAACCTGGGGAGGCAGTGAGCACTTCAGCTCAGAACCCTGTTCTCTCATGGGACCCAGCACTTCCTTGTTCCCCAAAAGGCTAGAAGTCAAAAAGATTCCCAGAAGCTCCCCATCCCTTATCTCTCAGCTGTCTCATTCAGAATCGGGCGTACGATGTCATCAGCCTCCATATAACAGTTCAGGAAAACACGGGCCATGTCACACTGGATCAAACATGGTTCTCTCTTTGCCGTTTCAAAGCCGTATGATATCTTTTGCCCTCCTTGCAAACCACGTGGATCTTCTCTCTTCCTCCTTCTAAAATGGTTGTTCCCTTATTTTTTTTTTATTTTTTAGTTTTTCAATTACAATTGTTTCACTTTTTCCCCATTGCTCTCCCCCACCCAGCCCACCCCTTTTCCCACAATCATATCCCTCCCCGTTGTCCATGTCCATGAGTCATTTATACACGTTCCTTGACTAAACCCTTCCCTTACTTATCCCCCTTCTCTCCCTTCCTGCTCCCTCCTTGTTCTATTTAGTTCATTTGTTTGTGTTGTTCTTACTCTCCTGTATTATGTGGTATCATATGGTATTTTTCTTTCTTTGTCTGGATTATTTCACTAAGCATAATTCTCTCTAGTTCCATCCATGTTGTCGCAAATGACAGGATTTCCTTCTCTCTTTCTGCTGCATAGTATTCCATTATGTAAATGTACCACAGTTTTTTGATTCACTCATCTACAGGTGGGTACTTAGGCTGTTTCCAGCACTTAGCTATTGTAAACAGTGCTGCTATGAACATAGGGGTGCAAAAAAACAAAGGCCTACAACCAAGAATACTCTACCCAGCAAGGCTCTCATTTAAAATGGAAGGTAAAATAAGGAGTTTCTCAGACAAAGGAAGACTAAAAGAATACATTGCCACCAAAACAGCATTGCAAGAGATGCTAAAGGGAATGCTTTAAGAAAAAGAAGAAAAAAGAGAGAAGGAGAGGAACACAGGTACAAAGGGAAATGAACAAATACATGTCAATATTAACCTTAAATGTAAATGTATTAAATGCTCCAATTAAAAGACATAGGGTAGCGGAATGGATATGAAAACAAGACCCACATATTTGCTGTCTACAAGAAACTCACATCAAAACAAAAGATATACACAGATTGAAAGTAAAGGGATAGAAAAAACGATTCCAAGCAAACAAACATGAAAAAAAAGCTGAGGTAGCAATACTCATATCAGACAAAATGGATTTCAAAGCAAGGGCAATAAAGAGACAAAGAAGGACATTTCATAATACTTAAGGGAACAATCCATCAAGAAGATATAACACTGATAAACATATATACACCCAACATAGGAGCACCCAAATACATAAAGAAAGTACTAGAAGACCACAAGAAGGATATTGACAGCAACACACTCATAGTAGGGGACTTTAACACTCCATTAGCAACAATAGACAGGTCTTCGAAGCAAAGAAACACCAAGGATATACAGGCATTGAACAACACACTAAACCACATAGACTTAACTGATATATAGAGAACTTTCCACCCCAAAGAAGCAAAATATACATCTTTTCAAGTGTCCCCTTATTTTTAAATCCCTGACAATGGCCTGTGATGCAGTGGGTGTGGTAACCAGTTCTGACCATTTACAGAACCTTGCATGGGCTCTGTATGCTCTTTCTGCACCATTCTGAGGTCAAAACACCTCCCATCACCTTGGGGCCTTGGAAGAAACAAAGCCATTTGCACAACTAAGGCACTAGCTATAAACCATAGTTAGGCAAAGACATCTTAGAAGCTATTCCTTTTTCCCATCCCCCAATCTGCAGGCTGGGTATTTTTTGGGATTCATCGTAGAGATGCAAGGATGAGTTAATATTGGCAAATCAATAAACATAATACCCCACATAAATAAAATGAAAGAAAATAACCCACATGATCATATCAATAGATGCTGAAAAAGCATTTGATAAAGTACGACATGCATTTATGATGAAAACACTCAGTAAAAATGGAATAGAGAGAGCTTTCCTCAACATAATAATGGCCATATATGAGAAATCTGAAGGCAACATTATACTCAATGGGAAAAAACTGAAAGCATTCCACCTGAGATCAGGAACAAGACAAGGATGTCCACTCTCTGCACTCCTACTCGACATACTCTTGAAAGTTCTGGCCACAGACAAGAAAAAGGGGAAAAAGGCATCCAAACTGGAAAAGAAGAAGTAAAACTGGCATTATTTGCAGATGACATGATAGTGTACAGAGAAAACCTTATAGACCCCACTAGAAAACTACTTTACATAATAAGTGAATTTGGCAAAATAAGAGGGTACAAAGTCAATATTCAGAAAAATAAAGTCATTTCTGTATGCCAACAATAAAATATCAGAGTTAGAAATTAGAAAAAAAATCCCATTTATTATAGCAGCAAGAAACATAACGTACTGAAGAATAAATTTAACCAAAGCAATAAAAGACCTGTAATCGGAAAACTACATAACACTGAAGAAAGAAATAAAGAAAGATACAAATAAATGGAAGCATATACCATGTTCATGGATGGGAAAAATCAACATCATTAAAATGTCCATACTACCTAAAGCAATTTGTAGATTCAATGCAATCCTTATTAAACAACTAGCGACATATTTCATAGACCTTGAACAAATAGTTCAAAAATTTGTATGGAACCAAAAAGACCCTAAATAGCCACAGCAATCTTGAGACAGAAGAATGCAGTAGGAGGGATCACAATACCTGATATCAAACTATACTGCAAAGCCACTGTAATCAAAACATCCTGGTACTGGCATAAGAACAGACATACAGATGAATGAAACAGAATAGAGAACTGATAAATAAATCCAGGTCTATTTGGTCAACTAATATTCAACAATGGGGGAAGGAACATAAAATGGAGTGAGAAGAGCCCCCTCAACAAATGGTGCTGGGAGAAGTGGACAGGGACATGCAAAAATATGAATCTAGACCACCAATTTACACCACACACCAGAATAAACTTAAGATGGATCAAAGACTTAAATGTAAGCTGTGACACCATAGAAGTCCTAGAGGAAAACATAGGAAGGAAATTTTCAGATACCCTACATAACAATATTTTCACTGATACATCTCCCAAGGCAAGGGAAATAAAGAAAAAAATAAACAAATAAGACTATGTTAAACTAAAGAGTTTCTGTTCAGCAAAAGGGAACATCAACAAGATGAAAAGGGAACCAACCATAGGGGAAAACTTAATTGCCATATCTCAGACAAGGCATTGATCTGCAAAATATATCAAGAACTTACATGTCTCAACACTAAGAAGACAGATACCCCAGTCAAATAATGGGCAAACACTTCTACAAGTAGGATATACAGAGGGTCCATAAGCGTATGAAACAATGCTCAACATCATTAGTCATCAAAGAGATGCAAATAAAAACCACAATGAGAAACCACTTTACATCAGTCAGAATGGACATCCTCAACAAATCAACAAACAAGTGCTGGCGAGGATGTGGAGAAATTGGAACTCTAGTGCACTGTTGGTGGTAATGCAGGCTGTTGCAGCCACTATGAAAAACAGTATAAAATTACCTCCAAAAACTAAAAATGGAATTGCCTTTTGAACCAGCGATTCCACTGTTAAGATTATACCCAAATAATCCTGAAACCCCAATTCAAAAGAACTTATGCAACCCTATGTTCATAGCAGTTCTTTTACAATAGCTAAATGCTGAAAACAGCCTAAGTGTCCATCTGTAGATGAGTGGATCAGAAAACTGTGGTACATTTAAACAATGGAATACTATGCAACAGAGAGAAAGAAGGAACTCCTACCATTTGCGACAACATGGATGGAACTAGAGAGAATTATGCTTAGTGAAATAAGCCAGGCAACAAAAGAAAAATACCATATGATATCACTTGATACAGGAGACTAATGAACAACACAAACAAATGAACAAATTAAACAAGGAACAGAGTAACAGTTATCGAGGGTGGGGAGAAAGAAGAGGGATAAGTAGGGGAGGAGTTTAGTAAAGCAACTAGTATAAATAACCTATGGACATGGACAACAGGGTGGGGATTGACTGAGAGAAGGGGTGGGTTGAGGGGGCAATGAAGGAAAAAGTGGGACAACTGTAATAAAAAAAACTTGTTTTAAATATATATATACATAAACATACGATCTTCTAAAGCTGAAACAAAATAAGCAGAAAATTTCAATAGACCAATAACAACTAATGAAATAAAAGCGTTAATCAAAATACTTCCAGCACACAAAAACCCTGGATAGGATAGCTTCACAGGCAAATTTTACCAAACATTCAATGAATAACTAACTCCTATCTTCCTCAAACTATTCCAGAAAAATTCAAGAAGGGGAAAACTCCCAGACTCTTTTCATTAGGCTAGTATTACCATAATTACAAAACCAGGTAAAGACACAACAAAGAAAGAAAATAACAGGCCAATACCTCTGATGAATATAGGTGCTAAAATCCTCAACAAAATATCAGCAATCTAGATCCAGAAATACATTAAAAAGATATATACCATGATCAAGTGGGTTTTATTCCAGGGATGCAAGGATGGTACAATGTTCACAAATGAATAAATGTAATACATTACATAAACCAAATGAAGGACAAAAATCACATGACCGTATTAATAGATGCTGAAGAAAGCATTTGATAAAGTCCAGCACCCATTTATGAATAAAACAGTCAGTAATGTGGAAATACAGGTAGTATACCTCAACATAACAAAGGCCATATTTGAGAAACCTACTGCCAACATCATACTCAATGGGCAAAAACTGAAAGCCTTTTCCTTAAGATCAGGAACAAGACAATGGTGTCTGCTTCCACCACTCTTATTTAACATAGCACTGGAAGTTCTAGCCACAACACTCAGACAAGAAAAAGAAATGATGCATCCAAATTGAAAAAAGGAAGTAAAACTGTCATTATATGCAGATGACATGCTAGTATATATAGAAAACACTACAGTCTTCACCAAGAAACTATTCTACTTAGTAAGTGAATTTGGCAAAATAGCAAGATACACAACAAATATTCAGAAAATGATGGCGTTTTTGTCACCAACAGTGAACTATCAGAAAGAGAAACTAAGTAAAAAAATCTCATTTACCATAGTAACAAAATATAATAACATACCTAGGAATAAAATTAACCAAGGAGGTAAAAAACCTGTACTCTGAAAACTATAGAACACTGAAGAAAGAAATTGAGGAAGATATAAATAAATGGAAGCATTTTCCATGCTCATGGATGGGAATAATTAACACCATTAAAATGTCCATATTATTGAAAGCAATCTATTGATACAATGCATTGCTATTAAAATACCAATGACATATTTTACAGATCTAGAACAAATATAGCAAAAATTTATATGGAACCACAAAATACCCCCAATAGCCTCAGCAGTCTTGAGAAAGAAGAATAAAGTTGGAGGGATTACAATATTGATCTAAAACTATACTACAAGGCCACTGTAATCAAAACAGCCTGGTATTGGCATAATAAGAGACACATAAATCAATAGAATGGAGTAGAGAACCCAGAAATAAACTCACATCTCTATGGTCAATTATAGTTGACTAAGGGAGCACGAGCATAAAATGGAGTAAAAATAGCCCCTTCAATAAATAGTGTTGGGAGGACTAGACTAATACAGTCAAATAAATGAAACTAGATCACCAAATCACCCCATACACCAGAAAAAAATAAAAATATATGAAAGACCTTAATATAAGTCAGGATTCCATAAAAGCCACACAGGAAGACATGGGTAGTAAAATTTCAGATATCCTATGTAGCAGTAGCAGTATTTTTGCTGATATATCTCCTAGGGCAAGGGAAATAAGTGAATAAATAAACAAATGGAACTACATCAAATTAAAAAGCTTCTGCACAGCTAAAGAAATCATGATCAAAATGAAAAGGGAACTGACTATATGGGAGAACATCTTTGTCAATAATACATCGAAGAAGTGTTTAATCTCCAAAATATATAAAGAACTCATATAAATCAACAACAAAAGGACAAGCAATCCAATGTAAAAATGGGAAAAGGACTGAATAGACACTTCTCTAAGGAAGATATACAGATGGCCCATAGACATATGAAAACATGCTCAACTGAATTAACCATCAGAGACATGCAAATTAAATCCACCATGAGATATCACCTCATACCTGTCAGAAAGCCTATCATTAATAAATCAACAAACAACAAGTGCTGGAGTGGATGTGGATAAAAGGGAACCCTAGTGCCTTGTTGATAGGAATGCAGACTCATGCAGCCACTGCTGTGAACACTATGGAGTTTCCTCAAAAAATTAAAAATGGAACTGTCTTTGACCCCGTGATTCTACTGCTGGAACTATACAATAAGAATCCTGAAATACCAATTGAAAAAACTTATACACCTTATGCTCATAGCTGTGCTATTTATAATAACCAAGATTTGGAAACAACCTAGGTGTCCATCATTAGATGAGTGATTCAATAAACTGTGGTACATTAATACAGTGGCATACTATGCAGCAAAAAAAAGAAATTCTTGCCTTTTGTGACAGCATGGATGGATCTGGAGACTACTGTTTTATGCTAAGTGAAAGACAAATACCATATGATTTCACTTATGAGAGAAGTTAATGTACAAAATAAACTAATAATCAAAATAAATCCAGAGGCATGAAAACATGGAATAGACTGACAGTGCCCAGAGTCAACAGGGGAGGAGGATAATGATTTAAAGAAGGTGTAGGGTCTAGTCAAGGAACCTATATGAATGACCCATGGACATGTACAATATTGTGGAGATTGACTGTGGGAGCTGGGCAGAGGAGGGCAAAGGGGGAAAAATTGGGACAACTGCAAGAGAATAACAATTTAAAAAGGACCATCATCACATTTTCACAAAAGTTTCAGAGTTCACAAAGCATTTAAAACATTTTTTTAGCCTTTAAAATGAAATTCTGACACATTCCATAGCATGGGTGAATCTTGAAAACATGGTGTTAAGAGGAATAAGCCCATCAACAACATACACATACAGCATGACTCCACTTAAGTAAACTACAGTTCTTGGAATAATAGTCAAAGTTATAGAAAGCAGAAAGTGTTTGCCAAAAACTGTGAACTGGGGAAGGTGGAGAGTTATTTATTTGTAAAACAGAGTTTCAATTTAGAAAAATAAAAACATACTGGAGATCGATAGTCATTATGGTTGCACAACAATGTTCTTAATGCCCCTGAACTTTAGCACTTAAAATGGCTAAAAAGGTAAATTTTATTTTATATATGTTTATGACAATAGAAAGAAAATAATAAAAGTTCAATTCATCTTCTAGGAGATAAATGATAGAGCTCATGATCTGCCAAACCCTTTCTCATACCATATTGTGGTTGCAACGTTATGGTAAATGTAGAGACTGGATAAATCATATGTTGGACAGCATTGAAAGACAACTGTGTCAGGTGAAGTGCTCAAGTCCCATTTCTGGCTTCTGAAAAGCTCTATCAGGATGTTTTGACTCATTACCCTGAGCATTCATCAGCTGATGAAACTAATTTTTTTCATCAGCTGATTAAGATTCAAGATAATGAGTCAAAACATGCCAGTAGTAATTCCCAACAGGGTTGAAGACAGGATGTTAACTTTTCCACACACATATATGCATGCAGATAGACGTGAAATGATCCAACACAGCCTCCCCCATATGGAAAAGTGTATTTCATTAATGAAATGGGTGACAATTATCACATACAACTTTAAAAAAGAGAGAGAAACAAAAGTTAGCTGACCAATCAATTTAATTAATTGCTAATAATCCTAAAACTCAGAACAAGTATTAAATTAACTCATGAGAGAATGCAACTGGAGGGAAAAAAAAAAAAGATCACCCAGGAAATTGTCATGCACAAATCTGAATGGATTCTAGCAAATTAAAATTCCAAATGCTTTGTACTTCTTCTTGAACAAATAAATGCTCTTCAGAATGTTTTTGATGGCAACTGTGTCTAATCTTAAAGATTCAGGAATTTTCCACAACCATTCTGCATTCTACAGGCCTTTTGTCTGACTACAGAATATTCAGTTTTATCAACAAAAGCATTTGATTGAATACTATTCCCCATAATATCAGATATATATGCATTTTCAATTTCATTTGGCATCCATTGAGAAACTACCTAATATTTGGAATATTTGCTTACTGTACTAACTGATCTTATTTGTGTGGTGCTCACTGTCAGAAAGACCAAAAGCATCGTGACAGTTATTGCCATTGAGAGAATGGTTAATGGGCCAAGAATCAAGGGAATTCAATATTTCCTGTATCTGGTAATAGAGGCTAGCTTTCCAAAACTGAGAAAGATTGTATATAAAAATCTTGAACATATCATCTAGCTTTATCTCTTTCAGTAGTTTGAGTACACCAACTTATAATATCTGCTAAGAAAAGTTTCCCTCTAAAAATATAATAAAAGCTAAAATATGGCTTAGGATAGTCTCAATGATAAATAAAGCAAACAGTTTATTCTGATAACAAACAATGGCTGTGATCCTAATTTTTTGAACTGCAACAATTGAGTATGCCATGCTTTTAAATGCAAGACTCAAAACAGTAGACTGCATTCCTCCATACATAATTAAGGAAAACCATGGCAGGCTCTATGACAACCTTCTTACAGGAACACTTCCTTAGAATTTCATCTGGGGTGTTAGGGACAGAAAAGCTAGTACAAAAAAAAAGAAAGAAAACATTTCTTTTTTTTGCTGTTATTTTTCGTTCTTTTTTCCCTGAATGCTATGTTTCTGCTGTACTGGTGCACGTCACTTACAGAAGATACCATCACTCAGCTTATTAGGAACATGTTGCTCCTACTATTGTTTAATTTAATATGTATTATGTATCTCTAAGAGACCAATTCATGCATGTGTTCAGAACAAGTCTAATTGATGCATGATTTACCACATGAAGCGACATTTTGCTTGGTTAAGCTGAAATACTATGTTGAGGAAAAGTCCTTTATATGGTTTTACAGACTTGTCTTCTCATTGAGAGCATCCGTTTACTAACTGTATAACTGGTGGCACAATTCTTCCATCATAAATACTGTTATCAGTTAATTAAACTTGAAATGCAGCTTTCTTGCACAACATGGTTTGTCAGATTGTTTTCCTTATTTATTTATCATCATAAAATTTTACTTGGTGACTGGCAGCTTCTCAGCCCTCCAATAATAATATAAATCAAAACATAAGATTTTAGTCTTCATGCAATTTCCTTTTGGTCTGAAAATATGAAACCAGATGTTTTTGGCATGCTAAAGATGCTTTTCATCTTTTTTTAGATTCTTAGAGTGCAGTCAAAGTAAATGCATTTTTAAAACCAACTTATGAAAGTTAAATTCCCTTTGTTCATCTCAGTGTAGTCTGGTTTGCATTGATGCAGTGGCATTGAGAGACCTTTCAGATAACATACTGAATTTCGTGAAGGAATTACACATGTGAGACTAAAAGCTCTAAAGGCAACAAAAGTTGTATTAATAGCAGATCAGTAGACAATGAACTGTTATTCACCAGAGAGTCTTACTGAGCAACATGCCTGAAGGTGGAGGTTCAGGTTAGAAAATGACCAATATGATCTTGACTATCTATACATTACCTGGGTGATGTGCCTAATTTGTTCACATAGTTATCACATACTAGTTCCAGCTTGAAAATGTGGGGCCCATGGAAGCTTGGTCTTTGGAATTTCCTGTGAGAGCGAATCTCATTTCAGTAGATATTACCATCTATCTCAGCCTAAGGCTATCACTAAAAAATCTAACCATTCCCAGCTGGAACCTACTTCACTGATATTAGAAGGATTTAATGTTACTGGGGAGACCTGGGGTCAGTAAATAGGAGCAGGAATAGAGGGGCACATAGGCTAATCTTATTTGTATATGGCCTCAGATTGCCATGACATCCTTGGGCTATTTTGTGGTTTGGGTATTGGAACTCTCAGAACAGACTGAAATACTTTAGGATCTTGGTGGGGTAGTGTATGGAATTATTTATAATCAGCTTTGCTATCTCCGCTTTGATGTGGTTTCCCCATCATCAGCCCCCAGTTTCAATTGCATAAATTCCATGGCCCAGCACACAGGACATTTCTCTCGTTGATACTACTCCCAAAAATCATGGCAATCTCTGTATTCATGAAAAGTAAAACTTCCCTGCACCTTACTCTGCTTTATTTTCTAGCAAGTTTTCCCAGAGGCAACACTTTTCCACACATACAGACTAGATGAACTTTCTTACTCCTCACTGCAACCGACTTTCCATTCTCAACATTCCGCTGAATTTGCTGTGTCAAAATCATCAGTAGTCCCTTAATAACCAAATACAATGTCTTCTTCCAGTCTTCAACATTGTTGAACCCTGCTACACTGACCTCTTCCTTCTCCATAAGTTTATCCTGTATTAGCTTTCCTGTACTAAACTCTCTTGGCTCTCCTGTTTCTCTGACCTGCTATTCCAATAATATCTTCATCTTCCTCTTTCTCTGCCCGACTTTAAGCATTGTAATCTGTAGGGTTCTGCATTCTAACATCTTCACTACTCATAATCTTGTGCGTGTGACACTGACTCCCACGACTACCTATGTGCTGATGGCACCCATACATTTTATCTTCCAACAAAATCTTGCTCCTATGCTGAAGAACCCAGTATCTACCTACCTAACAGAAATCCACACACAAATTCAGCATTACAAAACCCTCATCTTTAATCCCCCCAAATGCTGTTTTTCTTAACTAGTCAAGACTGATTCATATCACTCAGATATCCAGCCCAGAAATCTGTTGGTCATCTATGATTCCTTCACATACTTTTTCCCACCTCCACTTGCTCACAACATTCAAATCTACATTTAAATTATCATTTTAAATTTGTGCAATTCATTCTGATAATATACTAAAAAAAAAAAACCAGTATTTAATGTAATTAGGGAGCATTTAGTTCTCTAGAAGTGGATGAGAATATTCCATGTTTATGTAAATATTCTTGCCATGCTAATTCCAAATCATAAATTATAAACCACCACCTCCTCACAAGTCTGACCTTGAAGAACACAAGAAAAAGAATATGAAATACAAGTTTAATAAATAAAGAGAGGAAAATCTCAAAAGGAGAAAGGGAGGAGTACAAAAAAAAAGGCATTTTCCCAAACCAACTTTTTCTCCTTTTTTCTTATTTTCAAGAATGGTACTGAACTCTATTTTGTTACTCAAGTAAGTTGTTGTTTTTTTTAATTTCTCTTTTCCCCTCAGCCCCTAAGTAAAAACAAGTTTATACTGATGCTATCTTCTACCCGCTAGGTATTTTCATTGCTACTGACCCCATTCGCATCCTCACTTTATCACACCTAGTCTGTAGCTGCCTTGTGCCCCTCCAGTCCTTTTCTTACTGCTCTTGGTTGCCTTTATAAAAGCAATAGTTGCTTAACATTCTTTTATGCTGCCTCATTACTATCAGGATAAAGTTCACACTCAGTGAAATTATCATAGCCACATTATTATCTCTTTGGTGTTTATCTCTGCTATTTTTCAGTTGGCACCCAACAGTTAAGTGTGCCGAATAATCTATATTCTTAAAATACAACTCTGATTCCCACCTCACCTTTACTAATGCTCTCTTAATGTCCTTCTTTTCCTCATCATCCTCTATTACCTATCAAGTGAGTTAAGTTCCATGACTCAGCTAAAGCATGACTTGCCGCAAGTCTCTCCCACAGCACAGGTACATAACTAATCATACTTTTCTTTGTTTCTCCTTAGGCAGTTCTTACCATCTTCCATCTCTCAGCATCTATTGCACCATATGCTACTCTTTGTACATAGTACCATGAATTAGACTACAATTTTTGAAGTTTTAGAGCCATTCCTGGATGTGTTTGTTGTTCTAGTTCTTAGCACAGTGCTCAGCACTTAGTAGACCAGTGTGATATACATCAGGGTGCCCTTTTAAGATTGTGCCACAACATTGGAACCACATGCCTTTTTTTCAGCCTTTTTCCTTGGAGTTCTGATCTTGGATCACTACCTATAGGCCACCATAACATCTCTATGTCTCTATTGCATCTTCTGTGAAACAACAATAACAGTATAACATACTTAATACCATTGATGAAAGGGGAAAAAACTAACATGTTAAATGCTTAATCCAGTGCCTCATATATAGTAATTGCTTAAGGAATATGAACTGCTATCACTAGCTGATGAATATGTGCTTATTAGATTAGAATATTATTAGGAAAAGAATAAGAAAATACCAAGGTATATCAGTTCCCTGAGGTTAAGAATCATACCTTCAGTTTCTTTTGGGTTTTTTCTTTGTTTCTTGATTTTGGTCTATATTTAGCAAAATGTCAAACTCAAAATAAGAATTCCCCACGTGTAGTTGAGTGCTAGATCAAAAAGATGGCTCCATATATTAGATAACCACAAAGTGAAATAAAATCGCACAGGAGACGGAGCTCAACAAAATGTCCTGAACCCAGAGATCTCTGAACCACTGAGGAAAACAGTCACTGGTTTTGCAGTATACGAAGACAGCAGACTATAGAAGAATGCATTAAATAAGATGGTGGTAGGAGTGTCCTAACAGTCATTTTTATTGCCCTTTTTCTTCATTCTTATTATGTGAATCATTTATTTTCTCAAAATTTTAGAATTGTTCATTAATTATTTTAGCATATCTCAAGGTTAGAATTACCTTCTTGTAGATGCAACCAGATTCCTGCTTCCATAAGATCTTTGCTAAATGTCTCCTCCACAAAAATTAAGTCTTTACTCAGCAGTTAGGTTATCTCTGTAGTTAAAGAAACTTTTTAAATCGAGCTCTAAGTTTGCTTTCAAATTTAAAATAAGAACACCTTTGTGTTCTGATCATTTTAAAATTATTCTTTGAACAAACTTTATTGTGTACCTACTGTTGGTAGAAAAAGTGAACAATATTTTCTGTTAAATGAGCTAAGTATGACTTGTTTGAAATGTATTTATAAATCAGAATCATATTATAGAACACATGGGACACTTGAGACCATCTGATCTTACTATGCAATATTTATCATCTTCTCACTGGAAGCAGACAAACTGGCTGCTCTTTGTTGACCGACGGAAAGATATCCCAAGTCAATAGTCAAGACTCCCATTTTGGGTAGGTTGTTTGTCACTTGGTCTTCAAGCAACTCCCCCATCCTTCTGTATCACAGTGGGCTAACAACTGCAAAATACAATTGCCATAATCTTTTGTACATTTGTTAGTTTCAGACAATGAAAGACTGACAGGATATTAGAAAACAGGTAGAGGAGAAACAAAGCCATACTATTTTTACCCCATCTCTATTTCCTTGGGCTTCACCAGCAGTGGCTTTGTCTCCTAGAACTCTGTTCCCACAAAGCAAACTTATTATCCAGAGAACCAGCTCCTGGGCCCTGGTACATCACTCTTCCCATTGCCCCTCCAATCCCTGGGGTTGTTGTCACTTCCTGCAGTTGTTAAGCTCTGGGTTGCTTTAGTTCCCTGTTTTCAGATCTTTTAATACCTCTGTAATTTGCTTTTATATTAGACTTCCTTAATAAATCACCTGAGCATGAGCTGTTTCCTAACAGACTCTAAATAACAAGGCCAAAATGACTCTGTACAGTCTTTATGACTCTCTTGGAGCGTCTCTTCTCACTTTTCACTCTGGGAGTACACTACCTTACTACAAGATCTTTAGAGACCACCTTTAATCCTGAAAGAAAAGGCTCCAGTCTCACTAGGCTTAAGGGTCTGTTTGTCAAGAGTCAATTTAGGCATGCTGGATAGCAATTGCTGTGGAGTTGGTGCTGAACAGATTACCTAGGGCCTTGACCCCTTTCTGATGGTCTGTGCTGGAAGGTGGTTTCTCTGTTTTGAAATATTTTTAAAGATTTTATTTATCTGTTTTTAGAGAGATGGGAATGGAGGGAGAAAAAGGGGGAGAGAAACAATGTGAGAGAGTAACATAGATTGGTTTCCTCTTACATGTGCCCTGACAAAGGACTCAACCTGTAACCAAGGCATGTGCCCTGACTGGGGATCAATAGGCAACCCTTCACTTTGAGTAAGGATGTCTAACGAACTGAGCCATACCAGTCAGGGCTGAAATATTTTTTTGAATGTGTTAACCTTTTGGTAAAATAATGTTGTCATCATCTGCCTGAGCTTTCTTTAGCAGCATAACTGAAAGCAGCACTTCTTTCATATACCACATAAATTTCAGACCAAAAATAAACACTTAAAAAGATAACACACACATGTTTAGTAGAAATTTTCAATATTAAGACCTGATATCCAAAGGAGGTAACTCTGTATAGGTTATTGTTGATGAATTATGAAATTTTTTTATCTTCAGTCTTACCTATACCCAGTCAATTTTCAATGCTGCTGAAGAGTGGTCATTCCAAAAGCCAAAGTGCCAATTGATCATGATACTTAAAATCTTTATTGGGCTTTCATAGCTTTCAGGATGAAGACCAAACATTTTAGCATGGCATTGTATATGGTACTTCAAATATGTTTTTCCTACCTTTCTCTTTGGATACCTGACTGCTACTTCTGCCTTCCTGTGGTTCCATCTGGCTTCCAGAAGTGCCCTAAATCTGCCATACTCTTCCATATATCTATACTTATGAGTTGGATGTTCTTCTGGCTACAATATTTTTCTCCCTCCTTTTTGTCTTTCCCTAACTTATTCCTAGTCTACTCAAGCTCAGCTGATAACCACCCGAAATCTTCCTTGTCTTTTCCACCCTTTATCTTATTATGCTAAGGTGCCACCCCATGAGTTTTCATATAATAGCATCTGTTGCATACTCCTGCCATTTACACAGTACAGTGATTATTTGTCCACCTGACCATTTCCCCCACCAGACTAACTATCTCATTGGCAGGGATATTCTCTTACACTTCCTTATTCTTATCAGTGGATAATATAGGGTTTGGTATAAGACACAAATACACAATCTCACCATCAATTCCTAAGAGTTCCAGATGCTCCATATTCTTACCAACTCTTGGTTTTTCCAGTCTTTTTAAGTTTTAGCCATACTAGTAGAATCATAATACTTCATTGTCATTTTAATTTTAATTTCTGTGGAAACTAATGATGTTGACTATTTTTGCACATTCTTATCATCTATCTATATCTATATTTATCTAGATATATAGTTAATAGTTCTTTCAGGTCTCTTTCTCATTTTAATTTATTTTTAATTTTTCATTTCTAATATTTTAATGCACATAACTTTGATAATTTCATAAGTGTAATTGGTTGATTTAATAACTTTTTAAGAAGCAAGTATGCCATTATTTTGTGATAAAAACCACTGACTTTAAAATATTCCGATATTGTATAGACAGGGGAAATTTCAAATAGTACCTGACTAAAAATATTTTTTTACATTTATCTACATTTATAACATAAACATGATAAAATTTGGGGGATTTTTTAAGGGAGGATCAAAATCTGAGAATAACAAAAAAAATGGGATGCTTCAGAAAATAAAGTTTAAGTAGAAATGTTCCTCTCACATTTTAGCAAAATGCACAGTGGAAAAACATTACACTAACTATTTCATTTGTTATAATAAACACTCACATATCCACAGAAAGAATTTGGATCTAAATTATTTTTCTAGGAAATGGCTATGTTTATCACAGATTCTGAACACACCATACAGATAACAGAATTGGTTCTTAATGTTTTGATTATTGCCAGAACAAGCACATTTCCGGATTTATTTATTTTTTTCCCAAAGGTTGAGTAAGACATAACAAACACTTCCTGCCACAGGCATAGCATGGCGGTAGGTCGGATACCTGGGTTATATAAATCTTTATGCTGAGCGTTTATGACATTTCAACTTAGAAGTTCATTCAGTTTGATGATTGAGGCAGCAGGCAATTATGACATTAAACAGTTCACAGACCTTAACCCAAGACTTAAATGATTTAATTTTTTTAATGGCTGACTTTGCCTCTCCTGATGTGCACAGACCAATGCAGAACTTAAAACCTTCAGCCATCTTAATTGCCCCTGCTTTGTTGCAAGCACCACTGACTGCCTTCCAGTTTCAAATGCCTTTGGTTATTAAAAATTATCAATAGAAAGTAATAGAAAATAATCCAGACTTACACTGGCGATACAATTGGCCACATATGCCCTAGTGGAGCATAAAATAAGAAAGATAGTTACTATTACTCCTGAAGTGTCATGTTGAAGAACATACTTTAAAGTGAATCACATTATGCCTGTTCCTTCAATTATTTCTACTTGCAAAGACAGAGCTTCTTTTTGAAGATGACTTTCCTTTCTTGAGTAAAGACACAGTCTTAGATTCAAGTGTACACTTGAGTTTGCAGATGCAATTTGCCAAAATAACCAGACTGGGGAGAAATATTATATTTAAAAAAAACTCACAGAGATTTTATTGTGATAAATGTATTTGTACCTACAATCTTCCAGTTATAAAATAAATTAGTCATGAGGACATAAAACACAGCATAGAGAACACAGTCAATAGTATCATAATAACTTTGTACAATGACAGATGGTTACTAGATCTATCACACTGATCAGTTCATCAGATATCTAAATGTTGAATAACTATTTTGTATACCTAAAGTTCATATAATATTGTATGTCATCTATACCTTAGTAAAAATAAATGTATATAATAATATGCAAATATATGTAGCTAATATTTCCTTTGTTCTTAAACTCACTGAAATTAATAGAGTATCATATAAAATTTCTATAATTTTCACAATTTCTTAATATTGAATTTATTTTTCATAACTGCTTAGTGAATATAATTACTGTTAGTTGTGAACTCTGGATAGCAACAGTAGCCTTGTAGAAATATGGCTTGAAGACTTAAAATAATGCTTATAAAGACAAGTGGGTCTGAGAAGTAAAGGTTTTCAGAAATACCTCTTATAATCATGAAAAATCCCTAAGGCAAGAGTTTGAAATGATTATTGGTTACATGAGATAGGCAAAATTCACATCAACTCTTTTATTTTAGGTTTGACATATATTTCACTAGTCACAGTGACAGAAATATTAAAGATATTTTTATTTATTTTCTTACCCTCTACAACATAGCCATTTATAAAATTATAGAATACTTTGATTATATATTTATTTTCTTTAAAGAATCTTGACTGCATTTTGTCAATAGAGGAATATAAAACTGAGCTGATATTTCCAAAAATCTCATTTTGTTTAATCCCTTCTAAGAAAGTGTCTCACTTCCAACTTGACTTACAGTATCAGTCTCTGTCATACCAATCATATTTTGAACCCTACAAATAAAAGTAGTTTATGTCATTTTGTCAACAGAGGTTGCTCATGTCTTCTTATGAAGTCATTTGGTTATCTGAGTTATCCTTCTCATTATTCAGGAAGATACTTTCAGTTTGAACACTAATAATTTTAGCACTAGTTGTAATGGTGATCTGAGGTGGGTGGGACATAATTGATGGCCATATTGGCTCAAATCCCCCTCTACATCACTCCTTACTGAAGTATCAAGTCTTTGGCTTGATGAAGTCTATGCTGGTCCCACACGAGATAGAACATATCACATCACTTTATCATTCAAAGCCATGAATTTATAATTGTCAGCCATGAATGGATTTTAGGTCAGTAATGTTTTTATCTTCTATACAAGACTCGGTGATTTTATATATATATATATATATATATATATATATATATACACACACACACACACACACACACACACACACATATATATATGTATATATATATATATGCTCATTTTTTTTCCTATGGAAATTGTTTAAGTCTTCCTCAGATTCTAGTTGGTGACAAAAAAATTTTGAGACATGGCCTTAAAGGAATCTTACTGGGCATGCTCTATCCTAATTCTCTAAATGAAAGATATCATGTAAAACAAACAAACAAACAAAAAATAGCATATAAGTGGCTAGTCAGTACCATTGGTAAAACATTGGTAAAGCATGAACACCTTAAACTCACATTGTCCACTTGACTGGGCTTATTCTATTGGATCTTACATTATATATCTCATCTATATACCCCTTATTGCTTACTTCCCACAGTTCTCTTATTCTTATTTATTTTACTATCTCTTTGCCAAGGTTCTAAGTATCCTCATGTCTACTCATTCTATATTTCTTAGCATGCAGATGAAAGTACTGCATACAGAAGTTAATAAATGTCTGAATGGACAAGTGAGTGAAGGAACAAATGAACAAATTGTCCAGAGATTATATGTCCATCTCATTTTCCCAGAGGATCCAGATTAAAACTGAGTCTGCTGACTTAAGAAAATGAAGCAACAGCAGATCAAATTGAGAAATGACGTATTTCATGGAGGAGTAGGCCATAAAATTCTGCTAAAAATCAGCACAGTTATAGTAGACAATTTGTTATCAATTACTTGTATTTTTAATTTACTCAAAAGTTCTGCCTCCTGAATAATATCCCATTAAAAAGCCACCATTATTCAATGTCTATAAACAAGCTTTTCGATCGTCATCACTTCCATACACCATATTCCATGACACTATGTTTATTCTACAAAAGAACTGTTCACTGCCCATCCCTCTGTCATGAACTATGTTGTTTCTTTCCTTTTGTTCCTCAGTCTTCTTAACTTTATTTCTTTCTGCTCTTCACCTACTAACATTGTTATAACATCATCTAGTGAGAGTTTAATATGTCTTAGGGACCACACTAAATGTTTTCATGAAATCACCCTATTTTATTCTCATAAAAATCTGTTAAACTACTTTGATCCTCATTTCAAAGATGACACATCTGAACTTTTAAGAAGTTTAAAGTCACATATCTTTACTCATACTCCTTGAATGAAGTCAGGTGGCATTTCTTATATATGTGTATAGCAGGATACATGCGGCACTGTTTTACAGTTTTCTGTGTGTGACTCAGGAATCAAAATGACAATCTACATTTTTTTATGATGAGACAATGTTTTATAAAGCATTATAACTTTGGGGCCATGAATAGTGTCTGATACTTGGTAGGGACTCAATAACGTTGTTTTAGTTTAGTTTCAGTTTTGATTTTTTGATTAAATAACAGCTAACTCTTGGCCCTCAATTCATGGTCTTCCTCTTCATTCTGCATCTTTCTGGGCGATTCATTCAACATTAAAATCTTACCATATAAATGTAAGAACTTTTTCCTCATATCACTACCACCAATCCACTTGCCTTTTCTCATGTTATCAAATGACAAATGGGGCTAAGGGAATGTTCTAATAAATGCCACTACCCTAGTACAGATTCATACACAAATAGGCGCATGACAAAGTAATTAATATCACATACTCTAGAGCCACATTGCCTAAGTTCATATTCCAACCCTGTGACAGACAGGTCTTTGACATTGAATAATTCATTAAATTCTTGGAGATTCCAAATCTTCATTTATATAGTGAGAAAAATAAAAGGACCTATCACATAGGGATGGTATAGAGATTAAATTAGCTATTAAATCAGTTACTAAATGATTTATATATATATACATATATATCATACATACTCAAGTATGTGTGCATGTGCATATATGTAGTCAATTCTCATTACTTGGAATAGCTATATTTTACAAAGTTGGTGCAAATATTGAATCATTAGCAAATACTGAACCATTACTCCTGGAGAAATACATCGCTAAGTTGCTGTGAGACTGTGGTCACATTTTCATCAACTGGCTAAAACATAACCTTGTTTTATGTATGTTTTTATTTAAAGATGTCTTCCTTATGTTTAGAAACACTAGCCAGAACTATAGCAGCACACTTGAGGATCATTTTAAACAGCTAAATAGCAAACATCACAATAGTTCAAAAAAATGTGTTAGTAAATACAACTGTGAAAAGGACACTTCTGTACAGGAGAGCTGAAACAAGAAGGCAGAGCACTGCTTTGTTCCACCT
Organism: Furipterus horrens; assembly: GCF_987537825.1. Taxonomy (NCBI): domain Eukaryota; kingdom Metazoa; phylum Chordata; class Mammalia; order Chiroptera; family Furipteridae; genus Furipterus; species Furipterus horrens. The sequence goes on along the minus strand of NW_028327176.1, from coordinate 78,360,047 downwards.
CATTCATGAGGATGCAGGCAGGATGACTCAAATCTTTCCCCACTCTGAATGTGTCCCCAGTGGATGTCAAAGAACTATAAGTATTAATCTTGGATAACAAATCAGCTTCAGCAAGTAAGTTGTTATATGTTCATTTTCATTTGTTTCCATGTACTTTCAGATTTCATTCCCTTGATTTCATTGTTAACCCATTCATTATGTATTAACGTTATTCAGCCTTCCTGTATTTAAATATTTTGTCTTATTTTTCTTTTTCTTAAATTTAATTTAATTTTTTGGTTTTTCAATTACACTTGTCCCATTTTTCCCCCATTGCTCTCCCCCACCCAGCCCAGCCCTTCTCCCACAATTATATCCCTCCCCGTTGTCCATGTCCATGAGTCGTTTATACACATTCCTTAACTAAACACTTCCCTTACTTAACCTCCTTTTCTCCCTCCCCCTGCCCCCTTATTGACTGCTATTCTGCTCTTTGTCCTATTTAGTTAGTTTGTTTGTGTTGTTCTTTAGTTTCCTGTATTAAGTGATACCATATGGTATTTTTCTTTCTTTGCCTGGCTTATTTCACTAAGCATAATTCTCTCTAGTTCCATCCATGTTGTCGCAAATGGCAGGAGTTCCTTGTTTCTTTCTGCTACATAGTATTCCATTGTGTAAATGTACCACAGTTTTTTGATCCACTCATCTACAGATGGGCACTTAGGCTGTTTCCAGCACTTAGCTATTGTAAACAGTGCTGCTATGAACATAGGGGTGCATAAGTTTTTTTGAATTAATGTTTTAGGATTTTTTACGTATAATCCTAAGAGGGAATCGCTGATTCAAAAGGCAGTACCATTTTTAGTTTTTTGAGATAATTCCATACTGTTTTCCATAGTGGCTGCACCAGTCTGCATTCCCACCAACAGTGCAGTTGGGTTCCCGTTTCTCCGCATCCTCGCCAGCACTTGTTGTTTGTTGATTTGTTGATGATGGCTATTCTGACTGGTGTAAAGTGGTATTTCATTGTGGTTTTTATTTGCATCTCTCTGATAGCTAATGTGTTGAGCATTTTTTCATGTGTCTATGGACCTTCTGTATGTCCTCTTCAGAGAAGTGTTTGTTCAGGTCCTTTGCCCATTTTTTAATTGGGTTGTTTGTTTTCTTGATGTTGAGTCGTATAAGCTCTTTATATATTTTAGTGATCAGTCCCCTGTCTGTGATGTCATTGGCAAATATGTTTTCTCATATGGTTGGTTTCCTTTTCAACTTGCTAATGTTTTCTTTTACTGAGCAGAAACTCTTTAGTTTGATGTAGTCCCATTTGTTTATTTTTCCTCTATGTCTCTTACCTTAGGAGATGTATCCGTGAAGATATTGTTACATGGGATAAATGAAATTTCCCTGCCTATGTTTTCCTCTAGGACTTTCACTATGTCATGGCTTACATATAACTCTTTGATCCATCTTGAGTTTATTCTCATGTGTGGTGTGAGTTGATGATCTAGTTTCATTTTTTTGCACGTTCCTGTCCAGTTCTCCCAGCACCATGTGTTAAAGAGGCTCTTCTCACTCCATTTTATGTTCCTTCCTCCTTTGTCAAATATTAGTTGACCATATAGTCCTGGATTTATTGCTGGGCTCTCTATTCTGTTTCACTGATCTATATGTCTGTTCTTATGCCAGTACCAGACTGTTTTGATCAAAGTGGCTTGGAAATATTCTTTGATATCTGGTATTGTGATTCCTCCTGCTCTGTTCTTCTGTCTCAAGATTGCTTTTGCTATTCAGGGTCTTTTTTGGTTCCATATAAATTTTTGGAGTATTTGTTCTAGGTCTGTGGAATATGTCATTGGTATTTTAATAGGGATTGATTTGAATATGTAAATTGCTTTAGGTAGTATGGCCATTTTGATGATGTTGATTCTCCCCATCCAAGAACATGGTATTTGCTTCCATTTATTTGTATCTTCCTTAATTTCTTTCTTCAATGTTACGTAATTCTCAGAGTACAGGTTTTTGAACTCTTTGGTTAAGTTTACTCCTAGGTACTTTATTTTTCTTGTTGCTATTGTAAATGGTATTTTCTTTTGTCTCTGTCTCTGATATTTTGTTGGTGTACAGAAATGCCTTAGATTTCTGTATATTTATTTTGTACCCTGTTATTTTGCCAAATTCACTTATTATATCTTTTAATGGAGTTTATAGGGTTTTCTAGGTATACTATCATGTCATCTGCATATAATGATATTTTTACTTCTTCCTTTACAATTTGGATGCCTTTTATTTCTTTTTCTTGTCTGATTACTGTGGCTAGGACCTCCAACACTATGTTGACTAGGAGTGCAGAGAGTGCACATCAATGTCTAGTTCCTGATTTCAGGAGGAATGCTTTCAATTTTTGTCCATTGAGTATGATGTTGGCTTCAGGCTTCTCATATATAGCCTTAATTATGTTAAGGTATGCTCCCTCTATTTCCATTGTGCTGAGTGTTTTCATCATGAATGGGTGTCGAACTTTATCAAATGCTTATTCTGCATCTATTGATATGATCATGTGATTTTTGTCTTTCATTTTGTTTAGGTGATGTATTATATTTATTGATTTGCAAATATTAAACCATCATTGCATCCCTGGGATAAATCCCACTTGATCGTGGTGTACGATCTTTTTGATGTATTGCTGGATCCTGTTTGCCAGTATTTTCCTGAGGATTTTAGCATCTATGTTCATCAGTGGTATTGGCCTATAGTTGTCTTTCTTTGTTGTGTTTTGACCTGGTTTTGGAATTAGGGTAATACTGGCTTCATAGAAAGAGTTTGGGATTTTTCCCTCTTCTTGGATTTTTTTTGGAATAGTTTGAGGAGGGTAGGAGTTAGTTCTTCCTTAAATGTATTTTAAAATTCGCCTGTGAAGCCATCCAGTCCAGGGCTTTTGTGTGGAGGGAGATTTTTGATTACTGTTTCAATTTCTTTCTTTGTTATTGGTCTGCTGAGACTTTCTACTTCTTCTGGACTCAGTTTTGGAAGGTTATATGTTTCTAGAAATTTCTCCATTTCTTCTAGGTTGTCAAATTTCTTGCCGTACAGTTGTTTGGAGTAATTTCTTACTATCATTTGTATTTCTGTGGTATCAGTCGTGATTTCTCCTTTTTCATTTCTGATTTTGTTTATTTGGGTCTTCTCTCTTTTTTTCTTGATGAGCCTGGCTAAAGGCTTGTCGATTTTGTTTATTTTTTCGAAGAACCAGCTCCTAATTTTGTTGATCTTTTGGATTGTTTGTTTAGTCTCTATGTCATTTAATTCTGCTCTGATCTTGATGATTTTCTTCCCTCTTCTCGCCCTAGGCTTTGTTTGTTGTTCTAGTTCTTGTAGTTTTAGGGTTAGATTTTTTATTTGAGATTCTTCTATTCTTTTCAGATATGCTTGTATTGCAGTGAACTCTCTTAGGACTGCTTTTGCTGTGTCCCATAGGTTTTGGGCTGTTGTGTGTTCATTATCATTAGTTTCTAGAAATTTTTTGATTTCTTATTTGATGTCATTGTTAACCAATTCATTATTTAATAGCATGTTATTCATTCTCCATGAGTTTGGGTGTCTTTCACTTTTTTTCTCTGAGGTTGATTTTTAGTTTCAAGGCATTGTGATCTGAATAGATGCTTGATATGATTTCAATTTTTTTTATTTTGTTGAGGCTTGTTTTGTGTCCTATCGTGTGGTCTGTCTTTGAAAGTGTCCCATGTGCATTTGAAAAAAATGCATATTTTGTTTCTTTGGGGTAAAATGTTCTATATAGTAGATCAGTGAAGTCCATGTGGTTTAGTGTGTTGTTCAATGCCTGTATATCCTTGGTGTTTCTTTGCTTTGAAGATCTGTCTATTGTTGATAATGGAGTGTTGAAGTCCCCTACTATGTGTGTGTTGTTGTTAATATCCTTCTTGTGGTCTTCTAGTATTTGCTTTGTGCATTTGGGTGCTCCTATGTTGGGTGCATATATGTTTATCAACGTTATATCTTCTTGATACATTGTTCCTTTATGTATTATGAAATGCTGTTCTCTGTTTTTATTGCCCTTGCTTTGAAATCTGTTTTGTCTGATATGAGGACTGCTACCCCAGCTTTTTTTTTCAGGTCCGTTTGCTTGGAATACTTTTTTATATGCCTTTACTTCCAGTCTATGTAAATCTTTTGTTTTGAGGTGTGTTTCTTGTAGACAGCAAATATGTGGGTTCTCTTTTTGTATCCATTCCGTTACCCTATGTCTTTTAATTGGATCATTTAATTCATTTACATTTAAGGTTATTATTGACATGTGTTTATTCATTTCCCTTTGTACCTGTGTTTCTCTCCTCTTTTTTTCTTATTTTTTCTTAAAACATTCCCTTTAGCATCTCTTGCAATGTTGTTTTTGGTGGAGATGTATTTTTTTAGTCTTCCTTTCTCTGGGAAACTCCTTCTTTCACCTTCCATTTTGAATGAGAACCTTGCTGGGTACAGTATTCTTGGTTTTAGGCCTTTGTTTTTCATTGCTTGAAATATTTTTGACCATTCCCTTCTGGCTTGTAGTGTTTCTGTTGAGAAATCGGTCGATATCCTTATCAAAGCTCCCTTGTATGTTATTTGCTATTTTTCTCTTGCTGCTTTCAGGATTCTCTCTTTGTCTTTGAATGTTGCCATTTTAATTATGATGTGCCTCAGAGTCGCTTTTTCGGGGTTCCTCTTCATTGGAACTCTTTGTGCTTTCTGAACTTGCATAACTTTTTCTCTCATCAGGTTGAGAAGATTTTCTGTCATCATTTCTTCTATCAGCTTTTCTATCCCTTGTTTCTCTTCTCCCTCTCTAATTCCAGTGACTCTGATGTTGTTTTCCCTTATGCTATCCTGTAATTCCCTTACTTCTTATTCGTACATTTTCAATCTTTTTCATTTTGTTGTGTTGTCTGGGAATTTTTTTCTACATTATCTTTTAGCTCACTAATCCCGTCCTCTGCTTCATTAGTCTGCTTTTGATTCATTCTACTGTGTTTTTCAGTTCAGAGATTTGATTCTTCATTTCTTACTGGTTCTTGTTAATAGTTTCTATGTTCTTTTTTATACTGGTGTAGTTCTCTGCAAGTTCCCTGTAATTTTCTTGAAGCTGTTGGTAACTTCCTTAGAGGTTGTCATAGTTGTTTTTGAGGTTGTCGAGTATATTGAGCTTCTTCACCACCATTGTTTTGAATTCTGTGTCTTACATTTGGGCTATGTCTATTCCATCTACCTCTCTTTCTGGGGATTCCTCTTTTCTTTTCATTGAGAGTTTGTTTCTGTGCCTTACCATGTTGGATTCTTCTTGTTTATGTTTGTTTTTTGGATTTATCTTCTTTGACTTCTCACCTTTGTGGTATGAGATTCTTTATAGGAGCTCTGGGGGTTTCAGTGGTGCAGTCTCTTTGATCTCAGCCTGATGATCTTGGGGTACCCTTTATGTCATTTGTTTATGCTGTCTGGTTATATTTCAAATGCTCTCTGGTAGGATCTTCATTCTGGCTAGTTGATTGAGAGTCACTCTGTCCACTTTGTCTTGAGTTCTTTTGTGGGGATGCTGTTAAAACCATAAACACACAGCCCAGGCAGGAGACCCACACCCTCAAAAATATTCCCCACCCTCTATCCCGCTATCATCAACAAAGGAGCCAGTATTAATATAAATGTAGAGAGATTAGAGCTTTTTTACTATAGGAAAAATAGATGAGTTGTTTTAGGGAGGAAAAATATGATTTTTGAGAGAGGGGATGATTGATCAATAATAGTTGAGACTATGCAAGACAGTAGGTAATATTTACATTGTATGTTAATAACGGTAGAAGAAAAGGAGGGAAGAATGCAGAATATGGTAAGAGAGTGGGATTGTATAGTCTTGGATTTATATAGTAGTTATATTCTATTTGTTTAGAGTGAAAGGGAGGCTAAACTAGACAAACAAGCAAATAAACAAAAATTAAAGAGGAAGGATGAGAAGGAGAGATTGTATGAAACAAATTAGAGATATAGTTTTTTTTTTCCTTAGGAAAGAAAATAAAAGTAAGAATTATAATTAAAATTAAATTTAGAATTAAGAATAAGAAATGAAAAATATTTAAAGTAAAATAAAATATTAATAAAAAAATTAAGATAGAAATAGTAATTTAAAAAGTATATAAAAGCAATGATTTTACTCAATTCAGCCTTTGTGTGTCGTCTTCTATTTCTGCATCCACAACTGGTCTAATGAGGCAGGTCAGAGGTTCCTGTTCCTTGCAGCAGTGGTGTGCGCCCGTGGTGGCCTGCGCGGCGCATTCTTTTGGCGCATGTTGGAGCCGGCCAAGGTGCTTTTGGTCATGTGCCCCTGCACGCGCAAGGTGGCCCGAGAGCTTGCCTCAGGCCTGCCGAGCTGTGCTCCGGGAGTTGGTCTTTCACCTCTTAGGGTGGGGCCCCGGACACTTGTGCATAGTGGAAGTGAGCGTCTGTGTTTCACTACCGCCCGCCACTCCCACACCAGCCTGGGCGGGCACAAGCAGAGCCTGAGCAAGTGGTCTGCTCTCCGGCCTGGCGCCCACTGGAGCTGGCCAAGGGTGTCTGCAGATGGTCTTCTGCGTGTTCAGTGGGCCCTCCCTGTGCCTATTGGGGCACTGATCTTATGTCTGTTGGGGTGTGTCCAAGGGGCACCTGGACTCGCAGTTCCGTGCACCTGGGCCAGTGAATGAGTGCACTTCCCTATGCGCACCCACGCGACCCAAGGGCAGGGTTGGGGAGTGGGCGAGCTCACTTCTGTACCTGCGCTCCTCAAGAATGTCCTATCACCCCCAAACTTTTCATCCTTCTCCACAGTTCACAAGAGAAAAATATAAAGGAAATTACTTTCTCACATGCACAGCAGTACGCTGTTTCTTGTCTTTCAGCGCCAATGCCACCTGGTCAAGTCCTGTCTCTGCCAGTGAGCAGAGATCCACTCTCCTCCTCCCTCCTCTCTGGGGAAGCCTGTGGTCACCAAAAATCCTTTGTGTACTTCCAGCTGCAGCTCAGGGAGCCACCCCAGTCAAAAATCCCATCTCGTCCCCTTTTCCTCCACTATCCTCACCAAACAGGTTGTTCCCAGGTGGATTTTCTCTAATCCAGCAGTGCCAAGGCTCAACTCCTGCCAGTGTTCAGCTGTTCACTGAGATGTCCTGTCTATAATTATTCCAAACTACAGATGGGTCTCGGGAGCCTGAAAGTGCAGCCTCCCCTCACTCCTCTGCCATCTTCTTCCGCCACCGTTTTTTTTTTTTTTTCTTGCGGTTGGTTTCTAGTTTCAAACCATTGTGATCTGAAAAAGTGCTTTATATGAATTCAACTTTCTTGAATTTGTTCACCCTTGTTTTGTGTCTTACCACATGGTCTATCTTTGAAAATAATCCAGGTGCATTTGAAAAGAATGTATATTTTTTTGGGGGGGATAAAACTTTTTATAAATATCAATCGGTTATATTTGATGTAGGGTGTCATTCAATGTTACAATATACTTGTTGATTTTTTGTTTGGAATATCTACCTATTGTTGAAAATCTTGTACAATTATTGTATTGCTGTCTACTATTTCTTCAAGTCCTCCTGGATTTTCTTTATATATTTTGGTGTTCTTATATTGGGTGTATAAATATTTATAAGGGTTATATCTTTTTGTTGGACTCCTCACTTAAGTATTATGTAGTGACCTACTTTGTCTCTTTTTATTACTTTAGTTTTGAAATCTATTTCACCTGATATAAAAGTTGCTACCCCACCTTTTTTAATGTCCATTTGCATGGAATATTTTTTTACCCTTTCATTTTCAGCTTGTGTGAATCTTTTGTTCTGAGGTGCATCTCTTGTAGATAGCATATATGTGGGTCATGTTTTCTTATCTGTTCAGCTACACTATGTCTTTTGAGTGGAGCATTTAATCCATTTACACTTAAAGTTACTATGGATAGGTGTTTGTTCATTGTCATATTTTTCCCTTTGTGCCTATATTCATCTCTCTTTCTCATTCTCTAGTCTCTCTCTCTTTTCTTCTTCTTAAATAGTCCCTTTAACCCCTCTTGCAGTGCTGGTTTGGCGTAGCTGTATTCTTTTAGCTTTTTTTTTTTTTTCCTTCTTTTTCTTTTGTCTGGATAGCTCTTTATTTCATCTTCTTTCTGAATGAGAGACTTAGTGAATGAAGTAGCCATGGTTGCAGGTCCTTGTTTTTCATTCCTTGGGTTATTTCATGCAAGTCCCTTCTGGATTGCAATATTTCTGTTCAGAAATCAACTGATAGCCTTATTGGAGCTCCCTTGTGTGTTACTAGCTATTTCTCTTTTGATGCCTTTAAGATTTTCTCTTTCTCTTTAAATTTTGCCATTTTTATTGTGATGTGTCTTAAAGTGGGCCTCTGGGTTCATCTTGCTTGGAATTCTCTGAGCATCCTGAATCTGCATGACTTTTTTCCCTCATCAAGTTAGGGAAGTTTCTGTCATTATTTCTTTCAAATAGGTGTTCTATCCTTCGCTTCTTTTCTTCTTCTGGTATCCCTATGAAGCAAATATTGTTGTGTTTCATGTTGTCCTAAAGCTCCTTTGTACTATATTCATTCCTTTTTAGCCATTTTTGTTTTGTTGCACTGACTGGGTTTTTTTTTCCCTACCTTATCTTCCAACTCACTGATTCATTCCTCTGTTTCATCTAGGCTGCCTTTAATTTTTAATTCTTTCTAGTGTATTCTTCATTTCAGATATTGTTTCATTTCCCCTTGGTTCTTATTCACAGTTTCTATGACATTTTTCATGTTGGTGTAGTTCCCACTAAGTTCCTTGAGAATCCTTATAAGTATTCCTTTGAACTCTATGTCTGATAAATTGCTTGTCTCAATTTCACTTAGCTCTTTTTCTGGAGATCATTCCTTCCTTTTGACTGTTTTTTCCCCCTTGTCTCCCCATTTCAGGTGGCTCTTTTTGTTTGTCTCTACATATTAGATTGGTCTGCTCTGTCACTTTGTCTTTGTGGAGTGGGCTGCTATTGTAGGAGTCCTGTGAAACTCAGTTGTGCAGTCTCCTTGATCTCCTATGGTGTTGTACAGGTACCAACAGAAGAAAATGAAAAAGCACAGAAACCAAAACCCACACCAGCAAAAATAATCCCCCACAACAACATCAATATCAATAGGTTTTTAACCCAGTAGGATTAGGGGGGTCTTCCTAATTGCAATAAATATCTGGTGCTCAACTCTTGCCTAACTCCCAGCCCACTGACTTGACAGGAGAAGCAGTCCAGAATTCTGTGTTCTTCAAATCCCCCAGTCTGTTAACTGAGCTGGCTGGAGCCCAGCAACCCCCTTGTGCATCTCTGAGTTCCCCACCCAGCTGGATTCAGTGGAAACAGACTCTTTTCAATCTGGTCTTTGCTAGATGAGCAGTTGCATGTAGGGTCTTTGCTCAGCCACGTTTCAACTTCTTTTTAAAAAGACTCTATGTAGTACCCATACCACAGTACTGAGTTGCTGTCTGGTTCTCTGCACATATCCCCTCCCCCCAAAGCAAAATATCTCTTTTGATCATGGCTGGTTGCAGCCTGCTAGTGCCTCTGACAGACCCAGGTGCAGCAAGCTGATTGTTTTAGGAGACTGTGTCCCTATTTGGAATTCTGCAGGTTGAAACTACCATTATGGATGTTCTGCTCACTGTGTGTATGTGGCGTGGGTCTCCCAGACTCCATATATCTTCCCAACTCTTTCCTGGTGAGGGCCAGGTTTCCCTGTGTGAGATTAGGGCTCTCTGCTCCAGGATGGGAGGGAGCTCCTAAGCTGTGATTTCTGTTTGGTCTCTTCACTGATGCAAGTGCTATATACAGGGTATTTCCCCTTCAGTTTATAACACCTCCTTACCAGATGGTATACGTGTCTTCTGTACTCCTTAGCTTCAAAAATTCATATCAGCTAAGGTTCAATTGATTGTTGGTGTTAATTGTAGGAAGGTCAACCAAAAATCTAAGTTGGGGACAATAGCAAATGGACTCAGCTTCTACCTATCCAGCCACCATCTTCATCCCTTGGCTGTTAGTTTTAATAACAAGAATTATGTCTTGTTAATCATTGTACTGCAGGTCCCAGCACACAATCCAGGTCACAGAAGGTGCTTAATAAATATTTTCTCAATGAAGTGATTAAATTTTTTAAAAAAGAAAAAGAAAAGAAAGTAGAACATCACCTGCATCATAGGAAAGTATCACTTATGTTTAAAAATGTAACCTTTGTAATGGGTGGAGGGATAAAGAGAAAATTTAAGAAACAACTGAGGTCTCTGAAGTAAAACTGTTTAAGTGGACTAGGAATTAAGTTACTATGGGGAAAAACTCAATTCATTTGAGGAAAGATGAGAATAGTATAAAGGAGATTAATTAAAATTTAGTTTATCAGATTTTCCTCAAGAGATTGGCAATTTAGTCAGGAAAATCTTATTTAAGTGCATAAGTATATTTCAGCTTCTAAGCGCAATACATGATAAAATGAAAACAGAGAATACCAGTGTATGTTAATTAATTAGAGTTGGAGAATTTGATATGAACTTTGAAACCTAGAAAATAAAAATCTTAGGGTAAAAGTATACAACTATATCAGTATGACAGATTTTGAAAATACCAGATGCATGAGGTGACTCTTATGTCCCCAAAGCTGACTCTTGGTATTTATCTTACTTACCCATCTAGGTGTTTATGGAGCTAGTTCATCTGTCAGAAGCACTTCTTCTCTCATTTTTCCCTCTTAGTCTGTCCTGGTGTTCCTCTTGTTCTCTGACTAGTCATTTTTTACCTCATTTTTTGGCTCTTCCTCCTTTGCCCCATTTCTAAATATTAAATTCCTAAAGAATCAGTCTTGGTCCTGCTTGTCTTCTCTAGTCGCATCTTCCCTGTGAGGCCTGACCCTCTCTCCTGCTTTAACTCATATCACTGTGCCAAGAGCTGCTATCTGTGTGCCCAGTTCAACTGAGGTGGTTAGGGCACAAGGGAGAGTCCAGGCTCTCAAGAAGATGACCTGGTTTTCAATACTGCTTCTGTAACTTTTGCCTCAGTATCCACATTTGTAAAATAAGAATTATAAATAATAATACACGAATATGTGGGAGTTAATCCAGAATGGCAGGACTTGGCACAAAGTAAAATCTTGTCTCATAATCAAAAATGTAGATTGTCATTTCGATTCCTGAGTCACACACAGAAAACTGTAAAACAGTGACGCATGTATCCTGCTATACACATATATAAGAAATGCCACCTGACTTCATTCAAGGAGTATGAGTAAAGATATGTGACTTTAAACTTCTTAAAAGTTCAGATGTGTCATCTTTGAAATGAGGATCAAAGTAGTTTAACCGATTTTTATGTCACCAAGCTTCCTTGTGTGCTCCTGGATGCTAGGGCTTATCACCTCACTCACTGGTCTGTGGTGACAGTCCCTAACTCGCCCTTTCTCATTTTTTCCCTTTACAATAGGAAACATTATCCACAAAGTGGATAAGTTTTGTTAACCAGAGCACAGGTCAAGTTCTTCACCTGCCCAAAACCTGACAGGCTACTCAGCCTTCTCAGGCTACAAGAAAACCTGAGAGTCACCCCATCCGTTGACCTTCCAGCTCCAACCCCCTTTTTCCTCCTCTTTCCCTTTCCACACTCCAACTCTCTGTACCCTTTACAGTTTCTCTAACAATAACTACCCCAACTCCTGCACCAACAGACTTCACAGAGTGCTCTATGACTAGTCCTTCAGGTTTGGGCCCATCTCTCTTCACCTCTCCCCACCTACCATACTCAAGTTCCCCTGCATTCAGTGTATTCCACACCAGCACTGCCCTTGGTGCAGGGAGAAGCAATAGAGACCCTTACACTCCTGCAGCTCCCATGGAGAGTGGACATCACTTTTGAAAGCAGAGCACTGATACAGTATTCTCAAGCCTTCTCAGCCTTTCAAAGGGAAAGTGAAGATCATTTTGAGTGTTTTCAGTGTGGTGGAGTGTGTCCTGGTTTTGTCTTAGGGTTTATGGCAGGTCTCAGGAAATAGGAGGTACTAAGATGAGACAGGAGGTAGGACTGAGTTTTCTCAGCAAAGATGCTTTGGGCTGGTACTAGAGATTCAGGGCTGGCATCAGGAAGATCTTCCCCTGAGAGAGAATCCAAATGGTTGAGAATGGTCATGAATTTTGTCAAGTGGATGAATACAAACAATAAAATAATCACCGAATTTGAATATGGCACTCAAAATCATTCATGTCATTTTACCATGAAAGACAAAATGAGAGGCGCTTTTCCCTTAAATTTAAAATCCAAATTCTGGGAAAACAAGGATGAAGTAAAGAGACCACGATAAGCTTCACTAATAGTGTGCTGAAGTCACTGCTCACCCAGGACATAGCCCTGGATATTTTACCATTCCAAAATGCAATCTTATGTCTAAAAAAATGTTTTTCAGGATTAACTTTGGGGGCTTACATACAGCCATAAGTGGTCAATAGGTATGAAATCATAAATTTGAATTAATGCTTTCCCTGGTGACCTGAAAGTCTTTGAAATTGCAGGATCATTATGAATACCTAACAATGATCTTGGATGATGACTGAAATTTGAAACTGAATTTCTATGAAGGAAGGTTGCCTTTGAGAAGCAGTATCAGTAACAAGGACATGACAAAATAAATGCTTCAATATATATTAAATATGCTATTTTCTAAATGATAGCAGAATGGCCCATTATGTAGATAGCTTTAGTATTCATGGAGAAAGTAAGAAAAATACTCTCTGGCATATGATGTCATTTGTAATAAGGAGGGCCAGCCAGCATTTGTCAGTGCTTCCTTTGTGCCAGGCAATGCTCTGAGCATTTGGGCTGTGGTTCATTAATCAAGGCCATGTGATGGGAGCCACATCACTAGCTGAGGAAGATAAGCAACTCCTACCTAGTGCAAAAGCTATGGGTAAAAAGCTGAACAGAAAATCTGAAAACCTGAAAAGAAACTATTAAGCTTAACACCAGTAGGGTATCTGTGACTTTGAACATATCAGATAACTTGTCTTTTAGCTTCATTTCTTTTTGTAGTTAGGACTATAGAATGCAAAGCATCTTGATGGGACACACCAGTGGATTGAAGAAAGAGTGAGATTCCACTGGGGACTAAATTTTATTCTCCACAAAAATGTCAGGTCGCTTCCAAACGCATAAATCTTGAAGGGGCAATAATATGTGGTTTAGGGGGAAAAAGGACTCATCAGAAAAACAAAACTAAAGTCTGGCTAAAGTTCATTGTAGCTTTGACCTCTGTATGAGAGTTGTGAAAAAAGATAGGTTTCTCCAGGAGGGGCAAGAATCATAGTAAGTGGCCAGTAGGTTTTCTTTTAGGCTGAATTCCTTGATCACACTAGAGAATCTGTATATAACATCTCTTGACAAATCTTCCTCCCTCTCTGAGGAATATTTTTTTAATTGGAAATTCTGGATTTTAAAAACTATTATGATCCAGTTTTTACCCAGTCAGTAATGGGAAGTTTATGTTGTTTCACTTTCTGCAGGTCATAGACAATCACAATTGAATATATACACTGCTGTGAATCATTTCAATAGTCACTGTTGGTAAGAAAACATTTATTGAGCATGAAACTATATATACTATATAAACAATTCCCAACACCCTGAAGCACTTTACAACTTGATAGACATATATACTCAATGTTGAATTATTGTCTTTAGCTGAAGCTGAAGAGAATATCTTGATTTAGAATTTAGTAAGTAGACATTTCCCTTTGGAATTCAAAAATGCCCCCCAAAATCATATTTCAGACACTTCAGAGAAAGAATGTCAAATACATTATTGCAGTGAGGATATTTTTTCCCACTACCTCAACCTAGAGAACATAGCACACATATTCCAACTATTTCATAATTATTGAAAAAATTTAGAAAACTAATAACAATGTTCTCTTCATGTTAATTAAGATCCAAATGGAGATGATTTTATTTTGATTCTGGGTCACATTTTAAAATAATTTTCTCCATTGTAGTCACTTCAATGTTAATAGAAAGATAAGATTTTTATTTACATTCATACACTAACAGACTCAACAAATATTTATCAAGTGCCTGTTGAGTGCCAGACCCTGATTTGGGCATTGCATGAACAGTGAAAGAATATTTCTCAATTGCTTTCCTTTCCCTGACAGGACTTATAGTCACTTGTTTAATCATATCATCTATTTATTTCCCAAGAAGATTGTTCTACCCTATAACCTTTCTATAAATCCTCACTCGAGGACATTTTTTAATTGCTTCTTTTGGGGGGAGGTGGAGAGAAACATTGATGTGAGAGAGAAATATGATTGGTTGCCTTCTTATACTCACCCAAACCTGGGATCAAACCCATGATCAAACGCACGATAAGACCCATAACCTTGGTATATGTCCTTAACCAAAAATCAAACCCACAACATTTCAGTCTAAGACACTGCTCCAGCCAAGTGAGCTGCACTGGTCAGGACTACACACTAACTTTTACTAGAAGGTGTGTCAAGATAAAAAACAGCATGTAATTATTCAATTTTTATTTATTTAAATTTTAATGACCATAGCTACTTGTTTATTCAATTTTGCATTTTTAACCCCATATACACTTTAGTAGCAGTTTGAGACCTGAAATTCTCCCAGATTTAACTCTACATGGTCAAGACTAGTTGGACCACTAATATTTTTTAGTAGGGTGGTTTTCCTCAAAACGACCTTCCACTTGAATGTCCAATATTCAAAATAATTAACAAGCATAGGATCCATAATTTTATATTTAGAGAGTTATAAAAACTCAAAAAAAATTACTATATACTTCCCCTAAGCAACCTGACAAAATGAAAGGATGAATAATTCCTGCCACAAGTTTGGCTTAACTAGCAGTAAAATTAAGTAGTAATCTCAGATCTTGAGTAGGAATAGAACTAGAGCCCAGCAGATCTCTTATAGCCAACCTGAGAATGTAAAACACAGATGAAGAGGTTACAGCTTCCTTCGCTCAAGTGTGCTTTCAAATATATAGTTATGTAATTGTTTTCATCATTTTTAAAAGAAAAAGTATGATTTAGGGCATTTTCATGTATTACCAAGCAGATATCTACTTAATACACATGCATTTAGTTTGGTGCTATACAAATAACAATAATGGCTTTGATTCCACAGCAGAAGTTATTACTTCCACCTGCTTGTCTGTCAAGATATATGTTGGACTTTATTTTAGGCCATTAGATCACAGTACATTCATCCTATTAAAATCCAACATCCTCTGTTCACCTTGCTTTCTACCAGAACTCAGTAAAGAAACTATAATCATAAATATAGCTCTTCATTTAAAGGTAATACAGATTAACTGAAATAAAAAGCAAATCGCCAATAGTTAATACTTAATAATTAGATTATTTAATTTTACATTTATTGTGGAAATAACTCTGAGTGAGATAAAAGGTGATACAGGTAGAAAATGTGAGTCAGGGTATGTGGAGTCAAAGCAAGTGTTTTGCAAAGACTATAACTTACCTCATGCATAATTTTGACTCCAGAGATGCCTTTTCTTATCACATTGTGTTGCTATTGTAAGAACAGTGCTAGCTAGGTACAGTCTGGGCACCTCTTAGCATATATAGAGAAGATTTAAATCCTTTAGGTCTGATTCAACTTCTGACCTAGGTTCTTATATTTAATACAACATTGTGTTATAGTTAAGATATAGTCAGGATAGGTTTTATCTTGCTGTAGTGACAAAAAAAAACCTCAAAAATATTTGTGACTTAATACAAAAAAATAAGATCATACACATATCATGTATCTACTGCAAAGGCAGTAAGGAGGCTTTGTTTATTAGAGGTACTTGAGGGTCCTGTATAATGGAGGTTGCATGCACATGTATTCCTCTATAATCACCTTGACATGAAAATGTGAATGGAGTAAGTTGCACAATAGCTCTTAAACATTCCCTCCTAGAGTGAGATGACTGTTAGCTAAATCATGGCCATAACTTTGATGCCTAATCTTACATATCTGAGCCAGCGGGTGCCCAGATATTTGCTCAGACATTTTTGTGGGTATATCTGTAATGATGTTTTTGGATGAGATTAACATTTAAATTAATTGACTGAGTAAAGCAGATTGCCTTCCCCAATGTGAGTGGGCCTCATCCAATCAGGTGAGGGCCTGAATAGAACTAAAGGCTGACCCTTCCCTGAGTAAGAAAAAAAATTCCTCTACCTAATGGCTTTTTAACTGGGACATCACCTTTTTTTTCCTTTAGGCTTAGACTGAAACATCATTTCTTCATGGTCTCAAGGCTACTGGTTTTAAGATTAAAACTATGATATTGTTCTCCTGGGTCTAGGACTTACTGATTTATCCTACAGTTCTTGGTACTTCATAATTTGGGCAGCCAACACATACATAAATGCATCATATTGGTTCTCTTTCTCTGGGAACCCTATGTATACCTGACTTAAGGAGGTAGAGAAATGCAATTCTACCATGTGCCCAAAAGAACATACAG
This sequence comes from Furipterus horrens, assembly GCF_987537825.1. Classification (NCBI taxonomy): domain Eukaryota; kingdom Metazoa; phylum Chordata; class Mammalia; order Chiroptera; family Furipteridae; genus Furipterus; species Furipterus horrens. The sequence continues at coordinate 78,343,499 of NW_028327176.1, read as the reverse complement.
TAGTATTAACGATAATGGTAATAGTGATTTTCAAAACATCGATAGGATGATGAGCTGAATACATTTTGAACTGGAATGTATTCTAAGATCCCAAACTGACACAAGTGAAAAATAATACAACAAATACAACCAAACACTGTTCTCTGTTTATTAAGAGGTGGAAAACCAGTCCTATGGCAACCCCCATTTATTCTTTTCTTGTAATCTATATAGGAAGATTGAAAGGTACAGAAAGATAGACTGACCAATGGGGTGGTTGATCTTAGAGATACAAAGTGTTATAAATTATAAGGTTTCTCCCTCCCCTCTCCAAAGTCAAATTAGAGGATCTATAAGATAACCAGTGGTTGAATTAAGAGTGCTTACAAGAAAGGGACATCAATGTTTTACTTCCCAGCAGAAAGCTTGCTGAATCATTGAAAAGGTAAGCACATGTTGGAGCCATCACTAGAGAGAAGACAGTGAGGGTGTTCTCAAGGAAACTTGACATGTATATTATTGTTGTGATTGACTGGTATAGAGAATATCAAAACTGATGTGTATAACTTACCTCACAACCTCTGAGAAAGGAAGAAGGACTATGGGAGTAGCATCTGGCAACATACTACTGTGAAGTATAGCCTCCCCTAGTGTTCTGGACACACAGAGGCAGAAAAAGTGAAATTTAGCAATGGACATAGCTCCATGGAAGGAAGACAGAGATAAAAAGGGGGAACACCCTTCTGAGAGAGGGAGCTGGGGGCATGGACCCCTGGAGGGACCCAAGGGACTTCCCTTCTTTGGAGGAGTCCATAGCTAAGCTTCACTCTAGGAACCCCCTATATCTTCTATGCAGAGGTCAGTACATTGAAAGAAGAAATCACCAACATCAGATGAAATAAGACCAAGTGAGAGTGAGACTGAAGCCACCTCCTCAATATCAACAGACAACTAAGTATATAAGAATATCTCTGACACTGATTCCCCACTCTTTCCTAAGGCCCACCCTAACTAGTGAAAGGAGGAGAGGTATGGCAGAACTGGACTCACTCCATTAGGCTGGCATGTTGCAGAGTAAAAAAGCAAGGTTTTTCTATTTTATCTCTTCCTCTTCTTTCATGATACTTAACATGATTATTTTGAGAATATTAAACATTGCAGTAAAATACCCAGTGACAGCCACTTAGCACTGACATTTAGTAATAGGCAAGATCCCCTTAATTCTAAACCATTCCTCTTTTAGATTTTCAACACCAGTCACGGCACTAAGAAGCCTGAAAAACTGCTCTTGGGGACTGTACACATTTTAATTCTGTTTTGAGTTAATTCCCATCACATTACATGAGTTCAAAATTATAGTGACATGACAGTCTTAAACCGATTGTAAATGCAGACTTTGTTTAATCTTTAAAAGGGCAAGTTCAACAGCATAGAACAAAGAGATAAAGCAGAAATGTAATGGTGGTACTTCTACTTATAAAAAAAGTGTTTGCTCAGTATTTTATATTCTTAGAGATAAAGGAAAATTTTAGTACCTAGTTACACTGTCTAATATGTATCAGGTATATCCAGGTTTTTTCTACATTTCTATAAAACTTGGAAAAATTACTAGATTTTGGCTCACAAATGCAGACCTCCAATATTTTAATTGGGAATTATACAGTCACACATATGCTATATTAGACTATTTTTCTATGAAAATTCATTAGCTGACCCAATAATAAAACTGTTCAAATATTTCAGAAAATGTCCAGGTGATATTCTCCCATTTGGTACACTTTGCAATTCATGTCTTACACTGAAGGTTTCTTGCTATGTTGAATTGAAAATAAGTCCAGATATAATTTTTGACCTGGTTAAGAATTTCAAGTTTTTCAAAGTAACATTGAAGATCTCTTGATCTATCAAGTTCTGTTGTCTTCATTTTTTTTGGTTCCTCTTACATTTTTTACCCTCCTTCTATTTACTAGGAGAAAAATATTTTAGAAAATAATATTGTGTAGAATAAAATTTCCCTAAAACACAGAGATAAAAGATTAAGATGGAATAAAAAGAAAAGAGTTCAACTGAATTGCATTTCCTTTTAGGCCTATCACCTGAATTCCCTAAAGCAGCACATCCAATAGAAATAATACAGGCATACCTCATCTTAAGTCTGCTTCATTTTATTGTGCTCTGTGGATATTGCATTTTTTGTACAAATTGAAGGTTTGTGATAACACTGCATTGCATAAATCTATCAGCATCATTTTTAAAAATAATTTGCTCACTTCGTGTCTGTCTGCTACATTTTGATAATTGTAACATTTCAAAGTTTTCCATTACTATTACATTTGTTATGGTGCTCTGTAATCAGTGAGTTTTGATGTAACTATGTAATTGTCTTGGGGTGTCACAAATGGGGCCCATATAAGACAAAAAACTTAATCAATAAATGTTGTATGTGTTCTGACTGCTCCACCAACTGGTCATTTCCCTGTCTCTCTCCCTCTCCTTGAGCCTCCCTAGTCCCTGATACTCAACAATATTGCATTTAGGCTAATTAATAATCCTACAATGACCTGTAAGTGTCTTAGTGAAAGTAAGGGTTGCATGTCTCTCACTTTAAATCAAAAGAGAGAAGTGATTAAGCTTAGTGAGGAAGGCATGTCAAAAGCTAAAAGTGGCTGAAACCTAGGCTTCTTGCATCAAACAATTAGCCACACTGTGAATGTAAAGGCAAAGTTCTTAAAGGAATTTATAAGTGCTATTTTAGTGAACACACAAATAATAAGAAAGTAAACAGCCTTATTGCTATTGAGAAAGTTTCAATGGTCTGGATATAAAGTCAGAATAACCACATTTCCTTAAGCTAAGTCCTGGTCCAGAGCAAGGCCCCAAATCTCTTTAATTCTATGGAGGCTGAGAGAGGGGAGGAAGCTGCAGAAGAAAAGTTTGAAGCTAGCAGAGGTTGACTCATGAGGTTTAAGGAAATAAGTCATCTCTATAACATAAAAGTGCAAGGTGAAGCAGCAAATGCTGATGTAGAAGCTGCAGCGAATTATCCAGAAGATCTAGCTAATTAAAGATGTGACTACACTAACAACAGATTGTCAATGTAGACAAACAGCCTTATATTGGAAGAATATGCCATCTAGGGTTTTCATAATTAGAGAGAAGTCAATGTCTGACTTCAAAACTTCAAAGGACACTGATTCTCTTATTAGGAGCTAATGCAGCTGATGACTTTAAGTTGAAGCCAATGTTCATTTACCATTCTGAAAATCCTAGGAATGGTGTAAACTCTTCTCCACCTGTGCTCCATACATGGAATGACAAAGCCTGGATGACAGAACATTTGTTTACAACATTGTTTACTAAATATTTTAAGCCCACTGTTGAGACCTACTGTTCATAGCAGAGTTTTCTGAAAATATTAGTGCTCATTGATGGTGCACCTGATCACCCAAGAACTCTAATAAAGATGTACAATGAGATTAATATTTTCAATGGCTGCTAACACAATAGCCATTCTGCACTTAATAGATCAAAAAGTAAGTTTGTCTTTCAAGTTGTATAATTTAAGAAATACATTTCATAAAGCTATATTTGCCATAGATTCTGCTGATGGATCTGGGCAAAGTAAACTGAAAACATCCAGAAAGGATTCACCATTTTAAATGCCATTAGAAACATTTACAATTCACGAGAAAAGGTCAAAGTACCAACATTAACAAGAGTTTGATAGACATTGATTCCAACTTCCGTAAATGACGTGGAGGGATTCAACAGTTCAGTGGAGGAAGTAACAAGGGATATGGTAGAAATAGCAAGAGAACTAGCATTAGAAGTGGAGCCTGAGGATGTGGATGAATTACTACAATCTCATGATAAAACACTAAAGAATGAAGAGTTGCTTGTTATGGGTAAACAAACAAACAAAGTGTGTCTTTCTTTGAGATGCAATCTACTGCTGGTGAAGATGCTGTGAAAATTGTTGAAATGACAACAGATTTATAATATTACAAAAACTTAGTTGATGAAGCAGCAACAGGGTTTGAGAGAATTGACTCTAATTTTGAAAGAAGTTCTACTTGTGGATAAAATGCTATCAAACAGCATCATATACAACAGAGAAATAGTTTGTGAAAGAAAGAATCAACTAATTGGCAAACTTCACTGGCAAACATTTTAAGAAATTGCCATAGTCATCCCAACCTTGGACCAGCACCATATTGATCAATAGGCAGCTATTAACTTTGAGGCAAGGCTCTCCACCTGTAAAAAGATTATAATTCACTGAAGGCTCAAATAATGGTTAGATTTTTTTTGGCAATAATGTATTTTTAATTATGATATGTGCATTGTTAGGCATAATGTTATTGCACACTTAATAGACTGCAGTACAGTCTACATGTGTCTTTTATATGCACTGGGAAACCAAAAAATCATGTGACTCTTTTTACTGTGATATTCACTCATTGTGGTGGTCTGAAACTAAATCCTCAATATCTTTAAGCTGTGCTTGTGTAAGCATATATATGAACCACATCAACAGTTTTCAATCTTTAATAGCCACATGCAATTTAAGTAAAAAGACAAAGGTAGAATTTTCAAGTTCTTACCAATTTTAACATGTAGCAATGTAAAAGTTATCAATACTTTACATTCTTATTTTCATACTATATTTTCAAAATCTAGTGTGTATTTTACAAGTACAGCATATGACATTTAAAGTGCTCAATACTCACCTAAGGCTACTGGCTATCTAAGGCCAGCACAGCTTTAAAGTATTAAAAAAAAAACTGTATAAAAGATCTGCTAATATGTACAAAAGTAGCATGTTGGTATAATGCTACTGTTAATAATAATGGCTATACTAATGATAGTATTAGAATACCTCTTACTAATCCCTCTTATGATTGAAGCTCTATAACAGATTGTCACAACAGTGTTTATAAGGTAAATATTATCTGACATTTACAAATGAGGAAACTGAGTTTAAAAACTTTTCCAGTGGCACTGAGCTAGCAGAAGCTTTGTAGTTTGGACTGAATATAGATCGAGCCCCAGAGTTGTGTTCTTTCCAACACACCAAACTGGTTCTCATCCCAATATGTAGTCCTAAATGTGACCAGGCAGTGGCCTGGCTTGGCAGTCAGAAACTTAGGTACACCGTGCGGGTTTGAGTAAAAGTAGGCTTGGCTTTGTGCAGTAGATACCCAAGGGTTTCTCATAATAGTCACAAATTTAATGATACTATGGCTTCTCTCAGAAATTTAATAATCTCTGATGAAATTCCTGAAAGTTTGGATTAAGAATGTCCTCTTTCCCAAACTCTCAGAATCACTAGGGATCTTGACCCCTTAGGGTCTGATGTCATGCAGATGATAAATTGAAGAGCTAGATATCACCCAGGCCTGTATCCCTCTGTACTCTGTTGGGAAGCCCCTTATATATCTCTTATGATCTGCACCTCAGAGAATCATACCTTATGCTTGTTAATTTTTTCATTAAAAAATTCTAATGTACTATAAATGGTCCCCCAATCCATGCAACATCTTTGCTCAAGTGACATAAGAAAGAGCACCTTAAATGAATTGAGAGCAGTCTAGTAGGAGATCTCCTACTGAGCATAAATCATGGCTCATTGGATGTAGGCATGTCCCAGTATCTCTGTGGAGCTAGGAGAGAGTATTTATTGACACAAGAGCTGGAGAGGCCTACAGGGATATAGGGAAAGTGTCCTCTAAAATGTGGTAGGAATGACAGGTCATCTGAGCAGAGAACGGTGCTTAATATTCCTCCTGTTCAATCCTCATTTACTTCTCACCTAGGGTGCAAGGTTGCAATATAGAGACCTAAAAAAGCAGCTGCACTAAACCTCCAGAGGCACAGACAGTGCAGCAGCTTTAGCAGGAGAGTAATTTTGAAGCCCAATGCAGGCACTGCTTCCACTAAAGCAAGCATCCTGGAGGTCAGGGTCATCAGAAGTCATGCCCTCCATGGAGTTTTCAGGGACTTTTATCAAAGCAAGTAAGAGCAGGAAAGGAACAAAGAGATCCAAAGGTTGGGGGGAGAAAAGAAAGGAAAGGAAAATAAGGAAAGGAGAGGAGAGGGAGAGGGAGAGGGAGAGGGAGAGGAGAGGGGGAGGAGAGGAGAGGAGAAAGAAAAGGAAAAAAGCAACAATCTCTCAGAAACCCTTAATGACAAGAGGAAATTTCAGGGAGATGGAGAAAGATATAATGCTACTTGCTTTCTGAGTATATTCTGATTAGAGTTTTAGCAAATAAAACATACAGGACACCCAGTTAAATTTAAATTTCAGATAAGCAATAAATATGTTTTAGTATAAGTATGTCCCATGTTACATACTACTGAATATACAACTAAAAAATCACTTATCAGAAATTCAAATTTAGTCAATGCCCTGAATTTTATTGGAAGCTGTAATCTGACCCCCATGCTAGTCTGTACAGAAAATATGAGTTTCTGATGCTTTCATTGTGAAGCTTGGATGCAAGATAGCATGGCAGTTAAAACGTGTAGACTGGATTTAAGGAGCCCATGTATGAAATAAGCTCTGAAACACAATACATGGCTCACACAAACAGAAATTGTTTCTCTCAGCCTCAGTGTCCTCATCTGTAAAATGGGGATCATATCTCTCCCTCTATCTTTAAATTATGATCTAATAAAATAATAAAGCTCAGTAAGTGGAGGAAAAAATTATTCCAGAACCAATGTCCCATTTAACTGCATGGGACTATCTTAACTGCCTTTGAATCCTGGTAATTTTTTTAAATATATAAAAGTGAGAATACTTTTTAGTGAGCTTATATATTAAAAGGTCTAATATTAGCTACCTTAAATTTTTAGAAAACTTAATTAAGTGGTTTAGGAATAAAGATAGAATTATGTCTATTTTTATAATAAAATGTATTACTTAAATTTAAAACAAGGTATTTTAATATTTACAAGAGGCTCATGTAATGAAAATACTAAACTATGGAAAATACTTTTCAAGCATTTATATACTACACCAATTGCTCACTTAATTCTACACACATCTATAGTATGTGCTCAGTGTTCCAACAAGTTCAGTTACTGATACAATCATTTATAAATTAGACCCAGACATAAGTCACCCCTAGTATCTAAACACACACACACATAGAGAAACAAAAATAATACAATGCATATCCAAATGTACTTTTTTAAAGCCATAGAGGATGTCAGAATTCTGAAAGGGAGAAAGATATGCCTCTATTTGACAGCAACACTTGGCAATAGTTCTGACAGTTTGAGGAGAAGCCAATCTCCATAGTAAAGCCCTTTCATGGGCCCTTGGCTGGGACATTCTAAAAAGATTGCAATGTGCAGGAAACTCAGCTTTGGTGAGAACATGAGTCAAGCTTCATTCTGTTTATTTCTGCCATCACTATAAACTGTGCTTCTGGTTGCATATATATTGTACCAGGCTCACACTGCTTCATAAAGCACAAACCCAGAACAAGTTGAGGAAGACTTGAAAAAGGAGATGTGAGTCAGTCCTCTCTTAATTTCTGATTTCAGAAAACTTTGAATTCACCAAATGGTTTTAGTATTATGATTATTAAATACCTACTATATAGCAGGCACTATATTAAGCATTTGACCTCCCTCATGTGCAAAATGCAAATAATAATTATATCTGTTTCATAAGGGTGTAATGGTGAATTAGTGAGAGAATGCTTATAAAGTACTTCTTATGGGGGCTGATACAGAGTTAACATTCAATAACTGTTAAGCCTAAAACTGAATGGTAGATGTAGAGCATTATAATTATTAAACAGTCAGTACAGATGCAGGATTCAAACAAGGCAGCCCGACTCTAGAGCCAGCACTCTTAATCACTATCTTGTGCTGTTGTCATTAATTATCCGTTAATTTTTTGTAGAACATTTGATAATACTTCACTGTGCTTATTCTTTTTTAAAATGTTTTATTGTTATTCTACTACAGTTGTTTCAATATTCCTCCATTGTTTTCCATTGCCTTGCACGCCCACCCACCAAGTCATTCCCCACCCTGTTATCCATGTCCATGGGTCATTTATACATGTTCCTTAACTAGACCCTTCCCATTCTTTCCCCTATTATACCCCTTCCCCCTCCCCTCTGGTCACTGTTAATTTGTTCCTTATTTCTGTGTCACTGGTTCTATTTTGCTCATTTGTTTATTTTGTTCATTAGGTTCCTGTATTAGGTGAGATCACATGGTATTTGTCTTTCATCACCTGGCTCATTTCACTAAGCATAATACTATCTAGTTCCATCCATGCTGTTGCAAAAGATAGGAGTTCCTTCTTTCTTTCTGCTGCAAAGTATTCCATAATGTAAATGTAACCACAGTTTTTTGATCCACTTATCCACTGATGGGCATATAGGCTGTTTCCATCACTTGGCTATTGTAAATAGTGCTGCTATGAACATAGAGGTGTATAGGTTCTTTTGAATTGGGGTTTCAGGATTCTTTGGGTATAATCTCAGCAGTAGGATCACTGAATCAAAAGGCGGTTTTAATTTTAATTTTTTGCAGAAGTTCCCTATGGTTTTCCACAGTGCCTACACCACTCTGCATTCTCACCAATAGTGCAGTAGGGTTCCCTTTTCTCCTCATCCTCACCAGCACTTGTTTGTTGACTTGTTAATGATGGCCATTCTCAACAGTATGAGGTGGTATCTTGTGGTTTTAACTTGCACCTCTCTGATGGCTAATGATGTTGAAAATCTTTTCATGTACCTATGTGCCCTTTGTATGTCCTCATTGGACAACTCTTTATTCAGGTGCTTTGCCCATTTTTTCATTGAATTGTTGGTCTTCCTGCTGTGGAGTCATATAAGTTTTTTATATTTTGGAAATCAAATCCTTGTCCAAGGTATCATTGGCAGATATATTTCTCCACATGGTTCATTCCCTTTTCATTTTGCTGATGTTTTCTTTAGCCAAGCAGAAAGTTTTTAGTTTGATGTAGTCCCATTGGTTTATTCTTTCCTTTATTTCCCTTGCCCTAGCAGATATATTGGTGAAAATATTGCTGCAATCTGAAATTTTACTGCCTGTGTTTTCCTTTAGTACTTTTATACTGTCATGACTTGTATTTAAGTCTTTTATCCATCCTGAGTTGATTCTGGTGTATGGTGTAAGTTGGTGGTCTAGTTTCATTTTTTTGCACCTCTCTATCCAGTTCTTCCAACACCATTTGTTGAAGAGGCTATTTTTACTCCATTTTATGTTCCTACCTCCTTTGTCAAATATTCATTGAACATAGAGACACGGGTTTATTTCTAGGCTCTCTATTCTGTTCCATTGATCTATATCTCTGTTTTTATGCCAGTACTAGACTGTTTCGAATACAGTGGCATTGTAATATAGTTTGATATCAGGTATTGTGATCCCTTCTAGTTTGTTCTTCTTTCTCAAGACTGCTGAAGCTATTCAGGGTCTTTTTTGGTTCCATATAAATTATTGAAATATTTGTTCTAGATCTGTGAAATATGTCACTGGCCAGTATTATCCTAATTCCAAAACCAGATAAAGCCACTATGGAAGAAAATTACAAGCCAATATCGCTGATGAACATAGGTGCAAAAATCCTCAACAAAATATTTGCAAACCAGATCCAGCAATAAACTAAAAAGATTATATACTATGATCAGGTGGGATTCATTCAAGAGATGCAGGGAGGGTATAATATTTGCAAATCAATAAACATAATACACCACAGAAACAAAATGAAAGACAAAAATGATGTCATCATATCAATACATAGTGAAAAAGCATTTGATAAATTACAGCACCCATTTATGATTAAAAAAAAAAACACTCAACAAAGTGGGAATAGAGGAAGCATAACATCAACATAATAAAGGCCATATACAAGAAACCTACAGTCAACGTCATATTCAATGGACAAAAACTAAAAGCTTTCCCCCTAAGATCAGGAATAAGACACGGGTGTCCACTTTCTCCACTTCTATTCAACATAGTTTTGGAAGTTCTTGCCACAGTTATTCAATAAACAAAAAAATGAAAGGCATCCAAATGGAAACAAGGAAGTAAAACTGTTATTATTGACCAGTTTGGATGCCTTTTATTTCTTTTTCTTGTCTAATAGCTGTGACTAGACCTTCCAATACTATTGAATAAAAGTCACAAAAATGGACAAACTTGCCTTGTTTCTGATCTTAGGGGGAAAGCTTTTAGTTTTTGCCTGTTGAGTATGATGTTGGCTGTGGGTTTCTCACATATAGCCTTTATTATGTTGAGGTATGCACCCTTTACTACCACATTGCTGTGCATTTTTATAATAAATGGGTATTGTACTTTATCAAGTGCTTTTCCCACATCCATTGATATGATCATGGGATATTTGCATTTCCTTTTGTTTATGTGATGTATTACATTTATTGATTTATGAACATTATACCATCCTTGCATGGTGTATGAACTTTTTAATGTGTTGCTGGATCTGGTTTGCCAATATTTTCTTGAAAATTTTAGCTTCAATTTTCATCAACAATATTGGACTGAGATTTCTTTCTTTATTGTGTCTTTTCCATAGTTTTGGAATTAGATAATACTGGCCACTTAGAAAAATTTAAGAGTCTTCCATTTTGTTGAAATTTTGGAATATTTTGAGAAGGATTGGAGTTAGCTTTTCCCTAAATGTTTGGTTAAATTCACCTGTGAAGTCATCTGGTCCAGGGCTTTTGTTTGCCAGGAGATTTTATATTACTGCTTCAATTTCACTGTTTGTTTGTTTTTCAGTCTTTTCAGGATATCTGCTCTTCTTGATTCAGTTTTGAAGTATTTTATGTTTCTAGAAACTCATCCATTTCATTCACGTGTCAAATTTCATGGCACATAGTTGTTCATAGTAATTTCTTACAGTCGTTTGTATTTCTGCGGTGTCAGTTGTAACTTATTTTTCATTTCTGCTTTTATTTATTTATTTATTTAGGTCCTCTTTCTTTTTTTTTGTGATGAGTCTGGCTAAAGGCTTGTTGATTTTCTTCATATTTTCAAAGAACCAGCTCCTGAATTTACTGATCCTTTGAATTGTTCTTTTAGTCTCTATGTCATTTAATTCTGCTATGATCTTGATTATTTCCTTCCTTCTACTCTGGGCTTTGTTTGTTGCTGTCCCTCTAATTCTTGTAGCTTTAGGGTTTGATTTTTTATTTGAGATTCTTCTGTCCTCTTTAGGTAGGCCTGTATTGCTATGAACTTCCCTCTCACAACTGCCTTCATTGTGTCCCATAGATTTTGGGCTGTTCTTTGTTCATTTTCATTTGTTTATAGGTGTTTTTGATTTATTTCTTAATCTCATTGTTAAAAATTCATCATTTAATAGCATGTTATTTAGTCTTCATGAATTTTAATGTTCTTGGCTTTCTTTTTTTTTTGAGGTTGATTTCTAGTTTCAAGCCATTGTGATCTGAGAAGATGATTGATAGTATTTCAATTTTCTTGAATATGTTGAAGCTTGTTTTGTGTCATACAATATGGCTTATCTTTGAAAATTTTCCATGTCATTTGAAGGAATGTTTATTTTGTTTTTTTGGCGTGAAAGTTTCTGTAGAATTCACTTAAGTCCATTTGATTTAGAGTATTGCTCTGTGCCACAATATCCTTGGTGTTTCTGTGCTTGGAAGATCTATCCATTGTTGACAGTTGGGTGTTAAAATCCCCTACAAGAGTATGTTGCTTTCAAGATCTTTCTTGAAGTGTTCTGAGATTTTGCTTATATATTTGGGGCTCCTATTTTTTCTATATTTATGTTTGTAAACGTTATATATTCTTAATGGATTGTTCCCTTAAGTATTACGAAGTGTCCTTCTTACTCTCTTTTTATGGCCTTTGTTTTGAAATCTATTTTATCTGATATAAGTATTGCCACCCTAGCTTTTTTTCATGTCTATTTGCTTGAAATACTTTTTTCCATCTCCTCACTTTCATTCTGTGTAGATCTTTTGTTCTGAGGTGGGTCTTTGTAGACAGCATTTATGTGGGTTATGTTTTCTTATCCATTCAGCTACCCTATGTCTTTTGATTGGAGTTTAATCCATTTACATTTAAGGTTATTATTGATAGGTACTTATTCATTGCCATTTTCCCCTTTGTACCCATGTTCCTCTCTCTATTTCATTTTTTTTTTCATGTTCTTAAAGTAGTCATGTTCTTAAAGTAGCATCTCTTGCGATGCTGGTTTAGTGGGGATATATTCTTTAGCCTTAGTTTTTTGTATGGTAAACTTCTTGTTTCAGCTTTCATTTTAAATGAGAGCCTTTCTGGGTAGAGTTGTCTTGGTTGCAGGCCTTTGCTTTTCATTACTTGGATTACTTCTTGCCATTGCCTTCTGGCTTGTAGTGTTTCTGTTGAAATATCAGCTGATGGCATTATTGGAGCTCTCTTTTATGTTACTACCTCTTTCTCCCTTGCTACCTTTAGGTTTCCTCTTTGCCTTTGCATTTTGCCATTTTAATTATAATGTGCCTTAGGGTGGGCCTTTTTAGGTTCATCTTGATTGAGACCCTCTGTTCTTCCTGGACTTGGGTGACTTTTCATTCATTAAGTTAGGGAAGTTTTCTGTCATTAATTTTTCAAACAAGTTTTTTATCTCTTACTCCTATTCTTCTCCTTCTGGTATCCCATATTATTACATTCCATGTTATCTTACAGCTCCCTTAAGCCCTCTCTTTATTTTTGACATTCATTTTGTTTTGTTTTGTTTTACTTTGTTTTGTTGCTCTGTCTGGGAATTATTTCTACCTTGTTCTCCAGCTTGCTTATCTGATCCTCTGCTTCATCTAGCCTGTTTTTTATTCCTTCTATTGTATTCTTCATTTCAGAAACTGTATTCTTCATTTCCTCCTGGTTCTTATTGATATTTTTATGTCCTTTTTTCATGCTGGTGTATTTCGCAGTAAGTTCCTTGTAGCTTTCCTGGAGTCCTTTGTATTTCTCAATGAGCTGACTGAGCTCATTGACCTTTGTTATAACTACTTTTTCCCCCAGCACATGGATATTGTAAACAGTACTGCTATGAACAAACTACAAAGAAGGTCAGAGGATGACAGGGCGCTCAAAACTGCGGTTTAAAGACATCTGCAAAAAGGACATGACACAATGCTCCATCAATCTCAACACATGGGAAGTTCAAGCAGACGAGCACCTAGCCTGGAGGCTCGCGGTCAGGCAAGGTACGTCACGTGCAGAGGCTGCGCGCAACGAGGAGGCGGTCCAGAAAAGATCGAGGCGGAAGCAGCGTCAACAGCAGCAACAACAGCCATCTGCCTTCACCTGTAACAAGTGCGGCAGGGATCGTCACTCCCGAGTCGGACTGCACAGCCATTCTCGGCCGTGCAGATAGACTCTCAAGAAGCTACACCATCGTCTCTCGAGACGGACGGCTGCCGACAACGACAACTGCTATGAACATAAGGGTGCATAGGTTCTTTTGATTTGGTGTTTAAGGATTCTTTGGATATAATCCTAGCAATGGAATTGCTGGTTCAAAAAGCATTTCCATTTTTAGTTTTTGATGAAATTCCAAATTGTTTTTCATAGTAGCTGCACCAGTCTGCATTCCCCCCAGCGATGCACCAGGGTTCCTATTTCTCTGCATCCATGCCAGCACAAGTTGTTGATGATGGCCATTCTAACAGGTATGAGGTGGTATCTCATTGTGGTTTTTATTTGCATCTCCCTGATGGCTAGTGATGTTGAGCATCCTTTCATATGTCAATGGATCCTCTGTATGTCCTCTTTCAAGAAGTGTTTGTTCAGGTCCTTTGCCCATTTTTTAATTGGGCTCTATGTCTTCTTGATGTTCAGTTGTATAAGTTTTTTATATATTTTGGAGATCAACCCCTTATCTGAGGTATAATTGGAAAATATATTTTCGCATATGGTTGGTTCCCTTTTCATCTTGCTAATATTTTCTTTTGCTGAGCAGAAACTTTTTAGTTTGGTGTAGTCCCATTTGTTTATTCTTTACTTTATTTATCTTGCCTTAGGAGATATATCAGTGAAAATGTTGCTATGTGGGATATCTGAAATTTTCTTGCCTATGTTTTTTTCTATGACTTTTATGGTGACAAGCTTATATTTAAGTCTTTGATCCATATTGAGTTTATTATGGTGTATGGTGTAAGTTGGTGGTCTAGTTTCATTTTTTTGCATGTCCCTGTCCAGTTCTCCCAGCACCATTTGTTAAAGAGGCTCTTCTCACTCCATTTTATGTTCCTTCCCCCTTTGTCAAATATTAGTTGATCATATAGACCTGGGTTTATTTCTGGACTCTCTGTTCTGTTCCATTGATGTATATGTCTGTTCTTATGCCAGTACCAGACCGTTTTGATTACCGTGGCCTTGTAGTATAGCTTGATATCAAGTATTGTGATTCCTCCTACTGTGTTCTTCTTCCTCAAGAGTGCCGGGGCTATTTTGGCTCTTTTTTGGTTCCATATACATTTCTAAAGTGTTATAACCATTTTTGAATAAATGTATGACAGTTCTTTTGCCACTATTTTATTTAGCACTATTTATGGGGATTTATCCTTTCCTTTAGATTGAAGGTTGTCACCGTATTTTGGGTGACTCTTTTTGTTTGTTTCTGCCTCTTAGATTTATCTGCTTTGACTCCCTGTCTTCATGGTGTGACTTTCTGCAATAGGAATCCAGTGAGATTCATGGTATAGTCCTCTTGATCTTCTGAAATTGATGCTGTTGGGATACACTTTATGCCATTTCTGTGGGCTCTCTGGTTGTAATTATGTTTTCATTTTTGTTGTTCTTTTTTGGGTAGGCCGTTCCCTCTAGCTGGCTGACTGAGAGTCACTCTGCCCACAACTTCTTGTATGCTGTTGTACAGGTGCTGCCAGAACAAAACCAAACAGCCCAGGAAAGAAACTTACACCCATAAAGATAACTCCCACCCACAATCACATTCTTATAATAAGACAAGAAACAACATACTGCTGTGCATGTGAGAACGTAATTTTCATTTATATTTTTCTCTTGTGTACTGTGGAGAGCGGAGGAAAGGTCAAGGGTGATAGGACATTCTTATTATTTTTTTTGGTTTTTCATTTACAGTTGTCCCATTTTTCCCCCATTTCTCTCCCTCACCAGCCCACCCACCCTCCTGCAACCATATCCGTCCCCGCTGTCCTTATCCATGAGTCATTTATACACATTCCTTGACTAAACCCTTCCCTTGCCTATCCCCCTTTTCTCCCCCCCCCATTAACTGCTATTCTGCTCTTTGTTCTATTTAGTTCTTTTGTTTGTGTTGTTCTTTAGTTTCCTGTATTAGGTGATATCATATGGTATTTTTCTTTCACTGCCTGGCTTATTTCACTAAGCATAATTCTCTCTAGTTCCATCCATGTTGTTGCAAATGGCAAGAGTGCCTTCTTTCTTTCTGCTACATAGTATTGCATTGTGTAAATGTACCACAGTTTCTTGATCCACTCATCTACAGATGGGCACTTAGGTTGTTTCCAGCACTTAGCTATTGTAAACAGAGCTACAATGAACATAGGGGTGCATAAGTTCTTTTAAATTGGTGTTTCAAGATTCTTCAGGTATAATCCTAGTAGTGGAATTACTGGTTCAAAAGGCAGTTTCGTTTTTAAGTTTTTGAGGTAATTCCATACTGTTTTCCACAGTGGCTGTACCAGTCTGCATTCCCACGAGCAGTGCAGTAGGGTTCCCGTTTCTCCACATCCTCGCCAGCACTTGTTGTTTGTTGATTTGTTGATGATGTCCATTCTGACTGGTGTAAAATGGTATCTCATTGAGGTTTTTATTTGCATCTCCCTGATCGCTAATGATGTTGAGCATTTTTTCATGTGCCTATGGACCTTCTGTATGTCCTCTTCAGAGAAGTGTTTGTTCAGGTCCTTTGCCCATTTTTTAATTGGGTTGTTTATTTTCTTGATGTTGAGTCATATTAGCTCTTTACATATTTTGGAAATCAGTCCCCTGTCTGTGATGTCATTGGCAAATATGTTTTCCCATTCCTTTTCATCTTGCTGATGTTTTCTTTTGCTGAGCAGGAACTCTTTAGTTTGATATAATCCCATTTGGGTTTTTTTTTTTTTTTTTTCTCTTGCTTTAGGAGATGTATCCGTGAAGAAATTGTTACATGAGATATTTGAAATTTTCCTGCCTATGTTTTCCTCTAGGACTTTTATGGTGTCATGGCATACATTTAAGTCTTTGATCCATCTTGAGTTTATTCTCATGTGTAGTGTAAGTTAGTGGTCCAGTTTCATTTTTTTTGCAAGTCCATATCCAGTTCTCCCACTACCACTTGTTAAAGAGGCTCTTCTCACTCCATTTTATGTCCCTTCCTTCTTTAACAAATATCAGTTGACCATAAAGGCCCGAGTTTATTTCTGGACTCTCTATTCTGTTCCACTGATCTATATGTCTGTTCTTATGCCAGTACCAGACTTTTTTATGACAGTGGCTTTGTAATATTGTTTAATATCTGGTGTTGTAATTCCTCCTGCTGTGTTCTTCTGTCTCAAGATTGCTTTTGCTATTCAGGGTCTTTTTTGGTTCCATATGAATTTATAGAGTATTTGTTCTAGGTCTGTGAAATATGTCATGGGTATTTTAGTAGGGATTACATTGAGTCTGTAAATTGCTTTGGGTAGTATGGCCATTTTGATGATGTTGATTCTTCCCATCCAAGAACATGGTATTTGCTTCCATTTATTTGTACCTTCTTTAATTTCTTTCTGCAATGTTATGTAATTTTCAGAGTACAGGTCTTTGATCTCTTTGGTTAAGTTTATTCCTACGTACTTTATTTTTCTTGTTGTTATTGTAAATGGTATTTTCTTTTTTGTCTCTGTCTCTGATATTTTATTGTTGGTGTATAGAAATGCCTTAGATTTCTGTATATTTATTTTGTACCCTGCTACTTTGACAGATTCACTTATTATATCGAGTAGTCTTTTAGTGGAGTTTATAGGATTTTCTAGGTATATTATCATGTCATCTGCATATAATGATAGTTTTACTTCTTCTTTCCCGATTTGGATGCCTTTTATTTCTTTATCTTGTCTGATTGCTGTGGCTATGACTTCCAACACTATGTTGAATAGGAGTGGAGAGAGTGGACAACCTTGTCTAGTTCCTGAATTCAGGGGGAATGCTTTCAGTTTTTGTCCATTGAGTATGATGTTGGCCTCAGGCTTCTCATATATAGCCTTGATTATGTTAAGGTATGCTCCCTATACTCCCATTTTGCTGAGTGTTTTCATCATAAATGGGCATTGTACTTTATCAAATGCTTTTTCTGCATCTATTGATATGATCATGTGATTTTTGTCTTTCATTTAGTTTAGGTGGTGTATTATATTTATTGATTTGCAAATATTAAACCATCCTTGCATCCCTGGGATGAATCCCACTTGATCGTGATGTATGATCTTTTTGATGTATTGCTGGATGCTCTTTGCCAATATTTTATTGAGGATTTTAGCATCTATGTTCATCAGTGATATTGGCCTGTAGTTTTCTTTCTTTGTTGTGTCTTGACGTGGTTTGGGGATTAGGATAATACTGGCTTCGTAGAAAGAGTTTGGGATTTTCCCCTCCTCTTGGATTTTTTGGAATAGTTTGAGGAGGGTAGGAGTTAGTTCTTCCCTAAATGTTTTGTAGAATTCACCTATGAAGCCATCGAGTCCAGGGCTTTTGTGTGCTGGGAGATTTTTGATGAATGTTTCAATTTCCTTATTTGTTATTGGTCTGTTGAGACTTTCTACTTCTTCTAGATTCATTTTTGGAAGCGTGTATGTTTCTATAAATTTGTCCATTTCTTCTAGGTTGTCAAATTTCTTGCCATACAGTTGTCTATAGTAATTTCTAACTAACATTTGTATTTCTGTGGTATCAGTCGTGATTTCTCCTTTTTCATTTCTGATTTTGTTTATTTGGGTCTTCTCTCTTTTTGTCTTGATTAGGCTGGCTAGAGGCTTGTTGATTTTGTTTATTTTTTCAAAGAACCGGCTCCTAGTTTTGTTGATCTTTTGGATTGTTTGCTTAGTCTCTATGTCATTTAGTTCTGCTCTGAGCTTGATGATTTCCTTTCTTCCTCTTGCCCCAGGCTTTGTTTCTTGTTGTTCTAGTTCTTGTAGCTTTATGGTTAGGTTTTTTATTTGAGATTCTTCTATCCTTTTCAGATATGCCTGTATTGCTATGAACGTCCCTCTCAGGACTGCTTTTGCTGCATCCCACAGGTTTTGGGCTGTTGTGTGTTCATTATCATTAGTTTCCAGAAATTTCTTGATTTCTTCTTTGATGTCATTGTTAACCCATTCATTATTTAATAGCATGTTATTCATTCTCCATGAGTTTAGGTGTCTTTGATTTTTTTCTCTGAGGTTGATTTTTAGTTTCAAGGCATTGTGGTCTGAAAGGATGTTTGATATGATTTCAATTTTCTTGAATTTGTTGAGGCTTGTTCTGTGTCCTATCATGTGGTCTATCTTTGAAAATATCCCATGTGCATTTGAAAAGAATTAAATTTTGCTTCTTTGGGGTGAAAAGTTCTATATATATCAGTGAAGTCCATGTGGTTTAGTGTGTTGTTCAATGCCTGTATATCCTTGGTGTTTCTTTGCTTCTATGATCTATCTATTGTTGATAATGGAGTGTTGAAGTCCCCTACTATGAGTGTATTGTTGTTGATATCGTTCTTGTGGACTTCTAGTATTTTCTTAATGTATTTGGGTGCTCCTATGTTGGGTGCATATATGTTTATCAGTGTTATATCTTCTTGTTGAATCGTTCCTTTAAGTATTATGAAATGTCCTTCTTTGTCTCTTTTTATTGCCCTTGCTTTGAAATCCATTTTGTCTGATATAAGGACTGCTACCCCAGCTTTTTTTTCAGGTCAGTTTGCTTGGAATATATTTTTTATATTCCTTTATTTTCAGTCTGTGTAAATCTTTTGTTTCGAGGTGTGTTTCTTGTAGACAGCAAATATGTGGGTCCTGTTTTCTTATCCATTCCATTACCCTATGTCTTTTAATTGGAGCATTTAATCCATTTACATTTAAGGTTATTATTGACATGTATTTGTTCATTTCCCTTTGTACCTCTGTTTCTCTCCTCTCCTTTTTTTTTTTTTTTCTTCTTTTTTCTTAGAACACTCCCTTTAGCATCTCTTGCAATGCTGGTTTGGTGGAGATGTATCCTTTTAGTCTTCCTTTGTCTGAGAAATTCCTTATTTCACCTTCTATTTTGAATGAGAGCCTTGCTGGGTAGAGTATTCTTGGTTTAGGCCTTTGTTCTTCACTGCTTGAAATATTTTTGACCATTCCCTTCTGGCTTGTAATGTTTCTGTTGAGAAATCAGTTGATAGCCTTATCGGAGCTCCCTTGTATGTTATTTGCTGTTTTTCTCTTGCTGCTTTTAGGATTCTCTCTTTTTCTTGGATTGTTGCCATTTTAATTATGATGTGCCTTGGAGTGGGTTTTTGGGGGTTCCTCTTCATTGAAACTCTCTGTGCTTCCTGAACTTGTATAACTTTTTCTCTAATCAGGTTCGGAAAATTTTCTGTCACTATTTCTCTTATCAGTTTTTCAATTCCATGCTCTTTTTCTTCTCCCTCTCTAATTCCGATGATCCTGATATTATTTTTTTTCATGCTATCCTGTAATTCCCTTACACCTTGTTCATATTTTTTCAATCTTTTTTCATTTTGTTGTATTGTCTGGGAGTTTTTCTGTACATTATCTTTAACTCACTAATTCGACCCTCTGCTTCATTTAGTCTGCTTTTGACTGATTCTACTGTGTTTTTCAGTGCAGAGATTGAATTCTTCATTTCTTCCTGGTTCTTGTTAATAGTTTCTATGTCTTTTTTTATGCTGGTGTAGTTCTCTGCAAGTTCCCTGTAATTTTCTTCGAGCTGCTAGTAACTTCCTTGGAGGTTGTCATAGTTGTTTTTAAGGTTGTCAAGTATATTGAGCTTTTTACCACCATTGTTTTGAATTCTATGTCTGACATTTGGGCTATGTCTATTTCATCTACCTCTCTTTCTGAGGATTCCTCTTTTCTTTCAATTGAGGGGTTATTTTTGCATCTTACCATGTTGTATTCTTCTTTGTTTTTATTTTGGGGGGGATGTTCTGCTTTGACTTCCCACCTTTGTGGTGTGAGATTCTTTATAGGAGTCTAGGGGTTTCAGTGGTGCCGTCTCTTTGATCTCCTGAGTCTGATGTTCTTGGTTTATCCTTTATGTCATTCGTTTATGCTGTCTCGTTATATTTCATATGTTCTTTGGTAGGATCTTCCTTCTGGCTAGCTGATTGAGAGTCACTCTATCCAGTTTGTCTTGAGTTCTTTTGTGGAGATGCTGTTAAAAATATAAACACACAGCCCAGGTAGGACACCCACACCCTCAAAAATATCCCCTACCCTCTATCCTGCTATTGTCAGCCAACGAGCCAGTATTAATATAAATATAAAGAGATTGGAACTTTTATACTATAAGAAAAATAGATAAGAGTTGTTTTTAGGGAGGAAAAATAAGATTTTTGATAGAAGGGATGATAGATTAATAATAGTTGAGACTATGCAAGCCAGTAGGTAATATTTACATTATATATTAATAAAAATAGAAGAAAAGGATGGAAGAATGCAGAATGTAGTAAGAAAGTAGGATTGTATTGGATTGGATTTATATAGTAATTATATTCTATTTATTTAGAATGAAAGGAGGGCTAAAGTAGACACACAAATAAACAACGATTAAAAAGGAAGGATGAAAAGGAGAAATTATAGGGGGGGACCAAGATGGCCGTGGAGTAGGAACAGTGTTCTCAGCTCGCTCCTGTTAAGGAGACAATCCAGGAGGAACAAACTCGGGGAGGAATGACTGAGTGAGTGGGAATATCTGATAACGTGAATGGGGAGGAGATCGTGGGAGCAGCGTGGAGGGGGGTGGAGGGGTTTGTCACAAACTGCAGGCTGAGTCATTCTGAGACTCCGTGTGTTTGCAGTATCAAGCCGGAGAGCTCACTAGCCGGGAGTGGGTTCTTGTAGGGAGTTAGGGAGAGGATTTGGCCGAAAAAGCCAGAGGAGTGAGAGAACAGTGAACAACCAGGACTGGGAGAAACTGTGTGACCTGAGTCTAGAGAGAAACATCCTCAGCTGCAACCTCCAACAGAAAGCTCGGCATCCCAGGCGCACCCAGCACTTGCGCTAGGGCCCTACAGAACAAAGGAGCAGTTTTGGGGCTAGGGGACGGGCCGCATAGAAAAGCTGTTTCGGAACTCCGGACCGGGGGAGAACTGTGGTCTTGAAATCAGTGTTTGCTCTTTAGTCGCGCTAGAATCCCACAGAACAAAGGGCAGGTTTGGGGCTAAGAGAGAGGCGGGACGCGCAGGGTGTGTAGGTAGGGAAGAGAGCGGAGGCGGAGGTTCTGGAGGGGAGACGGTTTTAGGGCAAGGAGAAGGGTCCGCAGGGAAGGGCTGCTGCGGAGCTCCAGACCGGCAGAGAGCTCCGGGGTAGGAGAGTGCTGCGCCGACCGATCACACTAGAGTCCCACAGAACAAAGGGACGGTGCTGTGGCGGGAAGAAAGATAGAGCGCGCAGGCCGATAGACAGGGAAGCCAGCGGAAGCGGTAGCTCGGAATAGAGAAAGTTTTGGGGCAAGGAGAAGAGCACAGGCAGGAAAGCTACTGCAAAGCTCCAGACTAGGGGAGAGGCCCTGGGCAGGAAAGGGCCACTGGGCCCGGCACTTTGACCGACTGTGCCAGAGTCCTGCAGAACAAAAGGACGATCTTGAGACAGGGAGAGAGGTGGGGTGCGCAGGCATATAGACAGGAAAGAGAGCAGAAGCTGTAGCCTGGGAATAGAGACAGGACCGGAGGCAGGGCGGGGATTGCTGGCAGGCACAGGCTGGACCAACAGAGGGAAGGAGTAGCTGGACAAGCCTGAGGAGGGCTGAGGCTGCCTCAGGAGGGGACTACTAAAGGCAGCTCACAGCAGAGCGGTGGTAGGCCCACGAAAAAAAGACTAGCAACCCCAGAATCAAGCAGAACCCTCCCACAGCCAGCCAACCAACCAGAAAAGATTTGAAACTCATGGAATTTTGAATAGGAGCAGACTCAGGAAGGAAGCAAGGAAAAACCAAAAAACAAACAAACCAAAAACACCCAGAGACTGTGCATAAAAGTTGAATTGAGTTAAAATCCTCATTCTTTTATCTCTCACTCTCTCTCTAACTACCCCTACCGTCAGTCCCTTCTTATTCTCGCTCCTTTTCTCCCCTCCCCTTCCCCCCCTTCTCTCCCCTTAGCATTCTCCCCTGCATCCTATTCTCAGTTAATTTTATAATTTTAAGTTCTCTCCCTTTCTCACCCTCTCCTTTCTCTGCGCTACTCACCTTCAACTTTATTAAATTTCTTTCTTTATTTTGTCCCCCTTCAGTCTACATTCATTTTTCTTTCATCTCTTGTCCTTATTTTCCTTCTCTCCCTATACATAATCTCTCCCTATTACACTTTATATTCTAATCTCTTAATATTCAAATTATAATTTTAATCTATCCCCCTCTCCCTTTACTCTCCTATTCTTACCGCTTCTCTTTTTCTACCCCACCCCCCCACTTCTTTCCCTACCTCTTGTATTTCTCTCCTTCATCCTATCTTTTGCCAACTCTTCAATTTCAATCCTCCCCTCCCTAATATCTCCTCTTCCTCCTGATTTCCTTCCCTCCTCTGAGCTCTTTTCCTCCCAAATCCTCTTGCTTTCCTATCTCCTATTCCTCTCTCTCTATATTCACCTTTTCTCTCTGTCTTGCAACTTTATATCATGTTTTAATCTCCTAATCTTTTTTATAACATATAATTTAAAAAAGAATTTTAATCCAGTCCCCTCTCTTCTACCTCCCCTTCTTCTTCTGTTCTCTCTCCTACCCTTCTCTTCTCTACTTTCTCTCTCTCTTTCCTCTCTCCCTTCCTGTCTTGCTATTTTCTACTCTGTATTTTTATCCTTAAAAAATTCTCTCTCAATCTATTTCCTACCTTCTAACCTCCCCAGCCCTCTCTTTCAATTTCTGGCTGTCTGTCTACCTGGATGTCTGTTGTGTCTACCCTACCTCCCACGCTAATCATATAGTATATACTGATTATATAATCCTAATACTATACACTTCCACTTTCTCTCTCCACACTGTAACCCTCCCCTCCTTTTCAAACAGACAGTGTAAGTGTTAATTGCTCTCTTCCATAACCTTGATCCCAATTGCTAATATTAATACTCTATCAACTTCCAGCTCAAAAATTACCCTTCCTTCATTTAAAACAACTCCTTTCTGTTTCTCCTACGAAATAAGAGTCCCAGTATCTCCACAAGTATATTAACACGGGCTCATTTGCAGCCTATAGTGGGATTGTATTTGGGGGAGACATTGGAGGGTGTGGGTTTCTTGCCTGGGTTGTGTAATTATGTTTTAGCAGCACCTTCACAAAAGATCTCAAGACAAGGTGGGCAGAGTGACTCTCAATCAACTAACCAGAGAAAAAGATCCACCAAAAAGTAGCTGAAATACAACCAGACAGATTAAAGAAATATCATCAAGGACAACACAGACGGAGATCCAGGAGGGTGGAGGAGTAAGTGGAAGCTACACTAACCTCCTCCAGGGACCAGCCAGTGCTGACTCAGCCCCAGTACAGCAGCAGACCATCCCCCTCCAAGTGGTGTCATACTAAGGGGAAATAAAAGCCCTGCCTACAGGAATTAAGTTGCCACACCCACGGTCCTTAAGCCTGACGGCTGATCACAGATTGAGTATAGTAACAACTAAAGAAGAGAGACAAAGGCAGTAGATCCCTGGAAGTCTCCAACAGGCTGCCTAGGGCCAGTCTGGTACATGATCTGACGCTACCAGAGGCAGATCCAGGAAGAACTGATCATTCTAAGAAGCACCAACAAACAAAAGGAATCACAAAAATGGGGAGACAGAGAAACAACCCCCCATCAAAAGGAAAGGTAGAATCCCCAGAAAGAGTGCTAAATGAAATAGAGGGGAGCAACATATCAGATACAGAATTTAAAACATGGATTATGGAGAAGCTCAATGAGCTCAGCGGAAACTACAAAGAACTCCAGAAAAACTACAGTGAACTCCAGAAGAACTATAAGGAACTTACTGAGAATTATACCAGCATCAAAAAGGACATGGAAGCTCTCAATAAGAGCCAGGAGGAAATGAAGAATACGATCTCTGAATTGAAGAACACAGTAGAAGGAATTAAAAGCAGGCTAGAGGAAGCAGAAGATCGGATCAGCGAGCTGGAGGACAACGTACACAAAAACTCCCAGACAATGCAACAAAATGAAAAAAGACTGAACAAGACTGAAGAGGTTCTAAGACAGCTGCAGGACAACATGAAACGTAACAATACCCGTATCATTGGAATTCCAGAAGGAGAAGAAGAAGAGCAAGGGATAGAAAACCTCTTTGAAAAACTAATGACAGAAAACTTCCCTCACATGAGGAGAGAAAGAGTCACGCAAATCCAGGAGGCACAGAGGGTCCCAATGAAGATGAACCCCAACAGGCCCACCTCAAGACACATCATAATTAAAATGGCAACATCCAAAGACAAAGAGAGAATCCTAAAAGCAGCAAGAGAGAAACAACTAATAACATACAAGGGAGCTCCAATAAGGCTATCCTCAGATTTCTCAGCAGAAACACTACAAGCAAGAAGGGAATGGCAAAAAATATTCCAAGCAATGAAAAACAAAGGCCTACAACCAAGAATACTCTACCCAGCAAGGCTCTCATTCAAAATGGAAGGCGAAATAAGGAGTTTCTCAGACAAAGGAAGACTAAAAGAATACATCTCCACCAAACCAGCAATGCAAGAGATGCTAAAGGGTCTGCTCTAAAAAGATAAAGAAACAGAGAGAAACAGAGAAGAACACGAGTACAAAGGGGGAAAATGACAATGAATAAGTACTTATCAGTAATAACCTTAAACGTAAATGGATTAAACGCTCCAATTAAAAGACATAGGGTAGCTGAATGGATTAGAAAGAATGACCCACATATATGCTGTCTACAAGAGACCCACCTTAGAACAAAAGATCTACACAGACTGAAAGTAAAGGGATGGAAAAATGTATTCCAAGCAAATGGACATGAAAAAAAAGCCGGGGTAGCAATACTTATATCAGACAAAACAGATTTCACAGCAAAGTCCATAAAAAGAGACAAAGAAGGGCATTTCATAATACTTAAGGGAAAAATCCATCAAGAAGATATAACCCTTATAAATATATATGCACCCAAATTAGGAGCACCCAAACATGTAAGGAAAATTTTGAAAGACTCCAAGAAAGATATAGGCAGCAACACACTCATCGTAGGGGACTTTAACACCCCATTGTCAACAATGGACAGATCTTCAAAGCAAAGAAACACCAAAGATATTGAGGCACTGAACAACACTTTAGATCAAATGGACTTAGTCGATATATATAGAAGTTTACACCCCAAAGAAGCAAAATATACATATTTCTCAAGTGCACATGGAACATTTTCAAAGATAGACCACATGGTAGGACACAAAACAAGCCTCAATAAATTCAAGAAAATTGAAATTATATCAAGCATCTTCTCAGATCACAATGCCTTAAAATTGGAAATCAACCTCAAGGAAAAAACTCAAAAACATTCAAACTCATGGAGAATGAATAACATGCTATTAAATAATGAATGGGTTAACAATGACATCAAGGAAGAAATCAAAAAGTTCCTGGAAACCAATGATAATGAACACACAACAACCCAAAACCTATGGGATACAGCGAAATCAGTCTTAAGAGGAAAGTTCATAGCAATACAAGCCTACCTAAAAAAGCTAGAAGAATCTCTAATAAAAAATTTAACCCTACAGCTACAAGAACTAGAGGAAGAACAACAAGCAAAACCCAGATCAAGTAGAAGGAAGGAAATCATCAAGATCAGAGCAGAATTAAATGACATAGAGTCTAAAGTAACAATTCAAAAGATCAACAAGAGTAGGAGCTGGTTCTTTGAAAAGATAAACAAAATTGACAAGCCTTTAGCCAGGCTCATCAAGAAAAAAAGAGAGAGAACCCAAATAAATAAAATCAGAAATGAAAGAGGAGAAATCACAACTGATACCACAGAAATACAAAGAATTATAAGAAATTATTACGAACAACTGTATGGCAAGAAATTTGACAACCTAGAGGAAATGGACAGATTCCTGGAAAACTATAGTCTGCCCAAACTGAATCAAGAAGAAGCAGAAAGTCTGAATAGACCAATAACAGCTAGCGAAATTGAAGCAGTAATCAAAAAACTCCCAGCACACAAAAGCCCAGGACCAGATGGCTTCACAAGTGAATTCTACAAAACATTTAGGAAAGAACTAACTCCTATCCTCCTCAGACTATTCCAAAAGATACAAGAAGAGGGAAGACTCCCAAACTCGTTCTATGAAGCCAGTATAACCCTAATTCCAAAACCAGGTCAAGACACAACAAAGAAAGAAAACTACAGACCAATATCGCTGATGAACATAGATGCTAAAATCCTCAACAAAATATTGGCAAACCGGATCCAGCAACACATTAGAAAGATCATACACCACGATCAAGTAGGATTCATCCCAGGGATGCAAGGATGGTTTAATATTCGCAAATCAATAAACGTGATACACCACATAAACAAAATGAAAGACAAAAACCACATGATCATATCAATAGATGCGGAAAAAGCATTTGATAAAGTACAACACCCATTTATGATAAAAACTCTCAGCAAAATGGGAATAGAAGGAGCATACCTCAACATAATAAAGGCCATATATGAGAAACCTGAAGCCAACATCATACTCAATGGGCAAAAACTGAGAGCATTCCCCCTGAAATCAGGAACAAGACAAGGATGTCCACTCTCTCCACTCCTATTCAACATAGTCTTGGAAGTTCTAGCCACAGCAATCAGACAAGAAAGAGAAATAAAAGGCATCCAAATTGGAAAAGAGGAAGTAAAACTGTCATTATTTGCAGATGACATGATAGTGTACATAGAAAATCCTTTAGACTCCACAAAAAAACTACTCAGTCTAATAAGTGAATTCGGCAAAATAGCAGGATACAAAGTCAATATTAAGAAATCGAAGACATTTTTATACACCAACAATAAAAACTCAGAGATAGAAACTGAAAGAAAAATCCCATTTACCATAGCAACAAGAAAAATAAAATACCTAGGAATAAACTTAACCAAAGAGGTAAAAGACCTGTACACAGAAAACTACATAACACTGAAGAAAGAAATTAAAGAAGATACAAATAAATAGAAGTGTATACCATGCTCATGGATGGGAAGAATCAACATCATTAAAATGTCCATACTACCCAAAGCAATTTATAGATTCAATGCAATCCCTATTAAAATACCAGCAACATATCTCGCAGACCTAGAACAAATACTTCAAAAATTTATATGGAACCAAAAAAGAGCCCGAATAGCCACAACAATTTTGAGGCAGAACACAGTAGGAGGAATCACAATACCCAATATCAAACTATACTACAAGGCCACGGTAATCAAAACAGTCTGGTACTGGCATAAAAACAGACATATAGATCAATGGAACAGAATAGAGAGCCCAGAAATAAGCCCAGGTTCATATGGTCAACTAATATTTGACAAAGGGGGAAAGAACATCAAATGGAATGAAAAGAGCCTCTTCAACAAATGGTGTTGGGAGAACTGGACAGGGACATGCAAAAAAATGAAACTAGACCACCAGCTCACACCATACACCAGAATAAACTCAAAATGGATCAAAGACTTAAATGTAAGCCGTGACACCATAAAAGTCCTAGAGGAAAAAATAGGCAGGAAAATTTCAGATATCCCACGTAGCAACATTTTCACTGATATATCTCCTAAGGCAAGGGAAATAAAGGAAAGAATAAACAAATGGGACTACATCAAACTAAAAAGTTTCTGCTCAGCTAAAGAAAACATCAGCAAGATGCAAAGGAAACCAACCATATGGGAAAATATATTCGCCAATGACATCTCAGACAAAGGATTGATCTCCAAAATATATAAAGAACTCATACGACTCAACACCATGAAGACAGACAACCCAATTAAAAAATGGGCAAAGGACCTGAACAAACACTTCTCCAAAGAAGACATACAGAGGGCCCATAGACATATGAAAGTATGCTCAACATCACTAGCCATCAGAGAGATGCAAATTAAAACCACAATGAGATACCACCTCACACCAGTCAAAATGGCAATCATCAACAAATCAACAAACAACTTGTGCTGGAGAGGATGCGGAGAAACGGGAACCCTGGTGCATTGCTGGTGGGAATGCAGATTGGTGCAGCCACTGTGGAAAACAGTTTGGAATTTCCTTAAAAAACTAAAAATGGAACTGCCTTTTGAACCAGCAATTCCATTACTAGGATTATATCCAAAAAATCCCGAAACACCAATTCAAAAGAACCTATGCACTCCAATGTTCATAGCAGCACTATTTACAATAGCCAAGTGCTGGAAACAACCTAAGTGCCCATCTGTAGATGAGTGGATCAAAAAACTGTGGTACATTTACACAATGGAATTCTATGTAGCAGAAAGAAAGAAGGAACTTCTACCATTTGCAACAACATGGATGGAACTAGAGAAAATTATGCTTAGTGAAATAAGCCAGGCAACAAAAGAAAAATACCTTATGCTGTCACCTATTACAGGAAACTAATGAACAACACAAACAAATGAGCAAAATTGAACCAGAGGTATGTAAACAAGAAGTAGACTAACAGTAACAAGGGGGGTGGGGGGGAGGAAAAGAAAGGTGTAAGGGGATGGGTCAAGTTAAAAAATATATATATATATGAATGACCCACAGACAGGTGCAACTGAATGGGGACTAAATGTGGGGGAGGGGAGGGACAGGGTGCAGGGAAACAAGAGGGCTAAAAAAGTGAGACAACTGTAATGGAAAAACAAATCAAAATTTTTTAGTGGGGGAAAAATGAAAATATGAAGAATGGAAATGCCAGTTCAGTGAATATTAGGACAAAGATTTTCCTTCACATTGTATATTTTTCTCCCTATTTGATCCCTCCAGAGTTTGGCATTCTAAACAAGTAAGTAATGACATAAGTTCCTTTGCATAGAACTAATAAGACCAGTTGTCAACAGAGGTTCTTTTTTTTTTTTTTTTGACCAAGTCTTTGACTGGAATGTCAAGCCTAAAGGAAACATATTTGGGCTCAGATTGTTACCAGAAAGCCCTGAGGAACTGGGAATGACTTTCAAAGGTAATAAAAGCCCGTGAGATAAAAGGCCTGGTACCATGGTTGGTTGTGCGGTCCACAGCAATCTTTCCAGGGAAGGAACGAAGGTTGTTTTCCTGAAAGATGGCTAGAAGGGACCTTAAGGCACAAGGAAAGACCAGAAAGACTTGGAAAAAACAGGTGTGTACAGGCAAGGATGAATACCAGATATGTGGCACAGCTTCTGTGCCCTGAAGAACAGACTGAAGGTCACCCCAAATATTCCTTGGGTAAGTTCCAGCAAAGCAGAACTAAAGATCATAAGTGATCATTTGCTGCTCTTGTTAGGTTTATGCAAACGAACAGGATAAATTAAAAATGGACTTAATGTAGTCCCTTTAAAGACAAGGAGGGTAACCTTAGGGAGAAAAATTATTCCAGGAAAATCACAATGATCAGTAGTAGAGTATAAAACAGGGCAACTAACCGTCTTAAAAGTTTCTTCTCCAGATTTAGAGACTTGTTTGCGGGTTATGTTACATAAATTAACACGTGTTTTTTTTTTCCAAAGGACATAAGCCTATGATCGCATTACCTGAGTGATTATCTGTACGCATAAGCCTCACTTAATCCTCTCTGCAGCGCTGCCTCCTGAGACTCAATGGTTTGGCTGAACTAAATGGCTGGGTTGGGGAAGAATGGGGTGGTCTGTGGGCTTCACTTTAAAACGGGTTTCTCTTTTCTATCCTAATGGCTTGGACAGAAAGGGCCCAGAGGTCTGAGAGGGGGAAAAAACCTAAACTATTTACCTCAGCCCAAACTAAGTATAATGGGCAAAAGGGTTTTGGACAGGCAAGATGTGCCTAGCACACCTTCTTACAAAGAAACTTTTTTTTTCCCTAATATGGAACATTGAAAAATTAATCCCTGCCTTTTGTCATCTAGTAGTTATGGATTGAATGATGTCTTTTAACCCTTTTCGCCAAATCTGTTGCCCTCAGAACACAACAAGGACACCAGCCTGTTGAACCAAGCACGCCGTTGACCGGAGGCAGCCAACTGACCTGGAGTCTGCATGATCCTTCCCCATGTGGGAAGGCCACCCTCCCCTCCACACCCCCACTCATATTAGGGTTTTCTGGACCCAAGGGTAGGTAGGACGACGACCATGTCCAGCTTGAAGCAGCTAGAGGAGCTTGAGACCTTCGCCCATTGTCCTTTACAAGATTACAAAGGGTCCTAATATTTGAGAGGGGGGGGATAGTTAATTTTTACGAACCAGGGGTATGGACTTGGGGGGGATCGCTGGGGGAGGGGGGTGCTGGGGGGAGGGGAACAAGGGGGAGAAAATTGGAACTGTTGTAACAATATAATCAATAAAAAACATTAAAAAAAAGGAGAAATTATATAGAACACATTAAAGATATAGTGTTTTTTGTTTTGTTTTGTTTTGTTTACTCCCTTTCTTCTCCCTCCCCTCCTCTCCTCTCCTTCTTTTCTCTTTTTTTTAAGGAAGGGAAAAAAAAATTGTTTTTACTCAGTTCAGCCTTGGTGTGTCGTCTTCTTTTTCTGCATTCCCCAGCTGGTCTAATGTGGCAGTTCAGAGGTTCTTTTTC
Organism: Furipterus horrens; assembly: GCF_987537825.1. Lineage (NCBI taxonomy): Eukaryota > Metazoa > Chordata > Mammalia > Chiroptera > Furipteridae > Furipterus > Furipterus horrens. The sequence goes on along the minus strand of NW_028327176.1, from coordinate 78,312,553 downwards.
CTTGTAGCAATGTTGTGCGCCCACAATGGCCAGCACATCACGCTCCCTTGCTGCCCGCTGGAGCCAGCTGAGGTGTCCTTGCGCGAACGCCCCTGCACGCGCGGTGCAGTCCGAGAGCCTGCCCCTCGATTGGCGCCTATTGGCGCTGGGCTGAGGTGTATTTGCACTCGCGTGCCTGTGCCCTTAGTCCCCTTGAGCGGAGCCTTGGGAGTTGGTCTCTCTCCTCTTAGGACAGGGCCCCAGACACTTGTGCTCAGTGGAAGTGAGCGTCTGTGAGTTGCTGCGGCCTGCTGTTCCTGTGCTGCAGCCGCCTGCCTTCCGTCACCCATCTGGGTGGGTACGAGCAGAGCCTGAGCTAATGGTCTGTGTTTTGGCCTGGGGCCTGACGCCCACTGGAGCTGGCTAGGGGTGTCTGTGCATGGTCTTCTGCGTGTTCAGTGGGCCCTCCCTGTGCCCATTGTGGCACTGATCTTATGTCTGTTGGGGAGTGTCCGAGGGGCACCTGGACTCACTGCCCCATGCACCTGGGCCAGTGAATGAGGGCACTTCCCTATGCGCACCCACGCGACCCAAGTGTAGGGTTGGGGAGTGGATGAACACGCCTCAGTGCCTGCACTCCTCAAGAACAGCCTACCACCCCCAAACTTTCCACCCCTCTCTGCAGTCCACTAGAGAAAAATATAAAGGAAAATTATGTTCTCACTTGCCCGGCAACACACTGTCTCCAGTCCTTCTGCGCCAATGCCTCTTGTTCGAGTTGGTAGGACATTCTTGAGGAACGCAGGCCCAGAACTGCGCTCGCCCACTCCCCATCCTTGCCCTTGGGTAGCGCGGGTGCACACAGGGAGGTGCTCTCATTCACTGGCCCTGGTGCACAGGACCATGTGTCCAGGTGCCCCTCAGACACAATAAGATCAGTGCCCCAACGGGTGCAGAAAGGGCCTGCTGAGCACATAAAAGACGGTGGGTGCACAGACACCACTGGCCAGCCCCAGTGGGCGCCAGGCTGGAAGGCAGACCACTTGCATGTGCTCTGCTCGTGCCCACACAGTTGGGTGAGGGAACAGTGGGTAGCGGCGACTCATAAACTCACTTCCACCATGCACAAGTGTCTGGGGCCCTGCCCCAAGAGGCGAGAGACCAACTCCCTGGGCGCAGCTTGGCAGGCCTGACATTAGCGCACAGGCCACCTTGGGTGTGCACCTTGGCTCATGAACAAGCACCCCGGCCAGCTCAAAACAGTCACCAAATAAACACACCGGCCACCGCAGGCTCGTGAGAGTAACCCAAGCATGCGGCCAGACTGTACACAGGCGCACACCGCTGCTGCAAGGATCAGGAACCTCTGGCCCACCTCATTAGACCAGCTGTGGATCCAGAAAAAAAAGATGACACACAAAGGCTGAACTGAGTAAAAACTTTCCTTTTGTATTTTTTTAAATTTCTATTTTTATTTTTGTTATTTTATTTAATTTTAAATTTTTAAATTTCTTATTTTAAATTTTAATTTTATTTTTTATTTATTTTACTTTTTAAAAACTATCTCTTTAATTTGTTTCATACCCTCTCTCCTTCTCATCCTTCCCCTTTAATTTTGGTTTATTTGTTTGTCTGTCTAGTTTAGCCTCCACTCCACACTAAATAAATAGAATATAACTACTATATAAATCTAATACTATATAATCCCACTTTCTTACTATATTCTGCATTCTTTCCTCTTTTTCTTTTATCATTATTAAAATACAAAGTAAATATTACGTACAGTCTTGCATAGTCTCGACACTATTTGCTACTATAAATATATCATCCCCTCTCTCAAAAATCATATTTTTCCTTCCTAAAAATGACTCTTATCTATCCTTCCTATAGTATAATAGCTCTAATCTCTCTACATTTATATTAATACTGGCTCGTTGACTGACGATAGCGGGACAGATGGTGGGAAATATTTTTGAGGGTGTGGGTCTCCTGCCTCGGCTGCGTGTTTATGTTTTTAACAGCATCTCCACAAAATAACTCAAGACAAAGTGGACAGAGTGACTCTCAGTCAACTAGCCAGACGGAAGGTCCTACCAAAGAGCATCTGAAATATAACCAGACAGCATAAACAAATGACATAAAGGGTATCTCAAGACCATCAGGCTCAGAAGATCAAAGAGACTGCAACACTTTGACCCCAGATCACCTATAAAAAACCTCATACTACAAAGTGGGAAGTCAAAGAAGACAAATCCAAAAAACAAAAACAAACAGGAAGAATCCAAAATGGTAAGACACAGAAACAACCTCTCAATGAAAAGAAAAGAGGAATGCTCAGAAAGAGAGTTAGATTGAATAGACATAGCCCAAATGTCAGACAAAGAATTCAAAGCAGTGGTGGTGAAGAAGCTCAATATACTCGACAACCTCAAAAACAACGATGACAACCTCCAAGGAAGTTACCAACAGCTCCAAGAAAATTACAGGGAACTTGCAGAGAACTACACCAGCATAAAAAAGGACAAGAAACTATTAACAAGAAACAGGAAGAAACAAAGAATACAATCTCTGAACTGAAAAACACAGTAAAATCAATCAAAAACAGGCTAAACGAAGCAGAGGATCGGATCAGTGAGTTAGAAGACAATGTAGAAAAAACTTCCCAGAAAATACAACAAAATGAAAAGATTGAAAAAATATGAACAAGGTGTAAGGGAATTACAGGATAGCATGAGAAAAAGTAATATCAGGATCATCGGAATAAAAGAGGGAGAAGAAGAAGAAGGAGGAATAGAAAAGCTGATAGGAGAAGTAATGACAGAAAATTTTCCCAATCTGATGAGAAAAAAGTTTATACAAGTTCAAGAAGCACAAAGAGTTCCAATGAAGAGAAACGCCAAAAAACCCACTCCAAGGCATATCATAATTAAAATGGCAACATTCAAAGAAAAAGAGAGAATCCTAAAAGCAGCAAGAGATAAACAGCAAATAACATAAAGGGAGCTGCAATAAGGCTATCGACCAATATCTCAACAGAAACATTACAAGCCAGAAGGGAATGGTCAAAAATATTTCAAGCAATGAAAAACAAAATGCCTACAACCAAGAATACTCTACCCAGCGAGACTCACATTCTAAATGGAAGGTGAATAAGGAGTTTCTCAGACAACGGAAGACTAAAAGAATACATGTCAACCAAACCAGCATTGCAAGAGATGTTAAAGGAAATCCTTTAAGAAAAAGAAGAGGACTTCCGGCCAAGATGGAGGCTTAGACGGACACGCTAGGTCTCCCTCTACAACTACAGAGGAATACAACTACTTCAAAACAAAGGATAACTAGAAATTCCAGAAAATAAAGCTACACGGAAGCCCAACATATGAAGTTATAAACCAGCGGTGCCATTTGGGCAGGTAAGAGTTAAAGAAGGCAAAGCTGTTTGCGGAGCGGCGGGGCGGGGCGGCGAAAAATCCCGGAGGCAATCAAGCCCCTGGCGTGCGCGACTCCCGTGCTGGGGAGAGCAGCCGCAGCATCGCCTTGAACAGTGAGGCCCAGGGGGGCGGGAGGACGGATCCCGATCTCCTAGCTGAATAACTGTGTGAATCCATCTTGGACCCCCGCCCCCAAAGAAAGCACCACAGGGCTGCGAAATAGGTCGCGGACAGGCAGGCGCCGGCCGGTCGCTGATTTGTGACGCGTACACAGGCACCGCCCCCGACAGCCGGCCCAGGAAAACAAAACGCATCTGTCAAAATGTGGCAGACAAATATAGAGATCCCTGTGGCACAACTCACCAGGCAGCAGATAGAGAACCTGACAGATGAACAGATAAGAAACCTGTCAGAGGCTCAGTTCTGGGCCATTGTTATCAGGTGGCTTACAGAATTCACAAAAGAGCAGGAAAAAGATATGAAAGAAGCGAAAAACTTTCATAACGAAAGGAACAAAACCACATACGAGACAGATGGTGAGGAATCCAGAGTTCATTTCAACAAACTGGAATATGGAGAAGGAACAAGGAGTCAACCAATGCAGCGAGAGGAAATAGGAAGCAACAATGAGAGGATCAGAAACCTCTGGGACAGCTATAGAAGGCCCAACATAAGAATCATTGGTTTGCCAGAGAATGAGGAAGATGAACTAGAACTTGAAAAATTGAGTGAAAATATAATAAAGGAGAACTTCCCAGACGTGGGGAAGGGAATAGACTTGCAGGTCCAAGAAGCAAGGAGAGTTCCCAAGAGACTGGACCCAGGGAGAACCACTCCAAGACACATTATAATCAAAATGTCAAAAATTAAAGATAAAGAGAGAATCTTAAAAGCAGCAAGAGAGAAGAAAAGAATTATGTACAAAGGGGTCCCAATTAGACTATCAGCTGACTTCTCAAGGGAAACCCTACAAGCAAGAAGGGACTGGCAAGAAATATTCAAAGTAATGAAAATCCAAAACCTACAACCACGAATACTCTATCCAGCGAAATTGTCATTCAGAATAGAAGGACAGAGAAAGTGTTTCCAGGACAAAATAAAACTGAAAGAGTTCATTAGATCCAAACCACTGTTATATGAGATGTTAAAGGGACTGGTTTAAAAAACAGAAGCTAGGGAGATGAAACAAAGGCAAATGAAACAGGCAACGAGAGTGGAAAAGGAACTGTGGGTAAGGGAAGCATAGTGGGGGGAGGTCAACAGGGAGGGGGAGTGGGGAGAGGGAGGGAGATGATATAGGAATTGGGGATCATGGTAGGAGGGGATGGAATAGACGGAGAGAGGTTGGGAGGAACTGTATGCACAACTAATGGACATAATCTAAAAGGGGGGGACAACTGGAGGGAGGGGGGCCACCGGGTGGAGGGGAGCAGAGGGAAGGGAAAGTGGCACAAATGTAATATTTTAATCAATAAAACACATTAAATCTGAAAAAAAAAAAAAAGAAAAAGAAGAAAAAAAGAGGAGAGGAATGCATGTACCAAGGGAAATGAATAAATACATGTCAATAACAACCTTAAATGTAAATGAATTAAATGCCCCAATTAAAAGACATAGGGTAGCAGAATGGATACCAAAAACGGACCCACATATTTGCTGTCTACAAGAAACACACCTCAAAACAAAAGATTCACACAGACTGAAAGTAAAGGGATATAAAAAAGTATTCCAAGCAAACGGACCTGGAAAAAAAGCTGGGGGAGCAGTCCTCATATCAGACAAAACAGATTTCAAAGCAAGGGCAATAAAAAGAGACAAAGGACATTTCATAATACTTAAGGGAACAATACATCAAGAAGATATAACACTGATAAACATATATGCACCCAACATAGGAGCACCCAAATACATAAAGAAAGTACTAGAAGTCCACAAGAAAGATATTAACAGCAACACACTCATAGTACGGGACTTTAACACTCCATTATAAACAACAGACAGATCATCAAAGCAAAGAAACACCAAGGATACACAGGCATGGAGCAACACACTAAACCACATGGACTTCACTGATATATATAGAACTTTTCACCCCAAAGAAACAAAAAATACATTCTTTTCAAATGCACATGGGACATTTTCAAAGAACACCACATGACAGGATAGAAAACAAGCCTCAACAAATTCAAGAAACTTGAAATCATATCAAGCATCCTTTCAGGCCACAGTGCCTTGAAACTAGAAATGAACCTCAGAGAAAAAATCAAAGACACCTAAACTCATGGAGAATGAATAACATGCTATTAAATAATGAATGGGTTAACAATGATATCAAAGAAGAAATCAAGAAGTTTCTGGAAACTAATGATAATGAACACACAACAGCCCAAAACCAGTGGGACACAGCAAAAGCAGTCCTAAGAAGGAAGTTCATAGCAATACAGGCATATCTGGAAAGGATAGAAGGAAGTCAAATAAAAAATCTAACCCTAAAGCAACAAAACTAGAACAACAACAAACAAAGCCTAGGGAATATGAAGGAATAAAATCATCAAGATCAGAGCAGAATTAAATGACATAGAGACTAAACAAACAATCCAAAAGGTCAACAAAACTAGGAGCTGGTTCTTTGAAAAAATAAACAAAATCGACAAGCCTTTAGCCAAACTCATCAAGAAAAAAAGAGAGAAGACCCAAATAAACAAAATCAGAAATGAAAAAGGAGAAATCACGACTGATACAACAGAAATACAAAGGATTGTAAGAAATTACTACAAACAACTGTATGGCAAGAAATTTGACAACCTAGAAGAAATGGACAAACTTCTAGAAACATATAACCTTCCAAAATGAATCAAGAAGAAGTAGAAAGTCTCAAGAGACCAATAACAAAAAAGGAAATTGAAACAGTAATCAAAATTCTCCCAGCACACAAAAGCCATGGACTGGTTGGCTTCACAGGCAACTTTTACAAAACATTTAGGAAGAACTAATTCCTACCCTCCTCAGACTATTCCAAAAAAGTCAAGAAGAGGGAAAAATCCCAAACTCTTTCTATGGAGCCAGTATTACCCTAATTCCAAAACCAGGTCAAGACACAACAAAGAAAGAAAACTACAGGCCAATAACACTAATGAACATAGATGCTAAAATCCTCAACAAAATATTCGCAAACAGGATCCAGCAATACATCAAAAAGATCATACACCACGAGCAAGTGAAATTCATCCCAGGGATGCAAGGATGGTTTAATACTCACAAATCAATAAATATAATACACCACCTAAACAAAATGAAAGACAAAAATCACATGATCATACCAATAGATGCAGAAAAAGCATTTGATAAAGTACAACACCCATTTATTATGAAAACATTCAGCAAAATGGGAGTATAGGGAGCATACCTTAACATAATCAAGGCTATATATGAGAAACCTGAAGCCAATATCATATTCAATGGACAAAAACTGAAAGCATTCCCCCTGAAATCAGGAACAAGACATTGATCTCCACTCTCTCCACTCCTATTCAACATAGTGTTGGAAGTCCTAGCCACAGCAATCAGATGAGAAAAAGAAATAAAAGGCATCCAAATTGGGAAAGAAGAAGTAAAACTATCATTATATGCAGATGACATGATAGTATACCTAGAAAACCCTATAAACTCCACTAAAAGTCTACTCAACCTAATAAGTGAATTCAGCAATGTAGCAGGGTACAAAGTCCATATTCAGAAATTGAAGGCATTTCTGTACACCAACAATAAAATAGCAGAGACAGAGACAAAAAAGAAAATACCATTTACAATAGCAACAAGAAAAATAAAGTACGTAGGAATAAACTTAACCAAAGAGATCAAAGACCTGTACCCTGAAAATTATGAAACATTGAAGAAAGAAATTAAGGAAGATACAAATAATTGGAAGCAAATACCATGTTCTTGGATGGGAAGAATCAACATCATCAAAATGGCCATACTACCCAAAGCAATTTACAGATTCAATGCAATCCCTATTAAAATACCAATGAAATATTTCACAGACCTAGAACAAATACTCCAAAAATTCATACGGAACCAAAAAAGACCCTGAATAGCAAAAGCAATCTTGAGACAGAAGAATACAAGAGGAGGAATCACAATACCAGACATCAAACAATACTACAAAGCCACTGTGATCAAAACAGTCATAGCAGCCCTGTTTACAATAGCTAAGTACTGGAAACAGCCTAAGTGCCCATCTGTAGATGAGTGGATCAAAAACTGTGGTACATTTACACAATGGAATACTATGTAGCAGAAAGAAAGAAGGAACTCCTGCCATTTGGGACAACATGGATGGAACTAGAGAGAATTATGCCTAGTGAAATAAGCCATGCAAAGAAAGCAAAATATCATATGATATCATCTAATACAGGAAACTAAAGAACAACACAAACAAACGAACTAAATAGGACAAAGAGTAGAATAGTAGTCAATAGGGGGGAGTGGGGAGGGAGAGAAGGGCGATAAGTAAGGGAAGGGTCTAGTCAAGGAACGTGTATAAATCACTCATGGACATGGACAACGGGGAGGGATATGACTGGGGGAGAAGAGGTGGCCTGGGTAGGGGGGGAGCAGTGGGGGATAAATGGGACAACTGTAATTGAAAAACAAACAAACAAACAAAAAAAACAGTCTGGTACTGGCATAAGAACAGACATATAAATCAATGGAACAGAATAGAGAGTCCAGAAATAAATCCAGGACTATACAGTCAACTAATATTTGATAAAGGAGGAAGGAACATAAAATGGAGTGAGAAGAGCCTCTTCAACAAATGGTGCTGGGAGAACTGGACAGGGATGTGCAAAAAAATGAAACTAGACCATCAACTCACACCACACGTGAGAATAAACTCAAGATGGATCAAAGACTTAAATGTAAGCCTTGACACAATAAAAGTCCTAGAGGAAAACATAGGCAGGAAAATTTCAGATATCCCATGTAACAATATTTTCTCAGATACATCTCCTAAGGTAAGAGAAATAAAGGAAAAAATAAACAAATAAGACTATGTCAAACTAAAGAGTTTCTGTTCAGCAAAAGGAAACATCAACAAGGTGAAAAGGGAACCAACCATATGGGAAAACTTAATTGCCAATGATATGACTCAACACTAGGCAGACAGAAAATCCAATTAAAAAATGAGCAAAGATCTGAATAGATACTTCTCCAAGGCAGACATACAGAGGGCCCATAGGCATATGAAAGGATGCTCAACATGGCTAGTCATCAGAGAGATGCAAATAAAAACCTCAATGAGATACCATTTTACACCAGTCAGAATGGCCATCATCAACAAATCAAGAAACAACAAGTGCTGGCAAGGATGTGGAGAACTGGGAACCCTATTGCACTTTTGGTGGGAATGCAGACTGGTGCAGCCACTATGGAAAACAGTATGGAATTACCTCAAAAATCTAAAAATGGAACTGCCTTTTGAACCAGCAATTCCACTCCTAGGATTATACGTGAAAAATCCTAAAACACTAATTCAAAAGTACTTATGCACCCCTATGTTCATAGCAGCACTGTTTACAATAGTTAAGTGTTGGAAACAGCCTACGTGCCCACCTGTAGGTGACTGGATCAAAAAACTGTGGTACATTTACACAATGGAATACTATGCAGCAGAGAGAAAGAAAGAACTCCTGCCATTTGTGACAACATGGATGCAACTAGAGAGAATTATGCTTAGTGAAATAAGCCAAGTAAAAGAAAGATAAATACCATATGATATCATCTAATATAGGAAACTAAAGAACAACATAAACAAATGAACTAAATAGGACAAAGAGCAGAATAACAGTCAATAGGGGGGAAGGGGGATATGATTGTGGGAGAAGGTGTGGGTTAGATGGTGGGATCGATGAGGGAAAAATGGGACAACTGTAATTGAAAAGACAAAAAATAAAATAAAAAGAACTTATGTAGGAGAGAAAATAACATGAATCATGAAGAAGATCGTGGTGGAATTCAGTAGTATAAGCATTTACCACTTTCTTCTCTTTCTGGATTCACCCTCGGTGATGTCAGGTATTGTCCCAGTCTGGCCCTAGGTAGTGAATTTGAGACTACCAATGACCCACAGTCTGTGGTTGTCTCCTTCAGTTGTTAATCTAGTAAATCTGTAATCAGCAGTAAGGCTTAAGTACCCCTTGGGCTGATGCCACTTGGATATGAGTGCTCTGCCTGAGCAAGATGGCTCCTGCAGTATGGGGGATGACTCAGCTCAGGGTCCTATCAAATGTTCCCTCAGTTCTGTTCTCAAGGCTATGGTCCCCAAACTCTCCTCAAGCTTCTCTAGTCCACTCAGCCCCTCCCTTTTACTGAAACTCAGGGTAAGTAGCTGCAAATGAAATTTTATGTATTGGTCCTCTAAAATACTCTCTGTGACTCCAGCTGTCTCTCCCTGGCAGGCAGAACACTTGCCACTTTTCACAGCTGGATGTTATCTAGGTTCCTTTCTGGCTCTGATGCTGTAGGCTAGGGAGCCCAGCTTGGGGTTTAGACCCCACACTTCTCAGTGAGATTCCCCCTGGCCACTGATGGTTCCCTCTGGCACTTCAGCTGCCACCTATGAAAGCCCAACCAACCCTCTTGTGTCCCTTCTGCACTGTATACCAGTCACATTGTGGTGAAGCAATTCCTTCTGTCTGTCCATGATTATAAGGCTCCTCTCCTGCTATTGTTCCCTTGGTTATTCCAAATTATTTCTCCACAATTTAGTTTTAATTCCAGATTGGTCCTGGGAGGAGGTTAGTATAGCTTCCACTTACTCCTCCACCATCTTGTATCCCTCTTTGTCCCCTTACTGTGTTTATTCTTAATATTGATAAAATGAGGTGCACAGAATTTGAATGGGTTGGCCAAGATTTTAATGACATGGAAGTTTCAGCTAACTGCTATGATTCTCCATAGTAGCTGAATAAATAAGCTTTAATAAAGTGTTCAGCACACAGAATATTTGAGAAAGTATTTGAGAAAGTTATTGTAGAAAAACAATAAAAGAATTGGATGACATGGTCTGCCCATTGAGTGGGCTTATGTTCTGATCAAGAAGAACAAGCAGACACCAATGACACAAAAAGAAATCAATGAATAAAAATCTATGCCATGTGAACACACCAATGTGAAATGTGCATAAAGGATTGAAGGGAGAACATTGAGAGGAAACAGTCCCAGAAGCTTCCAGGAGAAGGGAGATTAAGAGCCAAATTTAGAAAGAATAGAGGGGTATGGGTTGGCAGAGCCTTCCAGCTCCAGCCATGTTGCCAACAAACAAATCCTCTCTATCCCAGGGTGGTTTCCAAAGCAAATCATAATGATCTGTGCCCATGGCTTCTTCCTGAAGCCACCCTGACAAGTTTCAGCATGATAGCTCGGTGATGACTGACAGAATGGCCACTGAGAAATATCCCCCCCAAACGATCCAGTAAGGTGAAAGGTCACCTATTCAAAGGGGAAAAATAAAGAAACTTTATATATAAAGACAATTAGAGTCCTGTAAAATTCCTAATCTGATTTTTGCTTCTTTCTTTCTTTGTTTTTTGCCACTATAAATTATTTTCTTGCCAGTCTGAGAATGCATACTGGCTTTTCATACTCTACTATCTGGATTTATACATGTTCCACTGTTGTTCACCTTTATTACCTTCCCCACTTTCTATGCTCTTACTCCCACCCATTCATCTTTCCACATCAACCCAAAAGACAAAAGAAAATAAACAAACAAATACGTGAAACTTCTTTCTTGGAATGTTTCGAGAGTCTATACTATTAAGACACTGAGTAATGATTGGCTGCTTTCCAGGTGCTTCTGCAGGCTGTTAAATAGCTCAATTAGTAAGCAGCTATCTCTCACTCTTACTCTTTCTCTCTCTCCCTTTCCCTCTCCCTCTCCCTCTCCATTTTCCTCTCCCTCTCCCTCTCCATTGTCCTCTCCTGTCTCCTTCGCCTCTCTACCTCTGTCCCTCTCTCCATCTCTCCCTTTCTCTCTCTCTCCCCCACTCTATGCCCCTCTCTCTCTCCCTCTTCCTCTCCCTCTCCTTCTCTCTCATTGAATTTACCGAGTGTATGCTGCATTGTTGGAAGGGGCAATGCCAAATTAGCTGAGCAACATCCCTTTATAGCCCTGATGCCTGGGACATGTAAGAGCAGCAGAGAAATTACTGTCTCCTGGCCCTGTGGGAACCACAAGGCAGCAGAGAGCATTATGGCAGGACAGTTTTTCCTTCTAAAAGGTGGCTAATGAGCAATGTAGGTTAGGACCCCTGGGAGGCACCTGGGCATCCTTCCCACCCACATAGAAAAAAGCAATGCGATGGCAGTTGGAGCCTGAGCTAGAACCCGTAACCCAGAGAGATATGGAGACTAGGAGACCAAGGGGAAGTGTGCAGGCATAAAAAGCAAGGGCTCTGCCAACCTATTTGTGTCTGAATGGTCTTAAGTAAGGCCTGAATCCCTTTTTGAAAAAAAAATTCAATTCTCAAAAATACATAAGCCCAAAATGTCAGCACAATGTAAATCAGTGGTGTGCTCTTGGCATAGTTTATTCTAGTGCTCTGCCATTGAGCTCTCATTCCACCTTCTCATGAGAAAAGGTTTAGGTATTCACTCTCTACAACCAAACACACACAGAAAGGGAGCCCTCAAATCTATGCTGTATTTATGTCTATTTGTGGCTCAACCAGACATAAACAGTGTCAGAAGAACAAATGAGAAAGCTACGGCCTATAGAGTCCATAAGCCCAACATAACTCACAATGCCTCAGTTCAAACTTGTTGCAGTGCTCAGAAAATCCATACAAAAAGCAGGGCATTCACATCATAAGGTAAACACATGTAGTCTGTTGTCTGTTTCAGTAACACTTTTATTGGTATGGGTGATGTGATACCAATGTATTCATTACATCCTGGCATTTACAATATACAGTATTTCTCTTTCTGACTCATTACAGCCTTCATACTAATTAGGTGAAAGAAAATATTGGCTGCAAAAGTACTTTTAAGGGAATTAAATTTATTCTAGAATATTTTGTATCACAATTTTAGAAGCATTAAGTTCCAGCATTTACATGTAATTATTATGGTTATACCCTAGAGAAGATATTTAAATGTCTTTCCCCTATCTGTTGGGTATGTGTTTTCATTGGAAGGAGAACCCCGTCAATTATAATGCTGAAATAAGAGAAAATATTCTTGGTTGCTAAATTGAAGAAAATTTGCCCCAAGATAAAAATTCTTAATGTAAAATTTTACTTTGATTTGGGTGGCTTATTTTTGTTATGACAGTATGGGAATTTTTTTTTATATTTTAAACATAAAATCAGGCAACTCAATTATCAAGATATTTGCATTTGAGAAAATAAAATACTGAAGTTAGACTCAGATTTTTTTGTGGACTCAAATCTGTTTCTTTGTAATTTCAGTGGGTACTTGGAAATGCTTGACCATGAATGCTAATATGTTTTGTGTTATAAGTAGTGATTCTCCATATGCTAAAATAGACAAACTTGAGCTGGAGACATAGGCAGATCATTTTGTGGAATTCTGCTAAAGGAAACAGTAAAGGTCCTTCAAAAATGACTTTTCTAAATGTATGCTGCTTAAGATCAAAAGATAATGTGCCAATGACTGCCTGCTTTTCCTTTGGCTGGCTATATACCTTAATAAGAAAAAAATAAAAAACGTTAATTTTAATAACAGGTCCTCACTATCTTAGCACACACCTACATTTTTTTAAAGCACAGATCAAAGGTGATATTGATACCTATGTAAGTCACTAGTAAAATCCTGCATTAGGATAATCTGTCATTCATTTCCATTTTTTTTCTGAGATAAAAAAAGAAGGAAGAAAGAAAACGAGAGAAAGAAAGAAAGCATAATCAAAAGCCCAAATGACAAAGAGTTGACAGTCAGATTCTGTGGTAAATGATTCCATATCGCTGGCCTGCGGAGATGCTGAGGAAGTCCCCAGCAGACCTGATTAATTCCAGTCTCTCCAGCTGCCAGGGGAGCAGAGGGTAAGCAGTTTCGCAGAGAGGAGCCTATTACCACGACTAGGCTGAAATAGATCTAATCAACTCACAGCCGCTCAAAAGAAAACTTTACAGGTTTAGCTCACTAAGGCAGTGCTTTAAAATGATGACTACAAAGGATCATGGGAGTCTGAAAGCATTTAGTCTTTATTGCAGCTCAAGGAAATTTTCTGCTGTGGTTAGGCCATGCTAATTTACTGAACATGACAAAGCCTTCTAGACTGTGTGACATCATTTGTTTAAAGGCCCCAGTGCTAAAACTGGAGTATTTCAAATATTACTTTTTTTTCTTCAAAAAACAGTTAATTTGTTGATATTTCATCGGTGTTTGGGCTAATTACATGCGCCATTATAAATGTCTTGACTAACCTACTTTAACATTTAATTTAAACTACAATGCTCTGTAATTTGTCATGGTGCTCACAAAGTGATGAATATTGCAACTTTGTTTTCTAAACAATCAACATTTTATCAGTGTGTCTTAAGAGACCCTGAGAAACAAATGCAGTATTCGCATTACCAGCTTCAAAATTCAACTAAGTTATATGGCAATTCGTATCATAAATAATACTAGGATATGCACGGGTTTAAAATGGTATGAATTAATGCATAGTATCAAAGAAAGTTCTAGATCTTTATAAATATTCACACTGGATTGTATAACTGTTTCCTTTTTTAATGAAAAATAAACAGAGGGAAATTATTAAGGCCAAAAAGATGCACGTGTTAGATTGAAACCAAATAACCATTTGTCTTTTTATTTTCTCTTGGTTGTTGGAAATCTTTGTAAAGTTTTGCAGAGGTAAAAATCTGCTTTTGTTTAAATAATCGAGATCTGAAAACTCTGCACAAGTTACATGACAATGTTGTTGAAAGTACTGTGTGTGATAGCAAGTATGCGCTCATACACATTTATTAACTATTTCAAGTACTAATGAATTCACTGATCATACTCCCAAAAGAAATTAAAGGGAGTACTAAATCATTGAATTTAAGTTAATTACAGATGATAATCTACAAACTGTTTCCTTCAGAAATTTTATGTGTAAGGAAGATACAATGGACACAGTAGATGAAGACTGGAGAAGCAGAGATGAGATAAATGATGGATACTGTAGAATTTTGCTTTTGAGCCTCTCCATTAGCCAATATTTTGAGCATAGTCTTTTGGTTAAGGGAGTGTTACCATGGAAAATGAGGCAGTGACACAAGGAAGGCCGCTGGGCACACTACAATTTCAGAAAAATCAAAATGTAGTCACATGTGATATTCTAAAAAATGTTCCACAATTTCATTGGAATCTGACTTCTAGATTTAGAAAAATACCCTAGCCTTCTGAGCATTTGCAAAGATCTTGTCATAAGAACACTATTGGTTTCTATAACATTATTATTGTTATTGTCTGAATTATAGTTAAGTTGTTCACTTAGAGCTCTTGATGATCAGGTTTTCTCCTTGAAATAGGATTTTAAGCTATTTATATCTAGTTTATGCAGAGCCCAAAATGATGCTGGGTGTTCCTTCACATGGAGTCAGAGTTGCATCCTAAACATCCATATCCAAATATGATCTGTAAATTTCTGTCTTTCATCAGAATATCACCTTTGGTTCTATAATATTGTTATGTAGTTGAATTACATTACTGGAATTTAAGCTGGATTTATGTTTTAGATCAAAGCAACATTTTCTTTTCTGAGGTTTTCCAATTTTGTATAATTTGGATAATAGTAAGCTACTTAAAATTTCAACACAAAGAATCCAGCAGCACCCCTAAAATAGATACAAATGCCTCTGGAACTGTAAAACTGAAGAGGTCAATCCCCAGCAGAGCTATCAGTTCATTGTAGTATATCAAAACCTGGATTTACTTCTGGCTCTTTCAGTGACAGTTCCTAGTGGCCTCAAATGTGCAAACAATTAGACAGCTGTACATATAATTGGTTTGACATGCCTGTTTTTTTTCCCCAGGCAGAGAAACTACCTTTAAAAATTCCATGGGTGAATTTCTGACTATATAGATAACACTTAAAAATATGTTTTGTGATTCTGCAAGTACCTAATAGAAATTCAAATGGAAGTATGAGAGTTAGAGTTTTGGATGCATATGGCACCTCTGATTGGATTGATTCATGAACAAGAACTGGGTATTTGGGATCCAGCTCATGAGTACTCTTATCAAGACTGGCATGTTAGTTTCAATTTTTTACGAAGTCTAATGACATCAAAATACATATTGTTGTTGAAAAAAGTAATAGTTGAGGAGGACAGGCAGGACCAGGTAAAGGAAAAACAAAACAGTATAAATCCATCTGGAAAAAGAATTCAAAACAGATAGCCTACTACTAATGAGTAGCATCATTTTCACCTATAACACAGGGGCTCTTGGGACCTCCACTGTTATTTATAAAATAAAACATAAATTACTAATAATTACAATCTTAAAGCTATATAGGTTTAAGTGTAGAAAAAGGAAGAATATATTCACAAAGTTAGAATATTAAAAAAATAGAGGTGAGATGAATGATGATAGAAAAGCCCTGAAAAAAGTGAACTTTTTATTGATTACATGTAAATATACAATTTTAGGAAACATTGAGCTATTGGCCATCAAATGGCAGAAGCACTAAAAGGCATCCAAGTTGACAAATTCAAAAATTGTTCTGAGCAGTGAAAGGGGTCTTGATAAGCATATTGCATCAAATGGAGAGTACTTTGAAGCTGACTAAAGTTTAAGCATGTGAGAATAAATACACAATTTTTATTAATGAATTCTGGTTTTCTGGGGTTCTTACTTGTATGTGTTATGGGAGAATTTACTTAATATGAATTTACCATGGTGTTTACCAGTGGATTTTACAATGGTGTTTAAGTATATGTAGCGTGTCTCTAATCAATGTCATGCATATCCCAGAAAGTCATTAAGGAACAGCCCTGTCACTGGAGCCTCTAAGGGACAGAAAATGAACCACAAAGGAAATGTGAATTCATGCACATGGGGTCCATTCACAGAGTTAGAGCTAGGACAAGAGGAGCCCATTCTTGCCAGGAAATAGCAATGTCCTAAAGAGCATGCTTTATATCTTGTTTTTGAAGGAAGTGGAATGGTTCTGAAATCACCTGCATTTGTTTTATTATTTTCTTTCTTCTGAAAAGATCACAGTGATGTCAAATGTGATTCAGCAATAGAGACATGCCTATACTGGCAGATTTTTAGATTAAATTCTAAGGGCTGTACTTTTTGACTGGCTATTTCCATGTGGTTTGGCTTTTTAGTGTTTCACAGGTTTTATGTTTCTTA
Source organism: Furipterus horrens (assembly GCF_987537825.1). Lineage (NCBI taxonomy): Eukaryota > Metazoa > Chordata > Mammalia > Chiroptera > Furipteridae > Furipterus > Furipterus horrens. The sequence continues at coordinate 78,295,763 of NW_028327176.1, read as the reverse complement.
TTATGTTTATTTTTAAATCTCTGTGTACTATGGTGTTTGTGCTACTGAATATTGCTTCAGTTTCCTTTAAATGCCAAAACCTCAACATGGAATTATAAAGATGTGTTAATTAAACTCAACCCATTTTACAACTATTAATTCAGATTGTGATCTCTCATCATATTTCATATGTTAAGTAGGATTTAGGGATGGTCAACAGATGTAAACTGTTCAGAAATATGCTGAACAACCAACTCCAATGACCATTCCTGAGTTAGATTTTTTCTTTACTTGTTCAGTTGCTGAAAGATTATATTTCAGTTTGGCTAGACATTTGGCACCAGCAGAGCAAACTACATCTTATGGCTCCACTGAGTGTATATCAGTTATAGTTATTTTATTTTCAACATTTAATTTTTCTCCTGAGTGGCTACTCTCTTTTTGATTCTGCCATCATCACTGAATCCCCCATACTGAACAGAGTGAAGAGACCTCAGGAAACCTTATATCTTGCCAGTACATTAGGCATGTCCCTTCTTTTCAAGAATCTTTTCACATCCTGACCAAAAACAAGAAAGACACCATCACTAACAAACACTACAACAAAATTCTCTAAAAAATACAGAGGGACAAAGAATTTGACATTTTAGAGACCAGTTTCAGTGAAAAATGCTGTATAAAATGGTAGGCATTAAAAATTTTAATAGTCCTATTTCTGTATTCTTGTAGAAGAGTAGCAGAGTCAACATGCCAACAAATATTATAGACACTGAAATAAAATGTATCCTTTATCTCAAAAGAGAAATCTGTCAAAATATGAAGTCCCAGCACATTCATCACATCGCTTTAGTGTAAAGGAAGAAAGTTTATAGGTAAAGTGAAGTTCAGAGCTCATCATAAAATTAGACATTTCTTAGAGAAGTGTATACAGATAAGCCCCTAGTGAGTGATATGTGACAACAAAAAGCCTATACAATTTAAAACTATTCAAAAATCAAAGCTGAAGTCAAAAAATCTCTGGCCAAAGCGTTCCTTTCTGCCCCCTAGTGGATAGAGGTGCATTTCCACATGTGCATGTTGTAAAAGGAGACATCAGTGGGTTTCTGAAAGTAGGTTTCTGAAAAAGACAAATTATGATGTGGTCAGATTTAACCAATTTTATTTTTTAGTGATGCTTTGTAACAGAGTAAACATTTAATATGGGCAATTCTGTGCATCCTATGTCCTTTAACATAAGAAGTGGCATTTCTATTGGGACAAGTGGCTCCGTGTATTGTGGACTTCAGTTATCCCCACCATGTGATGTTCTTTTTTATAGCATTTTTCCCTTCTCACTTGTTCATATCCAAAACAGATGAAAAAAATAAAAAGGATACTTTGATCTCCCCTTATTTTCTTCCCTGCATTTTTTTCTGGTATTCATCCTTCAAAATTTTTCTCATTTTTCTTATCTTTTTCTCTCTTATGCCCTTTGTAGTATTTGGTACACTAGTACTTTCAACAGGTTAATAATTTTAAAGAACTAGCAACTTCAAGTTTTTAATTTATTTTCTAGGTCAAATAAAATAAAAACAATATTAGAATGAATTAATACATGCATAATGATATGGTATCCAGAGAAATTTTGTTTCGGTTTTGTCACCCTTATAGAAGTATTTTTGAGTGTGATATGCTCTCAAATTTTACAAAATTCTTGCCAAAGGTAAAAATAATATGTAGTGATGACATTCCTTTTTCACAAATGCACATATTGTAGAACCTGTGCCTAGCCACAGGATTTCACAATCTTTTGGGTTTGTCAATTCACACAATTCAAAATCCCATTTCCAACATAGTTTTCCCCAATCCTGTGGGATTCATTGTGAGAACATTTTAATATAATAGTTTTCTGATAGTTGAGATCTCTAGAATGATAGTTCCTAGTCTAAGACGGAAGGACATTAAGCAAGGTTGGGATAATGAATGAATGACATTAAAAAGTTTCTCTTTTACTTTTTTTTATCCTATGAGTGCATTTCTTAACTGCTTTTCACTGCATTTTTATAATTTCTTCTATTAGAACGGCACAGGAGTATAGACTCTAGATTTCTTCTATATCCACCTGTTTCTTTTGGAGATAGCTGAAATAGTACTATTTTCAAGAACAATTATATGAGATCCTCTTCCCATCTTATTATCCTAGAAAATTAATTTCATTTCCTTTGACCTGTGGGGAAAAAAAATGCTTTATAATATTATATAAGACCTCCTTTTTGTACATACCTCATTTCCATAGAAAATGTTATTTGAAGACTGATTGATGTTCTTTTGTAATCAAAATTTTCTACCCCAGGTATTTCCATTTTTATTTTTGGAGCTATCAAATTCACATGAAAATAATTCTTTCAAAAATAGCTTGTAAGATTCCTGGAACAAATTCCAGACAGGGTTCCTTATGTTCACCCTCTACAGAGTTCATACTTCAAAATATCTAGTGATCTCTGAAAACTGAGCAGACTGTGCATTTCAGTTAAATCATTGACTAAATATTGATGACAATACTAACACTGACACGTGGATGTGAGTAGTAAAAAACGTGAAAGGTACAAAAATGACACAGAAGCTTCATCAACTCAGAATTAGATTTTTCCCAACTTTTAACACTTGGCTGTGTAGTCATATATCATTCTTAGAGCATATCATCACTTTTTAAAGTAAGACTTCTGATTTAAAGGGAAAAATTCTCCACTCTCTGTATTTAGTGGTTATTCAGGAGTTTATACATGAATTCTTGAGAAAGATCCTCCCTTTTGTAATCATCAAGATTTGTGGTTTTTACAAACCCTTTCAAGCCTTGTCATCTCGACACATACTTAAGCGTTTAGATCTTTACACAGCTGTAAGTCATAAACAAAAACAACAGAACTTTTTCCTTGAAAAAGTATTTAGACCCTAAAATTAGAACATACGTCAAATGAAAGACATCAAATGCAAATAAAAAAGACCAATTCAGATGAAAGTGAAAAGGTAAAACCAACCATGTGCCTTTTGACTTTGTAGCTTTCTCTTTGGGTAAATAGATAACTGACCTTAAAACCGTCAATCCACATCATTTTAATTCAATCATTGTAACTGGGAAAAAAACATGAGGAATAAACCATGGCCTATTACTAATCAGGACAAAAAGTAACCCAATTTAGTAACAATTGCCCAACTTTTTTTTGGCAGATGAATTGTCCTCATCGGTGATATACATTTAAAAATAGAACTTAAATTAGCTCCTTAAAGTGGTCCTGTGACTTTAATTACTTAAAAAGTACACAAATTTAATGAGTTTTTAAATATTAAAACTCTTCTCTATTGTCACTACCATGAGCTCTTAATTTACAGAGCAATTAAGTCAAGACCCTCATTTATCAGGACATGTGCATTTGTTGAAAATGTAGTCCGCTTTTATTAATTGATGCTATAGAAACACTGAGTTGAAATTAATGCATGTCTTCAGAGGTCGTGCTGCTGCTGGTGAAGACCTAGCAAGGAGTAAGACATGAAATAAATAAGTCACTGTTATTTCCTGATTACTCCATGAGAATGGTGAAATATTAAGTGACACAATGGTAAAGGCTTGCAAGAAAATGCCCCCTGAGTTTTTCTCTGGCAAACATCTGTCATGGGTAGTAGCTGAGAAATAGGGAAACTTCAAAGCAGTATTTTCTGATTATTAGCAGAGTGTGGAGTGTAATGTTCTTACATTTTAATGCAAAACAAGTGTTGATGAGCTGAGAGGGTAGAATTAAAAAGTAGCCTAAATTTCCTTTGTTCTCCAGGATGGGGCTGACAGGAACTTTCACAGCCAGTGTATTCCTTAGTCCTTATCAATTTGAGAGGCCTAAGAAATTCTAGCTCCAAAGGCAGATGGTGGGAGTATAGGAGGGACCTGGTAGGAATTGTGGACCAACTGACTACCTATACTCACGCTTGATGGCTCTGCCCAATCATCTGGTGGCTGCCAATCAGCAGAAATTATTTATGGACAATCTTCCAGAAAGTGGTTACAAAGGGAGCTTGACTTGACTAAGTTTAAATGAAATGTACCTGAGCACTCATCTACAGAGATAACAACTGCCTCAAAAAAGTTTGCCATTAAAGTTGAAATAGGATGACACTTTTTGTTGTTTTGAGATATATATATAAACACAGAGCATGAAAAATATCTGAGCCAGTTGTTGGAATAATTTGTGCATGAAAGACTGAATTTTAGTGAAATTGGTAATGGATAGACAGACATATTCTTAGTATTTTACTATTATTTTAAGAACAGATTTGATTCAACTATGGTCTCCAAGCATTATTCAATACCAGGACTTCACAAACCACTCTGAAACAACTACACAACAAAAAAGCACAGAACAACAAAAAGACACTTCCTGATGTATAGCTGATCTTCTCTGCACACTTGTAATTCTACCCAATTCTAATTTTAAGCAAGCAAGCTTACAAATACATTGTCCTATCTCCTCCCTGAGGCTGAGGTTAAGAAGAGAGCATTTCACACCTAATTCCTTGTGGCTTGGACCCATGGCCTCTCTAGCACCAAAAAGTTTGATGGAACTATGTCACGTGGTCCCCTGTAACCAGGACTTGGTTCATATACTCCCATTTCTCATTCAGACAGGCAACAGAGGAGGGAAAAAAAAAAAAAAAACAGCAGGGCAACAAATGCTGTCTTCTGCAAATGCTCTGTAATAAATTGTTCTTTCAGCAGTGCAGAAGACAGATTTTTCTTTCCTCTGCTTCTTTCCTCTTTTGCTGAGAAGCCACCAATGGGAAGCTTGCTTTGCCACCTGGCCCTGGCTGCCCATGCCCATAAATTTGTCTATGCAATGCCTGTTTACAGGTCGCTGATGGAACATGGCGACAGTGCGTTTTGTAAGCACCCGGTAGATAATCATGGTAATTGATGTTTGGAGCTGTGAGTACCTAGGAGCACAGGGTCTCTTTTTCCCAATGAGGCCCTGCTCTCTGTTATCAGTCCAGCCCATAATTAAATATCAGTCTTTTACAATATGTTTCAGGCTCCTTAATGAGTCTAAAGCAGAAAGTCACCTCTTTCCCCTCTAAGCTTTATTTGCTTGTTATTAAACAATGTTATTGAGCTGCCTTCTTTCCCTGTGTTGCCAAACCTGCATCATTTCCGTTTCATAATTGCACAATTAGAGACAGGGCTTACTTTCATACATCAGCAGGCATGTGTGTGTGTGTGTGTGTGTGTGTGTGTGTGTGTGTGTGGTTGTGTATGTGAGAAGAGAGAGAGAGGGAGAAAGAAAAATCAGGTGTTCATATAGACCACTCAAATGCATCTTATTTTCATTAACTGCCAGATTTTGCAAAATGGGAAGTGATTTATCTTGAGCCATTTTCTCCTATCAACCAGCTCCACCAACCAACACTGTGACTTTCGCCATGACCTTGTGCTGTGTTGCAGAGGGTCCAATTTGCTCATTGTTACTCACTTCATAATCCTATGCCCTTCCCCCACAGCCTTTTTTTCCTCCCCAAGCAAAATCCAGGCATTTATATTCTGAGGCTAAATGGTATTGTTTTTGCTTGCAAAGCTGGCAAGCTGTATAACACTAGTAATTCCTTCTAAGGAATTTCCAGAAAGCTCCTCCTCTTACACATGCTTACTCTCTCTCTCTCTCTCTCTCTCTCTCTCTCTCTCTCTCTCTCTCTCTTTCTTCCTCTCTCTCTCTCTCTCTCATCTATCTTTCTCATACACACAAACACACACACACACACACACACTCACACACACACCACACACAGTCACATGCATCCCCTTAAGCTGCTCTAAGCAGTGTATTAAGTAGCTGAAGAAAATCCATTCACATTCTGCTGTGTCGCTTTCTTCTCAAGTCATGAACCCATCACAGACTTTTCCTAGCTGTAGGTTGCCACGGTGAAGATTTACAATGCCAGTTATTCATACATCTGCCTTCTCTCTCCCTCCCCCTCCCCCTTATTCTTAAATCCCTTGGGAGAGGGCAACCTTGATACTGAAACTCGTAAAATTCATGCAGGCTTATCATCCTTGGTGAAGGCTCTAGGCGTGCATTCTGCATGCCCCTGCCTGCTCACCAGCATGACGGTGGGCCCCAGGCTTTTATTTCCAACTAGGAGGAGGGGGGATGGGGAGCAAAGTATCATTGTATGAAACATAATGGAAAACTTACATTTTTAAAAATAAAAGCAGTATCGGTTTCACTAATCATGTATTAATTTAAAAAATTACTTTTGGATCTCTTGAGGCTAGTGTTCATTTGATGGTGGAATATTGAATAAAAAGTGCCCTTAGTTTTAGTAAAATGATATTAAGAAGTCTACTTATCTGTGTTTAAGAACTAACGGAACAGAGACACAAACTTCTTTCTCACCCTACATCAAAGGTCCATTAAGAGGAAACCTCAGTGGTTTTGTAAAATGTGATTACTAAATTTATTATTTGTAAAGAACATGGGAAAAAAAAGAACATATTTTCAACAGCAAATATTAACATTTTAATGAAGTCAATCTGAAAAATATCGCTCCTATGATAACACAGTAAAGAAGTATGTTCAAATCATTTTTTTTCAAAAAAGACTTTTAATATATTTTTGGGAAACAATTGTGATCTTGGCAAGTGGTCATTTGAAACCCTTTTTAAAAGTTAACAAATTACTTTTAGCTGAACTGAAATACAATTTTGTTTCAGAATTGTGATTTTTTAAATCTTTTTTCATTTATTTATTTCAAAAAAACTGTAAAGTATGGCCTTCCTGATGTCCTTAAATTCCTCAGTCAGGTGTCGGTTCCCCTTCATGACTTCTCTTCCTACCTGAGGGATTAGTGGTGTCTGCTGCTGCTCTTGGCTATGAGTGCCCTAGGGTCCGGGCAAGTGTGCCTTGCCTGTGCCAAGTGGGCCTGGGCAGCAAAGGGCTTGACTGAAGGAGGAAAAAGCCAAACACTCCTTTCGCATTGGTCAGAGTGCTAATCCCAGGGCCACATTCCAATTTACTTTGAGGCACCAATGAATGTTCCACAGGCTCGCATTTAAACAGTATTCAGCTTTGAGAGAAGCTGTAGATTTTTACCTTTCTTCAAGGAATACAGTAAGGTGTTAGGAGAGAAAACCAAGCCCAAACAGAGCCCTGACTTTCACTTGTGCACTTGTGTGCGTGTGTAATTTTGAACATGTTTCCTCCTCTGTAAAAGGTGAGTGTGCTGTATTGTTTCTAAAGACCTTTTCCAGTCTTACACTGTCTAGCTGTGATTGAATTAAATACAGCCAAAAACTAGTTTAAAATGTCTCCTCTTCCAGTTTAAGGCATGTTTGCAGGGCCCATTCTCCCCAGGATGCAGTTCAGGTGTGATCTGGGGGCCCTGAATGTGGGGTTCTGTCTTAACTCTTCAGGTCAGTGAGGAACCATTTAGGAAATTGCTTCAGAACAGAATACAAGGTATTCTGTTGACTTAGAACACCCTGAAGCTCAGGGTTTTGATCTGTAGACAACAGAAAACTGAGAAAGATAACATGTATAGAGTTGCTATACTTTCTGAGACTGTATTCCTGGAAGTAAGATAAGTAACATTATGGAAAAAGTTATGTTGCATTATGTTTCTTTTTTTTTTTTACATTTTATTTTAACTATTTGATTTAAAAGTTGTCTTGCCTTCTAGCCTGACCACTTTTCCATTAGGGAGAAATATTCTCTTCCAAATCACCTCTTGGTCGACTCCCATACCAGGGCTTTTGCAAACCACCAGGCTCCTAGTTCAGGGGTATGAGCAGGTGGGTCTAGCCATCTTCATTGGCCCTAGATATACCTCTTAACTTTGTCACCTAGAGCATTTTACTGCCATGTAGGCTTGCCTCCTCTTAGAAAACCATCTCACTTGTGTCTTACCCTAAGAAAATTAGGTGCACATCCAGGCAAACTTTTAAAATAATCCACAGTTGATCACAAATAAAACATTGACTTTTACTACATGTCTGTCTTTTGTATCTACCCAAATCCTAAATATGGTAAAATAACATGTCATCAGACCTTTGTACCCATCTCAGAATCTGTTTCCTCATCTGACTTTCAAGTAAGAGTAATAATTCCAACCAACTTCTCAAGAGTCTGAGGATCAAGTATATACATACTTTTAAATATTCTGGACTGTACCATGTTGATGCATTATTATCATCAATCAATTGTGATGATAGATACAATGACCTGCAAGTATTTTGGACTATGACCTAAAGAAAAAAACACATTTTATATATTAAGCCAGAACACACCTATGTAATCATAGCTGATACAAAAGTTTGGCAAAATAATATAACTTTACTATCTGTGAAGCATTCTGATATTTTTTATTTTATAGATAGAAAATTTTCATACCTCCAAATGGTTCTAGACTGCAGTTTGGAAAGCAGTGGTGTAAAGCACCATGTTAGTCCAAACAGGAGCCACAGTGGGGCTATATTGAGCCTCTATTTGAATTAGGAAGAGGCTTCCCTTCCTGCAGGTCAGAGCCTTCAGCTTAGAGAGTGGAGTAGGGCTAAATTTCAACCCCTTCTGGTTTCCTCAGTTGGAAGCCTTTGTTTAGTGCTTTGCACACACAGCCCTGCACTGAAACCTGGTCAGTGTTGATGGCTGGGGAGAGGGAGATAGTCAAAATATAAAAAGGCACCATGCAAGACTGTGCAGTAGATTCTGGTGTAACATTAATGGTATAGGGTATTTCTAAATTTGCCCACACAGTCATCAGATGCAGCCCACAATGCAACTGTGGCCTAGAAAGGAAAGGAAACAAAAACTAACATGTTTTTTTCTAATTCTAAAATACTGTGAGAAACTAAATGGAAAACAAGAAATAATGAAATAAGATTTATCAAAAACTTGCCTTCATGTCCATGATATGGTTTTGCAAATTAACTTCTTGAAGTACATCATATTTCTGATACTGCTTCAAATTTGGAAAGCCATCTTGATCCATCCCCAAGCATCCACCTTCATTATAAATTGTAAAACCTAATGAGGAGTAATGTAAGCTGGGAGAAGATCTTCAGACGCTTCTTGTCCAAGGCATTTCACCTCCATTATCACTATTCTTGTATGATCAGCAGAAGGTGACGTGGAAGTATTTCATAATTCTTCAGAGGGTCTTTCTCACTGGGCAATTCATTGGGCCATCTACCTTATTATGGGTCTATAATGACACCATATTTTGCTACACTAACTAAGTTAAAATTAAGTTTATTCTTTTTCTTCAAGTTCATATCAAAGTTAGTCAGTTGAAAATTCTAAAGAACAAAAGTAAAGAGAGATAACTAACAAACAAGCTAGTTCTATCCTCTCTTTCAACTTTCGTAATTTAACTGTCTTTAGTTTACAGGTACACCTTTCCTATCTAATGTAATATTTACTATGACCTTGACTTCTGCTAGGTAATATACTATACAGAATTATTTTCATTAATGTAACATAGGCTAATGAAACAAAATAATAAAGCAGCAGGTATTTTTCCTGTTTTATTCTTATACTTCCTCTTTCTCAACACAAACACACACACATGCATGTGTGCGCTCACCCAAATGGTGGTTATTTTTAAAGAATTTAATTTGAACAAGAAGGAAAACATTTTATTTCAAAATATTTTGTAAGTAAATACTGTACTACCATGAACAATTAACCTCTTTTCCTCCATTTGTTTTCTTTTAATAGCTATATCTTCAGGTTTTGTTGAGATATAATTCACATAAAACATTGCATAAGTTTAAAGTATAAAATATAATGATTTCATATATTTATATTATGTAAAATGATTACCACAATCAGTATGGATAACATTCATCACCTCACATAGTTACACAGTTTTTTAATTGTGGTAAAAACTTTGAAGAATTAATCTCTTAGCAACTTTCAAATATACAGAAGAGTATTGTTAGCTATAGTCATCATGCTATACATTTTATCCCCAGAATTTATTTCTTATGACTGAAAGTTTATACCTTTTAATAGTAATTTTTAAAACTCACAACAAGCACTTTCCTTAAAAAATAGTATTTTGTAATGTCTTATAATTTCAATGAATTAACAAAATAACTAATTTTTTATATTCTTCAGATGAAGCATGCCTTTCTGATGATGTGACTTGATTATATTAACAGGTAAGGATAATTGCCAATACACAGAGACTCACTCTGCATTTGATACACATGGACATGGGGATGGTGCCCTCCCTTCTGACTTGCATGGGAACAAAACAGTAGCCTCAATGCCACTGAATTACCTAAAGCAAATGAAAGCATAAGTACTTGGAGAAATCCCACCTTATTATCCACTTTACCCCTTCTCTTTTGTGGATATTGTTACCTTAAAATTATTATGTTGTCAAAAATGTCTTTTCTCGGTCCAAGAGTAAGAACTGCTGCCACTGCCACAACCATGGTGTCAGTAATTAACACTGTGGACACCTCCCATAAGGACATGATTCACGAAGCCCAGCTGGATTACTATGGCACCCGCCTGGCAACCTGTTGATCAGACTGATCTATCAAAATCTTTGATGGGTGCAATGGAGGGCAGTTCCTCATCGCAGACAGCAAGGGTTGTGAGGGACCCATATGGCAAGTGGCCTGGGCAATATCCTGGCATCCTGCTCCTATGACCGGAAAGTCATTATATGGAAAGAGGAAAATGGCACCTGGGAAAAGATGCACAAGCACACATGACATTACTCCTCAGTAAACTCTGTGTGCTGGGCGCCCCATGACTACAGCCTGATCCTCGCTGGCCTGTGGGAACTCTGATGGGGCCATCTCCTTACTGATGTACACCTGGGAGGGCCAGTGGGACGTGAAGAAGATCAATAATGCTCACACTATTAGCCACAATGCTGTCAGCTGGGCCACTGCTGTTATACCTGGAAGCCTCATAGACCAGCCATCAGGGCAGAAGCCCAAATACATCAAGAAATTTGCCTCAGGTGGCTGTGACATCCTCATCAAGTTGTGGAAGAGGAAGAGGACAGCCAGTGGAAGAAGGAGTAGAAGGCGGAAACACAGTGCGACTGGGTTCAAGATGTGGCCTGGGACCCTTCCATTGGTCTACCCACCAGCACCATCGCCAGCTGTTACCAAGATGGTCGTGAGTTAATTTGGACTGTGATGATGCCTCGAGAGATACATGGTTCCCCAAACTACTGCACAAGTTCAATGATGTTGTGTGGCATGTGAGTTGGTCCATCACAGCCAACATCCTGGCCATCTCAGGTGAGATAATAAGGTTACACTGTGGAAGGTATCAGCCAACGGGCAGTGGGTATGCATCAGTGATGTCAATAAGGGCCATGGTTATGTATCTGCTTCAGTCACAGAGGGCCAGCAGAATGAGCAGTGACAAGACAAGAGGGGCCCAGCTCCCCACCTGCCAGTTTCTGGACTGCCACTTCCTGGGTCAAGCAGCCAAACTGCTGGGAGGAAGAGCTCCAAACTCCGACAAGATTACTTTCCCAGGGATAGTTAAACCTGCAACCATATTGATCATCTGCCATAACATGATTTGATTTGGTGTAATTTCCTATGAGGCTGAAAGTACTCATGTTGTAAGGAAAAAAATATTATTTAAAAATATTTTTCGGACACTTTTATGTACCTTTTGGGTCAGGCATTATTTGGGAGGTTTTGTTTCCATAGTAATTAAACATGTTGCTTATAATTCTCCTTAAAAATATCTTTTCTCTTCTGTTCCTTGGTCTTTTGACCCTCTAAAGATGGTAGTGTCAGAAGAGAGCGAGCATCTCCCTTATGCAGACAAAACCTGCAAGCCGTGCTTGCTTAGTCTTGGGTCATAAAGGACCTTGACCAATGTCCACGTAGAACACTGTGCTCCACTTGGCCTCATCAGACTTTTACTTGTTTTTCAGATTTTTCTCAGAATAGCATCTTAGTGGTCAGAGATTTTTCCATAATTGTCACTGAGTGGGTTATCTTTTCTCTGCCCATAGTCTCCTCCACTTGGCTCCCCACATTCTTATACAATCCCTAAATATCTTGATCTTCAGCAAATCTTTCCTTCTTTTTCCCTGTATCAAATTTTAAAGAAAAAAGAGGAAGAAGAATCAATGGGCCCCAAAAGTATATAGATCCATTTATAGATATATTGATGGTGGCTATCCAAATTTTAATATCAGAGTGGCTTAAAGAACTTAGGTCTGACAGGGGATTAGGGCACCTGCTCTGTGGGTGTGGCACAACCAAGAGTCTTTGGTGATTAATGCTATTATACTTGCAGTAGGGCAGAAGAGGAGAGACTAGCAAACATCCAGTTCCTGGGATTACATCTGTGTTAAAGCAGCACCCACGTCAACCAGCATCGTAAGTCTAGGCCAGGTTCCAGCCACAGCACCAGAAAAGGGGACTGCCATGAGTAGCAACCCCCACCATATATGCTCAAACAGGGCTTCCATTAGGAAAGGCTCTGAGTGTATATAACAAGATATGAGGTTTTCCAGTGCGTTATCAAGCTGCGTTCTTTCTGATAATGCCCCCATGTCCATGATCTAGTCTTCCTGTTCAGATTTTAGCCCCTTGTTAGCTCTCCTATGTCAATTTCTCATTCTTTTATGCCCTTAAGACTCTTGTGTTAATTTCTCATTCTTTTATGCCAATACCTTTCACTAGGCTCAAACTTTTGGATGCCAGTTTCTTAAGCAAGATTATGATTTACAAACAAACATCCTGGACTTGGGAGACGGCTTTCTTATGCTTAAGGTACCTGGCTATTTCTCCATTTGATGGCCAACCTCTCTTAACCTGACTTCAAGCTGGGTACTCCTTCCTGACCAGCAGAATATCTTTTCTGACTTAAAAACTCAGGAACCATCTTCTCTGCCCTAGTAGCCCCATGGATATCCCTCTATTGTTATTGTTATTGTATTATATCATAAAGACTTGTTGAAGTTACAGTCTATCTCCACAAACCATGAGCAATGTGAAAATAGGGAAAATCAGAAGTGACTTCTATTCCCAGAAATATACAAGGGGCTATTAACTACAGAGGTTCAATATATATTTTTGAATGAATAAATGAAAATGTGCCTACTTGATTTATGGATATTATGTAACCAGCTCCCCTGAAATACTCATATCTCCATAACTAATTGGCCAAATATACAGATAAAAATCTGTTTAAATTGGGTCTATCCTTTTAGCTAATTTTAAATAATACTGTTTAACTCAGATATACAAATGTGTTATAGGTATAACTTCTATAACATCCACTATTGCTGTTAGAAGAAAGCTTAGTCATCAAGCTCATTTAAAATTAAACTGAATAGCTATATATCAGATGACTGTGCTATATCCTAATGAATAAATATATGTGTAAATCCTATTGTGTATTTACTGTTTAGGAGATGGTTATCCAGAACTAATTTAAAAAGTAATGAAATATGTAAGTTTGATGATTAAATGTATAGGTTTAAAATTTTTCAATCATTATATTTCATCTGTATACTTTCTTTATTCTTGGATATGAAATAGATGGACTCTTTTAGACACTTGGTGGTGTTATTAATTTCTTAGGGAGAATTTGAGGAAAACTTTTTACAGTTGAAGAATATTGAGGTAAAACTTTGCACCAATTTCATAACCCCTGTTGGTTTTTATAACTGAAAGGCATTCTCTGTGTCTCATTCATCTCTGTTACCCACTGGCAGATGAAAGTAGTGCTGTAGCCTCTTAATGAGGTGGGGCATGATATCTCACTGTATGCCTTTCTATCCAAAATAGAAAGTAGTGGAATCATAGTTGTGGGTTATAGCTATGGTCCAAATTTTTTCAGGTGAGGTGACTAGAAGAGTGTCCAATGTGAAACTCTGCTTTTCTTACCATTGCCTTCTGAAGGTGTCTTCATTCCAAGACCTTTAAATGGCTATTTCAAAGTATTCTAAGTAGATTAAAGAATCATAGCCATTCTGTGTTTATTCTATTTTCCACATTCTTGGTTTTGGCAGTGCAAATATTGTTCCTATGGCATTGCTCTAGTTTGCCCATTTGTAAAAATGGTCTGTAGTTTATTGCCTCTTTGTTGCCTTAGGTTTTGCTTTTAATTCAAGCTCATATAGCATGTATACCCTTCCTGGAATAGAATTTACAGGTAGAGGAGTGATGTGTCCTGAAGTGAAATGACTTTCCCAAGGGCAGCACTATCTGTATGTTATCAGAGCAGAATTTTGGAGCTTTTAATTATAAATCAATTTCAGTTCACACCATTTTTTGTTTTTCTTTCTTTTTTTCTTTCTCTCTCTACCTCTTTTTTAATCTGTGGAAAACAGGTACAGACACTATAAGAAGTTTAAATCAGCTCATTCTAAGAATAAATGAAATCCAGTTCTTTCTTTTCTTCTATATATTTTTTCAGATTCTTATACTGTAAATTAGTGAGCTTTAGCAATACATACTGTCTTTTTTACAAGGAGTATTACTTTTTCATAAGTGTGAGTTTTAACAGAGTTTTGCTAAGATAGATAGATCCAATGCAACCATTTAGAAATGAAGAAACTGAGGTAGAGAGTGACTAAGCCATTTTTTCAGGGCCATTTATGACTAAGCACAAGCTTACTTGGACTTTGGAACTTAATTTATTCTAAAGGAGGGCCAAGTTCCAGACTATAAAACTTGCACATGGAAAGGCAACCCAAACAAGACTACTTTTTTGAATTTTAAATATGTTTTAAATTGCTTACAAGGAAGCACAAAATTCTAAGTTTTACTGTGCAAAATCATACATTATTGGCTCACTGATGAACAAATAAACAGGAAAATAATAAATTGAATAAGAACAAAAACCTCACCTTTTTTACAACATTAAAATTACATTGTTGGATGCCTTGTGCATGTTGGGAGATAAAATATTTTCACTTCTATATAGGTTTCATCATGGTCTGCATTACCAATATACAATTAAGATATAATTAAGTGTGAATATTCCCCTTTTATGTATTTTAAGTTCAATTATAAACACATTTAAATTGTTCTGGGATCATATATGACTCTTAGAAAAATGTTACCTAAGCAATGGAGATCTGAATAAACCAATTATAATCAGAGCATATGTTTGCATATTACAATTTTCCACACATTTTGCTGTGTGGTATATTTGATCAGTTTTATACACTGGAGTATATTTTACATTCTACAATTTTTTTACTTCCAGGGCAAAATATGGACAACATGATAGCAATATAAGATACCTGGATGAGGCCCCAGGAAGCAGCCTCAGGGGTAAAATCCCAATGATTGCTAAAAAGCCAATGCAGGCAAAAATCAAGAAGTCTGTGGTCAGAAATAACAAAAGTCTATATACCCACAAGGTCAGCTTAGGTGAGCTGAGGGGAGTACAGAATGAAAAAAGAAGGCCTCCAAAACAAAACAAGTCTGACCTTAGACCAAATACCATTGCCCTCTGGTCTGTTTCTTTAGTGGGGAAGAGTTGAGTGATCATGCTGGAATGTCCTGGCCCAGCAGGTGTGAACAGGATTGAAAGATGGACAGAAAGTATTCTAATACAGCTGAAAGTGAAATAAAACCTACAGAAGTGAAATTTTAGTAAAGAACTTATGTCCAATAAATAGAACTAGTAGTATGAACTAGATTTACAGGTTTCTCAAAACAAATCATTTGAGGCAATGTCATAAATGGAAAGATTCTATACCAAGAATTTTTTCCCAGAAAGATATGGATGAATTAACACCATTAGCTTGAAATGGTAATTTTATGTTAATCATCTATATTTCAGGGTACATCAATACTTTTTTGCAATGCTCAAATATACTCTAGTGTGTATGTGTGTGTGTGTGTGTGCATATGTGTGTATACATATATAGATGTTAATTCTGAGTCTGCTTTTCTTATATAGGCTGGGCTCTTAGCAAATTCCAGATGAAGAAATAAATGCCCTTGACATTTCATTTAATAGACAGTGGGTGGCACCATCTTAAGGAGCAGATGATGTAAGGTTTCATTTGGCAGTATTTTCTTTATTTGGGCTACAAACTCTATCCAAATTGTGAAGGACTTTCCACATTAGTAATTAATAAGGCCCGATTATGGTAACTATCATCCAACTTAGGACATCTTAGAGGAAAGATAAGAGATGAATAATTTGAAGTAATTTTCTTGTAATCATGCCAATCACTTGAGCAAAGTAGTTATTAAAGGAAAGAGTATTATAATGAATTATAGGACATCTAATACTGAATACCTTTTTTTATCAGCTGCTTATAGTTTCTGATGCTTAAAAAAAAGGCAGACAAGTAGAAGTCTATTTGAATAACACTCATCTTACTGTAAATAATGGTTTGTTTAGCAAACCCTGAATTTTAATGAGGCTTGAAAGACAGACTTTTCTGTAGTTTCTGCTCATCTCCTTGAAAAAAGCTCAAGTTGTCCTGCTTTACCTTCCCCTACAAGGTAGTTGTAACAAGCACGAGTCACCTTTGATGACAAGGATCCTTCTAGTTCAGGTTTGCTAAAGTGATTAGATATTATTTATCTAATTAAATGTTCAAAACACATCATTATTGAAAGGAATAAATTTAGTACATTTGTTGAGCAGTGTTAACTGAAAAGTAACTGTACACCATTTGACTTTTTAACATTTTATTATATCTATTAAGTCTTTCTGTGCTTAATTAAATCAACTTATTTTTACAGTTAATTTAATATGATTTCATTTTCAGTACAGAGTCTGAAGTAGATATTATGGAGAAAGCCTACTGTATACACAAATTAAGCTTTGACTCCTCAGGTGCTCTCTTGCATTTCATTCAAATCTGGCAGCTTCTGGGATTACCATGATTTTAAGTGGATGCTATTTTTCATGTAGTGGAAAGCCTACTCTTTATGGTTTTTTTTTTTTTAATGCAACAAACTTTAAGGCTACAGAATCATCAGATCTGTACTGTTTGCATCACAGATCACGGCCAAGATTTGGAAGAAATTATGTTTTCAGTGCTTGTGAAAAAGTAAATAAGAACGAAAGTGTGAAAGTATAGCATTAGGTTCTGCTCTTTGAGAACTTTACATCTTAATTGTTCCTATAGGAACAATTGTGTCTAAGTAATAATGCCACAGTTCCCTGAGAAGGCACAAAGTATCTGGGTAGCAATAAGTAGGAATAGGCATCATGGAGGTAGTTATTTTATTATTTTCAAATGAGTGCCTCTCTGTGATCAATATTTAGCGGCATTCTTTCCTTCACAGGAACCCCAAACTATAAAGTGGGGGTGAGAAGAGGACCAGAAGTAAAGCCACAAATGTTTGATGCCAATCAACTGCAATGAATTGTGAGACGGGGATGAAGGAAGCAATGTGGTACATTCAAATCTACCCTGAAAAGTGTTAAAGTGGAGAGCGTGGTTGGAAACAAATGAGAAGGAAAGATTCAAAAGTTGCAAGTGGTGGTGGAAAATTCTAATTAGACATTTACGTCAGCTTGCAAATCTCCTTGTTTTTCCCAAATGTTGGAGTGTTTTATGTTCTGTCAGTCTTTGAGTGAAAGTCCTAAAAAAGGTTTCTGAAACTCTCATGGGAACTATCAGAACGGTCAATTAAAAAGGTGGTCACAAATGCCTTTGCTTGAGATTATACCAAACCAGGGAACAAAAATTAAATAAATAAGTAAATAGAAGAAAGAAAATCGTGAATGTACATTGTGTCTACACATTGTCCCCACCTCCCTCCCAGGGGCCTGTGAATTTTACCTGAACTGGCTCGCTTCTTGTGGTCCGAGTGCTCACTTCTGGCTACTCTGTGGCGACTTGGACCGGCTAACAATCCCCCTGGGAAGTGCTCGTGATCGCAAATTTGGCCAAAAGATTTTTTTCATTACCCTCCAACATTTCCTTTCACCTCCAACCTCAGGCAGGGCCCTGCCTTTCCCTTTGGAGCCAGGAATATAAAGATGTGGGGCCATCTGGGCTGACCCGGAGGGCCCTCTGTCAATCACTGCCTCCCCATTGCTGCTCCCTTTCACACCAGGCAGCTGGACCCATCGCTGTCAACCAGGTAACAACCCCCAGACAATAGAGGCCTGAAAGCTTGGTCTAGACACTCTTTTAGCCACTTATTTGCTGCTCTTGGCAGCTGTTGAAGCATAAATAAGCAGTTTGTAATCAGAAAGCTGACATCATCGCAGCTCGGCTGAGAGGGGAGATTGTTCCTGAGCACTGAGCAGCTTTTTGTGTGTGTATGTGACAACAGATTCTGGGGTATGGATGCAGATTTGTGCCATGCTAAGCTGGTCTTTCTTTGATTTAAAGAAGACAATTGGATCAGATCCCCAGGTCCAGGACACACCAGAATTATTATTTCATGTTCAATTACTGATGGCCAGTAAAACCAATAATAAATTAGGTGGAAATGTGTCATGAGCTCACCCTGGGTAAGAAGATAGCGGGGTACATGAGAAGTTTGGACTTGGGACATTTTCTGGGTCACAGGACATGCATCTTGTCAGTTCCTTGGGAGTGTGTCTGCATGCAACATGGCTTGGGTGGGAGATACTGAGGTGAGGTTTGGTACCAGATACCTATGTCTGTAAGCTTTCAGCAATGAATAGTTTCACAAAAGACAACAGAGAAATGGGTGTGTTTATTCCTGCTTCCCAAGTGTGTGTGTGTGTGCTCAAGTTTGCCATTCAAAGCAACTTGTAGTTATCCTAGTGAAAAGGAATAGATATGAGCTATTCTCCAGAAATGTTGCCTCTCCATCACCTCTACAGCTGAGAAACCCTTCTGTAGGTTTTTCTTTTTCTTAAAAAAAAAAATCTGGCTTTATTATTGGAAGAAGTAGAGATGCCAAGGTGGTAGACATCATTGATTTATCATAATTGATTTCTTATAATTGTTTTGAGGATGTTCCCAAAGGAAGGAAAGCCTCTCTGGTTTCTTTTCACAGTGTGATTCTGATTGCCCTGATGTCTGCTTGGGACTTCTGACTCAAGGTCTATTGGTAAAAGGCAGACTGAATAAATGCCAGGATGCCACAGAGCACAGAGCTTGCTACCTGAAACCCATTTGGGTGGTTTTGCCCATCTCCAGTTTCACTTACCAAAGAAAAAATCAGTTCAACAAAAATATTGACTTTCTATCTCTCTAAGGGTTTCTGGTATTACTTTGCTATAAGTAGCTCATGATTTAGAGTACAAAGGCATTTCCAGAATGCATGTTTAACAAAATGACAGAGCAGATAATTGAAATTTATTTGCAATTTTCAAACTACAATAAACACAATTCTCCTTTTCTTTCATTAATAATCGCACGGCTAATGCATAGCAATCCCTCTGCAGCTTTTACAAGCAAACTTGAGCTGCTGTGTTGTAATAGCTGGAAAAGTTAATGTAGCTTGAACAAGGTTCCTAATTGTCCCTGTCTCTGTCATATTTGTCTACTTGAATGGTCCTAAATACCACAGCGATTAATTACTACAGAGCAGGTATTACAAGATGTTATCATCCTTCCCCCAACTGTCTGGGTGAGTGGAGAGAAGCAAGAGACTGTTCCAGTGTTTCATCTTTGCTCTTCCTGTAAGGCACTTTAACCAGAAGATTTAACGTGTCAAAGTTAACTGCGTTCTCTAGCAGATATTCACATTCTAATTAAAGATTAAGAACATAGTACATTACACTGTGATTTGTCATACATGGCTTGTTAAATAGGAAACCTACCGGGATCCCTAACATTTTATAAATATTATTCAGGGCTTTTAATATGGGCAAAAAGAAAGATTATTTTCCTGTGTTGTCATACAGAAAGTAGGTTGCCCTCTACCTCTGCCCCCTTTCCCCAGTAAATATCAAAAAAAGACAACTCGGGCAGTTTGGAAACTGTTTTGTTGTGGAAATTTTGTTCAGCCGATGAATCACCTCTGGTTTGTATTTGGTGGCAAGAGGTGGAGACCTTGATTTTTATCTTTTGGCATTTATTTTTCTTTTTACTTTTGCTTTTTGCTGTCAGTTAATTAAATAGGGGAAGGTAAGAGTCTTTGTTTGAATTAGAGTGCCAAAGGACAGAATAAAGATGAAACAGTATTTCATACGCAGCCTGAGCTCTCAGCTGATTCTCCCAGCCCTGATCATCAACATTTCTAGCACTAGTGGCACAGGACTGGTTCATATTCCATGATTGCCTGAGGAATAAATTAATGAGGTTACCAAGACACTGAGCATTTGCATATTCACGGATGATTATTAGGTAGAAAGTGAATTCCAGGTGCACTGAATTTGGGCAATATAGGCTTTGTTAAGAATTAACATTTTTCTGTTCCCCAGAAAAGGAGTCTCTTGTCACTAAAAATAATAGGGACAAAATTCCTGCTTGATAACTTTCTAAATAATTATGATATAACAGCTAACCAATATAGGGGCTTGTCTGTAAGAAGCAGAGAAGCCATGGCATTGTCCTTGTTACAGAAGACTGGACAGGGTGCTTCTGTAGCGGAGGGAACAAACGCCCAGCTCTGTTCAGATTTTAGGCTTTGATTATGCTGGTGGCGAACATGCAGAACACTGTGCATCATGCCTAATGCAACACTATCAATTTACGGAGACCTTTACAACTGTAAATATTATGATTGACAGATAGCCAATTCAAGCTTGAGCAGGGGAAAGCTTTTCTAAAGAACATTATTTCTAAATCTGAATCACAGAATTAGGCTTGTCTTTCTCAAAGGAGTATCAGTCAGTCCATGGGTCTGTGGTGAGGGGTTGCTGCTGGATCTGGGTGGAAGCACTTTGTGTGAGCTCTCTGTACCTCATTATTGAGAGAAGTTTCTATGCTGTTCTGTGTGGTGGCTTGGAGTCTAACTCCTCAGAGTTCGTATGGGCAGACTTCATACTCCTCTTAGCCTAGGAACACTTCCTAAAAGAGAATGATGATTACCTATGCTTTCAGAGCACTGTGTACTGGGAGAAGCTGCCTTGCTTTCTTGCTACCATTTTACACAGGTAGGTTTTCTTTATTTCAATTTTATTTTTATTTTTTCCTCCTTAAAGAAAATGATGGGCAGTGCTCACCTCAAGGAAATGATCTATCAAAATTAAGCTGGGATAAGTATTTCTTTGAGAAATAATATGTATTACCAACAGGCTCTCTTCTACCTCCCCCACCCCATCCCCTGTCTCTCTGTCTCTCTGTCTTTCCCTTTCTTGTCAGGCCTATGATAACCCTGTATTAAGAACATAGTCAGTATATCTGTATGTATATATTTTGTTCAAAGATTCCCTGATACGCAGTCTGTAAACATTTTATAATCTCTTTTCTTGATTTTCAAAGTATTTCCATTGTCTAAAAAGCATTCTGAAACATTTTACCTATTTTTAAAAATAGCTTCTAAATATGAATGAGTTCAGTATCCTCCCAGAGGAAAGTCAAAGGAACTCTCAGTCTTTATTCCAGTATTGCATCAGACTTAAGCTTTTCATTTATTTTGTTGAGGTTCAAAGGTTTAATTGTCAGAATAACATCCCACCAAATAATCTACACATACTTTAAAATTCAATTTGTTTTCTCCTACATATTTCAGATACCTTTATAAATATCAAAATATCACAATAATTTTGATGTGGCAGACTTGTAATCACAACCCTACATATTTTCATTAAAAATTAGAGTATTATAGGCTTCTTAGTATTTGTGATTAATACTTTAAGAGTTTTTAAAAACACATTTCTCCCCAAAAGGGCCTGTCTGAGAACATGCACTGCAGTAAAATCACTGGAGTCCAGGGTTTCTGTCACACATACACAGAGCACAGATTTTTTTGATTATGTAGATTTCTTTTCCTACTGCAGTTTCATATGCAAAGCATGCATCAGCCACATCCACACTATCTCCTAAAGCAGTCACTCTCAAACCCAATCTGGGGACAGTGCAGACTAAATAAAATTTCATTTTGATTTGGCCTCCCGCTGCGAATGGGACTGCTTTGTCTCAGCCAACAGAACCAGCAAGCCAGAAAGGTATGTCCTGTTTTGCATGGCTGATGGTGTGTACTAAGTAAGGCTCAGGCAGGCCATCCTGCTCCAGCTCCATTCTCGGCTCTATCGCTTCCCCTTCCCTTGCTCTGGGCTGCCTGCCGTCTACCTGTAGGGCAGACCTCTGGCACACTGCATGATTGTTTACTTTAGCATATGCTTAATAGCTTGTGTGACAGTTTGCTTTTCTTTCCCACTGTCTTTGTTGAGGTGGGTTTTTTTTTTTTTCTATTTTGATTTTTGTTTTGTTCTATTTTTCTTGCCCACATTTGCTTTCCCTGTTTCTTAAGGTGCTGAATACTAAAATATGAACTTAAAAAAATGTGTAGGTTCTGCTAAGGAGCTCCAAAGATTTTACTGGAAGATTTATCATGCTGACTTTTATTGTAAATCTGAAGATACATTTAACAGCTTTGAAGGACTTTAGTTTTCATGGCCTCGTTGAGCCTCTTTGGCAGAAAAGCAATTGCCCATTTGAGATAAGAAAGAAAATATAAAATAAAGACTCTCTTCCACTGAAACCGAACTCTTTTGCAATCGTGGTATGTTTTATTAAATGCATTGTGGTGTTTTCCTGAAGAACTGCTAAATAAAACTATTTTAAATGATAACCTTCATCTGGAGACATCTCACTAGAGACTGGATTGTATCAGATGCTCCTCTTACACTTGTCCCACCTTTTAGAGACTGTATTGACAATCAGGGGACAACCTGCTGTGATGTTCTCAGAAGCTTTAGACACAATGATGAAGTGCCAGGGAGGTTGACGGTAGGAGAGACTCAGTTCTCAAGGCCAGATTTCTCCTTGGAATTGTTATTGTCCTTGACAAATTCATATGGTACTATATAGGAAAGAAGTTTTTCTCTGTTTACATATTATTAATAAATGAGATAATAGCAAATCAGTAAAGCTGAATATGAAATAAATGAAAATAACTTGCTTAGGAGAAGAGCAGAGAGTGACTGCACTTTGACTCTGGGTTCAACATTAATAATTCCACATAACATATAAAGAGATAGAAAAAAGTACTAATTAGCCTAATTAGGAGTTTTACCTGCCTGCCCAGAAGTAGAAACAAAATTAATTATGTAACTTTGTTGAGGGTCAGCAATTAATTGTCATAGATCCATAATGTTGTAGTCATCATGCTGTTTTGTGCTGAGTGGTTTTCCAAGGGTCATTCTTGATACCATTTTGGAAAGGTAATCAGTGAGGTCTTTGCCATTACAAGGTAAATTTTTCTTTTACCCAAAATCTTTAAATTACTCTTTTGTTCTTGTTAGCCAAGGACCTTGGGAGAGAAGATTCATCAAAAGCTTTCGCATTTTACTTAGAACCCCCTTAGTTATCATGCACAACAGGTTAAAGAACAAAGTAAAAGTTAAAGAAGACTTTGTAAAGGAAGAAGAAGGAGAAGGTGAAGGAGACCTTGAAAAAACAGTAGCCTGAAAACAATATTAAATCTTATTTGGCAAAGTTGGCACAGTCTCATAGAAGAAACAAGAAAATGGTGGTGTTGGGCAGTCTGGAAGGGTTCGGACTGACATAATGTATAGTTCCTAGTATTACCCATAGTAAGTCTTTTTACGCTAGCCTCACTATCAAAACTACTTACTTATTTTACAATAGTTAGTTAATGATATTAAGAAGCCCAAATTACTTCTTTGTTTAATTTGTAAATGTTCTTATAGGGGCCACTTATTGGCATTATGGGTACTTTTTTATAACTAAGTGAATGTTTTAAAAAGTAAAATCTGCTACATTATCACATAAGCTTTTTAAAAACTACTACTGTAAAAAAAAAAAACAAGGTACTCATGGAGTCTTTATTTGTCCATAAAATATATAGGTATATACATATATATTTATATTTACATTATGTGACTGCAGCATGTTCTTGAATAACTAATTTCATTCAACATCATTTCATTACAATGTTGATGAGATGTCCTAGGAAATTAACTCTTATGTATATCAATTAGCCTATAATAAAATTGGTTTTGTTATACATGATCATGCTTAATAAAGTCATAGAACCTATAGACAATGTTGAGGAATGTTGGTATGACTGTAATCTTATCTTTCATATTTTATTATCTAGATCCCTCTACAAGTAAGAGAAAGGAAGAACACTTTCTGGAGTTAAATGTAAGTTGTGGCCAAAGACAGAGATTTCTGTTTTCTGTTGACCCTTTCCAGTTTTGGGAAACAGTAGATACTCAAGAAATCTTTTATGAGAGAGAATGAATGAGTGACTGAATGACTATGGTTGAGCACAGGAAGAGAAGAACAGGAGGCCCTCTCACCAGCTGGAGCCTTTCATCACACCACTTAGTCGTTATCAAACATGAAGGAAAGAAAGAGATTTCAAAGCTACCTGGGACCCACAGTCTTTCTAGGTATGCAAATCCACTGAAAACACATGTACATTTTTCTAAACAAATAACTTACATGACTTGCTCAAACAGGTCTGTATGGAACTCCCGAATATTAAGGATTCAAGAGTTCTAAGAAGATCTAACCAGAGCAGGGCCACAAGGGCCAGGGAAAGGAAAATCATGACATTCTTTGAAAAATATGAAAATAAGAAAACAGGTTCAAATTATTTACACTATGTAACTACTTTTTGGTTACAAAGAAAGCCCACTACATAGAGACTAAAAAGAGCAGACTTTAAAAAACTGTTATATAGAAAATTTATTTTACATTTACATTTCTATAAGCATAGTAATCAAACACTGGAAAAAATAAAGAGAATGCAAGTTAGAATCCAGACACTGGGCTCTGGAAACATCTCTGGAGTTATTTCTCAAAGCATCACACTGGACTTCGATAAAACTGCTTATTTTTTTAAGTTATATTTAATAGAAAGGCTATATACTATACCAATATTAATCTGAAAAAATACTCTGCTCTTAGATCTATGTGATAATAATAAAAGACATTATAGATCCAGAAACTACATCAATAGCTATGAACATTTAGATTTTCTGTTGAGACTTAGGCAGCCCTGGAAAATACCCAGAGTATAGCAGACTAGGGAAGAGATTCAAGTGAAGTTAATCCTTGAACAAGTTGAAATCTAATTTCATTGATGCAAAGACTTCTACTTGACATATAAAATCAGAAGTTGTGTGGTCAGAGAAACTCTGTAAACTGTGGCTTTCATACATACAGAAATAATCTTAGACCTCAATATTTTTATCTCATGACAATGCCCAGCAAATTGTAATGTACAGAAAGAAATAGGACTTGAAGTATTAAATATGCAGAGCTAGATATTCTCTATACAATGCTTATCCTCAAAAGATTGAAAAATTGACATGGTTTTAATAAAGCCCACATGAAAATGGCCATTGTTCTTGTCACGTGATATGGCAAGGGAGACACTGTGGTTTAACTTCCATGGCTACTCTTGGTTACTGCTGTCACAGGATAGGACAATCCCATAGCAGGCTTGGGAATGAACTGGGCACATGACAGGGTCTTGGGCTTCTATAGATAAAGAGAGCTAAGCTGAGGCCATATCCATATGAGGTGTTGTATGCTCTTCTCCTATCATTTTTCCCAAGACACAATAGATAATTATGAGTTCAAGTTCAGCTCCAGACTGCTTCCAGGAATGCAGGATACCAGAAAATAGACTCACCAAGGAGAATAGGTCCAGAGATAATATAAAGTTAACATGTGAATCTGAGAATTTCTGCTTTATTCTCAAGGCAAATAGGAAACTTAAATCACACCCACCTTTTCCCACACACTAGATTGTCATCTTAGGGGAAGAATTTTGGACAGGGGTAGATAGGTAAGAGATCGGTCATTTTATCTAAATAAAAGATGAACACCAACTGAGAGATACTTAAATTATCAGAACTGACAGTTTGAAACTTGACTAGATATAAAATTAGTTTCTCTCTCTTACCCTCATTCACTACTGATTGAGGGTTTGGGAAGAAGCCAAGATGAGCTACAACCATAATGAAGAAAGTAAATTATATTTTTTGCTTTATGTCCAAACTATAGTGTGACTGGAGTCTTGCAACCAGCTACACTTGAAAGATCCTAGATTTTTACATACACACCTTTCATCCATGATCCAAGAAAATGTTAGAAACTTCATATGCCAACCTCAGCAAGAAGTGGTGAGTAACACTACCATGCCATGTAATTTTAATTCCAGAAGATTTAACCTCTTGTATGTAGGAATTTCTAACAGCAATTTCTCTATTTCTAAGAGGTGTCCTTGGTGCATAAGGATGGGCCTTTAGATGCACTGAAAATAATTTTGGGTCCAAGTCTCTGACCTAATTCATGAGCCAGTCTCAATAAGAACACAAATAAAGCTTGGTTCTCTCTCCCAGAACTTGAAAGAGTGAAGTCCACTTGCTGGGAGTTGTTGGTAGTGAGTGATAATTAACACCAACATAGTATAAGACCCATGAATTTTATACCGCTTTCCAGAAGATCTAGAAGCAGGCTGCCTTTCTTTTCTTCTGCATACTTGATTGGTCCACTCCCTAGTTTTAGTGCCTCATAATGCCACAGTGTTACCTCAATCAATTCCCCTATTCTGCTTAAGTTTTCTAGAGTTTATTTCTGTTGTTTTCAACTTAAAAGAATCTTATACATTGTCAACAAATATATGAACAAGAAATTCTTTAAAATCAGTGCAACATCCTGGAAAGTCAACCACATAGAGTAAAGAAGGAAGTTAGAGACAACAAACACTCACCTAGTCTGGGACTGGTGTCTACATAATGAAAATGAAAGGTTGTTGTATTTGGTAATAGTTTCAAGTGTTCATGATGTCAGCCAGAAGTGTTCTAGAAAGACACATAGATGTATTCAGAAATGCCAATCGTTTATACTATGTGGATGCCATCTGATGGATTTATGTGTTCCAGGATATGGTCCTTAGAACAACTTTCCAAAGGTTATGCAATACTCCTTTTGTTCCTTGGGCTTGTTTATTCGTGTAAAAAATACATTAGGTATCATGAATGCGAACAGAAAACTAGCTTAAAATTCAAGATAAAACTCAAAAGAATCAAAAACATTCATGCACAGAGGCAGAACCAAGCCACTACTATAGGAATATAGATACAATAGGGATCTAATTATTTCCTAAACAGAAATATCAGTTTTTAAGTTTTTATTTTGATGGTTTGCTACTAACACATGGTTCTTTTGACCATACCAGTAAATCAAGTTGGTGAAGTGGTCTCAATATAAAAAAGAACAATTAGTGTTATAAATGAGATATAACTCAAGGCTTGGTTTTTATCTAACTACCACCTTGTAATGTTTCGTGTAATTATACAGTAACACAAATTATTAGTACTAATGTCAATGGTTTTACTAAATTAATGATTCTTGGTAAATAATATAATAAAAATGAATATTTTTGTAAACAAGGAAAAACAGTATTTTAGTTCATAATATGAAAGGATAGTATTATTTAGAAAACAGTATAGAAATAGACAACTTTGGGGAAAAAGATTTCATCCAATTGTGTTAATGGTTTGTTCTGTGTCTATATAAAGGACAAAAGAAGGTGAATTTAGCTATGCTATTACCACCCACCCACATTAAGCATGTTTTATTCCCTTCTAGTCCATTACAGTCTGCTGTGCTTATCGCTTAAAGACTCATTTTTTGCTGATAAAAATACTTGAATATTTTAATATTAAAATATATTTTTAAAGATAATAGTATATATGAGAACTGAAATATTTTTCAAAGAAGTAACTATCTGTTGTCTAACTAAATGATGACTGAGAGTTTGTTTTTTGTTTGTTTTACCAGCTGTCTATTAGTATTTGGAGAACATAAACACTAATGAGGGTGAAGAGCTAGGTGGAACAAGGGGAAAGGGCTTGGAGTAATTGAATGAAATTAAGAAAAGGGAAATTTAGGTTGATTACTAATTACCAATTGAAAATCTTCTTAATGTTGAGGTTCATTAGACTGTTGGGTAATCTTCCAAGGAAGTAGTGGGACTCCCATTGTTTAAATGTTTAAAATTAGAGTGGACATAGCACTATCAAGAACACCCTGCAGTGAAAGAACCGCCTGTTCAGTGGAATGAGGGAGTTGGGTTTGGTCGCTTTTATAGGGTCACACTTCAGCATGACCTGGAAAGAGAAGGGAAAAAGTATTACCCCAGTCTGTCCTACATAGATCCAACATGCCCAAGTTTTTTGGTGGGATAATATTGAAATATTTCTTTTGCATTTCATGTGGAACAGTCTTCCTAACACTTTCTTGGAAACCCAAAAATAGCAGCTTGTGTTGACAACAAAGACCTTCCCAAGATACAGGTTTTCCAGCTAGGAAGCTGACATCTTTCTGAGACTTGTAGAAACCAGGGTCCTGTATTAGTTAGTACTCTGATTTTCAGTAAAGTAAAAATTGGAACAACTAGGAAGTGACATGTAAGTAATACTACTATCGTGACATTTGTAGGTGTATATATTCTTTCATTCTTGAAAGACAAAGATATGGAAGAAATGGAAAAGCAAGGAGAACTAGAGATTGAGTGAGAACAGACTGTATTAGCAATTCATAAGCATTCCACCACATTCTAGAACCCTACAAAAGTAGGTGGTAGCAACTACATGAGAAAAATGGACATTTCCTTTTGTTCCCAGAGAGCCTATTGTGGTACCTGGAAGTCAACTTCAGAAAAGGGTTTTTTACATACTGGGAACTTTTCTGGATATTAATGTGTTAGGGAAGATATAGCTATTTTTTCTAATTTTAATTAAATATTATCTTGTACTCAGGGGTTCTGTCAATTATAATAAACTAAGAAAGAATATTGTATTCATGTGGTATTAGATTGGTCTCTTCTCAGAATCTCTAACTATTCTGGTTTCAATAACCATATGCAGCCTCACAACAGAAAGAAGTGAGGAATGAGATAACATACATCTCTATATAAATTTCTAAACTGAGTGAACAGTGGTAGTCAGACACATGAAAGATGAAAATCAGGCATTGGGAACTAATATCCTCTCATTACTAGAGGTGACACAGAGGAGACTGGGTAACATGAGAAGGCAGAGAGAGCTTGTGCAGTGAGTCTGTGCTAAGTAAAACAGTCCCCTCAACCCAGTAGAATGTCAGCAGACCCCACTCTTCTTTACCTTCCTAGTAGTCAGTGCTTATCAAAGTAATCCTTGGTCTTCAGAGAAGGTAACTGGGGGCAGCAGGAGATAAGTATAATGCAGGATTTAAATTTCAGTTCTTAGTGTATATGCAAGAAGAGAGACAGTTAAGAGAAATGATTAAAATGTTATCTGACATACTTGTATATGTATGTTGTTCTTGTTTTCTATTTCTTCTTCATAGTAAATTCTCTGTTTTTATGAGGAGTTTAATGTTTTACTGGATTACAAAAATATCTGTAGTCTCAGTCAATAAAAATATCTCACTCCTACCAACTGGTTTCATATATAAAAATGAACATTTTTCAAGAAAAAATAAATTATCTTTTTCTCTCTTAGGAAAAATTTCTTCAGAAACTTGTAATTGTACACAAGGAACTCTATGTTTCAGAGTTCAGACACTATTTGTTGCTTTGACTTTCTGCTTAAAACAGATTCATGTGGTGCTTATTTAATAAAAATGTTATCTGGAGGTAACTTGGTAAGTTGGAACTCAAGGTTCTCAGCAATTGGCAAATGTGTGCTAACCACTAGGATGCAGTCCATACCCAGAGAGCCATGCTGTTGACTGCAGCCACCCTCAGGGGTGCCATGGCCTGCAACACAGTTTTCACATTATAAAACTAGGAAAAATACAAGGTTAGAGAGGAAGTACAAAAACACCATGTCATTTTCTTTTCTTCATTCTTGGCCAAACTGACAAGGAAGTTTGATAGTTGAAAAACTAAATTTTCTAGATAAGGAAGCAAGTAATTTTCTTTCATTAAAGTGATTGGTTCTGGTCCAGTTTCTAGCCTCCCAAAGGATGTGTGTGCTCATGTTCTGGGAAATCCCAAAATTACCAGTTGGAGTATCTTAAAGTCAAAATATGAAATATGAGCAATATTATTAATCTGAAATAAATGTCAAAAAGTTTTCACTACATAAAAATCAACACTTCTGAGAATATTTCAAAGTCATTCAATTTTACCTTGAAAGCTGAGTATATACAGTATTAAAATATTCCAATGTTCATTTCTGGTATTCAGTTAAGGGGATGACATTTTTCTATACTGAAACATTGCAATTTACTTTCCAGACAATAATACTTCAGACGTAACTATAATTTCAAAGTACTTTCATCAAATTGTTTTATATTATCTCTTTTAAAAAGCTCAATTTTTATTACCAAGACAGTTTAATTTAATTATAACTTAGTTTTATTAAACTAATTGGTAGAAGAAAAGTATAGTTGAAGCTATACATCAGTAATACTCATATACAATAGTAATCTTGGTCAAAATAATAAGTTCTAACAGATCATGAGCACTTCATGTTTTACACTATATTTGCTGAAGCTGGCATTCAAATGGGACTGAAATATTGATGTCACATAAAAATTATGAGTTTTTCTTTGAAATAGACATTAGAAATAGACCAACACTCTTTGTTCTGCTGGCTGGCAAAGTTTTAGAATCTATTTTTTAAGAGGTAATTTATGTTCCAGTCAATCTCTTGGAGTTCTGGCTTCTCCCACTCATTCACTTCTACACTTTATGAGGTTTTGGCTGAAACAGGGTTGAGTTGGAGTCTCTCTCTCTCTCTCTCCCTCTCATCATTTCCCTAGCTTTAACAGCTAATGCTTTAATTGACATATCCATGCACTCATACTCAAGTCCTGCTACGTAAAAATGATTCTAGTAGTTTTGCTCTTTCTGAAAAACTTGGCAGAATTTCTTTCACATGACTGTGAGATGATACACAGTAGCTGGAGAGCAGCAGCCAAAACAAAAAGAGAAAGCAGAAGCTTTGGGCTAGGTGTGAGCATGTCTGTCTGATGGGGTTCCAATATATATCTCTGTGGTCTCTGAAACAGAGTTTGATGAGAGAGACAGAGCACTAGGCTGGCCCCTGAGAGCCCTGCATTCCAGTTCAGTGAAGCCCCAGGCTGACTCAGCATTTCAGCATTTTCAGTCAAGCTTTCTGCAGCCATAGGAGGTAGGTATGCCTGAGGAGAAAAGGAAGTCATTGAAGATTAAGTGTCACTTCCAGCATCATAGAAACAGTGAGAAGCATAAACCAGCATTCAGACCAAATGTTCCACTTTAGAATACTTGTTAGCTTAGACCCTGCTTAACTTAGCCGGAAATATACTCCTACTTTGATTGACAAGGGAGAATTTTAGTTGGTACATATTTCAAATGCAGAGAAAAGCTTATTCATCCAAAGTTCAGAGACTCCTTTGTCAAGTTTGTCTTCCTATCCCCCCCTGGCATCCCACTGAATTAAGCGGCATAAGGGGCAAGTGTAAGGGAGAAAGTACACAAAACAGAAAAAAAAATCCATGAACTAAATTTGTTTGCAAATAAGACCAAAAAATACCACACAATTCAGCTAACAAGATATACATATGACAAAAATAAAATAATCTCAGATGCCCCCTAAAGATCGTGCTGAGTAAGAGTTTTTATCAGCTTTTCATCATAAATCATAGTTGGTGTCAGATCAACTGCATAACTTTGGGGGCCTAGTACAAAATGAAGTGTGGGACCCTTGTTAAAAATGATGAAGAATTTCAAGACAATGACAGCAGAGCATTAAACCATGCATGAGGCCTTGTGTGAGTGCACAGACCCCACACCCACCAAGGAAACACTGGTTGACATTGACTTTTCTGCATGTTATCTAGTTCTGGTTCAAAATGCCCAGATACCAGCTCAATGCACAGGAAAACTAACTAATGATTAGGGCTGTTTACAAATAAAGCACACTGCTTTGATAAGCAGGATTTGCCCCTCAGTGGAAAGTTCACACAGAACCTAAAAGGCCATCTGTCAAAAAATGTTGAAGAAACTAGTGATTTCTACATTTGGACAGAGCCAGTTTTGACCCTGTAAGACAATTTTTATTTTCTTCAGATTTTTGGAAGGAGCCACTTTATATGATTTATTACTACAACCAGGAAGCACATCAAATTTCTTGACACTTTCACTTTAAATGGATACAATAATTTCTTAGTGCCATAAAATCTTGACATTATGGTCATTTGACATACATAAAGGTGGCCATAAATACCTGGGCGTTATGAATATTTACATGACTCCACTAATCATGGAAGAAGCTTGTTATCAACAAGAAAGACAAGCTAAGGCAGTCTGAGTATTCCATAAGTTCCAAACCCATGCATCTGTCAGTGCTGTCCAAGTCTTACGGTCCATCCCCTTAACCATCAAGTATTACAATCTACCTTTTTTTGGTCACTGTAAGCCTTCTTGTATCTGTGGTGATATTAAAAAGTGAAGCTAAGGTTTAAAAAAAGTTACTAAAACATATTTGAAAATGTTGGAGCCATAAATTGAAATACAAATTAAAATGATGCTGCAGGGTTGAATAGCAGCTAACAGAATCACATGCTTTCTTGAGTTAATCAACAAAGAAACTGGCCCACACATACAGTAAAGGAGAAAAAATGACTCAAACTCTCAACTCTCATTTCATTCAAGGACAAGAGCACAAGGGGAAAATGAAACTACCAAGGTCATATTGTTTTGCCTAAGTTACGGAATTATTAACAATATTAATATCTTGGCTTTTTTATTGAGTCCCTCTGGGCTGTTGAACTACTTTAAATCTACTTAACTATTCTGGCTAGTAGTTAGACTGAAGTGTTCTTGTTTCCTTTCCAGCTTTCATTCAGTAGCATGTACTATTGCCATTTTGTTAATAAACTAAGGATGACATTGGTTTCCAGCATCCTGAATTTTTGTTGTGCAAAGCAGTATGGTGTATCAAAGGCATGTCAAGAGATGTGACGTAAATGGAAATCACAGGACATCATAATGCAGCACAACAGGTGCACAAAATTGATGTTTAAAATTGTTTCTATTATTTGGCTTTTTGGAATCAAATCAGAATCAAGAACAATAGTGGCCATTTCAGATAAATTACTTCTGCACATTCTTGCAGATTGAGCAGCTGTAAAGAAGGGAGGGGGAAGTGAGGGTGCTTGCTATTTGGAAGGTGGATGAAAATACATTTGTAATGTGTATACAGAATATTCCATATATTAAACTTTGCCTTTCATGTGCAATGATAAAGGTAGTTTTCTTTCCAAGATTGCATGTTTCATTAATAGTATATTTTAATATTTAAATACCACAGCTCTAGAGGCAAAAGCTAAGATAAAAGTTTGTAGACAATCCATTATTTTTCTCAGACATTTCCTCTGAAGAGCCCATCAGATGCAGTTTAATGATTTAATTTCTAAAATGAGTTGTTTAATAAAATATTGGGTATTTAAGTAGTTTTTTTCCAGGAGGCAATTTTTTTTGTCAGGTGTGTTGTTATTAATGATAGGAGATGGGTGAGGGGCTGGTTCTCCCCTCTGTACATCATAATCTGCTTCTGCCCACTCTCTGGCTATTTTTCTTACATTACAGTTACTATGTGTAATTTTTAATGTTGGAAAGAGAGAAGGTGATTGTCTTATTAATCCTCTCTGTTAGCATATTCTATTTTATTAGACATAATTCAGAGAAGAGAGGAAAAAGGAGGCAGACATTGGTTAAGGGGGATGTGTAATTGGGTGTAGTGGGATTAGACTGTTATTAGTGTACAATCCTAAAGGATGTCCCATAAAGAACCTATGGCAAAGGCATTCATGAGTTATGAGGAAAGAGTAGGCAAGCTGAACAGTGTTTCCATTATCACAACTCTACTTATACACAAATATTTAGCAGCCACTTTAAAGGCATTCCAGGCTCGTCATGTACTTAGGCAGAGAAATGTTCCCTCTGAACTGTCTGTTCTTTCTTTCTGGAACACAATTTTCACGTGCCAGTCCTGTCATTTAGTTTTGCTCCAACATCGTGCCTTGAATATTTTTTAAATCTCTGAGAAATTTAAATATATTGGAGGAATATATAAATGTATATAGAAACATGGCCTGGTCTTGATTAAAAAAAAAAAAACAAGATGTATGAACACTGATACCCCCAGGTGATAGGAGTGTGAAGTATGATAGAGAACATTATTATTTAGGTATAAATATTTTTAAAAAATTTTAAAGGTTAAATGTAGAAATTATAAATTGCTTTTATGTCAAACTTAAAAAACATCAGTGTCACATCGTTTTTCTGCAGTTAGTCTTGTGGATGTTGCAGGTGAAACTCAGAGAAAGTGAAAGTGCATAGGGGTTCACAGCTGTGTCAGGTAGTGTACTTACATGTATCTGATGGATTACTCTCTTGTTTAAGCATGTATCTGATGTATGACTCTCCGCTTATATTGTGTAAATATGTACAAAAAAATATTTGCTTCCTCACACTTTTCTATTCTTTCTTCCTCTTACAATAAATTGGGTTGTTTCCATTCACAAATGAACATAGTACAGACAGATGACCACAGCAGAGAGATCACATGTGACTCAGAGATATTCTTGTGTGATATTTTTAAAACCTCACAGACTTTTGAAAAAACTTTTGTTACAGGTACAATTACTACAACACTGTACTATAATTCATAGCAGGGGACATTTGTAAAATGCTTTCTCCCCAATTAAACCATTTGAAAATAATTATTTTGAGGCATCTTTATTTTAAACTTGTAGAAAGAATTAGTACTTGAAACCCTGTTTAAATGTAAAGTTCGGGATAATATTATTCTCCAAGTGAATATATTTTTAAAAACTATTTAAATTTCATGGCTGACTGTGTTTTTTATAAAACCTGTCTACCTTTCTTCTGTGAAAGTCTGCCCAGCATATGTAACTTGGAATGTATTTACAAAATAGGAAGGGACCAAGAATGGTGTCCGATGGAAACTGAGCTTCCTCCCCAGTGAAATGTTTCTGTAAGCAGTTTTACACGATAAGGTTTACAGTGGAGGAAGCACACATCCAAGATCTAGGATTTAACCTTCCAAAGATGTACAGTTTCATTTTTTGATGTATCTTTCACTTTTATAAAATGGGTTTTAGCTTTCATACATCAACTACTAGGCAATGAAATGGAAAGTTCTTTGCATTAGAAATAGTATCCTAAGGTATATGAAAACTTGGTGTTGGCGGTAATTTTCACACTTTTTCCATTCCATTTTATTGCTTTCCAGAGCGAAAACTCCATAGACTCCAAAGCCAAAGGGGCTTTTGAAAAATGCCACTTTCCTATTTCAGCCAACAGCCACAGCTGAAACGACAAGGGAGCTTTCTAACAAGACAGTTGCTTGCTGCCGGCTATAGTTCCCGCTTTTGTTTCATATGGAAACTAACATGGGACAATTTGAAAGAATGATTATTTTAAGGCTCCACTATCTTTCCTGATCTAGTGTCTACAGTATTTTCATAGAAAATGGGAGCAGGAAAAGAAGGGGGACATGTCAGACCTTGTCAGTTTCAGCGGTGGTTGTTGGCAGAGAGCTGAGAGTTCTAGCTTTTCAAATAAGCTACAGAAATCTCTGCTCCTTTTAACTTACAAAAAAAGAAAAGCCATGTTACTTGAACATTGACTTCACCTTCACCTGTCCCTCCTATGCCTTCATTTTGTATTATCATTCTTAGAGAGAGAAAAAAATAGAACAATAGTTCCTTTGGGCAGTTACAGGGGAAAATTGCACTGCCGAAACTTTGTTCCAATAAATAAGCCATGACTAGTGGGTTCTTTCTAACCATAGGTCACTGTATCTATGAATGTAACGGTCTATCCTTTTGGTGATTTATTCAGACCCTTGGTATTCTCTATTGATCTCTTCCCAATTAACATATCTTCATGTGTAAATATCACGTTTTATGGAATAGGAAAAAAAGGCAGAGGTACAATAAATGCCAATAGTTCAGGTACATTAATTATTATAGATCATAATACTGAAACTGACAAATTAAGAATTATATTGTCTTTGCATGGATAAAACCTATTCTATCCTCCAGTACTAGCTACTTCTTTAATATTCATAAGTGATTTTACAAGTCACATTTGAATTTTACAAATTCAGTCCTGGCCGGGTGCTCAGTTGGTTGGAGCATTGTCCTATGCACCAAAAAGGTTGAGGGTTCAACCCCTGTCAGGGCACACACAGCAGGCAAATGACTGATGTTTATTTCTTACATCAATATTTCTCTTCCTCTCTTTCCCTTCTTCTCTCTCTAAAATCAATAAACAAATTCTCAGGTGAGGATTAAAGATGATAGATAGATAGGTAGATAGATAATAGAGATTAATTTTATGAATTCAATGTATTTTCAATTTTTGATCCCCCAATGATGGCCATTTTTTTTTCTGTAATTATATGGTGGTTTAAATGTGTTTATAACACTCTATTTTAAGATGTCAGTATACATAATTAAATGAAGAAACTGGGTTTTTAAATATTTTATGTTATTATGAAAAGGGAGTTCTTATGATTATGCTGCTGATAGCATCTATTATAATTGTGTATTTTTCTATTCACCAGGCACTTAAGATGCATTTTCCAAATAATTCTCCCAATGACATTTGAGGTAGTTGCTATTATCCTTATTTCACAGATAAGATAAGGAGGGCTGAATTAAATAACTTTCTAGGGTCACACAGTAAAAGGTGGAATGATATGCAAACCCAGGTCTTTCTGACACAGAGCACACATTCTTAACAATTGTGCTATGTAACATTTGTTTTTGCTTCCACTTCCTCACACAGGGAGAGGGGAGGGTGGCAAATGACATAAAATGATTGTCAGAGTAGACAAATACAATACTCAAAATTGTTAAATGGACACTTTGGAGAACACAATAGACACACTCACTGTGATGCTGCAAGGTAAATGGAAAAAATGAAAGCTGTTCACAGAAAGGGCTATAGAGATTTGTTTGTCCTCTCACTTTGAAGCTCTCAGTGTCTCCAACCAGCCTTAGTGTCAGCAGCATTCCACCCTGCTCCTCTGCTGAGCATGAAGAAGGAAGTCTTTCTAGTTCACCTTGTTCTTTCCCAAAGCTGCCAGAGCCTACGAGCCTTATTTTGAATCTATGGAATGGAGAAATGCAGGAGACGTGTGACCTCAGAGCCATGTTTACCAAGTCTCTGTCATCTAAGTATATTGGACAAAAAAGAGAGAGATTATGTTTGCATCAGGGAAAGTGGAAGACCCAGACATTTTCTCTATTTTCCAAACACATGGTTCCCATCTCTATATACACACACACTGAGGAAACCATGTTTTTGTATTGTTCAGAGTTAAGAGTACATCTCATATTTAGGCTCCCTTAGTTCAAAATTACCACTATATCTTTGATGAGAAAAAGAAAAGTTATCCTACAAATCAGAGTTAATGCCATTAAATTTCAGATATCTGTAAACTTCAACAATAGATGTAAATATTGCATTTCTGGTCTCAATGAAGAACCAAAATTGTTTCTTAGTTTAAATTAGGTGGAGAGGGACAGAAATTCATGTGTCACTAAGACATTTGTAATGTGCATGAAAAGGACAAAGAGATGGATCTACCCTAAGTGGGAGAGGGGCAGAGCTAGAAAATCAACCCCACTCTACAGCAAACTGACCTTTATGTGTATTGCTCAGTGATCATGAACATTTTGGTCTACGCTAGCTCATTTATAAAGTTGAAAAGAAAGTCTGGTTGTTATTTATGCAAGAGAATTTTCCAACTTAATTACTAAGTAAATCGGCAACTTCTTTTTCTTCAGGAAAAAGAAAAAAATAAATCTGTTATTTGTTTATCTATTTATTATTTATTTATTTATTTTTGGCTTAAAACAACACATTTATTCACTTAGAGTTTTACAGACCAGAAATCTGAATTCAGTTTCAATGAGCCAAAATCAAGGAATCAGCAGAGCCTGCAGAGGAGAATACATTTTCTTGTCTTTTCCAGTTTTTAGAGTTGCACTATTTTTGCATTCTTTGGCTTATGACCCCTTAATCACCTTAAAGTGAGTAGTGTAGGTCTTAAATCCCTCTCTCTTATTTCCTTTATGATATGATTTTCTTTCTCTTGTACTTTCCTCTGGCTTGGTCTTTTTTAAAGTATCCTTTATTAATTATGTTGTTATAGTAGTACCAATTTTTCCCCCTTCTCTCCCCTCTGCACAGTAGTCCCCTTCCCTCCAGCAATCCCACCGCCATTGGTTCATGTCCATGGGTCGTGCATGTGAGTTCTGTGGTTTCACCCTTTCCTATACTATTAACTTCCCCCTGTCTATTTTGTACCAATCAATTATGCTTCTAAATCACTGTACCATTTCCCTATTACTTCCCCTTCGCCCTCCCAGTTGATAATCCTCCGAATGATCCCCATACCTATGATTATGTTCCTATTCTGGTTGCTTAGTTGGATTTTGTTTTCATTTTTTAGATTCAGTAGTTGTTGATAGTTGTGAGTTTGTTGTCATTTTAATGTTCATAATTTTGATCATATTTTTCTTAAGTAAGTCCCTTTGACATTGTATATAATAATAGCTTGGTGATGATGAGCTCCTGTAGCTTTACCATTTCTTTACTTCCAGCCAAGATGAGGCCCAGACAGACAGGTTGTGACTCCCTCCACACTAAGAAGGAATACAGCTACCTCAAACTAGAGACAACCAGAAGTTCCAGAAAATCGAGCTGCATTAAAGTCCAACAAAGATGTAAAGAAGAAATACTCATCCAGACAGGTAGGAGGGACGGAGCCAGGGGTGGGGGGAGAGGACATGGTGTGGTGGCAGTAGCAGCGGCAGCAGCGGCAGGCTGGCAGAAAACACAGTCACATGTTTTATATAATCGGGAGGGACATGTGAGGAGGGTTCCCAGCTCCAAATCAGACCACACAGCTCACAGTCCCAGCACCAGAGGAAATCAAGCCTCATCACTTCTGACTATGCAAACCAATGGAGGTTGGGGCAGAGGAAGAAATTGCCAGTCTCTTGGCAGAGTCCCCACACTCCTAGAACATCCGAAAACCCACGCACTCTGGGAATGATGTCCAGAGCAACAGCTAGAGAGGCACCACTCCCATATGGAAGTGGGAGAAGTGCCTGGAAAAGGGGCAAGTGCTGAGCAAGCAGCATTGTTCCTTCTCAGACCCCTCCCCCACATACAGCACCACAATGTGGTGAAAAGGGTTGCCCTGTACTGATGAATACCCAATGCTCCATCCTTTACAACATAAAAGGAGTGGCAGTTTACCAAAGACAAAGAGGCAAACAAACATAGGAGCTTGTAAAGATGAGAAAACAGAGAAGTATGGCCCAAAAGAGGGAATGGATCAAGGTTCCAGTGGGAGAACTAAGTGATGAGGAGATAGTCAACCTAACAAACAAGTAGATAACCAACCTAACAGATGCAGAGTTCAAAACACTGATGATAAAGATGCTCACATGCCTGACCGATATGCTTGAGTATGGCAGACACATAAAGGAAGAAGTGAAGGCTATGCTAAGTGAAACGAAGGAAAACCTGCGCAAAACCAATGGTGAAGGGAAGGAAGGAAACTGGGGTTCAAATCAATTAATTGGAACATAAAGAAGAAAAAACAGTCAACCAGTACAGAATGAGGAAACGAGAATTGAAAAAAATAAGGAGAGGCTTAGAAACCTCTGGGACAAATTTAAACATGCCAACAGCCAAATCATAGGCATCCCAGAAGAAGAGAAAGAGCAAGAAATTGAAAGCTTATGTGAAAAAATAATGAAGGTAAATTCCCCAAATTTGGCAAAGGAAATAGACATACAAGTCCAGGAGGTACAGAAAGTCCCAAACAAGCTAGACCCAAGTAGGACCACACCAAGACACATCTTAATTATAATGCCAAAGGTGAAAGATAGAGAGAACCTTAAAAGGAGCAAGAGCAAAGCAGAGAGTTACCTACAAAGGGATGTCTATAAAATTCTCAGCTGACTTCTCAAAAGAAACTTTGCAGGCAAGAAGAGCCTGGCAAGAAGTATTCAATGTGATGAAAAACAAGGATCTACAACCAAGATTATTCTATCCAGCAAAGCTATAATTTAAAATGGAAGGGCAGATAAAGTGCTTCACAGACAAGGTAAAGCTAAAAGAGTTCATCATCACCAAGCCATTATTATATGAAATGTCAAAGGGACTTACTTAAGAAAAATAAGATCAAAACTATGAACACTGAAATAAATGACAACAAACTCACAACTATCAACAACTGAATCTAAAAAATAAAAACAAAATCCAACTAAGCAAACCAGAATGGGAACAGAATCATAGATATGGAGATCATTTGGAGGGTTATCAGCTGGGAGGGGGAAGGGGGAGTAATGGGGAAACAGTGCAGGGTTTAAGAAGCATAATTGGTTGGTACAAAATAGACAGAGAGAAGTTAAGAATAATACAGAAAAGGGTGAAACCAAAGAACTTATATGCACGACCCATGGACATGAACCAATGGGGGTGGGATTGCTGTAAGGGAGGGGGGTACTAAGCAGAGGGGAGCAAAGGGAAAATAATATAGGGACTACTGTAACAACATAATCAATAAAATATACCTTAAAAAATAAAGTAGTATAATAATTAAGAAAAAGAAATATGGCATTTAAATGCAAGTCAGCCTGACCATAAAGCATGACCTTCTTTCTTCTAAATCACATCACTACCACTTCTTTATTTAACCTCATCAATAAATTTTATTTCAATAGTACCTACTTATTTTTAAGTTTTATAATTTTTTACTTGTATGTATTCCTCAGATATTATGAATGCTAATTCTTTAATAACTAAGTAGCTTTTTAAAATTTGTTTGGGGAACTTACATTTTATGGTGTTCTTTTTTTTTTGGAGACAAATCTTGTAGTATGTTCTTTTTGCTGTCATTTAAAAATACACTTCATATCAAGAGTATATTCTCATATTTTTTCTAAAAAATTTTAGTATTATTTTTCATTTATCCATCTGGAATATATTTTTGGAGAAAGCATAAGTTATTGATCATATTTTATCTTTTCTATTTCTTCTCCTCCCGTTTTTTTCTATAATAGTTATTATGTGTCTATGTTATATGCTGTTGAGTCAATTCCAACTCCTGGCAACCCTATGAATAAGTGATGTCCACAGAGTCCCGACCTCAACAGCCCTGCTCCGCTCCTGTAGACCCATGCCTATGGTTCCTTTATGGAGTCAATCCATCTCACAGTTGGTCTTCCTTTTTCCTTGCTGCCTTCTATTTTACCCGTCATATGTCTTTTGAAAAGAACCCTGCCTTCTCATGATCTGCCCAAAGTAGGACAGATTCAGTTTTGTCATTTTTGCCTTCAGCAATGTTTCAGGTTTAATTTGCTCTAGGACTCACTTGTTCGTCTTTTTGGCAGTTCATGGAGCTCTCCAACACCATGTTTCACATGAGTCCAATGTTTTCCTGTGAGCCTTCTTCATTGTCCAACTTTTGTATATGTACATAGTAACTGGGAATACAAGATTCTGCATTATCTTCACCTTGGTCTCTAATGACACATCTTGCTCTTGATAATCTTTCCTAATTCTCTATTGCTTCCCTTCCAAGTCTTACCCTTCTCTTAATTTCTTGGCTGCAGTCTCTATTTGAATTATTGACTGAGCCAGCGTAGCAAGATCTTTGACAATTTTAATATCTTCATTGCCTAAGATTGTGCATTTCTTCTATAGTAACCATTTAGTGACCAGTCCATTATTTCTCTCTTCGCTTGTCATTGCAGTTCAACACAGGGACATTATACTGATATCCTGTGTGTATATGTACACACTCACACATACTCAAGAACAGATATAAAAATATAAATAGATGTAGATACAGATATAGATATTTAGATACAGATATAGATATAGAGATAGGTAGATATACATGTACACTTATGCTATGAGGTCTGTCCAGAAAAAGTCCAAACATTGTTAATATAACAAGAACAGTTTGCAAGACATTGTTGTAACCTGGTAGACAAGGAGAGTGGACTGGAATGCAGTTGCATGAACAATGATGACTTCACTAGACTAGTCAGTGAAGGTGGTAGATGCCATTGAGTGAGCATGTATTCTGTGTAGCCACCACATTCAAAATGACTGAGCGAGTAGAGCAACAAATCTGCATCAGATTTTGCATTAAGCTTGAACATTCCTTCTCAAAATCTAATTGGATGATTCAGAAGGCTGCAGCTATGGGCATCTGGTGACTGGCAGCTTCATCATGACAACATGCCCACTCATGCATCACTTCTGGTGCAGAGTATTTTTGGCAGAATCTCAAATCACCCAGGTGACTCAGTCACCCTACAGCCCCAGTTTGGCACCCTGTAACTTCTGGCTTTTCACAAAACTAAAATAACCTTTGAAAGGGAAGAGATTTCTGACCATCAATGAGATTTAGGAAGATATGACAGGGCAGCTGACGGCAATTGGAAAACTGTGTGAGGTCAAAAAGTGCCTACTTTGAAGGGTACTGAGGTATTATTGTCCTATATACAGTGTTTCTTGTATCTTCTTCAATAAACGTCACTGTTTTTTCATAATACATGGCTGGATACTTTCTGGACAGACCATATATGTTTGTTCCTGATCTCCTTATTTTATTCAAGAGGTAAATTTGTTTACTCTTTCATGAGCACCCCAATAATTAGTCACTCTGGCTTTATAAGATTTAATACTTGTTTTCCTCTTTCCACATTTATTCTTGTATAACTTTATCGCTTTTGTCTGCATGGTTTTTAATTTCCTCTTGCACGTTTCTGCTTACTTTAGGGTTCAACGTTTTATTCCTGATGTAGCTGTTCTTCAATAATGCCTGTGAATAGTAGACACAAATCTTTGTCTGAAAATGTCTAAATTTTAACTCCAGTTTCAAGTGATTAGCTGCATTTTGGCATTCCATTCTAAAAATTTAGTTATGATCTTCTAGTCCACCTAAGTTATTATTCTTTATTTCTGGCACCTAAAGAGTTTCCTCTTTACAGCTCTGAGGCTTTAAAAGAATCCTCATTAAATTATATCTGGCCTTTTTGCTATTTGTACCAAGAGGGCCTTCTAGTTATCTAAACTACCATGCTACTAGAACCAAAAATCTAAGTATCCCCTTACCAGAGCCATGTTGTAATATAGAGCAATGACTTCTATTTCCATTTGTTTTATATTCCACTTACAAACAATTGCTGGATATTTGGCCCATGGCATTTTTGATTTTCCAGAGCATTCAAAGGTCAAAAAGTATAACACTTCAGGACAAGATCACCTCTGGCCTTACCCTCAGCCCACCATACACACCCTTCTCATTGGTGTTATCCTTGCCTCTTGATTCAAATAGGCTATTAAATTTTCAGAAACTGAACAGTGTTCTACTCCACTTTGTGTCTCTACAACCCAGAACAATTACTGGCACTTAGGGAGGACATTTTTAAGGCTTGTCAAATAAAGGAACAATATAGAGACAGGTAGAAGCAACAGGAATAAACCAACAAGTCAAGCAAGATTCATAAAGCACCATGCTTTTACTTACCAAAAATTTACTTCCTATGGGAAAACTGCTTGGTTTAAAACATTTTTTTTTAATAGAATGATGTTGAAACTAAGATACTTATTATGTAAGAAA
This sequence comes from Furipterus horrens, assembly GCF_987537825.1. NCBI lineage: Eukaryota > Metazoa > Chordata > Mammalia > Chiroptera > Furipteridae > Furipterus > Furipterus horrens. The sequence continues at coordinate 78,252,048 of NW_028327176.1, read as the reverse complement.
GAAAATGTCAAGTTGTCCATGGAAAGAGAAGTATATTTAAAGAGTGATTTGCAGTAGAAAGAAGAGTCCAGTTCAGGGAAATGGAGCAGTATCAGAAAAAAGAAAAAAAAAAAAAACAGGGCATTTTCAAACTGTAGAGGATCACAAAATGGATACCTACTTAGTAATTCTGATTTGATTCACATATGCATTTGAATCTGAGAAGTATTATCACCATAACAACTTGAGGAATTACTAAAGTATTACACATATGATAAGGCCCTGGCTGGTTTGGCTCAGTGGATTGAGCGTCGGCCTGTGAGCTAAGTGTCGCTGGTTCGATCTTCCAGTCAGGGTACATCAGAGAAGGAAAACTCTGACTCCAAAAAACCTCCGCTGCCTTGCAGCATACCTCTTCAGGGGAAAGGCTAAGGGAGTAAACCCCGACAGAAAATCCGGAGCCGGAGTCCCTAAGGCGGTTTGACGTTGTAGTCAACACCGGCAACTCCTGCGGCGCACCTGAAGCCAAGCTGTATTGACTCCGTCTTTCCCTTGGACCCTTCAGCTGCGAAGAGAGGGGGGGTCTGCTGCATGGGCAACAGCAGACCCTCCATATTACCCTGCCCAGGCTCTGTAGCTTCAGCTTCACTGGAGAGGACACTCCAGCGTCATCACAAGATGTCGATTCAACACGGGAGGAGACAGATACCGTGTCACTCCCGAGTCGGACTGCACAGCCATTCTCGGCGGTGCAGATAGACTCTTAAGAAGCTACACCATCGTCTCTCGAGACGGACGGCTGCCGACGACACATATGATATAAATACACCTTCTTTGAGAACCATCAGTACTGTTGTATATATCAAGATATTATTTTGTATTGCTGAGTAATATACCATTGTTGAATATACTATATTTTGTTTATAAATGAAACGCTTTATGAATATTTGGGTTATTTACAGTTTGGGGCTATTACAAATAAGCCTGGATGAACATTCATATACAAATTTTTGTATGGACTAAAGTTTCCATTGTCAGTTTACTCTGTAAATACCTAGCAGTGAGAGGAATGGGCCTTATGATAGGAGTTTGTCTACATTATATGCCAAACTATATTGCAAATAGTGATACCATTTTACATTCCACGTGCAGAATGTGTGTTCTAGTTCCTCCACACTCTCATTGTGTGTGATTATCAGTGTTTTTTAATGTTAACAATTCTAATATGCAATGTAGTGGTATCTTGTGGTTTAATTTGTATTCACAAATCATTACTGATATTCAGCATATTTTTATGAAATTATTTGCCATCTATATATCTTTTGCGAAGAGTCTATTTAAATATTTTGCTCATTTAATTTAATTTAATTTTTTTCTATTACTGAGTTTTGAGAGTTCTTTAAGTTCTGGTTACATGCCTTCTTTACAGATATGTGCTTTGAAAACATCTTCTCCAATAAGTGGCATGTCTTTGCATTCTATTAATAGTGTCACTTGGAGAAAATAATTGTTTAGTTTTGATAAAGTTTAATTTAAAGTTATTAGTTTTTTTCATGCATAATTATTTTGCTGTTGTAGCTAAGAAATCTCTAAGCAGATAAAATTGTATAGATACTTTTCTTGTGTTTTCTTCTAGAAGTTGTATAGTTTTAGGTTTTCCATTAGGTCTAAGATACATTTTAAGTTAATTTTCCACATGGGATTATATGGGTCAAAGTTCACTTTTTAGTTATGGATATCAAACTGTCCCTTCACTACCTGTTGCAATGTGTATGTGGTTTTGTTTCAGAGAATTTTTCTTTTAGCTTTTTGGTTCAATTAAATGTACTAATTTAAATGTATATTCTTTCCATTATGTTAACAGGGTATTTGTGGATCAAAGTTTTATTTTTGATGAAGTTCTTTATCAATTTATTTTTTTATGATTTGTGCTATTGATGTCATATCTAAGTACTCTTTGGCAAACCCCAGATCCTGAAGGTTTTCTCCTGTGTTTTTTTTTTCCTAAAAATTCTATCTTTTACTACATTTAAATTTGTGATCCAGCTTCAGTTAATTTTTCTATAACAGGAGACTTAGGAAGATATTCATGTTTTGGTTTGTTTTGTTTTGCATATGTATGACCATTAAAAAAATCTATCCTTATTCTATATAAAAGCCTTATATATTTGTCAAAATCAGTTGGGCATATCTATGTTAGAGTAATTCTGAGTTCTCTATTCTGACCCACTCTTCTGTGTCTCTTCTCCTGAGAATATTGCACTGTCTTGAATTACTATAAACTGAAATCTCCCACTTCATTTTTCTTCAGAATTATTTTTAGCTACTTTAGGGCTTGTGCTTTTCTCTATAAATTAAACTTGTTTATCTACAAAAATGCTTCTGGGAAGTTGATAGGAATTGCATTAAACCCATATATCAGTTTGAAGAGATCTTGTATCTTTATTATATTGAGTCTTCTAATTCATAAATATGGTATGTCTTCTTTTAGTTAGATCTTCATTTCATTAATTGGTAATGTTCAATTTCCAGCATAGAAATTATATATATAGTTATATCTATAACTAGGTATTTTATTTTTTTACACAATCATAAATCATATAGTTTGTTTTTAGTTTTGGTTTCTACTGGTCTATTGCTAGTTTATAGAAATACAATTGTTTTTTTCTGTATTGAGGTTATATTCTGCAAATTTGCTGAATTCACTTATTAGTTCTAGGAGATAGTTCTGTGATGTCTTGGGATTTTATATACAAACAAAAATATACAATGTTAGCTACAAGTAGTGACATTTTTTTCCTTTTAGATATGCATGTTATTTATTTCTTATGTTTCTGGTAGAACTTCTAGCACTATATTAAATATGAGTGATGAAGGCAGATATTCTTCCTTGTTCCTCATCATAGAGGGAAGAGTTCCATCTTTCACCATGAAGCATTATGATACATACATATCACTTATAGATAATCTTTATCAAATGGAAGAAGATTCCTACTGTTATGATTATGAGGGTTTTCATTATAAATGAGTATTCAAATTTCTCAAGTGAATTTGCTGCATTAATTGATATAATTATATCATTTTTCTTTTTAACATGTTGATATGATGGATTATATTACTTGATTTTCAAATATTGAACCAACCTTGCATACTTGAAAAAAATCCCACTTGTACATTATGTATAATTCTTTCTATACATTCCTGGATGTAAATTGCCAATATTTGTTAAGGATATTTATGACTTAAGTTCATGTAAGATATGGTTCAGTACTTTTTCTTTTGTCTTCTTTTTGTGTAGTATTGATATCAGATACTGATACTAGTTTCATGAAATGAGTTTCAAAATGTTTCTTTCTCTGCTCTTTTATGGAAAAGATTGTGTAGAATTGTTATTACTTAATTGCATTTTTGATAGAATTCGCCAGTGAAAACATCTAAGCTTGGACATTTCCTTTTGAGAAATTTTTTATCTACAAGTACAACTTCTTGTATGGTTCATGACTATTCAGATTGACCCTCATTTTATTTGAGTTTTGGTAGACATTTTGAGGAATTAGTTTGTTCTTCTAAGGTGTTGAAATTATGAGCATAAGGTTAGATTGGAAGGTGGTAGAGGAGTGAGGGAAGGATGTGCTCTCAGGCTCCCAAGACCTGTCTGTAATTTGGACTAATTGCAGACAGAACATCTCAGTGAGCAGCTGGACACTGGCAGGAGTTGAGCCTTGGCACTGCTGGATTAGAGCAAAACAATCTGGGAACAACTTGTTTAGTTGAGATAGCGGAGGAAAAAGGGATGAGATGAGATTTCTGACTGGGTGGCTACCTGAGCTGTGGCTGGAAGTACACAAAGGCTTTTTGGTGACCACAGGCTTCCCCAGAGAGGAATCAGGAGGAGAGTGGATCTCTGCCCGCTGGCAGAGACAGGACTCGACCAGGTGGCATTGGCGCTGAAAGACAAGAAACAGCGTACTGCTGTGCACGTGAGAACGTAATTTTCATTTATATTTTTCTCTTGTGAACTGCGAAGAGTGGAGGAAACTTTGGGGGTTATAGGACATTCTTGAGGAGCACAGGCGCAGAAGTGTGCTAGCCCACTCCCCAACCCTCCACTCAGGTCGCACGGGTGAACATAAAGAAGTAACCTCATTCACTGACCCAGGTGCATGGGGATGTGTGTCCAGGTGCCCCTCGTACACACCCCAACAGACATAAGATCAGTGCCCCAATGGGCGCAGGGAGGGCCCACTGGACACGCAGAAGACCGTGTGCAGACACCCCTGGCCAGCTCCAGTGGGCGCCAGGCAGGAGCGCAGACCACTTGCTCAGGCTCTGCTCACGCCCACCCAGGCAGGTACAGGAGAAGTGGACAGCTGCGGAACAGAGGGCAACAGCCACTCACAGACGCTCATTTCCCCTCTGCACAAGTGTCTGGGGCCCTACCCTAAGAGGCAAGAGACCAACCCCCGGAGTGCGACTTAGCAGGCCTGAGGCTAGGGCTCCGGCCGCCCTGCGTGCGCACAAGTGCTTGCACAAAAGCACGTTGGCCGGCTCCAACAGGTGCCAAACTCTCACTTCCACTGTGCACAAGTGTCCGGGGCCCCGCCCTAAAAGGCAAGAGACCAACTCCCAGAGCGTGGCGAGGCAGGCCTGAGACTAGCTCTCAGGCCACGTTGCAAACACGGGCGTGCATACAAAAGTACCTCGGCTGGCTTCAACGGGCGCCAAAGGAACACACCACACCGTGCCAGCCACCGCGGGCACACGCTGCTGCAAGAAACAGGAACGTCTGACCTGCCTCATTAGACCAGCCGTGGATGCAGAAAAAGAAAATGACACACAAGGTCTGAACTGAGTAAAAAGATCTCTTTTATATACTTTTTTAATTTCTACTTCTAGCTTAGTTTTTAAATTTGTATTTTATTTTACTTTAAATATTTTTTCATTTCTTTTTTTAATTCTAAATTAATTTTAATTATAATTCTTACTTTTATTTTCTTAAAAAATTATATCTCTAATTTGTTTCATACAATCTCTCTTTCTCATCCTTACACTTTAATTTTTGTTTATCTCTTTGTGTGTCTAGTTTAGCCTCCCTTTCACTCTAAATAAATAGAATATAGCTACTATATAAATCCAATACTATAGAATCACACTTTCTTACTATATTCTGCATTCTTCCCCCCTTTTTCTTCTACCGTTATTAACATACAATGTAAATATTATCCACTGTCTTGCATAGTCTCAACTATTATTAATCTATCATCCCCTCTCTCAAAAATCATATTTTTCCTCCTAAAAACAACTCATTAATTCTCCCTATAGTATAAAAGCTCTAATCTCTCTACATTTATATTAATACTGGCTCCTTGACTGATGATAGTGGGATAGAGGGTGGGGAATATTTTTGAGGGTGTGGGTCTCCTGCCTGGGCTATGTGTTTATGTTTTTAACAGAATCTTCACAAAAGAACTCAAGACAAAGTGCATAGAGTGACTCTCAGTCAACTAGCCAGAATGAAGATCCTACCAAAGAGCATCTGAAATATAACCAGACAGCATAAATAAACAATATAAAGGGTATCCCAAGAACATCCGGCTCAGGAGTTCAAAGAGACTGCACCACTGAAACCACCAGAGCTCCTATAAAGAATCTTATACCACAAAGGTGAAAAGACAAAGAAGACAAATCCAAAAAACAAACATAAACAAGAAGAATCCAACATGGTAAAATGCAAAATCAACCTCTCAATGAAAAGAAAAGAGGAATCCCCAGAAAGAGAGGTAAATGGAATAGACATAGCCCAAATGACAGACACGGAATTCAAAACAATGGTGGTGAAGAAGCTCAATATACTTGACAACCTCAAAAACAACTACGACAACCTCCAAGAAAGTTAACAACAGCTTCAAGAAAATTACAGGAAACTTGCAGAGAACTACACCAGCATAAAAAAGGACATAGAAACTTTAACAAGAACCAGGAAGAAATGAAGAATGCAATCTCTGAACTGAAAAACACAGTAGAATCAGTCAAAAGCAGACTAAATGAAGCAGAGGATCAGATTAGTGAGCTAGAAGATAATATAGAAAAAAATTTCCAGGCAATACAACAAAATGAAAAAAGATTGAAAATGTACGAATGTAAGTAAGGGAATTACAGGATAGCATAAGGAAAAACAACATCAGAGTCATTGGAATTAGAGAGACAGAAGAGAAACAAGAAATAGAAAATCTGATAGGATAAATATGACAGAAAATTTTCCCAACCTGATGAGAGAAAAAGGTTTGCAAGTTCAGAAAACACAGAGAGTTCCAATGAAGAGGAACCCCGACAAACCTACTCTGAGGCACATCATAATTAAAATGGAAACCTTCAAAGACAAAGAGAGAATCCTGAAAGCAGCAAGAGAAAAATAGCAAATAACATACAAGGGAGCTTTGATAAGGATATCGACCGATTTCTCAACAGAAACACTACAAGCCAGAAGGGAATGGTCAAAAATATTTCAAGCAATGAAAAACAAAAACCTACAACCAAGAATACTCTACCCAGCAAGGCTCTCATTCAAAATGAAAGGTGAATAAGAAGTTTCACAGACAAAGGAAGACTAAAAGAATACATCTCCACCAAAACAGCATTCCAAGAGATGCTACAGGGAATGTTTTAAGAAAAAAGAAAAAAATAAAAGAGGAGAGAAATACAGGTACAAAGGGAAATGAATAAACACATGTCAACAATAACCTTAAATGTAAATGAATTAAATGCTCCAAATAAAAAATATAGGGTAACGGAATGGATACGAAAAGAGGACCCACATATTTGCTGTCTACAAGAAACACACCTCAAAACAAAAGATTCATACAAACTGAAAGTAAAGGGATATAAAAAAATATTCCAAGCAAACAGACATGAAAAAAAAAAGCTTGGGTAGCAGTCCTCATATCAGACAAAACAGATTTCAAAGCAAGGACAATAAAAAGAGACAGAGAACGACATTTCATAATACATAAAGGAACAATCTATCAAGAAGATATAACACTGATAAACATATATGCACCCAACATAGCAGCACCAAAATACATAAAGCAAATACTAGAAGACCATAAGAAGGATATTAACAGCAACACACTTATAGTAGGGGACTTCAACACTCCATTATCAACAATAGACAGATCTTCAAATCAAAGAAACACCAAGGATATACAGGCATTGAACAACACACTAAACCACATGGACTTAACTGATATATATAGAACTTTTCACCCCAAAGAAGCAAAATATACATTCTTTTGAAATGCACATGGGACATTTTCAAAAATAGATCACATGATAGGACACAAAACAAGCCTCAACAAATTCAAGAAAATTGAAATTATATCAAGCATCTTTTCAGACCACAATGCCTTGAAACTAAAATCAACCGCAGAGAAAAAAATCAAAGACATCCAAACTCTTGGAGAATGAATAACATGCCATTAAATAATGAATGGGTTGACAATGACATCAAAGAAGAAATCAAGAAATTTCTGGAAACTAATGATAATGAACACACAACAGCCCAAAACCTATGGGACACAGCAAAAGCAGTTCTAATAGGGAAGTTCATAGCAAAACAGGCATATCTGAAGAAAATAGAAGAATCCCAAATAAAAAATCTAACCCTAAAGCTACAAGAACTAGACCAACAACAACAAACAAAGCCCAGGGCAAGAGAAGGAAGGAAATCATCAAGATCAGAGAAGAATTAAATGACATAGAGACCAAACAAACAATTAAAAAGATCAACAAAACTAGGAGCTCATTCTTTGAAAAAATAAACAAAATCGACAAGCCTCTAGCCAGGCTCATCAAGAAAAAAAGAAAGAAGACCCAAGTAAAATTAGAAATGAAAGAGAATAAATCACTACTGATACCACAGAAATACAAAGGATTGTAAGAAATTACTACAAACAACTGTATGGCAAGAAATTTGACAACCTAGAAGAAATGGACAAATTTCTAGAAGCATATAACCTTCCAAAATGAATCAAGAAGAAGTAGAAAGTCTCAACAGACCAATAACAAAGAAGGAAATTGAAACATTAATCAAAAATCTCCTGGCACACAAAAGCCCTGGACCGGATGGCTTCACAGGCGACTTTTACAAAACATTTAGGGAAGAACTAACTCCTACCCTCCTCAAACTATTCCAAAAAAAATCCAAGAACAGGGAAAAATCCCAAACTTTTTCTATGAAGCCAGTATTACCCTAATCCCAAAACCAGGTCAAGACACAAAAAAAGAAAGAAAACTACAGGCCAATACCATGATGAATATAGATGCTAAAATCCTCAACAAAATATTGGCAAACAGGATCCAGCAATACATCAAAAAGATCATACACCACCACCAAGCGTAATTCATCCCAGGGATGCAAGGATGGTTTAATATTCGCAAATCAATAAATATAATACATCACCTAACAAAATGAAAGACAAAAATCACATGATCATATCAATAGATGTAGAAAAAGCATTTGATAAAGTACAACACCCATTTATGATGAAAACACTCAGCAAAATGGGAATAGAGGGAGCATACCTTAACATAATTAAGGCTATATATGAGAACCCTGAAGCCAACATCATACTCAATGGACAAAAACTGAAAGCATTCCCACTGAAACCAGGAACTAGACAAGGCTGTCCACTCTCTCCACTCCTATTCAACATAGTGTTGAGTCCTAGCCACAGCAATCAGACAAGAGAAAGAAATAAAATGCATCCAAATTGGGAAAGAAGTAAAGCTATCATTATATGCAAATGACATGATAGTATACATAGAAAACCCTGTAAATGCCACTAAAAGACTACTCCATATAATAAGTGAATTTGGCAAAATAGCAGGGTACAAAATAAATATACAGAAATCTAAGGCATTTCTGTACACCAACAATAAAATATCAGAGACAGAGACAAAAAAAAAATACTATTTACTATAGCAACAAGAAAAATAAAGTACCTAGGAGTAAACTTAACCAAAGATATCAAAGACCTGTACTCTGAAAAATACGTAACATTAAAAAAGAAATTGAGGAAGATACAACGAAATGTAAGCAAATACCATGTTCTTGGATGGGAAGAATCAACATCATCAAAATGGCTATACTACCCAAAGCAATTTACAGATTCAATGCAATCCCTATTAAAATACCAATGACATATTTCACAGACCTAGAATAAATACTCCAAAAATTTATATGGAACCAAAAAAGACCCCGAATATCAAAAGCAATCTTGAGACAGAAGAACACAGCAGGAAGAATCACAATACAAGATATCAAACAATACTACAAAGCCACTGTGATCAAAATAATCTGATACTGGCATAAGAACAGACATATAGATCAGGGGAACAAATAAAGACCCCAGAAATAAATCCAGAAACATACAGGCAACTAATATTTGATAAAGGAGGAAAGAACATAGAATGGAGTGAGAAGAGCCTCTTTAACACATGGTGCTGGGAGAACTGGATAGGGACTTGCAAAAAAAATGAAACTAGACCACCGACTTACACCACACACGAGAATAAACTCAAGATGCATCAAAGACTTAAATGTAAGTCATGACACCATAAAAGTCCTAGAGGGAATCATAGGCAGAAAAATTTGAGATATCCACGTAACAATGTCTTCAAAGATACATCTCCTAAGGCAAGAGACATAGAGGAAAAAATAAACAAATGGGACTACCTCAAACTAAAGAGTTTCTACTCAGCAAAAAAAAAAAACATCAGCAAGATGAAAAGGAAAACAACCATATGGGAAAACATATTTGCCAATGCTGTCACAGACAGGGGACTGATCTCCAAAATATATAAAGAGCTGATACGACTCAACATCAAGAAAACAAACAACCCAATTAAAAAATGGGCAAAGGACCTGAACGAACACTTCTCTGAAGAGGACATACAGAAGGTCCATAGACACATGAAAAAATGTTCAACATCATTAGCCATCAGAGAGCTGCAAATAAAAACCACAATGAGATACCATTTTACACCAGTCAGAATGGCCATCATCAAAAAATCAACAAACAAGTGCTGGCGAGGATGTGGAAAAACAGGAATGCTACTGCACTGTTGGTGGAAATGCAGACTGGTGCAACCACTATGGAAAACAGTATGGAATTACCTCAAAAAACTTAAAATGGAACTGCCTTTTGAACCAGCAATTCCACTGCTAGGATTATACGCGAAAAATCCTAAAACACTAATTCAAAAGAACTTATGCACACCTATGTTCACAGCAGCACCCTTTACAATAGCTAAATGCTGGAAAAAACCTAAATGCCCATCTGTAGATGAGTGGGTCAAAAAACTGTGGTACATTTACACAGTGGAATACTATGCAGCAGAGAAAAAGAAGGAACTCCTGCCATTTGCAACCACATGGATGGAACTAGAGAGAATAATGCTTAGTGAAATAAGCCAGGCAATGAAAGAAAAATACCATATCACCTAATACAGGAAGCTAAAGAACATAAAGAAATGAACTAAATAGGACAAGGAGCAGAATAGCAGTCAATATTGGGGAGGGGGGAGGGAGAGAAGGGGGATAAGTAAGGGAAGGGTTTAGTCAAGGAATGTGTATAAATGACTCATGGATGTGGACAACTGGGTGGGGACTGAATGTGGGAGAAGGGGGGGCAGGATGCAGGGAAGCAAGAGAGGGAAAAAAGTGGAACAACGGCAATGGGAAAAAAATTTAGTGGAGGAAAATATGAAAATAGAAAGAATGGAAATGCAAGTTCAGTGAATATTAGAAGGACAAGGATTTTCCTTCACACCTTATATTTTTCTCCCCATCTGATGCCTCCAGAATTTGGCATTCTAAAAAAGTAAGTAATAACATAAGTTTCTTTGCATAAAACTAATAAGATCAGTTGTTAATAGAGGTTTTGTTTTTTTTTTTGACTAAGTCTTTTACTGGAATGTCATGCCTAATGGAGACATGCTTGGGCTTTGGTTGTTACCAAAAAGCCCTGAGGAACTGTGATTGACTTTCAAAGGTAATAAAAGCCCACCAGATAAAAGGCCTGGTACCTTGGTTGGATGCGCGGTCATTGGCAATCTGTCCTGGGAAGGAATGAAGGTTGTTTTCTTGAAAGATGGCTAGAAGGAACCTAAAGGCACAATGGAAAACCAGAAGGACATGGAAAAGACAGGTGTTTACAGGCAAGGCTGAATGCTAGGTATGTGTTTCTGCTTCTGTGCCCTGAAGGGCAGACTGAAGGTCACCCTAAATGTTCCTTGCGTAAGTTCCAGCAAAGCAGAACTAAAGATCATAAGTGATCATTTTCTGCTCTTGCTGTGTTTATGCAAATGAACAGGATAAATTTAAAATGGACTTAATGCAATACCTTTAATGACAAGTAGGGTAATCTTAGGGAACAAAATCATAATCCAAGGAAAATCACAATGCTCAGTGGTAGACTATAAAGTAGTGCAGCTAACCATCTTTAAATTTCTTTTCATTTAAAATTTGTTTTCATTTGAAAGTTAAACTATGTGATATTATCAAAGATGTTTAATTTACAGTCAAGAAGAATGTCAAATGCCTTGCAACTGGATGTCTTTCTGATACAGATTTAGAGAGTTCTATGTGTGTTATGTTACATAAATTAACATGTGTTTTCCGTTTTCAAAGGGCATAAGTCTATGATCTCATTACCTGAGTGATTGTCTGTACATATAGGCCTCACTTAATCCTGTCGGCAGCTCTGCCTCCTGATACTCAATGGTTTGGCTGAACTAAGTGGCTGGGTTGGTGAAGAATGGGGTGGTCTGTAGGCTTCACTTTAAAACTGGTTTCTCTTTTCTGTCCTAATGGCTTGGACAGAAAGTGCCCAGAGGTCTGAGAGAGGGGAAACCTAAAATATTTCCCTCAGCCCAAACTAAGTATAATGGGAAAAAGTTTTTTGGACAGGTGAGATGTACCTGGCACACCTTCCTCCAAAGAAGCCCTTTTTTTTCCCTAATATGGGACATTGAAAAATTAATACCTGTCTTTTGTCGTCTAGTGGTTATAGTTTGAATGATGTCTTTTAACCCTGTTGCCAAATCTGTTGCCTCCAGAATATAACAAAGATGCCAGCCTGTTAAATGAAGCATGCCATTGTCTGGGGACAGCCAGCTGACCTGGAGTCTGCACGATCCTTCCCCATGTGGGAATGCCACCCTCCTCTTCACACCCCCACTCTTATTAGGGATTTCTGGACCTAAGGGTATGTAAGTCGACAACCATGTCCAGCTTGAAGCAGCTAGAGGAACTCGAGACCTTCCCCCATTGTCCTTTATAAGATTCTAAAGGATCTTAAGTCTGAGAGGGAGGGATTATTATTTTTTATTGTTAAAATACATAATTAATCAATTAATTATTTTTTAAAAAGAAGAAGAAGAATATATGAAAGGGTGAGGCAGGAGAGCTTGTATATACGACCCATGGGCATGGACCTGTTAGCGGGGGGTTGTTGGGGGGAAGGGGGATGCTGGGTGGAGGGGAACAAAGGAAAAATAATTGGAACTATTGTAACAATATAACCAATAAAATTTACTTTAAAAATAAAATTAAAAAAAATTTTTAAAGAATCTATTTTTATTTCCTTGTTTTATCTGTTGCTTTTGTTTTAATTGCATTAACTTTTTTTAAAATGTTTATGCTATTACACCTGTTCCCACTTTTCCTAATTTTCTAGTTTCTTGTTCTGGAACTTAGAAAATTAATTTGAAGTATTTCCTTTTTTTAATGTGAGCATTTAGTGCCATGAATTTTCTTCTCAGTGATTTCTTAGCAGTATCCCACATATCTTGATGCGTTTTATTTTCATTTCATTGAATTTTGTATATTTTAATTTTTCTTTTACATTTTTCTTTTACCAGTGGTTTATTTAGAAACATGTTTAATTCCACGTGTTTGGAGATTTTTCTGTTGTCTTTCTTAGTTTGATTACATAGTAGTCAGAAAACATGCTCTATTATTTTATTTTATCTTTTAAAAATTGTTAGATTTTTTTATGGTCCAGGAAATTGTCAATCTTGTTAAATATTCTATGTGTTCTTGATATATTTTTCTTTTGGTTGTTTTGTTCAGTTCTTCTGTATCTTTGCTGGTTTTCTGTCTAGTACTCATATCAATTACTGAGAATAGGGTGTTGACTTCTGTATGTCCGCTTTTAGCTCTCTCAGTTTTGTTGTCTGTATTTTAAGGTTTCATGTAATTTGTGTGTATCTATATTTAGGATCATTATGCCTTTTTTGTGGATTAATTCTTTTTTTATTATGTACTGTTCCTCCTTGTCTAGCAATTGACATTGCTCTGAAGTTTATTATATGAATGTAGTTACTCCTACTTTTTAAAAATTAATGTTTGAATAGTATACCTTTTAAAGTAATTATTGATATGTTGAGCCTTATGCCTATCAATAATTTTATTATTATTTTTCTCCAATTTTTACTCCTCTATTTTACTTTTCTTGCCTTCTGTGTGATACTGGTAGATTTTTCATAATTCCGTCTTGATATAGTGTTTTCAAGTAGATCACTTTGTATAGTTTTCTTAGTGGTTCTATCAAATTTTAATTTTTTTAAATGATATACTAAAGTGAAATTAAAATAATAAGAAGTATCTGAAAATAACCGGTAGGCAGAGCTCGGCAAAGCCATCGACCGCCTTGCTTGCGGGAAAGCACCAGGAAGCGACGGAATCCCTCCAGAAATCCTAAAGAGCGGGAAACCAGTCCTGCTACAGCCGCTCCACCATCTACTCTGTCTCTGCTGGAAGGAGGGTTACATCCCCCAGGATATGAGAGACGCCAACATTATCACCATGTACAAGAACAAAGGAGACCGCAGCGACTGCAACAACTACCGGGGCATCTCTCTCCTCAGCGTCGTCGGCAAAGTATTCGCCCGGGTCGCTCTTGCCCGCCTGCAGACCCTTGCTTCCCGCGTCTACCCAGAGTCCCAGTGTGGCTTCAGAGCTGGCCGATCAACAGTGGACATGATCTTCTCCCTACGCCAGCTGCAGGAGAAGTGTCACGAGCAGCATAAACCACTCTACCTCGCCTTTAACGACCTCACGAAGGCGTTTGATCTGGTCAGTCGAAGCGGACTCTTCAGCTTGCTACGGAAGATTGGCTGTCCACCACATCTGCTTGCTGTGGTCATGCCCTTTCACGACAACATGCACAGCACGGTGTCCTACAACGGCGCAACCTCTGAGGCCTTCCCAGTCAGCAGCGGAGTAAAGCAGGGCTGCGTCCTCGCGCCTACGCTGTTCGGAATCTTCTTCTCCATGCTCCTCCAATACGCCTTTAAGGACTGCAGCGAGGGTGTCTTCATTCACACCAGATCCAATGGCAAGCTCTACAACCTGGCCCATCTACGAGCCAAGACCAAAGTCAAAGAGGTGCTCATCCGTGAGATGCTCTTCGCCGACGACGCAGCTTTGACATCACACTCCGAAGAGGGACTCCAGCAGCTAGTCACTTGCCTTTCCCACGCATGCAAGGAGTTCGGACTAGCCATCAGCCTGACGAAGACGAATGTTATGGCTCAAGGCACGGGGACTCCCCCATGCATCACCATCGACGGATACACCCTGGAGGTTGTCAACGACTTCACTTACCTCGGGTCCACCATCTCGAGCTCTCTGTCAGTCGACTTGGAGGTCAACCGGAGAATCGCCAGGGCAGCCACAGTTATGGCCAGACTGAACCGGCGAGCGTGGAACAATTCCAGCCTCACTGAGAAAACCAGACTGCGCATCTACCAAGCCTGCGTACTCAGCACTCTCCTCTATGGCAGCGAGACGTGGACCACCTACGCAAGGCACGAAAGGAAACTCAACAGCTTCCACATGAGGTGCCTGCGACGCGTCCTGCATGTCGCCTGGCAGGATAAGGTCCCCAACACCGAGGTGCTGAAGCGAGCCAATATGAGCAGTTTGCATGCAGTTCTTAGCGAGAGACGCCTCAGGTGGCTCGGCCATGTCAAAAGAATGGATGCAGGCCGTATCCCCAAAGACCTCCTCTATGGCGAGCTAGCAGAAGGCAAGAGGATGACAGGGCGCCCAAAACTGCGGTTCAAAGACATCTGCAAAAAGGACATGACACAATGCTCCATCAATCTCAACACATGGGAAGTTCAAGCAGACGACCGCCTAGCCTGGAGGCTCGCGGTCAGGCAAGGTACGTCACGTGCAGAGGCTGCGCGCAACGAGGAGGCGGTCCAGAAAAGATCGAGGCGGAAGCAGCGTCAACAGCAGCAACAACAGCCATCTGCCTTCACCTGTAACAAGTGCGGCAGGGATTGTCACTCCCGAGTTGGACTGCACAGCCATTCTCGGCGGTGCAGATAGACTCTCAAGAAGCTACGCCATCGTCTCTCGAGACGGACGGCTGCTGACGACGACGACGATCTGAAAATAATTAAAATAAGACATAAAATATGAAGAACATAAAGTTATGACAATACAAGAATGTAGGCTATTATCATTAAGATTGATTTTTTTCTGAAACTTTTAACTAGTGTAATAGGACCAGAAAATAAAGGAAAGATGTCATACCTGAAATTACAGTCAATTTTTTTTCTTCTTGTGTTCTTATTATTTGACTGACTTCTAGAAAACTGATGAAAAATACAAATTTGTGATTTGATAAGGTATTTCAATTATGTGACCAGCTATAAAATAAATATATGTAAATTGTTTACTACAGTGAAAAATACAATAGAAAATATAAAATGTACAATAGAAATAATTCTGAAGGGTAAATTTTTACATATGCATATGTTTTCAAATGATGAAAACCTAACCAACAAAATAAAATCTAAAAAGGCAGTGGGACACAATATGACTTTTATTAAAAGAATAAATATTTGCAAGTAACTTAGTACATCCGAGATAAAATAACATGCTTTGATTCCAATAAAATTTGTAACCAGATAAAATTATTCTACAATAAATTTAGAAATGACAAAATAATAAAAGAGAACTTGGCATACCTATGATTTAAATGTCCTTAAAAAGTTGCAATAATTAAAGCATTGTCAGTGGTTACAAAATAATCTTGGGGATGTAAAGTTCAGCATAAGAAATATAGTCAATAATACTGTAATAAATAAGTATGGTGTCACTTTGGCACTGGAAGGAAATATCAGGGGAACACTTTGTAAAGTATATGATTGTCTAACCACTATGCTGTACACCTGAAACCAATACAAAGTAGTATTGAATGCAAACTGTCATTGAAAAAATTAAAAATTAAGAAATGTAAAAATCAAACAGTATGATATTGGTCCTAGATTATTTAGGCAGCTTAAAGGTGGAATAAGTCTTCAGAAATAAAACATGAATTAAATAAATATTATGTATATTAAAAGAGTTGTATTTCAAAACAGTGGGAGAGCTGACCAATTAGTTAAAAATTTCAAGACAGTCAGTATAAGATGATGCATTGTATTTCTCATAAATTTGATTTTCTTTGAATCTGGGACTATATTGATTTCTTTTTTTTTTTTTCAATAAGGCAAGGTAGATGTTGTAAACATCATATTTCTTAAAAAACATCAGATTCATTTGTCAAATCTGCTTTTGCAGTGGTAGATTATTTCGATCTCATTCTTGGTTTGTTTTTGTTTTGCTCTTACTTTTCCAACAATATGAATGATTGACTTCTATTATTCCATTCTTTTTGATAAATATCAACAGCATTTTAAATTACAAATTTATCTCTAATTAAAACTCTAGCAGTATCACATGTGTTTTGCTATATGTTAGGTTTTTGTTTTTTTTTCTTTTATAAAACAGCAGATGTTTCCCAGGTATGAATTTTTTTTTACCTGA
Source organism: Furipterus horrens (assembly GCF_987537825.1). Taxonomy (NCBI): domain Eukaryota; kingdom Metazoa; phylum Chordata; class Mammalia; order Chiroptera; family Furipteridae; genus Furipterus; species Furipterus horrens. The sequence goes on along the minus strand of NW_028327176.1, from coordinate 78,235,184 downwards.
TAATAGTTTTTATTATTATTATTATTTTAAGATATGTTTTATTGATTATACTGTTACAATTGTCCCAATTTCCCTTCCCTCTGCTCCCCTCCACCCAGTGGCCCACCTCCCTCCAGTTGTCCTCCCTTTTTAGTCCATGTCCATTGGTTGTGCATATAGTTCTTCTCAACCTCTTCCTGTCTATTCCATTCCCTGCTACTATGCTTCTTTATTCCTGTACTATCTCCCTCCCTTTCCTCCTTCCCCCTCCCTGCTGACCTCCCCCCAGTAGTTCCCCATAACTATAGTTCTTTTTCCATTCTTGTTGCCTATTTAGTTTGCCTTTGTTTCGATTCCCTAGCTTCTGTTGTTGGTTCTTGTGATGCAATTTTTATTTTAATGTTCATAGTTTTGATCCTCCTTTTTCTAAACCAGTCCCTTTAACATCTCATATAATAGTGGTTTAGATCTAATGAACTCTTTCAGTTTTATTTTGTCCTGGAAGCACTTTCTCTGCCCTTCTATTCTGAATGACAATTTCTCTGGATATAGTATTTGTGGCTGTAGGTTTTGGATTTTCATTACTTTGACTATTTCTTGCCAGTCCCTTCTTGCCTGCAGGGTCTCCCTTGAGAAGTCAGCTGATAGTCTAATTGGGAGGCCTTTGTACATGATTCTTTTCTTCTCTCTTGCTGCTTTTAAGATCCTCTCTTTATCTTTAGCTTTTGGCATTTTGATTATAATGTGTCTTGGAGTGGTTCTCCCTGGGTTCAGTTTTTCTGGAACTCTCTTTGCTTCCTGGACCTGTAAGTATTTCCTTCCCCAAGTTCAAGAAGTTCTTCTTTATTACATTTTCACATAATTTTTCAATTTTTAGTTATTCTTCTTCACCCTCTGGCAATCCTATAAGCCGTATGTTCGATCTCTTATAGCTGTCCCAGAGTTTCTGATCCACTCATCACTTTCCTTACTTTCTGTTTCCTCTTTCCGCACTGGTTGTTTGTTCCTTCCCTATGTTCTGGTTTGTTGATTTGATCTCTGGATTTTATTTCCTCACCACTTGTCTCGTATGTGTTTCCATTCTTTTTAGTATGAGTGGCTTTCAATCCTTTCTCGTCTTGTTCCAAATCCTTTGTTAATTCTGTAAGCCACCTAATGACTGTAGCTCTGAATTGAGCCTCTGAAAGGTTTCTTATTTGTTCATCTCTCAGATTCTTCATCTGCTGCCTTGTGAGCTGCATCACTGGGATTTCTATAGTTGTTTGCCTCATTTTGTTTTGCTTTGCTTCTTGGTCAGGCTATAGGGGGCGGAGCCCATGTACTTGTCACAAGCTGGCGACTGGCAGCAATCGGCTATCTTTTTCACCACGCTGTGGCGCTTTGTCATCACTACCCAGTGACCTGCGGTGATTCGCAACATTTTTCGCCCCACTGTGGTGCTTTGTCATCACTACCTGATGACCAGTGGTGATTTGCAACCTTTTTAGCAGAGCTGTGGCGCTTTGTGTGGGGCGGGGGTCCAAGATAGATTCCTGCAGTTATTCTCTGCTGGGATACCAGGATCTGTCCTCCTGTCCTCTGGGCCTCGGCGTCCGAGGCAATGCAGGGGCTGTCTTTCCCAGTGTTGGGGTCACGATCTGCTGGGGCTCGACTGCAGCCGGGATTGTTCCCCCAGCCCCTGTCCCTGGTGCTACTGCAAACAGCGCCACCCAGTTTCTCGCCCCTCCTACCTGTCCAAGGAGCGCTGCTGGTTTATAACTTCGTACGTTGGGCTTCCATGTAGTTTTATTTTCTGGAATTTCTAATTATCTTTTGTTTTAAAGTAGTTGTATTCCTTTCTAGTTTTAGAGAGAGACCGAGCATGTCAGTCTAAGCCTCCATCTTGGCCGAAAGTGTGAATGAGTTTTTTTTAAATATATGTTAGTCTTTATTATACTTATCTATTAATATACTATAACCACCATTCTTCCTACCATTTTGTTAAGCATTATTTATGCCTTTTTATTTGCTAAAAATATAAAATATTATATATACTCGTTCATAGTTTTGTTATTAATTTCTAGTTGCCTTGCACTGATGTCATAGAATGTGTAAAATGTTTTATTTTGTGGATTATGTTGAGGTTGGCTTGGTAAATAATATAATTATATTTAAATTGTCCATAGACATTTTAAATAAATAGTATAATTATGTATTTATAACATCACATCAAATTGATTTCATGGTTTATATCTTGAACATCCAAAATATCTACTTATGTTGATTTTCTGTCAATTTCTCTTTGTGCTTCCAATAACATTTCTTTATATACTTTGATGCTGTACAATACTGTGCATAAACTTTTATGAGCATGATATACTTTGGTGATTATACTCTTCATTTAGAAAAGAAAGAAAATGTCTCTCTTCCAAGGGTGGCCTTCTGATGATCACTGCCAGGCTGGTCATTGAAACTCTATGCCTGGGCGAATGTCAAGACCAATTCAGACTCATCCCTTCAGAACATGGAAAACAGAAATATTTGGGCCATGAGCACAGGGAAGGAGCACAGTCATGCTATGAGGAGAATAAGACCAGGACAGCCACGGGGGTTTGTGTAGTCTGAGTCATGTAGGGACAGAAACCACATGTAAATAGAAGGTGCTTATCAGAGGAGAAGGGAAGTGCAAGTGCAAGTTCGGGCACCAGGGAGAAACTTGTCCTCACAGCTTGCTTGGTCCCTGACCACCTTTAAATTTCAGTTTTTCCATTGCCAGCTGCCAGGTGCCCACAGTTTTACTCTGTGGCATCCAGCAAATGCTCTGCTCCACTCCACCCAATAGGCATTAAAAAAACTGACTTTAAAAATGTCCTTCTTGGTTTTGTCTTATGCTCATTTGCCTTTAAATATACTTTGTCTGATATTAATAGGGACCATTAACTCATTTTCATCTATTTTCACTAAGTGATATGCTTGGTCTCTTATTGCTATTATATTTCCTTTTTAAAATGTTCTTTTTCATGGCAATGTGAACTATGATCTATTTGATTAATTTTTTCTAGTAATTTTGAAGTTATAGATCCTGTTTTCATTGTATTAGTAGATGCCTTTAAGTCTCATTTCTTGCCTTGGAGTCCTACTGACTCCATCAAGCATCAAAGAATGCTGTCACACCTGCTGCTCTGCTGCTTGATGTAGCCACACACGATCTCTATTTAGACTGCTGTTATTCAGAGTTTGAAAACAGATTTTGAGAAGGGTATTTCCCATTGTGTTTGTGATCTCCTTTTGCCCCTCCAAGCTAATGCAATTCGTTTTGGTTTTTTGTTTTTGTATTTTTACAGAATCTCTACTTACACCTTATGGAAGCACACTTTTTCCTATGAAAGGAAAAGTGAGAGCTTTCCTTTGGTGTCTTCTTTGGATCCAGCTGCACAATATCTAATTTGAATTTCTGAATGTTTCTGTAATACCACCTTAATTTTCATTATCCTATCTCTTGTCTTTATATTCCTTTGCTCATCTTAATTGGAACCTGCAGAGGAGAAGTTAATGTTTATACTCAAGGTGGCTTCTTGACTAGTTAACATTGATTATTGAGGCTGTGTGTGGGATATATCGTGAAGGAAGGCAAACTATGGCAGAGTTTATAAAAATAATAAACCACATTTTAAACTTCTAAAAAAATTTTATTTCTCATACTATGAAATATATTATTTAAAAAACATATAACTCAAAACATATATAATTAATATAAGAATTGATTATATAATTAATATACAAATAACCAAAGAATTTGTAATTAGTATCCTAAATTAGATATGGTTCATTACTCTTCAAGTTTTTAAACCTAATATTTTTTGGCCATGAAACGTAATTTTATTTTTCAATTACAGTTTACAGTCAATATTATTTGTTTTAGTTTTAAGTGTACAACATAAAGGTTAGGTGGTCATACACTTTACATAGTGCTATCCCTGATATTTTCAGTACCTGCCTGGCAGCATGCATAGTTATTACAATATTATTGACTATATTCCCTATGCTGTACTTTACATCCCCATTACTATTTTGTAAATACCAATTTGAACTTCTTTTTTTTAATTTAATTTTTATTGTATAGTTTTCCATTACCATTTAATCTCCTTATACCTCAGTCCCAGAAAGCTAATACTTAAACATGAAGAAATTCTTCTTTTTAAAAGATTTTATTTAATTATTTTTAGAGAAAGGGGAAGGGAGGGAGAAAGAGAGGGAGACAAACATTGATGTGAAAGAGAAATATCAATCAGTTTCTTCTCCTACATGCCTCACCCTGGGACCAAACCCACAACTGTGCCCTAAGCAGTAGTCAAACCAGCTACCTTCCGCTTTACAGAACAATGCCCAACCAACTGAGCCACATCAGTCAGGGCCAAATTCGTGAAGAAATTCTTATTTATTTCATATTCCTCCATGACAGTTTGGGGTTTTTTTAAGATAAAATTAACTACCATAAAAATGTTGCTTTGTAGTAGGGTTAGGAATAATATTCTTAAATCATTACAATTATAATTTAGTAAAAGTAATTTTACATATTCTCTTTAATTTCTCTAAAATAATTTAAATGATCAAATCTCATAACCCTGTCTGTAATTTATTTTTGGATTTCTTTTAGAGGGACTAAATATATCTTAGCCTGAGAACTCTTCTAACTTAGAATCTGTGTATTTCACAAAGGTGTGCATCTTGTATCTCAAGAAAAGTGCTATAGTTGTGTTTTCAATATAATAATTCAGTGGTAAAAAGCCTCATCATTCTGACAGTTTCCTTCATGCAGATCCAAATATGACATAGAATTTTTCTTTCGGTCTGCAAATCATTTCCTCATGACTCTTCACCTCCTAGCTGCTTATAGAGACCCCAACCTAAGATGCTCTTTATTTTTATTGCAGATAATCTGAAGATGTCAACTCTGCCTGAGAATATTACTACCAAAGCCCTCCATCTTAATTTTTGTATCCTGTTCCTCTGTTGGGTATCAGAGAAGCTTTTCCTATCATAAAGGGATAGTTTGTGACAAACTTACATTCTTTCTGAAACAGAGAACACAAGGTCTATTTAGGAAAAAGTTTTCACAGAATGATTACATACTTTCCCTTTTCAGCTTTTCATGAAAAAATATCCAATTCTTTGACTTTCTGTAGTTATTCTCAGTGCTAATGAGGGAGTTATGTCCAGTTCCCTGAATATCTGTGAAATTTGTATGCTTTGTTCTTTCACATTTTCCCCAGGCTGGCCCTGTCCAATGAAGAAGCTCTTCCCAGGGTAGGTATTTGGAAGCCAGTCTGTTTTACAAGGTACCTGGCAGTATGTGTTTATGTCTATCCATCCTATGGGCTGCCCTGGGCTGAATAAACCTGACTGTGGCCTTTCTGCTTACAAGTCTTTGACAGCTCCCAAAACTCTGGGAAAGAACCTGTTTCCTTAGCTACATAAATTATGCTCCCTTTAGGCCTATCTCTATGTATCTACCTTCATCTCTTACACTCTCTGCCTTGTATTCAATCTTCTTATGAAATTGTCCATTTTCCCCAAATTAACATTACACCACCTTTGCTTCCAGGTAACTCTAGATCCAGCTATCTTCACAAAGGTTAATTTAGTCTTTTTTTCAGAATTCCACAAGAAATCCATCCCTGCTCCTGACAGAATTGAGACAGGAGTGGTGCCCTCATAAATGTGAATCCTGAGAAAGAAGATACCTACTAAAATGGGCTCCGAGTGGCTAACTTGGCTCAATTTAAAAAATAAAAAGGAAGAAGGAGGAGAAGGAGCAGAAGAAAAAGAAAGAGAAAGAGGAGGTGGAGGAGGGGAAAGAGGAATAAGAAGGAGGAGGAAGAAAAAAAAAGAGGAATAAAAGGAGAAGGGAGGGAAGAAGAAGGAGAGGATAGGGAGAACAAATGAAGGAAAAGGAGAAGAAGGGGGAGGAAAAGGAGAAGGACAATAAAAAAAGAAGAAGGGGAAGGGAACAGGGAAGAAAACAGCCTAGCAGTCATTTCTACACCGGGGCATCTCATGCAAATTGTCCTTCAGTGAGAAGCCTGCACTGAACTACTTGCCTCTGCCCTGTGTTCCTGCCAGCTGAGCCAGCCTTTATAAAGGAATTCTTGGAGTCCTAGTTCAAACAATAGAACTGAATGAAGGTTTCCCCATCCAGTAGAAGCTCTGTAGCTATAATTTATTAACTTCTTCATTGACCAATCACAATGTCTCCTTTCTGACAAATCAGTACAGTGCCTTTTGATCCAATCAAACTGTGAGGATTTGGAGTCCTCATTTGCATGACCAGTCAGGGATCAGCGGTGGGGACTTCTGTCCATATAAGCCAGCTCTCTTCTGCCTTCAGTTGTTCACTTTTACTTTCCACTGAAGACTGAAAACTGTGTTTCCCTGGCTGAGCTGGAACACCAAAGATGCCTCACAGAAGCAAAGCAGAGCAGAGCAAACCAGCGAGGAGCAGAGCAGAGCTGCCTAACCAGAGAGGGTCCTAGCCCCAGCGCTACTGACCCAGGACTGCCACATAGCTGTGCTGCATCGCAATTGAGCTGTTTTTCATTGAATAGTTGCCCTTCTTCACTGCACCCCAAATTGGGGATTTCTGTTGGCATTGAGTTGATGCCAACAAACATGAGTTGACACATTTGACTCAGCCACATAGCTGAGATTCATTTAAAACCGGTCCATTTGGTGATAATTGATAAAATCTGGATGTTGCCTTTTAAAATAAATGTCTTTGATCAGGGACATCAGGACTCATTTCTTTGGAGTCATATTTTTCTAGGTAGGAAATGTGCCACTCTAATAAGAGAATACTCTTCAGCCAATCAGAATCTGTGTGTGTTTGTTACTCTCATGGTTGAACATAAATAGGCATAGATGGACTACTAGTGTCAGAAGGGAACTTTCAAAATAATCATCTAGTCTAGCCTCTTGCTTTCTGGAGGAGGAAACAGACTCAGAGAAGTGAAAATATCCTTAAGGTTCCTTTTTTTTTGTTATGACATATATCAAATTGAGGCATTGAAAAATAAAACTACAATAGCAAACAGTGAAGGAGAGACTGCCATAGCTTGTCTTGGAGCTAAGTGTGGTGGTTAATCTACACGAGCGGATCAGTACAGCTGCATCAAAGGGCTAATAAGTCCAATTTTGAGTCAGAAGTCAGAATTTCTCCTTAGGTGGTTGTGTTGGTATGCCTGTGAGTTTTATAAGAAATTATTAAATAATGTTTCCTATAGAAGTTAAATTTAAATTCCAATGTCCCTTATTTAACAAATGGAATAAAACTACGAGTAAGAGGATTTATACCTAATCCTGCTTTGTCATTGACATTCAATCAGATTTTCATGAAGGAAGTAAATGGAGAATCCACAGCAACCACTCTGATAATTTGAGTCAAAAATCCATAAAGGTATTTTCTCCTGGAGAAATAAGACAACCAGTTGTAGACAGTGACCCTAGAATATAATGTTTGAGTGGGAAGTGACCAGTGAAGCCACAGAGCCACAATGGCTCAGAAGAGGACGTCACTGAGTCAGTATATTTGGGCATGTTTTCCTATAGGTCAAGTTTTCACTGAATGAGCCATGTCAGAGATGATATGCAGATTCTAAATCAAGATTATTTAGCCCTGGTCTTTTGTAATGAATTATAGCTGCTGAGCAGTGATACTTCTTATTTTCCTATCATGACAATCTGTTGATAACTAGGAAATGTTTAAAATTCTGCGTCTAAGCAAGGATTTGTAGATTCTAAAATGGTCTAAGCTATTCAGCACCCAATTGTAGAAAATTTTCTAGGTGAATATTATCCTGATGCTAAGACAAACTTGTCAGATATGACACATAAGATGATTTTCTCTGTGCAAGTTCACAGCCTCATGGAGAGAGAGATCCACACATAACTCCTATATAACATATGATTTACAAGGTCAGCTGGTGAGAGTCACGGCAAGGATCTCTGCTTCAGACAGGAAGAGGGAATAGAAGAGGAAGTTTTATAGAGCAGGTGTTTTAACCACTTTTTAAATAACTATGGAGAGACAGCTAACTCAGAAAATGTGCACCAAATCTCAGATGCAAGTATGGAAAAGAGTGAGTACTGGTGCCCTGGCTATGTGGCAATAAAACTTGCTCCTAAAGAAGCTGAACATGCACTCATGCACATGAACAAATAATCTTGTGCCATGCAAGCATAGATTTCTAGTCATTCTTTGCTCTAGTGAATATGGATATGTTAGTGTGCATTCTGTTCAATTATACCACCAAATAATGCAAGTTGATTCACTAAAGTATAAATTGTGAGATTTAGATTTGTTAGGCTGTATATTTCAAAGCAGTCATTATAAATGTTAATACTGAGACTTCTGTCAGTTTGGTAGGAAAATATAAATGTGTATTTTCAATGATAAAATACAGGGAGCATTTGATTGGGAGGCACTACATCAACCTGGCCCAGTCACACAGAGAAACATGCAGAAGTTCCTTGGAGGCTTTGGAACTCACACATCCTCCGTGAATACAAAGGAAGGACAAAACCCTTTTGTGTCAGGCTCCACAAATGTGGAATCAGTTACCAGTTGAGTTAAAAACAATTGGAAGCTTTTCCTGTTTTAAGATGGAACTGAAACAATACCTCATGATGACTACAAGTTGTCATAATTGTTTTAATTGATGTTATTCTTGTGTTATCTCAGTTTATTGTGTATTTATATGCATTTGCTTATCGCAGGTCATGCTTGAAAATGGGCTTTCAGCCCCATTTACATACACAGTTAACAAATCAATCATGTCAGGGATGTATATTTCTCAGCCCTACTTGTTTATATCAGATGGGCCTGCCATATGTACTCTCCATACATTTCATGCCCACATGTTTATAGCACACAGATAATCCAGCTGAGATTAATTTCAACTTCACTTTTAAGTCTTTAGGACCAATGCAGCAAATATGCATCTTGAAATACAAGCTGAAGTTGTTATTTTGCCATGGAAGAACAAAAGACCTGATTTTTTTAACTCTTTGCTATGGATCTATTTATAGTAATGTTCCTGTGGCTTGTGACAAGGATTTTGTGGAGAAGAAGTTGCTGGAATTCTCTAATTTCCCACAAGGCATTTTCTACTCCCCACAACACCCCTACCAACAAAAAAAGCAAAATGATGGCATGCACAAAGCCACAAAGGCAATCACTTGTGGAGAAATTCATTCTAACATCAAGCATTTGTGTCACAATTTATGGAGAAATGGCATGTCCAATGTAAACTCTATTTATAAATTATAAACATCTATATACACATTCCTACCTGTCTTTCATATCCCTATATTCAAAACATAGTAAATCAACTAACAAATATGAAAGAAGTAATGAGGGGAGAGTGTCATTATTTCATCTGTTCCATTTACAAATTTATAAGCCACAAATACATATCTGGGAAATGTGTTTTTCTCTGTGCTTCCTAATGCTGTTGTGTAAATTCACATATAATCCCAGTCATGTGGCCCCTCTGGTTCCAAGGATCCTCTCTTGTTGCTCTCTTACACCAGGTAGTGTAAGAGAACTGATATCTTTGCTTCAGAAATTATTTCATCATCCGGATTGGAAAGTAATCTCATATCCATGTAGCATTTTGAATTTCAGAAGAATAAACATGTGTGAAGAACAATCTCCTTTAAGGTATGGATCCTTGGAAGTTGCCTGGCTCTTATAATTCACTCAATAAATAGTCAAATCTAAACATTGACCAGGGTAGAGGGATGTAAGCAAATCTTCTGGGGGAAAAGGAGGATTGCAGTGTGCAAAGAGTGTAAAAAAACCTGAAAAAGCTATCAGAGTCTATTGTGTCATTCCAGCTGCTACACAGACATACTTAGTCCATGTGTCAAAATGCTTACTAAGTTTTTCTCTTAGAGGAAAATAAGCCATAAGTATACAATAGCCTTTGTCTCTCTCAAAGGCTGTGTAATGGAAGGGCTCTGCACATCTGTACTAAAGGTACACTTGGTTCTGTACCTAAATCTCTTATTCATGCTTCATGTGGTTTGCCTCTAATACTTCTGGGCACTGCATCATCAGCTGACAAGGATCTTGGAAAGCTCTGTGTTGGGCACCCAGGAAGATGCAGAGTAGACCTCTTTATCAAGGGCCTTGAGAATATTCCTTGTTCCTTTGTGCAAATATGTACTTTCAGGTCTCACTGGAGTCGTGTTATGCATTTCAGCTGGTAGGCTAACTTGACCCTGTTAACCCAAAAGACACAAATGACGATGACCATTTTCAAATATTCTGGACAGGAAATAAATGCATAAAAAGATGTAAATTTATCTTTAAAAATAACCATAGCTAGGAGAAGAGTCTCTAAAAAAACATATGGGAAATAGACTCATTCAATCGAAAAAATGGAAAAGAGCTCAAGGACGATATGGTACAAACAGGGAACTGGAGAGACAGAGTGGTAGAATTATTTGTAGAAATTTTCCCAGAGACAATGCAAGGGCACAGTTCCCCTGACTCATAGCACAGTGCTCTCCAGGCCACACTACTCTGTCCCCCACCATACACATATGTGCAGTCTCTCAATGTAAATAAAAACACAAAGTCCCAGAAAGAAAACATTGTATTGATTAAATTATATATTAACATAATTATATGCATTAAAATTCTTACAATATATTTATCAATGGAAAGATACATAAATGATTCCACATTACCTGACTTATTTTATTCCAAACTCAACTGTTAATAACATTTTAAGTCAGAATTGAAACAACCAATTGATTGCAAAAAGTCGTTTTTCGAGATTTCTAAATAATCCCTCTTCCTTTTTTGAACCTACTGTGGTTCAAATCATATCACTATAACATTTCTCATGATAAGTGTTCTGTTCAAATATAATTATTCTACTGCAGACCTCTGGTTGTCACCTAAAATTATGCATTTCTAATCAGTCTTTTAATTCAGGGAGTCAATCCTGTAAAAGAACACAATTGTAGCATCCAAATGAGAAATGCCAGCTCCACACTTTTTTGTGTGAGGATTTATTGCTGGCAAAGAAATGGGTACTGGTCATCTAGAGAATGAACACAACTACATTTCTTTTAGAGTTTACAAGAGATAACCTAATAAAACTCGGTGACAGAACCAGTGGCTTAGTGAAAATTCAAACAGGCAGGATGAATTCATTTCTACAGTTATTTTAAAATTTATACCAGTGGCAGCAAATGTTAATAGTAATGATTTTGTTTTAAATGGACAATGCAATAACTATATGAGTATTGTAGACTCCAACTCTGTCAGAAAAAGTCCATACCAAGTGATGAGCTGCTTCAAAGGGAAACACTGGCTGCAGCATGCTGTCCTGTGGTACCCAAACCTGTGTAACAGACAGTTTTCCCTGCTTACCATGTGGGTGCACAGGGCAGGGGTGGCTTTGAGTTGACAGGATTCTGCAGTGACCATGGGAAAAGAATTAATTGACTCATTTATCAAAAATTTACTGAACCCACTTGATGCAGGCATAATGCTTGGTGCCAAGGATATAAAAATTCATAAGGTAGCCTTTTCTGTAGCAGTTCACCATCTACATCTACAGGGAGGAATAACTAGTATTTAAAACAAATGACTAAGTACAACATGGTAATATTTTATGTCCAGGAGTCAGAGGCCATAGAAAGCACTCCCAAGATGCCTCCTGTATCTTAAAGGTTAAAAAGTTGGTGTCAAGGTGGCTGAGTAGAAAGAAGGCATTTCAGGCAGAAACTATTCCACATAAAGCATGAGCCACAGAAAACATAGACATAGGTAGTGTGTATTACATTGCTTAAGTATGAGATTGTGATAGGTTTTTATTTTGATCTTTATGCTTTTGATATTTTCCAAATGGTGTGTGGTAAACTTCTGCTGTTTGTATAATCAAAATAAAAAGAACTAATACTCAAAATAATCAAAGAAAGGTGACAAGAGTGAAATCCAGCAAGAGTTTGGGCTTTTTACTGTAAACAATGCAGAGTCAATAAGAGTTTTTAAACAGGAAACTAAGATGGTCAATTTGAAATTTCAAAGACAAACTTGGCATCAGTGAGAACAAGAGGTCAGCAATGGTTATTATTTTGAGAAGGTATAGAGAATTTGGAACTGGCTAAATTGATTAATAAGGAATTTGGAAACATTTTATTTAATTTTTATTGCCCAAAGTAATTTCCATAAGACTGTCTAAAATGTTCTTTAAAAAATTCAATATCTGTTGATTTTGGTCACAGAACTTCAAATACACTTATAATGCTGAGTTGTGGATCTTTAGTGGAGGGGGCATTATCTAGTAAAATCAGATCTCAATTAATTCTCAAGGGTTTATTCCTTTTAAGAATATAAAACCCATTATTTATTGATGTATACTGAAAACATATACAAAGCCAGAATTGCAACATTGAATTGTTTAAAGTGTATCTCCTGGATCATGTTCTTATAAAAACATTTCTCTTATGACAAACTTCTCCTTAGTAGTGGTGAGATGATTTGGGGGCCCGGTGGTAATTTAGGTTCCATTACTGGGAAACGCAAGCATGACATGGGTAGGATCAATAGGTATGAATGAATGAAAACTTGTCTTTAAATAGTTGATTTTGAAATTCAGAATAATTTTGAAGTATGTATGCTATTTTCAGAAAGATATTCTGGTAAGATCATATGGTATTAAAATACTTTATTTCTTATGGATGACTTTACTTGATTTTAATGGACGCTTGGCCATTGAAAGTGTTTGGGATAAATAAAAATATATGAAAGCCATTTGAATATTTAAAACCATTTCACTGCCTTCACAATAAACAAGATCTCACATATTTTAAAAAGTCAAGATTATGGGAAGTTAACAGAACATTTTGTAGCACCAGGGATTTCAAGAGAAGTTAAGTTTATAATGGCAACTAACCAGGGCTGCTGGTTTCTTGAATGGAGTAGGTGAAGTGTTGCAGAAGTAATATGCATTGCTTCCAGTGGAAGGAACTAAATGAGTCATTATGAAGACACTCATTACTGGCTGTTTCACTTAATGGCTCCATGAAAAGATGTATCAAGGGCTACAAACTCTGTGACCAATAACAGAGTGGGAAAATAATGAGGTAAACTTGCCCAATCTTTAGGTAGATAAAATTCCAATAAACCACAGTAGGGGGTGAGTGTCTAGGGTTGAATGTTCCTTGATTCAGGTTCCATAGGTTTTCTAAAGCCTGACAAAACCAGGAAATGGCAGAAAAAGAGAAAGAGAGAGAGAGAGAGAGAACCTACCAGTTATACAATTTTATTTCTTATAGAAAGTATGTTTCCCTGTTCTTTTCACGTGCTTGTTTAGATATTGTTGAGTATTATGTTTCTGTAAAACATATCAAAGGTTGATAGAAGTTGTACATTTCACAAATTATGAAATAGTACACTATGTATTCTCTGTTAAACAGCTTTAATTAATATATTTTGGCTCTCACTTAAGAATAGTGTTTCCTCTTGTTGTAAAGGTGTAGAATGGGAAAACCTGAGACATACATATCTGTTCTCGTTCATATAGATCTCAAAATCGATGTGAGTGGAAACAGAAGATTAAATGATACATCAACCTATGTATATCAGGGAGACCTTAATTTAAAAATTCCAAACTCATCCCAATTAATCACCCATTAAATTCAACCTCAGCCATCTCTGAGGAATATGAGCCTATATATACAAACCCTCCCTCATCTTTTCTAACTTCTGATAGTGTTAAAGCTTACCCTGATATTTAACCTAAATCTTCCCTGCTCCCATGTAAGACCATTCTTCTTGTTTTGTCCCCATTGACTAATGAGGATAATTGGTCTCCATCCTCTTTATAATATCCCTTTATGTAGAAGTAAAATAGTTATTATGTTTCCCTCAGATCTTCTTTTCTGTAATTTGAATGTGTCCAGTTCTCTTAACCTTTTCCCATGGGTCACATTTTCTAAACCTTTTATCATTTCCGATGTTCCCTTCAGAACTCCCTTTAATTTGTTCTGTCTGTGAAAAGCAGGATGCCCCAAACCAAGTCTCCAAATGGAGCCTATCCAGCTCCAGTCAAACTGAATAATTGCCTAGTTTGCTTTAAACATGAGCACCTCTTAACATAAACCACCATCGTGCGACTTTTCTTGGCAGACAGTCATATCTGCTGGCACTTTATTATGTTCTCCACTCAAACATTCTACTTGGAGAGGAGAGTTGATTGTTTTTTCTCTGATGAATCCTCAGACTCTTCTAAACAGTGAAATGCTTGCTGGAATCTTTTCGCCAACTGGACCCTTATTTTGATAGCATGTTTATTCAAATAAAATTCTTATGTTAAGTACCAAACTGTTGTTTTCCAAATTATAAATTAAATTTATGAAGTATGCCTTTTTAAAAAATAAACTTTATTTTTTAGAGTAGTTTTAGATTCACAGCGAAATTGAACAGAGTTCCCACTTACCCATCTCCACACACATACAGCCTCTTCCACTATGAACATTTCTTACCAGAGTGGTACATTTATTATAATCCATGAACCCACACTGACACATTATTATCACCTGAAGTCCATAATTTACATTAGGGTTCATTCTTGGTGTTGTACATTATATGACTTTGGACAAATTTGTAATGGCATGTAACACCATATGACATCATACAGAATCATTTCACTGCCCTAAGGGTCTTTTGTGTTCCCCCTATTCATCCTTTCCTCCCTTCTAACTCCTGGCAGCCACAGATCTAAAATGAGTGTTGCCTTTTCCAGAATGTTGAAGAGCTGGATTCATACAGTATGTAGTCTTCTCAAATTATGCCTTTTTGAATCCTATAAATTAATTAATTGATTAATTAATCCTCAATGGTGTTGTCAATAGTTAGAGAGAGAAGATACAGGTTCAAATACAGAAAACTGCAGGTTTCTTCCCAATTTCTCACTGGCCACTACAGCTCCACTTTTCCAAGGGGAAATCCTGCTTTAGTCTCTCCACATGTGTATTCCAGTGTAATGTCAGTAGATTTCCATGTGTAACAATTTCATTCTAAACTCTCAGAAAAAAATGGCAAATCTTTCATCACCAATCTTAAAATTTTATAACCTTTCAATTTTATAATCTTTCAATAGACTTACTTTTAAATGTTGAAACAAAAGCCAAAATGTATTTATTTTCCTTTCACAAAAAAATAAAATGTGAATTGTCCTTTAAAATTATAGGTAATTATAACTCCCCCCCCAAAAAAAAAAATTTTTCAAGTCCTTTTAGCTGAAGCCCAGACAACATGAAATAGAGACAAGAAACCCTGGTAGCATCCATTCTGAATTCCTGACCCACAAAATATGTGACCATAATGACATGGTTATTTTTAAGGACTCAGTTTTGTAGTAGTTTGCTATACAACCGTAGGTAACAAAAAATGTTACTAACAGTTTCAAAGGTGTCAGTTTAGGCAATATGGAGAAGTATGGAAAATTGGTCATTGGCATTGCTAGCTAGTACAGCTTTCTCTAGCAATACGTAGTGCTAACTACGGGGGCAAGCCCACACCTTAATAAGTATATGGCTGTTTGATTCTTATGAATATCTGCAAAATTATTGAAATATCTAAAATCAAACAACAAACCCCAAGCAAATTGCAACAGTCCAAAATATACTTTATTTATAAGGAATATAAAGGAATTCATTAATATTTTCAACAATCAACACTTACTACTTCAAAATAATATAAGTACACATTTCATTTTCTAAAAGCTTCCTTCCATTAGTTTAAATGTTACCATTTTGTTACTGCACTTCTCACTCTTCAAAGACACATAGATTCATACTATCATAGAAAATCACCATTATATCTTTCTCTAGCAGCAATTGTTTCTATTGACACAATGTAACTAGCATTAAAACAAAGAACAAAATTCATATCAAGTGACAACAACACTGACTCTGCAGTTGCCAAGTTCCATTTCTGAAAGTTGCCCTTGTTTTAATTCTTCCTAATATATTATAAAACAGAACAAAAAAGTTGGCAAGTCAAGATGTTATTCATCAGAGAGTTAACTTTCCATGTTTCCTTCCTCTCTTCTCCCTAGAGAATGTTGCATGCACAGGTAATCACTGCTCCACAGCAGAGTTGATTGACAGCTCCTGTTTCACTTTCTTGTTATATCAGATGATTCATCAGAAAAATTTATCTTCTCTTTCCTTTAGAAATGAAAATATAATACAAAGAAAGGCCATGTGTAAAAAGGATTTGTTCTTTCTGTCTGGTTTGTATGTAATGAGATTTTGGTTTTCTAAGCAATGAAATCCCTTTACCCCTTTCTTTTTCTGTCCTTTCCTTTTTCAGACATTTGCGTTCAGTGCATCCGTGTAACTGAGCTAAATGCCAAGAAAGCTCCCTTCTGTGTGATAGTGGCCCACTGCCACCCATCTCCTGGCCACAGAGATTCCAGCTATTTTAATTTTGGAAATGACACTTCTTTACCTTCCTTTTTAGGTAACAATTTATGCCAATCATCCAGGACATCTCTCTGCCAATAACAATGGAATAGACCTGAATTTTCTATTGACTTGGGCGTGAGAGAACTCTTTGACTCCTCCGAGTAGTATTTTTCACTACTGCATCTAAAAGTTTACATCCTAAGGAATTTTTCTTGTGACCTCAGATCTAATCTAACATTCCTTTTATAATTTCAAAGAAAAAGGGGAGGCAGACCCACCCACTCTGGGAATGACAGCCAGGGCAACAGCTAGAGAGGCGCCAGTCCCATATAGAAATGGGAGAAGTGCTTGGAAAAGGGCAAGTTCTGAACAAGCACCATTGTTCCCTCTCTGATCCTTCCTCCACATACAGCGCTACAACGTGGTGAAATGAGTCGCCCTCTACTGATGAATACCTAAGGCTCTGCCCCTTACAATGTACACAGACAGGAGCATGTGAAGATTAGGAGACAGAGAAGTATGGCCCAAAAAGGGGAACAGATCAAGGTTCCAGTGGAAGAACTTAGTGATGAGGACATAGCCAACCTAACAGATGAAGAATACAAAACACTGGTGATAAAGATGCTCACAGGCTTGAGAGATAGGCTTATGTATGGAAGACGCATAAGGGAAGAAGTGAAGGCTATGCTAAGTGAAATGAAGGAAAATCCATACAAAACCAATAATGAAGGGAAAGAAACCAGGATTCAAATCAATGATTTGGAACATAAGGAAGAAAAAAACAGTTGACCAGTACAGAATGAGGAAACAAGAATTGAATAAAATAAGGAGAGGCTTAGGAACCTCTGGGACAACTTGAAGCATGCCAACATCTGATTCATAGGAGTTCCAGAAGGAGAAGAGGAAGAGCAAGAAATTAAAAGCTTATGTGAAAAACAATGAAGGGAAACTTCCCAAATGTGGCAAAGGAAATAGACATACAAATCCAGGAAGCACAGAGAGTCCCAAACAAGCTAGCTAGACCCAAGGAGGACCACACCAAGACACATCGTAATTAAAATGCCAAATGTTCCAGATAAAGAGAGAATCTTAAAAGCAGCAAGAAAAAAGCAGAGAGTTACCTACAAAGGGGTGTTTTTAAGACTATCAGCTGATTTCTCAAAAGAAACTTTGCAGGCAAGAAGAGACTGGCAAGAAGTATTCAGTGTGATGAAAAGCAAGGACCTACAACCAAGATTACTCTATCTAGCAAAGCTATCATTTAGAATGGAAGGGCAGATGAACCGTTTCCCAGACAAGGTAAAACTAAGAGTTCTTCTTCACCAAGCCATTATTATGTGAAATGATAAAGGGACATATTTAAGAAAAAGAAGATCAAATGCTATGAACATTAAAATGACAACAAACTCACAACTATCAACAAATGAATCTAAAAAATAAAAACAAAAACAAACTAAACACACAACCTGAACAAGAACAGAATCATAGATATGGGGATCATTTGAAGGGTTATCAGCTGGGAAGCAGAAAGGGAAGAAATGCAGTAATCTTGCAGGGATTAAGAAGCATAATTGATTGGTAAAAAACAAAGAGGAGGAAGTTAAGAATAATGTAAGAAAGGGTGAAGCCAAAGAATTTATATGCACGACCCATGGACATGAATTAAGGGGGGTGGGATTGCTGGGGGAAGTGCGATATTGGGCAAAATAAAAAGGGGGATAAGGGTTTTATTTCAAGGAAACATGGGTCTAGTGGACTTACACCATTTTGGATTCCTATGATCTTATCGCAGAAAAACTCAGTTGTAACTGACGGGAGAAACTGGAGCACTCAGATTTAACATGTCAGTTCACTGTTGCCTCTTAGGAGTAGATGTGGATATACACTAAAAAAACAAACAAACAAACAAACAAAAAATTTGTATATATAAAACATATCTTTGCTAATATTATTGTAAAATCTAGATAAAATGTGTACTTGTCTCAAGAAAGTTTAGATTTCAATTCATGGTTACCCTCCCAAATGCATAGTTAGGAGTGTGTGTCACTCAGACAAATCAAACATTTTTATCTGAAGGACACAAGTAAGATTTAAAAAAATTTTAAGTCCATAGTGTTTACTTTTCTCTATTCCACTTAAATACATTGATGACCTGAATATTTTTATTTTACAAATAGTTTACAAATTTTACTTTGACTTGGTAAAAAAATAAATAAATAAAAAATAAGGAGTTATTGTAATCAGAAGACAATGTTCTAGGACATATTTTAAGTGACATGTAGGTTAGAATGTGAATGGTAGGATTCTGTTGACAAAAACCACATTTTCCTGCCCAAGGGGAACAATGTGTATTTTAGAAGTAATGATTGTTATTTTGTTTTGTGGTGTGTACTGGTGTGTTCTGTGTGTGTGCACTCAAAGTGCACTTAAACTTTTGGGTAAAGTTTAGGCAATGCCAATATTACCCAAATATATCTCTTCTCTCTTTAAAAGAATATTCTGAGAATGAAATCTTCATAAATTCCACTTCCTTGAAGCTGCTTCAAATTAGCCATCTCATTTGAAACAAGTGCTATATGCCTCTCTTATGGACTTATTGAATGTATTGCTAATGCAAGGTTCGTTATTTAGTGTTTGATTTTTCTTTTAAAATTTTGGTTTGGGAGTTTGAGATGGCAACTCAAAATTTTACCTTTCCCTCCTAGTTTGGAAGCCATTAAGAATTATGACACAGGAGACAGAAATGGAAATATTGGCCATATTCCTAAGAATGTTGTTTGGATATGCACTCCACCCTCTGGCTTCAGTCTGGTTATTTTCCCATCTGATCAGAGTCCCACATGGGCAAAGCCTGCTCATATAAGTTTACCAAAGTCAAGAACAGGCCATGGTAGACTGGTGCCTCATAAGAGAGCCAGCTGCACAGAGCCCACCACGCTTAGCTCAGATTCCCAAACTCGTCATTCACATAGTCACTCCTCCCAAACAGGAATGAGTGAAGATGAGAAATACATGAGCAGGAAAATTTCCTATTGTATTTTTCTCTCCTAGAAAGTGAACAAAAAGTTCCTTCTTCCTGGATAATTCCCTCTTAACATCTGAAATCTCAAATATAACTGGGGAATAAAATCTAGATCAAAATGGTATGTGTAACATGCTTATCCCAGTATCTACTACACTATAAATTCTAGATTAGTCCTGCTTTTATTGTTCTTATAGCTATGGCTATTAGAGTTGACAGCACCTTCTTATTTCAAAGTCAAAGTAAGAGTGCCCTTCTAAATAAAATAAAATAACATAATCTACTTGGCACTTTAAAATAATTTTACATTTATTAGAAACAGCTAATATTCCTTTAATAGGACCCATTAAAGAAGGATGAGAGGCATACAGATACAGTATACTCCCTTCCACATCTTCTACCCTAGCCTTCTTCTCCTTCATTCATTGTGTTCATGGGCCATTAAACACATACCATTTTGTTATATTGAACAACTTAATATCACATATAGACCAATCACAAAGATACCGCTACTGGGCAACACACCTGGATATAGACATTTGAAGAATTTGGGATTCAAGTATCTACACTGCTTCTCTCTAAAACTTCACCAATGTCTGTCTGTTCCTGTAAGGCAGTTTAGGGGATGATGATAGAGGAAGTCTGGAGCTCAGTTATGATGACTCTGTCTCAGTTATGAGGCTGTGGAGAGGAAGACATTTGCTTTTCCCATCTATGTTTCCAATGAACATTTATCCAGTGTATACATAAACATGATGAATAATTTTACTATTACTGGCAATGTTCCAAATAATGTACTGACTTCATCATATGATAGCAAACCTTTGGTCATCATGGATGTCATATGAGAAAAATGTCATTATCCTTAATCTACAGATACACCAACTGGATATCTATTGATTTCTTTTTTTTTTAATCCTCACCCAAAGATAGGTTTATTGATTTTGGAGAGGGAGGAAGAAAGAGGGGGGAAGAGAGAGAGAAGAATCAATGTGAGTGATGTGAGAGAGAAACATCGATCTGTTGCCTCACATACGCTCCCTGGCTGGGGATCAAACCCACAACCTTTTGGTGTACAGGATGATGCTCCAACCATTTGAGTCACCAAGTCAGGGCTAGAAGTGATTTCTTAAAGTTGCAAGACTAGTAGGTAACAGGGCTGGTTCATGCTTATGCCTTTGTACAATAATACAAAATCAAGGTTTAGTTTTTCTTTTATACCAACACTGCTTTCATTCAAATGCAAAAATGCTGAGAGGTTTTTGGTATTTTTATTGTTGTCATGTATTCATTAAGTATGCAATAAGCCTTCACCATAAACTAAGTGCTAGTAATGGACTGGAGAAAAGGTATATACCTGGGAATCACAATACAGAACACAGTAAGTACAAAAAAGACGTGAAGACAAGCCTGCATGGAGAGGCACCTACAGAAAGGTGTCAGCTTTGTGAGGGCTACTGGTGTTCAGAAAAGGCATCCTGGCTGAAGGAACATGAAGCAGGATTCAGCCAAGACTAAGGATCTGGGACCTGGGGATGGAAAATGAGGGGTTGACACCGGAATAGAAGGAGTAGAATGAAGGAGGCAAAAGAGTTCTGAGCTGTGTGGAGAACTAGAAGCTGCTCAGTAGAGCCAGTGCCAGGCAGGAGCAAGGAGTGCAGTAGTGAGACCTGAGGCTGAAGAGGTGAGCAAGGTTCCATTCCCTCTGCATAACTTGACAATGATCTTTGGATTTAGCCTGAGGGTAATGGAGAACCACTGCAGCAGATAAGCTTATGCAAGCTACAATGGTGGGACCTGAATCCTGGAGGCAGAGAGAACAGGTAGGAGCTGTTATTGGCAGAGATCTTGATGAAAGGTGGTGGTAAAAATGGTCTCCACTGTCATCTGAATCGTTTCAGGACAAAGATGTGTATCCAGTTGGACGCTGCCAATTTATATCTGGGTCAAATCTCTGTCCATATCAAATGAGTATTAACAAAAGAGGTCATAAACAAATGCAGTCAAATAAAGTGTAGATTTATTTAAATCATACATAAGATTATTTGAAGTTGATTAGTACTTAATAATGCCAAATAATGAATTCCTTGCATACTTGGAGAATAATTATGCTTTTAGATCAAATTAGGGTGATAAGTTGAAGAGACCCTTTTGTGGAAGATGGTCATTTCATGCCTCTTGAATAATTTTTATTTATTTGAAAACTCTTGATTCCAGCTTTATGAATCTAATCTGGGGTATGGACATTGTTTGGACAAAAAATAATAATCCCAGGTAAATTCAGTTTCAGATTCCCTTGGATTCCACCAAAGACATCAATTTTTTTTATTTTATTTTTTATTGTTTTTCTGTTACAATTGTTCCACTTTTTCCCTCAAGCTACCCCCCACCCAGCCAACCACTTATCCCACAGTCTATCCCGACGCCATTGTTGATGTTTATGGGTTATTTATATAAGTTTCTTTGCTAAACAGTTCCCCTACATACCCCCATCCCTCCCTCCCCACTCCCCCCAATAACTGTTACTCTGTTCCTTGTTCAATTTTGTTCATTTGTTTGTGTTGTTCATTAGTCTCCTGTATTGCGTGAGAGCATATGGAATTTTTCTTTCATTGCCTGGCTTATTTCACTAAGCATAATTCACTCTAGTACCATCCATGTTGTGGCAAATGGCAGGAGTCCCTTCTTTCTTTCTGCTGCATAGTATTCCATTGTGTAAATGTTACCACAGTTTTTTAATCCACTCATCTACAGATGGATAATTGGGTTGTTTCCAGCAGTTGGCTATTGTAAACAGCGCTGCTATAAACATAACGGTGCATAATTTCTTTTTAATTGGGGTTTCAGGATTTTTCAGGTAAAATCCTAGCAGTGGAGTCACTGGTTCAAAAGACAGTTCCATTTTTAGTTTTTTGAGGAAATCCCATATTGTTTTCCATAGTGGCTGAACCAGTCTGCATTTCCAACAGTGCACTAGGGTTCCCATTTATCCACATCCTCGCCAACACTTGTTGTTTATTCATTTGTTAATGATGACCATTCTGACTGGTGTTAAATAGTATCTCATTGTGGTTTTAATTTGCATCTCTCTGATGGCTAGTGATGTTGAGCATTTTTTCAGATTCCTATGGACTCTGTTTATCCTCCTTGGAAAAGTGTTTGTTTGGGTCTTTTGTCCATTTTTTAATTGGGCTGTCTGTCTTCTTTGTGTTGAGATGTGTAAGTTCTTTATATATTTTGGAGATCAATCCCTTGTCTGTGGTATCTTTGGCAAATATATTTTCCCACATGGTTGTTTCCCTTTTCATCTTGCTGATGTTTTCTTTTCTTGGGCAGAAGCTCTTTAGTTTGATGTAGTCCCATTTGTTTATTTTTTCCTTTATTTCCCTTGCTCTAGGAGATTGTATCAGTGAAAATATTGTTACATGGGATATCTGAAATTTTCCTGCCTAGGTTTTCCTCTAAGATTTTAATGGTGTCACATCTTACATTTAAGTCTTTGATCCATCTTGAGTTTATTCTGGTGTGTGGCGTAAGCTGGTGGTCTAGTTTCATGTTTTTGCACGTCCCTGTCCAGTTCTCCCAACACCATTTTTTTAAGTATATTTTATTGATCATATTGTTACAATAGTTCCAATTTTTTCCCCTTTGCTCCCTTCCGCCCAGCACCCTCCCCTCCGCAACAATCCCCTCTCCAAGTCCATGCCCATGGGTAGTACGTACAAGCTCTCCCGCCTTACCCTTTCATATATTCTTCTTCTTCTTTTTTAAAAATAATTAATTAATTAGTTAAATATTTTAACAATAAAAAATAACAATCCCTCCCTCTCAGACTTAAGACCCTTTACAATCTTATAAAGGACAATGGACGAAGGTCTCGAGCTCCTCTAGCTGCTTCAAGCTGGACATGGTCGTCGTCCTACCTACCCGTGGGTCAAGAAATCCCTAATAAGAGTGGGGGTGTGGAGGGGAGGGTGGCCTTCCCACAAGGGGAAGGATTGTGCAGACTCCAGGTCAGTTGGCTGTCTCCGGATAACGGCATGCTTGGTTTAACAGGCTGGCATCCTTGTTGTACTCTGGGGGCAACAGGGTTAAAGGACATCATTCAATCCGTAACCACTAGATGACAAAAGACAGGTATTAATTTTTCAATGTTCCACATTAGGGAAAATAAGGGCTTCTTTGGAGGAAGGTATGCCAGGTACATCTCACCTGTCCAAAACCCTTTCACCCATTATACTTAGTTTGGACTGAGGGAAATATTTTAGGTTTCCCCACTCTCAGGCCTCTGGGCTCTTTCTGTCCATGCCATTAGGATAGAAAAGAGAAACCAGGTTTAAAGTGAAGCCCACAGACCACCCCGTTCTTCACCAACCCAGCCACTTAGTTCAGCCAAACCATTGAGTCTCAGGAGGCAGCGATGCAGACAGGATTAAGTGAGGCCTATACGTACAGACAATCACTCAGGTAATGAGATCGTAGGCTTATGCCCTCTGGTTCAATTTTGCTCATTTGTTTGTGTTGTTCATTAGTTTCCTGTAACAGGTGATAGCATAAGGTAATTTTCTTTTGTTGCCTGGCTTATTTCGCTAAGCATAATTCTCTCTAGTTCCAATCATGTTGTTGCAAATGGTAGAAGTTCCTTCTTTCTTTCAGTACTTATTCATTGTCATTTTCCCCCTTTGTACTCGTGTTCCTCTCTGTCTCTCTCTGTTTCTTCATTTTCTTAAAGCAGACCCTTTAGCATCTCTTGCAATGCTGGTTTGGTGGAGATGTATTCTTTTAGCCTTCTTTTGTCTTGGAAACCCCTTATTTCACCTTCCATTTTGAATGAGAGCCTTGCTGGGTAGAGTATATTTGGTTGTAGGTCTTTGTTTTTCATTGCTTGGAATATTTTTTGCCATTCCCTTCTGGCTTGTAGTGTTTCTGCTGAGAAATCTGATGATAGCCTTATTGGAGCTCCCTTGTATGTTATTAGTTGTTTCTCTCTTGCTGCTTTTAGGATTCTCTCTTTGTCTTTGAATGTTGCCATTTTAATTATGATGTGTCTTGAAGTGGGCCTGTTGGGGTTCATCTTCATTGGGACCCTCTGTGCTTCCTGGACTTGCATGATTCTTTCTCTCTTCATGTTAGGGAAGTTTTCTGTCATTAGTTTTTCATAGAGGTTTTCTATCCCTTGCTCTTCTTCTTCTCCTTCTGGAATTCCTATGATACGGATATTATTACGTTTCATGTTGTCCTGCAGCTGTCTTAGAGCCTCTTCAATCTTGTTTAGTCCTTTTTCATTTTGTTGCACTGTCTGTGAGTTTTTGTCTACATTGTCCTCCAGCTCGCTGATCCGATTTTCTGCTTCCTCTAGCCTGTTTTTAATTCCTTCTACTGTGTTCTTCAATTCAGAGATCGTATTCTTCATTTCCTCCTGGCTCTTATTGATAGCTTCCATGTCCTTTTTGATGCTGGTATAATTCTCAGTAAGTTCCTTATAGTTCTTCTGGAGTTCACTGTAGCTTTTCTGGAGTTCTTTGTAGTTTCCGCTGAGCTCATTGAGCTTCTCCATAATCCATGCTTTCAATTCCATATCTGATAGTTGGTTCCCCTCTATTTCATTTAGCACTCTTTCTGGGGACTCTACCTTTCCTTTCGATGGGGGGTTGTTTCTCTGTCTCCCCATTTTTGTGACTCCTGTTGTTTGTTGGTGCTTCTTAGAATGATCTGCACTTCCTGGATCTGCCCCTATCCTGTACCAGTCTGGGCCTAGGCAGCCTGTTAGAGACTTCCAGGGATCTACTGCCTTTGTCTGACTTCTTTAGTTGTTAATCTATTCAATCTGTGATTAGCTGTCAGGCTTAAGGACCGGGGCTGTGGCAGCTTAATTCCTGTAGGCAGGGTCTTTGCTTCCCCTCAGGCTGACACCACTTGGAGGGGAATGGTCTGCCTGCAGTGTGGGGATGAGTCAGCACTGGGACCCGTCCGGCCACTTCCCCAGCTCTCCCCTCAAAGCCAGCACAGCAAACTCTCCCCAAGCATCTCTAGTCCTCTCTGCCTTCCCTCTGCTCGAGCCCAGGGTAAGTGAAGGCCAAAATATTTTTGTATGTGATCCGCTTAAGAGCTCTTTTTCTCCAGCGGTTTCTCTCTGGCTAGCAAGAAACCCTGTGGCTTTTCACTTTTCACAGCTGGATACTACTTTACTTCCCACTCTGTTGCTGTAGGCTGGGAAGCTCAGCTGGGGGTTTAGACCCTGCCCTTCTCAGGGGGAACCCCCGGCTGCTGAGCTGTTTCTCAGTCCCTTCAGCTGCCACCCGTGTGAGCCCAGCCAGCCCTTCCACGTCTCCGCACTCCCTACCGGTCACGTTGTGACGTAGCGGCCTTTTCTGTCTCTCCGTGGTTATAAGACTTCTCTCCAGCTGGTGTTCGGTTGGTTATTCCAGATGATTTCTCCAAAATTACATTGTAAATCCAGACTAGTTATAGGAGGAAGTTAGTGTAGCTTCCACTTACTCCTCCGCCATCTTGTTTTTTCCCCAACACCATTTTTTGAAGAAGCTCTTCTCATTCCATTTTATGCTTCTTCCCCCTTTGTCGAATATTAGTTGACCATCTAATCTGAGGTTTATTTCTGGTCTCTCAATTCTGTTCCATTGATCTATATGTCTGTTCTTATGCCAGTACCAGGCTGTTTTGATTACAGTGGCCTTGTAGTATAGTTTGATGTCAGGTATTGTGAGTCCTCCTGTTGCGTTTCTCTTCCTCAAGATTGCTGTGGCTATTGAAACTCTTTTTTGGTTCCATATAAACTTTTGAAGTATTTGTTCTAGGTCTGTGAAATACGTTGCTGGTATTTTAGTAGGGATTGCATTGAATCTATAAATTGCTTTGGGTAATATGGACATTTTAATAATGTTGATTCTTCCCATCCATGAACATGGTACATGCTTCCATTTATTTTTAATCTTCCTTAATTTCTTTCTTCAGTGTTATGTAGTTTTCTGAGTACAGGTCTTTTGCCTCTTTGGTTAAATTTATTCCTAGGTATTTTTCTTTTCTTCTTGCTATGGTAAATGGGTTTTTTGTTTTTTTTTTTTTTAGTTTCTATCTCTGATATTTTATTGTTGGTGTATAGAAATACCTTTGATTTCTGAACATTGACTTTGTACTCTGCTGTTTTGCCAAATTCACTTATTAGGTTGAGTAGTTTTTTCGTGAAGTCTATAGGGTTTTCTATGTATACTATCATGTCATCTGCAAATAGTGAGTTTTATTTCTTGTTTTCCAATTTAGATTTCTTTTATTTCTTTTTCTTGTCTGATTGCTTTGGCTAGAACGTCCTATACTATGTTGACTAGGAGTGGAGAGGTGGACATCCTTGTCTTGCTCCGATCTCAGGGGGAATGCTTTCAGTTTTTGTCCATTGAGTATGATGTTGGCTTTGGGTTTCTCATATATGGCCTTTGTTATGTTGATGTATGCTCCCTCTATTCCCATTTTGTTGAATGTTTTCATCATAAATGGGTGTTGTACTTTATCAAATGCCTTTTCAACATCTATTGATATCATGTGGTTTTTTTCTTTCATTTTGTTTATGTGGTGTATTACATTTATTGATTTGCAAATATTAAACCATTCTTACATCCCTGCTATGAATCCCACTTCATCATAATGTAGGATCTTTTTAATGTGTTGCTGGATCCAGTTTGCCAATATTCTGTTGAGGATTTTATCATCTATGTTCATCAGTGATATCAGCCTGTAGTTTTCTATCTTTGTTGTGTCTTGACCTGGTTTTGGAATTAGTGTAATACTGGTTTCTTAGAAAGATTTTGGGAGTCTTCCCTCTTCTTAGAATTTTGGAATAATTTGAGAAGGGTAGGTGTTAGTTCTTTCCTAAATGTTTTGTAAAATTCGCCTGTGAAACCATCTGGTCCAGGACTTTTGTGTGCCAGTTTTTTTATTACAGTTTCAATTTTACTCTTTGTTATCAGTCTGTTTAGGTTTTCTGCTTCTTTTTGATTTAGTTTTGGAAGATTATATGTTTCTAGAAATTTGTTCGTTTCATCTAGGTTTTCAAGTTTCTTTCCATATAGTTGTTTGTAGTAATTTTTTACAATTCTTTGTATTTCTGTGATATCGATCGTTATATCTCCTTTTTCATTTCTGATTTTGTTTATTTGGGTTCTCTCTCTTTTTTCTTGATGAGCCTTCAATTTTTTAAGCCACCTTCTGTCTGGATTTCCCCTGCCAACAATTTGCTGCTTGATCAATTTCTCTTTGCTAAAGTGACCCTTACCTATGATCGTCAGTGAATTCCCTAGTCCTTCAAAGCAATGGAGAAATCCTAGGCAATTAGAATTTTTTACTAGCATTATACCCCATGCAAATATTTACGTAGCTGCATTTTCTCTTAACTTAAGTTGGCATTCTTCAAAAGACTAATGATGTGAATAATGTCGAAAGGAGACGTATGGCTATGAAGACAAGATACTGTCCATAAAGATCTATTTGTTCCACTAAAGGCAGTCCTTTCCAGTTCCAGGGAACAGCAATTGTATAGCTTTAGTCCATGATCAAGAATATTTTAAGGACTTAGAGTAAACATAAATTAGAAGTAAATACAACTTATTTTTGTGTATTCCTTTGGGGATAATATCTGAAATATTAAGAACATTACTTATGGAATTAGTACCTCCAACTTGAAGCTCAAGAAAAAACCTTTGATTCCTGTAGAAATAATGAAAAAGAATAATTCTGAGAAAGAACTACTAGGTTGGTCAGTTTTGCACCTGGGCTCTGGTGACTGCCTTCTTCTATCTCTTCGGTTTTTAAGGCTCCTGGGCAGGTCATAGAGGAACATCTTAGGTGGCCTCTGAAGTCTGGGATTCTACTCGTGATGAACAGGGGAAAATCTGCTTTAGAGTTGTCATTGTTATAGTTTCTCAAGGAAAGATTTCAGATACACATTTATGTATGTTAATAATATATGCAAGCATATACTTATTCACTGATGCCTTCATTCAAAGTCTATTGAACATCTTCCATATACCACAAACCTTTAAGACTTAGGGGACTATGAAATGAATAGATTGCAGCCCTCTGCTCTTGATAGCTCCACGGGGACAGACATGCAAGTGTATGATTGAAATACAATTTATTTTAATTCTGAAAAATAAAAGAAGGAAAAGAAATACAATGTGGTAATGCTTTAAATCTAAATGTGACAGGAAAGCTCAATGAGCAACCAATTTCCTGGGAAACTAGGCCATTCTTCAATGAATGTGATATTTGAGCTGCAGGTCAAATATATTGCTTATCTGTGGAATCACCTTGGTTGAAAAAGGTTGGAAATGGTTTTATTTCCATGGATAAATACATGGACATATAACCAAGGTCAGTATATAATATACTATGGAACCATAAGTTATAGGTGAAAAATGAGACCAAATCTTTTCTGTTGCATAAATTTTTATTTAGTAAAAAGCTAGATAGCCTAATTATGTAAGACTTACTTAGCTTACTTTCTGTAAAGTGTTAATCATTCACAAACATGGTTACTAATACATAGTATATGCCTGTTTATTGAGAATCAAAATTGAGTAGCTCAGAAAAGAGCCATTAAAAACATATTTGTTGATTTATTTAATGGGAAATGTTTACTAGCAAATGTCAAAGATTTATTATTAAAATTAACATCAAGACAATACCGCATAAACATTAAAAATCATGGACTTTTAAAAGGCCTTAGAAAACTTTAAAATGAGCTTAAGTTTAGATTATCATTACTAAATATATTTGACTAAATGAAAATTTTCTGAAAACTTACTATTTTAGTATTTTAAAAATAGTAATGGAGCAAACAAAATATTAGGTAACCCTGATCTGTTTCACCCACATTATCCCCATCTGAGGATTGCTAATTCTTTCAGTTGCTCAGGTAAAAATGTGCACTCTATTTGGGTTCCTCTCTTTTTATTTCCTGTCTTACTTTAATTTCTAATAAAGGATTTGCCTTCTAGCATTGTGTAATTTGTATACTTATAATTTGTTTTCTGTCTCCCTCTGTTAGAATGCCATCTCACTATGGCTAGATTTGGGTCTCTTTTCTTCACTGACCTATCTCTAAACTAACTACTGGAACATAGAAAGAGCTCACTAAGTATTTGTTGAGCCTAAATAATTTACTATCATCTTACCCACTGTCTCTCCTCCTTCTCCCACCAATATCCTCTTGAACCCCCTCCAATTATGGCACCACACTCTCGGGGTTCTCCTTGCTTACTTGTATCATCTTCTTGTCTCCTTTGCTTTTTTTTTTTGTCTCTTTCCACTCAGAAGTGGACTAATGGAATACCACAGGAATCATTTCTTATACCTTCTTCCTTTGGATCTGCCTCACTCCTTAAGTGATCTCATCTAATCCCAAGCATGTGAAAACACTGACTCTCTGCAGTCAACCTACAAATTTATACCTCCAGGTCAAACATTTTCCCTCAGAGCATAATTACATTAAACTACTTGCTTATTTTCATATGGATGTTTAATAAGCATCTAAATCCTAACATGCCCCATGTTGAACTCTACTTTTTCTTTAAGATAAGCACATCCTGCAGTCTACCCATCTTTGTTAATGGCAACTCATGCTTACAATTGTCCAGGTCAAAAGTCCATAAATAATCATTAATTTTTCTCCTTTTCTCATACCTTTTGTCATTTGGTCAGATCTTCCAAATATGTTTAGTATCTGACCATCTCCAGCACTACCACCTTGAACCATGCCACGATTCTCTCTAGCCTGAATTATTGCTTGCTTTCTTATTGGTTTCAGATGGTTCTCCAACCTACACCAAGATGATCTTTTGTTTTAGACATAAGTAAGATCCCTATGCTCAAAAGCCTCCAGGGACTACAATCTCAATGTGTTACATTTAAATCCTCTCCCATAATCCATGAAGCCCCAAGTATTCTGGCTACCCAATAGCTCTCAGTTCTCCAAACCTACTCTTCTCTCCTGTTTCCAGTTTCACTGTTCTCCTGCTGTTCCCCAGATACTCCGGATATATTTTTATCACAGGGGCTTTGCACATGCTATTCCCTCTTTCTGACATACTATTCTGCCAGACAGAACCAGGGCTTACTTTTTTCAAGTCTCTGCTTGAATACCACCTTAACTGAGAAGTCTTCTATGACAATTTAATATAAAAGTAGCACCCTCAGCATTCTCCATCCCCCTTAATTATTCTATAGATTTTTTAGTTCTTAGACAAGTTAACTTTGTTATATTGATTTGTTTACATCTATTAGTGAAAAACAGAACCTTTGTGAAAGCTAGAAATTTTTTCATATTATTCAGAGAGAAGTGCCTGGACTAAGCATAAATAGCTGTTGTTAATAAATTAACATTTTTTTCTGAAACTGCTTTTATCAAAAGAAAGTAAAAATAGCACAATATTATTATGTCACACTGTATGTATAAATTTATTCAGAATGAACCAAATATATAAATGGAAATTGTAAAACTATAAAACTCTTAGGAAAAAACATAGGATTTAGCAATAGTTTCTAACATATGACACCAAAAACACAAGCAGCCAGAGAAAAAAAAATGATCAATTGAAATTTATGAAATTCAAAATTTTGTGTTTCAAAGAATACTGTCAAGATAGTAAAAAGACAACACACTGAATAGTAGAAAATACTTGCAAATTATATATTTGATAAGAGACATATCTGGAATACATACAAAATAAAGAATTACTACAACTGGATAACAAAAAAATGACTAAATTTAAAAATAGGCAAATGATCGAATAGACATTTCTTCAAAGAAAATATATAATTAACCAATAATCACATAGAAAGGTGTGCAATATCATTAATCATCAGGGAAATGCAAATCAAAACTACGAGGAGATACAATTTCACACCCACTAGCATAATTATAATGAAAGAGACAGATAATATGTGTTGGGAAGGTGTGAAGAAATTGGAAACTTTGTACACTGTCAGTGAGAATGTAAAATGATTCAATAATTTTAAAAAACAGTCTAAATTTCCTGCAAAGATGGAGGCATATATAGACAAGCTGTGTCTCCCTCACAACTAAAAAGGAATTTACAACTACCTCAAAACTAAAAAAAAAAAATACAACCAGAAGTTCCAGAAAACCAAACTACATGGAAGTTCAACAAATGAAGAAATAAAGAAGAAATACTCTGCCAGACAGGTAGAAGGGGCAGAACCAGGGAGGAGAGGACATGGTGTGGCAGCAGTGGTGGCAGTGGTGAAAAGCACAATTATATATTTTTAAAGTAGGGAAGGAAACCTGGGAAGTGATCCCAGCCTCAAATCAGAATGTGCAGATCGTGGTTCCAGCGCTGGGGAAAATAGAGCCACATTACTTCTGACTATGAAAACTAGTGGGGGTTGGGGTGAGGAAGAAACTGCCAGTCTTTCAATAGAGTCAGCTTGTTTAATATAGGAAGCGGGAGAAGTGCCTGGAAGAGGGGTGATTGCTGGGCAAGCAACATTGTACTGTCCCAGACCCCTCCCCCACATACAGTGCTACAACGTGGTGAAATGGGTTGCTCCATACTGATGAATACCTAAGGCTCCGCCCCTCACAACATAATAGGTGACACACCTCTACCTAAGACACAGGAAAACAGAGGAGGTAGTCAAATTGAGAAAACGAAGTATGGCTCTAAAGAGGGGACAGATCAATGTTCCAGTGGGAGAACTGAGCAATGAGGAGATAGCCAACCTAACAGATGCAGAGTTCAAAATACTGATGATAATGATGCTCACAGACTTGACAGACAAGATTAAGCACGAAAAATGCACAAGGGAAGATATGAAAGCTATCCTAAGTGAAGCGAAGGAAAACCCACATGAAACCAACGGTAAAGGGAAGGAAACCAGGATTCAAATCAGAAAATTAAAACATAAGGAAGAAATAAACAGTGAACCAGTACAGAAGGAGAAAACAAGAATAGAAAAAAACAAGGAGAAGCTTAGGAACCTCTGGGAAAACTTTAAACGTGCCAACCTCCAAATTATAGGGGTGCCAGAATGAGAGAAGGAAAAGCAAGAAATTGAAAACATATGAAAAAATGATGATGGAAAACCTTTTAATTTGGTGAGGGAAATAGATATACAGGTCCAGAAAGCTCATAGACCCAAACAAGCTAGACCAAAAGGACCACATTAAGACACATCATAATTAAAATGCCAAACATTAAAGATAAAGAAAAGTTTATTTTTGTATGTTTTTAAATTTATTTTTAACTGATTTTCTATTACACTTGTCCCATCCCCCACCTTGTTCTCTCCTGTTCTGACCACCTCCCACCTGTCCCACAGTGCATCCCATTTAGTTGTCCACGTCCATGGGTCATTCATAGTAATTCCTTGACTAGACCTTGCCCCTTCTTTCTCCCTTACTCCCCCTTCCCCCTCCCCTCTGATCACTGTCAGTCTGTTCCCTGTTCATACGTCTGGTTCTATTTTGCTAGTTTTTGTTTTGTTTTGTTCATTAGTTTTCTGTATTAGGTGAGATTATATGATATTTATGTTTCCCTAACTGGCTTATTTCACTTAGCATAATACTCTTAAGTTTCCTCCACACTGTAGCAAGAGATAGGAGTTTCTTCTTTCTTTCTGCTGCATAGTATTCCTTTGTGTAAAGGCATCCACTAGTCCACTGATGGACAATTAGGCAGTTTCCAGAACTTGGCTATTGAAAATAATGTTGCAATGAACATAGGGGTGCATAGGTTCTTTTAAATTGGTGTTTCAAGATTCTTTGGGTATAATCCTAGCAATGGAATTGGTGGATCAAAAGGCAGTTCCATATTGTTTACCATACTTGATGCACAAGTCTGCATTCCCACCAACAGTGCACTAAGGTAACCTTTTCTCCACATTTTTGCCAGCACTTCTTGTTTGTTGATTTATTTATGATGGTCATTCTGACCTGTGTGAGGTCAGGTGGTATCTTATTGTGATTTTTTTTTTTTTTTGGTTTTTCAATTACAGTTGTCCCATTTTTCCCCCATTGCTTTCCCCCACCCAGCCCACCACTCCTTTTACAATCATATCCCTCCCCGTTGTCCATGTCCATGAGTCATTTATACACGTTCCTTAACTAAACCCTTCCTATACCTATCCCCCTTCTCTCCCTCCCTCCTCCCCCATATTGATGGCTATTCTGCTCTTTGTCCTATTTAGTTCGTTTATTTATGTTGTTCTTTAGTTTCCTGTATTAGGTAATATCATATGGTATTTTTCTTTCTTTGCCTGGCTTATTTCACTAAGCATAATTCTCTCTAGTTCCATCCATGTTGTTGCAAATGGCAGGAGTTCCTTCTATCTTTCTGCTACATAGTATTCCATTGTGTAAATGTACCACAGTTTTTTGATCCACTCATCTACAGATGGGCATTTAGGCTGTTTCCAGCACTTAGCTATTGTAAACAGTGCTGCTATGAACATAAGAGTGCATAAGTTCTTTTGAATTAGTGTTTTAGGATTTTTCAGGTATAATCCTAGAAGTGGAATTTCTGGTTCAAAAAGCAGTTCCATTTTATTTTTTTGAGGTAATTCCATACTGTTTACCATACTTTAAGCACCAGTCTGCATTCCCACAAACAGTGCAGTAGGGTTCCCTCTTCTCCACATCGTCGCCAGCACTTGTTTGTTGATTTGTTGATGATGGCCATTCTGACTTTTGAGAGGTGGTATCTCATTGTGGTTTTAATTTGCATCTCCATGATGGCTAATGATGTTGAGCACTTTTTCATGTGTCTATGGACCTTCTGTATGTCCTCTTTGGAGAAGTGTTTCTTCAGGTCCTTTGCCCATTTTTCAATCGGGTTATATGTTTTCTTGATGTTGAGTTGTATAAGCTCTTTATATATTTTAGAGATCAGTCACCTGTCTGTGATATCATTGGCAAATATGTTTTCCCATATGGTTGGTTTCCTTTTCATCTTGCTGATGTTTTCTTTTGCTGAGCAGAAAAACTTTAGTTTGATGTAGTCCCATTTGTTTATTTTTTTTCCTTTAATTCTCTTGCCTTAGGAG
The DNA here is from genome assembly GCF_987537825.1 of Furipterus horrens. Classification (NCBI taxonomy): domain Eukaryota; kingdom Metazoa; phylum Chordata; class Mammalia; order Chiroptera; family Furipteridae; genus Furipterus; species Furipterus horrens. The sequence goes on along the minus strand of NW_028327176.1, from coordinate 78,200,641 downwards.
ATGTATCTGTGAAGATATTATTAGGTGAAATATCTGAAATTTTCTTGCCTATGTTTTCCTCTAGGACTTTTATTGTGTCATGGCTTACATTTAAGTCTATGATCCATCTTGAGTTTATTCTCGTGTGTGGCATAAATTGGTGGTCTTGTTTCATTTTTTAGCAAGTCCCTGTCCAGTTCTCCCAACACCATTTATTAAAGAAGTTCTTCTCACTCCATTTTATGTTCCTTCCTCCTTTATCAAATATTGGTTGCCCATAGAGGTCTGGGTTTATTTCTGGACTCTCTATTCTGTTCCACTGATCTATATGTCTGTTCTTATTCCAGTACCAGACTGTTTTGATCACAGTGGCTTTGTAGTTCCGTTTGATGTCTGGTATTGTGATTCCTCCTGCTGTGTTCTTCTGTCTCAAGATTGCTTTGGCTATTTGGGGTCATTTTTGGTTCCATATGAATTTTTGGAGTATTTGTTCTAGGTCTGTGAAATATGTCGTTGGTATTTTAATAGGGATTGCATTGAATCTGTAAATGGTTTTGGGTAGTATGGACATTTTGATGATGTTTATTCTTCCCATCCAAAAACATGGTATTTGCTTCCATTTATTTGTATCTTCCTTAATTTCTTTCTTCAATGTTCCATAATTTTCAGAGTACAGATCTTTGATATCTTCGGTTAAGTTTACTCCTAGGTACTTTATTTTTCTTGTTGTTATAGTAAATGGTATTTTCTTTTTTGTCTCTGTCTCTGATATTTTATTGTTGGTATATAGAAATGCCTTAGATTTCTGTACATTTATTTTGTACCCTGCTGTTTTTCCAAATTCACTTATTATATCGAGTAGTCTTTTAGTGGAATTTATAGGGTTTTCTAGGTATACTACCATGTCATCTGCATATAATGATAGTTTTACTTCTTTCCCGATTTGGATGCCTTTTATTTCTTTTTCTTGTGTGAATGCTGTGGCTAGGACTTCCAACACTATGTTGAATAGGAGTGGAGAGAGTGGAGATCAATGTCTTGTTCCTGATTTCAGGGGGAATGCTTTCAATTTTTGTCCATTGAGTATGATGTTGGCTTCAGGTTTCTCATACATAGCCTTAATTATGTTAAGGTATGCTCCCTCGATTCCCATTTTGCTGAGTGTTTTCATCATAAATGGGTGTTGTACTTTATCAAATGCTTTTTCTTCATCTACTGATATGATTGTGTGATTTTTGCCTTTCATTCTGTTTAGGTGATGTATTATATTTATTGATTTGCAAATATTAAACCATCCTTGCATCCCTGGAATGAAGCCTACTTGATCATGATGTATGATCTTTTTGATATATTGCTGGATCCTGTTTGCCAATATATTGTTGAGGATTTTAGCATCTATGTTCATTAGTGGTATTGGCTTGTAGTTTTCTTTCTTTTTTTTGTGTCTTGGCCTGGTTTTGGGATTAGGGTAATACTGGCTTCATAGAAAGAGTTTGGGATTTTTCCCTCTTCCTGGATCTTTTGGAATAGTCTGAGGAGGATTGGAGTTAGTTCTTCCCTAAATGTTTTGTAAAATTCACCTGTGAAGTCATCCGGTCCAGGGCTTTTGTGTGCAGAGAGATGTTTGATTAATGTTTCAATTTCCTTCTTTGTTATTGGTCTGTTGATACTTTCTACTTCTTCTTGATTCATTTTGGAAGGTTATATGTTTCTAGAAATTTGTCTATTTCTTCTAGGCTGTCAAATTTCTTGCCATACAGTTGTCTATAGTAATTTCTTACAATCGTTTGTGTTTCTGTGGTATCAGTCGTGATTTCTCCTTTTTCATTTCTGATTTTGTTTATTTGGGTCTTCTCTCTTTTTTTCTTGATGAGCCTGACTAGAGGCTTGTTTATTTTGTTTATTTTTTCAAAGAACCAGCTTCTAGTTTTGTTGATCTTTTTAATTGTTTGTTTGGTCTCTATGTCATTTAATTCTGCTCTGATCTTGATGATTTCCTTCCTTCTTCTTGCCCTAGGCTTTGTTTGTTGTTGTTGGTCTGGTTCTTGTAGCTTTAGGGTTAGATTTTTTATTTGAGATTATTCTATCCTTTTCAGATATGCCTGTATTGCTATGAACTTCCCTCTTAGAACTGCTTTTGCTGTGTCCCATAGGTTAGGGGCTGTTTTGTGTTCATTATCATTAGTTTCTAGAAATTTCTTGATTTCTTTTTTGATGTCATTGTTAACGCATTCATTATTTAATAACATGTTATTCATTCTCCATGAGTTTGGGTGTCTTTGATTCTTTTCTCTGAGGTTGATTTTTAGTTTCAAGGCATTGTGGTCTGAAAGGATGCTTGATATGATTTCAGTTTTCTTGAATTTGTTGAGGCTTGTTTTGTGTCTTACCATGTGGTCTGTCTTTGAAAATGTCCCATGTGCATTTGAAAAGAATGTATATTTTGCTTCTTTGGGGTGGAAAGTTCTATATATATCAGTTAGGTCCATGTGGTTTAGTGTATTGTTCAATGCCTGTATATCCTTGGTGTTTCTTTGCTTCTATGATCTATCTATTGTTGATAATGGAGTGTTGAAGTCCCCTACTATGAGTGTGTTGTTGTTAATATCCTTCTTGTGGTCTTCTAGTATTTGCTTTACGTATTTGGGTGCTCCTATGTTGGGTGCATATATGTTTATCAGTGTTATATCTTCTTGATGGATTGTTCCTTTAAGTATTATGAAATGTCCTTCTTTGTCTCTTTTTATTGCCCTTGCTTTGAAATCCGTTTTGTCTGATATGAGGACTGCTACCCCAACTTTTTTTTCAGGTCTGTTTGCTTAGAATGTTTTTTTTACATCCCTTTACTTTCAGTCTCTGTAAATCTTTTGTTTTGAGTTGTGTTTCTTGTAGACAGCAAATATGTGGGTCCTGTTTTCTTATCCATTCCATTACTCTATGTCTTTTAATTGGAGCATTTAATCCATTTACATTTAAAGTTATTATTGACATGTATTTATTCATTTCCCTTTGTACCTCTGTTTCTTTCCTCTTTTTTCTTTTCTTTTTTTTTTTTTGAGCATTCCCTTTAGCATCTTTTGCAATGCTGTTTTGGTGGAGATGTATTCTTTTAGTCTTCCTTTGTCTGAAAAACTCCTTATTTCACCTTCCATTCTGCTGGGTAGAGTATTCTTGGTTGTAGGTTTTTGTTTTTCATTGCTTGAAATATTTTTCCCTTCTGGCTTGTAGTGTTTCTGTTGAGAAATCGGTCAATAGCCTTATCAGAGCTCCTTTGTATGTTATTTGCTGTTTATCTCTTGCTGATTTTAGAATTCTCTCTTTGTCTTTGAATGTTGCCATTTTAATTATGATGTGCTTTGCAGTGGGTTTTTTGGGGTTCCCCTTCATTGGAACTTTCTGTGCTTCCTGAACTTGCATAACTTTTTATCTCATCAGGTTGGGAAAATTTTCTGTCATCATTCCTCATATCAGTTTTTCTATTCCTTATTCCTCTTCTCCCTTTTTAATTTCAATGACTCTGATGTTGTTTTTTTTTTCTTATGCTATCCTGTAATTTCCTTACTTCTTATTCGTACATTTTCAATCTTTTTTCATTTTGTTGTATTGTCTGGGAATTTTTTTCTACACTATCTTCTAGCTCACTAATCCAATCCTCTGCTTCGTTTAGTCTGCTTTTGATTGATTCTACTGTGTTTTTCAGTTCAGAGATTAAATTCTTCATTTCTTCCTGGTTCTTGTTAATAGTTTCTGTGTCCTTTTTTATGCTGGTGTCATTCTCTGCAAGTTTTCTGTAATTTTCTTGAAGCTGTTGGTAACTTCCTTGGAGGTTGTCATAGTTGTTTTTGAGGTTGTCAAGTATATTGAGCTTCTTCACCACCATTGTTGTGAATTCCATGTCTGTCATTTGGGCTATGTCTATTCCATTTACCTCTCTTTCTGGGGATTCCTCTTTTCTTTTCATTGAGAGGTTGTTTTTGCATCTTATCATGTTGGATTCTTCTTGTTTGTTTGGTTTTTTTTTTTTGGATTTGTCTTTTTTGACTTCCCATCTTTGTGGTATGAGATTCTTTTAGGAGATCTGGGGGTTTCAGTGGTGCAGTATCTTTGATCTCCTGAGCCTGATGTTCTTGGGGTGCCCTGTATGTCATTTGTTTATGCTGTCTGGTTATATTTCAGATGCTATTTTGTAGGATCTTCCTTCTGACTAGTTGATTGAGAGTCACTCTATCCACTTTGTCTTGAGTTCTTTTGTGGAGATGTTGTTAAAAACATAAACACACAGCCCAGGCAGGAGACCCACACCTTCAAAAATATACCCACCCTCTATCCCGCTATCATCAGCCAATGAGCCAATATTAATATAAATGTAGAGAGATTAGAGTTTTTATACTATAGGAAGAATAGATAAGAGTTGTTTTTACGGAGAACAGATTTTTGAGAGAGGGGATGATAGATTAATAATAGTTGAGACTATGCAAGACAGTAAGTAATATTTACATTGTATGTTAATAATGATAGAAGAAAAGGAGGGAAAAATACAGAATATAATAAGAAAGTGGGATTGTATAGTATTGGATTTATATAGTAGTTATATTCTATTTATTTAGAGTGAAAGGGAGGCTAAACTAGACACACAAAGAGATAAACAAAAATTAAAGAGTAAGGATGAGAAGGAGAGATTGTATGAAACAAATTAGAGATATAGTTTTATTAAGGAAAGAAAAAATGTAATAATTATAATTAAAATTAAATTTAGAATTAAAAATAAGAAGTGAAAAGAATTTTAAATAAAATAAAATACAAATACTAAGATAGAAATAGAAATTTAAAAAGTATATAAAAGGAATGTTTTTACTCAGTTCAGCCTTTGTGTGTCGTCTTCTCTTTCTGCGTCCACAGCTGGTCTAAAGAGGCAGGCCCGACCTTTCAGCAGTGGTGTGCACCTGAGGTGGCCAGCATGGTGCGTCCCTTTGGCGCCTGTTGGAGCTGGCCAAGGTGCTTTTGCGTGCTCGCGCCCAAGCACGCGCAAGGCTGCCAGAGAGCTAGCCTCAGGCCTGCCGAGTCGCACTCCGGGAGTGGGTCTCTCACCTCTTATGACGGGCCCTGGACATTTGTGCACAGTGGAAGTGAGCGTCTGTGAGTGGCTGCCGCATGCTGTTCCCACAGCCACCCGCCGTTCCCGCACCTGCCTGGGCGAGCATGAGCAGATCCTGAACAAGTGGTCTGCGCTCTGGCCTGGCACCCACTGGAGTTGGCCAGGGGTGTCTGCACACGGTCTTCTGCATATCCAGTGGGCCCTCCCTGCACCCATTGGGGCACTGATCTTATGTCTGTTGGGGTGTGTACGAGGGGCACCTGGACTCGCAGCCCCATGCACCTGGGCCAGTGAATGAGGGCACTGTTTTATGCACACCCATGCAACCCGAGAGGAGGGTTGGGGAGTGGGCGAGTGCACTTCTGCACCTGCGCTCCTCAAGAGTGTCCTATCACCCCCAAACTTTCCTCCCCTCTCCGCAGTTCGCAAGAGAAAAATATAAATGAAAATTACGTTCTCACATGCACAGCAGTACGCTGTTTCTTGTCTTTCAGCATCAATGCCACCTGGTTGAGTCCTGTCTCTGCCAGTGAGCAGAGATTGGCTCTCCTCCCGGTTCCTCTCTGGGGAAGCCTTGGTCGCCAAAAAGCCTTTGTGTACTTCCAGCCACAGCTCGGGTAGCCACCCCAGTCAGAAATCCTGTCTTGTCCCTTTTTCCTCTGCTATCCTCACTAAACGGGTTGTTCCCAGATTGTTTTTCTCTAACCCAGCAGTGCCAAGACTCTACTTGTGCCAGTGTCCAGCTGCTCACTGAGATGTTCTGTCTGCAATTAGTCCAAACTACAGACGGGTCTTGGGAGCCTGAAAGCGCAGCCTCCCCTTGCTTCTCCACTATCTTCCTCTCTCATTGTGATTTTAATCTGCATCTCTCTGATGGCTAGTGATGTTGAGCATTCTTTCATATGCCTATGGGCCCTCTGTATGTCCTCCTTGGATAAGTGTTTGTTCAGGTTCTTTGCCCTTTTTTAATTGGATTGTGAGTCTTCTTGGTGTTGAGTCATATAAATTCTCTATATAATTTGGAGACCAAACTCTTGTCTGAGGTGTCATTGGCAAATATGTTATCCCACACAGTGGGCTCCATTTGTATCTTCCTGATATTTTCTTTAGCTGAGCATAAACTCTCTAATTTGTTGTAGTCCTATTTGTTTCTCCTTTCCTTTCCTTCCCTTGCCCCAGGAGATATACCAGTGAAAATGTTGCTATGCTGGATATTTGAAATTTTCCTGCCTATGTTTTCTTCGAGGACTATTATGGTGTCACAGCTAATATTTAAGTCTTTTATCCATCTTGAGTTTATATTTGTGTATGGTGTAAGTTGGTGGTGTAGTTTCATTTTTTTCATGTCTCTGTCCAGTTCTCCCAGCACTGTTTGTTGAAAAGGCTATTTTCACTCCATTTTATGCTCCTTCTCTCTTTGTCAAGTATTAATTGACCATAGAGACCTGGGTTTATTTCTGGGCTCTCTTTCTAAAGATAGAATCTTAAAGGCAGAAAGAGAAAAGAAGAAAGTTACCTACAGAGGGTGCCTATAAGACTATCAGCTGATTTCTCAAAAGAAACTTTGCAGTCAAGAAGGGACTGGCAGGAAGTATTCAAAGTGATGAAAAGAAAGGACCTAAAACCAAGACTACTTTATCCAGCAAAGCTATCATTTAGAATGCAAGCACAGATAAGGTGTTTCCGAGACAAGGTAAAGCTAAAGGACTACATCATCAGCAAGATGTTATTATATGAAATGTTAAAGGGACTAATTTAGGAAAAAGAAGTTCAAAACTATGAACACTAAAATGACAACAAACTCACAACTATCAACAACAGAATCTAAAAAATAAAAACAAAAACAAACTAAGCAGACAACCAGAGTGGGAACAGAATCATAGGTATGAGGAATATTTGGAGGGTTATTATCTGAGAGGGAGAAGAGGGGGAAGGGGAAAATGGTTTCAGAGATTAAGAAGTATTGTTGGTGGGTGCAGAATAGACAGGGGAATGTTAAGAATAGTACAGGAAAGGATAAATCCAAAGAACTTATATGCATGACCCATGGAATGAACTAAGGTGGGGTGGAATTGCTGGAGGGGAGGGGGATGCTGGGCAGAGGGGTGCAAAGGGAAAAGAAGCTGAGGCAACTATAAGAGCATAGTCAATAAAATATACTTCAAAAAGCAGTTTAATTCCTCAAAAGGTTAAAGACTCACTAGATAATACAACAATAGCGCCCCAAGGTATATACACAAAATAAATGGAAAATCTATGTCCAAACTAAAATTTGTGCATGATTGTTCATACATAGCAGCAGTACTTATAAAAGGAAAAAAGAGAAAACAGCACAGATGTCAATCAACTGATAAATAAATAAGTAAAACCCTTTTAACAGAATATTATTCTGCAATAAAAAGTATCAATACATTCTACAACATGAATAAATCTTAAACAAATTATGGTAAGTGAAAGAAGCTAGTCACAAAAGATTATGTACAAGGTCTGTCCTGAAAAAGATTTGCATGAAATCAAAGTAAACTGGCAGCCAAGGAGAGTGTACTGGAATGCATATGCATGAACAATGAAGACTTCACTGTATCAGTTAGTGGGGGTGAGAGATGCATTGAATGAGCATGTTGACTGTATGGCCCTTGCATTCAAAATGACTGAGTGAATAGAGCAATGACTCCGCATCAAATTTTGCATTAAGCTTGAACATTTTTCTGCAGAAACTATTCAGAGGATTCAGAAGGCTTTCGGGGATGATGCCATGAGTGCAGCACAAATGAAAATGTGGCAAAAATGCTTCAAATATGGTTGAGAATGTGTTGAAAGTGAAAGTGATCCACATTCTGGAAGGACTACAAGTAACCTGAGAATGCTGAATGTGTACAGGCTGCAATCAACAAATAGTCTGGCTTTTCCCAAAACTAAAATCACCTTTGAAAGGGAAGAGATTTCAGACTATCAATGAGATTCAGGAAACTATGATGGGGTAGCTGATGGTGATTTCAACAGAGGATTTTGCAGAGTGTTTTGAACAGTGGAAGAGACACTGGGAGAACTATATGAGGTCCCAAAGTACTTACTTTGAAGGGAACTGAGGCACCATTGTCCTATGTACAATGTTTCTTGTATCTTTTATCTTCTTCAATAAATGCCTATATTTTTTATATTATATGAACGGACACTTTCTGGATAGACTTTGTACTGCATCATTCCATTTTTGTAAAATATCCAAGATACTAAATATATAGAGATAGACAGTAGATTACTGGTTGCCCAGGGCTAAGTGGATAAGAGGATTGAGGGTGGAAGTCAAGGAATATATAGTTCTTTGGGGTGATGAAAATGTTGTAAAATCAATTGTGATGATGGCTGCACAGCTTTGTGTATACCTAAATGTCTGTTATTAGTTTCTTTATTTATTCTCTGTCTTACCCTGAATGTAAGTTTTATGAGATTAAGTTCTTTGTCCTGTTCACTCCTGATCTCCTAGATCCTAGAATAGAGTCAGACATATATTAAATACTCAATAAACATGTTGAAGACACAATAGTTACAGCATTGTTAGAAAGAATAAAAAGCAATAATTGTAAACAGAACATGTAATAGATGCCTCGCTTATGTATGCATGGTAGGAATATTATACAAATTTTTCTTGAACAGCACAAATATTTTAGTTTGAATCATTATAGTTATTGAAAGGGATAATTTTTAAGAGATTTATTTGATAACCAAGAGTTCATTGCATTATTAAATGTTTTAATGAAGTGTCCTCTCATAAAAATTGTTTCATCTAAACACACTGGATTTTTATCTTAATTTTAACTTTGCTAATTAAGTTACACAAAAAGATATGTGGCAAAGATTTCAATGAAGACCAACAGGAGTTCTTGCTTGGTATATGATATACATTTTATTCCTTTGACACTTTTGATGACTTTGTAGATAACCAGCCAAATCATACTGATTATATAATCCAGTGTTAATAATTATCTTCCTGAATTTATGGTCAATTTTCTTAGGAACTCAACTATTAGAGAAACATCTGTTTGTCCCTCTTCTGTAATTTGTTTCTTGCTTTTAATTTATCTACTGAAACTAAACTGTCATTTAAACCACATTTTTATTTAAAATTTAAAATTCCACATTGCCCAAGTCATGGAATATTGGACTTTCTCTTACCTGATGTAATACTACAAAGCTATTTATAGATGTCACAAGGTCAGAAATATATAAGACAGGTTATTCCCATGTGATTGCCTTAAAAAAATTAAGCAAATACTTAAATAGCTGGTGAAGTTTGGGAATTGATCACAAGGTCAAAATACAAATATATATATTTACCACCTAAACTAGCCCTCACAAGCCATTATTGAGTTCAGAATTTTAAAAAATATTTGAGGTTCTCTATAGTCCCTAATCTCAAGTCACTTGAATCATATTTACTTATTTTACAGCAAATAGTTGCACTTTCCCATTTTGCTTCAAGTAAGAGTAATTTTTTCCCCAAAAAGTTACTTTAAAAATATATGGTATATCTGGCCAAGATGGAGGCCTAGACTGACACACTCTGTCTCCCTCCACAACTAAGAAGGCATATATCTACCATAAAACCAGAAATAACCAGAAGTTCAAGAAAATAAACCTACATGAAAATCCAATGTATGAAGTTATAAACAAGTGGTGCTCATCCAGACAGGTAGGAGAGGTGAAGCCTGGGAAGAGGGGTCAAGCTGTGCTGGCAGCAGTAGCTGCAGCAACAGTGGCAGGACAGTGGTAAGCATAGACACCCATATTTAAAAAGAGGTAAGAAACACCTGGGGAGCACCCCCGACTGCATACCAGACTCATCAGTTCATGATTCCAACACCGGGGAAGGCAGACCCCCATTGCCTTAGACTGTGAAGGTCATAGGGGGTGGGGATGGAAGAAGAAGCTCCAAGTCTCTCAGCAGAGAGTAAACAGCAAGAATTCATTTTGGACCCCCACCCCCATACACAAAACACCACAGCGTGGTGAGAAGGGTCACCCAGTAGTGACAAGTGCACAGAGCTCCATCCCCTATAGCATAGGAGGTATGACAGCCCCACTCAGGAAGCAAAGGTAAACACAAAACTGTCAGGATGGCAGGGTTCATGATAGAGATCCCAATCACGCAGCTGACCAGACAGCAAATATATGATCTATCGGACCAGCAGATAAAAAATCTTTCTGAGGCACAGTTCAGAGCTTTGGTTATAAGAAAGCTAACAAACCTAAGAGTGTATCTTAAACAAAATGCGGAAGTAATGAAGGCTAGTCCTGCTGAAATGAACAAAAACATGAAACTAGTGATAAAGGAAGGAAAACCAGGGATCAAATCAAAGAATCAGAACATAGGAAAGGAACGAACAGTCAACCAGTGCATAAAGAGGAAATGAAAAGTGAGGAAAGTGAGGAGAAGATCAGAAACCTATGGGATAGCTAGAAGCGAGCCAACATCTGAATAATAGGATTGCCAGAAGTTGAACAAAAAGAACTAGAAATTAAAAAAATTATGTGAAAAAAATAATGAAGCAGAACCTCCCTAACTTGGGGAAGAAAATAGACTTACAGGTCTCGGAAGGATACAGAGTTCCAAAAAAACTGGACCCAGGGAGAACCACACCAAGATACATTATAATCAAAATGTCAAAAATTAAGGATAGAGAGAGAATCTTAAAAGCAGCAAAAGAGAATAAGAGAATTACATACAAAGGGGTCCCAGTAAGACTATCAGCGGATTTCTCAAAAGAAACTCTGCAGGCAAGAAGGGACTAGCAAGAAATATTCAAAGTAATGAAAAGCAAAAATCTACAACCAAGATTACTTTATCCAGCAAAGCTGTCATTCAGAATAGAAGGGCAGAGAAAGTGCTTCCAGGACAAACTAAAGCTGAAGGAGTTCATTAGATCCAAACCACTCTTATATGAAATGTTAAAGGGACTAGTTTAGGAGAAAGAGGATCAAAACTATGAGCACTAAAAAAAACTGTATCAAAACAACCAACAACAGAAGCTAGGGAATTGAAACAAGGGCAAATTAAGTAGGCAACGAGAGTGGGAAAATAATTATAGGTTTGGGGAACATATTGAGGGGAAGTAAGCTGGGAGGGGAAAGGGGCTAAGGGAAGGGGATGGTACAGGAATTAAGAAGCATAGTAGGAGGGAGTGGCATAGATAGGAAGATGTCGAGAATATATGCACAACCAATGGGCATGGACTGAAGGAGGGGGCAACTGGAGGGAGGGGTGTCACTGGGTGGAAGAGAACAAAGGGAAAAGAAATTGGGACAACTATAACAGCATTTTCAATAAAACATTAAAAAATATATATGTATTTTTATCACACAAAAGAGAAGTTATATTAAACTATATATACTTGCTGTTTACCAAATAGATCACTAGTAATAAGGGCTTGTATTAAAAATATTTCACAAATGTGATGAGGCTTGTTTTAAAACACACATTTTTTTCTTTATTATACAAAGAATAATAGGGATTGACAATCAAAAACACTTTCATGGCTCAGCAGTAATATAAATGTATTTCAAATAAAATTGCTGTGTGAAAAGCAAGTTGTGTTTTTGTTTCCTCATCTCTCTCTAGGGTTGTCTTGGCAAAAGAAATATTTTTCCCTGGGCTTCAGAAAGTGGTAGCCTTGCCGATGATACCTTGTGTTCTGCAGTTGCATGAACGGTGTTTGCATGTTGGTGTTGGTGCCTCCACTACCTCCAGTGGCCAAGCTCTCTTCCAACCCACACTCACCAAGGATGACTGTGATTCTTCTGGAAAAAGCTGGATAAAAACCTGAGAAAGAAGGAGGAAGCATAAAACAGAGCTGAATATTAATCCACATAAGAACACTTAATGTAAAAACTAGTGTGGGAATTCAAAGTCCTTTTAGGACTTTCTCGTAGTCAGCCTTTATCTTCTTACCTAAGCAAGATTTATATGTGAACTAGAGAAACTCCAATTCAAAGCACTGTCTTCATAAATTCCATGAATGGAAGAGATAGGACACATGGAATCCGTGCTCTTCTTCCTTAACCTGTCAAAAACAAAACAAGACAAAATAAAACAAAACTCCTATCTTGCTGCCAAAAGAGAACTATGTTCTAACTTTTAAGTCTTTGCAAGGATCTCTTTAAAATATTAGTAGTTATTCCATTTACTGCTCACTTGCTGTGATGCTTCAAATTAAATTTGATGCTTACTTAAATCTGAATGTTATTAAGTCACCCCCAAGCATCTTTTTTAGGTTTAATAGTAATTATTTTTAATTTTTGATTTATTTATTGTTTTTCTATTACAGTTGTTCCGCTTTTTTAAAAGCAAACCCTAAATCCTCTGAAGTCCCATAAAGGACTTGAGTTCATATCTTTCTTGCATCTGAAAGATTTCTGTAACCCCATTCCAAATTTGCAAACAAAGACATTTTTAAAAGACTTATTTTATTTTTAGAGAGAATAGAAGAGAGTGAGAACAAGAGGGAGAGAAACATCGATTGGTTGCCTCTCATATGCCCAAACTGGCGGTCAAACCTGCAACCCAGGCATGTACCTTGACCTGGAATTCAATCGGCAAACTTTTGCTTTGAGGGACAACACCCAACCAACTGAATTACACCAGTCAGGGCCAGAGAAAGGCATTTTTAACCCTATATCTGGTTTCCTTTCCATTCTGGGCCCCTTTAAAACACCAATTTTGTTTGTTTGTTTGTTTTTGTGGTCCTGCAAGGGAAATGGGGATGTTAGTGGCAGACTTTGATCTTACATGGTTTCTCAGCTGTCAAATGAAGCCAAGGGACTTTTTCCTCACCACCTGCCAGGCACTTCTCCCATTTAGTTGCCTCATCTTCTAACATGATAATCCTCTTCATCCTCAGGAAATACTTTTATTCATTTTGTTCATTTTTCATTGCCATCATACATGATTTTCATCACTTTCTTTCCTGTACCTCCAACTGAAAACAGTTACACTATAACAACAATTTTAAAAATTGGAAAGACAATTACTTTTTCCTTCAATTCATAGAAATTGAACATCAAAATAGCAGGGATTTCAGAAAAAAGAAAGTTAATTTTATAAAATGACTTGGTGTCAGGAGTGTACAGCAGGGTAGAGGTGAGATAGATTCTCCAACCTTCTGACCTTCAAGGTCATATTTATACCAAATTCTAAAAATACACACATACTCATCTGGATTGTTTTTTTAATCAGCAAAATCATGCAATTTCCCTCTTTAACTTTAATAATGACTTTTGCCATCAACTCTTTTTTGTCTATTAATGTTGCTATACCTACATTTAGAAGTTATTTGATCTAGTTACATTTTTTTATGTTCAATATTTCTGTTTGTTTCACATAAGTAGAATACATCTATACTTTTTTACAAATTCACTGTTAATGTCAATCTTGTAACAAATGTGTTTAATCTACTAACAGACTTCATTTACTGATATATCGTCGTCGGCAGCCGTCCGTCTCGAGAGACGATGGTGTAGCTTCTTAAGAGTCTATCTGCACCGCCGAAAATGGCTGTGCAGTCCGACTCGGGAGTGACACGGTATCTGTCTCCTCCCGTGTTGAATCGACATCTTGCGATGACGCTGGAGTGTCCTCTCCAGTGAAGCTGAAGCTACAGAGCCTGGGCAGGGTGATATGGAGGGTCTGCTGTTGCCCATGCAGCAGACCCCCCCTCTCTTCGCAGCTGAAGGGTCCAAGGGAAAGACGGAGTCGATACAGCTTGGGTTCAGGTGCGCCGCAGGAGTTGCCGGTGTTGACTACAACGTCAAACCGCCTTAGGGACTCCGGCTCCGGATTTTCTGTCGGGGTTTACTCCCTTAGCCTTTCCCCTGAAGAGGTATGCCGCAAGGCAGCGGAGGTTTTTTGGAGTCAGAGTTTTCCTTCTCTGATGTGCCCTGACTGATATATATGAACTAGTTTTACTACAATTCTTTTTTGTTGCACCTTTTTTCTTTCCTTTTCTTCTGTTTGTTTGATAAAGTTTTCTATATTCCTTTTCTTCATTTATCTCAGAAAAATAAGTATAAATATTTTTAACACTGTCTATGGTTTTGGTGTCCCCAGTCTCCTTCTTAAAAAAAAAGAAAAGACAGTGGCCTTAGTTCACATTATGAGCTGAACAACATCCACTCATTCCTCATTCCCCCTTTCTCTCTCTTTCTCTCTAACTCCCTCTCTCACAATACATGCTCTGTCCAATAGCTGTTTAATAGAGTTTTAATTTCAGCTTTAGAGACCAAAAGATAGGGTTTTTTAGAGTCAACTGCATTATCAGTTTCACTGTTACTTTTCTGTTCTACTCCTTTTCATATTTATCTTCTTGCTAAAGTCAATTATTAGGAATTTTTTCACAATAAGGTCTATAATTAGTAAACTTTGTCTTCATCTTTCTGAATTAATTAAAAGTCTTAATGAATTATTAATTAGTTGGGTATGGAATACAAGGTTGATGGTACTGAAGATATTTATTCATTGTCTTCTGCTAGTATCGTTTATTGCCAATAAGAAGTCTGCTGTCAAAAACTCATATATAACCTGTCTTTTATTTCTGGTGGGCTCTTGTATATTATGTTGTTACATTATGATATATTTAAATGTGGACTTATTTTTTATTTTTTGTTCTTTAATTAAAATTCATTTTTAATCTAAGAACCTAAAATTTTAATCAATATTCAGAAATTGTCAGTCATCATTTCATCTAGTATTACTTCACCATTTCTTTAATTTCTTTTTCTGGAAGTCCTCTTACAACTATGCCAAAGCTCTTGCCTATTCTCCATAAGTTTATATTTATATACATACACTTCTTCACAATATATTTTATTGAGATATGATTGATATATAACATTGTATTAGTTTTAGTTATATCAAATAATTATTTGCTGTGTGTATATTGATCACCAAAGTCTATTTAGCATCCTTCACCACAAATAGACAAATTTTTTTCTTGTAATGAGAATTTTTACAATCTACTCCCTTAAGAATTTTTAAATATACAATACACTATTGTTAACTACAATCACAATACTGTACGTTAGATATCTAGGTCTTATTTTTCTTACAATTAGAAGTTTGTGCCATTTGGGAATAGATATATAGAAACAATATCTAGATAGACATAGTTAGGTTAGATATAAATATAGATAGATATAGATATGTATATATAGAGAGATTTTGGATGAAAGTCTCAGTAGTACCTCTCAATTTTCTACTTCTCTTGTGAATGTGTCCAGCCTAAAATTTATCTCATCACCTTTGAATTTTACATTAATTAATATATTTTTACTTCCAAGATTTCTAACTTGTTTTGTCACATAAATACTTTTGTTTAACTCCTATTTTTGTGATCTATTATTTTTTTTACAGCTGTTATACCCACATTTATATCATTAGTGGCTCATAAGCATACTTATAGTCATTTTCAGAATTGTTGTGGTGTTTTGATTTTGTCTGTAGTGCAATTATATTTGCATTTTGGACTTTTTGACTCTCTCAGCTCCACAAATCTTTATCACACATTGAAATTTTGATTTATAGGCTCAACTGTGAAATGTTTAACTTTATTGTGTGCATTTCTCTTTTTGTGTTCATCCTTTGCATAAAGCCCTTTTGTCATTCTACATTACATTGCTTAGGACTTGAATCCAGAACCAGGTGTTACATTGGTCATGGTGACATTGAGAATATGTACTTAGGAAATGATCACAGAGTGGTGTCTGTGTCTTCTGTCCATGTAGGTTCATATAGGCTAGTTCCTGAGAGCAGCAGGTAAAAGTTTCCCCAATCTTTTTTCACAAAACTGGGAGCTTCACTTCAAATGTGTTTTTAAACAGTAATCTCAATTTCTTGCCTAAAAAATTGTTTTAAGAATTTGGGGGCTCTGTACCCACAGTAGCAAATTATATCCACTGCTATATACTCTAAGACAAACAAGTCTCCCCATTGGCATCAGCACTTTGCATTCACTTCTCTTTTCTGGTCTCACTGAAAAGAATGTGTTTCAGTGGCTTCAGTGGTATAGTGGTTAAGAGCAGCAGCTCTGGAATCACTCTTCTTGGGATCAAATCTCTGCTTAATCACATATCACATGAATTTACTTGGGCAAATTACTCAATCTCTGTCTCACTTTACTCATCTATAAAAAGTATAAAATGGAAATAATTATTGCTACAAGGAACGAATGAGATGACATATAAAAAACACATTGCATAGTCACTGCGTGCTAGTTGTGGTATCAAGAACACAATTAGGACATAGTCTTGACAATTTACATGTAGATTTTTATAGAATTGTTTGTTAAAGAAAACAATTACTGAAGAAAACACTCATTTTTAATTTTATCCTTTCATTATTTTCTAATGTATATATACACATATAATTTTCATAGGACATTATTATTCTGTATATACTTTTTTAAAATTTGATTTTGTTGCTTAGCAAAATATTAAGAGCTTATTTCTGTGTCAATAATATTCTATAATAAGACTAAAATAGCTATACTCACTATTATCAACAACAATGTACTGAATATTTTGGTCATAGAGATCAGAATATTTCAGGCAATATTCTATTGAAAAATGATGTAACAGGATCAGTTTCAAGACCTAAGAAACACACTGACAAAATTTTCTCTCACAAAAATTTTTTCACTTTATATCTACTTCACTTTATTTCTATCCAAACATGAATTTTTACAGATCTAATTGTCACTAGCTTCTTATAACATATTATAACATCAAACCTAGTTTTTTTGCCCAGTAGATCTATGTTGAGCTATCTTGTTCTACTGACAACTTTTATTTCAATTTCAGCATTGTCTGATGAGCTCCCCTGCTTCTCAGATTTCTATGTTCAAGTCCAAATTCAAACCGCCATAATTTTAACTATAAAAGGATGAAAATGTTTTAATAAATTCTGACTGAATATTATAATATTGCATTTGGTAAAAATGTAAAACCTAATTTTCAGAAGGTGAACCATGTATTTGAATTTAATTCCTTTTTTTCAGATAATATTTTTGGTAAATGCCACATTTTTGAAATTTGAGATTTATTTTACGATCCATCATATGACCAACCCTTGTAAACATTCTACATGCACTTGAAAAGACTGTATTTTGCAGTTCTTGAGTGTTGTATTCTGTTAATTAAGTCAACTTTTCTGACAGTGTCATACACATCTACATCTTTACTGATTTTTCTAGTTCTGCCAACAAATGATTTTTTACTTGTTCTATTATTTACTGGAAAAGGAATTTTAAATTTCTCAATGTGATTGTAGTTATCTAGTTCTTCTTTTAGTTATGAAAGGTTTTATTTTGAAAAGTTATTATTAAGTATACCATATTATTATATATACATTAATGTACATATTAATCATGTATATAATAATCATGTACATAATATAATTATGCCATTCAGATGTATCAACCCTTTAATTGGCAGGAAATGGCCCATTAGCTCTGCTAATATTCCTTTTTTTAAAGGCTACTTTTGTATTAATATAGACACCAGCTTTCTTGTGATTAGTGTTTGCACAGTATATCTTTTTTTATCCTTTTAACTTTAAATCTGTCTTTGCCTTTAAGTGTGTCCCTTGTAGAAAACATCTAGTTGGGTATCACTTTTTTATCCAATCCTACAATCTTTGCCATCTACTTATGATGTTTTATTTATTTACACTTAATAGAGTCATAGATATGATTGTACAATTAACTCCTGAATAACACAAGTTTGAACTGTGCAGGTTCACTTAAACTTGGGTTATTGAAATAAGTACTTTATAAGTGTATTTTCTGTTCCTTATAATTTTCTTTTTTTAAAAGATTTTAGTGATTTATTTTTTATAGAAAAAGGAAGGGAGGGAGAAAGAGAGGAAGAAAAACATCAATGTGTGGTTGCCTCTCATGCACTCTCAACTGGGGACCTGACCCAAAACCCATGCATGCGCCCTGGCTGGGAATTGAACCGGCAACTCTTTGGTTCACAGGCTCGCATTCAATCCACTAATTTTCTTAATAACATTTTTAAGTATATTTTATTTATTGTGTTGTTACAGTAGTCCCAATTTTTTCCCTTTGCTCCCCTCTTCCCAGTAACCCCTTTCTCTCCAGCAATCCCATCCCCTTTAGTTCATGTCCATGGGTTGTGCATATAAGTTCTTTGGCTTCACCCTTTTCTGTATTATTCTTAACTACCCCCTGTCTATTTTGTATCAAACAATTATGCTTCTTAATCCCTGCACCATTTCCCCATTTCTCCCCCTTCTGCCTCCCAGCTGATAACCCTAAAATGATCCCTATACCTATGATTCTGTTCCTAGTCTGGTTTGCTTAATTGGATTTTGTTTTTATTTTTTAGGTTCAGTTGTTGATTGTTGTGAGTTTGTTGTCCTTTTAATGTTCATAGTTTTGATCTTCTTTTTCTTAAGTCCCTTTAACATTTCATATAATAATGACTTGGTGATGACGAACTCTTTTAACTTTACCTTGTCTTGGAAGCACCTCATCTGCCCTTCCATTCTAAATTACAGCTTTGCTGGATAAGTAGTCTTGGTTGTAGGTTCTTGCTCTTCATCACATTGAATACTTCTTGCCAGCCCCTTCTCGCCTGCAAAGTTTCTTTAGAGAAATCAACTGACAATCTTAAAGGCACCCATTTGTAGGTAACTCTCTGCTTTTCACTTGCTGCTTTTAAGATTCTCTCTTTATCTTTCACCTGTGGCATTTTAATGATGATGTGTCTTGGTGTGGTCCTCTTTGGGGCTAGCTTGTTTGAGACTCTCTGTGCTTCCTGGACTTGTATGTTTATTTCCTTCACCAAATTTGGGGAGTTTTCCTTCATTATTTTTTCACATAAGCTTTCAATTTACTGCTTTTCCTCTTCTCCTTCTGGCACCCATATGATTCTGGCACCTTTATGGCACATTTAAAGTTGTCCCTGAGATTCCTAAACCTCTCCTCAATCTTTTTTCAATTATTGTTTCCTCATTCTGTACTGGTTGACTTTTTTTTTCTTCCTTATATTCCAAATGATTGATTTGAACCCTGGTTTCCTTCCCTTCACCATTGGTTTTGTATGGATTTTTCTTAGTTTCACTTAGCATAGCCTTCACTTCTTCCCTTATATATTTTCCATACTCAAGCATATCTGTCAAGCCTGTGAGTACCTTTATCACCAGTGTTTTAAACTTTGCATCTGTTAGGTTGGCTATCTCCTTGTCACCTAGTTTTCCCACTGGAACCTTGAACCATTCCCTCTTTTGGGCCATACTCCTTTGTCTCTTCATCTTGACAGGCTCCTGTGTTTGTTTACCTCTGTGTCTTAGGTAAGCCATCACTCCTGTTTTGTTGTAAGGGGCAGAGCCTTAGGTATTTGTTAGTACAGAGCGACCCATTTCACCATGTTGTGGTGCTGTATGTGGGGAGGGGTCTGAGAGGGAACAATGTCACCCGGTCAGCACTTGCCCCTTTTCCAGGCACTTCTGCCACTTCTGTATGGGACTGGTACCTCTGTAGCTCTTGCCCTGGCCTTTGCTCCCAGAGGGGTCGGTCTGTGGACATTCTAGGACTATGGGGGCCCTTTAAGCAATCAGACTCTGCTGAGAGACTGGCAGTTTCTTCCTCTGTCCCAACCCCCACTAGTTTGCACAATCAGAAGCAGTGAGACTCCATTTTCCCCAGCGCTGGGGCTGTGAGCTGAGCGGCCTGGTCTGGTGCTGGGAGTGCTCCCCAGGTGTCCCTCTGACTTTTTAAAATGTGTGTCTACATTTTCCTTCGGTCTGCAGCTGCCACTGGTGCATCTGCTGCTGCCACCACACTGTGCCCTCTCTGCCCTGGCTCTGACTCTCCTACCTGTCTTGATGAGTATTTCTTCTTATATCTTTGTTTGTTGGACTTCCATGCAGCTCAGTTTTCTGGAACTCTTGGTGTCTCTAGTTTTGAGGTGGTTGTAGTCCTTCTTAGTTGTGGAGGGAGATGCAGAATGTCTGTCTATGCCTCCATCTTGGCCGGTGACATTCTTAATAACATTTTATTTTCTCTAGTTTACTTTGTTGTAAGACTATAGTATATAACACATAAACATACAAAATATGTGTTAATCCACTGTTTATGTTATCAGTAAGGCTTTTGGTCAACAGTAGGATATTGTGGTACATTTGGGGGGAATTAAGTGGTATGCAGATTTTCAACTATGCAAGGGGTCAGTGCCCCAAACCTCACATTGTTTAAAGGTCAACTATATTTAGGTATGTGATGTTGCTATGTGTTTTACACTTATCTCATTCACTTTTGTTTTCTCTCTTTATTCTTTCTTGCTTTCTTTTGAAATAACTGAACATTTTTTTGTATTTCATTTTCATTCTTACATTGGCTTTTTAATCTATGTTTCTTTACATTTTTAGTGGTTGTTTTAGGAATTACAATGTGTCTCTTTAAAACAGTTCATTAATTTGAGTTAGTATTGTACTACTATATGTAAAATATAAGAACTTTGCAACAGTATTATTTCATTGACTCCTTTTGTTATTGTTAGCATATCAATTACATCAACAATTACAAAATCTTTGACAGTTATATTTTTTATTTAAATAGTTCTATGCTTTTTAAATAAAGAAAAGAAATATACATATATAGTCTTTTGTACATTTTAAAAAAATCTTTCTATTACAGTGGACATACAATATTATATTAGTTTCAGTGTGATTAGAAATTTATATAACTTACAAAGTGATCACCCCAATAAGTCTAGTGCCCATTTGACACCCTACACAGTTATTGCAATATTATTGACTGAAGCACTTGCACTGTATTTCATATCCTCACGACTGATTTTCTATTTGATCGTTTTTTTATTATTGTTCAATTATATTTGTCCCAATTTTTACTCCATTGCTTTCCCATGCCCTGCCCACCCCACCCCCAGCTCCCACAGTCAATCCCCACCCTGTTGTCCATGCCCATGGGTTCTTTATACATATCCCTTAATTAGACCCTTCCCCTGTCATCCCCCTCCCTTGCCCCCTCCCCTTCCCCTCTGGTCACTGTTTTTAAACCTAGCAACTTGTTATTCTCAATTCCCTCCTCTATTTCACCCAGTCCCCAAACCCCCTCCCTGCTGGCAACTATCAAAATGTTCTCTGCATCTATGAGTTTGTTTCTGTTTCACTTACTTATTTTGTTTTTTAGATTCTATGTGTAAGCATAATCATATAGCATTTGTCTTCCTCTCTGTGTCTTATTTCACTTAGCATAATACCCTCTAGATCAATCCATGTTCTCACAAGTGGCAAAATTTTCTTCTTTTTTATGGCTGTGTAGTATTTAATTGTATATTCATACTACATCTTCTTTATATATTTACCTATTGATGGACCCTTAGGCTGTTTCCATATCTTGGCTATTGAAAACAATGCTTTAATGAACATAGAGTGCATATATTTTTTCCAGTTAGTGTTTTGTATTTCTTTAAATTCCCAAAAATGGGACTGCTGGGTCATATGACAGTTCTATTTGTAATTTTTTGAGGAACCTCCATACTGTCTTTCCATAGTAGCTGTGCCAGTTTACTGTTTCACCACATGGTCCATAGCACTTGTTCGTTGATTTATGATAGCACCATTCTCACAGGCATGATTTTCATTCCTCTGTCATCACTCCCCTTTGGACTGAAGAGCATTCTTTAGCACTCCTCACAATGCAGTTCTGTTGACTGTGGAGTCTCATGGATTATTTAATTTAAAATGTTTTATTTCACATTCAGGTTTGAAGGATACTTTCATTGAACATAGAAATCTGAGTGACATGTTTTCCTTTCATCATTTTCAAGATATGTTTCATCTGTGTTGAGTTTGCTTTGTTTTGGTATCTTTGGCTTTTATTTCTTTCTGATAAGGAATAACATCATTTGTCTCATTTTTTTCTTTATGTTATTTGTTATTCTTTTCTGCCGGAGTCCACACTTTCCTCTTTATCTTTGGATTTCATCATTTTAACTATAATGTGTCAAGGTTTGACTTCCTTTTTATTCATTTTTGAGGTTTCATTGGGTTTTTTTTTGAATTTTGCACCAAATTTGGGAAGTTTGTGCCATTAATTATTAAAATTTATTTTCTGCCCCATTCTCTCTGTCCTCTTCTGAGACTCTAATTTCACATACATTAGAACACTTGATATTGGTCATAGTCTCTAAGGCTCTGGCCACTTTCTTCCAATTATTTCTATGTCTCTATTTTAATTAGATAATTTCTATTGTTATACCATCAAGTTAATTAACTCTCCTTTAGCCATATATATTCTGCTCTTAAACATATTCAGTGACTTTTCTCTTTTACCATACTTGACAATTCTAGAATTTGTGTTGTTATTCTGTATTGTTTCTGTTTCTTTGTTAAGACTCCATGTATGTTCATTTATTTTCCATATATTTGCCTTTATGTTTTTGAACATATTTATAATAGCTATTTAAAAGCCTTTGCTGATTATAATATTGTCACCTCAGGGTGAGTTTCTATTGACAGCTCTTGTTTCTCTTGATGTGGGTCATATTTCTCTGTTATATTTATTGATTTATTATTAGGTACTGGGTGTTAAAAATGATATGTTATAGAGGTCCAAAGTTCTGTTATGTTCCTCTAAAGAGTGACTTTTACAATAGCAGGCAGTTAATTTGGCTAGGCTCAAACTGCCAAGTCTGTCTCATGTGGTATGTAGTAGCTTAAGTCTGTGTTCAATTATTTGAGCTTCCAATGGCTGCTTTTTTGTTGTGCTTCCTAAAGTATTGTGCTATAGAAACCTAAGGATCCAGGAACAAACTTATACAAATTAGGGGTTCGATCCCTTTGCAACACTCACTTTTCCAGAATTTGTTCCCTAACTTTCTGACTGCTCAGCCAGCACCCCAAATTGTCTCCTGACACTTCAAGCCAATCGTGGCTTTCTGCCATCAGAACCATATTCAGACTAGGCAGTGTTCTTAGGCAAAAGGCCATAAACTTCCATGGCACCTGTTGTAATCCATCGTTCAAAGTCAGATCTCTCTTCCCTAAATTTCCGCTTTCTTTGCTGGTTCTGAAAAGTAACTGTAAGTTGTATGGGGGTTTTGTGTGTATTTACTTTTTACACTGTGTTTCACAAGAGAGTTAGGGCTATCAAACCATTTCAGAGTTCCAAAAAGCCAGGGATTTTAAGTGTTTTATTTTCATAAACAATGATTGTGTTTATGTATCAAATAACCTGCCACTTCAAATTCTATCATCTGTAAACATCTCAAACAACAGTAAATCTTGAGATCAAAAAAAATAAAGGCAAAAACAAAAAATCCTGAGTAGTTAGTAGTATTGAAAATAAATAATGAAATTTCCTTTTTCTGCTTATATTTGCAGAAATACAACAATGCCTAAGTAATAATAGTAAAAATATTTTTTACTCTGAAGAAAAAGAACTTAATATTTTAATTAGAGTGAACATTTTCCTCTACTTTTAAAATTAAAAATCTAGTGCAGTAGAACTTTCTGTATTGATGAAAATGTTTTATCTAACCCTTATACGGCAACCACTAGCCACAGGTAGCTAAGAGCTCCTGAAATATGACCAATGCTAGTAAAAAAAAAAAAAAACTTTTTATTATAGTTAATTTTAAATAATTTAAATTTAAATAGCTACATGTAGCTAACCACTACTGTACTGAACAACATAGGTATAATGCAAATGAAACAAAGAAGTGATTAAAATGATCAGCAGTTAGAAGTCATTTTTGATTAGATAATAGAGACTATTTAATATGGCTTAATAAATCAAAGAAATAAAGACCTTAATCTATGATGTAAAAATATTTATTTTTCTACATACCATTTTCCCCAAATCAGTATATAGCACATATACTGCTGCTGTCATAAACTGTGTTATTAGAAACACAAAGTAAATGACAAGAAAAGAAATATATTAACAGAGTATGCATTTCATTATGTAGATTAGTAATAATATATGGTTCTAAGTCAAGATAAAACTCACCTGCAGTATACTTGATTTATTAGGTTAAATATGTTTATAATGTTGGGTCACATGTTCCTTAGAGGTGACCCAGGTTTTTCAACTTGAAAAACAAGGTGATCTAAAGCATCTTTTATATCCACCATTTAATAATATCTGACATTAACTCTCAATAAATTCACTATAGACCATTTTCCCTCCCAGAATGTAATAAATTGTTTCTGAGGCTGAGCAAAGGATGGTGCAATTGTCTTGTATTTAGATGCCAAGCTGTGTGAATAGCATTCCCTGTATTTAGATTCCCAGAATCCCACTTAGAGAAGAGAAATGCACCTGCTCTGAGATACAGAGACTCTGGCCACTTAAAGATCCAACAGAATCTGGCCTCCCTTTGCACTGTCACCCAAGGCAATGTTCATCCAGTGGAAGAGTAGACAGGGGACACTGACCTGAATTATTTCAATTCCTTTTTATTCTACCCCCACCCCTCCCCCAGAATTTATATACTTGAATTTGAGCAAATGTGCAGATGTAAAACTCCATTATAGTGTATTTTTTAAATTATGATTAGCAATTAATAGAAACTAACTTTTTTTCCCTTATATTTATTGAGAGGACATTAGTTAATAAGATCATATAGGTTTCAAGTGTACATTTCTATGATACATGACCTGCATATTGCATTGTGTATCCACCACCCAAAGTTTTTGGCCCTAATTGTTCATATTTTAGTTACATAGAAAATCCAAAATGCCTCCTTTCTAACCATCTTAGGTAATTGAGATTTTAGACTATTCCTGGATTCACAGAGAAAATAAGACTAAGAATGTGAGATCATCTCTGAGCACAAATAATTACCATTCAGAAAGATCGACCAGTTGAAAGCATCTCCTGATTATGGTGCCTACACAAATCATCTGCTGTGCTTCTGGTCTTAGAGCATGTTTAATGTGATGTGTTTTCCCTCTTTGTTTGTGTCTGTTTTGGTGCCTATTGGAATTAATAGGGTTGCTGAAATGATGCAGTACTTTCCATGCTGTAGCAGAAATAAATAGAAGCCTTAGTTAGCATTATTAATCAGTTTAGAAAAGTCCTGATTTATAATAAAATAATTCTAAATGTGTTAGGTGGATAAGTCATAACTTTGTCTTTAATTTCATTATGAGCCATTCTAAATGGCATATGTGATATTTATCTTTGAAAAACTATTATATGAATGCTTTCTTCTCCTTAACCTACTTTCTCTTTCAATTATTCACTATGAAAATAATAGTGGTAACACTAATAGTATCAGGTGTACTAATAATTTACATAACATATAAAGTCATGATATTGGCCTTCAGAAAAGTGTCTTTACTCTTCAAGTATAAGTCCTTCAGAATCTTAAATAAAACCCTCTACCAAAAGTACTTATCTAGATTGACCGGTTGGTTGACAATATTATTTGACAAGAAGAGTTGTGTTTTTATTTTAGGAAAGGAGGGGTATTTTTATTTTTAATTATTGTTTGTTTTTCCTTCCTATACAATTCCATTTTAAGCCACTTGTGCATGCACAATTGCCTTATTTCTCAAATATCAGGGTCCTATAGTTTGTGTGTTTTCTCCCTTCCTTCAAGGTTATTTGACTTATCTCCATAAACTGAGTTGGTGACTTTCAACTCCCATTTGTTTCTTCCTATTAGGTGTTTGTTTTTCCATCTCTTTGGTGATAGACTGCTACTGCTCCATGTTTGAAACATGTTGCTTTCATTTCTTCTGTTATCATCCATAGTCTGGGAAGAGATCTCTTTAGAAAATTGCTTTTTACTGTTTACCTACCTTCTTTCACAAGTCTTACACAATACAAATTTTTCTCCCTTGTATTTAGAATACAGTGAGTTATTAGAAAAGACTCCTCTGGAATCAGAACTGTTTCTCTCACTGATCCTTCCTAGAGCTGTCCTGTATGGTCCCTGCTCTTGCACACAGAATGAGGCTTCAGGGGTCTGGGTTGCTGAGGTTCCACATTGGTGTGGACCCTGCAGTGGTTTTTTAATTATGTTGGATGTTTTTGTTAAGTCAAATATATCTTTATTTTGTCTTTATTCTTAAGAACTCAGAGGTATTTTGATGTATTATCTTACATGTCTCCTACTTTTCTTTGAAGAAGGAGTGAGGATATATGTAAATTAATGTTCAACATCAACTGAAAATTTTGTAATCATTTCTCTTCTACATTTCCCTTCTGTTGATATCTTGCACGATGGGTTTTTTGCTAAAACAGGCCATTAACCCTTATTTGATCCAGCGGATGTATTTCTGAATCCTCGTGACAAGCCAGGCCATGGAGTTAAAGGAGCTCATGGACACTGCATGGAGTCACTCAGAGGCATGTCCTGGACTTGGGAATGGCACAGGAAGAGTGCTGGAGTCAAAAACCCATGAAGAGTGATTGCCAGTAAGCACTAAAGGATCCAAGTACAAGGTCAAGAAGCACAGAGGATGGATCTTCGAGGGAGTCCAATGACCTACACATACTCTTTCTAAACACTCAAGCTGATAAGGATTCTAAAATATCTATAAGAAAATCAGTTAGAAAAGAGTTCCAGTTCCATAAATAGCAATGCTTGTTAAATACCCTTAAATCTTAGCATTCATAGCACAAAAGTACAACTAAAACTTCTATTTATACCATTAGAGTTCATAATTCTGAGAATTACATCTCAACTAAATGACTTATTAGCTCTATAACCTCTGATAATTTATGTATACTCCCAGAATTGGTTTCCCCCATAGAATAAACTATAAGGATTAAATGAGACTGTGCTTATGATGTGCCCTGGCTAGGAACTTGATAAATGAGTGTTCCTGTAGATGCTGCTGATAAGTATGCTAGTTTTTCATTTACTTCATAAGCAAAGGGATGGTGCACCAGGGCTCAGAAGTTGAAAAGTATAGAATGGCAATAGGCTTTTTATACCTTGTCACAAACAAACCAGAAGCACTTGGTGCTTTGCCTGGCTGAGTGGAAAGTTAACTTATAAAAATGAGCAGAGAGCCAAAAGATAAAGGTAGAGGTGGTGGAGGAGGATCAAAGGGCAGATTTTGGCAGGGGAAGCATAATGCAAAGTTGGGTGAGCAGCGTGCTTAGAGAGAATAGCATCCAGACTGGCAGATACTAGCTCTGCCTGTATCCTGGTCCGTGAGAGCTTGTCACCAATACATGAGTTCCAGGCTTATAGTCTATCTAGGGTCAGTGGAGCTCAGGCCCTCTCTTGGCTGTTTGAGGAGAAAGGGACCTCTTATTGGGGTGGGCTCCCATGTGTTAAAGACTAAGGAGGACTGATGGAGTCTTCTACCTATGTACTAAGACTACAGCAAATATATTGTTTAAAGGTGATTAAATGATTCTGGGCATTTCAGTAGCTCCCAAGTTGAGGGCCTATCAGATTATTTATGCTGTAGGGTATCTGTATTATCAAAAAGGAATAGATAATACTATTCCTCAGTGTACTATGCGCACTGAGAAAACAGAAACCATGCAGGAGACCAGCGTTAAACCATTTGTCCCTAGTCCTGCAATTAATCCTCCACAGAGCTGGGCCTGGGCAGGTCGTGGCAGGCTCATCTTCTGATCCTTCCCATGGTGAATACTGTTGCTCTCTACTTAAAGCTTGAAATAATTTCTACTAGGCTAACAGTAAGAAAAAAATTGTTCAGGAACCAATAGAGTGAGAAAAGCCAAGTCAAGACTGGTAAATATTTAAGTGTAAGTCATATTTAGATAGTTCAAACCAAGTAATGGGCTAGCAAAACATTTCTTGTTGTTTTCTAAGTAAGCAAAGATGCAGAAAGCCCATAAAATACTGTTTCTTGCCATCTACTTTTACTTGGATAAGCGAAAAGCTCTTATTCACCAAGTTTCATTAGTTAAGAAGTAAAAGTGTCATGTCAATGAAGTTAACTGTTAAGAACAAAGTATTTTAACTTCAAATTGTCATTCAGGAAAGAATTTTGAGTACTCCTAAAAAAAATTGGCAGTTGTCATTTAATATATGATGTGACCTAAAAGCATATTATTTTTTATGTTACCTAGGAGATTTCATCAGCTTCATGACATTCTTAATCTTTGGTGTAATTGTCTAACTTGATAGAACATCTTTTATTAAATTGATAGAGGTGCATCTTGCCCTTTTGTAAGTCAAGTAAACAGATGTGATTATTCAGGCCTCTGAGTTCTCACTTTCTTTGTCTCATTTTTATAACCCTCATAAAACTCTTTCTTAAAATGATAAAAAAACAACATTGTTTTAAAATAAAAGAAGTACCAAAATTATTTCTCCCTGACCTTTTTAGTTTCCTGAACATGCAGTTTCTGTTAACAAGATAGCTCAAGCTTTTTCTTACAAAGGATATTGTTTCATAAGAAAAACATTTACTGTTCCTGATAAGGAAAGTTATTAAGCCCTCACTCATCTTTGCTCAGAAAACTATTTAACCAAAATAAAGTTGTGGAATATTTTAAGGTTACTGAGAAAAAAAATTAAAAGAAAGAATAAAAAAGAATTCCATAGGTTACATTATTTGTAGGTATTTATATAGTTTTATAAATTTGTTCTTTATTAAAACAAATGACAGGTTTCAAGAATAATTTTAGCACCTTTTTATATTTACATAGGTAACATTTAATTTGTTAAAATTAAACTTTGTAAAAAGAATTATTGTAAAATGGGAACAGAACAATCACATAAAGTTAAAAATTCATACAATATGTTAACTGCTTAAACCTTCTAACTGGCTGTTTCTTAGATCAAGGGGGTTCCCAGTCAGCACCATCTCCTTCTAAACCTGAATCTATGTGTTCTCATTAAAAGTGTTACCAGTCTTCATTCTGAAAGGCAGTGTATGTTCAAAGGTGCATCCACTAGTGGTCAACTGCTTTCATCATTTTTTTCTTTTTACTCAGGCTTCAAAACAAACAAGGATGATCTGTCTGTTCTTGCAGTTGCACCGTCTGGGACAATAAGATACTTTTGTCTTTAATTCTTAAGGAAATATGGACTACATGGCTGTAAAGGCAAAATCACAATGAAAACATCTTCCCTGTGACCAAAAAGTGAGAATTATGTTGCCTTTGTTTTTGACTCAGCTCAAAGGAGACTGTATAGTTAGGGATAAGGCATGACATGTCTTAGAGCCACATAAAAGGAGGCAGACATTTACAAATAATAACATTTACCAAGGAAAATAATAGAAGAGACAGTAGTAGTAATTAACTCTAGAATTTATAATTTCAGATATCAAATTCACAATATTCTTTGTGATATGCCACAGTTTTTAATATTCTAAAAGCTTTTAAAATATTTTTTTTCCTTAAAGGATGATTGGCTTTATGTATATGTAAATACACAAGAAAAACTTTCTTTACTGATCATTTCTTTGTGTTTGAGTATATATGTCTGGATGGCATAATATTGCCACTTACACTGGTTTCCTGCATGAAAATGTTTATTGCACTCATTAGCTAAGAGGGTATCGGCACTGGTCCAATGAACACAGATCTGCCTTCTGATTTCAGCCATTAAATTGCAATGGGATTCACAGGCTTAACATTGTGGGTGTGAGAATAATAAAATGAAACTCCATCTTTAGCCCAGTTGCCATGGATGCAGTGAAAGGTCAGAGTGCCAGCTGCTAACTAGTTGCCTTTTGAGCTATGTTTCCCCTTCTGTTCAGTGTTTTTGAACACATTCCTACAGGTCTATCATGGAATACCTTCAGCTACTTTGGTGACACCTCAACCTCTTCTTTAAGACAACAGGCTCCCTCTTTTCAAGACAAAGGTTGCCTAGGACCTGTATGTATTATAAACATAATACAGAATTGAAAGGTAAAGGCCTTAATAAAAATACAAATTGCTGTTGTTTCAGCATCCTGAATTACGTTCTCATTTTCTGCACACCACTATACACTCGCAACCAAAAAAAAGAAAAAATAATAAGAAGTAGTAGTAGTATAGTAAATTCCCATCTCCGTTGAAACTGGTAATGGGTTCAGGCACTGAAGCATTCACAACGTCAAACATCAACTTCTTCTTCATTCGGCCCCAAGTCCTGGGAGTTAATTCCCTGTACTGCATGAGGTGTCAGGGTAATTACGGCTGATCAGCCCTATTTCTCGCTGAGCTACCCAGCTTGGCGGGCCCCCTGTTTACTAATGCACCACCATAGCCCCACAGCGCTTTCATTCAGCCAAGCTGCTTAATCGAAAGGGTTTGGACAATGTCAGATTTTCAAAGAGAAGAAGTGGGGAAAAAATTAAAAATAGTCAAGCAAAATCAAGTGCATGGTAAGAAACCTGAAAGCTCTACAAAATATTTCCTGATGTCAACACTTTATTTCAATAGGTTTAAAAACTTCTATTCATTTTCAAAAGAAGGTACTGTGAGACTTTCCTTGAGCAACCTAAGTACATGTTCACAGTTTGACATATTTGGGAAATACATAGCTAAAAAAAGACACTTTGGGAAAATTTATTGTTTTGGTTCTATTTAGATAATAATCCTATCTGTGTGTAGCTATATAAGACAGAATATGAAGAAACTTACTTTAAAAATGTTATGTCCCTTTGTTTTAAACATACATTTATATAACTTGTCATTTCATAAAAATAAATTAAGTATTATATGAGCCAAATGTTTCAGTTCCACACAAGAGTGGTTTCTGGGACTCTTGGCAGAATGCCACTTTATTCATTTTTATTTCAAAAACAATGTGAAGTCTTTAATTTTAATATACTTTGTAACTATAATGGTTATAAGGCATATACGATATTAATTCATGCTTATCCTTTTTCTGGTTCTGGACAGATTTCACTGAGGAGCAGAAAGATGCACTGATTTCATGTATCTTACATATTTTGCAATATTGTGGCAGAATAAATCAGGAGTGCAGAGAGAGAGAAAGAGAGAATTGTAAGCTGGGTACTCAGAGTTCAGTGACTAAAAGAGGCTTAGGCATTTTATTCTTCCAGATTCCTGATCTCCAAGTTCAGGTGATGGCCAGGTAGAAAGGCAAAATGTGAAATTTAGAGGGAAATATAAATTGCATCCACCACTTGGGCTTATCCCCAGTTCCCAAGTCCCTGCACACCTGCCTGTGGAGCTATCTCTCAGCCTCTCGCAGCTCCTCTGTCTGGAAGGAGCATTGGTTAGTAAGCTGAGGGGAGCCTCTGGAACTGGCTGGTGTGATGGCAGCGTGGTCATGTGCCAAAATCTTCTACACAGCACCTTTACCCTCTGTAACTCCTCTAGCCAACAGTCAGAAAACCGAGCAGAGAAAGAACACTGGGAGAATTCAGCTCCATTTAATTCAAGTGCTCTGATAGTAAAAGGAAACTCTGATCTCCAGTAAGAAGGAGCCAAGTGGCTACAATAAATATGACAAATATGTATGTAAATTTATTAATCCCCAGTGATAGTCTTAAGGTTTCACAGAGACCTCAGTAGCAGAGTGGTATTTCTTCATTAAAGGGATTGGTGGAGGGGGTGGGAGAAAGAAGTAATTTTCATAAACCACATGAATGTTTTCTTGGGGACACCAAAATAACATGTTTCCAGCCATCAAAGGGACTTCAGCTCTCCCCTTCCTCCACCACCCTTCTAATCAGAGAATTTCTTCCTGTGCCTTGTTTACTGTTGATATTTTCTGGCTGATTGGAGAGGAATGACATTTTGACAATTTACTGTAGCAGTAAGCACTGTACAAACAAAAGGTGCTGATGAAAACTGGAACCCATTATTATGTAAATGATGGCTGAGTAACAGAATCCATCTCCCAGTCACCATCATTGAGACCAGTTTTACTCAATGATAATAATTTTCATGATTGCAGACTTCAGAGTGATCAGAAATATGCTTTAGCTGTTGCATTTATCTACTGCTGGTACTTGACCCTTAATTAAATTCTGAAACTTTTTATATAATAAAGTAAAATACAGCTGACACTTCTGTTCAAACAAAGAGACTCAAACACAGAACTACCAAATAAGATAAAGGTATTTCAGGCTTACCTCTCTGTATTTATAGTAAACATGGATTGTGCAGTGCATTTTAAAATCAAGCTTAAAGTTTAAAATGCAGATGTGTGTGTTTTCAAGTAATTTCAATTCTGTACTTGGGTGCTGTTCTTTTTAAATGATGCTGAATCTCTGATAGCTCATCTTGGACACGTCATAATAAAAATAACCTGTTTGAAAGACATGTAAATATGCTCTGAAAATAAGTTATGTGGCTTCTTTAAATCTTCCCTCTTAATATCTAGACTATTCAGAACTCCCAAACTATTAAGATTCACACAGTTTGGTAAGCTTGCATTGAGTTCTGTAAAGGAAATTTCATGTATAAGTTTGTTCTTGTCTTAAAAGGAGAAAGTCAAGGCAATTTTTTAAACAGCATTTTTGGCTTTAATGAAAAATTGATTGGCTAAACCAGATGTCAAAGTGAAACTACAAAGAGCCAGGCATTCTGCAGGTATCAGCTGTTTTTAAAGAATGGCTGACAGTAGAAGACAACTTAAGCTAATGTGTTCTTCTCATGAAATCCTCCTAATACTCCAAAATATGTATTTTCATTGGAGTTCCTCACTCTTTTAGGGTATGAAGAAGAACTTCATTCTGAATATGGTAATAAGTAAAACTCAGCTTAAAGGGGCAATTGCATAAACCCATTTTTAATATTTCCTTAGATACAACCCTTTCTAGCAGGCGGCTAGCAGAGCCAATGAGCTAAGAAGGTAATTACTTAAGTGGATTTCATGAAGAGTAGAGAGATGATCGTGCCACATTAAATAACAATTGTGTCCTTAATGATGTGTTCAGCTATAATGCAAATATCACTCCACCGGCAATGGCAGGGGCTTGAGTACTTTTCTATCTACTCTGGTTGCTTCAGTCCCCTGCCCCATCTTGGGCATTTAGAATTCAGAGCCTATGTAAACACCAAGTGAGCTGATATATATTTTTTAGACCACAGTACCTGCAGCTGCGTGGTCATTGATAAATTGGCTATGAATTGCTGAAATACTTCATATGAACATGAACATTGTTATAGCTTTGTAGCTTACAAGAGGGAAGAAAGAAGTGTACCAGATTGGAAAAGGAAGACTGTAATTCTACAGCACAGCCTTCCAGAGACTTCCTTCTTGCTCGAGTGTGAAGGTCTCATTTACAGGAAATCCAGTGAGATGACCCTGAGAAATGTGAAGGGAATGTGAATGCAGTGGGAAAAAATGTATTATTGAAAAGAGAATTTTTTTTAAGAAACTGAATAAAGTGTAGTTTCCTATTTAGGTATACTCTTGCAGGACATAATGTGGCAGTATATTCAATTTTATTCATTTGGAATGTATAGTATTTTGTAACCACTTGGGTTTGTTGGCTACAAGAAGGGCCACCACAATAACTATGCCCAATATCTGAATTAGGATTCTCAGGAGATGTCACCTAACCTCAGCAGAAAAATTTTCATAGTGATGTAAACTTAAGAGAGAGAGAAAAAACAAAACATGAAAAGATAATTAACCCATGGCTATTGTGAGGACAATGGAGTCTAATCAGGCTCCTTCACCCAGGATGCCCAGGCTTGGGCTATTTAGAGATAATAACTCGATTAATGTGCGCAACGGACTCACAGTTATAAAAGCATTGATCTCATATTTTGGCTAGTAGTAGGCTTTGTCCACGCATAATATAAAAGAGGCAGAACACCCTCCAGGAGAGTTCATGTGCAGGCAGATGGCAGCAAGCGAATGGAGGAGTGGTGCCAAACACCGGCGGGCACTGAGCAGCAGTGGCATCAAGTGCCGAGTAAGTGAATGGTGGTGGTGCACACATGAATACTGTAATGGCTGCAATAAAGGAACTGTCAGAGACACCAACCTTGCCTCACATATTCTGATTGCTGGGCAGAAAGAATCTGCATTAGTTCCACAACAGCTATCAATGTTCTTGACCACTTTTGGATGATATTGTAATAGTTATTTCCCCTATAGCCCATAACAGTATCATTTTGTAGACATGCATGTTGTGTCTTTTTTCAATATCATTTATTTTTTAATGTTAAAATTAATAAATGTGATTTCAAGTGACATGATTCAAACAAAATGTACAACATGCAATAACCAGTCCAAATGTGGAGAAAATACTTTTCACAAAGTCCTAGCTATTTAATTAGTATTATACCCATTTCAGAGAGTAGAAATAAGATACCTAAAAGTCATAAAACTCTCTGAAATTTCATTATGTTAAATATATTTTATAATTGAAATGAACAAATATCTTAACTCTCATCTTCTTGTTTGTTTGTCTCTTTGTTTTATTCATGGGATTAAGACATTTGGATAAGAGTAGATTACTGAAAACAGAGATGTATGTGCCTCAGGGAGACCAGAATCTATAGCTCAGGTTCAAAGATACTGGGTTATTGTTCAAGATCAAATTTTGGAAATAAATACCATTAATTCAAATGCCATAATCATGAACAAAGCTCCTGAGGTGTACCAAGCATCAAGCTTAAAGATATCAGAAACACTGCCACTGAGGTTCAAAGGGAGGAGGTGGTTGCCTGTCTCTGGGTTCTGTGCCAGGATCCATCAGGCAGTGCCTTACTTGATGCAGCCTTCCTGTACACCACTGTCTGACATAGGGGATTTGTTCCCACTGAAGGCTGCAAACTCTCTTGTTTTCTCAGAGCTGTGTCTAACCCATGTCTGATGGATTCCAAAGCATGACTTGTTTACAGCACATCCTGATCCAACCAGTCATAGGGACCAGTCAATGCTAATGACCAAATGCAAAACTAGAGCCTCAACCAGATGCTGCAGGCAGCTTAAGAAGGAAGCAGTGCACCTAGATTATGACAGAGGCCACCTCTCATCTTGAATATCTTTTTTAAACCAGTATGAACAGCTCAGATGGGACACTAAGTAGTTAATGATTCAACAAGTATTTTGTACTGAACTAGTTAAATATTTTGTGCCTATTTTATAGACAAGAGGAATAACGTGCATAAAATAAATTATTTATCCAAAGCTATGCAAATAAAAGCTATGATTATATGGCTGGAAAAGAGAGAAAATCTATGAACCCCTCCACTGGTGGTAATGGGTATTTGCCTTCTCTTCTGACATTTGTGTCTCCAATAGGCTTCCCAGGTTTGTCTGCTCTGATCATTTCAGTGATACGTTCAGGTGGAAGGAACCAAGTATAGGACACAGCATGCAAACTGCCTCAAAGTATCTTGGATACATTTTTCTTTAGAAGGGAAAATCAATCCAAATAATTATAATCAATTATTAGTATTATTTACAGCATATCATTTGTCAGGTACTGTTCCAAGGGCTTGATGTATATTAACTTCTCAAAAAAAAAACCTTATAAGTTAGGTTTTATTATTTTCATCACTCTTTTACAAGTGAGAAAACTAAGTCACCAAAAGTAAGTGACTTGATGGAGGCCATGCGGCTGGAGAGTGGAGGGCCAGACTCTAAACCTTGCATGGGTCTCTGAGCCTGGACCACTGAGCAACACCACCTCCTGCAAAAGCAATGAGTTTTGGGTAGAGTAATCCACTCCAGACCATAAGCAGGATGGAGGCTATAAACATTGGTTAAAACCCTATTGTGGATGGGCTGCAGTATTTATAACTTTTAATACAACCTATTTGGATGTTTTTGTTTTCTCATTATGTATGCACAGAATTCAAATTAATGCCTACAAGATATGCTTCTTACCTTCAGATTGAAAAACAGTGAGATACAGACAATAGTTTCAGTGATATCTAGGCTTATACATATCATATTTAATGTTTCTGTACCATAGCTAAATTTATTATCAATTTTTTTTATTCCAATAAGCCAATTTATGTCAAGGATACTTGAAAAAAAATTTATTTCTGAAGCATGTCAGGCAAAGACATAAAAGTATTATAATAAAAGGCCAGCAGAAGAAAACAAGAATATTTTGGGTGATGTTATAAATTATGGTACTTATTCAAAATATTTCAGTTAGTAAACTTTTCCATCTTTAAGTGATCTTTTAAATTTCTCTGAGAGTACTATTCTGTCTCCAGAGCATGTGACAGTCTCCTCCCTTCTTCACAACCAAGGAAGAACCACAGTCTTTGATCTATAGACCACACAGCCCTTTAGACCGGGATCAGTGGACATGACCTCTTGCCTTAGGGAGCTGGCCTCATTCATGCATGCTGTTCCTCAGGGTGGATACAGGACAATCTGAATTGGAGCATGGTATCTGTTTCCATGAGAGTGGTATAAAGATATGTAATATGTATTTTTAACTTTAAATACTACTCCCTGGAGCATGCAGGGAAATTGAAAAGAAGTTCTTGTTCTGAGCACCCTTGCCAGAAGCTCCCTTAAGATTTATTGGAAGAGTCACCTTATCCAAACACAATCAAAAGCCCTAAATTTTATCTAAGCCTCTTGGTTTTCTTATGTTATGGTGTTCTCTATTTTTGCACCGAGGAAGGCAGACCCAGAGGTGGGATCTATGGTGCAGGAGGGTGAGTGGTAGATTGATAGAGACCAACATGGTGGGTGAAAAGGGAAAAAAGCAAGACTAGGCAGAGGGAGAAGCTGGGCTGCCCTGCAGTGTGAACAAAGTCCCAGCTAACCTCACAGAGCTATTTCAAAGTTGACCCAATGTGAAGAAAGAGGATCAGGCCTTTATTCCCCTACATCAACCTATTTCTGATAGGAGATGACTCAGGAAGGTACATGACCTTGAGCAAAGCAGTTCTCCCCAGCCAAGGACAATTTCAGGAGAAGCTGACAGCTACCACCATGCCCAGCTGGCAGAATAAGGGATGTGTGAAGCACGGCATAATGTCTAGTTTAGTCACACCCAGAGCAGGACAAGATCTTAGAGGCACCCAGGTTAGTGTCCCCTCAGTGTAGGGGCATTCCTGTAGTGCCCTAAACAGAGGGCCATCTAGTTTCTATTTAACACTCCTAGGAACAGGATCTCATTGTTGGGAAGCTCTAGTTGTTACTTGGTTTTCGTTTATATTGAGCCAAATCTTCTAGATAGAAATTGCTCCTTGATAATAACAATTGCATTGACAAATCATTGATGGTGTTGTTGAAACTAGGAAATAGTGATATGTTCATGCAAATTCATTTGGACCAAGGATTAAAATAATAGACTAGACATTTATTTATTTTCTCTAACTTATTCTACAAACTCTTCTCCAGAGTAGTCTGAGTGATTATTTTAAACAAAGGTCAGATAAGGACTCATCTATGCTCAAACCCATCCTGGCTACAAGCCCTCTGAGGCCTGATTGTGGCTCAGATTTCACCTTCTGCCCACCACTCTCCTCTTGGATCTTTCTGCTGTTCTGCAGACACTCACACCTCATTTTGCTTCAGACCTTTGTACTTCCTCAGATGCCTGACCTAAAGCTTATCCCCCAGACCTTTGTAAGAATCTGTTACCAACTTCTCATAGAGGCTTCCTCATGCACCCCATCTCAGAAAGCTCCTCACCCTCTACACCCTCTCATTCTGTTTGCTTTCTCGTCATAGCCCTTATTAATTTCTGGTAAGGATTGTGCATGTGTGTGTATGTACAGAAGCTGCATTCTTCACTGTATCTCTAAGCTCTGACAACAGTTACTAGCATGAAGAAAACTTTAAATAAATATATGTTGAGTGAAGGCATAAGTGAAAAAAATCAATGAACAAATAGAAGCTTGCCAAAAAATTACAGATAATGAAATCTGTAAGTTACTAAAATTTTCAAAGAGAGGATAAAATAAACCACAGCCAAGACTTCTGACCAAGATGGAGGCCTAGACTGACATGTTCTGTCTCCCTCCACAAGTAAAAAGGAATACAACTACAACAAAACAAGAAATAACCAGAAGTTCTAGAAAATAAGACTACATGGAAGTCCAAAGTATAAAGTTATAAAAAAAGTGGTGCTCATCCAGATGGATAAGAGGAATGAAACTGGGGTGGAGAGGTCAAACTGTGCTAGCAGTGACAGCAGCTGCTGCGCTGGCAGCGGGATGGAGGTAAACACAGACACCCGTATTTAAGAGGAGGCAAGAAGTGCCTGGGGAACACCCCCAAATGCACACGAAACCCGTCAGCTCACAATTCCAATGCCAGGGAAGGCAGACCCCCATTGCTTTGGACTGTGAGGGCTGGAGGGAATGGGGACAGAGGAGGAGGCTCCTGGTCTCTCAGCGGCAAGTAACAGTAGGAACCCATCTTGGACCCGTGCCCCAACACAAAGCACCAGAGCGTGGTGAGAAGGGTCACTTGGTAGTGACAAGTGCATGGACTCCACCCCCTATAGCATAGGAGGTGTGACAACCCCACCCAGGAAGCAAAGGTAAACACAAAACTGTCAGGATGGCACAGATCATGATAAAGATCCCAGTGACACAGCTGACCAGACAGCAAATATCTAATCTAATGACTCAGTAGGTAGGAAATCTTTCTGAGGCACAGTTCAGAGCTTTGGTTATATGAATGCTTAAAGACCTAACAGCAGATCTTAAACAAGATGGGGAAAGAAGGAAGTCTGGTTCTGCTGAAATTAATGAAACTAGTGGTGAGAAAAGGTAAACCAGGGATAAAATTAAAAAATTGGAACACAGGGAAGGAACAAATAGTCAAGCAGTGCAGAAAGAGGAAATGAAAATTGAGGAAAATGAGGAGAGGCTCAGAAACCTATGGGACAGCTATAAGCGGGCCAATATCTGAATCATAGGGTTGCCAGAAGGTGAACAAGAAGAACTAGAAATTGAAAAATTATGTGAAAAAATAATGAAGCAGAACTTCCCTAACTTAGGAAAGGAAATAGACTTACAGATCTAGGAAGCACAGAGTTAAAAAAAAAAAAAAAAAAAAAAAAAAAAAAAAACTGGACCCAGGGAGAACCACACCAACACACATTATAATCAAAATGTCAAAAATTAAGGATAAAGAGAGAATCTTAAAAGGAGCAAGAGAGAAGAAGAGAATTACATACAAGGGGTCCCAATTAGAAACTCTGCAAGCAAGAAGGGACTGGCAAGAAATATTCAAAGTAATGAAAAGCAAAAACCTATTACTCTATCCAGCGAAGCTGTCATTCAGAATAGAAGTTCAGAGAAGGTGCTTCCAGGACAAAGTAAAACAGAAGGAGTTCACCTGATCCAAACCATTCTTATATGAAATGTTAAAGGGACTTTTTTAGGAGAAAGAGGATCAAAATTATGAACATTAAAATGAAAACTGTATCACAACAGAAGCTAGGGAATTGAAACAAAGGCAAACTAAGTTGGCAAAGAGAGTAGGAAAAGAATGATACGTATGGGGAACATTTTGGGGGGAGGTCCCTGGGGAGGGGGGAGGGGCAAAGGGAGGGAGATGGTACAGGAATTAAGAAGCATAGTAGGAGGGAGTGGAGTAGACAGGAAGACGTTGAGAAGAACTATATGCACAACCAATGGGCATGAACTAAGGGGGGGTCTGCTGGAGGGAGGGGGGTCACTGATTGGAGGGGAGCAGAGAGAAAAGAAAGTGGGACAACTGTAACAGCATAATCATATAGCATATTAAATAAATAAATAAAAAATAATAAAAAATCAATATATATATAAAGAACCATATAACTCAATAACAAGAAGATAAAGAAACCAATTAGAAAGTGGACACACTATCAGATAGACATTTCTCCAAAGATATACATACAGTCAATAGGTGCACGAAAAGATGCTCAATATCATTAGTCACTAGGGAAATGGAAATCAAAACCACAACAAAGCCACCACACACATTAGGAAGACTATAATAAAAAAGTCAAATAATATAAATATATAAAAAAATAAAATAAAAAAAATAAACCTCAGCCAAATGAAAATCATACAGTAAATGGAAAAAAAATGTTTGCCAAATTTTAATCTAAGAGAAGAGAATTTATATCTCAGATGATTTATAGGCACCATATCGTAAATTCTTTGAGGATGGGGACCGGGTTTCAATCCTCCTTTATATCCATCATCCCCTAGCCTGGTACCATGAATGTTTTAAGCACCCACTAAGTGTTTGTTGAATTTTATTAATTTAGCATACAAATAAACTTCATGATTAAAACAATGACTTCAGTCTCCTGACACTGTCACAAGTAGAGAAAGCTAGCCTGTTTCAAGTTTTATTACTTTTTTTCTTGATCATCTTTAATAGTATTAGACTAGCGTTCCAATTTTTTTCAATGTGTTTGTAGATCTAGCAGTTAGAAAAAAAAACATTAAATATTGCATTGCTATTCAAGAGAATTTGCTAACTTTTATAGGAATGAAAGGCCCATTCAGTGGGCCTCAGAGGGACTAGCTGTTGAACAGCATTTATGAGGTGGGCTCTGTGCTCCACCCTGCAGTGGGAAGAGGTGCTGTCTTACCACTCCAGAGAAATGCTCAGGACACACTTGGCTGTTGGAGGGAGGTTATGTGGTGAGTTTGGCTGGTTTCCTTTATTTTAGTTTGGTAAACCAGCCACTCTACCTTCTTATGAGAGATTGGTACAGCGTGTCTTGAAGTAAATAAGTGACTGACCCTGATTCTCCCCTTCTAGGATAAACACTTCCCCAGAAACATTGAGAGAAGTGTCCTTTACCACTGAGTAGTGTCCTTTCCACAACAACTTTGGGGTACATTGCTGATGAGGATCATCTGGGTGATAATGGGCAGGAGCTTAGCCTAGAAGAGATATACTACAGTGCACAATCACACTGATATTGAAAGCATTCCACCCACATCCAACCATGAGCCAAATCTCACCAAATCCAGGCCAAACCTCTCACCACTCACACCCTGGGAGAAATAAGAAGAGGAGGGTAACAGACAGGGTAAGAATAGCAAAACAAAGCAGGGGACACACAGATGACAGCAGGGGGCCCTATGTGTCCTGTTTCTTTGTAAAGTCGTAAACCATGTTTCAGAGACATTTCATTTTTTAAATTTTTCTCCTTTTATGATAATAAAAATACTACATGACTTTTAAAATAAAAATGTAGGCAATACATTCATGCATAGAAAAGAACAAAACTATTTGTAATCCTACCACATGCAAATCAACACTTCTTTATGTATTCATATGGATGTTACAAATATCTTTCTATGCAATACAATTAATTTCTATGAACTAGTAAGTAACTGCTAACTACTTAAAAATTATGAAGTTCTACAGTATCCTAGAAAAAGGAATAATCACCGTATTTGGCATTTCTGTATATTTTTTAGTCCATTAATTCAATGAATTTTTTTTGGGGGGGGTACAGAAATATCTTTTTCTTTATTATTTTTTATTTTTGGTTTTTCAATTACAGTTTTCCCATTTTCCCCCAATTTCTCTCCCCCACCCAGCCCACCCCCCTCCCGCAACCATATCCCTCCCCACTGTCCATATCCATGAGTCATTTATACACGTTCCTTGACTAAACCCCTCCCTTACTTATTCCCCTTCTCTCCCTACCCCCCCCATTGACTGCTATTCTGCTCTTTGTTCTATTTAGTTCTTTTGTTTGTGTTGTTCTTTAGTTTCCTGCATTAGGTGATATCTTATGGTATTTTTCTTTCTTTGCCTAGCTTATTTCACTAAGCATAATTCTCTCTAGTTTCATCCATGTTGTTGCAGAT
Organism: Furipterus horrens; assembly: GCF_987537825.1. NCBI lineage: Eukaryota > Metazoa > Chordata > Mammalia > Chiroptera > Furipteridae > Furipterus > Furipterus horrens. Next base: position 78,158,854 of record NW_028327176.1, on the reverse strand, counting down.
GGCAGGAGTTCCCTCTTTCTCTCCGCTACATAGTATTCCATTGTGTAAATGTACCACAGTTTTTTGATCCACTCATCTACAGATGGGCACTTAGGTTGTTTCCAGCACTTAGCTATTGTAAACAGTGCTGCTATAAACATAGGGGTGCATAAGTTCTTTTGAATTGGTGTTTCAAGATTCTTCAGGTATAATCCTAGTAGTGGAGTCGCTGGTTCAAAAGGCAGTTCCATTTTTAATTTTTTGAGGTAATTCCATACTGTTCTCCATAGTGACTGCACCAGTCTGCATTCCCACCAACAGTGCAGTAGGGTTCCCGTTTCTCCACATCCTCGCCAGCACTTGTTGTTTGTTGATTTGTTGATGATGTCCATTCTGACTGGTGTAAAATGGTATCTCATTGTGGTTTTTATTTGCATCTCCCTGATGGCTAATGATGTTGAGCATTTTTTCATGTGTCTATGGACCTTCTGTATGTCCTCTTCGGAGAAGTGTTTGTTCAGGTCCTTTGCCCATTTTTTAATTGGGTTGTTTGTTTTCTTGATGTTGAGTCATATTAGCTCTTTATATATTTTGGAGATCAGTCCCCTGTCTGTGATGTCATTGGCAAATATGTTTTCCCATATGGTTGGTTTCCTTTTCATCTTGCTGATGTTTTCTTTTGCTGAGCAGAAACTTTTTAGTTTGATGTAATCCCATTTGTTTATTTTTTCCTTTATTTCTCTTGCTTTAGGAGATGTATCCGTGAAGAAATTGTTACATGAGATATCTGAAATTTTCTTTCTTTTTTTCAAATGTATTTTATTGATTATATTGTTACAATAGGTCCAATTTTCTCCCCTCTACTCCCCTCAACCCAGCATCTCCCTCCCGCAGCAATACTCCCCCAAGTCCATACCCCTGGTTCATAAAAAATAACTATCCCTCCCTCTCAGATATTAAGACCCTTTGTAATCGTGTAAAGGACAATGGGCGAAGGTCTCAAGCTCCTCTAGCTGCTTCGAGCTGGACATGGTCGTCGTCCTACCTACACTTGGGTCCAGAAAACCCTAATAATAGTGAGGGTGTGGAGGGGAGGGTGGCCTTCCCACATGGGGAAGGATCGTGCAGACTCCAGATCAGTTGGCTGTCCCCGGACCACGGCATGCTTGGTTTAACAGGCTGGCATCCTTGTTGTGTTCCAGCCACTTAGTTCAGCCAAACCGTTTCAATGAATTTTTTTGAAATACATACTATGGTCCAGGAAATATTCCACAATCTTGTTATCAAGATCTTGTCAAATGAGAAAAGAAAATAATTACAGTTTAGTGAATTATAACTCTGTGAGTAGTTGGATTGTGTTTAGCCAGAGACTGAGATTTTCAAAAGACATGATAAATGAACCCAATATTGATGAGTAGGAGGAGTCAGTTAATAGGCAAAGACATTGGGAGAGGGGACCAGGATATGCAAAGAAAGGGAGTTGAGAGCATTGTGCATTTGAGGTATAACCAGAAGATAAAAAGAACTGGAGCACAGGAGATGGGAAACAAAACCTAAGTGGCATGGATGGATCGTGCTGAAAAAATATGGGCTTTGTCAGTCATGTGACCCAGGAGGGCTCTGACAAACCCATATTGGCACTTAATAAAATTTCTCTGATTACAGTATAAAACATAAATTGTGGAAGACTGGAAGCATGGACAGCTTTGAAGGACTTATCTGAGCCCAGGTTGTGGGAAGCTCCTAGAGGACCTAGAACAGAGGGAATTGTGCTGGGAGTAGTAAAAAGAAAAAGAGGAGACAAGAAATAGTTTGGCTAAAAAGAGGTTATGTAAGCATCAAGGCAATGGGTGGGTACAAGGAACAGGAGCCAGTCAGCCTTCTTGGAAAAATGATTAACAAGATCTGAGGGTCTGAGTACCAGTCTCAGTGGATAAGCAATAGCAACCCAAGAAGAGGAAGTTGGAACTTAGTCACATGAACTAAGCTCCAAGAAGAATTAGTAAAAAGTTGGGACCTGGTGGCTATGCAGGTGTTTGAGTCACATATCAAGACAAACTGAGCACCAGGCATATAATAGCAAGTCTATTTTTCCTATTCTTGACTTCCTTCTCAAAATGTCCACCTTCATAAAAGTTACTGTACAAATGCTGTTCTCCCAAATTCTTCTGAATTTCACTACTCACATTTCACTTAATCCATCACAGTAACTCTATGCCTCTCTCTCTCTCTTTTTCTCTCTCTTATGCACACACACACACACACACACACACTTAAAGCTAATTTCTCCTTTTCCTATAGCTATAGCTATCAACTCTTGCCCAGATTTCATAGGGAACTATTATATTTCTATTCTCTCTCATTCTTTGTTTCACTTATATTCCATACAGGAGTCTTACCACTTTTTCCTAGAACAAGAGCTAGGACAGTAGAGGACGTATGTTTAGAAGAGCAGACAGAAATATTACCATTAAAAGTTCCATCAAAAGCTATACACATGCACAAATCAGCCTACAATGCCATCTTTTAAAATTAAACCTACTAGCATTTTAGATCAAAACTTCAAAAGGATTTCTTAGTTAATGTTATCACCTCATGTTTCTACTTGGTTCAATTTACCAGCATTGCAACCATACTGATGTGGTTGGCTTATTATAGTAAGTAGCTTTTCACCCATAAAGTTGCTGTGGATGAAACAGATTTCATAGTTCAGATCTAGAACATAATCACTGTTTGTAATAGATTCTTCTGGGATAATGTATGCTGAGACCATAAAGAACATATGCAAATTAGTGTTTAGAAGATAACTGCTAATAATTTGAAGTTTCCTGAATAGAGACAGATACAGAGACATGGAAATATATCTAGATAGAGCTCTAAATGTAATATATAACTGTGTTATAACTAAAAATAATGTTTCACAGCAGGGTAAATTAGCACATTTGTGATTTATATATGTGTTTAATATCAATTGAAAAAATTAAATTATTATTTGAAGAAAACATTATGTATCTCTAGAAAATTTTCAGTAAATATTATTTACTTAGCTTACATTCTTGAAATTAATGACAATATCTATAAAGTCAAACAAGCCTCATGAATTTCAAACACAATTTCATTTGCTGATGGCCACTTGTCAACAGAGGAGTATCTTTTTATATATTTTTTCAAATATATTTCATTGATTATGCTATTACAGTTGTCCCAATTTTCCCCCTTTGCCCACCTCCACCTGCTACCCCCATTCCCTCAGCAATCCCCTCTTAGTTCATGTCCATGGGACATATGTATAAGTTCTTTGACTTCTCCACTTATTGTACTATCCTTAACTTTCCCCTGTCTATTTTGTAGCTACCCATTACACTTCTAAAACCCTGCATCATTTTCTCCATACTCCCCCTTCCCAGTCCCAGCTGATAACCCTCCATATGATCTCTATATCCATGATTATGTTCCTGTTCTAGTTGTTTGCTTAGTTGTTTTTTTAGATTCAGTTGATAGTCGTGAATTTGTTGTCATTTTAATGTTCATAGTTTTAATCTTTTTCTTTTTCTTTAATAAGTCCCTTTAACATTGAATGTAATAATGGCTTGGTAATGATGAACTCCTTTAGTTTTTCCTTATCTGGGAAGCACTTTATCTGCCATTCCTTTGTAAATGATAGCTTTGCTGGATTAAGTAATCTAGGTTGTAGGTTCTTGCTTTTCATCACTTGGAATACTTCTTGCCAGTCCCTTCTTGCTTGAAAATTTCTTTGAGAACTTAGCTAATAGTCTAATTGAAACTCCTTTGTAGGTAACCCTCTTTTTTTTTCCTCTTGCTGCTTTTAAGATTCTCTCTTTATCTTTAACCTTTATCATTTTAATTGTGATGTGTCTTAGCGTGTTCTACTTTGGGCACAACATGCTTCTTGGGCTTTTATGTCTATTCCCTTCAACAAATTAAGGAAGTTTTCCTTCATTATTTTTTCAAATAAGTTTTCAATTTCTTGCTCTTCTCGTCTCCTTCTAGCATCTCTATGATTTGAATGTTTATACATTTGGAGATTTCTCAAAGTGTCCTTATACTATTCTCATTTTTTGTTTTGTTTTTTAAATTTATTTTTCTTCTTGCTGTTCTGGTTTAATGTTGATTTCTTCATTATGTTCCAAATTGTTTGTATGAATCCCACTCTGTCCCCTCCACTGTTGGCTCCCTGTAACTTTTTTTTCACTTAGTGTTACCTTCATTTTTTTTCTGGGTCTTTTTTATGCTGTTGCTGTACTCAAAGAGTTCTTTGAGCATCCTGATCACCAGTGTTTTGAACTCTGCATCTGATAGGTTGGTTATGTCCATTTTGTTTAGTTCTTTTTCTGGGGTTTTGTTCTGTTCTTTCATTTGGGCCATATTTCTTTGACTCCTCGATTTTGCAGCCTCCCCATGTTTGTTTCTGTGTATTAGGTAGAACTACTTTGACTCCTGTCTTAGTAGCAGGGCCTATTTAGAAAAGGCACCTATAAATTATGTGGGGCAGAGACTTAGGTAATCACCAGGGTGGGGGAACCTGCTTTACTGCTTTATGGCTCTTTTTGTGGTGAGGTGCTTAGAAAGGGGACAATGTCACTTCATGGCGTCTGGGTGTTTGCCCAGCACTTTCCATGTTTCTTGTCACTTCCTGGCTCTAGAACCTTGGGCTGTGTGGTCTGGGCTGGGGCTGGGATCACTCACTACTAAGGTATCCCTCCTGATTTTTATCCACTACATGTGAAGGCTGCACCACCCATTCTGACTCTGCCACCTTCAAGGGCCACTCCACATCTCTCACACCTCTATGCCAGTCTCTGTGTCTCCACCCCTCCTACTTGTTTGGATGAATGTGGCTTCTTTAACACCTTGGTTGTCAGACTTCCATATAGTTTGGTTTTCTGATGGTTCTGGGCGTTATTTGTTTTGAGGTCTAGTTTTAGTTTTTTCTGTGGTTGCACAAGGAGTTGACATGTGTTTACCTATGCTTCCATCTTGACCAGAAGTCAATAGTGGAGTATATTTAAGCTAAACCAAATCTTACAAAAATTATAAGAATGCAAATTAATAAACTTGCTAACTTATTCTTTTCTACCACGGATTACTCTTAAGGCATAAATGTTATAAGCAGAAGTTTAGAATAACATGTGCCAGAATATATTCTGTAAGAGATTAGGGCCCTGTAATATGTGAGCAGTTCTTCTATTTAATAAAAAGTCATTTGGGTGGATTTAGGCATTCTGAGCTGATCACTGTTAAGTAGCTTGTTTTCTCTAGAACTTCTCAGAGGATGACATGTGTTTTGAATTTCTAAGGAGGGGGATAATTTCTCAAACTTATTTGCCTCTGCAATTGGTAATAGAGCTTCATAACTCACATGGCAGAGAGCTGAGGTTCAGGATGGGAAGACCTTTCAAAATGGGTGAAAATCCTGGTTGTTTTTAACTGCACTTTGGGTCTGAAATTGGCCTCAGGATGTCCAGGTACCCAGGAGTGATGCACCACAGCTCTGCTCCAAATGCAAGTCTGAGAGATAAGGAACAAAGCAAACTGTCACTATCCATGCATTTCAAACAAATTTAAGAGAAAGAGAAAAATTATGGAAAGCTCCCCAGAACTGCCATCTTTTATAAAAGTGTGGTGTCCCAGAAGGGTTTGGGCAGGAACATGGGAGAGAGATGGGAGGGGGGTCTCTACAGCACCAGAGGAAACCTGAGGGTTCAAAGCAATGAGATACCTCTCACAAACTGAGTAACAAACATTAATATTCTTGTGTTCATGGACATCTTGGAGGAATGGGTCAATTTAGCCACAGCTGTAGAAATCCCCTTAGACATTCAATGTGAATTCCCACAGGGACAGAATTTTACCTCTGAAAGGTAGAGCCTTATTGCTCCACAATGAGGGTGCTTTACATTTGGAATCAATATTTAATTCATTGATGCTAACCCTGAAAGCCCAAGTTGGCAAGGGGACTCTAAATTTATGTTTTAATTAGTTGACCATTTCATCAAATGGTAGACACGGTGTCTGTGGTTTAGAACTTTGAAATAAACCCTATATGAGGGAAAAGAAAATGCCAGGCACATAGAGCCCATTCATGCACATGTTTATGGTTTCTCTACCTATTAAAAGGAAAGGTTTTGTGAAGGTGTAATATGGGGAAATTTTACACAGGTTTTGTGTTCATGAAATTAAGCCAGTGCATATGCTACTCTCAGAATATGAATTTGGGGTGTGGCTACTTGCATTTGGGAGAGGGGGATTTTTTTTTTTTTGCATGTAGATATTTCTGAATGTTAAATAAAATGCCACACACATGGGAAAGAAAGTTTACAGAGGAAATTTTGTAGGAAATATTTTTTAAGAATGTAAACTCAAATACTATGAATTAAATTGTAAAAGACACTACTCGATGAAAAGGAAATCAGAAGATGCTGCTAATGATGACATAGAACCAGAACAGGTTTTCAGTGTTTTCAAATAAGAATTCAGTGAAATCAATGAGATTATTCACATTCACCCAAAATCTTGACTTCTTCATACCAAAGCCGAAAAATAGAGGTTAATCATAGCTTTGGTTCTCCTAGGTCAAACCCTTAGATAGGTCCACCAATAGTACACAGTGCCCTGTCTACACTGGTCACACTTTCAGCCTACTGCACAACAACCCTAGGGACAGATGTTACAGGAAAAGTGGAAGGTCATTAGAGCAGCTCCATCCCCATTATGGTGAGCCTAAAGCCCATCCTTACGATGCACTCTGCTTTGAGAGGGCTACAAACCCATATCTTTCATAGTAATGACTTCCAGTTTACAGCCTTCATTTGTTATATTTCCTCAATAGCTGTTGTGTTGAGATTAACTGCATAAATGGTCTGCAGCTGTCTGTTATGAATTAAGGGAGTTTAATCAAAGTATTTCTAATGTACAGCATAATGATAATACATGGGGGAAGTACTATTTAAGAGATAATGATGGCTTCAGAAGATCACTGTTGTAATGTTTAGTGCATATGCCTTCAGCATTGAATTTGTTGTTGTTCTGAATATGCTTAATGGATCACTGAAAAGCTGCCTAATGCGGATTGTTTGATGGGGCTGACAGAGCTGGAATTAGCCCATTGCTGTTTACTACATACAGCCATTAAGATTAATTGCTGCCAGATAATTTTGACTGTTTTTATCTTCTGGAAAAAGTGTCACTAATGGGTTTATAAATTGGTTCACTATTACTAATAGTAAGGCCAGTGTAACAAGATAGAATGTCAGCTAAATCTGAAGATAAAGGTAAAAAAGTATAAAGTACTATATGGCTTATTAGTTTTAAGGGATACTGTTATCTAATAACAAACACACTGATAGATGATGCTCATTAATGCTATTTCTAAGCTTTGGGTTGAACCTAATAGATGCTAATAAACTCTTTATTTGATGTTCCATTAAGAAGCTCAATCTTTTTTGTATATTAATGCTCAGTGTTGTTTATCATATCTTTGGTGACTAAAACCCAAATAACCCAAATTTCAATTTGTCCCCAAACCAAGCTTTTCTGAGCATCTTTATACCATCTTTAATTTTTATATATGTAAAATATATGCAAATGAACTAGAGAAGTATTAAACTTCATAAATTTGCAATCATGATCAATGGTGTAAGTTACCTATGAAATCCACGATTTGGGCATTTTTATCTCACATAGGCAAGCTTCTAGAAACAGGGTGTTGCCATTCTAACTATCATTTAGGCATTATCTGTAATTGAGTACAATTTTGAACTTATAGATAATTTAGCTGAATGGTGATTAGAAAAACTTCACATACCTCAATCTTTACAGATTATAGGATTAAAAGGTTCTAAGCATATTTTTCTAGAGAAAGCTAAATGGATGTAATTATTGTTAAGTGATGTGATTCTAGTAGACCACCCATGTAGTATTCATAGTCATCACAGTGAACTAACCAACCCAGTTTCCCACATTGATTTATGGAAGTTGTTTAACAAATCAGTTCTAAGTTTTCTCAGTTTGCTATAATCTATAACAAAATTCCTCGTGCATTGAGTTTCAAATGTATCCTTTATTTCTATGAGTGCTTAAAATCAATGAAAATAAAAAATGAGGTAGTCAGACAGATAGTGAATATTTAACCATGAGAAAGAAACCGATAATTTGTGAGTAATGCAGTTGTTCAAACTCTGAAGTATTTCTTTTGTGAAATCAAATATATTTACATCTTTGAACTACTTTTTATATTGCACTTAAAAATTTTGCATTTAAAAATGTCTATACTCTTGAAGTGTATATAACAGACTATATCACAGATATATACACACACACACACACACACACACACATATGTGTATATATAGTATTGGTGGAAGAGAAAGGGAAAAAAACTTATATATTCTAAGTAATTTCCTTTGTGGAATAAAAGTTAATGTAAAGTTTAAGAAAGGAATTCCGCTGTCTTTTACAACCTTGCTGTAAAGAGAGTTGAGGTCAGATGCTGAATTTGGCAATTTTTTCCCCTTTCATATTTTCAGTATTTTCAGTTCAATATTTAATATAGAACTTTATGGGCACTGCCTGAACAAAAAGTGGTGTGGTTGGTATCTGTAAGCTGCTGGCATTCTTTAGGTGGAAGGTCTTCCTGCACAGCTGCCCACTGGTGTAATTCCAGGTTGTGGGAAAATCATGAGTGATCAAGCAGACTTGCCTCCCTCAGGTGATGGCACAACCAGTGCTCAGGAGGCAGCATTGAAATGGAAAAGCACCCAGATTTCATCAGTAACATTTCAGAACACAAAGAGCTGCCTTATAAACTTTCAGTTGTAAGTGGTCTTATATCCTGCCTACATATAAAGACAGTTTCCACAGAAGAAAACTAGTTTCATTAGCAATCTCAGTTTTTCACCTCCGGATGGTCACCTCACCCCCTCCTGAATTAGAAAACATCACTGAGCTTCTTACCAACATATGGTTCAGTACTCAAAGCTGGTGAAATGCTTTAAGGCATCACTGTGCTTATAGTTTTTGGGGGGGTAGGCCTGTTATTAAGCTTCTCCCACCTCTTGTCTCCTTCAGGACCAAGAATGCCTTGGCTTGGGCCACCTTTTCAAAAATAATAATAAAACCCTCAGCATAAACCTGAATACTTTCTCACCTCTTAGATGCTTTACATCTGTGGGTTTGAAAAATTATATTCAGCTGAGAAACCAAGAGGAAACCTAGTATTTCAAGACTATTTCTCCTCAGTGCAATGTAACAAGCTGAAATGGGAAGACAGCAAAGATTGTGACAAGAGGAAGAAACTGAAGTGCACTCTGAAATGAGGGGCATGGCAGTCGTCGGTCCTAAGCTTTTCCTAAATCTAATGATTGGAAAAATGCTGCTTAGATTTAGCTCCGAGTAAATACCAGAGCTTTAAACTCTGTCCACACATTCATTCAAGTTGTCAACAAAGAGGAAAGTTGCACCAAAAGGTACTTTAGGACTATTCACAATGTGGAGATTTAACAAGGATTCTGAAACAAGTAGACACACATTTTCTGCTGCTGGGAGTAGCTCATTTGTAGCATCCCTTGACATCTGCTTCATTTCAATAATTTCCAGCCATTGAACCTCTGTCTGAATGAACATTGGAAACAGAGGCATGTTACTAATGTGAGTTTCTCTCTTCTCTCTCACCACTTTGAATTTTATGATTGTTGACAAATTTGAGATCTGCAGCGTTCTATTCAAATGATCAAACACATTCTTCTCCCATCTCCATATATATCAAGATAAGGAAGGGAAGCCCCAGCATGTGTCTACCTTTTCTTCCTGTCAATGTTTAGTATCAACTGAGTGGCATGGACATTTCTCTATTAAGAACTGAGCTAAGACTAAAAGTCTCACTTCATGTGACTGCATAGAGGTTGTCTGAAGTCTCTCCCAGATAAGATTACACAGTTATTACAAACTTCAATTATTATGAACCTAAATTTAAAACTAACCTACCAGATCGCCCCATGCAAAGAACAAGTGTTCTGAAATTGGTTTACTGTAAGACATGATAATGTACTCTAACTTGTCTGGGAGGAATTGAATATCTCACCTCTACATGAGAGATCCACCTTGTTATCTATCAGTTTTGCCAACGTTTTTATAGGAAAATATATTGTAAGAAGGGCTGGTGGAAGTGAATCATATATACCTAACAGACTATAACTCTTAATACATGCTTATGTAGTCCCTCATTCCCATTTACCCTATGCTTTGTCTCATATTGTCAGCCAATGTGATGGGTGCATTCAGAAGAACCTTGAATATTAGTAATCACCCTAATTTACTAACATATATTCACTAATGTCAGAGATCTGTACATGTGATTCCTGAACTTATTATACTAACAAATTTCTCCAACACTATTGAGCATATTCTTCATGTCTCCTTTGCCAGACTACTGACTCAATTTAAGATCACATCCTCTGCTCCTTTGCTCTTATTGCATCTGCCCTGTAAAACTCATTCCCTTCACAGTATAGGACGTCTGGAGACATGAGGATATTTCAAGACTGGAACGTCTGATGCTATTTCTTCAACATGACTCGCTCTTTCTTTGATCTGTAAAACTTTCTAGCATCCTGTCAAGGTTACTGGGATCCAAGGAGAGTGTGTTGGAGCCTGCTTAAGTATTAATTGTCTGGTGTTGAATGATTTTTCTCTCGAACACATTCAAGCTGCTTCCTCTGCAGTATGGTATGCAGTGCCTCACTGCATCACTGAGGAAAGAAATGGTAAATTAGGTAGGTTTTCAAATTGCACATTGAACTCACATCATTAAATAATGATATAAGAATTTCATAAGGAGAGACAAGTAGAAAAATTAAAATGCTATAAATTATGCCTGTGGGGTAGTGGGTAGTATACACCTATTTTGCCCTTTGTTCTGGCAACAAAGCACCCACACAGTCAAACATGGTTCTGCCCAACTGCCTTATAAGTACCCGAAAGGAAGCATGACCCCTGAGTGCCCCCTAAAGGAAGATTATTGTAATAGCATTTAGCTCATCTCTAGGAACTGATTTAAAATACCTTGGCATCACTCAACTTACACTTGTCCCTGTGAGGCATTGAAGTTTCTTCCTTCCCCTATTACTTTCTCCACCATGGTACCTCCCCTCCTCAATGCCCTTCCTCTGCAGCAGCATGGATGGAGGGGAGGGACAATGCTTATTTTGCACAAAAGGTGTTTTCCTGTCCTTCACTACAAAATGCTAAGAAAGTTCTATCCATATCTGGTCACTGGTTCTTTTCCCTACCATTATTCTTAGTCATTTTACTCTGTTTGTCAGGTATTTATCCAAATCCTCCTCAGTTTCTCTGTTTCTGCCTGGTCCAAAACTTTATGAAAGCAAAAGAAGTTCTATTTTCTAACCATTGTACTTCAGTACCCCCCCCTAAAAATAGTGCTTATCCCAAAATAGTGCTCTGATTATTCAAGGCTCTGTAACAAATCACTCCAAAATGTAGTCATTTAAAGCAACAACAATTACCTTGTTATTGCTCACATGGTCTATGAGTCAGGAATTAGAAAGAGTAGGACTAGTTCCTGACACACAGTCTCAGTGGTTCTGCCTCAGAGTCTTTCATTAAGTTGCTGAAAGTGTAACAACTATGGACATTCCAGGCATCATTTTCTCTTACAAAGTCTTGGGGCCTTTCAATGGTCTCTCTTCATCAGCACTAGTTAGGGTTATTTATGGCATGGCTTTCTCTGAACAGGAGGATGAATTTCATCACAACCAAAGACTTCAAAACTGAGTAATCCAACAGCAAGACAGAAGCTATGAAGCTTTTTCTGACCTAGGCTTGGAAGTCACAGTATTATTTCCACTGCGTTCTCTTAGTTACAAATGAGTCCTAAGCTTACCCAGATTCTAGGAGAGGGGAATTGGACTCTACTTCCTGTGGGGAGTTCAGAAAGAACACTGGGTACTGGAGATAATGTCACAACCACCTTTGAAAGTGCAATCTGCCACAGAAAGTGCCCAAGCACTGATTGTGAGAGAAGTAGATAAAGGCCTTCTGAATGATTGCTTTATCTCTCCTGCTAAAGATTTCCTCCAATCTCAGTTTTCAGAAAACTATATTTTTACTTCAATATTTCAAGATCTCCACTGGAAAATACATTCTGTCATCCTATTTGTAAATGACCCTCTCTACTCCACCAGTTCAGCTCTTTTATAGATCATCTTCATGAAACATTTGTTCCCAATGTTCATGTTGCTTTCTCCCTGCAACTTCTCTATAATTAGCAACCAAGAAGATTCTGTCCAGCTTAGAAATCAACTGTTTGTCTGCCAAGAATACATTGAACCTCAGAAATTATATCCCACCCAACCCCACCCTAATGAAAAATCACTTTCATTAAAATTACACACATTTCCAATTTGTTCCACATTTTCAGAATTGTGTTCATGCTTTTCCTCTCTGAGACATCCAAATTTTTTATTTCTGTTTACATAAGCTAACTAAATGAAATTAATTAATTCAAATTTATCATGACTGTACTAAACTATTTTCTTCATAAATTTCTCTTCTTAATCCATTTCTCAAAGAAGGCTTCTATGAGTAAGGATTGTTCAATTTTGGGAGACGGTTTTGGGGCACGGAGAGGGTCCCACGCGAGAACTCTTAGGAGAGCGCCGCTCGGCCCAGTGCTTTAACCGATCACGCCAGAGTCCTACAGAGCATAGGGACGGTGCTGGGGTGAGGAGGGAGGTAGCATGTGCAGGCATATAGACGTGGAAGTGAGAAGAAGCTGTAGCTCGGGAACAGAGACAGTTTGGGGTCAAGGAGAAGAGCCCATGCGGGAAAGACGCTGTGGAGCTCCAGACTGCGGGAGAGCTCCTGGGCAGGAGAGCGCTGCTCAGCCCAGCACTTTGATAGATCGTGCCAGAGTCCTGCAGAACAAAGGGACGGTTTGGGGGCAGGGAGAGAGGTAGCGCGCAGGCATATAGACAGCAAGTGGAAGCTGTAGCTCGGGAATAAAGACAGGACTGGAGGCAGGGCAGAGATTGCTGGCAGGCGCTTGCTGGCCCAATGGTGGGAAGGCGTTGATACACAAGCATGAGGAGGGCTGAGGGTGCCACAGGAGGGGACAACTAAATGCAGCTCACAGCAGAGCGGCGGTAGGCCCACAAATAAAAGACTAGCAACCCCAGAATTAAGCAGGATCTTCCCACAGCCAATCAACCAGAAAAGATTTGAAACCCATGGAATTTTGACTAGGGGTGGACCCAGGAAGAAAACAAAAACAAAAACAGAGACTGTGCCTAAAAGTTGAATTGAGTTAAAATCCTTTCATTCTTTTATTTCTCACTCCCCCTCTTACTGCTCCCCCTTTCTTTCTTATTCTTTTTATTTTCTCCCCTCCCTTTCCCTCCTTTCTCTCTCTTTAGCATGTCTCTCTTTCATTGTATTCTTTGTTAATTTTTTAATTCTAATTTTTCCCCCTCTCTACTTGTTCCACTTTCTTTCTTTTAATTTCCTTCCCTCCCCCTTATCCTCTCCATCCCTTTCCTTTTCCTTTCTCTTTCTTTCCATCCTTCTTGCTAAGTATTTTTAATTTTTATAATTTCTTTCTTTATTTTGTCCCCCTTTCCTCTCCATTTATTTTTTCTTCCCTTTCCCTTCTTTTCCTCCTCCTCTCTCTCTATTCTCTCTTTCTTTCTTTCTCTGTATTCTACATTACTTTTTAATCTTTTAATTTTTCAAATTTAATTTTAATTTTAATTTATTCCCCTCCCTCTTCTCCCCCTTCTTCTCCTTTTTCTCTTTCCTCCCCACCCCTTTTCTCCTTTCTCTCTCTCTCTCTTGCATTTCTCTCCATCTTATCTTTTGTTAATTTTTTAATTTCAATTTTTCTCCCTCTCTATTCTCTCCTCTTCATTTCTTTTTATTTCCTTCCTTCCCCCTTATTTTCTTCCTCCCTCCCTCCTCTTTTCCTTTCTGACTTTCCTTCTAAGTACTTTCAATTTTATTAATTTTTTTCTTTATTTTGCCCTCCTCTCCCTTTCCATTCATTTCTATTTTCTTCCCTTTTCCATCTTTTATTCTTCTCTCTCTCTATTTTCTCTTTCTTTCTATCTCTCTATTTTATATCATTTTTTAATCTTTTAATTTTTTAATTTTGATTTTAATTTATTCCTCTCCCTCCCCTTCTTCTTTCTTTCTCTTTCCTTTCTTCCCCTTCTCTACTCTCTCTCTCTCTTTCTTTCTTGCTATTTTCTATTCTGTATTTTTATTCTTGAAAAACTCTTTCTCTAATTTGTTTACTACATTCTAACTGCCATATCCTTCTGCTTCAATTTTTGGTTGTCTGTCTGCTTGGATGTCTGTGGTGTCTGTTCTCCCATTCACACTAAAGATATAGCATATAACTACTATATAAGCCTAATACTATATACTTCCACTTTCTCACTCCATACTGCAATCCTCTCCTCCTTTTCAAACACACAATGTAAATGTTAATTGCTGTCTTGCATAGCCTTGACCCCAATTGCTAATATTATTACTCTATCACCTCCCCTCACAAAAATCACCCTTCCTTCATTTAAAACAACTCTTATCAGTTTCTCCTATGAAATAGAATCTTAATATTTTTACAAGTATATTAATACTGGCTCATTTGAAGCTGATAGTGGGATTGTGGTTGGGGGAGATTTTGGAGGGTATGGGTTTCTTGCCTGGGTTGTTTGATTACGTTTTAACAGCACCTCCACAAAAGAACTCAAGACAAGGTGGGCAGAGTGACTCTCAATCAACTAGCCAGAAGAAAACACCCACCAAAGAGTAGCTGAAATAAAACCAGACAGATTAAACAAACAACATAAAGGGCAACACAAGAGTATCAGGCTCAGAAGATCAAAGAAACTGCACCAGTGAATCCCCCGGATCTCCTATAAAGAATCTCATATCACAAAAGTGATAAATCAAAACAGACAAATCTAATAAACAAAAACAAACAAGAATTCAACATGTGGAGATGCAGAAACAACCTCCCTAGGAAAGGAAAAGAGGAATCCTCAGAAAGAGAGATAGATAGAACAGACATAAGCCAACTATAAGACATGGAATTCACAAAAATGGTTATTATGAAACATAATGACCTTGACAACCTCAAAGAAAACTATGACAAACTTCAGGAAAATTACCAACAACTCCAAGAAAACTACAAAGAACTGCAGGGAAGCTACAAAGAACGTACAGAGAACTACATCAGCATAAAAATGGAAATAGAAAATATTAATAAGAACCAGAAAGAAATGAAGAATACAGTCTCTGAATTGAAGGACACAGTAGAATCAACCAAAAGTAAGCTAAATGAAGCAGAAGATCATATCAGTGAATTAGAGGACAATGTAGAAAAAAATTCCCAGACAGTGCAACAAAACAAAACAAGATTAAAAAAAGAACAAAGAGAGTTTAAGAGAACTGCAGGACAACATGAGACAAAACAACATTAGAATCATAGGGGTACAAGCGGGAGAAGAGGAGGAAAAAGGGATAGAAAACCTGATTGAAAAAGTAATGATAGAAAATTTTCCTAACTTGAGGAGAGAAAAAAAACATGCAAATCCAGGAAACACAGAGGGTCACAAGGAAGATAAACCCAAATAGGCCCACCCCAAGACACATCATAATTAAAATGGCAACATTCACAGACAAAGCGAGAATCCTAAAAGCAGCAAGAGAAAAACAACTAATAACATACAAGGGAGCTCCGATAAGGCTATCAACTGATTTCTCAACAGAAACACTACAAGCCAGAAGGGAATGGTCAAAAATATTTCAAGCAATGAAAAACAAAGGCCTGCAACCAAGAATACTCTACCCAGCAAGGCTCTCATTTAAAATGGAAAGTGAAATAAAAAGTTTCTCAAAGGAAGACTAAAAAAATACATCTCCACCAAACCAGCACTGCAAGAGATGCTAAAGGGAATGCTGTAAGAAAAAGAAGAAAACAAGAGAAGGAGAGGAACACAAGTACAAAGGAAAATGAATAAATACCTGTCAATAATAACTTTAAATGTAAATGGATTAAATTATTCAATTAAAAGACCTAGGATAGAAGAATGGATACAAAAACAGGACCCACATATCTGCTGTTTACAGGAGACACACCTCAAAACAAAAGATTTACACAGACTGAAAGTGAAGGGATGGAAAAGTTTATCAAGCAAATGGACATAAAAAAAAAACTGTGGTGGCAATACTTAGACAAAACAGACTTCAAAGCAAAGGCCATAAAAAGAGACAAAGAAAGACATTACATAATACTTAAAGGAAACATCAATCAACAAGATATAACCCTTATAAACATATATGAACCCAACATAGGAACAACCAAATACATAAAGACAATTTTGAAAGACTTCAGGAAGGATATAGACAACAACACATTCATAGTAGGGGACTTTAACACACCATTGTAAACAATGGACAGATCTTTGAAGCAAAAAAACACCAAAAATATTGAGGCATTACACAAGACCCTAGACCAAATGAAATTAGCTGATATATATAGAACATTTCACCCCAAGGAAACAAAATATACATTCTTTTCAAGTGCACATGGAACATTTTCAAAGATAGACCACATGATAGGACTCAAAACAAGCCTCAACAAATTCAAGAAAATTGAAATTATATCAAGCATCTTCTCAGATCACAACAGCTTAAAATTGGAAATAACTTTAAGAAAAAAACTCAAAAACATTCAAACTCATGGAGAATGAATGACCTGCTATTAAATAATGAATGGGTTAACAACGACAACAAGGAACAAATCAAAAAGTTTCTGGAAAAAAATGATAACGAACACACAACAACCGAAAACCTATGGGATACAGCAAAAACAGTCCTGAGAGGAAAGTTTATAGCAATACAGGCCTACCTAAAAAGGATAGAAGAACCTCAAATAAAAAATCTAACCCTACAACTACAAGAACTAGAGGAAGAACAACAAGCAAAGCACAGGGCAAAAAGAAGGAAGGAAATCATCAATATTAGAGCAGAATTAAGTGACATAGAGACTAAACTAACAATTCAAAAGCTCAAAAAAAGTAGAAGCTGGTTCTTTGAAAATATAAATAAAATTGACAAGCCTTTAACCAGGCTCATCAAGAAAAAAAGAGAGAGGACCCAAATAAATAAAATCAGAAATGAAAGAGGAGAAATCATAACTGATACCAAAAAAATACAAAGAATTGTAAGAAATTACTACAAACAACTGTATCACAAGAAAATTAACAACCTAGATAAAACGGACACATTTCTAGAAATGTATAATCTTCCAAAACTGAATCAAGAAGAAGCAGAAAGCCTGAACAGACCAATAACAACTAGTGAAATTGAAGCACTAAAAAAAAACTCCACTGTCTCCACTCCTATTTAACATAGTCTTTGAAGTCCTAGCCACAGTAATTAAAGAAGAAAGAGAAATAAAAGGCATCCAAATTGGAAAAGAGGAAGTAAAACTGTCATTATTTGCAGACAACGTGATAGTGTACATAGAAAACCCTATAGACTCCACACACACAAAAAAAACTACTCAACCTAATAAGTGGACTAGGCAAAATAGCAGGGTACAAAGTCAACATTCAGAAATCAAAGGCATTTCTGTACACCAACAATAAAATATCAGAGATAGAAACTAGAAAAAAAAATCCCACTTACCATAACAAGAAGAAAAATAAAGTACCTAGGAATAAACTTGAACAAGGATGTAAAAGACCTGTATTCAGAAAACTACATAACACTAAAAAAAGAAATTAAGGAAGATACAAATAAATGGAAGAATATACCATGTTCATGGATGGGAAAGATCAACATCATTAAAATGTCCATACTACCTAAAGCAATGTATAGATTCAATGCAACCCCTATTAAAATACCAATGACATTTTTCACAGACCTAGAACAAATACTTCAAAAATTTATATGGAACCAAACAGCCACAGCAATCTTGAGGAAGAAGAACACAGTAAGAGGAATCACAATACCTGATATCAAACTATACTACAAGGCCACGGTAATCAAAACAGTCTGGTACTGGCATAAGAACAGACATATAGATCAATGGAACAGAATAGAGAGCCAAGAAATAAACTCCAGACTAGATGGTCAACTAATATTTGACAGTGGGAAAGGAACATAAAATGGAGTAAAAAGAGCCTCTTCAACAAATGGTGTTGAGAGAACTGAACAGAGACATGCAAAAAAATGAAACTAGACCACCAACTTACAACATACACCAAAATAAACTCAAAATGGATCAAATACTTAAATGTAAGCTATGGCACCATAAAAGTCCTAGAGAAAAACATAAGCAGAAAAATTACAGATATTCTGCATAACAACATTTTCACTGATATATCTCCTAAGGCAAGGGAAATAAAGAAAAGAATAAACAAATGGGACTACATCAAAATAAAGAATTTCTGCTCAGCAAAAGAAAACATCAGCAATATGAAAAGGGAACCAATCATATGAGAAAATATATTTGCCAATGATACCTCAGACAAGGGATTGATCTCCAAAATATATAAAGAACTTACACATCTCAACACAAAGAAGACAGACAACCCAATTAAAAAATGGGCAAAGGATCTAAACAAACACTTCTCCAAAGAGGACGTATAGAGGGTCCATAGACATATGAAAGAATGCTAAACATCACCAGCCATCAGAGAGATGCAAATAAAAACCACAATGTGATACCAATTTACATCAGTCAAAATGGCCATCATCAACAAATCAACAAACAACACGTGCTGGTGAGGATGCAGAGAAAGGGAATCCAACCCTGGTACACTGCTGGTAGGAATGCAGACTGGTGCATCCACTATGGAAAACAGTATAAAATTTCCTCAAAAAACTAAAAATGAAACGGCCTTTTGACCCAGCAATTCCATTGTCAGTATTATATCTGAAGAATCCTGAAACACCAATTCAAAAGAACCTATGCATGCCTACATTCATAGCAGCACTATTTACAGTAGCCAAGTCTGGAAACAACCCAATTGTCCATCTGTAGATGAGTGGATTAAAAAACTGTGGTACATTTACACAATGGAGTACTATGTAGGAGAAAAAAAGAAGGAACTCCTACCATTTGCAACAACATGGATGAAACCAGAGAGAATTATTCTTAGTGAAATAAGCTAGGCAACAAAAGAAGAATACCTTCTGCTATCACCTATTACAGGAGACTAGTGAGCAACACAAACAAATGAGGAAAACTGAACGAGAGGGCATAAGCCTATGATCTCATTACCTGAGTGATTGTCTGTATATATAGGCCTCACTTAGTCTTGTCTGCATCGCTGCCTCCTGAGACTCAATGGTTTGGCTGAACTAAGTGGCTGTGTTGGTGAAAAATGGGGTGGTCTGTGGGCTTCACTTTAAAACTGGTTTCTCTTTTCAATCCTAATGGCTTGGACAGAAAGGGCCCAGAGGTCTGAGAGGTGGGAAACCTAAAATATTCCCCTCAGCCTAAACTAAGTATAGTGGGCAAAAGGGTTCTGGACAGGTGTGACGCACCTTGCATACCTTCCTCCAAAGAAGCCTTTTTTTTTCCCTAATGTGGGATATTGAAAAAGGAATGCCTGCCTTTTGCCTTGTGGTTATGGATTGAATGGTGCCTTTTAACCATGTTGCCAAATCTGTTGCTCCCAGAATACAACAAGAATGCCAGCCTGTTAAACTAAGCACGCTGTTGTCTGGGGACAGCCAACTGACCTGGAGTCTGCAAAATACTTCCCCATGATCATGCCCAGCTTGAGGCAGCTAGAGGAGCACAAGACCTTCACCCATTGTCCTTTATAATATTATAAAGGGTCTTAAGTCAGAGAGGGAGGGATTGTTATTTTTTATTGTTATAAAAAATTAATTAATTTTTTAAAAGAATAATATAGGAAAGGGTTAAGCCAGAGAACTTGTAGGCACGACGTATGGGCATGATCTGGGGGGGTGGAATTGTTGGGGAAGGGAGGCTAATGGGCAGAGGGGAGAAAAAGGGAAAAAACTGGAACTATTGTAACAATATAATCAATAAAATATACTTTAAAAAAGAGTTAAGATGGTGAATTTAATGTAGGTGTAATCTAACACAATTTTAAATTTTTTAAAGAATTATTCAGCTTCTTTAAATTTTCTTTATCAAGATTTGTACACCATATTCTTATCACAGCATCTGTTTCTTGGAGAATCCACTAAGATATGTAAGCTCTCCATTTCAGGTAACATTTTGCCAAAAATCACCCATCATGAAAGAAGAGCCCACCTATTTAATAAAAAATTTTTAAAAACCAAATCGGTGACTTTTAGCACCTTTAGGTAAGGATGTGGATGCAAGCAATTTACTTACAAGTAACCTAGGAACAGTGATCAGATCGTGTAAAGTGACAGAAGTTAATACTTTGTGAATGGGAGAATGCTGTAAGTATTTGAGCTCAGATATGCTGGGGATCTCTGGGTCTCTGTATATAATATGCTTCAGAGTTCTATCTTATCTTCTGTTCCTTCATGTTGTTGCTGATATCTGTAGAGTCTCACTCTCCGAGTTTAGTTCGCTGCTCTTCCAACACATGTATAGCTAATTTCCTTTATTAGTGTCTTCTATATGAAATACCCAGAGTGAAGTCAACAGTTAGTGCCAGCTCCTTCTGCACAGAGATGCTGATCGTGGTGATATTATCAACTCACTGAACCCATGACATTATCTATATCCACACATTATATGATGTGAGAAAATTATTTACTTTATCTGCTTTATTTATTTAATCTGCTCTCACGAGGGTATCATTTTACCCCTAAAGAATCCAAAAGTTCATCTAAAAAGTTAACCTAAAATGTATACTTTATTTAATAATTTTCTCCTCTTATTTATTATTTTTAGGTTTTTTGTTTTTAACATCAAGTGTCAGAGACTTCCAGTTCATTCACTGAGCAAGCATTTGTTTCCTAATATGTCACATACCACTCATCATAAAGTCTAGAATAAGTGAGACAGACATCTAATCAGTTTATTTCTGCTTCCACTTCCTTTTGAAATGAACTAAACTGTTCTCTTCCATGTAACTCCACACTCTCTTGCCAGGACATGTTCTAATTAATCACTGGAGTGCAAGAGTCAACCTAAGCCACACAAACACAATTAAAGCTTGTATCACATTAACTAACATTCCATGGGCCAATGCAAATCATGTGATCATGCCCAACACAAACAGAGCTAGAAGGTGTTTCTGCCTACAATGAGAGGGGGAAAAGAGTGATAAAAAATAATTCTCAAACTTTAACAAGCATCAGAATCCCCCAGGTTTCTTAAATCAGATTGTAGGACTTTATCTCTAGAGTTTCTGTTTTGGTTGCTTTGTTGCGTGGCCTGATAATTTGCTTTTCTAGCATATCCCCTGGTGATGCTGATGCTGCTCCTGCACATACTATGCTTTGGCAATCATTGATTTGGACTGTCAAGTAGGCACCTAGAGATGCCATGCAGCCTCCAAGAGAAAGTAGGAAGCAGGAGAGTGTGACTTGCAAAGGAATAAAAAATAAAAATAATTGAGATCTTATGAGTGGTATCTGTGAGAAAACACAAAAGAACCTTGACTTAATTAGCCTACAGAGGGGCATCTAAAAGAGAAGCTAATAACAGTCCTCAAGAATGCATTAGGATATGAGCATCTGTTTTTCTGAAGACAGGAAAGGGGTTACAATATACAGGAGAGACTCAAGGTAGCCATGAGCAAGTATAGCCCACCTGCAAGGCTGTGGACATGGCATGTACACTAAGGACTTAGAGAAATTGGTCATTTAAAGCATAAATCATTTCTTTCCTACAATTATTTGATTTTTGTTTTGCCCTGAAACAAAATTAGAATTTTGGCCTGTATTTCTTTTTTGAATTTAGTCCTTATTACCTATTACCACTTAGTCCCTTTATAGCCCCCTCCCCCAAACAACTACCACATGGTTGTCCATATCCATGCATCCTTTTTCCTTTTTTCTTAATCTTTCCAACCCCTAACCCCATCCCCACTAGCTGTCATCTGCTCTGCATCTATGAGTCTGTGTCTGTTTTGCTTGTTAGTTCACTTTGTTTATTGGATTCCACATATGAGTGAAATCATAATGGTATTTATCTTTCTCTGATTGGCTTATTTCACTTAGCATAGTATTCTCCAGGTTCATCCAGGTAGTCTCAAAAGGTAAAAAAAAAAAATTTTTAAGCCGAGTAGTATTCCACTGTGTAAATGTCCCACCATTGTTTTATCCACTAATCTATTGATGGATGCTTGGGCTGCTTCTATATCTTGGTGATTGTAAGTAACACTGCAATGAACATAGGGATACTTATGCTCTTTCAAATTACTGTTTTGTGTTCCATAGGATATATTCCCAGACATGGGATCACTAGGACAAAAGGCAGATCCATTTTTAGTTTATTGAGGTATCTCCATACTGCTTTCCACAGTGGCTGCACCAATCTGGATTCCCACCAACAGTGCAAAAGTGTTGCCCTTTCTCCATATCCTCACCAGCACTTGTTGTTTTTGATTTATTGATGATGGCCATTCTGACAGGCATGAGATGGTATCTCATTGTAGTTTTTATTTGCATTTCTCTGATGACTAGTGAAATTGAGCATATTTTTGTATGTCTATTGGCCATCTGTATGCCCTCTTTTGAGAAGTGTCTATTCAGATCCTTTGCCGATTTTTTAAATTGTGTTTTTTGTGTGTGTGTGTTGAGTTTTGTAAGTACTTTATAAATTTTGGATATTAACCCCTTATGAGATGTGTTGATGAATATGTTCTCCCATTCTGTGGGTTGTCCTTTTATTTCATTGATGATTCCATTTGCTGTCCTAAAACTTTTATTTTGATATAGTCCCATTTCTTTATTCTTTCTTTTGTTTCCCTTTCCTGGACAGATACTGTTAATACTGCTGCCTAAGTTTTTTTCTAGGATTTTTATGGTTCCAATTCTAACATTTTAGTCTTTGATAAATTTTGAATTTATTCTTGTATGTGATGTAAGAAGGTGGTTTAGTTTCATTTTTCTGGACATTTCTCTCAAATTTTCCCAACACCATTTATTGAGTAAATGATCTTGACACTATTGTATGTGCCTGCTTCCTCTATGAATATTAATTGACTATAAATGTGTGGGTTTATTTCTGGGCTCTGTATTCTGTTCCATTGATCTATGTGTCTGTTTTTATGCCACTACTAGGTTGTCTTCATTACTATAGCTTGATACTAGATAGCATGATTCTTCCAACTTTGTTCTTCTTTCTCAGAATCACTGTTGCTATGTGGATCCATTTGTGGTTCTACATAAATTTTTGAAATATTTGTTTTAGTTCTGTAAAACACATCATTGGAATTTTGGTAAGAAATGTATTGAATCTATAGATTGCTTTGGGTAGTACAAGCATTTGAATGATGTTAATTCTTCTATCTATGAACATAGCATCTGCTTGCACTTATTTGTATCTTTATTTTTTATTCCTTTTTCTTTTCTGAAAACAAACTTCAAAGACAATTAACTACACTAATTTATAGTCTACCACTGAGCATTTTGATTTTCCTTGAATCACGATTTTTTTCCTTAAGATTATCCTCCTTGTCATCAAAAGACTGCATTAAGACCAGTTTAAATGTATCCTTTTCATTTGCATAAATGAGCAGTGAATGCTCACATATGATCTTTAAGTCTGCTTTGCTGGAAGTTATACAAGGAAACTTTAGGCTAATTTCAGTCTGCCATTCAGTGCACAGAAGCTGAGCGACACACCTGCCATTCAGCCTGCCTCTAAACACCTGCCTTTTCCAAGTCCTTCAGGTTTTCCATTGTACCTTAAGATTCCTTCTAGCCATCTTTCAGGAAAGCAGCCTTCATTCCTTCCCTGGAAAGATTGCAATGGACCACACAACAAACCAAGGTACCAGGCCTTTTTACTCATGGGCTTTTATTACCCTTGAAAGTCAATCCCTGTTCCTCAGGGCTCTTTGGTAACAACCAGAGCCCAGGCATGACATTTCAGTCAAAGTCTTGGGTAACAAAACCTCTATTAACAACTGGTCTTGTTAGTTTTATGCAAAGAAACTTATGTCATTACTTACTTCTTCAGAATGCCAAATTCTGGAGGAATCAAGTAGGAAGAAAAATATACAGTGTGAAGGAAAATCCTTGCCCTTCTAATATTCACTAAAATTGCATTTCCATGCCTTCCACTATTTTTGTTCACTTTCTTACATGTGAGGTTTCTTTCTTTTTTCCCACTAAAGATTTTTGTTTGTTTTTCTATTGTAGTTCTCCAACTTTTTTTCCCATTGCTTCCGCCACCCTGCCCAACCATCTCCCACAGTCAATACCCACCCCGTTGTCCATGTTCGCAGGTCATTTATACATGTTCTTTGACTAGACCCTTCCGCTTCTTATCCACCTTCTCTCCCTCCCACATCCTCCTTGTCACTGTTAGTCTTCTCCTTGTTTGCATGACTCTGGTTCAGTTTTTCTTGTTTGTTTGTGTCGTTCATTAGTTTCCTGTATTAGGTGATATTTGTATAACATTCCCTGGCTTATTTCGCTAAGCATAATTCTCTCTAGTTCCATCCATGTTGTCACAAATGGTAGGAGTTCCTTCTTGCCTTCTGCTACATAGAACTCCATTGTGTAAATGTACCACAGTTTTTTGATCCACTCATCTACAGATGGGCACTAAGGCTGTTTCCAGAACTTGGCTATTGTAAATAGTGCTGCTATGAATGTAGGTGTGCATAGGTTCTTTTGAATTGGTGTTTCAGGATTCTTCAGGTATAATCTTAGCAATTAAATTGTTGGTTCAAAAAATAGTTCCATTTTTAGATTTTAGAGGAAATTCCACACTGTTTTCCATAGTGGCTACACTAGTCTGATTCCTACCAGCAATACACTAGGGTTCCCTTTCCTCTGCATTCTTGCCAGCACTTGTTGTTTGTTGATTTGTTGATTATGGCCATTCTGACAGTTGTGAGGTGGTATCTCATTGTGGTTTTTATTTGCATCTCTCTGATGTCTAGCAATGTTGAGCATTCTTTCATATGCATGGGACTCTCCATATGTCCTCTTTGGAGAAGTGTTTTTTCAGGTCCCTTGTTCATTTTTTAACTGGGTCGTTTGTCTTCTTTGTGTTGAGCCATATAAGTTATTTATATATTTTGGAGATGAATCCATTTTCTGAGGTATGATTCACAAATATATTTTCCCATATGATTAGTTCCCTTTTCATCTGGATCTATTTGTCTATTCTTATGCCAGTACCAGACTGTTTTGATTACCTTGGCCTTGTAGTATAGTTTTGTATCAGGTATCATGATTCCTCCTACTGTGTTCTTTTTCCTCATGACTGCTGTAGTTACTCGGGGTCTTTTTTGATTCCATTTAAATTTTCAAAGTATTTGTTCAATGTCTGTGAAATATGTTATTGGTATTTTATTAAGGATAGCATTGAATCTATAAATTGCTTGGGGTAGTATGGACATTTTAATGATGTTGATTCTTCCCATCCAAGAACATGGTATATGCTTCCATTTATTTGTATCTTCCTTAATTTTTTTCATCAGTGTTATGAAGTTTTCTGAGTACAGGTCTTTTAACTCCTTGGTTAAGTTTATTCCTAGGTATTTTATTTTTCTTGTTACTATAGTAAATGGGATTTTTTTTTTTTTTTTTTAGTTTCTATCACTGATATGTTCTTGCTGGTGTACAGAAATGTTTGATTTCTGAATGTTGACTTTGTACCCTGCTATTTTGCCAAATCCACTTATTAGGTTGAGTAGTTTTTTACTGGAGTCCATAGGCTTTTCTTTTTATTTATTTATTTATGTTTTATTTTTTAATTTTTCAATTCAGTTGTCCCATTCTCCCCTATTTCTCTCTCCCACCCAGCTCATCCCTTCTCCCACAATCATATCCCTCCCCGTTGTCCATGTCCATGAGTCATTTATACGCATTCTTTGACTAAACCTTTCCCTTACTTACACCCTTCTATCCCTTCCCCCTCCACGGTATTGACTGCTATTCTGCTCTTTGTTCTATTTAGTTCTTTTGCTTGTGTTGTTCTTTAGTTTCCTGTATTAGGTGATATCATATGGTATTTTTCCTTCTTTGTCTGGCTTATTTCACTAAGCATAATTCTCTCTAGTTCCATCCATGTTGTTGCAAATGGCAGGAGTTTCTTCTTTCTTTCTGCTACATAGTATTCCATTGTGTAAATGTACCACAGTTTTTTGATCCACTCATCTACAGATGGGCATTTAGGCTGCTTCCAGTACTTAGCTATTGTAAACAGTGCTGCTATGAACATAGGGGTGCATAAATTCTTTTGAATTAGTGTTTTAAGATTTTTCAAGTATAATCCTAGTAGTGGAATCGTTGGTTCAAAAGGTAGTTCCATTTTTAGTTTTTTGAGGTAATTCCATACTGTTTTCCATAGTAACTGCACCAGTCTGCATTCCCACCAACAGAGCAGTAGCATTCCCTCTTCTCCACATCCTCGCCAGCACTTGTTGTTTGTTGATTTATTGCTGATAGCCATTCAGAGAGGTGTAAAATGGTATCTCATTGTGGTTTTTATTTGCATCTCTCTGATGGCTAGTGATGTTGAGCATTTTCTCATGTGTCTATGGACCTTCTGTATGTCCTCTTCAGAGAAGTGTTTGTTCAGGTCTTTTGCCCATTTTTAATTGGGTTGTTTGTTTTCTTGACGTTGAGTCGTATCAGCTCTTTATATATTTTGGAAATCAGTTCACTGTCTGTGATGTCATTGGCAAATACGTTTTCCCATGTGGTTGGTTTCCTTTTCATCTTGCTGATGTTTTCTTTTGCTGAGCAGAAACTCTTTAGTTTGATGTAATCCCATTTCTTTATTTTTTTCTTTATTTTTCTTGCCTTAGGAGATGTATCCGTGAAGATATTGTTATGTGAGATATCTGAAATTTTCCTGCCTATGTTTTTCTCTAGGACTTTTATGGTGTCATGGCTTACATTTAAGTCTTTGATCCATCTTGAGTTTATTCCCGTGTGTGGTGTAAGTTGGTGGTCTAGTTTCATTTTTTTTGCAAGTCCCTATCCAGTTCTCCCAGCACCATTTGTTAAAGAGACTCTTTATTTTTTTGAAGAACCAGCCTCTAGTTTTGTGGATTTTTTGGATTGTTTGTTTAGTCTCTATGTCATTTAATTCTGCTCTGATCTTGATAATTTCCTTCCTTCTCTTGCCCAGGGCTTTGTTTGTTGTTGTTGTTCTAGTTCTTGTAGCTTTAGGGTTTGATTTTTTTATTTGAGATTCTTCTATCATTCTCAGATATGCCTGTATTGCTATGAACTTCCCTCTTAGGACTGCTCTTGCTCTGTCCCATATGTTTTGGGTTTTTGGGTGTTCGTTATCATTAGTTTCTAGAAATTTCTTTATTTCTTCTTTGATGTCATTGTTGACCCATTCATTATTTAATAACGTGTTATTCATTCTCCATGAGTTTGGGTGTCATTGATTTTTTTCTCTCAGGTTGATTTTTAGTTTCAAGGCATTGTGGTCTGAAAGGATGCTTGATATGATTTCAGTTTTATTGAATTTCTTCAGGCTTATTTTGTGTCCTATCATGTGGTCTATCTTTGAAAATGTCCCATGTGCGTTTGAAAAGAATGTATATTTTGCTTCCTTGGGGTTAAAAGTTATATATATATATATATATATATATATATATATATATATATATCAGTTATGTCCATGTGGCTTAGTGTATTGTTCAATGCCTGTATATCCTTGGTGTTTCTTTGCTTTGATGACCTGTCTATTGTTGATAATGGAGTGTTAAAGTCCCCTACTATCAGTGTGTTGCTGTTAATATCCTTCTTGTGGTCTTCTAGTATTTGCTTTATGTATTTGGGTGCTCCTATGTTGGGTGCATATATGTTTATTAGTGTTATATCTTCTTGATGCATTGTTCCTTTAAGTATTATGAAATGTCCTTCTTTGTCTCTTTTTATTGCCCTTGCTTTGAAATCCGTTTTGTCTGATACGAGGACTGCTACCCAAGCTTTTTTTTTTTTTTTCAGGTCAATTTGCTTGGAAAATTTTTTTATATCCCTTTACTTTCAGTCTCAGTAAATATTTTGTTTTGAGGTGTGTTTCTTGTAGACAACAAATATGTGGGTCCTGTTTTTGTATCCATTCCGTTACCCTGTGTCTTTTAATTGGAGCATTTAATCCATTTATGTTTAAGGTTATTATTGACATGTGTTTATTCATGTCCCTTTGTACCTCTGTTCCTCACCTCTTTTGTTTTTTTCTTCCTTTTTCTTAGAATATTCCTTTTAGCATCTCTTGCAATGCTGGTTTGGTGGAAATGTATTCTTTTAGTCTTTCTTTGTCTGAAAAACTCCTTATTTCACCTTCCATTTTGAATGAGAGCCTTGCTGAGTAGAATATTCTTGGTTGTAGGCCTTTGTTTTTCATTGCTTGAAATATTTTTGACCATTCCCTTCTGGCTTGTAGTGTTTCTGTTGAGAAATCGGTCAATAGCCTTATTGGAGCTTCCTTGTATGTTAATTGCTGTTTTTCTCTTGCTGCTTTTAGGATTCTCTCTTTGTCTTTGAATGTTGCCATTTTAATTATGATGTGCCTTGGAGTAGGTTTTGGGGGGTTCCTCTTCATTGGAACTCTGTGCTTACTGAACTTGTATAACTTTTTCTCTCACCAGGTTGGGAAAATTTTTTGTCACTATTTCTCCTATCAGTTTTTCAA
The DNA here is from genome assembly GCF_987537825.1 of Furipterus horrens. Lineage (NCBI taxonomy): Eukaryota > Metazoa > Chordata > Mammalia > Chiroptera > Furipteridae > Furipterus > Furipterus horrens. The sequence goes on along the minus strand of NW_028327176.1, from coordinate 78,130,032 downwards.
TTCCATGCTCCTTTTCTTCTCCCTCTCTAATTCCTATGATCCTGATATTATTTCTTATCATGCTATCCTGTAATTCCCTTACATCTTGTTCACATTTTTTCAATCTTTTTTCATTTTCCTGTATTGTCTGGGAGTTTTTCTCTTCATTATCTTCTAACTCACTAATCCGATCATCTGCTTCATTTAGTCTGGTTTTGACTGATTCTACTGTGTTTTTCAGTTCAGAGATTAAATTCTTCATTTCCTCCTGGTTCTTGTTAATAGTTTCTATGTCTTTTTTTATGCTTGTGTAGTTCTCTGCAAGTTTCCTGTAATTTTCTTGGAGCTGCTGGTAACTTCCTTGGAGGTTGTCATAGTTGTTTTTAAGGTTGTCAAGTATATTGAGCTTCTTCACCACCACTGTTTTGAATTCCATGTCTGACATTTGGGCTATGTCTATTTCATCTACCTCCTTTTCTGGGGATTCCTCTTTTCTTTTCATTGAGAGCTTATTTCTCCATCTTACCATGTTGGGTTCTTCTTGTTTGTTTTTATTTTGGGGGTTTGTCTGCTTTGACTTCCCACCTTTGTGGTATGAGATTCTTTATAGAAAATCTGGGGGTTTCAGTGGTGCAGTCTCTTTGATCTCCTGAGCCTGATGTTCTTGGCTTACCCTTTATGTCGTTTGTTTATGCTGTCTGGTTATATTTCAGTTGCTCTTTGGTAGGATCTTCCTTCTGGCTAGTTGATTGAGAGTCACTCTATCCTCTTTGTCTTGAGTTCTTTTATGGAGATGCTGTTAAAAACATAAATGCACAGCCCAGGCAGGAGACCTGCACCCTCAAAAATATCCCCCACCCTCTATCCCGCTATCATCAGCCAACGAGCCAGTATTAATATAAATGTAGAGAGATTAGAGTTTTTATACTATAGGAAGAATAGATAAGAGTTGTTTTTAGGGAGGAAAAATATGATTTTTGAGAGAGGGGATGATAGATTTATTATAGTTGAGACTATGCAAGACAGTAGGTAATATTTACATTGTATGTTAATAAAAATAGAAGAAAAGGATGGAAAAATGCAGAATATAGTAAGAAAGTGGGATTGTATAGTATTGGATTTACATAGTAATTATATTATATTTATTTAGAGTGAAAGAGAGACTAAACTAGACATACAAACAAATAAACAACAATTAAAGAGGAAGGGTGAGAAGGAGTGATTATATGAAACAAATTAGTGATAATTTTTTTCTTTTTTTTTCTTTTTTTTCCCTTTCCTCTTTTCTCTTCTTCCTTCCTTTTCTTAAGGGAGAGAAAAGAAAAGAAAAAAAAAGGAATGTTTTTACTCAGTTCAGCCTTCATGTGTCATCTTCTTTTTCTGGGTCCCCAGCTGGTCTAATGTGACAGGTCAGCCGTTCTTGTTCCTTGCAGCAGTGGTGTGCACCTGTGGTGGCCGGCACGGCACGCTCCCTTGGTGCCCGCTGGAGCCAGGTGAGGTGCCTTTACGCGCACGCCCCTGTGTGCTCAGTGCGGCCTGAGAGCTTGCCTTGCCCTTATGGAGCCACGCTCTGGGAGCTGGTCTTTCGCCTCCCAGGGCGGTGTCCCAGAAACTTGGGCACAGTGGAAGTGAGCGATTGGCACCTATTGATGCCGGGTCAAGGTGCTTCAGCACGTGCGCACTCGTGCACATGCAAGGCAGCCTGAGAGCTAGCCTCGGTCCCACGGGAGCTGAGTTGTGCTCTGGGAGTTGGTCTCGCACCTCTTAGGGCAGGGCCCCGGACACTTTTGCACAGTGGAAGTGAGCTTCTGTGTTTAGCTGCCACCCGCTGTTCCCACACCCATCTGGGTGGGCAGGAGCAGAGCCTAAGCAAGTGGTCTGCATTCGGGCATGGGGCCTGGCGCCCACTGGAGCTGGCTAGGGGTGTCTGCGCACGGTCTTCTGTTTGTTCAGTGTGCCCTCCCTTTGCTTATTGGGGCACTGATCTTATGTTTGTTGGGGTGTGCCTGAGGGGCACCTGGACTCGCAGCCACGCACCTGGGCCAGTGAATGAGGGCACTTCCCTATGCATGCCCGTGTGACCCAAGGGGAGAGTTGGGGAGCTGATGAGCGCACCTCTGCGCCTGCGCTTCTCAGGAATGTCCTACCACCCCCAAACTTTCCTCCCCTCTCCGCAGTCCACAAGAGAAAAATATAAAGGAGAATTATGTTCTCACTTGCACAGCAGTATGCTGTCTCCTGTAGATCCGCTCTTCTCCCGAGTCCTCTCTGGGGAAGCCTGTGGTCACCAAAAAGCCTTTGTGTACTTCCAGCCGCAGCTCAGGCAGCCACCCCAGTCAGGTATCCTGTTTCGTCCCTTTTTCCTCTGCTATCCTCACTGAACAGGTTTTTCCCAGATGGTTTTTCTCTAATCCAGCAGTGCCAAGGCTCGACTCCTGCCAGTGTCCAGCTGCTCACTGAGATGTTCTATCTGCAAATAGCCCAAACTACAGACGGATCTCGAAAGCCTGAAAGCGCAGCCTCCCCTCACTCCTCCTCCATCTTCTCTTTCATAGGGTTTTCTATGGACATTTTCATGTTGTCTGCAAATAATGACAGTTTTACTTCCTCTTTTTCAACTTCAATGCTCTTTATTTCTCTTTCTTGTCTGATTGCCATGGCTAGAACTTCTAAAATTATGCTGAATAGGAGTGGAGAGAATGGACATCCTTGTCTTGTTCCTGACTTAGGGGGAAATCCTTTCAATTTTTACCCATTGAATATGATGTTGCCTTCAGGTTTCTTGTATATGGCCTTCATTATTTTCAAGTATGCTCCCTCTCTATTTTTTAGACTGTTTTTATCATAAATGGATGTTGTACTTTATCAAATGCTTTTTTAGCACCTATTGATATGATTATGATGTTTTTGTCTTTCATTTTGTTAATGTTGTGTATTACATTTATTGATCTGTGAATATTAAACCATCCTTGCATCCCTGGAATGAATCCCAATTGGTCGTGGTGTATGATCTTTCTAATGTGTTGCTGGATCCGGTTTGCCAATATTTTGTTGAGGATTTTAGCATTTATGTTCATCAGCGATAGTGGCCTGTAGTTTTCTTTCTTTGTTGTGTCTTGACTTGCTTTTGGAATTAGGGTAATTCTGGCTTCATCGGAAGTTTGTGGGGGTCTTCCCTTTTCTTGTTTTTCTTTCTTTCTTTCTTCTTCTTCTTTTTTTTTTTGAATAGTCTGATAAGTACAGGAGTTAGTTATTTCCTAAGTGTTTTATAAAATTCACCTATGAAGACATCTGGTCTAAGGCTTTTGTGTGCCAGTAGTTTTTTTATTACTGCTCCAATTTCATTAGTTGTTATCAGTGTGTTCAGTCTTTCTGTTTCTTCTTGATTCAGTTTTGAAAGATTATACATTTCTAAAAATGTGTCCATTTCATCTAGGTTGTCAAATTTCTAGTGATACAGTTGTTTGTAGTAATTTCTTACAATCCTTTGTATTTTTTTTTTGTATCGGTTTTGATTTCTCCTCTTTCATTTCTGATTTTACTTATTTGTGTCCTCTCTCTTTCTTTCTTGATGATCTTGGTTAAAGGCTTGTAGATTTTATCTTTTCAAAGAAACAGGTCCTGGTTTTATAGGTCTTTTGCATTGTTGGTTTAGTCTCTATGTCATTTAAGTCTGCTCTGACCTTGATGATTTCCTTTTTTGTACTAGCTCTGGGCTTTGTTTGTTGTTGTTCCTCTAGTTCTTGTGTCTGTAGGGCTAGATATTTTATCTGAGATTCTTCCATCCCTTTTAGGTAGGCCTGCATTGCTATGAATTTTCCTCTCTAGACTGCTTTTGCTGTCCCCATAGGTTTGGGCTTGTTGTGTGTTCATTATCAGTTATTTTCAGAAACTTTTTTATTTCTTTCCTGATGTCACTGTTCATTCACTATTTAATAGCATGTTATTCATTCTCCATGAGTTTGAATGTTCTTGAGTTTTTTCCTTGAGGTTTCAAGGCACTGTGATCTGAGAAGATGCTTGATATAATTTCAATTTCCTTGAATTTGTTGAGGCTTCTTTTGTATCCTACCATTGATCGATCTTTGAAAATGTTCCATGTACACTTGAAAAGAATGTATATTTTGCTTCTTTGGGGTGAAAAGTTCTATATATATATATCAATTAAATTCATTTGATCTAGTGTGTTGTTCAATGCCTCAATATCCTTGGTGTTTCTTTGGTTTGAAGATCTGCCAATTGTTGACAATGGGGTGTTAAACTCCCCTACTATGAGTGTGTTGGCGTCTATATCATTCCTGAAGTCTTTCTATACTTTCCTTACATATAATGGGTGCTCCTATGTTTGGTGCATATATATTTGCCTTTTGAACCAGCAATTCCATTGCTAAGATTATACCTGAAGAACCCTGAAACACCAATTCAAAAGAACCTATGCACACCTATATTCATAGCAGCACTATTTACAATAGCCAAGTTCTGGAAACAGCCTTAGTGCCCATCTGTAGATGAGTGGATCAAAAAACTGTGGTACATTTACACAATGGAGTACTATGTAGCAGAAGGCAAGAAGGAACTCCTACCATTTGTGACAACATGGATGGAACTAGAGAGAATTATGCTTAGCGAAATAAGCCAGGGAATGTTATACAAATATCACCTAATACAGGAAACTAATGAACGACACAAACAAACGAGAAAAACTGAACCAGAGTCATGCAAACAAGGAGAAGACTAACAGTGACAAGGAGGATGTGGGAGGGAGAGAAGGTGGATAAGAAGTGGAAGGGTCTAGTCAAAGAACATGTATAAATGACCTGTGAACATGGACAACGGGGTGGGTATTGACTGTGGGAGATGGTTGGGCAGGGTGGCGGAAGCAATGGGAAAAAAAGTTGGAGAACTACAATAGAAAAACAAACAAAAATCTTTAGTGGGAAAAAAGAAAGAAACCTCACATGTAAGAAAGTGAACAAAAATAGTGGAAGGCATGGAAATGCAATTTTAGTGAATATTAGAAGGGCAAGGATTTTCCTTCACACTGTATATTTTTCTTCCTACTTGATTCCTCCAGAATTTGGCATTCTGAAGAAGTAATGACATAAGTTTCTTTGCATAAAACCAACAAGACCAGTTGTTAATAGAGGTTTTGTTACCCAAGACTTTGACTGAAATGTCATGCCTGGGCTCTGGTTGTTACCAAAGAGCCCTGAGGAACAGGGATTGACTTTCAAGGGTAATAAAAGCCCATGAGTAAAAAGGCCTGGTACCTTGGTTTGTTGTGTGGTCCATTGCAATCTTTCCAGGGAAGGAATGAAGGCTGCTTTCCTGAAAGATGGCTAGAAGGAATCTTAAGGTACAATGGAAAACCTGAAGGACTTGGAAAAGGCAGGTGTTTAGAGGCAGGCTGAATGGCAGGTGTGTCGCTCAGCTTCTGTGCACTGAATGGCAGACTGAAATTAGCCTAAAGTTTCCTTGTATAACTTCCAGCAAAGCAGACTTAAAGATCATATGTGAGCATTCACTGCTCATTTATGCAAATGAAAAGGATACATTTAAACTGGTCTTATGTAGTTCTTTTGATGACAAGGAGGAAAATCTTAAGGAAAAAATCGTGATTCAAGGAAAATCAAAATGCTCAGTGGTAGAGTATAAAGTAATGCAGCTGTCTTTGAAGTTTTTATTTTCATTTGAAAGTTAAACTAAGTCTGTGACATCATCAAAGGTGCTTAATTTATAGGCAAGAAGAATGTCAAATGCCTTGCAACTGGATGTCTTCCCAATAAAACAGTCTCACAGATTTAATGACTGGGTTGTTGGTTATGTTGCATAAGTTAATATGTGTGTTCTGTTTTCATAGGGCTCACTGCCCTTCCCAGGTTGGAATATTATAAATAAAGACCTGTTTTCCTCAAAAAAATAAAAATAAAAATAAATAAATAAATAAATGATAAAAGAAAAAGAAGTCACCAAATCCAGCGTACAAACATTCGTCGGCAGCCGTCTGTCTTGAGAGATGATGGTGTAGCTTCTTAAGAGTCTATCTGCACTGCCAAGAATGGCTGTGCAGTCCAACTCGGGAGTGACACGGTATCTGTCTCCTCCCGTGTTGAATCGACATCTTGCGATGACGCTGGAGTGTCCTCTCCAGTGAAGCTGAAGCTACAGAGCCTGGGCAGGGTGATATGGAGGGTCTGCTGTTGCCCATGCAGCAGACCCCCCCTCTCTTCGCAGCTGAAGGGTCCAAGGGAAAGACGGAGTCAATACAGCTTGGCTTCAGGTGCGCCGCAGGAGTTGCCGGTGTTGACTACAACGTCAAACCGCCTTAGGGACTCCGGCTCCGGATTTTCTGTCGGGGTTTACTCCCTTAGCCTTTCCCCTGAAGAGGTATGCCGCAAGGCAGCGGAGGTTTTTTGGAATCAGAGTTTTCCTTCTCTGATGTGCCCTGACTGGAAGATCGAACCAGCGACACTTAGCTCGCAGGCCGACACTCAATCCACTGAGCCAAACCAGCCAGGGTCGTACAAACATTATTCCTTAAAATATATATTTATGTGTGCTATATCTCATAGGTATTTAATGTATTACTTGATTTATCCTTTACAAATATTCAAATCCATTATGATTCAGTTTTAAAATATTGTGCTATTTTCAAAGGAACCAGCATATTTGTGGTAAATAAATTTTCCTTTAATCCAGAAAAAAAAAGGTATTTTAACACCAAAAATTTCTCAAGAATAGTCTCTCAAGCTAAAGGGTAGCATTTATGTTGAATACATCTAGATCATCTGGCTTTTGGAGGAAATCCATCCATCACTCTTGTTTGTGGACCAGTAAAGCTTTAGCACAAGCTGCAAATGTGAAAATATTAGAATATGGCATAAGTTTTCTGTAATGTGTCATTGTAGTAATGGTTTAGACTGTGGGCCCAAAGGTTGCTTCATAGGCATGACATCCATGCAGCTGCACAAGCCCCACACTTAGGCCCTGAGCTTGTTTTAATGTTCTAATTCATGAATAAGAGGCCCTGCATTTTCATTTTGCATTGGCCAGAGCAACATGAAAGAAAAAGTACATTCTTAAAAATGTGAATTAACTAATGTGAATTCCTAAAATCTTCCAGTTCATTTAGGATATAGGGATTATGAATGAGTAGCATATAAAAAAGAATCACTTCAGCCATCCATTAGAATAGCTTTGTGTTCCCTCAGTGATGAGATCTATATAGATGGTTCTTCCCGTTCCTTTCAGGCTAGTGAGCTTTGCTTTAGAAAATGTGATTGATGTGGCTGTGTCTTCACGCACACATCATTAGTCTGTGACAGGTAAGCTCAGATGGTTGGAGCTTTGTGCTAATGAGACAAAGGTTAGAGTTTCAATACCCATATAGACCACTGAGCTTTTGTATCATTCATGTCCCCAGGCTACTCCCAGTACAGTACACCTGTCTTGAAAATGTATGTCTATGGTTAGAGGAGGAGCCATGTAAAGTGGCTGGATAAATTGCTGAAAATCGATCATGACTCTTAGAAATCAAATCCTCTATAAGTTCCTGGTGTTTGAGGAGGAAACACCATTCTTTTAAAAGGAGAGTAAGTATAATACTCAAGACATGCACGGTCTGTGGTACTCAAGACATGCACGGTCTGTGGATAACAAGTTAATTTGTGAATAATTTGTTTTTTGTATACTTGGAAAATATGTAGTTAAATGAAAATATGTTACACAAAATGATGGTGAAGTGTCTTTCTCTTTAAGTAAACTAACTTTAAATATTTACTCACATATAGAACAGTGAACATTCACTTTTCAGAAAACTCATTTTACAAAAAGCAACCACAGAAGTCCTTGAATTATTTAATTGGAAAATCTTTGATTAAATGTTATTGAAATAATAGTGATTTGACAAAACATTTTAGCCTAATTTTTTTATAGAGCAAGGCATATGTTTGATCCAAACTGTTCTTAACCACTTTGGGTAAAGGCGCAAGACAGAGGTTAGGAAATGATCTGTAGATCCTCCCTGACCCACAGACTTTTCTTCTCTTGGAGTTACAGGAAGCCAAGTGGTGGTGTTTCAATTCCTTCACAGCTCTCATTTATTCCCCCATTCTCAGGACAACCACTTCAGCTCAAATCCTGGTCATTTCCTTCCTGGAACACTAAAATATGTAGCTAATTAGTCTAATCCTTTCCCAACACTGAGGATGAGTTATGAGAAAGTTCTAGAGTCTGGCTGCCTGGTTCAAAAGTCAAATCCACCATTTACTAACTGTGTGACTTCCAGTCTGTGCCTCAGTTTTTCTCACCTGAAAACTGGGACTAATAATTACTGACTCACAGAATTGTTGTAATGATGTAAATCAGTTAATTTATAAAATGCCCTTTCAACAATTTCCTGAAATATAGTTGCAATTAATAAATGTTAAATGCTATAATTACTATGATTAATTAAAATCATAATTTCTAATTAAGTTGCCTTGGACAAGTTCCCTACCCACTAACTGGGTTTCCTCATGAGCAAAAAAGGTTTACCCAGGTGGAATTAATAATAGCATACACTTCATAGGGTTAGGTGAGGATGACATTAGATACTGCAATAAAGTGCTCAAAACAATGCCTCACACTTTTTAAATTTTAAATATTTCTTTTACTTTTAAGTTATATTTGATGCACAATACTATGCTATTCTCAGGTGTACAAACCAGTGTTGCAACATTGCTATAACTTACAAAGTGGTCATTTCAATAAATTTGGTACCCATTTGACACCACACATAGGTATTACAGTATTGCTGACTATATTCCCCATGTCACACTTTATACATTAAACGCTTGACAAATGTGGATGAGTAGATAATGACTGAATCATTTTTAAAAAGAAACAAATCTCACTCCCCTGCTTAAAATCATCTCATAGTTCCTCATCAAATATAGCCATTCAATGATCATCACATGGCAGCTCTAAATACTCCAAATATTTTTGTGAAACTTCAGCAACATGGCAGACCCAGCTGATGTGAAGAGGTCCCCTCCTGATAAAAACATGTAAATATGTTGAAAAGATATAAGTTCTAATGCTTATGAAAATTCTAAAGAGCAAAAGTAACTTCCCAAGTATGAGAACTGGGAATTCACGCAAATCTAGAGAAGAACCTATCACTGTTCACTGGAGTAATTTTCCCAATACAGACACTAGGGTTTGAGACCAAGACATTTACAACTTTATTGGGACAGGTGAGAAAACCTCTCACCTAAACAAGCTGAAGCACTGGAATAAATTATTTTTTTAAAGCCTGGAGTCATGAAAGGCTTCCTGAGTCATGAAAAGAAGAATTAAAAACTCCACTCACCAACTTGGAGAAATATCAGTACTACTTGCCATCTGCCTTCAGCAGTAAGAGAGAAAAAATCTGCAAAGCATTAAAATCCCAGGCTTGTGTTAAATGTATATGAATTCCAAATTTATATTACCATCCTAGTGCAATGGGAGCTACAAACTGAGAAACAAGAAAAGTTCATCTGTCATATGAAATCCCAAAATAATATGAAAGGGAAAAAAGAAAAATTGCTTTGTAGGGACAATTACATAACTCAGGGGCATATAGATCCTGCCCTCACAAAAGAAATACACAAAGACCCCATAAAGAACAATACAGAAAAATATAGAGAGAATTAGGACTCCAATAACTGAACAATGAGAAAAGACAACAAAATAAGTGTGTTAAAAATGAATAAAGAATTTTAAAGGATATATATTACAACCAAAGAACAATAATTATTTCAATAAAGTAGCAGGATACAAAATAAATATCCAGAAATCAGTTTCATTTTTATACAGCAATAATAAACTATCAAAGGGACACTAAGAAAATTCCATTGACAACTGAATCAAAAAAATAAAATACCTAGGAATAAATTTAACCAAGGACATAAAAGATCTGTACTCAGAAAATTGTAAGACACTAAAGAAAGAAGTTGAAGAAGATAGAAATAAATGAAAGCATATATCATGTTCATGGACAGATGAATTAACATCATTGAAATGTCTATACTACCCAAAGCAATCTATAAATTCAATGCAATTCCTGTCAAGATACCAATGGTATATGTAACAGAACTAGAACAAATATTCCAAAAATTTATATGTAGCCAGAATGATCCCAAATGATCCCAAGCATGAGAAAGAAGAACAATGTTGGCGGTAACATGCTACCTGATATCAAACTGTACTACAAGCCATAGTAATCAAAACAGCATAGTCGTCGGCAGCCGTCCGTCTCGAGAGACGATGGTGTAGCTTCTTAAGAGTCTATCTGCACCGCCGAGAATGGCTGTGCAGTCCGACTCGGGAGTGACATCGTATCTGTCTCCTCCCGTGTTGAATCGACATCTTGTGATGACGCTGAAGCTACAGAGCCTGGGCAGGGTGATATGGAGGGTCTGCTGTTGCCCATGCAGCAGACCCCCCCTCTCTTCGCAGCTGAAGGGTCCAAGGGAAAGACGGAGTCGATACAGCTTGGGTTCAGGTGCGCCGCAGGAGTTGCCGGTGTTAACTACAACGTCAAACCGCCTTAGGGACTCCGGCTCCGGATTTTCTGTCGGGGTTTACTCCCTTAGCCTTTCCCCTGAAGAGGTATGCCGCAAGGCAGCGGAGGTTTTTTGGAGTCAGAGTTTTCCTTCTCTGATGTACCCTGACTGGAAGATCGAACCAGCGACACTTAGCTCGCAGGCCGACGCTCAATCCACTGAGCTAAACCAGCCAGGGCATAAAACAGCATAGTACTGGCATAAAAACAGACACAGATCAATGAAAAAGAATAATGAGCACAGAAATAAACCCAGGCCTTTATGGTCAATTAATACTTGCCAAAGGAAGCAAGAATGCACAATGGAGTAAAGATAGTCTAATCAATAAATGGTATTGGAAAAATTGGACAAACATGTACAAAAAAAATAAAACTAGACCACCTTCTTACACTATATACAAGAATAAACTCAAGATAAATTGTTAGATTAGGGATGATGGTGGCAGAGTAGCTAGCAGCTCTACTTGTTCCCATTATAGACTGGACTTAGAGTAAAAACAGAGCGGAGAGTGAGTGAGAGAGGCTGTGAGTGAATGTGAGCATGGCTTAAAGCACAGGAACTACACAGGAGTGGGCAAAAACCAGCGACCCATGTTTTCTAGGTGGAACTTCCAGGGCTGCCGAGCCCAGCACTTCTGGCTACACAGTGTAGGGGCAGCTGCAGATTAGCTCAGGAGCCATGAGCTACCAGGCGGAGAGAGAAGGCCTGAGAGGTGTGGGCCCTAGATGCAACAGGAATAGGCTTGCTCTAGGCTAAGGATCACCAGAAGGAGCAAGGTCAGCACTCCGTCACCACCCAGTGTTACTGTATCACTGCCCGACCCTTCCTGGTGCCATCCAGGAAGGATCAGTGAGAAGCTTTATATGAAACTTTGGAGGCTTGGGAAGGCAGAGGCCAGCCTTGACCATGAAAGACTGTGTAATTTTGTGGGAGGGGGAGCACATGGAGAATGGGATCCCCAGGGACCAGTGCTGCAGTGTAGGGGCCACACAGAGACTCTTATAAAAAGAGAGCTGAGGCAAGACCTGAGACATGGCAGAGACCCTGGGCTAGCATGACTGCACATTGGCACAGCAGCTCTGCAGAACAGAAACTCAGTGTGCTAGAGTGCACTGCAAAAGAGTGGGTAGGGCCTGACCCAGCGTGGCTCAGAGTAGAGGGCTGTTCTAAAGGGAGAGTTCGGCTGAGCCTCCAGCGAGAGAGCAGCAGCCTTGGGACTCAGAGGCAGGAGCCAAATGCCAGAGTTTTGAAGCATCCAGCTATATCTCCTCACAGACAGGTGAGCCCACCCTACACCTGCAGGATCCCAGGCCCTGGGGTATCCTGCTGGGAACATTTACACAGTGGTAAGAAGAAAAAGCTTTGAAAAGGTCCTTCACAAGACATAAGGAGCTACACAGTTTCTTGGATTCTGATATTAAACCCAGCAGAGAAGAGAGCATACAGACAGATGTAACAAAGTGCAAACTTCTCCCTTGCATAGCTTTTTAACATTCATATATTGCCCTTCAAGTTTGAGCATAATATATCACCTGGTCTTATAGTCGTCGTCGTCGGCAGCCATCCATCTCGAGAGACGATGGTGTAGCTTCTCAAGAGTCTATCTGCACCGCCGAGAATGGTTGTGCAGTCCGACTCGGGAGTGACATGGTTTCTGTCTCCTCCCGTGTTGAATCGACATCTTGCGATGACGCTGGAGTGTCCTCTCCAGTGAAGCTGAAGCTACAGAGCCTGGGCAGGGTGATATGGAGGGTCTGCTGTTGCCCATGCAGCAGACCCCCCCTCTCTTCGCAGCTGAAGGGTCCAAGGGAAAGACGGAGTCAATACAGCTTGGCTTCAGGTGCGCCGCAGGAGTTGCCGGTGTTGACTACAACGTCAAACCGCCTTAGGGACTCCGGCTCCGGATTTTCTGTCGGGGTTTACTCCCTTAGCCTTTCCCCTGAAGAGGTATGCCGCAAGGCAGCGGAGGTTTTTTGGAGTCAGAGTTTTCCTTCTCTGATGTGCCCTGACTGGAAGATCGAACCAGCGACACTTAGCTCGCAGGCCGACGCTCAATCCACTGAGCCAAACCAGCCAGGTAAGGTCTTATAGTATAGTTTATTTAAACCCTTATATATTGCTCTTCCCTTCTCTTACTCCATTTTACCTTCTTTCTTTCTCTTATCTTGGATTTAAATTCTATATTCTCTCTAGCTATGACTTGTTTCCATTCCACACTCTTACTATTTCTCCCCCTTGCAGTCTCTGAAAACCATTTGTGATTGTCATTAGCCATCTCACCTTCTTTTCCCCATTCTTACAACACCCTTCTCTCTGTCTTTATCAATCTTTGCTCAGTAGATGCAGAGAACATGGTTGTTGATACATTTCTTCAAGCTCAACTCTAGATAGCCACTATTTTTGCATTTCAAATCTCAAATTTTACTGTTCCCCTCTCCTACTCCATCTTGCCTTCCTCATGACTTTTCTATTTTTCATATTAAATGCAGGACAACATGAACCATAATAATATCCATGTAATAGGGGAACTAGAAGGAGAAGAAGAGGAGCAAAAGATAGAAAACCTACTTGAAAAAGTAATGACAGAAAACTTCCCTAACTTGATGAGAGAAAAAGTCACACAAGTTCACGAAGCACAGAGGGTCTGAATGAAGATGAACCCAAAAAAGCTGACTCCAAGACACATAGTTATTAAAATGGCAAAACTGAAAGACAAAGAGAATCTTAAAGACAGCAAGAGAGAAATAGCTAATAACATACAAGGGAGCTCCAATAAAGCTATCAGCTGATTTCTCAACAGAAACACTTCAAGCCAGAAGGGAATAGCAAAAAATATTCCAAGCAAGGAAAATCAAAGACCTGCAACCAAGGCCACTCTAACTAGCAAAGTTCTAATTTAAAATGGAAGGTGATATAAGGAGTTTCCCAGACAAAAGAAGGCTAAAAAGATACACCCCCACCAAACCATCATTGGAAGACAATGTTAAAGGAACTGCTTTAAGAAGATGAAGAAGGCGTGTAGTGGGGGGCAATACAGGTACAAAAGGAAAAAAAGTGGCATTAAGTACCTATCAATAATGACTTTAAAGGTAAGTGGATTAAATGCTCTAATCAAAAGACATGGGGTAGCTGAATAAGAAATCATGACTTGCATAAATACTGTCTACAAGAGACCCACCTCAGAACAAAAGATCTGCACAGACTGAAAGTGAAGGGATGGAAAAAAATATTACAAGCAAATGAAAACGGAAAAAAAAAAGCTGGGGCAGCAATAGTTATATCAGACAAAATTAGACTTTGAAACAAAGGCCATAAGGAAAGACAAAGAAGGACACTTCACAATACTTAAGGGAAGAATCAGTCAGGAAGATATAACCATTGTAGACATATATGTACTCAACATAGGAGCATGCAAATATACAAGGAAAATCTTGAAGGACTTCAAAAAAAGATATAGATAGCAACACACTTATAAGTAGGGAACTTTAATATGGAGAACTGCTCCTTGTGGTTTCAGGAATTGTATCCCAAGCCATGAGCCAGCCCCCCTCCCCACCCCCACCCTCACTGACCTGGGAATGTTTTTAAGTCTCAGTGGAAAACTGAAAGGCTATATGGCAGACAGGACCGAAGGCCACTCAGAGGGTTCCCATGGGAATTGAGTTTAAAGAGTGCATATTATGCTTTAGAGCTTGCTCTGCTTTTCTTATCTCTTAGTTAACTATAAACAATCTGTAGCAAAGAATGTATGAAACCTTGCACCTAATGCCAGTGTGGCATCAAGATGTTTAATAGACCCTGACACAGACTGGTCACTGTGTACTCTATATTGATATCTGTAATCAGTAACTGTCAACTGTAATCCAGGTTCCTAAAAGCTAATTGATGATTTATAAATTTTGACCTTCTATCTCCCATGCATACCCTTCTCAATAAAAGACATGAGGAATGGGAATCTTGTGTTCTTCTCCCATAGAGAGATTAGCCACTTCCCATCCCCCTAGACAAAATAGAGTGTCCTGGATAAATTTGTTTCTCCACCATGAACATGAAACCTTTGCTGGACAGAGAGTTTCCAACCAAGCTGAGGCATTGGAGGCAGGACAGCCTCACTTTAACATCCCACTGTCAACAATGGATATATATTCCAAGAAAAGAAAAAGTATTTGATAAATTACAGCAATGATTTATGATAAAAATGCTAAGCAAAGTGGGAGTAGAGGAAACATAACTCAATATAATAAAGACCATATATGAAAAACCTATAACCAATATCATACTCAATGGGCAAAAATGAAGAGCTTACCCTCTAAGATCAGGCACAAGACAATGTAATATTGGAAGTTCTAGCCACAGTGATCAGACAAGAAAAAGAAATAAAAGGTTTGCAAAATAGAAAGGAGGAAGTAAAACTATCATTGTTTGCAGAAGATAGTGTACATAGAAAAACCAGTAGGCTCCATCAAAAAACTACTCAACCTAATAAGTGAATCTGACAAAATAGTGGATACAAAGTCAATATTCAGAAATCAAAGGCATTTCTGTACAACAACAATGAAATATCAGAAACAGATACCAGGAAAAGCTCCCATTTAATATAGCAACAAGGAAAATAAAGTATCTAGCAATAAACTTAACCAAGGAGGGAAAAAATTGCACTAAAAAAACTACAGAACACTGAAGAAAGAAATTAAGGAAGACACAAATAAATGAAAGTATATATTTTATTCATAGATTGGAAGAATTAACAACATTAAAATATCCATATTACCCAAAGCAAACTATTATAGATTCAACACAATCCCAATTAAAACACCAATGACATACTTCACAGATATATAACAAATATTTCAAAAATGTATATGGAACCATAACTGACCCTTAGTAGCCTCAGCAATCTTGAGAAAAAAGAACTAAGTAAGAGGGACCAAAATACCTGATATCGAAATATATTACAAAGCCACTGTAATCAAAAAGTGTCCAGTACTGGCATCAGAACAGACACACAGATCAATGGAACAAAATAAAGAGCCCAGAAATAAACCCAGGTCTATATGGTCAACTAATATTGACAAAGGGAGAAGGAACATAAAATGGAGTGAAAATAGCCCTTCAACAAATAGTGCTGGGAGAACTAGACAGGCACATGCAAAAAAATGAAACTAGACCACAAGCTTACACGATACACCAGAATAAATTCAAGATGGATAAAAGACTTAAATGTAAGTCATGCCACCATAAAAGTTCGAGAGGAAAATATAGGCAGGAAAATTTGAGATATGCCATGTAGCAGTATTTTTGCAAATATATCTCTTAAGGCAAATGAAATAAAGGAAAAAATTAATGAATGGGATTGCATCAAACTAAAGAGTTTCTGCTCAGCAAAAGAAAACATCAGCAAGATGAAAAGGAAATCAACCACATGGGGAAACATATTTCCCAATGATACCTCAGACAAGGATTGATCTCCAAAATATATAAAGAACTTAAATGACTCAATAACAAGAAGACAGACAACCTAATTAAAAATGCGTAAAGGACCTGAACAAACACTTCTCCAAAGCGGACATACAGATGTTCCATAGGCATATAAAGAATGCTCAACATCACTAGCCATCAGAGATGCAAATAAAAACCACTTCACTGGTCAGAATGGCCATCATGAACAAATCAACAAACAAAAAGTGATGGCAAGAATATGGAGAAAAGGGAACCCTGGTGCACTGTTGGTGGGAATGCAGACTGGTGCAGCCACCATGGAAACAGTATAGAATTTCCTCAGAAAAACTATAAATGAAACTGTCTTTTGACCCAGCAATTCTGTTGCTAGAATTATATCCAGAGAATCTTGAAACACCAATTCAAAAAAAACCCTATGCACCTCTATGCTCATAGCAGCACTATTTATAATAGCCAAGCACTGGAAATAGCCTAAGTCCCCATTTGTAGATGAGTGGATTAAAGAACTGTGATACATTTACACAATGGAATACTATGTAGCAGGAAGAAAGAAGGAACTCCTACAATTTGTGACCA
The DNA here is from genome assembly GCF_987537825.1 of Furipterus horrens. NCBI lineage: Eukaryota > Metazoa > Chordata > Mammalia > Chiroptera > Furipteridae > Furipterus > Furipterus horrens. The sequence continues at coordinate 78,113,428 of NW_028327176.1, read as the reverse complement.
CATGGATAGAATTAGAGAGAATTATGCTTTGTGAAATAAGCCAGGCAATGAAAAACAAATACCATATGATATCACCTAATACAGGAAACTAATGAACAACACAAACAAATGAGAAAAACTAAACCAGAGGCACATAAACAAGGAACAGACTGAGAGTGACCAGGGTGGAGATGGGTAGGGAGAGAAGGGGAGTAAGTAAGGGAAGGGTCTAGTCCAGGAAATAGTATAAATGACTCATGGACATGAACAATGAGGTGGGGATTGACTTGAGAGGAGGGGTGGGGGGAGAGCAATGGGGGAAAAGTGGAACAATGGTAATAGTAAAACAATAAAGAAAGGAAGGAAGAAGAAAGAAAGAAAGAAAGAAAGAAAGAAAGAAAGAAAGAGAGAAAGAACAACAGCAGAGAGATGTAAATTAAACTACAATGAGATTCCACCTCACATTTTTCAGAATCGCCACCATTAACAAATCAACAAACAACAAGTATGGCGAAGATGTGGAGAAAAGGGAACAATAATGCACTGTTGGTGGGAGCAAAGACTGGTGCAACCACTGCAGAAAACAGTTTGGAAATTCCTCAAAAAACAAAAACGTAACTGTCTTTTGATCCAGTGATCACACTGCTGGGATTATACCCTAACAACTCTGAAACACCCATTCAAAAGAACCTATGCAACCCAATGTTCATAACAGCACTATTTATGATAGCCAAGTGCTGGAAACAGCCTAAGTGTCCATTAGTAAATGAGTGGATGAAAAAACTGTGGTACATTTACACAATGGAATAATACATAGCAGAAAGAAATAAGAATTCCTACTCTTCATGACAGCATGGATAGAACTGGAAAGTGTGCTAAGTGAAATAAGCTAGGTGGTGAAATACAAATACCATATGGTCTCATCTATAAGTGGAACCTAATGAACAAAACAAAGAAATGAGCAAAATAGAACCAGTGGCATAGAAACAAGGAACAAACTCATAGTGACCAGAGGGTAGGTGGAAGGGAGATAACAGGGAAATAAGTGGAAGGATCTAGTTAAGGAACAAGTATAAAGGACCCATGGAGATTAACTACAGGGTGGGAATTGACTGTGGAAGCTGGGGATGGGAAGGGCAGGCGAGAGTAATGGTGGAAAAATTGGGACAACTGTAACTGAACAATTAAACCAAATAATGAAAAATAAATAAATTGTTAGATTAAAAACATTAAAAGGAAAGAATAAACTCAAATAAATTAAAGACACATGTGGACCAAGAAACTGATACATTTACACAATGGAATATTATGTAGCAGAAATAAAGAACTACCTTTTGTGATAGCATGACTGGAACTGGAGAATATTATACGAAGTGAAATAAGCCAGTCAGTGAAAGACAAATACCATATGATCTCACTTATAAGAGGAATCTAATGAACAAAATAAACTAATGATGAAATAGAACCAGAGACATGGGAACATGGAACAGACTGACAGTGGCCAGAGGGGAGAAAGGAGGGGTATAATGGTGTCTTGGGAAAGGGACTAGTCAAAGAACATGTATGAATGACCCATAGACATGACAACAGTGTGGAGATTGACTGTGGGAGATCGTCTGGGCAGAGGAGGGTAAAGGGGAAAAAAGAGGGACAACTGTAATAGAATAACAATTTTAAAAAGACTTAAATGTAAGATTTGAAACCAAGCAATTCCTAGAGGAAAATATAGGCAGTAAAATCTCAACTATTTCTCTTAACAATATTTTTTTCTGATATATCTTCTTGGGCATGGGAAACAACAGAAAAAATAACCAAATGAAATTATACCATCTAAAATGTTTTTATACAGCAAAAGAAACCATCAACAACAAAAAAGACAACCTATTAAATAGGAAAACATATATTCCAATGATACATCTGATAGTGTTAATACCCAAATTTTATAACGAATTTATACAATTCAACACCAAAAAATTCCAATTAAAAAAATGGGCAAAGGACCTGAACAGACATTTCTCCATGAAGGACATACAGATGGCCTATAGACACATGAAAAGATGTTCAATTTCAAATGTCATCAGAGAAATGTATATTAAAACCACAATGAGATATCATCTCACATGGGTCAGAATGTCGTCGGCAGCCGTCCGTCTCGAGAGACGATGGTGTAGCTTCTCAAGAGTCTATCTGCACCGCCGAGAATGGCTGTGCAGTCCGACTCGGGAGTGACACGGTATCTGTCTCCTCCCGTGTTGAATCGACATCTTGCGATGACGCTGGAGTGTCCTCTCCAGTGGAGCTGAAGCTACAGAGCCTGGGCAGGGTGATAAGGAAGGTCTGCTGTTGCCCATGCAGCAGACCTCCCCTCTCTTCGCAGCTGAAGGATCCAAGGGAAAGACGGAGTCAATACAGCTTGGCTTCAGGTGCGCCGCAGGAGTTGCCGGTGTTGACTACAACGTCAAACCGCCTTAGGGACTCCGGCTCCGGATTTTCTGTCGGGGTTTACTCCCTTAGCCTTTCCCCTGAAGAGGTATGCCGCAAGGCAGCGGAGGTTTTTTGGAGTCAGAGTTTTCCTTCTCTGATGTGCCCTGACTGGAAGATCGAACCAGCGACACTTAGCTCGCAGGCCGACGCTCAATCCACTGAGCCAAACCAGCCAGGGTGGGTCAGAATGACTATTATTAATAAGTCAAGAAACAAGTGCTGGCAAGGATGTGAAGAAAGGGGAAACCTTTTGCAGTATTGGTGGGAATGCAGATTTGTGCAGCAACCATGGAAAGCAGTATGAACATACCTCAAATAATTAAAAATGGAACTGCCTTTGGACCCACTGATCCTACTTCTGAAAATACATCCAAAGAAACCAAAACACTCATTCAAACCACCCCTACATTCATTGCAGCAATATTTATAATCGCCAAGATATTGAAGCAGCCCAAGTGTCTATCAGTAGACAAGTGGATAAAAGAACTATGGGGTATCTGTACAATGCAACACTAGTTGGCCATAAAAAAGAAGAAAATGTTACCCTTTGCAACAGCATGGATGAACCTGGAGAACATTTTGCCAAGTGAAATAAGCCAGTCAGCGAAAGACAAATACAATTATAATTTCACTCATATGTGGAATCTAATAAGTGAACTGAACTAACAAGCAAAATAGAGACAGACTCCTAGATAGAGAGCAGGCTGACAGCTATGGGAGGGTTGGTTGGGGATGGAGGGATTAAGCCAAAAGGAAAAAGAACTCATAGACATAGACAACAGTGTGGTGATTGCAGGAGAGGGAGGATATAAGGGGGAAAATGGTAATGAAAAAACACAACAAATTTCTTTAATTTAAAAAAGTTTCTGCACAGCTAAAGAAACCATCTGCAAGACAAATAGGGAACCTACATGGAAGAACATTTGCACCAATGATATATCTGATAAGGGTTTTATCTCCAAAATATACAAAGAACTAATACAGCTCAACACCAGGAAGACAAAATACTTAATTAAGAAATGGGCATAAGACCTGTACAGATACTTCTTCAAAGAGAATATACAGAGGGCCCACAGATGTGTGAAAAAATGCTCAACATCACTAATCATGAAAAAAATGCAAATTAAAATCTCAATGAGATATCACCTCACACCTGTCAGAATGGCTACCATCAATAAATCAACAAACAAGTGTCAGCAAGGATGTGGAGAAAAGAGAACCCTAGTGCACTGTTGGTGGGAATGCAGACTGTGGAAAACAGTATAGAGTATTCTTAAAATATTAAAAATGGAACTGCCTTTTGACTCAGCAATTCTACTTCTAAGAGTATACCTTAAGGATACCAAAATACAAAAAATATATACACCCTATATTTATAGCAGCACTATTTATAATAGCCAAGATTTGGAAACAACCTAAATGACCATCAGTAGATAAGTAGATAAAGAAGCTGTGGTACATTTACACCATGAAGTACTATGCACCAGTAAAAAAAGAAGAAACTCTTACATTTGTAACAGCATGGACAGAGGAGGAGCAAACTGTGCCAGTCAGTGAAAAAAAAATACCACATGATTTTATATGTGGAATATAATGAGCACAATAAACTAACGAACAAAATAATAACAGAAACTTAGACACATAAAACAGACTGACAGCTGCAGGAAAGGTTGGGGGGTAGAGGACAGAATGAAAGATAGTAAAAGCGATTAACCAAAAGACATTTATGCACAACCATAGGACAACAATATGGAGATTGACTTGGGGAGGGGAGAGGGTGTAGTTGGGTGGACGTGGGGAGAGAGAGAAAAAGAAGAAGCAACTGTGACAGTATAAACAATAAAAGAAATAGAAATGAAGAGACCTTATCCACAAAGGAAACACAATGTGCTAACTACAGGCATCTCATCATCTATAATAGAAGACAGAAGAAAGTAGAATAACTTGTGGACCTAGACATCATTAAATTACTGTTTAAAAAGTGAGAGTAAAATAAAGATATTTTAGATGGATAGTTAGAGAATACAGCATTCAGAGACTCTTACTAAAGAAATCTAAAGAACACATTTAAAAAAAATAAATTTTAAAAAGTGAATTATAGGAAGCATTGATAAGAAGCATTGGTAATTAAATTGGCAAATATATAAGTAAATCTAAACTGACTTAAAAAATTTAAGTTGGAGGAGTCTAAAAACAAAGATTCAAAATACTGATAAACATTATCATAGAAAATAGGAGATAGGGAGATATAAGCTAAAATGTTCTATTTCTCTGGGAGAGAATAGAAATGTTAATAAACTTAGACTTTTTCATCAAAAATGCTTATTTAAAAAAGAAGTGTATTGCAGAACCAAGTTTTCTGGGATCCAAAACTTTCCAAACTAATAAGGAAGTTAGGGAGATGAAACGAAATAATGCTATCAAATTAATAAAATAAGAAAAAAATAAAAATCATTGAAAGTAAAAAGCATAACAGTAGAAAATACTCAAATATACAATTTAAAATTTTTAAATTAATGAGTTCAACTTGAAAAGTTACAAAAATTTAAAAAGGAATAAAGAATAAATCACCCCAAAATAGAAAGAAAACGAAAAATATAACAATTAATAATAACTAGAAAACAGAAATAATAGAGAATCAAGAAACCCTGGCCCTAGCCAGTGTGGCTTAGTTGGGTGGAGCATCAACCCATAAATGAAGGGTCATGGGTCTATTCCTGGTCAGAGCACATACCTAGGTTGCGGATTTGATCCCTAGTCTAGGTGCATGAGAGAGCCTACCAATTGATGCTAACAATTGATGTTTCTCTCTCATATAAATGTCTCTCTTTGGCTCTCTTTCCTTCCTGTCTTTGTTTCTTTATTTCTAAAAGAAATGAAAAAAATATCCTCAGGTGAGGAGAAAAGAAAGGAAAGAAAGGAAAAAAGGAAAGAAAGAAAGAAAGAAAGAAAGAAAGAAAGAAAGAAAGAAAGAAAGAAAGAAAGAAAGAAAGAAAGAAAAAGAAAGAAAGAAAGGAAGGAAGGAAGGAAGGAAGGAAGGAAGGAAGGAAGGAAGGAAGGAAGGAAGGAAGGAAGAAGAAAGAAAGAAAGAAAGAAGAAAGAAAGAAAGAAAGAAAGAAAGAAAGAAAGAAAGAAAGAAAAAGAAACCCAGAAAGTAATCACCATTCTTTTCAAGTAAATTCCAGGCATTTAAGGAGACTTTGATAATTTCAAGGGAAAAAAAGCCTCTCATGTTCTGAGATGCCAAAACATTAAGAAGAGTTTATTAAGTTTGAAATCTAAACAACTTATTCTTATTCCCTTTAAGCATGCAAATTTTCAAATTCTCTTTGAGTCAACCTACCACAAAAGTCATTTTCCACTGGTTGATCTTTTCAGATCTCAAACTGGTCCAAATTCCAGAGGGCTATATTTTACCTTCTGATGGGACCCTGAATCAAAACAAGCACTGCTGAGATTGGGCAGTAGGAATGTGGAAGTCACAAATTGTGTACAGTATATGTTTTTTTCTGCCTGCAGAATAGAGGCTGGCCATTGAATAATTCTTGATTAGAAAGAGCAGACTGGCTAGTTCATACTTCTCTTATTTATTTTCCATTTTCTTTTATTTTCTCTTTATCACCTGTTTTGTCTTCAATTAAATGAAAATATATAAATAGATAAATAGAATCACAAAGCTCAGTTTGGTTCTAAAGACCTGTAAAATTATCATAGCTATGTCTTCAAACTTCTCCATATCTGAAGTGTCCCCAAAAGTCAACAGCCCCCCAACCCTGAATTCCACATGGAGGCCCTCCTTGGGAGAGGAGAATCTCTGTCACTGCCTCCTCCCCCAGTCAGAGGAGATGGACAGACAGCCCCGTGTAGACTGCAAGCCAGAAGCTGTACACAGCACATTAAGAAAATTCTCCAAAATATAAACCACAAAACTATCATTTATCATCAGGAAAAAAAGTGAAGGAAAGAAAAAGCTAAGGAAAATAGCAAATCTTCCTCCCTCAGTCTCAGTATGTCAGTTGGAGCTGAGAAGGAGTCCTTTAATACACAGATAATTCAGAGCAAGAAATTTCCTGTCAGGACAGGGACAGCCTCTGGGCTGAACAGGACAATAAGTCCAACTCACCTCCATGGCTTTGCTGCTCACAGGTGAATGTGGCCTGAAATAAAGGTATAAATTATCAGCACAGCGCATGGGGACTTAGACTTCCAATGCCCCTCCATTAACCTCTGCCTACAATCACCATGTGGAAAAAAGGTCCCGCGTGTGGCCTGGCAGAAGGAAAAGCAAATGTTTCACTTACTTTTGAATTAAAAAGGAAAAAAAATTACCCTAACTGTGGCATATAAAAGACATAGCAATTTGGGGTTTGGTTGTTTCCTATGGAAGGTGCCTGATTTTTTTCCCTTAAAAAAAAAATAATTGTTAAGTTTTTCAACATTGTGGCCTTAGGAGGTAATTTGCTAAATAGGACAAAATTAGCTGATTTTTGGACCATTTAAAAGAACATTTCTTTTGAAAGCATATAAAATGTATTAAAGTAATCTTCGAACTCTATCCCTGCTTGGGATTTTAATTTACTCAGAGCTAATAAATTATCCCCTTTCTCAGAAGCTATTGAAAAATTTCAGTTAAATCCTTTTTAAATTTTAATGTGTTCAATTGAATCGCAGCAATTTAGACACACACTCACAGCTTGGGGTGGTCAGCTCACCAAGGCAAGACTGAAAAGGGGTCAGATTAACTGAACCCCTCCGCCCCCTGGGATCACTAAGGTGGTATTCACAAATGTGACTTGCCCCCACACATACAGGTCTGATTGTTGGATAATTACTTTCCCACCACAGCATTTAACAAATGCCCATTTGAAGGCCAAGACCATTTTCTATACAGCTGGAGAAAGCTTCACTGAAGGCAGGAGGAGGTGGAGGCAGCAAGGAAGTGGGCGGAGCAGGAAGCCCGATGCCGCTACCGGGTGGCTCTAATCGTAGAGGGACGTAAGGGCTGCAGGTCTGTGTCACCTTGGTTGTAGGGTTTGGTGAAGCACAAAGGTTCATTTCATCTCAGGCAGGGCTCTGCATTCCCTCTCCATACTTATTAGAAATATTTTTCCAACTATCGATTATTGTATTTGAACATTACATCCTGGCTCTGGGGAGCTCTTAGCAAAAATCAATCCAGTTTTACAACTTTTACCTTGACAGAGCTCTGGCTCTTTATCTACAGTACCCAGTAATTTAAAGATGCCATATCTCTTTCAGTGGCACAGATATATTCCTAAATATAACATGTCGTTAATAATAATCATAATTTTTTAAAGGTTGTACTAGTTAGTCTGTGTAGAGTTAATTCTCATTGAGTAGTTCCAACCTGTCAATAATAATCATTACAATGATGGTTAGCAATACTCATTGCTTTGTATTGCTTTGTCTTCCTTTGCCTCTCCTTTCCACGCTGTTCATATGATAGCAGCCAAGAGTGCTAATTTTCTTTGATCAAGTAAAAGGACCTATTACATGTTAAAAATCATAAATTGGGAATAGAGTCTGTGTTCCACTTGGAAAAACTGGAAGCCTGTGCAGGAAGGTGAATGCAGGGCACTAGCGGGGAAGTGGGACTGAGCACAGAAAGCCTGTGAGCTGAATGCCCATGTGTGAATGTTAAGGGATAGATCATGTGGCTGCCACCATGAGAGAGGGTAGGTGGCAAAAACAATTGGCATATTCTAGGCTGTAGAGTATCTGTGCGGAAATGGGAATAAAAGAGGAAGGCTTACCAGAGAGCTGCATTTTGAAAAGACTTTTTTATGTGGTTGTGTTTTAGAAGCCACAGCATCTCAATCTCTTTAGATGAACCAGTGATCATACAGGTCTGATTTTAAGATCCCATGGCAAAAAAACTGAATGTTTTTCCCCTAAGATTACTTTTTTGTAAGATTAATGTAGTTTTATTAAATAATAAAAGGGAAATTGTTACATTTTTAAAAGATCCATTAAAATGTGCATAAAAAGCTTACTAATTATAATATCCTTTTTAATTTTATTTTTCAATTATTGTTTACATTCAATAGAAATAGAGTCATCAATACAGAGAACCGACTGATGGTTGTCAGAAGGAAGAGGTGAGGGAGATGGGTGAAAAAGGTGAAAATATTAAGAAGTACAAATCGGTACTTACAAAATAGTCATGGGATGTAAAGTACACCGTAGAGAATATAGTCAATCATATTGTAATAACTATGTATGATGCCAGGTGTGTACTTGAAATATTGGGGGACCACTTTATAAAGTATGTGATTTCCTGACCACTATACTACATACCCCCTAAGACTGTTAACAAGGCAAGGATGTCTGATTCATTACTGCTCTTCAACATTGTACTGAGAGTCTGGCTGGCAAAATACAACAAGAAAAAAACTGCATACAGATCAGAGAGAGAGAAAAAAGTCTGTTCCTGTTTGCAAAGAACATAAAGGATTACAGAAAATATCTTATAAGACATACAAAAACACTGTTAGAACTAATAAGTGAGTTTATCAAAGCTGTAAGTTGTATGTCTATCTTGTCTTTTGTATTGATCTTTGTGTTTTGTTTTTTGGTTTTTGAGGCATCTACTTATTTATTTCATTTTTTTCTTGAATTTATTGGGGTGACATTAGTTAATAAAATTATACAGGTTTTAGGTATGGATTGATCTTAAAGAATCAACTTTGTTTCATTAATTCCCATTGTTTTTGTTTTCAATTTTATTTCTGTTATCTTTAATATTTTCATTTTTCTGCTTGCGTTGGGTTTATTCTGTTCTTATTTTTCTAGGTTCTTGGGGTGCATGCCTGGTCTCTTAAGACTTTTCTTCTTTTCTAATGTATTATCTAATGCTATAAATTTCCCTCTTTTCACTGTTTTAGCTGTTTCCAATAAATTTTGATGTGTTGTAATTTAATTTTCATTCAATTCAATGAATATTTTGGTTTCCTTTGAGACTCTCATTGATCCAGGAATTATTTGACATGTGTTGTTTATTTTCCAGATATTTAGAGAGTTTTCTGTTAGTTTCTGTTACTAATTTCTAACTTGATTTCCTTGTGGGCAGACAACACATATTTTATGATTTCAGTTCTTTTAAACTTTGAAGGTTTGCTTTATGGTCCAGTATATGGCCTACCTTATATATGTGTCATGAGCATTTGAAATATATATAGACATGGAAACAACCAAAGTGTCCATCAATAGATGGTTGGATAAGGAATATGTGGTACATATATACCATGGAATACTACTCAGTCATAAGAAACATGAAGCACTGCCATTTATGACTACATGAGATTATCAATATGATTTCACTGATATGTGGATATAAAACTAAAAGCAACAAATTAATAAACAAGAAAAACAAACAAAAACTCATAGACAGAGAGAACAATATAGTGGTTACCAGAAGGAACAGGGCTGGGGAAAAAGGAAAGGGTAAAGGAGATTAAATATACAGTGATGGAAGAGGATTTGACTGTGGGTGGTGGGCACACAATGCAATGTACAGGTCATGTATCATAGATATGTACACTTGAAACCTATATAATATTATTAACTGATGTCACCCCCAAAATTTTAGTTTTTAAAAAACCTGAGCCCTTTTATTTCCACTAATATTTAAAAAGGTAAGAAAATATATATATCCTGCTGTTGTATAGAGTAGCCTCTAAATGTCGATTGGATACTCTTGACTAATGGTTTTGTTGGGATACTATATATTTTTGCTTTCTGCCTAATTCTATAAATTATTTTAAGTATATTTTATTGATTATGTTATTATAATTATCCCAATTTTCCCCCTTTCCCCCCACTCCCCACTACCCCCCTCCCCTTTAGCAATGCCCCACTTAGTTCATGTCCATGAGTCATGCATATAAGTTCTTTGGCTTCTCCATCTCCTATGTTATTCTTAACATCCCCCTGTCTATTTTGTACCTACCAATTATGCTTGTTAATCCCTGTGTCTTTTCCCCAATTTTTTCCCTTTCCTCGTCTCCACTGATAACCCTCCAAATGAGCTCCATATCTATGATTCTGTGCCTGTTCTAATTGCTTGTTTATTTATTCATTTATTTAGATTCAGTTGTTGATAGTTGTAAGTATCTTTTCATTTTAATATTCATAGTTTTAACCTTCTCTTTCTTAAGTAAGTCCTTTTCACAAGTCATATAATAAGGGCTTGATGGTGATGAACTCCTTTGGCTTTATCTTGTCTGGGAAGAAATTTATCTGCCCTTCCATTCTAAATGATAGCTTTGCTGGACAGAGTAATCCTGGTTGTAGGTCCTTGCTTTTCATAACTTTGAATACTTCTTGCAAGCCCCTTTTTGCCTGAAAAGTTTCTTTTGATAAATTAGCTGATGATCTTATGAGAATTCTTTTGTAGATAACTCTTCTTTTCTCTTCCTGCTTTTAAGATTCTCTCTTTATCTTTAACCTTTGGCATTTTAATTACGGTGTGTCTTGGTATGCTCCTCTTTGGGTCCAACTTGTTTGGGACTCTCTGGGCTTCCTAGACCTGTATGTCTACTTCCTTCTTTAAATTAGGGAAATTTTCTTTCACTATTTTTTCAAATGTTTTCAATTTTTTGTTCTTCCTCTTCTCCTTCTGGCATCCCTATGATTCGGATGTTGGAACTTTTGGAGATGTCCCAGAGACCTCTTATTCTCTCCTTGTTTTTTAAAAATTCTTATTTTTTAAATTTTTTTCTGACCCTAGAAAATGAACTAAATGAAATGAAGATAACCAACCTATCAAATATAGAGTTCAAAACAGTGGTAATAAAAATGCTTAGAGAACTTTTTGAGTATGGTAAAAGCATAAGGGAAGAAATGAAGGCTACACTAAGTGATATAAAAAAAAACCCACAGGGAACCAATAGTGAAGAGAAGGAAGCCAAGGTTTAATTCAATGATTTGGAACATAAGGAAAAAATAAACATTCAACTAGTTCTATTAAATGTTAACAAGTTTTGAGGTCACCAGCTATAATTACAGATGTGCATTATTTTTGGTACATATACCTTTAATAGTGCTATGTCTATTTGGTGAACTGAAATTTTATAATTTTATTCATATGTAATGCCCCTCTTCCTGGTAAAAGTCTTACTCTGAAGTCTACTTTTCTGATTAGTATATCTACTTATGCTTCCTTTGATTAAAGTTTTCATGGTATATCTTTTCCTACTTTATAATTCAACCCTTATATATTATTATACCTGTGTGCTTCCTATAAAAAACATATAGTTGCTTTTCAATATGCTGACTTCTTTTTTAATTTGTGCATTTAGATGATTTACATGTAATGCATTATGGATATAGTAAAGCTTAGGTCTGCCATTTTCCATTTTCTGTTTGTTCTCTTGTTCCTGTTTTTCTTTTTCTTTTTTCTTTTTTTTGCCTTTGGGTGGATAATTTGAATATATTTTTAGAATTCCCTTTTATTTGTGGTGTTTTAATATATTGCATATACTTTTTAAATGAATGCTTTAGATTTTACTATATAGTTAACATCACAAGTTAATAGTGTTGACTATTTCGAGTAATATCTAATTTCTATCTTTAAGGTCAATAGACTCTTCCCTATGTCCACTTATCTTCTCCTAAGTTTAACTCCATCAATCAATTGAGTTTTTGAGTCATTATATTTTTCCAGTTCTAAAATATCCATTTTTAAGCATTTTTATGATGGCTGTTTTAAAATGGTGGTCAAATCATTCTAACATCTGTGTCATATCTGCATTAGAAAATATTGATTTTCTCTTTCATTTTATAATTTTCTGGTAGTTAACATGCATATGATCTTAGATTGAAACTTGGAAATTTTCGGTATTGTGCTTTAAGAGTCTTCTTACTTAAATCTTGTGATTTAGAAGGCCTCATCTGAAGGGGAGCACTGCCTCATTTCTGCAATATGCATGTGAAAGTCCAGGTTCCTCATTTTGCTCCCATTAGTACCTGGAGAGGGGGAGGGACTTCCTTTTGCTGCTGAGAAGGAATGGGGTCCAGATCACTTACTAGGCCTCTGCTGAAACCATCCTGGCTGGGAGGGATACAAGTCCTTGTTTTCTACTCCATATATGTTCTCCACTGACACAGAAGGAAGAATAGCCTTGTGACTGCTTCGAAATGGTGAAAGGCCTGAGGTTCCACCAGGCCTCCTCTGATAACACCCCAGAGGGCAGCAGAATGGCACTTCCTTACTGCCAGGTAGAGTCAAGCCTCCCCAAAAGTGCATGAGGTGGAGTTGGGGGTCATTACCATGGAGAAGGGAGTGTGTATACTACCCAATGGGGTGAAAGTCCCAGCTTCTCTTGGCCTTGTCTGATGCAACCAGAACTGTGTAGGCACCATGAGGGTAGAAGTCTAGACAGCTCCTCAGCCTTTGCTGGTAGGAGGGGTAGGTCCACAGATTCCCTGTGGTGTTTGTCAGGAGTAGAATATTTATTGTATAAAAGACTTCTGTTTGGCCAGGCTAGGCCATGTTTTTCTGTCTTTTCTGAAGGTTTTTACGGACCTTACCCACTGCATTTCTAGGACACTGACCTCTCCAAAGACTCAGTCTGGTATATAGGAGACAAAAAGAAAACCCAGAAAATTACTGACATGTTGTTTCTTAGTTCCCATGGACCCTAGCTGGCCTGCCTTTTCTCTACCTAGCAGTGGCTTTATGTTTGTTTCATATATAGTCTCTACAGCTTTTAGTTGTTATTGGCAGGAACAATAGGGAAAAATACATCTACTCCATCTTCCAAGAAGCAGAAGTCCTTTTTTATGTTCTCTCAAATTATTTAGTTTAAAAATAGTTTTTTCCAATGATAATCCTATGGCTGTATCTATTAATAAACTAAAGAGTTACTTTTTCAGGTATTGAACTTTACCACATAAGTAGAATTTTGTGTTCATTAAAATTTGAAAACAAATTTAAAAAAATAGTTCTGATAACTGCCTTACTTTAATATTTATATAGGAGCTGCTACATCATAAATATTGAGTTATGCTATTGTGCCTGTCCATCTTGGCTTTTAATAAATGTAAAATGTGGCAAATATTACTACATATTCCTTATTTAGCTTTGAACTAAAAAACAGAAAATGTATTCCCTTGTTAAAATTTGAAAAATGTCTATTTGATGAGTAGAATTTCTATAGATCCTATTTACCTATTTCCCTTCCACTAACCAGATATTCTCCCAGACTTACCTTATCTTCATCATTTTGTAAATACCAATAAATATAAATTTATTTACATACATTATAGAAAGTCAATGAAAAAAGTTGCTTCTCATATGCTCCTGGTTTCCCTTTTAACTATATGAGAAAGAAAAGAAGCTGAAAGGAAGTAATAGGATAAAAACAAAAAACTAAGGATAAGTCTGGGTAAAGGGGGTAATAGATGACAAGGAGGAAAAAGGAGTAAATAGAGAAAGGAACGATAATCAAATGAGTCATGACAGACTAAATTGGTGCTGTAGTTTTCAGGACACATTAAAACATTTCTTGATATTGAGTTCCGGAATTTACGTGTTCATCAGCAGATTAATGGATAAAGAAGATATGGTACATATAGAGAATGGAATTATTATTCAGCTTTGAGAAAGAAGGAAATCTTACCATTTAGCATCTACCCTTGGGGGTGGCGGATGTGCCTGAAATATGTCTAGCCATAATCCGTGGTGCTCCAGGGCAGCTGCAATAGCTGTGCTGCAGAGCCATCCTTGCTCCTCAGTGTGCTGGGCTTTACCAGGTGCAGACTGGCATCCCTGCACCTGCCAGGCAGAGTGAGAGGACACCCACCTCCCTCGGTAGTGGACCACAGAGTCTTTTGCTTGCTTTCCTTCCAGTGTCAAACACGAAGACCTAGCATCATAAATGACAAAAAAAAAAAGTCAAGAGTATGGAGCATGGTGCTAGCAAAGCCAAGGCTGAGTCTTCAGGTCACAAATGCTTTAATTAGCTTTGCATGAATTGGCAATTGTTCCACAGACTCTGCCAGCCTTATTGCAATAGTGTTCAGGATAACTATTACCATGGCCAGAGAGACCATTTGAAGCTGAGACTCAGGACCACCATCACTAAAAGGAAGTGGACCAATGACAGTATGATGTGGGCTTCTATTTACCTGTATATAACAGCTGTCTGTCTCGTAGCTTACAATTGGCACACTTGGCATTAGTCCTTTCACTCTAAATATGTTGAATATATGTTTTATAAAAGACACCACTCTACTCTCTATACATCTGCAAAATCAAGTAAGACAAAGTGGAGAGTAAAGGGGAGGGAACAGAGAGAAGATGAAAGTGGAGCAGACGGAGCAAGAGGAGGCAAGAAATAAATGGAGGAGGGGGAGAAGAAAAGTGTACTATCTAATGAATCCCAATTACTGTGGGGCTTTTTAAAACATATGAATAAGAAGTGTTATATGCATTTACATATGAGGGTAAAAAAGGCTCAGAGAATTTTTAAAAGAAAATGGTCACCATACACAAAACTTTCCATAACTATTTTTTTTACCTGTTGGAACTTGAAGAGATGATGGAAAGTGATCTGGGCTCAAGTCAGAAGCTGCCCCTTCTAGTCAGCCCTTTGATTAATGATCAGGGTGATCCTGGGCAAGTCACAGCATGACCCTGTCCTCTGTTCCTTAGCCTGTAAATGGGGGGTTGTACTATCAGCCTACAGAGACTTTCACTCACCCACAGTAATGGGTTCAAACAAATTAGTCTGCCTGCCATAGACAGAGCCTGTACTATGCACTTCACCCCATTGCCACCATCACCTATTATCTTGTATCCTGGCACTTCCCACTTTGGTTACCTCCTAAAATCATTTAAGTTTACAACCTCCATGCAGTCTAAATCCTTCCACATCCCACAGTTTAGCAAACTGACTCCAAATGACAGATTTTTCCAACACGTATATGAAAAATTCATTTGCAGCTTTCAGATCTTGAAATAGTGGCTTTGTTCTGAATGGAGTACCTGAAATAATTTCATGTCCACGGTCTTTCCAAGGACTTAATTCCTTATGCTAATCCACCTAATAGTCAGCTCTTTAAAGGGTCGTATAAATCAGCACAACTGTTTTTAACAGACATCTAAGAAATTGGGTTAGATAAAAGTAGGGGGTTTAAAAAAGGATATTTAATCTCACAGTACAAAACTACACCCCCTTTGTGTTGAGTACTTGCCTGAGCTTACTGTAGACATGAAGAAATTCTTAGGGTGGTAATAACATTACATTCAATCAGATGAATTGAATCTGTGGCATTCACAGGTGAACATACAGTTTCCTACACGGTATTTTAGAATCATTATGCAAGGTGAATAATAGACAGAAGAGTCAACTGTTAGAACACATCTGCCTGTTTCTTCCATTTTTCTCCTCTTTCCTTCCAAGAAATGAGAGGAACTTTGTTCACCAATGAAAGAAAGTGGGGCACTCTCTCACCTGCTAGCATCCCTGTCCAGGGAGCTGATATCCAGCTGGAAGGTTAGATGCCTGTTCCCCTGGATACCTGGAACCTGTCTGCCACACCTGAACCAGGTGGCACTTCATGTTTGCAGTTTGTCTGGTATTACATGTGGCTGCAGGAGCAGGCAGATGCAGGTGACGGCACTTAACACGTCAAGGAACTGAAGACCTTTAGGAACACGGTCCTTTAGGAAGAAAAAAGAGGAAGAGCTGGCCACTTTGTTATGGACAGTAGTGAGCACAGCACTGAGGAGGAGCCCAGAGCCTGCAGGTCCCAGGTGGCTCAGAAGACTGACAAGGTTCTTGGCTCTGAGCTGCCCACATGCCCCCGCACTGCAGCCCTCCAATTCTCTGCTTCTCAGACAGCTCTTTTCTCTCTCCATTTAGCTCTGTCTTCCCAGACAAGCACACAGCATGGGGGCTCTGTGAATCTTCACACAAGCAATTTGATTTCCTTTTAAAGAGAAGGTAACACGATGACCTCATTCTGGGGCAGAGATGGCCTTTGAGAAAGAAAGTGTTTAAACAATAACCATGCTGGATTTGTGCTGTGATTAAAAGGTGAGGAATGTTTTTAAAATCTTTAAAATGAAACTCTGAGCACACATCGACCTCATCATACCACTCCAGACATATGCATGAAAGCTGAAGGAAGTGTGACCATCCAGAGGCTTCTCGCTTGTCTCAAACACCTGTACGTTTGTTCATCCAAACAATGACCAATTTGCTTAATTTTTATCTGAGCATTTGCTATCATGAAAATAAAGCATAAAATAAACATTAGAAAAATTATACATTTAATTACTAAATTATTTTTTCTCATTGACTTTTTATTTTTTCTAACTACAGATAGAAACATAATAATCCATGTCACCTTGAGAAAAAATTTTTTTAATTTTTCTCCAAAAAACATTTTTGAATATTATATTTCCCCAGGACTTTTTTCCTCAGAAAATAGAAACAACTAAAATTTTCAGTACTTCTATGATGATACAACTTTGCTTTGCCTAAGTTTATACTAAATAATCAACAAGCAAAATTTAATTTAGCAAGTAAATATATAATTTCCTATAGTTTGCTCTATACTCTATTCTTATGATATCACGAGCAACAAACTTCGGGTTGTCACAGTTCCTTCGCTTTCATGCATATGCCTGGCATGGTGCAGTGTCTTCAATGTATGCTAAGTGTTGGAGATGAATGCTAATTTACCTCAGAGTCAAAAGGTGCATCTCTTGTATCCCAAACAAAATTTCCAGAAAAGAGAAGAGTATTGACATGTGTTAAAATCATCATGTGAGATGTTAGCAGTAAAAATCATTTGGCATTGCAAAATGTATACTGAGAGTCAAATGAATGCAAGCTAAAAATCCTCATCGTTACCAAGTAATATTTTGTTTAATCCCCATGATACCTGATACCATATCGTTAACTTATGCTTATAAAACAAAGATACTATTGGCTTCAAAAAGACTTTAAGAGTATTTTGATTGTGACAAAGATCATTTTAACCTTTCCAGAACCTAAGAGTATGGGGTATTTGTTAATGACAAGAGTACAGGCCTTAACTGAATTTCCAGGCTGCTATTTTGTTTTTAATTTTATTTTTTGGTTATTCAATTACAGTTGTCCCATTTTTCCCCCATTGCTCCCTCCTCCCAGCCCATCCCTTCTCCCACAATTATATCCCTCCCCGTTGTCAGGCTGCTTTTATCACAATGCTATTATTAGATACATTTAAGAAACACAAAAACATTGTATATACTTGAATTTCTGATTTAAGAGAGAAAATTATTTGAGCAATTAAATATAGATTAATTAAATGACATAAAAAGCAAAGTTTTAATTATCAATTATGCTGTTCACCAAAATTTTTACCAAAAAAATTTTAAGTCAATAAGTATTGGTGGCCATTGTTCATTTGTTTTTTTCTGATGGTTCTAGTAGTGCTTAGTTGTCTTTAACATCATTTGAAACAAGTTTGTTAGATTGTATTGTGACAGCTATCATATCAGCATGCATTTAAAAAAAAACTTATCAAAATTGATGATTTTTTGTATAACCATTTTAATATTGAAGATGGACAAAAATATGCAACATTTTCAGCATATTATGCTTTATTATTTCAAGAAAAGTAAAAACACATCTGAAATGCAAAAAAAAAAATAAGATTTGTGCAGAGTATGGAGAAGGTGCTGTGATTGATTGAATGTGTCAAAAGTGGTCTGCGAGGTTTTGTGCTGGATATTTCTTGCTGGACAATGCTCCATGGTCAGGTAGGCCAGTTGAAGTTGATAGCCATCAATTCGAGACATTAATTGAGAACAATCAACAGTCTACCACACAGGAGTTAGCCAGCATACTCAAAATATCCAAATCAATAGTTATTAGTGAAAATGAAAAGTGTCTTTCATTTTATGGAAAAGAATTAAGTGGACTTTTTGGCCAACCCAGTATGTATTTAAACAAATTATAAATATCCATCTTGCCATATTTCTCATCTCCAGAGTTATAATCTTATATATCATTCTGCCCTGGTGGCACAGTGGGTGCCATATGTATATTTATATCTATTTGTTTATTTACTTAAAGATCAAGGTGCATTCTAGTCTGGTTGTGCTGAATTTTTTTACAAAGGCAGTCCATTTGCTTTACGGACTTAACCTATGGCAAACAAACTTCTACTGCCCATAGACTTTCTTTTGTTTTTTACAAAAATGAAGGTGTTCTGCACCTGCTTGCTCCCCACAACCAGAGCTCCCTATCAGTAATTCTGTTCTGAAGGATGAGAGACCCCCTAGGCGGGTGGAGGTAAGAACAGAAGACACAGGAGAGGCCAGTATTCTGTGCCAATCACTATGCACCTGTTAATGAAGCTGACATGTTTGGACAAAGCAACCCAATTTGCATTTGTCACCAGAGTGAGACATTAGCAGTGTGAATATTGAGAGGGACAGATGTGCCCCAGCAGGACTGCCACCTGAGACAGCCTGCTGTTCTACCAACACCAGGGAGGCTGCCAACCCAGGGGATACCCCTTTACCTCTGAGGAGACCATGGTACTACTGCCAGACTCATCAGAAGAAAAGAGAGACATATGTTCTTCCTCAAGGCCCTGGGGACCTGGCTAAGGGACAGGGGACAAGTTGGCTGGTGCCCTATTATGTGCTAAATCCAAAGTCATAAGGAGTTTATGTGCTGTCTTTTAAGTATGATGCCCCCATCTTTTCTAACTCTCTACCCACTTGCCTTTTCTGCATTCTTAAAAGATGCAAAGATTTTACCAGATTTGACTTCTGAGTTGGTATATGCTACTTCATCGGTGTCATCCATTTGTCATCTGTCAACTTTCAGTTCTTTCAAATCCCTGAAAACAGTAACAGCCCAATTCTGTACAGTTTTATTACCTAGTAGATGGAAATTACATTGGCTTAATATTTGATTTTCTCCATAGGTGTATTTTTATTATAAGATAAGAATTTTATATTAGACTGATGTCATAAATTTGTAATATTATTTATGCAACCTAGTGGTTTAAGGCAAGGAGGTCCAGCACATATTTTTTCTGTAAAGAACCTAAAATAACTTGTTTGGTTTCAGGTGTCTCCTTCACAGCCACCCCCCTCTGCAGTTGCTGGTGGCAACCACCACAGATACCACACAAATGAGTGGTGTGTCCAGAAACCAATGAAACTTCATTTACAGAACCAGGCAGTGGATCAGATTTGTCCCACAGACTGCAGTTTGTTGATCTTTGCTGCAAAATTTTATTTACTTATTTGTTTGTTTGTTTATAGGGGAAGGGAGGGAGAAAGAGAGCAGGAGAAACACAGATCAGGTGCCTCTTGCACATGCTCCGACCAAGGAACCAAACTACAAGGCATGTGCCCTGATTGGGAATCGAACTCATAACTTTTCTGTTCAGTTTAAGCAACCAACTGAGCCACCCTGGTTAGGGCTATTGATCTCTATTTAAAACAATGTCACTCAGAAACTAAATAACCAGGTTTCAGAATTTTCTCATGGATTGCAGAGAACAGAAAGGCATCAGTGTAAATACAGCCAAATACCCAGAGCTTGACACCTTCTCTCACAGCTCAGCAACCTTAGGGAGTCACTTCATTCCTCTGAGCCTGGGCAATGATGCTAGGGCCTACTCTCAGGCACCAGCATGCTGTCAGGACTAAATGGCACGATGTTTTACAAGTTTGGTGCAGTGTAACCACACAGTAAACACACAGTAAAGTGTTAGTCTCTCCAAACTCTCTGCAAGTTTGTCACTGCTCTCTACCCTTTCATCTTGAAACCCTTTGCTCCCCACACCCTCCTGAGTCCCCTCTTCTGACTCCTCCACCTCAGTCTCTTTTAGGTTTTCTCCTTTTTTCCCTTCTATGAGTGTTCTGGAAGGTTCTGGCCTCAGTCCTCTTCCCCTTAGGTGATGATACTGTCAGCAGGGGAATCATTTCCCCTACCCTCTTAGGTTTAGTAATTAGGGGATTGCTAATTAAACTGACCAAACGAAAATTAGCAAGAGAAAACACAAATTTTTATTCATATACATATGCAG
Organism: Furipterus horrens; assembly: GCF_987537825.1. Classification (NCBI taxonomy): domain Eukaryota; kingdom Metazoa; phylum Chordata; class Mammalia; order Chiroptera; family Furipteridae; genus Furipterus; species Furipterus horrens. Next base: position 78,092,896 of record NW_028327176.1, on the reverse strand, counting down.
GAATTCACAGTAAAGTGGTTCAAATCCAGGACTTAAATACCAGTTTACAGAGAAGAAAGAAGGAAAAAAAGATACTTATGTGAAAACATATGACTTCTTAATAGAGCAGGGAGGAGAAAATGGAAAAGCAAATGACTTTTGATAAAGATAAAGAGGTCCTCAGTTGAACAGATGGGAGATATGTCTCATTGCTTCTTTATGTAACACAACGTGGGCACTTACCAAACCCTGCCCTGTTCCCTGTTATTTGAATCTTTTCCTCTCATATGAGGGAAATTCCTTAAAGGTAAGAATTTCCCCCTTCCATGTTTGGGCTTCTGTGTCACCTGGCAGTGACCTGCTAATAGCAAACACTGCAGAGACATGTTTTATACGAGCAATTTCTGCACCAATGTTAGACATGGGTGGCACATGCTAGAGAAATAGAAATGTGTTATTTCTCAATGAAGAGAGGGAAGAGGTCACAGCTGTGACAGCTGGATTAAATACCAGAGCTGTCATGTAAAGCTGGAGATTTCTGGGCAAGTTCTTTCTCTGCTATGCACTTTTCTTTATTCCCCAATAACAAAAGGGTAACAGTATCATCTACTCTTGACCAGAGGTCATACTTAGAGCTCCGCTCATAGCAGTCTACTTTTCTTTCTCCATGCGCGTTGCCAATAATCTGCAAAGGTAGGGATGAAATTCTTGATATATAACTTGTAGGAGTGGCGAGAACTGGAGAGAAGGGGCAAGAAACAATGAATTTTGACAACCTTTGGATGCCACTACTGGACTAGCTGTTGTGATATCTGTTTACTCAAGAAAAACAGAGTAAAACTGTATTTAAGTTTTTTTAAATGGTATATAATTCCATTCTCTGGAGTGGGATTTGTGGAAGCTATGAGTCTTGACTCCTCCATTGGCTTCCTGGTACTCATGGTCAGTGCACAGTGAGGAACACAGAAAGCAAGGAGTCCCTGAAACTGCCAGTGCTCTCTGATTTATAGGCCTGCACTTGGGAGATCCTGGGACCTGCTTCCTTTAGACAAGTTGGGGAGAGTGAGCTGTTACAAGGACATCAGCCAACTAAAGATATATTGCAGATAAGCTCCTGCCACCTAGCCAAGATGGGCCCAGCACAGGGAAGCAGTCAGTATATGCTATGTAGTATGATTGTCAGAAAAATATCTGGAAACCCCCAGAAAACTTGTCTTTTCCTCACTTTTCCAGAAACAAGGAGAGACAGTGTCTATAGAGACACCCAGTCTCAGGACTTCTAACCCTAGTCATATACCATCAGGGAGAGATCTTTGTCATAAAAATATGAAGAAACATTTTCTTCTAGATAGGTTTTCATTGGATGAAAATTTTTAGTGGGATAAAAACAGTTTTGGGGAGAACTTTCTGAAAAGAATAAATCATTTCACCTCAACTGTCTGAAAGTGAAGAAATAGGCTTAAAGTTTTCCCAGGTTTATGGAGCAATGGCTCTGGGGCTTGGACACCTGAGAAGTTGAAAGGGTGCAAGACAAGTGGATTCTGCTTTAAAATAATAACGTGTGAAACTTCAGGTATAGAAAAAAGATAAACAAGTGAATAAATGTTTATTCAACAGTGAGCTCTCCATCTAAAAAAGCATGAAGGACAGAATCACTTTAAAAAGCCTTGAGTGCATTTGAACTATGATCTAATTTGTATAAATTTGAGAACATATTCTTTAAGTAAATCCATCTACTCACATGTATAAATTACAGATATTATTTCTGCACCTGTTATTTTTAACAAACATAAAAAATCTTACATAAGACAATAACTTTATTTCTGAAGACGTTTTGGTGTGTTTGTGAGTGAATGAGTGACTGAATAAACCTGGCTTTTTCATAATTATAAATTTAAATATTATAGAGTCATATTTGACCATGAATTCAGTTATTATTGCTATGACAGGTCTATTTCAATTCTTGCAAGGCAAGAGAACTCTAAAGTTTCTGTAACAGGAAGTCTCTCATTCTGTGTATGGGAGCATTCTATGTGGTTTTGAGAATTATAGCCCAAACCATGAGCCAGGCTCCTGAAAGTCTTGTAAGACTTGACTGGAACACCGGGAAGGCCAGAGGCAGGCATGACTCAAAGGTCACTCAAAGGTTCCCATGGGAATTGGATTTAAAGAATGCATATTATGTGTTGAAGCTTGCTCTGTTTTTCTTATCTCTTAGTTAACTATAAACGGTGTGTAGCAAAAAAGGTATGAAGCCTTGTACCTGATGTCAGTATGGCATCAGATGTTTAACAGACCCTGACACAGATTGGTCATTATGTTCTTTGCTTGATATCTATAATCAGTAACTGTCAACTGTAACCCAAGGATCTGAAGCTAATTGATGATTTATGAATATTGACCTTGTATCTCCTGAATCCCTTCCTCAATAAAAGGAACTAGGAGGGGATGTTCGGGGCTCTTCTCAACTAGAGAGATTTGCCACCTCTCCTCCTTGCAGACAAAATACAGTGTCTTGATAATTTTGTTCTCTCTCATCCATGATCCTGAAACCTCTGCTGAACAGGGAGTTTCCACCAAGCTGGGGCATTAGAGGCATCTCTTCTCACTTCTGTCTATGTTTTGTTTTATTTTGTTTTTCTCTAAGTAGCCGAGAAAGACACCAAAGGATTTGTCCTTCCTTCTACTTACTTCTTATTTTTCTGAAAACATTCAAAGGAAAATATTAAACTAAAATAGTTATTGTATAGCTCACAGAGAAGCCATCTTTCATTTTACACTGAATGAACCTATCCCAACAGCAATTTGGAGGAAAAATGAAACAAGTGACCTTCCTTAGGAAATATGTCTACGGTTTTGTCCACAAGTGAAGAGAAATAATGAGATGGGTGATCAACCAATAATCTCCATTTCTCCAAATAGTACAGTATCTTACCTTATCAATGAAATTACATGACTTAAAAAATTAATTTGATCATGGCTTCGTCCCCTCTCTGCTTGTAAAAACACAATACTTATGTTAAATGATTCCTTAACACATTACCCTATTCCAAAAAATTCGAGTTGGAACTGAGCGGAACCCATTTTTCCAAACAGAACACTTTCAGCTCCCCAATGAAATGAATGCTTAATTTCACATTGGGAGCTTTCAGAATGTCAAGAATTTAGCATAATACTATTGGCTCAAGCAAAAAAGAAAGAGAAAGAAGTCATGGACACAGACTACAGTATGGAGAGATTATGGTGGCAGGACGTGGGTAGAGGTAGAAGATAGTGTGGGGGGGATAAATGATAATGGAAAAGTACAATAAAATATATACAAATAATAATTTATTTTTGGTGTTATTCTGAGGTAAACCTGAAACAAAGGAACCCAACTACTTTGAAAGCTCAAATAATGCTCAAGAATATGCAGTTTCTCAAACCTGGGAACTGAGGAGAAGGTTCTAAGTAGGTATAATAGTTACATTTGTAAAGAGATAGAATTCCCAACATTTCATATTCCCAGCATGCTTTCGTTTATGGGAATGGACCTCCTATCTGATGCTGCCTCTGGGGTGTGTGTGTGTGTGTGTGTGTGTGTGTGTGTGAGATGTATGTGTTTATACTTCATTTATAAATTCTCTTGCTGTTTTATGTTTTCTACTTAATGTAATATGATATAGTTGGCAACCTTGACTCCTTTTGGGGTGAGAAAATCTGTGGTTCCAGTTGAAGTCATAGGTAGCAATAATATGGCATGCCAGTCAAACAGAAATATTAGCCCTAAGGTAATCTCCTTCAATAATGCCTGAGGGATGGAAATGTAGCATTCTTTTACTGGGCATATGGCATTAGTACTCATGAGTAAAATTTCAAGCTTTATTTGAAGATGTCATTGGATTTCAAGGCAATGGCTCTCTTTGGCAATTGCTTGCTTATAAGTGATTTACTGAGAGTAAACACCCTACTAGAAAAAATGCACCTGTCCTGAGAAACACATACATTAAGGATGAAAGATTAATTCTGCCACTTTCCAATGCTATCTAACATTCATACAGTATTAAATCTAACACCCCTTGGTTTTCAAGTCCATTTATTCTTGCTAATTCTCTAATTTCTAGGGGGAAAAGTATATTAAACAGGTACAGTGCATGCACTGGAACTCATCAGTGTTGCTTTGTTAAATGTAAATGGATTGGGAGCTTAGGATCACATTTCTCTATAAATAATTGTACATAATCAAAAACAAAAGAATAGTTTAAACTTTATAGGCAAAGTAGCTGGAAAAACAATTGAAGACGTCTAATATTTACATTTTATCCTTGTAAGCAATTAGAATTTAGAATCTATTAATGCGTAAGTCATAAGCTTTTACTAATTAACACTGTGATTTATGAAAAGGTATTTTAAATATATGATTTTTTCATGATTTTTTAAAATACCTTTTAGTTTATTTGTAAGATGGTTGGTTTTTGTGTTTGCTTGTTTGTTTAGAAAGAAAATGAAATCCAACTCTAATTTCCAGGTTATATCTATGAAAGTAATGTTCTGTGTTGTATTGACTCCATTTTCAATCTTCATACATTTAATGATTTTTTACACATCAAAGAAGAAAAATAAATTGGGAAAAGAATGTCCTCATTAAAACTGAGTTAAAATAAGGTTATAAACACATAATCAAAAGAAATTTTTATTTAAGAGTCAAAGTAGACTATGGAGTAAAGCTAAGTCCTTTTTTCCTAGATCAGAGGGGTACACATGCCATGCAGCAGGAAGTCTTGGAATGCAGAAAACCCAACGCCCATCACAGCCTCATTTAGGGGAATTCCAGGTAAGGACAACTACTCCAAAATATGAGACACAAAACCAAGAAGGGATTCAACATTTTCACCAGGACATAGATGAAACCTCAAAACCTACAGGTATCTAACCTCTACTTTCAAGCACAAATGAACAATTTAAAAATAAAATTTTCTGAGTTCATTTGCATATGCTAACTTGCTAATTTTGGGGAAGTGTTATGTATTGTGAGGGCTCAAAAGAACAACAGATAGGATAGAGAATAACTATCAGATTCTCCTGTCCCTTAGGTTCTTCCTCTCAACCTTGATTCTCATCTCTTCAGTAATGTCCAACTGTGATTATTTCTGGGTATTTTTCTCTTGCTGTTTACTCCTTTGGAAAAAACAACATTGGTAGCAGGTAAATTTGACAAATGCTAGCTTATACACTAACAGGAAGTAGAAGCAAACATTATATATTTTCTCTCAAAGCTCATAAAGTTCATGAAGTGTGCTTGGACAAGCTTAGTTATACATGCTATAAAAGACAGTGCTGAACCTACTGAGCACTAGATTCGCCAGTGCCTGTACCAGGGTCTCAGGAGTGGACATCAGGCTGCAGTGGTGAGCAAGGAGCAGAGCAGAAAATGGTGGTGCTTGAAAGGAATAGAAGAGCAAGTGGGCAAAATGCCCTGCCATTGTCCTGTGTTAGTTTTGCTGCTGGACTCTTCCCTCCCTTCCCCTACCCCATCAGGATGATATGAGACTTGAAAGAGGACAATGCATACAGGTTATATTATATTGATTTTGAGGGAGAGAGGTAAAAAATAATTAGAGTAAGAAAGAAACATTGATCAGTTGCCTTCTGTACATTCCCTGACAGGTGATCCAACCCACACCTAGAAGCCCTTTCAAAACAGAGGCAGATCCTGAAATGATTTTGGATGTTTACAGACACACCCCTAAACTCAGTGATGCTAAAAGCCAACTTTGAGAGCAGGTTGGCCCACCCCGGGAGCAGCCAAGTCCAGAGGAATCAGCCACAAATTGTGGATCACTTATAGCTTTGAAAAGGTTGTGAAGGGCCAGACATGAACAGCACATGGCTTTGGCTACAAAAGACTCAGACATCAGAATGGCAGCCAAAGGGAGAAACCAGCAGGCAAGCACCAAGCTCTGCTAAGACCAATTCATTTGGTTCTTTTTTCATTATTTTTGCTATTGTACTATTTTTTGTAGCCTTTTTTTAAAATCTATTTTTCTTTTATTTTTGATGCTCTTTTTTCTTTCGTATCTCCTGTTTTACTCTTACCTTTGATTACTCCATTGTTATCTTCCTACTCTTTTTTATTATTTATATTACTTTTTCTGTATTTCTTTACCCCATTTTCCTCTTTGAATTCATTACTAGTATTAGTTCTCTTTCCCTTTTCCTCTCATAATCACTTTTCTTTTTCTTGATCTTCTCTTATTCTCTTTTCTTTTCCCTTTCTCTACTATTCCATTTCTCTTTCCACTTTTATTATTCTTTGCTCTCTTGTAATTGATATTGCTATTGTGGTTGGGGGAAGGCTAGCTTGTTTTGGTGTTGTTTTTGTGTTGTTTTGCTTTGTTCTTCCAGCACCTATACAATAACATATGAGACATGGTTGGAGTAGAACCTCTAAGCCAGTCAGAGAGGAGTTCCCAACAACAAATGGGCCAATAATAATTAAGACCAAAATATAACAAGAGAGAACACATAACTCACATAAAAGACATTTCTAGAGCATCAAGGTCAGAAGATCAAGGAGTTTGCACCACTGGGTCCCACAAGACTCCTACACATAATGCCACTACACAAAACAGAGAATCAAAGCAAATCTATCTAACACAAAGAGACAATTAAAATGAGGATAAATAACCCCCAAAACTAAAGAAAAGGAGGAAACTCCAGAAAGAAAGGTAAAAAAAATTGAGACAAACAATTTATCAGACATGGAGTTCAAAGTAATTGTTATAAGGATGCTCAAGGAACTTAGTGGAAACTACATCATCACAGAAATCTTGAATAAGAACCAGTGAGAAATGAAGAATGCAGTATCTGAAAAAATGAATACACTAGAAGGAATAAAAAGCAGACTAGATGAAGCAGAGAATTAAATCAGAGAGTTGGAAAACAAGGTAAAAAAAAAAAAATACCAGTCAATGTAACAAAATGAAAAAAAGGCTCAAGAATGGGGATAGCTTAAGGGAGCTTTGGGACAAGATGAAATGTAACAATATTTACATCATAGAGATACCAGAAGGAGAAGAAAAGGAGCAAGGGATAGAAAACCTGTTTGAAGATATAATGACAGAAAAATTCCCTAATTTGGAGAGGGAGAGAATCATGTAGGTTCAAAAAGCAGAGAGAGTCCCAATCAAGATGAACCCAAAGAGACCCACACTAAGACACATAACAATTAAAATGGCAGAATTTAAAGACAAAGAGGGAATCTTAAAGGCAGCAAGACAGAATCAGTTAATTCCCAACAAAGGAGCTCCAAAAAGGCTTGTGGCTGACTTCTCAACAGAAACACTACAGGCCAGAAGGGATTGGCATGAAATATTCCAAGTAATGAAAAGCAAAGTCCTGCAACCAAGACTACATGTCCAGCAAGGATTTCATTTAAAATTAAAGGTGAAATAGTTTCCCAGATTAAAAAAAAAAAAAAAAGCCTAGGAGTACAGTTCCACCAAACTAGCATTGCAAGAGATGCTAAAGAGACTATTTAAAAAGAAGAAGGAATAGAGAATAGAGTCACACAGGTACAGAAGGAAAAATGAAAATGAATAAGCACCTTCAATAATAAACTTAAATGTAAATAGGTTAAATGTCCCAATCAAAAGACACAGGGTAGCTGAATGAGTAAGAAAACATGACCTACATATATGCTGTCTACAAGAGACCCACCTCAGAATAAAAGATTTACAAAGTCTGAAAGTGAAAGGATAAAAAAAGTATCCCATGCAAATGGACATTTAAAAAAAAAAAGCTGGAGTGCAATACTTATATAAGACAAAATAGACTTCAAAAATAAGGCCATAACAAGAGAGAAAGAAAGCATAGGTAAACATAACTTGCCTCCTCACACAGCCACATCAAAAGTACAACTAAAAATAGAGAACAACCATCACTCAGAACAGGTAGAAATTGAGTTGATTGGAAATTACACCCATTTGGACTGGTAGGAGAGGCAAAGATGCAGAACAGGCTGGTCCCACATCTATGTGTGGTGGATAAAAAAATCAGAATGGATATTTCCAGATCAAGGAGTACCACCCCCCACACCAGGCCCCCTAGGCCAGGACTCCAGTGCCAGGAAGATAAGCCCCCATAATTATGGCTGCAAAAAACAACAGGGATTGAGTTAGTGGAGGAAACTTCTGGAATTCCAAGCAGTTTCCCTTAGAGAACCCAAACAGAGACTTATTCAGATTCACTATCTCTGAGCTCTGGCCCTGGGGTAGCAGCTTAAAAGTCACTAGTGGCATATGGAGGGCAGGGGGAAGCTGAAGGATATGACATTAAAGCAAGAGCTGGGGGACTGTTTTCTCTCAGACAGAAAGGCAGGCAGAAGCTGTTGTCCCTTTCTGAGCCCTCCCCACACAGAGCCACAGAGCCAGCAGGCCAGTGCCATATCTGAGACAACATCAACATGGCTAATACTGTTTGCCCCACCCTGGAGATCCTATAAGATTCTGTCCCAGTCAACTTATGGGTCCACCCAAACTGTTAACCATTATTTTTCATATGAATGACTGGTCTTGGCTCAGGCTTCACAACTTCCTAAATCTTACCAAACAAGCAACAGTTGGTCTCGGTGAGCTCCCATCCCCACATTTCTTGCAAAGTGGCCCCAGGCCTGGCACTAGCAGCAGCCAGCCTAGATTGACAGTTTGGTTTTACCTGGGAATCTCCAATCCCAGCACAAATAACAGACATTTAAGCCTGCTTTATAGCTCATTCTAGGTGGCCCCAAGCAGAACACAGATGGGGGCTGACCTTGGCCTGCACACCCATTGGAAAACTACAGACTATAACAGAGCACCACCATGCTGCCCCTGCATAGCTGATGCTCCACAGAGGGTGGAGGTTGGTGGTCAGTGCTCACAGATAGTCCTTGGAGCTGACTGTCTTGGGTAAATCCCTCCCACTGACCTGACAACAGCAATCAAGTCTCAACTACAATTGGAGGGTGTACTCAGCCTACCTGGAGGGTACACCTTGAGTACCAAGCTTGGGTGATAGGAAAGACTGTGCCACTGGATCCTACAGTACACTTAATAAATTAGGCTACCCTACCAAGACAGGGAGTCATAGAAGTTCTACCTAATACATAGAAACAAAAACAGGGAGACTGCCAAAATGAGGAGACAAAGAAACATGGCCCAAATGAAAGAACAGAGTAAAATTCCTTAAAAATAACTAAACAAAATGGAGATAAGCAATCTGTCATATGCAGAGTTCAAAACACTGGTTATCAGGATGCTCAAGGAACTTAGTGAGGACCTCAACAGCATAAAAAAGATCCAGTCAGAAATTAAGGATACACTAATGAAATAAAGAACAATTTACAGGGAAAGAAACAGTATAGTGGATAAAGCTGAGCATCAAATCAGTGATTTGGAACATAAGAAATCAAAAAACAACCAATCCAAATATCAAGAAGAAAAAAAAAAATCCAAAAAGGAGGGTACTGTAAGCAGCCTTGAAACAACTTCAAGCATTCAACATTTGCATCATAAGGGTGCCATAAAAAAAAAAAAGAGCAAGAAATTGGATATCTATTTGAAAAAGTAATGAAAGAAAACTTTCCTAATTTGGAGAAGGAAATAGAGATGCAAGTCCAGGAAGCACAGAGTTCCAAACAAGATGGATGCAAAGAGGCCCACTTAAAGACACATCATAATTAAAATGCCAAAGGTTAAAGATAAAGAGAGAATCTTAAAAGCAGCAAGAGAGAGGAAGAGAGTTACCAACAGGGAGTTCCCATAAGACTGTCAGCTTATTTCTCACAAGAAACTTTGCAGGCTAGAAGGGATTGGCAAGAAATATTCAAATTCATGAAAAGCAGGGACCTACAGCCAAGACTGCGCTACCCAGCAAAGATATTATTTAGAATAAAAGGGCAGATACAGTGCTTCCAAGACAAGAAAAAAGCAAAGTAGTTCATAATCATCAAGCCATTATTATATATTAAAGGGACTTATTTATAAAAAAAATCAATACTATGAACACTAAAATGGCAAAAAATACATATGTATCAACAATGGATTCTAAAAAACTAAGCAAACAAGAACAGAGACAGAATCATGGGTACAGAGAGTGTTTTGATGGTTCTCAGATGGGCAGGGTTGTGAGTGAATGGGTGAAGAGATAAGGGGATTAAGGAGTGCATGCAGGTAGTTACAAAATAACCATGGGGATGTACAGTACAGTATAAAAAATGGAATAGCCAAAGAACTTACACACATGACCCATGGACATGAACAATGGTGTGGGGATGGCCTGAGGTGTGAGGGAGTGGGGAGTGCTGGGTGGAGAGGGGCAAAGGAGGAAAAATTTGGACAACTATAATAGCATAATCAATAAAAAACTTTAAAAAAAAGAGAGAAAGAAACTCACTACATAATACTTAAGGGAGCAGTCCAACAAGAGTATATAATCCTTGTAAACATACATGCACCCAATATAGGAGCACCCAAACATATAAAGAAAATCCACGAGGACTTTAAGAAAGAGATTGAGAGCAATACAGTCATTGTAGTGGATTTTAACACCCCACTGTCAGCAATAGACAGATTTTCCAGACAAAAATTCAACAGATATAGCTGCAGTAAACAACACACAGGATCAAAGTGACTTAATTGATATTTACAGAACATTTTACCCCAAAGGAGCAAAATATACATCCTTCTCAAATACAAATGAATCATTTTCAAAGCTAGACCACATGGTAGGAGACAAAAATAAGCCTTAATAAATTCAAGAAAATTAAAATATCAAGCATCTTCTCAGATCACAATGGCTTGAAACTGGAAATCGACCTCAAGAAAAAAGAATAAAAAAAAACCTTCAAATATATGGAGGGTGAATAACATGTTATTAAATAATGAAAGGGTTAATAATGAGATCAAGGAAGAAATCAAAAAGTACCTGGAAACAAATGAAAATAAACAGACAACAGCACAAAACCTATGGGACACAGTGAAGGCAGTCCTCAGAAGGAAGTTCAGAGCATTACAGGCCTAACTATAGAAGACACAAAAACCTCAAGTAAACTGCCTAACCCTACACCTATAAGAACTAGAGGAACAAAAGTAAAGTCCAGAGCAAGTAGAAGAAGGAAAATTATCAAGATCAGAGCAGAATTAAATGACATAGAGAATTAAAATTAAAAATTAAAATAACAAACAATTCAAAGGATAAATGAATCCAGGAGATGGTTCTTGGAAGAGATAAACAAAATTGATATACCCTTAACCAGAATCATCAATAAAAAAAGAGAGAACCTAAATAAATATAATGAGAAATGAAAGAGAAGATGTAACAACTGATATCACAGAAATACAAAGGATTGTAAAAATTACTATAGTGATCTATATGTCAAAAAATTGGACAACCTAGGTGAAATGGATAAATTTCTAGAAATATACATCTTCCAAATCTGAATCAGGAAGAAGCAGAAAACCTGAATAGACCAATAACAATTAGAAAAATTGAAGCAGTAATAAAATAAATAAATAAAATAAAAAAATAAAAAATAAAAAACTACCGGCAACAAAAGCCCTGGACCAGATGGATTCAGAGGCAAATTTTACCAAACAGTCAAAGAAAAACTAACACCTATCATTTTCAACCTATTCCAAAAAATTCAAGAAGAGAAAACACTCTCAAACTCTTTTCACAAGGCCAGTATTATCCTAACTCCAAAAGCAGGTAAAGATACAACAAAGAAAGAAAATTACAGGCCAATATCTCTGATGAACATAGATGTGAAAATCCTCAACAAAATACTAGCAAACCAGATCCATCAATACATTAAAAAGATCATACACTATTATCAAGTGGAATTTACTCCATGGGTGCAAGGATGCTATAGTATTCACAAACATCACTTAGCATGAAAGACAAAAATCACATGATCATGTTAATAGATGTAGAAAAAGTATTTGATAAAATACAGCACCCATGTATGATTTAAAAAAAAAAACACTCAGACAAGTGGGAATAGGGAGAGCATACCTCAACAAAGTAAAGGCTGTATATGACAAACCCACTGCCAGCATCATACTAAATGGGCAAAAACTACAAATGTTCTCTTTAAGATCAAGAACATGACAAAGATGTCCACTTTCACCTTTGATTCAGCATGGTACTGGAAGTCCTAACCATAGTAATCAGAAAAGAAGAAATAAAAGGCATCTTAATTGAAAAGGAGGAAGTAAAACTGTCATTATTTTCAGATGACATGATTGTGTACATAGAAAATCCTATAGGCTCCACAAAGAAATAAAACAAACAAGCAAACAAACAAACAAAAAAAAACACTCAACCAAATAAGTGAATTCAGCAAAGTATTGGAATACAGAGTCAACATTCAGAAACCGAATATATTTTTACATACCAACAACGAAGTATCAGAAAGAGAAACTAAGAAAAAAAATCCCACTTAACATAGCAACAACAACAACAAAAAAGTACCTAGGAATAAATTTAACCAAGAAGGTAAAACATATGGTCTTGGAAAACTATAGAACATAAAGAAGGAAACTGAGGAATATACAAAGAAATGAAAACACATGTGGTATTCATGGATTAGAAGCATTAACATCATTAAAATGCCCATATTACCCAAAGCAATCTATTGATTTAATGCAATTTCTATTAAAATACCAATGGCATAGTTAACAGATATGGAACAAATATTCCAGAAATTTATATGAAACCAAAAGAGACCCTGGATAGCCTCATCAATCTTAAGAAAGAACAAAGTTGGAGGAATCACAATGCCTGATATCAAACTATATTATAAGCCACTGTAATCAAAACAGTCTGGTACTGGCATAGGAACAGACAAATAGATCAGTGGAATAGAACAGAGAACTCAGAAATAAACCCATTTCCTTACGGTCAATTAATACTTGACAAAGGGGGCATGAGCATACAATGAAGTATAGACAGTCTCTTCAATAAATGGTGTTGGGAGAACTAGACTGCTACATGCAAAAAATGAACCTAGACCATACATCAGAATAAACTCAAAATGGATAAAAGGCCTAAATACAAGTCATAATACAATAAAAATCATAGTGGAAAACATAGGCAGTAAATTTTAAGATATCTCACATGCAATACTTTTGCTGATATATCTCATTTGTCAAGGGAAATAAAGGAAAAAACAAACAAATGAGACTATATTAAATTACAAACTTTCTCCCTGGCTAAAGAAACTGTCATCAAAATGAAAAGGGAACTGACTTTATGGGAGAACATACTTGTCAATAATACATCAGATAATTGTTTAATCTCCAAAATATATAAAGAACTCATATGACTCAACATCAGGAAGACAAACAATACAATAAAAAAATGGGCAAAAGCCCCGAACAGACACATCTCCAAGGAAGACATACAGAGGACCCATAGGCATATGAAAGAATGCTCAACATCACTAGCCATCAAAGAGATGCAAATTAAACCAGAATAAGATACCACCTCACACCAGTCAGAATGACCATCATTAACAAATCAACAAACAAGTGCTGGCCAGGATGTGGAGAAAAGGGAACCCTCGTGCACTGTTGGTGGAAATACAGACTGGTGCAGCCACTGTGGAAAACAGCATGGAATTTTGTCAAAAATTAAAAATGGAACTGCCTTTTGAGCCAGTGATTACACTGTTGGGAATATATGCTAAGAATCCCAAAACATTAATTCAAAAAATTATGCAGCCCTATGTTCATAGAAGTGCTATTTTCAATAGCCAAGATTTGGAAACAGCCTAAGTGCCAATCAGTATATGAGTGAATCAAAAAACCAATACATTTACACAATGAAATACTACACAGCAGGAAAAAAAAAAGAAGGAATTCCTGACTTTTGCAACAGCATAGATGGAACTGGAGACTATTATGCTATTATGCTCTGTGAAATAAGCCAGTTGGTAAAAGATAAATATTATATGATCTCACTTATAAGAGGAATCTAATGAATAAAATAAACTAATGAGCAAAATAGAACCAGAGGCATGAAATCATGGAATAGGCTGACAGCTGTAGTAGGGGCAGGGAGTAAGGTGGGTATTGAATAAAAGAAGGTGAAGGAATTAGTCGAAGAACATAACATGAAGCACCCATGGACATGGACAATGGTGTGAGGATTGACCATAGAAGTGGAGGTGGACTGGGTGGGGAAGGTGGGAGAAGGGGAATGGGACACGTGTAATAGCATAAACAATAAAAAAATAAAGAAATAGTGCTTTCATCATCAACTGGCAGATAAGTTACTACAACCTAAATGATGTCAATAAACAAGCCTGGGGAACTGAGAGATGACCATGGTCTAGTGTAGTAGACTTGATCTTATCATCTACTGGTATTAATTTCGAGACATGCAAAATTTTATAACCTAGCACCATAGACTTGTAAACCCTATTCCAAGGCTGATTTAGCCTGAAATTTTATTCCTAATAACATGCCTTTACCTACTTAATTAGCAGAATAAATCTTCTTTGGCTTTGTTATTTATCTAGAAACATGGCATTTAGGACCTAATTTGTGGTTACTAAAGGATGGTTCCTCAGAGTTACACGATCACCCATTCACAAGACTAAATCCTCATACTGCTCAGCTCTGGACACTGCTCCCGATCCTCTTGTCATATTCCATAATTTAATATTCACTATCCAAATCTGGGATTAGAAAAATATCCTCATAGAAAAAAGTTGCATAAAGTTCCTATACTATTTCATTTGTGAATCTTGTGTCTATTATATATTAAATACATTGATTATTGCTGGAAGATGCGACCTGAAAATCCAGATCATACACATTAGCTAACATAACACATTGAGTCACCTGAATACCATAATGACAGATACAGGCTGAGATCCATTTTTCATAGTCACTTAATATTAAAATGTTTTTTAATTTTTTTATTGTCATTCTATTACAGTTGTTCCAATTTTTCCCCATTGCTCTCCACTGACCCCCAACCCCCGTAGTCAATCCCCACCCTGTTGTCCATGTCCATGGGTCATTTATACTAGTTCCTTGACTAGAATATTAAAGTGTTTTTAATTCTCAAGCACAAGTTCCCAATTCTAACAATCCCCCCACAACATCCAGCTGCCTCATACACTTCTCATCCAAAACTTGAGAGTTTCACTTTTATGTTCCTACAACTTTATTTTGGTACCATCATCCTAATGTTTTGCACTTGTGTTACTCCTTTTACTCAACTGTTTTAGAAGCATTATCTCAGAGAGGCCCCTTTTAACCAAGTCTGACATTAGCAATGTACAATGAAAAATAAGTGGAAAAGGAGATTTTGCAGTGCAGGGTTTCTGATTTTTATTGTTTATTCATGTACTGGCTAATTTGCAGAATTCTATAATACACAATGGGTTCACTGTCATTAGTGCTAATTAGTGAGATTCTACTGTACTAATAAATCAACATTATCCAAACACAGTGCATGGAGATAGAGGTTATAATATACCCCTGCCTATGAATTTTTAAAAATTAGATAATTTTCACCACTGCTGTACTGATTTCCACTCATAAGATTTTGTTGTAGTTCTCATTCTACAGCTAAGTTTGTGTAAAGAAAGATTGCATTTTTAATGATAGTGTATTCATTCTGGTTGCTGTACATAATTAAGTACAAAGAAAGAAGGGCCTTAGGTCAGAAATCACTACTGGTCTCACATCACCCAGTGCACTGTGGTAGGAGCTGAGTACAAAGGAACTTGCTCAAAGTCTAATTGGAACTCAGGAGTTTTCATACCCAGGCCCTGTCCAAGTCTCCTTCCAGAACATCCAACTGGCCACTCATGTCAAAGATGTGACACACAACTCCACTAAAGAGTTGTTTTTTATATGCTATAATGTGCCCACAATCCTCCTGCAGGTCCATTCATTTCCAGTCTTCCAACTCATACTTTTAATGCTGCTCATTTGTTAACCCTGCACTCTCTCTGTCCCTTTTGTTGCTTGGCTATGAACTATAGTGCTTCCTGTTTATATAACGTGTGTATTTTTTTTTCTTATGAGAACATTCAGTCTATTATATTAGACCTCCTGGTTGGTATGTACCTCAGCTCTCCAAAAGCATTTACCTGACCTGGGATCCATTTATTGAACAGTATACATTTCTTTCAACTTCACATCATCATTTAATTACAATAGACTTAAATGGTTTTCTTGACCAGTCAGCACAATGAGAAATTATGTGGTCACTGACCCTCGTTTCTACAACTGTTTTTCAGCTCTTTTGCATAGCCTGGCTCTCTGGTTGGCCAGTAATGGCCCATAGCCAATCAGTGAAAATGCTTTTTGACTGTGCATTTATTTTGCAATAAATAACATTTAAGAGTCACTTGCAAGACCTGGTTTATCTCTGCCTTTTTACAAGAGGATGGGTGTCAGAAGAAAATCCTAGATCAGAACTGTAGCAAATCATCCAATGTCACAGTCATAAGTAAGAGGCCAGTGAGGCTTCCTCTCCAGAGAATCTCTCCAGAAAGAAGAAAGTTTTCCCTTTGAAATTGGAAGGAAATTTTTCTAGGTGATCTTCCAAGGTGCTTTTAAGTTCCATGACTCTTTGATTTCCTCAGCAGTTGCTCTGAATTGTAATTTCTCCTAAATTTCTGTGATCTTGTAACTGAATATACATTTTTATGCATGAATAAATATTTAACACATCTATGCACAGTACAGTGAAAAATATTGAGTATAATTTCAGTGTCCCTTGTACTCTACAAAGGGTACTCAGAATCTTACTAAATAGGCACATTGGCATTCCTCACTACCCTGTAGTCCAAGAGAGAAATACTGGTTTCTGTTGAGGCTGGACAAATTTAAAAAGACTTCAAGATTGCATTTGGACAAGTACCCTCAAGTTTGGCTGCTCATTCAAATCCTGTGCAAATTTCTGTAAATTGCTGAATTGGTTTGAACTGAGGGGTTAATGTGTAAATATTATAGACTTTGTTATGTCTTTTCATCTGCTGTTCTTCCTATCAGATTATAAAATAAACTTTGAGGCAACTCAGTTAACTGAGAAAGTGTTGGGAGATACACCCCAAAGCCAAATAGGAGGGAAAAACTTTACAAAGGGAGTCACACTTGGTTTGAAACTAAGCATACCATAGTAAATATGCTATATATTATATTTTATCATAGAAATATAATATGTTTTTCCAACTGTTTTATATTGAGGAAGCCCAGACTGTAGAAGGAAGTGTTTGATTTGAGACAGGTTCTAATTAGTTTTAAGGTATTATCTGAAACTGTTTTTTTGCTTTGTTTTGTTTTTGTTTGCTTGTAATATTTTATTGTTTATAATATTACAGTTGTCCCAATTTTTCCCCTTTGCCCCTCCACCCAGCCCCCCACTTCCTCATGTAATCCCCACACCATTACCCATATCCATGGCTCAGGCATATTCACCTGAAATTTTTTAAATGTGATTTCTATTGAAAAATCATAATTGTGTGTGTGTGTGTGTGTGTGTGTGTTTAGAAGGGTGTTTTTTTCTTGGGGGATCTGTTGTATCTATTGATTATGGTTTTTCACATATCAATATTCCACTTCATGGTGAATATTTAATAAACTAGAAAGATTAGAAAACTATATTAAAAAGGAAGTAACTTTTGTGTTCTTATAGTATGTTTTTGAAAGTTATGGACTTAGACCTTATTTACAGAAATAATGGCCAAGACCTTATTTTGGCAATGGCAATGCTGTAAATATAATATCCCAAACATTTATCTACCACTGCACTTCATTTCACTTTCTTCCAGTTTCAGAAAGTGAATTATGTCATTAGATACCAATTATAGGTTGTGCCATTATAAATAACGCTATATGGAAAAATTCACGTACTAACACTAAATACATGGGTAAAGCAAACTCTCATGGTGAATAATCAGCATCGAATTTTCCCAGGTGACTTGTGTGAATTCCAAAAATTAGTATTGACTTCACCTGCTTTATGAACAACAACTAAAAGCACAGACAGCTGGTTGTAAAGATTCAGGACACAATTACAATTAGTAATTTCTATGTTGTTTCTAAACAGGAAGTTCACGGAGAAGATCTCATGATGTTGTAAGTGTTTAGCAACAATATCCTTTTCATTTTAAATCGTGAAAAGAGTCATTGATGAATTGCCTCATGAAAACAAACTGTTCATTGCATTGTCAAGGAAGATATCACTCCTATTCCAAATTTTCTGCACAACAGAGCAAAGAGAAAGAATTGAAAATAGAAAACTGTATGTACAAGTGTGCACAGGAGCCTGAATTTATAAAAGGTGAACATTTTGAACTTCCTATGCGGGCTTATCATTTGTAACTGTCATATGTAACATATGAATATTTTTAATTTTCTGAGGGTTTATTATTTCCAACTATTATATGTAACATATGGCTCACTAGATGTGTGACCCTGCTTTTTACTGTGCAGAAATATTACAAGTAAATCTTTGCTGAGCCATCTCAATCATTGTGCTACTGTAAATATTTGTCCATCAGTGCATGTTCCAATGGAAGATACTGTTTCAGCCAGATGAACTAGGACAGTGGTCCTCAACAAGGGTTAATTTTGCACACACCCCAGCCCCATGAGACACTTGACAATATCTGGAGACATTTTTGTTTTTAATGACTACAGAGAAGAGCAAACACAAACATCTTATTGAGCAGACACACAAGGGATGCTCCTAAATATCTTCTAAAACACAAAATAGTTCCTACAACAAAGAGTTATCTGGCCCAAAATACCAGGAATACCAAATTTGAGAAACCCTAAATTAGGATAATCATGGATAGTTGCTAGTGTCTGGTAATATGTTTCTCAAGTGTCAATAGTCTAAAAGTCTGTCATCTGCTGGTTCAAAGATAATGTTCTAAACATCTCACCAGTGGGGGTACCTCATGGTAACTCTGATTATTGCTTACAGTAGGGTGCAGCTGGATAGAAAATTGCCTGAAGCAAAAATCTTTTTACTCTCTCCCTATTTATCATCATCATCATTACTTTTTAGGTTTCATTAGCAGATGTTTCTTTAGTGCTCTGACATCCTTTTTAATTTGTACATTTATTAATTTGGCCTGCAGAGAACAGAGTTCTTTACCTGCTGAATTCCCCCTGTACCCTGGGGCTGGAGGCATTGCACATAAAGACTTGCCCTGGCCCACCCTCCATTACTAGGAAGCATTTTTAACCCCTAGCATCTTTAAGTGGGATCATTGAATGACCAGTGCAATTTTGGCTTTTCTCCAAGTGAAAGAAACTGACTGCTCCCAAATCCATTTACTCATCCACTCTATGGGGAATTGTTTGGATTTTAACATGCACTCTCACAACATCCCATTTATGGCTATGACAAAGAAGTAAGCAATTAATCAGACAACCCTTCTAACAATACTGACCTGGCAGCATTCAGATGCTTTAATTAAAATCACAGCACAATATATGCCAGGGATAACAGCCTAGCAATGTCTCCACAAAGCAAGAAGCTGCTTCTCCTTACCAGTCCTGAAGAAAACATGTATTACTGACAGCCCTGGAATGAGGCCTTTAATGAGAAGAAAGGAAGTCCCCAGGGCCGGTTTGTGCATGCTGCTGCCCACCTACAAAAATAGATTATGTTTATATCATGTTCATTCAGGGGCTTTAGCATGAAAGGATGTGCCCAATAGAAAGAGTTCTCTCTCTCACTCTCTATTTCTTCCTCCCTTCCATCCTTCTTTCCTAACTTTCTTTTTTTCTTTCTGAAACTCACTGCAAATGAGAAGGAGCCATATTATACACAGCAGTGCTAAGTTTAATTCACCTCTGCTGCTTAAAAAAAAAGTCAGTGCAACTTTGAGATTTAAAAAATTTTAATATCAGAATATAGCATCCAAGCTGCAGGTGTAGGTAGACATGCTGCGTCTCCCTCCACAGCTAAGAAGGAATACAACTATGTCAAAACTAGAGACAACCAGAAGTTCCAGAAAATCTAGCTGCATGGAAGTCCAACAAACAAAGATATAAAGAAGAAATACTTATCCAGACAGGTAAGAGGGGTGGAGCTGGGGTGGAGAGGAAGCAGTATGGCACTGGCAGCAGCAGAGGCAGCAGCAGTGGCAGGCCAGCAGAAAACACAGTAACACATTAAGATAAGTATAGAGGGACACCTGGAGAGTGCTCCCAGCACCAGACAAGACCACGCAGCTCACAGTTCCAGCACCTAAGAAAATAAAGACACATTTTTTCTGACTGTGAAAACCAGTGTGGATTGAGGTGGAGGAAGAAACTGCTGGTCTCTCAGCAGAGTCCACTTGTTTAGAGGGCTCCCACAGTCCTAGAATGTCTGCAGACCCACTCACTCTGGGAACCATGGCCAGAGCAACAGCTAGAGAGACACCAGTCCCATATGGGAAGTGGGAGAAATACCTGGAAAAGGTGCAAGTGCTGAGCAAGCAGGATTGTTCCTTCTCAGACCTCTCCCCCACATAAAGTGTCACAATGTGGTGAAATGGGTCACCTGCACTGATGAATATCTAAGACTCTGCCCCTTGCATTATAACAGGTGCAACAGCTCTACCTAAGACCCAGAGGCAAACACTGGAGGCTGTCAAGTTGAGAAAACAGAGAAGTATGGCCCAAAAGAGGGAACAAATTAAGGTTCCAGTTGGAAAACTAAATGATGAGGAGATAGCCAATCTAGGAGATGAGGAAATAGCTAACCTAACAGATGCAGAGTTCGAAACACTAGTGATAAAGATGCTCACAAACTTGACAGATATGCCTGAGTATGGCAAAAACAGAAGGGAAGAAAAGAAGGATAAGCTAAGTGAAATGAAGAAAAGTCCACATAAAATCAGGAGTGAAGTGAAGAAAACCAGGGTTCAAATCAATGATTTGGAACATAAGGGAGAAATAGTCAATTGGTACAGAATGAGGAAACAAGAATCAAAAAAGGTGAGAGGTTTAAGAACCTCTGGGACAACTTTCAATGTGCCAACATCCAAATCATAGGGGTGCTATAAGAAGAAGAGGAAGAGCAAGAAATGGAAAACTTATGTGAAAAAAAGAAAACTTCCCAAATTTTGCAAAGGAAATAGATCTATAAGTCCAGAAAGCACAGAGAGTCCCAAACAAGCTAGACCCAGAGAGGACCCCACCAAGACACATCATAATTAAAATGCCAAAGTTGAAAGATAAAGAGAGAATCTTAAATGCAGCAAGACAAGAGAATTATGTACAAAGGGGTTCCTATAAGACTGTCAGCTGATTTCTCAAAAGAAACTGCAGACAAGAAGGAACTGGCAAGAAATATTCAAAGTGATGAAAAACAAGGACTTACAACCAAGACTACTCTATCCAGCAAAGCTATCATTTAGAATGGAAGGGCAGATAAAGTGCTTCCCAGACAAGGTAAAACTAAAGGAATTCATCAAGCCCTTACTATATGAAATGTTAAAAGGACTTATTTAAGATGAAGAAGAAGATAAAAACTATGAACATTAGCATGACAACAACCTTATAATTATCAACAACAGAATATAAAAAATAAAAACAAAAACAAACTAAGCAAATAACCAGAACAGGAGAAGAATCATAGGTATGGGGATCATTTGGAGAGTTATCAGCTGAGAGGGGGAAGGGCGAGAAATGGTGCAGAGATTAAGATGCAGAATTGATAGGTACAAAATAGACAGGGAGAAGTTAAGAATAATATAGCAATGGGTAAAGTCAAATAACTTATGCATGACCCATGAACATCAACTAAGTGGGGTAGGATTTCTGGAGGGAAGTGGGGTACTAGGCAGAGGGGAGCAAAGGGAAAAGAAATTAGGACAACTATAACAGCATAATCAATAAAATATACTTAATTTTTTAAAAATATCAGTAAGCACAAGAAAGCTGGATTTTTTCTTCCAATGTTAACTCATTCTTGTGATAGGTTTTAGCTTCTTGATATTCATACCTGCTCCCCAATTGTTCAGTCTTTCTTGTTATTACACAGTAATATCAATATTTTAAAATCATAAGGATACATTGCAATCAGAACTAGATTATTTGGAGGAGATTGGAAAGATTTTCATCCACTTAATATGCTTCCACTTATTTTTTCTAAGGTGATGTATAATTTTATTGAACCATATCAACATTCTTGGATAAACACAATTGCCATCATTCTCTTCTTGGGTTACAGCACTTCCACATTTAATACTTGCCATAGTTACCTATATTTTAAGTTGTAATATGGACATGTTAACAGGTAGTATGTAACACAGTATATTACTTTTCAACCTAAGCCAAGCTAACTTAATATGCCTCTAGCTCCTCATGCACTATAGTCATTGTCTTACACTTCAAGTTTAAGTATAATTTTCTCTCTTGCTTCTCGCTAAAATTCTGTAACAAATTCTTCACATAAAATATGTTTAAAGAGTTGATCTTATTCATGAATGTTCCACTACAGCACCTGCTTAACAGTATTAATATTGGTCTTCCTGTCGCCCAATATTTCCTGTTAATGTTCAAAACTCCATGCACTTTTTTTTAGGAGTACAAATACTTAATGTCTTTATTCCTTTTTCTCCCCCAAGGTGCTCTGAGAGCTAGTGACTTTTGTGGATTCTACTATAAAGTGTTTTCATAGCTTATCTTTCTTTCCACATGTGGCTCACAACTGTTTTGGGCACCTGTGGACAGCTACCCGAATCTCTCAGCGCCTCAGTGGGATCTCCGTTCCTCTGCCACAGCTGCCTTCCCATGCTCAGGGCTCGGGCTTGGCTAGGCCTCCTTTCACTTCAGGAAGCAAGCATCCTCTCACTGTTTACCCATGCTTCCCTCAGGGCACTGCATATGGTGAACTTCCTTCTCCACTCAGCAGCCCATTACACCCTCTCTTTTTCATATCCTGCCTGCTTTCAAGTTTGTATTGTTTCTCCTTTGAAGGACGTTGATATGTCCCACAATGGTTTTCAAGTGTAAAATGCTCCTTCTTCTCCTTCCACCCCCTCTGTACTTCCTTTCTGTGTTTATTAAAATGATCTCTGTCTCTCTGTCTCTCTCTCTCAGCTTCAGAAAAGAAGGCAACTATCTATTCAATACGTCAGCCTGATTATCATGTAAGAAAATGGACAATCTCAACAGAGAGGACAAGGATCCATGGATACTATTGGAATTAGTCAAATATAATTTATTTGTTTTAAAAGAAATTCAGAATATTATAAACACTGCTTGACACAGAAAATTATTCTCTTAGTCAAAATTTGTTTTTTTCTCTCACTGTCTTCATTATTTCTTCATAATTCTCTTTAGTCTCTTTCTTAAACTATTATTTAGAAGTTAGATGTATTTCTAAGGATTCTCCAGAAACACAGAACCAACAGGACCTATATAGAGGGAAAGAGTAATTTACATTAATGAATTGGTTCATGAGATTGTGGAGGTTCTGTAAATCCCAAATACTCAGGGTAGGCCACCAGACTGGAGACCCAGAGAAAAGATGCAATCCCAATGCCAAGAAATTCTGATGGCAGGATTCCTTCTTGCTTAGGGGAGGTCAGACTTTGTTCTATTAAGGCCTTCCACTGATTTGGTGAGGACAATCCACATTATGAAAGTAAATAGCTTTACTCAAAGTTTACTGATTTAGGTTTTAATATCCCCCCAAAAGACTACCAAAAAAATTTCCAGAATAATTTTCAATCAAATATCTGAACACCCAGCCATGGTGACACATAAAACTAATCATTGGGGTTACCAATGTGTTCTATAAAACATTAGTGTTTTGGACTAAACACTGGATTAATCTGACTTTTCTACCAGGTATTTGCATTCATTATTAAAGGGAATAGGAGCTCAACAGTCACAGTTTCACTTAATCCTTAAAACAACTTAATGAAATAGATATCATAGCCAGAATTCTTGATATAACAATGCTCTTATAGAAAATAATTTATTAATTTAAATAAATTACTTTTTTCAATTTCATACTTCATGAAAAATAGATTCAAACTCTTCTTTAAAGTATTTGCCATCATTAGACAAGCCACTTTTGAATCATCTAAATCAGTTCAGCTTTGAACATCAGCTCTATTTACATCTTATTTGTTTCAGATACAGCATTTTTTATCCATTATTTCAACCCACAGATATCAGAATAGTTGTTTGTTTTATCTACCCAAAAAAAGTGCATTTATCTTAGATTTTGTGAAATATGAGCTAAAAATTCTTAAGTTTATGAAGTAATAGAAAGTCTTGCTTACCTCTGTAAGCATCTAAAGCCAGAACTGACTGAATTAGTTTCAGGCTATAAAGTTTTCCCTAAATGGTACTTTGTTGGAATAAAAAAGTGACTGAGGGAGGACCTGGTAGAAAAAGTTAGCAAAGAGTAAATA
The DNA here is from genome assembly GCF_987537825.1 of Furipterus horrens. NCBI lineage: Eukaryota > Metazoa > Chordata > Mammalia > Chiroptera > Furipteridae > Furipterus > Furipterus horrens. The sequence continues at coordinate 78,068,499 of NW_028327176.1, read as the reverse complement.
TAAGACAACTGCCTTTTTTTTTGAGGAGGGAGGAGGGATATGCCTTACTTTCTGGCACACATGCAATAGATTTGATCAAAGTCACCCAGCAGTTTAGTTGACACTGTGTCAACACACCCTTTAGCCTTGAGGGTCACCAGAGGAAAAGCGATGCTTATATGTTCCAAGGCAGAAATAGAGAGGCCGGAAGAAAAACTCAAGAAAATTATGGTAAGGGGAAGGGTAGAAGGTGAAATAATAGCAAAGTCCCCTTATGTTGGGGCAAGTAGATGATAAACTCTTCAAGGTCAAAGGTGTATCTGCCATTTTTGAATTCTCTAGAGCAGGATTTCGCAAACTAAGACTGTAAGTCACATCCAGCCCACCACTGATTTTTGACCATAGGAGCCAGCCCATTGCAAGTGCCCATCTGCATAGACAGGTTCCACACCCTGGGCCAGCACCTCCTCCTCAGGTTCTTGTAAAGACACCTCATATCTACTCAGCAGTGATTTTTGTAAACATCCTACTGACTTTTATGCAGTAATACTTGCTTCTTCCTATCTTAAGATGACTACTGAGGAAATTGTCTTTATATTACTTTTATATCCTCAGGGAAAAAAAAAAGATTACATTCACCAAGATAAAAACAGGTTTGACCTACAAGAGATGTTTTTAAGTGACAGCATCATAATTACTGAAGAATGGGAGAAAACATAAAACCCTTGTGTAAAGTCAGGCTTGGGCATGAAAGAGCCACTGATGAGATGTGACATCTGGGACAAAGTGTTTATTTTTCTGAGACCACTTCCTGGTCTATAAAATGGGGCTAACATCTACCTTCCAGAATTCTTATGAGGATTAAAGAGCCAAGCACAGCACAGGAGTATAACAAGTCATATCAAAACTGAGTGGTTAAAAACAATTTATAATTTATGACAGTTGGGTGATTTTCTAGGTAGTTTCCTGATCTCACCTGAGTTCTGAGCCTCCTCAGTCACTGGCCTGAGCTATTGGCTGTGTGAGCAGGGACAGCAGGCATCTCTCCAGAGTGGCCCATCCTGAGATTCACTCTTGGCTGCTTCAGAGTGCCTAACCAAGTTTCTTCTTCCTCCACATTTGCCGAGGTATTATAGGCCCATACAGGCCACACAGCCAAGCCCTGAGGCAACGTGGAAGCAACTTTTCCTCTGCCTTCTGATGGGGGTTAGGGGGTGGCAAAGGTGCTCCGCCCTTTCCAGTGACCATTCCTGCTCAGGATGGTGTTTGGAAAAGGATAGTATTGTGCTTCTGGATTTTGTTGTTTCTTGTTCCACTTCTGTACTGCAAACAGGAAGTGCACTGGCATCATTCCTTTCCTGAGTGTCAGACACTGTGCTCTGCCCTATGAGTAGTATGATTACTGCACCATTTCTAGTCTCATCTTACAGATTTTAGGAAAGCTAAATAACTTGCCTATGATTATGGCTAGAAAAGGGTGCAGCAGGATCTCAAACCCAGCAGTGTACCTCCAGGGCCTCTCCCTTTCTACTTCTATGTTATGTTTTCGAAGGGCATACGCCTATGATCTCATTACCTGAGTGATTGTCTGTACATATAGACAATCGTGTCTGCATCTCTGCCTCCTGAGACTCAATGGTTTGGCTGAACTAAGTGGCTGGGTTGGTGAAGAATGGGGTGGTCTGTGGGCTTCAATTTAAAACTGGTTTCTCTTTTCTATCCTAATGGCTTGGAGAGAAAGTACCCAGAGGTCTGAGAGGGAAGAAACCTAAAATATTTCCCTCAGCCCAAACTAAGTATAGTGGGCAAAAGGGTTTTGGACAGGTGTGACGTGCCTTGCACACCTTCCTCCAAAGAAGCCCTTTTTTTCCCTAATGTGGGACATTGAAAAATTAATACCTACCTTTTGTCATCTAGTGGTTACAGATTGAATGATGTCTTTTAACCCTGTTGTCAAATCTGTTGCCCCCAGAATACAACAAGGATGCCAGTCTATTAAACCAAGCACACCATTGTCCAGGGACAGCTAACTGACCTGGAGTCTGCAAGATCCTTCAATTTGTGGGAAGGCCACCCTCCCCTCCACACCCCCATTCTTATTAGGGATTTCTGGACCCAAGAGGAGGAAGGACGACAACCATGTCCAGCTTGAAGCAGCTAGAGGATTACGAGATCTTTGCCCATTGTCCTTTATAAGATTATAAAGGGTCTTAAGTCTGAGGGGGGTGGGGGGGACTGTTATTTTTTATTGTTAAAATAATTAATTAATTTTTTTTTAAAGAAGAAGTATATAGGAAAGGGTGAAGCCAGAGAACTTGTATGTACGACCCATGGGCATGGACTTGGGAGGGGATGATTTCTGGGGGAGGGATGGTGCTGGGCAGAGGGGAGCAAAGGAGAAAAAATTGGAATTATTATAACAATATAATCAATAAAATATACTTAAAAATAAAATAAAATTAAAATGTGGACATTTCAAATTTATTTGAGCATAAATTGTGCAAAAAGTTGATATTGAAGAAAAGTTTAATAATATGTAATGTCATGATGCTTGGGACCAAGATCTATAAAACAAAATAATATTTTGGAAAAAGAAAAACAGTAATTATTCTATCTTTGTTTGTAGGATGATGATATATTAGGCATGCTTACACTCTCTCTCTGTGTCCCAGGCCATGTGTTCAATGGTTTTTAACTTTATTAACTCTTCCATAGCTTATGTAACTCTCTGAATTGTCATTCTTATTTTGTGGAAGAGGAACTGAAAAACATACATCACCAGGTGAGTAAGTGGCAGAGCTAAATGCGATACAACCAGTCTGGTTCCACAGCCCATGCTCTTGATATTGTTGTGCATTAAGGATGTAAGTCTTACCCCTTTGGGTGCAGTGCATGTTGTGTGTTTGGGCTGGGAAACCAGGTAAAATAGGAGAATCTTCTACAAATGAAAAAGCTTCCATGGCACTCAGACTTTCTGGCTCCGTTTTGGCCTCTCAGGCTTTTGTGTGCTTTTTTGTTTATGTGTTTGGAGTTTGTTTTGTTTTGTTTTGTTTTTTTTGCCTCGTTCCAAGTACACAACTGTGTTCCAAGATAGTTGAGTTTCCAGTCTGATTGATTGGTTGGAAAAAAATTATTAACTTTCCTTCCTAAAAATCAACATATTTTACCCAAGGAAGTTTTCATAATATGTTACCTTTCTATAAGACTGATCATTTTTCTAATAACTACCTGGGTATTTTTTTTTTCAATCATACCTAGAGAAGACATAAGCTCCACTCTATGATAATAAGAATAGCTCAGATACTACTCTCATTAATATAATGATTTCATAACACAATGACAGATAATAGAACTTTCTTTTTATTCTACTCAAGGATGGTTTTACATAAAAATAGACCATAACTCAGAGTCTGTAATGTCTATGGAAAGGTTATACTCATTACCTTCCAAATAAGCTGAGCTAATAAAAATTATATTTGTTACAACCCAAATAGATTAATCAGCCTTAAGGGATTAGCTATGTATTACACTGTTCAATTTTCTTATAATTAAATTAACATACTATAGTCTTCACAAATAAATGGCTATTTCAGAAATAGTTAAGCTCTATTTAACAAAAATAGCTATTCTTTTTACATGTGGAAGGGCTCAGATAGATCTGGGAAGTAAAAGGAGGCACTTCTCTGTAGAGTGAACTCATGATCTAGGGTTTAGCAGATAAAGGCCTTCTTATTTGTCTTAATACCATGGGTGCCCCAGTTGGTGGCCCAAGAACAAACCCAGGATGAATGTTACCTGGAACACTCACCTGCTCTTTGCTGAGTGCCCCCAGCCATCAACCAGTGGGCACAATGGCAGGTGACCTGTTTAGAAGCCTATTTAAAAAAGGTTCTGCTATCACTTTCTCAGCTCATCCTTCCTTTTCTTCTCCAGAAGGCTGACCTCTACATATTTGCCTTACAGATAGAAATCCTGTTGGAATGTTGTTTCCACTTGTAAAATATTTTATTCAGGAGTTTATTACTGAAGCCCAGAAGTGCTCACAACAATGAATAAACAATGATGACTTAACTCTCTCAACTGAAAAGGTCTTAAAGAAAGGAGTTGACACCCCTGAGCTGGTTGAATTCTTTAAGTGTTAGGATCCATACAAAGCTAATTAATTTCAGATTATCCCTTTGTTTTAGTCTTTACAATTCATAAAAAGAGATAAAGAAATGCAACAAGTTATGTATCCATTGCCATTTGAAATAATCAAAAGCTGATTTTTTTCTGTTCTAAAAGTGAAGGTGGCAAAAACTCACAAGGAAAAGAGATGGGAGCTAACATTGGCAGGGTGCTTAAATGCAGGGGACTAACTATGTGCTAAACATTTTTACTTGGTTGAACTCATTTAATTTACACATCTTCCTGAACAGTTATAAGAACCTACCCAATTTAGAAATGGACAAATATAGGTCACAGAGCTAATGTGAATCAGAGAGCACCTTAAAAACCCAGAAGTAAGGTGATGCATTGCAAATGGTGGGAAGCCAGGTACGGGTCTGGAGAAGCCTGGGTTGGAGTATTGGTGAGAACCTGAAGCAGAATGCCATCACTGGTAAAATTTGTATACAAAGATTTTGGAAGGACTCTGAACTTAACAATACAGTCAATAACTATCAAACTTGAGTGCTCTTCTTTGAGCTCAGAGGTTGACTGCATCAGCAGTAAAATACAGTCTAATAGGACTACATGATAATATAATATAAACACCCAGACATTCCCTGGCATATCATTGTGATTACCTTCTTTAAAAGAAATATAGTTTGATCATGTTTAGGCAGACAGTGCTGAATAAACCTCTGTGTGCCCCCTATACTGACCACCTCTTGGAGACTCAGTCCCCATTAGCATCTCCACAAAAGGTTGAGAAAGAAAAACAGAGATGAGATTCTAATGAGTCAATTTTGCTGCACATCAGTAGCTTTTGTTGAAGGTTTGATGAGGGGGGAGGTGAAAAGTGATGATGCAGTAAGATATCTAAATTATCCATGAAGCACATCTATTTATGGCACTGCAAGTCCCCCAAATTGTGGATGAGCGAGACCAGACCATGCACTTAGGAAGATTAAGAACACTTTAATTCAAAGTGCTCCAGTCAGGTGAATCAGTGAGAAACATTGAAATTTGCATTTTATAGGAGGGAGGGAGAGAAGGAGGGTAAAAAGGGAAAGGGTCTAGTCAAAGAACATGAATAAATGACCTATGGACATGGACAACTGGGTGGAAACTGCCTGTGGAAGAAGGGATGAGCAGGGTGTGCAGAAGGTATAGGAAAAAAAGTGGGACCACTGTAATAGAAAAACAAACAAACAAAATTTTTAATGGGGGAAAAAAATGAAAGCAAAATAAATAAATGAGCTGGCAAATACCCCCCCCCAAAAAAAACCTTCACATGAAGAAAAGTGAACAAAGAAAATGTAAAGTATGGAAATGCAATTTTAGCGAATATTAGAAGGACAAGGGTTTTCCTTCACACTGTATATTTTTCTCCCTACCTGATCCCTCCAGAATTTGGCACTCTGAAGAAGTAAGTAATGACATAAGGTTATTTGCATAAAACTAATAAGACCAGTTGTGAATAGAGGTTTTGTTGACCAAGACTTTGATTGGAATGTCATGCCTAAAGGAGACACGCTTGGGCTCTGGTTGTTACCAAAAAGCCCTGAGGAACTGGGATTGAATTTCAAAGGTAATAAAAGCCCACAAGAAAAAAAGGCCTGGTACCTTGATTCGTTGTGTGGTGCATGGCAATCTTTCCAGGGAAGGAACAAAGGTTGCTTTCCTGAAAGATGGCTCGAAGGGACCTTAAGGCACAATGGAAAACCAGAAGGACTTGTAAAAGACAGTTGTTTACAGGCAAGGCTGAATGCCAGGTATGCAGCCAGGTATGTGGTTCTTCTTCTGTGCTCTGAAGGGCAGACTGAAGGTCACCCTAAATGTTCCTTGCATGAGTTCCAGCCAAGCAGAACTAAAGATCATAAGTGATCATTTTCTGCTCTTGTTATGTTTATGCAAATAAACAGGATAAATTAAAACTGGACTTAATGCAGTCCCTTTAATGACAAGGAGGGTAATCTTAAGGAGAAAAATTGCAATTAAAGGAAAATCACAATGCTCAGTGGTAGACTATAAACTAGTGCAGCTGTCTTTGAAGTTTATTTTCATTTAAAGTTTGTTTTCATTTGAAAGTTAAACTAGGTCTATGACATCATCAAAGATGCTTAATTTTTAGGCAAGAAGAATGTCTAATGCCTGGCAACTGGATGTCTTTCCAATAAGACAGTCTTGCAGATTTAGAGACAGGTTTGTGGGTTATGTTGCATGAATTAACATGTGTGTCCTGAGGAAGAAGATGGCGGAGCAGTGAGGGGAGGCTGCGTTTTCAGGCTCCCAAGATCCATCTGCAGTTGGGGCTAATTGCAGACAGAACATCTCAGTGAGCAGCTGGACACTGGCAGGAGTCTAGCCATGGCACTGCTGGATTAGAGAAAATCCATCTGGGAACAACCTGTTTAGTGAGGATAGCGGAGGAAAAGGGGACGAAACGGGATTCCTGACTGGGGCGGCTGCCCGAACTACAGCTGGAAGTACACAAAGGCTTTTTGGCGACCACAGGCTACCCCGGAGAGGAGTCGGGAGGAGAGCGGATCTCCGCCCGCTGGCAGAGACAGGACTCAACCAAGTAGCATTGGCGCTGAAGGACAGGAGACAGCGTGCTGCCGGGCAAGTGAGAACATAAGTCTCCTTTATATTTTTCTATAGTGGACGGTGGAGAGGGGAGGAAAGTTTGGGGGTGGTAGGCCATTCTTGAGGAGCGCAGGTGCAGAGGCGCGCTCATCCACTCCCCAACTCTACCCTTGGGTCCCGGAAGCACGCATAGGGCAGTGCTCTCATTCACTGGCCCAGGTGCGCAGGGCCGTGAGTCCAGGCATCCCTCGGACACTCCCCAACGGACATAAGATCAATGCCCCTACGGGCACAGGGAGGGCCCACTGAACACGCAGAGGACCATGCGCAGATACCCGTAGACAGCTCCCGTGGGCGCCGGGCCCCAGGCCAGAAAGCAGACCACTAGCGCAGGCTCTGTTCGTGCCCGCCCAGACGGGTGAGGGAAGGCAGGCGGCTGCAACATGGGAACAGCGGGCAGCAGCAACTCACAGACACTCACTTCCACTGAGCACAAGTGTCCGGGGCTCCACCCTAAGAGGCGAGAGACCAACTCCCGGAGCTTGGCTCAGCAGGACTAAGGGCACAAGCACGCGAGTGCGAAAACACCTCAGCCCGGGGACAATAGGCGCCAATCACAGGGTAAGCTCTCGGGCTGCCCCACCCGTGCAGGGGCGCACGCGCAAGGACACATCAGCTGGCTCCAGTGGGCAGCAAGGAAGCGCGCCGTGTCGGCAACCACGGGCGCACACCAGTGCTGTAAGAAACAAGAACCTCTGAAACGCCACGCTAGACCAGCTTTGGATGCTGAAAAAGAAGGCGACACACCAAGGCTAAAACGGAGTAAAAACATCCCTTTTTTTTCCACTTTTTTTCTCTCTTTCTTCTTTTTTTCTTTCTTCTTTATTCTTTCACTTCTTTCTTTCTTTCTTCTTTTCTTTCTTCCTTTTTCTTGGGATTTTTTTTTTTTTACTTATTTTTATTTTTTCTTTTTTCTTTCTTCTTTCTTTCTTTTTTCTTCTTTCTTTTTTCTTTCTTTCTTTCTTTTTTCTTTTCTCTCTTTCCTTTTTTCTTCTTTTCTTTCTTCTTTTTTGTTGGGTTTTTTTTTTCCCTTTCAAGTGAAAAACAAACTATATCTCTAACATGATACATATAACCTCTCCTTCTCATCCTTTCTCGCCAATTGTTGTTTATTTGTTTGTGTGTCTAGTTTAGCCCCCCTATCAATCTAAATAATAGAATATAATTACTATATAAACCCAATACAATACAATCCCACTTTCTTACTATATTATGCATTTTTCCATCCTTTTCTTCTATTTTTATTAATGTACAATGTAAATATTACCTACTGACTTGCATAGTCTCAACTATTATTAATCTATCACCCCCTCTATCAAAAATTATATATTTTCCTCCCTAAAAAAAACTCATCGATTTTTATTATAGTATAAAAGTTCTAATCTCTTCACATTTATATTAACACGGGCTCGTTGGCTGACGATAGCGGGATAGAGGGTGGGGGATATTTTTTGAGGGTGTGGGTCTCCTGCATGAGCTGTTTGTTTATGTTTTTAACAGCATCTCCACAAAAGAACTCAAGACAAAGTGGATAGAGTGACTCCCAACCAATTAGCCAGAAGGAAAATCCTACCAAAGAACATCTGAAATATAACTAGAGAGCATAAACAAATGACATAAAGGGTAACTCAAGAACATCAGGCTCAGGATATCAAAGAGACTGCACCACTGAAACCCCCAGATCTCTCATAAAGAATCTCATATCACAAAGGAGGGAAGTCAAAGCAGACCATCCCCCCCAAAAAACAAACAAATAAATAAATAAATAAAAACAAAAAGAATCCAACATGGTAAGATGCAAAAATAACCCTTCAATGAAAAGAAAAGAGAAATCCTAAGAAAGAGAGATAGATGAAATAGACATAGCCCAAATGTCAGACATGGAATTCAAAACAATGGTGGTAAAGAAGCTCAATATACTCGACATCCTTAAAAACAACTATGACAACCTCCAAGGAAGTTACCAGCAGCTCCAAGAAAATTACAGGAAACTTGCAGAGAACTACACCAGCATAAAAAAAGACATAGAAACTGTTAAGAAGAACCAGGAAGAATTGAAGAATTCTATCTCTGAACAGAAAAACAGTAGAATCTGTAAAAAGCAGACTAAATGAAGCAGAGGGTTGAATTAGTGAGTTAGAAGAAAATGTACAGAAAAACTCTCAGACAATACAGCAAAATGAAAAAAGATTAAAAAAATATGAACAAGATGTAAGGGAATTACAGGATAGCATGAGAAGAAATAATATCAGGATCATAGGAATTAGAGAGGGAGAAGAAAAGGAGCATGGAATTGAAAAACTGATAGGAGAAATAGTGACAGAAAATTTTCCCAACCTGATGAGAGAAAAAGTTATACAAGTTCAGGAAGCACAGAAAGTTCCAATGAAGAGGAACCCAAAAAAACCCACTCCAAGGCACATCATAATTAAAATGGCAATATTCTGAGACAAAGAGAGAATCCTGAAAGCAGCAAGAGAAAAACAGCAAATACCATACAAGGGAGCTCCGATAAGGCTATCAACTGATTTCTCAACAGAAACACTACAAGCCAGAAGGGAATGGTCAAAAATATTTCAAGCAATGAAAAACAAAGGCCTACAACCAAGAATACTCTACCCAGCAAGGCTCTCATTCAAAATAGAAGGTGAAATAAGGAGTTTCTCAGACAAAGGAAGACTGAAAGAATACATCTCCACAAAACCAGCATTGCAAGAGATGCTAAAGGGTGTGTTCTAAGAAAAAAGAAGAAAAGAACAAGAGAGGAGAGGAACAGAGGTACAAAGGGCAATGAATAAATACACGTCAATAATAACCTTAAATGTAAATGGATTAAATGTTCCAATTAAAAGACATAGGGTAACGGAATGGATAAGAAAACAGGACCCACATATTTGCTGTCTACAAGAAACACACCTGAAAACAAAAGATTTACAGAGACTGAAAGTAAAAGGATATAAAAAAATCTTCCAAGCAAACGGACCGGAAAAAAAAGCTTGGGTAGCAGTCCTCATATCAGACAAAACGGATTTCAAAGCAAGGACAATAAAAAGAGACAAAGAAGGACATTTCATAATACTTAAAGGAACAATCCATCAAGAAGATATAACACTGATAAACATATATGCACCCAACATAGGAGCACCCAAATACGTAAAGCAAATACTAGAAGACCACAAAAAGGATATCAACAACAACACACTCATAGTATGGGGACTTCAACACTCCATTATCAACAATAGACAGATCATCGAAGCAAAGAAACACCAAGGATATACAGGCATTGAACAATACACTAAACCACATGGACCTAACTGATATATATAGAACTTTCCACCACAAAGAAGCAAAATATACATTCTTTTCAAAAGCACATGGGGCATTTCCAAAGATAGACCACATGATAGCACACAAAACAAGCCTCAACAAATTCAAGAAAATTGAAATCATATCAAGCATCTTTTCAGATCACAATGCCTTGAAACTAGAAATCAACCTCAGAGAAAAAAATCAAAGACACCCAAACTCATGGAGATTGAATAACATGCTATTATATAATGAATGGGATAACAATGACATCAAAGAAGAAATCAAGAAATTTCTAGAAACTAATGATAATGAGCATACAACAGCCCAAAACCTGTGGGACGCAGCAAAACAGTCCTGACAGGGAAGTTCATAGCAATACAGGCATATCTGAAAAGAATAGTAGAATCTCAAATAAAAAAACCTAACCATAAAGCTACAAGAACTAGAACAACAACAACAAACAAAGCCTAGGGCAAGAAGAAGGAATGAAATCATCAAGATCAGGGCAGAACTAAATGACATAGAGACTAAACAAACAATCCAAAAGATCAACAAAACTAGGAACTGGTTCTTCGAAAAAATAAACAAAATCGACAAGCCTCTAGCCAGTCTAATCAAGAAAAAAAGAGAGAGACCCAAATAAACAAAATCGGAAATGAAAGAGGAGAAATCACGACTGATACCACAGAAATACAAATGATAGTTAGAAATTACTACAAACAACTGTATGGCAAGAAATTTGACAATCTAGAACAAATGGACAAATTTCTAGAAACATACAACCTTCCAAAACTGAATCAAGAAGAAGTGCAAAGTCTCAACAGATCAATAACAAAGAAGGAAATTGAAACAGTAATCAAAAATCTCCCTGCACACAAAAGCCCTGGACCGGATGGTTTCACAGGCGAATTCTACAAAACATTCAGGGAAGAACTAACTCCTATCCTCCTCAAACTGTTCCGAAAAATCCAAGAAGAGGGGAAAATCCCAAACTCTTTCTATGAAGCCAGTATTATTCTAATCCCCAAACCAGGTCAAGACACAACAAAGAAAGAAAACTACAGGCCAATATCACTGATGAACATAGATGCTAAAATCTTTAACAAAATATTGGCAAACAGGATCCAGTAATACATCAAAAAGATCATACATCACGATCAAGTGGGCTTCGTTCCAAGGATGCAAGGATGGTTTAATATTCGCAAATCAATAAATATAATACATCACCTAAACAGAATGAAAGACAAAAATCACATGATCATATCAATAGATGCAGAAAAAACATTTGATAAAGTACAACACTGATTTATGATGAAAACATTCAGCAAAATGGGAATAGAGGGAGCATACCTTAACATAATTAAGGCTATATATGAGAAGCCTGAGGCCAACATCATACTCAATGGACAAAAACTAAAAGCATTCCTCCTGAATTCAGGAACTAGACAAGGTTGTCCACTCTCTCCACTCCTGTTCAACATAGTTTTGGAAGTCCTAGCCACAGCAATCAGACAAGAAAAAGTAATGAAGGCATCCAAATTGGGAAAGAAGAATTAAAACTTTCATTATATACAGATGACATGATAGTATACCTAGAAAATCCTATAAACTCCACCAAAAGACTACTCGATATAATAAGTGAATTTGTCAAAATAGTAGGGTACAAAATAAATATACAGAAATCTAAGGCATTTCTGTACACCAACAATAAAATATCAGACAGAAACAAAAAAGAAAATACTATTTACTATAGCAACAAGAAAAATAAAGTACCCAGGAGTAAACTTAACCAAAGAGATAAAAGACCTGTACTCTGAAAATTACATAACATTGAAGAAAGAAATTAAGGAAGATATAAATAAATGGAAGCAAATACCATGTTCTTGGATGGGAAGAATCAACATCATCAAAATGGCCATACTACCCAAAGCAATTTACAGATTCAATGCAATCCCTATTAAAATACCAATGACATATTTCACAGACCTAGAACAAATACTCCATAAATTCATATGGAACCAAAAAAGACCCCAAATAGCAAAAGCAATCTTGAGACAGAAGAACACAGCAGGAGGAATCACAACACCAGATATCAAACAATACTACAAAGCCACTGTAATCAAAACAGTCTGGTACTGGGATAAGAACAGACATATAGATCAGTGGAACAGAATAGAGAGTCCAGAAATAAACCCAGGCCTCTATGGTCAACTAATATTTGATAAAGGAGGTAGGAACATAAAATGGAGTGAGAAGAGCCTCTTTAACAAATGGTGCTGGGAGAACTGGATAGGGACCTGCAAAAAAATGAAACTAGACCACCAACTTACACCACACACGAGAATAAACTCAAGATGGATCAAAGACTTAAATGTAAGCCATGACACCATAAAAGTCCTAGAGGAAAACATAGGCGAGAAAATATCAGATATCTCATGTAACAATTTCTTCACGGATACATCTCCTAAAGCAAGAGAAATAAAGGAAAAAATAATTAAATGGGATTACAGCAAACTAAAGAGTTCCTGCTCAGCAAAAGAAAACATCAGCAAGATGAAAAGAAAACCAAGCATATGGGAAAACATATTTGCCAATGACATCACAGACAGGGGACTGATTTCCAAAATATATAAAGAGCTTATATGACTCAACGTCAAGAAAACAAACAACCCAATTAAAAAATGGGCAAAGGACCTGAACAAACACTTCTCCGAAGAGGACATACAGAAGGTCCATAGACACATGAAAAAATGCTCAATATCATTAGCCATCAGGGAGATGCAAATAAAAACCACAATGAGATACCATTTTACACCAGTCAGAATGGCCATCATCAACAAATCAACAAGCAACAAGTGCTGGCGAGGATGTGGAGAAACGGGAACCCTACTGCACTGTTGGTGGGAATGCAGACTGGTGCAGCCACTATGGAGAACAGTATGGAATTACCTCAAAAGATTAAAAATGGAACTGCCTTTTGAACCAGCGACTCCCGAATTATACCCGAAGAATCTTAAAACACCAATTCAAAAGAACTTATGCACCCCTATGTTCATTGCAGCACTGTTTACAATACCTAAGTGCTGGAAACAACATAAGTGCCCATCTGTAGATGAGTGGATCAAAAAACTGTGGTACATTTACACAATGGAATACTATGCAGCAGAAAGAAAGAAGGAACTCCTGCCATTTTCAACAACATGGATGGAACTAGAGAGATTTATGCTTAGTGAAATAAGCCAGGCAAAGAAAGAAAAATACCATATGATATCACCTAATACAGGAAACTAAAGAACAACACAAACAAAAGAACTAAATAGAACAAAGAGCAGAATAGCAGTCAATAGGGGGGAGGGGGAGGGAGAGAAGGGGGATAAGTAAGGGAAGGGTTTAGTCAAAGAATGTATATAAATGACTCATGGACATGGACAATGGGGAGGGATATGATTGCGGGAGAGGGGTGGGTTGGGTGGGGGAGAGAAATTGGGAGAAAAGGGAACAACTGTAATTGAAAAACCAAAAATAAAAAATAAATAAAAAAAGAAAAGAAAAAAAAAATGTGTGTCCTGTTTTCATAGGGCATAAACCTATGATCTCATTACCTGAGTGATTGTCTGTACATATAGGCCTCACTTAATCTTGTCTGCATCGCTGCCTCCTGAGACTCAATGGTTTGGCTGAACTAAGTGGCTGGGTTGGTGAAGAATGGGGTGGTCTGTGGGCTTCACTTTAAAACTGGTTTCTCTTTTCTATCTTAATGGCTTGGAGAGAAAGCGCCCAGAGGTCTGAGAGCGAGGAAACCTAAAATATTTCCCTCAGCCCAAATAAGTATAGTGGGCAAAAGGATTTTGGACAGGTGTGATGTGTCTTGCACACCTTCCTCCAAAGAAGCCCTTTTTTTCCCTAATGTGGGACATTGAAAAATTAATACCTGCCTTTTGTCATCTAGTAGTTATGGATTGAATGATGTCTTTTAACCCCGTTGTCAAATCTGTTGCGCCCAGAATACAAGGATGTCAGCCTGTTAAACCAAGCACACCATTGTCCAGGGACAGCCAACTGACCTGAAGTCTGAAAGATCCTTCAATTTGTGGGAAGGCCATCCTCACCTCCACACCCCCACTCTTATTAGGGATTTCTGGACCCAAGGGTAGGTAGGATGACAACCATGTCCAGCTTGAAGCAGCTAGAGGATTACGAGATCTTTGCCCATTGTCCTTTATAAGATTATAAAGGGTCTTAAGTCTGAGAGAGGGGAATTGTCCTTCCAAAATATAAAAAATTTAAATTTAAATTTTAAAAAATTTTGCATTTTATAGCTCCCTCCTTTTAAAGTATGTGGTAATGAAGTTATTTATCTTTATCTTTCAAGGCCCAGCACAAAGTAGATTTTCAATATGCACCTCCTGGTCTGAGTTCAGGCCACATGAGGACATATCAAGAAGTCAGTCACCTGCAACTGAGGAAGAGTACTCACCAGGACCCAGATCAGCCATCATTCCATCTTGGACTTGCAGCATTCAGAACTGTGTGAAATATTTGGTTGGCCAAAAAGTTTGTTTGGTTTTTTGTCATAAGATGTTTCCAGTAGTGCTTAGTTGTCTTTGACTTCATTTGAAACAATGTTGTTAGATTGTATTGTGACAGTTGTCATAGCAGTGTGCATTTTTAAAAGACATAAAAATTGGTGAATTTTTGTGTAGCCATTTTAATAGTAAAGATAGAAGAAAATGCACATTTTTGGCATAGTATGCTTTATTATTTCAAGAAAGGTAAAAATGCAACTGAATTGCTGGAAAAGATTTGTGCCGTATATGGAGAATGTGCTGTGACTGATGGAATGTGTCAAAAGTGGTTTGTGAGGTTTAATGCTGGAAATTTCTTGCTGGACGATATTCCATGGTCGGGTAGACCAGTTGAAGTTGATAACCAACAAGTTGAGATATTAACTGAAAATATTCAATGTTATACCACAAGGGAGATAGCTGACATACTCAAAATATTTAAATCAATAAAGTTATTGGTGAAAATAAAAAACGTGTATTTTGTTTTACCAAAAAAACCCATGTGGACTTTTTGGCTAACCCAATAAATATTTGTTGTTTAAGCCACTGGTCTGTGGTATTCTGCTGTGGCAGCCATGCTAAGACAGAGGTGAGTCTACATGGAGAGTAGGCACAGAGTGTGAACTTGGCCTAGGGTACCTGTCTTACGTACATGCACACTCACACACACACCTACCCAAGCTTGTACCTGCAGAAAATGTCTGAGACACCATTTAGACAGGGTTATGTTGGCAAAACTACTTCCATTTTCTACATTTAAGACCAAGGCAGGTGGAGTCTCAGAGAGAAATAGTTGAATCAAGAGTCCACTCAGGCTGCTGTAACAAAAATGCCATAAACTAGTGGCTAAAAAACAACACTTATTCTGACAATTCTGAAGGCTGGGAAGTCCAAGATTGAGGTGCTGGGAGATTTTGGATCTGGTGAGATCCTGATTTCTGGTTCAGAGACAGTTGTTCTCTCCTGTGTCCTCACATGGAGGAATGGTGAAAAAACTCTTGGGATCCTCTTTTATAGGAACACTTGACCTTATTACCTCCCAAAGTCCACTTCTTTCTAATACTATCACATTGGGGATTAGGTTTCAACATACAAAGTTTGGGGGAACACAAAATTCAGACCATAGATTTTGTCACCAGAGCATAGCCTCTCATTCCCTCCCTTCTGGTGGCCCTCTGCTCCATGACACAGCCCAGGGCACCAAGACAGCAAAGCCCCTAGAGGTGTTCAGAGCAGCTTCTCCTGGGCACCTGGAGTGCCCTCCCTTTTTGCCACCTACTTTTCCCTTCTTGAGTTTTCTGCCACTTGTCTGTGTGGTCATTTCAGCACATGCAAGGCTGACTGACATCTCCCTGGCCTAAAGTGTAGCAATTCATCCCACTGATCAAAAGCTAAATAACTTTTGCTTCCCTCAGCACTTTCTTTTTGAAGCCTATTTTAAACTGGAGTGCTAATTCTCAGTTTCACCGGAGACCAAGCTCTCTGGGGAAAACAACATTAAAGTCCTCCTCTCATCCCCAGAGCTGATATGGATACGTTCATCCTGTTGTATTCTGAGAGAAAAGACTCCACTCCACAGACTCACTGCTAACATGAAATTAGGCCACACTTAAAACAAACAGTGTCACAGACAGCGTGGGAGGAAAACATTGACCTACATACTAGAAAACCCCAAAGTCTCTGTTTTAGAGCCTTCAGCAGGTTGAAATTCTTCCCCACACACCTGTGACTTTCGTACTAAGATAGTAGATAAAAGTCAATTGTCAGAGTTAAAAAAGGGACCCTTAATAGTACCTGGCCCGGGTATTATTAAGTAGGGATGCACATCAAAATCTAAATCACCCAAAGAGGTTTTTCAAAGTGGACAAGAGAATCTAATTCTCTAACTTGAGTTGAATTGTAAAAAAATTAAAATGGTGCCAGTGATTCTATATTGTACTATTTTGTTTGAGTAAACAGGGAGAGGAGGTTATCTTTACTTATACTCATTTTCTATAAAGTAAAAAGCACAAATCCTTTCTGCATAGTTCCTCCTCCCACTTTTCCTACAGCATATGAATTTTTCTACACCTTCACAATCTTCAATTAGGTAAAGGAGGCGCAAGTGGAAGAATGGTGGAGGCTCATATAAGAAAAAGGAAAGCTGGTAAAGGTGAAATATTTGATCTTCTTTTCCTTTCCTCTGAGAGAGGCCCTAAAACATTCTTCTCCTGCCACTTCAATTGCTCATTCATGTCATTTCTGTGCTTTATTTGCCTTTCTCATCATATAGATTTTCCCCCTTTACTACCTTCTTTGGCCCTGTTTCCTTCTCACCTTCCCATTCCCCTATCAAATCCTCCTGGATAAAAATGAAAATGACTTTACTGCTTGGTTTTTCATGATGAAGAACAAGGATCCAAACCTTAGGAGACACACAAAGGTCACTTTGTCCTTACTTCCCCTCCACACCACTACACACAAAGTACAGATCAGTGATACTCAAACTTCTGTGAACCTGAAGTCACCTTCAATGGCTGATGAAATTCAGATGCCCAGGCCTTACCTCCCTAGAATTTTGATTCAATCAGTACAAGGCAGTGTCCCCAATTCTAAAGCAGAACACAAAGTGATTTAATGCAGGTCACCCAAGAAATACACAATAAAGAAGGCTGGTGTGGAGATGGAACCCTCATATTCCTAGATCAGCCCTCACTATTAGACACTGAACTACCCATTTGCACAGCAAAGAAAACTGTCAACAAAATAAAGAGGTACCTATCAAATGGGAGAAGATATTTGCAAATGATACAACTGATAAGGGGTTAATATCCAAAATTTATAAAGAACTTATAAAACTTAACACCAAAAAAGCAAACAATTCAATTTTAAAAATGGGCAGAGGTGCCCTGGCTGATGTGTCTCAGTGGATTGAGTGCCAGCCTGTGAACCAAAAGGTCGCTGGTTTGATTCCTGGTCAAAGCACATGCCTGGGTTGTGGGTCAGTTCCCTGGTTGGGGATGTGCACGAGGTAACCAATCGATGTATCTCTCACACATCTGTTTCTCTACTCTTTCTCCCTCCCTTCCCTTCTCTCTAAAAGTAAATAAACAAAATGCTAAAAAAAAAAAAAAAAAAGGCAGAAGACTTGAATAAATCTTTCTCCCAGAGGACATTACAGATGCTCAATGTCATTACTTATCAGAGAAATGCAAATTAAACCACAATGAAATATCATCTCACACCCATCAGAATGGCTACCACCAATAAATGAACAAGCAACAATTGTTGGTGAGGATGTGGAGAAAATGGAACCCAAGTGCACTGTTGGTGGGAATGAAGACTGGTGCAGCCACTGTGAAAAACAGTATGAAGATTCTTCAAAAAATTTAAAATAGTGCTGCCATACAATCCAGCAAATCCACTTCTGAGTATTCATCTGAAGAAAATTAAAAGACTAATTTGAAAAGATATATGCACCCCTATGTTCATTGCAGCATTATGTACAATAGCTCAGATATGGAAGCAGCCTAGGTGACTAGATAAAAAAGCTGTCTCACACACACACACACAGACACACACACTGGAATATGACTCAACTATAAAAAAGAGTGAATTCTTGCCATTTGAGACAACATGGATGGACCTAGAGGGTATTATGTTAAGTAGAATAAGTCACAGAAAGACAAATACCATATAACCTCACTTATATGTGGAATCTAAAATAAATAAATAAATAAATGAATAAACAAATCAAAACACAAACAAACCTATAAATATAGAGAACAAGCTGATGGTTGACAAAGGAGAGAGGATGAGCAGATAGAAATTTAAAAATTAGGAAAAGAAAACAACACTCAACTAAACTACCCACTCTGAACTCTAGATGTCTCCTTTGGTCAAATAAGAATTACTGTCACACCATCTTCCAGGGCATGGCTAGGACCAGATGAGACCATGTAAAAGGACCATGTAAAGCACTTAAGGACACGGGAAATTTCAGCAGCTTTCTTACTAAGTTATTCCACACTTATTCTCAAAGATCAAATGTTCTGATAAGTGTGATTTTAAAAGAAAACAAAACACTTGTAAAAATTCAACTTTTGCCTTAACAGCAATGTTCTTCTACATACATCAGACCTAAATCTCAGAAACTTTAGACAAAGGAAATAGTTTTCTTTGAAGTCCTTCTATCTCCATCATCACTCTACTCCTCAACTTTCTGCAAGTCACCTTTGTAAAAAACAATATATTTGAACTTCTCCTTTCATTCCAATTGTCTTAGTGTAAGGGATAAACTCCCTCATGAACCTGCTCCACCTCATCTCACCAAGCTTACGCCCCCCCTACCCACCCAGCATCTCTTGCTCTGCAGGCTATGTTTCCTGTTTCCTTCCTACCACACTTCATCAAACAAGGTCCGGGTCTGCACCGTATGCTGGACAGGATGACACTGTTCTCAGTGCTTCCCAGACTTTAAAAGCCCTCCCACTTCTTCTCCTGTTGCACTGCTACTCACATGGGATACCTGCTCAAAGGTCTCCTGCAGGGATGATCACTGGTTCTTTTCTGGGTATATTTATGTTCCACATTCTGTACTCTATTGCTTTTTTTTCTTTTTAATTTTCATCCACTGGACCTGGCATGGTCTCTCAACAGGAAAAGTTGTCTGCTGCACCCCTGAGTCCCCAATGCCTCATCCAGAGCCTCAGTAATAGGTAAACAAGTTCTGGACTTCTGTTTTCTTAGAGGAGGAAATAAGAAAAGTATGAGAAACACCTGAAAATGGCATGAGGACATCAAATATATAAAGCAAAGATTTGAAGCCTTTCATTTCATGGTTTTATCCATACCTCCTCCTCCAACTGTTGCAGTGCCCACTCCTTTAACAAATTCAGTCTGACCCTCCCTCAGTCTAATGGTATAGATTAAGAAGAACTGAACTGTTCTGTGCTTCAGGGAAAGGAATGTAGAAACAAGTTCCCAGAACTTATTTACGCCTACTGTGACCACATAATGTTAAATTTTAGTATATTGCTCACCATGTAGTGGATAACCAAAAGATATTTATCAAAAAACTATCTATGCATTTTTCTACTTTATTAGTACTGCTCTAAACTTTTCATTGTTTATATGGTGTTTTGGGGAATTGTTGCAATGGTGGAGGCAATTGATTTATACCAAATTTTATATATTGTTTCAAAATATAAATGACTTGCATTTGTGGTTTGTATTATTCTCAGGCAGTATATTAGTTTCCTAGAACTGCTGTAGCAAATTATTACAAACTGGGCAACTTAAAAATACAGAAATTTATTCTCTTGTGGTTCTGGTAGCTGGAAGTTCAAAATCAAGGTGTTGGCAAAGCCATGCTTCTCTTGTCTCTGCTACCTCTGGTAGCCAGCAATCCTTCATGTTCCTCAACTTTAAATATATCACTTTAATCTCTGTCTCCATTTGTACATGGCATTCTCCCCTGCTTGTCTGTCACCAAATTTCCCTCTTCCTGTAAATTAAATTTAGGGCCCGCCCTAATCCAGTATGATCTCACGATAATTTGATTACATCTGCCAAGACCCAATTTCCAAGATCACATTCATATTCTCTAGGTGGACATGAATTTGGCAGGGACACTATTAAACCAAGTATAGGCACTGTTTTATCCTGAGAACTATAATTATGCATATAACACATTGAAATTCTCCTCAGCCAGTTCTTTTATGGAAAAACCAAATTTTATCCCCATAAGGCCTTGAATTTAACAGTTAGTTAGAGGATGGTGATGGGACAAGAAAGTTAGTAAGACAACTCTTCAACTGTGGTATTTATTTCCACTAGAACAAGGGTCTATGCCTGTGTTTCTGGACTGACTATCATTCCAGAGAAAAGGTTCTCAAGTCATGGAATGAGGTCAGAGAAAGGGAGAGGGAGGCAATGGGCCAGCCTCCACACTCTTTCAGCCACCTTTAAAACTTCTGAGTCAGAAGTTGTCTAAGTCAGCTCAGGCTGCCATACAAAATACCACAGCCTGGTGTCTTAAACAACAAAAAATTTATTTTCTCACAGTTTTGGAAGAGAGAAGTCCAAGATCAAGGTTCCAGTTGATTCTATCTCCTTTGAAATCTCTCTTCTTGGCTTTCAGATGGTTGCCAATTCACTGTGTCCTCACACAGCCTTTCTCTGTGGGCCTGGAGAGAAAGAAAGATTGAGAAAGAAAGGAGGATCTCTGGCATTTATTTCCCTTTATAAGAACACCAGTCACCCCTCACTTAAGCTTATTTACCTTCTAAAGGCCCTATCTCCAAATGCAGTCACATTGGAGTTAGGGCTTCAAAATGTAAATTTAGGGGGACACAATTCAGTCAGAAGCAGAAGGGACCTTGGGAATCATAGTCCAGATCTCCATGCACAAATAAGAATCATTCTGCAAGGTAAAGGGTCTAGGTAAAGGTCACCCAGCTTGATAAGGGTAGCATGTTCTTAACATTATTCTACTCTACTGGAACCTCGAGTCCAATGTCTTGACTATTCCTTTGCTTTCTCCCTTTCAGAACATATACATACATACATATTTCTTAAATAGACAAACATGGACGGCATCCTCTTCACTTCTACTTATTCCCAAAGGCATTAAGTAGAAGCTTGATCTAAAGGCTCCTTCCAGGAAGGGTCATAGATAAAAATGAATAATCATATTTAATTGCCCATGAACCTAGCACTATGTGTTCTACATAGTAGGCATACATTAAATATTGATCATATTTATATTAGTAACTAACACTTATTTATTACTTACACTATTTTAAGCACTTTCCTCTTATTAATTAATTTAATCCTCACAATAATTTAATACATAGATTCTACTGTCAGTGGCATTTTACAAATAAGAAAATTGAGGAAGAGAGATATTAGTTAATTTACTCATTTTAATAAGTATAAGTGAATTAATCAAGGTATCTAAAGACTGCTATAAGCTTGATGCTTTAAAACTGCCTAGCTGCACCCCTCTTCTTTCAACAACCTCTAGTCTGAAATTATTTGAGGGGATTTTGTTATTGTTTTGTTCTTGTTGAAGGTAAGAGAATGCTGGACAAATCACAATAATGATAAAAGAACCACTAACTATAAATATTCAAAACTATTATCAGTGTTTTAATCAAGACTCATACACATACTTATACTGAAACAAGTTTCCCCAAAATAATACTTAGCCTCCTATATACTGCAATGTATTCTGTTACTTTCTATTGTATTCTATTTTAGTCTTAGTCTAGTTTGTCCATTCAATTTTTATACTTTATAATGTAGATCATGACCAACAAAATTGCTTTTATGAGCCACAACTGGGTCACAATCAGCTGTTTGAAAAACAACACTGTTTTATATAATAAGTTAACCTATTTAAAAGATTTTTCTTCTGCTTTTAGCTGCTGAAATTCAGGATTATAAAGATATTGTCATATGTATACCATTAAATGCTTTTGGAATTGTTTTTAAATGAATGCTTTGCTGTTAGCCTGGAGTAAAAGTGGTTAACAGATTTCAAAAGTTTAGGCTTTGGAAATTCATTTCATTTTTCTCAGTTAATATCACAGTATGTTTCCTTTCATTGGATATGACCTTCTTATAAGGAACACATTTTCCCATTAGAAGAAACAATTCATGTTAGACATCAGACTGTGGTTCCACTTAATTCTAAATTGTGAACCACAAATGCATCCCAAAATTTTGGAGGAGAATTCAAGTTCTTTTTGTGAATTTCTGTTACCGTAGTAACCCTATTTTCTTGACATATCAACTATTATGCATTCAACTTCCTCAGAGTGTAGGGCCCAAAGCTCATGTTCTGACAGTTCAGTTCGATGCAGCCTTTCAGAGGCAATAGCATGACCCAGAGGTTTGCATATTCCAAAGCGGCAGAGAGAAAAAGCATTAAAGAAAGAACTAAAATGTATCCTGGAATGATGCACATGCACTCAAGAAAGTCAAAAAGCTCATTTATCTTAAAAGATGATAAAAAGATAGATTTGAAGTGTACCCTATCTTTTTTTATCCTCACCCGAGGACATGCTTATTGATTTTAGAGAGAGAGGAAAGGAGGGAGAGAAAGTTTAATTGGATGTCTCTTGAACACGCCCTGACTAGCAACCAAACCTGCAACCCAGGCATGTGCCTCAACAGGGAATCAAACCCGTGGTTTAAGGAACAATGCTTCAACCAACCAAGCCACACTGACCAGGGAGAATTGTCCCCATCTTTATGTTCTATGTACATATTTTAAAATCATTCCATCGAGAAAAAAAAACAAAACAGTGCTTTCTCAATTTAATTGAAATGTTTCCTGAAAATATCCAGATCTTACTTATAGGAGTAAATTATTCATGAAGGCCAAAGGGACACAAGTAAGTATATCACCAGATTACTAAAAAGTTGTAGGAGTTAACTTTTGAAGAGATTTATGATATGTTTTCTTTTTCTCAAAAAAAAAAAAGTTAATTCCCTTACCCTTCTTATTCCTAAAGCAAGAATAAGTCATCTTTCAATAAGCCATAACAAGAGATGATTCTTAATGTCTAGGGTAATTCAAAACAGTATCTGTATCTGCCACTGGAATGTACTTTGTCAGAACAGTGTTTCTAAAGGCAGTCAAACTCACGCTCACTCTGAGGATCGCCAAGTGGCAGATCCTCCCAGAAGCATTAAATTAAGCAGAGAGGGGCAAAGTGAGAACACTAATATTGCAAATGAGTCATGAGTTTGCAGTTCATCAATACTTTGGTCCAGTGATTCTCAAACTTGAACTGGTATCAGGAACACCTAGAGAATTAGTTAAAACATGGACTGCTTATCACCCTTTTCTGCACGTCCCCAGAGTTAGGATTCAGTGGCAGGACCAGAGACTTCACATGGCCAATGAGTTCCCAGGGGCTACTGCCTCAGCTCTGAAACACTTTGAAAACTGCTGCTCTAGTTCCATTTTGTGGAATTAGGACACTTGAACTTAACACCAAGGGTAAAGTATAGAGCCCTCCTGATTTCTTTAGAGATATTGGCTGCAAGCTGCTCATCAAATTGACTGAATGCCAAAATGTACCAATAAAATGATCTAAAAATGAAAACAGGGAGGTAGCCTTCATAACCACATAAATGCTATCCCCACTGAACTAGAAATTACAGAGCTTAGGCTCACCCCAGGATCTCAAGATTTTATCTTTCAAGAAAGGAAAGGAAAAGAAAGTTTCATCAGGTTTAATGATTATAGAAATAAATGGACCAGACCTCATTCTGCATTTCAATAAATAGCTGACATAACATGACACTAGATAGAGAAAGGGCAAGTGGGGCCAGCCTGTAGATCACAAGAGTAAAGCCTGTGACTTATCTGTAGGTAAAATAAGGATTTTGGAGCACAAATGCTGTGAAACACAGGAAATAAAAGGAAAGAAAGAAGAAAGAAAGAAAGAAAGAGAGAGAGAGAGAGAGAGAGAGAGAGAGAGAGAGAGAGAGAGAGAGAGAGAGAGAGAGAGAGAGAGAGAGAGGAAGAAAGAAAGAAGGAAGGAAGAAAACAAAGAAAAAAAATGATAAAAGAATAAAGAAGGAAGGAAGGAAAGAAGAAATAAAGAAAGAAAAAGAAAGAAGATGACTGATGAGTGAGGAGAGGCTAGCCTTACTAACTCCCAAGACTGGTTTATAGTTTCAGCTGAATGTGGACAGAGCATCTGTTAATATCTGGAAACAGATAGGAGTTGAGCCTTGGTGCTGGTGGAGGCGGAGGAGGCTGCCTATGAGTGACCCGTCTGGTGAGGTTCATGGAGGAGACATGGGAGAGGCATGAGTTCTAGCTGGCATGGATCCCCAGGCAGTGGCTGGGGAAGCACAAAGTTTTCTCAATGCCCCTGGGTCTCCCCTGAGAGCAGTCAGAGGTGGAGATCCAGGCTATGCCCTCTGGCAGAGCCAGGAGTTGGCCAGGTAACATCTGGCTCTGAGAGGCTGGAAATGGCATTTTATTTTTTGTGGTTTCATTTTCTTTTTCTTTTTTTTTTTTTAATTTCTTGATTTTCTTTTTTTTTGAAAATCAGGGAGGAAAGGCTAGAGTTTGGGCAAAATCCTTGAGGAGCGCATGTGAAGGAGCCCTCTTTCAGGGGCGAACTCAGCCCCCACACCCACTGCCCCCAGCCAATCAGGCGCCTGGCACAGGGGAATGCCCATACCAGCCAGTGTGGCAGAATGCCCCCAAGCCACCCACCTGCTGGAGCAGGGGATAGCTACTGACCTGCATGCACACCAGTGAGTGCAGTGGACCGCTCTCGGCCTGCCCGCCACCAGTACAGTGGAAAGCCCATAGCCCACCCACCCACTGGAGCAGGGGAACTTCACACCAGCTACAGGGCCGCAGCTGGCTCTTTAATCCCTGGCTTCTTTGGGGCATCATGATCTTGGGGTAATGCCCTAAGATGGTGGAGATGGAAACTTCAAGGACTCTTGAGATCTAGACTTTGTAACTTGTGCAGGACTGCTCATGCTACAATCTACTGGTGAAAGTCACAAAGCAAGCCAAGAGTCAAGTTGAGGAAGAGACTCCATGTCTAGATGGTAGGGAATCTGCCCTTTTAACATAGCCTCTTCAGATGACTCATACACACCAGAGCATCCTGGCGGTGAAGAGGTTCTGCTGAAACAAGCTGGTGCAGATGCCAGTGAAAGCTTTGAAGATGTAGGCCACTCCTCTGATGCCAGAGAAATGCTAAAGCAGTACTATATTGGTGATGTGCATCCGAATGACCTTAAACCTGAAAGTGGTAGCAAGGACCCTTCGAAAAATAACACATGCAAAAGTTGCTGGACATATTGGATTATCCCTATCGTAGGTGCCATTCTCATAGGTTTCCTGTACCATTACTACTACACGTCGGAAAACCTATTGCAGAAAGAAGGACCATTGGAAAAATGAGTGTCCAAATCTTAAGGAGGGAAGTAGAAATGAAAACCCTTGCCAAGCAATGTTGGAAAGGAGAAAGAAGGACAATGATGAATGAGGAGGCCCAGCAGCTCCATTGGACATCTCCCGACCTATTACTATTTCCCTACAGGAGCCCTGGGTAAAGTTAAAAGTGGAGAATAAGCAAGTTGACTTTCTTGTAGATATGGGAGCAACGTATTCAGTATTGAATACAAAATTAGCTAAGAAAGGTCCGGATGAAGTAACAGTTACTGGGGTGACTGGCTAGTTACAAAAACAAACATTCCTGCAACCCTTGGAATGCCAGCTTGGGGATCAAAAATTAATACAGTTTTCTCTATATGCCAGATTGCCCCATTCCATTACTGGGCCAAGATTTACTTTGTAAATTGCATGCACAAATAACTTTTTCTCCTGAGAAACAGCAGCTATGTGTAGAAGTCCCGCCGGAGCATGCTTTTCGACTACAGGCAGTTTTGACCTATCCAGAAGGTCCCAGAGGTGAACCATTCCCACCAGAGATCCATGAACAGGTAAACAGAACTGTTTGGGCTGATGGAATCCCAGGTAAAGTGGTTAATGTGCAACCTATAAATATTAATCTAAAAGAAGGGTCAAAGGTCCCACGAAAGAAGCAGTACCCACTCAAGAAGGAGGCATTAGAAGGAATTCAGCCAGTGTTGCAAAAGTTTTTAAAATCAGGACTAATTCGGCCATGTCAGTCACCCTACAATACCCCCATTTTACCAGTTAAGAAACCACATTCTGATGAGTATCGGTTTGTACAGGATTTGAGAGCCATTAATGATATTGTACGGGGTTTGTTTTCAACTGGAGCAGCCCAGGGGGTCTGTAACAATTTTCCTAATTCTCCATCTATACGCTGGAGTTTCCTTCTGATATCTGGGGCACTCTGCCCTATGAATGTCATGTTCACCATTCGTAAGTTCTCTGGTGCCTGTGGATCAACATCAGTGTATTTCCTATAGGCTTGATAGATCCTCTCTAAAAACACCGAAGGATCCTCATTTGGCTTTTGCTGAATAGTCTGCACCAAATTCAGGCTTTTTGGCTTGGGTACCCCTTTTCTAAGTCCTTCCAATATACACTTCCTATAATGTTTCAAAGGGGCTAGGCCTCCACCATTTGGGTCCCAGTTAGGCTCTGTCCAAGGAATTGCCACAGTTGGGTCGGGGGTCCCATGGGGATCCTCTTCGTGGAGATGCTGAGCCTCTTCATTAGCCTTACTTATAACCAGCTGCTTCTCATCCCCGGTTAGCAGAATATTTAGGAGAGCCTATACATCTGCTCAGTTTGGGTTATGGGTGGCAAAAATGGAAGCTACAAGATCTGCCATTTTCTGAGGATCATCCCTATATGAGGGGTTAGAATTTTTCCAATTTAGCAAATCCGAAGTGGAAAACGGAGTATGTTATTAACAAAACATCATAGGGACCAGTCCATTGTTCAGCCAGCTGCTGTTCGGGACCTTGCGTCTTCCAGGTCTTCAGTAAGACTCTGTCCCCAGGTCTGAATGGATGCAAGGGTTCATCAGATGGATATACTGATCTGCAATGAGCAAACCTATGCAAAGTGTTCAGTGTTTGCCCTAAATGTTGTACACATTGCTTGATTCTTGCCTTGTGTTCCAAATCCAGAGGGGGTGTTCCTAAACCAGAGATTTGGAGGGGTCTCCCATAAACTATTTCAAAAGGGCTTAATTTAAGCCCACTTCTGGGTGCCACCCTAATTCGGAAAAGAGCAATGGGAAGTATCTGGTCCCACTGCAAATGCGTTTCTTGACACAATTTTTGCCAGAGTTTTCTTTATTGTATGGTTCATTTTTTCAGTCTTTCCTGTAGATTGAGGCCTCCAAGATCATATAATTTCCACTGTATTTGTAATGCCCATCCAACTTTCTGGGAGATTTCCGAAGTGAACGATGGTCCGTTGTCACTTTGAATGCTGCGAGGAAGTCCAA
This sequence comes from Furipterus horrens, assembly GCF_987537825.1. Classification (NCBI taxonomy): domain Eukaryota; kingdom Metazoa; phylum Chordata; class Mammalia; order Chiroptera; family Furipteridae; genus Furipterus; species Furipterus horrens. The sequence goes on along the minus strand of NW_028327176.1, from coordinate 78,040,934 downwards.
ACCTAGGAATTATTACTTTAAGTAACATTCTTGCTACTTCAGTTACCTTTTCAGTTCTAGTTGGATACGCCTCTACCCATCCAGAGAAGGTATCTATAAAAACTAATAGAAATTTGAAATTGCCCCTGGTCTTAGGCATTTGTGTGAAGTCCACCTGCCAGTCCTCAAATGGACACTTCCCTTTATATTGTATGCCCTTTTCCATTGGGACACGCTCTGTCTTAGGATTGTTCTTGGCACATATCTGACAGGCGTGTGTGATCCTCTGAACAGTCCTTTGTAAATATGGGCCATTTAAATAGGGCCTAATGAAGTTCATTAAAGCATCCCTTCCATAATGGAAAATAGGTTATGGTTAAATCTGAATGGGTAAATATATATATGGAAAGTTTGTGTATGTTGCAAAAGGTCTAGAATTCTCAGACCTAAGAAAGGTCTGGAATTCTCTGTATTGGTATTGGCCATTGAGACCTATGAAAGGTCTAGAATTCTCAGACCTAGGAAAGGTCTGGAATTCTCTGTATTGGTATTGGCCATTGAGACCTATGAAAGGTCTAGAATTCTCAGACCTTGGAAAGGTCTGGAATTCTCTGTATTGGTACTGGCCATATAATCTGAAAGGAAAATAGAGGTTTCCCAGGTAAAGTTAAAACTTCACATGTAGGACAGTGAACAAACGAATGTATAAGGTGATGAAATGCAATTTAAGTGACTACTAGAAAGACAAGAATTTTCCTTAACACTGTGTATTTTTCTCCTTACCTGATCCCTCCAGAATTTGGCAATTTAAAGGAGTAAGTAATGACATTAGGGGAATGTCTCGAACTGCCAGCTGACGCAGAGAAAAACCCCAGCCTGCATGCCAGCACAGGGAAACGCTGCGTGGCCCTTCTGCCCATCCGCCGCCCAGGCCCACCTGCTGGCTGGTGGGAAAAAGCACACTTGCCACACTCAACCTGGGCTGCAGCCAAAAGAAGGTGAAATGAACTAAAGGAGCTTTGGAAAACTTTGGACACTGGTTCTGGAGAAAAAAACTGAGGGAGCAGCAGATAAGATCCAAGGGCAGACTCAACCTTAGTGCTATGTGAGAAATCTCATAAGAAGACTACTCCCTTCCAAGGGGCATCAGCCAGAGGCAGCACAACAACTGTCAGAAGTGGGCAGAGTGACTCTCAGTCAGTTAATTTAAGGGAAGGACCCACCAAGAGCAACACAACAAGTAAAATCAAAATACTACTAGAAAGTCCAAATAAAAGTCATAAAGGGCATCCCAAAAGCATCAAGTTAAGGAGATCAAGGAGTCTGCACAACTGAATCATATAGATTCCTACCACAGAAAGTCACACCACAAATGTAGCAAATAAAAGCAGATTAATCTAAGAAGCAGAATAAAACAAGACCAGCCACCCAAAATGGAAGGGTGGAATAACACCCCACCAAACAAGAATAACATCCCATCAAAAGCAAAGGAGGAATTCCCAGAAGGAGGGATAGATGAAATAGAGACAAGCAAACTATCAGACATGGAATTCAAAACAATAGTAATGATGAGGCTCAATGAACTCAGCAAACTCAAAGAAAACTACAACAAACTCCAGGAAAACTACAAAGAACTCCAAGGAAGCTATAAGGAACTCACTGAGAACTATGTCAGCATAAGAAAGGACATAGAACTTATCAACAAGAACCTGGAAGAAATGAAGAATACAATTTCTGAACTGAAAACACAGTAGAAGCAAACAAAAGCAGGCTAAATGAAGCAGAGAATTGAATCAGTGAGTTAAAGGAGAACATAGAAAAAAATCCCCAGATAATACAACAAAATGAAAAAATACTGAAAAAGAAAAAAGAGGGTTTAATAGAAGTGCAGGACAACATGAAATAAAACAATATCCGTATCATAGGGATACAAGTAGGAGAAGAAGAGGAGCAAGGGATAGAAAACCTGATTGAAAAAGTAATGACAGAAAACTTTCCTAACTTGATAAGAGAAAAAGTCATGCAACTCCAGGAAGTACAGAGGGTCCCAATGAAGATGAACCCAAAGAGGCCCACACAAAGGAACATTATAATTAAAATGGCAACATTCAAAGACAAAGAGAGAATCCTAAAGGCAACAAGAGAAAAACAGCAAATAATATACAAGGGAGCTCCGAGAAAAACTATCAACTGATTTCTTAACAGAAACACTCCAAGCCAGAAGGGAATGGCAAAAAATATTTCAAGCAATGAAAAACAAAGGTCTACAATCAAGATTACTCTACCCAGCAAGGCTTTCTTCCAAAATGGAAAGTGAAATAAGGAGTTTCTCAGACAAAAGAAGACTAAAATAACACATATCCAATAAACCAGCATTGCAAGAGATGCTAAAGGTAATGTTTTTAGAAGAAGGAGTAAAAAAAAGGAGAGGAACACAGGTGCAAAGGGAAATTAATAAATACCTGTCAATAATAACCTTAAATGTAAATAAATTAAATGCTCCAATTAAAAGATATAGGGTAGTGGAATGGAGATTAAAACATGACCCACATATATGCTATCTACAAGAGACAAACCTCAAAACAAAAGATCTACACAGACTGAAAGTGAAAGTATTGGAAAAAAAGTATTCCAAGCAAATGGACATGAAAAAAACCTGGGGTAGAATTACTTATATCAGACAAACCAGATTTCACAGAAAAGGCCATAAAAAGAGACAAACAATGGCATTTTATAATACTTAAGTCAACAATCTATGAAGAAACTATCTGTAACCCTGGTAAACATATACACACCCAACATAGGAGCACCCAAATATATAAAGAAAATATTGGAAGACTACAAGAAAGATATATGGGAGAAAGAAACAAGATGACGGAAGAGTAAGTGGAAGCTACACTAACCTCCTCCCAGAACTAGTCTGGAATTACAACTTAATTTTGGAGAAATCATCTGGAATAACCAACTGAAAATTAGCTGGAGAGAAGTCTTATAACCATGGAAAGACAGAAAAGGCCACTACATCACAACGTGACTGGTAGGGAGTGCGGAGATGCGGGAGGGCTGGCTGGGCTCCAACGGGAGGCAGCTAAAGGGACTGAGAAACAGCTCAGCGGCTGGGGGTTCTCCCTGAAAAGGGCAGGGTCTAAACCCCCAGCTGAGCTTCCCAGCCTACAGCAACAGCGTGGAAAGTAAAATAGTATCCAGCTGTGAAAAGTGAAAAGCCACAGGATTTCTTGCTAGCCGAAGAGAAACAGCAGGAGAAAAAGAGCTCTTAAGCGGATCACATACGAAAATATTTTGGCCCCCACTTACCCTAAGCTCGAGCGAAGGGAAGGCAGAGAGGACTAGAGATGCTTGGGGAGAGTTTGGTGTGGTGGCTTTGAGGGAAGAAGTGGGGAAGCAGCCAACCGGGTCCCAGTGCTGACTCATCCCCAGTACTGCAGGCAGACCATTTCTCCACCTCCAAGTGGCGTCAGCCTGAGGGGAAGCAAAGGCCCTGCCTACAGGAATTAAGCGGCCATACCCACGGTCCTTAAGCCTGACGGCTAATCACAGATTGAATAGATTAACAACTAAAGAAGACAGACAAAGGCAGTAGATCCCTGGAAGTCTCCAACAGGCTGCCTAGGCCCAGACTGGTACAGGATCTGACACCACCAGGGGCAGATTCAGGAAGTGCAGATCATGCTAAGAAGCACCAAAAAACAATAGGAGTCACAAAAATGGGGAGACAGAAAAAAAAAAAAAAACGCATCAAAAGGAAAGGTAGAATCCCCAGAAAGAGTGCTAAATGAAATAGAGGGGAGCAAACTATCAGATATGGAATTTAAAACATGAATTATGGAGAAGCTCCATGAGCTCAGCGGAAACTACAAGGAACTCCAGAAAAACTATAAGAAACTTACGGAGAATTACCCCAACATGAAAAAGGACATAAAAGCTATCAATAAGAGCCAGGAGGAAATGAAGAATACGATCTCTGAATTGAAGAACACAATAGAAAGAATTAAAAGCAGACTAAAGGAAGCAGAAAATCGAATCAATGAGCTGGAAGACAATGTAGACAAAAACTCACAGACAGTGCAACAGAATGAAAAAAGACTGAACAAGACTGAAGAGGCTCTGAGACAGCTGCAGGACAACATGAAACGTAATAATATCTGTATCATAGGAATTCCAGAAGGAGAAGAAGAAGAGCAAGGGATAGAAAACCTCTATGAAAAACTAATGACAGAAAACTTCCCTAACATAAGGAGAGAAAAAGTCACGCAAGTCCAGGAAGCACAAAGGGTCCCAATGAAGATGAACTCCAACAACTCCACTTCAAGACAGATCATAATTAAAATGGCAACATTCAAAGACAAACAGAGAATCCTGAAAGCAACGAGAAACAACTAACAACATACAAGGGAGTCCCAATAAGGCTATCATCAGATTTCTCAGCAGAAACACTACAAGCCAGAAGGGAATGGCAAAAAATATTCCAAGCAATGGAAAAGGAAGGCCTACAACCAAAAATATTCTACCCAGAAAGACTCTCATTCAAAATGGAAGGTGAAATAAGGAATTTCCAAGACAAAAGAAGGCTAAAAAATTACATCTCCACCAAACCAGCATTGCAAGAGATGCTAAAGGGTCTGCCTTAAGAAGATGAAGAAACAGAGAGAGACAGAGAGGAACACGAGTACAAAGGGGGGAAATGACAATGAGTAAGTACTGTAAGAAAGAAAGAACTTCTACCATTTGCAACAACATGGATGGAACTAGAGAGAATTATGCTTAGCTAAATAAGCCAGGCAACGAAAGAAAAATACCTTATGCTATCACCTTTTACAGGAAACTAATGAACAGCACAAATAAATGAGCAAAATTGAACCAGAGGTATGTAAACAAGAAATAAACTAACAGTAACAAGGGGGAGATGGGAGGAAGAGAAGGGGGTAAGAAGGGGAAGGGTCTAGTCAAAGAACATGTATAAATGACCCATGGAAATGGACAACTGGGTGAGGACTGACTGTGGGAGAAGGGGGGACAGGGTGCAGGGAAGCAAGAGTGGGAAAAAAGTGGGACAACTGTAATGGAAAAACAAAAAAAAAATTTAGTGGGGGAAAAAATACAAATATAAAGAATGGAAATGCAAGTTCGGTGAATATTAGAAGAACAAGGATTTTCCTTCACACTGTATATTTTTCTCCCTATCTGATCCCTCCAGAGTTTGGCATTCTAAAGAAGTAAGTAATGACATAAGTTTCTTGCATAAAACTAATAAGACCAATTGTTAATAGCGATTTTTTGACTAAGACTTTGACTGGAATGTCATGCCTAAAGGAGACATGCTTGGACTCTGGTTGTTACCAAAAAGCCCTGAGGAACTGGGAATGACTTCTAAAGGTAATAAAAGCCCACGAGATAAAAGGCCTGGTACCTTGGTTGGATGCATGGTCCATGGCAATCTTTCCAGGGAAGGAATGAAGGTTGTTTTCCTGAAAGATGGCTAGAAGGGACCTTAAGGCACAATGGAAAACCAGAAGGACTTGTAAAAGACAGGTGTTTACAGGCAAGGCTGAATGCCAGGTATGTGGTTCTGCTCCTGTGCCCTGAAGGGCAGAATGAAGGTCACCTGATGCTGGAAATCAAGGTTCCTAAACTGAGGCATGCCCTCTTGCTTCTCGGTACAGGTGTTCTATGACCCGAGCTGGGGAGCTGGACTCGCTAGCGCGCCAACAGTCTTTGACTGATCAGGCCTCAGGGTTTCAAGACATTCTGTGACTTAAAAAGAATCTTGCTGAGTACTCCATCTTCCCTGATGTTGCCAAGGAAACCAAACAAAGCCAAGCATCAGTGGTGCTTAACCCTGTGTGCTTTCTGTTAATGTTTAAGGAACAGTGTGGCCGTTCATAGTCTTAAAAGAATAGATGATTACATTATTATTTTTTGTTTTTGAGAGAAATCATTCTTTATAGTTTATATATTAACCTCCTTTTGTTTTAATTCCAAGTAAGTAATTGTATATTGTAATCAATATTGAAATGTGCCTGTGAGCTCATTCTTTACCCTCCCTATTGACTTCTATACTTGCAAACCTCAGTATAAGGAGAGGTCTTTGCACAGCTCGCTGCTCACCTGCCAGAGCGTGCGGCAGCCCTCCAACCGACTCATTCTCCTTGCTGGAATTACTTCCGCGCCCTCGACCACATTTAATACAACAGTCACCCTAAATGTTCCTTAAGTAAGTTCCAGCAAAGCAGAACTAAAGATCATAAGTGATCATTTTCTGCTCTTGTTGAGTTTATGCAAATGAACAGGATAAATTAAAACTAGACTAAATACAGTCCCTTTAGTGACAAGGAGGGTAATGTTAGGGAGAAAAATCATGATTCAAGAAAAATCACAATGCTCAGTGGTAGACTGTAAAGTAGTGCAGCTAACCATCTTTAAAGTTTCTTCTCATTTAAAATTTGTTTTCATTTGAAAGTTAAACTATGTCTGTGGCATTATCAAAGATGTTTAATTTACAGGCAAGAAGAATGTCAAATGTTTTGCAAATGGATGTCTTTCCAATAAGACAGTCTTACAGATTCAGAGACTTGTTTGTAGGCTATGTTACATAAATTAACATGTGTTTTCTGTTTTCAAAGGGCATAAGCCTTTGATCTCATTACCTGAGTGATTGTCTGTATGTATAGGCCTCACTTAATCCTGTCTGCATCTCTGCCTCCTGAGACTCAACGGTTTGGCTGAACTAAGTGGCTGGGTTGGTGAAGAATGGGGCGGTCTGTGGGCTTCACTTTAAAACAGGTTTCTCTTTTCTGTCCTAATGGCTTGGACAGAAAGGGCCCAGAGGTCTGAGAGGGAAGAGACCTAAAATATTTCCCTCAACCCAAACTAAGTATAATGGGCAAAAGGGTTTTGAACAGGTGAGATGTACCTGGCACACCTTCCTCCAAAGAAGCCCTTCTTTTCTCTAATGTGGGACACTGAAAAATTAATACCTATCTCTTGTCATCTAGTGGTTATAGATTGAATGATGTCTTTTAACCCTGTTGCCAGATCTGTTGCCTCCAGAATACAACAAGGAGACTTCCGGCCAAGATGGAGGCTTAGACGGACACGCTAGGTCTCCCTCTACAACTAGAGAGGAATACAACTACTTCAAAACAAAGGATAACTAGAAATTCCAGAAAATAAAACTACACGGAAGCCCAACACATGAAGTTATAAACCAGCGGTGCCATTTGGGCAGGTAAGAGTTAAAGAGGGCAGCGCTGTTTGCGATCGCACCTGAGACCGAGGCGGGGCGGCAAGAAATCCCGGCTGCGGTCGGCCCCTGGCAGTGCGCGACCCCAGCGCTGGGGAGAGCAGCCACCGCATCGCCTTGAACAGTGAGGCCCAGGGGGGCGGGAGGACAGATCCCGGTCTCCTAGCTGAATAACTGTGTGAATCCATTTTGGACCCCCGCCCCCAAAGAAAGAAAGCACCACAGGGCTGCGAAATAGGTCGCAGACAGGCGCCAGTCGCTGACTTGTGACGCCAAACGGCGCCGGTCACTGGGTCATTACGAGTACACAGGCACTGCCCCCAACAGCCGGCCCAAGAAAACAAAACGCATCTGTCAAAATGTGGCAGACAACTATAGAAATCCCGGTGACACAGCTCACCAGGCAGCAGATAGAGAACCTGACAGATGAACAGATAAGAAACCTGTCAGAGGCTCAGTTCTGGGCCATTGTTATCAGGTGGCTTACAGAATTCACAAAAGAGCAGGAAAAAGATAAGAAAGAATCGAAAAACTTTCATAACGAAAGGAACAAAACCGCATACGAGACAGATGGTGAGGAAAAAAAATCCAGAGTTCATTTCAACAAACTGGAATATGGAGAAGGAACAAGCAGTCAACCAATGCAGCGAGAGGAAATGGGAAGCAACAATGAGAGGATCAGAAACCTCTGGGACAGCTATAAAAGGCCCAATATAAGAATCATTGGTTTGCCAGAGAATGAGGAAGATGAACTAGAACTTGAAAAATTGAGTGAAAATATAATAAAGGAGAACTTCCCAGACTTGGGGAAGGGAATAGACTTGCAGGTCCAAGAAGCAAGGAGAGTTCCCAAGAGACTGGACCCAGGGAGAACCACTCCAAGACACATTATAATCAAAATGTCAAAAATTAAAGATAAAGAGAGAATCTTAAAAGCAGCAAGAGAGAAGAAAAGAATTATGTACAAAGGGGTCCCAATTAGACTATCAGCAGACTTCTCAAGGTAAACCCTACAGGCAAGAAGGGACTGGCAAGAAATATTCAAAGTAATGAAAATCCAAAACCTACAACCACGAATACTCTATCCAGCGAAATTGTCATTCAGAATAGAAGGACAGAGAAAGTGTTTCCAGGACAAAATAAAACTGAAAGAGTTCATAAGATCCAAACCACTGTTATATGAGATGTTAAAGGGACTGGTTTAAAAAACAGAAGCTAAGGAGATGAAACAAAGGCAAACTAAATAGGCAACGAGAGTGGAAAAGGAACTGTGGGTACGGGAAGCATATTGGGGGGAGGTCAACAGGGAGGGGGAATGGGGAAAGGGAGGGAGATGATATAGGAATTGGGGATCAAGGTAGGAGGGAATGGAATAGACGGAGAGAGGTTGGGAGGAACTGTATGCACAACTAATGGACATAATCTAAAAGGGGGGGACAACTGGAGGGAGGGGGGCCACCGGGTGGAGGGGAGCAGAGGGAAGGGAAATTGGCACAAATGTAATATTTTAATCAATAAAACACATTAAATCAGAATACAACAAGGATGCCAGCCTGTTAAAACAAGGATGCAAGCCTGTTAAATCAAGCATGCTGTTGTCCAGGGACAGCCAACCGACCTGAAGTCTGCACAATCCTTCCCCATGTGGGAAGGCCACCCTCCCCTCCACACCCCCACTCTTATTAGGGATTTCTGGACCCAAGGGTAAGTAGGACGATGACCATGTCCAGCTTGAAGCAGCTAGAAGAGCTTGAGATCTTCGCCCATTGTCCTTTATAAGATTATAAAGGGTCTTAAGTCTGAGAGGGAGGGATTGTTATTTTTTATTTTTTAAATAATTAATTAATTAATTTTAAAAAAAGAAGAAGAAGAATGTATGAAAGGGTGAGGCAGGAGAGCTTGTATGTACTACCTATGGGCATGGACTTGAGGGGGGATTGTTTCAGAAGGGGTGTGCTGGGTGGAGGAGAGCCAAGGAAAAAAAATTGGAACTATTGTAACAATATAATCAATAAAATATACTTAAAAAAAACAAAGCATAGTAGGAGGGAGTGGAGTAGACAAGAAGGGGTTGAGAAGAACTATATGCACAACCAATGGGCATGGCATAAGGCTGGGGGTCAACTGGAGGGAAGAGGGTTTCTGTGTGGAGGGGAACAAAGGGAAAAAAATTGGGACAACTGTAACAACATAATCAGTAAAGCATATTTTTAAAAAAGAAATGACATATAATACACAATATACATATACTCTAAACATTTCTTTTTTAAGTATATTTTATCAATTATATTGTTAAAATAATTCCAATTTTTTCCCCTTTGCTCCCCTCCACCCAGCACTGCCCCTCTCCCAGAAATCCCCCCCCTAATCCATGCCCATGGTTCATACATACAAGCTCTCCTTCTTCACCCTTTCATATATTCTTCTTCTTTTTTAAAAATAAATAAATGATTAATTAATTATTTTAATAATAAAAAATAACAATCCCTCCCCCTAAGATATTAAGACCCTTTATAATCTTATAAAGGACAATGGGCGAAGGTCTCAAGCTCCTCTAGCTGCTTCAAGCTGGACATGGTCGTCATTCTACCTACCCTTGGGTCCAGAAATCTCTAATAAGAGTGGGGGTGTAGAGGGGAGGGTGGCCTTCCCAAATGGGGAAGGCTCGTGCAGACTTCAGGTTGGTTGGCTGTCCCCAGACAATGGTATGCTTGATTTAACAGGCTGGCATCCTTGTTGTATTCTGGAGGCAACAGATTTGGCAACAGGGTTAAAAGACATCATTCAATCTATAACCACTAGATGACAAGAGATAGGTATTAATTTTTCAGTGTCCCACATTAGAGAAAAGAAGGGCTTCTTTGGAGGAAGGTGTGCCAGGTACATCTCACCTGTCCAAAACCCTTTTGCTCATTATACTTAGTTTGGGCTGAGGGAAATATTTTAGGTTTCCCCCTTCTCAGACCTCTGGGCCCTTTCTGTCCAAGCCATTAGGACAGAAAAGAGAAACCTGTTTTAAAGTGAAGCCCACAGACCACCCCATTCTTCACCAACCCAGCCACTTAGTTCAGCCAAACTGTTGAGTCTCAGGAGGCAGAGATGCAGACAGGATTAAGTGAGGCCTATACATACAGACAATCACTCAGGTAATGAGATCAAAGGCTTATGCCCTTTGAAAACAGAAAACACATGTTAATTTATGTAACATAGCCTACAAACAAGTCTCTGAATCTGTAAGACTGTCTTATTGGAAAGACATCCATTTGCAAAACATTTGACATTCTTCTTGCCTGTAAATTAAATATCTTTGATGATACCAGAGACATAGTTTAACTTTCAAATGAAAACAAATTTTAAATGAAAAGAAACTTTAAAGATGGTTAGCTGCACTACTTTATAGTCTACCACTGATCATTGTAATTTTCCTTGAATAATGATTTTTCTCCTTAAGATTAAGACTATAGTTTCTTTAATAAAAAAGAAAAGAAAGATATCAACAGCAGCACACTTATAGTAGGGGACCTTAACACCTCATTGCCAACAATGGACAGATCTTCAAAGCAAAGAAACACCAACGATATTGAGGCATTGAACAACACTCTAAATCAAATGGACTTAGTTGGTATATATAGAAATTTTCACCCCAAAGAAGCAAAATATACATTTTTTTTCAAGTGCACATGGAACATTTTCAGAGATAGATCACATGGAAGGACACAAACCAAGCCTCCAAAAATTCAAAAATATTGAAATTATATCAAGCATCTTCTCAAATCACAATACCTTGAAACTAGAAACCAACCTCAAGGAAAATCTCAAAGACATTCAAACTCATGGAGAATGAATAACATGCTATTAAATATTGAATGGGTTAACAATGACATCAAGGAAGAAATCAAGAAGTTTCTGGAAACAAATGATAATAAACACACAACAGCCTAAAACCTATGGGACACCACAAAAGCAGTCCTGTGAGGAAATTTCATGGCAATACAGGCCTACCTAAAAAGGATAGAAGAATCTCAAATAAGAAATGTAACCCCACAGCTACAAGAAGTAGAAGAACAACAACAAACAAAGCCCGGAGAGAGTAGAAGGAAAGAAATCAAGATCAGAGCACAATTAAATGACATAGACTGAAAAAACAATTCAAAATATCAACAAAACTAGAAGCTGATTCTTTGAAAAGATAAAGAAAATTAACAAGCCTTTAGCCAGGCTCATCAAGAATAAAGAGTCAGAGGACCCAAATGAACAAAATCAGAGAAGAAAGAGGAGAAATCACAACCGATATCACAGAACTACAAACAATTGTAAGAAATTACTGCAAACAACTGTATGGCAAGAAACTTGACAACCTAGATGAAATGGGACAAATTTATGGAAACATATAATCTTCCAAAACTGAATCAAGAAGAAGCAGAGAGCCTGAACAGACCAATAACAAAGAATAAAATTGAAGCAGTAATCAAAAAACTCCTGGCACACAAAAGCCTTAGACTGGATGGCCTCACAGGTGAATTTTACAAAATATTTAGGGAAGAACTAATGCCTACCCTTCTTAAACTACTCCAAAAAATTCAAGAAGAGGAAAGACTCCCAGACTCTTTCTATGAAGTTAGTATTACCCTAATTCCAAAAGCAGGTCAAGACACAACAAAGAAAAAAAACTACAAGCCAATATCGCTGATGAACATAGATGCTAAAATCCTCACCAAAATGTTGGCAAACTGGATCCAGCAAACAGTAAAAAGATCATACACCACAAGCAAGTGTGATTCATCCCAGGGATGCAAGGATGGTTTAATATTCAAAAATCAATAAACATAATAAATAACATAAAAAATGAAAGACAACAATCACATGATCATATCAATAGATGCAGAAAAAGCATTTGATAAAGTATAACACCCATTTATGGTGAAAAGACTCAGCAAAATAGAAACAGAGGGAGAATACCTCAAGATAATAAAGGCCATATATGAGAAACCTGAAGCAAACATCATACTCAATGAACAAAAACTGAAAACATTCTACCTGTTATCAGAAACAACATCATCTTGGAAGTTCTAACCACAGCAATCAGAAAGAAAAAGAAATAAAAAGCATCCAAATTGGAAAAGAAGAAGAAAAACTGTCATTTTTTTGCAGATGACATGATAGTGTACATAGAAAACCCTATAGACTCCACCAAAAAATTACTCGACCTAATAAGTGGATTTGGCAAAATAGCAGGGTACAAATTCAATATTCAAAAATCAAAGGCATTTCTGTACACCAACAACAAATATCAGACATAGAAACTAGAAAAAAATTCCATTTACTATAGCAAAAAGAAAAATAAAGTACTGAGGACTAAAATTAACCAAAGAGATAAAAGACCTGTACTCAGAAATCTACATAACACTGAAGAAAGGAATTAAGGAAGATACAAATAAATGGAAGCAAATACCATGTTCATGGATGGGAAGAATCAACATCATTAAAATGTCCATACTACCCAAAGCAATTTATAGATTCAACACAATCCCTATTAAAATACCAGTGACATATTTCACAAACCTAGAACAAGTATTTCAAAAACTTATATGGAACCGAAAAAGACTCCAAATAGCCACAACAATCTTGAGACAGAGGAACACAGTAGGAGGAATCACAATACCTGACATTAAACTATACTACAGGGCCACTGTAATCATAGCAGTTGGGTATTAATTAGCATAAGAACATATAGCTCAATGAAACAGAATAGAGAGCCCAGAAATAAACCTCAGACTAGATGGTCAACTAATATTTGACAAAGGAGTAAGAAACATAAAATGGAGTGAGAAGAGGCTCTTCAACAAACAGTGCTGGGAGAACTGGACAGGGACATGCAAAAAAATAAAACTAGACCACCAACTTACACTACACACCAGGATAAACTCAAGATGGATCAAAGACTTAAATGTAAACTGTGACACCATAAAAGTCCTAGAGGAAAACATAGGCAGGAAAATTTCAGATATCTGCAGCAATATTTTCACTGATAAATCTCCTAAGGGAAGGGAAATAAAGGAAAGAATAAACAAATGGGACTACAACAAACTAAAGAGTTTCTGCTCAGCAAAAGAAAACATCAGCAAGATGAAAAGGAAACCAACCATATGGGAAAGCATATTTGCCAATGACAAGGGATTGATCTCCAAAATATATAAAGAACTCACATGTCTCAATACCAAGAAGACAGACAACCCAATTAAATGGACAAAGGACCTAAACAAACACTTCTCCAAGGAGGACATACAGATCGTCCATAAGCATATGAAAGAATGTTCAACATCACTAGCCATCAGAGAGATGCAAATAAAAACCACAATGAGATACTACTTTACACCAGTCAGAATGGCCATCATCAACAAATGAACAAACAAGTGTTGGTAAGTATGTGGAGAAGAGGGAACCCTAGTGCACTGTTGGTGGGAATGCAGATTGGTGCAGCCACTATGGAAAAAAGTATGGAATTACCTCAAAAAGCTAAAAATGGCACTACCTTTTGAACCAGCAATTGCACTGCTAGGATTATACCTGAAGAATCCTGAAACCCCAATTCAAAAAAACTTATGCACCCCTATGTTCATAGCATTGGTATTTACAATAGCCAAGTGCTGGAAACAGCGTAAGTGCCCATCTGTAGATGAGTGGATCAAAAAACTGTGGTACATTTACACAATGGAATACTATGCAGCAGAGAGAAAAAAGGAACTCCTGCCATTTGCGATAACATGGATGGAACTAGAGAGAATTATGCTTAGTGAAATAAGCCAGGCAATGAAAGAAAAATACCATATGATATCACCTAATGCAGGAATCCAATGAACAACACAAACAAATGAGCAAAATTGAACCAGAAGCATGTAAACAAGGAACAGAGTAATAGTTACCAGAAGGGAGGGGTTGGGGAGAGAAGGGGGATACGTAGGGGAAGGGTTTAGTAAAGGAACTAGTATAAATATCCCATGGACATGGACAACGGCTGGGGATTGACTGCAGGTGAAGGGGTGGGCTGCTTGGGGGGAGCAATGAGGGAAGAAGTGGGACAACTATAATAGAAAAACAATAAATAATAATAAAAAAATTAAAAAATAATAATTAGGATAAATTTTTTAAAAAGAAAACAAAAGAAAGGAAGGAAGGAAGGAAGGAAGGAAGAAAAGAGAATGAAAAGGAAGGAAGGAAAGGAGAAGGAAAAACTAAACAAAGTAATTGAGAGAAGCAGTGCTCTTGACAACTGTCACTCTAGAATAGTTTTTCAACTGTTTTATGGTGTAGAAGACTGGCTATAGGAGGTCTAAATGTGATTTCATTTCCCACAATTCCACAGGGAAGTGCATGCAGAACACAGATGGTTCTTTCCCTAAAGAGCATGAGGTAGGCCATCCAAAACCAAGCCACAATAAGTGAGAGATGTAGATTGCCTAAGAGAAAGACTATTAAAATACAAAGAAAAAAAATCACCTGAGATGATTTAGAAAGCATTATGCATTTATTGAACAAACACTGCTAAAGACATTTCAACAAACTGTGTGTTTAAAAAGTAATAAATAGCTATTGTGCTTACTTCATAAACTTGTCAGACTGTCTTCATTTTATTTTCCTGAACAAACTGGATTTCTGTACTGCTCATCCCCAGCCAGTTAATAAATACATCACCCTAAAAAGTGCTGTGGTATTAAATTTACAGCAGATAAAATATGGATGAAGTTGCTGTGCCTCAGGTATGTCAAGTGTGATTTAATATCACACACTCCTCTCATGAGGAGTAAAAGATTACCAGGCTGCTTCCACTGCCAGAGAGTGACCTTTGCCCTTGAGTAACAGCCACTCAGCAAATAGCATCAAATGAAGACAAAGAATAACGTATAGATTTGCCATAAGAAAAAAAATTATCTAAATCCATATATCAAATCTGCTGATCAGAGCTCTGCAGAAACACCCACAAACTTTGGTACACAAATGAAGAAACTTTGGGCAGAAAGGAGACCTTCCTGAAAGTGAATGGTTTTTTGGTTTTTTTTTTTACCTTATTATTGTTATTACTTACATTTTATATCAGTGGAACAAAATCTCCTTAGAAGAAAATGCTCTTTGACTTAATGTTTTAGTGTTAAGTATTTTTTTCTCTCTGTAGGAACCATAGCTCTTTCAGCTTTCAGAGATCAGGAGGATCTTATAAATGAAGGTGTTGTTCCCCAGGGAAATTTCTCAACAATCTCATTTAATTTATATCTTAAAAAAAAAAATCTGTCTAAATGATTTTTAAAAGAAAAAGAAAAAGCTCTCCAAGGAAAACATTTGTTAGCACAGAAAATAAATTCTTATGGTTAACATTTTGCCATTCAAAAAGGCTGGTGACTAAGAGAGTTTTCTGCACTTCAAAGGTATGAGAGAAATGAGTTTTAAAACAAGAGTAAAAAAGAAGCAAATTGCTGCCGAGCTATTTTTATTTCAAATATGTAAAAGTAGAGTTGGTAACTGCCACGGATAAATCTTCAAAGTGAGGATTGCCAAGGGTCTTCCTCTAAAGACTGCTGTGGAAAAAAAAAAGTTCAGCAATTAAAGCAGCTTTTTCCTTTCACCAGGGAAGTGAGGGAAGTGTCCCAGTGTCCCAGGGGTGCCTGGCATCCTCTCTGTTCCCAGGGAGCAGTGTGCTTTTGCAAATTTTAAAAAAATCTTTCCAGCTCTGGGCCTTTGCAAATAAAAGCTTTTGTTGCCTTCCCCAAAATGTGACTGCTCCAAGGTTTGAGGTTTTTTTGTTTGTTTATTTGTCTTTCACTGGGCACTTTTGTGCTCAATTGGTAATTGGTTTGACTGAGCCAGGGGTGGGTGGAGACAGAGTGTTTATTTCAAATTTCCACACTGGTGAGTAGGGAGGTGTTGGCACTAGCCAACAGGTTTTCATAAAAGCTATGATTCTTATTATATGCACTGGTGAGAGCGGCGATTGAGTAACGTGGTTTGGGGAGTGTAAGTGTCTGTGTGTGTATATGCACACACACACACACCATGGAAGTTCTCCTTTGAGAAATAAAAACTTTTTTTAAGGGAGATTAGCAGGACAGGCATCCATCACCTTCTCACACTGGCCCAGATTTGCTTATTGTGAGAGCTGTTTGTCCCTCCACCTTTCTAAACAAGTGTTTTTCCCCTTCTGATTTTATAGTGACTTGGCCAAGGCAGAGGGACACTTGGGAGTGACAGATGTGCCTGCTCCAGGAGCTCCCCCAGCCTGGCTCCTGCTTCTCTCCTCAGGGTCAGTTGCTCCAGCAGAGCCAGGCTGGTCCCTTTGTTTGCATCAGTGGAGAAGTCGGGAGGTGGTTGGGCTAGTGGCGGTAGCAAGAAAAGAGAGCCAGTGAGAGGGAAGAAGAAAAAAGGGAGATAAATTCTTCATGCTTGGGATGATTTTCTTTTTAAACTATATATGTGAACATTGTGAACCTAGAGAGGAGAGGTGGAGACTACTGGCAAGAATTTGGAGGTTGTGTGGGGACAGGAAGGTTTTAATGGTAAACAGTGTCAAACACCAGGAAAGCCTCCTCATGGTCCTCTCTCTCCTGGACTGACCAGACAGGGAAGGGTTAGTGTTTAGTTAACAGTGGAAAGGAAAATAATGCCTGAATTTTAAAATATCAAAATATTTTCCAAAAGCTAATTTCCCCTTATCGCTCCATTTTATTTTTATTTTTTGTTTACCCTCCTTCCTTCATCTTACAGATTATCCTGTCAACTGTTTTTCAATGTGGAATTTGTTCCTTAAAAAGCTACTGATGTTCTCAGGGCATTTTGTGCCAACCTTGCCATGCGGTGGCAACAAGAGCCCTGCCTGAGGAAGGAGTACAGGAAATCTCTTCAATTAAGAACCTTCAGTTTCCATCTAACACATGTTGAAAAGATCTACATATGAGCAAAATTGACTTGCATTCTGAACTTTATATGCAAAACTAGCTTTTGGAGAAATAAACTTGACTCGCTGGAAATGATCCTATGGCAGTTCATTAGCATTTCAAAACAACTAGTAAGTGGTCATTTATTTTCTTTTTTTTTTAAAGCTAAGAATACCATTAATTTTTTTCTTTTATGCATCCTGATAATGGCTGTTTACTTGTAATAAACTGGTATTACAGTGTCAAGGACATAGCAATTTTGTTTTCATCAGGGCACAATACAAACCTCTGAAATTTTCTATGACAAAGCAGATTATAAGTGTCACTCAAAATATTGCAATGCCTGGTGCTTTGGGTCATCAGTACCATTTTTTGCTTGTCTTCCCTCTGCTAAGACCCTTCCCCAGAATGCTTCCATTTACCATCAACTTTTATCTGAGAAGAGATTGTTTTAGCATTTACCTGTCTAATCCAAGCAATTCCCCTTGGTCCAGTCCTATTGCCAAATTAATTTGAAACTAATAGTGTTTTTTAAATTTATTTTAGATGAATCGAGCTTTCTTTTTTTTAATTCAAATTAAAAGCCAAGTCATGTCCTTGTGTATTTTTTTAACAGGCTTTATTTTTTAGAGCAGTTTTAGATTCTTCCTGTTGTATCTTTAATATTGTCTTTATATTTGTTTTCTTCATTTAGTGAATGTCAGTGAAAATATTTGGAAATAATAAACTATGATTTTTGACCTGCATGGATTAGAATTTACAGCCCCTGAAACAATGATAAAGGAAAAAATGTCATACAGAATTTTATTGATGCTATGACTAAAAATAAATTTACTTGAACTGTTTGAAATAAGATGGAGGTCATTAGTATTTATATTAGAACTAGGTTGTTTTATTTTTCCCCCTTGGGGGGAAAAAACTTAAAAATGAAATTGCTAGATAAAAATAAAGATACATTTTTAGAGTGCTTACTGTATGTACTCACATGCATACACACACACAAATACTTCTCTAAAAGGATGTACTCCACATCAATTTAGGACAGAAAGTCTGTTTTCAGAAACATGGAAAATGCTGATTATTCTCATTCTTTTAAATCTGTTTTAAATAGTATTTTATAGCTTTTATTTACAATTTGTTGATCTCTGCAGTTTGATATTTTTCACATATGTTTTTCTCTGGAGATTTCTTCATCAACTTACCTCATTTGCTTATTGAGATGGTCACCTTTGATCTATGTTAATAAAGAAAAGTTCTTTTATGTATTAAGAATGTTAATTGGCCATTATTATATAGTTGCAAGAACATTCTTCAATTCTGTTATTTGCCTTCTAGCTTTAAATTTTATTTTTCTTTGTTAGTTTGCTATTATGATATAGAAAATGTGTGGGATTGCTTAATTATTATTTATTATAATATGGTAAAATATATTGGATTTTTCTTCACATGCTCTGCCTCCAAAGTAAGGTATACTTTCCTTCCCAATTTAAAATTATGTGTTCATTTATATTTCTTTTAATATTTTGTTCTATTAATCTGGTTATCGTTTTCAAACTATTTTCAGATTTATAGTATATTTTAGTATCTGTTAAAGTAAGTTTTTCCTCGTTCTTATTTTCAAAATTCCCCTTGCATTCTGGAGTTTAGTCTTACTAGTGGATTGTTTAGAATAATGTTAAGTTTCAAATTCCAACTAAGATTTCACTGAAATTTTATGAAGTTTATTTTTTATCACTATTGAGTCTTTCCATCCAAGAATACTGCAATTACTTTATCTGTATAAACTTTTTCTATCATGTCACTCAGTAGAGTTTTAGTTTCTCATGTCAGTCAAGTATTCTTCTTTCCAAGCATATTATTGGATATAGAATTTTTATACCATTTTTAATACTTACAATTCTAGGAGAAAGTTATTTTTATGTTCTTACCAAAGTTTCTTATCTGATAGCTGTTCAGTTGACTCCTTCTTATTTTACAAGTTTATAATCATATACAATTAATAATTTTATCTCTTCTTTCTCAATATTTACATGCCATATTTTGATTTCTTGTCTAATTGCATTAACTGACAGTTTTTGAAAAATAAACTAACAAAAAAAAAATAGAAACAACCCTGACCAAGTGGCCCAGTTGGTTGGAATATCAACCCATACACCAAAAGGTTGCAGGTTCAATCCCAGTGAGGGCACACATCTAGTTTACAGGTTTAATCCCAGGTCAAGGCATGTATGGGAGGCGACATCTCACATTGATGTTTCTTTTTTTCTCCTCACCCAACTAAAAATCAATAAACATATCCTCGGGTGAGGATTAAAACGCAAAAAAGGACAAAATATAAACAGACTCTTAGAGACAGAGAACAGATTGACAGCTGTCAGAGGAAAAGATGTAGTGGGGCTGGGTGAGAAGGTGAATAGACTAAGAAAAAACCCTGGCTGGGTGGCCCTGTCAGCTGGAGCATTGTTCAGTGCAAAACGTCATAGGCATGATTTCCAGTCAGGGCAACACCTAGGTTGTGTGTTTGATCTCCATTCAGGGCGTATGTGAGAGGCAGCTGATCAATGTTTCTCTCTCACATCAATCTCTCTCTCTCTCTCTCTCTCTCTCTCTCTCTCTCTCTCTCTCTCCCTCTCCTCTATTTTCCCTTTTCTCTCTCTCTAAAACAAATAAAATCATATTTTGGGGTGAGGATTAAAAAAATCACCACCTCATAGACAGACATTACCAGAGGGAAATGGGGATGAGTGGAGGTAGAAGAAGGCGTAGGGGGGATAAATGGTGATGGAAGGAGACTTGACTTAGGGTGGTGAACACACAATACAATATACAGATGATCTATTATAGAATTGTACCCTTTAAACCTATATAATTTTATTAACTAATGTAACCCCAATAAATTCAATTAAAAAAAAACAGATGTTGAATTTTGCATAATGATTCATTGGATTTTCTGAGGTAATGTTTTTCTTTTCCTATAGACATAATAAATTACACTAATACATTTTAAAACACTGTTCCATTCCTGGAATAGGCCTTATTTAATGAGGACAGATAAATGTTTAAAATACTGAAGAATTCATCCTAGTAATATTTTATTTAGAAATATTGTATTTATGCTTAAAAGTGACATTCTTCTATATTTGCCGAGGATAAGAAGATTGCAAAAATCAACAAGGCTGTAATTAAGATGGCAAACAACTTTAACCTGGGTGTGGATGAGGATGATACCAAGTAGTTCCTAGAAGTTGTTTCTGAGGAATTAACTAATAGAAAGTTGTTGGAACTTGAAAGATAATGCATAGCTGAGGAAGCTGCAAGAGAAGAAAAGAGAACCCCTGAGAAAATCCAGTGAAAGGTATTGCGGAAGCTTTTGCAGATCTCTACAAGCTTCTTAAAAGGTTTAAAAATGTGGACCCCAACACCAAAAGATTTTCATTAATAGAAGGGAATGTTCATGGTGCATTATCTCTTTAAAAGCAAATCTATGATAAGAAAAGGAAAAGAAACAAAACAGGCAAACCACGACAGACATACTCCTGAAAAGAATGACACCTCCTCAAGAAGACACCCAGATGAGTCCTTCAGAAAGTATTTTAGATAAAGGTATTGTCATCATAAATGGAAAATACATAAATGGGAGACCCTTTAGTGGAACAAGATATGGAGGTGGAAGACAGTGATATTGATGATCCTGACTCTGTCTGTGTTGACCTAGGTTAATGTTCATGTTTGTGTCTTAATTTTTAACAAAAATATTTAACAGGTTCAAAATTTTTAATGAAAAAGGGAAAAGTATTATAAAATAAGTATATGAAAAAGAAAAATTATATAGCTGTACAATGTGTATTTTAAGCTAAGTTTTATCACAAAAAGTCAAAAACTTTTTTAAAAATTAAAAATTTTATAAGGTAAAACAATTACAGCTCCAGCCATGTGACTCAATTAGTCGGAGCATTGTCTCATACGCCATAAGGGTTGCGGGTTCAATGCTTTGTCAGGGCATGGGCAGGAAACACTTAATTGATCTCTCTCTCTTTCAAAAGCAATAAACATGTCCTTGGGTGAGGATTTTTTTAAGTTACAGTAGGCTAAGGTTAATTTATTTTTGAAGAAAGAAAAAAATATTTTTACAGCCTACATGTGCAGTGTTTATAAAGTCCACACTAGTATACCGTAATGTACTAGGTCTTCACATTCCCTCACCACTCATTCACTGATTCACCCATCGCAACTTCCAGTCCTGCAAGCTCCATTCATGGTAACTACCTTATAAAGGTGTACCTTTCTTTTAAATATTTTATACTGTATTTTTACTGTACCTTTTTCTACATTTAAATATTTAGATACACAAATGCCTATCATTGTGTTACAAATGCCTAAATATTCAGTACAGTAACACGCTGTACAGGTTTGTAGCCCAGTAGTAATTGGCTACATATAACATACAGCCTAGGCATGTAGTAGGTTATATCATTTAGGTTTGTGTAAATGCCCTTGATGAGGTTCATGTAATGATGCAATTGCCTAATATTGCCTTTCTCAGAATGTATGCCACCATTAAGTGACTGATAATTATATTGGAAGAAGAAGCCATCTAGGACTTTTATAGCTAAAGAGAAGAAGTGAATACCTGGCTTCAAAGATTCAAAGAACAGTCTGACTGACTCTCTAGTTAGGGGCTAATGCAGCTGGTGACTTTAAGTAAAAGCCACTGCTCAAGAATTATGCTAAATCCACTCTGCTTATGCTCTATAAATGAAACAACAAAGCCTGGATGATCACACATCTGTTTACAACATTATTTACTGAATATGTTAAGCCCACCATTGAGACCTACTAAGAAATAAAAGATTCCTTTCAAAATATTACTGCTTGTTTACAATGCACATGGTCACCTAAGAGCACTAATGGAGATGTACAAGGTTAATGCTATTTTTATACCTGCTAATACAATATCCATCATGCAGCCTATGGATCAAGGAGTAATTTTAACTTTTCAAGTTTTATTATTTAAGAAATACGTTTTGTAAGACCATAACCACCATAGATAGTGGTTCCTCTGCTGGACTTGGGCAAAGTAAATTTAAAAACATCTAAAAATGATTCACAATTTTAAGCGCTATTAGGAATATTTGTGACTCATGGGAAGTAGTAAAAAAATGCACATTAACAGGAGTTTGAATGAAGTTGATTGCAATGCTCATGGAAGACTTTGAGGGGGTTCAGGAATTCAGTGGAGGAAGTAATTGCAGATGTGGTGAAAATAACAAGAGAACTAAAATTAGAAGTGGAACCTGAAGATGTCACTGAATTACTGCAATTTCATGGTAAGATTTCAAGGATGAAGAGTTGCTTCTTATAGATGAGCAAAGAGAGTAGTTTCTTGAGATGGAATCTACTCCTGGTCATGATGCTGTGAAGATCGTTGAAATGACAACAAAGAATCCAGAACATCACATAAACTGAACTGATGAAGCAGAATCAGAGTTTGAGAAGATTGACTTCAATTTTGGAAGTTCTACTGTGGATTAAATCCTATAAAAGAGCATCTTATGTGACAGAGAAATTGTTCATAAAAGAAATAGTCAATCAATGCAGCAAATTTCAATGTTGTTTTAAGAAATTGCCATAGCCACCCCAACTTTAACAATCACCACCCTGATCAGTCAGCAATAATCGACATTGAGGCAAGATCCTCCACCAGCAAAAAAAATTATGACTTGCTGAAGGCTTAGATAATAGTTACCATTTTTTAGCAATAAAATATTTTTAATTAAGATATGGACTTTTTTTTTAGATATAATGCTATTATATACTTAATAGACTACAATATAGTATTAACTTTCTTAAAACCAAAAAAGAATTGTGTGACTTGCTTTATTGTGATGGCCTGGAATTAAATCCACAATATTTCCAGGCTATGCCTGTATAAGACACGAGACCCTGGATTAGGGACAAAAGATAGTGCATTGCTCACAACAATAGCAAGTAGCCAGAATACCAGCATTTCCATGGGTTCCCTAAGCTCCAATTCTTACAAGGTGACACAAAGAGGACCACATGACACCTGTGTACACTGAGGGCTGTGTTGTAAGAGAGGAACCCTTAGTTTAGAGAACATAAATCATTTATAATGGACACTGCATCTGCCTGCTCTTTGCTCCTAAGTAAAACATTATCTTCATTATATTACCAGCATCCATGAAACTGTGGCAAACTAATTTGTTAGCTTGTATATAAGGTAAAATCTTCTTTGCTGCAAATAGAGATAACTTGCTCTATGTCCCAAAGGCTGTTTGCTGTTGATATCCTTAATAATGTAGTCCAGAACAAAGACAATCAGTGCCTTTGTTTACAAGCTATCCATAAATATTATAGGTTCAATACTAATATTCTGAAAACCATGACTTGGAATTAAAAGTTTTCCACGTTCTCTTAAACATTGCTCAAATTCTTTACCTTTTATGAATGAGAAGTGATTCAGAAAAAAGAAAAAGCTACTCAAAGAAAGTGATCACTAAGTTTGGATACTTGTCTGTTTGTTTGAGAATATATAGAATATAAACAATGGCATTTTGGAAGGAAAATAAGGGAAGTCTTATACATCACATTTCCAATCATCTTTTGCTGCCTATCAGCTCACCTAAAACTTAGTGACTTCGAACAACAATTTACTATTACCTCTTATGGTTCTTGGCTCAGCTGGGCTGTTGTTGCTCAGAGCCTCTCTCATGCAGTTGCTGCCACATAGTGGCAAGGGCTGAGTTTTCTGACGGCTTCTTCACTCCTGTTTCTGACTCTTGGGCTGAGATGGCTGGAACCCTGGGGGCCTGGTCAGCTATGACTTTCTCATTGCATGTGGGTCTTGACTAGCTGTGCTTTCTCACAGTATGGTGATCTCAGCGTGGTCAAGCTCCCTGCAGAGAGAGGGTTCCATGAAACTAAGGCTGAAGCTGCATGGCTTCTTGGAACCTTGCCTCAGGAGTCCCACTGTATCACTTCCATCTCCTTTAATGGGAGACTGAGGGCAGTCCAGATTTTTTGGTGGGAAGAGACTCACACTGGATATGACTAACAGGATGGAGGACTCATTATAGGCCTCATTTTAACAACAGAGAATGAGTCATGTCCATATAAGCACTTAGGTTTTCTGGCATGTGTTATACATTCATTAAAGAACTGCTGGTCTGGAATCAGAAGCCACAAGCTTGAATTCTGATTTTTGATACTTAATGATGATAAGATCTTAAACAAGTCATTTGTCCTCTTGAAGCCCAATTTCCCATCCTGAATGTAGTGATACTATTACATCACACACAGGTAGACAATGAGGAATGCTTAAGATGATTGAAAGCACTTTGAAAACGTACTGTAAATATACATGTTAATACTATAACTTAATAGAGACCAAATTCTTCTCTTGACTTGTATATTTTTGAAATTGTAAGTTTTATAAAATGAAGCATGCCCTTCTATTCAGCTCACTCAAATATAGTTTAGAAAATTTAAGTAAACACAGAGCTTACTTATGTTTCACAGAGCCTCCATTCTTTCTAGCCTTGATGTATCTAAATACAAGCAGGCAGGATACACAACACCTCACTCAACAGGTGATGTTGAGCTTCTGTGTGACACAGGGTGACAAGAGCTTGCAGAAATACAGGGGGCAGTGGCCATCCCCAAAATTGTACTATTAAATTTCAGTTTGTCCAAGGAGAGTCATCTCTTTTGAGCAGATAATACTTGTCCCAGAAACTATAAAAACACCAAGCATTGTAAAATAGACCACCACATAGAACACCATAAATTATGGCAGCCCAATATTCCATCATTCACTTATGCTAAGAAGACTTGTCTGCCTGAGGGATTAAAATACAAAATCAAAATCTCATTTATGATTTTTTTACTCACTTTCTTGTCCACTGCAGGAGAAGTTAGAAGACAGCTTTACTTAATTATTCAATACATTTTTAAATTTTACATAATTAAATGCTTTTTGGAACTACCCAGGATGAGGAAAAGGAGTTTATTTTAAAAAAAAAAGAAAGAAAGAAAGTGAGATAATCATTCTTTTTGTGCCATACAGATGGATGTGTCAAAATAGTAAGGAAATTGTACGTAAAACAAAATACAGGGAAACAAATATATTTTCACCTTGCTTTCCATTATAATTTCAGATTGCAATACTCATGGGAAATTGATCTAAAATGCAATAGAAATCTCTTTTTAGAATCTTTCCATCCACTCCATGGAATGCCCTGCCTTCATTGGCATGCATTCCATGTGAATGCAATTCCCTTTATTCAGCCTCTAGTGGAATAACTAGTCAAATAAATAATCGGTCCATGGGATCATGACACACTCAATAAATGTAACATATATTACAGTGTACCACTCACTGAATTGCCATTTGTTTAAAAGTTTTAAGCACTCTCTCAGTCTTATGTGTACGTGTACACAGTAGACACACTGTTTTACCAGATATCCAGCAGAATTTAAAGGCCTAGACAACCACACAGAGGCTACTTTGGTCTGAATGTAGCCTAAACCACTTTATTCTCATCACACAGTTATTAAATGATCAGTGCAAAGTGAAAGAGTGTCATTATTTGTTTAGAAGGACCCCCTCTTAGTGCCTTCTTTAGTAGCACCCATTAATATAGGTGTTAATTATAATAGTTTTCAAAGGTGAGGAGAAAAAGGAGAAATGGAAATAAAGGAAATCTGTAAAACCATTTCTATAATTTCTGGAAGTTTCCAGTTATATCTATCATCAGCAGAAAAACCAGGTTGATTTACAATTTATACACAGCTAGAAGATGATATGTGATAGGTGACAGATGATGGATAGAGAGATAGATAGATAGATAGATAGATACAGATAAGCTGAAGAACTCCTGTAAGTGCACAAAATAGAAACTGTCCTAAGTAAATATGCACAGATCAACATTGACTTATTTTCAATGAGAAAGGAACTTCCAGGTCAATAGAGTTCAGTCCCTGTGACCTTGCCATTCACTTATATACTTATTTATTTATTAAACATTACTTGTGTCAGGAACTAAAGAAGGAATCCAGGTATGCAAAGCATAGTCCCTGTTTTCAAGTAGCTCATGGTCTAGAAGGGTAGAAAGGCATGCAAGCATAAAATTTTTATACAGTGCAATAAGACTTATAATGGGGTCACAATATTGTGGGGGTTCTAGAAAGAGAGACTTAAGCCTATGGCAAAGGAAGGGCAGAGTGATATGTGAAGATCAAGGATCAGAAGAGAAGAAAAACCATTAGAAGATGAAGGTGAGATGTTAGAGGAGACTCTTCTAGTCTGAAGAATTTATGCTAACAACATGACAAAGTCACAGAGTTATAAAACAGGTTGATGTATTTGGAGAAGCTGCAGAAAGCCCAGGAAGCTATAGATGGAAAGGGCAGAGGAGAAGATTGAGAAGATAGGAACCTGGAACAATAAGCAACACCCAGCACATGAAATGCCTCATGTGCACACTAGAGGTAGGAGGCCACCCATTGAATAATTTCATTGAATTCCACAGATACAGTTTTCATGTCTATTTGAATAAATAAGCTGTGGGGTTTCCTTTCTTTTAAAATTTTATTTATCTATTTATCTACCTATTTATCTATCTATTTATTTATTTATTTATTTATTTATTTATTTATTTATTTATTTATAGAGAGGAGAGGGGAGAGAGAGGAAATAAACACTGATGTGTGAGTCACATGCCTTTCATGGGTCTGCTGTCTCTCGTACAGGCTCCACCTGGGGACCAGGCTGCAACCCAGGCCTGTGCCCTGACTGGGAATCAAACTGGCAACATTTGGCTTTGCGGGACGATGCCCAATCAATTGAGCCACAGTGGCCAGCGTGGCTTGTGGTTTTCCTGAATAGCATGTCTTAGAGATCAAAATTGCATCACATTTATGTCTATCAAGCTCACAGGTCTACTTGTAAGAAATCAAGAAAAAAAGTCTTAGAGGGTGAATATCCCTGGCTGGTGGAGGGTGGCAGGGATACTCAAATTACATGTGCTACTGTGGGAGGCTTAACTTTGTAGTTGAAAAAAATTCAAAATGATCGCCTTTTGTGGAGTGAGTTAACTTCAAATTTAGAAAAACAAAACACTTGACAATATGCTGAAGCAATGTTTAAAGATGTGAAACTACCTATGTGTTACAGAAGTCTGCCATACAATATGATACATGAAAGCTGTTCAGGTGTTGCAGATGGCACTAATTCCATCAGAAAGTTGCACAAAGAGCATGAAAGTCACTATCTTCAATTATAGTAGAAGCATTAGTCCATTATATTAATCTTTTACACAGCTCCTTTCTATCAAATCAGATAAGCAAATTTGGTTTAAACTAATGTGCTATAAAAATTTTATCTTTTTTATTAAGTATGAGAAAATTGTAGTTTTGCCGATATTGAATGGTTGGTCTCGTTTATGCCTCTGTGTCAGATTAGTGATAAAGGAGAACTTCATTATCCTTTATTCTCTGTTTCTTAATAATAAAGACATGAATCCTATCACTTCAGTTAGAGCAAGTTTGGATTAAGATACAAAGGAATGAGAGCAGGTCCCTTACATGAATACTAGATGTTTAAACTTATAGGCTGGGTTATTCACTTTCAATTTTATTTGCTCTCAAGATTCCATAGAGCTGTCAACAAACTTATCATTACTTCTCACCTTCTGTAGAATGTGCTTCAACTTGAACATGGCAATTCCACCCCAGGACAACACCTAAGAAGTATTACCTCCATTGAATTAAGATACAAAAAGGTTTTCTCACAATTCTAACTAAATGATATACCTGAGAGGGAAGTTTGTAGCTAAAGGTCCTTCCTTTCCCATTGTCAGTGTCAGCTGATGACCTGGCTTCCTACTTCACTGCACAATTGGTCACTCTTCTCTTTGATGCACCTGCTTCCCCTGCCTTTTAGGACACCACATTTTCTTAGGTCTCCTTCTAACTCCATGGTGGCTATTTCTCAGTCACCATTGCTTCTTCACTTCTTCTCCCTGTGTCTTAATGTTCAACTTCTTCAGGTGCACTTCTTTACCATTTTCTCTCCTAAACTCAGTCCTGATGATCTCATCGGGATTTTCCCACTTGCATCTTTTTCCATCGCAGTTGATGTCAACTTGATCCTTCTGATTGTTCAAGTCTTAGTCATCTTGGACTCTTCTCTTTCTCTCACACCCACATCCAACCCATTAGGAATTATGGCTTTGCCTTCAAAATGTGTCAAGAACCCAACTTCTCATCACTTCCTTGACTACCACCTTGGTCATAGCCACCACACGCTTGCCCAGATTACTACTGTATCAGCCTCCTGGCTAGACACCTTGCTTCTCCCCTCCCACAACTAAAAGCCCCACAACTGTCAGAGAAGCCTTCAAAAACAAAAGCCATCCATTTTCCCAAAACCCTTTAATGGCTCGCCTTTTCACTCATGGTAGAACCAAGGTCCTTATAATGGCTACACAAGTCCTCTATGGTCTGCCTGCACCAGCACTCTGACAGTTATCTCTCTGCTCTTGGCTACCAGTCTCTTCGTTATTAATTCTGCACCTACATTCCTGCCTCCCTCCTCTTTCTCCAAAGCAATGCCTTGTCCTAGGACTTTTGTTCTGGTAGTTCTTTCTGCTTGGAATGGTTCTTTTTCCAAGATATCCACATGGTTAACTTCCTCATCTGCCAGTCTTTGTTCATAGGTCACCTTCCCAATAAGCCTAATGCAAACATTTGATTTAATACCTCAACCTACTCATCTGCTCCCCTTACCCCATATTGCTCAATATCTCTGCCTTCTTTGATATTTGATTCCTTTTATCCTTTGCTTTTTATTTTTACCATAGCACTCTAACCATATTCTAATATAGGGTGTATAACTCACTTATTTGATATGTTTACAGATCATTTTTTGTTTCCCACTGCTAAGGTATGTAAGCCCTGCACTGCGCTGACATACCCTAATTCCCTTGGGACCTCACCTGATATGTAGCAGGAGTCAGTAAATATTGAATAAATAAATAAATACAATGAAAGTTGTTTGTGAATATCATCTTTTCATTTTGTTTTCCTAATGATTAAAGTAAAATAAACTGATTTGGAAATTATTGACAATGGACCATACATGTTAGTGTATAAAACTATGAAAAATTAACACATCTACTAATCAGTGAAAGTGTTGACTTTTTGCATATTTTTCTATAATTATTTAGAGATTAGACCATATTGTAAGCATGATTATGTTTATTGCTTTTTTGTTACATATTATATCAAAGCCATTCTGTATAACATTAGGAATGTATCAAGCTTTGTGCAGTGTAGCCCATGAGGTTTATCTGAAGCACTATTATTGTTGGAAGAAATATCAAAAACATATTTTTAAAATGGCTGTATAAAATCCCATTATGCAAACTATCATGTTCTGCTTACCTGTGGTCATTTACATTATTTCCAAGTATGTTATATTATTTGCTAGTGTGATGAACATCTTTGTGAAGACATCCTTGTTAACACATCAAATTTGTCCTTGGGACTAATTCATAGAGGAGGAGGAGGTTCTGAGAAAGTGGCATACATTTTTTAAAGTTCTTTATCTATATCACCAAAT
The DNA here is from genome assembly GCF_987537825.1 of Furipterus horrens. Taxonomy (NCBI): domain Eukaryota; kingdom Metazoa; phylum Chordata; class Mammalia; order Chiroptera; family Furipteridae; genus Furipterus; species Furipterus horrens. Next base: position 78,011,128 of record NW_028327176.1, on the reverse strand, counting down.
CACGTTCTAGAAAAGGGTTGTCAATTTATGTTGCCACCAACAGCATACCTGAACCAAAGAGAAATCATGACAGGATTAAGTACCAGAAAATTTTTAATCTTACTAATTTTGTAACCTCTCACAGTATGGAGGTGTCAGGTTCAGCCTGGTGATTCTCACTTGGCATCCTTCATATAGTTGCAGGTAGATGTGTCTACTAAGTCTGGATCATCTGGAAGTTCCCCTCTCACATATTTGATACCACTCCACACAACCTCTCTATACAGCTAGTTGGGGGTTTCCTCACAGCATAGTCTCAAGATATCAGACTTCCAGAGACTTAAGCTCCAAAGTGATTGTTTTCAGAGACCCAGGCAGAAGCCCCCACGCATCTTACGACATGACCTCAGAAGTTTGAAAATGTGGTTTCTGCTGTATTCTTTTTGTTGATCAGGCCACGTAGATCCAAGGGGAATAAAATGAGACCTTGCCTCTAATGAGAGGAATGTCAAAGAATTCTCAACTATGTTCAGTCCATCACAGCTTCTCTAAGAAAAAAAAAATGTCTTTAAAGGCTGAACTTGACACATAGCTGAAGCCTTTCTGGTTGTAATTTAAAGCATTTTCCTTATTCTGTTTTCTGAAAGATAAGCAAGAGGTGACTAGAGAGTTTTCGTTTGATAGCAATAGTTTATACAATTAAAGATATTTATATCTTATCTGGGATTAAATTTTCCTTGTCCACAAAATGAGAAGCTAAAATTTACATGGTACTTTCCAACTCTAGTTTTTAAGATCTTTATTGGACTCTTTACTCATCTTTTAGTCTCATACAAAATGTCTAAAGAATGCTTCATAATAAATACTTGTTTTCAATGACTGAACTCCAGCCATTCAAATAACTGACAAAAATTCCTTTCCTTCAATTACTAACTACTACCAAATTTTATTGTCTAGATAGAAACAGTTTTGAATTTATACATAAAAGATAAAGTTATTACAACATTTTGAAGAAAATCTTTGAAGCTAATTATCTAAAGATTAGAGAATGGATATCTTTTAATTAATTTCAAACCCTGGATTGAGCACTAAGCAGAAACATGAAAGAAAGATTTTGAATAGGAAGTGGTGGCTATGGAAGAGTCCCGCTCCCCTTGAGGATTACCATTCAATTTTCAACATGGACTTGAAATAAATGCTGGTATGAGCTCCAAAGGAAGACTATTTCTGTTACAAACCTAATGAAGAAGCCCTCAGTATAATAAGCAAAATATATGTTGTACTTCTTTGTTAAACTACCTTCCACATCCTTTGTTTTGGTTTCAATGAGACCTCTTGCATTTACATAGACTCTGTCCTCTCAGATAAATGTCATGAAGGGTGAGTCTTCGGGGGTGTGCCTCAGGCCATTACTGATCTTGTTATCTACTTTCCCGCCATACAGCATCCGACACACTGCTTGGCACTTTGAGTTTTGATAAATGAATTGCCACAAATATTTTGCTTTTCTTTATATTAGTGGAAAAACTTAAAATGATAAGTTATTCAATTTAAAATATGAGAATGAGGCACACTGTGTTAGACTAAGCTTGAAATTACCTACAGGTTATGTATACAACTTAATAGCAAAAACAAAATAAAACAAAGAAACAAACAAAAAAATTGACATTAATAACCTGATCAAAATGTGAGCTTAGGACTTGACTATACATTTCTCCAAAGATGCACAAATGTCCAACAGGTACATGAAAAGATACTTAACATTACTAATCATCAGGAAAATGCAAACCAAAACACAATGAGATATTACCGCACACCTGTCAGAATGACTATTATCCAAAAAAAGGATTAACAAGTGCTCACAAAGGTACACTGCTGGTAGGAATATGAATAGGTGCAGCCACCATGGAAAACAGTGTGAAAATTCCCTTAAAAATTAAAAAAGAACTACCATACAATTTAGTAAACCCACTTCTGGATATGCACCCAAAAGAATTAAAATCAGAATCTTAGATATTTGTACTCCCATGTTCACTGCAGCATTATTCATAATAACCAAGACAGAAAAAAAAAAGTTAGATGTCCATGACAGATGACTGGATAAAGAAAATGCGGTATATACATACAATGGACTATCATTCCATCTTAAAAAGAGAAAAAGAAATTCTTGAATATGTGACATCATGGATGAGCTTGGAAGATATTATGCTAAGTGAAAAAACGCCAGTCACAAAAAGACAAATGCTACATGACTCCACTTATATGAGGTATCTAAAATAATCAAATTCATAGAATTAAAGAGTGGAGTGGTGATTACTAGTGGCTAGAAGGAAAATGGAATGGGGAGTGATTAATCAACAAGCATAACATTTCAGTTAAACAAGATGAATAAGCTCTAGAATCTGCTGTAGAACATTGTATCTATAGTCAACAATACTGTACTGTACACTTAAAAATTTGTTAAGAGTGTAGATCTTATGCTGTTTGTACCACAATAAAATATTTTTTAAATGAAATGCATATCTGAAAAAATATCTACAAATTAAATAATGTAGGATTCTCAGAACAGTTTTACATTTAATTTCTCAATGGTTTTGTCTTTTTGAAAAATATTTACAGAGTACATGCAGAATATGAAATAGTCAGGTAGGTGCTGAAGATACACAGATGCCTGAAATATGCTCCCTGCCATCAAGGACATTTCCTGGGTTCTTCAGACTTTTGAAAGCCAAAATTACTTTTCCTAACTTGTCAGCATAGATGCAACTGTTCTTTCTTAGCTCCCATTTTTGGTTTTTATTTCAAGCATTGTTTTAAATTACCTCCAAATATAGGTGAGATATATAATCTGTGCTTTTCAAACATAATGTTTAATTAAAAAGAAAAAAAGCTCTTCTTTTTTTCCACACCATTGACTGTCCAAAAACTTAACCTCAACTTCCCCAGATCACTGACCTGGTATTCCACCGGCCAAGATCCTTCTTAGACTGCAACAGCATACTCCTCACAAATGGCATAAATCTTTCAGTTAATCTCTTAGCAACATGATCCATATTCACAAAAAGTCCTCAACATCAACCCATCAGTTCTAATACCATCAGAGATAGGTAAAGAAAAGTTCAAAATGGCAGTCAAGTACAGATGAATGAACAGAAAACTTCCCAATCCTAATCAATTTCAACTTCAATTTAATGTAACTTTATTAACACAAATTAAACTCGGGTTCAAATTATTTCCCTCTTACACTATTATAAAGCTCCTAACTTAACTCTGTTTTTTCATTAATGCCTGCATTCAGTTATTCATCCACCATTTATATGTGTGTGTGTGTGTGTGTGTGTGTGTATTTTTTTTTTTTTAAGAGGGAGAGAAACATCAATGTGTGATTGCCTCTTGCCTGACCCCTACTGGGGATCTGACCCACAACCCAAGCATGTGCCCTGACTGAGAATCGAACCAGCAACCCTTTGGTTCACAAGCCAGCACTCAGTCAACTGAGCCACACCAGCCAGGACCGTCATTTATATTTTTAAAAACAATATTGCCATCAATTATTTACTCATACCTTTTATTTTCCTGTTAATCTTCTATTTCCTAGGCATGAGTATCTAACATTTTGATGAGGATAATTTAGATTCAGGAATATTTTGACTCTTCCTATAAAAGAAAGGACTAACATATATATTTATTGCCATATAACGCATGCAACAGAAATTCTCTTTTTGTCAGTGATCCTTGTTTTGACCTGACCAAGATTTTTAGCACCTTGACATGCAGAATATAAAATCAGAGAGGTTAACAGGGGTGAAATTACAGATGATTGTGTGTACCACTGAAATTGTAAACTGTGAAGATCCACTGTAAGTTTTCAGCAGGAGGATCACATGATCAGACAGGAATTTTAGTGAGCACTGTGCAGAAGAATGGAAGCTGGATGGGGGAAAGTGAACTGGACATAGATCCAATCTAGGCAAGAAGGTGAGACTTAGTGGGACTGGGGATGAAGAAAAGAAGGAAAAACAATATATTTAGGAATTAGAATCAATATATTTAGGGTGTGAAGAAGAAGGAACCTAAGATGGCTACTAATCCTCTCATTGGGAGTGATCCAATGGAATGTGGAACACTAAACAAGGAAACATTAGAATATCATGCTTGGGGAAGAGGTAATGTGTTCATCTGGGAAAATGTTGAGGTTCAGAAGTGAGATCCAGTTGATAATTCAATATTTCTCAAGGCTTTACATACATCATCATCTATGAAGCTTCAGAAAATGCAGATCCCATGTTTCTCCTCCCACATCCACCTCAGACCTTATAAACCAAGTTGTCTGGACCTGAACCCTGGAAGCCCTTAGAGGATTCCAATCACAGGGATAAAAATTGCTTAGGTAATTTAATATACCTATCTGGAGTTTAACATTTACATTTTTTAATTTAGATTTGAAAATAAATATTACTCTCCTAGATATGAGTGAGATTATCCAGAAATAATTATAAGAACGAGAGAAAAGTAGAAAATGAATTGAGCATATGCATCATCCTAGCATTAAAAGTGGAGCTGAATAAAAGGAAAAAAACATACGGAACCAAGAAGGAGACACGTTCAAGGTGGGCTGAGTTGAGGACATCATGACAGCACAGGTAGAACTAATGATAAGAGTGCCTGAAGACAGACCTGAGAGGACAGAACCACTAGCCTGATCATTTGAGAAAGTTGGTGGTATGAGGCCTGGAGCACCTCACAGGGAATTCATCTTAAATGCAAGGAAGAGACAGAAAGGAAGAAAAGGATAGATGAGGACAGAAGCAAGTACGTTGGTGATGAAGGGCATAATTGAGGGGAAATTGATGCATTTTGAAGTAAATTGTCTCCACTTTCTTTGTGAAGTATGAAGAAAAGGAAGTTCCTGCGAGTTCAGGGTAGTCCTTGAGAAAAACAAGAAAAGTATGAATCAGAGACATGAAAAGAGATTGGGTTGTGTAGATTTCTGCAGAAGTTCTCCAAGTGTCAGGTGTAGGTACAGGAGAAGCACCAATTTGTTAAAAGCAAGTCTGAAAGATTTTTTGAAGATGCCAGGGGGAGGTGGGTCAAAGAAGTCAGAAAGTTGAGGGTCTGCTATTAGGGAGACTGAAATGGTGTTCAGGCTCCTTTGGAAAAGGAATGGAAGCATGAACTGTGATAGGTGGAAATCAAAGAAAGGGGTCAAAGAGAAAATATAATGCTAGTGAGGGTGAGAGAGTAGGAGATGAGAGGAGTGCCACAGGTAGTCCCTGGGGCTTAAAGTCTAAGAGGCGTTTCAAAATGGTTATGGGAGTGAGATGCTGGATACAGAACGGTCAAAACATTTTGACCTTGGGTTACTGGGAGGACATTTAGTAGCATCCCAGGATTGCAGAACAGATGAAAGATCTGAGCACAAGTATCTGAAAAGAGGGAGATGAGGTTTTTTCCTACCATTGCCTTTGATTCTGCCTTTGCTCTCTACATATGCCATACAGAATAAGCCATGTCCAATTCATTTTTTTAAAAATTTTGTTTATCTCTTTGTTAAACTGCACTCTTGAGGTTCTGATTATGAAAACTGCTACACCAGATGATTGCTCCTGATGAGGTAGAAACCTTGTTGGCTGGAGTGAAAAAGAAACCATTACCAAAAAAAAACCAAAAAAACACTATCTTCTGAAACCTCTAATGCCACTGCTGTGTAGGTCAATGAATTTTCTATCAAGGTTATATATTATTTTAGTAAAAATGTCATTATTTAAATAAAAATAGCCCTTGAAGGCAGTTCCTCAATTACCATATCTTATAATACAAAGAAGAGAAAATTTTTGAAAGTTCTCCTCATATGATATCAACTTTATTTAAAGGAAAGTATTAGCTCAGAAAAGCAAAATCAATGCCAATTCTTACATCACATCCCTAAATTTAATACTTTAATTATTTATTCTTAAAAATATAGTTATGTAGCCTTAGCCAGGTGGCTCAGTTTGTTGGTGTAATGTTCTGTACACCAAAAGGTTGAGGGTTTGACCCCCAGTCAAGGCATATACCCAGGTTGCAATTGAGATGCATATGGGAGGCTGCTGATCAATGAGTCTCTCTGACATCTCTCTCTCTCTCTCTCTCTCTCTCTCTCTCTCTCTCTCTCTCTCTCCCTCCCTCTCTCTCTCTCTCTCTCTCTCTTTAATTAATAAACATATCCTTGGGTTAGGATTCAATATATGAGGTCTGTCCAGAAAAAGTCCAACCATTGTTAATATAACAAGAATGGTTTGTGCAACATCAATGTAATCTGGCAACCAAGAAGAGTAGACTATATTATACATGCATGAACAAGGACAACTTCATTATACCAGTCAATAAGGGTGGTAGATGCCATTGAGTGAGCATGTGTACTATGTGGCCCTCACTTTCAAAATGACTGAGCAAATAGAGCAACAAATCTCCATCAAATTTTGCATTAAGCTTGAACATTCCTCTACAGAAACTATTTTGATGATTCACAAGGTCACAGCTATGGGCAAGTGATGACTGGCAGCTTCATCATGGCAATGCTTCCCCTCATGCATCACATCTCATGCAGAGATTTTGTGGAAACATTAAATCACCCAGGTGACTCAGCCACTCTACAGCCCAGATTTGGTTCCCTGTGACTTCTGGCTTTTTCCAGAACTAAAATCACCTTGGAAAGATAGTGAGATTCAGGAAAATATGACAGGGAAACTGATGGCAATTGGTAGAACTGTTTGGTCCCAAGGTGTCTACTTTGAAAGAGACTGAGGCATCATTGTCCTAAATACAATGTTTCTTCTGTCTTGTATCTTCTTCAATAAATATCTCTATTTTTCATATTACATGGCTGGTTACTTTCTGGACAGACCTTATATATATATATATTATATTTGCATTCTCATTAAAGACAACCTCGACCAGCAGATTATGTTAAGAAGCCAAAAATTGTCTCTAACCTTTTCAACTTCTAAACTTAAAGTCAAATACAAACTCTTGAAGAGAAGCATCTAAGGCAAGTGGAACCAAGGATTTTTTTATATCCATCCAATCTCCTAGTCTCTACTTCACTTTGAAACTTTTGGCCAAGGTTTTTAATTGAGACTAGCCACTGCCCTTTTGGCCAAAAGTCTGTGAAAAGGAAGACCAGTGAGACATCTTTGTGGAAAATCTCTCTCCCCAAGGAATTTGGTCCATGCCCTTGAGCATTCCAAAGTCTATAACTTTCCATGGCTACACATGGCCCATTGACAGTTAGCAGCTGTCAAGCGGACAGGCTGAACATACCCAGCTGGTCAACTAAGGCTACATCTAGACAAAATGGGTGGACACAGTTCATTGATTCTATTTGGCCATCATGGCATTTGATGCAGATCAGCCTGGGGCTCAATGCAACTACAGAGATAAGCATGGGAATGTGGCACTAGTCAGAGTGGAACAGACAGCTACTCTGTGTCCCTGCCGGCCCAGGGTGAGCTCCACACACTACACAGACAAAGAAGAAGACCCACTCCAGAACTGCTGTTGCCCAACTTCATTCTACTCAGCAGCTCATTTTGATCAGTCCATCTCAAGAAGCTTTTTCTGAAATCACCTTGCTGAGCATCCTGCCTAGCAGAAGAAACTCAATGCTCTGAAGTCAGGGAGCTCTTTCTTTATTAAAGATCAGCTATGGTAGGAAAGGAATATTTTTTAAACTGAGGAAGTAGTGACTTTTTCCCAACTTCCATAACATGACATATTTTGGGGGGGAAAACCCGCAAAGCATAATACAGTCACACATAAAATGTGACTGAACTGGCTGCTCTGCCTTCAGACTAAACTTTACCATATTAAAAAAAATATCTTTTGAATAATTTCAAAATCATCACAAAATCCTCCCTCAGACATAAAATATTTCTCTGTAAACTGATTAGCAATTCTAGTGACTAGCTAGCCTTTGCTATGGATAAAGAACACTGATTATCAAAATAGTTTCAGCATGCTTCAAAAAAGAAAAAAAAAGACAGAAGATGCCAGGAAATCTGCTGGAGGAAACAAAAGTTGTATGGCATCCAACAAGTTCAAGGCTGAGGCCATGAGCTCCAAGCTTCTCACCAAACGCGTGGCTCCATGCAGAAATGTGCCAAAACAACACAGTTTGGGCTCACTGTATCCTAATTAATACTATAATGAGCTTCCTTAGATAGCCAAATCCTTAATCAGCCCTATCAAAACTATGTCTGCTCAGAAAAAGACTCTTGTTAATTCTGCTTAATGCCTGACAGTGGTTAAGCACCATTAATACTCCATAATTTCATTGTATGTTATTGTAATCATATCAGCATATATCTCAGTGGCCACACAAGGCTCAGTAGGCTTTTGTGAATTACAGGTCATGTGACTCTGCTTCAGTGAGAGACTATCTTCCATCACAGCCAGACCTCCTTTGCCCTCCCCGCAGTCAGTAGCCTAAGCAGGTATTAATAAAGGTCTCCTTTTTTAAATTGCATAGCTCTAAATGGTCTTTAAGGGACCCAGCAGTAATCTCAAGATCCCTATATTTTAGCAGGAAAGCAGGACAGAGGAATTAATAAGAGCCCTTTCTGTGTAAACTGCTCCCTGCTCTAAGGCTATAGTGTGATGTCAGGGCGCTAAGAGAATTTTAAATGCACAGGATGGATTGTTTGTGTTGCAAAAGCGAAACAGGGGGCAAAGGCTAAGAGACTTGAGGAAATTGAAAGACTGCCAGGGATGCTGGGATGCAAATAGCAACAAAACAGGGATAAATGCTCCTGCTCACATATGCAGGAGTCCTGCAGAAGAGGGAAAAAAAAGGTTATTAATTTTCACCGGGCTGTATCTTACAGCTGGTGGCTCAGCATCAGTTTTTGGTGTAATGAAAATGGTCTGAGCAGAAGATAAATGGTTCATAAAGTGGACCATTTAGATGCAATCGAGGCTCAATCTGCCCAGTGACTAATCACATCCCCCCAGTAAAGCTGAATTCCACTAACAGATCTTTTTTTTTTTTTTTTTTCCTTTTCTGGCTGTACCAGTGAATTGTAGCCGGGTCTAAGTTCAAGGCAGGCAGAGAATTATCTTGATTTATTAGTGCACTCGCTGGCCATGCCACTCGCTCGGCTGTGCCTTTGTGGGGCTTCTGCCCTGTTGCTGTCGGAGTGTAATTTTTACTGTTCCCTGGGGACTAGTACACAGCATCATTTTCAGCTGCTAGAAAAATGGGCTGCTTTTGCACCTGTAATTTTTCTTCTTTTGCTACTGAAGGTATATAATATATCTCTAAAGTGCGTAATAAGTTTCTGAAAAACATGTTTTTAAAAGAAATTGATTCCAGTGGTTTATAAGCCTGAGCAAGGCCACATAAGGAAATGCACTGGATTTCAAAGGTATGCCTGGCTGGCAAGGCAGCCATTTTTATCCTTCCATTCAGTAAATCCTGACTTCCATCTAGTCCAGAGCATCATTTCAGACATTTTTCTATACAGTAGTTACTTCTCATAATGAACTCTGATCAAATAAAAATGCTGTTTATATTGAGACTTCACAAGTTTTGATTACATATGAAATAGAGTAGAATCCCTCATAATGACATTTAATTGTGAGAAAGAAAGGATTCCACTAGAAGAGCATTCAGCTGCATTTGTTCAATGTTCTTTTGCATAATACCATTTATAGATCATTCAATTATGACATTATTATGAGGAGCATTAAAAGTAACTCACTGGTTCCCTATATTTTTTGACCTATAGAAAATAAACTTGGGAGGGGTTTTCATTATTTTTACTGGGACCTACAAAAGGCCCATCATTATCATGAGGGTTGACTACCCATTTGGCTAATGAATTCTGACACTTCAACCATAATCTTGTGAGCATCTTCAGAAGGGAAATTCATATCGCTTAGGACACCATAAGAAACCAAGTTCTCTCTTCTTTGGGGCTCCAAAGATTCTAATTAATGTTATTAATAACCCAACAAATGGCAGCCGGGGGTAAGGGGGTGCTGAGCTGGTTTCTTCTGAGCCCTCCAAGATTATTTTTTTCATTTTCTGAAGGACCTGACAGATATGATAGGTAAACTAGCAGGCAGTAAGCAGGGAGGATGCAGCTGAAAACCTCAGTAATCATATATCTTCTGTAAAAGGAGCCAAAGTTCTCAGATACCTGCCTCTGTAATCCCACGTCTTCAATAATATCAGTTTTCTCAAGGTGGCAGAAGGTGTACATTCATTACTGTCTGAGCAGCCTCTCAGAGTTGCATCTGTCCATTTAGCAGGATGAGCTTCATCTGCCTGCCTCCCTTTTCTCAGAGCTTTGACCAATGTAGTTGTGAACTGAATTTGCAATGACACAAAGGGACCTGTGTGATGTCAGCCACACTGACAGTTTTGGCAGAAAAAAAGAAAGAAAGAAAGAAAGACAGAAAGAAAAGGTGGAGAAGCATTGCAGTCGTCAATTGTAGTAAAATGTATGATCAGCAGAGGTTTATCATGACATGACCAAAACAACCAATGCTTCTTGTGATTCATCAACAAACATTCATTACATAGTTAGCATGTGTCAAATACTATGATAAGTTTTCAGAACACATAGATGAACGAGGCAAGACCCTTCCCGTAAGAATCTACAATCCTAGATGTCCAGCCAATATGGAGGCCTTGACAGACATGCTGTGTCTCACTCCACAACTAAGAAGAAATACAATTACCTCAAAACAAGAGACAACCAAAAGTTCCAGAAAGCTGAGCTGCATGGAAGTCCAACAAAGAAAGATATAAAGAAGAAATACTCATCCAGACGGGTAGAAGGGGCAGAGCCAGGGCAGAGAGGATGTGGTGCAGTGATAGCAGCAGCAGCAGTGGAAGGCTATCGGAAAGCATAGTCACACATTTTAAAAAGTCAGGAGAGACACCTGGGGACCACTCCCAGCACCAGACCAGACTGTGCAGCTCATGGTCCTAGTGCCAGGGGAAACAGAGACTCATTGCTTTTGACTGTGCACACCAGTAGGGGTTGAGGCAGAGGAAGAAACTTCTGGTCACTCAGTAGAGTCCACTTGCTCAAAGGGCCCCCATAGTCCTAAAATGTCTGCACTCCCACCCACGCTGGCAATGACAGCCATGGCAACAGCTAGAGAGGTACCAGTCCATACAAAGTGGAAGAAGTGCTTGGAAAAGGGACGAATGCCGAGCAAGTGTCATTGTTCCCTCTCAGACCCCTCCCCAACAAACAGCACCACAAAGTGGTGAAACAGGTTGCCATCTACTGATGAATACCTAAGGTTCCACCCCTTACAACGTAACAGGAGTGACAGCTCTACCTAAAACACAGAGGCATACAAACACAGGAGCCTGTCACGATGAAGAGACAGAGAAGTACGGCCCAAAAAAGGGAACAAATCAAGGTTCCAGTGAGAAAACTAAGTGATGAGGAGATAGCCAACCAAACAGATGCAGAGTTCAAAACACTGGTGATAAAGATGCTCACAGGCTTGACAGATATGCTTAAGTACAGAAAACACATAAGGGAAGATGTGAAGGCTATGCTAAATGAAATGAAGGTAAATCCACACAAAACCAATGGTGAAGGGAAGGAAATCGGGGTTCCAATAAATGATTTGGAACATAAGAAAGAAAAAAACAGTCAACCGGTACAGAATGAGGAAACAAGAACTGAACAAAATGAGGAGAGGCTTAGGAACCTGAGACAACTTTAAATATGCCAACATCCAAACCATAGGGGTGCCAGAAGGAGAAGAGGAAGAGCAAGAAATCAAAAACTTATGTGAGAAAATAGTGAAGGAAAACTCTCCAAATTTGGCAAAGCAAATAGACATACAACTTCAGGAATCACAGAGAGTCCCAAACAAGCTAGACGCAAGGAGGACCTCACCAAGACACATCATAATTAAAATGCCAAAGGTGAAAGATAAAGAGAGAATCTTAAAAGCAGCAAAAGAAAAGCAGAGAGTTACCTACAAAGGGATGCCTATAAAACTATCAGCTGATTTCTCAAAAGAAACTCTTCGGGTAAGAAGAGACTGGCAAGAAGTATTCTGTGTGATGAAAAGCAAGGACCTACAACCAAGATTACTCTATCCAGCAAAACTATCACTTAGAATGGAAGGGCAGATAAAGTGCTTCCCAGACAAGGTAAAGCTGAAGGAGTTCATCATCACCAAGCCATTATTATATGAAATGTTAAAGGGACTTATTTAAGAAAAAGAAGATCAACACTATGAACACTAAAATGACAACAAACTCACAACTATCAATAACTGAATCTAAAAAAGAAAAACAAAATCCAACTAAGCAAACCAGAATAGGAACAGAATTGTAGGTATGGGAATCAATTGATGGGTTATCAGCTGGGATGGGGGAGGGGAGAAATGGGGAAATGATGCAGGGACTAAGAAGCATAATTGTTTGGAACAAAATAGACAGGGGGAAGTTAAAAATAATATAGGGAAGGGTGAAGCCAAAGAACTTATATGCACGACCCATGGACATGAACTAAGGGGTGTGGGATTGCTGGAGGGAAGAGGAATACTGAGCAGAGGGGAGCAAAGGGGGAAAAATTGGAACTACTGTAACAATTTAATCAATAAATTTACTTTAAAAAAAGGTATTTCTCACAGTTCTGGAAGCTGGAGAGCTCAAGTCCAAGGTATCAGCATATTCAGTTCCTGATGAGGGATCTTTCCCTAGTTTGCAGATAGCTGCCTCCTCATTGCATTCTCACATGGTGTAGAGAGAGACCATGTCTCTCACATCTCTTCTTATAAGGCACTAATTCCATCACGAGGACTCCACTTTCGTGACCTAATAACCTCAGAAAGGCCCACCTCCATCACAAGGGGGGCTAGGTTTCAACATATCAATGCAGGGGGATGGGGAGCACAAAAATTTAGTCCATGGTATCCAACTAGGTTTTTTGTTTGTTTGTTTTTTTAGTAACTGGGTGAAAAATGAAGTTACACTATCTCAGAACTTCCTATTTTTTAAAAAAGTATGAAATACAGTGATATGGGGGTATGGCTGACATTTCTGTGGAAAGACAAATATATATTTTTTTCTACCATTATGTCTTAGAAACTAAATGGCTTACTAGTTCTGTGTTGCAAACAAAAATCAACACTTCTCTCTATAAGTTATCAGATTGTCTCTAATAATATTTGGATTAATCTAGTATCTACTTGTCTCTATGTTAAGATAATCATGACAACTGGGTAAAATATTTATCAATACAAAATTGAATTCAAATACACTAAAACACTCACTGAGCAACTCTTACAAGCCAGTAGGAATTAGACCTATTCTGCCTACTTTACAAATATTGGAGACTAGATTGGTAAAATGGTCTGACAACTAAGGAGAAAGAATTCACATTGGCAGAGGCTGTCCTATCTGCACTTTACACATTCACAGCTTCTGCATGTTTCTGTGAACCTCTTTTGATATACTAACATGACAAAATATTTGTCCTGACAGTAGGTATGGGGGTGGGGTTGGGGTAGGGGAGTATGTGTTATTCATGTTGGGACACAAGTATACTAATTGGCTAATTATTTATTGATTTGACAACTAAAGGTTATTTTTAAAGCTCAATTGGCCACAAATTATTGACTTTTTCCCTCTGTACTTAGAAAAACTGTTCTTTAAGTGGAAAATTATATTAACAATAATAATAAAAATAATTAGCATCATACCAAAGGCTGTTATCTCAATTCTGTTCTTGCAGAGTGCCATGTCCTGTTACTGTTATATTCCTTAAAAATTAATCCATGTGCAGTTTTAACTTGGCAAATGACATGGTTTAGCCAAAGCCTTATGGGTTCTATTGTCTCCCTATCTAGAATCAAGACTGAAAATAAAAACTAATTGACCAGGCAATAACTTAGAATATCTTAGTTTTTAGGTTCTACTTCTATTTGAGCTTTCTATCAGGGTATGGCTGACAATTCTAAAGAAGTACAAGGTATGGAAGCAGAAAGATATGGGGGATTTAATTAGAGGTGCCAGTGCTCATAAGATGAACCTATAGATGCTACTGTCTGAGTAGGTAACATTATTCAAAACAGCTTCCAACTCTTCCTTCCATCCAGGACAGACTGGGTGGGGAAGGTGAGGGACCAGGCAGAATCCTATCTGGCAACTGCACTTTCCCCTTTTGCTTCTCCTCCAATCTCATATTCAACATCAAGTCCTCACTGGCAGGTTTGAAGCAAGGTCTGTCCTCAATCCATGGTCGTCCTTGTTTGGGACTATAGTTTTTCCTGCTAAGCAGCGAAGGAGGAAGATGTTGATCAAACACCTTGTTCTACGGAGATTTCCAAAACACTGACAGGGCCCATACCCTGCTCATCATTATCAACCACAGGTGCAAGAAGAGCTTAGGATGAAAAAAATCATTACATTCATGGTCTTCGTTCATATCTCAAAAATCAAACATCTGGACAGTATAAGCACTGCAGACCCTCCGATTGGAAAGAGAAGGGACCTAGAGCCATGTGATATTTAAAGAAAATCCTGATCCAGACCCTGGACACTCCTTCTGGGTTTAAAAGTTTCTTGCTCACTAATTATTTCATCGGGGACCTGAAGTCTAAGTTCTCAGGAAGAATCTTACTGTAACCAAGGCATCCAAGAAATGTATAGAGAGAGTACCAGGGAAAGAAGTAAAAATTCTGGAATCTCTGAATTGGAGTGAATATTTCTATGGACCTGGTTGCTGTAACCTCATAAGTAAGCACCACCATGAGACTCCAAGTTTTATAACTGAAAAGTCGCAAATACCAATTCCTAAAACATTAGCACACAGAAAACTGAAATCTTCTCATTGCTACCCTGTATTCTCTACAAGGGAGAATTTACCAAATGTTGACCTGATACTCAGCACCTCGAGATAATATTTTACTGAAGCAGGGTCAAAATAGGATCTGCCTGCCAAGGGTCAGTTTCTTTATAAGGGCAAGAAGTAAAGGCACAACTATTCACAGCAGTACACCAAAAGCCTTAAATTTCCATTGCAGTGGTGAACACTTGAGAAAGCAATGCTGCTATATTTGACATTTAAAAATCACTGTTCAGACAATTGACTGATCCTTTCCGTCAACAGATCTTTGTTGTGCCTATACTATGTGCCAGACACTGTCCCAGGGGCTTAATATCTCCCAGTGAACAAAGCAGAAAAAACCTCTGCATTCATGGAGCAAAAAAAGTGTTGGTTAATGGATTTGATAACAGCATCCTCAATCCCAGTACCCCCATGAAGTTGTTACCAAGACAATCCACTTCCTTTTTTGTGCAGTGACAGTTTCCAGGCTTTACTTACAATGCAAGGCATGATTAAAATGGCAGCAGTGGTATAGAACACTAGTCTTCGATTTCTGCAGGGCTGAAACTGTCAACTCAGTAAACTAGTGAAAATTACAAATGTTATATTTGGAGTTGAATTCAGACAAACATGGCCATGAGCCTGTCCAAGGAATGAAGTGTACAGGTGAGAGTTCAAAAATTCCAGTGAGTCCTCACACAGGAAGCAGCTCTGATAGAAATGCTATCCTTCTGTGTATTCAATATGAGGCCCCCACCTCATCTCCACAGACCATGCCCAAACAAGGACGGAAAGTAGCCTTTGGGGGTCTTTATGGGTTTCAGTTTGTTGTCAGTCAGCCCTTCAGAAGTGAAAGTGATCTAGCATCTGACCTACCCCCCAAACTATCCAATTCCCTGAGAGGTAAAATGGCTTGTCTGTGCTTGCCACATTCCTCCTTCCTGCCTTCATTATTCATTTATCTTTATCAGTGGACATCTGGAAAACCTAATTGCTATTATTTCCATCTTGAACAGGCTAATAGGTGTCTGAGAGGGAAGAGCCCTTTTTTTCTCCCTCTCTGAATTTATAATAATAATAATAATAATCACCCATACTGATAAGGGAATTATAACTTGGTCTTTTGTCTTAACAAAATTTGCTTTCATTAAAATAGAATATACAGCATAGCTCCTTGATTACTTTGGTGTATTGCATTCACCAGCATAAATAAACCTACTGCTTTTGAGCTGAGAAGGGTGCTATTTTAAAGACGAAAAAATTTCAGCTTCTGGATGGCTGCTTTCATTTAACACAGCTTCAAATGAATTTATGAACTGTTCTATAATGTTTTCTGCATACACCAAATGGCAGACTTTAGGCAGAAACCCAATATATGTTTAGTTAGTATATAATAAACATAATATTTACATGGGCTATGCACTGTGTTAAGAATCAAGAGCAGTTGCTCTATAAACTGTTATTGAATTTTCCAACACAGAGCTCTAAACCAAGTCAAGTGGTCCATCAAGATTCCAGAAACATGTTTTAAGATGAGACCCTGACCTACTCCAAAGACACATGCACATGTGTGTTTGTTGGCACACACATGTGGGCATGCAAAGCTATGTCTCCTTCATTTAAAAAATATTTTTAATCAAAACCTTGACAACAATCTCATTTTCTTTGGCTGCTAAGATGGTAATGTAGTTAAAGATATTGTTTTTAACTTTAAAGGTGTCTCTGCAGTTTTGAAGAAAGTTTCAGAGGCAAAATATGTATATAAAATCCCAATAGAGAAGCCAGTTCATTTCTTAAGCCATTAACAGGAAGCAGGGGGTGAGGAGAAGCTGAATAAGCATACTTATATGGGATTTTTCTTTGAAAAGACCAATAGTTAGGCACTATAACACCTCAGTTGATATTGCTACAGTGCAAATACTATAGTGGAAATTAAATTGCCCCAGTAAATTCAGTTTAGTAGAAATTTGTTATGAATAAACTGATGCTGTTGGCTCTAGAACATTGAATTTATCCACCAAATAATATCTCCAAAATACCCTTCAGAAGAAATTAGAACTAAATAATTGATAAATTTGGTTTGTTTAGAAACCTTTTGACCTGTGTAATAGAAAGTAAAAACGCATTTCATTTATTAAAGTCATATATATTCCCTCTGGTTAGGGAAGCTTTTAATTTGAAGCTTGGCTCAATAGGGGCCATTTGATAAGGCTTAGAAAAAAATTTTCAATTGCTGCTGTTGGATTTGGCTCAGCCTCCTTTGGAAAAATGGAAAAAGGTAAATTTGTAGCTTTTCACAATAAGCAAGAAAACTTCAGAGATTTTAAACATTAAGACCTATTGGAAGTGATGGGTTTGAGGGGGGATTTTTTTACTGTATCCCTTCTGACTACCTTCCATCCTTAAACTCTTTCTTACTTCCTTTTTTTTCCTTCTTTATACAAGAAAGGTTTAAATGTTCATGCTATTAATATAATGGAACAGAGGATTGGAATTTCATATGAATGTAAAACATCTCTTTTTAGATAAGAGCTATATTGCACTGCCATATTCAGTGAAATTCTTCTGAAATTTCAGAGAAAATAGCAAGATATTATTTAAATACTTTATTACTTAAACTTTTTCAAAGAAATTCATTAAATAAATGATTTTATTGGTGATTCCTCTTTTGTAATGAAAGCAGTTTAGTAAATGATTTTCAACATGGTTAACCATGTTTAAAAAAATGCACAAACAATACAAAGTGTTTATATTATATAACATTACTGTCAATACCATGAATACATATTTTGAAAAGTTTTTCTTTATGATGACAAAACTAAAGTAAAAAAATAATCACTGTTGTTATATCTACCTAAGATATGTGTTCAAATTCCATAGCTCAAGTAAGTTTATTTTTATGAGTACTTTATAAATTTTGTGTCTCAAGAATGCACATTAAAATTATGTTTCAACTACCCATGTATACCTAGCACAGCCTCAATTACATTTGGACATTACTTTATTACAATTTGGGTGTGTGAATGCAAAGGATTATATCTGATCTGTATTATGTTCCTTAGAAACCCAATCTTCCTTTTTTGCCCAAAAAATGATTACAAGTATTTATTGTTAGAAACCTTACAGACTTAAAACTTAGAAGCAAGTAGTGGTCCTTCCCCAATCACACATTGTCTACTGGAAAAAAAATAAAAGGTTTTGATATTATTTATCAAAGCCCTCCTGCTGAGGACACCACATCCCAAATTTCTTTCTTTCTTCCAGTTCCAATCCATCAGACTCTATCTTCTCCTTCTGCCTCCTCTCAGTCATTTCATGGACTAACACATCCTCTTTCAGGTAGCTTCTTTAATTCCAAATGTACAAGGCACTGTGCTGTCATGGTGGCTGGATTCTCAGAATTTCTGGATGAAAACACAAATGAGACTGAAAAAGATGGAAAAAGATTTATTGATATGATAAAATACAAGTGGCCTTTGACAATGAGCTTATCCTTGGGTTTAATTTTGCAACCACTTAACTGAAAGAGTATCAGGAATTGGTATGAAATGATGCAGAGAAAAAATATACATAAATAAGAAGCAAATTTCTTGTTTCTCCACAGTAAAAATAAAAAGGGTTTGAGAGGAAGGAAAAGAAATAATTGAAAAAATATGGGTGAAAACATATCTCAGTGTTTGAATGAAGGAAAGTTCACCAAGTATCAGGAAATGGAATCATCCATAAAAGTAAATATCCCTATGTCTCTTAATTTAAAAGACCTACTTCAAGAAATTCTGAAGCTTGACAAGACCATGAGATGTTAATTTATTAGGGCCTTCAAGACAGGAATAATCCTGTGCATAGGTGCCCATCTTCATGCACAAGTTCCTGGTGGCATAGTAGCTGCATGATTGCATTCTGCTCTCTTGAAAAAGCAAAAAGAATCATACTTTGTGTTCATTATCCCATGTTTATGCTTTTTCAACATATATAGAATTTTAGCTGCAGGAACCAATTTGCTAAAACTAAATGATGTGTGCCCCAGTTCACATAGAAACAGGATTCTGAAGTACCAGTGCCCACAGGATTCAAGTAACTATCATAGAGATCCAAGATGGCAGAAGAGTGAGGGCTGTGTTAACCTCGTTCCAAGACCAATCTGGAATTGTAGCTGAGTTATAGAGGTCATCCAGAATGACCAACTGAGCGGTGGCTGGAGGTAGGCCATATAACCATGGACAGACGGAAGAAGCTACTTCATCACAGCACCGCCTATATAGAGTGCAAAGGAGACATGAGAGGGTTGGCTGGGCTCCCACTGGTGGCAGCTGAAATGTTGGAGGGATAGTTTAGCATCCAGGAGCTTTCTCCTGAGACGTGTGGGGTCTAAACCCCAAGCTGGGCTCTCCAGTTTACAGAACCAGAGCTGGAAAGGCACTCATATAATGTCCAGCTATAAAAAACGACAGGGTTACTGTCTGCCAGGGAAAGATGGCTGAAGACATGGAGAGCCTTTTAAAGGGCCAATGTACAAAATTTTGTTTGCAGCCACATACCTTGGGCTTCAGGAAAGTGGGGGGAAGAGTGGACTAGAGATGCTTGGGGAGAGTTTGTGGATGACAGCTTTGGGGAGAAAACTAAGGGAGTAGCTGATAGGATCCCCATGCTGACTCATCCCCCATACTGCAGGAGCTATCTTGCTCAGGCAGAGCACTCCCCTCCAAGGGGCATCTGAGAGAGGGGAAGTAATAGCCTTGACCACAGGAATTGCTCTGCTATACCCTGCGGTTCTTAAGTCTGACTGATGATTACAGATTGACCAAATTAATGACTGAAGGAGACAGTCACAACTGTGGATCACTGGTAGTCTCGAACAGGCTGTCTAGGCCCAGACAGGAACACCATCTGAATCTGATATCACCATGAGCATATCCAGAGAGAGAAGACAATGGTAAAACTAGATTCTACTAGATTCTACTGTCTTCTTAAATATTTGCATTATTTTCTCTCCTGCATAACTTTTTAACATCTATTTCTTATCCTTCAAGTTTGTGCCTATTAGGTCCCCAGCTTTTATATTATAGTTTATTTCAAATTTCATATTTTGCTCCTCCCTTCCCTTAATCCATTTTACCTTCTTCTTTTGTCTTATTTTTGTTTTAAATTTTATTTATTATCTTGCTATGACTTGTTTCTATTCTGCACTCTTACTACTTCTCCCCCCTCAGCCTCTCAACACCATTTTTCTTGTCATTAGTCATTTCACATTTTATTCCTGTTCTTAAAATACCCTTATTCCCTCACCACCTTTATCAATGTTTGCTTGTTGGTTTTGGATATGGTGGTTGTTGTTGCATTTCATCAATTTTATTTCTACATTTTAACTACCTTTGTATTTCAAATCTCAAATTTTACCATTCCCCTTTTTTCTCCATTTGCCTTCCCCCTGCCTTTTCTTAACTTTTCTTTCTTTTTTTTTAATTTATAAGTTTTTCCTGTCTTAGCCTGGTTTTTATTCTTCACTCTTAGTATTCCTTCTCCCTCTATCCTCTCAAAATCACCTCTCTTTTCTCTAGCCATCTCTTAAGCTTCCTTTTCTTTCTCTTTTCCTCTTATTCAAATCTCGCCTATATTAATATTTGCTATGTTGTTGATATTGTTATGGTGAAGCTTTCCCTCAATTTGGTTCCTATATTTATTCTATTTATATCTTCTTTTCTTTTTTCCTTTTTTCTCTCTCAGTGTATATATATATATTTTTTAATTTCTGCTTAAACCTAACACCAAATACTTCCCTTATATCAAGTCATTCCACTTTCTTCCCTCCTTTATTAATCTATGATGAAAGTTTCATTGTTTTTCTTTACCTTGTCTCTATTCCTTACTCTTAGTATTGCTCCTTCTTGTACTCTTTAAAAATATTTTTCTTTCAGTTACTCATCTCATATTCATTTTTCCTTTCTTATAATAGTCTTAATCCCTTTAGACCTTCATAAATATTGTTTTATTTAGTGTTGATAGTGCGGATGTGGTTTCTTTCCTAGAATGTTTGGTTTTGTTCTGCAAGCATCTGTACAACAACATACATACATGGTGGGTAGAGTGACTCTCAGTCAGCAAGATGGAAAGTAATGACCACCCAAATAACAACCTAACAACAACCAAAATCCAATTACAACCAGAGAGCCTACAAAAAATAGCATTAAAGGCAGCCCAAGAGCATCAAGCTCAGGAGAACAAGGAGACTTCACCACTGAGTCACAAAGGTCGCCTAACACAGAAGGCCACACCATGAAAACATTGAATCAAAGCATATCAATCTAAGATGTAGAAACAAACAAGAAGAATCACCTAAAATGGGAAGGCAAAGAAACAGTATTAAATTGAAAGGAAAGAAGGAATCCCCAGAAAGAGTGCTAAATGAAATAGAAACAAGCAAAATATCAGACTTTGAGTTTAAAAAATGGTTACAAGGATCCTCAAGGACCTCAGTGAGAACTACAAAGAACACCAGGGAAGCTACAAGGAACTTACTGAAAAATACACCAGCATTAAAAAACACATATAAACTATTAATAGGAGCCAGGAGTAAATGAATAATGCAATTTCTGATATGAAGAACACAGTACAAGGAATAAAGCAGGCTAGTTGAAGCAAAGGAATGAATCAGTGAGCTGGAGAACAATGTAGAAAAAAATTCCCAAACAGAACAACAAAATGAAAGAAGACTCAAAAAGAATTAAGAGGGTTTAAGGGAGCTGTAGGACAACATGAAATACAACAATATCTGTACCATAGGGATACCAAAAGGAGAAGAAGAGGGGCAAGGCATAGAAAACCTGTATGAAAAAATAACAGAAAACTTCCCTAACTTGATGAGTGAAAAAGTCATGCAAGTCCAGGAAACACAGAGGTTCCCAATCAAGATGAACCCAAAAAGGCCCACTTCAAGGCACATCATAATAAAAGAGCAAAATTTAGAGAAACAAGATGGCAGAAGAGTAAGTGGAAGCTACACTAACCTCCTCCCAGAACTAGTCTGGATTTACAACTTAATTTTGGGGAAATCGCCTGGAATAACCAACCAAAAACTAGATGGAGAGAAGTCTTATAACCACAGAAAGACAGAAAAGGCCACTACATCACAACATGACCGGTAGGGACTGCAGAGACGAGGAAGGGCTAGCTGGGCTAACAGGGGTTGCAGCTGAAGGGAATGAGAAACAGCTCAGCAGCCTGGGGTTCCCCCTGAGAAGGGCAGGGTCTAAACTCCCAGCTGAGCTTCCCAGCCTACAGCAACAGCGTGGAAAGTAAAATAGTATCCAGCTGTGAAAAGTGAAAAGCCACAGGGTTCCTTGCTAGCTGAAGAGAAACAGCAGGAGGAAAAGAGCTCTTAAGCGGATCACATACAAAAATATTTTGGCCCCCACTTACCCTGGGCTCGAGCAAAGGGAAGGCAGAGAGGACTAGAGATGCTTGGGGAGAGTTTGGTGTGCTGGCTTTGAGGGAAGAAGTGGGGAAGCACCCAACTGGGTCCCAGTGCTGACTCATCCCCAGTACTGCAGGCAGACCATTCCCCCCCACCTCCAAGTGGCGTCAGCCTGAGGGGAAGCAAAAGCCCTGCCTACAGGAATTAAGCTGCGACACCCATGGTCCTTAAGCCTACCGGCTAGTCACAGATTGAATAGCTTAACAACTGAAGAAGCCAAACAAAGGCAGTAGATCCCTGGAAGTCTCCAACAGGCTGCCTAAGCCCAGACTGGTACAGGATCTGACGCCACCAGGGGCAGATCCAGGAAGTGCAGATCATTCCAAGAAGCACAAAAAAAAAAAAAAAAAAAAAAATAGGAGTTACAAAAATGGGGAGATAGAAAAAAAAATTCCATCAAAAGGAAAGGCAGAATCCCCAGAAAGAGTGCTAAATGAAATAGAGGGGAGCAAACTATCAGATATGGAATTTAAAACATGGATTATGGAGAAGCTCAATGAGCTCAGCGGAAACTACAAAGAACTCCAGGTAAACTACAAGGAATTCCAGATAAACTACAAGGAACTTACTGAGAATTACACCAACATGAAAAAGGACATAGAAACTATCAATAACAGCCAGGAGGAAATGAAGAATACAATCTCTGAATTGAAGAAACAGTAGAAGGCATTAAAAGCAGGCTAGAGGAAGCAGAAGATCGGATCAGCGAGCTGGAAGACAATGTAGGAAAAAACTCCCAGACAGTGCAACAAAATGAAAAAAGACTGAAGAGGCTCTGAGACAGCTGCAGGACAACATGAAATGTAATAATATCCGTATCATAGGAATTCCAGGAGAAGAAGAAGAGCAAGAGATAGAAAACCTTTTTGGAAAACTAATGTCAGAAAACTTCCCTAACATGAGGAGAGAAAGAGTCACGCAAGTCCAAGAAGCACAAAGTGTCACAATGAAGATGAACCCCAACAGGCCCACTTCAAGACACATCATAATTAAAATGCCAACATTCAAAGACAAAGAGAGAATCCTAAAAGCAGCAAGAGAGAAACAACTAATACAAGGGAGCTCCAATAAAGCTATCATCAGATTTCTTAGCAGGAACACTACAAGCCAGAAAGGAATGGCAAGAAATATTCCAAGCAATGAAAAACAAAGGCCTACAACCAAGAATACTCTACCCAGCAAGACTCTCATTCAAAATGGAAGATGAAATAAGGAGTTTCCAAGACAAAAGAAAGCTAAAAAAATACATCTCCACCAAACCAGCATTGCAAGAGATGCTAAAATATCTGCTTTAAGAAAATGAAGAAACAGAGAGAGACAGAGAGGAACACGAGTACAAAGGAGGAAAATGACAATTAATAAGTATTGAAAGAAAGAAGGAACATCTACCATTTGCAACATGGATGGAACTAGAGAGAATTATGCTTAGCAAAATAAGCCAGGCAATAAAAGGAAAATACCTTATGCTGTCACCTATTACAGGAAACTAATGAACAACACAAACAAATGAGAAAAACTGAACCAGAGGTATGTAAATAAGGAATAAACTAACAGTAACAAAGGAGGAGATGGGAGGGAGAGAAGGTGGTAAGAAGGGGAAGGGTCTAGTCAAAGAACATGTATAAATGACCCATGGACTTGGACAACTGGGTGGGGATTGAATGTGGGAGAAGGGGAGCAGGGTGCAGGGAAGCCAGAGTGGGAAAAAAGTGGGACAACTGTAATGGAAAAACAAAAAAATTTTTAGTGGGGGAAAATATGAAAATATAAAGAATGGAAATGCAAGTTCAGTGAATATTAGAAGGACAAGGATTTTCCTTCGCACTGTATACTTTTCTCCCTATCTGATCCCTCCAGAGTTTGGCATTCTAAAGAAGTAAGTAATGACATAAGTTTCTTTGCATAAAACTAATAAGACCAGTTGTTAATAGGGATTTTTTTTTTTGACTAAGACTTTGACTGGAATGTCATGGCTAAAGGAGACATGTTTGGGCTCTGGTTGTTACCCAAAGGCCCTGAGCAACTGGGATTGACTTTCAAAGGTAATAAAAGTCCACAAGATAAAAGGCCTGGTACCTTGGTTGAATGCGCGGTCCATGGACATCTTTCCAGGGAAGGAATAAAGGTTGTTTTTCTGAAAGATGGCTCGAAGGGACCTTAAGGCACAATGGAAAACCAGAAGGACTTGGAAAAGACAGGTGTTTACAGGCAAGGCTGAATGCCAGGTATGTGGTTCTGCTTCTGTGCCCTGAAGGGCAGACTGAAGGTCACCCTAAATGTTCCTTGTGTAAGTTCCAGCAAAGCAGAAATAAAGATCATAAGTGATCATTTTCTGCTCTTGTCGTATTTATGCAAATGAACATGATAAGTTAAAAATGGACTTAATTCAGTCCCTTTAATGACAAGGAGGGTAATCTTAAGGAGAAAAATTGTTATTCAAGGAAAATCACAATGCTCAGTGGTAGACTATAAAGCAGTGCAGCTAACCATCTTTAAAGTTTCTTTTCATTTAAAATTCGTTTTCATTTGAAAGTTAAACTATGTCTGTGGTATTATCAAAGATGTTTAATTTACAGGCAAGAAGAATGTCAAATGCCTTGCAACTGGATGTCTTTTCGATAAGACAGTCCTACAGATTTAGAGACTGGTTTGTGGGTTATGTTACATAAATTAACATGTGTTTTCTGTTTTCAAAGGGCATAAGCATATGATCTCACTACCTGAGTGATTTTCTGAATGTATAGGCCTCACTCAATCCTGTCTGCATCGCTGCCTCTTGAGACTCAATGGTTTGGCTGAACTAAGTGGCTGGGTTGGTGACAAATGGGGTGGTCTGTGGGCTTCACTTTAAAACTGGTTTCTCTTTTCTGTCGTAATGGCTTGGACAGAAAGGGCCCAGAGGTCTGAGAGGGGGGAAACCTAAAATATTTCCCTCAGCCCAAACTAAATATAATGGGCAAAAGGATTTTGGACAGGTGTGATGTGCCTTGCACACCTTCCTCCAAAGAAGCCCTTCTTTTCCCTAATGTGGGACACTGAAAAGCTAATACCTGTCTTTTGTCATCTAGTGGTTATAGGTTGAATGATGTCTTTTAACCCTGTTGCCAAATCTGTTGCCTCCAGAATACAAGGATGCCAGCCTGTTAAATCAAGCATGCCATTGTCCGGGCACAGCCAATCGACCTGGATTCTGCACAATCCTTCCCCATGTGAGAAGGCCACACTCCCCTCCACACCCCCACTCTTATTAAGGATTTCTGGACCCAAGTAGTTAGGACAACGACCATGTCCAGCTTGAAGCAGCTAGAGGAGCTTGAGACCTTCGCCCATTGTCCTTTATAAGATTATAAAGTGTCTTAAGTCTGAGAGTGAGGGATTGTTCTTTTTTATTGTTAAATTAATTAATTAATTATTTTTTAAAAAAGAAGAAGAATATATGAAAGGGTGAGGCAGGAGAACTTGTATGTACGACCCATGGGCTTGGACTTGGGGAGTGGTTGTTGGGGGGGGCGGGTGCTGGGTGGAGGGGAGCCAAGGAAAAAAAATTGGAACTATTGTAACAATATAATCAATAAAATATACTTAAAAAATAAATAAAATAGCAAAATTTAGCAGATCCAAGATGGTGGAGGAGTAAGTTCAAGCTACACTAACCTCCTCCCAGGAAAAATCTGTAGTTACAACTTAAGTTTGGAGAAATTATCTGAAATAACCAACTGAACACTAGCTTGGGAGAAGCTTTATAATCATGGCAGGAGGAAGAGACCGCTTCATCATAACGTGTCTGGCATGAGTGCAGAAGAGACACAAGTAAGGCTGGCTGGGCTCCCACAGGTGGCAGCTGACAGTCCAGAGAAATATTTCAGTGGTCAGAGGGTTCCCCCTGAGAAGGAAGGGGTCTAAGTCTCAAGCTGGACTCCCCAGCTTATAGCATCAGAGCTAAGAGTACACCAGATAACATTCAGCTGTGAAAAGTGGCAGGCGGGGGTGCATTGCCAGCCTGGGAGAGATGGCTAGAATCACAGAGAGCTCCTCAAAGGGCCAACACACAAAATTCTATTGGTACCCACTTACTCTGGGCTTTAGCAGAAGGAGGGCAGAGCCAACTATAGATGCTTGAGGAGAGTTTGGGGCAGTAGCTTGGGGAAGAAAACTGAGGGTGCAGCTGATAGGATCACTATGTTGACTCATCCCCCATACTGCAATAAGCAATTTTGCTCAGGCAGAGCACTCACCTTCAAGTGGCATCTTACAGTGGAGAAACAATAGTCTTGCCCACAGGAATTACTCTGCCCCACGTTGTGGTGCTTAAGCTTGACTGCTGATTGCAGATTGACTAAATTAACAACTTAAGGAGACAGCCACAGACTGTGGATCACTGGTAGTCTCAAACAGGCTGCCTGTGGCCAGTTTGGAACACAATATGACTATCTGATGTCACTAGCCATGGATCCAGAAAGGGAGGAAAGTGGTAAAAAACAAAAAAGCAGATACTACTGAGACAAATTCTACCGCCATTTTCTTCATTATTTTTTCTGCTGCACATATTTTTAACACTCATTTCTTGTCCTCCCAGTTTGTGTACTTTAAGTCACTAGATTTTATATTAGAGTTTATTTCAAATTTCATATTGTCTTCATCCCTTTTCTTAATCCATTTTACCATTTTATTTCCTCTTCTTACTTTTGTTTTAAATTCTATCTTCTTTCTTGCTACAACTTGTTTCCATTCTATGCTCTTACTATTTCTTCCCTCTGCAGCCTCTCAAAGCCATTTTTCTTGTCTCTAATCATCTCCCATTATTTCCCACTCTTAAAATATACTTATTCTCTCTCCACCTTGATCAATCTTTGCTCGTTGGTCATGGATATGGTTGTTGTTGTTTCATTTCTTCAATTTTATTCATAGATCTTCACTATTTTGGTATTTCAAATCTCAAATATTATCATTCCCATCACCTACTCCATTTTTTACCTTCCCCAGTCCTTTCTATTTTGTTTTATATTTTAATTTTCCCATCTTAGCCTGCTTTTCATTGCTCATACTTAGTATTCCTTCTCCCTCTGTTATCTCAAAATCACTTCCCTTTCCTCTAGACATCTCTTAAGTGTTTCTCTCTTTCTTTTTTCCCTCTTATTTCCAACCCACCTCTTTTAATTTTTTGCTCATTAGCTGTTGATAGTGCTGTGGTGAAACTCTTTTTCTAATGTGGTTCCTATTTTTTTTTCCTTTTTTAGTTTTGTTCTCTCTCTTACCATATATACATGTATATATATATATATATATACGTGTGTGTGTGTATATATATATATATATACATGTGTGTGTATATATATATATATACATAACTTCTATTTAAACCTAATGCTATACACTTTCCTTCTCTTCTTTCTACTTTCTTCTCTCCCTTTTGTATTTGTGATATAAATTTTACTTTCTTTCTCTCATTTCCTTGTCCCTATTCATTACTTTTATTGCTCCTCCCTATCCCGTATCTAAAATCATTTTTCTTTCAGTTAGTCATCTCATTTGTTTTTCCTTTCTTATACCTATTCTAATCTTTTTATATCTTTATTAATACTGGTTCATTTGCTGTTGATAGTGTGATTGTGGGTGAGGAATATTTTTGTGGAGGTGTGTTTCTTTCTTGGATTGTTTCATTTTGTTTTAGCAGCACCTCTTCAACAGCATACAAGCAGCGGTGGGCCAAGTGACTCTCAGTCAGCTGGCTAGAGGGAAGAACCCACCAAAGATCAAACCAACAATGAAAACTCAATTACAGCTATACAGTCCAAATAAATGGTATGGAGAGCATCTCAATATAATCAAGATCAGGACATCAAGAAGACTAAATCACTGAATCACACAGGTGTCCCACCACAGACTGTAACAATAAGAAGACAGGGAGTCAAAGTGGATCAATTTAAGAACTAGAAACAAACAAGAAGAGGCACCTAAAATAGGGAGACAAAGAAACAACCCCCTATTGAAAGTAAAGCAGGAAATACCAGAAAGAGTGCTAAATGAAATATACATAAACTATCAGACATTGAATTAAAAAATGTGGTCATAAGGAAGCTCAAATTGCTCAGTGAGCTCAATGAAAAGTATAAAGAACTCCAAGGAAGCTACAAGGAACTTACTGAGAAATACAGCAGCATTGAAAAGCACATAGAAACTATCAGTAAGAACCAGGAGTAAATGAAGAATACAACTTTTGAATTGAATAACAGAGTAGAGGATTAAAAGAAGACCAGATGAACCAGATGATCAGATCAGTGAGCTGGAGAACCAAGTAGAAAAAAATTCTGAGACAGAGCAACAAGACAAAAAAAAGTTAAGAAAGAATGAAGAGGGCTTAAGAGAGCTGAAGGACATTAAAATGTAATAATACCCATATCACCATTTACCAGGAGAACAAGATGAGCAAGGTATAGAAACTTTGTTTGAAAAAGTAATGACAGACAACTTTCCTAACTGATGAGAGAAAATTCAAACAAATTCAGGAAGCACAGAGAGTTCTGATAAAGATGAACACAAAGAGACCTACTCCAAGACACATCATAATTAAAATGGCAAAATTCAAAGACAAAGAAAGAATCTTAAAAGTAGCAAGAGATAAACATCTAATAACATATAAGGGAGCTCCGATAGGCTATCAGTTGATTTTACAAAAGAAATGCTACAAGTCAGAAGAGAATGGCAAGAAATAATCCAAGTAATGAAAAGCAAAGGCCTATAACCAAAGTTACTCTACCCAGCAAGGCCCTAATTCAAAATAGAAGGTAAAATAAGGAGTTTTCCATACAAAAGAAGGCTAAAATAATATATCTCCACCAAATAAGCATTGCAAGGGATGCTAAAGGGCCTGATTTA
The DNA here is from genome assembly GCF_987537825.1 of Furipterus horrens. Classification (NCBI taxonomy): domain Eukaryota; kingdom Metazoa; phylum Chordata; class Mammalia; order Chiroptera; family Furipteridae; genus Furipterus; species Furipterus horrens. Next base: position 77,981,950 of record NW_028327176.1, on the reverse strand, counting down.
AGAAGATAAAGAAACAGAGAGGAACACAGGTACAAAGGGGGAAAATGACAATTAATAAGTACCTATCAATAATAACCTTAAATGTAAATGGATTAAATGATCTAATCAAAAGACATAGGGTAACTGAATGAATAGGAAAACATGACCCACATAAATGCTGTCTACAAGAGACCCATATCAGAGCAAAAGATCTACACAGACCGAAAGTGAAGGGCTGGAAAAAAATATTTCAAGCAAATTGACATAAAAAAAATAAAGCTGGGGTAGCAATACAGATTTCACAACAAAGGTCATAACAAGAGACAAAGGATATTTCATAATACTTAATGGAACAATCCACCAAGAAGACATAACCTTTCTAAACATATATGCATCCCACATAGGAGCACTCAAATATATATGAAAAATCTTGGAGGACTTCAAGAAGGATATTGACAGCAACACACTCATAGTAGGGAACTTTAACACCCCACTGTCAATAATGAATAGATCTTCCAAGCAAAGAAACACCAAGGATATTGTGGCACTGAACAACACTGTACATCAAATGGACTTAATTGATATACACAGAAACTTTCACCCCAATGAAGCAAAATATACATTATTTTCAAGTGCACATGGAACATTTCCAAAGATAGACCACATGGTAGGACACAAAACAAACCTCAACAAATTCAAGAAAATTAAAATCATATCAAGCACCTTCTCAAATCACAGTGGCTTAAAACTAGAGATCAATCTCAAGGAAAGAAATGTAAAAACATTCAAATTCACAGAGACTCAATAACATGCTATTAAACAATGAATGGGTTAACAATGAAATCAAGAAAGAAATCAAAAAGTTTCTGAAAACGAAAATGAACGTACAACAACCCAAAACCTACGGGACACAGTGAAGGCAGTCCTGAGAGGGAAATCCATAGCAATACAGGCCTACTTAAAAATATAGAAAATTTTCAAATAAACAACCTAACCCTACATCTAAAGGAACTAGAGAAACAGTAAGCAAAGCCCAGAGAGAGTCAAAAGAAGGAAATAATAAAAGCAGAGCAGAAATGAATGACATAGAGACTAAAAGACCAATTCAAAGGATCAATGAATTCAAAAGCTGGTTCTTTGAAAAGATAAACAAAATTGACAAGCCTTTACCAGACCCATCAAGAAAAAAATGAGAGAGGATGCAAATAAGTAAAATCAGAAAAGAAAAAGTAGAAATTACAACTGATACCACAGAAATACAAAGGATCGTAAAAAATTACTATGAACAACTATATGCAAATAAATTTGACTACCTGGGTGAAGTGGACAAATTTCTGGAAACATATAAGCTTCCAGAACTGAATCAAGAAGAAGCAGAAATCCTGAACAGACTGATAACAACTAGTAAAATTAAAGCAATAATCAAAAAACTCACAGCACACAAAATCTTCAGACTGGATGGCTTCACAGGTTAATTTTACCAAACATTAAGGGAAGAACTAATTCCTATCTTTCTCAAACTATTCCAAAAATACCAAGAAAAGGGAAGACCACCCAAACTCTTTCTATGAGGCTAGTATTATCCTAATTCCAAAACCAGGTAAAGACACAACAAAGAAAGAAAACTACAGGCCAGTGTCGTTGATGAATATAGATGCTAAAATCAACAACAAGATATTTGCAAACCAGACCCAGTGATACATTTAAAAGATCATACACCGTGATCAAGTGGGATTTATCTCAGGAATCCAAGGATGGAATATATTTGCAAATCAGTAAATGTAACACACCTCACAAGCACCACCCAATGAAAGACAAAAATCACGCAATCATGCTCAAAAGGCATTTGATAAAGTACAACACCCATTTATGATAAAAATGCTCTGCAAATTGGGCTTAGAGGGAACATACTTCAACAAAATAAAAGACACATATGAGAAACCTATAGCCAACATCATACTCAATGGGCAAAAACTAAAAGCTTTCCTGCTAAGATCAAGGCAAAGACAAGGATGTCCACTTTCTCCACTTCTGTTCAACATAGTTTTAGAATTTCTACCCACAGTGATCAGATAAGAAAAAGATATAAAAGGCATCCAAATGGGAAAGGAGGAACTAAAACTGTCATTATTTGCAGATGACACAGTAATGTACACAGAAAACCCTATAGACTTTACCAAAAATCTACTTGATCTAATAAGTGAGTATGGAAAAATATCAGGATACAAAGTGATTATCAGATATCAAAGGCATTTTTGTGCATAATGAAATACCAGAGACAGAAACTAGCAAAACATCACATTTACTATAACAACAAGAAAAATAAAGTACCTAGGAATAAACTTAACCAAGGAGATCAAAGACCTGTACTCAGAGAACGATGGAACACTGAAGAAAGAAATTAAGAAAGATACTAATAAATTGAATTATGTACTATGTTTATGGATTGGAATAATTAACATCATTAAAATGCCCATACTGCACAAAGCAATTTTTAGATTCAACATAATCCTTATTAAAATACCAATGACATATTTCACAGATCTGGAACAAATATTTTAAAAATGTATATGGAACCCAAAATGACCCCAAATATCCTCAGCAATCTTGAGAAAGAAGAACAAAGTAGGAAGGATCACAATACCTGATATCAAACTATATTATATGGCCACTGTAATCAAAATTGTCTGGCACTGACATAAGAACAGACATTTAGATCAATGGAACAGAACAGAGAGCTCAGAAATAAACCCATGTCTTTGTGGTTAATGATATTTGACAAAGGGGACAGAGTCATAAAATAAAGTAAAAATAACTTCTTCAACAAGTGATGTTGGGAGAACTGGACAGGGACATGCAAAAAATGAAACTAGACCACCAACTTACACCATACACCAGAATAAACTCAAGATGAATACAAGACTTAAATGTAAGCTGTGACACCATAAAAGTCCTGGAGGAAAACATAGGCAGTAAAATTTCAGATATTCCATGTAGCAATATTTTTGCCAATACATCCTCTAGGGCAAGGAAAGTAAAGAATAGGCAAATGGGACTTCATCAAATTAAACATCTCCTCTCAGCTAAAGAAAACATTATCAAAGCGAAAAGGAAACTAATCATATGGGAAAACATATTTGCCAATGATACCTTGGACAAGTGTTTGAGTTCCAAAATATATTAAGAACTTATAAGACTCAACACCAGGAAGACAACCAATCCAGTTAAAAAATGGGCAAAAGACCTGAACAGGCACGTCTCCAAAGAAGACATACAGAGGCCCCATAGGCACATGAAAGGATGCTCAATATCACTCGCCATCAGAGAGATGCAAATTAAAATCACAATGAGATATCACCTCACACTGGTTACAATGGCTATTATTAACAAGTCAACAAACAACAAGTGCCCGCAAGGATGTAGAGAAAAGGGACCCCTGGTGTACTGTTGGTGGGAATGCAGACTCGTGTAGCCACTGTGGAAAATAGTATGGAATTTCCTCATAAAACTGAAAAGAGAACTGCCTTTTGATCAAGCGATTCCACAGCGAGGATTATACCTGAAGAATACTGAAACACCAATTCAAAAGAACCTATACACCCCTATGTTCATAGCAGCATTATTTACAATAGCCAAGTGCTGGAAACAGTCTAAGTGCTCATCAGTGAATGAGTGGATCAAAAAAACTGTGGTATATTTACACAATGGAATATTATGCAGCAGAAAGAAAAAAAGAACTCTTACCTTTTGCAACAGCACGGATGGAACTGGAAAGTATTATGCTAAGTGAAATGAGCCAGGTGGCAAAAGATAAATATTATATGATCTCACCTGTGAAATGAACCTAATTAACAAAACAAACAAATGAGCAAAATAGAACCACAGGCATGGAAACAAGGAACAGGCTGACAGGGACCAGAGGGGCAGGGGAATGGGGAGAAGGGGGAAAGAAGAAGAAGGTTCTAATAAAGAAACAAGTATAAATGATTCATGGACATGGACAATAGGGTGGAGACTTACTGTGGTAGAAGAGAAGTATGCAGGGCAGCAGAGAGCAACTGTGGGGGGTGAAGGGGACTGGAACAACTGTAAAAGAACAACAATAAATAGTCAAAAAAGGTGACTGTTAAAAAAAACATTAAAAAAAAAAACAGAAAATAAATGTTAGTGAGGATGTAGAGAAATTTGAAACTTTGTGCACTACTGGTGGAAATGTAAAATGGTGCAGCCACTGTGGAAACACTATGGTAGTTCCCTAAAAAATTAAACAAAGAATTGTACGAGTTCCAACAATTCTACTTCTGACTATATGTCCAAAAGAACTGAAAGCAAGGACTCAAACAGATAGTTGAACATCGATGTTCACAGCGGCATTATTTACAGTAGCCAAAAGGTGGAAACGACCCAGCCATCTGTTGACAGATGAGGGGATAACCAATATGGGATGTATGCCTGCAATGGAATATTATTTGGCCTAAAATATAAGAAAATTCTGACACATGTACAACATGGATGAAACTTAAAGTAATTATACTAAGTGAAATAAATCAGACACAAAACAACGAATAGCATATGGTTCCACTTATATGAGGTCCCCTAGGCTAGTCAAATTCATAGAGACAGAAAGTATAATGATGGTGACTGGAGGCAGGGGGAAGGGAATGAGTTACTATTTAATTGGTACAGAGTTTAGTTTGGGAAGATGAAATGGTCCTGGAGATGGATGGTGGTGATTGTTATACAATAATGAAAATATATTTAGTGCCATCATACTGTACACTTAAAAGTGATTAAAATAGTAAATTTTATGTTAAGTATATTTTACTACAATTTAAAAAATAAAGACCAGAGTTCCAGCCAAGATAGAGGTATAGGCTGACATGCTTTGCCTCCTTTCACAACCATAAAAAGAAGCACAACTAACCTCAGAACAAAAAATGAGAACTCCCAGAAAATTGAACTGTATGGAAGTCTGACAACCAAGGATTTAAAAAAGAAATATTCATCCAGACAGGTAGGAGGAGTGGAGACAGGGAGCTGAGTCAGAGAGGACACAGTGTGGCAGCAGCAATGCAGTGGTGACAAGGCAGTCATGGTGGCTGGTGCAATAGGCAGTCCCACATTTACATTCTCGTGTGGGTGATAAAAGCCAGGAAGGACTCCTGGGGAGCCATCCTAGCCCCAGGCCAGAATCCATGGATCCAACTCTAGGAAAATACAATTCATAGCTTTTGGCTATGAGAACAAGGGGGGATTGTGGTGGTGAAAGAAACTGCCTGTCTCTCAGTAGAGTCTGTTTAGAAGGCCCCCACAGTCCTAGAATGCAGGCAAGCCCACCCACTCTGGGAAACACCAGCAGGGCAACAGATGAGGGGCACCAGACACAAATGGGAAATGGGTGAAGTGACTGGAAAGGGGGTGAGTGCTGAGCAAGTGGCATTGCTCCCTCTCTGACCCCTTCGCAACATGCGTCACCACAAAGCAGTGAAATGGGTTGCCCCTGCCTTGGTGAGTACCTAAGGCTCCATCCCTTACAATATATCAAATGCACCAAGACAGGGAGTCAAAGCAGTGCTACCTAATAGATAGAAACAAACACAGGAAGCCTGCCAAAATGAGGAGAAAAAGAAATATGGCCCAAATGAAAGACCAGATCAAAACTCTAGAAAAAGAACTACCGTATTTTTCACTCCATAAGGCACACCTTTTTTTTCCAAAAGTGGGAGGAAAATGTCTGTGCGTCTTATGGAGCAAATATTGCATTACAGACCGTGATGTGTATTACCTGACCTGTCAATGGTGGCGACAGCTGTTAGAAGACGAAGCAGTGGGCCCATGGGAGACCCCTGTGAATGCTTAAATATCCCACTTTACTGCTGAATCTCAGGGCATCTGGTCAGTATGAAGATAGCAAAGAAAGTGATATCAATGATTGTGAGCAACTGAGCTTCATAAATTCTGACCTTAGTGATGATGAGTTCTTGGGGTTCCCAGAAAACTAGAAAAGTACTTAAACCTTAAAGTCTTTCCTCATTTGTTAATGACAGTGATGATGGTTCTTAATACCACTGTTGAATGCTGTTTACTTTACGTGGTTGAAACATTATTGTTATATTTTATTAAATATTTTATTACACCATTTGGTTCAGAATATTTTTTCTTGTTTTCCTTCTATAAATGTAGGTGCATCTTATGGTCAGGTGTGTCTTATAGTGCGAAAAATATGTAATTGATATAGAGATAATCAACCTATCAGACAAAGAGTTCAGAACACTGGTGATAAGAATGATTAGAGAAATGATTGAATATGACAAATGCATAAGAGAAGACACGAAGGCTACACTAAATGAAATAAAGAAAAATCCACAGGGAACCAACAGTGAAGGGAAGAAATCTGGGATTCAAATCAATGATTTGGAACAAAAGGAAGAAATAAACAGTCAACCAGAACAAAATGAAAAAATAAGAATTTAAGAACCTGAGGAGAGAATAAGAAGACTCTGGGACACCTCCAAAAGTGCCAACATCCAAATCATAGGGATTCCAGAAAGAAGAGAAAGGGCAGGAAATTGAAAACTTATTTGAAAAAATAATGAAAGAAAACTTCCTTAAGCTGGCAAAGAAAATAGACATATTAGTCCAGGAAGTACGGAGAGTCCAAAAAAAACTGGACCCAAAGAGGACTATACCAAGAAACATCATAATTAAAATACCAAAGGCTAAAAGATAAAGAGGGAATTTTGAAAGCAGAAAGAGAAAAGCAGAGTTACCTACCAAAAAATTCCCATAAGAATAACTACCAGCTGATTTCTCAAAAGAAACTCTGCAGGCAAGAAATGACTGGAAAGAAGTATTCAAAGTAGTGAAAATCAAGGACCTACAACCAAGATTACTTTATCTAGCAAGGCTATCATTTAGAGTGGAAGGGCACATAAAGTGCTTTCCAGACAAGGTAAAGGTAAAAGTGTTCATCTTCACCAAGCCCTTATTATATGAATTGTTAAAGGGACATATTTAAGAAAAAGAAGATCAAAACTATGAACAGTAAAATGACAACAAACTCATGACTATCAATAAATGAATCTAAAGAACAAGCTAAGCAAACAACCAAAACAGGGACAGAATCATAGGCATGGATATGATATGTAGGGTTATCAGCAAGGAAGGGGAAAGGGGAGAATAAGAGAAACTACAAGGATTAAGAAGCATAATTGGTAGGTACAAAATTGACAAGGGGATGTTAAGAATAGTAAAGAAAATGGAGAAGCCACAGAACTTATATGCATGACCCATGGACATTAAGTAAAGAGGTAATTGCTGAAGGAAAGGGACATACAAACCATAGGGGGCAAAGGTGAATAAATTGGGTCAACTGTAATAGCGTAATCAATAACATATACTTTAGAAAAGTATAGTAAAGGAAATGGAGAAGTCAAATAAATTATATGCACAACGCATGGACATGAACTAAGAGGGGGAACTGCTAGAAGGAAGGGAGGTACCAGGTGGAGAGGGGCAAAGGGAAAATAATTGGGACAACTGTAATAGCATAATCAATAAAATATACTTTAAAAAAAAGAGAAATACTGGGCCACTAACTGATATGTCATGATAAAAATAATTAAATCAAATCTGAGCAAATGTCTATGCTCCAACCAATAAGTGTGCCCAAAATAATAAACCCTGTTTTATATTTTTGTGGCTCACTCTCTATTTTATTTTCTCTTTTCTATTACATCTGTCATGTTGCCTTTATGGACCTAGCAGTGTGAGAAGGCTTCCAGTCTTCTTCTTGACTTTAAGGAAGATATCTCTGGAAGTTCACAGCTGTTGGTTTCTAGTAAGTCCTCCCTATGTTTGGGACATTTTTTTTCTATTTCCAATTTACTAAATCCTCATTAAACATGAATATTTTATTCCACTAAACTTATCAAAGAAATTTATTTGTATCTCTCTGGGAATGTTAGTATTTTTTGTTTTCATGTAATTTTGATTTAGATTACAAAGATATTTAAGATATTCATATGAATTACTTTTTTCACACTTAAAATAAGCTCTAGGTTTAGTCATAGGAAAGTGTTTTTAATTCATCTCAGCAGGTTGAATGTCCTCATCCACTGGGCCATATAATTTTAAATGAACCCTCAATAAATTCTATGGCACAGCAAGAGAGAAACATTGATGGGCTGCCTCCCATATATCCCTGAGATCAAACCCACAACCTAGGTATGTACCCTGAATACTCAACCTTCTGGTCCATAGGATGATTCTCAAACCAGCTGAGCCACCCAGCCAGGGCAGTCCCAAATATATTCTTATTTTTATTTTTATTTTTTTACATTCTTATACCTATGTCCAGTACAGCATGTCTGTCATAACCTTAGTTTTCAGTGCATTATTTCACAAGTAATTTAAAGTTCTGTCACCCAACACCAGATCACACCTATGTGTTAATTTTTTATAGGGTTTCAACGTGAAATTTTATAACTAATTTGTTCTCATTTTTCAGTGTTGCTCCAGCAACAGCACTTACATATGTCTTTAGTGGTGTCAATTTGAACTAAAAGTCAATTTTTTATATGATCAGAAAAGCATTTCATAATTGAGCTGACAAAAGTTAGAGTCATTGCCATTAAGATGTTTGTTACATAAATAATATATATTTTCTTTATTTTCTACAGCTAATTCTGGCAAGGATCAAATCAAAGGTACTATTTGAGAAAAATCTTCATAGGTCTCCTAAACAAGCCAGCCTTTGATGAACACCCTGGTGCCCAGTTACATGCTTGAAATTTGTTGCCTGATCATTTGACCCTAAGTCCTGCTTTTATTACATCAATCACTCACTCATAAGATTTTTTCTGTGTTCACAAACTGCTGGTTGTGAAACATGAGTCAGTGTGGAGAGCTTCCATTATATGCAACTTTGTTCAGGGGGACGAGAGGTTCCATTTTTCATGTTTCTCTATGTGCACATCTTTATAGTTTATCCAAAAAAAAAAAAAAGAAGTTAAAATAAAATGAGTCCTTTACTTTCAAAAATATAAGAATGTGGTTCAGTATAAAAAGATTTCATTTTGTGTGTTTTAAATTACATGCATTATCTGCATACACACTTTTATAACCAAAAATTAAAAATATGTGAGTCCAAGTTTCCATCAGTAAATGAGTGGATAAAAAAGCTGTGGTACATTTACACAATGGAATACTACTGGGCTGTTAAAAAAAAAAAAGAAGAAGAAGGAAATATATAATACAGTATGGGCAGACCTGGAGAATATCACCCTAAGTGAAATAAGCCAGTCAGAGAAAGACAGATACCATGTGACTTCACTTATATGTGGAATCTAATGAACAAAATAAGCTAAAAAACAAAATAGAAACAGACTCATAGATACAGAGAACGAACTAACAGCAGTCCTGGGGGGCATGACATTGGAGAGCTGGGTGAAAAAGATGAAGGGATTAACCAAAAACAAAACAAACAAACAAAAAAACCTCACAGATACAGACATCAGTATGGTGATTACCAGAGGGGAAGGGGATAAGGAGGTATATGAGGGTAAAGCAGGGATAAATGGTAGTAGAAAGACACTTGACTTGGGGTGGTGAACATACAATTTATAGAAGATGTATTATATACCTTAAACCTATATAATTTTATTTAACAAGTATCATCCCACTAAATTCAATTTTAAAAAGTATGTGAGTAAACGTATCTCATTCCTCTTCAAACCCAGTCTAAATATATGCAGATATAGGCTTGCTGGATTTATTGATTAATATAAAATCTTCATGTCTCCACATGTGTATCACCAGTCTTATTCTTACAACCAAGATCTAGTCTATGTCTAACTTCCTATGGGATGCTTTACTTGAAATAGTTAAAAATTTCTTCCCAATACATGCCCCATATCTTTCCCAACCAAATCAGGAAGTCTGCCTCTGCCAGTAATACAACCATGATTCTTGTCTCCAAATCTGATGTCATCTTGGATTCATTCTTTACCTCTAATATCAATCCACTGATATTAGGCTGTCATCAAACCTATCAAACCCATATTGACCACCTAATGATTATTAGGATTTTTTTTGTTTGTTTCTGAAGTTGCTAAAATTCATCTTTTTCTCCTCATTGCCCCTGTCATTATAGTCCAAGTTCCCATCACCTCTCACCTATATAACTTTCTTACCCCCCACCCCCACCCTCACACATGCACACCAGCAGACATCAAGACCACCAATGTCAAAACAATATCTTGAAAGGGCCTCTTTCATTAAGTCATGTTACTACCCAGAAGTACTCATTGACTCACATTATGCCCTTGGATCTAGGCTCATTCGCTTGATCAGTAGACATTTTTAAACATCTGATATACCTATCAAGGCTCCTTATAACCTGCCCTCCTATCTTTCCAGCCTGTTTCCCATCACTACCCAGTAGTTAATAATGGAGTCCAGACATGCTGAATTCACTTATACTTCCACATCATGCCTCCTGTTCTTTTATTCACCTCTCATCTTTACTCTTCCTTCCCTCAAACCAAATCATTTCTATCTTGGAAAACTTTCCTTATAATTCCAAACTTTTTTATGTCCCCCTCCCCTGGAAAACACTGAGTTATTCAATCCAATTTCATATTCACTCTTTATCATTGAGAACAATTTATCGCCAACCAATTTGTAAACTTGTTCAGATGAGAGTCCATGTCTCATTCTTCTGAAACTCCTTTAAAGCACCCAGAGTGTTTTGTATGTACAGGAAACATGTTGGTTTGATTAATTACTTAGCTCCCTTTCATATTCAACCTAGTGTATGCACTAGGAAACTTTATTAGTAACTATATCTTCATTATAAGGGGACCCAAAAATTGAATTACCTTCTGGAGAACAGGCCCGTCATAGCATAGGCTTTTCCCATTAGGTGTGTGCTCTAGGAACCTGTCTGTATCAGTGTACCAGCTGGAGTTTTGAGAGTCTGCATTCATCTTCAATGAATTTTTTTTGGAAGACTTTTTCAATGTGTTTGCCCATTTCATGATGGGTGATTTACAAGCACAACTGCTCATACTGCACTGAGTGTTCAGCAGTTTTTGACCAAAAACGGCATGAACCCCTTGTCCCACCCTTCTTATTCACTCAGTCTCACCCTAGAGACTTTTTTGTGTTTGTTTACCTCTATGAAAAAGTCCTCAAAAGGAAACATTTTGCTGATATGGAGGAGGTAGGAAAAAAATGGCAGAAGTACTAAAAGGCATCAAAATCAATGCATTCAAGAACTGTTTTGAGCAGTGGAAAATGTCTTAATAGGTGTATGGCATCAAATGGAGGTGTATTGCATTAAATGAAGGGTATTTTGAAGGTAACTAAAGTTTAAACATGTAAGAATATATACAGAATTTTTTATAAGTAAATTCTGGTTTGGGGTCTTACCTCATATTGTTAATGATTATTGAATAACAACTTTTGTCTTCAGTAGAGAGAATGCAGCTGGATAGCTCATACAGAAAGTAATTTTGCAAAAGTCAGACACATTTCTAGGTATTTCACACCCTCTCAAGATAAGGTACACTTTGGTAGACAATTATGTCTGGTATGAAAATACATTTTTGGAGCTGTTAAAGTAAGGTTCTTCAGATTATTTGCCTGTTCAAGATTGGAAGTATCCATAATGTTTGAATTAACGGAGTGGGCAGGATTGTCTGCCACATCCTCATGACTGAGATCTTGGCCTTAGCTCCCTAAATGATTTGCATGTGCAGACGTTGTCAATGTTTCTGAAGAGTCTGGTGAAAAATACAGGAATAGAGATCAGAAATTGCATTTCCTGCTTGGCTTAAATGAAGGGAGACTTGAAGGGTGGGAGTTGCCCTCCCCGTTGGCCATGAGACAATTGTGTCAGAGTGTTCTGTTTTGTTCTGGCTGGATAGTTTCTACTTATCAAAAGCAGGAAATTGCATTTTAACTTGGATCTGTAGGGTGCCTGTTAGGGAGGGGCTGATCTGATTACCAAAGTAGAGGTGGGAGGAGGACCAGGGCAGAGAACAGCCACCCTAGACCACTGCAGGGCCTGTGGGCTTCAGGAGCTTGGCAGGAACAAAAACTGCATTAGAAAAAAAAAAAAGCCATGGTTGAAGGTGTGAGCAAGCGTGTCTTCTCCAGATGTGAAGAAACTGAGGAGCTATTTTTCTAATCTGGTGGGGAACATTACTCCCACTGTAGAGCTGGCACACACATTTTTACCAACTACCTGAGTGCTAATTTAGTTATAGCCCAGAAGAGGAACTAGGTGGCAGAATTGTCTGATGCCAGAGTACAGGCATCATTGATACGGAGATAGAAATATCTACATGCCATGAAAGAGTTTGGGAGTAAGGGAAGGGAGAGTGAAGGGAAAGCATGTTTTGTGAGCAGGCTTTTGTTTGTGTTCAGTTTATAATGAACGTGGTAAGAGATTTGAGGGCTAATTTTAGCTAATGAAAAGACAATAAGAGCTATTAGGGAATTTTAATATATAGGAATATGAAAAGAAAATCACATTTATTCACTCTTCTGTAAACAAAAGCAAATAAATACTAATTGGACGTTTAGCAATTAAAGTCTCATCTAATAGAATGCACAGAATGAAGTTGATTCTTACCTTTTAAAGAGGTATTCAGAAAGCATGACATTTATCCATTTCCCAAGTAAACTCTGTCTTTGAAATAAGTGAAAACATCGAAGACAGACTCCAAAAGAAAACATATATGTATATATTTATGTGTGTATACACATACACACAAAAACATACAGAAATAAGGAAATGTGGAATCAAAAAGAGCATGAGAAAATATTACTAAAATTATAGCTAATAGTGTAAGCTATAAGTATATAATGATTTGTTTCCTTAGACTTTTTATTCTTTTATATTCCAGTAACTCAGGCCACATTTTAATTATCATTCTAACGTTACATTTTATTGCAAATAATAAATACACAAAAGGGTTACATTTTTCTAAACTGTGGTTGTTTTTCTTTTGCTCACCTTATTATAGTACTCTTTCAATAAGGAAGTCACTGGAGTGGGTTTTTGTTGTTGTTGTTCTTTATTTTACTGTAACTGATATTCCATCTTCTGTAATAACATTAAAGAATTGTAAATCAGAAAATAAACCAATTCAACTAACATTTATCTTCATTTGAAAAGTTGTGCATTTACGAATGGTGTACTCAGACTTAGAACCAGTTGTTTAGTAGGTTTATTTTTTATAGTTTATTTAATATAAAAATATAGGCAGAGGATGTTTTGCAAGAACAGAAAGAAACCACAAATGTACTTTCAGTATCATTTTAAATTATGTTAATGTTCATAACTATATTAATTAAAACGTTAAAGTCCTAGACCTCCATTTTATATTGTTACATATTACAGTAAAACCAAGATGAAATTGCTTAAATGTTGGTTTTTTCATTGTTATAACACTTTGCCTTTCATTGTAAGTGCCCGGGCTTTATTTATTTATTTACACTCATCCCAAACAGCTCTGGTTAAAACATAGTTAATGTACCAACTGCAATTAGCCAAATATCAAAGGTTCAACTCCTAACCGTTGATAAGTTTCATTTAACTAACTTGAAAAGTGGAAGTTCGAATTTTTTTCCAGGAAGGTAAGTTTTTTTCCTTATTTCCTGTCAAGACAGCCAAGTCTTGTGACCTATGGTTAAAAGGGCTCTTTGTAATTAAGACTGGGAGTACAAGTGAACAGTTCTCGTGGTAGGAGGGGAAATTTTTTTTTTTTAAGAGGGAGAGTTTGAAAGACAGAGACAGAAAGAGGGAGGAGGAGGGAGCACGACACACAACGCAGTAACCTGAGGCAACCGATGCTGGGTCCCCTCCCCCAGGGAGCCTCCCGCACCCGCGGGGCCACCTGCCATTGGCTCTGTGTCCGTTTTGTGGAGCGCGGAGTCTATTAAGACCTTGGAGAGTAGGCCTATCGTAGGGCGGTGCTTCCTCCGCAGGGCCTGAGCAGAGACAACCAGAAACTGATCAACCGTGTTATATCAATAACATTCTCACACCAGGTTGTGTAAATTGATCTTTTACAATTTCTCTCAGTGACAGTCTCCGTAACCAACAAGATAAATCATTCCTCCTGTGGCTTTTTTATTGATTGCTGAGACCTGTATAAAAATTACACTGCTCAAGCTGTGAAGTGAACATCCTCATAAAAGAAGACTTTTTATTTACAATCAAAATATCTTTGGGCCTAGGTCAAGTGCAGATTTACTAGTTCAGAACTACAAGAACAGTGAAATTGAACAGACTTGGAGTAAACTAAAAATTAAAAAGAAACCCTGTCACTACCAATAACCAGCCATCACAAACTTAAGGAAAATAATAATAATAATGTGCCTCAAATTAAGACCATGATATTTTTTTTAAAGGAAAAGCCTTACATGTTTAATTTTAAGCTTAAGAGTGAACACCAGCCAGCTGGGGGTGGGGGGGGCCTGTCACAACCAAATTAACTTTTGCAATGGCTTTTATAGACTAACACAAATTGCCTTATGATTATGATCACATTCCTAGTTCTTGTTATAATATTAAAAATAAGAACTTAGATTGCTGTCTATCTTGTCAAGAAAGCTTGTATAGCTTAGACAAAATCATAGAACAACACACTCCAGAGATGAGACTTAACCTTTTTAAGAAGTTTAATTTGCATTATTTTGCCATCATGAAAATATCTTTAGTTCTGCTTTAAGAATAATTTAACTTCTGGACTACTTATAACTTTTAAATGGAGTTGAAATATAAATAATTGATATCTTTGAATATATACTTTATACAAATATAATGTTGAAAAAAAACTTTTCTTTTTAATTCTAATTTTATATTCTACTAAAATTTTAACACATTCACAATGTATAAACACTGTATTGAGAAGAGTTTTGAAGTGGAAACACTGCATATTATTCCTTAAACTTGCAGTCAGTTTTCCTTCCAGGGCACAATTTCGAATCACCTGCTAATAAACGTGGTTGCTTTCTGAGACAGAAGCACCACTTTAGCTCCAGAATCCACTTTTTTTTTTAAGTGTAAAAGAAAAATGTTAAATATTTTTCCATCATATGAGTTAGTAGTGTTTATAAAATAAAGATAATTATTTTAAGTTTTCGTTGTTTACCATTGCTTTCCAATGCAAGTGCTGTGAGAAGGGTATTATGTTTCAACTCAAAAAGTCTTCTCAGACCTAAGAATCTGAGCACAGCCTTTTGTATACATCTAAGAGGGGAGCACAGAGATAGTCCTTTTTGTCCCTTCCCCTTGAGCCTTTGCCCGGTTTCTCTGAAGCTGCCCTCTTTTATTTGCAGTTTTAGAGAAGGCCCTTTTAATGGGACAGGCCAAAGAGGCAGGCGAGGGGGTGGGGGTTGTTTTTGCTGGTTTCCTCTCTTTCCTGGCCAGGAGAAAAAGTGAGAGTGTGAAAATCTGGCGGGAGGCTCCCTCACCTCTTTGGGAGTCACTTTTACTGAGAAAGAACAGCAGCAACACACACGTTCTGGACAAATAATATTAAAAAGGAAAAAGCAACTGGCTCTAGAAGCAAGGCCAGAAAGGGTACCTGTTGCGCAGAGCGTCTGTCTTCTAGTTTTTTTGTTTTTTTTTTAAAGGCAGCTTTTGCAAGCACTCATCTCCTAGCGACTGATTCCAGTTCATCCCCGCGTCTGCCTCGTCCTCCCTCCCCCAGGGCCACAGTCCCGGCAGGGCAGAGTTCAGCCTTCTGTTTACATCTGGGTAGTCCTGGTCCCTGTGCACAAAGACCTACTGTGCCCAGGTTCACCGACTACCTTTTGGTCCTCTATAACTCTTGTTTTAGTTCTTTGTAAGGCTTTCTCGATTCCTCCCTGGCATATTTCCTCTGGGTATTGACAGCAACCACCAAAACCCTAGTAAATATAGCTACAGCCCGAGAGGGTTTGGGAGGTTGGATATTTGGGGTTCGAGGACTCATTTTGTTCCCTTCCTCGCGTGGGAATGAGGAGAGCTTGGAGCCCGCTCAGAGGCAAATCCTCTCCATGTCTCCTCGCCTGTGACTGTGACACTACTGCGGCCCCACATTGTCGCCGATTGTGGGAAAGGGCCGCCAGCCTTTCCTCCTCTCTCGGCCGCCTAATGAGGGAACAATCGGGCTCCCCAGGGCTGCTGGCAGGGTCAGGCGAGGCACCCGAGCCCCTGACAGCGCCATAAATTGGCCTTGCAAAGCCAAGCGCCTGGTGGTCCCCTGCAGAAAAGAACCGCGGCCCGGAGCGCTAAAAGGCCAGTCCGGAGCCAGCTAGGAATGAGGGTCTTTCTTTGGAGATCACCTTGCTGGAGCTTAGGGTAGCGGAGGTCAGACTCGAGGGACAATAGCCGGGTCCAAGAGTGAATTCCATGGGAAAGCTGAACCCAGGTTCCTAAGTTGTGCAGAATGAATGGGGTGGGAACTGAAGTCGTGGAGCCCAGAGGGGCCCTAGAGTTGCGGTGAGAGGGGAGGTATTGCCGGACGGGTCTCCTCGGTGGGCCTCCTACCCACCACAGGGCAAGAAATGGCCCAGATAGAAGACGCTATTGCTGCTGCTCACAGACAGTTCTTTCTTTATCTTTTTTTTTTCTTCTTCTTTTTGGGAAGATATTTTAGTACACATCTTGCCAAACAGGGACAAGATGAGAAAAATCACTAGATGGAGATTTTTTTTCGTCACAGAAGATATAGATAGAAAAATAACTTTTGAAGTGTTTTTATTTTAAACTAAAACAGTTTTCTAGAGAAAATGTATATATTTTTAGTCTCAGAGAAATAAAGGACATAAGGTGTACTTTCTGGTTTGTATTTAGTGTCAGTTTTTTTTTTTGTTGTTGTTTTTTTAAATCTTTCCAGGAAACAAAAAAAGAAGAGAAACTAGGGATGGAGGCGGGGAAAAGCTTTTATGAAAAAGATTTAAGTGAGCTTTTAACTTGAAAAATTGTATTTAAAAGAACAAACAAACTTTGCCAGAATCACATCATTAAACGTAACCAGCTATCTGATTTTAATAGGAGGAGTCAGACACTTACCTCTACTGAAGGTTTGGGGCTGCCAACATCTTCCATCAATCATGACTTACTTTCCCAAACATGAATTTCAGTTAAATGAGCCCAAAGAGTTGGTTGTTAGACATGGTAACTATGTAGCTCTGAAATTGTGTTTGCATGTGCTGTGGTTGAAGGAGTTTTGGAGTTTTGTTTTGTTTTATTTAGTACCAGACAGGTGATGATGGGATGTGTTTGTTGCTATCCTAAGTAAGAATAAATGCTTCATCATCCAGCCCTATATCTTCTCTTTAAAGGTCTAACTCATATCACCTATGGAATGGGCAAGGCCCATGCTATGCTGCTAAGAAATGAGTTTGGAAAGACTTCCCACCCTCCTCTCCTTGGTTGCAGAACCTTCAGCTTCCACTGCCGCAGGTCAGGGTGCCTCAGCCACAGAGACAGGCACAGGGGAAACAGGCCAGGTGTGTTATTTGATCTACTTGCCCTGACCCCTCCATACCCCAGAATCAGCAGAGAAAGCCTCCCTCCTTTGCTGAGTAGGGAGGGGTGTGGCCACAAAAAAAACTGGAGGTACTGGGTAAAAAGACAGAAAGACAAGATGACAAGAGAGAAATAATTTGTTAAATAAAATACACAACTCAACTTGAGGATAAACTGAAGGACCTTTAGTTTGTTTGATTGATTTTTCTGTTTTGTTTTTCTCTGAAACCTAAAGCCTAAAGTTACCTAAAAGAGGGTGACTTTTTCTTATCCCCTACTTTTCCTTGTGTAGGAGGAACACTGTGAAATAAGGAGAAAAAAAAACTGTAGGTATGAAGAACCTGTCCAGGAAGCAATGTGACCTAATACTCTTCATACAGAACAACAAAATTAGATAAATATGTGTTGAAGTGTTATTCCTGAAAGTCTGAAAAAAAAAAAAAAAAAAGCTTACTTCTAAGGTAAGTCAGATTGAGTTGCCCTTTCAATCTGATTACCTTCATGCTCTTGGCTTGCTTCCTAAGGGAGGGTTATAAATGGGGTAGAGGGTTAGTAAAAAACCATTTGGAGGCAAGGAATAAGATGTATATTCTAAATTGGGTCCCTAGATTAAGTTGAACAACAATTTTTTCCCATCCTTCAGGTGCTTTCCAAAGACTCATTTAAATCATATTTTCTCATACTTTACATAGAAAGAGACACCAAAAGCATGTCTTCCAAACTATGGAAAAACTATCCACAAGAAGTATTCCAAATAGGACAAACACAAATTTCTTTCAAATGAAATCAGGGAATGGGGAAGTGGGAGATAGTAATTTGTAAGTTACAACCTCTTATTCTTCTGAACACAATACTGATTTCCAGACACATACACATATACTGAACTTCCTATTTCCAAAATCTCTTGTAAAAACAATAGTAGTGTGCATTTTAGGAGGACATTGCAAAGAGTTCTGTTCTCTGATACCTGAAGTTGAAAAAAATTATTTTCAGCTAATTAACTACCTTCATTTAACAGTTGAACAGTATTACTATTACCTGGAGTGGTTTAAAAAGTTGGGATGCAAAATATACTTGAAAGGTAAATTTAAATTAATATTCTTGTAGACTTTTCATCATACATTGTTTCTTCACGCTGAACAATTAAAAAGGCCTTTCATAGCACAGCACTTATTTGTGATACTATTAATAAGTATAATTTACCTCTATTATTTAAACATATGGGAGTAGAGGAAAGTGCATGGTTATATTTTTCACTTCAGTGAATTTCTCATCCCCTAAGAGAAGAGACTAGATACACTTCTGGACTCTCTAGAGGTTCCACTGAGTTGTTCCATGTGAAAGCTTAAATAATTTCTCCATCTCTCACCTCCTTCCAATTTGTTGAAATAATACATTTAAAAAGAGAAAGAAAAATAGAATAAGAGACATTATTATTCCAACCTTCTCTTATAAGCATGTCACATGTTCTTAAAGAATTGTTGGCGTGGTGAAGGAATATCTAAACATGACACGTGGAAAAACGACAACATAGCCAAGAGGCCCTGTGGCTGAGTGTGCTAAACAATAAGCAACCTCTAAGGATTCTCACCTGCAACCCTCGCTCTGCCATCAATTCACCATATGCCTTTGGGTAAGTCACTTAACCTTGCTGAGTCTCAGTTTCCTCATGGGCAAAATGGCAGTTATTAGAATAACACTCTTACCAGTATTTTGTAAAGAACAATGATTACAAATGAATGGAAATTATCCTGTGTGTATTAATAATAACCTACAATTGCGATGAAATATCATGCACTTGTAGTTCACAATATACTTTTTCCAAAAACAACAGGCAGATGCTACAAGCATGGAATGATAACAGAAATTAGGAACCATGAAACAAATTAGAATCAAGAGAATCCTTTAGAAAGAATCCATGATGAGTCACTGGGGCAAAATAGAGACATGGGAATGGAGAATTAATTCATTTTTTCATGTAAGTTACTGTCAAAAGTGATTTGGGCATAACAAACTATAAGACATACTATAGTTAATCTAAAATTGTTGTGGAAATAAGGGATGAATGTTGTATATTTCACATATGGAAAATAGATATATACAACATAGAGAAGGTATTTTCTGTTAAAATATAGAATTTCTTGTTTAGTATCTATTATTGTGTTGTTCTGTGATCAAGGAGGGTTTTATATGTGGCCTTTTAAGAGGATGGAAGAACATATAATGATTAATTAAATGTCTAGTAATGTTTTAGTTTAGTTTACTCTTTAAGAATCAAAATTACCTGATTTAAAGACAAGTTATATTGAAAAGCACAATTAAAACTATATTTCTCGGGCCCTGGCTGCTGTGTCTCAGTGGACTGAGTGTCGGCCTGTGAGCCAAGTGTCGCTGGTTCAATTCCCAGTCAGGGCACATTACTAGGTTGCATGTCAGGTCCCCAGTCGGGGGTGAGAGTGAGAGGCAACCACACAGTGATGTTTCTTTCCCTCTCTTTTATCCTTTCCCCTCTCTCTAAAAACAAACAAACAAATAAATTATTTTAAAAAAAACTATATGTCTCTATTTTTATAAAAACTCAAAATTTCAGAAAAATGACTAATGTGGGATATATAAAATATTTATAACACAGACAAATAACAACTTGTGAAATAAAAGCAATAATCAAAAAACTCCCAGCACAAAAAATCCCTGGACTGGATGGCTTCACAGTGAATTTTATAAAACATTTAGGAAAGAACTAACTCCTATATTTATCAGACTATTCCAAGAAATACAAGAAGATGGAAGACTCCAAAACTCTTTCTATGAAGCCAGTATTACTCTAATTCCAAAAGCAGGTCAAGACACAACAAAGAAAGAAAACTATAGGCCAATATCACTGATGAACATAGATGCTAAAATCCACAACAAAATATTGGCAAACCGGATCCAGCAACACATTAGAAAGATCATACACCACGATCAAGTGGGATTCATCCCAGAGATATAAGGATGGTTTAATATTTACAAATCAATCAACGTAATATACCAAATGAACAAAACGAAAGACAAAAACAACATGATCATATCAATAGATGCTAAAATGCATTTGATAAAATGCGACACACATTTATGATGAAAACATTCAGCAAAATGGGAATAAAAGGAGCATACCTCAGCATAATAAAGAACATATATGAGAAACCTGAAGCCAACATTATACTCAATGGATAAAAACTGAAAGCATTCCCCCTGAGATCAGGAACAAGACAAGAATGTCCACTCTCCCCACTCCTATTCAACATGGTCTTGGAAGTTCTAGCCACAGCAATCAGACAAGAAAGAGAAATAAAAGGCATTCAAATTGGAAAAGAGGAAGTAAAAATGTCATTATTTGCAAATGACATGATAGTGTACACAGAAAACCCTACAGACTCCATGAAAAAACTATTCAACCTAATAAGTGAATTTGGCAAAATAGCAGGGTACAAAGTCAATATTCAGAAATCGAAGGCATTTCTGTACATCAACAATAAAACATCAGAGACAGAAACTAGAAAAAAATCCCATTTACTATAGAAAGAAGAAAAATAAAGTACCTAGGAATAAACTTAACCAAAGAGATAAAATACCTGTACTCAGGAAACTACATAACACTGAAGAAAGAAATCAAAGAAGATACTAATAAATGGAAGCATATACCATGTTCATGGATGGGAAGAATCAACATCATTAAAATGTCCATACTACCCAAAGCAATTTATATTCAATGAAATCCCTATTAAAATACCAACGACATATTTCACATACTTTGGACAAATACTTCAAAAATTTATATGGAACCAAAACAGACCCCAAATAGCCACAGCAATCTTGAGGAAGAAGAACACAATAGAAGGAATCACAATACCTGATACCAAAGTATACTACAAGGCCATGGTAATCAAAACAGTCTGGTACTGGCATAAGAACAGACATATAGATCAATGGAACAGAATAGAGAGCCCTGAAATAAACCCAGGTCTATATGGTCAACTAATATTTGACAAAGGGGGAAGGGACATAAAATGGAATGAAAAGAGCCTCTTCAACAAATGGTGTTGGGAGAACTGGACAGGAACATGCAAAAAAATGAAACTAGACCACCAACTTACACCACACACCAGAATAAACTCAACATGGATCAAATACTTAAGTGTATCCTGTGACACTATAAAAGTCCTAGAGAAAAACATAGGCAGGAAAATCTCAGATATCCCACGTAGCAATATTTTCACTGATATATCTCCCAAGGTAGGGGAAATAAAGGAAAGAATAAACAAATGGGACTACATCAAAATAAAGAGTTTCTGCTTAGCAAAAGAAAACATCAGCAACATGAAAAGGGAACCAACCACAAGGGAAAATATATTTGCGAATGATACCTTAGACAACAGATTGATCTCCAACTTACACAACTCAACACCAAGAAGACAGACAACCCAATTAAAAAATGGGAAAAGGACCTGAACAAACACTTCTCCAAAGAGGACATACAGAGGGTCCAAAGGCATATGAAAAAATGCTTAACATCACTAGCCACCAGAGAGATGCAAATAAAAACCACAATAAGATACCACCTCACACCAGTCAGAATGGCCATCATCAACAAATTAACAAACAACAAGTGCTGGTGAGGATGTGGAGAAAAAGGAACCCTAGTGCACTGTTGATGGGAATGCAGAACGGTGCAACCACTATGTAAAACAGTATGTAATTTCCTCAAAAAAACTAAAAATGGAACTGCCTTTTGAATCAGCAAATCCATTTCTAGGATTATATCCGAAGAATCTTGAAACACCAATTCAAAAGAACCTATGCACTCCAATGTTCATAGCAGCATTATTTATAATAGTCAAGTGCTGGAAACAACCCAAGTGCCCATCTATAAATGAGTGGATCAAAAAACTGTGGTACATTTACACAATTGAGTACTATGTAGCAGAATGAAAGGAAGAACTTCTACCATTTGCAACAATATGGGTGGAACAAGAGAATTATGCTTAGTAAAATAAGCCAGGCAATGAAACAAAAATACCATATAATTTCACCTAATACAGAAGGCTAATTTCACCTAATACAGGAGGCTAAATTGAACCAGAGGCATGTAAACAAGGAGTAGACTATCAGTGACAGAGGAGCAGGGGATAGAAAACCTATTTGAAAAACTAATGACAGAAAAATTACCTAACGTAATGAGAGAAAATGTCACACAATTCCAGCAAGCACAGAGGGTCTCAATGAAGATGTATCCAAACAGGCCCACTCTAAGACACATCATAATTTAAATGGAAAAGTTCAAAAACAGAGAATCCTAAAAGCAGCAAGAGAGAAACAACTAATAACATTCAAGGGAGCTCAGATAAGGCTATCAGATTTCTCAACAGAAACACTACAAGCCAGAAGGGAATGGCAAAAGATATGTCAAGCAATGAAAAACAAAGGGCTACAATCAAGACTACTCTACCCAGCAAGACTCTCAACCAAAATGGAAGATGAAATAAGGAGTTTCCCAGACAAAAGAAGGCTTAAAAAGTACATCTCCACCGAACCAACATTGCAAGAGATGCTAAAGGGAATTCTTTAAAAAAAAAGAAAGAGAAGAAAAGAGAGAGGGAGAGGAACACAGATACAAAGGGAAATGAATAAAATAACTGTCAATAATGACCTTAAATGTAAACAGATTAAATGCTCCAATCAAAAGACATACGGTAACAGAATGGATAAGAAAAGATGACCCACATATATGCTCTGTACAAGAAGCATACCTCAAAACAAAAGATCTATACAGACTGAAAGTGAAGGGATGGAAAAAAGTATTCCAAGGAAATGGACATGAAAAAAAGCTGGGGCAGCAATATCAGACAAAACAGATTTCACAACAAAGGCCATAGCTAGAGGCAAAGAAGGACATTTCCTAATATTTAAGGGAAAAATCCATCAAGAAGATACAACCCTTGTAAATATATATGCACCCAACATGGGAACACCCAAATATGTAAGGAAGATCTTGGACGACTTCAAGAATGATATCGATAGCAACACATTCATAGTAGGAGACTTTAACACCCCATTGTCAACAATGGACAGATGTTCCAAGCAAAGAAACACTAAAGATATTGGGGCACTGAACAACACTTTAGATCAAATGGACTTAATTGAGATACAGTCTTCCCTCACTTATCGCAGGTATTACATCTAAAACCCCCCATGATAGGTGAAAATCCGTGAAGTAGGAATCTTACATTTATTTTAGTATTTATATATATTTTAAGGCTTTATAAACCCTTCCCACACACTTATAAACCATTTCCAGTCCCTTACTAACATTTTCCACACTTTTATAAACACTACTTATGCTCTTAAACATATTCTACACTCTTAAACCTATGTAACTTTGACAACATACGTATACAGTACCACAAAATCCTGTGATATAGTGAAAAATCCGCGATAAATAATTAAATATAATATTTTTTTAAATCTCGCGATACAGTGAGGGTGCGATAAGTGAACCGCGATATAGAGAGGAACTACTGTATACAGAACATTTCACCCCAAAGAAGCAAAATATACAGTATTTTCAAATGCATGTGGAACATTTTAAAGGTAGACCACATGGTAGGACACAAAACAAGCCTCAATAAATTCAAGAAAATTGAAATTATATCAAGCACCTTCTCAGGTCACAATGGCTTGAAGCTAGAAACCAACCTCAAGGAAAAGACTCAAAAACACTCAAATTCATGGAGACTGAATAACATGCTGTTAGATAATGAATTGAGTAACAATGTCATCATAGAAGAAATCAAGTTTCTGGAAACAAGTGAAAATGAACACCAACAACCCAAAACCTATGGACACAGCAAAGGCAATCCTAAGAGGGAAGTTCATAGCAATACAGGCCAACCTAAAAAAGATAGAAGAATCTCAAATAAACAACCTAACCCTACATCTACAAGAACTAGAGGAACAACAATAACAAAAAAAAGAAAGACAAAATACTTGGAATTTTAGTGTCTTATAACAACAAAGTTTATTTCAGACTCTTCTTGAGGCAACTGGGAACTCTACTCCCCATATCCTCACTCTGTAACCCAGAGTGAAGCAGCCACTATCTCAAACACTACCCAACACTGTGGTGAAAGGAAAGAGGCCTCTACTGTCCAATTCAGTAGCCACTAGCCACATGCAGCTACAGATTACTTGAAATGGGGCCTGTGGGAATTGAGGGTCCTGTAAACATAAAATATGTACCTGATTTCAAAGACTTATAGAAATAATCATTGTAATAAGAAAAGAATGTAAACTATCTCAATCACTTTATGTTGATTAATGTTGAAATGATAATATTTTGAATATTTTAGCTTAAAGAAAACATTATTAAAATTAATTTCATCTACTTTGTTTGTTTTTTAATATGGTACCAGAAGGTTTTAAATTACATATAAGACTTACATTTTTGTGAGCAACAGTGTTGAGTGTCTTGTACTAGCAATTAAATGCTGTGTCTCTAGCTAGAATGAGTCACATAACCGAACACAATCACAAGAAGACAAAAAGAATGCAGTTTTACAATGTACCCAGAATGCAGCATACTGAAAATATTTGCTGAGTAGTCCTAATAAAGCCATCCAATGAGAGCAAGAGAGAGAAAGAAAGAGAGAGCATGCACAAATTTTGAAAAGTATGTTTGAGATAATTTGGTTAAATAGAGGCTACTTGCTATCATAAAATTTAATTGGAAGCCCTTGCGAGTACCTCCAAGATGTAAGCAGTCAACTCTAGACTAGAGTCACTAAAAAAGAAACTATGAGATGACCCTGTGATGTTTGATAGAGTGAGAAATGCTACATCTATTAAGACACTATAGGCAGACGCCCTGGCCAGGCAGCTCATTTGGTTAGAGCACCGTCCCACTACTCCAAGGTTGAGGGTTTGTTCCCCCGTCAGGGCACATACAAGAATCAACCAGTGAATGCATAAATAAGTAGAACAACAAATCTCTTTATCTGCCCCTCTCATCAATCAATCAATAAATAAAAGACATCATGAGAAGAGAAGAAAAAGGGCCTAGGAAAAATTTGGAAAAGCTAAAATACACACACATGCACACACAAGAGCAGACATTTACAGAGAGATCACACATTGATTTGCTATTGAGCTGCTTCTTAACTGGGCAACTCTATGTAGTATCCCTAAAGATGGGAAGTGACAAGGACTGGTTGATTTATGGATACTCTTATCCTAAGTAAAGCTGAGAGGATCAGCAAGTGTATGTTTGTGTGCAGATATGTCCAAACTTATTGAAAAACCTAGAGTGACATACTCAAAAACTTTATCATATTGATCACTTAGAAATGAGCTCCCATGTGATTTCAAATTTATTCTTTTTGCTTATTTTTATTTTAAAATCATCTTCAAAAAACTAATGATGTTCAAAATTATTTGTCATACCCTTTGCTCAGGACTCAAAACAGTATGCAGTCATACTAATTTCTACTACAGGACAGCAAGATAATATATTAAATACTCTAGAGGCAGCCCACCTGCATTCAAAATGCTAGCAGTGTGACCTTTGACAGGTTGTGTGATTTCTCTCTTCCTCCATTAATCCACCGATAAAATGGGGGTACCGTTTTTATTTCCTTCATAGAGTTATGTATAAAAATTATAAAGAAGTGAAAATCCATCCAGCTAGAATTGAATTTATTACTAATTCTAGCTCCCTTTCAGTTTTCAAATTTAAAATAAAAGACTAAAATCAACCAAACTATATTCTAATCTCTGACTGATTTTTGAAAAAACATTAGCAGTATTCGCTTCTTCTTTGCTCATCCTTCTGTTAAAGGAACTCTTACTTAGAAATGCATTTTTCTTTCATAGCTGCACAAACCATTGATTTGTCAAGAGAAAAATACAAAGACTTTTACATTTTTGCAGTTTCATCTCCTGAAATAACACTCTACTTCTGAATTTAAGGAAGCAAAGTACCATTCGTTGTTTTAAGAGTGAATAAAATATATATAAATTAGAATGGCTTTGGCAAGTCAATGTCAATTTGAATGACAACAGAGAAATAAAATTTTGTAGATGAGTGCTTTCATTTTAAATAGTTTCACTGGTTTTCAAATGATTAGACAATTTTGTTTCACTCTCTTCAACTTTACAAATAATTTTTTAAGAGATGAAGTTAATTACCAGGTGAATTTAAATATATTAAAAACTATCAAGGTTTGCTCAATTAAAGTTCTTAGTTTTGCTATATAAAATTTCAGTTACAATAAAAATGGCATTATCATGCAATACCAAATTTGTATTTCTCAGTTCAATTACTTTTATTTTCAAACTGTAGGCAATTTAAACATGCCTGAGTGAAACTTCCCAGGAGCCAAATAATTGATCCAACATTTATCTGAAATGCTGAACTAAGTCACATAATTCTTTAAATGAGTATCACACCTTTGATGGTGATATACACATTGTTTTCGACTTTAGGCTTAAAAAGGTGTGTCATAAAGTTTCAGATTAATCAAGAAAAACACCTTGTAATTTGTTACATTTGGGAAGTAGCTACCTAACTCCCTTAATATTTTAACAAAATACTTGTAAAATTATACCACCAGAACTGTACCACCACCACGCAAAGAGAGAGAAATAGTGCCAACAATGGCAGGAGGTATAAGAAGGAGAAATCTCAGAAGATTCTAGCTGTTTCTGTACCCTCTACACCCTCAAAGTGAAATCAAGAACCTAAAGGGCTTATAGGCTTAATATTCAATCAAAATAAGCACTTTGGAATAAATTATTCTACTATTTGGAGTAAAAAATAGAATTTTCTGGTCAAATGTTTTGGTTCTTTGCCTTTTAAAATTTTTTTTTATGTGTGGTCTTACTTTAAAGTTTCATTGAAGCAATCCACATATGCCAGCCATGAAATGCAGATATGAATGGATTTTATTCATAACAGGCTAAATTTGTCTCTTGTGAAAAATAAAAACACTTTAAAGTTGATGAATGTATGATCTTAAGTAAAATCCTCGTTCAAATGTGATTTCTTTATAGGTTTAACTCTGGTCAGAGTAATTTTTGTTCTTTTTATATATTATTTCAACTATTATAAAGTTGTTTATGCAAATGTGAAATTGTTGCTATTGAACAATGTTTCCACCATGTAAGGCTGTAATGTTCAACTCCCGTGCAAGATCAAAATTCCACATATTTACAACCTGCAGACATACAAAATTTATGCTTCACTATCTGTATGGCTGCCAACTTCTACTGCAATCTTTATTATGTTTCTTCAGAAGTGGAAGGAGAAAAAATTAAGGCAAGTACAATTTAATAATTACAGTAAATATTTACCAAATGTTTGTTATGGCATACATTTTATCAATTAAGGATGCAGTACTTAGAAACTGCATTAGAAAAGCTTTGCTATTAAGTCTCTGTGTCACCCTTAATCATTTAGCCTTTCTGAGTCTAGTTTGTTCATTTGCAAAATAAACAAATTATAATAATAAAAACATATTTTTGTTACTTGGCTATTTTTGTGTAAATTCCATTGCACCTTATTCACTGACATGAGTAATTTTTTTGTGAAAATGACTAATTACATATGAAATATTCAGACAAGCAAGCTATATCACTGCATTCTAGTGGTGCACAGGTTTGTCTTATTTTTACTTTTTCCTGGTTATATCTTTCAACAGATCAGCAACAAATACCACTGGGAAGTTGAGGCCCAAAAGGTAAAGTGCAGTAGGAACAAATATGAGATTATGCATTTATTTAAGTCTGAAAATCAGCCTCAGAAGTGGAGGACTTATACATTTAATAGGCACTTTTATTAAGCACCCACTAAGATCAAGATGGGACCTGATAACACAAAAATGTTTTTAAAAGTTCCCATATTTAATAAACTCACAGATTCACAATATTGGCAAGTGGAGGCAGAGAGATGACAAACAAATATATAAAATACACATTGAAATCAATACTATGATAGGCTTGAGTTCATATTATGTAAAAGGACCAAAAAGGGAGAAATTAATTTCACTGGAGAGGGGTGCAGATCAGGGACACCTGAGAGAACTCTGAAGTGGAGAAAAGCAGTCAGATTTTTGGCTAGCAGTGCTGTTAGCATTGATTCACCCAGCTTCTCGCTAAGATAACTATAGAGATGAAAAAGATATGAATTCCTATTATCATCAATTAGTAAGTTACAGCTAATAAGTTGAAGAGCTGGGCCATGGAGCCAGGAGCATCCTACTTTTAGCCACTAAACTACTTAACTCTCATTTTGATAGATGATAGGGTTCTGTTCCAGCTAAGTTTATGACATAATTGAGACACTAGAAAAACTGTTAAATCTAAAAAGTCTTTTTCTTCTATGAAATTTGTAAGTTAAATAATATAGTGAGAATTCTCCTTGCCAAGAACTTGAGTAATGACTTACTGCATCTTTAAAGAAATGACCTACAGCATTTGAGATTTTCTTCTTTTAATTGGTCGAGTACTAAAATACCCAGGGTTAACTGACTTCTGTTTAAACTCCCTACTACATACCCCTCCATGTAGAACCTATGAAAATTCCAGTGCCAGGTATTCTCAAAAAGTATTGTGTACAGTATACTCTTTATAGCTGCATTAGAAAAATATTCTAAGGAATTACAATGAAATGCAAGATGAAATTCTCGGATATATTTCTCTTTAGAATTTTCTACATTTTTCACATATCCCTCAGAGTGTAACATGTTTTTTAAATCAAATAAGTAGCATAGGCTGTTAGGTACTTTATTCCATAGGATTATAATTTTTGCTTTGAAAATACCTAGAAAATAAAAGGAAAGTAACTAAAGTGGTGTATGGAACAATGATGATTTCTGTTATTTGTTTTCCCATCTTTTCTGAAATGAGCTTTTTCTTAACAGGTTAATTTACATGACAATTGAACAATAGACAAGCCAAAGAGGAAGGAAGCTCTAGAAGAGTTCTCTATGGGGATGTGGCAAGGTCTGCACATCCCTGGTCTCCTGCTAAGGCACAGACTGTCCAGAGATTGGCTCCAAGCCCAGAAAGACCTACACCTTCAAGGGGTGGAAGAATATGGGATTGAGACCTAGCTGAAGGTCTCCTGGAAAGGAATGAGGATGCCCCTGCAGAGAGAGAAAGAACAAATGAGTGAAGAGATTCTGCTTAGAGACCCAGAGTGGTAGCTGAAGAAATGTAGCTTAGGGTAAGCTAAAAGATAGAGAAGGGTTAGGGTGGAAACTTGAGTGACGCAGCTATTAGAAATGAAAAAGTGGACCAGGAGCTAGATAGGTTTAAAGTTAAACTTAAGGGCCAGAATGAGATGAGCAATGTGTGACAACCAGTCACATCTTCAGGAAAGATAAGTTGGCGTAGTTGGTGAAGGGTTAGAAAATTGGCGTCAACATCTGAGCTCTAGGCCTAACTGGGTCACTAATAAATAAGCTGTATAAATGTGACCAAGACCCAGTCTTCCTGTGCTGCAGCTTCTTCAGTGCTACAGCCAGGCATTCTCTTCCAAGTCCACTCTTCTTTCCCTCCTTTGAATTTTTCTAGTCATCCATTGAGCAGTCATAACCCAACAAGAGCTGTGGACTGTGCATTGTACTGCATGGGTGAGATCAATGAATCAGAATACTCCCTCTTTTGAGGAGCTCACAAATGACTTTCTCTTAAAGGCATTATGGACTGCATAAGAAATGGAGCATTCTGCAATTCCATAGGTGAGCAGAAACCTATGAATGTTCATGAACTCTGACCAAATCATAATTGATGTACCCAGTGTCTCCTATACAAGAATGAGACAATCTTATAATTTCAAGGTCATTGTTACAGTTTATCATCTGTCTTTGCAGGAAGCTAGTTTCTGAATCTTATCCACAGTTTTATTTGTTTTTTAGTAAAAAAACTAGCTTGCTCCATTTCTTTAAGTAAAGTGCTTATTCTAAATTTACCTGAATTTTCAAAACACTGTATAACTGAAAACTCCACTGTAGCCTTGTACGAATGGGACTTCCTGAGGATTTTGCCAGGAGCACTTGGCCTCAGACAGACGAGGAATACCATAGTGCCCTTTATTACTAGCTTTCAGTATTTCCATTTCAAGCCCTGGTAAATACAGGGCTAGGAGAGAAAAAAATTAATGGGAATATTTTCAAACTTCCAGAAAACTCAGGATTTGATATTTGGCAGGAGGGCTAAGAGGGTGGTTAAAGAAAAAAAAAAGTGCAAATGCTCAAAACTTTCTTTAAGGTTGAGTTTGAGTCCAATTGACTCCGTTCTTTTTTCACACTGGCGCTAGCAAGGGTGCATTTTTCCCCTGCTAACAACTCTTCCCTTATTCTATGGAATGTTTAATTTACCCTTTGAAAGAAAGTATGATTTGTTCCATTTTTTCATGTGTAATTTCTGTGCTATTTACAGATTAAGATAAGAATCAAGAAGGATTCATGTGCCAAAAGCACAGATTCAAGGCTAAGACTGGAAATCAGTCCCAAGTCCCAACCTGGACTAACTCCCCAGAATTCTCCCCGCACAACCTTCCCCACGCTGTGCTCCCATCCATCTCAGTGCCACACTGTGTGCTAACAGAGGATTGCCCCAATCAGTCCTTGACCCAAAGCACAGTCTAAACCCAAATGAAAGAATGTGTTTGGCAAAACATCACATCTTCTAGAGGTTTGCTGAACAAAGCTACCAAAGAGTTAGAAAACTCTCAGTGTTTATCTGATCACTCTTTCTACTTCCAAGATGACGTTGTGATATGAAAACACCAATTACCATGCTTTCCTTAGAACTACAGTATGCCTATCACCAAAGGATCTAAGTTAAAATTAACCCCTGTTGATACAACAGACAATATCTAACTGGGCCTTTATTTTTTTAATAAAAATATGTATACTGACCAAACTCAGACCTGTGACAAAAACAGTAGAACAAACAAGCAGGCTATGAGGAAAATCAGTTAAATTTAATTTATAAGCACAATTTTGTTAAACCAATCTATTACTGAGCTCTGTTTCCATAAGCCCTACCTTTTTCTCAACATCTCAGCTGTGGATTTTCATTATCCTGAATGATTTCTTTTCTATTCCAGTCTCTTCTCAGCTGTCTGGCCCAACACAAGTACTGACAGTCCTCACTCATACCAACTGCCCTACTTCCCCACCTGTTTTTTACTCAGAACATGCATGGTCCTAATCAGTTATCCAAAGCACAGATAACGTGCTTCTCGTTTGTTCAAACAGACATCTTCATTGCCATACTTTCAACCAAAATGAAGGCCTTTCTTTTTTACCCTACTTGGTACATAACAACTAGGTTCCATACAAACTTACAACCTTCATCTCACAGAGTCAAGTATAAGTCCCCTCTTTTCTAAACAGTACACATTCTTTCAAGAAAAAAACAAACATGGCTTAAACACACACATACAATTCACCTATATAGTCCTATAAAATGCACCATTACAATGGCAGATATAACTTGTTAACCTTACCGGTTAAAGAGCAAGCGGTAAAAGGCCTCAAAAACAGTTAGAGCATATGGAAGTAGTAAGTCCAGCATCTTCTTATGGCACCAGCTTTCCTGCTCTCAGTTACCTCATCTACATGATGCTGTCCTCAACTTATTTCACTGCCATCGGTTCCTAAGAAGACTTGTATTATGAGGCAGAAAGACTTCCCTCTGATCCTTCCTTAAATGTCAAGAGCAAACTCTTAGGCATACCCAGTGGCATGTACCCAGACGTGGCAGCCAACAATGAGAGAAGTTAAAATGAGTCTTAGTGTGAGAGAAACCATGGCTCACTTTCATCCTGGGGACTCAGTTATCTGCAAGTTACAGGGAAGGTGAAATGGCTGGGATCCATGAATTACCAAATAAACAACATTGTTTATATAAACATTTAAAAAATAATTATCATATTTTTCTGTAAAATAATTCTGTACTTAATTTTTTAAATTTATACGTTAAAGACTTTCAAGTTCATTTTAGTACTCTGGGAATGGTTGCTTAAAGGAAAGCTGTGCTTAAGTCTAGTCTCTTAACATCACCCAAAACTCCCTTCTACAAGCAAAATGAGCAAAAGTAAAGTACTGTAAGGTCCCCTGTTACTGAGCGCCTCGCTGTCTCCTAAATGAGATAGTGTGCATTATCCATCAGTGGTCAAGGTATGCTGAAATAATACCCCTACACGTTGCTGTGGAGAACATAAATTAGGGCCAATTTACTAGAGAGCAGATTAGCCACATGGATCAAGATTCTTACAAATGTTCTGATCCTTTGACCTAATAATTACATTTCTTGGCATTTATCCCAAGAAAATTACCAGAGAAACAAACAAAGATTTATGTACCAGGATGTTCATTGCAATGCTATTTATAAAGCGAAAAATTGTCACTGCCTAATTAACCAACAATAGAGATTTAGTTAAGTAAATTATAGTAAATTCATAGAACAGAATGCTCTTCAGCCATTAAAAACCATGTGTTCAAAGAATGCAAAATAGCTCAGGGAAGTGCTGACAAGACATGTTAAGTTAAAAAGGAGTACATAGCACATTGAATGCATGTGTCCCCAATTTTGTAAATACTTACACATCTATATGATATGTAACATGCATATATGAAAATTGGAAGAAAAGATAAAAACTACATTGAGGTTTGTGCCACAGAATGTGATAAAACGTTTAATGAATTGCTTTAGTCATCAAAGTAATTCACAGTATAGATACTATTTTGACCTCAAATTTAACAATGATGAGAGATCAAACTGAACAAAATATTCAGCTAATCAACTAAGTAGCCAATGTTTAATCCTATATAATCTAGGTCCTACCTAAGATTATCTAGCCACTGTGTTGTTCTATGGATTTTTGCCCCTCATATTATTTTTGTATTTTAACACATTTTTACAATAAAAGTTTTATTTTTATAACCAGACTTTAAAAGGTTTTAAATGGTGTGCAAAAGAAGAATAATTGCTGTTATGATAAAAATTAAACAATTATATGCTTACCAAAATGAACTGCATATTTTTTATTTGTTAAAAACAGAAGGTAGGTTTTTTTTAATGAATTCTTTAATTATTACTTAGATTTTGAAAATAATCCATTTGTCTTTTTTATATTTTGGCACTTTTCTATGTAATTTAGCATTTTCTGAAACAGAAGACAAGCATTGTTTGGAGATATATTAAAGGATGAGTCAAGATACAGAGATCTTTCCAGGTGTTTTCAATCTTCTTCATAGAATGTAAGGTAAGTTTCTCAGAGTGAGTTGGGCAGGGGTAAAAACTGGAGTTAAGGAGAGTAAAAGATCTGAAATAACTGCCATGGTATAAGTCCATTAAAGTAAATAAAGGTAGAATAACAATGTTTTTAATAATTTAACAAAGAATAAATAAACGGAAAAGATAATTCATGATACAGAGTGATCTGACTAAGATCACTGAGGAGAAGTAGGAGGGGCTATAGGAGGAGTTTGCTGAGGCAATGGAAAGCAGGTTAGGACAGGACTGGCTGAGAAGCTGAATGCCTCCAGAGCCAATGGAAATAAAAAGAGAGTTGGCCCTTTGGCTTACGGGCTTTTCTGAGCTTTTCTCGCTCCTGAGCTGGCTCTCTCTCAAGCTCACTCTCAGGCTTTTCTTCCTCAAGGATGCCTGGATAATGGTGCTGCAGTTCCCTACATTTTCCAATGGACAGTATCTTGTATGGGAAGGAACTCTGGGCATAGCCTGGGATCGGGCTGGCCTGGCAGAGGGTGTCAGGTTTATTCTTTGGGTGTCCTAGAGGAAACAGGCTCTGAGGCAGAAACCTTCCATTCTTCTAAAATTGTGTAGCTGTTGTGTATTATGTTGTTTTAGTTTGTAAACTAACCCTGCAGGAACTAATGGGAATGATAGAGCTTAGCCTTAATTGATAGGCTTAAGTAATTAAAGCTGCAGTGACCGCTTTGGAATAAAGACTCCTTTCCTTTATCATGAAACCTTTGCCTCTGGACTTTTGCCTAGAGGGTGGCAGTGGGCAGTGGGACCCCAACTTGCTGTTTGGTTAACATTCAGAATTTGGGCACCTGAACTCAAGGCATTCTTCCCAGTAGCTCTGGCTAGGCAACTGCTAGTAATAGCATGATCCACTGGTGAGAGGCACCCTGATTTCAGGTGCCCACACTTATAAGCCTGAGTGGAGGGAGCAGGGGTGCGTATGCCTGGTCCTGTTAGTGGAAGATGGGTACTCTGGCTAAAGGTTGATAGATTTCTTCTTTAGAGCATAATCTTGGCAGCAGCATGTTTTAAACATGAAGACTGTGTCAGAAGGAACAGTGAGAGTCCAGGAGGGTTCCAGAGCCCTCCCAGGGAAGGAACATGTGCTGGGCAAGCGAAGTAGTGGCCAAGGGACAGTACAAACTCAGATACTTCAGAAAGAAGTCTACAGAGTGTCACTGGTGAGTGTCAACAAAAATAATAAAAACAACAAGAAACTAATGTATAAAGAATATTTTTATTATTCTTGACTTTAACAAAAAATAGAACCCACTCTGAAACTAAAGGAATTACTGAACTTTAACTAAAATGTTTTTCTACAAAAAACGTAATAAGTCTGTAGAAAGGCCCCTGCATCCAAGCTAGAAGGAATCGAAGAGCCCACACTGGGAATGCCAGGGAAAGACAGGCAAACAATAAGGCAGATTCTCACAGCCTCCAGAAAGCTGGCAGAGTTCCAGGACGCATTGGTGCTCCAAGCTGCTGTGAGTTTTAGTAAAATGGCATGGATTTCTAATAAAAGTAGTAAATAGATATTTAATTATGATTTCTTAGGAAAACAATCTCTTTTTTAAGTGTAATAATGTTGAATAGCAATACTGCATCAACAGGTCACCTTACAAGAGGGGAAAACTTATGAATATTTGGGATATTATATAGCCATTAAAATTATATTGATTGAATATTAAAAATAAACTCCATGGAATTTATACAACTTAATAAGAAACAATTCAAAACATTTATATTATATGATATGATGTTAATTGTTTTTTGTAAACTCACAGATAATGAAGGAGCAGGAAACACCTCCAAATATCAGCAGTGGTTTCCCTCTAGGTAGAAAGGTTATGAGGGTAACTTTTCTTCTTTATACTTTTATGTGCCATTTTCTCAAAAAATAAAATATTTGGAAAATTATTTGATGGATCTGACTGAAACCATGAATGCCACCTAAGTCCACCACAATTATCCCTACCCACCCCTCAGTCACACCCCCACCACAACCACGTTCTGTCCTCCTGGAATCAATGACACTCTCTACTCCTGATTAGCAGTTTCTCATTCTACTCACTTCTGATTCCCAGTATTTGTGTCTCTCGTGACCTTCCTCTGATATCCGAACCCCAGCCAAGTTTCAACACCCATCAGAAATACTAATTCGTCTCTCAAGCTTTCCTCTACCCTTCCATTGAGAACAATTAGCTACAAATTCTGTAACTCTGAAAAAATCCCATTCTTTCAATTCCCACTTCTAGCCTATACAATTATTTGGGTGCATATGACTCTTCTCCACCAACACTAACCATCTCAATGGCTGAAACTCTCCTTTTTATATTCTATATCCACTTCTCTTGCCCACTTCATTCCTTAGCACTTACCATCTGGAATATAACAAGCATTCAACAAATATTTATTGAGTTGATTTGAAAATAACCCCTAGGGAGCAATAAGAATTTTCATTATTTTCTTTCTGCTTGGCCTTTACGCTCCTGGGTGTGGAAGGTGTGACTTCCACAAGATAATAAATGGAAAATAAAGTGTCTTAGAAAGAACCCAGTTATATTAAAAATCTGAAGGAAGAGATGGCAATTCGGTTTTCAATATATAGGTTCTGCCCACTTTGGAGCATAGAGATTTCAGATGACAGACCAAGATTTGGGGAAAACGTAAGACATACAAAATGGAATGAAAATGAGTACAAGGTAAAAGGCAGAGACACCTGTAGTATTCTGGGCAATAACCAAGTCATTGAAAAGAAAGAGAAGTAAGAGCTGTGGACACTGGGCCCTAAGTCAACATGGAATGTATCTTTGGACCCAGAGCATTCTCCTTCTAACCAGTATGATTTTATCAGAATTTGGGGCAAAGTATTTAAATCCAAATACTTAGTTTTATTTTCCCACAACTATTTATTAATCTGGTTTCTTCATAATCAGATTTTACACAACGTGTCATCAATATATCTGCTAAGATTTCAGGTGAGAAAATTGCATGGAGCAATTTTTTTTTTTACCTACTACATAAAGCATATAGCTGGTCAACCCTAACAACAATATTTTACATTGTCCTTTATCTGGTATGATGGAGACTAGCCACATTAACATTTTCCTAGAAAGCTACAGTTTTCACATGGAATACTATGTCATATTCATTATCGCCAATTTACACTCATGTAAACCAAAGTTCCTAGAGCAACAAAATTTTAAAATGTTAATATAAACATTATACATCCTTTAATTGCAATGAACATATTCTTAACTAATTTCATTTCAACAAGACCACTTACCAATAAACAAAAAACACATGTTTGGCTGCTTCCCATATAGTACAAAGTAAGGAGGAAAGTAAATGACTTGCACAGCAAGGACCAGCAAGTAGCCTTGAACCCTTTGTATTTTGAAGTTTTTAGATAAAAACTCTGGTTCAAGGCTAATTACATATTACATGGGAAAACATCTAGAGACTCAGGGAAGCATTTGAACTTGGTAAATTCTGAGTTTGTAAATGAGACTTAGGAACATTCAAAGAAGTTCAAATACCATAGGTATCTAAATGTTAGCCTCCCCAGAAATTATTGTCATTGTGCTTTAAAAAGAAGAGTCCAGGCTATTAAGAAATACCAGCCACTAAAGCCACCAGATTCCCTTGGCCCAGCTGACACCAGAGAGACTGCAGCAGGCAGACCTAGCCAAAGACTCCATTGCCACTGGGAACCTCCAAATTCAGATTGAGGTGACTGACTTTAATTTGGATCGCTTCAATAATAAGCAATTTCAGAGGAATTGGTTTTTATTAACTAATTGGATAATTTTATGTGACATGATTGCATTCACACAGGAAAAATTGCGAGAACTTTTTAAAAATTGAAAATTTAGAGACCCAAGATGGCGGAGGAGTAAGTGGAAGCTACACTAACCTCCTCCCAGGACCAGTCTGGACTTACAACTTAATTGTAGAGAAATAATCTGGAATAACCAACTAAACACTAGCTGGAGAGAAGTTTTATAATCACAGAGAGACAGAAAAGGCTGCTTCATCACAACATAACCAGTAGGAAGTGCGGAGACATGAAAGGGCTGGCTGGGCTCCCACGGGTGGCAGCTGAAGGGACTGCGTAACAGCTCAGCATCCAGGGGTTCCTCCTGAAAAGATAAGGGCCTAAACCCCCAGCTGGGCTTCCCAGACTACAGCAACAGAGCAGAAAGTAAAATAGCATCCAGCTGTGAAAAGCAAAAAGCCACAGGTATTTTTGCTGGCTGGAAAGAAACAGCTGGAGACAACGAGCTATTAAACCGATCATGTATGAAAATATTTTGGCACCCACTTACCCTGGGCTCAAGCAGAGGGAGGGCAGAGAGAGAACTAGAGATGCTTCGGGAGAGTTTGGGGGGGTAGCTTTGAGGAGAGACCTGAGGGAGCAGCCGACTGGGTCCCAGTGCTGACTCATTTTTCATACTGCAAGCAGACCATTTCCCTCCAAGTGGCATCAGCCTGAGGGGAGGCAAAAGCCCCAACTGCAGGAATTAATCTGCCCCACCCTCGGTGGTTAAGCCTGATGGCTGATCACAAATTGAACAGATTAACAACTAAAAGAGACAGACAAAGGCAGTAGATCTCTGGTAGTCTCCAACAGGCCACCTAGGACCAGACTGGTACCTGATCTGACTCCAGCAGGGGCAGATCCAGTAAGTGGAGATCAATCTAAGAACCAGCAACAAACAAGAAGAGTAACAAAAATGAGGAGATAGGGAAACAACACCCATTGAAAGGAAAGGAGGAATCCTCAGAAACAGTGCTAAATGAAATAGAGGAAAGCAAACTATCAGACATGGAATTCAAAACATGGATTAAAGAGCTCAATGAGCTCAGCGAGGTCAAAGAAAACTACAAAGAACTCCAGGGAAATGACAAGGAACTCCAAGGAAACTACAAGGAACTTATTGAGAATTACACCAGCATGAAAAAGGATGTAGAAGCTATCAATAAGAACTAGGAGGAAATGAAGAATACCATTTCTTTCTGAACTGAATAATACAGAATAAGGAATTAAAAGCAGGCTAGAGGGAGCAGAATATCAGATCAGCAAGCTGGAGGCCAATGTAGAAAAAAATTCCCAGTGATTAAAAAAAAACTGAAAAAGAATGAAGAGGTTTTGAGTCTTCCGGCCAAGATGGAGGCTTAGACTGACACGCTCTGTCTCCCTCCACAACTAAGAAGGACTACAACTACCGCAAAACCAGAAATAACCAGAAGTCCAGAAAATTAAACTACATGGAAGTCCAATGTATGAAGTTATAAACAAGTGGTGCTCATTTGGACAGGTAGGAAGGGCAAAACTGGGGCAGAGAGGTCAAGCTGTGCTGTTGGCAGCAGCAGCAGCAACAGCAGCAGGACTGAGAGGAACACCAAGGGAACAGTCCTGTTTGCAGTCAAGACCCGTCAGCTCGCGATTCTAGTGCTGGGGAAGGCAGACCCCCATTACCTCAGACTGTGAGGCTCAGAGGGCGTGGGGATGGAGGAAGAGGCTCTCAGCGGAGAGTAATGGCAGAAATCCATCTTGGACACCTGCCCCCACACAAAGCGCCACAGTGTGCTGAGGCTCAGTTCAGAGCTATAGTCATAAGGCAGCTTACAGAATTAACAAAAGATATTGAACAAGACAGGGAAGGAATGAAGGCTAGTCCTGCTGAAATGAATGAAAACACATATGAGACAAGTGGTGAGGAAACAAAAACCAGAGATCAAAACAACAAATTGGAACATAGGGAAGGAACGAACAGTCACCCAATGCAGAAAGAGGAAACAAAAAGTGAGGAATATGAGGAGAGGCTCAGAAACCACTGGGACAGCTATAAGCGAATGAACATTTGAATTATAGGGTTGCCAGAAGGTGAAGAAGAAGAACTAGAAATTTAAAAATTATGTGAAAAAATAATGAAACAGAACTTCTTGAACTTGGACAACAGGGTGGGGACCGACTGTGGGAGGAGGGGTGAGCAGGGTGTGAGGAAGCAATAGGGAAAAAAGTGGGACAACTGTAATAGAAAAACAAACAAAAATTTTTAGTGGGGGAAAAAAATGGAAGCAAAACAAATTAATAAATGAGCCAGCAAATCTCCCCTTTCTCCGAAAAAAAAAAAAAAAAAAAAAAAAACCCTCACATGTAGGAAAGTAAACAAAAGAAAATATTGAGTATGGAAATGCAGCTTTAGTGAATATTAGAAGGACAAGGATTTTCCTTCACACTGTATATTTTTCTCTCTATCTGATCCCTCCAGAATTTGGCACTCTGAAGAAGTAAGTAATGACATAAGGTTATTTGCATAAAACTAATCAGACCAGTTGTTAATAGAGGTTAATAGAGATTTTGTTGACCATGACTTTGACTGGAATGTCATGCTAAAGGAGGCATGCATGGGCTCTGGTTGTTACCCAAAAGCCCTGAGGAACTGGGATTGACTTTTGAAGGCAATAAAAGCCCACAAGGAAAAAGGCCTGGTACCTTGGTTGGTTGTGCGGTCTATGGAAATCTTTCCAGGGAAGGAAAGATGGCTAGAAGGGACCTTAAGGCACAAAGGAAAACCCAAAGGACTTGTAAAAGACAGGTGTTTACAGGCAAGGCTGAATGCCAGGTATGTGGCTCAGCTTCTGTGCTCTGAAGGGCAGACTAAAAGTCACCCTAAAGCTTCTTTGTGTAAGTTCCAGCAAAGCAGATGTAAAGATCATATGTAATCATTTGCTGCTCTTGTTTTGTTTATGCAAATGAACAGGATAAATTAAAACTGGACTTAATGCAGTCCCTTTAAAGACAAGGAGGGTAATCTTAAGGAAAAAAATTGCAATTCAAGGAAAATCACAATGCTCAATGGTAGACTATAAACTAGTGCAGCTAACTCTTTAAAGTTTATTTTCATCTAAAGTTTGTTTTCATTTGAAAGTTCAATAGGTCTGTGACATCATCAAAGATGCTTAATTTATAGGCAAGAAGAATGTCAAATGCCTTGCAACTGAATGCCTTTCCAATAGGACAGTGTTGAAGATTTAGAGACTGGTTTGTGGGTTATGTTGCATAAATTAATATGTGTGTTCTGTTTTCATAGGGCATAAGCTTATGATCTCATTACCTGAATGATTGTCTGTATGCATAGGCCTCACTTAATCCTGTCTACATTGCTGCCTCTTGAGACCCAGAGGTTTGACTGAACAAGGTGTCTGGTGGTCTGTGGGCTTCACTTTAAAACTGGTTTCTCTTTTCTATCCTAATGGCTTGGACAGAAAGGGCCTAGAAGTCTGAGAGATGGGAAACCTAAAATATTCCCCTCAACCCAAACTAAGTATAGTAGGCGAAAGGGTTTTGGACAGGTGTGACATGCCTTGCACACCTTCCTCCAAAGAAGCCCTTTTTTTCCCTAATGTGGGACATTAAAAAATTAATCCCTGCCTTTTGTCATCTAGTGTTATGGGTTAAATGATGTCTTTTAACCCTGTTGACAAATCTGTTGCCCCCAGAATACAACAAGGATGCCAGCCTTTAAACCATGCATGCCATTATCTGGGTACAGCCAACTGACCTGGAGTCTGCAAGATCCTTCCTCATGTGGGAAGACCACTCTCCCCTCTATACCCCCACTCTTATTAGGGATTTCTGGACCCAAGTTTAGGTAGGACAATGACCATGTCCAGCTTGAAGCAGCTAGAGGAGCATGAGACCTTCGCCCATTGTCCTTTATAAGATTATAAAGTGTCTTAAGTCTGAGAGGGGTGAATTGTTATTTTTTATTGTTATAAAAATTAATTAATTAATTAAAAAATAAAAGAATAATATAGGAAGGGGGTGAAGTTGGGGAACTTGTGTGCATGACCCATGGACGTGAACTAAGGGGTTTGGGATTGCTGGAGGAGGGGAGGTGTTTGGCAGAGAGGAGCAAAGTGGAAAAAATTGGAACTGTTGTAACAACATAATGAATAAAATATACTTTTAAAATAAAAATAAAATAAAAATAAATAGATAATAAAATAAAAATTTTAATATTTTTTATTTTTTAAATATATTTTATTGATTATGCTATTACAATTGTCCCAATTGTCCCCCTTTGCCTCCCTCCACCCAGTACCTCCCATTCCTTCCAGCAATCCCTCCCTTAGTTCATGTTCATGGGCCCTGCATATAAGTTCTGTGACCCCTCCATTTCCTATACTGTTCTTAACATTCCTGTCTATTTTGTACCTACCAATTATGCTTCTTAATCCCTGCACCATTTCCCTCATTCTTCCTTTTCCCCCTCCTAGCTGATAACCCTCCAAACAATCTCCATAACTGTGATTCTGTTCCTTTTCTATATTTTTGCTTAGTTGGTCTTTTTAGATTTTGTTGTTGATAGTAAGTTTGTTGTCATTTTACTGCTCATAGTTTTGATCTTCTTCTTCATCTTAAATAAGTCCCTTTAACATTTTATATAATAAGGGCTTGGTGATGATGAACTCCTTTAGCTGTATTTTGTCTGGAAAGCACTTTATGTGCCCTTCCATTCTAAATGATAGCTTTGCTGAATTGAGTAATCTAAGTTGTAGGTCCTTGCTTTTCATCACTTTGAATATTTCTTGTCAGTCCTTTCTGCCTGCAAAATGTCTTTTGAGAAATTAGCTGATAGTCTTACGGGAACTCCTTTGTAGGTAACTATCTGCTTTTCTTTTGCTGCTTTTAAGATTCTCTCTTTATCTTTAACTTTGGCGTTTTAATTACTATGTGTCTTGGTGTGATCTTCTTTGGGTCAATCTTGTTTGGGACTCTGTGCTTCCTGGACTTGTATGTATATTTCCTTCACCAAATTAGGGAAGTTTTCTTTCATTATTTTTTCAAATAATTTTTCAATTTCTTGCTCTTTCTCTTCTCCTCCCATCACCCCTATGATTCTTATGTTGGTATATTTGAAGATGTTCTGGAGGCTTTTTAGCCTATTCTCAATTTTTTTGATTCTTTTTTTCTTTTTGTGGTTCTGATCAATTCTTTTTTCTTCCTTATGTTCCAAATCATTGATTTGATTCTCAGCTTCATCCCTACCACTGTGAATTTTTCTTTATTTCACTTAGTGTAACTGTCATTTCTGCCTGGGTCTTTTTTATACTGTTGAAGTACCTAATGAGTTTCTTGAGCATCCTAATAACCAGTGTTTTAAATTCTACATCTGATAGGTGGTTTATATCCATTTCATTTAGTTCTTATTCTGGAGTTTTATTCTGTTCTGTCATATGTGCCATATTTCTTTGTCTCCTCATTTTGGCAGGCTCCCTTTGTTTGTTTCTTTGTATTAGGTAGAGTTGCTTTGAC
The DNA here is from genome assembly GCF_987537825.1 of Furipterus horrens. NCBI lineage: Eukaryota > Metazoa > Chordata > Mammalia > Chiroptera > Furipteridae > Furipterus > Furipterus horrens. Next base: position 77,938,793 of record NW_028327176.1, on the reverse strand, counting down.
TCCTTGTCTTAGTTGTGTGGCCCATTGTAGGAAATTGCACCAGCAAGTTGGATGGGGTGGAGCCTTAGGTAATTGCCAGGGCAGGGCAAACCATGTCACCATACTGTGGCTCTGTGGGTGGGGGTGGGGGGCTCAAAGAGGGGACAATGTCGCTGCTTGGTCTGGATTTTTATCTGGGAGGAAGTTTTTCCCAGCACTTACCCTGATTCCAGTCACTTCAATTTCTTCCTGTATGCCACTGGTGCAATTCCCAGTGTTGCCCTGGTGCTGAAGCCCAGAGGAAGTGAGTCTGCCTAAGTCCTAAGTCTGTTGCAGGCCCTTTAATAGGAGACTCCTGAGAATCTCACAGTTTCTTCCACTGCCCCAACCCCACTGGTTTTTACTGCCAGAAGTCATGGGGACTTATACTTCTAGAGCTGGAATCCTGGGCTGGGTGTTCTGATGTGGGGCTGGTATCCCTCACTCCCAAAGTACTCCTCCTGACTTTTATTCACCAGACATAGGTTTGGGACTACCCCTTCTGCATCTCTGTACCTCTCCATGTCTCTGTACCTCTCCATATATCTCTGCCCCTCCTACTTGTCTGGATGTACTACCTTCTTTATCTCCTTTATTGTCGAACTTCCATATAGCTCAGTTTTCTGATGATTCTGGGTGATATTTGTTTTGTAGTCTAGTTGTAATTTTTCTGTGGTTGTGTGAGGAGGCAAGCTGTGTTTACCTATGCCTCCATCTTGACAGAAGTAAAATTTTATGTTTTAGTGACAGTTTACATTCAATATTATTTTTATTAGTTTCATGTGTATAGCATACTGGTTAGACAATCATATACTTTACAAAGTGTTCCCCCAGTATTATCATTACCTACCTGGCACCATATATAGTTATTAAAATATTATTGACTATATTTCTTATGCTGAATGTTATACCCCTGTGATTATTTTGTATCTTCAAATTTGTACTGTTAATCCATTCATCTCTTTCACTCAGACCCCAAACCCCTCCCTTCTGGAAACCACCAGTGTGTTTTCTGTGTATGATTCTCTTTCAATTTTGTTTGTTCATTTATTTTGTTCTTTAGAGTCCACGTATAAGTGAAAGCATATGGTATTTGTCTTTACCTGACTGACTTATTTCACTTAGCATAATACCCTCCTAGTTCATCAATACTGTTGCAAATGGTAAGATTTCATTCTTTTTTTGAGGCAAATATTCCTTTGTGTAAATGTTCCACTGACTTTTTTACCCACTTATCTACTGGTGGACACTTGGCCTGCCTCCAGATCTTGGCTATTGTAAATAATATTACAATGAACATAGGGGTGCAGATATTCTTTGAAATAGTTTCAGGTTTCTTCAGATATATGTTAAGAAGTAGAGTTGCTGGCTCAAAAGGCAGTTGCATTTTTAATTTTTTGAGGACCCTTCATACTATTTCCATAGTGCCTACACCAATCTGCATTTCTACCAATAGTGCATAAGGGTTCCCCTTTCTCCTCATCCTCACCAACATATTCATTGTGGGTTTAATGGTGACATCAGATGTGACAGGTATAAGGTGATATCTCGTTGTGGTTTTAATTTGCATTTCTCTGATGATTAGTGAAATTGAGCATCTTTTCATTGTTCTATTGGTCATCTGTATGTCCTCTTTGCAAAAGTGTCTATTCAGGTCCTCTGGCCATTTTTTAAATTGGATTGTTTGGTTTTTTTGGTGTTGAATAGTATAAGGGTTTTTAAAATTTTTTAAACATTTTATTTATTTTTCATTTATGTATTGTTTTTCTATTACAGTTGTCCCACTTTTTCCCCTATTGCTGCCCTTCTCCCACAGTCCAACAGTATAAGTTTTTAACAAATTTTGGATATAAACCCCTTATCAGATGAATCATTGGCAAATATGTTCCCGCATTCAATAGGTTGTCATTTTTTTAAATAATTTATTTATTTGTTTGTTTGTTTATTTGCGTATTTATTTATTTTTAGAGAGAGGGGAAAGGAGAAAGAGAGGGAGAGAAACATCACTGTGTGGTTGCCTCTCACTTGCACCCCCAATTGGGGACCTGACATGCAACCTAGTCATGTGCCCTGACTGGGAATCGAACCAGTGTCACCTGGCTCGCAGGCCGATGCTCAATCCACTGAGCCACAGCAGCCAGGAATAGGTTGTCTTTTTATTCTCTTGATGGTTTCCTTTGCTGTGCAAACATTTTTGTTTGATGTAGTCCCATTTGTTTATCTTTTCTTTTGTTTCCCTTGCCCCCTCCCCAAATATTTCTAAAATAAATGGCTGAGATTTTACTGCTTATGCTTTCATCTAGGAGTTTTATGGCTTTGAGTCTTATCTTTCAGTCTTTAAAACATTTTGAGTTTATTCTTGTGTGAGTTGTAAGAAGAGAATCTGGTTTCATTTTTTGCACATATTTGTCCACCATTTATTAAATAGACTGTGTTTACCCCATTGTATACTCTTGCCTACTTTGTCAAATATTAATTGGCAATATAGGTGTGGGTTTATTTCTGGGGTTTTTATTCTGTTTCATTGATGTATATGTCTGTTTTTATGCTGGTTGCCATGCTGTTCTAATTACTATGGCCTTGTAGTATAGTTTGATATTAGGTAGTGTGATACCTCAAACTTGCTTCTTCTTTCTCAAGATTGTTGTGGTTATTCAGGGTCTTTTGTGGTTTCATATAAAATTTTGGATTATTTGTTCTAGTTCTGTGAAATATGCCATTGATATTTCAATAGGAATTTCACTGAATCTGTTGATTGCTTCATACTTCATACAGTATGAACATTTTAATAATGTGAATTTTTCCTATACATAAACACTGTATATACTTCCATTCATTTGTATCCTCTTCAATTTTTTCTTCAGCATCTTATAATTTTCTGAATATATGTCTTTTACATCCTTGGTGATATTTATTCCTAGATTTTTTAATGCAATTGTAAGTAGTATTGTTTTCTTAGTTTCCCTTTCTGATAGTTCATTTTTACTGTATAAAAATGTAACCAATTTCTGAATACAGTATTTATATTTTGTCCTGCTATTTTACTAAATTCCTTTATCAATCCTAGTAGTTTTTTTCATGGAATATTTATGGTTTTCTATATACAGTATCACAGCATCTGAAAATGACAGTTTTACTTCTTCCTTTTTGATTTGAATACCTATTTCTTCTTCTTGTCTGATTGTTGTGACTAGACTTTCAGTACTATGTTGAATAAAAGTGATGAAAGAGGGCAACCTTTCTTGTTTCTGATCTGAAGGTAAAGAATTTTAGTTTTGTCCATTGAGTATAATGTTGGCTGTGGGTTTGTCATATATATGACCTTTATTATGTTGAAGTTTGTTTCCTCTATTCTCACTTTGCTGAGTTTTTAACATAAATGTATGCAAGATTTTGTCAAATGCTTTTTCTGCAGCTATTGAAATGCTCTTACAAATTCTGTCTTTTACTCTTTATGTTTTATATCATGTTAATTGATTTGTTGATACTGTACTGAGCTTGCACCCCAGGAATAAATCTCACATTGTCGTGGGTTATGATCTTTCTAATGTATTGATTGCTAGATTCTGTTTGCTAATAGTTTCTTGAGGGTTTTTGAATCTCTGTTCATCAGAGATATTGGCCTGTAATTTTCTTTTATTGTAGTGGCCTTATCTGGTTTGGGTATTGAGGTAATACTGGCCTCGTAAAATGAGCTTAGAAGTTTTCCCTCCTCTTAAAGTTTTGGAAATAATTTGAGAAGGATAAGTGTTCATTGTTCTTTGATTTTTTGGTAAAATTTACCTGTGAAGCCATCCAGTCCAAGACTTTTCTTCGTTAAGGTTTTTTTGACTACTACTTCAATTTTGTTAGTTGTAATCAAGCTGTTCAGATTTGCTGTTTCTCCTCGATTCAGTTTTGGAAGATTGTATATTTCAAGGGATTATTCATTTATTCTAGGTTCTCCAATTTACTGGCATATAATTGTTGATATTTTCTTATAATTCTTTGTATTTATGTAATATCAGTTATTACTTCTCTTTCATTTTCTGATTTAATTTTGGGGTTGGTCCCTGAGAGGACTTCTTGCTGTCAATTAAAAATTGAAGTGACTGACTTTTAATTACAATAGATTTTCCTTCTCAATAGCTAAAAATCTTTTAAATGCATTTCTAAGTCTGCACATTCCAATTTAGGCTTTAGTTCACTAATTATCAATTACCATAAAATTGGTTTCTTCTTTTTGAATCTTGACAGCATTGTTATTGAGCCCATTTTCACCCACATGCCCAGTCAAACTGCTAAGTTTACAGAAGATGGGTATTTTGATAACTATAAGGCTCTGTTAATACTATTTTATTTGTTTGTTTGTTTGGGGGGAGTCCCCCGCTCTGTTAATACTATTTCAACTGTTTGGTTTTTTTTTTCTGGCACAGTACTTATGCCCCAACATGTAGTTTTACTTTTACAATAGTAGTGTAGTTTATATGAATGGTGTTTGTTTTTGGTTTTGGTTTTTGCTTTGGACACCAATGCTTTCACAGTACTTATTTTTGGAAAGTGCATACAAAAAAATTCCTGACATGTGTTCACCACTTGGAAATTTGTATACTTCAACATGCAGTTGACTGATAGAGTAGATCAACTTTCAGTTTTTAGGTGCTGACTTTGGTAAGTTTGGGTGACCCTGTTGTTCTTCAAAATTCATCTGAAGAGTTGTTTCCCCTGATGCTATAGTGGAAAGAATATGAATTATTGTTCATATGATATTTGTGTCATGGCATTAATACTGAGCATAATAAGGTTTTCGTTCTGGCCAAGATGGAGGCCTAGACTGACACGCTATGTCTCCCTCCACAACTAAGAAGGAATACAACTACCGCAAATCCAAAAATAACTAGAAGCACCAGAAAATAAATGGAAGTCCAATGTATAAAGTTATAAAGAAGTGGTGCTCATCCAGACAGGTAGGAAGGGCAAAGCCAGGGAGGAAAGTTCAAGCTGTGCTGTCTACAGCAGCAGCAGTGATGGAGGCAGGACAGCAGTAAGCACAGACACTCATATTTAAGGGGAGAAGAGAAGTGCCTGGGGAGCACCCCCAGCTGCATACCAGACCCACCAGCCTGCGAGTCCAAAGCCAGAAAAGGCGGACATCTATTGCATTGAACTGTGAGGCCCAGAGGGGGTGGGGATGAAGGAAGAGGCTCCTGGTCTCTCAGCAGAGAGTTAATGGCAGGAATCCATCTTGGACCCCCCACCCTCCTGCAGTAAACGCCACAGTGTGGTGAGACCGGTCACCTGGTTGTGATGAGTACACGGGGCTATGCCCTGTATAGTGTAGGGGGTGTGACAGCCCTGCCTAGGAAGCAAAGGTAAACACAAAGTGGTCAGGATGGCAAAGATCATGATAGAGATCCTGGTGACACAACTGACCAGACAGCAAATATCTAATCTAACAAAGCAGCAGATAGGAAATCTTTCTGAGGCTCAGTTCAGAGCTTTGGTTATAAAAATGCTTACAGACCTAACATCAGATCTTAAACAAGACAGGGAAGGAATAAAGGCTAATCCTGCTGAAATGAACAAAAACACATACGAAACTAGTGGTGAGGGCAAGAAAACCAGGGATCAAATCAACAAATTGGAACATAGGGAAGGAACAAACAATCAACCAGCGCAAAAAGAGGAAATGAAAAGCGAGGAAAATGAGGAGAGGCTCAGAAACTTACTGGACAGCTATAAGCGTGTGAACATTCGAATTATAGGGCTGCCAGAGGTGAACAAGAAGAACTAGAAATTGAAAAATTATGTGAAAAAATAATGAAGCAGAACTTCCCTAACTTGGGGAAGGAAATAGACTTACAGGTCCAGGAAGCACAGAGAATTCCAAAACAACTGGACACAGGGAAAACCACACCAAGACACATAATCATCAAAATGTCAAAAATTAAAGCTAAAGAGAGAATCTTAAAAGCAGCAAGAGAGAAGAGAATTATGTACAAAGGGGTCCCAATAAGACAATCAGCTGATTTCTCAAAAGAAACTCTACAGGCAAGAAGGGACTGGCAAGAAATAGTCAAAGTAATGAAAAGCAAAAACCTACAACCATGAGTACTCTATCCAGAGAAATTGTCATTCAGAATAGAAGGGCAGAGAAAGTGCTTCCAGGACAAAATAAAACTGAAGGAGTTCATCAGATCCAAACCACTGTTATATGAAATGTTAAAGGCACTTGTTTAGAAGAAAGAGGATCAAAACTATGAACATTAAAATGAAAACTGTATCAGAACAACCAACAACAGAAGCTAGGGAATTGAAACAAAGGCAGACTAAGTAGGCAACGAGAGTTGAAAAAGAATTATAGATATGGGGAACGTTTGGGGGGGGTCAGTGGAGAGGGGGAAGGGAGTAAAGGGAAGGAGATGGTACAGGAATTAAGAAGCATAGTAGGAGGGAGTGGAGTAGATAGGTAGATGTTGAGAAGAACTATATGCACAACCAATAGGCATGGACTAAGAGTGGGGGACAACTGGAGAGAGGGGTGTCACTGGGTGGAGGGAAACAAAGGGAAAAGAAATTGGGGCAACTGTAATCACATAAACAATAAAGTATATTAAATAAATAAATAAATAAATAAATAATTAAGTAAGGCTTTGGATATGTTTTCCTAAACCTTGGGAAAAGAACAATATAAACTGTAAGCATTGACTCTGTAGACAATGCTTTGTGTTCTCATAAGTCGTCTTCAATTAACACTATGATAATATGTCTCTCTAGATTGGCAAAGTCCATTTAATATGATTTTTAATATTGAGTTAACTTCATAATTGAAAATTATTAATATTCATTAAGTGGCTAATATACACCACTAAGAGATAAAATTCTTGCACTTATGGAATTCAACAAATAAAAAACAATATAGTAATCCATTATGAAGGTTATAATCAGATAAAGGCAAATAGAGACATAGTTAATGTTAAGGCTGGAATGTAACTGAGAAGTTTTCAGTGATGAATATGGCTTCACTTAGGATTTGTGGCAGCATATCATTCTCACAATTCCTTTATTTTTCTGTGGTTGTCATAAGGTGCCGGTGTTATCCAATAAACCATTTTGTGAGAAGGCAGAAACCAAAATTCAAATCCTAACTCTCAGTCCAGGGCTGTGGGAGCTGATGTAGAAATCCCTGAATTAGAATTCTGAGAAGTTGCATGGGGAGCTTGCTCCATCCCAGTTTTCCATGTGGCTAATACAATTTCTTCATCTCAACAAATTTAGTAGTAAGCATTAATGCTCAGGCATGGATAATAATAAAGAGCCAGTCAGATCCTCTCTCAGTAACAGTTACTTAAGTGAGCACACCCAGCTCCATGGTCTCAAGATTGTTCAACAATGTTATCTTTGCTGGATCCACATCTACAAGCAGACCATAGAGAGAACCCTGGCACACACTCAAGATGAGTTTCTAGAAGGTTTGAAAGAGAGAGAGCATAACCCTAAAGAAACTAGAAAGAGTGACGAGACGACCACACTGGATGCCCCCAAAAGATCCGAAGTCGATGGAAGGATAAGATGCTGAAAATGAGAGAAAGGGTATTCTTTTAAAATCCAGGACCTCAGAGTGTCATGAGTAACTGTACTGTGAGAAAATTTACCAACAAAATAGAGGTCATGAAAGAACTCTTGCCCTCCATCTGCTGTTATCTGCCTAGTGTCTGTATTTAAGTATCACTTGCAGTTGGTGCTGAGTAACTCAGTCTGTGTAACAAGACTCAAAAGAAAGTGTCCCTGTGAGACTGATTTTGACTACATTCAATAAGATTTAAATTTATCTATGCCTTTTAATACAATAATAATAATAATAGTAATAAAAATAATAATAAGCAATTACTGAGCATTTGCAATGTCCCAAGAACTGCTTAAATGCTTTCCACGTATTGACCCTCACAATTCTGAATGAGCTTTATCACCAGCCTCATCTTGCAGAAGCACAGAGAAGGGCAGTAACTTCCAGGTGATGCTTAACAGCTGGACTCCACAGCTTGAACTTTTTCACAGTTACATTCTTATCATATATATTTGCTCATATTTGATTTTTAGTTGAACCCTGTGTGTAAAGAACACTTTAACATATGCAGATACAGTTAAATGATACAAGAATTAAAAATATAAAGCTTCACCTGGGACTCAATTAAGAAAATATTTGAGGAATAAATAAAGCTTTTTAAATGTAATTTTTGCTAAATATGAAATTAAAGATAAAATTTCCAAGAATCCTTGCCATGGATGTAATTCATAGAGTTTTGCTAATCAGCTTTTTCTCTACTTGAGGTACATTGATTCTGGGCCTCTGCTTTTATTTAGTAATAAATGGACCATATGTCTGGATAGCAAATTGTATATTACTGTTAGGAATGAAGAACAAAGACTAAGAGATTGAACTATGGTCTTTCAACCCAATGTGGTGCCTTAGTGCCTTCGTTCAAAAGCTCTTTGCATGACACAAGATGATGTGCCCTATTTTAGCTCTCTCTAAAAGGACAATTCTACAACACCAGAGATGATATTTTAAATGTCACTAGGTTAATGTCATAGTAATGTATATACCATTTCCTAGAGTGTTATGCCCAACTATTTCATGTGAATACATTGCTTTTACTTTCATTGTATATCACATGGTGTGCACTCAATAAATATTAGATAAATTGAATTGATTTGATAAATAAATTTCAAGTCAAATACAAGTAATATTTTCTATAGTAATTATTATCCATATACCTATCATTGATCACCCACTGATGTAACTGTCAATTTATCAAATAAGTGAGATTTGGAGAGTTACATACAAGCCTAGAATTTTAGCCCATTGGGAGAACTTCTAACGGGTAATAATTAGTTTTTAAAAGATGAATTTAACAAAAATCAAAATGTTGAATTATTTCAAAAAGAAGAATAAGAATGACAATTCTATAAAGGTGAAAAGGATTTCTACAAATGAAATATACATTCACTCATATCAGTATTAAAGAAAGAGGAAAAAAGAAAAGGGAGGAGTTAAGGAGGGAGAAAGGGAAACAGCAACTACAGAAGAAGAAAGGTGTTCTGAGAGTGTTGATGGTACAAATTTGTGTTAGTCTTGTTTTCATTTTTCACTTGTCTTGACCAATTCAATGGAATATCTATAGTAAAATTTTATCCAGTGTTAATTCAAGCCCTCCAAAAGAATTTCAGCACCTCTTTATCAATACAAAATGGATCATTTTAAATTGACATTAGATCTTAAAAAGTCACATTTGAGAGCTAGGGCAGCAGAGGAAAATAACTTCTGAGACCCTAATATAAATATTTAAGTTAAAGACAAAAAAAATCTCCTTTTTTGTTGTTGTGGATTGATTTTAGACAAAATATTTCTCCTAACTCATTTTTGTTTCCTATAAAATTTATAATTTGATATCTCTAATTCCCAAAGTTGGAACTGGGCTTGTTATGTTGGCCTTTTATCCACTTTTGCAAGTTCTGGTCACCTTGTCCATTTTTACGTCCACAAAAATCCTAAGTAGGGAAGAACAAGGAAATATGCCTATTGAATAGGTGATTTTCGAAGATAGGAGAATTTGCTATACTTCCAAAAAAAACTTGACTGAAATGTTGGGTTTGGAACAAAGTTTGCCCAAAAATAAGCAGAGCAAAAGTAAAATGTATGGCTCTCACTCTAGAAATTTCCATTGGTTAGAATGTTCCTTAGATTAGAATCTCTATGTACAGTCCCCAGAGTCAATATATCATATTTTCCATGGTGTCATGAAGACTTCAGAGTCCTTAGGATAGAATTGCTCTAATTCCTAAATCAAACAGCATTCCATTTAGTTCCAGACCACTTCAGCGTAGTAAGACCAGCATTTCTTATTTTAAATAGTCATTTTATACTTCTTTGACAATCTTGAATTAGTTGTTTGTTTATTTGTAATAAAAACTGTTTGGCTAAAAATATATGTGCTACTTCTGAATGTCCACTTACATTTTAGTAGTTAAAAGAATAAATTTTCTAGACCTTTATATTATAGCTTTTTAAAGATACCAAATACAATCACCTAATCTGTTTTAATATTATCCCTTTCAGCTGTCTCATGAGATATGGCATAGCAGAGATATCAAGTTGATAATATGAATTTAAGACAAACTGCTCAAATACTTACCAGACACTGTCTTTTAGTTTGCAGAGAAATTTGCTTCTGACATTTAAAATTTTCAAGGTAAGTTTAAAAAGTCATGGGGCCATATAAAATATTGTGTTGTTACTAAATTTTAAGCTCCCTAAGTATGAAGACTTGCCCTTGAATCCTGAACACAGTGTCTTTAGACATAACACTTGCTAAATAAATATCTATAAAATGAATAGAAATGAATAAATGGGGTTCATAGCATGATTTTCTCAAAGTGTATATGACATACAGTAGAACATCCCTCAAGCACACCAAACAACTAATATAATATGGAAAATTTTATAGATATATACTGTCAAAACATGGAGGCAGCTAGAAAGCTAGAATGCCCACCTGGACTTTTGATGTACACAAATCAACCATATGCAAATCAATCTGGTCCTAGCCCCTTTCACAGGAAATACTCATGAACTTAGCTCATTCCCAGAGGAAATGTTAATGGACCTAGCCTGATATGTTACCTAACCTGGTGGGGGAAAAGCAAAAGATGTAAATGACCTACTGAATATGTTGATAAGCAAACTCAGCCTAACAGAAATGTGTTGGACCACTATAAAAAGGTGCCTGCAGAAGTCCAAGCAGGCAATTCCTATGGACCTTTGTAGGTAACCAGGAGTCTCCACTTCCCCTTCCCCGTTCACCCTTCCCCCTTCCCCTTATTATTATGGGCCCTCAAGTTGGTCTGGGAGTTGCCTCTTCCCTCCACCCCTGCTCCCCCTTTTCCCTCAATAAACTCATTGTCTAATCCTAGTGTGGTCTCTGGGTGATTTCACAGAGCAAGGCTACCTGACACACATGTGTGTATGTCAGATATTCACCCTTCGACCACTGACAGACCTATTTTATGTGCTTCTTATTTATTACGTACCCACTATGTGCTATAATTCACATCAGATTTTTAATAAGTCAGTTCTTAGCATAAGCATATGAGAGAATTAAATCCTGCATATTGCAGAAATAAAGCAACATGGACAAATAACATGGCTGAAATACCTCACAGTCAAGATTCTTACCTGGGTCTAACTTCAGAGTCTCTTCAGTGACCTGCACCACCTAATCTTTATTCACTTTAGAGAATGTAAAAGCAGCTTTACTTCAATATATAACAAATTTAGGAAACTCATTCCTTGGAATATGGTCCTGACAATAAACAAAATGTTTCAAAAGATCTGAGAATATGTAAGAGTGACAGCTGTGTCCCTTTTAAAGCCTCTAGGCCTTACCTCTCAAGCTTCAGGCAGGGAGGATGCCAGCGAGAAGAGATGAGACTAGGACAGAGTCCCCAGGTGCTTGGGCTCACTGTGAAGCAGCCAGGGTGAGCAAGGTAGGAGGGAGAGGGTGCTGTCTCTAAAGTCATAAGGTCTAGGAGTGAACTTCCAGAGATGCTGGACCATCTAAAGGCTGAGTAAGGTGGCAAAAGACAGAGCAGCCCCTACATTTGGTAGGCTTGGCAAGAACACAGTGTGGGGGTGGGCAGGAGCCCCTCCATGTGGGGTGGGGAGGACCCACAGGAGGGAGACAGCATGTGCCCAGTGCAATCATGCTTAGAATTGGATGCCCTATGGTGGCGATCTTGAAATTACTGACTTTATCTTTGAATTTGGGATTTATAAGTAAAATATGATAGAAAAATAGAGTATGATCCAGTGGCTTGGCGCCTCAGTTCCACACAGTCCCACCTATTCCAGCCTTCCCTGGGCTGTAGTCCCAGTCACCTACAACAATACTCACCCCACCCCTTATTTCCCAATCCAGGCACCTCAGGCCCTGACTGGCCATTGACCTCCTGCCTTACCACTGCTGTCAGCCCTCAATACACTGGGGAGAGGAGAAGAGGAGCAGAAGTTCCTCCATTGCCCTTAACCCTTACTGAGGCCTGTGTGAGGGCATAGGGGTGTGGTCAGGTGAGTCACATGCCCTTCAGTATCTCCAGGCTGGCAGGAAAGGATGGCCACCCACTCCACAGAGTATAGGGCCAGGTTACCCACTGGGGTCATTGCACCCACCTCCAGCCAGGTCTGGGGGACCTTCCAGCATATAGGCTGCAATCACTGAAGGGACTCTTCCACCAGGAATTGAAGCTGTCACCCTGGGAAGGGAATATTGACTTCCCTGCCCCTGGCCGAGCCTTGCATTTTTATTTCTTACGGGGCCCTGCAGATTTATGTAGCAGCCCTAATCAAGGCTAAACAATTATGAAGTTTAACTTGGGAAAGTAGCAGAGAAAGGCAGGAGCTGATGGGAAACATAAGGTCAGAAACAGTTGGTCATGCTCTAGGGTTGGAGGTACTAAGTGTGTTGGTATGGTGTGGGACACATGGAAATACAGAAGCAAGGGGCAAGGACACTGCCGGTGTGGAGTCCTTTAGAAAGCAAGAGCACATGAAGCTGGAGCCTGGAAGACCTCTGCCGTCAAAAGAGGGAGGAAAAAGAGAGGACACCAATGCATGTAGGTGTATGAGTTTGGTGGTGAGACAATGAGCTAGGCAGAGTCCACAGTAATGAACAAAATATGAAAAAGGGCCATAGGCTGAATGTGAAGGTACAAGAGGGCTGTGAGAATGTGTGAAAGGGATGCAGGTGCAATAACTGAGAGACCAAGGGAACTAGAAGATGTAGTAAAATGGACAGTCTCCTGCACAGTACTTATCACAGAGTGTGGGTATTTTGTATGTTTATCTGCTTATTTGTATTTTGTCTTTCACCCTGATAAGGATATATATTCCAGGAGAAGAGAAATCATGCTCTCTTTTCCTCAACTCTGTCCCCAGGAACAGAGCCTGGCTCATGGTGGAACTCAGCAAACGGTTGTTGGGAAGGAGATTGGGAAGCACAAAGGAGTGGAATTATTGTCTAATGTAATCATTATTCATATTTAGCCTCCTAGAAAAAAATGTACAGTTGCCCTGATCAGTGTGGCTCAGTTAGTTGGGTGTCATCCTGCAAAGCAAAAGGCCACCAGTTTGATTCCCAGTCAGGGCACATGCCTGGGTTGCAGTCCAGGTCTCCAGTTGAGGGCATGTGAGAAGCAACTAAATGATGTTTCTCTCTCTCTCTTTCTTTATCCATTCGCCTCCATCTAAAAATAAATAAATAAAATCTAGAAAGAAAGAAAGAAAGAAAGAAAGAAAGAAAGAAAGAAAGAAAGAAAGAAAGAAAAATGTACACTTGACCAGATAATCAGAACACATTATGAACCTTTGTATATTGATGGACATGGTAAATAAGACTCCATCCTGGGCAGAACCTACCTGCCTTCCTACTCAATTACTTTATCTTCTTACTCCTTCTGGAGATGGTTAGTGTCTTCTTTTGAACCACTCCTCTCTGTATGCAATTCTAACTTCCCTCAAGGTGAAGTGGTCGCCATTTATTTTCTGAGGAGGCTGTTTTTGTAACAAGTAGGAACTGTCTTTCCTCCCAGTGGTTACTGGGCAGCATGTCAAAGACCAGGCCAGAGAAGAAGGTAATTGCCATGACTAAGTTTAGGCGCTTTCCCAAATCAATGGACACCAAGCCACTCGAGCATCCCCATGGAGGAGATGCCCCTGCTGGGCTCAATGAAAAGGTTCTACTCCCAAGTAGATACTTTTAGATCCAATATACAACATTCCCAGGGAGTCTCAACTCAAGTCTGAATTCCATACGACAATATTCAGGTCAAGGTAACCAGCTTTACAGTGACTTACAACTGTGAGGAGCATTTAATATCTTTAGCATATTTCATGATGCTGGTTAGTGTTCTCCATGCAGCCCTACTCTGAGGTCAGCTGGAGAACAAGGCCATTCTCTCCATTTTTGCTGTAAAGAAACTGAGGCATAATGTGTGAAATGACTCATTGATCCTTACATTGAAGAAAACTCCAAATTTACAAAACACTTGTTATTTCATTTGATTTCCATAACAACTACAGAAGTTGACCTAGACAGATATAATTATTCTTCTTTTGTAGAATTCAGAAGGGCTAATGTTGTACAGTTGAGAACACTAGTAAATGAGAACACTAGTCAGTGGGTTTCTACTTCAGTGCCTTTTTAACCTCTTTCTCTCTTTTACAACAAAAGATACAGTCCTATCTATACGGTCAGCTGCTCCAGAGGGAACAAATGTTTAGTTCTCTGGGAACTGGAATTCCCTTTACTTGTCTCTCAGGGAAGTCTACTCCTTCTACCACAGGCCTAATATTTTGTGAGAATTAAAGGACACTGGCCTCAAAGGGAAAAGAAACTCAAGTGGGTTTGTAATAACTGAATCTCAAAGGGAAATGGCCAAAATCCAAGTCTGTCTTGTTTTATATAAATCTACTGTATGGACTCAGTGAATAAAAAAAAAGACATATGGTCAAAGGAGACTGCCCAGCTCCCCAGGGCTGCTTTCATGACCCAGCTGTCAATAGAGGCATTAGGGAGAGACAATATAGAGCCACGTGCCAAGATCTTCACACAGAAACAACTGATAGTGTTCATATGCATCAGACACTTGCCTTCATGGGAGCTTCCCTTCACAAAAATAAAATTACAATTATATTTTCCAACTGTGTTGATATAGACAAGTATATTAATATTACATATTAAAATATTTTATTTGACCCAAAAGTTTATTTTTTCTAAATTTAAAAGAAATAAAAACATTTTTGAACCCCTAAAAGCATTAGGGGAGATTAGGCACTGTCCCAGCCCTTCTATCCTCCTTGCCCAGTGGGTTTTGCTTTAAAGCTCCAGACCCTCTACAGGTCACACACACTCTCTGGCCACATTCCCTATTGTTTTTTGCTGCTGCGTTTCAGTTTTCAAAATTGATAACTGATCACACTTCTGTCACATATAACATCAAAGAAGAAAAACTTTTGTTTCTTCTCTGTGATGTCAGAGAATTCTCAAATCTCTAACTATGATTTTAATCTCTCTGCTTTTGTTAAGCTTCCAACAGTTGAGCTGTCACCAAATATGTTAGTACTACAAAATATCTGTAAGTCCCCTGAGCTCACCCTTCCAGCTGTTACAATAAATGGACAAACTAAAAGAAAACCAAAACCTGCAGGCTTTACCAATGCAACGATGGATGATTGATTTCTATTTCTCTTTCCCACTTCCCTGTATGTATTTGGCTGCAAACTACCTCCCCAGTGCTTTTGGCCCTTCAGTAGACTATACACTTGCCAATGTAGAGAAATGAGCTAGGTTTTCATGCCTTGGAATCCACTACATATTCAGCCCCAGGCCTTTGAGCTTTAGCCATAATTAGTTGTAATGTGTTTATGGGGCCAAGAGAATTTAAAACATGCAAGACATGAGTCAGAAAAGGATGATATCAAAATCCTTACTTATTCTTGGTTTTAGTCTAATCCCATTGGGTTACACACACATCATTGTTTTTCTTAAATATTAGCAATGCAGGGAGAGCTGGGAAAATCCCCACAGAATTTAAACATTCAGGCCCACACCCAACAGATTCAGACTCCATATGGAGGACTTATGTTCCCTAAATTAACATTCTAGATATGGGCTCAACCCTAGCAGGTCATGTTTGGTTTTCCTTTCACTTGGCTAATAACCCAGTAAATATTTGCTCTGATGACCAAAAATTATGTTGCAATATATATAGCATATTGAGAGCCAAAGAAACATGGCACATTGTGAAAAATCATGATGTAAGAAGCAAGCGTGACATCAAGTAGCTCCTTTGACTCTCCACAGTCAATAGAACTATCTGGAACAAACCCTTAATACAGTTCAGGGTTTGTTCAAACCTACACTGTTTCCAGAATCCCTTGGAAATTCTTCTCATTTTCATAGCTCATAAGTACAAGTGACTAAAAACTAAGCCTAAACTGGCTTCAGAGATCAGCAAAATAAGTAACTAATTGCACAGTGTAATTTGAAAAGCTCCAAGACAATATTTTTTCCCAGAGATACCAGCCTACACTCATCTAAGTCCCCACATCTCAAACTTACTATCATGTCAAATTTTCATCATGCAGCATATTATTTAATCTTTAAAAATAATTAAATGTTCACAAGTGCCATATAACATGAATGAAGCTTGAGGACATTATACTAAGTGAAATGTGCAGGCATAAAAAGACAAATACTATATGATTCCACTACATTAGGTATAAAAGTAGTTAAATACATAGAGAAAGAAGAATGGTGGTAACCAGTGGAGTTATTATTTAATAGAGACAGAGAAGGGCCATAATTTTCATTAGAGTTTGAGTTTCAGCCTACCTATCCCTCTAAAACTTCCAATCTTATAGGTTATTAGTTTGTCTTTAGAGTAAAAGGAAAACAATAGTAGCAAAGATCATAATGGTATAATTGTCACCATGGAGCACTTCCTATGGGTAATGCACTCATCTATGTATCTCCACTCTTTAAATAATTCTTTAACTGCCCCCCCACAGGAGTTGCTAGGCTTTTTCTTCAAGCTTTTAATTATTTTTGAAGTGGTAGTAAAATATGCATAACATGAAATTGACTATTTTAACTACTTTTATTAAGTGGAATTAAGTACAGTCACATTGTTGTACAAAACCATAACCATCATCCATCCACAAAACTTTTGCATCATCCAAAACTGAAACTCTCTCTATTAAACAACTCTTAATTCCCTCCTTTCCTTACCTCTGGCAACCATCATCCCACATTCTGTCTATGAATTTGACTGCTCTAAGTGCATCATATAAGTGGAATCATATAGCATTAGTCTTTTTGTAATTGGCTTAGTATATTATCCTCAAGTTTTATCCCTGTTGTATCACATGTTATAATTGTCTTCCTTTTCATGTGTGAATACTTTTCCATTGAAGGTATATACCACACTTTGTTTATTCATTTACTCAACAATAAATATTTTAGTTGCTTCCACTTTTTGTCTGTCGTGAATCATGCTACCTAGAACTTGGGTCTTTAAATAGAAGCTGCTAGTTTTATTTTTATTTTACAAAGGAAGACATAGACAAAGAAAAGGAAATCACTTACCATACTCAATGATAAAAAACTGAAAGTTTTTCTCCTAAGATCAGGAACAAGACAAGGATAGCCACTCTTACCACCGTTATTTAACACAGTGAGAGCAATCATACAAGAAGAAGATACAAAAAGCATTCAATCTGAGAATAAAGAGGTAAAATTGTCACTTTTTGCAGATAATGTGATTCTTTGTAAAGAAAACCCTAAAGACTCCACCAGAAAACTATTAGGAACAATAAATAAATACAGTGAGGATGCAGGATAAAAAAGCCAAATAACTAAAATCCATTGCATTCTTATATAGTAACATTAAAATTTCAGAAAAAAAATGAAGAAAAATAATTCCTTTTGAAATTGCAATAAAAAATAACATATCTAAGAATAAACTTAACAAGGATGTGAAGAAACTATACACGGGAAACTACAAGACATTATTAATAGAGATTAAAGAAGATAGCATGAAATGGAAAGATATTTTGTGTTCATGGATTGGAAGAATCAACATAATTAAAATAGCCATATTACCTAAAGTTATATGTAGATTTACTGCAATCCCCATCAAAATCACAATGGTATGCTTTAAAGAAATAGAACAAAAAACCCCCATCATATCTGTAGAGAACACAAAAGACCACAAATAGCCAAAACAATCCTCAGGAAAAAAAAAAAGCCAGAGGTATCACACTCTCTGACTTCAAATTTTACTACAAAGCAATAATAATCAAAACAGCATGGTACTGGCAGAAAATAGACACACAGACCAATGGAATAAAATGGAGATCCCAAAAATAAACCTGCAAATAATTTTCAACGAAGAAGCCAAAAACACACAATTGAGAAAATAAAGCCTCTTCAATAAATAGTATTGAAAAAATTGGAAAGACACATGCAGAAGAGTAAAACTAGACTGCTACTTGTCACCATACACAAAAATTAACTCAAAATGAATCAAAGCCTTAAGTATAAGACCTGAAACAGCAAAGTACATAGAAGAAAAAAATGCTATCAAAACTATGAACATTGGTTTTAGAGAAGATTTTATGAATTTGACCTCAAACCCAAGGGAAGTAAAGCAAAAATAAATCAATGCAACTATACCAACCTAAAAAGCTCCTGCACAGCAAAAGAAACCACCAACAAAACAAAAAGGCAACCAAGAAAATGGGAGAAGATATTGATAAAATGCCTCTAATAAAGAGTTAATATCCAAAATATATAAGGACCTATACAACTCAACAGTACAATTAAAAGTGGGCAGAGAACCTGAACAGATACATCTCCTAATAAGATTTGCATAAGCCCAACAGACATATGAATAAGATGTTCAACTTCACCAGCTGTTACAAAAGTGCAAATTAAAACTACAATGAGATACCACCTCATACCCGTTAGAATATCTATTATCAACAAGACAAGTAATAAGTGTTGGAGAGGTTTTGGAGAAAAAGGGACCCTCATTCACTGCTGGTGGGAATGTAAACTATGGAAAACAGTATGGATGGTACCCCCAAAATTAAGAATAGTTACCAAATGACCCAGAAATGCCTCTTGTGGTTATCTACCTGAAAAATTTTAAAGCATTTATCCATAAAGATATGACAGGAGGACGGAAAAAAAAAAAAACAGCTGGAATTGATTTGCTTCTTAGCTTCACCCATTCCACTGTTGTTATACCTG
The DNA here is from genome assembly GCF_987537825.1 of Furipterus horrens. Taxonomy (NCBI): domain Eukaryota; kingdom Metazoa; phylum Chordata; class Mammalia; order Chiroptera; family Furipteridae; genus Furipterus; species Furipterus horrens. The sequence goes on along the minus strand of NW_028327176.1, from coordinate 77,919,924 downwards.
TAAATTGGTCTTTATTTCAATTAGTGTATCCTCCATTTCTGACTGGATCTTTTTTATGCTGTTGAAATCCTCTCTAAGTTCCTTGAGCATCCTTATAACTAGTGTTAGAACACTGTATCTGATAAATTGCTTATCTCCATTTTATTTAGTTCTTTTTCTGGAGTTAAAGAGAATCTTAAAAACAGCAAGAGAAAAGCAGTTAGTTACCTACAGGGGAGTTCCCATAAGGCTGTCAGCTTATTTCCCAAAAGAAATTTTGCAGGCTAGAAAAGATTGGCAAGAAATATTCAAAGTCATGAAAGCAGAGACCTACAGTCAAGATTGTTCTATCCAGCAAAGGTATCATTTAGAATCAAAGGGCAGATAAAGAGCTCCCCAGACAAGGAAAAATCTAAAGGAATTCATCATCACCAAATCATTATTATGTTAAAATGACTTATTTAAGAAAAAAATCAAAATTATGAACAATTAAATGGCAATAAATACATATCTATCAATAAATGAATAAAAAGAAAACTAAACCAACAAGAAATACAGAGACAGAATTATGGATATAGAGAGCATTTTGATAGTTTCCAGGTGGGAGGGGCATGTGAAGGAATGGATGATGAGGTGAGGGGATTAAGAAGTACAAATTGGTAGTTACAGAATAGCCATGGGGATGTAAAGTACAGTATAAGAAATGCAGGAGCCAAAGAACTTATACACATGACCCATGGACATGAACAATGGTGTGGGAATTGCCTGAGGGAGTGGGGGGTGCTGACTGGAGGGGACAAGGGGGAAAATTGGTAGAATTCTAATAGCATAATAAATAAAATATAATTTTTTTAAACCTGGAGTTATCTTCTGGAAGATGAACCCCTTTGTAGTACAGGCTTTCCCTGCTAGGTGAGTGTTCTAGGAACCCGTTTGTATCAGTATTGCAGTTGGCATTGAGTGAGAGGCTGCATTTGGCTTCATTTAATTTTTTTGAAGACTCTTTCAGAGTGTTTGCCCATTTCATGGTGGGTAATTTATGAGTGAACTTGCCCACACTGCATGGAGCATTCATCAGTGTTTGACCAAAAAAGGCATGAGCCCCATGACCCACCTTCCCTCTTCACCCAATCTCACCCTGAGTGAATTTTTTTTGTTTTCTTGGGTGAAGAAACTCCTCAAAGTTTTGCCAAGAAGTAAAACACTAAAAGGCAACAAAATTGATGAGTTCAAAAACCCTTTTGAGCCGTGGGAAAAAAATGCCTTGATATCTATATTGCATCAAATGAAGAGTAATTTGAAAGTAACTGAAGTTTAAACATGTAAGAATAAATACAAAGAAGTGCGCTCGCCCACTCCCCAACCCTCCCCTTGGGTTGCACGGGCATGCACAGGGAAGTGCCCTCATTCACTGGCCCAGGTGCTCTGGGCCACATGTCCAGGTGCCCCTTGGACACACTGAAACAGACATAAGATCAGTGCCCCAATGGGAGCAGGGAGGGCCCGCTGAGCATGCAGAAAACCGTGTGCAGACATCCCTGGCCAGCTCTAGTGGACGCCAGGCTGGAGAGCAGACCACCTGCACAGGCTCTGCTCAGGCAAGCCGAGGCAGGTGCGGAAACAGCGGGTGGCTGCGGCATGGAAACAGCAGGTGTCAGAGACTCACAGGCTCTCACTTCCACTGTGCACAAGTGTCCAGGGCTCTGCCCCAAGGGACGAGAGACCAACTCCCAGGGCGCGGCTCGGCAGGCCTGAGGCTAACGTGAAGGCCAGCTTGGGCACGCAGGTGCGAGCACACACAAGCACCCCAGCCGGCTCCAACAGGCACCAAACGAATGCACCGGCCACCATGGGTGCCCAGGAGTAACCCAAGTGTGCGACCAAGACCACAGGCAGGCATACACAGCTGCTGCAAGGATCAGGAACCTTTGGCCTGCCTCAATAGACCAGCTGTGGATCCAGAAAAAGAAGACGACACACAAAGGCTGAACTGAGTAAAAATTTCCTTTTATATATTTTTTAAAATTTTATTTCTATTTTAGTTTTTTTTATTGGTATCTTATTTTATCTTAATTTTTTTTTAATTTCTTAATTTTAATTTTTATTTAAAAACATTTTTTTTATTTTTCTTAAAATAAATCTCTTTAATTTGTTTCATACCATTTCTCCTTCTCATCCTTCCTCTTTAATTTTGGTTTATTTGTTTGTCTGTCTAGTTTAGCCTCCCTTTCACACTAAATAAATAGAATATAACTACTATATAAATCTAATACTATACAATTCCACTTTCTTACTATACTCTGCATTCTTCCCTCTTTTTCTTTTATTATTATTAACATACAATGTAAATATCACCTACTGTCTTGTATAGTCTTGACACTACTTGCTACTATTATTAATCTATCATCCCCTCTCTCAAAAATCATATTTTTCCCCTTTAAAAACAACTCTTATCTATTCTTCCTGTAGTATAAAAGCCTTAATCTCTCTACATTTATATTAATTCTGGCTCATTTCCTGATGATAGCGGGATAGAGGGTGGGAGATATTATTGAGGGGGTGGGTTTCCTGCCTTGGCTGTGTGTTTATGTTTTTAACAGCATCTCCACAAAAGAACTCAAGACAAAGTGGACAGAGTGACTCTCAATCAACTAGCCAGAGGGAAGATCCTACCAAAGAGCATCTGAAATATAACTAGACAGCATAAAAAAACGACATAAATGGTATCACAAAAAAATCAGACTCAGGAGACCAAAGAGACTGTATGACTGAAACCCCCAGATTTCCTATAAAAAATCTCATACCAAAAAGGTGGGAAGGCAAAGCAGACAAATCCAAAAAACAAAAACAAACAAGAAGAATCCAACATGGTAAGATGCAGAAACAACCTCTCAATTAAAAGAAAAGAGGAATCCCCAGAAAGAGAGGTAGATGGAATAGACATAGCCCAAATGTCAGACATGGAATTCAAAACAATGGTGGTGAAGGAGTTCAATATACTCGAGCACCTCAAAAACAACTATGACAACCTCCAAGGAAGTTACCAACAGCTCCAAGAAAATTACAGGGAACTTACAGAGAACTACACCAGCATGAAAAAAAAAAAAATGAAAAAAAACTATTAACAAGAACCAGGAAGAAATGAAGAACACAATCTCTGAACTGAAAAACACAGTAAAATCAATCAAAAGCAGGCTAAACGAAGCAGAGGATAGGATCAGTGAGTTAGAGGACAATGTAGAAAAGAATTCTCAGACAATACAACAAAATGAAAAAAGATTGAAAAAATATGAACAAGATGTAAGGGAATTACAGGATAGCATGAGAATGAATAATATTAGGATAATCGGAATAAGAGAGGGAGAAGAAGAGGAGCGTGAAATAGAAAAGCTGATAGGAGAAGTATTGACAGAAAATATTCCCAACCTGATAAGAGAAAAAGTTATACAAGTTCAAGAAGTACAGAGAGTTCTAATGAAAAAGAACCCCCAAAAACCTACTCCAAGGCACATCATAATTAAAATGGCAACATTCCAAGAAAAAGAGAGAATCCTAAAAGCAGCAAGAGAAAAACAGCAAATACCATACAAGGGAGCTCCAATAAGGCTATCAACTGATTTCTCAACAGAAACACTACAACCCAGAAGGGAATGGTCAAAAATATTTCAAGCAATGAAAAACAAAGGTCTACAACCAAGAATACCCTACCCAGCAAGGCTCTCATTCAAACTGGAAGGTGAAATAAGGAGTTTCTCAGACAAAGGAAGACTAAAAGAATACATCTCCACCAAACCAGCATTGAAAGAGATGCTAAAGAGAATGTTTTTTAAAAAAGAAGGAAAAAGGAGGAGGGGAACACAGGTACAAAGGGCAAGGAATAAATACACGTCAATAATAACCTTAAATGTAAATGGATTAAATGCTCCAATTAAAAGACATAAGGTAATGGAATGGATAAGAAAACAGGACCCACATATTTGATGTCTACAAGAAACACACCTCAAAACAAAAGATTCACACAGACTGAAAGTAAAGGAACATAAAAAAGTATTCCAAGCAAACGGACAAGAAAAAAAAGCTGTGGTAGCAGTACTCTTATCAGACAAAACAAATTTCAAAGCAAGGGCAATAAAAAGAGACAAAGAAGGACATTTCATAATACTTAAGGGAACAATCCATCAAGAAGATACAACACTGATAAACACATATGCACCCAACATAGGAGCACACAAATACATAAAGAAAATACTAGAAGACCACAAGAAGGATATTAACAGCAACACACAGATAGTAGGGGACTTTAACTCTCCATTATCAACAATAGACAGATCATCCAAGCAAAGAAACACCAAGGATACACAGGCATTGAACAATACACTAAACCACATGGACTTAACTGATATATATAGAACTTTTCACCCCAAAGAAGCAAAATATACATTCTTTTCAAATGCATATGGGACATTTTCAAAGATAGAACACATGATAGGACACAAAACAAGGCTCAACAAATTCAAGAAAACTGAAATCATATCAAGCACCTTTTCAGACCACAATGCCTTGAAATTAAAAATCAACCTCAGAGAAAAAAATCAAAGACACCCAAACTCGTGGAGAATGAATAACATGCTATTAAATAATAAATACGTTAACAATGACATCAAAGAAGAAATCAAGAAATTTCTGGAAACTAATGATAATGAACACACAACAGCCCAAAACCTATGGGACACAGCAAAAGCAGCCCTAAGAGGGAAGTTCATATCAATACAGGCATATCTGAAAAGGATAAAAGAATCTCAAATAAAAAATCTAACCCTAAAGCTACAAGAACTATAATAACAACAACAAACAAAGCCTAGGGCAAGAAGAAGAAAGGAAATCATCAAGATCAGAGCAGAATTAAATGACATAGAGACCAAACAAACAATTCAAAAGATCAATGAAACTAGGAGATGGTTCTTTGAAAAAATAAACAAAATCGACAAGCCTTTAGCCAGGCTCATCAAGAAGAAAAGAGAGAAGACCCAAATAAACAAAATCAGAAACGAAAGAGGAGAAATCACGACTGATACCACAGAAATACAAATGATTGTAAGAAATTACTACAAACAACTGTATGGCAAGAAATTTGACAACCTAGAAGAAATGGACAAATTTCTAGAAACATATAACCTTCTAAAACTAAATCAAGAAGAAGTAGAAAGTCTCAACCGACCAATAACAAAGAAGGAAATTGAAACAGTAATCAAAAATCTCCCTGCACACAAAAGCCCTGGACTGGATGGCTTCACAGACGAATTCTACAAAACATTTAGGGAAGAACTAACTCCTACCCTCCTCAAACTACTCCATAAAATCCAAGAAAAGGGAAAAATCCCAAACTCTTTCTATGAAGCCAGTATTACCCTAATCCCAAAACCAGGTCAAGACAAAACAAAGAAAGAAAGCTACAGGCCAATATCACTGATGAACATAGATGCTAAAATCCTCAATAAAATTTTGGCAAACAGAATCCAGCAATATATCAAAAAGATTATACACCACGATCAAATGAGATTCATCCCAGTGATGCAAGGATGATTTAATATTCACCAATCAATAAATATAATACATCACCAAAACAAAATGAAAGACAAAAATCCCAAAATCATATCAATGAATACAGAAAAAGCATTTGATAAAGTACAACACCCATTTATGATGAAAACACTCAGCAAAATGGGAATAGAGGGAGCATACCTTAACATAATTAAAGCTATATATGAGAAGCCTGAAGCCAACATCATACTCAATGGACAAAACTGAAAGCATTCCCCCTGAAATCAAGAACAAGAAAAGGCTGCCCACTCTCTCCACTTCTATTCAACATACTGTTGGAAGTCCTAGCCACAGCAATCAGGCAAGAAAAAGAAATAAAAGGCATCCAAATTGGGAAAGAAGAAGTAAAACTATCATTATATGCAGATGACATGATAGTATACATAGAAAACCCTATAAACTCCACTAAAGGATTACTCGATATAATAAGTGAATTTGGCAAAATAGCCGGGTACAAAATAAATACACAGAAATCTAAGGCATTTCTGTACACCAACAATAAAATATCAGAGACAGAAACAAACAAACAAAAAATACCATTTACTATAGCAACAAGAAAAATAAAGTACCTAGGAATAAACTTAACCAAAGAGATAAAAGACCTGTACTCTGAAAATTATGAAACGTTGAAGAAAGAAATTAAGGAAGATACAAATAAATGGAAGCAAATACCATGTTCTTGGATGGGAAGAATAAATATCATCAAAATGGCCATACTACCCAAAGCAATTTACAGATTCAATGCAATCCCTATTAAAATACCAATGACATATTTCACAGACTTAGAACAAATACTCCAAAAATTCATATGGAACCAAAAAAGACCCGAATAGCAAAAGCAATCTTGAGACAAAAGAACACAGCAGGAGGAATCACAATACCAGACATCAAACAATACTACAAAGCCACTGTGATCAAAACAGTCTGGTACTGGCATAAGAACAGACATATATATCAGTGGAACAAAATAGAGACCCCAGAAATAAATCAAGGAACATACGGGCAACTAATATTTGATAAAAGAGGAAGAAACATAAAATGGAGTGAGAAGAGCCTCTTTAACAAATGGTGCTGGGAGAACTGAACAGGGATGGTCAGAAAAAAAAAAAAAAAATGAAACTAGACCACCAACTTACACCACACATGAGAATAAACTCAAGATGGGTCAAGGACTTAAATATAAGCCGTTACACCTTAAATTTCCTAGAGGAAATCATAGGCAGGAAAATTTCAGATACCTCACATAACAATATTTTCACGGATACATCTCCTAAGGCAAGAGAAATAAAGGAAAAAATAAACAAATGGCACTATATCAAACTAAAGAGTTTCTGCTCACCAAAAGAAAACATCAGCAAGATGAAAAGGAAACTAGCCATATGGGAAAACATATTTGCCAATGATATCTCAGACAGAGGACTGATCTCCAAAATATATAAAGAGCTTACATGACTCAACATCAAGAAAACAGACAACCTAATTAAGAAATGGGCAAAAAAACTGAACAAACACTTCTCTGAAGAGGACATACAGAAGGTCCATAGACACATGCAAAAATGCTCAACATCACTAGCCATCAGAGAGATGCAAATAAAAACCACAATGAGATGCCACTTTACATCAGTCAGAATGGCCATCATCAACAAATCAACAAACAACAAGTACTGGCGACGATGTGGAGAAGAGGGAACCCTACTGCACTGTTGGTGGGAATGCAGACTGGTGCAGCCACTATGGAAAACAGTATGGAATTACCTCAAAAAACTAAAAATGGAACTGCCTTTTGAACCAGCGATTCCACTGCTAGGATTATACCCGAAAAATCCTAAAACACTAATTCAAAAGAACTTATGCACTTCTATGTTCATAGCAGCACTCTTTACAATAGCTAAGTGCTGGAAACAGCCTAAGTGCCCACCTGTAAGTGAGTGGATCAAAAAACTGTGGTACATTTACACAATGGAATACTATGCAGCAGAGAGAAAGAAGGAACTCCTGCCATTTGCAACAACATGGATGGAACTAGAGAGAATTATGCTTAGTGAAATAAGCCAGGCAATGAAAGAAAAATACCATATGATATCACCTAATACAGGAAACTAAAGAACAACATAAACGAACTAAAGAGGACAAGGAGCAGAATAGTAGTCAATAGGGGGGAGAGGGGAGGGAGAGAAGGGGATAAGTAAGGGAAGGGTTTAGTCAAGGAATGTGTAAAAATGACTCATGGACATGAACAACGGGGAGGGATATGATTGTGGGAGAAGAGGTGGGCTGGGTGGTGGTAGCAATGGGGGAAAAATGGGACAATTGTAATTGAAAAACCAAAAAATAAAATAAAAAAATAAAAAGAATAAATACACAATTTTTATAAATAATTTTGTTTTAGGAAGTCCATTTTATGTTCATGCAGCATTATTCACAGTGGCCAAGACATGAAAAGAACTGAAGTGTTCTTCCATAGATAATTGGATAAAGAAGATGTAATATACATGCAATGGAATATTGGTCAGGCATAAGAAAAGATGAAATACTGCCATTTGCAACAGCATGGATGAATCTTAAAAATATTATGCTAAGTGAAATAAGTCAGACAGAAAAAGTCAAGAACCATGATTTCATTCATATGCGGGATATAAAACTGAAAGCAATAAACAAAGAAACAGGACACACAAACAAAAGCTCACAGACACAGACAACAGTGAGGTGGTTACCAGAGGAAATAGGTAGGGGGGAGATAGAACAGGTTAAAGGGGGTCAAATATATGGTGATGGAAGGAAATTTGACTTTAGGTGGTAAACACACAATGTAATATACAGATGATGTATTATAGAATTGTACATTTGAAATCTACATAATTTTATTAACCAACATCACTCCAATAAATTTAATAATTTTTTAAAAGAAGTCATTCTTAAAGGTCACATGTCTAGCAGTTGTGAAGCCAGTATTTGAACCTAGGCATCATACTGTTAAAAACAGGTAGAATAAGTCTGTCAAAAACTGTCATATACCATATCATTGTCCAATAAACACTCACAATTTACTAAATAATTAGTTAATGTATAACACTGAAAAACATTAAAACAAGAATGAACAAGAGCAAAGTAATAGGAAAGATGTATTGAGGAGTAAATATATAAGAAATCTTGGTTTCTCACCTGAGGATAAGTGGTGGCAAGTTTTTCTGGAAACTTAATGGTAATTTAAGTCATATTTCTAGATTAGAACAAATGTTGACATGATTTAAATTAGATTACAAATTTTTCATATTGTGTAAATTTTTATTATGTAAATTTTATTATGAAGAATTTCAAACAAAGCAAAAGTAGGAACTTTTAATATTGAGTCCCTGTATTTCCTCAGCAGAGTCAACTATTACCAAGACTTTTGCATCATTTTTTTCCCCATTCTTCTTCCCTTCCTTGCTCCCTTCTTTTCTTTAATTGGTAAAGAATTATCATTATTATTCTTATTGAGTTATAATTGACATATTAGTTACAGGTACACAATCTGATTCCATATTTGTATACATTGTGAAATAATTGGTAAAGAATTTTAAAATAAATTTCAATTTTTATGTCATTTCACTTCCACATATTGAGTATATATCTCTTTATCAATAAAACAAAAACAAGACATTTTAAAAACATAATTACCATGCCATTATCACACTATAAAAAATTAAAAATAATTTCTTGGTGTCCTGTAACATCTGTTCCATATTCAGGTTTTTCTGAGTGTCTGTCTTTTGTCTCTTGGCCTATAACTACCAGGGTCCAGCAAAATTTATATATGGCATGCCTGATAGTCTCTTAAATCTCTAAACTGCCCCAAAATTTCATGGCTTAAAACAATAACCATTTTACTCACTCACAGTTTCATAGATGACTGTTTGGGCAAAGCTTGGCTGGGCAGTTTTTCCTGATCATCCATGAGGCATTGGCTGTGATCATTCATTCTATGAGTCCAGCTGGTGACTGCCTAGGCTGGGCTGGTACAAGTGCACCAAGGTTTCCTGTCTGGCTCCTCAGCTCTCATCCATGTGATGGCTGTTTCACAAGTTTAGCTTAGGCTTTCTTGTGGCATGATAGTCTCTGGGTAGTCTTACGAGACAAGTGGCTTCAAAGAGGGAGTGCTCCAAGGGGCAAAGACAGAAGCTGCAGGTGTCTGAAAGCCCAGCCTTGGAAATTACATAGTATGATTTTTACCTAATTCCATTGCTCAGAAAAAGTCATAAGGCCAGCCTCGGTCAAAATGTGGAAAAGAGACTATGTCTTCATGGTGTGCTCACAGGGTCACACTGCATCTAATGGTTTCCTGCATTGATCGCCTGTGCTGAAGTCAGATCACTTATTATATGCTATAAAATGGTAACATTCCAATTCAGTTGAATTTTCCACATTTTTTGTAAAGAATTTACCTTCATCCACCAGGGCTACTAAATTTGTACACAAAGCAGGATAAATACTTGATTCTTTTCTTGTAGTTGCTAGTGTTTAGACAAAAGGCTGTGTCATGGTTACCTGAAATAGTTACCAATGACTTGTTTCTATTTTCTATGTGTACTTACATTGTTTTGTTTTGTTGTTGTTTTTAGCCACTCATCACTTTTAGTACCACTGAGAGTTCACTTTTTTCATATTTTATGTATTTCAATTCAATTCACTTTTTGATGCTCAAATTGTTCTATCTTTGGTCAGTGATACCCCTTCATGTTGTCTAGTACGTCATTTTTATGTAAGCCCACTAGTCTTTGAAGGCTTCCTTCCTTTCTGACACAGGAAGATGTCTTGACTCATTTGTGTATCTTCTGTCTCAGAACTGGTTCCTTTAAATGGGAAAGTGTATTATGAGGCCACCATAGTAGCACAAGGAATGGTCATTGCTACGAAGTCTTATTTCCATCTGGACTCCTGTATCCTCTCCTTTAGGTAATGATTTGTCTTTATCTTTTTCTTTATTTCCCCAGTGTTGCTTTTTGAAAATATAAGCAAATAAGTAAATAAATTTATATTGTCTCTCTTATGCAAAAGGTTTGCATTCTATGTTTTGCTGTTTTTTTAAGTATATTTTATTGATTATGCTGTTACATTAGTTCCAATTTTTTCCCATTTGCTACCCCCTGCTCCATACACCCCTTGCCTCCAGCAATCTCACCACCCTTAGTTCATGTCCATGGGTCATGCATATAATTTCTTTGGCTTCACCCTTTCTTATATTATTCTTAACTTCCCCCTGTCTATTTTGTACCAGCCAATTATGATTCTTAATCCCTGCACCATTTCCCCATTTCTCCTCCTTCCCCACTCCCAGCTGATAACCCTCCAAATGATCCTCATACCTATGATTCTGTTCCTATTCTGGTTTGCTTAGTTGGATTTTGTTTTTCTTTTTTAGATTCAGTTGTTGATAGTTGTGAGTTTGTTGTCACTTTAGTGTTCATAGTTTTGATCTTCTTTTTCTTAAGTAAGTCCCTTTGACATTTCATATAATAATGGCTTGCTGACGATGAACTCCTCTAGCTTTACCTTGTCTGGGAAGCACTTCATCTGCCCTTTCATTCCAAATGATAGCTTTGCTGGATAGAGTATTCTTGGTTGTAGTTTGCTTTTCATCACACTGAATACTGCTTGCCAGTCCCTTCCTGCCTGCAAAGGGTCCTCTGAGAAATCAGCTGACAGTCCTATAGGCACCGACCTGTAGGCAACTCTCGGCCTCTCTCTTGCTGCCCCCAGGACTGTCTCTTTATCTTTCACCTTTGGCATCTCAATCATGATGCATCCTGGTGTGGTTCCCTCTGGGTCCAGCTGCCCGGGACCCTCTGTGCTTCCTGGACCTGTATGTCCATCTCCTTCGGAAAATTTGAGAAGTTTTCCTCATTTTTTTCAATTCTTGCTTCCTCATTCTGCACTGGTTGACAGTTTTTTTCTCCCTTATGTTCCAAATCATTGATTTGAATCCCGGTTTCCTTCCCTTCACCATTAGTTTAGTGTGGGTTTTCCTTTGTTTCACTTAGCATAGCCTTCACTTCTCTTATGCCTTTGCCATACTCAACCATATCTGTCAAGTCTGTGAGCATCTTTATCACCAGTGTTTTGAATTTTGTGTCTGTTAGGTTGTCTATCTCCTCATCTGTGAAGTTGGCTATCTCCTCATCAGTTAGTTCTCCCCCTGGAACCTTGATCCGTTTCCCTTTTCAGGCCATACTTCTCTGTCTCCTCATTGTGACAGGCTTCTGTGTTTGTTTGCCTCCACATCCCGGGTACAGCTGTCGCTCCTGTTACATTGTAAGGGGCAGAGCCTTAGGGATTCATCAGTACAAGGTGACCTGTTTCACCACGTTGTGGTGCTGTATGTGGGGGAGTTGTCCGAGAGGGAACAATGCCGCCTGCTCAGCACTCACTCCTATTCCAGGCACCTCTGCCACTTCCACACAGGACTAGTGCCTCTCTAGCTGCTTCACTTGCCATAGTTCCCAGAGTGGGTGGGTCTGCAAACGTTCTAGGACAATGGGGTTCCTTTAAACAAGCGGACTCTGCTGAGATCAGGAGTTTCTTTCTCCATCCCAACCCCCACTGATCTGCAGTCAGAAGCAATGAGGCTTGATTTTCCCCAGGGCTGGGGAGGTCCAGTTAGGAGCTGGGAACACTCCCCAGGTGTCCCTCCTGACTTTTTAAAATGTGTGGCTGTGCTTTCTGCCAGCTTGCTCCTGCTGCCACCACTGCACCATGTCCTCTCTGCCCAGGCTCCACCCCTCCTACCTGTCTAGATGAGTATTTCTTTTTTATATTTTTGTTTGGTGGACTTCCATGTAGTTTGATTTTCTGGAACTTCTGGTTGTTTCTAGTTTTGAAGTAGTTGTATTCCTTCTTAGTTGTGGAGGGAGATGCAGTGTGTCTGTCTATGCCTCCATGTTGGCCAGAAGTCATGTTTTGCTGTTTTTCTTAATGATAGAGATCTTTCTCATTAACTTTTTCTTATCATATAGAATTTCTCTGATGCTATACTGTTTATTCCCACAGTCCCCTATTAATGGAGACACCTGTGATTTTTTCAATATTTTTCTAATACTAATATGCTACAATAATGTTGTGTATACACTTTACTGTATTTTTGGGTAGTGTATCTATGAGATCGATTTCTAGAAGTAGAATTTCTAAATCAAAAAGTAAAATCATATATAATTTTTCTAGATATTGCCTATTTTTCCTCTCTCAAGATTGTGCTGTTTTGTGTCTTTACCATCAATATCTGAAGGGGCTGTTTCTTACATTCTCACCCACAAATTATGCAAATAAACATGAGTTCTTTGTAAGTGTGTCTAAGTGTACTCTTAGTTTGTGTCTTTTTTCACCACGAAGGAGGTTGATCATATTTTCATGTGTTTGAGGTCCATTTCTGTTTCTCTGCAAACTGCCTGCTATCATTTGCCCATGTCTCCATCAGATTGCTTATCTTTTTTATCTCAGACTTTCAGAGCTCTTGATTATTAATGGTATTCACTATTTATGATACAAGTTGTCCAATGTTTGTCTTGAATTTGTGTATGGTGGGTTTTGCGCACATGGATTTTTGAGATCACACTTGACATGGCCTCCTCAGGCCAAGTTTGCACACCCAAAAGCTGCTCTACAAAGTCTGAGAAGCAGGATTGAGGACTTCCGGCCAAGACAGGGGCCTAGACAGACACATTGTGTCTCCCTCCATAACTAAGAAGGAATACAACTATCTCAAAACTAGAGACAACCAGAAGTTCCAGAAAATCGAGCTGCCTTGATGTCCAACAAACAAAGATATAAAGAAGAAATACTCTTCCAGACAGGTAGGAGGGGTGGAGCCAGGCAGAGCGACTCAGTGTGGTGGCAGCAGCAGGCCAGAAGAAAGTGCAGTCACATGTTTTAAAAAGTAGGGAAGGACACCTGGGGACCCCTCCCAGCACCAGACCAGACCACCCAGCTCATGGTCCCAGCACGGTGGAAGATAAAGCCTCATTGCTTCTGACTGTGAAAACCAGTGGGGCTTGGGGTGAAGGAAGAAACTGCCAGTCTCTCATCAGAGTCCACTTGTTTAAAGGGCCACCATGGTCCCAGAACATTTACAGACCCACCCACTCTGGGAACTATGGCAAGGGCATCAGCTGGAGAGGCGCCAGTTTCATTATGGAAGTGGGAGAAGTGCCTGGAAAAGGGGCGAGTGCTGAGCAAGCAGCACTGTTCCCTCTCAGACCCCTCCCCAACATATAGTGCCACAAGGTGGTGAAACGGGTCACCCGTACTGAGAAATACCCAAGGCTCCACCATTTACAACATAACAGGTGCAATAGCTCTACCTGAGACACAGAGACAAACAAACACAGGAGCCTGTCACAATGAGGAGACAGAGAAGTATGGCCCAAAAGAGGTAATGGATCAAGGTTCCAGTGGCAGAATGAAGTGACAAGGAGATATCCAACCTAACAGAAATAGAGTTTAAAACACTTGTGATAAAGATGCTCACAGGCTTCACAGATATACTTAAGTATGGCAAATGCATAAGGGAAGAAGTGAAGGCTACACTAAGTGAAACAAAGGAAAATCCATACAAAAGCAATGGTGAAGGGAAGGAAACCGGGGTTCAAATCAATGATTTGGAACATAAGGAGGAAAAAAACCGTCAGTCAGTATAGAATAAGGGAACAGATTTGAAAAAAATGAGGAGAGGTTTAAGAACCTCTGGGACAACTGTAAACATACCAACATCTGAATCATAGGGGTGCCAGAAGAAGAGGAAGAGCAAGAAATTGAAAGCTTATGTGAAAAAAATACTGAAGGAAAACTTCTCAAATTTGGCAAAGAAAATAGACATACAAGTCCAGGAAGCACAGAGAGTGCCAAACAAGCTAGACCCAAAGAGGACCACAGCAAGACGCATCATAATTAAAATGCCAAAGGTTAAAGATAAAATGAGAATCTTAAAAGAAGCAAGAGGAAAGCAGAGAGTTACCTACAAAAGGGTGTCTATAAGATTATCAGCTGATTTCTCAAAAGAAACTTTTTAGGCAAGAAGGGACTGGCAAGAAGTATTCAAGGTGTTGAAAAGCAAGAGCTGACAACCAAGATTAGTCTATTCGGCAAAGCTATCATTTGGAATGGAAGAGAAGATGAAGTGCTTCCCAGACAAGGTAAAGCTAGAGGAGTTCACCGTCACCAAGCCATTATTATATGAAATGTCAAAGGTACTTACTTAAGAAACAGAAGATCAAAATTATGAACATTAAAATGACAACAAACTCACAACTATCAACAACTGAATCTAAAAAAGAAAAACAAAATCCAACTAAGCAAACCAGAATAGGAACAGAATCATAGGTATGAGGATCATTTGGTGGGTTATCAGCTGGGATGGGGAAGGGGGAGAAATGGGGAAATGGTGCAGGGATTAAGAATCATAATTGGCTGGTACAAAATAGACAGGGGGAAGTTAAGAATAATATAGGAAAGGGTGAAGCCAAAGAACTTATATGCATGAGCCATGAACATGAACTAAAGGGGATGGGATTGCTGGAGGGAAGGAGGGTACTGGGCAGAGGGGAGCAAAGGGAAAAATCATTGGGACAACTGTAACAACATAATCAATAAAATATACTTTAAAAAAAGAAAAGAAAAGTCTGGGAAGCTACTTAGACTCAGTGAAGCTACTGCAATTGATAATCAGGCTCAGCTCTGAACCCCTGGCTCCCCACTTCATAAGCCAGTCTAGTTACAAGTGTCTTGACAGAGGAGGTCTAGGCCTGGTCCCTTTGTATTCAATGCAATGGAACCATCTATCCTAAGGGAGCTTTCTGGGGCCTGCTGAAGTGCCTCCATTCCTTCCTAGAGCTACTCATTTCAAATAGGAGCAGTGGTTGTGGTGCCCGAGAAGAGAAACAGTATATTCATGGCATAGTATATTCATTTTCCCTGCCTGAATCTGAGGGGACAACCATGTTCTTCTGTCTGGATGAGAGCTCAACTGGAGAGTATTATATTTATGCTATTAGGGCTCAGAAAAGTGGCTCACAGGGTCATCGTTATGTTATATGCCCTGGCACACAATTAATTCAGTATGATAAATTCTCGATGACTGACTTACTCTAAAGCCCCAATGACAAGTGGGAGTTGGGACCTAGGACACTGAGTAGAAGGTGATTGTTCATTGTTTCAGAGTAAAACAAGATGATGTATTCATACGATCTGAAGCCCAAGGAGACTAAGAGGAATATCATGTCATCTCACTCTAAGTTCAGAGAAGAAAAAGTAAAGATAGTGTTTGATTACATCCTAATCTCGTCCACTCCCATCCCTATTATCATCCCACAATTGAAAAATAATGATAATATTATAATAACTATGTATGCTGTCAGATGGCTACGAGACTTATTGGGATGGTCACTTTGTAAGGTATTTAAATATCTAATCAATATGTTGTATGCTTGAAACTAACGCAGGGCAAAAGTAGGTTTACACTTGTGAGTACATGAAGCACAGTTATTCTTGTATTATCACTTACTAATTATTGTATTATTTTCCATACAAACAACTGTAAACCTAATTTTTCTCAACCCTGTATAATATTGAATATCAACTGTAATTGAAAATTTTAAAATTACTGAAAAATGATATTACAAGACATAATTTTATATTGTGCTTTAAAATTTCCAAAGCACTTTCACATTTCATGCTCACAGCAAGCATATTAGTGTGAGGGAAGGCCATACTGGAAAGATCATAAAATGAAAGCTAAGTGTGGTTGGTTCACAAGTACACACCTAGTAAAGGGGGAGCCATGACCTGAATCCAGACTGAAGTCAGTGCCACACATGCAGTCACTGGGGCCCCTTGCTGAGACGAGCTTACACTTGCTTCTGCTGTTGTCATTTTAAGAGTCTTAATTTTTGTATAGAGGGTACTATATTTCATTTTGCAGAGGGCCCCACAAATTGTGTGACTGAACTTGCCTGGATTCCATGTTTTTTCTTCTTAGAATTAAAGTAGTAAATCAAAACTTATTGAAACAAGAGCTCTCAGACATCTTTATTTGAAATAGAATTGATGATTTAGGTTTTGTCTAAAGACAATAGCTAGATTATTGAAAATCCTAACATGCAACAAATGAAGTTTGGGGTGCTTCACCCAATTTAGCCCTCAGCTTTGGGCCATGTGCAAATAGGTACCTGGTGACCACTTTTGATAACATTCTTTGGTGATTAAAACATAGGAAAAAGCTACTTTGTTATTTAAATCAGGCCAAATAATTTTTAAAAACAATTTCTCTGTAGGTCTTCTATTGACATTTCAGTGGATAGATAATATATAGAACTTCTAGATATATTACTATCAAGGATCTTATTGATTCTATCAGCAGCATTATCGTGAAGTTTTCCCTCATAACTATTTATGCAGTTCTCCATGATTTGTAATTTGGCATAAAGATTTTCTGTGGCAACTCTGATTGTTTTTTCTATGGGGTACCTAGGCAATGCACTGGAACAAGGCTTGATTTTAAGCTCAAAGACTTGAGGTTTAGTGTTAGAATAATGGAGAGGAGATCAAAGAAGTTTTAGAATTGTTAAGGATAAGAAAGAAACATTAGTCTTTTATTTTATTAGTTTTGTGAGGTGGGTCAGAGATAAGCAGTGTCAAAGTAGGAGAACACAGATAAAATCAGGGGTGTTTCCAGAAGACTAGCGTGAGAGGAAATTAGCAGGAACCTGATGCTTGAACAAAGTTGCCTCTACTTTTCCTTGATCTTAGTCCCTGCTGGCTTCTCTGGGAGCTGCTTCTGACTACTTTGCAGGCAAGAGCATGGTGACAGTGGCCTGGAGCAAGGTAGGGGAGTAGGGATGGCTTTTCCTCATTAGTTGAAGTATGGTGACATCTAGGTGATTAAACAAAACGTGCTCATTTTTCTTCCACAGACATGGATGGATACTGAAGCCCACCATGTCCAGGTGCATCAGAAGAAAAAAGTATGTTTGCAACCCTAAGCCTTCTTAAGGAGCTCTGGAGAATTGGAAATGAACACTCTGAAGGGCATGTTTGACAGAGGAGAAGGAAAATTCCAGAACTGCAGCTCATAATTTTACTGGAACTTAGTCCCCAAACTCAGTCACGGAATCATGAGTCAGTGTATTTAATGCAGAGCTGACATGTGGTTCTGCCACTGCCTAGCACCAGCGGCCTTGTTTTCCTGTAGATTGAAATTGTCCGTTTGTTTATGAGAAGAGACCTCAGCCAGGGCTCTTTGGGTTTTGTTTAAAGACAATGCCTGGCATTTTTAATATTTCGTGCTTCAGTGGTGAGACATTCTGGCAGTCTTTTTGGTGATATTATCTTCCTTCCCCTCCACATTACTACTAGAACAGAGATGCAAGACTCCCTTAGAGTTTGCTTTCTTAATCTAGGAAATGTACAGAGCCTCTTGCCTTGTAATACACAAGCTATCTCATTCATGAAGTCTTGTCCTGGAAAATGCTTCATTCATTCCTGCAGAAGACCCGCAGTTGGGAGAGCAAGGGCATTCAAAACATCGGGAGCTGGAAGATAATAGTGGAGTGTTTGGCAGCAGCTTCCAGGCTGCTTTAGCAACACACACCATCGCCGGGGGGAGGATGAAATGCTGCCCTTCTTTTTACTCGGCTCTCTGGAGCAAAAAAGTCTCTTTTGCCTACAACATAAATGTCAAATCCGCAAGACCTGAGTGAGGAAATGGTGCGCTTCACCATGGATTGGCATGAAGTCATGTCCTCCAACACAGCAGCTCATTTTGCTTGAAAGCATTTGCTATTGAAGAAGAAGATGAGACTTGTGGGTTTTTATTGTCAGTCAGGGCTGGGCAGACTTTCTTTCCCACTGGATATGACACAGGATGCCTCCCATGCACTCCAGTGCCAGTCCCGGAGCCAGGCTGGCCTTCTGCTCTGCCACAGGCAACTTAGATCTTCCCACCGTTACCCACATTAGTAATTGCAAAGTAATCAACGTGACAAAATTCAGATTAACAGGGCATCTAGTGTGACTCCTTTTGTGGAGAGAGCTCTCTGGAATCCCAAACATAATAGGTCTGTGTTTATTTCTCCACCAGCAGCATAATGTGACTGATTTACAAGAGTTTAACTCAAGTGTTAATCTGACAGTGACGAAGAGCTCCTCACTGGCACAGTCACTTCAACTATCATATTAGTTGCCTCCTCTATTAAAGCAGTGTGGCTGATAATTGCAATGCTTTTATGTCTAGTGGTTCTGACAAGCCTCTCTTCAAGTCACATATGGGCGGTCTAGCTCTCTGCTCAGCCCAACAGTGGCAAATAATTTAAACTGAGAAAGTATTGTTCTCCACGTATTGTGGAGCAAGGGCAGTTCAAGGAAAGTGAGACTGTGCACGGCTACCTGCTGGTGTGTAGTAAAATAAGATGGACATGATACCGGGCTGGGAGGACAATTAAATCTATTTTGCACCAATGTGTTGCTGGACAGATGAGTTTCCACATGGCAGAGCTTTATGATCTTTAAGGTAGACTGAACTAATAGATTGGTGTGGAGCACACTGGAGTTACCAAGGATGAGAAAGCAGGCAGTAGTACATTTGAACTACAGGTTTCTCATATGCTCCGTGTCATGCTGAGTTTTTATAGCTCCTGGCTTTCAAAAAGCCTGTTTCAAAGAGGTTTGCGCTAGACTGGGCAAGCAGTTTTGCTCTGCAGATATTGTCGCTACCGATTTAGTGGAATGCAATTAGGAAGCCTAAATTAAGTGGTAATGGAGAACCAGCTCTTGAAACTGGGGTTTCCACGGCAACCACTGCTTACAATACAGCCTTCAGTTAGTTTTCCCACTTTATCTGCAAAATGCACAATTGAGCTTTAAAACAGCTCGGCGCTGAAAAACGCACTGTAAACAACTGTTTGCAATGAGTTTTACACTGTCTTTAAATACAACAAACTATCACAGAAAATTTACTTGTCCACACTAATAAAGCAAAATCTCATTTGCCAATCAGTGAGTGATTTTTAAGTTTATTATTCCTTTCCTGTTTAGGGGTTTATTTTTAAGGGAAGATGTCACAATTCCTTAGATGTCTTAATTGTGGTCATTTTTGCTCCATTTTCAGCTCCTGTGGTGATACGCATATTCCACTAGTTTTTTGCTCAAATGCATTTTTATTCAGCAAACACAAAGTTAGCTGTCTTAAATAAACACACAGTGTGTTCTTTTTCCAGGTTCTTTCTATATTTTGATAACACTTGACAGTTTTTTCATAGGTCCTCTTTGTATTATGTTGTTGATTTGCTAGACTTTCATATTTACTGATTCGTATTTATTCTTTTCCCAGATTACTACTCTTTGGAGTCTCTTAACGCTCACATTCCATTGCTCTACACATTCAGTGGTTACCCTGCTAGGAACTTTTGTGCCAACATAGACAAGACAGAGTTCAAAGACAGTATCAAAATAGGTGTATTTTTGAGCACATACTTGTTAAAAATAACCATGGAGAATTTGTACTTTTGTAAAATCCATTCTCTCTCATGATTAGGAAAGGCAAATTTTATTATTACAGGGTTGTTACTTTTGTTTAGGTGTAACAGGAAGACACACACGTATGTATACAGTTATGTGTGTATGCATTTTCTAGTGGAAAAAAAATCAAATTGGGTTCTGCAAAGAAAAGAAGAAGATGGAATCAAATTTGGGATCGTGTAGCTCTGACACTTTAATTGCCAGTCCTAACAGGATGAGCACTAGAACATGTTTGAACAGACTCAGGCAGCTGGTGAAAACTCGCAACCCCTCAGCAGCACAGAAGGTAACATCGCCCAGCAGTTCATGATTTCTCAATGTTGTCATATTATAGGTGTGCTATTTTCACTGTGAGAACATGCAGAGAGAGGGGCAGAAAGCATGTGCGCGTCATTACAGTACCTCTCATTTATGTCGCTTTTGGGGAGAAAACCAGATTCTGGTGTCACTGGTCATGTCTGAACCTTCATTGAATATGTTTGCTGTAGACATGGTGTGCCAGTGGGGAGCGTGCTCTTCGCAGTAAGCCTGAACCCTCAGCGGTACAACTTGGCTATTTCAATTCTGATTTAGTGCAACGTCTTCAGTTTTGACTTAATGCAGATTTAGATGGTGCCATTGCTTTATAAAAATCTCCATTTTTTTCCTCACTACTCAGTGATACTGTCAAAGTGACTTCAACAATTTTTACATTTTTAGAATATAAATATTGAAAAAAACACAAAGAATTGGATTAAAAATTTGGCTGCTACTTTAATAAAACACATGGTGTTTTAAAAAGGGGTCTTTGTTGCATATCTTGACATTGTTGTAAGTGCAATCAAAGCTTTCTTGTAGCTCTTTCTTATGAAAATAATTAAGTTCTTAAATATTTAAGAATTTAAACTTGGAGAAATTGTATGCATCCTTTTGTTCAGTAATTGATAAACCTGAAAAGTATTATTTAATCAAATTCCAACTACTGGTGAGACATGCTATCTTTCCCATGCTTTAAAATAAAATGTTAATCCATGAAGGTGTAAATTTAAATCTTCTATGGGAAGAAACCTGCAGTAGTGATGTGCTCACTAATTCTGGTATTCACCTTGTCTCAACATTGCTGGCATTTTCTCCAAAATGCACAAAGACTCACTGAAAGTATTCTACTCTGGCAATAATGTGCTTATTACTGTATATGTACTCCATTCCACAGGACCAAACTTTGGGGAAAAGAAGAAGTTCTAGAGAACCTTAGCATATTCCAAAACTACATTTTTGAAAACTACATTTATTTTCCTTCTCCCAGGAGCAGGTTTTAATTCAGGCCATGGGTAGCATGGAGGCCTCACAGAGCCAGTACAGGGGTAGTGGAAGGTCACGTGGTATTTTGCTACGGATCTCTCCCCCTACCTGTACAAAAAACTGCACACACCAGCAACCACCACAGACACTTTCCACCAAATGACTACGTCTGTGTGTGTCCCACCTTTCCTGCCCAGAATAGTGATCATATCCACTCAATTTATGCCCTAAAAAGAAATAAATGCATCACTGTCAGAGTTTTATAAAGTTACAATTATCCCCTTAACTTATAATTTCCTTCTTATTCTACTTAAACTTTAATTTTAGGTACCTTCTATATAACATAGAAGTCACGTTCTGGATAGAATTAAAAGAAAATTAGCTTGGAGTATAGGGTGTGAGTTTTCTGTCTTATAGTGCATCTTAATAACTCCAAATCAACCTGAATAATGGGAATATTATTAATCCATCTCCACTTTTTTGCTTTAAGCCACACCTTACATTTTGGTTTCAACTGGTGTTTTAATTACAGCAGTGACTACTCCATGTTCTGTGCCAAGAACAGGACGTGTAGACGTGTGCTGGGACAGTGCCACAGGATCTTTGTGCTCCGGTTCACTTTTGAAGACTGACTGCATCTTTCATGTTTTAATGAGTATATGAGTGCTGAATTCCTTTTTCAAGGAAACTATGGTTTAATTATTGTGTTAAATTATTATATTTCATCCTGTCTCCAGTGGGGAAGTAGGGGGAGCTGGAGGTGGATATGGGTGTTTTTTCTTAAGCAATGTTAGTTTTAAACAGTTAAGGAGCCCAAAAGTTAAAGTGGATTAAAATGCTGTCTGCTGTGAACTTTTGAAATTGAAATAAATATGGTCGGTAAAAGAAGATAATCTCTGTTTTGATTACAGGGAAATGCCTCTTTAGTCCTTTTCTTTCAGGTGAAATAAACATCTTTAAAATAAGTACAATAAATATGTTTCTAAGCATGGTATATTGTAATTGTAATCAGCCCTTTCTTCTTTGTGAGGTGGCATGAATCAGATTACATTTAATTAGTCCCAAGCAGTTTGCTGGTTTCCTATTTTTGTGAAGGTTCACAATACATCTTTACAACCATAAAGGCATTCATTTTCTTACACTGAGGACCTTATGAGCAATTTGCCTCCTTATTTGAGGGTAAAAATTAAAGGTGAGCATCATTACAGCTTCGCCTTTTAACCCATCAATCTATGCATACTGAACAATCAAAGCCTACAGGCTGGTTGATATTCTGTAATAATTTCTTTCATTTAGAGACTTTTCCTTGACTGAGTTGCTAGTAATGCCATAGAAATTGATTATTTGTGATGTTCTTATCACTGCTTAAAATAGCTAATTATTTTTTCTACACAGATTTGGATTTGGCTTCCTGGTTGCAAGCTGACTAATGGAGGAATACTTTTAATTGGACAGAGTGAGCACAAGGTGGTATCGACAGCAAATGTGATCTGAATGAATGTTGTCACACTTTATTTCAATGGAATTTAAGATCTCAGAAACAAAGATGCAAGTGAGTTGTGTGTGTGTGTGTGTGTGCGTGTGTACACTCATAGGATCTTAAATGCCTAGTATTCAGGTTAACACACACACACACAAAAAAAAAAACCATTTAAAGTAAAAAACAGAATGGTAGAACAAACAACTAATCTTCCAAAGAAAACATCATCTCAGAGCAATAACTTCATAGTAGCTACACTTAGCACTATGCATGCAATTATCCAATTTAACAATTCTGGATATTACTAGGTCTTCTGACCAAATGGAAATATTTTAATTCATAATTAAATACTATTTCAATGTATTTCAGTGTCTTCAAATAAACCTTGTTGTTAGAGAAACATATGCTAAAATAAAATTTGACACACCAATATTCTAAATTGATGGCCATATTTTGATGGGGGGCGAGTGGTTGGGAGTCATAAAACTGACTTCGATTTATGACATTCTAACACTTTTGGACTGAGTCAAACAAATTGTGTTCCTGTCCTAATTAAAAATAGCTCCGTTGCTCTCTCAATCTGGGCATAGCTGCCTTTGGTGTGCTCAGGTGAAAATTTTTGTTCTTGCTAAAACTCAATAGACAAATTCCTTAGGTGAACTTTCCTAAAACATCACGTCAGGCTAAGCCAGCTTTGTCCTCATGAAAATGCCAAGTTGGCACTTATCCCATGCCCTCCTTGTTGCACTGCCATACGTATATGCACCACTTCTCCAGAGCACAGTCATTTCTAAAACTACAGTTTCTTCACTTATAGTCAGCACTTAATAAGTATTCTCTGATATAGTTTGGTATGTGATTATTATTTGCTAAAGTAACTGTTTCCTGACCACACTGTCAGCCCATTGAGAACAGGAATTCTGTCTCATTTATCACCAAAATCTAAAAGATTACCTAATGTAATGATGCTGGGAGAGACTTTGAGGAATGTACACATGTATGGAGGGCATGAAAAACATGCTGATTTGGTTGCTAGTTCGATCCTCACCAGGAACAGAATGGGGCATTTTTCATTATACTAGAGCACTGACTGCATCAAGAAGGTGAAACCCTGATATGTTGAGGATGAATCATTTTAAAAGCCAAATATAATTTTGGGGCAGCCACATGGGAAGGAATGTCATTTGTTAAAAATAGGTTTAAGCTTTAAAAGCAAATAGGGCAAGTTGAAGTACTCTCTCCAGCTCATTCTAATTCTAGTATCCAGAGAAAGTTACTCACACTTTCAAATTCTCTGTTCTCCCCTCTTCAGCAAAGAAAATAAGATTCTCCTTAATGTTGAATGTGAAAATTAAATAAGATTGAACATGGACAGTGCTTAGATGATTAGAAGCGCTACAGATGGTTTAATTCTTTTTCTTTTCCTGATTTTCAGTGATTGTAATCTCTGATTTTTTTACTGAGAAATCAAAAACCCTGGACTTCACTAAAAATGGTTTACTTTTATTCAATAAGTTTTAAGTCTTATGTATTTTTCAATTATTGGTTTCAATTATTCTAATTATTCTTTCAGGATTATTTTTGTCTTATTTATTTTCATTTCCCTCTTTTTTTTTGCTTTTGGTTATAGGTAAAAACCTATAAATTTGGATAACTTTTATGACACAAAATACAATATAAAGATTTATTTTTATTCATCACATGTATTCATATCATTTAGGAGAAAGAAATTTTTATTTTTGCATCATGTCTTTTTAAATATTAAAATTTTTTCAGCATCACTCTTTACATTATCAGCCCCAATATTTGATTAACAGCTTATAAAACATATAAGGAATTAAATGTTTGTTTGGTTTTAAGAAATCTTTTAGGAGGGCAGAATCTTGTCTCCCAAGCATCTAGAACAGTGCTTGACACATAACAGGCACTCAATAAAAAAGTGTTGAATGAAAGCAGAACAAATGCAAAAAGACATCTATGATAACATTTTAAAAATTAAATGAATAAAATCATTTTACCTCATTATGAAATGTATATTTTCAGCATCTAACCACTAGCTAAACTTAGATCTCTGAATTACCAAACTTTAAAGAAAACTTAAAAAGACTCCACTGTCAATTCATATGAATATTCAATTTATGGCATTTATGATGCATTATCTGTTTAGCTCCATATATTACACAATAATAGCACACTTATATGACCTCAGTGCTTTGTAAATGTTACCTCATTTAATCCACGTTTGAGTCCTGATTTCATAGTCCCATTGCACTGATGAGAAACTGAGACAAAGATTCCATAATTTGTCCAAGGCCAGAGTGGGAGCAGACTTGACACCTAGCCATTAGGCTCCATCATCTATATGATGTACTCTGATGCCTCACAGCCAAGCAGCAGTAATAGTAATAAATGTTTGTGCTTATTTTCCTGTCTTTGTTGTATGAGACTGCAAACATGTAGACCACACCTATATACATTTTGTGGAATTTTTAGTTCAACATTAATAATAGAAATTAAGAATACTAACCCATTCACACGCTTCATCTACCACTCTAACCCCCTACCCCTCTGCCTTTGTTACCTTGGTCATTCTGCCAACCTAAAACACTATCAGCAATCTTCTGCCACATACCACTGCTACATACCTTCAAGTACCTTCTCCCAAAGCATATTCTCCTTTCTAATTTACTCCAATATTCACAGCTCCTCATATGAGTGATGCTATGTTATTTCCCCCATGTCTCTAAAATTATCTAACATTTGCAGTTGGGATTTTTCTTCTACTGATGTTCTTAAACTTTTTTTTTTTACTGCTATTAGAAAAAATCGTTTTAAAATTAATAAAATTATCTTAGATTGCCTTACTCTCTAAAACCTTGTCCTGAACATTGAAGTTCTATTTAATGAGTGCTGTAACCTGTCTTAATGCATTCCAGGAACTGAAATGTTATCCCTATTTTCCTGACTATTTGAAAGGAGACTACATGGTGCCTCAGGATGTTTATCCACGAATTCCATGATATGAAAGTGGCAATGCAGATTACCAAATATACTATTAAGTGCTGTGCACTACTTTTTGTTCCTCCAATCATCCACCCTTTCCTTTTAAAGAATTTCATCCTCCGTGTATTAGTGCACATTTTTAGAGAAATTGCTTCCTTCAGATTTAAGCCATGTCTAAAAACATTCTGTCTGCAACTTAACTTTCAACAAGACAATATGTATACATTGGAAACCATAGGCATCCCTCCTTCCCATTGCCACCTGGTAGGAACAATTGTTGAGGCATTTTAATTGTGCATAAAGAGTACTCTTCTGATTGTTTATCAGCTAGAAGAGATCATAAAAGAGTGATATGGGCAATGTCTGCTCCCCTCTGAACCAGCAAAATGTGTTGTTCCTGATCTCCCTTGACTGAAGGGCAAAACTGAGCCTCATGTATTCATTCTACACATACTGCGCAGCTGCTGTGGGAACCATTCTGGGCAGAGTGTACATGGGAAGGCAGATGTGTGCACACATAAATAAGATTCAAAGTAATAAGATTTATAGTGTAAGTAAATGCAAAATGTTATTGGAGCCGGGCTCACACTACTAATGAGGCCTCTGGAAAGGCTTCTTGCAGGCAGTATTTGATATGACAGTTTTCCAATAGACAGAGAGGTTTAAAGACAAGACACCAAGAAAAAATAGTACTGAAAAGGCATGGAGAGATAAATATCCTAGAGTATTCTTGGAAGAGCAAGAATCTTGATGTAGCTGAAAACTTGAAAGGGTAGAAAGTAAAAGGCAAATCAGATGCTTTTGAAAAGTTGTACAGGTAAAGCCATTTATTTATTCAAGTAAGAAATACTTCCTGACACATGCTAGAGCCAGGCCTATGGAAGTAATCAAGCAGATTTGACCCTGACCCTCAACCTAGTGGAGAAGTCAGGCTTTAAAGAAACCATTGACCATTGACTAGAGTGTAGAGCCCTAAACAGCATTGTCAGG
Source organism: Furipterus horrens (assembly GCF_987537825.1). Lineage (NCBI taxonomy): Eukaryota > Metazoa > Chordata > Mammalia > Chiroptera > Furipteridae > Furipterus > Furipterus horrens. Next base: position 77,893,049 of record NW_028327176.1, on the reverse strand, counting down.
CCCTGTTCCTTTAAGGCTTCCTAGTGCAAGAAAAATTAACCCTCAATCTTTTAAAACTAAAAAAGATGGCATAACTTAATTTGTCAAATTTTAAAATGTTGTATACCTTCCAAAATATGGAATTTTCTTTGCCATTTGACATATGACAGCAACAACAAAAACAATAAAACACCGAAAAATTAATGTAATAAAGAATTGTTCCTCACCTAAATGAGGAATGATGCAAGTCTACTGCATAGCTTAAAAAGAGATAACCATGATCATCAAGAATTCTAGTAGTGTTAGTATTTTCAGCCTAAACCTCATGTCTCGTTGCTTGCCCCCCTCATTAATCCTCACCACAAAACTTTTAGTAGTTGCAATATTTCTCTACATGTTACCAATAAACTGATAATTAGAGAGAAAAAGAAAATACCCACATTTTTCAGAGATTATTAGATATTGACTCTGAGCTAACATCTATTCTTGGGGAACCAGAATACTGTTGTAATCCAGCAATCAAGTGAAGAGTTATAAATGTGAGGTGTGAGATCTGTGAACCCATTCTGTGGTTTTCACCTTCTTCTTAAGTGTGTAGCTGGAATAGACAGACTTAGAAATAGGGCTCTAATATGAGGAAGGACCAAGTGGGAACCTTTGAAATTGTATTTCCAAACCATATGTTTATACAAAATAGTAAACCAATAGCAATACCACACATCACAGGTGGAACCCACTGAGATAAAGACCATCATCAAACACTTAAAAGATTCAAGAAGATTGATTCTTATCTCAACCCCATTGAACTCAAACTTTTAGTCTATGCATAAGAGAAATGGGTCTTGAAAGTTGCTGGACTTCTAAAACCTTAATTGAATGGTGTTATTAAATGTCCCTGCTATTCCTAAAATAATCTTATAATTTAAAAATATTTAAGTAATCTTGTTACTGAAACAAAGAAACAGATCCTGGTAACTGGTATACGTCTATCAATCTGCAAGGTTTTTTCTATCCCAATAACCATTATGCACTAAACATAATTTGCTTTCACCTGGAAGAAGCACACCGCACCCTCTTATCTCAGGGTTATGTCAGTTCTCTCACTCTGTCATAATGTATTCTGCAGAGACCTTGATCACTTCACATCGCATAAGGCAGAATGTTGATAACAATTACACTAGGTCTCTCAGTGAGACACAGGAGTGCCAGAGTAGGAGATAAAAATTCAAAGGCTTGCTCCTACTACATGGAAAGTTCAGCAGGTCCAGTTGTCTGGGACATATCAGGAGAGCCTCTTCAAAGAGCAGGGAAATATGCTGCATCATGAGCCCACTGCAACTAAGGAAGTGTCCTCTTTGAACTTTGGAGGCAATACATATTACATTCACTTGTGCTGCTTCCATCTAGTTACCAAGGAAGCCATAAGGGCACCACCTTTTAGGGAGGCCGAGGATAAGAGAAGGCTCTCCAGATGGTCCAAGTAGCTGAAAACATTTGGACCTTGAGATACCACAGATCTAGTTGTGCTCAAAGTGTCTGAGGAAGAGTTGATACTGTACAGAGCCTGTGGCAAACCTTAATAAGAAAATAATAGTCCAGTTCATAAGGCTTTGAAGCGAAGTTATATTCCCAAGAGCACAATTATTCTTCTTTTGAGAAACACCTCTTGGGTTTCTTCTTGATTCTGCTAGACTGAATACTTGACTATGGGACAAGAAGTAACCATGAGTCCTGAGTTGACCATCCAGCACTTGGTGTTATCCAAGTCACCAAGCCATAAAGTTTAATGTGCCCAGCACTCAAGCATGTAAGTTTTAAGCACCATGGGGAGTTCTTTGTGGACAACTAGTCTAAAAAGAAAAAAACCTGGAGCTTGGTTTATAGACTGCTCCACATGATAATGCTGGTAACATTCATGAGTGGGTTTTTCACCACTACAACAGCACTCTCTGAAAGATCATGGAAAAAGAAAATCATTCTATTTGGCAGAACTTCAAGCAGCACTTCTGGGATTTTGTTGTAGTTGTTATTTTACTTTGTCTAGAGAGAGAGGTAACCACAATAATTCATGGGAGATAGTTAAGTGTTTAACCAGATGGGGAACAGTTTGGAAAAACCAAGAGTGAAAGATTAGTGACAAGGAGATTTGGAGAATGGGTATATGAATGCATATATTAGAATGGCCTCAGAGTAGGATGTGAGTGCTCACCAAAAGGTGTCCTTGTAGACAAGATTCTCAATAATTAGAGGAACAAGATAAGGGTCCTGTGGACATTGGTCAAGCTCTTTCCCCAGCTACTTAAATGCTTTCTCAATGAGCCCATAAATTAAATAGCCAGTGTGGCTCAAATTGATTTCTCCAACACTGGTGTCATAATTCAGAGTCCAGCCAGCCACCAGGTGGCCCATTAGTTATAATTAGACCCCTTCCAAACTGGCAGGGGCCTAAATGTCTTCTCTGGTATGGAGATATATGGAAATGGACATTTCCTTTGTTGCTCACCTTCCTTCTGCCAACAACTTGCCCAGGACTTATTAAATGCAATATTCACAGAGTACCCAATACATTGTTTTGGGTACTTTATAGCAAAGCAAGTGAGAGTGCCACTCAAAGGATCTACCAAGTTTGCCACCCCTTATATCCCCAGAAGCAGCTGACTTAAAGAACACTGAATGGCCTACTAAAGCTTTAGTTGTGGCACCACCTGAGAAATGACAACCTGGTAAAGTTAAGGCATTGTCATAGAGTTGAGTATGTGGTCTGAACCAGCAACCAATATGTAGTACTGTTTCTTTCTTGCCTGAAAATGTTGGTCCAGTGTGCAAGAGAAGAAAGTAAGGCTGGCATTTGTCTTTTCACTTAATCATACAGCCAGAAAATCTATCTGCTTCCTGAGCCTACAATTTTGGGTTTTATTGTTTTCAGAGGCCCTAGGGGCTAGGGAGAAATGTTTCTAGAAGAGATTGCAGCAATGGTATAATGATATGTAACTTGAAACGCTGCCTCTCCAAAACTCCAGAGACACCTATTGACCACCCATGGTGCCCTGAGAAGCATCCTCTGGCATTTTGTGAATATTAGTGGAGGTGGTTAGAAGTTACCAGAGCAATCTCTTCATTCAGCAAGTTCCTAACACAGCACTGGCTAACAAAATTCTGGGGCCTACTTATTTCACTACAAGCTCAGCTTAGGGACAGATCCTCCAGCCCTCCAATAATCACAAGCAGCAAATAATTGGCAATAATTTTTTTCCTATTTAAATGAGCTAGCTAGGTTTTTGTTGTTTGAAATTGATCAATAAACCCATCAAGTGGTAGAAGAGCAATTTTGGTAATGTGTCAAAACCCCTTAAAATACATGTCCTCTTTGACACAGAATTTCCTTTTAGGGATTTCTTCCAAGAAAATAAATGAACAAGTGCACAAAAGTGCATATGAAGAAATATATATTTTTCTAATTCAGAAAAAATTGAAGTTAACCTCGATATCTATCAAATAAATGTTGTTTGATAAGTGAGCAAGAGTAATCTATAAAATAAAAATCAAACCAGAAACTTTAAAATGATATCCTATTTCTAAACAGAGAAAGAAAATCTCATAAAATTTAGAGTAAATTTTTCTAAAATTTCAATGAAAACACAATCCATAAATACATGCAGCTCAGTATTTAACTTTCTATAAATAGTTATTCTTCTGTATTATACTTGGAGAAGAGGGGGAGGAATAAAAAATAGCAGACAAAAAGTTACTTTGTATATTATTTGCCAGATTTCCAATTAAAAAGTAAAATGTTCATTTTTTAATAATTTAAACTATAGCAACTAAAGTCACAGTGCACATTTTGATCATTATTTATTTCACAACCATTTACCGAAGTGGCCAAGACGAAAAATACATAGGCCTACCAGAATGAAGCTTTTGATATAGTAGGAGGGACTAAATTTAATGGTTAAATTTCAAAAGTTGGTCTGTTACATGGTGTTTTCTTCTGGCTCTCACCCTTCTGCCCATTCAACATGTCATGAGGGAGCTGCCAGTGATCTCAGAAGGCAATCACAGTTCACTTCTAATGTATAGGTGTCTCAAATTATTTTTCTTCTGCTACATTTTAAATCCAGGGTGTTGTCACATAACTTTAAAATATTTTCCTGATCTTTTTTTTTTCCTTTTTTGTAGGTCAGGACTTTATTAACAGGTTTCTCAGAATCAGCACCTAGGGAACACAACCTGTTACATGGACTAGGTGCAGTGGTCAGGGTCTGATATGTATCAAAGGTAGAATCAAAGGGATTTGCTGCTGGATTGGAGGTGATGTTAAAAAGAAAAAAATCAATGATGAAACACCAAGATTTGTGTCCTAAACAACTGGAAAAACAGAATCACTATTAACTGATAAGAGAAAGCTCTTGGAAAATGCAGGTTTGGGTGGGGGGCTTCCTTAACACAGAGTAAATGCTGGTATAATTTGTAGTACATCCGCAGTCATTGTCCCCTGACTGGAACAAGTTTGTTTCAGTTGATTGACATCTACAGTGTTGTATCCCATGGCACAAGTTCTCCATTTCCTGTCATGCTGAAGCTGAGCTGGGAAACACTGAAACCTACCTGTGCACTTCATGGTGTAGAGGACTACAACAAATAAGCCTTTCTTTACCCAATAACCATGTTCAGATATTAAAACTTTTGGGGCGATATTACCTTATTCATCAATTCACAAATAAATTTTTATAAGATTAAGAACTGAACAATGTCATCTACGGCGTATTTGGATTTTTAAAAATTAACACTCAACTGTTTTCATATAGGAGGGAAGTTGCAGGTGCAACCCTATATATATTCAGCTCATGAATTTGGGGGGCTGCAGTTAAGGAAAGTATCTCCTCTACATTGATAATAGCACCATCTAGTATTTAATTTTCATATATTCTGAGCCCTACCATGTCCAAGACATTATCCTTTTACTCAAAGGCAGGGGAGCAGAGTGGGTAAGAGGGAGACATAGATCGAAACATTGTGTACAGTTATTAAATCTAGGCTAGGGGAACTCAGCTGGGACACCAAAGTAGAGATGAATGGACGAGGAGAGAGATTGAGAAATCCACAGAGACTGGAGAGAAAGGGGCCTGAGGAATAAATAAAACATAGATGGACATTAGAAAGGATAAAAGATGTCCCAGTAGAAGGGGGTACAACCTCAAAGAGGATCATCCTGAGCTGAGAGCTACAGGGAACAGAGGAACAATGTTGAAAAGGATCTTCAAAATGTTCATCATCTAAGTTTATTATACAAACACAGCCAGTAAGCTGTCATTGTGCCTGTGTTCTGTGTTTCACACTTGTTCTAATTAATTCTCAGTACTACACTTGGAACTTGGCATTATTACAAGAGGAAGAACCTGAAGCTCAGTGATATTAAGCAGGTTGGCCAAAGTCAATAACCAGTAAGCACTAATGTTAGAACCAAAACTCAGATTGGTCCAGCTCCAAATCCTGTGCTTTTCTTCCCCCTTTCCTCTCTGTCTCTCCAGAGGCAGCCTAACTTTCCATGGCACAAAATTCAAGGGCAGAAGAAATCCTTCCTGTTTGCTCTGCTGAAATCAGATCCACCCTAATTTCCAAAATGGTTCAGGTCAGCCCAAGGGCAAACCTTGCAGGAAACACACCTGTTGAGGGGGTGGCTGATTGCTTTCTATGGCTGGGCCTGTACCCTCTAGGGCTCCCTGGAGAAGCTAGGGCCCAATAGCCCTGCCTCAGCCGTCAGAGACACCTCCCTTAAGCCGTCCATGCTGCAAGGGAAGCATCACTCTCACTATATCTCTCTGGGCACTTAAAGAAGCAAAGGAACTCATTCATTCTCATTACTGTGCTTGATACTGTTGTGGCAGTGCTGGTTACCAGACCACCACTTTGAAAACTAGCACTGACATTGCTTAGGAACTCTGTGGATCGAGAGCCTTGTCTCTATCCACGTGGATATTAGAAGGAAAAAATATTATTGCATAGAGGATATTTGGGCACATTTGGTCACCCCATCATTCACCCTCAAAAGTGAGCTGTAATCTCTACCCTAAACATCTGCAAAGTGACAGAATCTCAAGTGAACTAATGATCTTTTTTGCTTTCAGCTAGGTTGACCATATAATTTCCACAAGTCTGGAGACTTTTTAGAGTGGAAGGAAGGTCATTAATAAATATACTATAAAACAGGTAGAAAATAACCCCTCTTCCACTTCTCAGATTATCTGGGAAAGCTGCATTTTGAAAATTGCATTAGTTGTCCACCTAGTAACTGCTATTAAATACATTAAATAACCCAAAGAAAGAGTAAGATTTGGATAAAGGAAAGGGAGATAGGATGATATTTCAGCCAAGAGATGCAACCATGCTGAAGTTATAGTTGATGTATAATTATGTGTGATATGTTGAAACAGAAGTAACCCTAACAAGTATTAGGGACACTTTTAAACACAGAGTAATCAATAGTATCACATAAAGAAGTGTAATTTGTTCACATTCCTTTGCAAAGAGAATATATTTTCATATAGCACGCTAGTTGTTATACTTTTGAGTTTTTATTATTTGAAAATGATTCAGCAGTATAATTTCAACTGTATCAGTAAGCTATTGCTGCATATCAAACAGCCTCAAAACTCAGTGGCTTAAAACACAAACATTTATTATCTCACAGTTTCTGAAGTTCAGGGTTCCAGGAGTGACTCAGCTCGGTGGTTCTGAATCACAATCTCTCATGAGGTTGAAGTTGCTACACAAGCAGGGGCTGCAGCTATCTGAAGGCTTGACTAGGACTGAGGGACCTCGGTCCTTGCTCACCTGTGTGGCCTCATTTCTTGCCTGGCTGTTCCTTGGTCCTTCACTTCCTGGTCTTCTCCACAGAAAGGTTCACAATATGGCAGTTGATTTCCTCCAGATCCAATGATTTGAGAATGAAAAAGTGGCCACAACTAAAACTGCACTGTTCTACAGAAACTAATTTCACTTCTGCTGACACACAGCCCAACCCTGAAACCAGTACTCCACAGTGTGTGACTACCACAAGTGGGGATCACTGGGGCAATCTTGGAGCCTGGATGATACATCAACTTTTAATTTTTTTCAATTTTGTATCACTATCTGGTATCACAATTATTTCATAAGTATAAATAAAATTTTAGGTATATAGGTAATATTTTACATTAAATTCACATGACTATGGAAAACATACTGCATTCTCCTAATGTTTCTAATTTCACCAAGGACAATCCACCATTGCCTGTCTTCCAAAACTAGGACAGGTATGTATTTTATATATAATTGACTACTCTACACCCAGTCACAATAACCATTAACATAAAGTAGGAGGCATAGAAACATTCATTGAATAAATGAATAACAGACACTTTACCTTGGGTTGGTAATTAGCAGCAGACCAAACTTGGGAACAATGACGTTGGTCCTCCAACCTGAAATTATTGTCTCTGCCAAAAGGACAGAACCAGGCCAGTGAAGGCACATGCTACGGGCCAAATCAGTGATCTCACAGAGCCTCAAGTTAGAGAGACAAGCTGCAGCATAGGCAGACACACAAGCCACCTTATGGGTGGTATCATGAAGCAGAAATTTGTCTATGATTTCAAAAGATCAACCTCCTGCGGAATAACGCTCATGAGATTTGGTCTTTAAATGAAACCTAGATCCAGTGCTGGTGTAGATGTTGAGACTGGCAGTCTTAAAGAAAAGAAGTTCTCATTGTTGGCAGAATTGCCATGTCTTTTTAAAGGGTTGTGCAACTAAGGCTACGAGGGATGAAAACTTAACTTGTCACAGAGCCAATTCTAGTCAAGGTCAATACTTTCTTCTCCTGTTTTTCTCTGGTCTTCACCATCTGGGATCAACCTTATTCCCACTCCCACCCCAAGATAGAAAGCTTCTGCCCAGGGAGGTCCTGGACTCTACAAAGTGTTCACCCTCCCCTCAGCCCCAGTCCCCAGCAGAAACCCAGGGATGCTACTGCCGCCAGAATCTACCTGGAGGCCCCATGCTGCCCAACTGGAAGGACCCAGAGCCAAGGTGATCTCAGTATTGCCTTTGTGGTGTGTTGCTGAAAAAAAAAATCTCTCCTCCCAAAAGGGAGAAGTCTTGATAAACATGAATTAAAATGCAGCCTAAAAATGTGCTTACCAATGGAAAAACCCTCTAGATTTTCTTAATTCTAACACTTGTTTTATGCAACAGGTGTGTTTCTTCAAAAAAAAATTTTTTTTTAAATGCACACAGGAGTAATTTAAATTCACTGGAGAGTTAGCTATTTAGAGGAGCTCTGTTGTAAATCCTTTCACAAACTGAGGAACATTTAAGTAATTACCCTCTAATTTACGGGCTCTGTAAGGTCAACTAGTTAAATGTCTGACTTTCTTAATTCTAGGCACACCCACATTTACACAACCTCTTTAAAACTCATTATGGCCGACCAATGTATTTCTCTCTTTTAAAAGTAAAAAAACAAAAACAAAATATAAACAACAACAAAAAAAACCTAGTACTTTGGTGAAATAGGCAGAAGATATCTGTTATGCTGGCAACCATTATAACTTGCACTTATTGGAAAGAGGATTTCTGTCAAACTGGTCTAGGCTTAATGTAATCTAGAGTCAAATGGTCTTATATTAAAAAAAAAAACAAACTTATTTTGAGCACATACTTCAGAAGACCCTGTAATTTGTATTTAATCTTTAAACTCCTGTAATTTGTATTCAACCTAGAAATAATATTTAGTTAATTAATCTGTTGATTAACCATGATGGGTTTTTATTTATATATAAACTTAACAAAAGGGTTATTAACTACAATAAGGAAATAAGAAAAATATTAGAAAATATTTGGACATATTCTTTAAAATATGTCTTTAACCAATGAGCTATCTTTTAAGCCAAGCTAAAAAAGATTCGATGAAAATGTTGCTCCTTATTTGTGACAATGTAGCGATACAAATTCAGTTTTTATTTGTTAGAAGCAAGCTTACTGTGGCAGAATATATCAGAATTTACACACCCAAAAGGGCCAAAAGAGAGTCTATAATCGTGGGTCTGAAGAAACTGCTTGGCCATCAAAGTGAAGAGCTAGAAAGAAGGAAAACAGGCAACAGAGATGTGCTGGTGAGTCCAGTGAGCAAGACCACAGGTACCAAGGAGAGTTCAGCTGTACCCTGTGACCTGGCCAAGGGGCAGAGCCACTGGCTACCAGACCCAAGATGGCCATTGCTCACCTCCCAGAGCGCCATTCACATAGAGTCCAATGTGAATGGTGCCGCCTAGAGCACAGTCAGACATAGCTTCTCACATGTGACCAGTGCCCCCTGGAGGTGTTCCATGAACCCCCACTGTTCTCTTCAGATTCAGGTTCACAAGATTCTTGTCTGAATATAAGTCAAGGGAAGATGATTGTTTGACCATTTCCAGTTCACCCTAGCCATACTTGGAATAAAAGCCCTAGACAATAGAAACTTTTGACTCTTTTATATTACCAGCAACTTGTTCGGGCACACCAAATGTGAGGACAAATTCCTGGATGTGATCTTTCAGGGTGAACTCGGGAAGTAGTAGTGGTGCCAGAGAGTATGTATGGCAAGAGCTGTAGCTGGATAGGACAAGGTATTAAAATCACATATTTTACAAATATGAACTGTGTGGGAACCAGATTCAGACTATGGGCTGCCCCCGAACTGGCTGACATAAGGTAACAACATCAAGGATCTTTTATAGTATATGACAGCGTCCCAGGAGAAAGACTAGAACACTCAACCTATACATTGCTGCTTGGTTCTTTTTTTTTTTTTAATAATTTATTTATTTGTTTGTTTATTTATTTTTTTTATTTTTAGAGAGAGGAGAAAGGAGAAAGAGAGGGAGAGAAACATCACTGTGTAGTTGCCTCTCACTCACACTCCCAACTGGGGACCTGATGTGCAACCTAGTAATGTGCCCTGACTGGGAATTGAACCAGTGACACTTGGTTTGCAGCCCAACACTCAATCCTCTGAGCCACAGCAGCCAGGGCTTGGCTCTTTTTGTTTTAAGTAAGAATAATAACAATAATAATAATAATATCATACCATAGTTATCATCATCCTCATCATCAATCACCATTACAGCTAACATTTCCAATGATGTTATGTCCACTACCCCTATGTGCCTTACCACCTCAAATCTTGTCCCCCCACAACAGTCCAACACTGCCTCAGTGATCAGGCCTTTGTGGGCTGCAAGCAATTCCTCTCAAGTATACCATGACAAGGTTTCACTTCACAGCTGTTCCTTGTACCTCCTCCATCCTCCCCAGGCTCTTCTGATGCCACAGCTGGGCTCACAGAACCTTGCACAGCACTCCCAAGTATATACCTTGAGATCAAAGGCACTCAGTTCTGACATATATCTCATAAGGTCCCAGGAACTGAGCAGCTAGCCATTAATCAGGGCTCCTCACTGAGCCCATCTGGTATGTGCTCTTTCTCCCTCCAAGCCTCTCACACCTGGCTCCCTATTTCTGCTCCTATAAACTCTCAGATATTAACCTTTGTCTTTGGCCTCTGCTTTCTGGGGGTCCAAGCTGGGATGGTCAGTATCAGGGTAATCCTAGAAAGCAGATGCTCAGACTGGGTCACTGGCCCATCAAATGGCAGAAAGGATGCTATCTCTGGGGATAAATGGGTTGTCTTATCACAGTCCCCGTGACTCCTGCCTATGATGGACTGGGATGTGGACAAGTGGTCAGCAATAACCATGGACTCACATGGCACTAGGCAATGGTCACTGAAACACTGTGGAGGGAGATTGCTGAAAAAAGATAACAACATGCATCACTATGCATTTGTCAAAACCCAATAAATGTAAACATAAAGAGTGAACCTTAAACTATGGACTTTAGTTAATAATATTATCAGTATTATTGATAGTATCAATATTATTGAGCAAACCAATATTGGCTCATCAATTGCAACAAATGTACCACACTAATGGAAAACATTACTAATGGAGGAAATTGTCAGAAGATGCAGGGGGGGGGGGGGAGTAGACGAGGTACATGGGAACTCTATACTTTCCACTCAATTTTTCTGTAAATCTATAACTGACCTAAAATAAAGTCTATTATTGTTTAATGTATATAAAGAAGTTTAAAAACAGCAGGCTCAGGTCAGTCAGCTCTTACCTCAAGGTTCAAAAGCAAGAAAATTTCTAGGGCAGCAGGTCAAGAGGAGAAGCTGCAAGGCAGAGTGCTGAGTCACTTTTACACTCTTAGTAGGGGTGACAGGATCCTGAGCAGGGGAGGCTGGATGCACAGTGGGGGCAGGCTGCCTATACTGGAGTCAGGGATGGGATTTTGTTTGGGCCACTGAGCCACAGATTCCTTGAACCCTCTGCACTGGCAGAAATAATGCCAACTCCTCAATAGAGGAAGGTACCTCTCCCCTTTCCATAGACTTGTAAGGTCTCATCTAGGGCATGGCCCTCAGATGATGACACTTATCACCCTCAAGAGCTGCTCCTTGCCATCATCCCTCATCATCTCCATGGAGCCTGCATGGGGAAGTAATGTCTCTAGTGTGAATGCAAATAGCTCACACACCTGGATGCTATGTACCTGCAGAAACCAGAACCTGTGGGGGCGGGGAGAACCCAACACAAGACTGGACTGGGGAGAGACTGGATGTGAGCAGCCGCTCATGAATCCTCATATGTGCTTTTTATGACTTCTTGAAGTTGAAACAAGTTAATGATCTATAACTACAGCAATGGGCATAAAGAATCATCTTGACATAAGGTTGAGGGAGAGTCAGCAGACTCAGGGAGCTGAGAATGTCCTAACGGATGTATTAAGTGCAGAGTCTGGAGAAACTGTTCCATCTCCACACTGCTGTCCTCTGTAGGAAGGGTCAAAATAGGACAAGCAATAGCTCTGGAACTAGGGTCCCCAGTATCAGTGGGGGTGTTGGGATTTTAAAATAACAAAGGCTGGGAGGCATCACAGACCATCAGCAGCAATAGCAGTAATGATTGCAGTGGGAAACAAAGCCAGAAGGCAACCAGGACACCTCTAGGGAACTGTGTCAGTAGTCATGGTGCCCTACGGGGCAAATAGATGGACAACTAGTATATTAAAATTATTAATAATAATAATAATTGGTAAACAGAAGGTTGACGTCAGCTATTACAGTGGAAGTCGCAGCCCACCCCGACCCCAGCTTTCAGAAATAAGTCAGTTCACAGACCATGAGCCACTGACTGAAGGAAAACCCTAGTCCCCTTGAGGGAGGACTCTATGACATCCCTAAAAATACATACAATAAAAATGTCCTTGATGCTTCCCTATAGTGACCTATGGTAACTACACCCTAAGAAAGGCAGTAGACAGCCTTTCCAGAGCTGCTGAACATGGGGTCTGGGCTGACACATCAGAAATGCCATCATGCACCCTGGGTAGAATGAGGCAAGTGATGGGGAGATATGGCCCAAGTACATCTAGTGATGGGAGAACAACTTACCTGGCAGCTATTTCCTTGGATGGCTCAAGTGTTGGTGGGATGAAAACCATCACAGCTGGCAGAACTTGGTTATTTACTGTGGAGTCTGCCCTGAGAGTCTAGCCCAGCTGCTGTTCTCTTCTGTGCAATATGAAGCCTCCTATCATTCATGACCCCAGACCTTGTTCCCAGCCCCTTAAACACGCACACATGCACACACACACACACACACTCATTTACACCAAAGCCACCTACTTGCCACCCTCAAAGACACCAAACTTCTCATGCTTCAGTGCCTTTGAACATCCAAACATACAGTTCTCTAACTGATCAACTCATACTTCAAAGCCAAGCTTCAACATCAGCTATAATCCGAAGCCTTTACTTCCATAATTTTCTCCTTAGTAATGCCTTATAGAACTTATTTTATGTCACTCATCATATTTTGTTTTAGTTTGTGTAGTCTGGACATGACTTATATAACTCTATAACCTGCATAGCAAAAGGAGAGGGTACGACTATGTAAATGTAAAGGCGGTTTGACGTTGTAGTCAACACCGGCAACTTCTGCGGCGCACCTGAAGCCAAGCTGTATTGACTCCGTCTTTCCCTTGGACCCTTCAGCTGTGAAGAGAGGGGGGGTCTGCTGCATGGGCAACAGCAGACCCTCCATATCATCCTGCCCAGGCTCTGTAGCTTCAGCTTCACTGGAGAGGACACTCCAGCGTCATCGCAAGATGTCGATTCAACATGGGAGGAGACAGATACCGTGTCACTCCCGAGTCGGACTGCACAACCATTCTCGGCGGTGCAGATAGACTCTTAAGAAGCTACACCATCGTCTCTCGAGACGGACGGCTGCCAACAACAACATATGATGGTTTAATGGTTTACATGTCTTATCAAGCTGAATAATAGCCCTCAACTATATCCACATCCTAATCCCTGACACCTATGAATATGTTATCTTACATGGCAAAAGGGACATTGCAGATATAAATAAATGAAAGGTCCTGAGATGAAAAATTATCTTGGATTATTCAGTTTGGTCATATGTAACCACAAGGACCCTTATAAGAGGAAAGCAGAAGAGTCAGAAAAGATGGTGAGATGACAGAAACAGAGATCAGAGTGATGCAGCCATAGGCAAGGCTTACAGGTAGCCTCTAGAAGCTGGAAAAGGCAAGGGATAGATCCTTCCCTAGAGCCTCCAGAAGTAGCATAGCCATTCTGATACCTTGCTTTAAGCCCAGTGAGACCCGTTTCAGATATCTGACCATCAGAATTCTAAGATAACAAATGTGCATTGTTTTCAGTAAACCACTAAGTTTGTGGTATTATTTTACAGCAGCCATAGGAAACTGAGACGCATGTCTCCCACAGGAGATTCTAAGTTTCTTCAAAGCAAAGATAAGTATGACCATCTTTTTATCTCTGATAACTATCTCAGTATCTGGCAAAGAGTATAAACTCCAGAAATGTTTGTTGAATGAAATTAAAACCATAATGAGTTATCATCTTAAGCCTGTTGGAATGGTTATTATAAAAAAACAAAAGATAACAAGTGTTGGCAAGAATGTAGAGAAAATGGAACCCTTTGACATTATTGGTGGGGATGTAAATTGGTGCAGCCATTATGGAAAACACTATGGAGGATCCACAAAAAACAAAAAATAAAACTGTCATATGATGCAGCAATTCAGTTTTTGAGTATATACACAAAGGAAATAAAATCAGTACCACAAACAGATATCTGTACTCCCCATTTCCATCGCAACATCATTCACAATAATGAAGATATGAAAATAACCTTAGTGTTTGTTGAAAAATGAATGGAAAAAGAAATTGTGCTTTTCATTTACAATGAAATATTATTTAGCCTTAAAAAGAAGCAAATCTTGTCACTTGCAACAACATAGATAAAACTTAAAGACATAATACTATGTGAAAACAGCCACACAGAGAAAAAGCTGCAAATCTCATTTTTATATAGAATCATAAAAGTCAAATATACAGAGGTAGAGTATAAAATGGTTATTACCAGGGGCAAGGAGTTGGGGAAATGGGAGATAGTGGTCAAAGGGTACTAAGTTAAACTTATGCAGAATGAATACGTCTATAGACCTAATGGATAGCATGATGACTATAGTTAATTGTACTGTATTGAATACTGGAAACTTGTTAAGAGAGTAGATATTAGGTGCTCTCATCACACATACACAAAACATGATAAATATGTAAAAAGGTTGTGTTTATTAGTTTGACTGTAGTAACCTTTTCACCATGCATATGTATATCAAATTGCATATGTATATCAAATCATAATGTTCACCTTAAATATATACAATTTTATTTTTAAGAATAAATACACACATTTTTAAAAAGAAATGCCTGCTGAGTTGAACTAAAGTGAACATAATTGTACACTAACTTTGATTGGTTTCACTGCATACTTCACTATTAAATACTGATATAGCCTTATCCGGGATAAAGATGGGTCTTCAGTATACAAAAAATCATAGCTAATTAGAGACATTAGAAAGATGGTGGTATAGGTAAACATGGCTCAGCACCTCACACAACGACATCAAAATTACAATTAAACTACATAACAACCATCATTCAGAATCACTAGAAACTGAGCTGAATGGAAGTTCTACAACTATGCATTAAAGAAAAAACTACACCAACACTGGTAGGAGAGGCAGAGACTCAGAACAGGCTGGTCCCACACTCACATATGGAGGAAAAAATCAGGAGGGATATCTGAGAAGTGAGGAATCCCACAGCCCATGGTTCCAGTGCCAGGAGGAGAACTCCCCATAACTTCTGGCTGTGAAAACCAGCAGGGATTGAGGCTGTGGAAGACAAAAACTGCTGAAGTCCCAGACAGTTCATCTTAAAGTACCCACTCACTCTTACTCCCTCAGAGTTTCAGCACAGTGTCAGAAGATTGAAAGGCACCAGAGATGTACAGGAAGGTACTGAATTGTCTGGAAGCAGGGCAAGATCTGGGGGTGTAGCTTTCTCCCAGACATAAGTGCTAACAGACGTCATTTTCCTTTTTGGAGCTCTCTCCTCACAGAGCCAGGAGGCAGGCACCATATCTGAGACTCCATCAATGTAGATTCTCTGAGATCCCGCCAACCCAACTTTTAGGCCCGCTCAAGCTTCGGGCCCACCTAAGCTGTTTCTAATGGCTTTTCTATACAAATGGCTTGTCTTGGCTCATATTTTCCTAAATTCTCTCAAACAAGTAACATCTGGCATCAGTGAGCCCTGTTTCTCTTGCTAAATGGCCCCAGGTCTCTACAAACACCCAACCTTGGTTGACAGCTTATCCTTGCCTGGGCACCTCCCATCCCAGCACACATATTGGCCATCTGAAGATTACTTTGTAGCTTATTCCAGGTGGCCCTGGACAGAACACAGGCAGTGGCTCGCCTGGAACATGCCAACAGCAATCAAGGTTCAAGTACAAGAGGAGGGTGTACCCAGACCACATGGTGGGTGCACCTCGAGTACCCAGTTTTGATGATAGGGCAAGCTGTGCCAATGGACCCTATGGGACTACATTAGGCCACTCTACCAAGCCTAGAAGATGAAACAGTTCTACCTAATACATAGACACAAACACAGGGAGGCTGCCAAAAGGAGGAGACAAAGAAACATGGTCAAAATGAAAGAATAGAACAAAACTCTGAAAAAAAATAAGCAATTTAGATGCAAACAATCTATTACATGAAGAGTTCAAAACACTATTTATAAAGATGCTCAATGACCTTACTGGGAACCTCAATAGCATATAAAAGATCTAGTCAGAAGTGAAGGATATACTAATTGAAATAAATACAATTTACAGAGAATCAACAGTAGCATAGATGAAGCAGAGAATCAAATCAGCAATTTGAAATATAAAAAACAAAAAAACATCCAATCCGTGTAGCAAGAATAAAAAACAATCCAAAAACTTAGGATAGTGTAAGGAACATTTGGAACAACATCAAGCATATTAACATTCAAATCATGAGGGTGCCAAAAGGAAAAGAGAGAGAACAAGCAATTGAAAATCTATTTGAGACGTCCAGCCAAGATGGAGGCCTAGACAGACATGCTGGGTCTCCTTCCACAACTAAGAAGGAATACAATTACCTCAGAACTAGAAACAAGCAGAAGTTCCAAAAAATTAAACTGCATGG
This sequence comes from Furipterus horrens, assembly GCF_987537825.1. NCBI lineage: Eukaryota > Metazoa > Chordata > Mammalia > Chiroptera > Furipteridae > Furipterus > Furipterus horrens. Next base: position 77,876,357 of record NW_028327176.1, on the reverse strand, counting down.
AAATACAGCAAACAAAAATGTAAAAAAGAAATACTCATCCAGACAAGTAGGAGGGGCTGAGCCAGGGCGGAGAGGATGTGCTGTAGTGGCAGTGGTGGCAGCAGCATTTTAAAAAGTCAGGAGGGACACCTGGGGAGTGTTCCTAGCTCCTGACCAGACTGTGCAGCTCACAGTCCCAGGGCCAGGGAAAATCAAGCCTCATTGCTTCTGACTGTGCAAACCAGTGGGGGTAGAGGTAGAGGAAGAAATTTCTGGTCTCTCAGCAGAGATTGCTTGTTTAAAAGGCTCCCATGGTCCTAGAACATCCACAGATCAACCCTTTCTGGGAACAATGACCACGGCAACAGCTAGAGAGGCACAAGTCCCATACAGAAGTGAAAGAAGTGTCTGGAAAAGGGGCAAATGCTGAGCAAATGGCATTGTTTCCTCTCAGACCCCTCCCCCACATACAGTGCCACAACGTGGTGAAACGAGTTGCCCTGTACTTATGAATACCTAAGGCATCACCCCTTACGACCTAACAAGTATGACAGCTCTACCTAAGACACAGAGGCAAACAAACACAGGAGCCTGTCAATATGAGGAGACAGAGAACTATGACCCAGAATTCAGAACAGATCAAGGTTCCAGTGGGAGAACTAAGCGACAAAGAGATAGCCAACTTAACAGATGAGGAGATAGCCAGCCTAACAGATGTAGAATTCAACACACTGGTGATAAAGATGCTCACAGGTTTCACAAATATGCTTGGGTACAGCAAACACATCAGGGAAGAACTGAAGGCTATGCTAAATGAAACAAAGGAAAGTCCACACAAAAACCAATGGGGAAGGGAAGGAAACCGGGGTCCAAATCAATGACTTGGAATATAAGGAAGAAAAAAACAGCCAACCAGTACAGAATGAGGAAACAAAAATTTAAAAAATGAGGAGAGGCTTAGAAACATCTGGGACAACTTTAAACATGCCAACAGCCAAATCATAGGGGTGCCAGAAGGAGAAAAGGAAGAGCAAGAACTTGAAAGCTTATGTGAAAAAATAATGAAGAAAAACTTCCCAAATTTTGCGAAGGAAATAGATAAACAAGTCCAGGAAGCACAGAGTTCCAAACAAGCTAGAACAAAGGAGGACCAAACCAAGATATATAATTAAAATGCCAAAAGTGAAAGATAAAGAGAGAATCTTAAAAGCAGCAAGAGGAAACCAGAGAGTTACCTACAAATGGTGCCTATAGGATTATCAGCTTATTTCTAAAAAGAAACTTTTTAGGCAAGAAGGGACTGGCAAGAAGTATTCAGTGTGATGAAAAGCAAGAACCTACAACAAAGATGACTATCCAGCAAAGCTCTCTTTTAGAATGGAAGGGCAGATTAAGTGCTTCCAAGACAAAGTAAAGATAAAGAGTTCATTTTCACCAAGCTATTATTATATAAAATGTTAAAGGGAGTTATTTAAGATAAAGAAGGTCAAAACTATGAACACTAAAATGACAACAAATTCACAACTATCAACAACTGAATCTAAAAAAGAAAAACAAAATCCAACTAAGCAAACCAGAATAGGAACAGAATCATAGGTATGAGGAGTATTTGGAGGGTTATCAGCTGGGAGGGGGAAGAGAGAGAAATGGGGAAACAGTGCTGGGATTAAGAAGCATAATTGGTTGATACTAAATAGACAGGGGGAAGTTATGATTAATATAGGAAAGGGTGAAGTTGAAGAACTTATATGCATGACTCATGTACATGAACTAAGGGGGGTGGGATTGTTGGGGAAGGGGGGTACTGGGATGAGGGGAGCAAAAGGGAAAAAACTGGAACTACTGAAAGAACATAATCAATAAAATATACTTTAAAAAATAAAAATAAAAGAAAATCTATTTGAGAAGGTGGCAGCAGAGTAGAAGGAAATTTCACTAACCTTCTCCCAGAACCAAACCACAATTACAACTAAATTACAGAAAAATTATCCTAAATAAATAACGAACTGAATGCTAGCTGGAGAAAAGCCTTATAACAAAGGACTTACAGAAAAACCACTTGACCACATTGAGACTGGTAAGAATTGTGGAGGCCCAAGAGGGCTGGCTGAGCTCCCACAGGCAGAGTTGAAGTTTCAGAGGGATATTTCAGTGGCTAGGGGTTTTCCCCTGGAGAAATGTTGGGTTTAAACCCCAAGCAAGGGTCCTCTGCCTAGATCACCAGAACTGGGAAAGGAACCCACATAACAACCAGCTGTGAAAAGCAGTGAGGATTCTGTCCAATAGGGAGAGACAGCTACAGATACAGAATCCTCTTAAAGGGCCAACAAACAAAATTTTGTTTGCAGCCACATACCCTGGGCTTCAGCAGAGGTGGGGCAGAGCAGACTAGAGTCAAGTGAGGAGACTCTGGGTTTAATGGCTCTGGGGAGAGAGCTGAAGCATCAGCCACCAGGATCCCTGTGCTGACTCACTCCCCATACTGCAGAAGTGATCTTATTCAGGCAGAGCATGCCCCTTCATGAGGCATCAGCCTGGAAGGATGCAATAACCCTGCCTGCAGAAATTACGCTGTCCCACCTTATGGATATTAGGAGTACAGCTGGAGGCACTTTTGCTGATTAAGCCTAACAGAAAGCCTGCAGGTGAAGGCAGAGCTTTGGGAGCTTTAAGGCTTTAGGTGACCCTACCCCAGGCTCACTGCTAGTAAAAGCCAGCCTTGGTGCACAGCCTGGTTCTTTCTGGACACACCCAGGCACTGCAGAGGAAGCCATAAATTGTGGATCTCTAATAGCTCCAAACATGTTGCTCAGGGCCAGTCACAGGCAGTTTCTAAAACAGGAATGCACCAGAGTATTTGCTGCTCTAACTAATACATAGACACAGACAAAATAGGCAGTCAAAATGAGAAGACAAAGAAAAAGGACCAAAATAAAAGAAGAGACTTCTTCAGAAGAACTAAATGAAATTGAGGCAAGCAATTTATCAGATATGGAGTTTAGAGTAATGATTATAAGTATGCTCAACAGTATGAAAAAAAGACATAGAACCCATATAAAGGACTAGTCAGAAGTAAAGAGTGTAATATTTTAAACAAATATTACATTGGAAGGAATAAAGAGTAGGTTAGATGAAGGAGAAGATAAAATCAGTGATTTGAAAGACAAGATAGAAGGAAAAAAAAAACAACAAGCAAAGCAGCAAGAAGATCAAATCAGCAATTTGAGAAACAAGGTAGAAAAAAAAGCACCCAAGCAGAGCAGCAAAAAGAAAAAGAGTTTTAAAAAATTAGGAGAGTGTATTAAATCTTTGTGACAGCATGAAGCATAACTACATCCTCATCATGGGGATACCAGAGAAAAAAGAGAGTGAGCAAGGGATCAATAACCTATTTGAAGAAATAATGACCAACAGCTATTCTAACCTGATGAAAGAAAGACACATCAGGCCAGGAAATGCAGAGAGAGTCCCAAATAAGATGGTCCTAAAGAGGGTCATACCAAGGAACATTCTAATTAAAACATCAAATATTAAGACAGGGAGACTATCTTAAAAGCTTCGAGACAAGCAGTTAGTTCGCATTAGACCATTGTTTGACTTCTCAAGAGAAACATTTCAGGCCAGAACAGATTGCCATGAAATATTCAAGGTGATAAAAAGCAAAGATCTACAACCAAAACTATTTTACCTAGCAGGGCTATCATTTAAAATTAAAGAAGAATTAAAGAATAACCCAAACAATAAAAAGTTAAAAGGGGTTTTTACACCAAACCAATATTTCAACAAGTGTTAAAGGGCTTAATTGAAGGAGAAGAAAGAATAAATGAAGAGGGGGGAGAAGAAGAACAACAACAATAACAACAATGAGAAGGAGAAAGAGGATGAGGAAGAGAAGAGGAGGAAGATAAGAAGAAGATAGAGGAGAAAGAGGAGGAGAAGGAAAAGAAACAGAGAAAATAGTAAAATTAAAATGGCAATAAATATATATCTACCAATAATAACTTTAAATATAAATGGCTTAAAATACTCCATCAAAACCATAGGGTAGCTGAATGGGTAAGAACACAAGACCCATATATATGCTGTCTCCATGAGAACTACCTCAAAACAAAATATACACACAGACTAAAAGTAAAGGGATGGAAAAAGTTGCCTCATGCAAGTGAAAAGGGAAAAAAGCTGGGGTGGCAATACTTATATCTGAGAAAATAGACTTTATAAACAAGTCTATAGTAAGAAACAAATGACAAAAATAGTAATAAATGGAACAATCCACAAAAGAACATAACCCTAGTAAACATGTATGAACCCAACATAGGAGTACCTAAATATGTAAGTAAATCTTGATGGACATAAAGAGAGAGATCAAGAGAAATACAACTATATAAGAGGATTTTAACACAATGGATAGATTTTTCAGACACAAAATCAACAAAGAGAGAGCAGCCTTAAATAACACACTAAATCAAATGGTATTAATTGATATCTAAAGAGCATTTCACCCAAAGCAGCAAAATATATATTCTTTTCAAGTGCACATGGAATACCATATAGGATAGACCACATGTGAGGACACAAAACATCTCAATAAATTTAAGAAGATTCAAATTATATCAAACATCTTTTCTGATCACAATGCTATGAAACTAGAAAACAATCACAGGAGGAAAACTAAAAAATACACACAGACATGGAAGCTAAATTACATGAATGCATCAATAATGAGATCAAGAAAAAAATTAAAAGATACCTTAAAAAAAGTGAAAATGAGAATATAAAAACCCAAAATCAGTGGGACACAAGGAAAGCAATACTAAGAGTGAAAATCATAGCACTATATGACTTTCTCAAGAAACACGAAAAAGCTCAGATAAACAATTAAACTTTACACTCAAAAGAACTAGATAACAAGGAACAAATAAGTCCAATGTGAGCAGAAGGAAATAATAAAGTTCAGAAAAAATAAAAAAATAGAGTCTTAAAAAATGATACAGAAGATCAGTGAATCCAAGAGCTGGGTCTTTGAAAAGATAAAAAAAGACTGACAAATTTTTAACCAGGCTACTCAAGAAAAAAAGAGAGGACCCAAATAAACAAAATCAGAAATGAAAGAGGAGAAATAATGACCAATATCACAGAAATGCAAAGGATTGTAAGAAATTATTACAAACAGCTATATGGCAAGTAACCTAAAGACCTGGATGAAATGGACAAATTTCTAAAAACATATAATCTTCCAAAACTGAATCAAGAAAAAGCAGAAAGCCTGAACACACTGATAACAAAGAGTGAAATTGAAGCAGTAATCAAAAAACTCCTGGCACACAAAAGCCCTGGACTGGATGGCTTCACAGACAAATTTTACAAAAAATTTAAGGAAGAACTAATGCCTACCCTTCTCAAACTATTCCAAAAAATCCAAGAAGAGGGAAATTTCCTAAGCTTTTTCTATGAAGCCAGTATTACCCTAGTTCCAAAACCAGGTCAAGACACAACAAAGAAAGAAAACTACAGGCCAATATCACTGATGAACATAGATGCAAAAATCCTCAACAAAATATTGGCAAACAGGATCCAGCAACACATTAAAAAGATCATACACCACGATCAACTGGAATTCATCCCAGGGATGCAAGGATGGTTTAATATTTGCAAATCAATAAATATAATACACCACCTAAACAAAATGAAAGACAAAAATTACATGACCATATCAATAGATGCAGAAAAGCATTGGATAAAGTACGACACCCATTTATGAAGAAAACACTCAACAAAATGGGAATACAGGGAGCATACCTCAAGATAATAAAGGTTACTTCTGGCCAAGATGGAGGCGTAGATAAATATGCTGCATCTCCCTCCACAACTAAGAAGGAATACAACTACTCAAAACTAGAAACAACCAGAAGTTCCAGGAAATCACACTGCATGGAAGTCCAGCAAACAAAGATATAAAGAAGAAATACTCATCCAGACAGGTAAGAGGGGAAGAGCCGGGGCAGAGAGAACACAGTGTGGTGAGGGCAGCAGCAGCAACATTAGCAGACTGGCAGAAAGCGCAGTTACACGTTTTTAAAAGTCAGGAGGAACAACTGGGGAGCGTTCTCAGCTCCTCACCAGACCACAGAGCTCACTGTCCCAGCACAAGGGAAAAGCAAGCCTCATTGCTGTGCAAACCAGTGAGGATTGGGATGGAGGCAGAAACTGCCAGTCTCTCAGCAGAGTCCGCTTGTTTAAAGGGCCCCCATGGACCTAGAACATCCGCAGACCCACCCACTCTGGGAACGACAGCCAGGGCAGCAGCTAGAGGGGCGCCAGTCCAGTGCGTAAGTGGGAGAAGTGCCTGGAAAAGGGACGAGTGCCACAACGTGGTGAAACAGGTCACTGGTTACTGATGAATAACTAAGACTCCGCACCTTACAATGTAGTAGGAGCAACAGCTCTCTCTGGGACACAGAAGCAAACAAACACAGGAAACTTCTGGGCAAGATGGAGGCCTAGACTGACATGCTCTGTCTCCCTCCACAACTAAGAAGGAATACAACTACTGCAAAACCAGAAATAACCAGAAGTTCCAGAAAATAAATGGAAGTCCAATGTATGAAGTTATAAAGAAGTGGCTGTGATGAGTGCATGGGGCTCTGCCCCCTATAGTGTAGGAGGTTTGACAAACTTGCCCAGGAAGCAAAGGGAAACACAAAATGGTCAGGATAACACAGATCATGATAGAGATCCCAGTGATGCAGCTGACCAGACAGCAAATATCTAATCTAATGAAGCAGCAGACAGGAAATCTTTCTGAGGCTCAGTTCAGAGCTTTGGTTATAAAAATGCTTACAGACATAACAGCAGATCTTAAACAAGATGGGGAAGGAATGAAGGCTAATCCTGCTGAAATGAACAAAAACACATACAAAACTAGTGGTGACGGCAAGAAAACCAGGGATCAAAACAACAAATCGGAACATACAGAAGGAACAAACAGTCAACCAGTGCAAAAAGAGGAAATGAGAAGTGAGGAAAATGAGAAGCTCAGAAACTTATCGGACACGTATAAACGGTCAAACATCCAAATCATAGGGCTGCTAGAAGATGAAGAAGAAGAACTAGAAATTGAAAAATTATATGAAAAAATAATGAAGCGGAACTTCCCTAACTTGGGGAAGGAATTAGACTTACAGGTCCAGGAAGCACAGAGAGTTCCAAAATAACTGGACCCAGGGAGAACCACACCAAGACACATAATCATCAAAATGTCAAAAATTAAGGATAAAGAGAATCTTAAAAGCATCAAGAGAAAAGAAAAGAATTACATACAAAGGGGTCCCAGTAAGACTATCAGCTGATTTCTCAAAAGAAACTCTGCAGGCAAGAAGGGACTGGCAATAAATATTCAAAGTAATGAAAATCAAAAAACCAGCCACGAATACTCTATCCAGCGAAGCTGTCATTTAGAATAGAAGGGCAGAGAAAGTGCTTCCAGGACAAAGTAAAACTAAAGGAGTTCATCAGATCCAAATCACTCTTTTATGAAATGTTAAAGGGACTTGTTTAGGAGAAGAAGGATCAAAAATATGAACATTAAAATGAAAACTGTATCACAACAACCAATAACAGAAGCTAAGGAATTGAAATAAAGGCAGACAAAGTAAGCAACGAGAGTGGGAAAAGAATTATAGGTATAGGGAACATTTTGGGGGAAGGTCCATGGGAAGGGGAATGGGAGAAAGATGGTACAGGAATTAAGAAGCATAGTAGGAGGGAGTGGAGTAGATAGGAAGATGTAGAGAAGAACTATATGCACAACCAATGGGCATGGACTAAGGGGAGTGGGACAATGGGAGGGAGGGGGGTCACTGGTGAAGAGGAACAAAGGGAAAAATAATTGGGACAACAGTAATAGCACAAACAATAGAGCATATTAAAAAAAAAACATAATGAAGGTTATATATAAAAAACCTGAAGCCAACATCATACTCAAGGGACAAACCTGACAGCATTCCCCATGAGATCAGGAACAAGACAAGGATATCCACTCTCTCCACTCCTATTCAACATAGTATTAGAAGTTCTAGCCACTGCAATCAGACAAGAAAAAGAAATAAAAGGCATCCAAATTGGAGAAGAGGAGATACCTCATTATTTCCAGATGACATGATAGTGTACATAGAAAACCCTATAGACTCCACTAAAAAACTACTCGACATAATAAGCAAATTTGGCAAAATAGCAGGGTACAATGTCAATATACAAAAATATAAGGCATTTCTGTACACCAACAATAAAATATCAGTGATAGAAACTAAAAAAAAATCCCATTTACTACTGCAACAAGAAAAATAAAGTACCTAGGAATAAATTTAACCAAAGAGATAAAAGACCTGTACTTGGAAAACTACATAACCCTGAAGAAAGAAATTAAGGAAGATACAGATAAATGGAAACATATACCATGTTCATGGATGGGAAGAATCAACATCATTAAAATGTCCATACTACCCAAAGAAATTTACAGATTCAACGCAATACCTATTAAAATACCAGTGACATATTTCACAGACCTAGAACAAATACTTCATAAATACATATGGAGGTTGCGGTTTTAGGCTCCGGAGACCCGTCTGCAGTTTGGTCTAATTGCAGACAGAACATCTCAGTGAGCAGCTGGACATTGGCGGGAGTTGAGCCAAGGCACTGCTGGATTAGAGAAAATCCATCTGGGAACAACCTGTTTAGTGAGGATAGCGGAGAAAAAGGGGACGAAACGGGATTCCTGACTGGGGCGGCTGCCCGAGCTGTGGCGGGAAGCACACAAAGGATTTTTGGCGACCACAGGCTACCCCAGAGATGAGCCAGGCAGAGAGCGGATCTCTGCCCGCTGGCAGAGACGGGACTCGACCAAGTGGCATTGGCGCTGAAGGACAGGAGACAGCGTGCTGCCGGGCAAGTGAGAACATAATTCTCCTTTATATTTTTCTCTAGTGGACGGTGGAGACGGGAGGAAAGTTTGGGGGTGGTAGGCCGTTCTGGAGGAGCCCAGGCGCAGAGGCCCGCTCATCCACTCCTCAACCCTACCATTGGGTCGCGGGGGCGCACATAGGGAAGTGCTCTCATTCACTGGCCCAGGTGCGCGGGGCCGTGAGTCCAGGCGTCCCTCGGACACTCCCCAACGGACATAAGATCAGTGCCCCAACGGGCACAGGGAGGGCCCACTGAACACGCAGAGGACTGTGCACAGACACCCCTAGACAGCTCCCGTGGGCGCAGGGCCCCAGGACGGAAAGCAGACCACTAGCGCAGGCTCTGTTTGTGCCCGCCCAGACGGGTGAGGGAAGGTGGGCAGCTGCAGCACGGGAACAGCGGGAGGCGGCGACCCACGGATGCTCGATTCCACTGAGCACAAGTGTCCCTGGCCCTGCCCTAAGAGGCAAGAGACCAACTCCCGGAGCTCGGCTCAGCGGGACTGAGGGCACGGGGCGGCGCGCGAGCGCAAAAGCACCTCAGCCCGGGGTCAGTGAGCACCAATCCCGGGGAAAGCGCTCGGGCCGCCCGCGCGGGCAGGGACGCCTCGGCGCGAACGGGGAACCGCCGCGGCCCAGCGAAAGCAGGAGCCAATCCCGGGGAAAGCGCTCGGGCCGCCCGCGCGGGCAGGGACGCCTCGGCGCGAACGGGGAACCGCTGCGGCCCAGCGAAAGCAGGAGCCAATCCCGGGGAAAGCGCTCGGGCCGCCCACGCGGGCAGGGACGCCTCGGCGCGAACTGGGAACCGCCGTGGCCCGGCAGCAGTGGGCTCCAACCGCGGGGCAAACTCTCGGGCCGCCCGAGAGCGCAGGGGCTTGCGCGCAAGGGCACCTCAACTGGCTCCAGCAAGCAGCAAGGGAGCGCGCCTTGCCGGCAACCGCGGGCGCGCACCATAGCGGCAACCGGGGGCGCACACCAGTCCTGCAAAAAACAAGAACCTCTGACCTGCCACACTAGACCAGCTGCGGACCCAGAAAAAGAAGGCAACACACCAAGGCTAAAACGGAGTAAAAACATCGATTTTTTTTTTCCAAATTTTTTCTCCCAAATTTTTTCTCCCTTGTTCTTTCTTTCTTCTTAATTATTTCTTTTCTTTCCTTCTTTCTTTATTCTTTTCCTGGGGTTTTTTTGGGGGGTTTTGGGGGGGGTATATATATATATTTTTTTTTAATTTTTTTTCTCTTCTCTCTTTTTTCTTTCTTTCTTCTTTATTCTTTCTTTTCTATCTTTCTTTGTTCCTTTCTTTCTTCCCTTTTGGGGTTTTTTTTAGGGGGGGTTTGTGGTAAATTTTTTATTTTCTTCTCTTTCTCTCTTCTTTTCTTTCTTCTATTTTCTTGGGGATTTTTTGGGGGGGGTGTTTTTCCTTCACCTCTTCCAATAATAACAAACTTTATCTCTAACGTGTTGCATATAACCTCTCCTTCTCATCCTTTCTCTTTAATCGTGGTTTATTCGTTTGTGTGTCTAGCTTAGCCCCCCTATCACTCTAAATAATATAATATAATTACTATATAAACCCAAATACAATACAATCCCACTTTCTTACTATACTAGGTATTTTTCTATCCTTTTCTTCTATTTTTATTAACATACAATGTAAATATTACTAACTGGCTTGCACAGTCTCAACTATTATTAATCTATCAACCCCTCTATCAAAAATTATATTTTTCCTCCCCCAAAACAACTCTTATCTATTCTTCTTATAGTATAAAAGCTCAAATCTCTTTACATTTATATTAATACGGGCTAGTTGGCTAACGATAGCAGGATAGAGTGGGGGATACTTTCTGGGCTGTGTGTTTATGTCTTTAACAGCATATCCACAAAAGAACTCAAGACAAAGCAGATAGAGTGACTCTCAACCAAGTAGCCAGAAGGAAGATCCTATCAAAGAACATCTGAAACATAACCGAACAGCATAAACAAACGACATAAAGGATAACTCAAGACCATCAGGCTCAGGATATCAAAGAGACTGCACCACTGAAACTCCCAGACCTTCGATAAAGAATATTACACCACAAAGGAGGGAAGTCAAAGCAGACTACCCCCCCAAAAATAAATAAATAAATAAATAAATAAATAAATAAATAAATAAATAAATAAATAAATAAAAAAAGAATCCAACATGGTAAGACGCAAAAATAACCCCTCAATGAAAAGAAAAGAGGAATCCTCAGAAAGAGAGATAGACGAAATAGACATAGCCCAAATGTCAGACATGGAATTCAAAACAATGGTGGTAAAGAAGCTCAATATACTCGACATCCTTAAAATCAACTATGACAACCTTCAAGGAAGTTACCAGCAGCTCCAAGAAAATTACAGGGAAATGGCAGAGAACTACACCAGCATAAAAAAAGACATAGAAATTGTTAACAGGAACCAGGAAGAACTTAAGAATACAATCTCTGAACTGAAAAACACAGTAGAATCAGTCAAAAGCAGACTTAACGAAGCAGAGGATCAGATTAGTGAGTTAGAAGATAATGTAGAGAAAAACTCCCAGACAATACAGCAAAATGAAAAACGATTGAAAAAATATGAACAAGATGTAAGGGAATTACAGGATAGCATTAGGATAAATATATATGGAACCAAAAAGACCCCGAATAGCCAAAGTAACCTTGAAACAGAAAGACATAGCAGGAGGAATCATAATACCAGACATCAAAGTATACTTCAAAGTCACTGTGATCAAAACAGTCTGGTATTGGCATAAGAACAGATACATAGATCAATGCAACAGAAGAGAGATCCCCCAAATAAACCCAGGTCTATGTGGTCAACCAATATTTGGCAAAAGGGGAAGGAGCATAAAATGGAATGAAAAGAGTCTCTTCAACAAATGGTGCTGAGAGAACTGGACAGAGACATGCAAAAAAACATGAAACTAGACCATCAACTTATACTATACACCAGAATAAACTCAAGACAGATTAAATACTTAAATGTAAGCCATGACACCATAAAAGTCTTGAAGGAAAACATAGGCAGGAAAATTTCAGATATCACATGTAGTAATATTTTCACCAATACATTTCCTAAGGCAAGGGAAATAAAGGAAAGAATAAACAAATGGGACTACATCAAGCTAAAGAGTTACTGCTCAGCAAAAGAAAACATCAGTAAAATGGAAAGGAAACCAAGCATATGGGAAAACATATTTGCCAATGATACCTTAGACAAGGGATTGATCTCCAAAATATATAAAGAACTTACATATCTCAACACCAAGAAGACAGACAACCCAATTAAAAAATGGGCAAAGGACCTGAACAAACATTTCTCCAAGGAGAATACACAGAGGGTCCATAGACACGTGATAGAATGCTCAACATTACTAGCCATCAGAGATATGCAAATTCAAACCACAATGAGATACCACTTTACACCTGTCAGAATGGCCATCATCAACAAATCAACAAACAACAAGTGCTGGCGAGGATGTGGAGAAATGGGAACCCTAGTGCACTGTTGGTGGGAATGCAGACTGGTGTAGCCACTATGGAAAACAATATGGAATTACCTCAAAAAACTAAAAATGGAACTGCCTTTTGAACCAGCAATTCCACTGCTAGGATTATACCCGACGAATTCTGAAACCCCAATTCATAAGAACTTATGCACCCCTATGTTCATAGCAGCATTGTTTACAATAGCCAAGTGCTGGAAACAATCCAAGTGCCCATCTGTAGATGAGTGGATTAAAAAACTGTGGTACATTTACACAATGGAATACTATACAACAGAAAGAAAGAAGGAACTCCTGCCATTTTTGACAACATGGATGGAACTAGAGAGGATTATGCTTAGCGAAATAAGCCAGGCGGTGAAAGAAAAATACCATAGGATATCACCTGATACAGGAGACTAATGAACAACACAAACAAATGAACAAAATTGAACAAGGAACAGAATAACAGTTACCAGGTGGGAGGGGGTAGGGGGAGAAGGAGGATAAGTAGGGGAAGGATTTAGTCAAAGAACATGTATAAATGACACATAGACATAGACAATGGGGTGGGGAATCACTGTGGGAGAAGGGGTGGGCTGGCTGATGGGGAGCAATGGGGGAAAATGGAACAACTGTAATTGAAAAACAATAAATTTTAAAGAAGAATATTCCAGAAACATTCATCAAACGCTGGAAGTATGCATATACAAAAGTCTCAAGAAAAATAAGAAGGCCACAAATTTGTACAGACCCTATTTTGGAATAGTTTACTTAAATCATTCAATTTTTTAAAATATATATCAGTGGTAGTAGTATGTAGGAGGGGGCATATTTCCTTAACATAAATAAAAGTCTAAAGGCATTTTTCAACAGCAAATAAAGAAATTTTTCAAATTCTATTCAATGCTTAGTGAGCTTAATTTTAATATTTACATTGAACTAAAAATATTTAAAGATTATAAAATATTCTTCCAATATTATGAGATTAGAAGAAGGATTTGCTTATTTTAGTACACTTTACAAAGACTAACTTTGTCACTCAAGAAAATCTGCGGTGAATTAAAATTAAAGGAAAATACTGTGGTCATAAAAAATATTAAAAATGGAACTGCCTTATGATTCAGCAATTTTACTTCTGAAATTTATCTGAAGAAACAAAAAAACACTAATTCAAAAGAATATAAGCTTCTCTATATTCATCGCAGCATTATTTACAATTGCCAAGATTTGGAAACAGCCCAAGTATCCATCGGTAGGTGAGTAGATAAAACAACTATGATACATTTACACAATGGAATAGTACTTAGCTGTAAAATAGAAGAATATTTGCCCTTTGTGACAGCATGGATGGACCTGGAGATCAATAAGCTAAATGAAATAAGCCAGGCAGAGAAAGACAAATACCATATGATTTTGCTCATATGTGGAATCTGAGGAACAAACTGAACTAACAGCAAATTGAAGGCAGACTCATAGACAAGCATGCCAACTGCTCAGTGTAGTGGGAGGGAGCTTGAGGGTGGTGAGATTGAAAAAAAAGAAAAAAAAAAAAAAAAGACTCGTGGATATGGACCACAGTGCGGTGACTGCAGAGAGGATGGGTGTGAGTGGAGGTGGAAGAAGGTATACAAAGGATAAATGGTAATGGAGAAAATATATTAAAAATAAAAATATTTTTAAAGTATAGTAAAGAACTGAAAAAAATAAATATTTTTGGAACTCTACTTGAAAAAATGACAGAAAAATTTCCTGCTTTGGTTAAGGAAATAGAGATACAAGTCCAAGAAGCACAGACAGTCCCAATCAAGATGAACTCACAGATGCCCACAGCAAGACACACCATAATTAAAATGGCAAAGGTAAAAGACAAAGAGAGAATCTTAAAAGCAGTTCACTACCGACAAGAGAACTCCCATAAGACTGTCAGCTGATTTCTCAAAATGAACTTTGCAGGCCAGAAGGGATTGGCAAGGAATATTCAAAGTGATGAACAAAAGCAAGGACCTACAACCAAAGTTACTCTAACCAGCAAAGTTATTAAGAATTGAAGGACAGATAAAACTTCCTAGACAAGGAAAAGCTAAAGGAGTTCATCACCACTAAACTAGTCTTATATGAAATGTTAAAGGGTTTTCTTTACTAAAAAGAAGAAGATATGCTCAACAAAATGGCAATAAATACGTATCTAATAACAATTTAATCTAAAAAGCAAAATAAACAAATAAGCAGAACAGAAATAGTATCATAAATGCAGAGAACATTTTGATGGCCAAAAAAAGTAAATGGATTAAGAAGTACAAATTGGTAGTTACAGAATAGTCATTGGGATGTAAAATACAGCATAGGGAATAGAGTAGCCAAAGAACATATATACATGACCCATGGATATGGACAATGGTGTGGGATTGCCTGAGCGAGTGGGAGGGGGGCTAAATGGAGGGGGTCAAAGAGGACAAAATTGAGACAATTGTAATGTCATAAACAATACAATGTTATTTTTAAAATAAAATAAAATATAAAAATAAAGACATTGCAAACAAAAAATAAATTTAAAAAATAAAATTCATTCAGCAATTACCAAGTAGTCAATCAACAATATTTCTCTATTTGTTATTAACTTCTCTTACCTCTATATCCACATATTTCTGGGCTTTTACATTTTGGTGTTTTGATTCACTAGTAACTAGAATATCTCTGAAAATTGACTCATAAATCACAAACACTATTCATCTTAAACTTAAGTTAGAGGATCTGAAATGATTTAACTATTAAATTCCTAAAAACTGTTTTGTTTAGGCTGTGACTAAGCATGAAAATTCCAGTTAAATGGCACAATTTCCTGAAAGTTACGTATAAATGGAAAAAAAAAAGAGTTCTGGTGCATTATACTTTAAATTTTCAAATATTAACCATGTTTGAGTTTCTCTAAAAATTAACCTGAGTACCAAAAGGGCAAGTTATTCCTGAAAAACCAACTCTAATTAACCTGTGTGAGAAAAGGGAAGGAACAGAGACAACAGGCAGTTCTATGATTTGCCAGAGTTAGAATTAAAAATTAGAATAATAAATGGAATTGAAATTCATATTCCCAAATCTACAAAGAACATTGTCATTTCTATATAGCAATTACATCCCAATGAAACAGTCAAGGAACTTCATCACACAGTAATGTCATCACTATGGAACTTATTAAATTATTCAGACTATCATGAGTGATAACACTACTAGCTCTTTATCTCTGTCTCTTGTTCTGTTACTGTGTATTTTTTATATAGTCTCCACCCTCACTCCACCTTCCTCATTGTATACTTATTACTTTCCCCTTACTCCTCACCCTCTCTCTCATTAATTATTAAAGTGTGTGTTCCAACAGGATCAGGAGATTCCAGTTAGGGTGAGAGAAAACTTTCTAGGACCCACTGACCCAAGATGGTCATTAGTCTACATTAGTCCAAACTCACCATCATTCTGAGACAGAGGTCTAGGCCACAGAAACACCATGCATCCTGTCACTGTGATCAGAGTGTTCATCTGTCAATCACTTAGTCATATCTATTAATAACCTAATTTTTCCCAGACACTGGACTCTGCCCTTAAGGGTACAGTAAAGGAAGAGACACTTAATAAATAGTTCCATGTTCTAATTCAGGGTCCAAATACACATACAAATTACTGTGGAGGCACAAAGAGGAGTCATGAAATATCATAGAGGGTCATAAAGATTCCTGAGAGGTGACATTTAAGTTGAGATCTGGAGGATAAGGAGAAGTTAACAAGGCTAGGAGGACAGTAGAAAGAAGATGGAATAAGTGATAGGAGGAAGGCAAGCAGCAAAAATTAAATAAATGAAACTGAAGACATTGGTGGGGATCAAATCATGAAAGCCTGTGGTATGTAGAGAGATTCAGACTTTATTATGCTTTGAAGGATATGTAGAAATAGGGCATGCTGAAATGTGCTTTAAATTGTTCATTCTGTTCTGCAACATGGCAAATGGAGTACAGAAGAGCAATACCCAAGAGAGAAACGGGTAATGAAGCTGAAGCAGGAAGCCAGATTGATTCAAGTATTCATTCAATAAATGTAAACTGAACTTCTTTAATATGCTAGATTATCAGACAATGTGAACCAAAATGGGTCCAGTTCATTCTCTCATGGAGCTCACATTTATGGAAAGAGACAAGCATCACATAGGCACACAAGCATTTGACCACAACCCAAGACAAATGCAATAAAGGCAACGTATAGGCAGGAGAATTAAATGAATTCTCCAGCAAGAGGAAACACAAAAAATTTGGGGGTGGGGAAGGCCAGTGGGAAATTATAATGGCATGAAATAAAATGATTCCAGAGGAGATAGAGATTTGGCTGATGATTGATGGATGGATGGATGGATTGTGTGGAGGAGTGAAGAAAAGGGGAATCTTGGGTATCTAAATAAAGGGAGCACTGTCAGAGATGGAGATTTAGAAGGGAGAGGTTAAGATGAAGTAATAAAGTCACATTTAAACATTTTGAATGTGAAGGGCCCTGAGACATTCAAATAGAAATGTTAATACATAAGTGAATCTAAAGCAGCATCTGACATTTAGGAAAAAGTTCAGCACTGGAAGGTGCAGATATGAAGAATAAATGAAACAAAAACCACAAGAATGGATGCAATTTCCTAAGACTGGCGTCTAAAGAAAAAGTTGCAATAGCCCATAAGCTGTCATAATGACACTCCACATTTAAGAGATAAGAGATGCAGAAAGAATAACCTGGGATGTAGGAGAAAAACTGAGAAATGTATCCTTCATGTAGGGTGATAGCATTCTTGATCTATATTAGAAGTGCATATAGTTCCAATTGTGTGGCTTCAGAGCTGGCCGATCAACAGTGGACATGATCTTCTCCCTACGCCAGCTGCAGGAGAAGTGTCACGAGCAGCATAAACCACTCTACCTCGCCTTTATTGACCTCACGAAGGCGTTTGATCTGGTCAGTCGAAGCGGACTCTTCAGCTTGCTACGGAAGATTGGCTGTCCACCACATCTGCTTGCTGTGGTCATGTCCTTTCACGACAACATGCACAGCACGGTGTCCTACAACGGCGCAACCTCTGAGGCCTTCCCAGTCAGCAGCGGAGTAAAGCAGGGCTGCGTCCTCGCGCCTACACTGTTCGGAATCTTCTTCTCCATGCTCCTCCAATACGCCTTTAAGGACTGCAGCGAGGGTGTCTTCATTCACACCAGATCCGATGGCAAGCTCTACAACCTGGCCCGTCTACGAGCCAAGACCAAAGTCAAAGAGGTGCTCATCCATGAGATGCTCTTCGCCGACGACGCAGCTTTGACATCACACTCCGAAGAGGGACTCCAGCAGCTAGTCACTTGCCTTTCCCACGCATGCAAGGAGTTCGGACTAGCCATCAGCCTGACGAAGACGAATGTTATGGCTCAAGGCACGGGGACTCCCCCATGCATCACCATCGACGGATACACCCTGGAGGTTGTCAACGACTTCACTTACCTCGGGTCCACCATCTCGAGCTCTCTGTCAGTCGACTTGGAGGTCAACCGGAGAATCGCCAGGGCAGCCACAGTTATGGCCAGACTGAACCGGCGAGCGTGGAACAATTCCAGCCTCACTGAGAAAACCAGACTGCGCATCTACCAAGCCTGCGTACTCAGCACTCTCCTCTATGGCAGCGAGATGTGGACCACCTACGCAAGGCACGAAAGGAAACTCAACAGCTTCCACATGAGGTGCCTGCGACGCGTCCTGCATGTCGCCTGGCAGGATAAGGTCCCCAACACCGAGGTGCTGAAGCGAGCCAATATGAGCAGTTTGCATGCAGTTCTTAGCGAGAGACGCCTCAGGTGGCTCGGCCATGTCAAAAGAATGGATGCAGGCCGTACCCCCAAAGACCTCCTCTACGGCGAGCTAGCAGAAGGCCAGAGGATGACAGGGCGCCCAAAACTGCAGTTCAAAGACATCTGCAAAAAGGACATGACACAATGCTCCATCAATCTCAACACATGGGAAGTTCAAGCAGACGAGCACCTAGCCTGGAGGCTCGCGGTCAGGCAAGGTACGTCACGTGCAGAGGCTGCGCGCAACGAGGAGGCGGTCCAGAAAAGATCGAGGCGGAAGCAGCGTCAACAGCAGCAACAACGGCCATCTGCCTTCACCTGTAACAAGTGCGGCAGGGATTGTCACTCCCGAATCGGACTGCACAGCCATTCTCGGCGGTGCAGATAGACTCTCAAGAAGCTACGCCATCGTCTCTCGAGACGGACGGCTGCCGACGACGACGATATAGTTCCAATTGTCTAACCTGGAATAATAATAGCAATAGCTCTCTCTCTCACTCCTGTCTCTTCTAAGCCAAATGACAGACATGCACAACATGGTTGGTCAGGTTTTAGATACAGCTGGTGGTCAAAGAGCCAAAGAAACCAAGTGCTCCATGGATGATACACCTTCAAAGTTTGTCATAGTCTTACCAAATGAATAAATTCATCATAGGTTACACTGTGCATACTTATAGATTTGCAAATTCATATATTTATTTCTATACTCAGATCATTCAAACTTCAATTTTTACTTATTAATCTGAATAGTTAATATAAATTACTCAAGTAATTGATAAAGAGTGGGAAGTTCAATTCCATGAATAATTGCTTCAACTATCTATTTCTATATATGTGCACAACTATTTCACATATGAATTTATGAAAACAACAAGCCTCAGAAGCAAAAATATCTACATACAACTAAAAAACTGGGCCCTGCCATTCATTCATTTTGTTCAACTTTTTAATTGACTCTGTTCACTGTAGTAAATCCATCATGAACTTTTCTACCTGATCACTTAACAGCTAGAATCAATTGAGCCCAGTAGATTCTGAGGATACTCTTTTCAATTATTGCCGAACTTCTCAATCAACTGATTTCCTAAAACTACACCTGACATCATTTCAAAACAAAGGTGTGATTCTCAGTTTCTCAGATAGTGTCCAGACTGTACTTGAAAACCACTCCTTAAACAGCTTTAAGATAGGCTTGACCTTGATCATGATGATTTACCTTCAGAATCAAAGTAAATGAAAGAATACATTGAAATTTTATCACAGCCATAACTCTGTTTATCATTATACAATATTTTTTCTTACTATTTACCAACCTTTCCTTCCACTGCACCATCATATTAAACCATACAATGTGGAAAAGAAAGACATGTGGAATCTGTCTATGAAACACTCAAACAGTGCTCTTTTCAACATTTGATACCATTATAAATATCATACAAGCACTACTAACAGTATCACTGAACAATGTATTTGTTTATTCAAACAGTTTCTTAGCCTACATTGTATCAATCAAATATAAGTCCTGGAATAACATGAAAATACAAAAATATACGGAATATGTTTTTCTGTTATGTTTTAAAACATCTTGACTTTTAAAGATCTGTGAAACCCTTGGCACATCTTGGTTCTTCCAAATCTTGAATAAATCAGAGGCAACCCATTTGAAAGTCCAGCTGCACCTCACTCACTCACATGGAAACAGAGATCTTCCTCTTTGTTCCCACAACCCATACCTGGTAAGTGGCATCAGCAATGGGAATTTCTAAGAAGCTGCCATCACCAGTGAACATAAATCATTGTTTATTGTGTCAGATAACATACAGATATTATTTCTATGATATATCAAGCACAAAAATGAATGAGGTGGGTATAATTATGCCATTTTATAGTTTTGAAATTGAGACTAAAACATGTCAAATCACAGACCACGGATCCATGGAATATCACTTGCCAAAGCCCAGAAACAGCCCACCAAAGCCTGCGCCCTACAGAGGTAAGCTCCCCGACCATTATCCCACATAAAAATCCAATGCACTGACTTCCACATTTTTATCTATCCACACCCTTACTAAAAAGACACTTTCAAACAGTGATCACTTCTGTCATTAACCTAATTTTTAAAAATTTCATAAGTAGAAATTTAAGTGGCCATCCAACAAAGGAGATGAAGAAAGAGTTTCTATGTTGAATAAACATTCCTTCTGAGTCTAAATACCTTAAAGCCAAGGAACCAGACTGGCCATTTTTTCCTGAATGGATCAATATAATTTTTGTTCAGAAAACAGATTCCCTGTTGAATACAAGTCAGCATAGCCTAAGACTCTCTCTTGATTCTGTACTGAAAGAATTTCTTTTCCTCTAATTTTGATGCATGAGCCCTGAGATCTACACATGAATTTAGGGTAAACGGCTAACTTTAAGGACAAATAAGCTTTTTTTTCTAGCCCAGTAGTCCAGAGTGAGCCAGCAAGCAGCTATGCTCCTTGCAGACATGAATGGATTTCAGTTTCTTCCATCCAGTTTCTCCACCATCCCCCAGAACATTGTCATCACCTACATGTTCAAAGCTGGTTGTAAGCTATTCTTTATTTTAGTAGCAAGCAAAGGGTAAGACTATGTGTAGGCCTAGAAATGTCTCATATTATTTCTGCTCACATTTTATTGGCAAGAATTAAACACATGCCTACAAGTGAAGCTTTAGACATAGCCCCTAACTGAGAGACCACGTGCCTGGCTACAAGTAGATTTTTATCTTGAAGGAGTGGGAAAATAGATTTTGTAGACAACCATTTATCTTTTACTGATTCTGTCTACAATTCTTGGGTGTATGTGGAGCAAAAGCCAAAGTCCCCACTACACAAAAGAAAAAAATAAATCAAGAAAAAAGATTACCTAATGAATTCAAATAAACAAAAATGAAATACATACTCTTTTACTCAAGTATAAGATTGTGAGCCTGAATTTTCCACATGTTTACTTCAAATCTTTTATTAATTAGGGAAACCTTTTGAGAATGAAAGGCCACACACTTTTCCAAGCAAATGAAATTTATCTAAGGAGAAGAATAACAGATAAGAAAAATATTGCCAGGTGACACAGAGGGTCAAGGACACACCCAGGATGCCTCCAAATCTGAAAATAATACTGAGTTAGAAATCAAAACAAAATTGAAGGCCAGCCAAGCCCAAACATACAAGCCTTAGACACACATATGGTTTCCATCTCTTGTTGAAAGAGCTGGATCTAAATGGAGTTTTAAAGTACATATACAGTTTTATAAATAGAATTAGGTAGATCACGACACCTTCCAACCCAGAAGTCTAGCAATGTCCTTTACACAACTAAAGATTTGCTGTTCTAACACACAGTCTTTGCTAAAGTTTCCTGGCTGGTCTTGGATCCTCATAAAATTTGATTTAAAAGTGTGCTTTGTGAGAAGGCTAATGAGAATGCCAGAGTTTTCAGTTTGGGGTAAACTATATAAATTAAGTCAGTGTTTGAAAAGTACCTTATAACATGCATTTGTTAATCAGTTTTTCAAAAAATGTATGTTTCATTTTAAAAAACTTAACCAATGATATGGTGATAAAGTTAAAACTAAGACACATCTACGGTCAAACACAATTTACAGAATCTACAATGGTAGCTCTTTCAGATTCCTTTGTCAAAATGCTGTACTCATCTTCCGCCATGGGCCAAACCATGAAAATATAAAAGAAAAATCTAAAATTATGAGTCTAAAGTGAGCAAAGAAGATGTGAGGATATACCCTGAGGACCTAATTGTCCTTACCTGATCTAAATTTATAGAGTCATTAGTCAACTCTCAATTTTATCCAGGTAATGGAGACATATATAGTAGAAGTCCTTGCTGAGTGAGTTTGTATGTGGAAATTTTATATCCTGTCTATTTCATTTCATAAACTGTTATTTTAGCACATTGTTTCTCAGTAAGCCTCTGTTTGACTTGGAGAGCGTTTTAATGGTTTGCTTTGCAACTATTTGGGCTGTATTAGCTGATTAATTTGCCCAATCTCACAACATGATTTTTCTAATTGCTACAGTTCTAGAAAGAATAAAAAAGCTAGAATAATGAGTGGTGCTCATCCCTCCCATTGGTAAATTGATCAAAACTTTATAATTTTAATAGTTTTCCATCCAACCAACACTATCTAAATATAATAGCTATTGAAATCATTAATGAAAATATTCCACTGAGATTTCTCAAATTAACTAGATCAGCTGTACAAAAAAAAAAAATTCAGAAAATTTCCAGCATTGCTCCTTTCCTTTGTGATATGGAGGTTTGACAGTAATTGTCAGGATTAATTAATCTATTTTGTTAGGAGAATGCTGGAAGTCAGCCAGTGTGCAAGTCTTATAGTTAAGTCGTTGAAACTGTGTCTTCGATATGAAATTAAGATGGTGTAATTACTAGATGAATTAAAACCTCTCTCAAACTAGTGTAATAAAGCATGAGGGGAGTGTGTAGAAATACACATTTGCCAATATGTTCTTTCTCTGGAGCATTCTTTACAACTCACAGGACCTGGTATTTAGGAGAATCTTTAGTCCACTTGCTTTTCTAGAGTTGATGAAAATAAGGCACAGAGAGGTGAATAATTTGCCCCAGTTTACATTTTTGGACTCCCATTCTAGTGTTCCTTCCTGATCATATAGCTTACCAGTATTCATCTTGAGGAAAACTAGCTGTGGAAATCCTGAGCCTTCATACTCAATGCTAGAATAATTTCAGTTTTTAGTCACACATTTCAAAAGCTGATAAGAAGTCCCAGATATGGAAAATATGGCCATCATGAGATATTACAGAAGGAAGAAGAAATTCTCAAGGGTAGCAAGCTCACACAAGGGCTGCTGCTCTTCTGAGTCTGGCTAATGGGGATCTTTCTAGATAGCATCCTGGAAAGGAAAAATATAGAAATATTTCATTTGTTATGTCCTTTCTCAATATGACAAGTAAACCTTGGCAGCCCACCCACCTGGAGAACTAGTATAATAACCCCAGGTACCTATGAACATTTACGAGATCACTGAACAATCAGACAGCAGCTGAAGCTCCTTGTGAGGGAGTCAATGTACACCTTTCCCTCTCATGAGCTATCAGCTCAACCTCTTGATGGCCCTGTCCATCATTGAAGGTGAAATTCTTAAATTCAGATTTGGTGGGTGGCATTTAGTTAAAAAGAGGTGCTACTTTCAAGCTTCCTTCTATATAAGAGGTTTCTAAAAGCAATACATGTTAGTAGAACTGCTCATATGCACTTTAACCAGCAGTTTAGATTTATCACTAGAAGAAATTAATGCAGCTGTAGCCAGCTGCTACTCTGACTGGAATGTCCCTATCCACAGGAATATCATCAGAGAATATAAGGCTGAGAATTAAACTTGGATCATCATGGGGAGTAATACACAGCAAATGTTGACTGAGCATCTCAAATCTTCCCAGTCTCTGTGAAGTGAGTGAACTTTGCTGGGAATGATAGTTATTGATGAAGTTTCATGCAATTTTTCTCTATAGCCATAATGAGTTTCTAAACAACACTCTACTACTAATTGAATGTTCATTTTTAACTCATAGTCACCATTTAATCAATAAATATTTACTTAGTGCTGTATTAGACATGGTATTAGACACGCTTTAAGCTTCTAAGTGCAGAAGATGGTTTTACCTTCTCACACTTCTTTAACAATTAGTCCCATTTTGCCAATATTCAGAACAGACTTGGACAGGAGGGACACAGAGTATCCTGCAGGGTTCTTTTAGTTTGGTGTGATATGTGTTTAATTACTATGTTTGGTGATTACTAATGGAAACAAAGCCTGGATTCTTGGCTGCTGTGAAAGGTGAAATAGTAGCATTTAGATTCAGCACTACACACTCTTTTTCACTAACCTATGGGAACACCTGAACAACCTATTAATTAGGCAAGCAGAGGCTTGGAGGTGGGGGGCAGTTAGGGAAACATCCTACCAAATGCTTCTAACCAATTCTGTTTATTGGTGTTTATACCGAGTACCTGTCACCTTATCACCTAGTCTCCTTGAAATGATGACCACTTTAAAAAAAAAGAAATAAGTAAGATACAGAAAATCTTTTCTTTCTTCTAATACCAAAACATCCCCCGACCATCAAAATTTGGGACTCTGTTAGACAACCAGGGCTCTCAGAGGTAGAGCTGAGTGACATCTATACATTCCATATTATCTGTATTTGTTGGGACATACTGTGCTGTGCTATGGTAACAAAGGCCAAAGTAACAAGGTCTATTCTGTCTGTTAGTGTTTCTCTTCAGCACCTGTCACTAATAAAACCTTATATCTTGTGCATGCAAAGTCAGTGCAAGTCAGCAGGGCTCTCAGCTATCTAAGGTCTCAGGGCTCTGGACCTTCCTGTCTTTCAATGCTATCACTTCAACACAGGGCTCACAAAGAGAAGAGATCATGAAAAGCTCTTAACTGCCTTGGAATGAAAATGAAACATTGCTTTGCTCAGAACTTTTGGGCAGTACTAGTCACATAGTCTTGAACTACTTTCAGGGAAGATTGAGTCTTCTCATGTGCTCAGGAATAAAAGGTCATTAGGTGCAAAAAGCACTAGACACTTCTATCGCTTCCACCAATGGCCAAACTCTTAAGCCGGGAGCAGATATTTTCATTGAACCATCTTCAAAATTGTGTCAGTGACTGCCATAGCTGAAGATTTCAGAAAGTCCTGCTACTTCATAGACAATGAGCTCACCATGATCCCAAGGCTCCACCTTCCAAGCCCAAGGTTGAGGCCAAGGCTTTTTTATCATCAGCATCCAGGACCACTAAGCCATCTCCTTCTTACCTGAAGTTATAGATTAATTCCTGCTATATCAATCTAGCCACCAAAACATTAAGAGTAACAAAAGAAAACTTTTGTTCTCCAGAATCTCTTATAACATGAAAAATCAGTTTTTGGTAAGGAAAATGCTTTAATAGTGGTTGAAGATAAATTCACAAATGCTGACAAATTGTGTTAGACAAATTAAGATGAAGTTACTCCAGAGGAAGGAGAAAAAAGGCAAGGAATGTAGGGCAGCAGAAGGCCTCCTTCCCTGAGGTAGGACCTCCCTAGGAATCCACCCAGCTTTGTTAAAGCTACTAAATTGAAAAATGACATATGTAAGAGTGACCTTTGATGAAAAACACTGATGTGGACTAGGAAAGTAGTGTTCAGGGACTGAAGCCAAAAGGAGGCTTAAGGAAGCAAATGCTAAGGGAAGGACATGGCAGGAAGGAGTCCGAGTCCTCTTAAGGCCATGGAATAAGGATTTCAGTCAAGTCTGGCCAGATTCTCAAGAGCAGGAGCTTCATTGAACCCCTAGTCTCTGCAGGAAAATGACTTTGACTGTCCTGGAAGGGGCTGGCGAAAGCTTCTGGCTATGTCACCAGAAAGGAGGTGAGGCTGGTGTAAGAGGGCATTCATTTCATTTTGCCCATCCAGTGCTTTCACATTGCCTCTCCTGAACACTGATAGCAAAGTCACCTACTTTCACTTCCTGTAGGACTTACCAGACTGAGTTGTATTCATTTGGGAGTTTAGTCTACCTTCTTCCAACTCATTACTTCTCATACACATATACTTCTAGAACCAGGACCCAGAGAAATGCTCCTTACCTACTGGAAGATCAGACAGGAAAAAGGGGAGGCAGTGTCACATAATGGTTAGCACAAGAGCTAGGCAAGGCAGCTGCACTAGTACATTTCCTGCTTCATTCCCTCATCTCTATTAAAAGCACTTATCTCCTAGGCTTATGTTGGTAACTAACTGAGAAAAAGACTATAAAACTGTGAGTATAAGGTATGTAAGTTAGGCCCAGCAAATGTTGGCTGCTATAATAGACAACAGAAAGAAATGGAGATAAAACACTGTGATACCTGCTCAGCTGGGCTTGGAGATTTACACATGGAGGGAGAAGAATAACACCAGGACCCCTCCAGATGACATGGAGAAGGTCACAGCATAAAAAAAGTCCACTTTGTGTTGATGAAAGACCTGATGCTGTTGAGAAATCTTAGGCATCTGCTGTGCGGATTGGGGATGTGGGAAAAAAGGGAAGGCAAAGGCACTTGCCAGAAATGGCAGAGCCCATGAGTGATGTTCGGTGTGCTCTCCGCTTCTTCCATACTACTTGGTTTTTGCAGGGCACAACTAAGTGTAGTCACATGGCCATCGCCCAGGCAGTAGGATATCAGTGAAAGTGTTGTGTAGGAGCTCCTGGGAACCTTCCTTAAGAAACAGCAGACATCTGCCCTTTGCCATATTTCTATCCCTGTTTCTTGCTGGCAGGAATGCAGGTGTGATGGGCAGCTCTGATGCAGTCATCTTGGACCAAGAGGTCTCTTTGGGAATAGAAATTCACAATGAACCCCAAGAAAGAAGCAGCAGCAAGAGATGGAGGATAGACATCGCTGGAAGCAAGTGTGCTGCACAAGTGCCTTCACTCCAGAGGAGAGAAGAAAAAAGTCATGAGGGTAAGACTAGAAGAACTCTTCACCACCTACCTCTAAGCTTTTATGTAAAATGGAAATAAACCTCTATCTTCTTGCAGTTATGTTTATTCTGAGTCTCTTTTCACGCACAGTCCAACTTAATCCTCAAAGTTAGTAATTTACTCTACCTATGTAGCAATTGATGACATTACCATTTTACCAGCTTTGGTTATTCATTATATTTCTTCTCAACTTTGCTAGCATTTATTATTTCATTAATCTTATTTTAGCAGTGTTATAATTTCACTCCCATTTAAATGTTCTTCAAAATGAAGATTGAATATCAGTCCTACTACTGTCCATCTTGCCTGAATATCATAAGAGTTTTTACAGAATTAATAAAATAACAAAAATGATACAAGACAAAGCTTCATGATTTTGCCTAGATCTGGCCCAAGAAACACCTTGTTCAGCCATGGGAACATATACACAAATTATTATTATTTGAAAAAGGTTTCCAATCTCCCTACATTCAGAAGTTATCCTAATGCAAACTTGGCATTCTCTATGACTCACCAAGAGTACCTCAGCATTCCTCCTGGGTGACCCCTGAATGCAGGGCTGCTCAACCCTGCACTGGCTCCTTTGTCCCAGACCAGGTCTTGGAGACACTGCCTGCTGGCACAGCGGATGGTGCTGCTGACTGAACCAAAGAAGGAGAATAGAAGAGGTGGTGAAGCAATTCCAATCAGGTGGCACTTGGCACCCTGGCCATTCCACATGACATTATCCTCCATGACTGATGGGAGATCACCTGATAGAGGTCACCCCCACCCCCAACCCTCCTCCTGTGACTGTTGTTTTAAACACGCACAATTTGGCCCTGGGAGTCCAACTCATCTATTGTTTAGTTGGCAGATATTCTTTTAAACACCTGTGTATTTGTACTGTTTTCTTTGTTCACCAGCTTTAACATGTATTATTCAATTTAATCTTCATGACACCTAGAAAGTAAGCATGGACATCATTCTTGGTATTTCAAATTGAGGAAATCAAGGCCCTAAGAGGTACCGATCACACTTGTACAACTGAAGTGCCTGCCATTTCATAAGGAGATTTAGGCTGCGCCTGAGACCTGGCCTAGGGATAGCTGAAAGTGAGCTTGGGGGACTGCAATGCATACCTGCAGAGAGGAGGTCTCCCCAGGTGCCAAAAAGCACAGAGCCTGCTCTCTGCCACTCACAGGGTAAGGGGACATTTGAACTGAAATGAGAAATGTATAGTTTAGAATGAACAAGCAAAATGATACAAAAAAATAAATCAAAAGCCTAGACTGAAGAAATGCCAAGGTTTTTATATCTTCAAGCACAGGCCTCTCCATCAGGTAATACAGTGTGCAGTTAATGGACTTACTAACTTACTATACCAGTAGCTCTCAGGTGAATTCAGGTTTATAAAAACACGGCAGATGGAAGTGCTCTGGTGTCCAGAATACCTTAGCTGTTTTTTTTGTTTGTTTTTGTTTTTTTTTTAACATGGATATAAATGAGAAAAGTGCATCAAGCTTTGTGTTCCCCTCTGTTGTGATTTCACCACTGAGGAGCCAGAAGAAGGCTGTGCTGAGGTTAACAGAGCAGAGTGACCTGTGATGGAGATTAAGCTGCCAGAGCAGAGGCCGCCGTACATCAGCACGCTGCCTTCGTGTGCATGCCAGCAGAAGGACAGCATAAAGGGGCTTGAGTCAGACAAATGAAACAGGACTACTAAAGCTAGACAGTGTTTTCTTTTCTAGAAACTAGAAAGGTCTTGAGAGACAGATAGACTTTTGGTTTCTGAAAACTAAATCAGGGAGACGAGATGCAATATGCACAGAGAGGCAATGTCAGTTGTCTTTTTCTTGCCAAAAAAATTGCAGATTCCATTTTCCTGTGGTGAAGGAGGTGCTCTGTTTTCTTTTAAAGCTAACACTTTGAGTAATAAAATTAAAAGTCTAAACCTGCTTTCTTTTTTTGAGAATTTATCGGAACTTATTTATGAACAGACATTAACTTACCATGATGTCAAGAAAGAAAAATTATTTGTTGGATGCTTACTATGTGTCAGGTGTTTACTGTGTTAACATTTAATTTTTTCACAATATCCTCTCAAGAGAGGACTTGTTGAGACCATTTTGCAGATGATGAAATAGGAGCCCATAAAATTTTTTAAATTTTTTCAAAGCCACACAACTAATAAGTGTCATAATTGGAATGTAAATGAATGAACAAACCCCAGGTTACCATCTCAGGTACCTGAGGTTGTTTTACTGCAGAGTTTTCTCACCACTGCACATCATTATCAGTAAGAATTTTCTATAGGGTGAAGGTATCACCATGCTAAATTGCCTACAGCTCCTGAGGGTTGATTACGTGCCAACTGTTTACTTGCATTGTTTGAGAGAGTCAAGAACATCAGCTACCTCATGGTCCACAGTCAGTATGTGTCACTGGTGGTCTTGCTTCATGCATGCTTCTTAACTCCCTGACACCCATTGTAGTGGTAAAGAAAGTAAGTCTCAGGTCAATTACATAACTTACCCAATGTCTCACACAAATAAGCAAATGAATGCTAGAGCCAAGGAGCACACCCAAACTCTCTTGAATTTGAAAGCCCATATCCCTTCTACTGCTTCTCACAGACTCCATCAATAATTAAAGACAGGAGAGACCTTGAGGCTGTGGGTTACAAAACCCTTCATTTACTTATTAAGTGGAGCTCCCATGAGAAGGAGTTGGCCAAGGTCAGAGGGAGGCAGGCACAGAACCAGGCAAGTGGACTCCAGTCCTGTGTACTGAGTGTCCAGGTGAACTATTGCGAAGAAGGGGACTAATATCTCAGGTGCCAGGGGCACAAACAGAATCATACCATTTCACTTGGAAAACTACACAGGGAAAAGAGATTTGGATAAAAACAGATTGGACCTTTTATGTAAAATATGAACTTAGAAGAGCTCACAAGTGGCCAGTGTTACTAAATAACTAATCAAGGGTAGGAGGGTGGCAATTTGAAATGTAAATGGGTGGATGAAGGTGTGATGCTGTCATCCAGGAGCAGATGATGTGACTGGAATGGTGAACCAGCCTCACCTGCTCCCAGTAAAAGCACAGACACAGAGACAAAGTGAGGCTATCAGACAAAGAACAGAACTCAGAACCCCTCATTCCTGGCATTGAATTGCAGTTCATTTTCATGTCCCTATCCCCAAAGAGATATTTAAAAACGATGAAGAGCCTGCTAGACATGAGGAAGGGGAAGCAAAGCCATCTAACAAAATGTTACCTGACAAGTCTGCAGGCCACACACTTGAGAATACCTTTATTTTTCTTCTGTTTTGTTGATTCTTAGTGGAGTCAGGGGACACACCTCTTGTCTCTCCTCCCTCCTCTTTTCTTCCCCAATTCTCTAGAGTTCTTTTTGCAAGTGGTTCTGTGTGACTCAAAGACAGACTACAGCTATCAGCAAAGGAAAAAAAAAAAAGATTGACAATAGGAAAAGAGGCAGGTGAGAGAAACTCCTTTACCTTAGCACACCAGAATGTGCTAGCGCTTAAAAAACAAATAAATAAAGTCTGCAGAAGAACAGTGTCTCACCTCTAGCCAAACATTAATCAAAAATCTCTATTCTAGAAAAACGTGACAGCTTGGCATTCAGATCATAGCATCTTAGATCTGGAACACACCTAGCAGAGCTTAGAACATAGTAGGTGCTAAATATATGTCAGGTTTTTTTGTTTTTTCTATATCTCCTTATCTAATACACTTTCCCACAAAAAGACTTCTCTTAAGCTCATGAACCTTTCTAGGCTTCGGTTTAGTTCTCTGAAAAATGGAGATGATTCAGGAGCCCACCTCAGATGGTTAAGGCTAGCCCATACCTGGTGCTCCTGTGAGCTCCTGAAGTGGCTGAGCTTTTTACCATCCCAGATGGAGAAAGCAGCATGTGCAAGACCACAAAGACACTTGGTTTGTTTGGGGAAATCACTAATACTTCTGGGTGGCCAAAACACTGGGTTCAAGGTCAGAGTAGCAGGAGAGGCAGGAGGGGAGGCAGACACAGGCCAGAGCATGAAAGGCTTGGGGCATCTGCTCTGTGCAACAGGAGCTGCTAAGGCCAGAGAAAAGGACACAGAAGTGGAACAGAGGTACATGGAGAGAAGGTTGAGGAGATTCTGAACTAGTTCAGTCAAGGTAAGGATCGAAAGACACAATGTGGAACTTGTCAATGACACTGATGGGTGCATTCTACTTGTGTGAACCCAGTCTCACCCTCAGTGCCTATGCCGAGAGAGAGATGGGGTGGTGCAAACTTCCAGCTCTTTTAGGGGCTAAATCCCTTGAGCGGATTTTCAGCAGCCCTGAGGCCCCTCTGCCTTGAGTTGTCAGTTATTTTCTGCTTCTTTTTCCAGAAACTGACAGCTATTCTCTCTCTCTCTCTCTCTCTCTCTCTCTCTCTCTCTCTCTCTCTCTCTCTCTCTCTCTGTCTCTCTCTCTCTCTCTCTCTCTCTCTCTGTCTCTCTGTCTCTCTCTCTCTCTCTGTCTCTCTCTCTCTCTCTCTCTCCTCCATTCATCTCACACCTTTCTTTTCTCCCTGCTCCTCTTCCTTACTCTCTCTTTCTTTTCTCCTTCTCTTTATTCTTTTTACCTTCTCTTTTCTGGAGAAAAATCAGAAGTGACTTCCTCCCCCCAGAAATCTGCACCTATCATATGGACCTCTCCACATGTCTTCTCATTTTCCTCATGTTTCTTCATTTTGTTGGTGGTTCTGATAATAAAGGTTGGTGCCAGAAATAGGAGTTGGGACAACTGAGAGAAAGCTGGAAGGTTTTGTTTTGTTGCCAGTCATTCCTACTGCCTTCTGCCTGCCCTCTCCTCACTTCCTCCCATCCCACACCCACTGCTTCAGGTGTTATCCACCTGGAAATCAACTGCTTACTTGGAGAGTCCTGGTTCCTTTCTGAACAGAATTTCATCAAATATAAAAAAGTAATCCATAATGGAAATAAAAATAAAAGAGAGCCAAGAACTGCAGCTTATCCTGTTATGCAGTACAAATTGCTATGGTGCATACATGTTTCCCAATTTAAAAACCTAGCTCTTGATTCTTTAAGATTCAGAGAGACAATATAACATAACTCAAATTCATGGACACTTTCTTTCCAAGAATTTATTATTTATGGCATGTATTTCTATAGGAAGATGTTCATAATTTCAAAAGTTTATTGGCTAGACTGCTAAAATTCCATAACTTAAAAATCCACTATTTTACTGTAAAATACACATATGGAAATTGTATCAGCTAGGAAACATTATTTTTGAGAAGTTAAAAGTTAATTTATATTTAATCTAAGGAATGTTTTCCAAAGAAAAAAAATAATCCTAAAGTAAGAACTATAAGCATTTTACTATTGCAGTGAAGGCCTATAAGGGAACTGGGTTGTTTGGTGTGCATGCATGCATGTGTGCGTGTGTGTGCCTGTACATGTGTGTGCACTTTCATTTCTCATTTCTCATGGATTTACACACATAATATTGTAACTAGCTGTTCTTCATCCCCATATACTAGGGAGTGAGAAGCTAGTGACTTAACTTGAGTAGAAGAACTTAGGGTCAAAAGGAAGAAGGGAGGTCTTGATAATGAGGATTGTTAGGACAATAGTGGAAGGTGACAGAGGGCTGGAATGTCCTTTCCTGGAGGGCATTACCATTTCTGCAGGTTCTCATCTTTCTGGGTGGGCTTAGGCTTGCCATCCTCTCAAAGGAGTCAGCTTCAGAGGAAAGCAGTGAGACAATTCACCAAGTTACCCCATCCCATCAATGTCATCATGGGCAGGAGGGTAGAGAGAGTTCCCTCAAAGACCAAATGCCAGTTCAGCCACTAGCCAGTTGTGAGATACTAGAATCACTCAATCTCACTCTGCCTCAATTTTTCAGCTACACAATAAACACAATAATAACCGCAACCCTCCTAGGCTTAATGATGAGGGTAACGGCAGGTGTAAAAATGCCTGTTCCCTAGGGTGGAACCTCCTACAAGCACTGGTTCTTGTTAAATGCTGCATGGAACACACAGATTGAAAGTCATGATTCCTGCTCCTAAGGGAATTAAAAACCTGCAGAGGTGCTAATAATAAGTTTCCAGGTCCTTGGGTATATACTGCAGTTCTCTCCACATATAAAAAATGTGTTAACTTGTACAAATAAGCAATTCAAAAGCCAAAGCTTCTCTCAGCCCACCTTGAGTGACCTATGAATTCATGCCAATTCCCTTCAGCCTGTGCTTTCACTATGAAAGGTCACAGTATCCATCTGGCCAGTGACTCTAGCTAGCCAAAGACTCAGTATCTGTCCAAACAGAGGGCCAAAGACCCCAGAGGGCCATCCACTATAACCACATCAGTGAGCTTCATCTGAGCAACCCCATAGGTCAAATTCCTCAGGAACATTTCCTCAGTGAGAAAGCCTGGCAGACCCATCATAATCTTCATGCCTAGAAACAGTAGACATCATGAACCTTCTGCTTCATGTAACAAATTCTCATGCAACAAATTCTTATGCAACAAATTCTCAAACTCTAGCTAGAGACAAGGCCAATCCAGCAAACCAGACCTCACAAGCAAGCATCACCATCAACTTCCCTTTTCAATGCTTTTCATATTTCTTCTCAACAGCCACCTATTTAATTCACTGAAAGCCACACACATAGTGACAAGAATATCAGAGTGTCCCTCATCATCTTTGACTTCCCTTTGAATTTGACTTGATAATATCAAGCTCAAATAATTAACTGAAAGTCGTCAAAAATGGTAAGAAGTGTCAGAAGTTGGTTCTGTATGAATATTTTTGGTATATAATCTTAAGTGCTAAGATTGTATCTTAAGAGAAGTCACTCACTGCAGACAGAGGAGGGAAAAGAACCTTGAATCTGCCCTTCTGAGGATGGAACCAAGGAGAGAGTTGTTCTAGGTTGTCTCTGTTGACCATCACTGTTCCCAGCAAGCACCTTCCAGCGCTATGAAGCCCAGGACCCTGAGAACTTTCTCCCATTGGCAGAAGGCAGAAGACATACTTCCATCATTGAGCCTTCCACTGGCTTCTAATACATGGACACAGGCAGGCTTTGGTTTCCGGAATCCAAGTACAACCTACCATCTTCTGTCAGAGCTGGTGGCCAATCACCAGTAACTTCTTACTTTTGTCATTATAAGGACTTATTAGCTGTGTTTCAGGTTGGGGGTGGTGAGTAGGAAATGGTTCCAGGCAAGAGGAGAGGAAACTTGAATAAAAATAGCATGAAATGCAGAATTTGAAAAATTCCATGTTTTGAACACATTTTTCTGCATGAATAAATAGTGTAGAAGGACAGACAAAATGATTTTAGAGAGAAATAGCCTTCTTACTCAATAAATATTAAGAATAAACTAATTAGAGATTAATAAGCACTAGAGTTCAACCCCAGAACAGAGGCACAAAAATTAGATTCACAATTAATTTCTAGTTGCCAAGAAAGTGAAGGATAGAGGGGACATATCATTTTGGTGAGGATTTAGAAGTGTATTAAGGAGTATGATAATGATAACATGGGAAAGGAAGGGTTACAAAATGCTTTCTGATGGGATTTCCTTTTACACTAACTGCTTCTAAAATAGTGAAAATGGAATATCTTGCAGGACACTTCCTTGAGGTTGTGTGTGGCAAGGAGAGAGGTCTGTGTCTCTGACTCTTCACCCCACACTGGGACACTGGCTGTATATACATGGCTTCAGATGTCACCTCTCTGGGGTTAGCCCATGTCCGGAGCTCATTCTGGGATGGTGGCGGAATCCTGGCACCTGTCTGCCAGGGTCAGCCACAGCTGGAGGGCCAGCTACTTCTTGAACTTGAGTGAATGAGCATGTGTTTGAATAGTTCAACAAACAACCTGTACTAAGTTTTTTTCCTGGAATTATTAGATCAAGCATTGTATTCCTAAAGTTCAAGTACTGCATGCTGCTCATTGCTGTTTTAAAAGAAAGACATTCCAGGTGTATGAAGTATGCTACTTAAATGTGGGAAAGGGGCTCATATGATTTACAAATAGCCCATAAATTTGGCACTAGCCTCTCTCCCCCCCTAGTAATTCTTTTGCTGAAGGGACCAACAACAATGGAAAATAAAAACATTGAAAATCAAACAGTATAGAAGGGGCAACTGGTTATGTATACTATAATGAGCTCCAAAGATCAGGATTCCAAAACCAACTCCAGCCATGACTACTTGTGTGACTGGGTTATTTAACGTCTTTGAGCTCAAGTTGTCCCCACCTATTACACAGAGACTCTCAAATTTTACCTTCCCTCAAAGGATCTGATGGTGGAGCTTTGATGAACTAAAACATTTTACAGCCTCCATCCCAGGCTCTTCTCCCATACAGAGAGTGTTCGTTGAATGTTCATTGCAAAGTACTGAAGCAACATTGGTTAAAATAACACCGCTAATTATAGAAATCATTGGTTTAGACTACTAAAAATTCTGCATCAACCTGTAAAGGAGATGGCAATACCTCATCACTTCTTCAAGTCCATACTCTTTGCATTTCCATAAGAACATATTTTTGTGGAAGAACCTGGAGCTGGTCCCCTGAGAACAGCTCCTGGGGCTCTTTAAGCCAGTGCTGAGAGAAGTGCTCCCAGAAGGCAGAGCAGCTGGGGCTTCAGTGTAGGATAAGTCTTTTATTCTCACATCACAACCTGCTGCCTGGCTGGAATGCCTCTAGCAAGAGATTAAACCCAGAGTTGGAAAAAATGATGTTAGACCACCAGAGCTCCTCACTTGATTTTAAGTGCAATGAGGCCAGGCATCCCATCTGTTTGGATCATCACTGCCTTCCTGTGCCTGTGACAGAGCTCTTCTGGATGGGAGGTGGCTCTCCTCTTCATGCCTTTGCAGCCAGTCCTCTCCTTGCTTCATTCTTCATCTCAGTCAGTGTCGTCACCATCAGCCTCGTCATCAACATATCCCTATCTCCCTCTCTCTGTCTCTTTCTCTCTTTATTTCCTTAGCTCTGACCCTGTCTCTCACTCTCTTTCTCCTTCCCTCATCTCTCCCTCTCTCTTTGTCTATCTCTCTTCTCAGTCCTGCGTATTTTACTTTCCAAACATGTCACAATCCAGTCCTTCCTCTCCCTCTCCCTGGGTCAAGATGGGCCTTCAGAACAGCTTGTACAGTTGGCCTCACTCACCTCCTTATTGGTCTTGCAGCCTGCATCTCACTGCCCTCTACCCATCCATCCCTTAACTGATTTCCCAAGATGTCTCCAAAGTGTTCCTTATGCAACACAAATCCAAGAGTATCTTCCCCCTGCTGAAGACCATCAGTGACCCCCCACAAGCCCCAGCGGCTGCCTTTTTAAGTCCCCCAGGAGCACCGAAATTCCACTGCCTGAGCACTCTATACTACCAGACACCTGCTGGGTTCTTTCTATAAAATTTCTCATTGGAGTCTCAAAACATCAGTGTGAGGAGGCATTGCCCTCTCTGTTTCATTAGTGAGGAAGCCAAGACTTGAGGCAGTGTGTCATTTGTAGACACCTAGGAAGCCACCAAGCCAAGAGTCTTAGCCAGATGAGAGGGTCTGAAAAGCATTTCCCTCCCCCACCTTCATCCAACTGTCAGTGTCACTTAGCTGTAAGTCCTCCACAACTTCCTAGGCCAATTTCAAGGGGGTTTTCACTCTCTTCAGGGTGTCCCCATAACAAAAGCAAGTGGTCTCTGTCTCTCGGTAGCTTAGCTGTAAATCCCTTCCCTCCTTGCAAGACTGGATTCCTTGAAGGGAAGAGTCATTTTGTGTTCTCAGTGCTGAGTACAGAGCTGGCACTCAGGGAAGGTTAACTGAATCAAGCAGTGGTCAGATAAATGAATGAGAGGACGAATGAATATTGTGCAGTCAAGTGGTCACACCCTTTTCTGTATCTTCCACAATTAAACTACTTATTTGCTTGCCCATGTTAGAAATTTTTGAAATGAGTTTATTGGTTATAGAATATTATCAAAACAAGGTTAAATTTTTCTCATTTAAGAATGAAATCACCCTTGCAAGAAAAGTGTTCTGTTCTTGTGGGGTTTTTTTTTTTTTTTTCATTGTTGTTGCCATTGTTGTTTACTATGAAATGCCACCATGCTTGAATTTTAAGCAGATGAATTTGGGCTCCATTCATAACTTCCATAATTTAGGAACAATTATTACCACAGAGAGAGATAGTGGCACCTGCCAACTGCCAGATCCCAACAGCAGCTTTGGACTTGGCACATGTGGATGAGATTTAATGTTACCAGTGATCTCTCCACAAGCTGCTTGTGCTATTGGTCCTGCTGACAAACGGGTGAAGGACGGAGCCAGGGCTCACCCTTCTATGGGGGGAGAGGGGGGCATTGAGATTCCTGGGCATTGTACCAACTGAGCCATATGTCACCACAGAAAGTAACTGCTTTTTCCATATATGATCATAACTAATGTTGCAAAGCCTGTTTTGCCTGGATCCTTTTACAGGACCTATGCTAAATATGCTCTGAGCTTTCACTCCAGATTTCTTTCTTGAGATGAATGGCTCTGCACACACACACAGGAACAGGCTCTTATTCTGTTCATCAGGAGTGATAATTATTACATAGGCTAATCCTCTGAGTGTGAGTTACATGGGGTGACGTTCTGGCTGACGAACAGGAGCTGATGGAAGCAGAGATCCTAACAGCCAAATACATCCTAATGTTCTCCTTTCAATTCTTTTATTTTTTCTGTCTTTACCTTTTAGAAAATGTTAATGTATTCCTGATGAATTCAGTGTGAAAAAAATATGCTTATCAGCTTGGGTTTAAATTTTTTGTTCGTAATAAGAACATAGTACCACTGCCAATACTTCCCAACGTCAGTCCTGGAA
This sequence comes from Furipterus horrens, assembly GCF_987537825.1. Taxonomy (NCBI): domain Eukaryota; kingdom Metazoa; phylum Chordata; class Mammalia; order Chiroptera; family Furipteridae; genus Furipterus; species Furipterus horrens. Next base: position 77,838,610 of record NW_028327176.1, on the reverse strand, counting down.
TCTTTGCCAGCTCTTTGGGGCATCATAACAAGATGACCACACAGAAGAGAACCAAGAAAGCAATTCAGTGCCAAAATGATAAACAAGCATATTTTAATAAGATATTGGTGCTTTGTTCTTGCAGGCACGGGGGTAAAGAAAGGGTGTTCTTGTGGCCGATAACCCTGCCCTGCATGTTGTCATTTGGTAACTGCATAAGCTATGCCTTTAGCCAGGGCCAAATGGATGATAAGTTTGCCGCTGTTAACAGGTGCTAGTGATTTTGAGCAAACCAGTCTTCCTCTTGTGAAATCAAGCTACTGAATTATGTGACTATATTTCCCTGTCTATAAAATGGGAGCCAGAGAAGGTAGCTCTGTGGCTCTTCCCCACTCAGCCTCTGATCCTGAGTACGTGAATTGCCTTTGAGCCCTCTTCTCCCTCAATTTCCTCAGAGGGCCCACTGTCAGCCACCCACGTGTGATACCCACTCCCCCACAGCCCACCTTAGCCACAGAACTGCTCCCTGATAAACATCAGCACACTGAAGCCTGTGGCATTGTAGGATGTACCCAGTGCCACAGCTGGGTTCTTTAGTTTGCTGTGAAAAGAATTCCAGCATAACACAGCTCCTCTCAATACAATGAAATGTTGAAGTACTAAGGGAAATAAAAGAGAAAGAATTTCTCCGAAAGCAGGGCAGTGCAGAGAGAGAGGAAGGATCAGGCCAGTCTCAGGTCAGTCTCCTCTTTCCAGAGCTCAGGCATGGTTCTCTCCACTGTAAACACATCAAGGGAGCATCCCCAGGCCCAAAAGGCAGGTCCTGGCCAGGGTGGGGCGGGGATTGACTGCCTCCCAGACATCAGGAGCAAACAGTGCCACTCACTGTGTGTGTGGTCAGACAGGGGACAGCCAGTCCTCCTGTTGTTTGATTTCTAAATTTGCCTCCACCTCCCCAAGGCCTCGGAGAGCTCAGGGCTTCAAATCAACATAACATTTAATTAACTGCACATTCAAGTTTCCATCTTTCAAAGCAGGGAATTAGGGACAGTTCACTTTCTGAAGCATTCATTAATGAAAAAATAAATCTTAAAGCTCCCTAGTCTGGGGTGGTCCTCACCACACTAAGTGGTTGCCTGCCCTAACTCCAGGGCAGGGGCTGGACCACTTTCTTCCCATGCACTGCCATGTTCAGTGTCATGGCAAGAATTGTTACCACTCTGAGATGCAGTCTTGGTTTTGCTCCATCCCAGAGCACTCTGAATTATCTTCCAGAGTTTTCAGGAAAAACTGAAAAATGTTTCCAGTTATGCTGAATTGTGAATGCTTTCTTATTAAAATAAAAAGTATCCATGCAGCATTGTTAATAGATACATGAATAATATAATTAAATACTGTCTATGCCACCTATGGAATGTGTGTGAGCTACTGTCATGCCCTGAGGATGACAGAGGGACATGTGTGGACATAGCACAGTCAGCTTGACTTTAGGGTCCAGCCTGGACTCCCCATGACACCAAAATTACCTGCTATTTCAGGCTGAGGGTACACACACACAGATACTCGTACCCACACACATACTCTCACACCTCCTGACTGGGGGTGAAATATCACGGTGAGTGGGAATAGCACTGTTGAGAAGTTGGTGGATGCTGGTCCTATTTCTACCACAAACCCACTCTCTTCTCCGCTCATCCGGAACAACAACTAATAAGATTACCCACTACCCTTTCTGTTAGAGTTATTGTAGTCACTCTAAAAAGGGACTGTCTTGCAATGTCTTGTTTTGTTACTTGTGTACATGGCTCCACCAAATATTATGAAATCTTTGAGAAAAAGGAGTGGATATTATTTAATTTTGTGCTATGCATTATCATATTTATTTAATCATGTTCATATGTCATTTCTATGATGTGCCAGGCCCTGTGCCAGCCTCAGGATATAGACACTGGCCTTGCCCTTCTGGAGGAGGCAAACAAATAATAAAACAGGTAAATTAATTAATTATAAATTATAATTAGTGTCAGGCAGAGAAAACAACAAGGCCTAAGACAAGAAATAGTGGAGAAGAGACCAACTTCTAAATTGGATCTTTAAGGTCAGCTTCTGTGGAGGGGACATTCAAGGTGAGTCATGGAAAAAAGAGACAGAGGCAGCCACCCAACAAGCAGGGAAGAGTGTTCCTGGCAGAGTTTTATTGCACACAGACACACAGTCAATGCTTCCTGATTTGTTGATAAGAGCTTATAAAGTAGATCAAATAAATTCACATGAGAAATAAAATCTAGTCAAAATGGACTTCTATACAAACAAAGCAACCAGTAAGTGAATTCTTCTCTTTCCAGAAGGAGATGGAGCCTGGCACAGACAACGGGTTGCTTCTCCACGATGTGCTCACCTAAGACAGAAACGCATTCCAGCTTCAGTGCCCTCTTACCCCCAGCCTTTCCCTTTACATCACTTATCAGATCTGCAGTCAGTGCCTAGCACAGGAACTAAAACACTAGGGAATTCTAGCTTTTCCTCCACAATTCCTTTACATTCATCAGCTCTGTCTGGCCTTTGGGTGTTCTCATCAGTGTGGCATGATGGTGGAGACAGCATTTCAATTTCCTACATTTTTTTTCTTGCAGTCACCTGTGGTATCATCCCATAGCAGAAGAATGCAGAGCAGGTGGATGTAATCACTGGGCCCCATAGCTTGTGTGGCTGGCTTGGATCGTTTAGAAGTGCATCACATCTTGTGATAGAAGAAGTACCCCAGCAACTGCAGGCTGCTGACGCTCGTCTCTCACAACAGCACCGGTCATTGTCCCTGCTCTTCTCTGCCTTTAGGCTGAGGGACTGGGACTCACGAGCCATATACTTCTGCTCCCTTTAGGCCCTGTTTCCACTTAGGTGGAGACCAGAGATAGGAAATAGTTATCTTCCAAATGACTACTGAGGTAGATTTTTCCTGACTGGACCCTGACTGATACACTCACTCAGTGCTTCTTCAATTACCTAATCAATAATCACTGCCCATGTGCTGGGAGCCTAAAGGTGGAGGAGGGGAGGCTGAAACATCTGTATCTGTGTTACTTGATGTGCACAAGCAACATCTGGCTGCAAGACATGCCTAAACAACCCTCAAAATTGTCTGAGGCCATTGATCACCTTCCTCTCTTCTTTTTCTTCCCTTCTGTCCTTCAATTTTTGGCCCAGCCCTGCTTTGCACTGTTAAGGCCAAATGTATGATGATAAAGCCAGTCCTTACTCTCAAACTCCAAATCTCATGGGAATGTATGAGCAAGTGATGCCACAACAGGGAGAGAGTGATCACCACTGTGATAATAACTGAGGCGGGCAATTACTCTGAAGGGAGCGCAGCTGACAGCCCACTGCCTAGCCCAGGGGAAACTAGCAGGCTTCTTGGAGAGGAAAGCCAGGGTAAACTTTTGAGCTGGTCAAGCAGTTAAGACTGACACTTAGTAAACAACAGGAAAGTTTAGGAGGTGCAACATCAAGAAGCACATCACTGAATATAGCCCTTTGTGCTGGTTTTCATGCGAGTCTGTGGATTGGTGAAATGGATTCTGATGACTACACCAGAATTGTGGAAGGTCTTCACCTCCACCCGAGAATTCAACCCAGTAGGTCTGTGTTAAGGCTCTAAAATCTATTTGTTTGTTTTACTTCTCTAATGAGGTGTGTAGCAGGAGTCTATTTCATTCTCATAACATTTCTTTGAAACTCAAGGAATGACTTCACCCATTAAAACCATTAGCAAGGATCAGCCAATTCGGTGATTATGGAGACTCCAGGTCATTTAGACCCAGAAATAGTACAGTTGAACTCCAACTGGTCAACCAAATGCTCTCTGCTGAAAAATTTTAATTGCTGATACTTCTTTAGTCTGGGCTGAGATTTAATTTGTGTTGCAATGAAACACTGTCTGTTGTCAATGACAAAAGGTGATATTTCCAATATTCCTTGAGAGTAGGCTTCCAAGATTTCAGCTTTTTTTGAAAAATCTTTTCAGCTTTATTTTGACATGGCGGAAAAGTTTTGCATGCACCCTCACACTCACTGTTGTGACAGCTGCATTTAATGAGTGCAAAATGATCAGAAAAGCATCCTTTGCTGTGGGTTGCCATTTGGTGACAGGGGAGAGGAGGTGTTGAAATCAGAGCAGTGAAGTCATGCACACATCTGCTGGGGCAGAATTCCCACCCATCTGGTCTATATCAGGCAGCTGGATGCATGGTCTCGAAGCAAAGTCAGAGCTGCAGACCCACATCCCATAAACCCCTTCTTCAAACAGCAGGGTGAAGACTCAACTGGACTGCTCCAGGCTGCGGCTGCTGGAGGTTCATCCACGGATCTTTCTAAGTCTTCGATGTATCTGTCTTACTGATAGAAAATATTTCTAGCTAATCTAACATACTTACAATTAACAAACTCATAAGGAAAAAAGGGCAAACAATGAATAATTCATGTATAAAGGTCTTCCTTTAAAATAGATAGTCATGGTAGATTACACGATTTTTCAGAAAAATTATTTTTTATTCTTCCCTTCCCCCAACACACACTGACCTTCATGGGATGAATTTACTTTCTTATCCCACTGATGTTGACCTCAGCCAATGGATTTCCTTTGGCCAATGAATAGTGGGAAGACACACCCATATGCTAATTCAGATCCTAGGCGTAAGGCATTGCATGTTTACACTCACTCCTCTGAGAGCTTCCATATCTGCTTTGGAGATATCATGAGCTGTATAGTTCTATACCCTCAGCTGATCTGTACAGGATGAGAGACAAGTGAAACAGACCTGAACCCAACCTGCAGCTTAAAGCAGAGTTGCCCTAATTGGCCCAGGCTCCTACAGAGAGGACTTGGAGGACAGTTGCCTAGCTGAACCCAACCTAGGTCAGCCAAGCCACAGCTGACCTGCAGTCCAGGAAGCATGAGCATAAATTGCAGTTAATTTAAGTCATTGAGATTTGGAGCTATTTGTGATTCAGCATCATTGTGCTGTTTCATAACTTTTTGAGAGAGATTATTAACAACGTATACTTGGTTATGTGGCAGAAAAAATATTCCTGCTCCCTAGATGCCTAGAACTCCATTGATGTGGTATAAGAGAAAGGAGACAAAGCAAATTCTGAAGTTAGTCAATCCTAGCTATGCAAGTCAAGGTGAATGACAACCTTGTGCTTAACTGCATTTTTCACTTCTGGTTCCATGTTGCAGTCATGGAGTTGCACTTAATATCCATGGAAGTGCAACTTTAGTAAGGCTTTCAAAGCAGCACCTTGGTCCCAATATTCTTCATTGGTTATTACCATCTCACACCTGCAAGGGAAAACTAAAAGTAGCTACCTGTGTCTCTTTCTCTGGAGTCTCTGTTTCATTTTTATGTGGATCAATTTCCACTCTTCTCTCTTCCTCAATCATAGAAAAGAGCAAAAATAAACCATCACACTGAACCACACGACAATTTGCTCTTGAAGGGAGGATTTTGTGGGTGTCTGAAAGCTTACTCTAAGTTATATTTGCTTAATTTATGCTTCTGCTGACAAATAATGAGGGCAGCAATTAATGTTAAAATGCAAATGTGCAATGGATCTCACTGTCTTGTTTTGTTTTGTTTGTTTTAAATATTCTTTGTCCTCAATTCTACTGGTATTAGTTTAATATATTTAGTTTAGCAAAGAAATGAAATTTTTCTAATGCTTTATTTACTCAATGGAATAGGACTTTTTACCCAATATTGACTACAACTATTTGTTCAAGACCATTGCCATACAACTTAATAGAAATAAAAACCAAAAAAAAAAAAAAGAAAGAAAGAAATATATAAAAACCTGTGAAAAAGAACCATCATTTTTTACATGTCTGTGGGTGATCTATCTGAATGATGAATCGATTGATAGGCAGAAGATATTCATAACATGTACCCATCTATATAAACTGGTTGTTGTTTTGTAGTCAGAGGGAAAATTCTTTATTAGCTCTAAAAAGTGTCCCAGAAGTATTCTTTTTAAAGAGAAATCTTCTCAATTGTAAAGCCAAGTAAAATGAACTTTTTTTTTCTTACATCCCCCAGTGCTGAAAAGATTGGGGACATAGTTAAAAGTCCACTAAATGCTTCTTTCATTTATTTGTTCATTCATTCAACATCTACTGACACGTGATACATGAATGCCCCATCCTATGCTAGATTATCAGAATTCACTGCATGCTGGGAAAGTAAGAGAAGAGAAATCTCTATATATCTTTGTCATTGCACTACCTGGCATCATTTTATATATGTGTTTATTATCTTTCTCCTCAATTACAATAGCAGCCCCAAGAGGGTAAGGACTATGTCTTATATTCTTAGCATCTGAACAGAAACTACCTCAGGAGAGGCACTCACCAAGTGTCTGAGGCTGGTGAAAGGATACACGTGGTATTTCAAAGACATAAATAAGATAAAATGGGAACCCAAAGGACAGATGGCTTTCTCAGCACAGGAAGGTGGATTGGTCAGAAAGGTATCAAGGAGGAAGTGAGGATGGAAGCAGCAGTTCCTGTGATGAGACATGCAGCAGGTAGTTTAAAGAGCAAAGTTAGGAGCACATAGCAGATGTAAAGTCAAGGAGGAGGAAGCCATCTGGACAGGATTGGGAATACCAGGGGAGTTGTGATGGGGTGTGGAATCCCTTGGGGGAATGGCAGCAGCTGGGGCTGGACAGATAATCAAGCCCAAGGCAGGAGTCATCTTATACTCAGATGAAGAAACTTCATCTTTCTTTGTCATCAGTGTTGATTACTGATTGATTGAACTATTTAGATGCCAAATTACTAACGCGTGTGAGCATTGAAGACAGTTGTCCACTTTGGGCAGGAAGCCGAAGCCCTCTTACATAGCAAATATGTAATGATTCTCCACTGATATGTGACTCAGCTTATAGAGAGAAGCTTTACCAACTAACACAAAAAGACTACTTGGTCACTAACCACACAGATTTTTCTTCCATTATCTAAATATTTAAAGGTGAATCAGCATTTTGGTCTAAATTATCTAAATAATTCCACAATTCTCCATTGACTTTTAGTAGACATTCAAGGTAAATAAAAAATAGGTCTCTTTAAAACTAAACATGATTTATATAAAAAGTTTATTTCAAAACAAGAGCAAGGTTCTTTTCCTCTGTTTTCACCCATGGAAGAAATTATTTTATACACCAAGAACTAATGAAAAATAATCATAAAACCCAGTTTTTTGGATTGCTTTCTTTTGCTTCATGGACTTTCCTGTTTTACTAGGAAGAAACCACATGCATATATACAGATACAATTTCTTGCCTTCTGCCTGCTGCAAGTTGAGGTCATCAGTAAGTGGTAGCAGGCCACCTCTGACCTAATTGTGAATTCCTCTCATGTACACAGGCTTCAGCTCAGGGATGACAAGAAATTTTGAACTTCAAAAAAAGGGAGGAGGAGTCACAATAAATATTTCATTGTCTAGTCAACCCAATTTATGAAACCTGTTTATTTCATTTTACCTCTGGAGATTGCTACAGGAAGACACCCCAGATGTTCCCCCTTTTAGCCAAACCACCACTGCATGTCAAGGGATGGCTCAGTGTCTGTATGCTAGAAGCTCAGCTGTAAGAAAAGAGGGAAGAGGTGGTCACACATACTGTATGAGGAGGCTAGATGTCGCTTCCCACCCCTACCAGGCCACTTAACCAGTTCCTGAACTGGGTTAACAGACCAATGATTGACCACACCTTGTTCTGCTCAGGTTTATACTGTGTTACAAGCTGTCATGGTCAAGGAACATGTGGACCAAGAGAGTTCCTGAAGTAGCAGGCAGCTAATCACCCTCACTTCCCCAGGTCAACAGAAGTCCTGAAGGAATGAGGGTGATTGAACAAACATTGAGCAAGAGCATGACAAGGGATTCAGGGGTGCTTTGCATGAGTCCAGACACTCCTGTTTCTCTTTCTTTCTTTTTTTTTTTTTTTTTCATCACTGTGTGGTTGCCTCTCACTTGCGCCCCCAACTGGGGACCTGATGCGCAACCTAGTTATGTGCCCTAACTGGGAATCGAACCGGCGACACTTGTTCGCAGGCCGACGCTCAATCCATTGAGCCACACCAGCCAGGGCCTATTTCTCTTTCTGAGCCACACAACCCATAGTTTTCAATAACAATGAGGCTCCATATACTTGCTTTATTATTCAATTCATATTACATATGCTTCTTCAGATACTGGCACTTATTATTCCTCTTTGGATCACCCCTATAACTTTAAATTTGTCCTTCTACCAGTCTAATCCCATCTATTCTTTGGATGTGATCGCAGTCACTGTACCATGGATAACCTGTTGCCAAAAAGGAGCTTGGACCTAATGTGAAATAGCATGGAGCCTAACACCCTTAGGAGAAATTACCCTGTCACTAATCACTCTTGGGAATCAAACTAGCCAAGTTAAGATCTTGAAAGAGCTGCTTTAGAAGAATTCTTGTTTGGAATTTTTTAAACCACAAAACCAAGATTGTGAAGATAAATTTGATACTCCTATAGACTGGCTGCATAAAATAAGGAGTACACTAAGCTTGTAACAAGGAATAGCATGTTTGTAGCTCCTTGGTGGTCTCTGAAGGCCATAACCAGGGTCTAAGGGGCAGAAAACCAGAGTTCATACTGTAGAGTAGAATAAATTAAACATAATTCCTCAGAGGATCTGGTTGGTTCTTATTTGCTTGGCAATTTCAGAAAGAATAAAAACAGAAATTTCATTTTTCTTGTGCCTTTTTCAAGGAATAAGGAGTTTATAGTGCTGTAAGTAATGATAAATTATTTATTACATACTGGCCAAAGCTGCACAGTACCATTTGTGTCTACTAATAATCAAATTTTACTAAAAATAGAATTAAAACATGAAAGAAATCTAAATCATTTTGTAAGATACTGGATTTCTGTGTGTGTTTCTCATAAGAAATTCTATGCAGTCCCCATAACTTTGATTACTAAAACCAGAATTTTATAATACTGGTACAAAGGCTGAACTATTTTATTCACAAAATAATAGTCTTAGGCACTTATTTATTACTTGGACATTTATGAGGAGGAAATACTTTTGATCAAAAAAGAAAAATTCTCAACATAAAAAGGTAAAATAAGATCCAATTGCCAATTACCTAATTAGAAAACTAAAGTCTTGAGTTTTTTTTTCCAGATAGCTTTTATGGCTCTCCAATAGAGAGCTTTATGTTAATTTTCCCTTTTAGACATGTCATTTTCATTAGCCTCACCATGATATATAACTAATAACAGTTAAGTGTAATTATGGCTGTATTTAGAAAATAATTGTGGTGAGAGAGCATTTCGTGATCAATCGTGCGCTACTCCCCCTGTCTTTTACACTTAATTCTACCTACTTATGGCTTCCCAAAACAGAGCTGAAGGATCACAAATATTTTAAAAGACATTTCTCATGCTTTATATTCTTACAGTTTTGTTTCATGCTGTTGTTTTTTTCATTTATGATCTAATTCTTCAGTCATTTCTCCCTGAATGGAATTGATTACCTCTATGAATAAAGCATTGATAAAATAGCCTTAGGTTTTAAAGTGTGGTTTGACTTTAAATATAAAACTTTTATCCTACCAAATATCTGCTAGCTCTAGTTATCATTATGTTTTATTTTATTGTTTTTTTCCCACCAGTAACCAAGTATATGCTTAAGACCTATATCTAAGTTGTATAGATTTAGAAAACACCCAAGATGAAGAGGCGATATTGGCATGCAGGGGAATGAAAAGTTCTGGTTACTATTGATTTAATATTATCTCACTGGCAAGTCACCACACTGAGCAGTTTCACAGGAAAAATATTTGGAATGAATTTCTTAAAGGACACATAGGAGGTTACTTATGGATTTTTTAAAGTATATTTTATTGATTATGTTGTTACAGTAGTCCCAACATTTTTCCTTTGCTCCCCTCTGCCCAGTATCCCCTTTTCCTCCAGCAATCCCACCCACCTTAGTTCATGTCCATGGGTCATGCATATAAGTTCTTTAGCTTCATCCTTTCCTATATTATTCTTAACTTCCCCTTGTCTATTTTGTACCAACCAGTTATGCTCCTTAATCCCTGCACCATTTCCCCATTTCTCCCCCTCCCCCAACCCAGCTGATAACCCTCCAAGTTATCCCCATACCTGTGATTTTGTTCCTACTGTGGTTTCCTTAGTTGGATTTTGTTTTTATTTTTTTAGATTCAGTTGTTGAGAGTTCTGAGTTTGTTTCATTATAATGTTCATAATTTCGGTCTTCTTTTCCTTAAGTAAGTTTCTTTGACATTTCATATAATAATAGCTTGGTGATGATGAGTTCCTTTAGCTTTACCTTCTCTGGGAAGCACTTAATCTGCCCTTCCATTCTAAATGATAGCTTTGCTGGATACAGTACTCTTGGTTGTAGGTCCTTGCTTTTCATCACATTGAATACTGCTTGCCAGGCCCTTCTTGCCTACAAAGTTTCTTTTGAGAAATCAGCTGAAAGTCCTGTAGGCACCTCTTTATAAGTAACTCTCTGCTCTTCTCTTGCTGCTTTTAAGATTCTCTCTTTATCTTTCACCTTTGGCATTTTAATTATGATGTGTCTTTGTGTGGTCCTTTTTGGGTCTAGCTTATTTGAGACTCTCTGCACTTCCTGGACTTGTATATCTATTTCCTTTGCAAAATTTGGGGAGTTTTTCTTCATTATTATCTCACATAAGTTTTCAGTTTCTTGCTCTTCCTCTTCTCATTCTGGCACCCCTATGGTTTGGATTTTGGCACATTTAAAGTTGTCCCAGAGGTTCCTAATCCTCTCCTCATTTTTTTCAATTCTTATTTCCTCATTCTGTACTGTTTGACTGTTTTTTTTCTGCCTTATGTTCCAAATCATTGACTTGAACCTTGGTTTCCTTCCCTTCACCATTGATTTTGTGTGAATTTTCCTTCATTTCATTTAGCATAGCCTTCACTTCTTCCCTTATGTGTTTTCTGTACTTAAGCATATCTGTCAAGCCTGTGAGCATCTTTATCACCAGTGTTTGGAACTCTGCATCTGTTAGGCTGCTAGCTCCTCGTTTGTTAGGTTGGCTATCTCCTCATCACTTAGTTCTACTGAAACCTTGATCTGTTCCCCCTTTTCAGCCATACTTTTCTCTCTCCTCATCTTCAAAGGCTCCTGTGTTTGTTTGCCTCTGTGTCTTAGGCAGAGCTGTTGCTACTGTTAAATTTGTAAAGGATGGAATCTTAAGTATTTATCAGTACAGGGTTACCCGTTTCACCACATTGTGGCACTGTATGTGGTGGAGGGGTCTGAGAGCAAACAATGCTGCTTGCTCAGCACTCACCCCTTTTCCAGGCACTTCTCCCACTTCCATATGGGACTGGAGCCTCTCTAGCTGTTGCCCTGGCCGTCATTCCCAGAGTGGGTGGGTCTGTGGATGTTCTAGGACTGTGGGGGCCCTTTAAAAAAGCGGGCTCTGCTGAGAGAATGGCAGTTTCTTCCTCGGCCCCAACTCCCACTGGTTTGCACAGTCAAAAGCAATGAGGCTTTTTTCTTTTCTCCAAGCGCTGGGACTGCGAGCTTCACAGTCTGGACTGGTACTGGGAGCACTCCCCAGGTGTTCCTCCTGACTTTTTAAAATGTGTGACTGCATTTGCCGCTGGCCTGCCACTGCCACCGCTGCCACCACAGCACGTCCTCTCTGCCCTGGCTCTGCCCCTCCTACCTGTCTGGATGAGTATTTCTTCTTTATATCTTTGTTTGTTGGACTTCCATGCAGCTCAATTTTCTGGAACTTCTGGTTGTCTTTAGTTTTGAGGTAGCTGTATTCCTTCTTAATTGTGGAGGGAGATTCAGCGTGTCTGTCTAGGCCTTCATCTTGCCCGGAAGTACTTATGGATTTTTTAAACTTTATTTTTATTGTTGATGCTATTACATATGTCCCCATTTTCCCTCCCTTTGTCAATCTCTACGTAACCCCTGTCCCCCTTTCTTTCTGCCCATCACCACATTGTTATCAGTTTCTGTGTGTTATGTATATATGCTTTTTTGCTAATCCCTTCACCTTCTTTCATCCAGTCCCTTCCCACTCTATCCCTTGACAGCTGTCAGTCTGTTCCATGTATCCATGTCTCTCTTTGTATTTTGTTAATAGTTTATTTTGTTCATTAGTTTCTTCATATGAGTGAGATAATATGGTACTTGTCTTTCTCTGACTGGCTTATTTCACTTGCATCATAATCTCCAGGTCCATCCAAGCTGTCACAAAAAGTAAGATATCCCTTATTTTATGGCTGTGTGACATTTCATTGTGCAAATGTACCACAGCATTTTTTACCCATTCATTTACTAATGGGCACTTGAGCTGTTTCCAAATCTTGGCTATTGTAAATAATTATGCAATGAACATAGGGGTGCATATATTCTTTCTAATTACTGTTTTGAGATTTTAGGTATATTCCCAAAAGTGGGATCATTGGGTCAAAAGGCAGTTCTATTTTTAATTTTTTGAGGGAACTCCATACTGATTTCCATAGTGGCTGCACCAGTCAGTATTCACACCAACAGTGAATAAAGGTTTCCTTTTCTTCACATTATCCCCTGTACCTGTTGTTTGTTGATTTATTGATAATAGCCATTCTGGTGTGAGGTGATATCTCACTGTGGTTTTAATTTGAATCTCTCTGATGATTAGTGAAGGTGAGCATTTTATCATATGTTTATTGGTCTTCTGTATGTTCTCTTTGGAGAAGTGTCTATTCAGGACTTTTACCCATTTTTTAATTAGGTTAACTGTCTTCCTGGTGTTGAACTGTGTAAGTTCTTTACATTTTTCAGAAATTAAACCCTTATCAAGTGAATCATTGGCAAATATATTCTCCCATACAGTGGGTTCTTTTTTCATTTTGTTGATGGTTTCTTTTCCTATGCAAAAGCTTTTTAGTTTGATGTAGTCTCATTTGTTTATTTTTTCTTTTGTTTCCCTTGCCCTAGGAGATGTATCAGCAAAGGTATTGCTATAATAAATATCTTGAATATAGGGTTTTTATGGTTTTGTGACTTACATTTAAGTCTTTTATCTATTTTGAGTTTATTCTTGTATATGGTGTAAGTTGGTGATCTAGTTTAATTTTTTTGCAAGTACTAGTCCAGTTCTCCCAACACTATGTATTGAAGAGACTATTTTTACTCCATTGTATGCTCTTGCCTCCTTTGTCAAATATTAATCGACCACAAAGGCATAAGCTTATTTCTGGTCTCTCTGTTCTGTTCCATTGATCTAGATGCCTGTTCTTGTACAGTACCAGGCTGTTTTGATTACAATGGCCTTGTAGTATAGTTTGATATCAGGTATTTTGATACCTCCAAGTTTGTTTCTCTTTCTCAAGATTGCTAAGGTTATTTGGTGCCTTTTTCAATTCCCTATAAATTTTTGGAATATTTGTTCTTGGTCTGTGAAATATGCCATTGGTGTTTTAATAGGAATTACATAGAATCTACTGATGTCTTTAGGTAGTATCAACAATTTAATGAGGTAAATTCTTCCAACCCAAGAACATGGTATGTGCTTCCACTTATTTATATCTTCCTCAATTTCTTTCTTCAATGCCCTATAGTTTTCCAAGTATAGATCTTTCACCTCCTTGATAAAGTTTATTCCTAGGTATCTTTTTTGCCGTTGTTGTTGTTGCAATAGTAAAAGGGTTGATTTCTTAAATTTTCTTTCTGATAGTTCATTATTAGTGTATAACAATGCTGCTGATTTATTAATATTAATTTTGTATCTTGCTACTTTGCCAAATTAACTTATTAGAGCTCGTAATTTTGTTGTGGAGTCTTTAGGGTTTTCTATATAAAATATTATGTCATCAGTGAACAATGACAGTTTTATTTTCTCACTTTCAATTTGGATGCCTTTTATTTCGTCTTCTTGTCTAATTGCTATGGCTAAATCTTCCAGTACTATGTTGCATAAGCGAAGTGAAAGCAGACATTCCTGTCTTGTTTCTGATCTTAAGGGAAACACTTTTAGTTTTTGCCTATTATGATATTAATTATAGGTTTGTCATATATGGCCTTTATTATGGTGAGGTATGTTCTCTCTATTCCCATTTTTCTGAGAGATCATAAATGGGCACATTGTTTTATCAAATGCTTTTTCTGCATATATTGATATGATTGTGCAATTTTTATCCTTCATTTTGTTTATATGATGTATCATGTTTAATGACTTGAGGATATTTTACCAATATTGCATCCCTGGGATAAATCCCACTTGATCATGGTGTATAATTTTTTAATGCATTACTGGATCCAGTTTGATAATATTTTATTGAGGATTTTAGCATCTATGTGCATCAAGATACTGACCTAAAATTTTCTTTCTTTGTAGTGTCATTATCTGGTTTTAGAACTAGGGTAATGCTGGCCTCATAAATAAGCTTGGGAATCTACCCTCCTTTTGAACTTTTTGTAATAGTTTGAAAAGGATAGGTGTTAGTTCTTCTTTGAATGTATGGTAAATTTGCCTGTGAAACCATCCTATCCAGGACATTTGTTTGTTGGGAGTTTTTCTTTTATTACTCTTTCAATTTATTTAGTTATTATTGATCTACTCAGGCTTTCTAATTCTTCCTGGTTGGATTTTTTAAAGATTGTATGCTTCTAGGAATTTGTCCATTTAGTCCAGGTTGTCCAATTTGTTGGCATATAGTTGTCCATAGTACTTTCCTATAATCCTTTGTATTTTTGTGATGTCTGTTGTTACTTCATCTCTTCCATTTCTGATTTTGTTTTTTTAGGTCCTCTCACTTTGTTTCTTGATGAGTCTGGTTAAAGATTGAACTACCTTGGTCTTTTCTAAGAAGCAGCTCTTGGTTTCATTGGTATTTTATTTTATTTTATTTTATTATTTTATTTAGTCTGTATGTCATTTATGTCCACTCTGAACTTTATAATTTCCTTCCTTCTACTTACTCTGGGCTCTCTGTGTTGTTGTTTTTGTTTTTCTAGTTCTTTTAGGTGTACAGTTGGATCGTTTATTTGAGATGTCCTTGCTTTATAATGTAGGCCTGTTAGCTATATGAATTTCTCTCTCAGCACTGCTTTTGATGTGTCCCATAGGTTTTGGGGCTGTTGTGTGTTCCTTTTCATTTGTTTCCAGGTAACTTTTTATTTCTTCCTTGATCTCATTGGTAACAAATTTATTGTTTAATAACATGATATTTAGTTCCCATGTGTTTGAATGTTCTGAGTTTTTTAAATGTAGTTGATTTCTAGTTTCATGCCATTGTAATCTGAGAAGATGCTTGATATGATTTCAATCTTCTTCAATTTCTTAAGAATCATTTTGTGTCCTAACAAGTGGTCTATCTTTGAGAATGTTTCATGTGCACTTGAGAAGAATGCATATTAGCTGCTTTGAAATGAAAGTTCTATAAATAACAATTAAGTCTATCCAATTGAAAAAAAATGATGGTGGCAGAGGCAGACATGGCTCGCTTCTCTGTACAACAACATCAAAATTACAATTAAAATACAGAACAACCATCAGCCAGTACTGTCAGAAATCAAGTTGAATGGAAATCTGACAACTACAGAATTAAAAAAACCACATCCATCAAAATGGGTAGGAGGGGCACAGATGTGGAACAGGCTGGTCCCACCCCCACATATGGTAGATAAAAATTTGGGAGGGATATCTTGAGAGGGATAAGTCCCAGCCCCACACCAGGCCACCCAGCCCAGGGTTCTAGTACAAGGAAGATAAGTCCCCACAACTTCTGGCTGCAAGAACCAGCAGGAGTTGATTCAGTGGAGGAAACTGGTGGAGCCCCAAGCAGTTTCTCCTAAAGAACCCACACACAGATTTACCTACTCAGACTCACTCCCTCTGAGCTCCAGCACTGGGGTAGCAGCTTGAAAGGCATCAAGACATACAGGGAGAAACTGAACTGTCTGGCATGAAAAAGAGCTGAGGTCATTGTCTCTTTTCTAAACCCTCCCCCTACAGAGCCAGCAACCTGGTGCCATATCTGAGACTTCATCAACCTGACTAAATCTGTTTGACCTGCATCCCATCCAACTTATGGGCTGACCCAAGCTGCTTTTTCATATGAATGGCTGGTTTAGCTCATGCTTCACAACTTTATAAATCCTATCAAACAAGTAACAGCTGGCCTCAGTGAGCTCTAGGCCTGGCACTACCAGCAACCAGCTTAGATTCACAGCTTGGCTTTTTGCCTGGGAATCTCAAAGCCCAGCAAAAGTAGCAGCCATCTCAGACAAGGTACTCCAGGCAAAACATAGGTGGGGGCTGACTTTGGCCTGCACTACCTGGGGAACCCCAGGGCCGACACACCCAGTGGACAGCTACAGACCACATTGGAACACCACCACCCTGCCCCTACACAGCTGATCCTCCACAGAGGGCAGAGGTTGGTGGAGAGTGGTCACAGCCAGTCCTTGCAGGAGAATGACCTGGGTAAATTACCCCCCCCAATTGATTTGACAATAGCAACCAAGGCTCAGATACAAGAGGAAGGTGTACTCGATCAAGGGCACACCTTGAATACCCACCTTGGGTGATAGGGGAGGCTCTGCAAAAGGTTGAAGATAAAGAGAATCTTAAAAGCAGCAAGATAAAAGAAGAGTTACCTATAAAGGAATTTCCATAAGACTATCATCTGATCTCTCAAAAGAAACTTTGCAGTCAATAAGGGGCTGTCAAGAAGTATTCAAAGTGATGAAAAGCAAGGACTTAACTTGGAGATCCAAAATGACTGAGGAATAAGTGGAAGCTACACTGACCTCCTACCAGGACCAATCTGGAATTACAACTAAATTGTAGAGAAATAATCCAGAATAACCAACTGAACACTAGCTGGAGAGAAGCCTTATGGACAAACAGAAGAAACTGTTAATCACATCGTGTCTGATATGGAGTGCTGAGGAGATGCAAGCAGGCTGGCTGAACTCCCACATGCAGCGGTGGAAATATTTCAGTGACAGAGGGTTCCCCCTGAGAATTGTAGGATATAAACCCCAAGATGGGTTCCCCAGCCTACAGCATAAGAGCCAAGAGTAAACCAAATAGCATCCAGATATGAAAAGTGAAAAGCAACAGGGGTTTTTGCCAGCCTGGGAGAGATGGCTGGAGTTATAGAGAGCTTCTTAAAGGGCCAACACACAAACTTTCATTGGCACCCATTTACCCTCGGATCCAGCAGAGAGAGGACATAGTGGATGGAATACAGACACTTGATGAGAATTTGGGGACAATGGCTTTGGGGAGAGAACTAAAGGAGCAGGCAATAAAATCCCTAGGCTGATTCATCCCCCATACTGTAGGACCCATCTTCCTCAGGTAGAGCACTACCCTCCAAGTGGCATCAGCCCGAAGTTAAGCAGTAGCTGTAGCTCCACCTGCAGGAATTACTCTGCCTCACCCTGTGCCTCTTAAGCCTGACTGCTGATTGAAGATTGACTAGATTAACAACTAAAGGAGATAGCCACAGACTGGGATAGCTGGTAGTCTCAAACAAGCTGCTTAGGCTCAAACTAGGGCATATTCTGACATCAACAGGGGCAGATCCAGGAAGAGAAGAAAGTGATAAAAACCAGATACTACTGAGAGAAATTCCACCGTGGTCCTCTTCATGATTTGAGTTATTTACTCTCCTGCATAGCTTTTTAACATTCATTTCTTATCCCCCAATTTTGTGCATATTAAGTCACTAGTTTTTATATTATAGTTTAGTTCAAATTTCATATAGTTTCCTCTCTTCTCTTAATCCATTTTACCATCTTATTTTCTCTTCTTATTTTTGTCTTAAATTCTATCTTCTCTCTTGCTATGACTTGTTCCCATTCCAGACTCTTACTATTTCTCCCCTCTGCCACCTCTCAAAACCACTTTTGTTGTCATTAGTCATCATCCATTCTTTTTCAAATTCTTAAAATACCTTTATTTTCTCTCTTCCTTTATCAGTCTTTGCTCATTGGTTATGGATATATGTGGTGGTGGTTGCATTTCTTCTATTTTATTCATAGATCTTCACTATTTTGATATTTCAAATCTCACATCTTATTGTTCCCATCTCCTACTCCATTTTTACCTTCCTCCGGTGCTTTCTATTATTTTATTTTTTTTTTATTTTAAATTTGAATTGTTTCCTGTCTCGGTCTGGTTTTCATTGTTCACTCTTAGTATTACTCCTCCCCTTATCATCCCAAAATCACTTCCTTTTCCTCTAGACATCTCTTAAGCTTTCTTTTATTTCTTTTTACTCTTTTATTCACATCCCACCTATATACAAGAAACCTAGAGCCAACATCATATCAATGGGCAAAAACTAAATTCTTTCCCCCTAAGATCAAGAACAAGACAAGAATGTTTGTTTTCACCACTTTTATTCAACATAGTCTTGGAAGTTCTACCCACAAGGATCAGACAAGAAAAAGAAACAAAAGGCATCCAAATAGGAAAGGAGGAAGTAAAACTATCATTATTTGCAGATGACATGACAGTATACATAGAAAACCCTATAGGCTCCACCAAAAAAACTACTTGACCTAATAAGTGAATCTGGAAAAATATCAGGATAAAAAGTCAATATTCAGAAATTGAAGGCATTTTTGGACACCAACAATAAATTTCAGAAATAGAAACTAGAAAAAAAATATCCCACTTACTATAGGAACAAGAATAATAAAGTACCTAGGAATAAACTTAACCAAAAAGGTAAAATACCTGGACTCAGAAAACTACAGAACACTGGAGAAGTGAATTAAAGAAGATGCAAATAAATGGAAGCATAACTGTGTTCATGGACTAGAAGAATTAACATCATTAAAATGTCCATACTACCCAAAGCAATCTATAGATTCTGTGCAATCCATATTAAAATACCAATGCCATCTTTCACAAGTCTAGAACAAATATTTCAGAAATTATTTGGAACCAAAAATGACCCTAAATAGCATCAACAATCTTAAGAATGAAAACAAAGTAGGAGAGATCACAATACTTCACATCAAACTATATTACATGGCCGTTGTAATCAAAACAGTCTGGTACTGTCATAAAAACAGATATGTAGATCAATGGAACAGAATAGAGAGCCCAGAAATACCCAGGTCTCTATGGCCAATTAATGTTTAACAAAGGGGGAAGGAGCATAAAATGGAGTAAAAACAGCCTCTTCAACAAATGGTATTGGGAAATCTGGACAAGTACATGCAAAAAAATGAAACTATACCATCAAGTTATATCATACACCAGATTCAACTCAAGATGAATAAGACTTAAATTTAAGCTGTGACGCCATAAAAGTCCTAGAGGAAAACAAAGGCAGTAAAATTTCAGATATCCCCCACAGCAATATTTTTGCCAATATGTCTCTTAGGGCAAGGGAAATAAAGGAAAGAATAAACAAATGGAACTACATCAAACTGAAAAGTTTCTGTTCTGCTAAAGAAAACATCAGCAAAATTAAAAAGGAACCAACCATATGGGAAAACATATTTGCCAATGATACTTTGGACAACGGTTTGATCTCCAAAATATATAAAGAATTTTTATGACTTAATACCAGGAAGACAAACCATTCAGTTAAAAAATGGGTAAAGGACCTGAACAGACACTTCTCCAAGAAGGACATACAGAGGACCCATAGGCATATGAAAGAATGCTCAACATCACTAGCCATCAGAGAGATGCAAATTAAAACCATAATGAGATACCACATTACACTAGTCAGAATGGCCATCATTAACAAATCAGCAGACAAGAAGTGCTGACAAAGATGTGGAGAACAGGGAGTCAACAGTAGTTGTTGGGAATGCAGACTAGTGCAGCCATTGTGAAAAGCAGTATTGAGTTTCCTTAAAATTAAAAATGGAGCTGCCTTTTGGTCCAGTGATCCCATGGCTAAAATTTTACCCTAAGAATCCTGAAACACCGATTCAGAAGAACCTATGCACCCCTATGTTCATAGTAGCATTATTTACAATAGCCAAGATTTGGAAACTGCCTAAGTACCCATCTGTAGATGAGTGGATCAAAAAATGTGGTACATTTACACAATGGAATACTATGCAGCATAAAGAAAAAAGGAACTCCCACTTTTTGCAACACCATAGATAGAACAGGAAAGTATTATGCTTAATGAAATAAGCCAGGCAGCGAAAATCAAATACCATATGATCTCACCTATAACAGGAACCTAATGAACAAAACAAACAAATGAACAGAATAGAACCAGAGTCACGGAAACAAGGAACAGGCTGACAGTGGTCAGAGGGGAGAGGGGAGGAGGGGGGAAGAAAGGGAAGGGTCTAGTCAAGGAACATGTATAAATGACCCCTGGACACAGACAACAAGGCAGGGATTGACTGTGTGGGGGAAGGCAGTGGAGAGCAATGGGGGGGTGGAATTGGGCAACTGTAATAGAACAACAATTAAAAAAAGAAAGAAAAAATAAAAACTATAATAAAAATAATAATCTTAAAAAAAAGAAAGAAAGAAAAACAAGGACATACAACCAAGATTACTCTATTCAGCAAAGTTATTACAGTAGTTCCTCTCTATATCGCAGTTCACTTATCGCCACTGCCTCACTCTATCACGGGATTTTTAAAAATATTATATTTAATTATTTATCGTGGATTTTTCACTATATCACAGGATTTTGTGGTACTCTATACATATTTATATGTGTAGTATTTATGATTTTAATGGTTTTTGCCTAAAATTTTTCAAAAAATATATAATAAATTATTGTAACATTAAAAGAATATTAAATTTAAATAGAATACTGCACACTGTTTACAGTATGTATTTTTTTGTGGACAACCACATACATTATGCTGAAAACAAGATGTAAGCTTGAGTTTGCTTGCCTACATGAGATTGTAGATGGCACACAATTGGCTGATTGATGGAAGATGACCAACCAGAGCATTGTCTTGTGTATCCTGGGCACTGATTGGCTCAGTAACCATAGCATCAGTCTGTCTGCTATCCCGCACTGTGCGCATACATTTAGCATCTCGCCTTGTCCACTTCACTCCTACCTCTGATCGTTGTGCGTAGTTTTACTCTGCGGTGTTGTGTTTTGTGAAATTATTTTTAATTTCTGACTGAATTTATTGCAAGCCCTACATGCCACCCAAACGTTCTGCATCTTCTAAGAATTCTGGCAGTGAACCCCAGTGCCAGAGGAAGATGTTTACCATAAGAGAGAAGGTGGAACTTCTCAACATATTGAAGGAAGGGAGAAGCTATGCGTCTGTTGGCCACCATTACAGGATCAACGAGTCTATGGTTCACTAAATAAAGAAGGATGAGAAGAATATCAGGTCTACAGTATCCGTGACTTTCAACAAAACAGCAAAGAGCGTGGTTACTTCCCACAATAAGATCACTGTGAAGATGGAGTCTGCATTAGCTGTGTGGATAAATGATTGCAGAAGAAAGAATATCTCACTGGATACAAACACCATCCAGATGAAAGCCAAGCAACTGTACTATCATTTAGCAGCAAAATGGGATGATCACAACAGTGATGAGAATGAAGAGAATGACAATGACAACACTTAAGCAAGACCTTCGAGTGCTTCTCCAATGAGACCAACCCCATTCAGTGCCAGCAAGGGCTGGTTTGACAAGTTTCAAAAACACTCTGGACTCAAGAGCATGGAGAGGCTGCCTCTGCGGATAAAGCTGGAGCCAAGGAATATGTGAACAACATGTTCAAAGACATCATTGAGGAAGGAGTCTATGAGCCTGAACAAGTTTTCAACACGGATAAAATGGGCTTATTCTGGAAACACATGCTGTCTCACACTTTCATTATGAAGGAAGAAACAAAAGCCCCTGGTTTCAAGGCCCAAAAAGTTAGGGTAACTTTAATCATGTGTGGGAATGTTGCAGGCTTTATGATAAAGCCAGGGCTTGTTTATAAGTTAGAGAATCCAAGGGCCCTAAAAAACAAAAATAAAAATGTGCTGCCTGGGTACTGGATGCACAACCCTAAGGCTTGGATCACGAAACTCCTCACAACTGATTGGTTTCATCAATGTTTTATCCCAGATGTTAAGGTTTATTTGGCAGAGAAAGGCCTTGATTTCAAAGTGCTTCTGATAATGGACAATGCTGAAGGCCATGCTGTCGACCTGACTTATGATGGCGTCCAGATAGATTCTTGCCACAGAACACCACATCGCTCATTCATCCAATGGATCAAGGCATTATTCACACTTTTAAGGTACTCAACACCCAAAACGCCCTGCAAAACATCATTGAAGCTATGGATGCAGATGAAGACTTCTCGCTAAAGGTGTACTGGCAATGAGTACACAATTGCATCGTGTCTCCAAAATATTCAAAAGGCCATAAAGGAGATGAAGAGTGAGACTTTGAATGCCAGCTGAAAAAAATTGTGGCCAGAAGTGGTCCATGATTACAAGGGATTCTCTCCTGATGAAATCCATCACTCTGTGGTGGATAAGGCCATGAAGCTGGCAAAAATACTGGGAGAAGAGGGCTTCAGTGACATGACTACTGAAGATGTAAATCCCCTGATTGGTGTGCACTCTCAACCATTGATGGATGAAGACCTGGATGAGTTGACTAAGTCAGCAAGTGAAGAAGAAGATGAGGAACCATAGGTTGAAGAAGAGGAGGAGGTTGACCTAAGAATTGATCATCTTGCAACCATGGTCAGAATGGCCAAAGAACTTCAACAAGTGGCTGAAGAATGGGACCCCCATATGGTTCGTTTGTTGCAGTTTGCAAATTCAATTGATAGTGCCATGTCAGTTTACAAAAACATTCTCAATAAGAAGAAGAAGCAGTGCCAGCAACTCCCATAACTATATTCATCATTCGAACAAAGAGGTCAGTTACGCCTACACCTTTAGCAGAAGTAGAAGTTACAGACAAGGCTGAAGATACTACTGCACCACCTGAAGAAGTGCCTGATGAAGTGGAGCCTTTAGAAGAGCTGTAATGCTCTTCTTTGCTGTGCAGTACATTCATCTCATCTTCATCACCTTCATCGTCATCAGTACTGTACAACTAATTCATCATCTTCATCATTCAAGTTGTAGTATACTTCACTGGTGAGTACCCATATAAAATGTTACAGTGCTGTATACATATGTTGTTAAAGTTACATAGGTTTAAGAGTGTAGAATCTGTTTAAGAACATAAGTAGTGTTTATAAACGTGTGGAAAAGGTTAATAAGGGAGTGGGAAAAGTTAATAAGGGACTGGGAACAGTTTATAAGTGTGTGGGAAGGGTTTATAAAACCTTAAAATATATATAAATACTAAAATAAATGTAAGGTTCCTACTTCGTGGATTTTCACCTATCGTGGGAGGGTCTAGAATGTATTACCCATGATAAGTGAGGGAATTTCGTTTCGTTTCATTTCGGCAGCCGTCCGTCTCGAGAGACGATGGTGTAGCTTCTTAAGAGTCTATCTGCACTGCCGAGAATGGTTGTGCAGTCCGACTCGGGAGTGACACGGTATCTGTCATCTTGCGATGACGCTGGAGTGTCCTCTCCAGTGAAGCTGAAGCTACAGAGCCTGGGCAGGGTGATATGGAGGGTCTGCTGTTGCCCATGCAGCAGACCCCCCCTCTCTTCGCAGCTGAAGGGTCCAAGGGAAAGACGGAGTCAATACAGCTTGGCTTCAGGTGCGCCGCAGGAGTTGCCGGTGTTGACTACAACGTCAAACCGCCTTAGGGACTCCGGCTCCGGATTTTCTGTCGGGGTTTACTCCCTTAGCCTTTCCCCTGAAGAGGTATGCCGCAAGGCAGCGGAGGTTTTTTGGAGTCAGAGTTTTCCTTCTCTGAAGTGAGGGAATACTGTACTTAAAATTGAAAGGATGAGAAAATGCTTCCCAGACTAGGTAAAACTAAAGGAGTTCATCATCACCAAGCCATTATTACATGAAATGTTAAAGGGACTTATTTAATAAAAAGAAGAAGATTGAAATTATGAACATTAAAATGACAACAAACTCACAGCTATCAACAACTGAATCTAAAAAATAATAACAAAAACAAAAACTAAGTAACCAACAAGAAGAGGAGCAGAATCATAGGAATGGGGATCATTTGGAGGGTTATCAGCTGGAAGGGAGAAGGGTAGAAAGAGGGAAATGGTGCAGTGATCAAGAAGCATAATTGGTAGGAACAAAATAAGGGATGTCTATTTGAACCTGCATGCATGACCCATGAACATCAACTAAGGGGTGAGGAGATTGCTGGAGGGTGGGGAGTACTAGACAGAAGGGAGCAAAGGGAAAATAATTGGCACAACTGTAACAGCATAATCAATAAAGTATACTTTACAAAATTCATCCAATCTACTATGTTGTTTAAGGTCACTGTTTCCTTGATTTTTTTTTTTTTTTTTGTCTAGAAGATCTATCCATTGATGTCAGTGGGGTGTTAAAGTCACCTACTGTGAGTGTACTGCTGTCTATCTCTCCCTTAAATTCCACCAAGACTTTATTTTTATATATTTAGGTACTCTTATATTGTGTGCATATATGTTTACTAAGATTATATCCTCTTCTTGAATCAGTTCCTTTAGTATTATGTAGTGACCTTTGTCTCTTGCTATGGCCTTTGCTTCAAAGCCTGTTAAGGTATAAGTATAAGCTGCTTTGTTAGTTTACATTTTCATGGAATATTTTTTCCATTTCTTCACTTTCAGCCAGTGTAAATCTTTTGTTCTGAGGTGGGTTTCTTGTAGACAGCACATAGATGGGTCATATTTTCTTATCCATTCAGCCACCTTATGTATTTTGATTGGAGCATTTAATCCATTTACATTTAAGATTATTAATAACATTATTTATTTATTGTCATTTTTTCTTTATATCTATGTTCTTCTTTCTCTCTGTTTCTTCTTCTTAAAGCAGGTCCTTTAACATTTCTTGCAATACTGGTCTGGTGGTAATTAAACCCTTTAGTTTAGGTTTTTTGTTTGTGTTTTGCCTGGGAGGTTTTTATTTTGCCTTCAATTTTCAATGATAGCTTTGCTGGATAGAGTAGGTTTGGTTGCAGGAACTTGCTTTTCATCACTTTGAATATTTCACACAGACTTCTTCTAGTCTCAAGTATTGTTTTGTTTGTTTGTTTCTTTGTTTTAGAGAAATCAGTTGACAACTTTATGGAAACTCCCTTGTAAGTAACTGTCTCTCTCTTGCTGCATTTAAGATTCTCTTTTTCTTTAAGCTTTGACATTTTAATTATGATGTGTCTTGGTGTAGGTCTTTTTCAGCTTATCTTGATTGGGACTTTGAGCTTTCTGAACTTGTATGATTATTTTTCCTCAGTTTAAGAAGTTTTCTGCCATTATTTCTTCAAACAGATTCTTTATCCCTTGCTCACTCTCTTCTCCTTCTGGTACTCCTATGATGCAGGTGCTGTTATGCTCCAGACCCAGAGGTCACTTAGATTTTTCTTATTTTTTAAAATTTTCTTTTCTTTCTGTTGCACTGCTTGGGTGTTTACTGTTAACTTGTCCTCTAAATTGTTGAGCTGATCTTCTGTTTCATCTAAACTGCTGTCAATTTTTTTTAGTGAATTATTTCAGATACTGTATTCTTCATTTCTGACTAGTTCTTTTATTATGGTTTCTCGGTCCTTTATAAGCTTTACTATCTCTTTGTTTAAGTTCTCACTGAGATCATCACCTAATGCCTTTGAGCATTCTTATAACCACTGTTTTAAACTCTACATCTGATATTTTGATTTCTTCCATTTTATTTAATTTTTTTCTGGGGATTTCTCTCATCCTTTTGTTTGGGACATAATTCTTTGCCTCCCCATTTTGTCTCTGTGTATTAATTAAGTAGATCTGCAAAAACTCTCAAACCTGTAATGATTGCTTTATGATAAAGGTATCTTGCTCAATGGCACAATCTTCCAGATCACCTGAGAAACTCCATGTTTCAGGAATGTTTCTTGTTTATGTACACTCTCCTGTTGTGATTAAGCCTTGAATGTTGTTGGCCCTTTTGTGCCTGGAGTTAACCCTTCAGGTTGGCTGGCTCTATAGGTAAACCTCAATCACCATGTTTGGGATGCTGTGCAGGGGCTACCCTCCTAGATAGAGTTGTTCTCATCCTGTCAGAATCCCACTTTGGGTTTGCTGCTTTTGTATTTAGTTAGGTCAAGCTCAGGTGTCATTTGAAGCCCACCACTGGTTGTTTTGGTTCTGGGTCCACTTGGGCAGGGTTCAGGTACAGACCAATGTCAAAGGTTGAAGGTAACTGGCCTTTGAGCTTCCTGTCTGGAACTACCATGCTGTGCATTGTTTGTGACTGCATCTATTGGACCAGGGTGTGCATGGCAGTGGCCAGTCTGTTTACAAAGGTCAGTTTCAGCTTAGAGTTGCGGGTAGGTCTCTAAAAGAACCTAGGCTTCCTGAAACTTGCCTCCACCTGTCAGCTACTTCACCTCCTTGTGAAGTTGCCTGGTCTTCCTTCAGAATCTTCCAAATAAAGACTATAAGGTTGGCCCAGGATGGTTTTGTTCCACAGGTTGAGAGCTCATCAGAGAAAGGCAACTGAGACTGGGAGGTCAGTGCTAGTGGGTCCTCTACTTGAAGTTTATATGGTCAAGCAAGCTCTCAATGTATGAAAAGTGGCCCTTGCTCCAGAGCCAAACCACTAAGTCTCTGCCAGAGTCTTGCTTTAGGTTCAGGTTGGGTGCAACCAGCCACCCCCTCTGCTGGAGCAAGCTCAGCAGAGCGGGGCCATTGGGGTTTGGGATGACAGATTAAGAATGTCCCATTGGGGGTAATGCCTCCCCAGCCTGTAAGACAGGGCTACACACTTTGTCCTGGTCTCAAACAATAGCCTCTGAGTGTGGTGGTGGGGAAGACTCACACTTTGAATGTTTCAGCTCTTAGTCACTTTCCCTCCCCCCCACAGAACTGAGCCCAGCAGAGTAAGGTATCTGGAACAGGGCAGTGCTGATCCAAAAAGTCTCCTATTGGGGGTGGTGCTCACAAGCCTGTAGGAAGAGGCAGGCACTTCTTCCTCTTCCCCAGATAGCGCAAGCTAAGCTCACAATGGGGATAGAATTTGCCATGCCCTATAACCCCCTCAATGTAGTCACATATCCCAGCACCTGCCCGTCTTGTTCCCAGAAAAAAAAGCTTTTTGGGGAGACATTGTCTGAAAGCCCCAGCTCTACATAGCTCTCTGTTCTCCCTGAAGTGCTGCAGCAGGATAAGGCCAGCCAAGTGATTCAATGGGTGGGGGAAGGGGTGCCAGCTGTGTGCTAGTTGTTGGGGAGACAGGCCCTCTTTCCCAAGCCTCACAATTTAATCACCGTCTGAGTCTCCACCAAAAGCCTCCCCAGAAAAAGATGGTCACTTAAAATCACTCTAAACTGTACACAGAGAACCCCTTTGCAGGAACTGATCTTGGCAGTGTGGCCTTGTTAGGAGTTGGAGACCTACTAGGCAGTACATTCCCCATGCTGGTGTTGTATCAATAGGAGTGCTCACCCCTAGAAAGTTGGTGTCTGGGTCTCCCAGAGAGACTGAATCCTCACTGATTTTCACTACCACATGCTATACAACCTCCTCTTCCCATCTCTGTTACTCTGAGTTAGGGATTCCTATGTGGGGTTGAGACACCATGCTCCTAGGGAGAGGCAGTTTTGTAGCCCTAATATCCCTCTGGCTTTTAAGCCACTGCTGCACCTAAGTGGGGGAGTCAGTTTTTTTTTTTTTTTTTTGTATCTTTGCCCCTCTTACTAGTCTTTATGTGGCTTCTGTAAATCCTTGGTTATAGTATTTTAGTTCAGCCAGAATCAGTTGGTTATTTAGATTCATTGCTCTATAATTTGGCTGTAAATCTAGTTTGGAGCCAGGAACAAGTGAAGGTAGCTTCCACCTATTCTGAAGTCATTTTGGAAACCCCTTAGGGATTTGAAAAAAATATTAAAAATAAGAATAAGTTCAGCACTACCAGTGTGACTCAGTTGATTGGACATCATCCTGCAAATCATAAAGTCAATAATTTGATCCCCAGTTAGGGTACATGCCTGGGTTGCAGGTTCAGTCCCTGGTCAGGGTGCATACAGAAGGCAATATTTCTCTCTCACATCAATGTTTCTCTCCTCTTTTTCTCCCTTCTTTCTTCTCTCTAAAATAAAAATTGAAATTAAAAAAATATGGAACAGTTCAAAGGAAACTCAGAAGTTTTGTCAACAGAGAATTGGGTAATCATAAAAGAACAGAGTTGTGTTCTCATAAACAAAGCTTATAATGAAGACTGCTGGAAGAATCAAATGTTTTTTTTTAATTAACATACCATAATATATAACATATTAACAAAAACCCTTACTCAAAGTTTTACTGAATACTGAGCGTATTATCAGAAAGCTGAAAGTGTGGAAGAAATATTTAACAGGACCCAAGAACCACATAAAGAAGAGAAGAAATATACTAACCACATTAACAAAATGAAGAACAAAAATTACTTTATGCTCAGTTGATACATAAAAACACATTTGAAAGGATCCAACATTCTTTTATTATTAAAAAAAAAAAAAGTCAACAAGCTAGTAATAGAAAGAAACTACCTCAACCTATTAAGGCCATACATGAAGAGCCCACAGCAAACACCACACTTGATGGTTAAAGACTCAATGTGTTGAAAGTGTTTCCTGGAAGACCAAAAACAAAAGGATTCCCTTTCTTACCACTTCAACATAGTACTAGAAGTGCTAGCCAGAACAATCAGGCAAGAAAAAGAAATTAAGCATCTAAATGGTAAAAGGAGAAGTAAAATTACCTCTGTTCATAGATAACATAATCTTAAGTGTAGAAAGGTCTGAAGACTCCACACCCACATGCACACACAAACTATTAGAACTAATAAGTTAATTCATCAAAATATCAGGATATAAAAACAACCCACAAAAATCAGATGTGTTTCTGTACATGAGCAATGAACAATCCAAAAGGGAAATTAAGAAGATGATTCTATTTACAATGGCATCAAAAAGAATAAAATACTTAGGAATAAGCCTAATCAAGGAGGTAAAAGACTTGTGTGAAGAACACTACAAAACATTGCCAAAAGAAATTAAAGAAAATACAAATAAATGGGAAGATATGCCATTGTTCATGAATTGGAAGGAAATACAGTGGTACCTCTGTACCCCTCACTAATTTGTTCCGAAACTCGTGATGAGTGCCAAAACTGATGAATACCGAATAACAAACCATTTTCTCTTGCAGAGTGGTGCTGTGACTCATACAATTTCTTGCAAGTTCAAGGAGTCCCAAGCCAGTACCAGGTGCTGAAACATTTTTTTGTTCTCAAAATGTGATGAGTACAGGGTTTGACAACTTCTGAAGCCAACAAGTACTGAGGTATGACTGTATGGGTAAGAGGCTAACACTATCTACAGTCTACAGATTCAACACAATTCCTACCAAATCCCAAAGGCATTTTTTTCAGAAATAGAAAAATATCCTAAAATCTATGTGGAATCTCAACTGATCCTGAAGAGCCAAAACTATTTGAAAAAATAAAAAAGGAGAAACAAAGTTTGAGGACTCACACATTCTGATTTAAAAACATATTACAAAGCTACAATAATATGTCTGACATTAAGACAGACATAGTAGAGATCCCAAAAATAAACTTTCATGTATATGGTAATATGATCTTCAGAAAGGATATCAAGACCACTCAGTGGAGACAAAAGAATTTCTTCAACAAATGGTAATAAGAAAACTAGATATCCACATGCAAAATAATAAAGTTAGACCCTTATTTTACAACATATAAAAAAATTAACTAAAGAAGGGTTAAAGACCTAAATGTAATCCCCAAAACAACAAAGCTTCTAGAAGAAACCATAGAGGAAAAGCTTTATGACACTGGATTTGGCAATGATTTCCTAAGTATGACAGCAAAAGCACAGATAACAAAGGCAAAAAATAGACAAATGGGACTATATTAAACTTGAAAAGTTATGAGCGTCAGAAGAAATAGTCAACAAAATAAAAAGCCCATCCACAGAATTGGAAAAATATTTGTAAATCATACATTTTATAAGGAGTTAATATCCAGAATACATAAAGAACTCCTGAGTGAAAAACAACAAGAAAAATAACCTAAATAAATGGGCAAATAATTTGAATAGGCATTTCTCCAAAGAAGATATGCAAGTGGCAAACATGAAAATATGCTCAATTCTGACAATCATTAGAGAAATATGAATCAAAACCCCAATGACAAAATAATATAAAGGACTCATACAACTAAACAACAACCAAAAAGAGTTAAATTAAAAAAATGGGCAGAGGATCTGAATAGATGCTTTTCCAAGAAAGACATACAAAGACCAACAGATATATGAAAAGATGTTCAAAATTACTAGTTATAAGGGAAATGCAAATCAAAATTAAATAAGATATTATCTTATACCTGTTAGAATGGCTATTCTCAACACAAAAATAAATAAGTGCTGGAGATGATGTGGAGAAAAGGGAACACTCGTGTACTGTCGTTGAGAATATAAATTAGTACAGCCGCTATGGAAAATAGTATAGGGTTGCTTAAAAACATTAAAAATACAAGTACCATGTGATCCAACAATTCCCCTTCTGGGTATTTACCTAAAAAACTAGAAAACATTTCTTTGTAAAGGTATGTGTACCCCTCTGTTTATTGAAGCATTATTTACAATAGCCAAGACATAGAAACCACCTAAGTGTCCATGAATGAATGATTGGATAGAGATGTGGTATTCACACACACACACACACAGTGAAATACTACTCAACCATACAAAAGATGAAATATAGTGATTTGTGACAACATAGATGGATCTTGAGCATATTATACTAAGTGAAATAAGTCAGAAAAGGACAAAAACCATGATTTCATTCACATGTGGAATATAAAACAAAAAGTAACAAACAGACTAACATAGCAAACAAAAAACAACTAATAGATACAGACAACAGAATGGTGCTTATCAGAGGTGAAAGGGAGTGAAAAGAGGGCAAAATGGGGAAAGAGCACCAAATTTATTGTAACAAAAGGAAACTAAACTTTGGGTGGTGGGCACACTATAGAGTACAAATATGTCGAATTATAATGTATACTCCTAAAAATTATATAATGTTATTAATGAATATTACATCAATAAATTTAATTTAAAAACAATGAAATATCACCTAATGCTCCTTAGGATGGGTACCATAAAAAAAATTGTTAATAGAAATTAACAAGTGTTGATCAAGATATGAAGAAATTAAAACCCCTGTATACCGATTTTTCATCACAGGAGGGGACCAAGATGGCCACGGAGTAGGGACAGTGTTCTCAGCTCGCTCCTGTTAAGGACAGAATCCAGGAACAAATGCGGAGAGGAGTGAGTGACTGACACCTTCACAAAAGATCTCAAGACAAGGTGGGCAGAGTGACTGTCAATCAACTAACCAGAGAAAAAGATCCACCAAAAAGTAGCTGAAATACAACCAGACAGATTAAAGAAATATCATCAAGGACAACGCAGACGGAGATCCAGGAGGGTGGAGGAGTAAGTGGAAGCTACACTAACCCCCTCCCAGGACCAGCCAGTGCTGACTCAACCCCAGTACAGCAGACAGACCATTCCCCTCCAAGTGGCGTCATACTAAGGGGAAATAAAAGCCCTACATACAGGAATTAAGTTGCCACACCCACGGTCCTTAAGACTGACGGTCAACCACAGATTGAGTATAGTAACAACTAAAGAAGCGAGACAAAGGCAGTAGATCACTGAAAGTCTCCAATAGGCTGCCTAGGGCCAGTCTGGTACATGATCTGACGCTACCAGAGGCAGATCCAGGAAGAACAGATCATTCTAAGAGGCACCAACAAACAAAAGGAATCACAAATATGGGGAGACAGAGAAACAACCCCCCATCAAAAGGAAAGGTAGAATCCCCAGAAAGAGTGCTAAATGAAATAGAGGGGAGCAAAATATCAGATACGGAATTTAAAACATGGATTATGGAGAAGCTAAATGAGCTCAGCGGAAACTACAAAGAACTCCAGAAAAACTACAGTGAACTCCAGAAGAACTATAAGGAACTTACTGAGAATTATACCAGCATCAAAAAGGACATGGAAGCTATCAATAAGAGCCAGGAGGAAATGAAGAATACGATCTCTGAATTGAAGAACACAGTAGAAGGAATTAAAAACAGGCTAGAGGAAGCAGAAGATCGGATCAGCGAGCTGGAGGACAATGTAGACAAAAACTCACAGACAGTGCAACGAAACGAAAAAAGACTGAACAAGACTGAAGAGGCTCTAAGACAGCTGCAGGACAACATGAAACGTAATAATATCCGTATCATAGGAATTCCAGAAGGAGAAGAAGAGCAAGGGATAGAAAACCTCTTTGAAAAACTAATGACAGAAAACTTCCCTCACATAAGAAGAGAAAGAGTCTCAAAAATCAAGGAAGCACAGAGGGTCCCAATGAAGATGAACCCCAACAGACCCACCTCAAGACACATCATAATTAAAATGCCAACATTCAAAGACAAAGAAAGAATCCTAAAAGCAGCAAGAGAGAAACAACTAATAATATACAAGGGAGCTCCAATAAGGCTATCATCAGATTTCTCAGCAGAAACACTACAAGCCAGAAGGGAATGGCAAAAAATATGCCAAGCAATGAAAAACAAAGGCCTAGAACCAAGAATACTCTACCCAGTAAGGCTCTCATTCAAAATGGAAGGCGAAATAAGGAGTTTCTCAGACAAAGGAAGACTAAAAGAATACATCTCCACCAACCAGCAATGCAAGAGATGCTAAAGGGTCTGCTCTAAGAAGATAACGAAACAGAGAGAGACAGAGAAGAACACGAGTACAAAGGGGGGAAATGACAATGAATAAGTACTTATCAGTAATAACCTTAAACGTAAATGGATTAAACACACCAATTAAAAGACATAGGGTAGCTGAATGGATTAGAAAGAATGACCCACATATATGCTGTCTACAAGAGACACACCTTAGAACAAAAGATCCACACAGACTGAAAGTGAAGGGATGGAAAAAAGTATTTCAAGCAAATGGACATGAAAAAAAAAGCCGGGGTAGCAATACTTATATCAGACAAAACAGATTTCACAGCAAAGTCCATAAAAAGAGACAAAGAAGGGCATTTCATAATACTTAAGGGAAAAATCCATCAAGAAGATATAACCCTTATAAATATATATGCACCCAACTTAGGAGCACCCAAATATATAAGGAAAATTTTGAAAGACTCCAAGAAAGATATAGACAGCAACACACTCATCGTAGGGGACTTTAACACCCCATTGTCAACAATGGACAGATCTTCAAAGCAAAGAAACACCAAAGATATTGAGGCACTGAACAACACTTTAGATCAAATGGACTTAGTCGATATATATAGAAGTTTTCACCCCAAATAAGCAAAATATACATATTTCTCAAGTGCACATGGAACATTTTCAAAGATAGACCACATGGTAGGACACAAAACAAGCCTCGATAAATTCAAGAAAATTGAAATTATATCAAGCATCTTCTCAGATCACAATGGCTTAAAATTGGAAATCAACCTCAAGGAAAAAACTCAAAAACATTCAAACTCATGGAGAATGAATAACATGCTATTAAATAATGAATGGGTCAACAATGACATCAAGGAAGAAATCAAAAAGTTCCTGGAAACCAATGATAATGAACACACAACAACCCAAAACCTTTGGGATACAGTGAAAGCAGTCTTAAGAGGAAAGTTCATAGCAATACAAGCCTACCTAAAAAAGCTAGAAGAATCTCTAATAAAAAATTTAACCCTACAGCTACAAGAACTAGAGGAAGAACAACAAGCAAAACCCAGATCAAGTAGAAGGAAGGAAATCACCAAGATCAGAGCAGAATTAAATGACATAGAGTCTAAAGTAACAATTCAAAAGATCAACAAAAGTAGGAGCTGGTTCTTTGAAAAGATAAACAAAATTGACAAGCCTTTAGCCAGGCTCATCAAGAAAAAAAGAGAGAAGACCCAAATAAATAAAATCAGAAACGAAAGAGGAGAAATCACAACTGATACAACAGAAATACAAAGAATTATAAGAAATTATTACGAACAACTGTATGGCAAGAAATTTGACAACCTAGAGGAAATGGAAAGATTCCTGGAAAACTATAGTCTTCCCAAACTGAATCAAGAAGAAGCAGAAAGTCTGAATAGACCAATAACAGCTAGTGAAATTGAAGTAGTAATCAAAAAACTCCCAGCACACAAAAGCCCAGGACCGGATGGCTTCACAAGTGAATTCTACAAAACATTTAGGAAAGAACTAACTCCTATCCTCCTCAGACTATTCTAAAAGATACAAGAAGAGGGAAGACTCCCAAACTCGTTCTATGAAGCCAGTATAACCCTAATTCCAAAACCGGGTCAAGACACAACAAAGAAAGAAAACTACAGACCAATATCGCTGATGAACATAGATGCTAAAATCCTCAACAAAATATTGGCAAACCGGATCCAGCAACACATTAGAAAGATCATACACCACGATCAAGTAGGATTCATCTCAGGGATGCAAGGATGGTTTAATATTCGCAAATCAATAAACGTGATACACCACATAAACAAAATGAAAGACAAAAACCACATGATCATATCAATAGATGCAGAGAAAGCATTTGATAAAGTACAACACCTATTTATGATAAAAACTCTCAGCAAAATGGGAATAGAGGGAGCATACCTCAACATAATAAAGGCCATATATGAGAAACCTGAAGCCAACATCATACTCAATGGGCAAAAACTGAGAGCATTCCCCCTGAGATCAGGAAGAAGACAAGGATGTCCGCTCCCTCCACTCCTATTCAACATAGTCTTGGAAGTTCTAGCCACAGCAATCAGACAAGAAAGAGAAATAAAAGGCATCCAAATTGGAAAAGAGGAAGTAAAACTGTCATTATTTGCAGATGACATGATAGTGTACATAGAAAATCCTTTAGACTCCACAAAAAAACTACTCAACCTAATAAGTGAATTCGGCAAAATAGCAGGATACAAAGTCAACATTAAGAAATCGAAGGCATTTTTATACACCAACAATAAAAACTCAGAGATAGAAACTGAAAGAAAAATCCCATTTACCATAGCAACAAGAAAAATAAAATACCTAGGAATAAACTTAACCAAAGAGGTAAAAGACCTGTACACAGAAAACTACATAACACTGAAGAAAGAAATTAAAGAAGATACAAATAAATGGAAGCATATACCATGCTCATGGACGGGAAGAATCAACATCATTAAAATGTCCATACTACCCAAAGCAATTTATAGATTCAATGCAATCCCTATTAAAATACCAGCAACATATTTCACAGACCTAGAACAAATACTTCAAAAATTTATATGGAACCAAAAAAGAGCCCGAATAGCCACAGCAATTTTGAGGAAGAACACAGTAGGAGGAATCACAATACCTGATATCAAAGTACACTACAAGGCAACGGTAATCAAAACAGTCTGGTACTGGCATAAAAACAGACATATCGATCAATGGAACAGAATAGAGAGCCCAGAAATAAACCCAGGTTCATATGGTCAACTAATATTTGACAAAGGGGGAAAGAACATCAAATGGAGTGAAAAGAGCCTCTTCAACAAATGGTGTTGGGAGAACTGGACAGGGATATGCAAAAAAATGAAACTAGACCACCAGCTCACAGCATACACCAGAATAAACTCAAAATGGATCAAAGACTTAAATATAAGCCGTGATACCATAAAAGTCCTAGAGGAAAAAATAGGCAGGAAAATTTCAGATATCCCACGTAGCAACATTTTCACTGATATATCTCCTAAGGCAAGGGAAATAAAGGAAAGAATAAACAAATGGGACTACATCAAACTAAAAAGTTTCTGCTCAGCTAAAGAAAACATCGGCAAGATGCAAAGGAAACCAACCATATGGGAAAATATATTTGCCAATGACATCTCAGACAAGGGATTGATCTCCAAAATATATAAAGAAGTCATACGACTCAACACCAAGAAGACAGACAACCCAATTAAAAAATGGGCAAAAGACCTGAACAAACACTTCTCCAAAGAAGACATACAGAGGGCCCATAGACATATGAAAGTATGCTCAACATCACTAGCCATCAGAGAGATGCAAATAAAAACCACAATGAGATACCACCTCACACCAGTCAGAATGGCAATCATCAACAAATCAACAAACAACTTGTGCTGGAGAGGATGAGGAGAAATGGGAACCCTGGTGCATTGCTGGTGGGAATGCAGACTGGTGCAGCCACTGTGGAAAACAGTTTGGAATTTCCTAAAAAAACTGAAAATGGAACTGCCTTTTGAACCAGCAATTCCATTGCTAGGATTATATCCAAAAAATCCTCAAACACTAATACAAAAGAACCTATTCACTCCAATGTTCATAGCAGCACTATTTACAGTAGCCAAGTGCTGGAAACAACCTAAATGCCCATCTGTAGATGAGTGGATCAAAAAACTGTGGTACATTTACACAATGGAATTCTATGTAGCAGAAAGAAAGAAGGAACTTCTACCATTTGAAACAAAATGGATGGAACTAGAGAAAATTATGCTTAGTGAAATAAGCCAGGCAACAAAAGAAAAATACCCTATGCTGTCACCTATTACAGGAAACTAATGAACAACACAAACAAATGAGCAAAATTGAACCAGAGGTATGTAAACAAGAAGTAGATTAACAGTAACAAGGGGGGAGGGGGGAGGAAGAGAAGGGTGTAAGAAGGGGAAGAATCAAGTAAAAAAAATATATATATATATGAATGACCCACGGACATGGGCAACTGATTGGAGACTAAATGTGGGGGAAGGGAGGGACAGAGTGCAGGGAAGTAAGAGGGGTAAAAAAGTGAGACAACTGTAATGGAAAAACAAACAAAAAAAATTTTTTTTAGTGGGGGAAAAATGAAAATATGAAGAATGGAAATGCCAGTTCAGTGAATATTAGGACAAAGATTTTTCTTCACGTTGTATATTTTTCTCCCTACTTGATCCCTCCAGAGTTTGGCATTCTAAACAAGTAAGTAATGACATAAGTTTCTTTGCATAGAACTAATAAGACCAGTTGTTAATAGAGGTTCCTTTTTTTTTTTTTTTTTTTTTTGACCAAGTCTTTGACTGGAATGTCAAGCCTAAAGGAAACATACTTGGGCTCAGAATGTTACCAAAAAGCCCTGAGGAACTGGGAATGACTTTCAAAGGTAATAAAAGCCCGTGAGATAATAGGCCTGGTACCATGGTTGGTTGTGCGGTCCACAGCAATCTTTCCAGGGAAGGAACGAAGGTTGTTTTCCTGAAAGATGGCTAGAAGGGACCTTAAGACACAATGAAAACCAGAAAGACTTGGAAAAAACAGGTGTGTACCGGCAAGGATGAATGCCAGATATGTGGCTCAGCTTCTGTGCCCTGAAGAACAGACTGAGGGTCACCCCAAATATTCTTTGGGTACGTTCCAGCAAAAGAGAACTAAAGATCATAAGTGATCATTTGCTGCTCTTGTTATGTTTATGCAAACGAACAGGATAAATTAAAAATGGACTTAATGTAGTCCCTTTAAAGACAAGGAGGGTAACATTAGGGAGAAAAATTATTATTCAAGGAAAATCACAATGATCAGTAGTAGACTATAAAATAGGGCAACTAACCATCTTAAAAGTTTCTTCTCATTTAAAATATGGTTTCACTTGAAAATTAAACCATGTCTGTGATATCATCAAAGATATTCAAGTTGCAGGCAAATAGAATTTCAAGTGCCTTGCAACTGGATGTCTTCCCAATAAGACAGTCTTACAGATTTAGAGACTTGTTTGTGGGTTATGTTACATAAATTAACACGTGTTTTCTGTTTTCAAAGGACATAAGCCTATGATCGCATTACCTGAGTGATTGTACGCATAAGCCTCACTTAATCCTCTCTGCAGCGCTGCCTCCTGAGACTCAATGGTTTGGCTGAACTAAATGGCTGAGTTGGTGAAGAATGGGGTGGTCTGTGGTCTTCACTTTAAAACGGGTTTCTCTTTTCTATCCTAATGGCTTGGACAGAAAAGGCCCAGAGGTCTGAGAGGGGGAAAACCTAAACTATTTACCTCAGCCCAAACTAAGTATAATGGGCAAAAGGGTTTTGGACAGGTGAGATGTGCCTAGCACACCTTCTTACAAAGAAGCCCCCCTTTTTTTTTTTTTTTCCTAATATGGAACATTGAAAAATTAATCCCTGCCTTTTGTCATCTAGTAGTTATGGAGTGAATGATGTCTTTTAACCCTTTTCGCCAAATCTGTTGCCCCCAGAACACAACAAGGACACCAGCCTGTTAAACCAAGCACGCCATTGACTGGAGACAGCCAACTGACCTGGAGTCTGCATGATCCTTCCCCATGTGGGAAGGCCACCCTCCCCTCCACACTCTCACTCTTATTAGAGTTTTCTGGACCCAAGGGTAGGTAGGACGACGACCATGTCCAGCTTGAAGCAGCTAGAGGAGCTTGAGACCTTCGCCCATTGTCCTTTACAAGATTACAAAGGGTCCTAATATTTGAGGGGGGGGGATAGTTAATTTTTACGAACCAGGGGTATGGACTTGCGGGGGATTGCTGGGGGAGGGGGTTGCTGGGTGGAGGGGAGCAAGGGGGAGAAAATTGGAACTGTTGTAACAATATAATCAATAAAAAAATAATAATAATAAAATAAAACCCCTGTATACCGTTGCTAGGATTATACAATAAAATGGTAAAACCACTATGGAAAAATGTATAAAGGTTCCTCAAAAAATTAAAAATACCATGAGATGTCCCATTGTATTACTTTACACTCCTTAATTGGGTAGTATCAAAAAATAAAAAATTATAAGTGTTGGCAAGGAATCCTGTGCACTCTTGGTGGAATTATAAAATGATACAATTGTTATGGAAAACGGTATGGCAGTTTTTTAAAAAATAAAGATCAAATCAAAATCAGCATATGACCCAGTATTGCCACTCTAGGTATATTCAAAAGAATCTAAAGCAATGGCTCAGTGTGTGTGTGTGTGTGTGTGTGTGTGTGTGTGTTCAAAGGAGCATTATTCACAATAGCCAGGAGGAAAAAGAAATCCAAATGTTCATCAAATGATGAATGGACAGATACAGCCAAAAGAAGGAGAAGTGAACTAGAGGAGCTTTGAAAAATGTGGGCACTGGTTCTGGAAAAAGCACTAGGGGAGAAGAAGACCAGATCCCAGGGCAAACTCATCCCCAGCACTATGGGAGAAATATCATAAACAGACTACTCCCCTCCAAGAGGCATCATCTGGAGGCAATTCAACAACTGTCTGAAGTGGGCAGAGCGATTCTCAGTCAGATAATTTAAGGGAAAGACCCACCAAAGAGCAACACAACAAGCAAAACCAAAATATCATACTACCAGAGAGTACAAATAAAAGGCATAAAGGGCATGAAGTTAAGGAGTCTGCACCACTGAATCACACTGGATTCCTACAACAGAAGGTCACACCACAAAAGCAGAAAGCAAAAGCAGATCAATATAAGAAGCAGAAACAAACAAGACCAGCCACCCAAAATAGAGAGGTGAAATAACACCTCATCAAAAGGAAAGGAGGAATCCACAGAAGGTGGGATGGATGAAATAGAGGCAAGCAAATTATCAGACATGGAATTCAAAACAATGGTAATGAGGAAGCTCAATAAACTCAACGAACTCAAAGAAAACTACAATGAACTCCAGGGAAACTACAAAGAACTCCAGGGAAGATACAAGGGACTTACTGAGGACTGCACTAGCATGAGAAAGGACATAGAAACTGTCAATAAGAGCCAGGATAAAATGAAGAATACAATTTCTGAACTAAAGAACACAGCAGAAGCAATCAAAAGCAGGCTAAATGAAGCAGAAGATCAGTTCAGTGAGTTAGAGGACAACGTAGAAAAAAATTCCCAGAAAGTGCAACAAAATGAAAAAAAGACTTAAAAAGAGGAAGAGGATTTAAAAGAACTGCAGGACAACATAAAACTCAATATACATATCATAAGGTTACCAAAAGGAGAAGAAGAGAAGCAAGGGATAGAAAACCTGATTTAAAAAGTAATGATACAAAACTTCCTGAATATGAGGAGAGAAAATATCTCACAAGTACAGGAAGCACAGAGGGTCCCTATGAAGATGAACTCAAGAAGGCCTATTCCAAGGACATCATAATTAAAATGGTAATATTCAAAGACAAAGAGAGAATCCTAAAGGCATCGAGAGAAAAACAGCAAATAATATACAAGGGAGCTCCAATAAGGATATCAACTGATTTCTCAACAGAAACACTACGAGCGAGAAGGCAATGACAAAAAATATTCCAAACAATGAAAAACAAAGGCCTACAACCAAGACTACTCTATATAGCAAGACTCTTTTTCAAAATGAAAGGTGAAATGAAGAATTTCCCAGACAAAGGAAGACTAAAAGAATATATATTCACCAAACCAACATTGCAAGAGATGCTAAAGGGCCTGTTTTATGAAGAATAAAAAGAGAGAGGGAGAGGAACACTGGTACAAAGGGAAATAAATAAAAACCTGTCAATAATAACCTTAAATGTAAATGGATTATGCTCCAATCAAAAGTCATAGGGTAGCAGAATGGATATGATAACATGACCCACATATATGTGTCTACAAAAGACACACCTGAAAACAAAAGATCTACACAGCCTGAAAGTGAACTGATGGAAAAACTATTCCAAGTAAATGGACATAAAAAAAAGCTGGGGGAGCAATACTTATATCAGACAAAACAGATTTCACAGCAAAGGCCATAAAAAGAGACAAAGAAGGGCATTTCATAATACTTAAGGCAACAATCCATCAAGAAGATATAACCCTGGTAAACATATATGCACCCAAAATAGGAGTACCCAAATACATAAGGAGAATACTAGAAGACTACAAGAAAGATATCAACAGCAACACACTTATAGTAGGGAATTTTAACAGCCCATTGTCAGCAATGGACAGATCTTCGAAGCAAAGAAACACCAAGGATATTGAGGCATTGAACAATACACTAGGTCAAACGGACTTAGTTGATATATATAGAACTTTTCACTCCAAAGAAAC
This sequence comes from Furipterus horrens, assembly GCF_987537825.1. Classification (NCBI taxonomy): domain Eukaryota; kingdom Metazoa; phylum Chordata; class Mammalia; order Chiroptera; family Furipteridae; genus Furipterus; species Furipterus horrens. Next base: position 77,797,350 of record NW_028327176.1, on the reverse strand, counting down.
GAAATATACATTCTTTTCAAGTGCACATGGAACATTTTCAAAGATAAGACCACATTGTAGGACACAAAATAAGCCTCAAAAAATTCAAGAAAATTGAAATTATATCAAGCATCTTCTCAGATCACAATGGCTTGAAACTGGAAATCAGCCCCAGGGAAAAACTCAAAGACATTCAAACTCATGGGGAATGAATAATATCCTATTAAATAATGAATGTGTTAATGACATCAAGGAAGAAATCAAGAAGTTTCTGGAAACATGATCATGAACACACAATGGCCCAAAAACCTATGGAACACAGTGAAAGCAGTCCTGAGAGAAAAGTTCATAACAATATAGGCCTACCTAAAAAGAATAGAAGAATCTCAAATAAAAAAATCTAACCCTAAAGCTACAAGAACTAGAAGAACAACGAACAACCCAAAGTGAGTAGAAGGAAGGAAATCATCAAGATTAGAACAGAATTAAATGGCATAGAAACTAAATAAACAATTCAAAGGATCAATAAAACTAGGAGATGCTTCTTTGAAAAGATAAGAAAAATCAACAAGCTTCTAGCCAGTCTCATCAAGAAAAAAAGAGAGAGGACCCAAATAAATAGAATCAGAAATGGAAGAGAAGAACTCACAACTGATATCACAGAAATATGAAGGATGGTAAGAAATTACAACAAACAACTGTATGGCAAGAAATTGACAAGTTTCTAGAAACATGTAATCTTCAAAAACTGAGTCAAGAAGAAGCAGAAAGCCTGAATAGACCAATAACAAAGAGTGAAATTAAAGCAGTAATCAGAAAACTCATGGCACACAAAAGCCCTGGACCAGATGGCTTCAGAGGCAAATTTTACAAAACATTTAGGAGAGAACTAACACCTACCTTCTCAAACTATTCCAAAAATTCCAAGAAGGAAGACTCCCAAATTCTTTTTATGAAGGCAGTATTACCCTAATTCCAAAACCAGATCAAGACACAACAATGAAAGAAAACTACAGGCCAATATCGCTGATAAAAACAGATGCTAAAATCCTTAACAAAATATTGGCAAACCGGATCCAGCAACACATTAAAGAAAACCTACACCACAATCAAGTGGGATTCATCCCAGTGATGCAAGCATGGTTTTAATATAAGGTTGGTGCAAAGCTAATGTTCGATTTTGAGGTCTATTTTAAAAATGAAAAAGCCCATGATTATGAAAATATTTATTTGTTAACATAACCTCCTTTGCTTTCTAGAACCTCATTCCATCTGTGAACTAGCTTATAAATGTCACGCTTGTAAAATTCTTTAGGTTTTGAAGCAAAATATGAATCCAACTCATTTTCAAACTCTTCTCTTGATGTCAACCTAAGACCATCAAAATGGTTCCGTAGTGCCTGAAACAAGTGATAATCAGGAGCAAGGTCAGGAGAAAATGGAGGATGAAGCAATATTTCCCAACCAAGCTCTTTCAAAAAATTTTTGATGAGTTGAGCTGTGTGAAGACAAGGATTATCATGATGGTAGATGACACCTTTTCTGTTGAATAAGGAGGGTCACTTTTGGTTCAAAGTTGCTTTCAAATCACAAAGTTGTTCACAGTAAAGATTAGCAGTAATTGTTTGATCATTGGCTAACAGTTCCTGATGGACAATTTCTTCCATATCCCACCATACACTCAACATGATCTTCTTTGGATGAAGTCGTCCTCTTTGTTGTTGAACTCTTCTTCCCCCTCGACTGATCCACAGTCAGTGACATTTAACGTTATGGTAAAGGATCTACTTCTCATCACCTGTAACAAGCCTACCTCAAAATGGTGCCTGAAGATGTCACGAAAGCAATGATTCACAACAAGCAACACGCTGTTGCAGATTCTCTGGAGACATTTCATGTGCGACCCATTTTCCAACTACTGAAACCTTTCTGATCCTTTTCAGTTGCTGTAGCACAGTTGTATGGGCTATGTTAAATTGTTCTGCAAGTTTCCTAGAGGTAATGGTGGGCTTTTCTGTGTCAATAACTTCCAACACTTCGGAGTCAAGTTTTTTTCGGATGACTCTCTTTTGGCTTGTTTTTCAAACTGCAATCTCCACCTTGGAAATGGGAAAACCACCTCCTAAAATTTCTTTCAGTCACTGCATCATCCCCATAAGTGATCAGAATAGACTTTTCTGCTGTACTTGCATTGGCACTTTTATGAAACTCACAGAGTAAAACATTTCTAATGTGGTCCTTAAATGGGACAAACATGGATGCAAATATTGTGGACAATTATGAACAATACTTTGATAATTGGAAAAAAAGGTATGAATTAGTCACCGTGCCAAAAAAATTACAAGAAGAGGAACAAATTTAATAAATACTTACTAAAACTTTCTTTTTAAAAAGTCAGACATTACTTTTGCACCAACCCACATGCATTTGCAAATTGATAAACATAATACACCACATAAATAAAATGAAAGACAAAAATCATATGATCATATCAGTAGATGCTGAAAAAGCATTTGATAAAGTACGATACCTATTTATGATGAAAACACTCAGCCAACTGGAAAGAGAGGGAGCACACCTCAATATAATAAAGACCATATATGAGAAACCTGAAGGCAGCATCATACTCGATGGACAAAAATTGAAAGCATTCTCCCTGAGATCAGGAACAAGACAAGGACGTCCACTCTCTCCATTCCTATTCAACATAATGTTGGAAGTTCTAGCCACAGCAATCAGACAAGAAAGAGAAATAAAAGGCATCCAAATTGGAAAAGAGGAAGTAAAACTGTCATTATTTCCAGATGACATGATAGTGTACAGAGAAAAGCCTATAGGCTCCACTAAAAAACTACTCAAACTAATAAGTGAATTTGACAAAATAGCAGGGTACAAAGTCAATATTCAGAAATTTAAGGCATTTTTGTACACCAGCATTAAAATATCAGAGATAGAAAGTAGAAAAAAATCCCACTTACTATAGCAACAAGAAAAATAAAGTACCTAGAAATAAAGGTAACCAAAGAGATAAAAGACCTCTATTCAGAAAACTACATAACACTGAAGAAAGAAATTAAGAAAGATACAAATAAATGGAAGCATATACCATGTTCATGGATGGGAAGAATTAATATCATTAAAATGTCCATACTACCTAAAGCAGTTTTAGATTCAATGCAATTCCTATTAAAATACCAACAACATATTTTACAGACTTAGAACAAATACTTCAAAAATTTGTGCCCTGGCTGCTGTGGCTCAGTGGATTGAGCATCAGCCTCCGAGCCAAGTGTCCCTGGTTTGATTCCCAATCAGGGCACATTACTAGGTTGCACGGCAGGTCCCCTGTTGGGGGCGTGAGTGAGAGGCAATCACACAGTGATGCTTCTCTCCCTCTCTTTCTCTTTTCCCCTCTCTCTAAAAATAAATTAAAAAATAAATAAATTATAAAAATAAATTTAAAAAAATTTTGTATGGAACCAAAAAGACTCCAAATAGCCACAGCAACCTTGAGACAGAAGAACACAGTAGGCAGAATCACAATACCTGACATCAAACTATACTACAAAGCCACTGTAATCACTACACTCTGATACTGGCATAAGAAAAGACATATAGATCAATGGAACAGAATAGAGAGCCCATAACTAAACCCTGGTCTATATGACCAACTAATATTCGACAAAGAGACAAGGAACATAAAATGGAGTGAGAAGAGCCTCTTCAACAAACGGTTCCGGGAGAACTGGACAGGGATGTGCAAAAAAATGAAACTAGACCACCACCTTACACCACACACCAGAATAAACTCAAGATGGGTCAAATACTGAAATGTAAGCCATGACACCATAAAAGTCCTAGAGGAAAGGATAGGCAGAAAGGTTTCAGATATCCCACGTAGCAATATTTTCACTGATACATCTCCTAAGCCAAGGAAAATAAAACAGAGAATAAACAAATGGGACTACATCAGACTAAAGAGTTTCTGCTCAGCAAAAGAAAATATCAGCAAGATGAAAAGGGAACCAACCGTATGGGAAAACATATTTGCCAATGATACCTCAGATAAGGGATTGATCTCCAAAATATATGAATAACTTACACATCTCAACACCAAGAAGACAGACAACTCAATTAAAAAATGGGCAAAGGACCTGAACAAACACTTCTACAAAGAGGACATACAAGAGGGTCTATAGGCATATGAAAGAATGTTCAACATCACTAGCCATCAGAGAGATGCAAGTAAAAACTTCAATGAGATACCACTTACACCAGTCAGAATGACCATCATCAAGAAATCAACAAACAACAAGTGCTGGCAAGGATGTGGAGAAAGGGGAACCCTAGTGCACCATTGGTGGGAATGCAGACTGGTACAGCCAGTGTGGAAAACAGTATGGAATTTCCTCAAAAAGCTAAAAATGGAACTTACTTTTGAACCAGTGATTTCACTGTTAGGATTATACCCAAAGAATCCTGACACCCCAATTCAAAAGAACTTATGCACTCCTATGTTCATAGCAGTGCTATTTACAATAGCCAAGTGCTGAAAATGACCTAAGTGCCCATCTATATATGAGTGGATTAAAAAACTGTGGTACATTTACACAATGGAATACTATGCAGCAGGGAAAAAAGAAACTCCTACCATTTGTGATAACATGGATGGAACTAGAGAGAATTATGCTTAGCAAAATAAGCCAGGCAATGAAAGAAAAATACTATATGATATCACCTAATACAGGAAACTAATGAACAGCACAAACAAACAAGCAAAATTTAACCAGAGGCATGTAAACAAGGAACAGACTAACAGTTATCAAGGGAGAGCAGGGAGGGAAAGAAGGGGAGTAAGTAGGAGAAGGACTTAGTAAAGAAACTAGTACAAATAACCCATGGACATGTACAATGAGGTGGGGATTTACTGTGGGAGAAGGGGTGTTCTGGAGGGGAGCAATGTGGGAAAAAGTAGAACAACTGTAATAGAAAAACAATAAATAAATAAATAATTTTTAAAAAAGAAATGATGGTGAACTAAAAAAATAAATAAATAAAAAATAATAAAGACTAGAAAACACTGGCCTGTGGCTTTCTTTTATCTAGCATCAACATAGAGAATAATAATGCCTTGAATACACATGGTAAGTTGCCCAAAGATTTTAAAAATTTGAACTATAAGGATCAATGTTACAATAAATCTCAAGGCATAAAAGAAATGACCAAAATGGATTACAACACATTAAAAAAAAGATAATGGTCATTGATGAATGGTTTTTGTGTATTTCCTCTGATCATAAATGGGATAAATATGAAATGACGCTTACTGATATTTAACCCTGCAGATTAGATAAGATTTTCTAGAGACCTGCTCTTTAAATGAAAGAGCTTTTAGGACATACATCACCCATGTATGAAGGACAATATGTTCATAATCTTTGAAATTTCATGATTGGCACATGGAGATCATTATAGATATTCTCTATACTTATACACGTGTTTAAAAAAATGAATGGATAAAGAAAATAAGACCTATACATGCAATGAAATACTATTCAACGTTAAAAGAAAGGAAACCCTTCACATGCTACAACATAGATGAACCTTGAGTACACTACATTAAGTGAAAGATGCTAGTCACAAAAAGACAAATACTATATGGTGCCACTTTTAAGAGTTAACTCAAGCAATCAAGTTCATAAAAACAAAAAGCAGAATTGTGGTTACAAGGGGCTTGGACAAGGAAGAAAAGTGAAGTTATTGAACAAGTATAGAGTTTCAGACTTGCAAGTTCTGGAGATCTATTTCACAACAATGTGAATATAATTAATTCTAATTAACCATAAGATTAACAATGATTAATATGGTAGTTTTTTGTTTTTCCCTACAATAAAAAAATTGTTCAATTTTTAATTGTCTTTAGAAAGAGGAGGTGTTGCAATGGAAAAGACATCCAGAGGAAGTGAACTTCACTTGGAGGGTGAGGTGGGGGTAGAGTAAGGAGGAACTAAAAGATTTTGAAGCACAGGGGTAAAGCCAGCAAAAAATATATATCCAGAGATATTTTTTAAAAGCATAATGAGGAAATTAAGTCCCAGGAAGAAACAACCCTCCCACTGGGGAACAGCAAGGCTCCAAGGGCACCAGACAGATGAACTCTTAGAAAAGACAGGAGGCCATTTCTTGCCCAATGGTCCCAGTGTTCCATTTGAATTAAATCAATGAGAGTATACATGAAAGTTGAGGCTTGGCATTTCTGCATCACTTCTCCAAGTTTGCAAGAAAAACAGCCTGGATATGAATTAAAGTGTTTTTCAGACCCCAAACAAAGCAAGCAATGAAAGAGATCTCAAAATTGGTACCAATCCAAGATAAAATTGGTATCATTCATCCATTCGACAAGTCTTTCCTCTGTGCCATGATGAGGATAAAGTGTCACGAAAACTCTCGTCCTGCAGGACTTATACCTCAGAGGCACACATCAGTGTTGTATATCTCTGCATCCTTGCTTTTCTGTGTCTTAATTTTTGGTAAACTCCTTGAGACCCGGGACCAATTCTCTAAGACCCTTGACAGTTATAACAAGCCACTGTGCAATAATAGGTAAAGGCATCCAAGTCCAAGATGGATGAGGAGGCAGATGAGAGCTCTGCCTACAAGCAGAGGAGAGGGGCCAGAACTGCCCACATGGTTTAATACTTGGTTGGCCAGGTACAAGTCCCAACTGAGAAACAGAGAGCACATGAGAGGGAACACAAGTAGAATTCAAAGAGAATCAGTGAGGCCTTCAAGTAAGGGAAGGGTGTGAAATAAACTTCCAAAGAAAAAAATCATTCAGATCATTTGCTGCAGCACCTTATGTCCTGTGGTTCACAGAAGCCCAGTGGGGAGTCTAGATCGGGGAGATCAGTATGGAAGGAAGCCTTGCCCTTGAGGAGGAGGAAAGAGTTTTTAGTGCCCTTGAGGCTTCTACAGTGAGACTTAAAATGTTTTATTCACCTCTGGTCTATTGGTCACAGAAGGACCCCCATAAGATGTGGGGAGAAAATATTAGAACTTCCATATATATTTTAAATCTTATTATTTTTTCATTTTCACCTTTACATATATTTTATAATGTATATAATCTATTAGTGCAAGACTACAAATCAACCAATCAATCAATAAGTATATTTTAGGAGTTTATGCTCAAAATATTTTAGTGATAGGGTAAGCAATAAAAAAAATTTTTTTAAACTTGGTGATCAATGCTCTTAGGCAACCCTTCCTTTAATAAACTCCTGTGTCTGTAAGGAAGACTAAAAGCACCACGCATTTGCAGATCAGATGCCTGTTCCTTTTAGTACCAGACCAACAAGATGGAAGGAGTGGGGAAATAAAGTGGAGAGTTGAGTGGGCAGGCAGGGGCATAGATACCAGGTGGAAATAATTCCAAAAGAGCAAAAGAGGTGGACAATTCTCCAGAAGAACGGGGAAAGGGAAGGCAAGAATTTCCAAAGGGTTGAGTTAGGACTGTGGAGTCCGTTGCCAAATGGCAAATTTTATCACACTTGTCTGTGCTTTTCCTTGTCATTCACACTCATGTCATTCCATTAAGAAGATAAAGGAGTCACTACGGGTAGAAAGGTTTTATTCTCAGAGAGACAAAGTTGATGTCCTTACTTGATTTATTAATTCCCTTGAACCTGTCCTAAAAGGAACAACAACTTCTCTAGGTGGCTAGGGTATGGTAACATCCTTGGCTGGATGTAAGACTCTCCAGGGACCTCACACTCACAGGAACACATGCACTTTTGCACAGAATGAACAGACTCACAAACACACATGCATCTATATACACATGCACATAAATATGTGCACACATGTATGTACACATACACACACAAACTCAAGTCCATGATTCTAAAACATGGATTTATATGTTTCAAGTCTTAATTGCTATAATATTAAATGTAATGTCTCTAACAAGCAAAAAAATTAAGTAAAGAATTTTAAACTGGGTCATAGCCATCATTTTCATGAGGTTCCTACTAAGTACATTATTTTGCACCTTAATTACAAGTTTGATAAAGAACTTAGAATATATATCCATGCTATAAAGTCTTCCTCATTTACAATGGCTTCTTGGAAGTCCATTGTATAGCTATATCACAACTTATTTTATCAAATCCTGTTGGAAGGGAGAGGTAGAGAGGCAATTGTCAAAGGGTATGAAGTTTCAGTTTCATAAGATAAGTTCTGGACATCTAACACACCTCATAATACTTATAGCTAACAGTTATCTATTATGTACTTAAAATGTACTACAAAATAGTAATAACAGTAAGGGTGATGACAGGAAACTTTGTGCGGTGATGGATACGTACATGGCTTTGATGTTGGTAATGGTTTCACAGGTATGTACTTATCCCTAAACTCATCAAATTGTACACATGAAATATGTACAGATAACACACGTCAATCAAACCTCAATAAAGTGTTTTTTGAATAAACTGCTGATGAGAATTGAGATGGTTTACAACTTTTCACTGCAGCAAGAAACGTCCCTTTTTTTTCTGTTTCTGTTGCTTAGGGTGACAGCTTTCACTCATGGGATCCACAAAGTACATCCTGATGTTAGTTTTCCATTTGTTAAGTGTCCAAACATGTCAGGTTGCTGGGTCAAAAGGTACTTACATTTAAAACTGTGATCTGTATCACCAGATATTCCTCTAAAATATTGAATCCAACAATGCATTAGAGAGCCCAGTTTCTCCACATCCTTACTGTCACTGGGGATCCTCAATTTTTTCATCTTTGTCATATAAACAACAACAATTACATCTTATTTAAATTTACATTATATTTGTATTAATTATTTACAGGGTTGAACAAGCACAGTATTATACTTACTAACCATTTGCATTTATTGCATTATTGCTAGTTTGTATATTTCCTCAAAATAAGTAAGGAATTAATTTTGTACCATACAGAGTCTCACTCATTTGCCAGAGTTCTTTTATTATTATTAGACATTAGCCATTTGTCTAAAACAAAAAAAAAAATACTTTCCCCAAGTTAATTTTGTTCTGTTTTAAAGTTTATTTGTATTACTTTAGCCATATAAGAGTTTTATGTTTTAACCACTTCATCAAATTAATAATTTTTTGCTTTATATCATCTTTTTTTCAAGCCAAAAAGAATTTTTCTACTACAAAATTGTTAAGACAGTCATCAATATTTTCTTCTGATATTTTAAGTTTCTTTTTTTATATATTTAAATACTTTATTTGATGTAAGTATTCTCAAAGGAGTGGAGGGGATATCCATCTTCATAATTCCACATGGCTGGTCTCAATAAGATCTGCCCAACACTCTAATGAGTTCCCATCTCATCCCAGCTGACATGAAATGACACCTCCATCATATGTTCCTGTCCTTTCTCATCTTTCCAGACTTCTCTGTGACCTATTTCTGAATGAGCACCACATCCTCTGATATACTGTACTATCTTGTAGGGCAAGTCTTTTCCCACTACTCTTCTTTTTCAAAGTTTCCATCACCTTTCTATCACCTTTGTTCATCCAGCTGAACTTTGAAATTATGCCATGATTAAAAATGAACAATGCTGAAACAAAAAATTCTATACATAGTATTATAATAAGTCTTCTCAGAAATATTATTTAGAACAGGATTCAGCAAAAAAATTTCTATAAAGACCCACATAGGGAATATGTTCTCTGTCACAACTACTCAACTCCAGCATTGAAGTGTGAAAGCAGCCATAGATAGCAAGCAAATTAGTGGGTGTGGTTGTGTCTGTAAAAACTTCATTTAGAAAAAATAGGCAGAGGTGCAATGGAATATTACTCAGTCACAAAAAAAAGAATGAGTACTGAAACATGCTACAGCATAGATGAACCTTGAAAACATTATGTGAAGTGAAAGAAGACACAAAAGGTTGTATATTATATGATTACATTTATGTGAAATATCCAGAATGGCTATTCATACAGACAAAAAAATCAGATCAATGATTGTCAGGGACTGGGGGTTGGGGAGGAATGGGGAGGAATTAATAAGTATGGTGTGTGGTTTTGGGGGGGGTTAATAAAAAAAGGTTTAGAAATTAGAGGAACATAGTGATTGCCTCTAAATTGTACACTTTAAAATGGTTAATTTTATGTTATGTGAATTTTACCTACATTAAGAAAAACATTATACACTGAAAAAAAAAAACACTCCTCTCTTAGATCAATGTTTGGGTGTCTGAGTGAAGGGAAGAGGGCTAGAGACTTAAGCAGATGCCCCTCCTGCTTGGTGCTAAGTGGAAACTTGCTGGGGCCAAGTGCTGAGAAGTCTTTGTGAAGGCTGGGAGGACTCCCCCAGCAGACCTTTGGGTAATTAAAGAAACAAGGGTGAAAAGCAGCACATCCTTAGTAGAAGCAATGATGAGTGCATGGCCCCTATGGGTCATCACTTGCACTCAATTAGAATATGGGCTGCACACTGGGATCACCGGGGACCTTTTAAAAATCCTGATGCCAGCTTCCATCCCAAGAAATTCTGTCTTAATCGGTATGATGTGTGACCTAAGCATCAGAATTTGTAAAAGTACCTGGATGATTCTAATGTGTGCTCATGTTACAGAATCACTGCCTACAGACAAGGTTATGGGCTTCCCAACTTCTCCCCTGGGCTAGAGTCAATGGAAATCACAGCAGAGGTTCTTATCCTGAAAATGTATGGGAATCCCCCTGGAGAACATTGAACATTACTATTGCCCGGTCCCTTCCCCAGACTTTCTAATCTGGGGTGTAGTCTGGACATGGGGACTTGTGAAAGCTTCCCAGGTGATCCAAAGGGTAGCCCAGAGGGAACCCTACACTAAACACTGTCCTAAACATCTCTGAAAATAAGAATCGACTGAAGTTCTTTTAAAAGACAGAAGGAAAATACAGCAAGAGGAGTGACCCCGTATCAACCCTAGACCTACTGATTTAGAAAAAAGAACTGGTAACTATGGAGCCTAACAAGGGTCTAAAGTTGTTCTCATCAGTAAAAAACTGCACTAAAAATAAATTACATATAAAAAGCAAACATTTTTGTTTCTGTGTGCATATACATGAGTGTGTGTGAGAGAGAGAGAGAGAGAAACTTCCTGCTCTGTGTTCATACCTAGGGGTCTGGGTGACAAGAGAAGCATAAGGTATGAACTCTGGCCTCCAGAGAGGGCCATCCCAAGTACAGCAAAATACAATCTCAAACTCATGTTCATTCTACATGTTGCCACTTCCACAGGACCTTCACAAACACTGTCTTCTGTGAACAATTAGGTTGGAAAAGGTTTTCCTACTTAAGAGCTCAGAGCATTTGATGGGCTGTCATTCACTGCCATGGTGAGTGGGCCAGCCAGAATTATACCCATATAGTCTGTCTGCCTGACCAGTGCTCCTTCCATAAAATGATGATGTTTGGGGTCACAGTTGTTGCTGTGGAGAACCCTTCACTGCCACTAAGTGATTTGCAATGGTTGAAATGGACAGCAAAGAGAAACCAAAAGGGGAAAAGGAAAGTATATAAAAGTATGTCTTTGAGAGCTGTGGTCTTCACTGATGAGTCAAGAGCCAGGACTAAGCAGGCAGAGGCACCTGTTTCCCCACCAGCACCTCCTCTGAATGTCTGACATCCTCCTGATCCTAGGACAACACAGGGCCCAATGGGGCAAAGGGCCAGTTTTGTGGTGGAGCCTTCCCATCCAGTTAGAAGTTAAAACAAGGGATGGTGAAGATGAGATATGACCAAGGATCAGTACTCCAAAGCTTATCCTTCCTCTGAATGTCCCTCCCCTTTTGTTCATTTACTCAAACACGATGTAACTGTGCACTCTGAACCAGGGGTCCGGTACAGAGCCCACTGTCTTACTGCATCACCTGAGACTGTCAGAAATCTGGATCTCAGCCCCTGCCTCAGACTCACTGAATCTTCATTTTCACAATGATTCCAGGCAATTTGAATGCACATTAGAGTTTGGGAAGTGCTGATTTAGATGCTCATTTCTATGAATGAGAGTCAGACCATGGGCTCCAAAGGGATAAAATTGGTTTCCTTTCCCTTGACTTTCATGAGAGTTGGCATTGGAGAAAATAACTCTTCACCTATTAGATTTCAAAGGGATCTAAGAATTCACCTAATTCTACTGCCTCATTTTGCAGATGATGAAAACAAAACCCAGAAAGGTAGCAGGATTTCAAAGCAAAAGGCAAGGATCAGAATCAAAAAATTTACTCTCAAGTTCAATGTGCTCATCACAGTGCTGAGGAGAGCCAGTTAAAGTGTCTATGAAAGAGGTGACAGAAATGAAACAGAAAATATGGGGAGCCACACCACTGCAGATTCTGAGGGGGTCCCTCAAAAATGTTAAGGGGGGAGACCATTTTTGCAGCCCATTTTCAAGTCTGTTTAGACTCTCAAAGTTGATCCATGTAGAGAAATGCTAATTGGCTTTGACTTCCCAACATGAATGTGCTTGTATTCTAAGGATGATATTCTGATGGCCATGGGGTATCAGCCTGTCTGCATTTGTCCAGCTGGGCCTCATAAGTAACCTCTTCATCAAGATGTCCCCAAAGTCTTCATAAAGTTTACCCTAAGGTCCTCAAAACCCTTGATCAGACCACTGAAAAGTAAGCAATACTCTTTATTTGGATGTGCATAAATTATAGCACCCTCTAGAGACAGGTTACCCAAATGAGCTTCCCCACCAAAAGTTGTCCTTTAAATCCAAGCTAGTGAACAAAGATTGTCAAGGAAACTGGCCGCTCCCTCTCTCCTCTGCTCATTTTAAGTGTTCTGCCTGGACTGCTCTAAAACTCAGACTGAAATCAACTTGAAAGTTTTCCCCCAAGAACCAGCCCATTTTCTCAAAACCCAGAAAGATTAAAAATTAACGTGCATAGCCCCTACACCTGGTAGCATCAGAGCAGAGTTTTCTGAGCCGAGGGAGTGGAGACTGTCAACTCTGGGCCAGGGGTGTGTGATGGGCCCATTGTCTCCTTTGCTTCCCACCCCAGTAATAATCAATTTGAAAGAGTTGACAGAGACAAGAGTGAAAAGTGAGCATGACACATTTATGAGGACTTTTTCTGGGCTTCTTAAGTACTGTGCCTTGAGTTTTTCAATCACATTAAAAGGAGAAGGGAACACCTGTTTCATGTTACATGCCCACAGCTTGGATGTATGATTAGATGGATAACACACTATCAAAAACAACAGCAACAAAAAAAAGAATCATGGAGAGGAACAGCTTCACAAATTAACCAGAATTTTATATTACTTCTAATTAAGAAATAGAAAAAGAGAGACAGACATCAAATCTCCAGAGGACAGAAACACTTTGATTTCAGTTGAGTTCTCTTTTTTTAACTTTTTAAAAATGTTTAATTACAGTTGACATGCAATATTATGATAGTTTCAAGCATACAATGTAATGATGAGACATTTATATATTTACTTGAGTTCTCATAAAAAGTTCCTGAATGTGGTTTATTACATTGGAACAGAGTATCTTTACAATGGATTTTTAATTTTTTTTTTATTTAAGTATAGTTGGCATACAATATTTCATTGGTTATAGTAGTTTCAGGTGTAGAATAAAAGTGATTTGACACTTTCATACCTTATGATGGAATTTGCTAATTAATCCTTTCCCTAAAAGTTGATATTTGGAACCACAACTTACTATCTTACTCCATGCTTCCTAAGTGTGATGACTTAAATAAAAACAGTATTTGTCATCTCCATGAGCTAGTGTCTCCACTGAAGCAAATGGAGTTAAGGATTCGTTACTTGATCTCATAGCAAAGACACGTGCACAGAAGCATTGATCGATGTGCCCTCTCCTTGTTTGCATTGCAACACTGTTCAATTTGCAGCAATTAAAGAATGCTTGGTTTGGGTATTGAAGAATAATTAAGGGATGCAAATCCCCCAAGGGCTTCTAGAAATGACATCTGACTAGAATGGTGATTAAGGCATGAAGGCAGTATTAGTATTTGAATAGTTTGACTGATATACAAAATCATTACAATGTCTCTTCAGGAAAAGTGACATTAGGTCAATGTATGTACTTGCCTGGTCACCCTAAACAAATTTGACAAGTCTAATTTCAAGTAATTGCTCAGAGTTTAGTGGCTGCCTCTGTCCCCACAAGGGCAGCTATCTGGACTACATCTTGTAATTGAGATATATCTTTAAACTATATGTGTCAACCCAACATGCAAATATGCTGTCAAAAAAAAGTGAAGGGTTGGTGACATTCTTGTGAATCATTTTCCAGTCACATTTCAACATGAAAACTTTACTATAGATATTATTCAACTCATCAACTAATCCTACCTCACCCCCATAGGGAAGATTGACTTTGCTGGCTGCATCAGACTCAAGAGTTCATCTGAAGACCATCTCAAAGTGTGATCCCTGGACCAGCAGCATCAGTGTCACCTGAGAACTTGTTAGAAATGCAAGGTTGTGGGCTCAACCCCAAGCCTGTTGCATCTCTGGGGATGAGGGCCTGCAATTAACATTTATAAAAGCCCTCTCAGTCATCTAAAGCCCACTCAATTTTGAGAGCCTCTGATCTAGACCCACTGACTCACTTTATTGATGGTGAAATGGAGGCCTAGAAAGTTAGGTAATTTGCCTAAAGTTACACAGCTTAAATGACAGTGGAAGCTTGAACTGATCATAATGTGTATAAGACGTTTAATTCTCGACTTTTATTCTTTGGTTGCAAATGTTTTGCTCCCCTGCTTGTGCACATGTGTGCATGTGCATGCAAGTGTGCACACACATGTGTGCTCACATGGTGTGTGCATGTGCGTGTATGCATGTCTGTGTGTGTGTGTGTGTGTGTGTGTGTGTGTGTGTGTGCGCGCGCGCAGAACTCAGCTCCTCTCTGAGAACATGTGCAGAATATTTCCTGGCAGACATCTGGGTATTCTCTTCCTCTTGGATGCCAGAGTCAGGTACAACCATTGGACTGACTGGTTTTTAGGGGAATCATCGTGTGATTCAGATATTTTATTGCCAATGTGAAAGTCTTGAGAGGAATCTTCTTCTGCCCAATCAGACATGAATGCACATGTAGAAAGTGACCCTCCCTTGCCCTGGATTTCTGACCAATCTTGATGACAGAGCCACTGCAGTCCCCAGCAGGTGTGCAGTGAGAACAAAAGACAATAATATTAAGCTGCAGGTGTGGTATTTGGGAAATGTTTGTTAATACTCTATAACCCAGCATATCACAGGACCTTTTGGGACTTTTGGACACTCCATTTGCACTTTTAAAACTGAGTTATGTATAAAACAAAGTGGAGGTAAAAAGGATCATCTTCCCCATTTAAAATATAACAGAATATAGAGAGTTCTGAGAGAACATAAGGATGCAAATGAAACTTGAGTTACTAACCAAACAACAGATTTCGGATTTAATTTTCTGATTTTACAACTCACTGTTATCTTTTGCCATTTAATCCCAGTCCAACAACCCTTAAACCACAAGGAGCCTAGATGCCCAACTGGAGGGAGCGAATCGAGTCAAAACTGAAAAATAAGGGCGGGCTTATCTGCAGGCGACACCAGCTGGCGATCCCAGTGCCTCACGGAACAGCTCAGCCAGACAGCTAAATTGTTAAGAAAGGGTTTCTTTCCAAGTTGCCCTGGCTCCCAACAAATGGATAAAGCCTATCCTCACTGTTCGCTTCCCTTTCTCCCCACTCCTTGCTCTTTTCTTCCCAAGTGCCCACCACCCAAGTGAGGCTATGCACCCAGCACTCCCCTTCCCTCTCCTGTTTTCTACCTTGTCCCTCTCTCACAGCAATGATGAGCCTATCAGCCATTTTATTCCAGGCTCCCTGTGCCGGGCAGGGGGTGAAATGTGCCTCTGAATGGGGAGGAATAGACAGGGTAGATTAATGGCAGCGGGAGAAGGGTGATACAGCCCCAGCAGAACAAAACGAGGGCGACCCGGACAAAACAAAGCATCACAATAGATCATTTCTGAAAAGTCATCCCGGCAGCTTTGAAACCCAGGGCTGCGCGTTCTAGGGCACTTTCACAGCCACAGGCTTTCAAGAGACATGAATGGGAATGGAACAGTAACTCTTTTTCATACCTCTTTTCAGGGGACTTTTCGTCAAGAGAAGGATTTACCATTGCATTCCCATACTTTTATATGGAAAATTAGGAATTTTCCCCTTAAAGAGAAATTGCTTTTAAACTCTAATAAATTGCGGTGTCTTATTATCTACCAAAATGCCTTTTGGTTATATCACATTTTAAATACTCATAAACACACACATGCACACACATACACATACACACAGACACATGCACAAACATTCCCATCTCCTCCACTTTTCTCAGAAATATTTTAATCAGAAAATCTCCAACCAAAGAAATATTTCATCTTTAAGCTTGATATAGGGTTTAGTTTTTGTACTTCACTATTTCTTCACTTTACCACATTTTATCACAAACCAGACTTTTCTCTGACTAAAAAGACCTACCCCAGGAAATATTAATCACTATGTATTTGGAAAGGGGACAAGAATTGGACCAAGCTGGTGAAAAATCGGAAGCAAAATAAAATAGGACATTCATTCATTCGTTGACTCAGCAGGCATTTACCAAGCAGCCACTGGTGAGACCAGCCCTAAATACATGCTATTCCGAATGATCTACTAAAAATACCTAAGTTTTGCTAGAAAAGAACTCAATAAAATGTCCCCAACGGGAACAGCCTGGCCAGTATTTCAGCAATGGACAGCACATCTCTGGCTTCCTCCTTTTCAGAAGCCTGTAGTGTTTGGCCATTTTAAATCTCATTAACCTTTCCTAACAGTTTCAAATGGGCAGAAATGGAGACAGAGGACGTGGAGTTCCCGAGGCCTGGAGAAGTCAGGTTTTGGCTCTAGGCCAGCACCTTCGATGGGACTTCTCGGGCCTCTTCCACACACTCTTTTTTGGAGCAGAGGAAGAAAGCACACACAAGGAAACCAAAGGAAATCCAGCCGTGGATGACCCCATGAGTCCCTCTTCCCTCTGAGAGCCTGGCTCCCAGGCTGATTGCAGGGAGCAGCTGTGCTGATGGGCAGCCATTCTCCAGGGGCAGTCAAGCATGCCCTGATTTCCAGGGAACCCGCCCGGGTGAGATGCACCCTTTGAGGTGAGAGATGGGCAGGAGGAGTGGCAGGGGGCATGGAGAAAAAGGCAGATTTTCACCCTCAGTATGTCTGTAAGGCAAGACTGGGCACACTAACCATTTCCTCATGTGCAAAAGCTGAAACTTGGGCTCCTTGTTAGATTTCCTAAGAAATGCAAAAAACCAACCGTACAAAAGGGAGTCTAACAATATACTCAACTCAGACTATTTCACACCCTTATATCTCTTCTTTGTAAAAGAGAGGGAGAGAGAGATAAATAAATTTCTTATTTCTGGGAACAGTATTAAAGACCTCAGAAATCTACACTATATGTGTATCAAGTTCACACGTTGTACATCTAAACTTTCACAGTGTTATATGTGAATTATATCTTAATAAAGCTGAGGGAAAATAAAACCTGAGACATAAAACCCAATAATAACTACATTGACATCTGCAAGTCTGAAAACTGTACTGTTTCCTTCCTGGAATAACTTGCTTGTTAATAGTTACTTCAAAAGGAGTCAGGATATTGCTCTGCAAGACACAAAATCTCACTTAGAAACATTAATATTTGAAGGAAAGTGTAGCTCTTAAATATGAACTTCATTTGCTTCAGAAAAAAATAGGTCACTTTAATGGTCTGGGAAGTTCTATAAATTAAAATATTTCCATTTCGTTCTTCACTATCTCTAAACCAGAAGTAGACATTCCGAAGGCCAGGTTCCTTAGAGGCCTGCCAAAACCTGTTACAACAAGTCCCACAACCACAGAAGCAGCAGTGCTCCGTGTGTCTAGGAGGTCCCTTTCCAAGAGCCTCACCCACAACCCAGAACTACAAATGTTGGCTAGATGACAGCACCACTGGCCTCTGAACCAGTATTTCCCAACCCGCTGAGAAATGGTCAGCATGGTACTTAAGAAACCCTCTTCCAACTTAACTCTTAAAACTACTAATTTACACTTATTATTTTTAACTGCATTCAATATTATGCGATTAGAGAAATTCTTCTGTGATTTTTTAATACCCTTTCCCAACCTTCATTGCCGGGACTACTATCATATGAGGAAACTGTAGAAATTGTTACCTTTTCACAGTTCTTTCTCCATAAAGCAGTAAAACTGATCTTAAACAATAATCAGGTGAATTATAAACACACAAACACAAGCCTACTCCTTGTTAATTTTCATTAGGTCCCTAGTACACTGAGAGGAAAACCAAGAGCTGGCTCCCAACCATATTGCCAATCTCCTCTTGTGCCTTTCTTTGCTCTTCATTCTTGTCTTCCGTTCCTTGTGCTCAGAAAGTTCTTCCTTGACCCAGGGCCTTTGTACATGCTCTCCTCTGCTCAGAATGGGTGCCCCAATCCATGCATGCCTGGCTCCTTGTCTTCCTCAAGGGCTCGACTGAAAAACCACCTTCACATAGAAGCTTCCCCTTCCCCTGATCCGTCTCTAAAGTAGCTTTCTCTGGCCCATTTATTTATATCCCAGCCCAAAGTTTATGGCCTTCACAACACATATTCCAGTCTGTAGGTGTTTTAATTACCTCTGCCTACTTGTTTTTATCTATCTCCCTTACTAGAATGTAGGCTTCAGGAGGATAGGGACATGGCTTTTTGGTTTACCATCACTAGCAACTTCCACATTGTTTAAAGAGAGTTGGTGCTCAATAAAAATGTGTGGAAGGCCCTCGCCATGTGGCTCAGTTGGTTGGAATGTCATTCCATACACCAAAAGGTTTCAGGTTCAATCCCCAGTCTGGGCACGTGCCTAGGTTTTGGATTCGATCCACGTCAGGGCGCATACAGGAGGCATCGGATCAATGTTTGTCTCTCACATCTTTCTCTGTCTCTCTGTCTCTCTCTGTCTCTGTCTCTGTCTCTCTCTGTCTCTCTCTCTTCCCCCTGCCTCCTTCCATTCTTCTCCATCTAAAAATCAATAAACACATTCTCAAGTGAGGATTTTTTTTAATGTGTGGAAGGAAGAAAAGTAGGAAAGAATGAAGGAATAAAAGACTTGAAATCAATGCTCTAGTTCTCAGCTCGGAAATTTTCTATATTATTCAGGGTAAGAACCTCTACTTTTCTGTTAAACAGGTCCCAAAATACAGCAGCTCATGAAATTGAATTGCCTTCTCTTTTACATAACACTATGGAGTTGCACATTTTAGGCTGGCGGGATGTCCTGTTCCGCACAATGAAGAAAAGGTCCAGATTCTCCCTCTATGGTTGCTCCTCTACTCTGCTGGTTGGCACTCATCTGCTTGGTTTAATGAAGTCACCATCACATCCAGGTTCCAGCCCACAGGAAGTCTAGGAAGAGCAATTTCCAGTTAAGATAAGAAACAGAAGTTGTACATATCACTCTGCTCACATTTCACAGGCAGTAATTTAGTCTTATGTCCTGAAAGGGAAGTGGAGAAGTAGTCTCTAGCTAATCGGTTTTATGTCCAGAGAGCAAGTAAAAATGGATTTGCGGAATACTGGCCATCTGCCACATATTTCTAGACACCTCTCTTAGTAGAAAATTTTCTGAGACCTGTCCCAGGGTAGCAAAGCCTGTGTGCAGACTCTCTTTGATGGGAAGAGGAAGACCTCTCACCCAAGATCCCCACCACACTACAAAACTCATGGAAGCTGGAGGAGGGCAGCAGGACCTCAGGGAGTAATCACTGCAGCCACCGTGAGCACTGAGACACCGACATGCCCAATTCTTTCCTTCCTATTGGCTCTGAAGCCCAAAAACATCCAGATGCATTTTTGTTTATGCATCTAAGCTTTCCCATTCAGTTCTTCACTCACCGTGCAAGAAAAACATGCAAACAGTAATTGCCAGAGTGCATGCTGCTCTAATGTGAAGTGAGGAAATAGATAGGCAGGCCTCTTTGGTTTCCTCAACACAATCCCAGTTTAG
The DNA here is from genome assembly GCF_987537825.1 of Furipterus horrens. NCBI lineage: Eukaryota > Metazoa > Chordata > Mammalia > Chiroptera > Furipteridae > Furipterus > Furipterus horrens. The sequence continues at coordinate 77,777,272 of NW_028327176.1, read as the reverse complement.
CAGCTGAATTGATTGTTTCATAAGTAGTTGTCCAGTCTCATTGGCTGGATTGCAAGCTCCCCGAAAATAGTAGATATGTACCATGTTATGTTCCCATAGCTCATAACATCTGACACAGTGGCATAGCATGATATCCACTCAACTGACACTCCACTGAGTTTTTGAAATGGAGATATCAGCAGCTCGAAGCTAGGTTTAAGTGACCCTGAAAATAAATTAATTCAACAGATCAGTCCTAAACATTGACTGAGTCAGGATTTTTTTTAAATAGTAAAAATAAAAAAAGAAAAAAGAAATCTGCTATGTGAACTGAATGGCTAACTTACTATCCTTATGTAGAAGAAGCTGAAAGTGTTTTCTAAAATTACATTACACACTGGAACTTCTGGTAACTCAGGATTCTGTCTTCTGGGTGGTGTGTATTCCATGCCACAAACACCTGAATTACTGAAATCGAAATCAATTCAGATCCTGTGTTTGGGGTTCCAGCACTTTGTGGACTGGCACATGTGCCTGACAAAAATCTGGGGAATGCTTAGCCTTCCATTCCTCTGAGGATTTTGCCATTTTCCAAGAAAAGCTAAATAGCTCATTCATGTTTCACCCGCTGTTCTTCCAGGCTGGTTTCCTGAGGATATTTTTTAGCCAGACTGGTGGGTTTTTTTTTTTTTGCTTGTTTTTTTTTTTTTTTTTTTTTTAATAGGCTGCTAGAAACTGAGGGTTGTAAACTTAAACTTATATTGCATGATTTTTGACTGTATTATCAAAGGAAGAATATTCTCTTTATTTCATATTACAGACAAAAAGTAATGTACATGTAAATGGCATCCACTCAGGGGCGTTTGTTGCCAAATTCCCCAGGAGTATGACTGAAAACCGTATAAATCTCTCAGTGCTGTTTCTGAGGAGAGCTAACTAATAAGTACCATCAGGTAACAAAACTGTTATGTGTTGTTTCTTTCTGCATCACTCTGATCATCAAGAGAAATGGGGAACTTTATATTTCAAGGGCTTTTGTGCACAGGAAACCCTAGCGTGGCCTTAAAATACACTGAAGTCTCTAAGGGGGTAGATTTTGGAGTAAGCTGAAAAACTTGAACAGAGGAGCAAAGGTTCTTGACCGGATGGCATCCATCAGCAGCTTCCAGAAGGAAAGCGATAAGTATATAAACCACCCACAAATGAGGGGGCTGGGCACACTCCAGGCCATGAAGAGGAGCTGCCCTGAGCTGCAAAGCACAGAGCACAGATTCACTCCTAACTTAAGCAATAAGCTTAAATGAAGGCAAGGAAAATACTTGGTTTGGCTTAAGTTGACAGTCCAGGCCAGTGTGCAAAAGAGTTCAAGAATCTATAAGTTCTTTAGAAAGCAAAAAGGAGCCAGTCAACAGAGGTGGCCTGATGATACTTCCCCCAAAGATCAAGCTCCTTGACTCCATCCAAAATGTTTGTGGTGATAAGTATGAAAGTTAGATGAATTTTTTTAACTTCTGGATTTTATGTACCCTATAGTCAACATGTATTTTTTTTAATTAGGAAAGTAAAATAAATTGAAATTACAACCTTTAGGGAAAAAAGAAAGATAAAGTCCCCTTTCTTCAAGCTGATGAAGCCAACAAAGACTTCTGAGAGAATTCTTGAATGTTTTGGGACCTTATCATGGAGGAATAAAGTGTGGTCTGGAGACATACAAATGGCCCAATGAGCACAGAGCAAAGGCAAGGCTGGAAGGGCAGAAGGCAGGGCTGGATGTGAAGAATCTCAGGAACCACACTGAAGTACTGGGACATCTTCCTATAGGCTGTTGGTAGCTTGCTGAACTGGTCTATGAATGAGCAGATCTTCGTCTCTCTCTCTCTCTCTCTCTCTCTCTCTCTCTCTCTCTCTCTCTCTCTCTCACACACACACACACACACACACACACACACACACACACTCTACATCAGATGCTGAGGGTTAGCCAATCATTCACAGAACACAACTGCTGCCTTCAGAGAACCTGCAAGGAAGGTGCCCTTGTTTTATGATGTGTAACGCTAATTATCCAGAAGTAACTGAGTCACAAGGAGCAATGAGGCCTAAAGTTTGATGACATTTATTCCAAAACCATGCAGGTGACTACAAGCAGTATTGTGATGAAAGCAGCCATGGAAGAAATGGCATTTTCCCCTGGCATTACCTTCTAACTTACTGTGGCAGTCTGGGTCCCAGTGGGAAACAGAGGGCCCATTCACATGGGGGACTGGAGGAGACTAATGAAGGGTCTATGTACAGAGGTGTAGTTAGAGCTAAGAAAACCAAACTTGTGGTGAGCAGTTACCACCGCTAGGTTTGAAGCAGCACTGGGAGGGGTGATTCCACTGACAGAAAAGCAATTATGTCACCCTCGGGGTGGCAGGAGGGACTGGAGCATCAGCACCCTGACCTCACTGTCCTGCTCTTCATCTTCTGGCTCCCTACCCAGCCAGACCCTGAGGGCAAAGAAAGCATTGATGACACTTGTACTGATCTACCTCCCCAGGATTTTCCACATAGCAGGATGCAAAAGGAGAGAGAGGAACCCAAGAAACAAATGAAAGATATCCAGCCCACATGCTATACATATTTTACTCTTAAACACTCATTTCTTATTGTCTACTTGCCCCCACTAGAACATACACTCAAAGAAGATTAAGACTAAGTTAGTTTGTTTCCTGCTTGGTTCCTAGTACCTACACATGAAAAGCACTCAGAGAATATCTGTTGAAGGACTGAATAGGAGCAAAAAAGAAACCATTTGCCCAGTGTTCAACAGTAAGTAGTTAATAAGACAAGCAGCATTTTATATAAGGTAAAAAATGGCCCTTAATGCAGTGTTTCCCTATGGTAAACTGTTTCTTATTTTGACTATTCTGCTCAAAACAATATATGTATTAGTACTTTTCCTTCATATATATATATATATATATATATATATATATATATATATATATATATATATAAAGTAGGGTGGGTCTAAGATTTCCTGAAAAAAATATATTTATGCTTTGCTGGAAGTGAAGAAAAGTTTTGAAAAGCAGAATGAAGGATTTTAAATTACCTTAAAAAAATACAATACATCTTCCTCCTAACTTTCAGACCTCTGGTCTAGGAATGAGGGGAGAGTGGCCAGGATTATTAAAGAAACTCTGTTAAACAGTGGGAAGATATGAGGTTGTAGTTTTCTTGGCCAAAGGAGGTTTTAGAGACCAATGTTGTCTGGATTTGATGATAGGTAATGACATTAACTAATTAGAAAACTAATCACATTTGGAGCCATGAAAACTGAGATCATGATAAGCATAATCAAATCCCTGACTTCAGGGCTTCTGGAATCAGAGGATAAGTTTTCTCCCCTAGCAAAGCTTGACCAGATGCCTTTTGGAGTCCTTTGTCTAAGTAGTTTGGAAGCTACAGACACAAGGTCAGAACCAGCATTCCAAATCGCAGTGCCCAGTGTCTGGATTGGCATGAACCAAGGGCACCAAAGGGATGCGTGTGGGTCCCCATTGCGTGGAGATGAGCCTGGCCCACCCTGTCATCAGGAGCTCCATCAAGGTAAGCATTGGCCCTCCACCCACTCTCTCTTCTCCTAAAAGCCCGAACCTGTACACACCTCACCCCATCACTGGTTGGATCATTACGGAGGGCAAATTTCAACCCATTAGAGCCGCAGTTTCTTCTACAAAGTAGAGATGAAAATATCAGTCCCATTTGTCTCAGAAAATCAATGTGAAAATCCAGTGAAGTAGAGTGTACTTTGCATGATATAAACTGCTTAAATATAAAAAGTACCACTAGTACTAAGCCAATGACACGCCCAGCTATCTATGATATGAATATCTCAACCGTCAGAAGGTTGGAGAATCATTAAAATAAAGAAACTGGCCACCTTCTAGTGATCAGTAGTGCCTCTACCAGTTCCCCTCTTCCCTCTTGCTCTCTCTGGCCCCTGGGAGGAAAGGGAAGAAGCCATACTTCTTCAATGCACTTCCAGCCTTTTAAGCAGACAGCAGAGCAGTGGACTGTGCCTTGGAAACACCCGAGTCATTCTTCACATTTTTTAAGCCCCATGTGAAACTTCAAAGGAAATAAAATCCTAAATGTCAACATTATCTTTCAGTCGCTTGGAAAATTATCTACCTCTGTTTTCTCTCTCTTACAAATTCACTCACCCTCAGTTAGAGTTGTCCTTTGAGTTAAACCTCAATTTCAGAAACCAAGCTATTACTTAAGAAAGAGAAAAGCATTAAGAGATCCAGATTTCAATTAACTTTATCATTGATTTTTGTGTAATTCCAGAGAAGGCATTATTCTTTGGGTAAAGTGGGAGCAAAGAACTCAAAGATTAATGAAGGTTCTGAGGACAGTGTTGGGTAAGAACTGAGATATATGCAGTCAGCCCTGTTCCCGAGGCCCAGCTGAAAAGCAGAAATATTATAAAAATGACCTGGAAGAGAGGTTCACTTAACTACCCATGACAGTGGAGAGTCTGCCATTCAGGGTGAACGCCTTTGGTTAATATTGTTTCCTTGTACTATTTCATTTTAATGGAATTTGTATATTTGGTGTTTTCCACAACTGTGTGATTTATTTAACTGGTCAGTAAACTGTATATCCAACCTTGTTTTTTTTAAGCTGCCATTGTTTCATAATTGTTGAGTACATATTGATCATAACAAGGGATCACAGGCACACAGGCATGCATGCGCACACACATACACACACATCTACATAAATACTATAGAGGAAACCTCTGATATAGATATAACTTGCAATGTTGTGTCATTAAATGTCTATCACAAGGGAGAAGTCTGTGAAAATAGATTTAAGACAACAGGCAGTTTAATCAGATATGTACACAGCATTCATCTCTGTCCCCTATAAATATGATTTCAACATAATGAATGAAGGGAAGGGGCTCATTGGAACCCATCTCTTCTGAGCAACAGAGTGAAACACTGAGAACCCTTTCCTGGGGGTGTTTGTGGGAGAGTAGGGCCCACTGCTGTAATGACTATAAGGAAGAGGAGAACCACTGTCGTCAGTGGGTAAATGATTAGAAATGAGTCAAAGAAATAAAGTGCCTCTATAAATGATGCAATTTGGAGTTTTCCTTTAAAATGTTTATTCCAATGATACCTGACTTTCTGATGGAGAGTTTAGTCCTGAAATACAATCCAACAATTCTGGGAAGCTCCTACTGGGGTACTTTCAATCCTCCTCTCACTATTGAGCAATGGCAGATGTCCCCTGGGCATCACATGCTTTCTGAGCAAGAAAAAACAGGAAGTGAAAGAAGTGGCTTCAACAGACCATGGCCTAAGTTTCACAGGTCAGCACTGGAGGCATCTGCCCACTCCAATTTGTAAGGGCTTCTGAAAAGGTGAGCTTTTAGCTTTCTAGTCCCCATTGCAAGTAATTGCCAGTTAGAAGGGAGTTAAAGAGGAGATTGAGGGTGTCAACCTAAAGAATCTGCCACAGCCAGGAGAAGACTCATTTATCACTGTCACTTCCTTCCCCCAGAGCAATGAGTAGGCATTGACCTAGTTGCTTGAATGAGATAAAAGTGAAAAAAGAAACTAGATGTATAATGTGGCATAACATTTCATTAAATATTTTACCACCCAGATTTGAGAACATCTGGATCTAGGTAGAGAGCCCAGGGGAAATTCAAATGCCATTGACATATCCGCATAAACCAAATTCAGCAAACTAGACACTTAAGACCTTCAGTTCAAACCCGTACCACTCACAGGCTGCATGGCCAACATCAAGGGCTTCTGTCCTTCCATCCTTATCCTGCTTTGGCCCAAGAAACCCAGAAGGCACTCAGTGAATAGATGGGTAAAAAAAAAACCACCTCCCATGTTTGTGAACTGTGGAGGCAGGGCCAGGATGTGAAAGGGACTCATTTCCTAACATATATGACACTAGAAGACCCAATCACTGAAGGAGAGCCTACAGAAGCTGAGTTATGTCACGCCAATCGTGTGCTCCTCAGCTCCTTCAGGGGGTCCAGTGAGGTCCAGGTTTGGTCCATCTACAGAGGTCCAAGGACCTCCTCCCCTCTCCTACAGCTTCAAAATCATTTGTCTACCACATTGTAGAGCAGAAAGTCTGAACTTACTGAGTCAGAACATTGGGCTTGCTACTCTACAGCCACAGGCAAGTTACTTTGAACCAAGTCTTAAATTCTTTATCTGAATACTGTAATATCTACCTTGTGAAGTTGCTATGAGGATGAGACATAAAGGATGTAAAGTGCCCATCCACACTGGCCTTTTTAGTCATGGGAATGGCTCTTTTTGAAGCAGTTCCTGGAGACTTGGATTGGACCAGAAACAGAACCCAGATCAATGCTGCCTGCTAAGAGATAAGAAGAAGAAACATTTCCACATGGAGATATTTCCACCAGGCTGGAAGGTGCTCCAAAATCAGGTTTGGTTGGTGGATGAGTTAATGGGTGGGTTGTTTTGTGGATGGATAGCAGTAGGGCAGGCGGACTGAGGACATGGTGGCAGGTGGCATGGCTGATGGGTACTGACCTAAATTTTCCATAAAACTGTGGGTATGTATCCACACTCTATGACATGGGATGGCTTTTTGATCTCTGCCATACAGTAACACCACTTGAAAATTAATGAATTGTTTGGGACTCTTAGGTCACCTTTAGTATTAACATATGCTTCCACATAGTCATTTGTACCCCACTCTAAGAAGGGGGCATTTTAATCAATATTCTGTGTAGTACAACTAAAAATGATACGTGGAACAGACTGACAGCTGTCAGAGGGGAGAGGGGAGGAGGACTGGTAGAAAGAAGGTGAAGGGATCAGCCAAAGAACATATATACATAACTCATAGACACAGACAACAGTGTGGAAATGGCCAGAGGGAGGGCAATCTAGGGCTGAGAGGAAGACAAAGATGGGGAATGAGGGCATCTTCAATAGAGTCAACAATAAAAATAAAAATAAAAACAACAAATTTAAAAAATGATGCACTTGCCAAAATTTTAAATTAATAAAAATAATCTCTGGCTATATTAGTGATGTAAGAACCAAGGACACAGCAAGACTGCTGTGTGCCCAAGCAGACAATACCTGGAATTCTGGTGCGTTCTGTGAGCATGCCTGTGAGGCATGTGGGACACACCCGTCACAGGTCCAGAGGAGAAGCTGTCACGGCCACCAGCCACAAAGACAAATGCCTCATAAGGCCCAATTGAGGAAATAGAGAGTGCCTTGCCTGGTGGGGGAAGAAAGGATAAAAACTGTATTCAAATATTTAGAGAGAGATTTCATGTACATCAGAAAGTAAGACTACAGCCAAACTGGAGTGCTCCATGATGGCAGGTTTTGACCCAGCTGAGGGCAGAGGTTTCAGTTACTGCAACTGAAGACAGACACAAGCCCCGAGCCACAGTGAGCTCCAGAGCCAACAATATGCCAGGCTGCGGGGTGCATCCCTGCTGAGGAAATCATAGCATACCTGCCTCTCAGGGCTGGGAGGAGGACCAAGGAGACCATTGTTTCAGAATGCCTTTTGGGCCACCTCTCAGGTGGTGACTTGACCACCCGGCCTCCTGTTTCACTCCAGTTTCTGTACAATAGACTTACTGGGGCACAACCAATGCAGCTTCTTCTCCTGTCCCCTTGATTGGCTTCTGCTCTCCCACCCCCAGGGCTTCCTATTACCCCTGAAGCATGAGTTACTCCAGCAAAACTCAGAACCCAACCATGCTCAATCCAGAGGTTAGAAGGGATAGAAAGGGGTATTAATGTCCATCAGGAAAACCATTGACAAATCAGAGGTTGGAACTGGCAAATAAATTCTTTTCCTTTCCTTCCTCTCTCTCCACTCAATCAGCCTATCCTGAGACCTGATAGTTTTTGCTCTGAGAAGATGGTCCCTGTGGCTACTGTTACAAATTGCCACAAATGTTGGGACTTAAAACACAGAAATGTGTTACCTTAGTTCTGGAGGCTGACTGCAGTCAACATCACAGTTCCACATCAAGGTGTCAGCAGGGGCTGTGCTCCCTGCAGAGGCTCCGGGTCCCTTCCTTGCCTCCTCCAGGAAGGACTGTTGACATGCTTTGTCTTGTGGCCACATCTCTCCAACCACTGTCTCCTTGGTCACACTGTCCTCTCCTCCTCTCTGTGTTAAATCTGCCTCTGCCTCTGCCTCTGCCTCTGCCTCTGCCTTCTTCTTATAAAGACACATACACTTGGGTGTAGGACCTACATAGATAATCTAAGGGTAATCTTTCTATCTCAAAACCCTAATCACATCTGCAACGACTCTGGCGTATAGGGTAACATTCACAGGTTCAAGGATTCAGATGCAGGTTTTCTTTGCATGCCTATATTGAGCCTACAACAGCCCAGAGGACCAAGCAATTGGCTCCACTTCCTGGCACTTGGGACCACATCATGACACACCCTGGTGTTTGCTCCTTTCACTGCAGCCTCACTGGTGTCCCTCCAAAGTCTCCCACTCTTGGATCGAACTCTCCACAAAAGAGGCAGCAATGAGGTTTCCCTCAAGCTCTCCTTTCTGAGAACATTGCACACAGTAATGGTAGTAATAATGGTAGTAGGAGTATTACAATAACAGTCCCTATCATTTTAAAAGAGATATAACATTTTTGCAGAGCAATGTTTAATCACTTAAAAACAGGCCTACATACTGTGAAAACGAGGTCATCTATTTCAGTGGGATCTTACACAGTATTAGAGAATGTTTCCCTCTACAAAACATTTGCAGTGTGGTGACACTTTCTCTTAAAGATTGGAATTAGTAAAAGAAGGGTTTTCCCACAGCAAATGGAAGAATATGCACTTTATAACAAAAAAAGTTGAGTAAATTAGTTAATGCTTACAAATTTCTTACAGATTAAAAGTGTTATATGCATCAGTGCTAAGTCCGTCCATGAACATGTTTTTGTGTGCTGAAACAAATTACATTTCTTAAAACAGCAGTGTCCTGAGTCCAGAAATATCTGAGAAGTAACACAGATTTATGGATAAACTGCAAAATCAGGAAACACCACCTCCAAATTTGGGTAGTAGGGCTGTGCCTGACTTACATGGGGGCGAAGAGGAGAATAAAGCAGGATTTTCCATTGTAACCTGTCAGAGGTTTTGTAGGTGACAATTTTAAAACTGAAGATTCTGGAAAGTTTTCCTTGTGTGGCAACTTCATTAGCACCTTTATTTCAGAAAATCACATAACTTTTAGTTTCACAGATAAATCTGAAGAGAACCAGGTTGAACTGAATATAAGAAAATACTGGCAAACTTCCCTGTTAAAAGGGCAAGTGCCAAAAACAGTTAGAAACTTAAGAATTTTAGCTCTCTTACCATGAGAACGTAAATTCAATATTTTGGTGGAAGCTCCTTCTCCCAGGCACATTTGATAATTATCACTTCCAAAGTTATAGGTAAATCATTGAATAAATGCAACCTGAATGAAGATTATGTTTAATAGTATGGTAAAGTAAGTTCACATCTGGCTTCTTTAATATATGCCATTTAATTAGATAATTCATATCTGAAAAGTTCTCTGGAAGAATTCCCTTGAACTTTATGTACAAAATCTTAACTTTCAAATCTCTCAAACCTAGCTTGTCTCCATCTTTAATTGTTGGCACAATCTGCCATCAGCATTTTAGTATCTCTCCTTCTCTTTCTATCCATGGTACATACACACACACAGATGGGTGCACACATGCACGTGCACATACTACAGTAAACAACGTGTCAGGCAACATTTTGTTGAGTGGCAGAATTGGTGCCCCTTTCTCATTCCATCTACTCTCTTTCTTCATATCACAATTAAAATCCAACTCCTTGAGCAGCATGGGGGAAATCAAGAGGAGAACCTATATACTTTGAGAGGATTCCAGCCAGAGGGGTCCAAGAACAAAATTGATCTAAGAGTCTTCCAACTGTCTTTATGCTGAAAATTGCAGCTTTTTTTCCAATTTATAGCAAGATCTTAAATAATGTTGAACAGTGAGTGAATGAATGAATGAACTAAAGAACTGAGCATTTCTGAAACCATGGAAAGAAATATGATGTAGAAAAGCATGTAGTAAACTGAAAAGAGCAGTGACTTAAAACCAAGAGACCCAGGGGGTCAGCTTTTCTGCTGTCTCACTATTTGATCTTAGGTAGGCTATCTGAGTCTCATTTTTCACATGCCAAGTAGAAATAACTCTTATTCTAACGTTTTTATAGATAATGTCTATGTCACAAATATAGCACCTTATGGTCTGGCAAACACTCGGACTTACATTCTCTCACTTGACCTTTCCCAACCACCAACTGATGTCAAAGGCTGCCCATATTTTGGCCTGGAAGCGGTTAATAAAGGTACCCTTCAAGTGAGAAGTTCCAGCTGTGTCCACACCTTCTCCTCCAGGCAGCAAAGAGAGAGCCAAACCGTGGTCAGTTACTTGTCACTGACACCTTTCTCAAACCATGATTTCTTGCTCCTAATCCATCTTACTTGCTCCCAATCCTTCTCACTTCCTGCTACCTGTACAAGAGTACTGAACACCCATAACACTGCACATTACGAAGGCCCTAGTCAAATGAGGGCCACTATAAAAATTCTTACAAGTCCGTTTCTCAGCATGGAGTGGGTATTTAGTAGATACGCAGTGAATTGAATAGACCACACTGGGAATCAGCAAATACTTTCTGTAAAGCACCAGATAGTAAGTAAAGCATTCAGGCTTTGCAGGCCACATGACCACTGTCTCTACTGCTCCATGTTGCAGCACAAAAGCCAAAGCAGACAACACACAAACAAATGGGTGTGGCCGGTTTCCAATAAGTATTTACAAAAGCAGAGAGCAGATCCAATTTAGCTTTTGGGCCTTTGTGTGCCAAACCCTTGGATGACAACAACTCTGAGAAAAGTCTTGATGTCAAAAACATTATTTGAGGACTTCCTATTAGAGTCAGGGTCCTGACCACTCTTGATTAATACGTCTATCCAGGCACTTGTATCTCTCTTTCTCCACTGTCCTCTGATAAAGACCAAGTGGCAGAGAGGACATGGAGCATTTATCCTTCAGCTGCAGTTATTCTGAAAGACAAAGCAGGGGCAGAGATTAAAACCAGAACCCAGGTCTTTGTGCTATACCCAGCTTATCAAGGGCCTCTCTTCAAATTGTACTGAGTTTTCTGTATACCTAATGAAGAAAAAAAGAACCATTCTTTCACTTAATAGTCTTTCAGCATGGGTATGGGGACCAGGTTCACCAAAGGCCTTTATAAAATGCCTGCTGAAAGGCAACAATACTGCTTGGCACTACAAAAATCTTTCTTCATGTGAAGCTACATGATCACTTTTCATTCTGCTTCTCAAGCACTCGATGGCTCCTATCCATGTATTAGGCTAATAACTTCATGAATCTAGTTAAAGGGAACTAGGCAATTATTTTAATTAGTAGAGAACGAAAATAATGCTCCTGGATTCTGTGTTAAGGGGCAAGAAGGAAGTAGTCAGGGCTCAGAAAGATCCCACAAAATATTTTTGTGAAAGGAAAAATAATTAAGGCCAAATTTAGAATGTTCTTGCAATAAATGGGCCAAATAAAATGAATGGTACCACTGTGCAACTAAAACCCATTCATATATAAGAGCCTCAGAAACTCCATTTTTATGTGATACCATTTTGAGGGTATAGCCAATTTTACAATGTGAAAGTGAATGTCTAGGAGAGACTTTAATGATCCTTGCGAATCTCTCACACAATTTCTTACAGAGTTTCTGCGTAAACTCTTTTATTAATAATAAAAAAGAAGAAGTATACTAGTCAATTTGCCATTTAAATAGGACTATTTTTTCATTTAAATTCTCAGAGTAAATTGTTTAGATTTGCTTCCCTGGAAAAATCTATCTTTATGGAAGAGCTTTGTTACTCATCTAGTCTACAAAAAGCTGATTCCACCATAATAGAGCTGTAATCATTGAACTGAATTCAGTCATACAGGAAAAGACTGTATCTGCTGACTGTCCATAGCCTTTGCTGTCCTGCCTCCCTTCTGGTCATGCATAGTCTTCTGGCCATTTTATTTCATCTCAGACTTCCGAAAAGAGACAAAGTGAAATTTAAACTAGTCAACTAGTCAGCATTGTTCCTTCTGTTTGAATCTGTAAATGTATTGTGAGCATGTTATCTACCAGCACACGAAAGTTATGGGTGTCCACAGATGACTAAGACCGACATCCTACCTGCAAAGAGTTCACAATGTCATCACAGAGACAGGGGCACAGGCAGAAAGGAAACCATGCAGCCCAAGGATCTGGCCTAAAATGCCCTTTCAAGAATGAATTATCCAAAGAGAAACAGCAGCATACATAAAAGCTGGAACATACGGAATCCTAGGGGATGCATGAACTGCAAGCAGAGAGGGCTACTGAAAGGTGATGTTCAGGGTCAGAGAGGGACAAGGAACAGACCCGGAGTTGGCGGGGGTGTGGGGGTGGCAGGAGCCAGACCATGGAGGGTTTATGCATTATGTCAAAGAGCCCTAACTTGTACAGCAATGGAGAGCCACCAGGCAGTTTCCCACAAGAGACCACCATGGCCAGTTTCCCACTGTGAGCACTCAGATGATTGAGAAGAGTATGAAATGAAGAGTCTGAAATGTCATAGCCCAGACAAGAGGTGATAAGACCTTGAACTAGAACAACTGTAAGTAGGAATGGAGAGATGGGGTGAGGCATGAGAGCACTGTATTGAAGGAGATTTTGTAAAACCTCTGTGGAACAGTAACTGAGGGGTCAAAAGTAAGAAATGAAATTGGCTTTGGAGATTGCCAGTGAGGAGGAGGTGTTTCAAATGAATACTTGTCATATGTCCAAATAGACTCCCTCCTTATAGGTCTTCTTTAAACCCAGGAGGGGCCTTGATCATGGGCTCCAAGACCGAGATGCAGTAAAAAACTTCAGCCTCGAGCACACAAGCATACTGCTGTGTGCCATATGAAAACTAGAAGAGGGTCTAACTTGTTTTTACTTTCCCAATCAAAATTCACCCAAAAACAATTTCTGCCATAAGTCTGAGTTAAAATATACAGAAGCCTGGATGAAAGAAAATTGTGGTGAATACTTACTGCGATGGTTAATTTTCTGTGGCACTTTGACTAGGCTTAGTGATGCCCAGATAGCTGGTAAAATGTTATTTCTGGGTGTGTCTGTTTGGGAGAGTGTTTCTGGAGGAGACTGGCATTTGAATTGGTAAGACTAAAGAGGATTTTCCTTCCCAGTGTGGCAGGCATTATGTAATCCACTGAAGGCCTGAATAGAACAGAAAAGCCAAGAAAGTGTGAATTTTATCTCTTTGCTTAAGCTGGATATTCATTTTCTCCTGCCCTTGAACATCAAATCTTCTGGGTCTTGGGCCATCAGAATCCAAAAAGAATTTATACTATCTCCCCCAACCCTCCACCCCCTGCCCTGCCATTATCAGGCCTTAAGACTTGAATTCAGTTACACCGTTAGCTTTCCTGGGTCTCCAGCTTGCCCACAGAATATCATGGGACTTCTCCACCTCCATAATTGTGTAAACCAATTTCCACATGTATCTATATCTGTATCTATATCTAATCTAAACTATATCTATATCTATATCTTATTGTTTCTGTTTCTTTGGAGAATACTGACTAAATATTCTTAAGACACACCATATAGTTTTTAATTACTTTTTTTATTACTATGTATAGACTGGACTCATTTATATTTTTGTTTTTTAAATAATATAAAGAGGATACTTCTCAACTCATTTTATGAGCCAGCCAAACCTTCATAACACACCTGACAGGGACATTGCACTAAAGGAAAATTACAGGTAAATTTCATTCATACACATTGTTGTAAAAATTATCAAAACATTCAGCAATACCTAGAGTAAATAATACATCACAATGAAGTTAGGTTTAGTCCAGAAATGCAAGACTGGTTTAACATTCAAAAACTTATTCGGTCATTCACAACACTAACAGAATAAAGGAACAAAGTCATATGATCATTTTATAAATAACTGAGCATTTAATTTATGACAAAAGTGTCACTTCAGAACACTGGGGAAAGGAAGTCTTTTCCATTAACGGTAGAAGTGGGTATCTTGGAGGAAAGAGCAAACTTGATTCCCACCTCCCATTATATATAAAATTAGTGCCATTGAATTACAGATATAATCTGTAAGTAAATCAAATATAATCTATAAGTAATCTACAGATGTAAATGGAAAAGAAGAAACCATAAAGATTTCAGAAAATAATATAAAAAGATATTTCCATGACCGTGAAGTAAGCAAAGTTCTCTTAAATGGGACATAGAAAGCACTAACTATAAAGAAAAATTGGTAAATTTGACTACATTAAAATTTAAAATCTTCTGTTCATCCAAAGATATCATAAAGAGTGAAAATTCAGGTTAAGGGTGGTATATGATATTTGCAATAAATATATCCACAAGAGGATCATATCCAGATTATGTAAATATCACCTACAAATCAATAGGATGAAGAATACAATAGAAAAATTAACAAGATAGTTGAAAAGCCCATTCACGGAATGGCCGAATGGCCAATATATGTAAAAATCTGCTCAACTTATTAATAATCTGGGAAGTCAAATAAAAACCACAATGAGATTCAACTACATACCACCAGAATGACCAAAATCACCAAATGTTAACAAGGATGTAGAGCAGCATAACTCTCACCCACTACTGGTAGGAGTGGAAACTGATACAAGCCTCTTTGAAACACTGCTTGACACTATCAAAGCTGAGCATAGTCATGTGGTACAACATAGTAAGTTCCCCTGCAGCCAGTATACCCAATGGAAATGTATGCACCTACCCACCAAAGATGTGCATGGAAAAGTTTATAAGAGCACTCTCTAAAATAGCCTAAAACTGAAAACAACACAATTGTTCATCAATGGTAAAATAAACTCTGGAATATTATTGATACAGTGGAAGGACACACAACAGAAAAATATACTATAATTACACCCAGCAACACAGGTATAACTTAGAAGCATAATGTTGACAGATTCAAACAAGACAAAAGAAGAACTACCTTATGATTCCACTTATATAAAGTTCAAAGACAACACAAATCTATGATATCAGAAATCAGGATAGTGGTTATCACAAAAGGGGAGTCTCAGCACAGGGGACATTGGACATGTTGGCTGCGTTCTTTTTCTTGTCCTCAGGGTGGTTACAGGATGCGTTCACACTAGGGTAAGGCTTCGTGTCTCATGCTTTTCCCTCTGCGATCTTCCATACATGGAACCCCAATAAGGCTTGGAAACAAGTTTCAAATGTGGCTTTCTGTTTCTTAGGTGAAATAAATGGAGGGGCTCACATGGAAAATATTATAGAATATCTTCATTAAGATCAACCAATGCTTCGTTTCACCTGTGCTCAGTTTGGTCCCCTGATGTTGGTTACAGAGCAGAGAAGAGGAAGAACCACACAGGAGTATAAGTGAGCTGCACTCAGAAGAAGATGCCCCCACCCGCCACCGCCAGAGTGAAAAATGAATGTAACTGAACCCTTTGCAGTTTAGTTAAGCGCTGAGTAATGTGTGAGGAGAAAGAAAAAAGAAAAGTTAAAGGCCCAATTATGAAATAATGACAATGAAGGGCCTAGCCTTATTATATTGTATAAAGAGGGTTAAAAGATAGCAAATTTAGACCAGCTACAAGGAAATGCTGTCTCATGAAATGTGTAATTAACCTGCAGCTAATGGTTTAGTAAAATCCAACTCCTTCCTCGAAAAAATAAAATAAAATAAAGAAAAGTGAAAAACAGAAAGCTATTATAGTAGCCAAACCAACCTCTGCAGTTACACTGACTAATATTGTATTACAAAGACTCCCCTGCTTCCAGCCAAAAACTGATAGCCAGCTGGGGTCAGGAAGAAAATTTTCCCTTTGGTGTAGTATTTCACAGCTCTGTTATCTAATATTGAACCAGGAGAGGGGCTTTCTAGTATTTGTGCCTCTGTTTGGGCACCTGGCTTTGGGTTCCAGGAAGGTGCATTGAAACAGGCTATTGTTTAAATCCTGGATGATAACACCTGTAAGCCTGTATTTGGGCAACACCTTGTTTTTCCAAAGGTAAACACAATGACTATCACCAAAATTGTTCCTCACACTACTGTTTTCCATCAACAATCTGTAAATATATGGGTGGTCTCAATATATGTGTGAAATAAACAGAGCAGGTATGCCTACACTGAGGCAATTCAAAAACAGGTTTATCATTTAGCAGCCCGGATTTCGATTGGTGCATTTTTAGGTATGAAAAACACAGAGATTATTCATCAAAGTGATTGTCCTGTGCACTTGTATACCTTATATAATTTATTTTTCAGGGCTTTTTACTTCAAAGGAATCACTAGCTAATGACATTTCAGACCTTAGAAATTATTCTGATAGCACACTGAAATTCCCTCAGGGACAGGATTGTGAATAAGTAGAATTTTTTTAAGATCATTAACAGATATTACAAACCAATTCAAGCTGAGAATTTTCTTTGCAAATTACTTTAACTTTTAAAGCCACTGGAGAGAGAAAAAAAACAGTGAGTGATTTAATTTACTTAACCTGTCAACAAATTGCAGCTTTGTGCTCCATCAGCGATTGCACTTCCAACTGAAAAATATCTCTAACTATCTCTAATAGAGATATTTTTCAAAATTACCACACTCAATGAGTGATTGAGTGAAATTTCAAAAAGATAGCCATGTTTTTGTTTTTTGTTTTTTATTTAGCAAGTTGCCCTGGAATTGCGAGTGTTTATTTTATTGATATGTTTACGGTAAAAACAGCCCTGCACTTCTACATCTGTTGCTTAGTTAAACTTTCAGGTAATTATCAGGTTCATCATTTCCTGAGTGAATGGACGGTGGAGCTTGGGTAGCAGACTTTGGGGTTTATTTGGGGGGGCAGTGTATTTAATAATAAAACCATAGTTTCTGGGCTAGAGAGTTAATACGTGGAGTGAGTAGCACCACTATTCCCCCACGAACATCAGGCTGAATTCTTATTTTCATCAACACCCCGTTGTGTATGTTTTCCATTCAAAGAGCTCCTGTGGACTTCAAAGGGAGTCTCCTGCAAGGATGGGCTGCACGAAAGTCCTGAAAGGCTGCAAAACAGGCCCAGAGCTTGGAAACCATGCCAAGACTAGCTCATGCTGGAGCCCCCAAACCATGTCCCAAAATGAACTGTCTCCTGTGCCTACATTATCCTGCAGCCATCCCACAGCGCACACGGGAAATGTCCCCAGGTTTGCCAACTACTGCACTGGCTTCTCAGGCTACCACTTATAAATATTTGATGAGTACTGTTCCATTTATAAGTAAGTGTGTTAATAAGTATATTCTTTGAAATTTAAGTCCAATGCAGACTTTTAAAAGGCTCATTGTTTGAGGTACTACAGGTTTCCTTTCTTTTCCTTTTAGAGTGTGAAGTCAACTTACCACAAACCAAACAAAGGAATCTAACATCCTTTGGGATGTCCCATCCACAAAGAAATAAGTAGGATTCTACTCTAAAGGACATTCTATTTTTGGAAGGATTCATTAAATTACTAGTGTAAAGGATCATAGAAACTATTATTTCTTGAGTTCTCTTTGTGTGCCAGATGCTTGATTTTCCTTCTTTAATCTTCACCAATATATCATGAGGCAGACTGTACTATCTGCATTTTAAAGATGGAGAAACAGGCCTCACATAGATTCTGCAAATTGTCTATTCTGAAGTCCCACAACATTAAGTGCAGAGCTGATCTGGAACCACATCTACCCAACTGCAAAGCCCATGTTCATTTCTCAACCTCACACTAACTTCCAGGTGTCTGCTAATTTCAAGTGTCAAGTTTACATCTGGCGGCAACTACCATTTTTCTGAAGAGCTAGAACTCAAAGATTACAGATTTTTTCAGTTCAAGTTCAGCCAGGGAACACTATATGCTACATGCTGATGATTAAGTTGCAAAAGAATTGTTTTACCCAGAGTTCCCAGTGGGATCCTGCGAGAAAATGCAGAATTTAAGGCAGCTTGAGATGCACACTAGCGAGTCTGAATGCCACATGTATGTGTCTCAAAATGCTGACACACCTCTCTAAACCTCAGACAACAGAGGTGATTCTAGTGATCACAGTAGACTCCCTTGGACACAGTTCAAGAAAGAAGAGGAAGGTAGGTGAGGGCTCCAGGGTGACAAAGGATCCAAATGTTAAGCTATAGAGAGGTGACATAGCAAAATAAATCATCACTGCTCCATGTTATTAATTGTTGGGATGAGAGGAGAAAGTTGGACCTTCCACTGATCCCCTTGGGCTCAAGATTTGGGAGCACTGATAAGGAGTAGGATGTGGCTATTCAGTGGCCATAGAGTAAGCAGACACTGACCAGGAGCCCAGTTGTCTCACAGTGGTAACAGGGGCCAGCCACAACAACCCAGGAGCTCTTTCCTGTTCCTACAAACTCCTACAGCAAGAGCCTTGGAGGCCACAGGAAGGACCTAAGCAGCTCCCTGTGACCACTGTAGCAACCATTTGCCCTGAACTCACAGTAAGTTCACTAGAACAGAGGCACTATTCCTGGGACTGCTCACAGGGACACCAAGTCTTTTTCCACTTTTCGAAGGCTGTTTCCTCATTTTTAGCATGGAGATAGCAGGAGTTCTACCTGATCAGCCTAGAATGTGCAGTGATGCTAAAGATGGGACATGACCCCATTTGTATCAGTGCTTCATACAAATCCATGCTGCAGGAACTGTGTCTCATTAACTTTTCTTTAATTCCAGCACATTTCTCAATGCCAGACTTGTTACTGTATTCTCATCACTGTGACTTTGTCTTGTGGAGAAAATTAATTTATATAGGAGTGATGTTTCATGTGATAGAAGTCAAAATCAAAGTTTAAAAATAAAATAAAATGTTTTCTGAGCATGGAATTCAATTTTTTTATATATATTTTTGGACTCACTCAACAAATCTTTACACATGGTGAGTTGAGGCTTAGGCTCTGCATTATGTTGGATTTCTAAGCACACTTTACCTGGCCTTTTCACTTAGAGTATAATCAAACTTCTAAACATGAACCATGCCTGAGGCCAGGCATGAATTAATGCCTGCTGGGCTCTGAGATCTCATCCTGACCAGCTCTCTCCTTCCTTCACTGCTCTCCTGGCACACTTTGAAGAGGCTCAGCTGCAGTCCTGCCTCCTGGGTCTCCCTTTGTGGGCC
This sequence comes from Furipterus horrens, assembly GCF_987537825.1. Taxonomy (NCBI): domain Eukaryota; kingdom Metazoa; phylum Chordata; class Mammalia; order Chiroptera; family Furipteridae; genus Furipterus; species Furipterus horrens. The sequence continues at coordinate 77,757,955 of NW_028327176.1, read as the reverse complement.
GGATATTCACCTGATGGTCTCAGCTCTTACACCTGATGGTCCCAACTCTTCACTCCTGGTTCAATTCAAATGTCCTCTCACAGAGACACTTTCCATTGCCTCCACATCCCAAACAGCCCAGCCCTGATCTCGGCCCTTTCAGTATTATTATCCTGTGTGACACTCCCTCTGTGTGGTCCCTCAAGTGCCATTCATCTCCCCAACACAACTGTAGCCTCCGAAAAGTAAGTTATCATCTTATTCCCCTGACTTTGTCCCAAATCCCCAGCATAGTGCCTAGCACGTGAAGGACATAGAAGGGAAATATCATTGCCTTAGTACAGCTCTATCTGATATAAAATAACATAAGACCCAGGCAGACACATTGCTGCATGAGCTGCACTGGCAGCCCTTGAACTGAACGAGAAAAGTTCTTATTTTCCAGCCCCCTCAATGCTCTAATTCTTTCCCCTGCAAGTAATCCATGCCTCCTCCTGCAAGGGGCTGAAGCACACCTAATCTTGAAGGAAGACCTGTGTTTATTCTCAGCCTGGGGAATGCCTTACACATTAGCCAGGGTCCTCCCGCCTGCCAAGGAGACTTGACTTCCCATCATGTATGTGTGAGATGGTGATAAGCTCGGTACCCTGTGGGGCCCACGTGGGACCCACACATGCTTCCTGGAGCTCCTCTGTGTGAGCAATCTTGGGCAAGAGTAACAGCCCGGAATTTCAGCTCCTGTTGCTGAACGAATTTGCTGCAGAATACGGAGTGGCAGACCACACTCATCACATGGACATCTCAGTCTTAACATGTTTTTCTTTATTGGATCATTTTTGAATTAGAGAAGTCATATGTACTAGTTCTAACAGGTGAAAACCTTAAAAATGTGAAAAAAAGCAAAGATAATTTTTTTCTCCCTGTCCCACCTCATTACCATGCCTATATTCATGTTACTTACATAATTATATAATGTAATATATATACCATGCATATAATATATATTTATATTTAATATATTCATATATTTGTATATGATTATTAATATATAATTATATTATGCATAATTTTACATCAGTGGAGTAATATACATGCTGGGGAATTTTAGGACAGCATTTTATCTTATTTAATGACCACCCGCCTATGTGTTTTGCTTGCCTTTCCTGGGTCTGGCTACTCAGGGACATACTGGAAAGCACAGATCTGCTCTGGCCAGAGAACCACACCTGTGTGCAGTGGCACCACTTCCCGTTTCTGTTCTTAAACACACCCGCCTTGGTCAAACTGGAATTCATGTGAGTCTTCAGAGAAGCGGCACTGCTGATGTTCTCTCAGTTGCTGGTTTGGGGACATTTGAGAGGATGCCTTTCCCCCTCTCACCTCACCCCTAACCCCAGACCACAGACCACCCCAGGGCATGAGTTCCGGTTTCCCATCCCTCCCTGGTCCTCTTGCTTCCTTCTGTTTCTAATTGGCTGGGATTTCAAGCTGACAGCCTCTGTATTATTTCTGACCTTGTCTATTTCCAGTGACCTCTCAAAATAACAGATCTCCACTCCAAGGCCTCTTTCCCTTCCTCTACAGGTGCCTCTCCCCACCTCGCCTCCTCAAAGCTTATGCAAGCCAGTGCTCCACATCCATTTACTCAGCACATTTGTCTGTAAGTGACTATTCCTACTTATCCTCGCCCTTCCAGGTAGCAGATTTCATCAACACATTTGTGTATTGCTTTGTAGGTTTCAAACATATACAAATAGATTACTTCAACTAATTCTTACAACAGCCCCATAAAATAGAGAGATAAGTATCATATATTGGTCCCCAAATGCTGTGGGCCTTAAAAGACACTAACAGGCAATTTGCAAAGAAAATGATAAAATGGCCACATGAAAAAAAAAAGAAAAAACAACTCAGTTTCACTATTAATAAAAGAAATGCAAAGCTTAAGAACATTGATATACTCTTTGCCTATGAATTAACAAATATTTAAAAGAATGGCAATACTGACTGTTAAGGAAGATTATTCCAGGTAGGAGCACATATTGGTGGCACCTCTCTGAGGCATAGCTTGCCAACACACAGTGAATGAGAAAACCATGGAGCAATGCAATTCCTCTTACAGGAATTTATCCAAGGAAGTAAACAAAGCTAGGTAGAAAGTTTAAGCTACAAGGATACTTTAATATGTGGCTGATTGAGTTGAAGTCATGCAATTTAATGCTCTGGACAAAATTAAAAATAATAATGTGGAAGAATATATAATATAATAAAATTTTTTCTGATATAAGTAAAAACAATTACACAATAATACAGAATGTCTAAATAATATATGTGTATATATATATAATAGATATGCATATAGATATAAATACCACACCTCAAAATATTGAGACAGGTTATATCCAACTGATGGCATTATGGGTGGTTTTATTTTCTTAATTTCATTTCACCTCTATTTTCTAAATTATTTTCAATAACCATGTGTAGTTTTGTAAAGAGGAAAACAAGTAAATGATAACATTAAAAAATGCCTTTGTCTCAATGGAACGAGTTCTACACTCAAGTCATTCATCCACTCATTCATTCTTTCAACAAATATTTAGGGAACTCCTACTATCTACAAAGCATTCTGCTAAGTGATAAGGATACAATGATTAAAGTTTTTAAAATTAAAAACAAAGAAGTGGCCTCTGCTCTGGAGAAGGTATGCTTGGCCAATGGGAGAAAGCCAGTGGGGTTGCTGATTTGAACAGTGAATACCACCACCCACAGCTGGAGCTCATTAGGCATTACCCTTCCCTGAACCCCAACAAATGGCATCAGAGAATATCGATGTATCTGGTCATTGTTGGGTGAGATTGACATGAGAACTGGACCTGGACCTGAAAAAAAGTGGTTTCTAAGAGTGGACAGTAAAGAGAAAGCACAGGGTGACATTCACTCATGTTCTTAGAGCTCGTAGCTACTGTGTTTCCCACCAACTTAAGACAAACATTTGAAATGGCCTGGCCAGGGAAGAAATGGGTTCATCCCATGGGTTGCAGGACCACAGGCATTAACTGAAAGGCCCCAAATGACCAATCTTATAAATGATTAGTGAAAATTCAACAAAATTCCTCAGAATTGCTCCTCTGAGTCTGCCTCTTCAACAAATATTTGGCCTTCTACTCTTCCTGAATGATACTCCTCTTAACTTGCAGTATTTGAACCTCCTACACACATCAAAGCTGGCTTTCCTGTCACTGAATCCACCTGTAGGAAGTGTGACACTCCATAAGAAGTCTCTGCAGCATGTAGGGTACCATTTTGTTTCCCATAGGAATATTGTCATAGTCTAGGTTAACTCAAGGCAACTGCTTTGAGTTGAGTTTTTCCCACAAATGATAAAGAATTTGTGTTGATTCTTTCCCAGAAGGCCACTTATAACCAGTGTTCACTTGGAGAGCTGGCTGGAGTTTGAAGGGAAACCATAGTGAAGTACATCAGTCCTCCTGGGTACAGAACTCATCTCATTAGCACAGAGTCCCAATCAACTGAGCCACCAGGTACGTACCTCATTTAAGGCACTGAAGCAATAATTTGCTAAATGTTAATTCTTAGATTAACTACAGATGAGCAGAGTTCCTAGCGGGGGGAAATGAGAGAGATTTGTTAATTCTTCAAAGGAAATTTGGGGCATCTGTTGATGATCCCCTTGGTTACTTTTAATACATAATTTTAGCATCTGAAGATGCTACACATCAGGGTCTATACTGCCATGATTTTTCTAACAATATCCTGAAGAGAAGGAGACTTTCAAGTGGAAAGCAAATGGCTTCACTTCTGCACTTGCAAAGCAATGCACAATGATTTTCACCTTGATTCCTCCATAACTTCTATTTCAAAATCAGGCACAAAACTTAGATGGCAACATGAAGGAAAGGTTTCCATATAGAGGCAGAGATGGCCTTATTAGACATTACCTCTCCCCACCCCCAGAGTCCTAATTTCTGTAGAAAGAGACCCTCCCTCCCTTTGGAAGAGGAGACCAGACCCACAGCCCTGGCCCAAGCAAAGCTTGCTGTAACCCATCTCACTTTGCCCTTTTCCCTAATCGTCAGCCCATCCCCAAGGAGCCAACCAGATTTACAAATAGCAAATATGGCTTAGAACAAAGCTTTGACACTGATTCAGTATCCTGTGCTCATATTACATTTCTATGAATATTCCACCGACTTTGCAACTCTGAAGAACAGTTTCCGCTCTGGGGCTACATTTATTTAACATTCAGGCCATTTCAACTTCAGTTGCTCCCACCCTGACAGCGATCTTTGAAACTGATATGGCCCTGAAAGAAGCCAGAATAACTTTTTCGAAATATTAATAATAGGCTAGGTTCCCAGTCTTTGTAATTTTGTGGAAGAAACTCTGTGAGAAAGCACACTGGGAATTGAATTGAGTGTGTGCCCATGCTAGCTTTTCCATAGAAAAGCCTGCTTGAAAATGCATGGTTGTTTTGCAGGAGAATTTTTATGAAGTGGAAAAGGATAGGAATCTACCCTGGCAGTTTGCACTTATCACCTTCTGCTCTGGGAGCTTGAAGACCACCTTTTTTTTTTTTTAATTGATTTGAAAGGGAGAGAGCTAGAGAGAGATACCAATTTGTAGTTCCACTTTTTTTATGCTTTCGTTGGTTGATTCTTGTCCTGATGAAGATTAAACCCTGCCACCTTGGGGTATTAGAAGGATGCGCTAACCAACTGAGCTGCTCAGCCAGGGCCAAAGACCATCTTTAAATACCCACATCTCTGCCTGTTGTAAAAGAAACCCTGCAACATCCAGTGGAGAAAACCAACCAGACATCTCAGGAGCACCCCAGTTTTGCCACTCTCCAGTAAAGGGCTTGTAGGAAAGTTAGGCATCTTCTTTGAGTTGTCAATTTCCTCACCTGTAAAATGTAAAACAGCAACAGTCTTCACATGAAATAATGACAGAAAATTCTTTAGTCCACTGCCTGGAATATAGTAAGAACTCATTGAAATTTAACTATTGTAGCTGCTATCTACTTCCTAAGAAAAAAAGGTGGCTATTTAATAGAATGTGTCTACAATCCAGATAGCCCTTCCTTTATAAATCTAAAATAAAAAATTAAGTCCAACAGTTGTACATCCCTAAAGAAGGTTAAACTGAGCACAAACAAGCTTAAATAGTGTGCTTTAATTCAAATACATAAGAGGTTGCAGTTTAAAATGAAAATAGCCAGGCCTAATTTCTGAATAATTCCTTTTTAAAATGTTTTCTTATGAAATGCATTATAAAATGTCATAAGGAACTTTCCAAACTGGCATGAGCAAAATATATGATCTTTAAACCATAATTCTCTGCAACATACCAAAATTTAAGTAAACCTAAAGATTCTCAGGAATTTCAAATTTTTAATCTATAAAAATTTCCAACAATTCAAGTAAAATCATAGTAAAAACATTTTTATCTGAAAATACAATCTCAGACAACCCCATTTTATACTGAAGGAACATTCTTACAAGCATTTTGTAAATTACAATTTAAAACATCTACTCCTGTTCAAGTTGACAGTTAAGGAACCAAATAAATAGAAACTAAATTGTTGAATTGTATCTATCTTAAGAGTTGTGGGCTCAATTTGCTATTTTAATCTCCAGCAGGGAATATTAAGTCAACAAAATAAATATTTTTAATTTTCTCTATGTCTTTCCTTAAACCAGGCCAATGCACTTTTACTTAAAGGATTTGCAAAAGCAGCCCCCAACTTACTTAAAAGAGATTGTTTGATTTTCACATGAAAAAGAAGGAATGGATGTGAGTGCTCATTGTTTTAATGCAATGAGCCCTTAATTACTTCCAGTTCTGATTCATCAGAAATGTAGTACTCTTGGGATTTTTTTTTTCTTTTTGGTCACTAAATATTGTCTTTCATTTTGAGATATTTATTTCTTGCCAGAAAATGGTACTGTATTTTTCTTCTAATGATGAAGGATGAAAGATGGAGAGAATTCCATTCGGTGATTATGGGACCACGAAGAAGTAAACTGATTCAGAAAACAAATCCCCAAAATAAAAATAAAACATATTATGTGAGGTGGAAGCAGGAAATTCTTGGCAAATATTCAGTTGGAGCCAGGATAAGTAATTTAATGATACTGGCAGGGTTGGGGGTAAAGCTCTGGGGCTTTCGTTTTGGTACAGAATCATCTCTCTACTCTCCACCATTGCCTCAGACAGCAATGGGGGTTAAAGACACAAATGCCTGGAGGCTTTGCAAAGGATTGTTAAAACTACATAGCCCACGGGGAGGTCCAAGATGCCATCTTTCCTGCATAAGCCAGAGGTTAAGACAGAGCCTTGATCTCTACAGCTCAGTGGATGGTGAGAATTACCTCCAGAGAAAGCCCACTCTGAACACTACTCCCAGAGGCCTGGAGCATAGGACACACATCAGAACAAACAGGTGAATTCATTAAGTGAGTCCTGTGGATTCCAACAATCCTGCCAAATTATTCTGGTTCCCTGGGTAACTGTGCCACTTCACTTTGGACTGGTACGTTCTCCTCCTTATGGTTGCTGAGCAGAGTTTGGCAGAAAAAATCACCCTAACTTTGGTAGTCCTGGCCACACCTGGGCATTTTTAAGGGATATACCTGGGAGATGTATGTAGTAAAAGAATTGAATGGCATGCTCCCATAATATACAGACCCTTCCTGGGACCTGAAGGTAATGGAGTGTGTGGGGTTTTTTTTTGTTTGTTTGTTTGTTTGTTTTTTTAGCTTTGGTTTTCTTTCAAGTTTAAGCAAGAGGAAAGTACCACAGGAAGAAAGTTAAAATGAAAAAAATAAAAAATTGAAAAAGAAGAAAGATAGGTTTAGTGCAAACCCAGTCCCTAAGACACTTCTAAATTGCCACTTTTCTTCCATGACCTTTTCAATTCCTGGATTATGCAATGTGTAGAAGGGAAAAAAAAGGCTAAAAATCTTACTGAAATTTTGGTCCCCATGATGGTCTGAAGAGAAACATTATATGCGTCAAACAAGTGTGTGTTTATCATGTTAGATGGTGGCAGTAGTGAAAGTACTAGTGGGTGGTGGTGAGGGTGTTTGGTGATTACAGTCAAAGCCCTTAAAATGAATTAAATACTTTAACTTATGTATTAGAGATTGAGAAATCTACTCTACCTATCTTCTTTGAGTCTTAACATCCTTTTCCACCAAATGTTGATATCCACCAAAGACGCTGTTCTTTGATAAAGACTTTAAAATCAGTTTGAAAAGAAAGGAAAAAAGTAAAGTTAAAGAAAATGCTTAATGGATGTACTTGTCTCTGTGGGTGAGTTTTTATTCTTCCTTTTTACTTTCATCATAATCATGGCCACTGGAAGTATTTCAAAGTATCAGTAGTCCTTGATGCTGCTGTAGCATAAGATTCTAAGGATGCAGAACAAGTCACTTCATGGGAACTGTCATGGAGATATGCAACACTTTTTTACCAATGCTTAAAAATGTCTGAGCAGAGAAATTCTGCTGCCAGTGGTGCAAATTAGCATAAACATAGAGAAATCCCTTGCCTGTGTGGCTGTATTTAATGAGTGATGAGGTTGTCACAGGCAGTTTATTAAATATTTCTCTTCTCTTCCTTCTAGGCTCACAATAGAATTGAATGTCCCCAACAACTTTGAAGTTAAGCATAGTCATGTGACTGTTTCAACCAATGAAATCTGAGAAGTGGCATGTGTCACTTCTGAGCAGAAGCTTTGAGAGCCAGGGCAAACTTCACCATGTTCCCTTTCTCTACTATGGTGAATGTGGAAACAGGTGTAAAGAGCAGGCTTCATCATCCTGAGTCCCTAAATATCTACAAGCTGCACATACCCCTTCTGACCCACAGTGGACATGCAGTAGGATCAAGAAATAAACTCTTGTTTGAAGCTACTGAGGTTTTGACAGTAACTTGCAACTACAGCATAATCTCTATTCTAACATACATAGGTAGCAAATAGCCAAAACAAGGGGTTTTAAGTCATCAGTGATCATATCAGAAGGAAGGAATCTACATATTTCTAAGAAGAGACTAAAACCTCAAGCATCTCTATTATCTAATCACTAACTCTGAGACATTTAACCATTCCCTAGGTGAGGTCTATTCTGGACAAAAAGTACCTAGGGAAGTCTATTCTGGACAAAAAGTGCCTAGGAAAAAGCTATGCCATGACCTGCTAGCAACTGAAAGTTACTCTAGCTCACCAAATTGTAGGAATCATTTAGAGCTCTCTTCTAAGTTCTGATTAAACAACAAATCACCTTCTTCCCACAATCTAGGTGGACAGGAACAGATTCCTCATCATTTTCAGAACTGTTCACTTAAAGACTACACTGCCCAAGATTCAAGACTCCTTAAGGAACTCTACTTTTAAGAAAACAAACCTCACAAAATTAGCACATTATCACATTCAAAGTGAGGAGGCAAATGTGAAAAGCTCATCTATGCCCCCTCCCCCAACACCACATACCCTAACACTACCCAGAGCTGCAGCTATGCATGAAAAATCTAACACATGCAAAGTACAGAGGCTCTTTGAAAGTCTGGTCCACTTCCAATCAAGATGAAGGCATGCGTAGACATGCTTCACCTCCTTGCACAACCATGTGAAGGATTACAACTAACCTCAGAACAACACCCATAACTGCCAAAAATCAAACTGTATGGGAGTCCAACAACCAAGCAATTAAAGAAGCCATATCCATCCAGATGGGTAGGAGGGGCAGAGACTAGGAGCTAGGACCCAGTGTGACAGTGGCAAGGAGGCAGCAGCAGCCAGCAGAGCGGGCTGTCCCACATTCACATGTGAAGGATAAAAATCAGGAGGGATACCTGGGGAGCAAGCACTCCCAGCCCCAGGCCAGACCATGCAGTTCAGAGTCCCAGTATTGGGAAAATAAAACCTCAAAATTTGTGGCTGTAGAAACCAGTGAGGGTTGGGGCAGCAGAAGAAACTGCTGGTCTCTCAGGAGAGTCCATTTAAAGGGCCCACATGGTCCTAGAATGTATGCAAACCCACCCATTCTGGGAACCACCACCAGGACAACAGCTAGAAGGGTGCAAGTCGCATATGGGAAGGGGCGAAGTGACTGGAAAGGAGGTGAGTGTGAGGCAAGCCTCCAGCAGCCAGGCGGCAGCATTGTCTCCTCTCCAACCCCTCCCCTACATACAGAGCCACAAAGCAGTGAAGCAGTTTACCCTGTCCTGGCAAATACTTAAAGCTCCACTCCATACAACTTAGCAGGTTCACTAAGACAGGGATCAAAGCAGCTCTACCTAATACACAGAAACAAACACAGAGAGGATGTCAAATAGAGGAGACAAAGAAATACAGCTCAAATAAAAGAACAGAAAAAAACCTTGGAAACAGAACTAAACAAAAGAGATAGCCAACCTATCAGATGCAGAGTTCAAAACACTAGTGATGAGGATGTTCAGAAAATTCACTGAGTACAGCAAAAGCATAAGGGAAGAAATGAAAGCTACACTAAGTGAAATAAAGAAAAATCCACAGGAACCAACAGTGAAGGGAAGAAAGCCAGGGTTTAAATCAACAGTTTGGAACATAAGGAAGAAAACATTCAACCAAACAGAGTGAAGAAACAAGATTTAAAAAAAAAGAAAGAAAGAAAACGAGGAGAGAAAAAGAAGATTCTGGGACATCTCCAAAAGTGCCAACATCTGAATCATAGGGATGCCAGAGAGAGAAGAGGAAGAACAAGAAACTGAAACTTTTTTGAAAAAATAATGAAAGAAAACTTCCCTAATTTGGCAAAGGAAATAGACATACAAGTCCAGGAAGCACAGAGTCCCAAACAAGTTGTATGCAAAGAGGACCACACCAAGACACATCATAATTAAAATGCCAAAACATAAAGAATTTTAAAAGCAGCAAGAGATAAAAGGAGAGTTACTTACAAAGGAGTTCCCATAAGACTATCAGCTGATTTCTCAAAAGAAACTTTGCAGGCAAGAAGTATTCAAAGCGATGAAAAGCAAGGACTTACAACCAAGATTTCTCTATCCAGCAAAGCTATCATTTAGCATGGAAGGGCAGATGAAGTGTTTTCCAGAAAAGGTAAAGCTAAAGGAGTTCATCATAACCAAGCCCTTATTATATGAAATATTAAAAGGACTTATTTAACAAAAAGAAGAAGATCAAAACTATGAACGTTAAAATGACAACAAATGCACAACTATCAACAACTGAATCTAAAAAACAAAAACAAACTAAACAAACAACTAAAATAGAAAAAGAATCATAGGTATGGGGATCATTTGGAGGGTTATCAGCTGGGAGGTGGGAAGGGGAGAAATGGAGAAATGGTGTAGGGATTAAGAAGCATAATTGGTAGGTACAAAATAGGCAACGGGTATTAAGAACAGTATAATAAATGGAGAAGCCACAGAACTTATATGCATGACCCATGGACATAAACTAAGGGGAGGATTGCTGGAGAAAAGAGGGGTACCAGGTAGAGGAAGAAAGGGGGGAAATTAGGACAACTATAATAGCATAATCAATAAAATATACTTTAAAAAAGAAAATTTGCTCCAGTGTGTCTTATAATCAAGTTGGAGTCTTAGAGTCTTGCCAGCAACAGCAAAGAGGAAAGAAAAGGAAAGGTTTTCTTTTCTCTGGACTTAGGAATGAAACATAAAACTCTTCTTTTCTATTAAGCTGAATGGTCTGATCTTCCACACTCAGGGTGAATCTCTCACTAGCCATCACCTTCATACTATCCATGTGGCTTTTAGTGGGTATTTCTTTCCCCCCAAATTAATCACATGGCAGCAGTGGCCCAAAGAGATGCTGCAGTTCTTACTGAAGGGCCTGCAGTCCTCACCAGACCTCATGGTAATTGTAAAGAAAATGGAAATGGATGATATAAATGGGTTTTAAAACACTAAAAGTGCTATATTAGTAGCATTAATTCTAGCACACTTACTTCCAGCACATTTACTGTCATGCTGTGTTTAACTGCTTCAAGTTTTTTTTCTTTTTTTAAGTGTATTTTATTGATTAGGTCATTACAGTAGTCCCAATTTTTTCCCCTTTACTCCCCTTAGCCCAATACCCCCCTTCCCCCAGCAATCCCACTCCCCTTTTTTCATGTCCATAGGTCATGCATATAAGTTCCTTAGCTTCACACTTTCATATGTTATTCTTAACTTCCCTCCTGCCTATTTTGTACCTACCAATTATGCTTCATAATTCCTGCACCATTTCTCTATTTCTCCCCCTTCCCTCTCCCACCTGATAACACTCCAAAAGACTGATCCCCATACCTATGATTCTGTTCCTATTCTGGTTTGCTTAGTCAAATTTTGTTTTTATTTTTTAGATTCAGTTGTTGAGAGTTCTGAGTTTGTTGTCATTTTAGTGTTCATAGTTTTGATCTTCTTTTTCTTAAATAAGTCCCTTTAACATTTCATACAATAATGGCTTGGTGGTGATGAACGCCTTTAGCTTTACCTTGTCTGGGAAGCACTTTATCTGTCCTTCCATTCTAAATGATAGCTTTGCTGGATAGAGTAATCTTGGTTTTAGGTCCTTGTTTTACATCACAGTGAATACTTCCTACCAGTCCCTTCTTGCCTGCAAAGTTTCTTTTGAGAAATCAGCTGACAGTTTTATAGGCACCCCTTTGTAGGTAACTCTCTGCTTTTCTCTTGCTGTTTTTAAGATTCTCTCTTTATCTTGAACCTTTGGCATTTTAATTATGATGTGTTTTGGTATGGTCCTCTTTGCATCCAACTTGTTTGGGACTCTCTGTGCTTCCTGGACTTGTATGTCTATTTCCTTCACCAAATTTGGGGAGTTTTCTTTCATTATTTTTTCACATACTTTAAATTTTTTGCTCTTCCTCTTCTCCTTCTGGCACCTCGATGATTTGGCTGTTGGCATGTTTTAAGTTGCCCCAGAGGTTCCTAAGTCTCTCCTCACTTTTTCAATTCTTGTTCCCTCATTCTGTACTAGTTAACTGTTTTTTTCTTCCTTATATTCCAAATCATTTTTTGAACCCCAGTTTCCTTCCCTTCACCATTGGTTTTGTGTGGGTTTTCCTTAGTTTCACCTAGTATAGCCATCACTTCTTCCTTTATGCGTTTGCCATACTCAAGCATATTTATTAAGCCTATAAGCATCTTTATCACCAGTGTTTTTAATTCTTCATCTATTAGGTTGGTTATCTCCTCATCTGTGAGGTTGGTTATCTCGTCATCGCTTAGTTCTCCCACTGGAACCTTGATCCATTTCTCCTTTTGGGCCATACTTCTCGGTCTCCTCATTTTGACAGGCTCCTGTGTTTGTTTGTCTCTGTGTCTTAGGTAGAGTTGTCACTCCTGTTATGTTGTAAGGGGAAGAGCCTTAAGTATTCATCAGTACAGGGCGACCTGTTTCACAATGTTGTGGCGCTGTATGTGAGGGAGGGGTCTGAGAGGGAATAATGCTGCTTGCTCAGCCCTTGACCCTTTTCCAGGCACTTCTCCCACTTTCATATGGAACTGGCGCCTCTCTAGCTGTTGCCCTGGCCATCGTTCTTAGAGTGGGTGGGTCTGTGGATGTTCTAGGACTGTGTGGGTCCTTTAAACAAGCAGACTCTGCTGAGAGAACGGCAGTTTCTTCCTCCGCTGCAACCCCCACTGGTTTGCACAGTCAGAAGCAAAGAGGCTTGATTTTCCCAGGTGCTGGGCCCATGAGCTGTGAGGTCTGGTCAGGAGCTGGGAGCACTCTCCAGGTGTCCCTCCCACTTTTTAAAACGTGTGAATGTGCTTTCCACTTGCCTGCCATGCCACTGCCACCGCTTCCACCACACCGCATCCTCTCCACCAGGGCTCGGCCCCTCCTACCTGTCTGGATGTGAATTTCTTCTTTACATCTTTGTTTATTGGACTTCCATGTAGCTTGATTTTCTGGAACTTCTGGTTGTCTCTAGTTTTGAGGTAGATGTATTCCTTCTTAGTTGTTGAGGGAAACCCAGTGTGTCTGTCTAGGCCTTCATCTTGACCGGAAGTAACTGCTTTAAGTTTTCTGAGTCTCTCTACATAGATAAGTATAGAGGGAATTAACAATTACTGGAATTGCTCCAAGTATAAAATTTACACAAAAACCTTATGAATTGTGTGGGTGTTATCTCCAAGAATACAAAGGAATACAGAGAATTCAGTGGCTTATCCAGGGTGACACAAGTAAAGTTCATGTGGAAAACCTCCATAAGAACCCTATCTGTCCACTGATTCAACACACACATAAGTGCCACCTCCTATCTAAGGGATTCCCCTGTTACCAGCCAGGTCTGTTCCAAAAAGGATGGGTGTGGAGGTACCATCTCTTTAGCTGATGAGAAGAATGTACTAAACTGCCCGTTTTAAGTTGCCAAGACAGATTTCTCAGTCTAGAGTGACTTAGATGTAACCACTGACAACCAGACAAAAGCATCCAGACAGGCAAGTGAGGATAAAAAGATAGGACCTGTGTCCATTAGGAAGAGAGGGTAAGAGAGAGCAAGTGTGAAAAAGAAATTAGGGATCAAGTTCAATTAAAAATTCAGTGAAAATTATGTGAAAAGTTAGTTGTCCATTAACAAATATTGGTTTGAAATGTCCAATGGCTTGGGAAATCTCTATAGCAAGAAGACAACATATTATATTCATAAAAGCAAAGAGAACAGGGAGAGATAATGGAAAATTAAATAATAGGGTGGAGAAAAAAAAATCTCAGGGGTAAAAGAAAGAACCAGAGAGAAAAATGCGGAAAATTCTGTGAAAGTTGACTTTAAACATTAAAAAGGAAAATAAGACAAAAGGGAAGAAAATCCAAGGAGCAAATTAAAAATAACCTAAAGTTAAACAGTTTGAAATGGTCAAAATTATTGCCCTGGCCAGGTGGTTCAGTCGATTGGAGCACCATTCGTGAGACCAAAGGTCTCAGGTTCAAGCCCTAGGTCAGGGCACATACCTAGGTTACACGTTTGATGTTTCTCTTTCACATCAATGTTTCTCTTCTCTTTTCTCTTTCTACCTCTCTTTCCCCCACCTTTCTCTCTGTAAACTCAATAAATATATCCTTGGGTGAGGATTAGAAAAAGAAAGAAAGTGTCAAAATTATTGCTGCAAAAAGTAAGCACATACTGTCTCCTTAGAAAACAAGTTGAAATAAGCATCAGAAATGCTAGAAAAATTACCTAGGGCCAAATCATTTAACTCAAGTTATGAAGGCTGATAAACACATTAGCTACTTAAGAAGGCATAGCCAAAATAAGAGAAAGAAAGGCCTTCTAATATTAAAAACATATTCAGATTTCTAAATAATATTTTTGTTGCAAACCTCCAGATTTTTATTTTTTCGCCAGTTATTTTCCAACTTTACATACCCAAAGTCACATATTCATCACAAATAATTACCAAAAAAAAGTTTCCAATCTCTTTCTTCACTTTACTGCAAATGGCATAATAACAAATTCCTTATCTTGGTGTATATGTCCATATTAGTTCACAGCATTCTTGATTTTCATCATATTTGTACTATTCACTTTTTAAAATTTAGCCCTATTTAATTTGTTTACTGAATTAAATGTTCACCAACTTCACTGGAACTTATAGCTGAATATCACTCATTTCAGTTCAAACCAGTAATCCATTTAAGAACATGGACACATGATGGGCTTTCCTCAATATTAATTAATTTGCACTGCTTCTTCACAGCAGATTATTAGCAAAATGGCTTATCTTAAATTCTGGGTCTATAATATGAACATTCAGAATTGCACAGTGAATGTTCACTATAAATTCCCAAAGTTGAAGGGATAATTTAATAGCTCATGCCATTTTATTTGGATGATTTAGCTATCCATGCCTTTCCTTTTGGAGAATTATATCTTTAAAAAAGCACATTCCCTAATCTTTTAGTAATCTTTCTCAACAGAAAAATCTTCCTGGTTGATGACATGAAGGAAGAATAAATTTAAGACCTCATATACTAGTCTTAGAAAAACTAGTTTTAAAAAACAAATGTTTCTATACTTAATATGATAATATTTTCCAGCCCAAAATGTAAAAATATAGTTTCTGAACTGTCTTGAGTAATTTTTTTGTAATGTTGTGGTCATATTTTCTAAGTATCATCTATGAAAGAATCACTCAGATGTCTGGTGTCAGCGCCTTTATTGGAGAGGAGCAAGGTGGCAGAACATCTGATTTTCTTTTTCATCCAGATACTTGTTTTATTTTTATTTAACAAAACTTCCCTGGAACTCACATAAATGATTAATTAAGGAAATTAATATATATAAATTCAAGAAACATAAGAAAAGATTCTCTAGGTTGACCGCAGACTAGAAAGCCAAGTTCATATGTCTCAATTCTCACCTACACAGATACATAATGTCTCCAAGGTGGAGTCTCATCACCTAGTTCTGTGTAATACTATCCAACCAAAAAATTATCATGACAAACAAATGGTGTTTTCAAATCAGAATAATGAATGTCAAGTACAGTGGGAATACCATGGCCTCAGGGAAAGGACTTGAAAAGTCTGAATCAGGAGCATTGCCAAAGAGTGTCAGAAATCCTTTTTTTGTTTGTTTGTTTCTCTCTCCTGATCTTTCATGGGATGTTTTACAATCTGACTGCAGAGCAACACTGATTCACTGTGAAGGTGAGTGGTTTTGACCTGTAAGACAGTTTTTTCTAAGGAGCTTTTGACATACTTTATTTCATTTCTTCTTCCAAAGTCCTTATGATACTTACATCAAATAGTAAATAGGTATATTGTTAACTAAAACTGGTATTAGCTAAATCTAAACCAGCTAACATTATCAATGGCATGACATTCATTTTTATTGTGGTTGCTTTATCAATATACTTAAAGAGTTTCCCATGAAAATATTCCTAGGTGGAAAGCTCAAGTGTCCTTTACCAAACCACAGAGTCACTGCATCTCACTGGGTGGGGCTCAGGAGAAGCAGAGCTCTCACAGGACAGCTTCTGTCAATTCAGATCTCTCCCAATGGAGACAAATGGCATCAAAAGTTTACAGTCTTTTATTTCCCTTCCTTCCAAAGATGAAAACATTATATCATTAGCCAGATTTACTCTACCTCCCAACTCCTGGTGTTACATGGCATTCAGGTTGAATAAAGGTGTCTTGCGGTTTCCACCAAGGTAAATAACGGTAAGAGACAGGTCAATAACTTAATCACTTAAGAAACACTTCAGTGCAAGATGTAGTTCTGGTTTTGATAAGGCTTTGGAGCATGAGGGTGATGGTCATTTAGAAAAACAAAAATCCTTTTGTTTCATTCCGCATTGAAATTAGGTCTGACAGTTTCAATCCTTAATTGTCTTTTTTTTTTTTTTTTTTTTGTCATTTCAATTGGTAATAAAAAGTTCTGTCAACTATTAGAAGTAAGAATTAATGATGACTCAATCCCAATGCTCTCAGATTTCTTAATGTTATCAGTATACATCAAACTGTATGTGATTTAAGTCAAATTTCTTATGAAGTTCATGACTGCTGACACCTCAGCTCTATAATACTCTTTCAAGCCATCTCCCAGAAAAACAATCTCCATGGGGATTTGAACTCAGAAAGAGTTCCAACTCTCATTATATTGAAAGATTTTTAACAGATCTGCAATATAAAAAAAAATATGGGGAAAGGGAGAAGGAAAAAAAGGTGGGGGTGGGTGTCTGCCTCTGAGGTTGGAATCTGGTTGGTAGTGTGCATGCGGGGTTGGGGGTTGCAGGGTCAGTCCACATGCACAGCTGCCACACTGACATGATCACTCTTAAGGGCTCAAAAAAAGTTTTGGGAGAACATGTCCCATTAATACCTCTCAAACTAAGAATTTCTTCACAGAAGATCATACCAGCTTTGGAGGTTGGGTCTATATAACTCTGTAGCAACTGTAAAGTGAAAAATTTAGAAAGCCTTGTAGATGTTGAAGCTACATAACATCAAATATATAGAAATTTAAAGACACTTTATAGCCTGAGGCCATTGGTGCCCACAATAGCCTACCTAGTAAAGGTGGATCTCTCCTAGCTCGCCAAGTCCCCAAAGCCTTTTAAGGTGCTATAACGGAAGGCTCCCCAGCCACATTTGCCATTCTTCTTCTGCCCACCCCAAGGGATTCTCTCTGATCTCAGGAGCTGAGATACCAAGCTGAACCTTTTGGAATTTATCATTGGCCTGGAATCTGTGCTCAGAAGTAGAGCCTCTGAATTCAAAACAGGACTGTTTCCTGGCTCAAAACTCCAGCTCCAAATTCCTCAGGCTTGAAAGTGATGGGAAAACAGATTTTCAGCATTCTTGTGATTTAGAAATCATTCAAACTGACAAAAGATAAGAAATTGACAAGGAAATACAACACCTTAATTTACATAGCTGTCTTTTTTTCCTTCTGCATTGTGAGGAATAGAGCATTTTTAACCTTGACTTTCTCACTTCTCTCAGTTTAAAGCAAGGCCCATAACATTAATGAAAGTGCATGTGAGCTAGAGGGTACAAGTTCTACTTCACATGCTTCGCCACATGGCATTCTAGAAGACCAATACAACTTTTAGGTGTGCATTTCCCCAGGTTGATATGTATACTGCCCTGCAAACTTTTCAGCATAACCTAACCCATGCTCTACAGAGAAACTGCACAATAATCACCTAAAAATGAAAGCAGTTAATAGAAAAAACACAGAGGGCGTTGATGGCTTAAGTATTCACGTAGTTAAGTTTCTGACTCAGGACTACAGAATGCTGGTGCTGGAAAGGGCAGCTGAGATTTTCTGGTGCAACTCTTTTATCTTACAGGTAAGGCCTGCAGAAGTGAGATGGCTACAGAAGGCAGGTTAAACAGCCAACAAGGAAGGAGAAACTCCAAGGATTTTTCATGTTTCCAAGTCATTCCACTATGCCAGGATCATAAACCTCTTTGAGATACCAATGTGAGTTAGGTCTTTTCTGGGGGGCAGGGAGAATATATATACATAGTCTGTCCGTAAAATGTCCAGCCATTGTTACTATAACAAGAAGAGTTTGCACAACATCAATGTAACCTGGCGGCCAAGGACTAGAATGTGCATGTGTGAAAATGACAACTTCACAGTACTAGTCAGTGGAGGCAGTAAACACTGTTGGGTGAGCATGTGTACTGCGTGGCCATTGTACTCAAAATGACTGAGCAAGTAGAGCAATGAATCTGCATCAAATTTTGCATTAAGCTTGAACATATCTCCACAGAAACTTTTGATGATTCAGAAGGCTGCAGCTATGGGCAACTGGTGATTGGCAGCTTCATTGTGACAATGCATCCACTCATACATCACATCTCATGCAGAACTTTTTGGCAAAACATCAATTCACCCAGGCAACTCAGCCCTCCTACAACCCAGATTTGGCACCCTGAAACTTCTGGCCTTTCCCAAAATTAAAATCACCTTTGAAAAGGAAGAGATTTCAGACCATCAATGATACTCACGAAAATATGATGGGGCAGCTGATGGTGATTGGTAGAACTGTGTGAGATCCCAAGGTGCCTATTTTGAAGGGGACTAAGGCGTCATTGTCTTATGTATAATGTTTCTTGTATCTTGTATCTTCTACAATAAGTTTCTCTATTTTTCATATTACAAGGCTGGATACCTATTGGACAGACCCGAATATGCATATATACACACACAAATGTGTGCAAATAAACTCAGGAGGTTCACAAAGCCCAAAGCTCACCTCTGGATGCTTAACAGGTCCATTAACCCCAGATTAAGAACCCCAGATTAAGAATTTCCACCTCTGAAGAAGCCACTAGTCTGAGTAGAAAGTGCTACTTTTAACCCCTTTCAAACTTAGAATCTAAACTGGATTTAATGATATATAAACCTCAGGGGAGAAGCAAGTCAACAACTAGGATAAATTAAGCCCTAATCAACACTTCCATATTTTTAACATGTGTCAAGTAAAAAAAAATGCACAGGAGAAATTTAAACCTCCTTGTATTTTACTACCAATTTCACAAAGGGACATGGAATATCTTTTCTCCTAGCATGAAGATGGCTCAGCAGTATTTAAATGATTCCTTATTCCAAGTCATATAAATATGCACCAGATGTATCTTTTGTAAATGTTATGTTTTTCAACTTCTCAGCATTTGCAAGTAGTTGAAAGTTATGTCAAGCATGCTTTAATGGGGCATAGAAGTGTATTGTATGCAAAGAGATTGCACAACTTTGTAATAGGTGAAAATACAAATGTTGTCAATGGATACCTTTTCATTTTATTGATTTATACTGAATAATAGAATACCCTGTGTTCCTCTTTACATGGAAGTTCTATCTCAGTTGAAATATAGATTTTTAAAAATTATGCTTATATTAATGATTCTCTAGATAACAGAAAATTCAAAGCACATAAATTTATGACTAGAAGGCAATTTAAGATCAACTAAATCCCAACCCTGATTTAAGAGACTGCAAAACTGATACCAAAAGGGTTACATGAGACAACTAAGGCACTAAATTAGTTATTACTTAGTGTATGAATTTATATAGTCCTAAATACAAGGAACTTTACTGAGCTCTTTATACTATTTGTCTCCTGACTACATAAACAAAAAGAAGGAGGAGGAGGAGGAGGAAGAGGAGAAGGAGAAGAAGAAACAGCAATACATATATATCTATTGATTTCTTGGACATGCTGAGAAGAAAACGACATGATATATATTTTGCAAACTGTCAAATTGTCTTAAAGGAAGTAAAATGCCAATTGTTAGCATTAAAAATTGTCAAAGAATATCATCGTGCTATTTCTTTAATATTAAATTCTAATGGACTCAACGTTCACTTTTTTACTTTTAATACAAAAGATAGCCTAGTAAATTCCACTCAAAACATTTTCTTTGAGGTTAGAAACATTAAAGATGTTTTGGAAATATATTCAAGTCAGATGTAATGACAGTTCATCTTGAAAACTGGCTTTTTAAATAAAAATTAACATAGATTTATAGCTTATTGTAAAACTGTTTTTTAAATTTTCCTTCCTTTTTTTTTTTTTTTTTTTTTTGCTACAAAGAAAATAAACCCTATCCCAAGTCATTCTGTGTGACTTTGACATCTCTAAGCTGAGTACAGCATTTAAGGATGTGTATCTACTCACTTTGATTTTACTCATGCTCACTTTTCCTACCTTAGGTTTTCTTTTCCTGGCATGGATATCTACAAACTGCCTTAAATTATTTCTAGGATTGAGTCATAATATTAATTCATTAATAACTAATTAATTAATGGGTGAAAGTCATTTTGCTTGAAGCCCAGTAACCTTTTTACTTGGACCTTGACAAATAACATTTTGCCCTTTGGGGGCAAGTGGCAGCAATGACTTCATTTAGATAAATCATTATTGAGTGGAGCACCAGTGTTTCTCAAAGTTCCATAGCTGGCTCTATTTCCTCTTAGATCCCAAACAAAACCTCCATTCCTTCTGTCCAGAAACCAGCATTTGCATGCTCTGCTCCTGGGTCCTTATAAGGAGGAGCCCTGCACAACTTCACAGCATTCCGGGGGGGGGGGGGGGGGCACAGAGTCCTGCCTCACTGTTTTATCCTGGGACTCCTGAAATAGCTCCAAGACCTGTGAGGAGGTTTAAGACAGTGGCTCTGCCTCTGCCTGTGAGGTACCCACATTACTCCTGCAAAGGTGTTTGTGAGCTGAGGACACTGAGGATCAGAACCAGCCGAGACAGTTCACTGGCTCTCCTTCATCAGCCTAGAAGCAGGGACAGTCCCTAGAGTCAATAGTCACCATCAAGTTTAGGGACAGTGCTTCCAGGAAATAAGTATTTTCTTCCCCAGAGTGCTCATATACAGAAAAGCTGGCACATTTCTACATATATATTTAACATGAGTTTATAGAGGTACACACATGCACTTTCTGAGACCCTATAACCTGCTACTTCAGTGTAAATGGACTGTCCAAATCAAATTGTAATCATCATTCCATGTTAATACGGGGAGCCTTATTCTGCTCTCATCACATAGGCTGGGAAATGTGGCTGATTGTGGTAATGGTGTGAAAAGGAAGCCTTAAGAGCCTTTACCATCTTTGTTTTGATGTGAGACTAGTAGGGCACTGCATCAGAGATATCATATGACTGCTTTGCCAGCTAGCACAGGTGTCCCTAAAAGGTAGAAAGTGGCAGGAGCCCCCAAAATTTGGAAAGCAGTGCTATTAAAGCATTTTGTATCTAAGAGACATGACTAATGTTCAAAACGGTACCACCACCACATTGTGACCTTGGGCAAATGACTAAGTCCCTAGATGGCTTGGCTGACTCATCTGTCAAAGCTGGGTATGAGCTGTATGTACTTAAAGGGTGCTTAGAGACTTAAATAGGACAATGTCCATAAGAAGCATGTTTTATTGCCTGGTACATGGTAAGTCTTTAGTAAAATTTTGTCATTATTATTATTGTTGTTATCATTATTGCTCTTGTTTAAAAAAAATTCTTTTTTGAGTCATTAGGCATGAAAATGAGAAAAGGTTTGCTTGGAAAAATTCACCTTTTCTCATCTGCCCATATGCAGAGACTGAGCACAGACTGCTAAATTCTGGTGGGTCATTCTCAACTCCAGCCCTTTCAGAGAATGAGAGCTGCAACCCCACTGCCTCTTGTCAGCCACAGCTGTACAGTACAGCTACCTGCCCTGAGAGTGGCTACCTTGCTCCCATGACAAAGTCCAGGCTGAGGGTAGTAAGAATATTTCCAGAAGGAGCTGGAGAAAAATCTCAGAGGTTGCCCCTCTCCCTGATTCCCCTCCCAAGAATCCCTTCTGTTTTGGTTCCATGAGGGTAAGAAGGGAAAATCCCATCAAACTTGAAGTGAGAATAAAGAGGTATCTGTTGGAGGGGTTGCAGGGGTGAGGGGATCTATACTAAGCAATCTCACTGGCCTCCATTAATAACTGATTCTCCATAAAGAACATAGCTCACTAGAACTGAGAGCCAACAACAATGGTTGGCAAAGACGTTGTTTCTTCACATCACTTATTCCGCTGCCATCTACTCCTCTCTAAGTTTCTCCAAATCTTGAAAAATCAGTTCAATGCTTTTTAAATGCCAGTACAAACCTGTGACATCTTTAAAGCATAAAGCTTGGCGTGAGAAACTTTAAAATAGACAACAAATTTGCATTCAATGCTTAATGCACCTATCCCTTAAGAAACTGTATATAAAACTTAATTCTCTTCTCCCAAAATCACTTTAGCTGTTACCAATGCCACTGAATTTACTAAGACTGCAAGCTAAAATCAGCTCACTGACACAGCCAAAGCTGGTTCTGCAACGACTTCTAAGACCCTGAGTGCAAACTAAATGTGTGGCTTAGGGCCTCTGTTGAGTTTTCTATGAGCATGAAGAACTTGCTTTAACTTGTACTGCAGCAGTTTTCCCACCCACCACACACACACACACACACACAATGTGGGCTGGTCCCATTTAATAGACAGGAGTGAGCTCTGGGTGGCCTAAGAAAGAGAAAAGAGATAAATATGCAGTCACACTATGCTCTCTGAAGAGTTATTCATGTAGTTTCAATTTGTTTTTTGTTGTCTACTGATTTGACTTCAAGAGCATATCATCACAGTGGATCTACAGTGTCACAAATGAGGCCTTTACTTCCAGTTAACACAGTGGTTGCTGATGTAGCCAATTCACCAAAGTCAGTATTGGAAAACAGCATTACTTTCAAGATACTTTATAAATATTATAAAACACATTTTTAAAAAATCATGTTAAAACTGTTTTAATGTCTTGGACGTTTTTTCCTTTTTTAAAAGGACTCTGCACTTGGGGCTAAGGGCAGTTAGTAGTAGCCAGTCCTGATTGGCCAACATCTGTTTCTTTATAGGAACCTTACTTGCCAAGTAGCTGGACAGCAATACCCTTTTGGTATTCATGGAAGTACTTGCCGAACAATAATGACAATAATTGCCTCTGATTCTTGTGTTTACAACACTGCCAAAGTATCATTAGGGCCTTATTTATAGATAATAATGCTTATTAATCACAAGTATTTGAATTTTAGAATGTATTAGATTAATATTCTTTTGTACCTCAGTTCTGTACTAATGCTGTGAAAGACATTTACTGAATGTAACTCATTGCCAATGCTTATTTTGAGCTTCAAAATAATGTGTGTAATTTGCAGGTGAAAGATAAAGAAATTACTGGCTACTTCTCAATAGCTTGCATCGTGATCAACAGCCAACATGAGAATTAGGCCCTAACTCTAAAATGAGAAAGAAAGGAAGCAAAATAAATATCCCTGTAGGTATTATTTCCAAAAAATCTTGTAAATTCTTATGATGGAAGAACTTCCTAATAATAAGTCTATTATCTTGTTTTGCCATAAATCTTCAGTGGATGGCATCAATTTATTGAAAGTGTCTGGGGTGGAAAATAATTAGTGATTCAGTAAATAGTCATACGGCATAAGTTTTTGGAGTCTCAAATTAAAAATAGCATAGAATGACTAACAGTTGTAACCAACAAAAGTACAATCTTTGGTCTAACTGTCCAGTTGTTAAACATCTTTATTTCATTTATTCATTAATTATTTTTATATGTTTAATTTCTGTGCAAAGAAACATTAAACATAGCAAGTACTTCCCTCTTTTTATGTGTATTTAGAAATCAAAATCATTAAAAATTTCAAAAGGTTATCACACTTTTTCTAAGATTAATGCAAAAAACATAATTTCTGTTAGTGAAATAAAATGACTTTATAAATATAAAACTTCACCAGCCTATAGTTTTCACCTGGCCACTCTATCCTGAAATTATAGCAAATATGAAGTCAGCAATGTTTTCTTTTTATGTAGTATACGATATTATTTGTTCTTAAAGTATTCATGCTTTATGTGTGAAAACAATACTTCAGGTGATTAATTAGATGAAAACAAGATGTAGTGACAAAATTTTCCAGAAATATTTGAGAAAGAAAGCAAAGCTTATTAACATCATTCTAGGTGACATTTTAAAAATAATATTTGTGACTAGAAAGCTTTTTTTAAAATGCCTGTAATTAATGTTTACTAATATTCTTTAGACCAAACCCAAATCATGCTTAATTTTATCCTACTCTACTAAAGACCACTTTAAAATAGTGTATGGGTCTAATAACCAATTTTTGTCCCCCACAGGAAGTAAGGGGATTGTACCTTTCAATTCACCAAATCGCACTGAGAAAATTGTCCTCCCTAAAAGATCCTTGAAAATTGTTCAGCTAACATTTCCAAGTCAGCACATACAAGGAGATGAAGATTCTAACTCATTAAATGTATAATGTTAACATTTCAATCTATTGCTAAATGTAAATAACCTTAGTAATCCCAGTTGGACTATTTAATATTAATTTAAAGTATTTTATAATATGTGAGTGTCTCCTCTCATGGGGCTAAGTAGAAAGGTGAACAATTATCTAATAACTTCAATCAATGTACTCAGCCAAACCTGGCAAGTCAGGCCCTTTAACTCTGTTTATTTAAATCTGGTAAACGTCTCAACAGGAGGTACATTCAGGTGGGTTTCATCTCTCATAACACTGGGAGAATGAGGAGTCAAGCAATAGCTTATAGAACGGGTTGCTATCTTACAAACTGAATCACTGTAGAGAGCCAATATAGATTATTCAAATTTTACCATGTCCTCTTTTCTTTTCTTAAATAGGTGGGTAAAAGAGAAAGCAGCAATGCCTGAAATCTCCAAATCGTTAATTCAATTCTCCAGTTTATTTTGCTTTCAGTAGACATTGCCTGATTCTCTCTTTAAAAGTCACTAGTAGTTGGCTGAGGAAAGAAATAAACATTTTGAGAGAACAGTTACATCTCACCTCCATGTGTGTCAGTAATGATGTCTAAACATTGAGGTTCAATACCTGAACTCCCCCTCGGGTTTCTCTCTGAACTTTTCTGAATTAGCCTCACCCAACTGTTTACAGACTTGGAAAGAAAGAAAGAAAAAGAAAGGGGGAAATAGGGAAGGAGGAAGAGAAGGAGGCAGGAAGGGAGGGAGGGACAAAATGGATAGCCTGTTAGACTTTAAATTTGAGAGCACTGAAAAGATAATTCACTACGAAAAATGGTTTGACAGAATAACATGTACCCCAGCAACATCCGAGCAGTTTTCTGAGCCTAGTTAGATATGCAACTTGAGATCTGTCAACATTTTATAGTTGCCCTGAGTTATTAAGCATTCTTCCTTGTTTTCCTTAACTGTCAAAATTTTTAATGAAATTTAATCTTGGATGCCTACATTCTGGGGAGTTTTATTTGCTATGTTATAGTTCTGTCTGCTTGCAGGCCACAGAATGCCAAAATATTTATTCATACAAATCTTTCTATGTGTATAACTTAAGCCTACTAAAATAGGCCTTTACCCACTTCATTAATTAAATCAACAAAAAAAAAATTACATTTTTGTAGAGAATAACTCTTCATCCAAATTTTCTAATGAACATTGTGCATTTTAAAATCATTATAAAGGTTATGTTTCCTTAAGTCATGGCACAGCATCAGATAAAAAACTTCCAAAAATAAAAGACTAACTTATTTTTCCAGTTGATTTTAAAGCCCACCTAGAATAAAACATTTATATCTCTTTCCAAATAATAGGCTTTTAAAAAACTTTCACTTGTAGTATTTCCATAATTTTAACGTCAAGCATTTTTAAGAGACTATGGAGCAAACCTCAAAAAAGCAGTTGGGCAAAAACTGATTTAATTTTCACAAGCTCATCACTAATATTTAGACACTCCTGATGAGTCAACAGTCTTTCAAATACTGTCTCTGAAATATATAAGCAATAAATTACATGTGGGAATAAATGCCACCATAAACATCATATATGTTTTTTCAGTAAAGAAATATACATTTACATAAACAGAGAAAAGTCAACAAAATATTTTATAATATCAGTACAAATGAGTCTCATTGTGTGAGAGAACTCCTTCTATCATGGTTTTTAAGAAAATTTCAAAACTATTTTTTTATTCCTCTATCAACTAGGACAAATAGCTGTTAAGGTATAACATTCAGTTATAATGTTTCTTTACATTTGCTCAGCAGAAACAAGCATTGGATTCCTGCCAATGTATTCATTTTAACTGTAATTCTTATTTTAATTCCCCCAAAAAGTCTTTGAAAATGAAAGATTTAAAAAACTAATAAGAAGCAAGCAACATGTCATCCCATATTGTACATCATTTCAAGGATAAATATATGCTTCAATTTTTTTTTTTTTACATTTTGAATTATCACTAAGCTACTACATGTCTTTTAATGATATAAAGGCCCATAAAATTAAACTACTTAAAAATGTTTCCTTTACAGTAAATGGAAAATAAAATTAATGCTCTTTATTATTGTGTTCAGAATTTAATTTTTGTTCTGTCAACAGCATTTAATTTGCAGGGAGAAAAAGGCAAAAAAATCCTGATTTTGATAGAGTATGCATATTTTAAATGTGCATTCAAAAATATGATGCCTTTTATTTTATGTAAAACAAGTTATTTAAGTTCATAAATGGGGTATGCTTAAAATATAAATACTATACATGTATTATTTATCAATTTCTGTGGTGTCATGTACAGTGGCACAATTCAGATTTCAATAGAAATTTTGAAATTTGTGTTAACATTACAATATACTCATTTTCTTATTTTAAGACTGTGTTATAGAATGTATTGTTAATCAAAGAAGTTTGGTATATTACACATTGACTTGTTATATGCAAATATATTCAGTTGGGGTATGTATATTATTTTGTTATATACATAAACATCTACCCTTGTGCATATGTATATTTACATCATGTATAAATATGTGTATATTACCAAAGGGTACTATACTGAAGGAAGAGGAGGAGCGTCTAGGACTGCCATACAATATTTTAGTTAACTGTTAATTGAATGCAGTTTTCCATGAAAGTAATTAGGTTTTTTTCAAAGGTGGGTGTTTATAGACATGTTTTAGTCATTTACTGTTTTCCAAAAGGCTAGTTTTATAACCTTATCCCCACATACGCTTTAAATCAATGAGTGATACCCTTCCCATCACCTTTCCCTTCTCTTAGGAAGGCCTATGGGAAACAGCTTGATACATAATTCAAAGAAAATCTGAACCTTAATTTTAAAACAAAATCTCATCTATTTAATCATTAACATTCTACCGTTAACATTCTTCATTAAAATTTAGCTGCCTACAAATTATCTTATGACAAGGAATGGTCAAAATTAGATCAAGATATTGGCTGGTGATGGTCTTTTGAGGTGAATGTGTGCAGATTTTACTGAGAGCCCTTCTCTAGGACAGGAGGTCTTCTAAAGAATTATGGTTAACAGTAAAAACATGTAATATTAATAAATCCAAGAAACAAAAAATATATACCACTAGTATTTCTAAATTATTGAAAAGCCTCAGATACAAACATTAGGGCGAAGAAAGGACAACTAAAAGTATTAAGTTTCTTTTTTGTATCCTCTGAATCTCATGTTATCAAAAATACAGTTTGGTAATTGGGTTCCTATTCTTCATGATGAAAATATTTCATCTTTTTCTGAATTCTCTCTGCCCTGCTTTCCCCTTGAGAGCTGAACCGTCTGGATGGGGCTGGTTAATGTTTTCAAAAGGAGGAACTTCATTTGTCCCAAGTTATTTTTCTGCTAGTCTGTTTTTCTGTTTTCTAATGAGAGATAACTAACTGACAGCTCTGTTTTGTAATGAAATTACTGAAATCACAGACTGGAGGAAAGGGGAGTCATTTCAGATCTGAAAAGGTGTGGGTGTCTTTACCACCACCACCACCCTTCCCAAATTTCCCATCACTGGAAAGGAGCCAGTAAATTGGAAAGTGGCTGAGGACAGTGGCACATAATAGGACAGCTAAAAAGACATGCAAAATCATTTTTAATTGGTTCCTGCCGCCTCCCTATGCCTCCAAAAATAAAAACAGCCTCCATGCAAGCAATTTTTAAGGCCAAGATAAAAAGGAAGCAGATACTCAAGCCCCTGAAACGTGGCTTCCCGGTGGCGGAAACCCAGTCTAAAGAGCAGGCTGTACGATGGAAAAGCTCTCCGTGGCATTTCTGGGCGAATATCGTCCCTTTCAGCCTTACCCTTGCTCACGTGAGACAGGGTGTCAATGAATATCCCCGGACTACAGGAGGGATTTCTTTTGGAATCAGATGGGATGCAGGCGAAAGGACACTCACGTATAGAGAATGGGGGTGGAGGGAGGGGACGGGAAGGGGGAGCGGAATGAGTTCTAGGGCTGCAGATTCAGATCGCATGGCTAAAAAGGTTACGCTGGCACCGGAGCATGCTGCTACGCCTCCTGCCCTGCCCTGCGCGCGCACCGCACTCACCCGCACACCCGCCCTCGCCCACACTAGCACACGCACAGGGCTCCAAGCCTCTCTCCTCGCCAGACTACAGGGGAAGCGCCCCCTCTGAGGTGCGCTCATCGGAGGTGAGGGGTGAGGCAGCCCAGGTCCGTCGAACGCACAGGGCGTCTGTCGTAGCCCCGGAGCCCTCGGGCGGGGAGCAAGGCGCGCGGCCCTGAGCACCAGCGGGGACTGCCCGGCTCGGACCCGAGATGGGCGGGAGCAGAGCGGCGGACCCTCGGCGGGCAGGGGCCGAGGAGAGGTGACGCCGCTGCATCCCTCTGCGACCTCAGCCTCTAGGGGCTCGCGTTTGGAAAAGCACGCGGCGCCGTATACGGCGCCGAGTGCATGTACGCACTGGCTGGGCCAGGACATGGGCATCGCTTAGAAAGAAAGTGGCCCCCGCAGGACGACGGGCTGCACGCGGGCTCCTCCGGCGCTGGCCTGCAGGGGGCGACGGCGTGTTAGCACCCTGCTGGGATTCAGCCGAGAGCCCTGGCGCAGAGGAGGGGCCGGCGGGGGATTCGGACCAAAGTGGGTTGCCTCTGCACCTCTCCAAAAGTTCGTGCAGAGTCCTGAGGACTGGGACAGTTGTCACACTCGTCACCAACAAGGTGTCGCTTTCCAGTCTCTGCGACTTCAGGAGGCCTCGAACTGCTGGATAGTTTGCCTCCAGACTGCTGACTTAATCTCTGCTGTGGGGTCGGGAAGGGAGAGTTCTGCTTTTCTGCCGCCTCAGAAGAGTGCACCGCATCGGGCAGTTTTCTACATCTGGGGGGAAGAAGGCAAATGGAGTTCGAGCTTTGCTTCCTGTCTGGGACAACCCGAAAATACCAGAAGTCTCACCGGCGACCTGCGCTCTGGCCTCCTCAGCAATCATTCTCAAACGCACGCCCCTTCCCTGGCCTAAGGAGACCTGAGGCCGCCTAAGATACGGCCCGCGGATGCAGCGGGCCCTGGCCTGGGGGCTGGGGGCCAGGGGCCTGGGGCCGGAGGACGGGGGAGATCGCTGAATCTGTCCTCGCCGCTCCAGGGCGCCCACCCATTGCCCAGCTCTCTGGCCGCCCCCTGCGCCCCCACCCACGGGGACTTGTCCACCCTATAGCTTTGCTGGAGGAGGAAAATGGGGCCTACGTTTCCAAAGGAAGAGTTCGCGTCCTCGCAGGGCATCTAAGGGGACTCCATCCGGCCCACGGGCTCCTCAGGTACTCCAGGGGACGGCTAGCAGGGCCAACAGTGCCTTTGGAATTGACCCGATTTTGTGAAACCTCAAACTCTGGGGTGCCCACGTCCCTTTCTCACTTCAGAAGTTTAGCTGAGCTTTGGGTGGTGACTGTCCCCCGTCCTGATGCCGACCCAGCAGCCAAGCCAGAGGTGTTCGGATTATTACATTTTTAACTCACACCTTATAAATATGAGAGTTTTATCAGGCAGCAGATTACTTAAAGCGTACCATTTCTCCGCGGTCCAATTTTATTAGGATTTACGCTCATTTGTGCTCGGCTTCTCTGGGGAAATAATGCTTTGATTAATGTAATCCTTGCCCGGGATCCGCCACATGCCCCTCGACCCTCTCCCAAGAGAAAGGACCTGTTTGACAAACAATAACAGAGCAGCAACTCTTGCAATCTGCCCACATCTTTGGGGCTGTCTAGAGAGAAGGTGACACACGTTCACAGGTCATTTGGTAAATGCAGTGGTGAGAGGAGTGAGCGAGCTCTGCATGGAGCGAACTTCCCAGACGCAGAGCCTTGGATTCCAAGGCGAGGGGCTTTATGGGGAGGATCCCTGGGTGGGGTGCGCGCGTGGGTGCATGTGCACGCCTGCCCTTTGCTTGCTCGAGCGTCTGCCTCTTTGTCCCCCGCCACAGGCCTCCACGACGGGGATCTGCATGCTCTCTGTGAGCAGCTCCCGGACCCAGGGTGCGTCCACAGCGCCCACCCGCGGCCCCCAAAGCACCTCGAGAGTAGATCTTTGGGAATACCCACGCACCAACCAGGGGCGCCCTGTGGCGATCAAAACCTCTGCCAGAAACCTAGAACATATGACCGAATTCAACCGTCCTCCTCAGGCATTCATCCATTCATGCACCCATGCATACAGCACAAATCAGCAGACACAGGCACGATTGCTGCACCCCTCCCTTGCTTGGGCTGAGAGCAGGAGGAGGGAGGGCTTTCCCGCCGTCCCTCCTCCCGCACAGCCCTCTCCGCCTCTCCAAAAGGAGAACATTGAATTACGAAAAAAGGGCAAAGGAACGGAATCCCAGGTCGAAGGCGCCCAGAAACGCTCCTCTGGTCCCGTTCCCTGTCCTGCTGCCCCACCCCCACTGTCCCCAGCTTGGAGAAGGCAGGGGACACGGTGGTGCGAGGGGTCCTGCCCTGCACCGCCAGAACAAAGCCCACCGCAGCATCCCGGGGCCACGCACCGAACCGGTGACAAAGGCGATCGGCGACGCCCAGCGCCAAGTCTGCGCTCCAGCAGGACAATTCTCTCCTGTGAACTCAGTGACCTAATAAGTTGACTCAGCATTTACCTCTTCGATGTCCCGCACCCTTGTCTTCCTCTCTCCTCCCATTTCTGTCCCCAGTCTCCATCTCTCCCTGCTTTTTTTCTCCACCTCACTCTGTTTCCCTTATCCCCTTCTCCCTTTGCCTTTTTTCATCTCTTTCCGTTTTTCTTTCCCACGGAAAAGCAATGCCAATTCGACTTCTGAAGGCCGCTCTGCGTGTCTAGTGCTTAGGAAGAAAAAAGGAGTAATGGGAGCCTCTTAATTTTATTCTGCAAACCATGCTCTAAATAAAATACACTGCACTCTAAAGTAGTGGAGCTTGGACCTGGGACCCCCACAAGTCGCCGCCTATTCCGGAGAAGTTTTTTATGACGGCCAAAAATCACAGGACACTGGGCAGGAAGGAGGCCTTCCTCGCCTTTGTGGAATGAAGACTTGGAGGGTCAGTGTCCTCCAAGACAAACCTTTCTAGGGAAAGTTCCAATCTGACTGTATTACCCTGGGAAGAAATCACTTGCCAGACCCTTGCTATGAAATCCAGTATTTCCGAAGTTAGGATACTTTAATAGTCACTTTTATTTTTTCTGAGTGAAATTTTGTTCGTTTAACAATGAAAATTAAAAAGAACACAACCTACTCCCTTTGGACAATGCATGCCTTGACTTCTGGAGGTTTTTTGCACCCTGATATAACACTAAATTAAGATTTGTTATCTGCCTAGCACCATTCAAGCTGAGAATCCTCCCCTAGGGCTTCATTGAGCAACCAGAAAACTTGGGAGGAGGGATAAGTGTTCAAAGCAATAGGGGATACATAACTTTTAACTTAGAACTAACAAACTCAATGACATGAAGCTATGGTGAGCAAGGTCACTGAGTTCTACCACCAAGGTCTTTTCACCAGATATTTTCAGGCTAAAATACTGCTGCAAACAAATCATGGAGTATTTGAAGTAGCAAATATTCATGAATATTGATACTGTATTTTTTAAGTGAACAAAATAGCCACACTTTCTTGAATACCCCTTTAATGCTGACCAGTCAAGGGTAGGCTTATGGAGGGAGCAGGACAATGAAGTGGGAGCTTTAGCAGTCACAGGAGAGAAGATACCAGGTAAGCACCATTTGGGAGAAATCCCCAAAAGAACAGCTGTAATCAGCTCCACAGACAATAGCTAAATTTAAATAATTTTAAATAATTAAAAATCTAATAATAAAAAATACATAGATGCCAAAGGTAAAGTTTTGTTTTTGTTTGTTTGTTTTCCCCACAATGTGCTGCAATGCTTCTTAACCCATCATGAGACTACCCGATTCCAACCTAGAAAAGAAGTGCTGTCTAATATATAGGGAGTGGTTGGGGTTGGGAGGGAGTGTCTGCAACGGAGAGGAGAGTTCCCTTCTGTTAGAACCACAAACTCAAAAAAAATCCAACTACCCTGCTGGCAAAGCTGAGTTAATATTTCTGGTGTTTATTTTAAAACACACATACACTGTTGACCTTGGAATATTTTTATAGCTAGGATCTACCTACATGTTTTTGTTAATAATCATTATCATCACTCTGGTCAACCAGCTGGGGCTCTACTTATCTAGCCCTGTGAATTTCAATTCGAAGACACTTGTGATGGGGGTTCCGGTGGGGAGGTGAGGGGGCAGGCAAGAATAGTGCATCACATTGTGTCAGCTGTGGCTTCCCTAGCAATTGGTAGCTTTCTTTAACAGACTTGTCAGGTGCACACATGCAGCTAGAGTGGGTACACTGTTGGAAATGGGTTGTTTCAAAAGTATGCACTCAATAACCAACTTACCATGCCTTCTCAAATTAGTTTCCCCAGCTGAAATGCCTGCTAGTCTAAAGCTGTCTTATAAGCATCAGAAGTAAAGCTTCTTACTTTCGGTTGAGAAATTAGTGTCTGAATTTATAATTGCTTCTTCAAACCCATCTAAGAAAATTAAATGATTGCTCCTTTCCTACAGATCAGATAAATCAGTTATCAAAGTGATACAAAGAACCGAGAGAACCATCATACGCTTCAAAACACTCAGCAAAACAACTCATCCACTGTTCAAGACAACACATACTCATTTTCACCCAAAAGTTACCATTAAACAGCCCTTTACTTTGTATATAGCATACACTGTGGGTTGTGAGTATGCTTAACATTTTAATTTGTAAATGCTAATGGCAAATGTACTTCTGCACTGCTAGGGTATCCAGCACCTTATCATTCATAAATGAAAGCAAATGAATAAATACCCACTTTGTGTTTTGTGCATTTGATCCAGGTAATGTTCTTCATTCTCTCATTTGGCAAAAGCATTTCACCATCCCCAATAATTAAAATTTTGTAGCTTTGCCCAGCACTTTGAATCTTAATTCATACACCCAGCTTTATCGTTTCCACCTCCAAATCATTATAGAATGCTAATATGGTCTCTATAATATATCAGTTCACAAATTAACTTGTTGCTTTACTCAGAATCACTATTTCTTGTTTCTTTTACTTTAGTAACCTAAGACTATAGATATCCTGAGGAGCAAACATTTTTTTTTCTTTTAAAGTACTTTTGCAAAAAAAAAAAAAAAAGAAAGAAAGAAAGAAAATAAAGTAAGTAGCAGCCAAGATAGTAACAATTACAGATCTCATGAAAAATGACAGAAAAAAAGTATGCTTTAAATGTGAATATACAATTATTGCTTAGCTAGTGTTTTGCAAAACATCTGGCTAACTAGAAAAGTTTCCTTTCTCTTTAATAATTTTTAAATGTATTTAGCGGCCCCGGGCATGCAAAGCAAGTTAGAGCTTTGATGCATTTGTCCAGTTCCTGTGGATTTCCCCCAGAAGTCTTTCGTCTGAAGAGCTTTAAAAAAAAGGAATGTTTGTGCTCAAAGTACAGTTTCCTCAATTTTCCACTTTGTTTTATTAGCAGAAACCTGACAGTATATTTCCTGACTCTATATGTGAGAGCTCTCAGATGAAAATCATGAGATTAAAATTTTCAGAGTGTCTCCTTTGCTTGTCAGTCCCATGATCTTTCAACCCTCTTAGATTAAATAGCATTTAAAGCCAAACCCGGACTTTTCAAAGTTAGTTTCAAAGAAAAACTCATGGCTGGAAGCTGGTTGACTTGGAGTCAAGTTAGAAAAAGGTATCTTCCCCCCTCTTCCTGGGGAACATTAGAGCTTCACGTCCTGTGCCCCTTCCTGACAGGCTCGGTGACACCATCACAGGTGCATTGAATTACTGAACTGTGGACACCAGGTCTCACTTCCAGTCACTTATGGCTGCCGCTTCTTAGTCATGCTCTCTAAATGTTGGCAAAATTGTTTGTAACAAAATGACAAATTCCTCAAAACTGGTCAGAATTTGCCCTTCATCATTTTAGGAAGTTTTTCAGAAACCATTTTTATCCTATACCAAAATTAAGTTGTCTTCATAGGCAGTATTTTTAAATATCTGGGGTGAAAACCTGGTGCTCTATTAGAAGTTTTGTTCAACTGTGTTAAGTAATATTATGCTAAAAAGTTTCAAACTCACAGTTACCTCTAACCGATGGCTATTTTGAATTTTCTTTTCCCTAACAAACTCTTCGAAGATAAACACAGACTCTTTCTACAGCCATAGGAGGTACCAAGAATTAAAGTAGACATTAAGTAACAAACGAAGTAAAAGAGATCCTGGATGCCTTAACTAAATCTCCAGTATCTTGAGTTATATTTCAAATCCCAGACATGTATCAAGTGAAGAGTATTCATTATTTAATAGATAATACCTTAGGATGCATTTTATTTTCTTGATTGTTTCCCCCCAAATACAACCTGAATGGTAGCTTCTGAAGTAGCTTATTATATATCCTTAATAATTTTTAAGCTTTTTTTGCTTTCACAGCCTTATTCTGTTTTCCAGCCTTATACACACTTCACTGAGAGAAATGGACAAATCCTTTAACTGTTTCTTTCAGTGCCATTTCACAGACATGGATGGGTGGGAGATGGGGAAGTCATTGTCCTCGTATTTAAAACCTTGTGTTATGCAATGAATTCACTCCTCATCGGGGATCTGCACAGTAAGGTTTTCTCCTTTGGCATGTTTGAATGAGCAGATTTGCTTTTGAAACAGCTACATTTTACTCAGTACCTGCTAAGGCGAGTCATTGCGCCCCCTGCTGACAAGTCCTTAGTGAGACTCCTGAGCACTTGCAAAGTTTATTTTGTTCAGTAAACCGTGTCGTATAAAATTAACCACCACCAATAAAATTAGCTTATATGTTTCGACTGTAAAATTCCAAAACAAAATAAAGCTAGTTATAGTGGCGCTAGAATTCTCTAGTTTGGCTTCTTCTCTTTGGCTGAACCAAGGTCCTTTTATCTAAAGCCCAGTGCACAAACATATAGCTTAATGTGACTAGTGTTCTTCCTTTTATTTCTTTCTCTATGGCAACCAATATGCTGTGCTCAGAAATGCTCCCCATCAAGGAAACAAATGATCTTCAGGGAGCAGCTCTATATGGCATCTGGTCCAATGGAGCACAGAGAGTTAACCCCAGTCAAAAGCGAGGCTGCCAGGCACATAAACAAGGAGTGGAAAACTGGCGATTCTCCCCAACTGAAACCTCTTCCTCCGTCCTTACAAACCATTTCATTGATTTGGCATGAACTGTTGCCAAAGAAACTGCAAATTTTAAATTGCAAGGTGTTCTGGATACAAAAATTCAATACAATTCCAGCCATTTGAGGCTACCCCTTCATCACCCAGGCACAGCTTCCTTTAAAAAGAACAAAACCAAGAAGCTTTAAGAATCCTCTGCAGCCTATTTCATGAAGGTAAGGTGCCCACATTAGCTTGGAACTGGCTTAGCTATTTCCTCCAGCCATATTTATCTAATTAACTGCATCTAACAAGTAACTGCACCCTCAATTTTTACAAAACCCAGTGAGCAGTGGCTACGAGGGGGACAAGGCCGGCTGTCAAATATAAAGAAAAACAAAGTAAAATCTAGTTTTTGATGCTCAAGCTCCAGCCCCCTTTGGGAATAAAGTGTAGGATGTCCTGCTTGATTTTGATTGATCACCCTCTTTCTGGTGGACTTTCACTAGCGAGCTAGGTGGTTGCAACTAACCTCTGCTCACAGAAACAGTACTAAGCCAGGGTGCACTGACTTCCTGCCTCTTCTTCCTCTCCTGCTTCCGAAGTCTGCAGCCCTCTCTTTGCCAGAACCCCCCGCCCTTCCCCGCAACCCTCCAGGCTCCCAGCAGGAATCCCCTTACCCCAATCCCAAGCAAGCACACTCAGTTCACCGTGTCAGTACTGGCTACAGAAAGAGGGTTCCTTCCTCTCTGGTCCTCATTTTTATAATTCCCCAAACAAGAAATGTTTATAATTCTGTGTGCTTTATAATCTTTATAATTGTTTCTTTTCCAAGGCTTTTATTCCTCTCACAATCAACAATTAAAATTGATAGCACCGCACCCCCCTCAGAGTACCTTGCTGTGGAAAGCTTTGGAATGAGTCCATCTTTTTATACAATATTTTAGCAGGGCTGGGTTTTTTTTAACTCCCTCCCCCAACACACTTTCCCTTCTTTACTTAAAAAGCGGTTGTTCTGTGAACCTTCTCTTGTCCCAAGCAATGAAAATAAGCTCCCAAACCTACAAGAGCATAAAAAAACGGAAAGAAGGGGGGGGGGCATGGAAAGAAAATAAAGAACACTTACCAAGCAAACTTCCGGGGTTAGACTTTAAAATAAAAGATGTTTTATTTTTTAAATGAGGTGACTGGAGCGGGGGAAGGCATTTTCTCAACTGCCCAGAACCGATGCATCCTTAGCCTTCCCTTCACACTGACTCCTCGGAGCCCAGCTCTCCACTAGTCTATTATTTTCACCAAAATATATGAAAATGTATGCAAATGAAAATCAGCACTAACTGTTCTCCCCTTGTTATATACTTTGGATTTTTTTCCAGACAAAACAATCACACTCGGAAAGGGAGGGAGTTGGTGGGGTGGAGCTGGTGGGGGAGGCTAGGGTGCGACTGGAGAACTAAGTAGGAAGAAAGGGCGGGGGGACTAAGGGGACAAATCTCGGAACAGAAGTGCATTTCTGTTATCGAGGAGCACTGCGTTTTGGGGGCTTCCCATTTACACACACACACCCGCATTGAAAAGAAAGTGGATATGTTTGCAGAGGCGCTATCACGTTTCATCAGGCCACCTGAGACTGCTTTTGAAAGCGTGTACTGTGAAATTCATAGCAGTAATTTAGACAAAATCCTCACTGTATATTAATGAAAGACGGCCCCATGGCAATGTTCCTATCCTCCCCATTCAGTGTAAACAAAACCACGAGACTCGCTCAGTTTTTGAGCCAGATCCAAGGAAAATCGACAGGAAAGGAAAACACGGGGTGCTGGCACTGACAACGTTTGCACCTGGAGATCTCAGATTTAGTCAATGAAATCTGTGTTCCATCTTTTATATATACATATACGCATACATAAACATAAAAAGGAACCTTAGGAGGACACAAAAGGAAAAAAAACAATGCTGTCTGCGGTTTGGTTACCGCTGCTTTTTAAATCTATACCTTAGCAATAATGTCTTTGCTAAAACCTACCTACGATGGTATCTCTCCCTGGGCAACCAAGAGCTGAACAAGGTCCTACATAAATTCTACGCGTCTACTGTTAATCTGAAAATTACGCAAAGGCTGCGTGGCTGCGGCTTCGCTCTCCGGATTTAACTGAGTTCACCTAACTAAACTCAGCAGAGGAATTATTCTCCAGGAAGGGAGGACAGTTTCGTTCACAATTTAATCGGAGCTCTCAACGGCTCCGCATCCATATCCAGGGCCGCGGCTTGGGCGCCCGCCGCAGAAGCAAGCTCCGGCCGCGGTTGCAGTGCTGGTGCACCGCAGCTGTGGTGCGGTTGCACGCACACGCACACGTACACTCATTAGGAACGGTGTATTTATTTGAATGTCCGAGTTGGGTTAGTTCATTTGAAATCCCTGAGGAGGGTTCAATTTGCCCTTGTTTTCATTGCCACTTTCTCTTTTTCCTGGGTTTGCTGAGGTTCCTCTGTGCAGTGTTTCCGCTCGGCCGAGTCCCCCACCCCCGCTTCTCCCGCCTACCGCTCGCATTCCCCCGCCCATACCCCTTAACTCTTTCAACCCTGCTGAGGCTGGGAAAGCGTTTGTCGTCGCCAGCCCCATCTACTACGCAAACCCTTTGGAGGCAAAAAAGAAAGAAAAGCACCACCGTGCCTAAGAATAACCAGCAAGCAAACCCCACCACTCATAACCACACTGAAAATACACACACACACACACACACACACACACAGTAAGCACACGTAGTAAGCGGTGGAGAGCTCGGCGAGTGTGGATCCCTGTTCTTTAGGCCGGCTCCTGCTGCGACGGGAATTCCTAAAGGCGCTGGGATGGAATACACATATGAAGTATTTATGGGGCAAGGTCGGCCTGCTTTTCAAACACATCGCCGGGCTCTGCAGACTGGCACCCTCCAAACTCACAAGGGAACACAAGATACTTGCCTGGCCGGGAGGAGGGAGGGAGGAGCGGGGAGGAGGATAGGAGAGGGAGCGAGGCAAGGGAGGGGGGCGAGCGCAGCCGCCGCAGCTAGAGGTCCGTCTCGCACGCGCGGGCACTGTGCTGGCCCCGGGCTGAAGGTTTCCCAGATCTGGGCATTGGAGAACTTAAACAAAGGGGACCGCCGCCGGCGCAAAGCGGCTGAGGAAAGTTGCGGTGGCGGATTTCCAAGAAGCGTGGCCATGACCCGAGCTCTTGGCGCTGCGAGCTCTCCTTCCCCAACCCCAACGAGACAGACATGGGGGCCGGCTGGTGAAGGAAAAAGGAAACTTTGAAACCACTGGGGTCACATCTGTCTATAGGTATTAGCTTGAAAGGTGCATCTTTGCCGCACGCGTAATAAATCCCTGGGATGGGAAGGGGCGGGAGGGCTGCAACACAACGCAATCCTAGGTAGAGTGGGTCGGTTGCTGTATTTCACGATTTGTTTTCCTTCTAATTTTACCCTCCTTCTGTCTTCCCTCTTTTTTTTTTTTTTTTTTCTTCTCTTTCCTTTCCTCCTCCTTCCCTCCCAGGCCTCCAGCGAACGCCTAGAGCCGCGGAGGCTACGCCTAGGACTCGGCCGGACACTAAGAGTTAAGATGCGGCGGAAGGGGTGGCGGGGGAGGGGTGGGGAGGAGAAAGTGGAGAGGGGGAGGGAGCTTGAGGGACGACAGATTTCCCGCATCTACGATGCTCTGCCTAAATTAAAAAGCAACCAATCGGAACGGCCGGAAGGGGGGCCTCGCGTCCTGAGCCAGTCATTCCGGGCCTGCCAATCACCCAGCAGGTAGCCAATCAGCGGAGGTCCTGGAGCTCGACTTCCTTGTATTTGGGAAAGTGTGGTGGTGGGTGCGCGCTCGCAGCGGAGGGTAAACATTCGACAGTCCCAGCTCTGAGAGGGAGGGACCGAGAGCGAACTGTCAGATTGGAGCGCGAGCGGGCGGGCCAGACAGGGAGAGGGGAAGAGAGAGAGAGAGAAAGAGAGAAAGAGAAAGAGAGAGAGAGAGAGAGAGAGAGAGAGAGAGAGAGAGAAAGTGAGAGAGAAAGAGAGAGCGCAAACCAGGGCGCAGAAAGAGCTCCCACCGCAACTCCGCTTCTGCACGGCCCGCGTCAGCGCCCTCCGTGCACCTTCTAGCCGCGCAACGTGCCCACTGGAGTTGGTTGTGTACCAAGGATCCCCTGTATGCACACACACCCCTCCACTTCCACCAATGCACTCTTCCTCCTCCTCCTCCTCCTCCTACAGACAACTGCTGGGAAAAAAATAAAACACCAACCCCAACCTTCAGCAACAAGGTAACAGAGCCATTCGACCTCATTTTTCTCCTGTTCATTTTTTTCCTTGTTATATTTGTTTCCTCATTTCTGCCCAAAAGGAAAGATGTCGCATCAGACAGTGACTGTTGCGAGGAGAATGAAAGAGGACTCTTGTTTCAGAGGCAACCAAGAGTTCCGGCAATAGCAACTTCAGAGAAATGCAGCATCGCAAGAAGTTTTCCTAGGACAGAACAAAACTTGAAAACGAGAGGACCAGACGGGGAGTGCAGGAGCTTGCCTCTTGTCTCCGCACACACCAGCAGCCAGAATCACCACGCCTTCAAGGACTAAAAAAGTTTTACTACTCCAAGAGATAAGGAGTGAAATGTGTTCCTGAGGAGAGAGGAGAGCCGCCAAGAAAAGGAGCAGGCCGGCTGTTGGTCATCCATAATTTGGTTCAGGAAGAAAGAAACGTCTGCTTTCTTTGTTGTCTCCCGTGAAATCGCCGCTTAGCAGGTGGATCGAGCCCCGTGTCCAGGCAGAGTCCGCTTTCACCCGGACAAGAGGAGGAGTGGGAGCTGGGCGCTCCGACTTAGAACCTGAGCGCAGGCCCGCGCCCCGCCCGGCGAGCCCCGCTGGAGCAAGCCGAACGCGCCGGGGCTGGGGGGCGGCCAAGACCCCCCCTGAAGGGGGAGGCCACGGAGTGCGCCCGGAGAAGCTAGCCCTACTCCCCAGAGCGCTGCTCCTGCTACTGCAGCTGACCGAGGCCGGCCGGCGACCCCCGCGCCCTGCCGAGCGGCCTTGCAGCTCCGGCCGGGGGCCTCGGCGGCGGCGGCGGCGGGGGTGGGGGCGGCGGCGGAGGCGGCGGCGGCGGCGGCGGCGGCGGCGGCGGCGAGGCCGACCCGGGGCGGGGGCGGGGGAGGATTGGGGGGGAGAGGGCGGGAAGCGGGGTGGGGGGCGCGGCGGCCGCGGCTGCTGCTGCGGCGGCGGTGGTGGCGGCGGTGGGGTGGCGGGAGAGGAGCGGCATGGCCACAGCGGCTTCTAACCCCTACCTGCCGGGGAACAGCCTGCTGGCGGCCGGCTCCATTGTACACACGGACGCGGCGGGGGCCGGCGGCGGTGGGGGTGGTGGAGGCGGCGGCGGCGGCGCGGGGGGCGGCGGGGGCGGCCTGCAGCCCGGCAGTGCAGCTGTGACCTCCGGCGCCTACCGAGGGGACCCGTCCTCCGTCAAGATGGTCCAGAGCGACTTCATGCAGGGGGCCATGGCCGCCAGCAACGGCGGCCATATGCTCAGCCACGCGCACCAGTGGGTCACGGCCCTGCCCCACGCCGCTGCCGCAGCAGCAGCCGCCGCAGCCGCCGCGGTGGAAGCGAGTTCGCCGTGGTCCGGCAGCGCCGTGGGCATGGCCGGCAGCCCCCAGCAGCCGCCACCGCCGCCGCAGGGCCCCGACGTGAAGGGCGGCGCCGGGCGCGACGACCTGCACGCGGGCACCGCGCTGCACCACCGCGGGCCGCCGCACCTCGGGCCCCCGCCGCCGCCGCCACCGCACCAGGGCCACCCCGGGGGCTGGGGGGCCGCCGCCGCAGCAGCAGCCGCTGCCGCCGCCGCCGCCGCAGCGCACCTCCCGTCCATGGCGGGGAGCCAGCAGCCACCGCCGCAGGGCCTGCTGTACTCACAGCCCGGGGGCTTCACGGTGAACGGCATGCTGAGCGCGCCCCCCGGGCCCGGCGGCGGCGGAGGAGGCGGCAGCGGCGCGGGCGGTGGGGCGCAGAGCCTGGTGCACCCGGGGCTAGTGCGCGGAGACACGCCCGAACTGGCGGAACACCACCATCACCACCACCACCACCCGCATCCGCCGCACCCGCACCACGCACAGGGCCCACCACACCATAGCGGTGGCGGCGCAGGGCCCGGACTCAACAGCCACGACCCGCACTCGGACGAGGACACACCGACGTCGGACGACCTGGAGCAGTTCGCCAAGCAGTTCAAGCAGCGGCGCATCAAGCTGGGCTTCACACAGGCCGACGTGGGGCTGGCGCTGGGCACGCTGTACGGCAACGTGTTCTCGCAGACCACCATCTGCCGCTTCGAGGCCCTGCAGCTGAGCTTCAAGAACATGTGCAAGCTCAAGCCTCTTCTGAACAAGTGGCTGGAGGAGGCGGACTCGAGCACTGGCAGCCCCACCAGCATCGACAAGATCGCAGCGCAGGGCCGCAAGCGCAAGAAGCGAACCTCCATCGAGGTGAGCGTCAAGGGCGCGCTGGAGAGTCACTTCCTCAAGTGCCCCAAGCCCTCCGCACAGGAGATCACCAACCTGGCCGACAGCCTGCAGCTCGAGAAGGAGGTGGTTCGAGTTTGGTTCTGCAACCGGCGCCAAAAGGAGAAGCGCATGACGCCGCCCGGAATCCAACAGCAGACGCCCGACGACGTCTACTCGCAAGTGGGCGCTGTGAGCGCCGACACGCCGCCACCGCACCACGGACTGCAGACAAGCGTGCAGTGAGGGCCAGGGGTGCAGCGACACAAGGGCCCGCTGCTGCCTTTGCTGCCGCAGTCATCACAGCTGCCGCTAACGCCGCGCCTACCCCGCACCGCACTGGGACTGCCCCGGGCCCTGGCCGGCCCGCTGCCCTCCCCTCCGCCCAAAGACAGGCTTGCCCAACCTTGGAGAAAAAAAAGAGAGACGGACCGATGAGACGTTTTTTGAAGCCCAGGGAAGGAGGGGCTAAACAAACAAAAAAGCATAATAAATACCCAGACGGTTTTACATACATATACAGCAAAGAAAACCAGAAGAGAGATGGAGGGCGATGATGAGATCTCGTTTATACTGTGGTGGTGTTTCATTTTTAGTTCTTGTTTTTGTTTTTAAAGAAGGGTGAAGATGCCTAGCGCACCAAAACTGCCCTCGTGGAGTTTTGCCCACCCTGAGGAGTCCCACATGGCGGCGACGGTGGACAGCACCTAACACCTGCCTGCCCTCTCCTCTTAAAAAAAAAAAAAAGAAAGAAAGAAAAGAAAAGCACCTCTTTCTCCCACCCCACCCCCCCTCCCTCCAAAGGGCTGCCTAAAGTGACCCACCAATACCTTGTTTCCTGGGAGCGATCTGAAAGAAAGCAGAGGCACCGGGTTTAATCAGGGATGACTCTGCTCTGGGTTCTTCGTGGCCAAATTAAAGTCATTTGGGGACAAATAAACTGTAATGGGAAGGAGAAAAAAGAACAGTCTTCAGCAAAAATAATATTTACAGCTTCTGAAATTAACAAACTGAAGAGCAAAGCCAAAATAAAAAGAATATGTTTCCTCCAAATAACCTCGGAAATAAAAGCATCACGAAAGAGCAGAGGGATGAGCGAAGGCGAAGGGGACATCCGTCTCACTCATCCGTCAAGGAGTGGGAGAGCCCCACAGAGCAGGGGCGCAGGATGGCAGACTGGGCGTGGAGCGAGGCCTGGCCAACAACCCCGGATGCAATGGCTGCCACTCGGGTGGACGATGCCTAAAAGTTCCACCGCTAATATTTTTTTTATTAATATTTTTATTTTTTATTTCTGGACGACTCAGATAAAGGGATTTGGAAAGATTGAGCACCAGCCGCTGCCCTTCTTGGACTTCGCTCCTCAATCCGTTGCCAACTTTGATTTGAATGGGTGCTGTGGATGTGATTATATAATACTGCCATTTCCAAGCAGTGTTTTTGGTAGGTTTTAATAAACAGACTTTTCAAAAGACGGCAATATAGAATTGTTAGATCCGTTGTTGATCTAAAAATATTTGCTTTATATTTTCATTAAATGACTTCTTTTAATATTTTATTCAGAATACTTATGAACTGCTGCAAAACGGTAATTTATTTTTCCCCAGATCTTGTATTACGTGTTTTTTTCAGACGAGCACAAATCAAAATGAAATGAAATATGGACAGTTGTTAGGTAATAAGGGTATCTTTTGATGTGATCATTTGATTGTAATTTAATTTGAGTAGTGATTCCGTAAGAGCTGATCAAGAAAATAAATTTGTTAGAATGAAATAGTCTGTGTCTGATGCATAAACACTGTGTGGGAAAAAAACAGTTCTTTAGAAAATATTTTTTTACTAATACATATCCTTAAGTGATAGTGCTGAGGAAGTAAAGTAGAGTTTACTGTATCTAAGGTAGATTTGGAAATCTAGAGTAAAGGACAGACATGACAGAAACTGCTAGTACTTTAATTTTAACTTAGTAGTCACTCCTTGGTAAACTGTAAATTTCACAATATTTTTCTTCCCCTTAATTTCAATTGGTGTTTTTAGGGGAGATTGTCTAAGTACTAGTCCTTTCCTTGGAGATACTTGGGTCCCTTTCACCTTTATTAGAAGATTAGACTTTGTCACTAGTAAAAATGTGCCAACTGATTATTAATGGTTAATACAGAGCCCCCTTCCCAAAGCATAGCCTCTTTTTCCTCTCCTCCCCCACCATATTGCTATATCTCTTTCCTCTTTTTCTGAGGACTAATAGTTGTGAAGACTAGCTTACAAGTCTATA
Source organism: Furipterus horrens (assembly GCF_987537825.1). NCBI lineage: Eukaryota > Metazoa > Chordata > Mammalia > Chiroptera > Furipteridae > Furipterus > Furipterus horrens. The sequence continues at coordinate 77,713,609 of NW_028327176.1, read as the reverse complement.
ACATTTTATATTAGTTACTTTCCACTGATAACTATGTAATTAAGTTTAAATTATTAAGCCATTTTGGGGTTTGTTTGGTTTGTTTTCTGTAATGAAAAAGTATAGTTCTAAAATCCTGACTATGGTCCACACTGCATTACCCTCAGTGTTATTACCAGCTCAGACATAAGTTTCTACATTTCCGTGTTTTGGTCTTTCCCCAGTGTGATTCTATAACTCCTTAACTGGCCCTGGCAGTTGGGGGAGGGGGCTAGCTTTTTGGATCACTCCTTAGAGTGGTCACATTTATCGCATTAATGTAGCAATATTTACAATGTGGGGGGGGATGAAAGTGTGTGCCTCAGGTTGTGTGTACTAAAGACGTTAAGGGCTCTGCTTAGTTGAGTCCTTTCATATTGGACTTGAAAAAAGTATTGGGGGGGGGATAAAGCAGTGATTTTATAGAATAATTTTCCCCTAATCTCATTTAGCTGTCACTCACTTTTGCCTTCTTCTCTCATCCCCACTTCCTCTCTCTAAGATATCAGTGCAGGGGTTAAGAAACCCGGAAAACTGTGAGAGCAACAAGGAACAGTTATTTCTCCCAGGCAGACCCTTTGTCACTTTCATAAATCAAGCCCAGCCAGATGGCCGTGCGTTGAGTTGCATTATTTTAAACACCAAATGCTACTAAAAGTCACAATCATTTTGATTTGTGAAATCTGAAGAAAAAAAAAGGCCATATTTATTAAACAAAAAATGAAAACAAGAATCCACAATTTACTTTTCTTGGCTTTCTTGTTTTCTTATTTCTCTTACTATTGTAATCTTTCTGCCCAGTAACTTTACAACCTAGAGTTGGGGGGTGTCGGGGCAAACTTCATCATTTGTGAGGGTCTACAGTGGCAAGCAAGGAAGCTTTACGGGAAAGCTGAGGATTAGGTGTGGTTGTTTTTATACGGTGGATACTACTGGCACGTGAGATGAAATCCTGTTTTCTCTATATGAATGGTAGTGGTTGATTAGATGGTGGGTCTATTTAAAATTTTAGGAGCTCTTTGCTTACTTGATTTGGCTGACAACAAAAGAACTACCATTAGATTTCACACTATTTGCTATTAAAATGCAACCTTTGCTGATTACTTTGGAAGAAGCCCTGATTTAAGGGTAACAGAGCAACTTTTAATTGGCAAAGCTGGGAAAGCACAACCATTTTATCTCGTTACTTTACATTTTTAAAGTGAGCTAATGCTGGCACTCCATATTTTGAAAATCAACCCTTTGAATGTATTTACAAAATGAAATTTGTGATTGAAAAATGAAAGAGAGCAGATATAACTGAGAAGTTTTGTGTTAAGGCTTATATTGTTACTAACATAAATAATGAAAATATTGTTATATATCACCAGATCTTTTTAATGAATTTGGTCATTGTGTTCCTTTGCAGAGCAAGTGTCTTGTGCTTCGTAAAGTGCCCATTTGTTCCCTCCATTTCAATCCACCCCCTCCTCTTCTTCCAACCCAAAGGAAAGTGACAAAGTTCTGTTCCATCAATCTGGCTAATCCCAAACTAGGCCCATTTATACTTTGCAGTCTCCTGTGGCTCCTGATGTGTTGTCCAAGCTCCAGTCATCTCATTCACCCACCCATCTTCTCCTGAAAGTCTGGGTGATAAACCATTCAAGGTGTATTTAAAATAGTCACTTTGCTGTCATTGCTCTGCCTTTTTAATTTTTTTTTAAGTACTTAGTCAAAGACTACTTCTTTCTTCCAAAACAGAACTGTTCGTTATTGATCTTAGAGAGTCCCTCTGCTTCCCTGTAGCCTCCAGTACTTGCTCATTACCATGCTCAAAATGTTTTGTATGAATGGGTTTCAATAGTCAGAGAATAATTGGTTCTAATATTAAATGCAGTATATACTATTGATAGTTTATCAATAAGTGTAATATTTTAAATAATTTTAACAATTAAATTTGTTTTTAAATTATATATTTGTAAAGTATTTATCCTGTTGGAAGCAACAATATATTGTTGTATTTATTCGTTTATTTTTGTAATAAATGATCAACCTCTCAAGCTAAATCAAAAATGACACTTTTATATATTTATACAAAATGCATTTTAAGAGATGGGCATATTTGCACCAATTTGTATGTAAATAGAGTAAGATCCATCAATAACATGTAGCTTTCAGAACTAAATTGAAGGAAGAAACATTCTCTCCACATGGAGTTTAGTTTGCCCAAGTTCCAGGGTAATTAATCAAACTCTAAAATAGATGCAACAAGTATTGGCACTGGATGCAGACTTGAAATTAATTATTTAGGAGGTGGACCTGGTTTTTTTCAAGGCAGAAGGATAGAAATTAAAGGATTCTTTCATGAAATGCACGTGGCTGACTAGACGGATTAGAACAGATGCTATGTATCAGTGATAAAACCTAATACCTGGCTGTGCTCAGACATCTATGCTAAGGAAGGGTGTTGGAAGAGAATTAAGACTTTGAGGTTATCAGTGACCCAGAAACAAGGTAATGCAGAAAAAAAAGTTGTGTTATGTTATTTCTTCTTAAATGTCTTCTTAAAATGGCTGTGAGTAAAGAACCTCTTTCTCCTAGTCCTGTTACTGACTGCACAAGCAAGCAATCAGCACAGGTGTTAGCGTTGTTGTTGAGAGTGATACATGTAAGAAGTGCAGGGGCCACCTCTTCAGATCTCCAAGTTTTTTAGGTCTCTTGGTCATCTCAGTTCCTTCCCTGAAGGTCTCCCATGTGACCTCCTGGCTGTGGAGCCCCACCGTGGGCTTGATCTTGATTTCAATAAGGAAATCAGAGAGCTCTGGGTTTGCCTCCTGAACTTTCCAGTCTAGCAAAGGAAATCGTGCAGAGGCTGGAAGGGATGGTTGGGGGTGGGGGCAGCGGAGATAGCAAGACGGGTACTTGTGTAATCAGATTCTTTGATTTTGTTAGCCTGGCTCATGGCCTATTAATTAGATTACTCTCTTTCATTCTTGATTTCACATCCGTGTTTGTTCCAGTATCCTAAAATGTGGGCGCGAGAGTGGTGAGCAGACCCTATGATGTCACTGCCGGCTGGCCTCGGAGGCAGCCTGGGCTTCAGGAGGGCTGTGGGCTGAGTTCTTTATGAGCTGGCTCTGGAAGTGACCTCAGAAGGGGTCTGGGCAACTGGCTTTCACGTGGTGGCACAATATGTACGCCATTGTGTGTGCGTGCGCGCGTGTGCATATGTGTGCATGTCTGTGGGTGCAGGTGAGGGGAAGGGCTGTATAAAGTCGCAGCCTAGTCTCTGAAGCCCTAGGGATGCAGAGAGCTTGTTCAGGTTCAGGGCCTGCCTGAAGCGGAGATGGGGGATCAAAGGAATGGACGAGGGTGGTACTGGGGACTTTCGGCAGCCGCCGCCTCCCTGGGGCACAGGGCAGGGCCCGGCAGCCAGGTGGGAGACGGTGGCGGGCGCGGTGGTGTGGCATCCTTGCATGTCTCTACCCCGGCGGCATAACAGCTGGCCAGTCCCACAAGTTGTTTTCCTCGTGGCGACCATTCAGCAAAACGCAGGATCCTTTCTCAAAGATTTAAATTTCGCGGATGAATTACCATACAGCGGTTGCTTAGCAACTAAATTCAAGCAGGGCTAAGAATATGCAAGCTTTTTGTATTCTCATTAATAAAAATGGCACTCTGACACAGCAACCCGACTTTGGATCACTGCAACTTCTGTAAAAACCATAGGAGAATACAAACCGATCCTGCCATTTAATTACAGATCGAAATAGCTTGAAACACGATGTTTTGTTCATCTCTCTTCCTAAAAGCGATGTAAAAACGGCTTTTCAGAAGCAATAGTAAATTTTTTTAAATGAAGTTGTCTATCGGGATTACTGATAATTGTCAAATGAAACTTTTTAAAACACAGATCTAAATATTCCTTTTCATCAACATTTCTACCCTCCCCCTCGGTCCACTATCCTCTGATCTTGCTCTCCCGCCCCAGCCTAATAATAACAATTATTATTACTATTCTATAAATAATCAGGCCTTGGGAGCCCTAGAGACTAAAGGGCAGTTGGCAGAGCAATCAGTGAGGCCGGTGGCTGGATAAACAGTTAAAAAAAAAGAAAAAAAAAACTGAGGAGAAAACACATAGAAAGTTGTGAAAGTTTTCCTGGAAGGTTGGAGGAGTAGTTGAGCTTGGGTGGGCTCAGGTTCTAGAGATTCTGGCGCTTACTTTTTGAACGCACATGAGAACTAATGCCAGAAATGCCTATAGACCTCTGCTCCACATTGTCGGATTTTCCGTCCTGGGGTCCAGCCTCCTCTTCCCGAGAACTCAGTTGCCTCCTCCCCTCTTGGGACCCTGGAGTTCAGAGGGGCCCGGCTGTCTGTGAGACCCGCCTCACTGCTGCCCCAGCCCTGGAGCCCTGCAGGAAAATTCAAGACGGAGCTGGACCCACTGAATCTTCAAAGTCTGTGACCCAGCCCAGACATCAGAGCCTGGGATTGCCATAATGGGGGCACTCTGGGTTTCTCCCCGAGCTTACTGCCCAAGGAAGGAGATGCGTTGGCTCAAAATAAGGATCCAACCCTCTGCTGCAGTCCAACTGCGGGGGGAGCAGGGGGTCACGGAGGAGTGGCCTCGCGCGTGGGTGGGTCGCGTTGTTTCGGAATGAGTGAAGCTATCCGAACCTGGCCTGCTGAGCAGGGGCAGGACTGGAGACGGCCGGCGTTTTGTGAAGTTTCTGCTGCAGGCCCTGCGCCCCGCATTCTAGGTGGAGATTTTGGGGAGCCCGAGACGTCTGGGTCTCGCACCTCCGCTTCCCGCGAGAGGGAAATTCGAGCGCTCCACGAACGCTGGGGTGGCTGACAGTGCCCAGCTGCCTCACCGTCACCTCCCGCATCCAGTCCCTGCCCAGGGACTGTGGGCCCAGTCCTGTGCGAGGTTGCTGAGCTGGCGGTAGGCGAGCGGAGGCAACCGTTTGGTGCCCAGCTCACAAGCCAACAGGGTCTCACGCCAGCTTCGCTTCTAAAGCTGCAAAAGGAGGCCGTGGTCAGTTTTAGAAAGATTCAGGGGCAAAACAGAAACTCCCCAGACTGATTCCAGTAATATTGCCAGGGAGCTTCCCTGCTTCGCTCCTACTTTGGCAAACGTTAGAACTTGAGAAGTGACTCCACCCCAGGTCAGCCTGGACGTCGAAGAATGATGACCCCACACCCCAATCGACTCCATTTAACACGATCGCTTTCCAGTAAGTACAAAAACAAAAACAAAAAACAGTGGAAATCAAGCCATAGGTTGAAATATTTGTTGTATTAAGTGCTCCAGAGGCATTTGAGTTCCTTTTTATAATAAACAGGAAGACATTTATTTACAAATACAATTGCCCTAGACAAACCACATTCCACGTATGTAATTCATTAATGGAATTCATTCTTTTTTTATCCTCCCTTTGGAAAGAGAATTTTTAGCTTTTAAGAATAGCTAGGTCTTGAGGGAAGTGAAGAACAGTGGTTAGTTTACCAGTTTCTAGAAGAAGGAGCAGGGGTGTCTGGCCAATTCCTGCCTTTAGGGATGTTAAGCAGTGTAAAAGAACCATTTACAGGATATAGAGAGCTGTTTTTTTCCCCCCTTTATATTCTTAAGAAAATACGTTTGTTGCTTGTGGGTGCTGTCACCAGAGTTGGCCAGTGGAAATGTACTGGTAATATACCCCTAGTTGGTATGCGTTTTATGTGCATGTGTATGCATGTGAGAAAAAAAAAAAACACTCAAATTTAAATAACTTGAGATGTTTGGAACTATACCGGAGTTTTACCTGTAAACTCACTTAGTTGCCATAGTTTTAGAAACCTCTATGATAATGCTCCTGCTGCCCTCCTACCTGAGAGGAGTTATACCAAAGGGGATAGATACTAGCTCTTGGCTTCCCAGTCACCAGGGTAAGTCAGTATCATTTACCTCGAGAACCTGAGTCTGGTCTTCTTTAATTCAGGAAGCTTCCTCTAAGTGAATCCCCTCCCCTGCAGGTTGGGAGAGGAGCATTTTGGGGGGACATATTTGTCCAGGGAAAAGTAAAACTAACTGTGAATCTCTAGGTAAACCACTAAGCCATGAATAAACACCAAAAGCACAAGACACACCTGAGGTATGTCTGGGGCTTTGTGAGTTCCCAGTACAAGACATGTTTACAAATGAAAAAAAAAAAAAAAAAAAAAAGATAACCGGTGTCCATGCTTCATTCTTGTAGCTACAAAATAATGTGGAGGAACTGAGAGGAAAGCAAAAATACCTTTTTTAATACACAAACAAAAGGACAAGGGATGTTCTGATGAAAAGCTGCCTGGGAGATCACACATTAGTTCTGTCCTCTAGGACTGCCTCTCTGCAGAAGACAATCCCATTTAGTCATCTGGAACATTGCATACTGAAATAGAATAGATATTCATTTCAAAGAGCTCACCTTGTGCCAGCATTAAAGGTGCCAAACCTGCCACTGTCACTCTACCCAAGTTCAGACAGGGCTACTTGGAGATATGAGTGGGGACCAGGCAGGTTTGTTCTACTCTGACCGACCCTATAAGAGTCTCAAAGGGAGAGTTTATTTTTCCTTTACATTTCCAAGGTTGAAAACCCTCCAACAGTTTTGAAAAAGTAAAAAGGTCTAATCAGAAAGTACAGTATCACCCCAAAACTAAGAAAATGAGAAGAAATGTCTTACTAGCATGGTCTTGAGAATTTGTAAGGAAAAACCCATCAGTTAATAAAATGCACCTACAAACTATTTTTAATTACATTTTTGGAGGAGAAATCTTTCACACTTGCTTAGGCAATCCTACTGATCAGCCTTTGTACTCCTTGAGGATTTCTTCCAAACAGGGCTTTAAAAATGTTTCAAACCAGAGAAATGTCATTAACTCTCCCGAGAACTATTTAGTAGTTGTCCTTGATATTTTTAACAAGAAGAATGCTAAGCAAGTAGCCTGGAGTCCAGTGACATCTGGGTAAGTGGAAGTGATGGACACTCAAAGACTCTGAATAGCCTGCACCTAAAATGGGCTCTCCGTCTTTTGGTATGGAAGAGGTCAGCACTGTTTACCTATGTACCTGATCCCACAAGATTTCCCCTTAATTGAAGCAGAGGGCCAGCCTGTGGGGGAGTAGAAGTGAAGGGAGAGAGACCCAAAAATGGATCAGTTACCTATCCCCTTTGTTCCTGGGTCTTGAACTGGGGCTTCAGGGAGGAAAATAACCCTCTCTCCTTGGGAATGAGGCCTGCACCTTCATTTGCATTACCCTGACATCCCCACCTCACCCCACCCAAGCCAGAAACCCTCTTACTAACTGATTTGGGGCAAAATGGTAACTTCAGGACTCCTTGTTTGTGTTACATAACACACAGAGCTTCTGCACAGAGGTACTCACACTTGATTTTTTTTCCAAATGACTCTCTACAAGCAGAAAGGCTGAGAAAGGAGGAATGAAGGCAAATTAAATAGAAAAAACTATGGGGAGATGTGCAGCTATATATGATGATGCAGGTAAGCTCATGTGCATGAACACAGCCATTACTCACACCTTCTGTGTGTCAGAGAATCTCCCTTTAAACATTTGCCTAGAGCTGTGCTTTGGCTAGACCTAAATTGGGAGGTGAGGGGCCCAGTCAACCTCGGAACAGTGGGAACTCATTGCCCTGTTGCCAATAGGAAGGAACCAAGTGAGTTCGGAGCTGTGTTAGCCTCACCCTGCTCTTTCTGTCAGTAATCCTCCAGTCCTTACCATGGGATGGCAGGTTACCCCCAACCCATGTGCCCTCCTGTGCCTACCCCAGTCACCCCCACCTGTGTCTGTGGCCCTAGAGCTACTCATTCACCAGCAGCAGGAGTCAGCTGCAAGCAGCAGCCTGCGGTCCCATTCAGAAAGCTTTTTCTTCCAAGAGAACTTCACGGAAAAGGCAAAGGTGAAGGCAATGCAAACTGTTCATTTGCCCCAGGCACAAAGGGGAGGTCATAACCTAGGGACATGCTTTTGCAGGAGGGGATCTGGAGCAGTGCAGTTGATTTGCGCAGATTCCCTACCCAGACCCGCTCCACACTGGGGTGCGGGGAGGAAATGAGGGGAGGTGGAGAGGCCTGGGAGGGGGAGCTGCTGAAGGCGTGCAGGCTGACAACGCTGTAACAAAGGATTCGTGCAGAAGTAGTACCAAGGATCTTTAAAGGACCGCACACCTTACAGGCGTGTCCCCAGCTCTCAGGATGTATGTAGTCTGCTGATTATTCCCCAGAACAACGCAGATGTGCTCAAACTGTCAATAGTTCAGGGCTCACAACCAGCAGGCCTCGAAGCCTCAGGCCCTGCACTCCAGCAGGCTGCCTTGGGCACAGGTGGGTGGTTGCACCTGAGTTCACAGGACCTTGTCAGTGGCTGTTCCACAGGCAGCCACTCACTAGTGAGTCCTTGGTTGGGCCGGGAAAGTCATGGGCTGCCATTGGGCCTGGGGATGCAGACCCAGAAGCAGCCACAAGCTTCCCTGCTGGGCAAGAGGAAGTTCACTGGAGAAGTGGGGAGCTGATGGGGTTTGTCACCATGACCTTTGCAGGGGAAGCACGGAGGACACTGTGGAAAAGATGTACCCATATTGTGCTGCTAGAGCTCTCAGAGTAATTAGTAGGGCATTTCCTCTGCTTGGCCACCCCAGGCTCTTCAGCGACCCTAGTTCCTCTGGACCCTCTACCCAGCATGCCCTGTCCCCCTGACAGTGACCCAGCATCTGAGTGCAACCCCAGCCTCCAGCTGGCAGATAGGAGTTGGCACTCCAGCACCTGGGAATGAGAAGACTTGAGATCCAGGCAGGAGAGTGATTATTAGGTGAGTGGTGAGAGGAACATCGTAATGACCCCTAACTTTGCCTAGAGCCCCACTGGGTTCTCCAGAACCCAGTGCAGTTCCCATGGGCCTCTCATGGTTGGTGGGAGAGGCATTAGTTTGGGAACTTGGTGACCCAGGAGTGGGTCTCAGTGGAGACCTTTACAGGAAGGAGAAGCTCAGGGTATGAATTCAGGACTAGGAGTAGGTGGAAGACCCATCAGGCAGAGGTGTCCCTCCACCGGTGACAAACAGGGTGAAGAGGACAAAACTTTGGGAGAGGCATTAGAAGTAGGTATAAAATGTGGTCAGTGACTACTTCACAGTGTCCCCTTTCTTTAATTCAATCCAAAGGACAGCCCTGCAGAGCTGCTGCACCCACAAGCCAGGCTTTCTAGCCCTTGAGCTGCTTAAAGCAGTCTGCCAACACTGACTCAAGCCCTCAGTCCAGGCCTTCAGATCCCTCCCCAACTCCTCCCACTCCTGCTGGCCTGGGCTGGGTGGGGGCTCCGACCTGGACCTCAGTGAATGGCCCCTGCAGTGGAGCCTTCTCAGAAATTCCAGCCAGTCAGCCCTGCATGGCAGAGAAGGCTGGAGGCTGCGGTGGTGACACAAACGCCTACCCCTGGCTACATACAAGTGCAAATGAGATGCTTTTTGGCTGATCAGTCCACTGTATTTTATGCATCTTAATGTGTCTATGTCTTGTCAACTCTTCTAGTCAGGAAGAATAGCAGAAAATTTTAAAAGAATTTTTTTGTGTGTGTGGTTTCCAACTGCAACTGCATCCAGGGAGATGGGGTAAGAGTGGAGACAGGGAGTCTTGCTCACACAAACAACCCTCCTAAATGCAGCCTTAAGCCACAAAGACAACTGGAAAAAGAGGTGGGGACGGGCTATGGTTGCTGACAAGAGACCCTGAGAAAACTCGGTGGATTCTGGCTGGGAAAAGTTTAAAGTCATAACATTTCTTCTTAAGAAGCAAAATTCATTTGTATTTTCTTGGATAGGGGACAGAACAAACTCCTTCTCCCAGCTTACCTGACATCTTGGACACAATGTAGGGGTTACTTAGGCAAGTTTCAGGGGTTCACCAGGAGGAAAGAGGTTTTTTGATCCATGGAGCCCCTATCAGGGTGGAGTTGTGAATCATCTCTTCATGTGTCAATTTCCAAAAGAGTTGTAAAAGCAGGAAGCATGCCTAGAACTCTCCCCATGTGCTGCGACCAGGTTTCCTGAAAAAGCAAGTCCTTTCAGACATAGGTGATGTGAGCCTCTGTAAGGTAAGGGGTAGGGGAGGGGTCTCAGGCCTGAGAAACCAAATGGCCTCTGGTATTCTGCTCTGGGCTACCTCCTGTGGTTCACAAGGGCACCTTGGGGGAACTCTGGCCTTTTAGCTCAGAGCCTACTAACTGCCAGAGGACTGCCAGAGAAGACTACAGGGCCAGCTGCACCCTCCACCCTTACTCCTCTTCACAGGTATTTGTTCTCTCAAGCTAGTCTGCAGCTGACCCAAGGAAGGGGAACAACTAATTTTCTTAACTCTGTTTCCAAGCCCTGCTTAGTGGCAGGCAGGCCCCAAACTTCTGAGAGCTAGGGGAGCTGTGTGCCAGCCTCTGCCCCCTCTTTCATGGGGTTCTCAGAATCTGCAGGGATTTGTTCTCAGGGTACCTCTGGGTTCTTAAGAACAGCAGGGAATTTGCTGTTGATATATGAAGCTATTCTGTTAAGATCTGACTCTGAGGTTGGGCACCCACTCAAGGAAGCTATAGTAGCTTTAAGGTCAGGATGCAGCATCTAATGTAGGTTGTTAACAGCCTGGGCCAGGCAAAAGAGGCCTGTACCCAGGAAACCACTGATGAAAGAAAACCCAGGGCCATTTCATTTAGGTGAGGTTTTTCGGGTGAGGACACCCTTCAGGTGTCCAAAGTTTTTGGTGTTACTTGTGCCATCCTATTCCCTGGGGGAGATTCGTCTATGATGTATTCTTTGGCTGAGGTGTGAGATACCCTCACTGCGAAGCAATTAACTTGAACAGAATAGAATGGGGAGGGAGGTCATGTGCATCACATCCAGAAAAGGAGCCACCCAGCGCTCTGAAACTATCCAAACTTTTACACTGCTCAGCAGAGAAGTTTGCCTGTCACACCAGCTCAGGTTTCTGCCATGCAACCTGGACATTTCCATACCAGCCTGAGAAATTCATCGGAAACAGATGTGTGCTGCTGCTGTGGGATTCCACCCAGGGGCCCAGGTGCTAGGGAGATGTCCCAAACAAGACAGACTTAAAATTCATTGCCCCGACTCACCCAGTGTCCTGACAGGCACTATGGAGGGCTGAACTGTGGGCCAATGAACAGAGGTGACCTACACCGGGAGAACTGAGAGAACTGCCAGGTTCCCTAGCTGCCTGCATCATGGTGGCTCACCAGAGCCCCTGCAAGCTGCCCTCTGCTCTCTTCTTGCTGTGCATGCCAATAGCAATTTGCCCCCCTCCCTCCATGTGTCCTCCTCTCTTCCGAGAACTGAGCATGGATTTCCATTTAGGAGGAAAAGGGGTATCAGTAAAGATGCAACATGGGGTGGTGAACCATCCTCGGTAATAAATAAATCCAGCCACAGTAACCTTTACACCCATAGACTATTTTTACTAACCTTTTCTTTTCAAGCAGCCATTCGGCCAACATCCGAAAACATTTTAACCCACGAACAAAAAGAAACTTTAAAATGAAGACCAAGTTCCTTTTTTCTCCTTTGCTTCTTTGCATCTTTCACTTCCACACCTCCCAGCTATCCTGATACCCATACCCCATCTGAAGATTTAAAACACTTCCTTAAAATCTTTCAGGGTTTTCAGCATTACCAGAGCACTTGGAGGGAGAATGGATCCTCCCCAGCCCAATTTTGCATCCAAACCAAATATGTTGTAACCACCATCATCAATTACACTTTGCATACTTGACACTCCAGCAATGTAGACTCACTGTTTACCAGAAGTAGCAATGAACTTTACTGAAAGAAATAAATTCTACACTGACCACGGGATACCTATTGGAGAACTCTTTGAAAACATCATCTCTATCTTCTTACCTCCTTTATTGGGATGGAGTGCTGTAAAAATCTGGGGTAGCAGAATTTTAAAACAGCTTCATTACCTTAAGCGCTTTTGGAGTCCTCAACTCCAATCATTAGTAATAAAGTCATTAATAGTCATAATTAGTATTTAATTGCTTGATCTGATTGTTGCTTTATTCATGACCCCATTTAGTTTGGGGGGGGGAGTACAGGTGGTTCACTGTCAGTAAAGGGAAGCCATTTGCAGACAACTTCAAGAAGAAAGGAAAGTACTTTAGTTATATTTGCAGACTATGTGTCTCACGTATTTTTTTTCCTGCTTCTTGTAAACTATCTAAGAATAAACATTACCGATCTAGGTTTTAATTTATCCAAATGGGACCATAATGTACCTAGGATTTAAAAAGTATATATATATATATATATTTTAAAACATATTATAAGCATACATAGGTATATATATATATATATATATATATATATATATATATATATATATATGCTGTAGAATTGAGGAAAGCCGAAAAGAAACTCAATGCGAACGCAGCAAGAATTGACTCTATAGTCGAATCAAGTATCTGAGCAAATTCACTTTATTCTTTCGCAGGAGGAGGGTCAGCGGTGGCGAAAGAAAGTTTCTGAGTCTTTGAACAGAGATATCGCGAAGAGGGCCAGATCTTCCCACCAGCTGCCCCTTGGGCGCTAGGACTATGCGACCTCTTCCCAGATCCCCGTGCCTCCACCCCCACCCCCCAGTCAACACTTTCACATTCTTCTGCGTCTGATCAGGCTCCGTGTTTAACCCTGCCTCTCATCTTCAGAAGCTACCGGAGAACTTCCTCTGCAAGGGTGCCCTGAGCTCCTGCCTTTGCCCTCCCTCTCCTCGCCCCCTGCTCCTCCTGCCCCCTCCCTCCCCAACGCGCTCTGGACTCACCCAGCGAGGTCCTTCTACTCCACACACCGACAGGAAATAGGCCTCGTTCGAGGCACCATTTGAAACCACCCTTTATCAATACCATCAAAGCCAAGAGCGCACACGACAGGGTCTCAGCTTCCAAACCCGCTTCTTGCAGAAAACCGGGGAGAAGGGTAGGTAGGGGCGAGAAATCCTCTAGCCAACCGAGACTTCAGCTTTCTTTTAGAAATGACCGCCACGGTTGCTCACCCGGAGCCCGGCCTGTCAGCCCGATCCCCACCGTGGGGACACTGGTTCTTGTCCGAGTCAGCCGGTGTCGCCGCGCTCTCTCCGTGCCGGGGCTGCTCTGGGGTCGCGGCGCTCAGGGACCAAGTTGGTGGGCTCCCCTCCGGCCAGTGGCACTCAGTATTAAATATTCATAGAGATCGCTACTTTCTTAAAGGAAAACCTACCGCGCAGGGAAGTTCACAGCCAAGGGGATGCACAAAGGCAGGTCTCAGATCCTGCCTGTTCCCGAGGCTGGGGAGACACAACCCCTCCCCATGCTGTGCCTGCTCGGACTGACATTCAGGAGGGGACTCGGGGACAGTATCACCTTAGCGCCGTCACTTTTCTAGGAGAGTGTGGAAGGAATGATGAACTTGGCAGAGGAGAGAAAGCTAGCTCCCTGATCCCTAAACAGTTATTTTCAAACTAGCTGTCGTATCTAAATGCCTTAAGGTCCCCAAGGGCTGTGTGTGTGTGTGTGTGTGTGTGTGTGTGTGTGTGTTAAAATAAGTTTGTTCGACGTCCCCTAGGTTCCACAGGCACTGGGGACAAGAAAGTTGGCCTGTGTTGTTTGAAGCTACGCACGCACTAAGCTTAGTAAACCTGACCCTGAACAACAATTTCACTTGAACGGTTAAAGCAACAATCACACCCGCACCTGGTCCCTGCTCTTAAAAAGTGAGCCTCGTTTGTGGAGGTAAGTCAGGGCGGAAAAAGGGACTGCAGTGTGCACATTATCAAGCCTTCTATCTGTGTGCCCCAGTTCTCGCCTCGGCGCGTCCCAGAGCCCTTCCCTCCCGCGCTCCGAGGCCCCCCAGTCACAGCCGGCGGGAGTCCGCTTCCCCAGGCCGCGCTGGCGCCCAGCTTTTCCCAGAGGAGCGTGGCCGGGGAGCCCGGCGCTAGCAGAAGTGGGAAGAGGGAGGGCGAAGACGAAAGTTCTGGGCTGGCCGTGCGGAGCCTGCCCGGGAGCGCGTCCTCGCCTGGGCTGGCAGACCCGTGACGCGGCCACGAGTGGTGCCAGGACGGCGCTGCGCCCTCACAGCCACACACACACACACACACACACACACACACACACACACACACACACACACACACACACACACACACACACACACACACTCGCAGTTCTTTTTGTTCCGGGCCAAGAGCACTTTCACAAGTGGTTAGAAAGTCTTGGGCGCCATCTAACGGGAGCAGCACAAAGTTGCCGCTGGGTGGAGGTTAGGACCCAAGAGACGCGTTGCGGGGAGGGCTAGCGGGGAGGGCTAGTCACCAACCCCCAACACAGAAAACAGACTCTCGGAAATTCCGGAGTCCCCCGAAGTCCACCTTCCCAAGGGCCAGGAGCAGCGACCGCCTGCCCGCCTGGGACTCTCCCCTCGCCGTTGCTCTCTCCTCCCTTCCGTGTTTCCCCAGACCACCAAAGAGGAGGATCGACCCTCTTGCACCAGCCTTAATAGGGCCCTCCTGTCATCCAGGCTCTCTCTTCTTCCTCTTAGTCTGTGATGGAAAGGCCCAAGTAGCACCGAGTGGGACCACTCGTTTCTTGAAAGGAACAGTTACCTAATGAAGAGGTCTGCAGCCAAAAAAGCTTCCAGGAGATTATGGGCCCAACTGGAAGATTTGGTCCTGCAGTGGCCTCAGGAGAGCCTTGGTGTCTCCTGGGAGGGAGGTATAGGGTTCTCAGGAGCTGTCCTGGAATTTGGGAGCTGCTATTTAGAGAAGCCTGACAAGTGGTAAGCTCAGATGGGCCTCTGGATAGAAGAGGGGACTGACCTACCCAGAAAGTGCGTTGGAGCTTGATGAGACCCAGGTCTTTCCCAAAGGTTCCAGGCCACTGTGCGGGCCATTTAATCCCAACCATCACTTCTATCAGCTCAGAGCATTTCTTCAGAATCTGGGAAGTTAGCAGAAGGTCTGGTGTCTCTAGCCATCTGGGAAACAAGGATGAAAAGGGAGGAGACATGCCAGTCAGGCCCAAACCACCCTCTCCTCAGATCCCAACACCTGCTATCTGCCTTGCTGATTAACAAGGTGGGTGACCTATATCAATGCCTCCGAACAAAGGTCCAAAGGCAGAAAAAGCTGGTGGGCAGCCTTAGACACCAGTGGTCAGCTCTGGTGATGTCTGTCACCAGAGGTGCCTAGGTGGAGTCTAGATTCCACGGGAAAGCATGATCCTACCATTCGAGGCCCAGAGATGTCAAAAGACTGAGAGCCTTTCTGGATTTGTAGAATGGAGATTAGAATACCTGTTCCTCCCCCCAACTATGTTCTGAGGTCTACATGAAATCAGATGTACACATTAATTTATTGTGGTAAATTACACATAAAATTACCATCTTAACGATTTTCAAGTGCATAATTCAGTGGCATTATGTACATTCCCAGTGTTGTACAGCTATCACCACCACAGAACATTTTAATCTTCCAACACTGAAACTCTGCACCCATTAAACTGTAACTTCCCATTCCTGCCTCCACAGCCCCTAGCAACCACCTTTCTACTTTCTTTCTCTGTGAATTTGACTATTCTTGGTACCTCATATAAATGGAATCCTGCAGTATTTGTCATTTTGTGTCTGGCTTATTTCACTTAGCCTGTTTTCAAGGTTCATCTATGTTGTTGTATGTGTCAGGATTTCTTTTCTTTTCAAGGCCTAATAATATTTTATTGCATGTATGGACCACATTTTATTTATTCATTCACCCATTGATGGGCACATGGGTTGTGTCTACCTTTTGGCTGTTGTTAATAATGCTGCTGAGAAAGTGATATACACACATCTTTTTGAGATCCTACTTTCAATTCTTTTGGGAATATGCCCAGAAATGGGACTGCTGGATCATATGGTAAATCTACATTTCATTTTTTGAGGAACTTCCATACTATTTTCCACAGTGACTGCATGCTTTTACGTTTCACCAGCAATGCACAAGGGTTCTCCTCATGCTCACCAACACTTGTTATTTCCCATTTTGTTTTTTAAAATAATAGCCTAATGGATGTAAAGTGACACCCAATTGTGGTTTTGAAATAGTTTTTTTAAGTGTAAACATACAAACATAATGAAATATTCTAATAAGGTAAATAGCCATAGGTTTTAGCAGAGTGGATGATTATTTCAAATTTCTGATCTTTGATTTTTGAGTTCAGTTCTAGAAAGAAGTAAAGAGGAGAAATGACTAAGGGAGAGGGGCACACAGAGCTAACACTATTTGATGATCATGTTTTGGCCTCTCTTTCTAATTTCAAGCTGGAAAATAGAGGGGCTGTCATATTAGTGAAACCTATCCCTTTTTTTATTTCTAGAAGGAGACCTGAGTAGAGGGGAGAGAAAAAATTTATGCTTGTTTTCTTCCTGGATTGTTTGATTTATTCCAATTGAAAGGGAAGCTAGTGTCCTAGACATGGGCCATGTAGAATTGTGGAAATCCTTAAATTTCTTTTTTCTACAAAGGGGCAGAGACATAGCAAGTGTCCAAGTGAGAGGGTTGTCATTCTACCCCCTGAGTTCACTGGCTTGGGAGCTATCTCACCATGTCCTTCCACTTCTTTACTTGGCCCTATTTGCTGGTAATTTCACTCAGGTCAGCCTTATTTGGTCCTTCTGTGTACTGTATTTACAAAGTGCTGTAGTATCCTTTCTTCTTTTTTATATCCCAGCCTAGGAAACAGGTTAGTTTTCTTTTTTCCCACATTTTAAGTGAAAATATCCAGAGTGGGCACAAGATAATAAATGGAAAGGACTGTGGTGACAGGGTCATGGCCAAAGCTCCTCGCCTGAGCTATTCCTTGGTCCGCTGAACCACACTGTTTCTTTCATCTGACAGGAGAGTTGGCACAGGACAGAGATGGGAGAAACCAGAGCAGCAAGACTTGGCAGAGACTTCAACCTCCCTTCTGCCACCAGGCCAACTTTGCCACTTGCTGAACCGCTGAAACTCAGTGGTGTTTCGCTCTTCCATGGTTCAGGGGCATGGAGGAAGGGGGCTGGGAACCCAATTTGGGAGGGGTTTTGTGGAGGCAGTTCCCATCCCAGTACCTCAGCTCCAGCCTCTTGGCTGGCCCTCCCCTTTAATTGCTGCTCTGCTCCTCAGAGAGAAGGATAGACTGCACATCAGGAGCGCTGTGACTTACCACAAAAGGAAAAAAATCACTACTGTGACACAGGCACACACACAACCATTTCCTCTTCCCTTGGTAAAGCTACTTCCATATGAAAGAAGATGCGGAAGGATTACATTCTGGGGGCGCTGGGGCTGGGAGATCTCTCAGCATTCTGAAAGGGCTTTGTAGTGTTTGGATCCAAGCCATTTGTTTCTAGAGAGAATCACATTGGGTAGGAGCTTGCTTTTTCCATTTGCAATGGCTTATTAAGTATAAGCATCTCTCTTTTCTCTGCTTATTGAGTGATTAGCTCTCCCTCCAACTGACCCTGCCACAGGAGAAAGCCAAAGTGTATCTTTAACAGGCAGTTACCCTGTGAAATGTCCTTCCTGCAAACCCAGAGACCACAGACAGGCTCATGCTTAATTCTGGTGTCTTCTTTTGATAGTCTGTAATGAGGATCTCCGCTGATGATGCAGTGTGATGATACTAATGCCAGCCTTATTTAAATGGTTCCAGTCCAGTCACAGTGCAGAGGGGGAGGTGGAATCCAGCTGTGTCTGAGGCAGGCCTGTGTTGTGCACTCTGCACATGGCTTGGCTGGGATTCTACAGCCTTGAGCTCGATTTCTGTCACCAGATCTTTTCTAAGTTATACAGTGACCCTTCCGGCAGAACTGTCCTTCCTGCCCTTGTGGAACAGGACAAGGATGAAAGGAAAACGCTCCTTTATGCACCTGGATGCAGGCAGCTGAAAAACCTGGCAACTTCTAAGCAGTAAAGATTAACCAGATAGTGGCTGATTAGTAGTTGCTTGCCTGACTGAACTGGCTGGGTTCTGGTAGGTCAGTTTAGTGTAGGGACAGACTGGCTGTGCTTGCAGACCCAGCCTCCATCAGACAGATTCCAAAGGTCACAGTGGAAACAAAATCATACAATCTACCCAAATTTCAGAGACTGAATTCAATTGTAGGAGTTGGTCTGGAAATGAGGATGAATTATTTCCAACTAAGGTGGATTCTTTTTCCTCTCTGCCAATTTCTTAACAGTGATATATAGGGAAGCCTAAGATATATCATTGATATTATTATAGAAATATTGTCTACCTGCATATATCATATGATAGATGATAATGAAATAAACTGTTTTCAACCTCCTCCACATTCTCAATGGATGCTTGGTGCTTTTGCTCCACTCTATGCCTTTATGATAAGGTAGCCCTCTTACTATTCCACAGTTAGGATTCACATGTAAGTGTTGTGTTCACTGTGTGAATCTAGTATTATTTTACACTTGACAGAATACAGAACCAAGGCAGATCTTGTGTATAAGAGTTGACATCTTGCCTAAGGGTTGGAAGTATTCAAACTGCCAGTAACCCCATCCCTGCCATCTCCCAATGAAACAGACCACTCGTATCCCAGAACTGAGAAAGGGTTCTAGGTGCTGGTGCTGCATTTGTACTTATTGCTGGTGCCATTGAAGTGTCCACGTAAGTTCACTCTTGTTTCTTCAGGTGGTGCCATCAAATTGTTCTGATCTGCTGACCTCTCCATACCAAGCAATGGGTACCAGACTTCAGAAAACCTCTACACTCTGCACAGAAAAACCTGAGCTCTGTTTCACTACACTCTGTCATAAGGTAAGCTCTGTTTCACTACACTCTGTCATAAGGTGTGTGTGTGTGTGTGTGTGTGTGTGTGTGTGTGTGTGTGTGTGTGTGTCTTAAGTCACTTTGAGGACCTGACCACAGTTCTACCTTCTCTGGGTATCCAGGAGACCAGGTCCCAGAAGGGGGACATGAGCTTGCATGGGGTAAAGTTTTGTACCCCAGATGAGAGCAACTGAAAGAGGCAAGAAAGGTGATTTTTTTGTTTCTTGTCTTTAATTTGGTACTTGTTTTCTCCTTATTTTTTCAAGTCTTTTTGAAAAAAATTACCTGTCTCAGTTAGGCCATGAGAAATCCCCAGAAGCAAGATTTTCCCATATTCAGGCCAGAACATTGAAAGATGGCTGCTTATTCCTTTAGCAAGCAGAATGGGACAGCAATCATGAAGCGAGGAACCCCCCAAGGAGGACAATGGGTCCCCCTCCTCATTGTGGAAACTTCTCCTGTCACTGTGGCCTCTGTGCTTTGTTTTCATAGCAGAAATTCTGTCACATGGCTGCTCTTGTTAAATGAGTTCGGGTTACAGAAAACAAGTCACAGGACCAGCACAAGGTGTCTTCCTGAAACAACAATTTACTGCATGGTTCTTTGGGGGACAGATTAAGGAATTTAAGTGATAATTTCAAACTATACATTTATGTTAAAACCAGCAGGAATCTATTATACAATAGCATACAAAATTACCATATAATTTAGAAAGCAAAACCAAGACTTCAATGCATTTTGTGATTGGACATAGTTGCTTTGGACCAATACCTGTTTCTTCTTTCCATCCAAGCACAGGCAGTTTCTTCTGACAGTGATATTTTGGTGGAAAATTGTGAGACTGCTACCTTAAAGTGTATGCCCCTTCCTTTATGTTGTTGGGATTTAAGTTTCAGGACACTATATTTTCAGATTCAGCCTCCTCACACCACATAGACAGATTTGGGGCCACCTGTTCACTGCGCAGCCAGGAGGGTGGCAAAGCTTCCTCCTGCCAGATTCTTCCTTCATCCTGCCTAGTCCACAAAAATGCCTGCCCCAGCATTTCAGGAGGAGAAAGCTTTCCCTTGGCTCCACTTCCAGGTTCTGTACTTGGACAAAGCTCAGTCTGAACAATGATGAACTCAATGGGACTGGCTGGACAGAAACCACAACTGCCCAGAAAAGACCTGTTGTTATAGGGGTAACAGCCCAGGGGTTCCCAACACCTTCACATTGTCTGCTTGCCCCTAGGCATGCTCTGTGCTTAGCCATGCTCCCCACCAAGATGCAGTGCCACATATGTATTTGTTGCTGATGCCATTAGTTTCTTCCCTTAAAGTATTCAAGTCCACTCTTGTTTCTTCAGGCAGCACCATCAAATCCATTCTTATCTGCTGGTCTCTCCATACCAAGTAATGGTGCCAGAGCCCAGAAAATAAAGAAAGCCTGTACACTCTGCTTTCCTGTTTTCTCCCAAAGATCAGAGTATGTTTGGCTAGTCCTCTGTAAACTCTGTGGCCATTACTGTGCTCTAGCACAATGGCTCTGGGCACAGTACCCACCTCTTCTTTTGACCAAGGGCTTGGGACAAGGTATATCTGTTCTGGGCAGGAATGTGTTGGGTGCTGTTTCACTAGATAAACCAATGCTAAGCTGTCCTTTACCCTGAACAGAGATTGTGGAATTAGACTCAGTTTATCATTTAAATGCTCTAATAAGTCAATAAGGCAAAAACAACACATCACAAACAACTTATTACATTAATAGGGTAAGCATATTTTTTCTAATTGGCTTTAGACTCTTAAAAGTTAAAAGACAGCTGGTTTATTTCATATATAACCTCTTTGTGTCACATCTAGCTTATCGTACATCCAGTTTATTTCACATAAAATCTTTTATTTATATCTGACTTTTTCAAACACAACTGTTACACAAAAGTCCAATGTGCTTTTTCTGTTTCCATCTTTGTCTCTCTCGCTACACACACACACACATATGATATATGTATTAGATAATACATGTATATCATAATGCACCTGTAGAAAATATATTTTATAATATATATTTTTTCAAACTGGCTCTTCAACTGGTTGCCTTGAGTTTCTTCAGACATAACATTATGTGTGTGTATAAAAACCAATAAATTTTCCTGAATTCAGTAACATAATCTTGATATAAGTTTTAAACTGTGATGATATTTTGAGAGGGTTCAAGTGAAAGATCCTGTATCGTTCTTAGTGTGCATCTCTGACATGTGCAGTCCTAAGGTGTCTCATACCTGGGACATCTGTCACTTCATTTTTATTGTTTTCTCCACCCTACTACATCTCAATGCTGCTTTTCTTTTCTATCCCTTTTGAAAATGGGAGAAGAAGGCCCTGGGTGGGTGCTCAGTTGGTTGAAGCATCGTTTCATACACCAAAAAGTTGTGAATTCGATCCTCAGTGAGGGCCCATACCTAGGTTGCAGATTTGATTCCCTGTGCATGTAGGAGGCAACAAACTGATGTTTCTCTCTCACATCAATGTTTCTCACATTCTCTCTCTCTCTCTCTCTCTCTCTCTCTCTCTCTCTCTCTCTCTCTCTCTCTCTCTCTCTCTCTCTCTCTCCCC
The DNA here is from genome assembly GCF_987537825.1 of Furipterus horrens. NCBI lineage: Eukaryota > Metazoa > Chordata > Mammalia > Chiroptera > Furipteridae > Furipterus > Furipterus horrens. Next base: position 77,692,136 of record NW_028327176.1, on the reverse strand, counting down.
CCATTCTTCTCTCTCTAAAATAAACATACCCCCCCAAAAAAGGAAGAAGAAGAGATAAAATCCACACTTATGAGGAAAATAATGAGCAAGTTGATATATTTCCTTATTGTCTAGTTGTTAGAGTTTTTGGCTCACTAAAAGATTATTAGAGCAGAGAAAAATATGTTGTTAGGGAATAGGTTTCTAAGAAATATGCAGTGTTTCAAAGGAAAAAGTTGTTTGTTTGCTTGTTTGTATATTTTTTAAGTCTTATCTGAGTTTAGAAATTTCAGATATTGGCCTGACTTAGTAAGAACAATCTTTCTGGTTGGAAAGAAGACTTGGATGTTTTTATTTACTCTTTCTTTCTTCAGCCTTGCCTAGTCTCTCCATAGAGTGAATATTGGGATGAAAATTGTGTTTGTCTTGACTTTAAGACCCCACACATTGATGATCTGAGAAATCCAGTGAATTTCACCATCTTCATCTGACATTATGTGATTAAAACACTCAAAATCTGAGTTCAGAAATGTACCTTCTCATGTGATTCTTTTCTCCTCTTTATACATTTTAATTTAACTCTCTTGCTCTAGGAAAGAACCAAGAAGAAACATCACAGAATGAAGTGAAAGCTTTGCAAAATGACAATAATTGAATACCAAAACAACAGGTGAAAATGACAGGTAGTAAGCAAGTATATTGACTATCAGAAGATAGTAGCCATCCAAATGTAATTTTGTACCTAGATAGATCCTAGTGGGAATGTTATCCCCACATCAGTTTTCTAGGCAAGGCCCTCACAGAAAAGGGGATGGGCAGTTTGTCTTTGTGGAAAGCAGGTCTTTCTTGTGGAGAATTACAGGATTACCCTTAAATGGATTAAGGAGCAGTACTGGAAAAAAAAAAAAAAGAGCCTACATTTTTTTGACCTGTGGTCTGTGAGGTCCACACCAAGTGGCCGGGGCCATTACAGGGGTGGATTCCCTGTGTATAATGCACCAGCCATGCACCCTCCCTGCCCCAGGCGTATGGCAGCCTCAGCCTCAGAGCTTCTTGAAGCAGATTAAGACCCTGAATTAGCTTTGGGCCAAAGAAGCTACACACTGAGAAGTTTGTTTTTGTTTTTTTCCTTAAAATTGGGCATGAAGGCACATTGGTTTGTCATTAGGCAGGGCTGGAATGAGTGGTCTTCCCTTATTGGGAGCTTTGTGCAATGTGCTGTCACTTGCAAAAGATTTGGCACAGGAGAGCCAGAAAGATTACACAGCCACTTGAGATTCTCTCCAGCTCCACAATTTCAGCCCAGTTCACTTGTTTTAGCATTTGGAATGCTAACAAATGTAATTCTCTACTTTCAATAGGGGGTTGGGGGTGGGAACACATTTCCAGGACCATCCCATACCAAATGTATGTTTGATATAGGAAAGTCAGCATGTTATCTTGCCATGTCACAAACATTTAGGAATGAATATCACTAAGGTTCTGACTTTTGGGAGGAGTCATTGAGATGTTTGCCCCTTCACTAATAGCAAGTCAGAATATACTTGGGATTGTAGTGAGCTCTGTTCCTACAGAGATCCTTTCTCAGAATTGCTAATCTTGCCAGCAGTTTATGGACAAAACTAGGGAAAGGGCAATAAATGGGGAAAGGGTTCAAAAGGACATTTTCCACAACCCTTGCTTCCCTAGTTGACTCCTCAGTGGTCCGTTTCAAATTGCTGCAATGTTGGAGAATTGCTCTTACCTGTAAGGACTGATTAGGCTAGAGATCACGTTCATTAAGTTAGGGATGACACCAATCTGGTATAATTGGTAGAAAGAGGGTTGTGGAAGGAATGACAGGAAAGAGTGTGAGTACAGAGGATGGTATAATTAAACTCAAAATTAGTTCGGAACAGTGGTGAAAATCCAAACACATTCCTTTGAGGATGACATCAAAAGAAATCCCCTGGGAACAAATTCACGGTAATATGAGAGGACAGAAAAACCAACAGTAGAGAGTGACTGCATAGGAACTTGCAGAATTCAATGCTCCTGAACCTTGGAACCACTTGCAGAGACACTCTGTGGTTTAAGTGGCAAGCAGAGGAGCCTCTTTCTCTACCCCGTTCTGAATCTCTAAGGAGGGCTTATCTTGACACCCCAGAGACCCACTCTACTGCTCTCTAAGCATCCCACTAATGACTGTGCATCCACTGAATAAAAGATTCTCTGTGATCCTAAAATCAACTCATGTAGAATATTGGAAACCTGTTCACTGAGGAAGTCAGAACACACCACTCACTCCAACATATCCAATAGGTAACTAATGGGGGCAATTGCAGAGCACACATATCTTGGCTGAATAAGGCAAAATGCTCTATCCCTATAAAACCCCACAAGAGTTTGGTACCATAAGTTAACAATGAGCTATTCTCTGACCCAAATGGCTAACAGGAGATGACCACAGTCTTCTCTTGTGGCAGAAGGACCATACCCCATTATGAGATGCATTAAAAAAGGGTTGCAGGTACAAAGTTCCTTATTCTCTTCATGTCCTTTATAGGAAAGATAGAAAAAACATAAAAGCATTTCAAGAAACAATAAGGGTAATAAATAAGAAAAGGAGCTTGTTTGATCTGAAACAGGGAAGCTAGAGATCATTGCAAACAGAGCACTTCAAGGCATATAATAGCCCTTATTAAATACTGAGAACATCAGAGAAGCATAGGCATGGTTGCGGGAGGTGCAGGAGGGCAGCAGTGCAGATACAAAAAGTATGGAAGGTAGGATGCATATCCCTGCAATTATACAATAAAACATAATTTCCATCCTTATTGGGGCAGAAAGGGGGTAAACTGGTATAAACATTAAGTGTGAGGAATTTTTCTTAATTTAAACTTTTATTTTATGTTTTTAATTTTTTTAAATTATATTTTATTGATTACGCTCTTACAGTTGTCCCAATTTTCCCTTGTCTCCCTCCACCCAGCACCCCCCACTCCCTCAGGCAATCCCTACCCCATTGTTCATGTCCATGGGTCATGCATAGAAGTTCTTTGGCTTCACCCTTTCCTATACTGTACTTTACAGCCCTATGGCTATGCTGTAACTATCTATTTGTACTTCTTAATCTCCTCACCTCTTCACCCATTCCCCCACACCTCCTTCCATTTGGAAACCACAAAAATGCTCTTCATACCCATGATTATGTCTCTGTTCTTTTTGTTTGCTAAATTTGTTTTTTAGGTTCAGTTGTTGATAGATATGTATTTATTGCCATTTTATTGTTCATAGTTTGGATCTTTTTCTTAAATAAGTCCCTTTAACGTTTCATATAATAGTAATTTGGTGATGATAAACTCCTTCCGTTTTTTCTTGTCTGGGAAGCACTTAATCTGCCCTTCCATTCTAAATGATAACTTTGCTGACTAGAGCAATCTTGGCTTTAGGTCCCTGCTTTTCATGACTTTGAATACTTCCTGCTAAAACCTTCTAGCCTGCAAAATTTCTTTTGAGAAGTCAGCTGACAGTATTATGGGAACTCCCCTGTAGGTAACTCTCTGCCTTTCTTCTTTTCTCTTGCTGCTTTTAAGATTCTCTCTTTATCTTTAACCTTTGGCATTTTAATTATGATGTGTCTTATAGTGGGCCTCTTTGCATCCCTCTGGTTTGGGACTCTCTGTGCTTCCTGGACTTGCATCTCTATTTCCTTCATTAAATTAGGGATGTTTTCTTTCATTATTTTTCCAAATAGATTTCCAATTTCTTGCTCTTTCTCTTCTCCTTCTGGCACCCATATGATTCGAATGCTGAAACAGTTGACATTGTCCCAAAGACTGGTTACATTATCCTTGTTTTTCTGGATCCTTTTTTCTTCTTGTTGTTCTGATTGGTTGTTTATTTCTTCCTTATGTTCCAAATCATTGACTTGATTCTCAGCTTCATCCACTCTACTGTTGTTTCCCTGTAAATTGTTCTTTATTTTAATTAGTGTATCCTCCATTTCTGATTGGATATTCTTTATGCTGTTGAGGTCCTCACTAAGGTCCTCGAGCATCCTTATAACCAGCTTTTTGAAGTCTGCCTCTGATAGATTGTTTATCTCCATTTTGTCTAGTTCTTTTTCTGAAGTTTTGATCTGTTCTTTCATTTGGGCCATGTTTCTTTGTCTCCTCACTTAGGCAGCATCCCTGTGTTTGTTCTTATGTATTAAGTAGAGCTGCTATGACTTCCTGTCTTGGTAGCATGGCCTCGAGTAGTAGGTGTCCTGTAGGGTCCAGTGGTACAGCCTCCTCATCACCTAAGCTGGGTACTCAAGGTCCACCCTCCATGTGGGCTGAGTACACTCTCCTCTTATAGTTGAGCCTTGATTGTTGTTGGCCAGTCTATGGGAGGGATTTACCCAGGCCAGTCAGCTGCAAGGACTGGCTATGATCACTGACCACCAACCTTCAACCTCTGTGGAGGATCAGCTGTGTGGAGCAGGTTGGTCTGTAGCTGTCCACTGGGTGCACAGGTTCTAGGGTTTTCCAGGTCAAGGTGAGCCCCCACCCGGGTTCTTCCCATGGCCACCCTGCATGAGCTATAAAGCAATCTGAGATGAATGCTACTTATGCTGGGCTTGGAGATTCTTAGGTGAAGCTAAGATGTGAATCTAGGCTGGCTTCTGCTAGTGCCAGGCCTGGGACCACTTAGCAAGAGGTATGGATTAAGAGGGGAGGCTTACTGAGGCTGGCTGTTGCTTGTTTGATAGGATTTAGGAAGTTGTGAAGCATGAGCCAAGACCAGCCATTCATATGGAAAAGTCATTGTTAACACTTTGGATGGGCCCATAAGTTTGGTGGGACAAAGTCTGAGGGGATCTCCAGAGTGGAACAAAGAGTCTTAGGTAGGTTGATTGAGTCTTAAATATGGCACTTGCCTGCTGGCTCTGTGGCTCAGAAAAAGGATAATGGCCTTTGCCCACCTTTTTGTCTAGGATAAAACTGTCCCCTAGCTCCTGCCTTGATGCCCGGCACTTCAGTTCAGCCCTGTATGCCACTGGTGCCTTTGAAGTTGCTAGCTGGAGCTCAGAGGGAGTGAGTCTGGGTAGGTAAGTCCATGTGTGGGTTCTTTAAGAGGAACTGCTTGGGAGTCCAGAAGTTTTTTCCACCAATTCAGTCCCCACTGGTTTTTGCAGCCAGAAGTTATGAGGACTTATCTTCCTGGCACTGGAACCCTGGATGGGGAGTGAGGGGAGCCTGGTGTGGGGTTGGGACTCATTGCTCCCAAGATATCCCTCCTCAATTTTTATTCACTACATTTGCATGTGGGACCAGCCTGTTCCATGTCTCTGCCCCTCCTACCAGTCTGGATAGATGTGGTTTCTCTAATTTCATAGTTGTCAGACTTCCATTCAACTTGATTTCTGATGGTTCTGAGTGATGGTTATTCTATATTTTAGTTATAATTTTGATGTGGCTGTGCGAGGAGGTGAGCCTTGTTTACTTATGTTACTGAAAAATGTCTATGCATTGACCCGATGGTCATCCACCCACTTTTTGTGATACCACTGTGGATGACAGAAGAAACTCAGCTGGTTTTGTTTCCTTCAGCTCAAGGATGAGCTGCATACATAAGGCAAGAGGAAGAGTCATGTAGGAGTGAAGGAGTCCCTGGAAACTTTCATCCATGGAAACTAAGCATACGCTGAAATCACCAGTGTGGGGCCATTTAATTAATATGTTTTATTGAGTTTAGAAAGAGAGTAAGGGGGAGAGAGAGAGAGAGAGAGAGAGAGAGAGAGAGAGAGAGAGAGAGAGAGAGAGAGAGAGAGCTACAGAGAGAAAAACATCGATTGGTTGACTCCTGTATACATCCCCACCAGGGATCAAACCTGCAACCTAGGTATGTGCCCTGACAGGGAATCGAACCTGTACCCTCTTGGTGTATGGGATGATGCTCCATCCAATTGAGCCACCCAGCCATGGCAATGTGGGGTTATTTTAGATGTGAACTTTCTTGGTGTCACAAAACTAGATCAGCTAAGATAATCAGGTGGAATGATCCTATAATATCTTGGCGATGACACTTTAAATTTCTCAAATTATACCCCCTACAGAGCTTTGAAGCATGCCAGCACATAATGGGTGCCCAGTAAATGTAGAAATGTGGGCTGCAGTGACTGACCCACCAAGGCCTTTCCCAGTGCCATGTGCTTCCCTGAGCAGGATGTAAACTATTGTGAGCACCCAGGCCTACCCCCCATGTACTTATAGCTCCGGTATTCACAAGCAAAAGCATTCTGAGGCTTTAAATGGTGATACTAAAAACAGTGTTAAAAAGGAGAACACTTAACAAGGACAACCTTTTATTCTGAATAACAATTAGGAATAGTGAGGTATTTAAATCATTTAAAATCTGTCTTTTGTAGGATTACAAACGCTGTACAGAGCTTGCTTTTCATAAGAGTGGAGAGTGGATACTGACAACGAGGAAGTGCTGTCATTCATTATCCAAAGAAAGTGCATCCATTTCAGATATAATGTGCCTTTGGTATCCACGCTGCACTTGAAAAAGACGCCCTTCATCTGACAAGCACACCCCTTTCTCTTTCTGCGGGCAGCCTTGCTATGTGTGCGAAATGGGCGTATTTTACAGGCTCTTAAGGGCAAACATTAAATACTTTTCAAGGAGTGAAGTTTTATTAGGAAGGCCTAACAGATTTCTTCCTGTTGTGCAAAATCAAGAAGCTTATGTAGGTTTTGGATAGGTCACATGTGAAATGCCACATGGGGAGCTACAAACGTTCCTGGATAAAAGGGCAGCTGAGATGCGGGGCTGGCAGGCAGGTTTGCCATCTCCTCGTTCTTCACTACACAGTGATTTGGAAGGCTTTCAAACATGGTGAGTACATGCCTTGTTGTTGTTGATCAAGGATTTCTGCATCTTGGAAAGTACTGGCCTTGATTATAGGCAGAAAAAATGGAACGTCTTTCAAAGCATGGTTTTGTTATTTGGACTCAAGAAAATTCTTATGTAAATCCCACCCCCATGAGAAAGGAGGAAACATGAAGGGGATATCTGTTAAGATTCATCAGATGGAGTTCTTGGTTTCCAGCCTGGTTTTGCCACTCCTTACCCACCCGTCTACCCACTCACTTCCTTCCCCAATCTCAGGAGAGTCACAGTAACCAATTTGGGGTTTATATTTAACACATGCAAATCTTGGCTAAGAGACCTTCTTTTCTCCTTTGCCACCACCCTCCCTCTCACTGATCCAAACACTTTGAGCCAGCACTTCCGAATCATGCCACTGAAAAGAAGGGGGAACCTTTTTACAGTATTACTGCAAAGGCCTAAAATGTTTGTTTTCAATAATCCTAATTGTTAACCTTTAATCAAATTTTGATAATGATTTTTAAAATAAGCTGAACCTAACTTCTAATACATATGTTGGGGCCTCACTCAGTTTGACTCCAGTGGAACTTAGGGTATAAAAGTGCCACCTCTTTGGCTGCTATCATACCAAAGTACCTTCTAGGGGCCAGAGACTGTGCCGGAGTTAAGTAACTCAGCCAAGGCCCCTTAGTGAGTCATTGGGACCCTCGTCTTTGAAGACTGGACCTTTTTTCACATGTGAACTCTTCTTCAGTCAGGGCCTTGTCTTTAAGATGATCCAGAATTCTAAACCTGAGACCCACATCAAAAGGGGCACCATCATGGTTAAATCACCCAGAAGGTAACTGGTCCTCCTCACGTTGGTATTTCTACCGTGCAGGAGGATACATAGCAAATGTCAGGCAAATGCTTGTTCAATTGAATTAGTTTACAACTTTTACGAAAACTACTAAGTAATTAAGAAGTTATGACATGTCTAATTAATAGATAATTCTAATATATAGCAAATATATTATTAAATCATTTTTTCTTGTGGAGTTCTAAATTTTGTTCAAAGGGATTCTGTGGGTGGAAGGTAAGAAATGGGACCTTGGTGCCTGTCTAGGTGTGATATGACCTTTACTCCTGACCTGTAGAACATACTGTGTGTGTTTGCCAGAGACACCCCCCCTTATGTGTTATACTTGTGGCTGACTCTTGCAGGACTCTCGAATCTCTTCATTCTTTCTTCTTTCCTTCTCTTTCCTCGAATGACCATAGTAAAATATCAGAGAGGAGGGGATTCATTTTAGCTCAGCTGCCGGTCTGAGAAACAGCCTGCTGAGAGTGGGAAAGGGACATCAAGTATCCCTATGAAAAAGAAAATGTGCCACTCCCTGAATATCCCTAAGTTCCTAAGTATTTGGTGTCAAACACTTGGATGTTTGCTCTTTCTTCTGTGGCTCTCTTGGGTCTCCTGACCCCTTCTGATTCAGTGTTTTTTCAATTACTCTGAGAAGTTATGATCTCAACGTTTCTAACTGGCTGGGTCCTGGCAAGTGTGTGAGGGGAAAACAGGGCTATCTGATATGTTCTTCCACACCTGAGCCATGATAGTCAGAGGGATTTCCATTCCACCTGTTCCAGCCATAAGCCACCTGGGTATATGTTCATCATGGCCTTCTGGAGGCCAACGCCAAGAGCGGCTTTTTTGATCCAGCAAGTAAACCTAATAGTAGAACTTCTAGAGCAGTACAGAAATTACAACTGGAGACATAGGAGAGAGCTGGATCAAGGGAGCATAAAGGGTAAAGACATAGGCTTTGGAACTAGACTGACCAGGATTAACTTTCAGGCTACCTCTGCTACTAGCTCTGTAGTCTTGAGGGAGATCCTTCACTTCTCTGAACCTTTAGTTTCCCCTTTAGTAAGCTGGAGAAAATAGACTCTACCCCATATGATTTTGTGAAGATTAAATGAAATCATTTATTAAGCATTTAGCACCACACTTAGTACCTACTACACAGTCGGCAAACATCAGCTCCTTTTCTTTCAGGGTCTTGTCACTCTGACTCATTTTCCTTATCTATATGTGTTTGTCCTGAGGGATGTCATTTAACTCAATTGAATATATTTTATATTACTAATTATATATTAATTTATATAGCTGTATATTATTATACATCATGAATTACATATTGATATTTTAGTATATTAAAAATAAATGAATATATAAATTAATTGAATATATATCTAATGTATATATTGAGCGTCTATTATGCATAGGGTATAAAGATCAATAATGGCTTATTTTTTGTAGGTCAGATGACTTAAGCATTTGACAGATATTTAGGCATTTAAAAAAATAATTTTTTTGTTTGTTTGTTTGTTTGTTTATTTTTAGAGAGAGAGGAAAGGAGAAAGAGAGGGAGAAAAACATCACTGTGTGGTTGCCTCTCACTCACGCCCCCAATTGGGGATCTGACGTGCAACCTAGTTATGTACCCTGACTGGGAATCGAACCAGTGACACTTGGTTCGCAGGCCAACTTACTTAGGCTTTTTTACTCAAACTTATGGTGGCAGCAAACCAATTGTAAGTTATTACAGAAGGGTTTGAGGACAGCTGAGTTCTGAAGAGGGTTTAGGGTCAGATTTCCAAAGTGGGAGTGGGTGACCATGGTGGGAAAGCAAACCTTTGGCTGGTATGTAGGGAAAGGAGGACTGTCTCATCAATTGTGAAATTTCTGCTCATAGTCATTTAGTGAAACAGAAAATATTTATGGGAAAAAATATTTCATATAAATCTTTTTTTCTGTCAGAGAATTTTAAAGGTCCAGTCCGCCCAACATCAAACATTTCTGTGAAAAATTAAAAGTTCAGTCAATCAACCAGCTGTTTCTAAATATATAAAAATATGGTACAAACCATCTGAATTTGTCAGTTTTTGGTTAGAGAAATATATCATTTAGACACAGCCTAAAGCACATTATGCACAGAGTTCACTGAACAACACAGTTTTTCTGAGGTATAAATAGAGGAATATCACCAGCAAAATTTTCCCATCAGGAGACTGAAATACACATTTATGCTCATATCAAACCCACTGAAGTGAGCCTGGATTCTGAAGGTCCAAGATGAAGACCTGGGCTGGAAGCACCAATGAGCCATGAACCTTGTGCATATTTCTGGGCCATGGACTCTTCACCTGTCCACTGGCAGATTGGATGGCATGAGTCATACTTTCTAACATTCTGTCTCTGATTTTGTCATCAGGTCCCCTGGCGAAGATGGCCCCATTAGGAGAGCAAAAACTTAGGAATGTCTTCACCTCTATGTGGGAAAAGAATAACAAATTGCATCACACCCAAGGTGGCTTCCCAAGGTGTATACATTTAGTCAGTGGCATATTTAGAGGAGCTATAGCTTTTGAGCATTTCTAGTCATTCTAGTATTTAATAACCTTGGCGGTTTTACAAACCTAGCTAACAAAAACATTTCCTCCTCTGACCCAGAAATCCTCTACCTATAAAAACCAGAACCAAAATGGTGGTCAGTAGAAACAGAAAAGTTGTAACAAATCTCTCAAATCATCACAGAAACCTACATCTTTTGGGCTAGTAGATGATATCCTTCCTATCTTATGACAGTGAAAACTCTCAGCATTAGTTTATTAATGCTTCCTAAAAGAAGCAAAAGAAAACAGAGATAGAGAAATGGAAAAATAGATATATAGAAAGATACAGGAAAAGACACACAGAGAGAGCTAGATAGACCAATAAAGACAGGGGCAATGCAAACTAAGGTGGTCCCATTGAGAGCTATCAGGGAACTGGATCAAGTTTCAGACCAATGAGCATCCAAGGGGGTGTATCACGACTCTCCAACAGCAAATCAAAAAGTAGCCTACCCAAATGGCCTTAAGCAAAAATGAACAAACATGCAAATAAATAAACTAAGTGGTAAAGACTTGGCCATTTAAGAGATTCATGCTTTAGCTTCATATGATGGAAGATGAATAATAAAGATGGAAGAGGACAGCTTTCTTTGAATTAACATGCACATATAATTTTTACTATTGATTAGATTCAGTAATTGGTCATTGACATTAATGTTATTTCATTAAATTAAAATGATATGCTTCCTCACTGAAAGTTCCCTATGTGTAGGAGAAGGGTCACTTCAAAGAACTAAGTTTAGTATGCCCTGACTGGTGTGGCTCAGTGGATTGAGCATTGGCCTGTGAACTGAAAGGTTGTCAGTTTGATTCCGAGTCAGAACACATGCCTGGTTTGTGAGTCTCCACTTGGGGGCATGTGAGAGGCAACTGATCAATGTATGATATATGATCAATGTATCTCTTGCACAATAATGTCTCTCCTTCTCTTTCTCCCTCCATTCCCATCTCTCCAAAAGTAAATGAATAAAATATTTAAAAAATATTTTATAGACAATGGGCAATGTATACACAATACTACATGCACTAGCATAAGGCCTGAATTTCAAGACCCTGAGTCACTCAAAAATGTTCTGTGATTACACTCAGTTTATCAAAATGAAATAAACACAACTTGGCACAAAGAATTAGAATCACTCCTAAAATGATTAAGATCCCCAATGACATGTCCATCATTAGGAAGATGCCTTGCTCTTACGCTCTCTCTGGGTCTGGATTTTACCTTGAAAAAGCCTGATTTTACCTAACACTCCAAGGAGATCAGCTTTTTGGACTGTAGAGAAAACAGAACCAGACTAGAAGTGAGCTGGTGGTGTTTGGCTGTGCAGGGAAATTGAGGAGTTTCAGCATAATCTGCAGAGAACAATGGTTAGCCTACCAATGAAAAAGAAAAGTCTTGGACCAGAATAACCATATAAGCTGTCTACATACCATTCACTAAAGATGATAACTGCACTGACATCACTAAGGTGAATGAGGATTGAAAGACATGGTGCATGGAAAGGAATTTACACCAAGTAGGTACATTCATAATGCTTATATCAGGTTAACTCCTAAAGCATAGTTACATATTACTATATATGGAACTATATGGATGGAAGTATTAGCATGCTGATTATGCTAAATGTTTGTTGTAAAGGTGCATCACCTGGTGAGCTGCAGGATCTGACTGTTCAAATTGAGATTCTGGTTTTACCAATTAACTCCCTAGCCTTGGGCCCACCCTCAGCCTCTCTATGCCTTATCACCCCTGTGTGCACAATGGAGTTCAGCGAAAGCTTCTGTGAGGATTACAAGGGATCAGATATGCATAGCACATGAACAGTACCTAGCACACAAGTAGCACTCAATTAATGTTAGGCATTATTATTAAATTAGTAATTCTATATAGAATTACCCTTCTCTCTCCTTACGGCACTGTCACATTAGATTGTTAATCTAATGATTTAACTTTCAAGACTGCTTTCAGGTCCCTCTATGAAAGTATAAGTTAATCTTTTCCCTTAATTCCTGAGAGAAACATGGGCCAAGAATTTACACTTTCAGGCAAATATATATATATATGACAGTGAGTTCCATGATAACATAGTTCACGGGGGCAGGTTTACTCCTCCCCTGCACTCTGCACTGGCACCTGCTGGGTCTGCATCCACCACAGGACAAGGAAAGGGTGTTCGTCTAGCCTTGTCATTCCTTCACCTCCTGATACAGCACCTCATGTTGCTGACTGGGTACTGGGCAGTATTAACAAACACAGAGAGAGTTCCTTCAAGGAGAGCATCTGGCCATTTCAGTAAAAAGCAGACTGTCTAAAACATCTGTGGAGATATCATCCCAAATGACCACAGTGGTAGACAGGAGGAGGGAAGCTGTCCCTACCCTGCCCTGTGTTGTCCTAGATCCTGGGCCTCAATGCTCTCCTCACCTCTCCCCAACGTGTGTGAAGGTCCGCAGCGTAAGGGGCTCCCAGGTTTCCCCCAAGGATGCTTGGTTTGTTTGTGGGTCTGAATTTCTCTTTTTTTTCTGTGTGTGTACTCATCTTTTCTCCTAAAAATGCTGTTTACCTGAGGGACTTTATCTAGAGCTTGACCAAAAAAATTCTAATAAATTAGACCTGCCATCCCAGACTGGAGCCCTGCCACTGTGCGTGTATTTGCTCACTGGCCCCGCCCCTCCGGCGTCTTCCTCACCGCACATGCAGCCCCACCACTTTGGTACTGAGCATGCTAGGGCCCTTGTTCTGTTTATTTCTCTACAGGATTTGACAATTTCTAAGCCAATCACACTCGACAGAAACGCAAGTGTTATTATTTTTTAAAAACTTCTTCACCACCAAGTGCCCATATATTTTAGTTAAACAACCCAATACAACCAAATCACTGTGAATCTCTTCACTTGGTTCAGTGCCTTCACATCCTGCAATTTATAGAACTTTACTTTCTACCTTGTGATTGTTTATTTTTCTTAATAGCCTTTTATGAGTGGACTTATCAGAAGCTTTCTGAAAAATACAATAAATTATGTCTACTGGGTCAACTTTGTCTCCAGTTTTATTAATCTGAAAATTATAACTGTAATATTTCCTGAAAGTGTCTGATGCTACAGAAGCCGCAAATGAGGTAATTATCATGCAATCTGAAGGATTTATTCCCAGATACCCAACACCCAGGAAAACAGCAGAGCCATGGGAGAAACTCAAATGGGAGATTCTGACATTCTTACTCCTGCCACTATGTAGGTTACTTTCCGCTTCCCATGCCCCAGTTTTCCTTTTATCCTTAGAGATCAGGGTTGGATCCATTGGAGGGAAAGTTTGTGCATTTGGGGATTTTGAGCATTTTCATAACCACATAAGGTTTGTTGTGTCAGAAATGGGCACTCCCGGGAAATGCAGCATCTGACCCAGGACAAAGGGCTAAAGGCCAGGTGGTCCTAGGGAGTATGAATGCCTCTCTGGGAAGCTTCCAGAAGAGTTGCTGGGGGCAAGTTCTGACCTGTAGGTGGACAGCCTAGTATATTCTGGCAAGCATGTATCAGGGAGACTGACTTTGGCACAGGGGGTCTTGGAGGATGGCTAGTCAGCTTTGGCAAGTAGGTGCTGCAGGGATAAGGAACTGGAAAGCAGAGGCCAAAGTACAGTGTCCAAGAATAAAGGGGGCTGTGCCAGGGAGGCAAGAAAGATATCAATGACCTAAGGACTAGGTATTTTCCTGCTGTTTGTGGCTCAGTCCTCCTGCATCCTCAGGCAGGTTAGACACAGCCTAGCTAGGTCAGGTTCCTGAATGGATCTTGTTGCCTCAGTCCTGTGTCCAGTGGGAGTGCTGGTGCCTGTTACCTGCATGCCTAGTGTGTGGTCAATACATGGCTTTCCCACCACCAGTAATGAGGGATGGCCAGGAGACTTCTGGCCAGAAAGAATGTGCATTGTTTTGGGAATGGATTGTAACTCTTTCCTTATCTCTTTTTGGGAGCAGCTTCTTGCCCTGTGACTGCTTCCTGACCTTTTCCTTCTGCACATGCACACTGATGTAATGTAGCTCTGGGACACATTTAGGTTTGTGCAAACTGGACATGTGCCTTCTTTGTCTGGGACCCCTTATAACGAGCCTCAGACTAGAGGAGGTACAGTATCTCTTGCTCAGACCCACCACCATTAGTGCACTCACCTGTACTGTGAGTAATAAATGGCATGTTCGCATTGGTTGGTCCACCAGGTGGGTGGTTTTTTGGAATATCATGAACACTTAAGCAGCTCCCAGGTTTGGGGCTCCTGCGTTACACCTGTCACACTTCCACATTATTTTCTGTCTTGGGTGTTGCCTAGGCCACATGACATCCAAGTCCAGATAGGGTCCAATTCCAGCTGGACCAAAGAGCCCTGTATGACTCTATGTCACAGACCCTGAGATGCCAGCAGCTTTGATGAAGATTTCACGCCATAATAGTGTCTCTCAAAGTTTTGTCAATTACATAACAGCTAAATTATTTTTCCCTTACGTTGGTATTAACTATATTTTACGTAATATTTTTTAACGACCTCACAACCTCACCCATGAGTGACATGAGAAGCATACCTCAGGAAACACTGAAATTATGCCAGTGACTCACCTGGCACTGAGCCCAGCTCATAGTCAGACTGATTCAATGTCAGTTTCTTCCCTAGCCCCTCTGCTCAGTTTCCTCTGGGTCCTTTGTTCTCCCTTTTCCACTCTGTACCTCACTCCCTCCTTGAAACTGTGTGGAGCCTATCCACAGATTTGTACGCAGAATCTCTTGGAAGGAAGCCTGTTTCAACTAAAATGGACTTAAGTGAAATTATGATGGTCTCACACCAAACTACAGTCATTGCCTTTGCCCACAGACTCCAGATTTCTGACTTGGCTCACCAGAGTGCAAGCATGCAGTGGATTTAGAAGCATCAGGGTATCTTGAACTCTACCTGTTGGCCACTGGACTTTTAAGTCCTTGCCCTAAAGTCCCTCTTCCCTCCTTTTCTTTTACAAGTTGCCATTACTATCTTAACACACCTGTTTCAGAAACTTGAGATAACACTGAGAGGAGATTAACTACTACAGCAGGAGTGGGCAACAGACTGCCAGAGTGTTTTAGAGTGAAAGCATTTCTCTTTATGGCTGTAGTAAAGGAAGCCAGCAATGGAAAGTGAGCTGCCTAGGATGAGGCTGTTATTGGAAGTCAGAATGAAAACTTAGAACCTCTATCTTACTGAGGCAGTCTTACTATAGAAGCTGCTAGGAGCTCCTCCACCCAGAACTGGGCACCTAGGTCTCTGCTCCCAATACCTGGCAGGTGCTAAGGAATCATTCATTTTGGTAAAGCCACACCTGGGAGAATAAAAGAAAAAAAGGAGCTTCTCAATTCTCCCTTTGTTCATTCATTTCTAGCTTCCCACCTAGAACAGGGAGAGATGGAGGATTTGAGGGGAGCAAGCCACAGGCACAGCCACCAAACCAATCCTAGAGCCCCACCTGTGAACCCACAAACCCCCTTGTGGTGAACTCCTCTGAATGGCCAGAACTGAACCCTCAGCTGGAAGTCCTGGGTCTGTCAACAATAGAGGTAAGGCAGGTACTCTGTGGCCTCAGAAAAAGAAAAATTGTGCTAAAAAGGAATAGGGGCTCAGGCTGTGATGACTCAGAAGCTGGTCTTTTTGTCTGCATACTGACAAAATATGTACATAAAATGTAAAACATCACCTCGAATCAGAAGTTTTGCATGACTTTCAACCAATGTGTAGATATTTGGAAATACCTGATGTGTACTGACATTCCAGTATCCTTTCAAAAAGCAAAATATGGAGGCTAATAAAGACTTCCCTCCAGCCTTATGAAGACAGATAAGGAGATAAGTTTAAGTAGGTTTAAAACTCCAACTCATGTAGCTGATGAAATAGCTGAGGAAAAAAATACTCTCCTAAATGTTATGACTGAGTGTCTGTGTTCCCTACACCCCACCCCCCACCAACCTACCAAATTCTGTATTGAAATCTAATGTCCAATATGATTTTTAGAGGTGGGTCTTGGGAAGGGAATTAGGCTATGAGGGAGGGGCCTTCCTGAATGGAATTAGTGCCCTTAGTAGGAAGAGAACAGCGAACTAGCACACTGTCTTTCCACCATGTGAGGACAAAATAAGAAGTTGGCTATCTGCAATCCAGAAAAGGGTCCACACCAGAACCTGGCCATGCTGGCTTCCTGATTGCAGACTTCTAGCCTCCGAAACTGTGAGAAATAAATCTCTGTTGTTTGTAAGCCTCCTAGTCTATGGTTTTTGGTTATAGCAGCCCAGACTGACTGAGACACTAAGTAAAGATATATTTATATATGTACCTCTTACTGGAGATATTATTGTTTAGATTAGAGACGTGCAAATAAGATTATAAAGTAATATAAAATAATAAATTTTCATATTGTGATGTATTGTGCCATCAATTTTGAAGGCAATAACACATTGAGACAGAGTGATATTAGGTAAAATTTCAATATGTAAGAGCAATTCTCATATCAAAAATGTAAGATATTTGGTATTAGAATTTCTATTACATGGGAGTAGTCTAATGTATATTGTTTGTATATTTTATGACTAGGAAATAAAACATAACATAGTGGTCTTTTGGTAGATCTTTTTTTAAAAAATAATTTGTTTGTTTGTTTGTTCATTTATTTATTTATTTATTTATTTTGAGAGAGAGGGGAAAGGAGAAAGAAGGGGAGAGAAACATCACTGTGTGGTTGCCTCTCACTCGTGCCCCCAACTGAGGACCTGACATGCAACATAGTCATGTGCCCTGACTGGGAATCAAACCAGCGACACTTGGCTCACAGGCCGACGCTCAATCCACTGAGCACAGCAGCCAGGCTTTTGGTAGATCTTACTGGTAAAATCAACACAAAAAATATTTTTAAAAAACAAAAATACTTTGAATTTTTTCTACTTGAACTTTTGAATATTTTTTCCTTAGGTGTTAGATTTAGAATAAGATCTTTTCCCACATTTTTTTGTACTTTCTCTGCCTGAGTTCAACTACTCACTAAAAGATAAGCATTTTAAAGTTAATAGCCACAGGATATGGAGAGAATACATTCCAGTAGCCCACTTGGGGGAATAAATTTCTTTTTCTGTTAAATTTTTCATGGAATTCCTGCTAATAGTCTGACAGGCATCTGACAGCAGAACCAGAAGATAAAATAGATACAGAAAGTTTTTCAATTAGCAATTAAGAGAAAAGAGGCAACAGAAGATCCAGCCATTCCTGAAAATTCTCCTTGCAGAATAAATACAGGTCAGGTGAAACCAATGGATTTTGGCCAAGTTAGGAAATCTGAGTTGTAAATTTAAGAAGCATCATGAGTATATGATGCTGCTGAAACACCAAGAAGATAAGCCCTTCCCTGATGGAGGACAATTGGCAAAACCAACACACAATCAATGGATCAGAAGTATTGGTGCCTGAGTGTGTGTGTGCTGTGTGTGTGTTTACTGTTGTTTATAAGCCCCCCAATCTATAATACTTTGCTTCCACACACACACACATATATGCATGCACACACAGGAAAAAACTGTTGCTGGAGAACAGCAGTATGAACCCAGAGCAGAACTTCAGGATAGCTCCAGATTCTTCCCTCTCATCTCCCCAATAAAAGGGAGAAACTGGAAAGAGACCCATTCCCCACTCTGTGCCTAGGGATATGGCAGTTCTGGTACAATGCAAAGAATCAGATTCTTAAACGTAAAACACATCTCTCTCTATAGACCTGTCTGTGTGTAGTGTGTCATCATCTATCATGGCTTTGTGGGGGGCTGGATCTGATTATCTACCTAAATCCAAGTTGTTCTTCAGCAGACAAAAATATTGGCATGGAAAAGATTTCTTGGTAATGAAGATAATGCAGAACAATGAGCCAAAGAGAGAGAAGATGTAAAGCCAATCAAAGGCAGGGCAGATGTCTAAAACATTTTTTACACTATTCAAGATTGTGATCCAATAAAAGCAACTGTTACTAGCTCCTCAATGTCCGCACAGGAGAGAAGCACTCTGAGCGTTCCCAGTGCTCTTGCCTTTTCTGCACTTGATGCTCTGAATGGGGGATCATGACACCACAAAGAGCCAACAGCCACCAATGCCAGGACGAGCTCAAAATCTGGGACAGGTAAGGAGGCCAATGTGCTCCAGTGCACACAGGTGAAATTCATATAGTCAAAGATTGCCACTTGTGTGTTTATGTAGATACACATGTATCAAGACACCCAATTTAGCTCTGATTTCTATCCAATAAAAGAATTATAAAAAACAAAGGCACAGTTGTACAGAGATGTGAAAATGATGTTGGGTAGTCTGGATACAAGCTAAAGGAGAGAGACTGCCTAGGCCTTTGTCAGGAATGAACAGAGCTGCAAGATAGAGTTTCTGGTGTCTTTATCATACCTGGCAATGGAAGGCTGTACAAAATAAAAATGCTGTAGTTTGAGCATATCTCAGACTAGGCCATAAAATATGTATACTGCATATGTTAGGTTACACATTAGCAACTGACAACTGCACATCAAATAAAGGTGTCCTTACTCTGCACTTGATAGAAAAATATGGAATGGGTGAAGAAGAAAGAAGAATCGTGCGCAGGAGAACCATTTCATTTTATTCCTTATATGTACAAACATGAATAATTTGACAAGATGTTTAGACAGTTTCTCCCTAACTTAAGTCTTTTAATTAAAATGAAAGGAAGGAAATGTGCTTTAAATATGAATGTGAGAAGGTGTGAGCTGGCACCCCAAGCCTGCCTGCTTCTCTCCCTCTGTTGTTAGGGAGCACAATAAGATCTCATCTCCTCATGCTGTCTTTCATAATGTTTATAGTTGTTTTAGGTAACACATAAACCATGCTCAATGTGATATTCCCCTTATTACATATCAGGGGCACATATTTAGCTAGAGCCTTCCCTTATTCTTTTTACTTTTGCATCAAATCAGTCAATGTATTTTCCGCAACTCACCAGGCAATTTCTCAGGGCTGCCTATGGCCGGGAAGGTAAATGCTAACTTTTCAGCTTGTTTCAAATGGCACGCCCTGGGCTCACCACCCAGTAAATGAGAGCAGTATATTCTGGACTGAAAAATGGGCTTGGATGTTGGCCCTAATAAATTACGTGATGATTACAATGCTGCACTGTTCCAGCCCATATTATTTTACTCTACCTTTTGCTGATTTCCCTGCTGCCTGTTCCACTTTGCCTCTGTTTTCTGTGTGCTTAACTTGTGAAATGCTAAACAAGTTTTGATATTTACCTGTTTATGATTAAATTGCAAAATGATCTGCTCAGTTCTGTTCTAAATTAAGGTCTGCATTAAATGTCATAGCATTTATCTTTCATGAAATGAGACAGCAAGGACACTAATTTCCGAGGTATTCAATCACTGCCCTGTGCCACTTGAGGGACAGCCCAGAAGAAGCCTGCCCACAGTTCACAGCTCACTGACAGCCCTGAGATGGAATCATAAAAGTCAATTAATCATTAAAAGCTGTTACAAGCACATATCGAACCAGTCTGGCACAAAATGTTAATCAGTCCAGTATCAATATAATAAATTCCTGCAAATTGGAGTGATCGATAAGTTTAGGGCCTAATGAATCAATTTGAGGACATTGGGCTACTCCTTGGGGTCCCCACGACATAGAAGCCAGGCCAGGGTGACATCTCGAGGTGCACTGCCAACAGAGGTCACCTATCTTAACAGGCTGCTCACTTCAGCCTCAGTTACCACGGTGACAGCATGTCACTGTTGCCCTAGTGTCCTTCTAGGTAAGGTGGAAGCCAATGCATCACTGCCCTTGATGGATTTGTCAATAATACTTAGCAGGGGAGGGGGCTGCTCATATAACCCTCACAGGTCTACAGTCCCCAAGCAGTTTGGTGTGATTTAATTGTCTGAAGAGGTGTGTGCTTCTGCATTTATGCAGGAACTAAGCAGTGGTCACAGGAAGAGGGAGTTGGCAGTCCTGCCAACTGCATTTGGAAGCCTTGGGAAAACAGTGCAGAAAATAACAGGAGGCCAGAGCAATGGCCAGGTCAGTGTTACATTAACCAAGTAGCTATGTAAGTAAGAAATAACCTGGAGCCTCTCAGATTAAGAATTTATTAGCTACAAAATTTTAATACATTACTTATGAGTGGAAGTGGAATTGCGTATTATTCCCCCCAAGGCTTAGACTCCACAGCAACATTTCTAGACACCTGCTTACAGGCTATACATGTTCACCAAGGAAAGTCCGCCAGGATAAATTTGGGGCAGGAGGAATAATTGGTGGGGATCTCTCTCTCCCCCCACCCTCTTTTCAACACCTACTACCTGCAGCCTCCCCTTTGCCCAAACACAACAACGACTCCAAAAACTTGAAGCAGACTAGGGACACAGAAATGGGATTTTAAATGAGACTCTTTATTCTGTTTTTAAACACCAGAGTTTTTATGTTTCAACCATTTTATCTTTTGCTATGGCTGTTATAACTGACCAGCGAAGGGAGCCAAGAGCAGTTTCGGCATTGCAGAGTAAACTAAATGAAACCTCTTTAGAGATAAAAGAAATCTCGGCTACTGAGACTCTGAGGAATCACCGTGTTCCAGAACCTTCACCGTCATTTAACATAAAACATAAAGGTTACCACTGAATAAAATAATATCCTGGCTGATTATTTTAATAGCCTCAAAGTACAGCTTTCCCTCTAGATCCTTATTATAAGGCATAGACTGTGTGTGAATACATGCTCCTGCAGTACCGGTGGGCTAGTCCCCAACAGGTACTGTGTGCATCTCCTTTGTTGTCATTTATTCCCTTATAGAGAAATGGAAGCTATGCCAATCCAAAGAAATGTTTATTTCTACTAGCTAGTTATTGAGAAAAATATCTTTCTTACCTGAATAGAAAAAAAGAGAGGGAAAAAAATTGTTTATAATGATGGCCTGAATTATAAGAAACATCCAAGTAACTTACAAATTTGTTGCTAAAGAAATGACTATTCAACACATCGAGACTGGGTGATGTTAAGGGTGTGCAGACAAAGGTAAGACAGTGCCTCTGCTTAATTACACTGACACCATCCTTAGTTCCTCCAGCTACATTCTGAGAGCTAAAAATCTCTCATTGTTATTAATTGTATTCCTTTTAGAATGTAATGCCATGTTGCTGCAGGCTGAGCTAATGAAACATGCTGTATTGCCAAAATAGGCATAATTCTTTTTGTTCAATGCATTCTATCAAAACTGCCTACTAAAGACATTGTGTTAAATATCCTTTCATAGAGTAATATACAGCATATCTCAACTACCTCAACATTTCTATTACATGATTACTAAAATACCCAGGAGGACTAAACAATATAGTATGAACTCAGTTACAGTATAAGACTTTAGAAACAT
Source organism: Furipterus horrens (assembly GCF_987537825.1). Classification (NCBI taxonomy): domain Eukaryota; kingdom Metazoa; phylum Chordata; class Mammalia; order Chiroptera; family Furipteridae; genus Furipterus; species Furipterus horrens. Next base: position 77,670,429 of record NW_028327176.1, on the reverse strand, counting down.
TGCTAATTCTTACCTCTGATTTATGTTAATATTAATGCTAGATTACATGCTATAGTTTCTGAACAGCCACTGCATACCAATTTGCACAAAGGCAGGGTGCTCCCTTGCACTGGAGCTATACGCCTCTATTATAATGAGAATCTGAATTATTTATCTCTATTTATTCTACAGGAGTTCACTCAACCCTAGTCCTGTTTTCTTTTCCTACTACACATCAATGCATGTAAACATGACTTCATCACGGTTTCGCAGCTCATATGTCCTGTCCTTTTTCAGCCACAAGGTGCAGCAATAGGTAGTACACAAAATCTTACACCACTAATAGAATTCATTTAAGCATTTATTTGAAGTAAACTCTCTTAATTAAGTCAACGTTAACACAGACACAAAATGGCAGCATCCATACGTGTCTGGCACCTAAACAACATCTGGTGAGTCAAAAGGAAACCAGGCAGCCATGGGCCAAGAAGATGGTTAATAAATTCAACCTATCCTTTCTATAACCTCTCTGTTAGAAAAATGGTGTGAGGGGAAGCTTCTGTTGGTTCTTGAGGCAGAATAGGCTTTTCTTTCCTTAGTTTTCATGTAGATCAGCTATATTAAGATAATTTACTTGTTCTGGTTTTACTCTGATATACAGGTTGGTCTGGTGCATGGTGAAACCAGTACTTCTGGATTTCTCTTATTCAAGGACCATGTAGAATGGCTGAGGTGAATCAGAATGATTGAAAGTCTGAGGGAGGATTCGGTCTCATAGCTATGGATTGCTGTATTAGTCAGGGTTCTCCAGAGAAACAGAACCATATATATGTAATGGCACATAGAAGGAATACCCTTTATTCTGCTGCATTGAGGGGCTGTTGGAGGGTCAGTTACTTAGGGCTAATTATCACAGTTTGAACAATTATCTGAACCTACTAGAGTACAGTCTATCAGATGTCACTTACAGGCCCAATATAAGTTTATATATAAAGTAAAATTGAAATAGATAAAGCAAAAAATTTTAGAACATGAGTTTGTATTTATATACAAAAAATTATTATAAAATCAAATGGTAAGGTATTAATGAACATATATGTCAAATGGTGATACAGTGGAATTAATCCAGTTAGTAATCAATAATTTGTAAAAAAAAAAAAAACAAGTGTAAAACAAGAATACTAAACATGAGTATAGTGGGACTTAGGGTTTAGAATCATGTAGGACATAATGATTTATTATTTTTCCTTTACTCCTTATCCAAGTCGTGGTACACTTCCTTATATGCCCTGTAGAAATGCACACTCAGTTGTATACTGAGATTGGCTACTGGTTCCTGTCTTTTAGCATTTCGAGTTCCCAAAGGAGATAGGCTGAAGTTTATAAGACTTTGCTATCATAGTGAGAGAGAGGGGTGTGGAGGGACTTGGAAACCAAGCAGATAGACAATGGTAGGCAGTGCAGTTTGGGGAGGGGGGAGGTAGAGACTGGGTCACTGTGTTGGCTGAATTCCTTAGGCCGTCTCCCCAGCTGGTCCTGTGAAACAGGTGCCAACTAACTTGGAAATTCCATGAATACAGCCATTATCCTAGGAATCCTAGCCAGCCCCATGACTTTGAATCAACCCCCTGGATATTTAACCAGCAAAGACAATCACCATCATGGCAACAAGGCCCAGCTAGGATCAAGATGAGTTTGGAAAGGAGCAGCTGGATACCTGAAAGTCTTAGGGGGCTAGCTGCTCGTTTTCATCCTGGCCAATTAATCCTCCAATAACATGACCTTTTATTTTACACAATTGAATTTTTTGGATTCCACTCATCACATTATGGCAGGCTTTTGTACATTTTCTTTTTTAAAATTGCATCCCATTATAAAAGCAACACATGCAGCCCATAAAATAGATTGTACAAAATACGTATAAAGTGAAAGTCCTCTTTATCCTTGCCCTCCAGAATTAACTACTGTTGTTTGATGTTATTTCAGATTTTTTGTATTTATGTGCATTAATGTATAACGGACAAAGAGTTTTCTATTAACAATGTTAAGTTTAATAAGCCCTAATATCAGATATTAGTGTGTATATGAATTTCCTGGGGCTGTTGTAACAAATTACCACAAACTAGATGGCTTAAAACAACAGAAATTTATTCTCTCAGATTTGGAGGCCAGACATTCAAAATCAAGGTGTCACCAGGGCCATGCTTCCTCTGAGGTTCTAGTGAAGAATTTGTTCCACATCTCTCTTCTAGCTTCTGGTCACTTCCTTGGCATTCCCTAGCCTCATCATTCTGATTTATGCCTCGGTCTTCACTGGTTGTCTTTTCTTTGTATGTGTTTGTGTCTAAATTTTCCTCTTCTTATAACAACACCAGTCATTAAAATTCCTACCTAATTCAGTATAACTTCATCTTAACTTGATTATCTCTGCAAAGACCCTATTTCCAAATAAGGCCACATTCACAGGTTCCTGATGTTAGAACTTGAACATATGTTCTGGAGGGACACAATTCAAGACACAGCAATGTGAAGCAATTTGGCTGGAGATATCTTTTGAAAGTCATGATGAAATAGGATTTACTGTAGACCCACAGAACTGAATGAGTTCAATTAACTTTGAGGGCTTGTTTGCTTGCTTGCTTCTATGGCATACAAACAATTTTTTATATTAATGTAGTTTTAGTTGGCAATCATTCCTCCCATGGTTTAAAATGTATTATGCCTAGAAAGGTCTTTCTTACTACAGGCTTACAAAAATATTCATTTTTTTCTTTATGTCTTTGATCCATTTGAGTTATTTTGTGAGCAGTTAAATAGCGATCCAGTTTTGTTTGTTTGTTTGTTTTTCCAAAGGGCTATTCAAATATTTAATAACCCAACTTTTCTGTGTGGATGTGCCACCTTTAAAATATAAAAAATGTGTGAATATATTTGGGTCTTGACTATTCAGTTGATTCTTTCATCTGCTTGTTCATTTCTGTACCTGTGCAATTCTCATTCATTTCCCTGTTTTCATGAGACTAGCTTTATTTTACATTTTGTAGCTGGTAGAGACTATCTTCTGTCATTCAACATTTTTTTCTGTACAAGTGTCCTGGCTATTCCCAAATATGTACTTATTTCTTCAGGTGGACTTTGGCATCATTTTGTCATGTTAAAAAAAGTTTGTTGGGACTGCACTGAGTTCTTCAAATATTGAGAGGGGTTTTGTGTTGTTTTTTTTCCCCCTGTTAAAGCCAAGTTGTCTCTCCATTATGTAAGTGTTCTTTTTCTGGTTTCTCAATAGGCCCTTAGCAGAGTTGTATAGTTTTCTTCACCTAGGCTTTGGACACTTCTTGTGTAATATATTTTTAGATATTTCACGTTTTTGTTTGTTTTCTGTTGTGAATGAGATCTTTGAATTATACAGTGATTTCTCCTCCTGCTCCTTCTCCACCACATCATCCTGCTGGCAAGTGCTGGCAGGTCTTTCTGCATCTTAAATATATATCAACCTACACAATTCCCTCTCACACCCCACCACTAGCTCCTCTCATCTCAAAGATTACTGTTTCCACCCATATTTCCTTCCATCCATTCTCTACATATTTTCCAGAGTTAACTTTTCCAAGGGCACATGAAAACTTATCAACGCTAGGCTCTTTAAATCTAGGCTCTTCAATGGCCTCCTATGGCACTTAAAATAAAGTAAGTCCCAGTCTCCTGAACATGACCTGTGTGATTCTGCATGGTCCTGTGTGATCCTGCATAATGCCACTCTAGGCCCTTCCCAGCCGTGCTGGCTCTTTACTCTCTCTAACGTGCTGAGCTCTTTTCCTACAGCTCCTTCACCTTCTTCCACTTGTTCCCTATATTTCCTCTGCCTAGCTCTTTGTTTTTTGCATGGCTGGCTACCTCTCATCCTTCAAGTCTCAGCTCCCATTTCACCTCTTAGGAGAGGCCTTCCCTCCACTAATATAGCACTACCCCCGACCCCTAACAACTTCCGTCTCCTGCAACTTGACCCTGGCCTAAGTCCATTATCCCTTGGCATCATTCTCACCAGCATTCACAGCACTTACCATTGCCTGAAAAGTCTTGTCCATTTATGTATTTGCTATTTATGGATTGCTAATCTCCTCTAATTATGAGAGACAACAAGGACTCTGTTTTACTATAGCTGTGTCCCCAATGCTAGGCACAAAGGAACCTCTCAAGAAAAATCTGTTGAATAAATAAATATGTAATCTCCCCCTTTTTTTCTTTTGTCTTATGTTTGTATAGTTAAAAGCTATTAATTTTGTTATTAAATGGCCACATATTTATTTTACTTTTTTATTTTTTAAGTATTTTTATTGATTATGTTGTTACAGTAGTCCCAATTTTTTCCCCTTTACTCCCCTCTGCCCAGTACCTCTCTTCCCTCCAGGATTCCCACCCCCTTAGTTCATGTAATGGGTCATGCATATAAGTTTTTTGCTTCATCCTTTCCTGTATTATTCTTAACATCCCCCTGTCTATTTTGTACCAACTGATTATGCTTCTTAGTCCCTGCACCATTTCCCCACTTCTCCGTCTCCTCCCTCCCAGCTGATAACCCTCCAAATCATCCCCATACCTACGATTCTGTTCCTATTCTGATTTGCTTAGTTGGATTTTGTTTTTATTTTTTAGATTCAGTTTTTGATAGTTCTGAGTTTGCTGTCATTTTAGTGTTCATAGGTTTGATCTTCTTTTTCTTTTTCTTTTTTTTAATGTTTTTTATTGATTATATTGTTACAACAGTTCCAATTTTCTCCCCCTTGTTCCCCTCCACCCAGCACCCCCCTCCCCCAGCAATCTCCCCCAAGTCCATACCCCTGGTTCGTAAAAATTAACTATCCCCCCCCTCTCAAATATTAGGACCCTTTGTAATCTTGTAAAGGACAATGGGCGAAGGTCTCAAGCTCCTTTAGCTGCTTCAAGCTGGACATGGTCGTCGTCCTACCTACCCTTGGGTCCAGAAAACCCTAATAAGAGTGGGGGTGTGGAGGGGAGGGTGGCCTTCCCACATGGGGAAGGATCGTGCAGACTCCAGGTCAGTTGGCTGTCTCCGGTCAACGGCGTGCTTGGTTTAACAGGCTGGTGTCCTTGTTGTGTTCTGGGGGCAACAGATTTGGCGAAAAGGGTTAAAAGACATCATTCAATCCATAACTACTAGATGACAAAAGGCAGGGATTAATTTTTCAATGTTCCATATTAGGGGAAAAAAAAAAAAAAAAGCTTCTTTGTAAGAAGGTGTGCTAGGCACATCTCTCCTGTCCAAAACCCTTTTGCCCATTATACTTAGTTTGGGCTGAGGTAAATAGTTTAGGTTTTTCCCCCTCTCAGACCTCTGGGCCTTTTCTGTCCAAGCCATTAGGGATAGAAAAGAGAAACCCGTTTTAAAGTGAAGCCCACAGACCACCCCATTCTTCCCCAACCCAGCCATTTAGTTCAGCCAAACCGTTGAGTCTCAGGAGGCAGCGCTGCAGAGAGGATTAAGTGAGGCTTATGCGTACAGATAATCACTCAGGTAATGCGATCATTGGCTTATGTCCTTTGAAAACAAAAAACACGTGTTAATTTATGTAACATAACCCGCAAACAAGTCTCTAAATCTGGAGAAGAAACTTTTAAGACGGTTAGTTGCCCTGTTTTATACTCTACTACTGATCATTGTGATTTTCCTTGAATAATAATTTTTCTCCCTAAGGTTACCCTCCTTGTCTTTAAAGGGACTACATTAAGTCCATTTTTAATTTATCCTGTTCGTTTGCATAAACATAACAAGAGCAGCAAATGATCACTTATGATCTTTAGTTCTGCTTTGCTGGAACTTACCCAAGGAATATTTGGGGTGACCTTCAGTCTGTTCTTCAGGGCACAGAAGCTGTGCCACATATCTGGCATTCATCCTTGCCTGTACACACCTGTTTTTTCCAAGTCTTTCTGGTCTTTCCTTGTGCCTTAAGGTCCCTTCTAGCCATCTTTCAGGAAAACAACCTTCGTTCCTTCCCTGGAAAGATTGCTGTGGACCGCACAACCAACCATGGTACCAGGCCTTTTATCTCACGGGCTTTTATTACCTTTGAAAGTCATTCCCAGTTCCTCAGGGCTTTCTGGTAACAATCTGAGCCCAAGTATGTTTCCTTTAGGCTTGACATTCCAGTCAAAGACTTGGTCAAAATAAATAAATAAATAAATAAATAAAAAAAGAACCTCTGTTGACAACTGGTCTTATTAGTTCTATGCAAAGGAACTTATGTCATTACTTACTTGTTTAGAATGCCAAACTTTGGAGGGATCAAATAGGGAGAAAAATATACAACGTGAAGGAAAATCTTTGTCCTAATATTCACTGAACTGGCATTTCCATTCTTCATATTTTCATTTTTCCCCCACTAAAAAATTTTTGTTTGTTTTTCCATTACAGTTGTCTCACTTTTTTAGCCTTCTTGTTTCCCTGCACCCTGTCCCTCCCCTCCTCCACATTTAGTCCCCACTCAGTTGCACCTGTCTGTGGGTCATTCATATATATATATATTTTTTAACTTGATCCATCCCCTTACACCTTTCTTTTCTTCCCCCCCGCCCCCCTTGTTACTGTTAGTCTACTTCTTGTTTACATACCTCTGGTTCAATTTTGCTCATTTGTTTGTGTTGTTCATTAGTTTCCTGTAATAGGTGACAGCATAAGGTATTTTTCTTTTGTTGCCTGGCTTATTTCACTAAGCATAATTTTCTCTAGTTCCATCCATGTTGTTGCAAATGGTAGAAGTTCCTTCTTTCTTTCTGCTACATAGAATTCCATTGTGTAAATGTACCACAGTTTTTTGATCCACTCATCTACAGATGGGCATTTAGGTTGTTTCCAGCACTTGGCTATTGTAAATAGTGCTGCTATGAACATTGGAGTGCATAGGTTCTTTTGAATTGGTGTTTCGGGATTTTTTGGATATAATCCTAGCAATGGAATTGCTGGTTCAAAAGGCAGTTCCATTTTTAGTTTTTTAAGGAAATTCCAAACTGTTTTCCACAGTGGCTGCACCAATCTGCATTCCCACCAGCAATGCACCAGGGTTCCCGTTTCTCCGCATCCTCTCCAGCACAAGTTGTTTGTTGATTTGTTGATGATTGCCATTTTGACTGGTGTGAGGTGGTATCTCATTGTGGTTTTAATTTGCATCTCTCTGATGGCTAGTGATGTTGAGCATACTTTCATATGTCTATGGGCCCTCTGTATGTCTTCTTTGGAGAAGTGTTTGTTCAGGTCCTTTGCCCATTTTTTAATTGGGTTGTCTGTCTTCTTGGTGTTGAGTCATATGAGTTCTTTATATATTTTGGAGATCAATCCCTTGTCTGAGATGTCATTGGCGAATATATTTTCCCATATGGTTGGTTTCCTTTGCATCTTGCTGATGTTTTCTTTAGCTGAGCAGAAACTTTTTAGTTTGATGTAGTCCCATTTGTTTATTCTTTCCTTTATTTCCCTTGCCTTAGGAGATATATCAGTGAAAATGTTGCTACGTGGGATATCTGAAATTTTCCTGCCTATTTTTTCCTCTAGGACTTTTATGGTGTCACGGCTTACATTTAAGTCTTTGATCCATTTTGAGTTTATTCTGGTGTATGGTGTGAGCTGGTGGTCTAGTTTCATTTTTTTGCATGTCCCTGTCCAGTTCTCCCAACACCATTTGTTGAAGAGGCTCTTTTCACTCCATTTGATGTTCTTTCCCCCTTTGTCAAATATTAGTTGACCATATGAACCTGGGCTTATTTCTGGGCTCTCTATTCTGTTCCATTGATCTATATGTCTGTTTTTATGCCAGTACCAGACTGTTTTGATTACCGTGGCCTTGTAGTATAGTTTGATATCGGGTATTGTGATTCCTCCTACTGTGTTCTGCCTCAAAATTGCTGTGGCTATTCGGGCTCTTTTTTGGTTCCATATAAATTTTTGAAGTATTTGTTCTAGGTCTGTGAAATATGTTGCTGGTATTTTAATAGGAATTGCATTGAATCTATAAATTGCTTTGGGTAGTATGGACATTTTAATGATGTTGATTCTTCCCATCCATGAGCATGGTATACGCTTCCATTTATTTGTATCTTCTTTAATTTCTTTCTTCAGTGTTATGTAGTTTTCTGTGTACAGGTCTTTTACCTCTTTGGTTAAGTTTATTCCTAGGTATTTTATTTTTCTTGTTGCTATGGTAAATGGGATTTTTCTTTCAGTTTCTATCTCTGAGTTTTTATTGTTGGTGTATAAAAATGCCTTCGATTTCTTAATATTGACTTTGTATCCTGCTATTTTGCCGAATTCACTTATTAGATTGAGTAGTTTTTTTGTGGAGTCTAAAGGATTTTCTATGTACACTATCATGTCATCTGAAAATAATGACAGTTTTACTTCCTCTTTTCCAATTTGGATGCCTTTTATTTCTCTTTCTTGTCTGATTGCTGTGGCTAGAACTTCCAGGACTATGTTGAATAGGAGTGGAGAGAGCGGACATCCTTGTCTTGTTCCTGATCTCAGGGGGAATGCTCTCAGTTTTTGCCCATTGAGTATGATGTTGGCTTCAGGTTTCTCATATATGGCCTTTATTATGTTGAGGTATGCTCCCTCTATTCCCATTTTGCTGAGAGTTTTTATCATAAATGGGTGTTGTACTTTATCAAACACTTTTTCCGCATCTATTGATATGATCATGTGGTTTTTGTCTTTCATTTTGTTTATGTGGTGTATCACGTTTATTGATTTGCGAATATTAAACCATCCTTGCATCCCTGGGATGAATCCTACTTAATGGTGGTGTATGATCTTTCTAATGTGTTGCTGGATCCGGTTTGCCAATATTTTGTTGAGGATTTTAGCATCTATGTTCATCAGCGATATTGGTCTGTAGTTTTCTTTCTTTGTTGTGTCTTGACCTGGTTTTGGAATTAGGGTTATACTGGCTTCATAGAACGAGTTTGGGAGTCTTCCCTCTTCTTGTATCTTTTGGAATAGTCTGAGGAGGATAGGAGTTAGTTCTTTCCTAAATGTTTTGTAGAATTCACTTGTGAAGCCATCTGGTCCTGGGCTTTTGTGTGCTGGGAGTTTTTTGATTACTGCTTCAATTTCACTAGCTGTTATTGGTCTATTCAGACTTTCTGCTTCTTCTTGATTCAGTTTGGGACGACTATAGTTTTCCAGGAATCTGTCCATTTCCTCTAGGTTGTCAAATTTCTTGCCATACAGTTGTTCGTAATAATTTCTTATAATTCTTTGTATTTCTGTGGTATCAGTTGTGATTTCTCCTCTTTCATTTCTGATTTTATTTATTTGGGTTCTCTCTCTTTTTTCTTGATGAGCCTGGCTAAAGGCTTGTCAATTTTGTTTATCTTTTCAAAGAACCAGCTCCTACTTTTGTTGATCTTTTGAATTGTTACTTTAGACTCTATGTCATTTAATTCTGCTCTGATCTTGATGATTTCCTTCCTTCTACTTGATCTGGGTTTTGCTTGTTGTTCTTTCTCTAGTTCTTGTAGCTGTAGGGTTAAATTTTTTATTAGAGATTCTTCTAGCTTTTTTAGGTAGGCTTGTATTGCTATGAACTTTCCTCTTAAGACTGCTTTCGCTGTATCCCATAGGTTTTGGGTTGTTGTGTGTTCATTATCATTGGTTTCCAGGAACTTTTTGATTTCTTCCTTGATGTCATTGTTAACCCATTCATTATTTAATAGCATGTTATTCATTCTCCATGAGTTTGAATGTTTTTGAGTTTTTTCCTTGAGGTTGATTTCCAATTTTAAGGCATTGTGATCTGAGAAGATGCTTGATATAATTTCAATTTTCTTGAATTTATTGAGGCTTTTTTTGTGTCCTACCATGTGGTCTATCTTTGAAAATGTTCCATGTGCACTTGAGAAATATGTATATTTCGCTTCTTTGGGGTGTAAACTTCTATATATATCGACTAAGTCCATTTGATCTAAAGTGTTGTTCAGTGCCTCAATATCTTTGGTGTTTCTTTGCTTTGAAGATCTGTCCATTGTTGACAATGGGGTGTTAAAGTCCCCTACGATGAGTGTGTTGCTGCCTATATCTTTCTTGGAGTCTTTTAAAATTTTCCTTACATATTTGGGTGCTCCTAAGTTGGGTGCATATATATTTATAAGGGTTATATCTTCTTGATGGATTTTTCCCTTAAGTATTATGAAATGCCCTTCTTTGTCTCTTTTTATGGACTTTGCTGTGAAATCTGTTTTGTCTGATATAAGTATTGCTACCCTGGCTTTTTTTTCATGTCCATTTGCTTGGAATACATTTTTCCATCCCTTTACTTTCAGTCTGTGTAGATCTTTTGTTCTAAGGTGGGTCTCTTGTAGACAGCATATATGTGGGTCATTCTTTCTAATCCATTCAGCTACCCTATGTCTTTTAATTGGAGCGTTTAATCCATTTACATTTAAGATTATTACTGATAAGTACTTATTCATTGTCATTTTCCCCCTTTGTACTCGTGTTCTTCTCTGTTTCTCTCTGTTTCTTTATCTTCTTAGAGCAGACCCTTTAGCATCTCTTGCATTGCTGGTTTGGTGGAGATGTATTCTTTTAGTTTTCCTTTGTCTGAGAAACTCCTTATTTTGCCTTCCATTTTGAATGAGAGCCTTGCTGGGTAGAGTATTCTTGGTTGTAGGCCTTTGTTTTTCATTGCTTGGAATATTTTTTGCCATTCCCTTCTGGCTTGTAGTGTTTCTGCTGAGAAATCTGAGGATAGCCTTATTGGAGCTCCCTTGTATGTTATTAGTTGTTTCCCTCTTGCTGCTTTTAGGATTCTCTCTTTGTCTTTGGATGTTGCCATTTTAATTATGATGTGTCTTGAGGTGGGCCTGTTGGGGTTCATCTTCATTGGGACCCTCTGTGCCTCCTGGATTTGCGTGACTCTTTCTCTCCTCATGTGAGGGAAGTTTTCTGTCATTAGTTTTTCAAAGAGGTTTTCTATCCCTTGCTCTTCTTCTTCTCCTTCTGGAATTCCAATGATACGGATATTGTTACATTTCATGTTGTCCTGCAGCTGTCTTAGAACCTCTTCAGTCTTGTTCAGTCTTTTTTCACTTTGTTGCACTGTCTGTGAGTTTTTGTGTACGTTGTCCTCCAGCTCGCTGATCCGATCTTCTGCTTCCTCTAGCCTGCTTTTAATTCCTTCTACTGTGTTCTTCAATTCAGAGATTGTTTTCTTCATTTCCTCCTGGCTCTTATTGATAGCTTCCATGTCCTTTTTGATGCTGGTATAATTCTCAGTAAGTTCCTTATAGTTCTTCTGGAGTTCACTGTAGTTTTTCTGGAGTTCTTTGTAGTTTCCGCTGAGCTCATTTAGCTTCTCCATAATCCATGTTTTAAATTCTGTATCTGATATTTTGCTCCCCTCTATTTCATTTAGCACTCTTTCTGGGGATTCTACCTTTCCTTTTGATGGGGGGTTGTTTCTCTGTCTCCCCATTTTTGTGATTCCTTTTGTTTGTTGGTGCTTCTTGGAATGATCAGTTCTTCCTGGATCTGCCTCTGGTAGCGTCAGATCATATACCAGACTGGCCCTAGGCAGCCTGTTGGAGACTTCCAGGGATCTACTGCCTTTGTCTCTCTTCTTTAGTTGTTACTATACTCAATCTGTGATCAGCCATCAGGCTTAAGGACCATGGGTGTGGCAACTTAATTCCTGTAGGCAGGGCTTTTATTTCCCCTTAGTATGACACCACTTGGAGGGGGATGGTCTGTCTGCTGTACTAGGGCTGAGTCAGCCCTGGCTGGTCCTGGGAGGGGGTTAGTGTAGCTTCCACTTACTCCTCTGCCCTCCTGGATCTCCATCTGTGTTGTCCTTGATGATATTTCTTTAATCTGTCTGGTTGTATTTCAGCTACTTTTTGGTGGATCTTTTTCTCTGGTTAGTTGATTGAGAGTCATTCTGCCCACCTTGTCTTGAGATCTTTTGTGAAGGTGCTGCTAAAACATAATTACACAACCCAGGCAAGAAACCCACACCCTCCAATGTCTCCCCCAAATACAATCCCACTATAGGCTGCAAATGAGCCCGTGTTAATATACTTGTGGAGATACTGGGACTCTTATTTCGTAGGAGAAACAGAAAGGAGTTGTTTTAAATGAAGGAAGGGTAATTTTTGAGCTGGAAGTTGATAGAGTATTAATATTAGCAATTGGGATCAAGGTTATGTAAGAGAGCAATTAACACTTACACTGTCTGTTTGAAAAGGAGGGGAGGGTTACAGTGTGGAGTGTGAAAGTTGAAGTGTATAGTATTAGGATTATATAATCGGTATATACTATATGATTAGCGTGGGAGGTAGGGTAGACACAACAGACATCCAGGTAGACAGACAGCCAGAAATTGAAAGAGAGGGCTGGGGAGGTTAGAAGGTAGGAAATAGATTGAGAGAGAATTTTTTAAGGATAAAAATACAGAGTAGAAAATAGCAAGACAGGAAGGGAGAGAGGAAAGAGAAAGAGAAAGTAGAGAAGAGAAGGGTAGGAGAGAGAACAAAAGAAGAAGGGGAGGTAGAAGAGAGGGGACTGGATTAAAATTCTTTTTTAAATTATATGTTATAAAAAAGATTAGGAGATTAAAACATGATATAAAGTTGCAAGATAGAGAGAAAAGGTGAATATAGAGAGAGAGGAATAGGAGATAGGAAAGCAAGAGGATTTGGGAGGAAAAGAGCTCAGAGGAGGGAAGGAAATCAGGAGGAAGAGGATATATTAGGGAGGGGAGGATTGAAATTGAAGAGTTGGCAAAAGATAGGATGAAGGAGAGAAATACAAGAGGTAGGGAAAGAAGTGGGGGGATGGGGTAGAAAAAGAGAAGGGGTAGGAATGGGAGAGTAAAGGGAGAGGGGGATAGATTAGAATTATAATTTGAATATTAAGAGATTAGAATATAAAGTGTAATAGGGAGAGAGAGAGATTATGTATAGGGAGAGAAGGAAAATAAGGACAAGAGATGAAAGAAAAATGAATGTAGACTGAAGGGGGACAAAATAAAGAAAGAAATTTAATAAAGTTGAAGGTGCATAGCGCAGAGAAAGGAGAGGGTGAGAAAGGGAGAGAACTTAAAATTATAAAATTAACTGAGAATAGGATGCAGGGGAGAATGCTAAGGGGAGAGAAGGGAGGGAAGGGGAGGGGAGAAAAGGAGCGAGAATAAGAAGGGACTGACGGTAGGGGTAGTTAGAGAGAGAGAGTGAGAGATAAAAGAATGAGGATTTTAACTCAATTCAACTTTTATGCACAGTCTCTGTGTATTTTTGGTTTGTTTGTTTTTTGGTTTTTCCTTGCTTCCTTCCTGAGTCTGCTCCTATTCAAAATTCCATGAGTTTCAAATCTTTTCTGGTTGGTTGGCTGGCTGTGGGAGGGTTCTGCTTGATTCTGGGGTTGCTAGTCTTTTTTTCGTGGGCCTACCGCCACTCTGCTGTGAGCTGCCTTTAGTTGTTCCCTCCTGAGGCACCCTCAGCCCTCCTCAGGCTTGTCCAGCTACTCCTTCCCTCTGTTGGTCCAGCCTGTGCCTGCCAGCAATCCCCGCCCTGCCTCCAGTCCTGTCTCTATTCCCCGGCTACAGCTTCTGCTCTCTTCCCTGTCTATATGCCTGCGCACCCTACCTCTCTCCCTGTCTCAAGATCGTCCTTTTGTTCTGCAGGACTCTGGCACAGTCGGTCAAAGTGCCGGGCCCAGTGGCCCTTTCCTGCCCAGGGCCTCTCCCCTAGTCTGGAGCTTTGCAGTGGCTTTCCTGCCTGTGCTCTTTTCCTTGCCCAAAACTTTCTCTATTCCGAGCTACCGCTTCCGCTGGCTTCCCTGTCTATCGGCCTGCGCGCTCTATCTTTCTTCCTGCCACAGCACCGTCCCTTTGTTCTGTGGGACTCTAGTGTGGTCGGTCAGCGCAGCACTCTCCTTCCCCGGAGCTCTCTGCCGGTCTGGAGCTTCGCAGCAGCCCTTCCCTGCGTCCCTTCTCCTTGCCCTAAAACCGTCTCCCCTCCAGAACCTCCGCCTCTGCTCTCTTCCCTACTTACACACCCTGCACGTCCTATTTCTCTCTTAGCCCCAAACCTGCCTTTTGTTCTGTGGGATTCTAGCGCGACTAAAGAGCAAACACTGATTTCAAGAACACAGTTCTCCCCCGGTCCGGAGTTCCGTGGCAGCTTTTCTGTGCGGCCAGTCTCCTAGCCCCAAAACTGCTCCTTTGTTCTGTAGGGCCCTAGCGCAAGTGCTGGGCGCGCCCGGGATGCCGAGCTTTCCGTCGGAGGTTGCAGCTGAGGATGTTTCTCTCTAGACTCAGGTCACACAGTTTCTCCCAGTCCTGGTTGTTCACTGTTCTCTCCCTCCTCTGGCTTTTTCGGCCAAATCCTCTCCCTAGCTCCCTACAAGAATTCACTCCCGGCTAGTGAGCTCTCCGGCTTGATACTGCAAACGCACGGAGTCTCAGAATGACTCAGCTTGCAGTTTGTGATAAACCCCTCCACCCCCCTCCACGCTGCTCCCACGATCTCCTCCCCGTTCACGTTATCAGATATTCCCACTCACTCAGTCATTCCTCCCCAAGTTTGTTCCTCCTGGATTGTCTCCTTAACAGGAGCGAGCTGAGAACACTGTTCCTACTCCGCGGCCATCTTGGTCCCCCTGATCTTCTTTTTCTTAAGTAAGTCCCTTTGACATTTCATATAAAAATGGCTTTGTGATGATGAACTCCTTTAGCTTCACCTTGTCTGGGAAGCACTTCATCTGCCCTTCCATTCCAAATGATAGCTTTGCTGGATAGAGTAATCTTGCTTGTAGGTTGCTTTTCATCACATTGAATACTATTTGCCAGGCCCTTCTTGCCTGAAAAGATTTTTTTGAGAAATCAGCTGATAGTCCTATAGGTACCCCCTTGTAGGCAACTCTCTGCCTCTCTTGCTGCCCCCAGGACTCTCTTTATCTTTCACCTTTGGCATCTCAGTCATGATGCATCCTGGTGTGGTCCCCTTTGGGTCCAGCTCACCCAGGACCCTCTGTGCTTGCCAGACCTGTATGTCCATCTCCTTCCGAAAATTTGGGAAGTTTTCCTCATTTTTCTCAATTCTTGCTTCCTCATTCTGCACTGGTTGACTGTTTTTTTCTTCTTTATATTCCAAAACATCGATTTGAACACTGGTTTCCTTCCCTTCACCACTGGTTTTGTGTGGATTTTCCTTCGTTTCACTTAGCATAGTCTTCACTTTTTCTCTTATGCATTTGCCATACTCAAGCATATCTGTCAAGCCTGTGAGCATCTTTATCACCGGTGTTTGGAATTCTGCATCTGTTAGGTTGGCTATCTCCTCATCATTTAGTCTTCTACTGGAACCTTGATCCATTCCTACTTTTGGGCCATAGTTCTCTGTCTCCGAATCTGACAGGCTCCTGTGTTTGTTTGCCTCTGCATCTCAGATAGAACTGTTGCTCCTGTTACATTGTAAGGGGTGGAGCCTTAGGGATTGTCGGTATAGGGAGACCTGTTTCACCACGTTGTGGTGCAGTATGTGGGGAAGGGGTCCGAGAGGGAACAATGCCACCTACCCAGCACTCGCCCCTTTCCCAGGCATCTCCCCCACTTCCACACTGGACTGGCACCCCTCTAACTGCTGCCCAGGCCATCATTCCCAGAGTGGATGGGTCTGCAGACATTCTAGGACTGTGTGGGCCCTTTAAACAAGCAGACTCTGCTGAGACTGGCAGTTTCTGCTTCCA
This sequence comes from Furipterus horrens, assembly GCF_987537825.1. Lineage (NCBI taxonomy): Eukaryota > Metazoa > Chordata > Mammalia > Chiroptera > Furipteridae > Furipterus > Furipterus horrens. The sequence continues at coordinate 77,654,693 of NW_028327176.1, read as the reverse complement.
CCTCAACCCCCACTGGTCTGCACAGTCAGAAGCAATGAGGCTTGATTTTCCCTGGTGCTGGAACCATGAGCTGCAAGTTCTGGTGAGGAGCTGGGAATGCTCCCCAGGTGTCCCTCCTGACTTTCTAGAATGTGTGACTGCCCTTTCTGCTGGCCTGCCACTGCTGCCACTGCTGCCACCACCACGTGGTGTCCTCCCTGCCCCAGCTCTGCCCCTCCTGCCTGTCTGGATGAGTACAGTATTCCCTCTCTTATCACAGGTATTACATTCTAAAACCCCTTCCCCCGCGATAGGTGAAAATCTGCAAAGTAGGAACCTTACATTTATTTTTTATTTTTATATCCCCACACACTTATAAACTGTTCCCAGTCCCTTATTAACCTTTCCCACTCCCTTATTAACCTTTTCCACACTTTTATAAATACTATTTAAGTTCTCAAACATATTCTATAGTCATAAACCTACATAAGTTCAACAACATATGTATACAGTATGACAAAATCCTGCGCTATAGTGAAAAATCTGCGATAAATAATTAAATATAATATTTTTAAAAATCCCGCGATATAGTGAGGCTGCAATAAGTGAACCGCGATACAGAAAGGGACTACTGTATTTCTTCTTTATATCTTTGTTTGTTGGACTTCCATGCAGTTTGATTTTCTGGAACTTCTGATTGTTTCTAGTTTTGAGGTAGTTGTATTCCTTCTTAGTTGTGGAGGGAGATGCAATGTGTCTGTCTTCACCTCCATCTTGGCTGGAACTATCAGTCTATTTTACTTTTTAATAAGATTTTATTTAATTTTCATGGGGGTATATTGTCATATATCAATAGCAAATAACAAAAGTGTTGCCATCTTTAGATGCATTATTTGCACATCTTATTTTGTGAATTTAATTCCTTTAACTAGTAATTCTGGAATGATTTTAAATGATACTAGTGATAACAGAGACCCTTGACCTGTGATTGGATTTAATAGAAACACTTCTCTTTTAGAGTTTTATCATGAAACATGATACTATTATACCAATACTGGAATAAATATGTGTGTGCAGTTTTATCATGTTAGTGAAGTATGGCTCTAGACCCATTATAGGAAGGATTTTTTTAAAAAATAAGAATGGTATATTATCTCTAAAATACGTTTTAGCATTTATTCATATCAACAAGGAACTGGTGATTAATTTATTAAAGTGGTGAATTATATTACTAAATTTCTTAATATTGAACTGTTATTGCATTCTGTAGTGAATTCCACTTGATCTTTTCTAAAAAATATGCTGCTATTTCTATTTGCTAATATTTTATTCTGGATCTTTGAAGCAATATGTATGAGTACCAATTGCATTTTAGGTAGTCAGTCATATATGGTTCACTGTTCAGGGCCGTCATTAATGAATATACTTTGGAATAATAAGATCTCTGGGAGTGAAGTTGAGATATAAAGGGAAAAATAAAACAGGATGTAGAATTCATATCATCACACAGGTTTATAATATGGTAAAAATTTGATAATGTGTAGAAACACCTAAAGCTCAATCACGGTTGATATAATGCCCTATAGAATTAGCTAGTGTTCATTCATAACATGGCTCTGGGTCAGAGGATGAGAAGGAACAATCATTCTTTAACAGTAAAAAAGGACAGAACTAGAGAGGAGGTCTGGAGTGACCTTTCAAAGGCAGGTACAGTGTTTGAGGAGAAAGAAGCAGCCAAGGAATCTCCTGCTGGCACAGTTGTCCCCGGAGATGATCTGGCTTCACTGTGATCACATGATCCACTGTGAGCTAAAGGTGGTGCTCCAGCAGAGTAGAAGCTAAGAATGACTATAATCAAGCAAGAGTGAGGAGGATTACCTTTTCACCCAGCAGTGCCAACACTTGGGTTGACTTAAATCCAACTTAAATATAGTTTCACTAAACATTTTCTAAGGGTATACAGCAAGGAAAGCAAGAATCAATTTGTAATCTAAGCAACTCATAAAAGCATCAAGTACACTAAAATTTATTTAGTTTATTTCATAAGTTGTTAACACTAAGCTCACTATGGCCTACTGATCAAACTAAAAAGTACTTTGTTTGGCAAAATGAACATAAGTCTATCTTTTAAAACATTCTTTATTTTTTTCCAGCCACGATGGAGGCATAGACAGACATGCTGCATCTCCCTCCACAACTAAGAAGGAACACAACTACCTCAAAACTAGAGATAACCAGAAGTTTCAGAAAATCCAGCTGCATGAAAGTCCAATAAACAAAGATATAAAAAAGAAATACTCATCTAGACAGATAGGAGGGGTGGAGCTGGGGTAGAGAGGATGCAGTGTGGTGGTGGCAGCAGTGGCGGCAGTGGCAGCAGCAGCAGGCAGGCAGGAAGCGCAGTCAAACATTTTTTTAAGTGGGTAGGGATACCTGGGAAGCATTCTCAGTACCAGACCAGACTGCACAGCTCACAGTCCCAGCGCCAGGAAAAATAAGAGTCTCGTTGTTTCTGGCTATGCAGGCTGGTGGAGGTTGGGGCGGAGGAAGAGACTGCCAGTCTCTGAGCAAAGTCTGCTTGTTTGAAGGACCCCCACGGTCCTAGAACATCTGCAGACCCACCCACTCTGGAAACAATGGCTAAGGCAACAGCTAGAGGAGTGCCAGTCCCTCACAGAAGTGGGATAAGTGCCTGAAAAAGGGGAGAGTGCTGAGCAAGTGGCATTATTCCCTCTCTGATCCCTCCCCCACATACAGTGCCACAACGTGGTGAAATGGGTTGCCCTGTACTGATGAATGCCTAAGGCTTCACCCCTTACAACATAACAGGTGCAACAGCTCCACCTAAGACACAGAGGCAAACAAACACAGGAGCCTGTCAGACAATTATGGCCCAAAAGAGGGAACAGATCAAGGTTCTAGTGGGAGAACTAAGCAATGAGGAGATAGCCAACCTAACAGATGCAGAATTCAAAACACTGGTGATAATGATGCTCACAGGTCTGGCAGATATGCTTGAGTATGGCCAACGCATAAGGGAAGAAGTGAAGGCTATGATAAGTGAAATGAAGAAAAATCTACACAAAACCAATCGTGAAGGGAAGGAAACCAGGATTCCAATCAATGATTTGGAACATAAGGAAGAACAAAGCATTCATCCAGTACATAATGAGGCAACAAGAATTGAAAAAAATCAGGAGAGGCTTGGGAACCTCTGGGACAACTTTAAATGTGCCAATATCCAAATCATAGGGGTGCCAGAAAGAAAGGAGAAAGAGCAAGAAATGGAAAGCTTATGTGAAAAAATAATGAAGGAAAACTTCCCAAATTTGGCAAAGGAAACAGACAAAAAAGTCCAGGAAGCACAGAGAGTCCCAACCAAGCTAGACCCAAAAAGGACCACACCAAGACATATCATAATTAAAATGCCAAGGGTTCAAGATAAAGAGAGAATCTGAAAAGCAGCAAGAGAAAAGCAGAGAGTTGCCTATAAAGGGATACCTATAACACTACCAGCTTATTTCTCAAAAGAAACTTTGCAGGCAAGAAGGGCCTGACAAGAAGTATTCAAAGTGATGAAAAGCAAGGACCTACAACCAAGGCCACTCTATCCAGCAAAGCTATCATTTAGAATGGAAGGGCAGATAAAGTGCTTTCCAGACAAAGTAAAGCTAAAAGAGTTCATCATCACCAAGCCATTATTATATGAAATGTTAAAAAGACTTATTTAAGAAAAAGAAGATCAAAACTATGAACATTAAAATGACAACAAACTCAGAATTATCAACAACTGATTCTAAAAAATAAAAACAAAATCCAACTAAGCAAACCAGAATAGGAACAGAATTATAGGTATGGGGATGATTTGGAGGGTTATCAGCTGGAAGGGGGGGAGGGAGAAATGGGGAAATGGTGGAGGGATTAAGAAGCATAATTGGTTGACATAAAATAGACCGGGGGAAATTAAGAATAATATATGAAAGTGTGAAGCCAAAAAACTTATATGCATGACCCATGGAGATGAACTAAGGGGGTTGAGACTGCTGGAGGGAAGTGGGGTTCTGGGCAGAGGGGAGCAAAGGGGAAAAAATGGGACTATTATTACAACATAATCAATAAAATATACTTAAAATTTTTTCTGTCTTTCTCATTTTTTTTAAGTCCTTGTACTTTTAAAAGATTCCTAGAGAACAAGATGGATGATAGAAAGTCTCAAAATACCAGGTTTCACATGTGAGACAAACAATGAGAGAGAAAAAGTGACATTTGAAATTTAGTTATTATGAAATCTGTCGCATTTTCAAAACAGCATCTGAATTGGAAAAGACACAATCATGTAATTTTTTTCTCACCCTTTCAATACACTAGTGAATCACAAAGCAAAAATTCCTTAAAGTGGTTACTCCAGAGCCTTTGTCTTAGCATAGCCTCTTGTCCTCCACTGGAGAAAGAATTTCCTAACTGAGACTTCCGGCCAAGATGGAGGCATAGACAGACATGCTGCATCTCCCTCCACAACTAAGAAGGAATACGACTACCTCAAAACTAGAAACAACCAGAAGTTCCAGAAAAATCAAACTACATGGAAGTCCAGCAAACAAAGATATAAAGAGAAACACTCATCCAGACAGGTAGGAGGGGCGAAGCCGGGGCAGAGAGGACTCAGTGTGGTGTGGTGGCAGCAGCGGCAATAGCAGCAGGCTGGTGGAAAGCACAGTTACACATTAAAAAGTCAGGAGGGAGCCCTGGCTGCTGTGGCTCAGTGGATTGAGCATCGGCCTGTGAACCAAGTGTCACTGGTTCAATTCCCAGTCAGGGCACATGATTAGGTTGCACATCAGGTCCCCAGTTGGGGCACTAGTGAGAGGCAACCACACAGTGAAAAAAAAAAAGAAAAAGTCAGGAGGGACACCAGGGGAGCATTCCCAGCCCCTCACCAGACCGCACAGATCACTGTCCCAGCACTGGAGAAAATCAAGCTTCATTGCTTTTGACTGCAAACCAGTGGGGTTTGGGACGAAGGCAGAAACTGCCTGTCTCTCAGCAGATTACACTTGATTAAAGGGCCCCCATAGACCTAGAATATCCGCAGACCCACCCACTCTGGGAAAGATGGCCAGGGCAGCAGCTAGAGGGGCATCAGTTTGGTGCAGAAGTGGGAGAAGTGCCTGGAAAAGGGGTGAGTGCTGGGCAAGTGGCATTGTTCTTTCTCAGACCTCTCCCCCACATACAGCGCAACAACGTGGTGAAACGGGTTGCCCGTTACTGACAAATACTTAAGGCTCCACCCCTTACAACGCAGTAGGAGCAACAGATCTCCCTGGGACTCGGAGGCAAACAAACACCGGAGACTTTCGGGCAAGATGGAGGCCTTGAGTGACATACTCTGTTTCCCTCCACAGCTAGGAAATACAACTACCACAAAACCAGAAATAACCAGAGGTTCCAGAAAATAAATGGAAGTCCAGCATATGAAGATATAAAAAAATGGTGCTTGTCCAGATGAGTGGGAGGGGCAGAGCCGAGGAGGAGAGTTCAAGCTGTGCTGTCTGTGGCAGCAGCAGCGATGGAGGCAGGACGGCGGTAAGAACAGACACCTATATTTAGGGGGAGGCGAGAAGCACCCGGGGAGCACCCCTGGCTGCAGACCAGAACCGTCAGATTGTGATTCCAAAGCCAGGAAAGCAGACATCCATTCCCTTGGACTGTGAGGCCTGGAGGGGGTGGGGATGGAGGAGGAGGCGCCCAGTCTCTCAGCAAAGAATGAATGGCAGGAAACCATCTCGGACCCACACCACCATAGAAAACGCCACAGCATGATGAGATGGGTCGCCTGGCTGTGATTAGTACATGGGTCTCTGCCCCCTATTGTGTAGGAGGTTAAACAGCCCTGCCCAGGAAGCAAAGGGAAACACAAAATGGTCAGGATGGCATAGATCATGATAGAGATCCTGGTGACACAGCTGACCAGACATCAAATATCTAATCTAATGAAGCAGCAGATAGGAGATCTTTCTGAGGCTCAGTTCAGAGCTTTGCTTATAAAAATGCTTACAGACCTAACAGCAAATCTTAAGACAGGAAAGGAATGAAGGCTAATCCTGCTGAAATGAACAAAAACACATACAAAATTATTGGTGAGGGCAAGAAAACCAGAGATCAAATCAACAAATCAGAACATAGGGAAGGAACAAACAGTCAACCAGTGCAGAAAGAGGAAACGAGAAGTGAGGAAAATGAGGAGAGGCTCAGAAACTTAACGGACAGCTATAAACGAGCCAAGATCCAAATCATACAGCTGCCAGAAGGTGAAGAAGAAAAACTAGAAACTGAAAAATTATGTCAAAAAATAATGAAGCGGAACTTCCCTAACTTGGGGAAGGAAATAGACTTCCAGGTCCAGGAAGCACAGAGTTCCAAAAAAAGCTGGACCCAGGGAGAACCACACCAACACACATTATAATCAAAATGTCAAAAATTAAAGATAAAGAGAGAATCTTAAAAGCAGCAAGAGAGAAGAAGAGAATTACATACAAAGGGGTCTCAATAAGACTAACAGCTGATATCTCAAAAGAAACTCTGCAGGCAAGAAGGGACTGGCAAGAAATATTCAAAGTAATGAAAAGCAAAAACCTACAACCACGATTATTCTATCCAGCAAAGCTGTCATTCAGAATAGAAGGGCAGATAAAGTGCTTCCTGGACAAAGTAAAACTGAAGGACTTCATCAGATCCAAACCACTGTTATACGAGATGTTAAAGGGACTAGTTTAGGGGAAAGAAGATCAAAACTATGAACAGTAAAATGAAAACTGTATCACAACAACGAACAACAGAAGCTAGAAAATTGAAACAAAGGCAAACTAAGTAGGCAACAAGAGTGCGAAAAGAATTATAGGTATGGGGAACATATTGAGGGGAGGTCAGTGAGGAGGGGGAAGGGGGGAAAGGGAAGGAGATGGTACAGGAATTAAGAGGCATAGTAGGATAGAGTGGAGTAGACAGGAAGACGTTGAGGAGAACTATATGCATAACCAACGGACATGAACTAAGTGGGGGGAACAACTGGAGGGAGGGGGGGTCACTGGGTGGAGGGGAACAAAGGGGAAAGAAATTGGGACAACTATAATAGCAAAACAATAAAGCATATTTTTAAAAAATTTTTCTAACTGCCTGGTGAGGAGGAAGCTCTGTCCATGGTCCCCTAGGGTCCAGATGATACACTGAAAATCTGGACAGGAGCCCAGAAGTTATGCAGAAGATGACCCCCAGATCTCAGTCTGGAATATAAAAGGTAGACTAGCTGAGCACTGTGGAGTTAATTCAAGGAGCCAGGTGTCATGAGATTAACTTTCTCAGGAGCACTTGATCTAAGAGTCAGCTGAATGGTTGAATTTCTCCCTGGTCCAGTTGGAATTGCCCTCTATATCTCTGCTTGCCCTTTGGCCTCTGGCACCACCTAGATGAAACCTTCTGTTGCTGCCTGAACCAGTTCCCTGGGGCCTCTATGTGTGCTGGCTGCCCTGGACACAGGTTGAACCAGGTTGGGCTCCCTCTCAGCTGGGCCTCCAGCAGCCATAGTCAGCTCCCATTTGGACATGAAACAATTTAAATGGAAACCCAGTTTTATAAAACACTAGTGACTGATAATGAAGATGTGAATGATGCTTATGAGAATTTTATTTAATTTTAAATCAATTGTGTATTCTAATTTTTAACAAAGGGGAAAAGGAAGAACACAGGCATGCTTAATGCATGTCATTATTCCAGTGGAAAAGAGTACTTCTTCATATAAAATTCTTAGAGGAATTGTCAATTTCTAATTTTCCCTGAATATCTATTTTTATGGAAGAACTTGGGCCCAAATCATTCTGTAAAAATTGCATTTGACCTTGACATTATGCAAACAAAAAAACGAAAGAAAGGTTCAACCAAGTGCTTGACTGTGTTTTCTTTTACAATGCATTTTTGTTATTGTATAATGATCTAAAAATAATATTATTAGCAATAACAACAACAACAACAAAAATATAAAAACCCTGACATTGGTAACAATAGAGTATCTGAAGAAAATTGTATTATGATACAAAAAGGCCAAAAAAATGTGCTGTTAAAGAGAGACTGGGGAGTTCTTTATGGGGATCAAAATTCTTGTCTTTCTTGGGCAGTTCTACTTTCTTTGGGGGTTAAGTCAAGGTCAAATCTGAGCAGTTGTAATTGATATAGCTCTCTCCAACTTCCCTGAGACACAGAAGAGTAAATATCTATAAGCAGTATCTTCTCCACTATATGAATGGAGTGGGTGAAAAGGAAACATATCTTCAGAGTTCCCTTTCCTTCTTCTCAGAAGATCCTTGCTTGGCATCTCCCTTTGCCATGTGACATGGCAAACAAACCAATCAATAAGAGTGTGGCATGTGATTGAGAGACAGCTGTCTATTTTGTACCTATGAATTATGCTTTTTAATTCCTGTAAATTTTCCGCCAGTATTTCCCATCCCCCTCCCCACTGATAACCCTCCACATGATCTCTATATCTATGATTCTGTTCTTGTTTTAGTTCTTTGCCTAGTTTGTTTTGTTTTTTAAGATTCATTTGTTGATAGTTGTGAATTTGTCATCATTTTACTGTTCATAGTTTTGGTCTTCTTTTTCTTAAATAAGTCTCTTTAACATTTTATATAATAAGGGCTTGGTGACGATGAGCTCCTTTAGTTTTGCCTTATTTGGAAGCACTTGAGCTGCCTTTCAATTTTAAATTATGGCTTTGCTGGATAGAGTAATTTTGGTTGTAGGTCCTTGCTTTTCATCACTTTGAATACTTCTTGCCAGTCCCTTCAAGTCTGCAAGTTTCTTTTGAGAAATCAGCTGACTGTCTTAGGGGAACTCCGCTGTAGGTAACTAACTGATATTTTCTTGCTACTTTCAAAGTTATCTCTTTTTCTTCAACCTTTTACAATTTAAATATAATGTATCTTTGTGTGGTCCTCTTTGGGTCCATCTTGTTTGGGACTCTCTGTGCTTCCTGGACTTATATATCTATTTTCTTCACCAAATTAGGGCAGTTTTCTTTCATTATTTTTTCAAATAAATTTTTAATTTTTTGCTTTTCCTCTTCTCTTCCTAGCACCTTTATGAATTAGATGTTGGTACATTTGCAGATGTCCCAAAAGCTCCTTAGTATATCCTTGTTTTTTGAATTCTCTTTCTTCTTGCTGTTCTGATTGAATGCTTTTCCCCCACTTATGTTCGAAATCATTGATTTGATTCTTGGCTTCATCCCCTCTACTGTTGGTTCCCTGTAGATTTTTCTGTATTTCACTTAATATATCCTTCATTTATGCCTTGGTCTTTTTTATGCTGTTAAAGCACCAATGAGTTTCTGATAACCAGTGTTTTGAACTCTGCATCTGATGGGTTGCTTATTCTATGTTTCTAGTTCTTTTGTGGAGTTTTGTTTTGTTTTTTCACTTGGTCATTATTTCTTTGTCTCCTCATTTTTACAGCCTCCCTGTGTTTGCATCTGTGTGTTAAGTAGAGCTACTTTGACTCCCTGTTTTAGTAGCATGGCCTATTTTAGAAGAGCGTACTTGTAAATTGTATGGGGTGGAGCCATAAGTAATTCCCAGGGTGGGACAACCCATGTCACCACTCTGTGGCTCTGTGAAGGGAAGGGCTTGGAGAGAGGACAGTGCCACTGTCTGGCCATTGGAGTTTTGCCCAGGAGGAAGCTGTCTCCTGGTATTTATCCTGTTGCCAGTATTCCTGGTGCTAGAACCCTGAGTTTGGTGGTATGGTCTGGGGCTGGGATCCCTCACTTCAAAGGTATCCATCTCAAATTTTATCTACCACATGTGGACATGGGACTGCTTGTTCTGTGTCTCCATGCCTGTCTGCACCAGTCCATGTCTCCACACATCTCCACTCCACTGCTTTTCTTCCCGCCTCTCTATGCATCTCTGCCCTTCCTACCCATCTGGGTGAATATGGCTTCTTTAAATACTTTGTTGTTGGCTTCATACAGCTCAATTTTCTAACAATTCTGTGTGATACTTGTTTCATAAGCCTAGTTATATTTTTTGCTGTAGTTGTGTGAAGAGGCGATGTGTGTTTACCTACGTCTCCATCTTGACCAGAAGTCCATAAATAAAATGGAATTTTGCCATTTGAGACAACATGGATGGATTTAGAGAGCATTATTATAACTAAAATAAGTAAGCAGAAAAAGACAAATACTATATAGTTTCATTTATATGGGGAAACTAAAAATAAAACAAAAACAGACTCAAAAAACAGAGACCAAAGGAATGGGTACCAGAAGCAGTGTGGTAGGGTGAGGGAATGGAGGAAATTGGGAAGGAGAATATAGTCGATAATATTGTGGTAAGTTTGCATGGTGACAGATGATTACAGAATAAGTGGGGTGATCACATTTAAGGGGTAAAAATGTCAAATCACTGTTTTGTATACCTGAAATAATATAACCAATATAAGATTATACACCAAAAATACTTAAATTTAACAAAATTATTTAAAACACCAGGTAGGGTGGATGATCCCCACAGAAGAACTAATAGGTGAAGAAGAATTCTCTGCTCAAAGCAAGTTTGACCACTCTTCCTCTTTTTCTCCCAAAAGCACCATTTTCTTCCTATTTTGGGGGATTTAAAACAAAAACAAAAACTAAAGATGTATACTTCATTTATTTTACTATCTTATTTTATTTTGGTGTAAAAGCACTCAGGCCTGAGCACTGAACTTCAGCCTGGATCAAATCTATAATATAACAGAATTCGGCATAAATGGGAAGCCACCCAGTGTACTGAGGATGATGTTTACCAATCAGGGTGAGTACACACCAGAGTGAGTAATTGTTCTGCTGATCCAGAGGAAGAAGGTGCAATGATGTCACCATTCTTTCTAATTCTGAGGTGTGTGACACTCACCATGTCAATGCCATCATCACCTTGCAGTCTTGTCTGGATTTGCTTTGGACAGTAGATTCTGGACTGTGTTCAAGCATTACTCATCTTTTTTTTTTTTTTACCCAATAAATTTTTTTAAGTGCAATGACCTTTTTTTTTGTTTTTGTATGTGTGTGTGTGTTCAATAAACATTTATATTTTTTACTCTCATCCACCCTCCTCTTTGGCAACCATCAGCTTGTTCTCTATGTCTATGGGTCTGTTTCTGTTTTGTTTTGATTATTCATTTATTGTTTTTTTTTATATTCCACACATGTGAGATTATACATCACCCAATAAGTTTTAGCACTTAAATTATTACTCACAATATTCATGGCTTTATTTTACTTATCTAATGGAAGAAGAAAATGGTTGTGGGTTTTATGAGTGGCCTTCCAAAGGTATTCAAACAACCCAGGTGCCATGCAGTTCAAAGGAGGCTTTATTTAGCTTTTTTGTCTGGCACACAGGCCAGAAGCAGGATTTCACAATTTTGATAAGCAAAGCATCAGTGGGCTCGTTGGATTTTTTAAAAAGGTAAAGTCCTCAGCTGCCACTAATATTACTGTCACTTTCCTCCATGCCTAGTAGAGCTTGGAAAGCACATACTATCAGAATATTTAAGTTACCAGCTTTAACATAGTCACTAAGCCTAGGAACTAAACAATAGGAATTCTGCTGCAGGGTGCAATACTGACAGGAGTATTCTATTAAAATGTGTGTGAATAATGTTGATTTTCAGAGACCTGAATGAAAACTATGATCTTCAGCACTGGTATTTTTAGAAACTTTCATTCAAATATAATATACATACAGAAAACACATACATACACATTTATCCTAAGTGTACATCCTGACTCATTTTCTCATCATTATTTTATTCCTGTTATTTTAATTAATAGATCCTTATATACTTCAAAACTAAACAGAAAGTAAGCATATTTTTATTATCCACAGTAAAGTTATATATATAATTATATATGTGTGTATATATATAACTATAAATATACATATATTTAAAGAGAGAGAGAGAGAAAGAGAGAGAGAGAACAAACTAACCTTGGCCTTTGAATTAATATTCATTTACAATGAGTAAATGAATGCCCAGTTTTTTAAGCTGGGGAACCCATATTAAGTACAGAAATGATACCTAGATTTTCTATTGTTCCTCACATACTGCTTTCATTCCAACTCCTCTGTCAAAGCCACATACTTATTTATCTTTTCCACATATGTTCTTGGGATATTTATATTTAGCATGAAAGCAATACTGATGAGCATCCCTGTTTTATTTTGTCAAACAACAGAATATCTGGTCTGTTGGCCAGAATTTATTAATCTGTTATCACGGCTCTGTCCCAATAAATCTTGGAAAGGCTGTTTTCCAACACATTATTGCATTCATACTTATTACCAATGGTATTCATGCACTTGTTAACAGAGGGCTAATAACTGATGTCAAATCTCAGCACCATCTTTTTATATGGTATTTATGTTTCTGAGGAAACTTCTACTCCATATCCTAGCCCCTCTGTTAGGATGATTCATTATAGGAGCTGATAATTTCTACCCCAACATCAAAAGCCTATACCTTAAAAGTTAAAAGGAAAAGCAACTGAGGAGTAAAACTTCTTTTTATGAAGAAAAACTAGGGCAAAAATTTCCTATCTTTGTATAATGAAGAGCCCTTATGAATCTGATTATTTAATTTTTATTTTTTCCATGTTTAAAATTTTTGTTAAATTTATTGGGGTGACATTGGTTAATGAGATTATGTTTGTTTCAAGTGTACAATTCTATGTATGATGCATTATCTGTATATTGCATTTTGTGTTCGCTATCACCCTAAGTCAAATCTCTTTTTGTCGCCATATATTTAACCCCCTTTACCCTCTTCTACCTCCCCTCTTTCCCGCTGATAACCACCATACTGTTGTCTGTATTTATGAGTTTGTTAGTTTGTTTCTTTATTTGTTCATTTGTTTCTTTCTGTTTTATATCCCACATGAGTTAGATCATATGGTTATTGTTTTTTCTCCATCTCTTATTTCACTTAGAATGATCTTCTCAAGATCCATCCATGTTGTTATGTTGTTGCAACTGGCAGTATTTCATCTTTTCTTATGGCTGACTAATAGTCCATTGTATATATGTACCACATCCTCTTTATTTAATTATCCATTGAAGGACACTTAGGTTGTTTTCATATCTTAGCCACTGTGAATAATACTACAATGAACATAGGGTACATACGTTTTTAAGAATAAATGTTTTTAACTTTTTCAGTTAGATACCCAAAAGAGGGATTTCTGGGTCATATGGTAACCCCACTCTTAATTTTTTGAGGAACCTCCATACTACTTTCCATAGTGGCTTCCACAGTCACACCAGCAGTATGAGTGTTCCTTTTTCTCCAAAACCTCTACAAGATTTGTTCTTTCTTCTTGTTGATAATAGCCATTCTAACAAGTGTACGGTAATATCTTATTGTAGTTTTGATTTGTATTTCCCTTATAGCTAGTGAAGTTGAACACCTTTTCATACATCTGTTGGCTATTCATATAGCTTCTTGAGAGAGATGTCTGTTCATGGACCTGATGATTTTAAAGTATTGTCTATCAAGTCACAGTAATTAAAGAGCAGAGATTTCAGCTTGATCCTGGGCTGTGTATATGGTGAGGATTCAGGGTACCTGAATATGTTTGGTGATTGGAAAGAAGAGAGGCTGAACCAGAACCAAGCTGCATATGCAACTGGCAGTAGCTGAAGGAAGGGAAGAAGGTTTTGGTTAAAACTCCCTAGAGAAGGATATGAAAAATGTCTGTCTCCTGTCTTTTCTCTCACCCAAGAATGAGTTCTGACCCCTGATGGGAGTTTTGTTATCAGTACAAGCTATAAACAGGGAGAGATTCCCTGAGACTATGACAGAAATGGTATTATTTCAAGGTTCAAGTGACAGAGGGAGACACAGAATTGAGGGAAGGGGCAACCTGGTAACCTCTGTGTGGAGCCCTGAGTTCCTCAGGAACAGGAGCTACCCATACAACCTGTGCCCACAAGGGGCAACAGATGCTGCTGATTGCTGGTAGATGTAAGGTGTATGGTGGATGTGGCTGAGCTGAAAAGGTAACCCGAGAGGTCAGTGGCTGTAGAAGGATGATTTGCAGAAAGCTGAGATCTTGTATAAAGGCAGAGGCAAGAGCCATGAAAATCTGATTTATTTCTAGAAAATAAATTTCTACCAGGATTCACCATGTAAGGAAACCTAGGGCAAGTTCAGTTAATGAAATAATTGATTCATTTTCCAAAATGTAGTCTCTACAGATTTAGACAAAGTACCTTTTTCAGGTGGCAGACTGTGGCCCAGGTGACAGCTGTTCAGGAAGACCATAGTGATGCTCATCTTTGTGAACTAACCAAGGACTACTTATTGGTTCACAACAATGTCAGATCTTTTGGGTGAATCTGAGTAGTGGCCAATGATTGAAGGTAAATAAAAGCTGTTTGTCTCCTGCCCCACAGTACTCGGTTACACAGAAAGCAAGTCTCAGACAAAATTATGCTCCTGAAATATTTATTAAAAAGCAGGATAAAAGAATCATAAAGGCCCACTCTGATAAGCTTAGGGAAGTCCTGTTTTCTGTCCCCAGCTCTGAGTAAGGTGTTCACTCTTGGCCCACACTCAGTATTCATGGCAGCCCCGCTGTCTCAGAGTCACCTCAGCAGAGTCCTTTGGAGAACAGGGCCCAGGCATTATTGACATAAGAGTTATAAGGTTTCCCCAATCCTTCAAGTCAACCACAAATTTAAATGTTTCTCATTAGAAATAACCAATGAAAAGCTGTCTCTAACATTAATTGTGCTAGTTGGCTGATCCTCAAAAGCAGATTTGAATGAGATTTGAAACATTTGCCTCTAGAGTGTGGGTTCCTGGTGAAAGTCTTCTACTTTACGCCGAATCGCCCCTGTGGTATGGATTTCTGATTAGGGACTTTTAGGTGCTAAATAGCCACTCATCTGGGTTTTATTTAAAGCAAATGTACTTGTGTACATTGTGTACATCCCGTGACTGATAGTGAAGTATTTGAATTACCACAGAAGCAATAATGATATGCTATGTGAGAGAGTAAGCACCTGTAGCAAGGGTGTACCTTCACTTCAAATAAAGCCATTAGTCTCCCAGATCATTTTCAGAACATATAGAAAACACAAATAGGGAGATCCAGGGTGGGGGAGGAGTAAGTGGAAGCGACACTAACCACCTCCCAGGACCCATCTGGAATTACAACTAAATTGTAGAGAAATCATCTGGAATAACCAACTGAACAATAGCTGGAGAAAAGCCCTATAACCACAGACAGACAGAAGAAACCACTTCACCACAATGTGACTAGTATGGAGTACAGAGGAGACACAGGAGGGCTGGCTGGTCTTCCACAGAAAGCATCTGAAGTGCTGGAGGGAAATTTCAGCAACCAGGGGATCCCCCCTGAGAAGTGTGGGGTGTAAATCCCAAGCTGGGCTCCCCAGCCTACTGCACCAGAAACCAGGAAATATTCTTCTGTGAAAAGGAGCAGGGTTTCTGTCTGCCAGAGAGGGATGGCTGGAGACACAGAGAGCTTCTTAAAGGGCCAATGTATAAAATTTTGTTTGCAGCCACTTACTTGCATTTTGGCAAGGGGCAGGGGGACAGAGTGGACTAGAGATGCTTGAGGTGAGTCTGGGAATGGTAGCTTTGGGGAGAAAACTGAGGGAGCAGTCACAAGGATCCCTGTGCTGACTCATTCACCATACTGCAGAAGACATCTTGCTCAGGCAGAGCAGTCTCCTCCAAGTGTCATCAGCCTGAGGGGAAGCAATAAACTTGCTTACAGGAATTACTCTGCCCCACTCTATGGTTCATAATCTGCTGATTACAGATTGACTAGATTAACAACTGAAGGAGACAGCCACAGACTGTGGATCACTGGTAGTCTCAAACAGACTGCCTAGGGCCAGACTGGAATACTATTTGACATCACCAGGGGCAGATCTAGAGAGAGGTAAATAGTGGCAAACACTAGATTCTATGGAGATGAATTCCACTGCTGTCTTCTTCATGATTTGCATTATTTTCTCTCCTGAATAATTTTTTAACATTTATTTCTTGTCCTTCAAATTTGTGCCTATTAGGTCAATAGTTTTTAAATTACAGTTTATTTCAAATGTCATATTTGGCTCTTCCCTTTTCTTACTTCACTTTACCTTCTTCTTTCCTCTTCTTATTTTCATTTTAAATTTTATTTTCTCCCTTGTTATGACTGTTTCCATTCCACACTCTTACTGTTTCTGCCTCCTCCAGCCTCTCAAAACCATTTTTCTTGTCATTAGTCACCTCAAATTCTTTTTCCTGTTCTTAAAATACCCTTATTTTCTCTCCACCCTTATCAATCTTTGCTTATTTGTTGTGGATATTGTGGTGGTTGTTGCATTTCTTTCATTTTATTTCTAGATTGTCAA
This sequence comes from Furipterus horrens, assembly GCF_987537825.1. NCBI lineage: Eukaryota > Metazoa > Chordata > Mammalia > Chiroptera > Furipteridae > Furipterus > Furipterus horrens. Next base: position 77,638,251 of record NW_028327176.1, on the reverse strand, counting down.
TATTTTTATATTCCTAATCTCAAATTTGACCATTCCCCTCTCCTACTCCATTTTGCCTTTCTCTTGCCCTTTATTATTTTCATTTTAAATTTTGATTTTTCCCTGTTTAAGTCTGATTATCATTCCTCATCTTTTACTCATTCTCCCTCTATCCTGTCTAAATCACTTCTCTTTTCTCTAGACATCACTTAAGCTTTCCTTTGTCTCTTTTTCCCCTCTTATTCTGATCCCATCTATATTAATCTTTGCTCATTTCTTGTTGACAATGCTGTGGTGGATATTTTTCTCCAATTTGGCTTTTATTTTTTCTCTATCTCATTACATATATTTTGAAATTTCTGTTTAAAACTAATACTATATGCTTTTCTTTTCTCACTCCATTCTGCCTTCTTCCCTCTCTTTTTTATTTACTATGTAATTTTAATTTTTTCTCTCTTCACCTTGTCTCTATTCCCTACTCTTATTATTGCTTCTCACTCTACCTTCTCAAAATTATTTTTCTTTCAGTTACACCATTATTAATATTGGTTCATTTGTTGATAGTGTGACTGTGGGTGGGAGATATTTTTGCGAGTGTGGGTTTGTTTCTTAGACTATTTGGTTTTGTTCTGGCAGCACCTGAACAAAATCATATAAGACATGGTGAGTAGAGTAACTGTTAGTCAGCCAGGTGGGTGGAAGGACCCACCAAAGAATGACACAACAACAACCAAAACCCAAATACAACCAGAGAACTCACATAAGCAACATAAAGGGCATCTCAGCAGCATCAAATACAGGAGGTCAAGAAGACTGCAGCGGACTTCCGGCCAAGATGGAGGTGTAGACACACTGAGTCTCCCTCCACAATTAAGAAGGAATACAACTACCTCAAAGCTAGAAATGAACAGAAGTTTCAGAAAATCAAAGTGCATGGAAGTCCTGTACACAAGGATATAAAGAAGAAATATTTATCCAGACAGCTCCACAACGTGGTGAAACAGGTCACTTGCTAATGACGAATACCTAAGACTTCACCCCTTACAACATCGTGGGAGCGACAGCTCTCCCTGGGACATAGAAGCAAACAAACACAGAAGACTTCAGGCCAAGATGGAGGCATAGACTGACACACTCTGTCTCCCTCCACAATGAAGAAAGACTACAACTACCACAAAACCAGCAATAACCAGAAGTTCCAAAAAATAAATGAAAGTCCAACATATGAAATTATAAAGAAGTGGTGCTCATCCAGACAGGTAGGAGGGGCAAAGCCGGGGAGGAGAGGTCAAGCTGTGCTGTCCATGGCAACAGCAGTGATGGTGGCAGGACAGTGGTAAGCACAGACACTTGTATTTAAGGGCAGGTGAGAAGCGCCTGGAGAGCACCCCCAGCTGAAGACCAGACCTGTAAGCTTGCAATTCCAAAGCCGGGGAAGGCAGACCTCCATTGCCTCGGGCTGTGAGGCACAGTGGGGGTGGGGATGGAGGAGGAGGCTCCTGGTCCCTCAGCGGAGAGTGAATGGTATGAATCCATCTTGGACTCCCACCCCCGCAGAAAACACCCGGTTCTGACAAGTGCACAGAGCTCTGCCCCCTATAGCAAAGGAGGTGTGACAGCCCTGCCCAGGAAGCAAAGGAAAACACAAAACTGTTCAGGATGGCACAGAAAATGATAGAGATCCCAGTGATGCAGCTGACCAGAGAACAAATTTTTAATCTAACTAAGCAGCAGATAGGAAATCTTTCTGAGGCTCAGTTCAGAGCTTTGCTTATAAAAGTGCTTACAGACCTAATAGCAAATCTTAAACAAGACAAGGAAGGAATGAAGTCTAGTCCTGCTAAAATGAACAAAAACACATATGAAACTATTAGTGAGGGCAAGAAAATCAGAGATCAAGTCAACAAATCGGAACATAGGGAAGGAACAAACAGTCAACCAGAGCAGAAAGAGGAAACAAAAAGTGAAAAAAATGAGGAGGCGCTCGGAAATTTATCAGACAACTATAAACTGGCCAACATCCGAATCATAGGGTTGCCAGAAGGTAAAGAAGAAGAACTAGAAATGGAAAAATTATGTGAAAAAATAATGAAGCTGAACTTCCCAAACTTGGGGAAGGAAATAAACTTTCAGGTCCAGGAAGCACAGAGTTCCAAAAAAAAACTGGACCCAGGGAGAACCACACCAACACACATTATAATCAAAATGTCAAAAATTAAGGATAAAGAAAGAATCTTAAAAGCAGCAAGAAAGAAGAAGAGAATTACATACAAAGGGGTCCCAATTAGACTGTCAGCTGATTTTTCAAAAGAAACTCTGCAGGCAAGAAGGGACTGGCAAGAAATATGCAAAATAATGAAAAGCAAAAACCTACCACCATGATTACTCTATCCAGCGAAGCTGTCATTTGGAATAGAAGGGCAGAGAAAGTGCTTCCAGGACAAAGTAAAACCGAAGGACTTCATCAGATCCAAACCACTGTTATACGAGATGTTAAAGGGACTTGTTTAGGAGAAAGAGGATCAAAACTATGAATATTAAAATGAAAACTGTATCACAACAACCAATAACAGAAGCTAGTGAACCAAAACAAAGGCAAACTAAATAGGCAACAAGAGTGTGAAAAGAACTATAGGTATGGGACATATATTGGGGGGAGGTCAGCAGGGAGGGGGAGGGGGAAAGGAAGAGAGATGGTACAGGAATTAAGGAGCATAGTAGGAGGGAGTGGAGTAGATAGCAAGATGTTGAGAAGAACTGTATGCACTACCAATGGGCATGGACTAAGTGGGGGGGACAACTGGAGGGAGGGGGGGTCACTGGGTGGAGGGGAACAAAAGGAAAAGAAATTGGGACAACTGTAACAGCATAATCAATAAAATATATTTTTAAAAATTCCCTCTTTGTCTTTAAATTTTGCCATTTTAATTATGATGTGTTTTGGAATGGGCCTCTTTAGGTTCATCTTTTTGGGTCCTCTGTGCTTCCTGGACTTGTGTGACTTTTTCTTTCATAAAGTTAGGGAAGTTTTCTGTCATTACTTTTTCAAACAGGTTTTTTATCCCTTGCTTCTCTTCTCCTTCTGGCATCCCTATGATACAAATATTAGATTTCATTTTGTTCTGCAGCTACCTTAAACCTTCTTCATTCTTTTGAGTCTTTTTTTCATTTTATTGATCTGTCTGGGAATTTTTTTCTACCTTGTCCTTCAGCTCACTAATTCAATCTTCTGCTCCATCTAGCCTGCTTTTAATCCCTCCTACTATGTTCTTCATATCAGATATTGTATTCTTCATTTCCTACTGGCTCCTATGGTTAGTTCTTTTTCATGCTGGTATAGTTTGAAGTAAGTTCTTTGTGGTTTCCCTGGAGTTCTTTGTAGTTCTCATTGTTGCCTATTTAGTTTGCTTTTGTTTCGATTCCCTAGCTTCTGTTGTTGGTTGTTGTGATGCAGTTTTCATTTTAATGTTCATAGTTTTGATCCTCCTTCTTCTAAACCAGTCCCTTTAATATCTCATATAACAGCGGTTTGGACCTGATGAAGTCCTTCGGTTTTCCTTTGTCCTGGAAGCACTTTCTCTGCCCTTCTATTCTGAATGACAGTTTCACTGGATAGAGTATCCGTGGTTGTAGGTTTTTGATTTTCATTACTTTGAATATTTTTTGCCAGTCTCCTTTTTGCCTGTAGGGTATCCTTTGAGAAGTCAGCTGACAGTCTAATTGGGACCCCTTTGTATGTAGTTCCTTTCTTCTCTCTTTCTGCTTTTGAGATTCTCTCTTTATTCTTAATTTTTGACATTTTGATTATAATGTGTGTTGGTGTGATTCTCTCTGGGTCCCATTTTTCTGGAACTCTGTGTGCTTCCTGGATTTGTAAGTCTATTTCCTGCTCCAAGTTTGGGAAGTTCTGCTTCATTATTTTTTCACATAATTTTTCTATTTCTAGTTTTTTTTCTTCGGCCTCTGGCAATTCAATTATTTGAATGTTCATTCATTTAGAGTTGTTTCAGAGATTTTTGATCCTCTACTCACTTTCCCTAGTTTTTGTTTCGTATTTCTGCACTGATTGACTGTTTGTTCCTTCCCTATATTCTGGTTTGTTGATTTGATCTCTGGATTTTATTTCCTCACCACTTGTCTCATATGTGTTTTTGTTCGTTTCGGTATGAGTAGCTTTCATTTCTTCCCTGTCTTGTTCCAAATCTTTTGTTAATTCTGTAAGCCACCTTATAACTATAGCTCTAAACTGAGCCTCAGAAAGGTTTTTTATTTGTTCGTTTTTTCAGGTTTCGCATCTGTTGTCTGGTGAGCTGCATAACCAGGATTTCAATCGTTGTCTGCTTCATTCCGACAGATTTGTGTTTAGCTTTGCTTCCTGGGCAGGCTATAGGGGGCGGAGCCCCATGCACTCGTCACTACCTGGCGATGGCGGTGATCAGCGACCTTTTTCGCCTTGCTGTGGCGCTTCGTGTGGGGGCGGGGGTCCAAGATGGATTCCTGCCATTACTCTCTGCTGAGAGACCAGGATCTGTCCCCCTGCCCTCCGGGCCTCTCCGCCCGATGCAATGGGGGGGCTGCCTTCCCCAGTTTTGGGATCGCGACCTGCGGGGTGTCGACTGCAGCTGGGATTGTTCCCATGACATTTCTCCCAGTCCCGCTGCTATCTCCACTGCTACCATGGACAGCACTGTGTTTTCTCGCCCCTCGTACCCATCCAGACGAGCACCGCTGGTTTATAACTTCATATGTTGGGCTTCCATGTAGCTTTATTTTCTGGAATATTTAGTTATCATTTGTTTTGAGGTAGTTGTATTCCTTTTTAGTTGTAGAGGGAGACTGAGCATGTCACTCTAAGTCTCCAACTTGGTCAGAAGTCCTGAAGAGAGAATCTTAAAGGCAGCAAGGGAGAAACACCTAGTAACATACAAGGGAGCTCCGATAAGGCTACCAGCTGATTACTCAACAGAAACACTACACATCAGAAAGGAATGGCAAGAAACATTCCACATGATGAAAAGCAAAGGCCAGCAATCAAGATTACTTTACCTTGCAAGGCTCTCATTTAAAATGGAAGGTGAAATAAGGAGTTTCCCAGATTAAGAAAAAAAAAAGGCTAAAAGAATATATCTCTACCAAACCAGCATTGCAAGAGATACTAAAGGAACTGTTGTAAAAAATAAATAAATAAATAAATAAAGGAACTGTTGTAAGAAGATGAAAAAAATGAAACAGACAGGGAGAGAGAAAGAGAGAGAGAGAGAGAGAGAGAGAGAGAGAGAGAGAGAGAGAGAGAGAGGAACACAGATGTAAAGAGGAAAATGGTAATGAATAAGCATCTATCAATAATAATGTTAAATGTAAATGGATTAAATGCTCCAATCAAAAGACATAGTGTAGCTGAATGGATAAGAAAAATGACCCACATTGTGTTGTCTACAAGAGACCCACCTGAGAACAAAAGATCTATACAGACTGAAAGTGAAGAAATGGAAAAAATATTCCAAGCAAACGGACATAATACAAAGCTGGGGTATCAATACTTATATCAAACAAAATAGATTTCAAAACAAAGGCCATAAAAACAGACAAAGAAGGACAAAACATAATACCTAAGGGAAAAATGCATCAAGAAGATATAACCCCTGTAAACATATATGCACTCAACATAGGAGCACCCAAATATATAAGGAAAATCTTGGACGACTTCAAGAAAGATGTCAACAGCAACACACTTATAGTAGAGGATTTTAACACCCCATTATCAACAATGGATAGATCTTCCAAGCAAAGAATCAATAAGTATACTTTGGCATTGAACATCACTCCAGATCAAATGGACTTAATTGATATATACAGAACCTTTCACCCCAAATAAGAAAAATATGCATTCTTTTCAAATTCACATGAAACTTTCAAAGATAGAACACATGGTAAGACACAAAACAAAATTCAACAAATTTAAGAAAATTGAAACCATATCAAGTATCTTCTTGAATCACAATGGCTTGAAACAAGAAACCAACCTCAAAGAAAAAATTCAAAAACATTCAAATTCCTGGAGACTGAGTAATGTGCTATTAAATAATGAATGGGTTAACAATGGGATCAAGGAAGAAGTCAAAAAGTTTCTGGAAACAAATGGAAATGAACACACAACAGCCCAAAACCTATGGAGCACAGCAAAAGCAGTTGTGCAAGGGAAGTTCATAGCAATACAGGGCTACCTTAAAAATGTAGAAAAACCTCAAATAAATAATCTAACTCTACATCTACATGAACTAGAGGAACAAGAGCAAACAAAGTCCAAAGTGAGTAGAAGGAAGGAAATAATCAAGATTAGAGCATAATTAAGTGACATAGAGACTAGAAGAGCAATGTAAAGGATTAATAAATATAGGAGGTGCTTCTTTGTAAAGATAAACTAAATCAACAAGCTCTTAATGAGACTTACCAAAACTGTAAGAGAGAAAGGACCCAAATAAATAAAATCAGAAATGAAAGAAGAGAAATTACAAGTGATACTGCAGAAATACAAAGAATTTTAAGAAACAACTATATGCCAAGAAATTTGACTACCAGGGTAAAATGGACAAATTTCTAGAAACTTACAATCTTCAAAAACTTAATCAAGAAGAAACAGAAAGCCTGAATAGACTGATAACAACCAGTGAAATTGAAGCACTAATCAAAAAACTCCCGGCACACAAAAGCTCTTGACCCAATGGCTTCACAGGTGAATTTTACCAAACATTTAGGGAAGAGCTAACCCCTGTACTTCTCAAACTATTCCAAAAAATTCAAGAAGAGGGAAGACTCCCAAACTCTTTTTATGAGGTCAATATTATCCTAATTCCAAAACCAAGTAAAGACACAACAAAGGAAGAAAACTACAGGTCAATATGGCTGATGAATATAGATACTAAAATCCTCAACAATATTTTGGCAACCCAATTTCAGCAATATATTAAAGAGATTATACCCCATGATCAAGTGGGATTCATCGCAGGGACCCAAGGATGGTATACTATTTGCAAATCAATAAACATAATACACCACATGAACAAAATGAAAGACAAAAATCACATGATCATATCAACAGATGCTGAGAAAATATTTGATAAAGTATAGCATCTATTTATGATTAAAAAAAAACAGCAAACTGGGAATAGAGGGAGCATACCGCAACATAATATAGGCCATATATGAGAAACCTACAACCAACATCATATTTGATGGTCAAAAACTAAAAGATTTTTCCCTAAGATCAGGAACAAGACAAGGGTGTCTACTTTCTTCATTTCTATTCAACATAGTTTTGCAAGTTCTAGCCACAGTGGCCAGACAAGAAAAAGAAATAAAAGGCATCCAAATTGAAAAGGAGGAAATAAAACTGTCATTATTTCCTGATGACATGATAGTGTACATAGAAAACCCTATGGGCTCCACCAAAAAAGCTACTTGACTTAATAAGTGAATTTGGAAATATAGTGAGCTATAAAGTCAATATTCATAAATTGAGGGCATTTTTGTACACCAAGATTGAAATATCAGAAACAAATTATGGAAAAAATATTGTTTACTATAGCAACAAGAAAAATAAAGTAATTAGGAATAAACTTAACCAAGGAGGTAAAAAACCTGTATTTGGAGAGCTATAGAACACTGAAGAAAGAAATTAAGGAAGATACATATCGATGGAAGCATATACTGTGTTCATGGATGGGAAGAATTAAAATCATTAACATGTCCATACTACCCAAAGCAATCTACAGGTTCAATGCAATTCCTATTAAAATAGCAATGACACATTTCATAGATTTAGAACAAATATTTCAAAAATTTGTAAGGAAATAAAAATGACCCCGAATAGTCTCAGCAGCCTTGAAGAAGAAGAATGAAGTAGGAGGGATAACAATGCTTCACATCAAACTGTATCACAAGGTCTCTGTAATCAAGACAGTCTGGTACTGGCATAAGAACAGACACATAGATCAGTGAAACAGAATAGAGACCCTAGAAATAAACCCATGTCTCTATGGTCAATTAATATTTGACAAAGGGGGACGGAGCATAAAATGGAATAATAATAGCCTCTTCAACAAATGGTGTAGGGAGAATTGAAATGGTACATGCAAAAAAATGAAACTAGACCACCGACTTACTCCACACACCAGAATAAGCCCAAGATGAATAAAAGACTTAAACGTAAGCCATGACACCATAGAAGTCCCAGAGGGAAAACATAGGCAGTAAAATTTCAGATATCCCACATAGCAATACTTTTGCCAATGTATTATCTAGGGCGTGGAAATAAAGGAAATAATAAAGAAATGGGACTACATCAAATTTAAAATCTCTGCACAGCTAAAAGAATCATCATTAAAACGAAAAGGGAACAAATTGTATGGGAAAACATATTTGCCAAGGATACCTCAGACAAGGGTTTGGTCTCCAAAGTATATAAAGAACTCATACAGCTCAACACCAGGAAGAAAAACAATCCAATTTAAAAATCGGCAAAAAAGAGTCATTTAGAGGCTCCCAAAGTCCTAGAATGTGCAAACCCACCCACTTTGGGAACTATCACCACGGCAAAAGCTAGAGGACGCTAGTCACATATGGGAAGTGGATGAAGTGACGAAAAGGGACGCGTACTGAGCAACTAGCATTATTTCATCTCTGACCTTTTCCCCACATGCAGTGCCACAGGTAATGAAATTGGCCACGCAGTGCTGAATACTTAAGTCTCCATCCCTTACAATGTAACAGGTGCAACAGCTCTACCTAATACACAGAGAAACTCAGGAGGCTGTCAAGTGAAGGAGTTAGAGAAGTATGACCCAGAAGTGGGAGCAGATCAAGGCTCCAGAGAAAGAACTAAATGAGGAGGAGATAGCCAACCTAATAGATGCAGAGTTCAAGACATTGGTGATAGTGGTATTCAGAAAAATAAGTGAGTATGGCAAACACATAAGGGAAGAGGTGAAGGCTACACTAAGTGAAATGAGGAAAAATCCACCAAAACCAATAGTGAAGGAAAGGAAGCTGGGATTCAAATCAATGTATTGGAACATAAGGGAGAAATAAACAGTCACCAAGTACAGAATGAAGAAACAAGAATTGAGGAAAAGGAGAAGATGCTTAGGAACCTCTGGACAACTTTAAACATACCAACATCCAAGTCATAGGGGCCCCAGGAGGATAAAAGGAAGAGCAAGAATTTGAAAACTTATGTGAAAAAATAATGAAAGAAAACTTCCCTAATCTGGAGAAGGAAATAGACACACAAGTCCAGGAAGCACAAAGAGTCCCAAACAAGTTGGACCCAAAGAGAAACACACCAATTATTAAAATGCTAAAGGTTAAAGATACAGAATCTTAAAAGCAGCAAGAGAGAAAAAGAGAGTTACATACAAAGGACTTCCCATAAGGATGTCAGCTGATTTCTCAAAAGAAACTTTGCAGGCTAGAAGGGACTGGCAAGAAGTAGTCAAAGTGATGAAAAGCAAGGACCTACAACCAAAATTATTCTAACCAGCAAAGCTATCATTTAGAATAGAAGGGAGATAAAGTGCTTCCCAGACAAGGTAAAGCTAAAGGAGTTCACCATCACCAAGCCCTTATTATGTGAAATGTTAAAGGGACATATTTAAGAAAAAGATGACCAAATCTATGAACAGTAAAATGACAACAAACTTGCACTATCAACAAATGAATCTGAAAAACAAACTAAGCAAATGACCAGAACAGGAACAGAATCTTAGATATGGAGATGCTATGGTGGAATATCAGAGGGGAGGTGGAAGAGAGAGAATGAGGAAGAAGGTGCAGGAATTGGTAGGTACAAAATAGACAGGGGACATTAAGAATAGTAAAATAAACAGAGAATCTGAAGAACGTATATGCATGATCCATGAACATAACCTAAGAGAAGGATGGGTTGCTGGAAGGAAGTGAGGAACCAGGTGGAGGGGGGCAAAGGAAAAAAAACTGGGACAACTGTAATAGCATAATCAATGAAATATACTTTAAAAAGATGAATATCTTGTTTTAATAAAGAACTCAGGATTTAGAGAACTTGAGTGATTTACACAAGTTCCTGATTAGAGAATCCATAAATTTATGCATCATTCTTTTAACTAGTATTTAGCAGGTGCCAGGAATATAGTGGCGAGCAAGTGTATTATTCACTTATTGCTGGGTAATATTTGGATCTAAATCTTAGAGCTTATTATAACATACATGGGTTTTTCTCCTAGTTTCTGTGGTCAGGAGTCTAGGCAGAGCTTACCTGGGTACTTCTGGTTCAAAATCTCTCATGAGGTACACTAAAACTGTCAGCAAAGGCTGCAGTCATTCAAAGCCCAATGGAACTGATGGACCCACTCCTAAGCTCACTTCCATGGGCTTCTCCTCACAGGGCTGCCTCACAACCTGATGATTGGCTTCTCCAGAAGGAATAATCTAAGAGAGACTCAGCCTTCTTATTACACAATCTCAGAGATGACCTCTGAGTTTTTCTATCATTTTCTGTTAGAGCTAGCCCATAAGGTCAGCTCACACTCAAAGGGAGAGGATTCCACAAGAACATGAATTCCTGGTAAGAGGAAGATCATCAGGACCATCACAGTGGCTACCCAGCAGAGCAAGTCATACATCACCCTTTATTCTGGGATTTACAATATGGTCATAAGATATCCATTATTGAAAACAATTTTTACTCAAATTATTCATTTATAGCTACATTTATATTTAGTTAGAATTGATTTATTTGATATAATGGAGTGACATAGGATGTTGTAAGACTATGTGCATTAAGAACCTAAACAAGCCTGGGGAGTAAACAGGAAAGTTTCTTTGAAGAACTGATACTTGAATGAAATTTGAGGGTAAGTGAGAGTTAGGGAAAGGGGATATCAGAAAAGAAGAGGAAGGGGTGTAGTCTGTGCAAAGGCTCCACAGTGGGAAGAAACCTAGCTTTTTAAGAAACAAAGGAAAGGTCAGTGTTTTCATAAAACTGTACACTTGGCTCTAGGTAGCATAGAAGTTTTGTTTTTTTTTTTCCTTTTGAAAAACTACATGACTAAACAGTCCAGGACTTAAGTAATAGTGGTGCCCATGTCCAAGGAGCTGGACTTCTTCTGTTTTGTTCCTCACTGCTGAGGGTGTGGCCCTTGTTCTCAGAATCCATGATGGTCAGCTCCATATTGGTGTCCTCAGCAGCAAGATTGGGGAAGAGAGTGAAAGGAGGAAGAAAGACACACCTCTCCTTTTCAGGATATGACATAGCAGTTACACGTGGGACATGATTTAGTTACATAGTCATATCCAGCTGCAAGAGAGGCTAAAAATGTGGTCTTTATTCTGGGTACTCACATGTCTGGGTAAAATACAGAAATTTTGTTCTTGTGAAAGCATAATAACAATCCCTGCTACTGTCTGTTCCTTGGAACACTCAAAGATCTGTGCATACGTCTTTCCCTTGGAATTTATTCACCCATTTTTCCAAGTGATAAAATCCCATATCTTCATCTGAAGGCTGCAGACAGTTTGAATTTGAGTATCTCTCAGTGAGGCTAAGTTCCCTCCAGCAGGTGCAGATGTGGAACTCCATTTCTGGTGACCCAAGAACTAAAATACAAGTTACCTGTCCTAGTACATCCATTATAAAAGAGAGAAGCAGCAACAGCTTCTTAAGGGGTGAATTGTGTCTCCCCAAGTTTCGTATATTGAAGCCCTAACCTTCAGTATGTCAAAATGTTACCTTATTTGAAAATAAGGTCATTGCAGATATAATTAGTTAGGATGTAGTCCTACTGGAGTAGAGATGACCTTAATCTTATATGAGTGGTGTCTTTATTAAAAAAGGGAAATTTGAATACACACAGAACACCATGAAAACAATGAAAGCAGAGATAGAATTTCCAGCCATGATGGAGGCACGGGTAGACATACTTTGCCACCCTATACAACAATAAGAAGGAATACAATTACTTCAACTAAAAACAAGCAGAACTATCAGAAAACTTAATTGCATGGAATTCCAACAAACAAAGATATAAAGAAGCAATACTCATTCAGACAGGTAGGAGGGGTGGAGAAGGGGTAGAGAGAATGCAGTGTGGCAGCAGCAAGGCAGTGGATCTGACTAGCCAGTGGAAAGCACAGTCACATATTATAAAGATCGGGAGGGACACCTAGGGAATGAACCCAGCCCCAGACCAGACTGCACAACTCATGGTTTCAGTGCTGAGGAAAATAAAGCCCCATTGCTTCTGACTGTAAAAACCTGTTGGGGCTGGGGCAGTGGAAGTCACTGTCAGTCTCTCAGCAGAGTCCGTTTGTTTAGAGAGCCCCCACAGTCCTAGAACATCCACAAACCCACCCACCCTGGGAACCAAACCAGGGTAACAGCTAGAGAGGTGCCAGTCCCATTTGGGAAGCAGGATAAGCGTCTGGAAAAGGGGCAAGTGCTGAGCAAGTGGCATTTTTCTTTCTCAGACCCCTCCCCCATGTACAGTGCCACAACCTGGTGGAATGGGTTGCCCCACACTGATGAATATATCAGGCTCTGACCCTTACGACATAACAGGTGCAACAGCTCTACCTAAGACACAGGCAAACACAGGAGGTGGCCAAATTGAAAAGGCAGAGAAGTATGGCCCAAAAGAGGGAGCAGATCAAGGTTCCAGTGGGAAAACTAAGTGACAAGGAGATAGCCAAGCTAACAGGTGTAGAGTTCAAAACATTGGTGATAATAATGCTCACAGACTTGACAGACAAGATTAAGTATGACAAATGCATAAGGAAAGAAATGAAGGCTATGCTAAGTGAAACAAAGAAAAACCCAAATGAAATCAATGATAAAGGGAAGAAACAGGATTCAAATCAATGATTTGGAACATAAGGAAGAATTAAACAACCAGAACAGAATGAAGAAACAAGAATTGAAAAAAGGACAAGGAGAGGTTTGGAACCTCTGGGACAACTTTAAACATACCAACATCTGCATCATAAGGGTGCCAGAAGGCGAAGAGGAAGAGAAAAAAAATAAGAACTTATCTGAAAAAATAATTTAAAAAAATTCCCTAATTTGGCTAAGGAAATAGATGTACAAGTTCAGGAATCACAGAGTCCCAAACAAGCTAGACCCAAAGAGGACCACACCAAGACAGCATAATTAAAATGCCAAAGGTTAAAGATAGAATCTTACAAGCAGCAAGAGAAAAGAACAGTTACCTACAAAGGGGTCTCTATGAGACTATCAGCTGACTTCTCAAAAGAAGCTTTGCAAGCTAGAAGGGACTGGCAAGAAGTATTCAAAGTGATGAAAAGCAAGGACCTACAACCAAGATTATTCTATATAGTAAAGCTGTCATTTAGAATGGAAGGGCAGATAGAGTGCTTCCCAGACAAAGTAAAGCTAATGGAGTTCTTCATTACCAAGCCATTATTATATGAAATGTTGAAGGGACTTATTTATAAAAAAGAAAATCAAGTCTATGGACATTAAAATGACAACAAACTCACAACTAGCAACAACAGAATCTAAAATATAAAAACAAAAACAAACTAAACAAACAACCAGAAAAGGAACAGAATCATATGTATGGGGTTCTTTTGGAGGGTTATCAGCTGGGAGGGGGAAGGGGAAGGAATGGGGAAATGTTGCAGGGATTAAGAAGCATAGTTGGTTGGTACAAAATAGAGAGGGGGGTGTTAAGAAAAATATGGAAATAGAGAAGCCTAAGAACATACAGGCACGACCCATGGACATGAACTAAGGACGGGTGAGACTGCTGGAAGGAAAGATGTACTAGGTGGAGGGGAGCAAAGGGGAAAAAATTGGGACAACTGTAACAACATAATCAATAAAATATAATTTAAAAAGAGAAAGTGGAGACAGATTAATGAGTCTACAAGCCAAGGAAGTCAAAGATTGCCAACAAAACCACTACAAGTGAGGAGAGGGACCTAGAATAGGTCCTTCCCTCAGAGTATCAGAAGGAACCAATCCTGCTACCATCTTGATCTCAGACTCCTCACCTTCGAAACTGTGACACAATAAATCTTTAATGTTGGGCTACTTCTTAGGCAGCCCTAGCAAACTAATATACAGAGTAACTATAATAATACCAACCCTCCCTCCAAATTTGAAAAGGGAAAGATGGGAAATTTACAGTAGTCACTCATTCATAAAAAATTTAAAAACAATCTGCAGCGACCAAAAAGTAAAGTGTGTGTGTGTGTGTGTGTGTGTGTGTGTGTGTGCGTGTGCGTGCGCGAGTGTTTGTGTGTGTGTTGTCCATCCATTTTGCAGCCCATCTGATTCCTGGGAGGAACCCCCATGCAGTGTCATCTGGGGTCTTGGACTTTGCCTTCTGCATTTTATCCTTTCTCGTCTATGGCAACATCTAAGATGGTCATTTGCCACTATGTTCTTCTTGGCAGCTGCTCAGCTTTCACAGCTGCTTCTAGCCAGAGTCATTTCAGGGGCACAGGAGTGGTTCTAGGAGTTGAGTGGGCATAGGTTTGAGCAAGCCAAACATCTGACCTCTTTGGCTGTATAATCTTAAAAACTCAGCCATTTTCTGGTCAGTGCCATGTGCAAGAAACCTCAGACAAATATCACGTTTCTCAGCATCAAGCCTTTGGTTTTTTTCCTTGTTGACCCTGTGTTTTATCCATTTCTCCCCTCAAATTAATCACAGCAATGTGAGACCCTCTGGCAGAATAGTCTTGAGAGGGAGGACATACTCCCTTGATCTGGACATACACCAGATTGGCATTTGCTCTTTCTCTCCCGCACTCCCCTCTCCACCACTCCTCTCCCACCTTCTTTCCTTTCCTCATCTTCTCTTGTTTTTCCTCCCTCCCCTCCCCCTTCTCCTTTCTTTCCCCCTCATTTTCTAGAAAGAAAGAAAGGGGGGAAGGGAGGAAAGAATGAATGAATGAAGGAAGGAAGGAATGAAGGAAGGAAGGAAGGAAGGAAGGAAGGAAGAAGGAAAGAAAGAAAGGATCAAGAAAGAAATTTTAACCAAATGCTCCTGAAAAACACTCTGGGTCACAATATTATTTCCTCCTAAACCTAAGACTGTGATTTCATTTGGAGGCAATGAAATAGCTAGCTTTTTAACTCAGTCTCTCAACCAATCAACCCAGGTTTTAGGCTGCAGACTTTGATCCCTGCCCTTTGTAAATCAAAATCTCCTTCCATCACTGCTTGCCATCTGACTACCTACCTCTAGCTTAAGTTCATCTCTCTCTTTTAGGTCTCTGCTAAAAGCTGAAAGAAGCAGCCAATACCCATGAGAATTCTCAATTTCCTCAACCATTTTCCCAAGCTAAGACTTGATCAGTACATGATCTGACTCCCAGTTCATTGCAGAAAATGGTTTTTCCAAGCATTTGCCATGCCATAGAAAGGATCACTGGCCCTCCATGTGTCTGCAATTTCTGAATTCTTAAAACTGGTTTCCACCACAAAGTCTATGCCACATAATTTAGACACATTTAGTACTAAATTCCATTTTATTTGTATATGCTATATATATAGCTATATGTAAGAGGGATCCGAAAAAAAAGGAATATAGATTAAATAGACATTTATTATCACTAATGCAACTCCCCATAGACAAGTGGTGCAGGACTGGTGTGTGACTGTTTCATCTGGTCATTAACTGTTCTCTTGTCAACTCTTAGTTCTATGGTCCATGAAGGCTCACTTCCACATCCATGTCTCAAGCAGCAGGATTAGGAAGAGGGAGGAAGGTGGACACATTTCCTCCTTTCAAGGACTTTATCAGGAACTTCTCTCTACCACTTTTGCAGACACCCTTTTGCCTAGCACTTAATCACACTGCCAAGCCTAATTGCTGGAAAGAGAAATAGTCTTTACTCTATGAGGTCATGAGCCCGGCTGACAATTGGGGCATCTGTTACTAAGAGAAAGAAGATTTCTTTTGTCTCCAAACACAATTGGTTATTTAAGGGACATAGAAAGGCTCATTTGCCTCCAACTGACCTTCCCTTCAGCCCACTCTAATGCCATTGTTTTCATCACTTTCAGTTAGGAATAAGATTGATCTCCAAGAAGTATCACATTTCACACTTTTGTCTGTACTTGTATTAATAGGATTTTCAACAATATGAAATAATTATTGGTTCTTCTTTACAATCTTTAGCCAAAACCATTCTCCAACTTATTTCTCACTTCCAATTCTTCATAACTGCATCTCTTCATCTTTTTAACTCTTTTTTCAATTGATTTGCCCCTTTCCTGCTACAGTCTTGTATCTCTTAGTCCCAGTTTTGAGCTGCAGAAAACTCCCCTTGTTTGATAACAAAATGCAGCCTCAGCTGCCCACACTACTCAGTAGTTCTGTAAACCATATCCAAATTGTGCAACTTGTAAAACGTGATTAGTTGCATGCATCTTCTTCCATAAATCTAAGGTATTGTGAATATATAGCCTTGTGTGTCTATTGAGTGCAACACATTTTTTTGTAAAGTGCAGATATGACAACTTTTGCACTGCAAAGATGCTTTATTCCAGCAACTTTAAGTGCATGGAGGGAACTTGGTATTCATTAGGTTTCACCAGGAAGCCCTAATCACTCCTGATCTACCTTGAAGCATCTGGGGATCCCTGCTTTTGGGAGGTTTGTACTCATGCCTACACATGATTAGAAGAACTGGTAAACCACCTTCTTCACTAGCCAATCCAATCTTCATATTTATTGGGTAGTTCTGTACATCACTTGTACTGGGACAGGTGAATCTTTATGTCTTCCTCTGAGAACACTTTTGATGATTTGTGTCTCAGACCACTGTGTGATGAGAATTAAAGAGGAATCTTCAATGGGAGTAGACAGAGAATTGATCCTGGGTGTTGGAAGGATGCTGGAGTGATTGGAAATAAAAGAAGGGAAGAGATTGGGGAGGAACAACCATGGTTTCCTCTCTCTCCCTTGGACTCAAACCCCTTAATCTAATCCTCAAAATAGAAGCAAAATAGGGCAGGGAGGAGGCCTCTGTATCAACCAAATAGCATCTCCTTCGAATATGCTGAACTGGGTGCTACAAGCATGTACCCTGCAGAGCCCAGAGAAGGCATAAGAGGAAAGCTCTCAAACACCCACATAATTTCAAAAGTACAAAAATTAAGGCCACAAAGGAAAGCTAAATGATTAGTGATGATCCAGCTGAGGATTAAGGTTAAAGAGAAAAGACTATTAGATTTCCAGAGTCAGAGAGAGAAGCCCCTGCAGCAGTCCTAAGCCTGTGCTCCTGCAGAAGCAGAAAACGTCAGCCCAGCCACTAAGCCTTTCCACTCAAGGGAGAATTACCTAACAGGAGTTCTTCTGTTTGTTTATTTGAAAAAAAAAGTTTTGGACTAGGTTGGAAATTCTTTCTTTTGGGAGCCTTTTAAAGACAAACACAAGATGAAAGGACAGGGAGTGAGTAAGAAAAAGGGGAGGGGAGAGAGAAGGGACTAGGGATTGAACACTGGCAAATAAGGCATGTTTGTAAATTAAAAAAAAAAAATGTTTGAGCCCTGGCTGGTGTGGTTCAGTTGATTGGGCATCGTCCGACAAACGGAAAGGTAGCTGGTTGGATGTTGGTCAGGGCACATGCCTGGGTTGCAGGTATGGTCCCCCATCAGGATGCATTTGTAAGGCAGTCAACTGATATTTCTCTCTCACATTGATCTTTCTCTTCCTCTCATTCTCCCTCCCTTCCCCCCTCTCTAAAATCAAAACTAAAATTTATATTTTAAAAAATGTTATGAGTTGACTGGACAAAGAATCAGGAGAGGAGGAAGAAGCCAAGATTTTCTGGCTTTCCCCCAACCCACACTATGGCAGAGCTCTTGTAATCTTCTCAGCCCATGTGGAAATGAATAAATGGGGTAACAAACATTATGAACATCCCTGTAAAAAAATACCCAATGAGGAAACTACTTACCAGAGAGCTTAAGTGAATTACCCAAGGGCACACAGCTCACCAGTATACAGAGTAATCTGAACCCAGTCCCTCTTGTTGCTATCATCTCTGATTTAGGCCAGGCTGGGTAAGGCCAACAATGTGGTCTGGGGCCAGGAACTGCTTCAGTTCCCAAGATACCCTTGGGCCAACCACAGGCTCCTCCATGTTCCCAATGTGCCTTTCATTTACACCATTCTTGTCTCTCAGAGTCCTGTGTTCTGCTAATTAATTTCAGAAATGTGTTAATGTTTATTATGGTGAAGTAAAATGTATATCTGTGTACAGTAAAAAATTCAAATGCTACAGAAAAACATAAAAGATAAAAAAAAAAAAAAGTTTTCCTTCCTTCTCCTGACAGCCCTTTCCACAGAGGAAAATCGCTGCTAATGGTTTTATCTGTACGTTTCAAGAAAACTGTCCTAAGTGTATAATCAGGTCTGTATTTAATAAAGACCTTCTGCCATATGTCATAACACAAGGTGTGAACAATGTTATGAGAACTTGAGGTATAATAACCATGGGGCAATAATTTATTTTTGTGTTATTGTTATTTTCAAACTACAACTAATTAATGACAATAGCTAAGGCTTACTAGCAATTCCTTTGGATGGATGGCACTCTATAAACTTTTTTATATATAATAATTAATCTTCACAATAGCCTTTTAAAGTAGATATTAGAGTTTTACAGATAAGATCGGTAAGACCTTAGAGAAAATAAATCTCTTAAACTCTTCTAGCACTGAGGCGTAAAGCCAAGAAACACACCTGGTAGGTGTGACCTCCATCTTGAATTGTTTTTATTTTTATTTTTAAGTATATTTTATTGATTATGTTCTTATAGTAGTCCCAATTTTTTCCCCTTTACTCCCCCCTCTGCCCAGTACCCACTTTCCCCCCCGGCAGTCCCAATCCCCTTAGTTCATGTCCATGGGTCATGCATATAAGTTCTTTGGCTTCACACTTTCCTATATTATTATTAACTTCCCCCTTTCTATTTTGTACCAACCAATTATGCTTCTTAATCCCTGCACCATTTCCCCATTTCTCCCCCTTCTATCTCCCAGGTGATAACCATCCAGAAGACCCCCATACATATGATTCTGTTCCTATTCTGGTTTGCATAGTTGGATTTCGTTTTTATTTTTTAGATTCAGCTGTTGTTAGTTGTGAGTTTGTTGTCATTTTAATGTTCATAGTTTTGATATTCTTTTCCTTAAATAAGTCCCTTTAACATTTCATATAATAATGGCTTTGTTATGATGAACTCCTTTAGCTTTACCGGTTGTGGGAAGCACTTTATCTGCCTTTCTATTCTAAAGTGATTTTCTTTTCTGAACTCCAAATCTAGACATGAAACCTCACAACTGGTTTAATTGCCTGATTTGTGAGTATATTCACACAGAAGGTTTACAGTAGGAAAGAAATTCAGTTACTGTTGGTTATACAACAAATAGTGAGCTCATCTGAAAAGGGAACTATTCTAGGCAATCCAGAATTTTATCTGTACCTAAAGCAGAAGAGGGAAATGAGTGATGTGATAGCACGCAGTCTTCCCCTAAGGGTGGTCCTAGGAAGAATTCTAAACTAGTGAACACGGCTGAGCAGACAGTAGGTACCCTGGGCAGTCTGCAAAGCAGCTGAGTGCCAGTGGCAGAGCCCCTTCTGCACCCTGACAAGTGGACCTTGCATCTTACCGAAAGGCAAGGAAGAGGGACTGGGTGACATGGATGCCAACCCCTATTATCTTTTATTTTTCAATCACCAGACTCCTGAGACTAAATAAAATACAGTCATAGTTTGGATCCCTAAAAGGAGGGGAATAACTGCTACTTATGAGTGTCACTATTTCTAATTTGATCACTATAAAGGCAAGGGAAATAGCTAGAGAAATTGATTTACAAACTGTCTAGCTGGGTCCAGGTATTTGTTGTTATTAATTATGAAGAAAACAAGAATCTTAATAACCTTGCTACATTATAGTCTTATGGATGTTTTAGTTTTTAATATGTTTAAGGAAAACTGACAGAAAAGTGTGAGACAAATCACATTTAAGAATGCTGCTAAGCACACATATTTTATTTCATTCCTGAATGTGGTCAGATATAAATAGCAGCACAGATATTTAAGAGCTATTCTCATGGGGGAAAAAAAGTAATTAATTGGTGTTATACACAAAGGACTTCTCTATTTTGGGGGGGCGCGGGGGTGCGGGGGTAACCAACATAGCTTTAATTACAAGTAATTGTTCTTGAAATCAGGCTACTCATAAGTTCTGCATCTTAGACAGTGATTACGCATCAATACACTAATCTATCACTTTCATTATTTTAGTCATTTGGGTGTGTAAATTTGTATTTCATTCAGACAACAAACTAGGCAGTTTCCAGTTACTTTCTATCAAAGTATGCCTTTTTAAGGCACAATTTGTATGATTCAGGTTTCATTCATTCCTTTTACTTAAAAAAATAATAGTACATTGTTCTATTTTGCTGATTACTAGGTAAATACAATGGCATCAGATGTACAAGGAGCTGGGTTTGTTACCAGAAAACTGAGAATTTTACTAGGTGTCCCTACAGAACTGTATTTGCTATCATGTTATAATGAGTTGAAGCTTTCAGAAATTCCCCTCCAGAAATCTTTTAGTAGATTAATAGGAGTGTATTCCTGACTTCATTCAGAATTTGTACCTTTCTTTCCTTCCAGATTAGACTCTAGAACTGTTTCCTGGATCATTAAAACCTAGTACATGATTTACTGGACCATTGTATATCTAAGTAAATTTCAAAAATCAAAATCGAAAGCCTTCCCAGGATATCTGATGGGAGCACATCAGCTCCCCCTTGTCCCTGTGGATGATTGCATTTTCTTTTCTGATATCTTATCCATGCATGCAGAAATTCTTTATTTCCTGAATAAAGTGAGTTTTCTTGAATATAAGACAAATGTAATGCCCTTTGTTTTTCTAACTTTGTGTGTGTGTTAGTCCAATTCCTAGAGAGTTTAAATTAAAAAATAAAGTTAAAAATTCTGTCTATACTTGCAAAAAATAAAACAATCGAGTGATATCTTTGGAAAACATTGGTCAAATAACCCTCATATACCATGGCACACACACACAAAAATGCTTCAATTAAATGAGACTACATTATCTGATGGCAAACCATACTGCTACCCATTTCAAAACCTTTTAAAATTAGAAACATTGAATAAAGTTAAAATTTAAAACTGCTACTTTTCATTATTTTTTTTATTAGGCTTTCTTATTAAATGTGCACACTATGAAATTGAACTAGTCAGAATTAGAGCAGTTTGCTGATATGTTCTTTTCTATCTCTTATTGAAAAAGATAAAGTTTTTATTGAAGTTATGAGAATTTCATGTAAAAAAAAAAAAAATTAGGTCTGGCCGATGTGGCTCAGTGGATGGAGCACTGGAACTGTGAACCAAAAGGTCGCTGGTTCAATTCCCATTCAGGATACATGCCTGGGTTGCGAGCCAGGTCCCTGGTTGGGGGTGTCTAAGAGGCAACCAATCACTGTATTTTTCACACACTGATATTTTCCTCCTTCTCTTTCTCCCTCCCTTCCCCTCTCTCTAAAAATAAATAAAGAAAATCTTTACCAAAAAAAAATAAATAAATAACAATTACAAAAACTATGAGTAATTTGACAATATTTATTGAATGACTTCTGCGACTAGAGATGTTCAATGAGACCAAGACCCATGATAAAAAACATAACAAAGGTGATGATGATGATAAAGGACATATTCTTGTCCTCCTTGAGGCATTCACAATCTACAGATTAAATTCTGTACATGTGTGCCATACATACACACACACTCATACACACCTCTTGTTCCATATAATAGATGAATATGGTAAAAACTGAAGAACTAAATATTAAGAACCAAGAAGACCTCTGAAAATGGAAGGACTAGGTTACCAAATAAGTTTATTTGGAGAGCTTCTAGAAATACAGTGAAATGAATAACAGAGCTTATCATCAGATAAAGTAGCCTTAAGTTTGATTAAACAATTTTTATTTCATATGGATTATTTAACCAATGCTTACCAGTACTTTACTATAGTTTTTACTTAAATGAAACCTTAAAAGGTTGATTTTGGAAGAGGTAAAATGTTACAGGTTGGAGAGATTCCAGGCTACTGAGAGACACAAGATAATGTTTCTAGGCCAAAATGAGCAAATCAAGAACAAAAAGAATCTGAGGTTGTTGAAAATACAGTATCTTGGTGTTACAAGGTAGGTCAGGTAATAATACAATGGACAAAGAGGAAATGTGTCCTTTAGCATTTGTCATGCAGAACAAATAAATGTTGAGGAGCTGAAAGTAACTGTCATACCAAAAGTCGATGAAGATGATCCAGCCTGCATATAAAACTCAAATACTTCCAGGGAAATGAGAGTTACTACTTTTCCCATATAGTGAAAGGTCTTAACCTACTAGAGCAGCGGCTCTCAACCTGTGGGTCATGACCCCTTTGGGGGTCGAATGACCCTTTCACAGGGGTCGCCTAAGACCATTGGAAAACACATATATAATTACATATCGTTTTTGTGATTAAACACTATGCTTTAATTATGTTCAATTTGTAACAGTGAAAATACATCCTGCATATCATATATTTACATTACGATTCATAACAGTAGCAAAATTACAGTTATGAAGTAGCAACGAAAATAATTTTATGGTTGGGGGTCACCACAACATGAGGAACTGTATTAAAGGGTCGCGACATTAGGAAGGTTGAGAACCACTGTACTAGAGGAACAGGGCAGCATGGCAATGAGTCTTTCCTGGAAGGAGGAGTGGAAGTGCACACTCTCCATGGATTTCTGGAGGAAGCTGTGTGGGGAGCTGTGGTGTTGTAAAAGGGATGTTGGTTTTCTGAGAAGGCTTTTTGTTTCTGTCATTCCATAAATAGAGGCTGCTTTGAGTGATACCTGCAAAAGTCTTTTTTTTTTTTTGATTTAATGTGTTTTATTGATTAAAATATTACATTTGTGCCAATTTCCCTCCCCTCTGCTCCCCTCCACCCGGTGGCCCCCCTCCCTCCAGTTGTCCCCCCCTTTTAGATTATGTCCATTAGTTGTGCATACAGTTCCTCCCAACCTCTCTCCGTCTATTCCATTCCCTCCTACCATGATCCCCAATTCCTATATCATCTCCCTCCCTCTCCCCACTCCCCCTCCCTGTTGACCTCCCCCCAATATGCTTCCCGTACCCACAGTTCCTTTTCCACTCTCGTTGCCTGTTTAGTTTGCCTTTGTTTCATCTCCCTAGCTTCTGTTTTTTAAACCAGTCCCTTTAACATCTCATATAACAGTGGTTTGGATCTAATGAACTCTTTCAGTTTTATTTTGTCCTGGAAACACTTTCTCTGTCCTTCTATTCTGAATGACAATTTCGCTGGATAGAGTATTCGTGGTTGTAGGTTTTGGATTTTCATTACTTTGAATATTTCTTGCCAGTCCCTTCTTGCCTGTAGGGTCTCCCTTGAGAAGTCAGCTGATAGTCTAATTGGGACCCCTTTGTACATAATTCTTTTCTTCTCTCTTGCTGCTTTTAAGATTCTCTCTTTATCTTTAATTTTTGACATTTTGATTATAATGTGTCTTGGAGTGGTTCTCCCTGGGTCCAGTCTCTTGGGAACTCTCCTTGCTTCCTGGACCTGCAAGTCTATTCCCTTCCCCAAGTCTGGGAAGTTCTCCTTTATTATATTTTCACTCAATTTTTCAAGTTCTAGTTCATCTTCCTCACTCTCTGGCAAACCAATGATTCTTATGTTGGGCCTTTTATAGCTGTCCCAGAGGTTTCCGATCCTCTCATCATTGCTTCCCATTTCCTCTCCCTGCATTGGTTGACTGCTTGTTCCTTCTCCATATTCCAGTTTGTTGAAATGAACTCTGGATTTTTTTTCCTCACCATCTGTCTCGTATGTGGTTTTGTTCCTTTCGTTATGAGTGTTTTTCGCTTCTTTCTCATCTTTTTCCAGATCTTTTGTGAATTCTGTAAGCCACCTGATAACAATGGCCCAGAACTGAGCATCTGACAGGTTTCTTATCTGTTCATCTGTCAGGTTCTCTATCTGTTGCCTGGTGAGCTGTGCCACCGGGATTTCTATAGTTGTCTGCCTCATTTTGACAGATGCGTTTTGTTTTCTTGGGCCGGCTGTAAGGGGCAGTGCCTGTGTACGCATCACAAATCAGCGACCGGCCGGCGCCTGCCTGTCCGCGACCTATTTCGCAGCCCTGTGGTGCTTTCTTTGGGGGCGGGGGTCCAAGATGGATTCACACAGTTATTTAGCTAGGAGACCGGGATCCGTCCTCCCGCCCCCCTGGGCCTCACTGTTCAAGGCGATACGGTGGCTGCTCTCCCCAGCGCTGGGGTCACGCACTGCCAGGGGCTTGACTGCAGCCGGAATTTTTCGCCGCCCCACCGCTATCCCAGGTGCGACCGCAAACAGCACTGCCCTCTTTAACTCTTACCTGCCCAAATGGCACCGCTGGTTTATACCTTCATATGTTGGGCTTCTGTGTAGTTTTATTTTCTGGAATTTCTAGTTATCCTTTGTTTTGAAGTAGTTGTATTCCTCTCTAGTTGTAGAGGGAGACCTAGCGTGTCCGTCTAAGCCTCCATCTTGGCCAGAAGTCCGATACCTGCAAAAGTCTTATCATGAATCAAGCTGAGTCATTCGGTAAGAGTTTAACTGTCATGTGTCATTTCTGGGCCTGTTAATGGCCATCTATTTTCAGCTTCCTTATCAACCATCCAATAATAGATTGATTTTTCCTGAGCAATGGGGACATCACATCCCCAAGCAGAAATACAAAGACTTTATTGTCTTCACCTTCAAGAATTTACTGTCTTCTTAGAAAGATGACACACACACATCCATAAACAGATGATAAAGCTATTGTTTAGGCAAGAAATCATTTCACAAGAGCAACAGAGGAGTTCTCAGAAAAAGGAAAGCTTTGTTCAGGTGAGAATGTCCAGGGCACTTGTGATAGTACTAGGTGCACAGCTTCAAAGTGAATGTTGTGGGGGAGTAGGAGTTCAGGAGAAGGGAAGGAGTCATCTGTGACCCAAGTGTGCTGGCTTCACTGTCCTCCACACATCCTTGTTTGTTTTGGTGTGGGTTGCCTGAGCGGAACTGGCTAGGCAGCCATTTCCACTGCTCAGCCTGGCGAGGCTCGGGTGACCAGAGCCTTCCTTTACCTTCTTGCCCACTTCTTCTGCTAAAATCACAATCCACCCCAGTCAAATAACGTTCACAGAGAGAAGCGGAGAGACAGGCCAAGATCAAATTTTTCTAATAATCTCAATCTTCCTTTTCTATAAGCTAATTTGCAAATAAGCCTAACTTCAAAGATTGCACTAGATCAGCCTTGGCTATATATAGGGGTAGGGAATCATTTGTGGTATTATTATTTTTTAATTAATCTTATTTTTTATCTTACCAACAACATCTGGACAATCTTTCAATTTTTGTCTGGTGATAATGAAATCATTTAAAAATGTACCAGAACCCTTTTTGCTTCTCTGTGTGCCATTTGGAACATATGTGAATAAATTGAACATCACTGGCTCATTGGTTTTCTTTCTTTTCTCTCTCCCCTTGTTTTTAAAACCCATGTTTGAATTTGGTCACTAAAGAGCTAGGCATCTGAGTTGGGTATGACATTGGGAGGTATGCCTTCACAGTCTCTGTGTGGCCTTCATGCAGATAGCAAGCCACAATCTACCTAGCACATCTCTGTGGCTTAAGTGACCTAGTGTCTGGGGCCTTTCTTTGTTGAGAATTTTCTTTACTTTCCAAGTTGATTTCAGAGCAGTAATACCCACTCCAGCTTGGGCATTTCACAAAGAGCTCACAGATGACCATGGAAACTCAGCTATGCTGTTGGAACTAGTAGCTAAAATCTCTTAGAGCACTTGACATACATCAAAGAACATCTTTCGCTTACATGGAAATCATGTTGCCAGCCTCTTCCAGCAATGGAGCCCATGTTGAGCAAGAAGGAAGCAACCCTGGTTCATCCCAAGAGAGGCCACCTGAACAAGATGGAAAAGACTGTTCCAGAAGGAGCTTGCTCCAGAGCATAAAAGGTTCAGCCTCCAGCTTATCATTCAAAAAAGTTTTTAAAGCTCTTTTAAGGAAACAATCTAAACCCAGCTGCACTTATCGATCTGTGATTTGATTTTGCTTTGTTAGGAAGGATTTGTAATCTGTCTTTAAATGTTTTTTGTTCCTGGCCTTCAATGATAGCAAGTTCTGCCTGAGGCTACTCCTCAAAACTCTCAGAAGCTTTCAAGTCTACGGGAATACCTAGAATAATTTTAATCTGAATCCCTCCCCATCCCTTTCACTCAGTGCACAGAAGGAAATGTTATGAGAGTGTAAGGATTTTTCATCAGATTCTGCCAAACCTACAATTTATAAGAAGGAGTCATTTGTCTGTAAAAGGGAGAACAAGCAAGCAAACTCTATTTACAAAGTCAGAGTCAAGTAGATTTCATTTTCTCAAGTACATTCAGTTAGTCTCAAAACTTACACAACTCCCCAAGCCTTGTCTCTGCCTAGTGCCTGTTGCCATTAAAAAATAAATTCAAAAAAGTATGGATCAGAGCAGCACATACTTTTTTTTATTTACAGATTTTAAAGGTTGTCTTTGTGCCTTTGTTAGCACTGTGAACTATTAATTTTATGTTCTCTAAACTACCACAAAATAGCAGTTTTTCTATTACTATAGTATGAGCTAAAGAACATAAAAGTGTGGTCTTAATTTAACTAATCACTTCTGATATTTCCTAAGCTTATAAAAAACCCAAACACTTACACATGTCTGTTCTTTGATATTTTAATGAAATGCAAACACGTGTTATTTTTTATAATATAGCATATGCTTACACATGTATTATCCTTATAAGTTTATTTAGCAAGAAACCAAACATGTGAGAAAAACAGACTTTTTAAGTGGCATTTTAATTGTCTTTCATGCATGTTCTACAGATCATTACTGAGTGTTTCCAGGTCCTGCACAGAATGACTTTACACCAAAGAAGAGGGAAACATATCTTCATTGTTTATAAAAATGACAGCTTCTAATGGACCATATTAGCTTTAACACAAACTATTAAATCCTCTTCATTAAATTTTTCTGTATTCTGTTTCAGCATCTCGTTAGCAGGGAAGTAGGTGCAAATGGCTAAGGAAATGTGAGCACACATTGAGACGATTACAGATCATGGTTATTAGATAAGCCTCGGGAGGATGTTTTTCTTGGGCTGCTCACAGCATTTTGAAAGAGCTGTGTTCCAGGTCTGAGGTCCCATGTTTCTTCCTCTTAAACGATGAGCAGCTGTAGCACATGACCTACTTCTGTAGGCCCTGTAATGATTTCCTTCCTTTGGAGGCTTCAGGAGTCCTCCTTCTGCCCTGTGAAAAAAGGGACAAATATTTTAATCCAAGCAAAATGCTGAAGCAGGTTTTGTTGGTTTCAGGGAAGAAACTCAATACAGCTCCAGCGCTGAGTGTAGGCCTCAAATTGGAACCATCTGGGCTGCACCAGGGCGCAGAGACCTTTGTGAAAAGCAGGAACAGTCTTGCCTAAGGCTGTAGGCCATACACCTGCAGAGATGGAGGATGGCTTGGCAGGCCGGCTGGGCTTTCCCAAGAATCGGAGCCATTTGCATGGCAGAGAAGCCTGCACTGCTGGGCACTGGTGGTTTGGAATATCAGGTAACAAAAGGTGTCAACTAATTGCTCAGGTGACAATGCATTAAGTAAATAGTCCTCATAGTTGACATAAATCAGACAAAAACACATATATCCTAACTTTATTTCTGTGGCCAATGGGAGAAAGTCTTCAGGAAACTATAAGTTGATATACACAGTATTTTTAGAGTTATCCTTAAAGCTAGAGGGGGGAAAAGTTATTGAAAAAGCAATACATGTATATCTGACATGCTCTGTATCCTTTTTACTTTTCTGTTTACATGCTGTTATTATTGTTGGCTAATTGTACTTTCCAAGTCAGTGAAAGCACTTTTCAAGTGTGCTCTAATATCTAAACATAGAAGACATAGGTCAGCTTCTGGGGGCTTAATTTAAATGATGTATTTAGGTGAAGTTTGTATTACAAACTTTTCATGGGTGAGGGATGAGAGTATTAATCCATTTTCAAACAAAAAGAACTAAGATCTTTGCTTTGTCAAAAACCAGAAATCGTATCACTTAATTTTAAAACCAGTTCATAATATACTTTCTGGAAAGAAAATGGGACCTGAAGAATGTATTGAAATTTACACAACTTGTCTATTTAATAAACATATTTTCCAAATATTGCTGATGACAAATATGTTATCTTTAAACTGGGTTTTAAGTTATTTATTATAGTGAGAAGCACAATTATTACAAAGTGACCATTATCGAATACTATTATAATATAACCAAGTATGACATCCCGGAATGGGAGACCCACAACACCCTCAGCACAGAGGTCAGAGGGCGATACAGTAAGAACTCATAAGGCACTGAAAAAGTTGGTGATCAGAGAAAATATAGAAGAGGCTATTGAAGTTCTGAGTTTAGTTAAATTCTTAGAAGTGTAAATTTATTGGGCTTTCTCTACCTAATCATTTTAAATAAGCCAATGGGCCTCACATTTTTGCTTATCGTAATTAAATTTATTGATTGAACGAAATCATACAGTCAACATGTAAATCACATGAAGTAAAATTTTTGTATATTTTTAAAAATAAGAATTGTGAGCTCAAAAACATGTTTTAATCTCTAAAGGGAAAATAAGAATTTAGAAATAATATTTGAATGGCAAGGCTCACAGAACACCCCTTGTTTTTTCACAAAGTTCTGAGAATATAAAGGATGTATATGGTGAGTTTCCAAGCACACTACAAAGGGCAGATGGCTGTGCGTGCTCAGCCCTAAAGCATTCTCACACGCACAGTGCTTCCCAGGCTGACTGGGAGGGCTGCAGGACAGTCGTGTGCATTGAATTCACTGTTTTTTGCCCTGTTCCAAATTTATATGCATGAATCTAAATTTTTAAGCATATCTTTGTTCTCTTTCCTCTTGAAGAGGCTTCACACTCCTGCCTACGCACCCAGCTGCACCCAGATATACCTCCCTCCTTCCTACCCCAAAGGCCTGCACCGCTGTTCAGCCATGGGGTGAGACTTAATGGAGCTGAGAACACTTCCTATCAAGCTTCCTGTGGAAAGCCAGTCAGCTGAGACTGGGAAAGGCCCAGTGGAAATCAGATGGGGTGCCCTGCATGGGGGCAGCTGGTTTTTTCAGGCTGTTACCTTGATACCTTTGATATGGGCTTGGGTTTCTCTAGAAAACACTGCCACTGTCTTATTCATGAAGCTCTGAGAGGATGTCCAGACCAAGTGTCTGGGCCCAGCGGATCCAGCAATTCCTGTGAGTTGTGAATGTTTGAAAAGTATCAACCCCTGGACTCAGAAAGTTAAGAAATTTTGCAGTGCGTCTTCATTAGTATTTTTTAATACAAGGTTTGACATCTTCAACTCAGTCCCTAAGTTAAAGCAACAATTATAACAATCATAAGACAACAAAGGCAATGTTCTTATAATTTTATTTGAAAAGCACCATTCTCCACAAACAGGAACTAATTGATATAAATATATTACATATACATACCTATATATATTTGAGAGAAAATCCCAACTCCTTCTCAGGAAAGGTGGCACTTGGGAGTGGGCACTGAAGACTTATTTATGAGCTGGGAAAGAAATTTTATTTAATATTTGTTTTTTGTTTTTGTTTTTTTTGGCCCAAATGGTCAGGAGGTGATGAAGACTGACTGCCCAGCCCTTTGCTGCCAAATCTAAACTGTCTGAAAACTGACAGAAATGCTTGATTGAAACTAGAATAAAAATCTCCAGTTGCTTTCAGCAAACCACAGCACAAGGGTGGGAAAAACAGTGCCAGGTCGCAGTTTAAGTATAGTTACTTGGCGCCTGCTGAAAGTACTGCTCCCTTCCTGTTTAATAATTAATTCGCCTTTAGAGCCCCAAGGATCCGGACTCAGCATCAGCTTCACAAAGCAGTACAGAAACAAAATGCTTCCAGAACTGGAGGGGGTACACAGGAAGAAAGATTCTAACATTTCAAGAAATATCACCACATGGGGCCGGTGAGCAAGGGCTGAGGTTTGGAGGTGGAAAGAACCAGGGTGGAGAAATTCAAAATAAAATAAATACACATAAAAGCAAGGTTATTCCTGGCCACTGGCACCAGGACGGAGCAACACAGTGAGCCAGGAGTCATTCATTTGGGAAGCAGGCTGGGTGCCTGCAGGCTAGTGGGAACCAAACGGGTAATGGGCTCAGTCTGGAAAGGAGAGACCCAGCCCCACTCTTCATTAGTTAGAGCATCTCACTGGAAAAGGCACCAAAGGAAGGCAGTCATCCCTTCCTTCATCCCCCATCCTCCACCCTGCCCTGGCTTCAGGTTTCTCCTACCAGGGATAGCAGCTATGGAGGGAACTGTGGATGGACAGATGCTCGCGCACACACGCACACACACACACACACACACACACAGAGCTGAAGGAAGACAGGAAGGGCTTACTTACTGAGTGGAAGCTGCTCTGTGCATTAAGAAGAACATGAAAAGCCAAGCAAGTTACTAGACTTAAATATTTAGTTACAGAAGTTAACACTGAACAGCAACAGGCCACTGCAAAAAGGAGCCACACATCCAGCGGGGTACCTTGCATTGTGCTTTGTGGTATAAATCGTGTGTTGGTGAATCCAGCACAGAAAATAATGCACTGTGGACGCTTACAACAGGTAGATGCCCCAAAAGCTCATCAAATCTCTACCACACAATCCAGTATCATAACACATAGACCATTCTTTTGCACCCCAGGAAATCGAAGTATCCCAAAGCATTGCAGAGAGGTGATACAATGAACAGATTAATTAAGCAAAATGAAGGCCCAGGTGGCTTAAGAAACGAGGAAAACATATTTACACACCAAATTGTATTTACTTTTTGCTCATTATTATAAAGCAGACACGACATAGAACACTCACACATTTCCTCTGAGACTATATAGAGTATTTTGAAAAAGACACTTGCGTAATTAAATGATTGAATTGAAAAAGTAATGACCCAAATATTTTTCTAATCTCTAAAGTGGGATGTTTTTAATACTCCTTAATTATTCGACTATATGGATTTTTTAATATTTTACTTTACCCATAAATTAGTTATAAAATATTTAAATTACACCTCCTTTATCTGTTTCCTCTCACATCAGACTGATGACATTGTCTCAAAAATGCAGCAGCTGACTTAAAAATAAGCCTTGTTTTCCTATTGACTGACTCCTTCAAACTCCGCCAAACTCAAGTCTGAAACAATTTCAAAGGTCCTTACGTTTTCTCTATTTGTGAGTCAATGAATATATATAGCTGCTGTTTTCTTTATTTTTTAATTTCAAGTTCAGATTCAAGTTAATGTCCCTATCATTTTGTGAAGCTCATAGTGGTCTGGGTCAGTGAGGAATCTGGCCTGAAGCACATTACCTAATCTTGCTGGATTATCATCATTCTTACCTCACCAGATTGTGACAAGGCACTTGCATGCGGGCACTGAGAACAGTGCTTGCTGTAAACGAAGCTCCCTCAAATTCGAGAGACGTTAAGTCCAGTCCTCCCTCATGTGCCCCTGATGCTGCCCTGAGCCAACTCTCTGGAGTGTGATTATTTAACCCATCTGGTATGTTCTGAATCTTTGTGTGCTTTCTTTCACTTTACAAAGTACATGAGTTACAGAGTTATAGATTAAATTTTTGTAAAGCCAATCATATTTCTAATACACAAGAGAGCCTCCTATTTAAAGGAGCTGTCACAGTGAATCTGTTCTTAGAATAGTAACATCCTTTGTAGTTAGTATAATTATCTATCAGCTTATCTTTTTTTAAATAATAAATCCAGATATTTGTATAAGGCCATGTGTTGTAGTGGAAAAAACATTGGACTATGAGACAAGCCAGCCTGTAGGCTGGTCCAACCACTAACTATGCAAACCCAGGCAAGTTTGGCATGTTGCAAATTCAGGAACAAAGCTCCAGTGTCCACCACAGCCTGAGGAGGGGGGCACCACACTTTTCTTCTCAGGGTCTCTAGTATTTGCTGTGTAGAGTGAACCCTGAGAGCACAAGGGGGAACCCTGCTTCTGGGGGGCAGGCTCACACCCACACTCACAGCACACACTGAATTGATCCAGACTGAAATAAGTGCTCTAAAAGGGCCATAAGTTAAATGAACCAGAGGATTTATAAGGTCCATCAAGCCCCACAATTCTCTGATTTCATGTGAATCATGGGTTCACCAACATCCAGGCTAGTGCTCCAGCCACTGATCCCTCTCACCAAATACTGACTGACTCTGCCTTGTTCATTCCTGTTCAGCCTGGCCTTCTTAAAGCAATCCACAGGGAATTTGTAATGTTAGGTAATCTGGAAGGTTCCACCCATGGGTATGAATATGCCCTAAAAAAGAAAAAGTGATTCCCTGATTAAAAGAGTGTATCTCCAGCTTGACTCTGGGTAACCAATGTATTCCTTAGGGCAGGTGGATTCCATTCAAAATTTACCCACACAAGTTTAAAATATTCTGCCAGAAATTCATGGATAAAACAGAGGACTGTGAAGAAAATTCCACAATCTCCTTTCAGCCAAGCCCCCTTTATGTGATCCTCTCCTGCGAGGGTTTGCAAGATGCCTCACTCTGTCTCGCAGCTGAGTCTAACAGAGTGGGATTTGTCACCTCAGTTTTCTCATGTGAAAAGTGGTAATAATAACCCCTGACAGTTGCATGTATTGATTGATATATGTAAGTCTCTCACAGACTGCACAGCACTGACCAAGTTCTCAGATGGTGACAGCCATTATTATTCAGATAAGAGCTGCATTTAATCAAAGAGCCTGTGCTTAGTACTACATAACTAGTTATTACCAAGCTAAGATACTTTAACCTCTATATTAGTTTGCTAGAGCTGTTACAATAAATTACCACAGACTAGTGAGGGTGAGGGGGTCCAGTGTCTTTATTTATTTATTTACTAGTATTTTAAAAAATATTTTATTGGGGGGACTTCCAGTCAAGATGGAGGCATAGATAGACATGCTTCATCTCCTTGCACAACCATAAGAAGAATCACAACTAACCTCAAAGCAAAAACACCCAAAACTGCCAGAAAATTGAACTGCATGGGAGCCTGGCAGATAAGGATTTAAAGAAGACATATTCATCCATATGGGTAGGAGAGGCAGAGATGGGAAGCCGAGGCAGAGAGGATGCAGTGTGGCCAAGGCAAGGGAGCAGAATGACTGGTCCCCCATTCACATGTGGTGGATAAAAATCAGGAGAAATACCTGGGGAGCAAGTGAAGCCAGCCCCAGGTCAGAAAACATACCCCAGGATTCCAGCCCAGGAAAGTAAAGCCTCATAACTTCTGGCTATAAAAACCAATGGGGATTAGGGCAGCAAAAGAACTGCAGGTCTCTAGGGCCTGTACATTCCTAGAATGTATCCATACCCACCCACTCTGTAAATCACCACCAGGACAACATATATAGAGGGGTACCAGTCACATATGGGAAGTGGGTGAAGTGAGTGGAAAGAGGACAAGTGCAGAGCAAGCCTCCAACAGTCAGGCAGGGGAATTGTCCCCTCTCTGACTCCTCCCCCACATACAGAGCCACAAAGTGGTGAAGTGGGTTGCCACACCCTGTCGATCAACTAAGGCTCCACCCCATAAAATGTAACAGGTGCACCAAGACAGAGAGTCAAAGCAGCTCTGCCTAATACACAGAAACAAATACAGGGAGGCTTCCAAATTGAGGAGACAAAGAAATATAGCTCAAGTGAAAGAACAGATCAAAACCCCAGAAAAAGAACTATATGAAATAGAGATAGCCAACCTATCAGATTCAGAGTTCAAAACACTGATAAAATGATGCTCTGAGATCTCACTGAGTATGGCAAAAGCATAAGGGAATAAATGAAAGCTACACTAAGTGAAATAAAGAAAAATCCACAAGGAACCTATAGTGAAGGGAAGGGCTTCAAATGAACAATTTGGAACATAAGGAAGAAATAAACAGTCAGCCAGAACAGAATGAAGAAACAAGAATTCAGAAAAAAATGAGGAGAGAATAAAAAGACTCTGGGACATCCCCAAAAGTTTCAACATCTGAATCAGAGGGGTGCCAGAAGGAGAAGAGGAAGAGCATGAAACTGAAAACTTATTTGAAAAAATAATGAAAGAAAACTTCCCTAACTTGGTAAAGGAAGTAGATATACAAGTTCAAGAAGCACAGAGTCCCAAACAAGTTGGACCCAAAGAGGACCATACCAAGACATAGCATAATTAAAGTACCGAAGTTTAAAGATAAAGAGAGAATCTTAAAAGCAGAAAAAAGAAAAAAAAATCAGAGTTACCTACAGAGGAGATCCCATAAGATTATCAGCTAATTTCTCAAAAGAAACTTTGCAGGTAAGAAGGGACTGGCAAGAAGTGTTCAAAGGGATAAAAAGCAAGGACCTACAGTCAAGATTACTCTATCCAGCAAAACTATCATTTAGAATGGAAGGGCAGATAAAGTGCTTCCCAGACAAGGTAATGCTAAAGGAGTTCATCATCACCAAGCCCTTATTATATGAAGTGTTCAAGGACTTATTTAAGAAAAAGAAGAAGATCAAACTATGAACAGTAAAATGACAACAAACTTACACGATCAACAAATGAATCTAAAAAACAAACTAAGCAAACAACCAGAACAGGAACAGAATCGTAGATATCATTTGGAGGGTTATCAGCTGGGTGGGAGAAGAGAACGAATGGGGAAATGGTGCAGGGATTAAGAAGCATAATTGGTAGGTACAAAATAGACAGGGGGATTTTAAGAATAGTATAGGAAATGGAGAAGCCACAGAACTTATTAGCATGACCCATGGACATGAACTAAGTGGGAGGATTGCTGGAGGGAAGGAGAGTACTGGGAGGAGGGGGACAAAGGGGAAAAATTGGGACAACTGTAATAGCATAAGTTGTCCCAACTTTTCTCTTATTGCGCCCCCCACTTCCATAGTCAATCCTCACACTGTTGTGCATGTCCATGGGTCCTTCATATACATTCTTTAACTAATCCCTTTATCTTCTTAACAATAGAAATTGATTTCCTCAGAAATCTAGAGACTGGAAGTCTGAGAGCAAGCTGTCAGTAGGGTAGTTTCTTCTGAGGCCACTGTTCTTGGGTTGTAGGTAGCAGTTTTCTCCCTGGGTGTGTGTCCACATCCTGATCTCTTTATAAGGACACAAGTCATATTGGATTAGCGCCCACCCATTTGACTTTATTTTAATTTAATTACCTCTTTAAAGACTTTATCTCTAAATACAGTCACAGTCTGAGGTACTTGGGGTTAGAAATTCAACAGGTGAATTTTGCAAGGGCAGGGGGCACAATTCAGGACATAGCCTCCATACTAATAAAAGCATTGCTTACATAAATTTTTTTTAAATAGCAGAAGTTCACTTTGTACACATAGATATACAAAGCAAAGAACAGGAGAACAGTTTCCATGCAAACTCTTGACACACCATCCCTAAGACAAAGCCCTGTGGGCTCTTTTTCCTCATTAAGAAAAGAGTCTCTCAATCTGTAAACATATTATAATCAAGCAAAGGTGAAGACTATGATAACACCAGAGGAACTGATAAAGGTAGTAGTCTATTATACTTCTTTACTCAATTCACAAAGCTTTGATAACAGAAACCAACAGGAATCCTCTGGAACCAAGTGCATCCAGGCCAGAAAGGAATGGATGGGCTGCCTTGGTCTTTTGCTGGCTCAACCCACCACTGCCATTCATTATGTCTTTCACAGAGAATTTTGTGACCTATGAATTCATGAAGAGACAGAAGAAATATTTCTAAAACAGTGACTGATGATCCCTGGGCTTCTCACCGTGTTCTTCTCTGGGATCTGTCCGTTAAGCACCTTACTCCTGACTGCCTTTTTGCACCATATCTGTGTCACCCCTGCCTTAGTGCAAGAGAATATTGGGCTCATTATTTAACTGATTACTATTTATTAAATTTAAATGTCTATTCAAGTCCCTTTCAAATTTTTCTCTTCTGGGCTCTTTCAAACTTTTATTTTTGGAATTTACTGAATACCAAGTCCAAGGAAGGTATTTGAGCAGCATATAATTTTGTTATATATTGGTCACTCCATTGCTTGAGCGTGAAGATTTCAAGGAAAATTAAAGTAAAAAAATTAGATCTGGTATTGGTTATTAACTTCACCTCAGGGTGACTTCTTTTCAGGGACAATTAAATAGCAGCTCTGGGCTGTTAAGTTTAGTGACTATATTGGTATGTGGCACTTCTCCTTCAAGGACAACCCCCATTCTGATCTGCTATGATTTTACGTGATGAAGCTGAGGCTGCCTCTGCAAAACCAGATTCCATTTGAAATTGTAGGTGTGACCATATATATGAGCTTTGACCTTTCTTCTTTAAGAAACAAGTTTTGCATTACCAGGTAAATGCCCTTTGCATGGAATTTTCATGGAACACTGGTGACATCCTGTGGTCAGTTTGGTTTAGGCGGGTGGTCTTTCTCAGCAACTATCTCAGGAAATAAAGAAATGCCCCTCATAAATCCCAGTGTGTTGCAAAACCAAAGGACAAGAAAAAAATCTTAATTCTAATCATTTTTACAGTATGAACATATCCTTTCCTGAGTCATGCAATTTCTCAGTGAATGTGGACAAAGCAAGTTGTGACAGGGAGTATTTTGGATAAGAGTAAGTATTTCATGGAAAAAAAGACAGCTTTATCAAAATTGAGGATGAGTGCCATGACACCAGGTATTGCTCTGTCGTCATACCTGCTTCTCACCATCTGCCACTGTACATTTTCTGTACCTTGGCTCAGTGTCTAGTCATCACAGGAGACAGCCTTCTGCAAAAGAGCACACAGCGTGACTTAAAGGGAAAACAGTGGGTGTTTTGCATTTTTACACCAGTGACGATAAATTGAAGCCATTTAGTGGTAAATGTGATATTACACTTGACGGTTTCCCCTGGCAAAGCACCGAGTGGCCCATATTGAACAGAGGCAAAGAAATGAAACTAGGGGGAGCAAAGTCAGTCACCAGAGTAGCCGATCAAAGGGGCTCATAAAAGCATTTGTCAGCCTTTTAGAATCATAACTCAGCTCAACATTCATGGTACCAGGAGCACTTGGCTTGGTTGAAGCTGAGGAGAGCAGGCAATGGAGTTTATGTTGTTCTTCTGTTTATTAAAAACGGATGGGAGCACTTGACAGAAAAATCAAACTTCTGGTCATGGCTCATTAATCCCAGTTGTATCTGTCAGTGGTACGTGCGTGTGGAGTTCCAACAAGTCTCTAGAAGTAAGATCACTGCTGAGATCTGGTATTTTCTCTCATTTTGAATGGAAAAGAGATGCCAATCACCTAGAAGCAGAGAGAATAGGAAGTTATTTTTAGCCTACCTATTTGGAGAATATTAAATATAAATGAGTTGGCTTAAGATAAAAATGATTGTAGAGAAGAATTTTATTGCCGATATTTGTAAGAAAGCTTTCTTTATAAGAAGCAGAAAGGTAAAGATGGAAGTAAAATGAAGTCTATGATTATAGCTCTTTTATGGCAAGCATTACTCTTGGAGATAAATCCTTGGGGTAACTCCTTATATCTGCATATGTTCATTGAAGTACATGCCAATAGAGAATAATCTCAGGCATCGGCCACCTCCTCAGGGATGGAGATGAGACTCTGGTCAATCCAGATGGTTTACATGAACTCAAAGGCAAGAACCAGTGATATTCTAGCCCTGCTGTTGGAAACAACCATCATCTCTAAGCAAATGCGTGTCTCAGAGCCTCCACTCTATGCCTGACTCATTCTTAAACTGAGAAAGACCACAGGACCAGGACAAATGCTGTTTTTCCTGATGATTTCTGAATCTCCAAAAAGCCTGAGATTCCTTGTGGGTCAAAGGCCAATAAGGACAATAATTTAGCATCTACCCCTGAGGATTTTATAAGGATTAGGTGAGATAATGCACATAAATCACTTAAATACAGCACTTGGCCCATAGGAAGCACTCTTTGAAGGTTGTTCTAGAAATTATTATGGGTGACACTGTCATCATCATTATTATGGACAGCACTGTTTGCTCTAAGTTGTGCTGTCTCCACATTGCATTCTCAAGCATCATGTCAAGAGCACATGAGGTGAAGTAAGGCTGAGGTTGGAGAAAGGTCCTGCAAAGTCAAACTTACTCTACTGGTCAGTGTGATTATTCAGCTGATAACTTTAACTCTCCTCTGGGCTAGGTTCTATGAATGAGACTAAGAAGTTTTAAATGTAGTTTCCAGATTCAATAAACTTCAATCTAATCCATGTTTGTGAATGCAGGAATTTTTCTGTGTAGAAATCTTAAGTTAATAGATTTAGAGTGAAGTAGGCTAAGCCCCTGAAGGGAGACTAGGACTGAGTAGAGTGAGGATTGAGAAGGGAGTGGGATCCAGCCTGGCATCTGCTACACATTCAGGTTCACCCCCCAGAAGATAGGGATCATCTGGAATCACTCCCTCAAGGATTTCTAGTAGAGCTCAGCACCTTCTGTGTATTTCTGGTTCTCTAAAATTTGGTTTGTGTTTAATACATGCACAGTGGTTTCCTTTCTTTGCCTAATGTTCTCTGTCCATAGATAATTGAAACCAAATTGTCTGATCCTGGAGCAATTCTGAGATACAGTAGTCCTTCCTTATCCACAGGAGATATGTTCCAAGACCTGCAGTGGATGTGGATAGTACCAAACATTATACATACTAACACATACGCACATTTTTATTTAAAGGAAGCAGTTACAGCCTTTGTGTGGCATATCCAAATTGCCAGCATCATTGCTCTTGCCATTGTTAAGTTAAAAAAAAAAAAGGGTGACTTGAACATAAGTACTGCAATACAGTGACAGTTGATCTGATAACCTAGTTGGTTACTAAGTGACTAACAGGCAGGGAGAATGATTCACACCCAGAGAGGAACAACTCAAGATTTCACCACACTACTGATAATGGCATGCAATTTAAAAACTTATGAATTATTCATTTCTGAGATTTCCCACTTACTATTTCAAGACTACAGTTGACCTCAGATAACTGAATCCTCTCAGCAAGTGAAACCATGGATGGGGGAGGGGGGCAGGGACCTACTGTAGAAGTTAGAAGCTCTGATAACCTCTACCATTTTGGTCCATTCTTCATCTACCACATAAACTCCAAGTAAATTCTTCCCAAATAGTCACCAAATACCAGGATGGTGAATATAAACCATGACGCCAAGCCAGATCTGGCAGAAAAGACCCAGGTGATATGCCTTCTCTATCAGGGAACCTACATTCCAGGCAGAAAGAAGCTTCATGTATACAAGACTGTAACGTCAGACTGTAAAGGTTAGTGACATGCATAAAGAGCCAGAAAAACAGGACAGAGTTCAGAGCAGAGAGGAAGCCTGTCTCTTGAAAGTCACCAGAAAGCTTTCTAAATTAAGAGATTTTGTTCTAATTGGGCCTTGGACAGTGACAATAAAATCTGGGTAAGTGAGATAGAGGTGTCTCTGAGACAGCCCTGCCAAGTACAGGGACTAACAGTGTAGAGAGCTGGGGACAAGGAGTCATGGTGTTTACGTAGAAAGAAGATTATGAAGCCTACACAGTGTCTGCTGAAAATCTCTGCTTGGTAAGGACAATCAAAAATATTTCAAGGAATGTTGTATGGGAAACTTTGTCCTGCTAATCTTGTTGGAACCAGTTCATTCCACCAAAGAGATGAATCAAGATTTGGGATTCTAATTAACCCTGTGGTTTTCACTTATGTTTATGACTCAAACCTGTTTACCCCTCCTTTCCTGACTCATCCAGAGCATGTGAACCTAAGAACCATGAGCAGCCACTGGCTGTACTTTCATTTTTATTAGCATTTCATATTTGCCCACAGCCTGATTTCTTTTAGGCTTGACATAATTTGCATGATTGAGTTAATCCAAGTGTGAAGTGCAATAGGGACCCAATTCAATGGGTGGCTAGAAAGGGAGCATTATTAGGATATAAAGGAGGCACCAACTCCAAATGCAAACAGACTGTATTAGGACTCTCAGACTGATCTGCCAGAGAATCAACTGTATGCACTCAGCATCTGACATGCATGTTTCAAGGCTCTTCTTTACAAAATATTTTCTCAGTCTAGGCACCATATTTGAGCTGGGCAGACACTCTCCATGTGCCATCAAAATCTCTCAGGCCAACTCCTCTAGCACTCCCTGTAAAAGGAATATTTTCAGCACTTAATTTACTTTTTAACTTTTTATTTAAAAATAATTTTAGATTTATAAAAAGATACTACAGAGATCCCCATATTCCCTTTGCCTGCCTTCCCCGAATGTTCACATGTTGTGTTACTTCAGCACATTTGTCAAAACTAATAAATATAAAGGATCAAAGTCCTATTGAGCTATAAATTTTATTCATATCTCCCTAGTTTTTCCACTAATGTCACTTA
The DNA here is from genome assembly GCF_987537825.1 of Furipterus horrens. Taxonomy (NCBI): domain Eukaryota; kingdom Metazoa; phylum Chordata; class Mammalia; order Chiroptera; family Furipteridae; genus Furipterus; species Furipterus horrens. The sequence goes on along the minus strand of NW_028327176.1, from coordinate 77,597,599 downwards.
ATTCATTTCGAAGGGAAAAAAATACCACGCCAACTCATTTGGGTAGTTATTGTTAACCATCAGAGAAAGTCATTCTTAATTCTATTTTGCAACCTGATGGTCCTGCCTGACCTTTGAGGTTATCAGGGTGGAAAGCATACCCCCACAAAGCCAAGCAGAGTATCAGAGCCCCAGGTTCATCCTACATCCTTCCCTAAGCTTCTGAGGACAGGCTTCCTGCTCAGCATTAAAAATCCAGAGAGCCAGCTCCAAGAAGTAGTGGTTAATCCATTGGCTATCAGAGATCTTCAGACCTAAAGGAAAGGTCTAGAAGGGCAGAACAAGGACATTCAAACAGGGGGTGTTTGGTGGAGATCATACCAAGCAGTGATTCTTGCCTTTTTCTGTTTTATTTCAAACTCCTTTAATAGTAATAGAATAGTACTTTCATAGTAATCCCTTATATCCTCTTGGTAGTTTTCTTTGTTTCACTGTTTTGTGATGTTTAAGTCAAAAATATTTAAATCAATATTATTAAAATCATATCTTAAGCTTCATATTTTACAATCTTCAAATATTATCTATAATATATTACATCTTAATTTTATCAAGATATTATATTAAAATGTAGGTGGATATTTAATCACATATTACTGTTTCAAATGTATTAAAAATCCATTTCATGGCCTGATACTTAGAAATCTTGCACATTGCCCTTCAAAAATTTACTGGTTTATTTTTATAATTTTTGCTTTTTTTTGTCAATGACAAGATGAGGGAGAACATTTTAAACTAATACTTGTAAAAGATTGCAAATAACACATTGAATGTATTAATAGTTTAAATTTTTAACTATCAGTCAATTAAAAACCAAATTGGATGTAGTTTTATCTTTTGGACATTGAATTTTGAAGTGCTAGTGACATGGTTGTGTACAATATAAGACATTCTGCAGATCAAGCAGATAATTTTAAGAGGAATTTGCAGACTCATTATTATTTTATGCTTCTCGTAACTATTTTGCAACATCAATATCTCTTATGTATTTTTTTCTAACCAAATAACCAAATACAAGTTTAAACTGCAATATATGACTGAGAATTAAAATCAGTGAACCCTGCACAGTAGTGAAAACCAGTCTAGCATGGCACATGTTCAGGTGGGTGACCAAATGCCCATGCAATCCAAAGTTATGCCCAAGTGTGCTCTCTGTATGCCTGTCAGAGATCCTACAAACAGTTTAAACAGAAAAAATCTCAAGAGTTTTTATCTATCAAATCCACTGAGCAACATGACACACTGGTACACTTACACATACATGTCAAACCTCAGGTTTTGGAAAGGCCCAGGAGTAGGAACCACAAGCTTTGGACGTTTGGAGACAGAGAAGGAAAGAAAGTGGAAGGGAGGAGGAACAGGTTGGATGTTTAATCATTTTAATCATTTTTTGTTGATGGCTTCCCTTCAACTTCATCACCTTTGACCCTCTCCCCTCCTATGATTCTTTTATCTGAACATCCTATCCACCAACTTCACAAGGGTTTCCTACCAAAACATTCTGAGAAATTACTCCACATGGGGAGTGACAGGTGGCCAGATGGAGAGAAAAAAAGAGCAGAGAGAAACTATATGCTCAAGAAAAAAACTTTCTATAGTCTCTAGTCTAGAAACTATATTCTCTGTGAATCTGGTAGTAAAGCCATTAATGATCATTGACTAGATTCATCCCTTTATTTGGAGTTTTAATATAGTGGCATTCTATTTCTACTATTTCTTGCAAAAAGCACATTTTTTTAAGGTATTATTCTATAAGCCTCCTTCATTTCAGATATAAAAATGGAAATAATACCTGCCTTCCCTACATTATAAAAATGTTGTTGGGTAGATACGAAAAGCATTGAGTAGCTGAAGTCACCATACAAATGTATGGTTGACATCACAGTTGATCCCTCCAAATCCATTCAGCTTCAGAGGAAGCACAAAAACAAATCATGCTAATAACTGACTTGGGAGTGGGCTTGTGACCTAAACCTGATGGATGAGTCATTGGAGGAAGAAAGCCACCTGAGAAGCTTCCATGGAAAAGTCCCTTCTCCTCATATAGAGCCATAGGAAACTGCAGTAACTCTTCTTTCCTCTGAACAATGTCATTTCTGGAGTATCACCTGGAATGGCTGCTGTTACTTGCTACCAAACTGCTACTCCACAGGCAAGAGGTTGGATCCTTGATGTCACTATTAATCTGCTAAATCAACCAACTCTAGAGCCCATTTTTTCTTATGAATCTCCTGCTTTGGAAGATAAAATATTTATCATTCATAGCTAGTTTGAGTTGGGGTTTCTGTTGCAGTGGAAACCATTCCAATTAGTATAGAAGGTCAAGAATGATCATGGGGATAATGGTAATGAATATAGCATTCTTAAAAAGTGCCAAGACAAAAATCAGTATTAGAGGTGTTGAACAGAATTTGAACATGTAACTATTCATTGTCAGTCAACACGTAACAGTGTATGTACTCAATATAAAGCATAGTACAACCATCAATAAAATTTTACACAGAGAATTTCCAGGAGTGATCTAAACATGATTTCTAGTTAAAAGATGTAAGCTCTAATTTCTGTGCTGGGAAATGGTACCAGCCCATGATTTTATGGTCTTTCTTGAATTTGGTTTTCTCTTTAATGTGGAACCATCATGAAACCTCTTTGAATGATGATAACATTTATGATGGAGGAAGCACTGAATTTAGTTGCACCTCAAGAAAGATCTAGATGACTTTCCTAAATTGTGACTTGCTACCCATGACTTGTAAGACACTGTCAAGAGCATTTTTAAAATGTACAATCATTTTCTCATTTGAAAAATAGTTTCTTTTCAAAAGACAAAGTAATGTAACTCTTCCTAATATCTATTTTCCAATCACAGAAATATTCTGTATGCACACAATCTTGCATCTAACTTACATGAAAAATCTCCTCATCCTACATTAAAATATAAGATTATGTGTTTTGAAGACTGTAAGAGAATGAAACTGAAAGTCCTTCAGAGAATTTTGGTAAGACAAAATGCTGTTAAGAGGTCATACTGGATGTCTGTGTGGTGAGGAAGGGCACTCTGGAAATAGTTGCCTAGCAGAAGATATTAAAATTCATCTCCATATCTGGGGATGGAAATAATAGAGACCTAAACTAAATGAAGAAAAGGGTCAAACCAGGAAAGAGTAATAGACATGATTATGAAAAAAATGGGGGGAAACAGAGGGGTTGGGAACAAGGACCTGGGTCCAGAGAAAGTCACATTTCAGGATTGAGAAACATACTCATAAATGAAGCATAAAAATGTACACTAGAGTCCCCAGAACAAATAAAATCACATACTAAATGCAGGATGTCTTGAAAGAGACACAGAGGGCTTTGTGTTTAGTCCAGGGAGATAGAGGCTAATGGTTTTAATAGAGTTACCTAGAAAAGGAAACAAGGAGGCCAGCTAAGGTGAAAAAGTGATGCTTAGATTGGTACAGATTTTACTTTAAACCAATGTGGTGATCCTGGATACCTAAGGAAATGGCCTGACTTCTAGGGCCCAGGTCAAGAATGAATTAGAGAAGGTGATGAGTGTAGGAATGGGTGAAGCCTAGGATGAGGCAAAGCTCCAAGAACATGAAGTCTATGAACAGAAAAATCTTGTCTCACTGTTTAGTGGAATCAAACCATTTGTGGGATGTTGAGAGTGCTGGGGTCATATACCAGGAGAGCAAGATATCAAATAAAGATGCAGTGACAGAAGAGATGCAGGCCAGGTCAAGGGCCCAACCAACTAGAAGGAGCTTAATTTTTGCAAAAATAATCTTAAGACAAGATCCAGTGGTAAGCTAAAGTCAAGGCCATTGGGCATTAACAAGAAAGAAGGCTATGGCCAGTATTACTACTAGGTCAGAACCAGTAACTGCTATGGATGACTGTTTGCCAGAGGACCTCCTTTGAAGGTAGGGCACCTCACCCCTACAAGTGCCTTTGTCTCAGCCTTGAAGCCCTGGGTGTTGAGAAGAGCAAATAGTGTTTTTGACCCTCAAATTCTTATGGCAAGGAAAACATATGCAATTGGCCTATGAAAATTCCGGCAAATGTGACAAAGTATCCAGCTAGGTCTGGGTCTGGAAATCTTCTATTTGCCCCTCCAGATCCATTCCTCAGCCTTCTGAACCTGCTCAGTGATCAGGGAGTTGATATGTATGGACTGCATCAATGGGCTGCATTGTCCTTTGACTTCTGATTGGTTTAGTCATTAGAAAACATCAGCAAGAGGTCAGAGGGAGGTTAAAGACTAAAGAATGGGCATTTATTTCCTCAACATCTTCCCAGCTAAGTCACTATCTTCTACAAATGGCCACAACTTTGATCAGGTGACTCACTCCATTAAACCAACTCATAGTCATGTTTTGTATGAGCAACCCTCTTCACACACACACACACACAAACTCACATGCACACACACATAAACACTTGGCAATCACTCTTTCTCCTTGTCTCCATCCAATGTCAGATGTGGTAAAGGTGTTGTTAGTAGCCATAGATACTGCAGTATCCCTTACTGATTTTTCTTAACTCTGCACACATCTTTGTAAAAAATTCCATTATTAAGCTCTGCTAAGTTAGTTACTCTGTTCAGAATGTGCCCTTAGACAGGATCCTCAATGATACATGGAGTAAACTAACCATTGTCAATAAAGTTGTTTTTTGTTTCTTTACTTGCAGGATGGATTTTTAAAATAGTTGGTAAAGCAATCTCATTCCCTGTGATGAAAAAAAAAAAAAGGGCAAGATTACCCTTTTATGGGAGACAGTGGGTGGTAGCAACTGAAGGCTGAGCAGAGAGCCAGTACCCCTGCCTCCATTCCATGCCATAATGATAGCAAGAAAAATCATCCTGGAGGCAAGACAGCCAGCTCCATAGACCACAACCTCCAATACTACTCTGGTGGCCAAGCAGATCCACTTCTGCCTTAAAGCTCACCTCAGTGAGATGGCTAGAGCCAGATGACTGGATACCAGCTTTGCAGGAAGTGTGGGTAGAACAACTACAATCTGCAAGTGAACAGAAACATTATCTGTTGCTAATTCTACACAACTTGTCTGCCTATCTGAGCTGCTCTTTGACAAAGCTCTTCTCCCTCTTCCTGGAAGGGACAGGCACCTTGCTGCCAGCCATCAGCTGCATCCCAGAAGTCAGCTCAATGAGAAAGAACTTCAGGCCAGGAAAGAACTCTCTCCGCTTGAAACCTTCTTCATCTTTACATTCTAGTATGTGGATTTCTGCCAGAGGTTGGCACACTCTGACTCCATAACATTCAATGAAGACTCTCCAGTGCTTCTTCAGTGACTTACACAAAAAACTTCAATGTTCTCAGATGAAATCCATGATTCACTGGTGAACATTTATCAACAAATACTCCATGAGCTTTCATGTAAGCAACATTCCATGGATGGTTTTTCAGACAACTTAGTTATCAAAGGTCAAGTCTAAAGAGTGCAGTAGACTCTTTCTAACCTGAATTAGTCCATCTCCTCCAGCAGTCCAAATATACCGGGTGATTGCAGGTATTGTTTTCATTTATACTGTGTATCCCATTCTTCTATTCATTCACTCATTCAACAAATACTTATGGTTTGCCAGGTACTGAAACGTACTCAGAAATGAGAATAAATAAAGTGATGGTACCTGCCTAAAGAGCTCCAGCTCTGTCCAGGAAACAGAATAGTCAACAATTGCCTGGCACACAGTGTTTTCAGAATCCAGGGAGTCTGTGAACAAGGAGCAATGGAAGAACAGAATGGAAGTTGCTGATTATTCTGTTGTGAGGGCAATGGAGCCAAGAGAGTCCGAAAGGGCTCTCAGAAGTAGTGACATTTCAATTGGTTCTGGAACGATAAATAGGATTTTACCAGGCAAAGAAGGAAGAGTATAGTATTCCAGACCAAGCAAAAAGGAAGAACAAATGCATAAAGTTGTGCCTCAGTCAACCTACCTCTAGTCCTTCTCTTTCATACAATTGCAAACATTGGAGGACTATGGGCCTTGGATCTGAGTTCTCTTCTATCTATCCTCTATCATGCATTCTCATTAGTGAGCATATCTGATTTCAAGCACTTAAATATCCAGGGTTTCTCCAGAACTCCCATATATCCAATTCTAGGCTCATATATTCAATTTGACATTTCCATTTGGGTGTCTATAGGCATCTTGAAATTACCCCCTCAAAACGGCTTTCAGTAAAGGGCCACAACATTTTGAAAAAATCTGAGTCTTCTTTTGCTCCTCCCTCACCCTCAATCTCCCCATCTATCAGTAAGAGATGTTGTTCATTAAAACGCCGAAATGCACCTTAAATCTATCCATTTATCCCCATCTCAGTTGTTACTCTTTGTGTCTAAGCCACCTCGAAATAACCTGGTTTCCCCAATTCTATTCTATTCTCCTTATGGCATCCAGGTTGGTGTTTTTAAAGCATAATTATTTTATTCTGTGGCTTAAATCTTTTAATTATTTCCCATTGCATTTAAAATAAACCCTACACTCTTTTATTTTTATTTTATTTTTTGGTTTTTCAATTACAGTTGTCCCATTTTCCCCCCATTGCTCCCCCCCAACCCAGCCCAGCCCTTCTGCCGAAATCATATCCCTCCCCATTGTCCATGTCCATGAGTCATTTATACACGTTCCTTGACTAGACCCTTCCCTTACTTATCCCCCTTCTCTCCCTCCCCCCTCCTCCCTATTGACTACTATTCTACTCTTTGTCCTATTTAGTTTGTTTGTTTGTGTTGTTCTTTAGTTTCCTGTATTAGGTGATATCATATGGTATTTTGCTTTCTTTGCCTGGCTTATTTCACTAAGCATAATTCTCGCTAGTTCCATCCATGTAAACCCCACACTCTTCAACTTAGCTTATGAGGGCTGCAAAATCTGGTTTTTCCCACCTTCCTCTGTTTCTAGAACTTTTAGGACTCTTCCCAGCTTCAGGGCATCTGGGCTGTGTTTTCTTCTCTCAGAGCTTTATGTGGCTGACTCCTTCTCACCCTTTATAGGTTCACTAAAATCTTTCCACCTCACAAGGGTTTTCCTTGATCACCTTACATAAAATACTGCCCCCTCCACCTACTCTTCATAATACCTCCTTATTGATCTCTTTTACAGAACTCACCACAAGCAGTGTATAGATTTTTAAGTTGACACTTACTATGTGTCTCCCTCACTGGAATCCAGGTCCCCAGTTGTGGAAATCCTGGCTGACTTGTGCTCTATCCAGTTCCTAGGGTCTGGCTCAGTGCTTCGCACAGAATGGGCTATACATAAATACTAGTTCATGAGAAAATGGGTGAGTGAATAAGGGCTTTCTTTCTCTTGACTCTCCTTAGGTCCTTCATCACTGAACATTTACCCCGTCCAAGAGCAGTCTCCTGGAAATTCAGTCCTGCACCAGGTCCTGCATTGACTGATTGAAGCAGAGATGGGTTCTCTTCCAGACTGCAGATGTGGGGTTGACATCACAACACTCAAAGTTCCAAGCATCCTGCCTTTGTTGACAACTTAGAAAAAAGCTCCAGTGTCGATGGGAATGCCTCCTGGGTTTTGTTTTGTTTTTTAATTTTTAATCTAAGCCAAAAGTTTCCCCCTCTTTATGCTCTGCATATTCTTCCCCTTTTCATGATGGCTCATGGCCAGGACTCACTACTGCCTTGGTTATACTTTCTCCATGTTAGGTAGAGGTGCTTTTGATGAGAGATAAAGAAAACTGAAGGAGCTGGTGAGTTACCTGCGCACCCGGAGTTGGACCTTTCTGACTCCAGCTCAGCCAAAAAGGACAGCAAAAATAAAATGAACATGAGCAGGTAAGACAGGATAGTGAATGTTAATATAATAATGTGCTCCCCTAACAAGACTTAAGAGCAGACTTCTGCTGGTTTCATTTCCACTTCCAATATTTTTTAAAATTTATTTTTTATTTTCAAAATAATCATAATGAGTTGAAATAAGCAAGATATCTATTTGGAAAATATGTAATTAAATACAGTATTTAATCTAACCATTAGTTGATATTCTCATTTCTCTATTTATGTTGATTACAATGTTTACTATATGTGTGTACAGTGCAATTTACAGCAGTTCAAGATTTACTGGATATATATTATATGCTTGGTAATAAGAATATCAGCCGTGAGGGATTGAAAGATGAATTAGACCTACCCTACCTGTCTTGAAGGAAGTTCAGAGGGCAGGCAAACCTGTAAACAATTAATTAAAACAGTGTAATGCCTGCAATGGTAGGAGTATGGAGCAGTGACTGTATATTACACATGAGAGAAATATAAATAATCTGTGGCTAGAGATCAGACCGTGGCAGTGTTAACCTAAAAATGAAAGTTCTTTGAAAGTGAGAGGCAACAAGTATTTATTTGAGATTAAAAAGAATAACTATTTGGGAAGCATTGACTGAGGCAGGAGCCCAAATAGTGTTTATATTATGAGATAAAGGCAATGGGTATTTATGAGAAAGGGAAGGATAACAATTCCATCAGTAGAAGGAAGACATTTTGATTGGTGCAGATAACACAATACAGTGATGGCAATTCTAAACAATGTCTTTAATTTTCAGTCCAATAGTCATCAGTCCAGTAGTCATAATAACTGCATTCTTGTTATCTTTGCAAACTATTCTTTGAGACACAACATTTCTTTAGGTCCAGTCCACAAGCTATTTTCCCCTCTTTTAACATTTCAAAGGCATAAGATGCGTAAGGCAATTTCTCTGGAATGGCAGCTCCAATTCCACTTGAAAGTGGTTTCATTTATATTATTCCTTACAGCAGTTTGTAAAAAATCCTGAATCCTTTGAGAATTCTCCTTTTGAGAGAGAAGATCTGTATCCCTTGCTCTGTGATTGCTTGACTTATATAGAAAACCATGGAAGTGACACTGTGCCAGTTCCCAAACCTTAAGGAACTAGCAGCTTCTACTTCCTGTCCCTTAAGTTGCTTGCTTTTGGAAGCTGACTATATAAAGGAAGAAAGACCAAAGTAGCCCATCTGAGAGAACGCTTATGACCCTCAGACTTTATGATGAGAGAGAGAGAGAGAGTAAGAGAGAGAGATATACTGGCCAGTCCTCTACCTCATTGGCTTAAAGTTTTGCAGCTTCATCCACAGCCTGACTGAGCTCCACCAGGCAGTTCTGCTTTTCTCACTGGGATCTCATGGAATTGAGTTAGTAAGTAGCTTGGGTTGGAGTCATCTAAAGGCTTTACTGGGACTACTGGGGTGGCTGACCTCTCTCCTCCACATAGTCCCAGGGCCTTTCAATAGGGCCACCATTTCTGTCAGGGTGAGAGAAGGATGGTTCTGTAAGTGTTGGGGAAACTACAAACTAGATTCAGTTGCTACTACTTGAATAAACATCTGCAGCATGAGTGAAGAGATAAGGCTGGGATGACACTACAGAAACAGGAAGCAAACGGAGGCACCAGCACCCACTTTCACCTCCAAAGCACACTACTTTCCTCTAGTACCCACTATTGGCAGAGCCTATCAATGAAGAAGTTGGCAAAGAAAAAGTGTGGTTTACAGTCCTAGCCCTGGTACCATAAAATAATATGCAAGTGGGCTTGAGAGGAGTGGGTTGGGAGATAATAGCTTAATAAAGGCACATTTAACAAGACTTTGAAAATAAAATTGACATCAGAATTCCAGCCCCCCCTACCAAAACCATACTATTAAAAGACACTCGTTTGGGGAAATGTTTTGAATTTAACCACTTGATTTTTATATTAAGCCATTGCCTTGGTACTGAAAGGGAAAAAGTGTTACATTATTATTGGAAAGCCTGCATTCAAGTAATGCAAATCTTTCTTCAAGTTCATTTAACAAAGTGACATTTAAATTACTAAGAGGAATGGAATAAACTCTGTTATTTGCACTCTCCCAGTGCACTGGGATGAAATTGTCCTGGGATCAGCAACTGATTAAGCTGATTATATACCTCATACATGTAAGATGTGGTTTTCAACTGGTCACAATCAAAATACAATTTACTTCTGCTATTATAATAATGTGGATGTTATAAAAGGAATCTCTTAGTTTTTTCCATTTACATTTCTCATACTACTAGCATGGTGTTTTCATAGCCTCACTCCATCTTCTCCCTGTCTTTAACTCCACATTATTACCATGGAATTTGGGGGACTTTTCTGGACTGACACTGTAAGGAAACCCTGATGCATGATAGGAAGGGAGGGACCCAGTCTCTGGGCTGCAGGGGAACCCCACAACACATGCTAAGTGATAGTCAAAGGTGGGTGGTTTCTAAAGTGGTATTGAGGAAAAAGGTGTCAACCAGCAGAACAACTCAAGCAGTGCCAGTTCCTTCGCAACTAAGAAGGAATTTACAACCACCTCAAAACTAAAAAAAAAAAAAAAAAAAAGCCCCCCACCCCCACAGAAAACTTTGGTTTGTATTTCCATACACAGATGCATTCTCTGTGTGCATCTATTCTAAAAGCAACATGGGCACAAGGGCATGAGTTCCTGTGCGTGGTGGTTCATCAAAAAAGAAGAAAACTGTATTTACTCACTCTCCATTCATATGACTGGTCTAATGCCTGTTGTCCTCCTCTAATCAGCATCATGGTGTCCATAGTTCCTCAGAATCTCAGCAGAGATGCTGCAGGAAGTTAGAAGCCATGGGACAACTCATCTGATTTGCTTCTAGTCAGTCATGCAGACCATATGTGTACCTCTGAACCTCCTCTCTGTCTCCATTGCCACAACCTAATCCATGTGTCCTCATCTTTGCATATTGCATCATCCTTTCAATTATTCTTCATAAAGCAGCCAGAGTGAGCTTTCATAAACACAAATTGGATCATGCCCCTCCCTTCATCCAGAATCAGATGTGCTTTCCTCTGCTGGCCACAACCTGATTGTAGCATTTCCAATGCAATGTAATCCCATGCCACAGTGCTGTGAGCAAACCCCTCTGTGAGAAACCTGCTGCTGTAATTTCTATGGCCTGGATCCTAAATGCAGTAAGGACAATGACAGAAGTCATCAGACCTAAAAATTAAGAAATAACATGCCATTCTTTTTAAAGTACTATAAAATGAAAATGTTTGATGCATCATCAAAAAGGCCTGAGAGTTTTTACTGTGACGACTGAAAGTAGTTTGGCTTTTTTTTTTTTTTAAAGTTCTAATGGGACAATCATACTTGGAACTTCCATAAGCACCTTTCTTTCAAATCTTTCAAAGCTTTTTGACCTCTGTATGCTGTGTTGAGCTCTGTGTAGGAAGTAGGAGCAGATAGAAAGCCAGAGGTTCTTCCCCGTTCACTTGGTTATCAGCTGAGTTGCAGGCAGGACCATGGCTTCCCACCTGCATCTGCCATTCTTCACTGCATCTGCTTTCCCCAATTCCACAGCCTTCAGGGAGCAGAAAGACGGCATTTCAAAACTGAGCCCAGGAGTCCTGACTGGTGTATGGAGGCTGGTTAATTCCACATTCTGCAACTTAAAAGAATTTTTAGAAGTTTTTTTTTATTAGCATGCTTCTTGTTTTCAAGAGGTACTTCAGAAGGAATCAACCGTTTTATTTTCAATTTGAAATAATAGCTACTTCTCAGTCAGTAAACTTAAATAATACCTACATCTCGGTCTAAGCACAGGAGAGTGAAGCACTTTAGAACATACTAATGGGGCATGGTTCTTTACAGTTACAAACCCACAAGACTCACTGGTCAAGAGAGAACACATCTGATCAAGGAGAAGAGATAAGAGGCAAATTTTATCAACATCAGTTTATTTATTATTAGTCTATAAATTAGAAATAGCAGAGTGAGTAAGTAAAAAAGAAGACAGAGAGAGAATAAGAAAGAATAAGAGATGTTAAGGAAAAGGCCTACTGGTGTCAAACATAAAACATGACTTTATCATTCAGAAACCTCCAGGTTAATTTAGCAAATTTGATTAATTTAAAAAGGTCACTTCAAAATACTTTTTTCAGTAAGCTTCCTTTACTGATGACTTAAATTTCTAACTATTTCTAAAATACATCCAAATTTTGAGAGCCAAAGTTTTGAGTCTTATGATCTTTAGTCATTTAATTGAATGCTGGCCTTTTAGGAGCCCAATTACCTTAGTGAACCCACAGGGCCTTGAGAAATACTCCATCATCACTAATATTGCTTTTGTTCAAGACAAAATTAAAGCAAAATGGTTTCTTTTCTCTTGGTTAGAAATGTCATTTAGGTTTTGTATCTCTGCAGGTGAGCAGAATGTCTCAAAACTAAATCACACAACAGGTGCTGGGGAGATGCCATTCATATGCTGATGATCAGAATGCTTTACAGATCTAGTTACACAGGTGAGGCTACATGTGAAAGGACTATAATACAAAATAAGCAGTAATCCATATGTAACTTGAATGATGTCAAGTCTTCTAGCACGCTAGGGTCACCCTGTCCTTTAATGTGCAGATAAAATGACTGGGGCTTCTATCACATACATTATGAGACACCTAATGCTCTCCCTATGTCCAACGATTCTGAGGAAAGGAAGAAGGACTCAATTCCTACTTCTGTTTCAGTTCCAAGCTTTCTCACTTGCTTCCATTTTGTGGCTTGGCAGCTCACTCAGGACCTCTTTCCTCATAGACACAGCCTCCTTCCTCCTTTATATTCCAAACAGTTTTATGTACTATTCCCTGCTGAAGGCTTGGGGACAAAGGAGGAAGTGTTACACTGCAGGATGGAGTAGGAAACAAGAACTAACAGTGATCCTGCCTGTGAGAAAGGAAGGCAAGTTATGCACATGTGCAATGGTAGCAAACACTATAGGCTAACACATTGAAAAGATACGTCTATACAAATGATGAATACAGAAATACTTGTATTTCTTCACTTGTACATTTCAAAACAGTATGCCTATTATCTGTTAGGCAATGATTGGACAGGAAGATAACTATACCAGAGATGCTTTCTATTGGCAGTCACAATCATGAGATGCTTTTTGTATAAGATCTTCTATGTTCATTCTTCTTGAAGAGTTTGAAGATGTGGTTTATCAAAAACACATAGGAGGGAATATTAATTCAGGGGTTTTCTTGAAATATTTAATTTCTGATAGAAAAATAAAACCCAATGGCATACTATTTATTAGTATGAATAATGCTGTATGTGCCACCACCAGCCACCCAAACCATCCCCGCAGTGGGTAGTGGGAAAGTAATCAAGAGGTTCAACTTGCAACTTCTTTTCTTTCACTTACCAGCTATATAATCTTGGGCAAATCCCAGTCTTTCAGATCTGTATATAAAGTATGTGAAGAGAAACACCATCACCTTATAATAACATCTTAACTATGAATAAATTTCAGTTAAACATGCTGCTACAAAATTTACACCTCTATAGGGATTTCAGGCCAAGATGGAGGTATAGGAGACACACTGCATCTCCTTCACAACTAAGAAGGAATTTACAGCCACTTCAAAACAAAAACAAAATCAAAACAAGACAAAACAAAAAAACAGGAAATCAAAACTACAGGGAAGTTCATCAGGAAATAAAGAAGAAATATTCAGAGAAGAAAGATGGCGGAGAAATGAGGAGAGGCTGCGCTTGCTTACTCCCAAGAACTGTCTAGTTTAGGCTAACTGTGGACAGAGCATCTCAGTTAACATCTGGATACTGGCAGGAGGTGAGCCTTAGTGCTGCTGGCAGCAGAGGAGACCACCTCAGAGTGACCTGTCTGGTGAGGATTGTGGAAGAGAACAGGGTGAGACCTGAGTTTTGTCTGGATTGGCTCCCCGAGCTGCAGCTGGCAGTGTGCAAAGACTTTTTAGTGACCCTAGGTTTCCCCTGAGAGGAGTCAGGGGTGCGGAGTTAGGCTCTGCCAGTGAGCGAGGTGGCATCTGGCTCTGAGAAGCAAGGCCCAGGGTGTGTGTGTGTGTGTTTGTGTGTGTGTGTGTGTATGTGTGTGTGTGTGTGTGTGTGTGCTTTTTATTCTTTTGATTATTTCTTGTGGACCAAGGAGGAAAGGCTAGGGACAGGGCGAGATTCTTGAGGAATGCATGCACAGGAGTGCAGGAGTGCACTCTCCCACTCCACACACCCTACCCCTGGTCCCGCAGGTCCGCCCGCTCCAACACACAACCAGCCTGCCCTGGCTGGCACACAAAAGCATCCGCAGTCTGCCCACCCAGTAGGCAACAGGTCCGCCCACCCCAGCCAGCAATCCACCCACCCGTAGACTACCCAAGACTAGCACGAGGGAGAACACTCGCCCATGGCTGTGGCCAAAGGAGGATGAAGTGAACTAGAGGTGCTTTGTATAAGTTTTGGGTGCTGGCTCTGGAGAAAGAGCTGGGAGAGCAACAGACTAGATCCCAGTGCAGAATCATCCCAAGTGCTTCAGGAGAAATCTCTTAAGCAGACTACTCCCCTCCAAGTGGCCTCAGACAGAGGCAGCAGCTCAAAAACTTTATACAAGAAGGTCACACCACAAAAGCAGGAAACAAAAGCAGGTCAATCTAAGAAGAAGAAATAAACCAGAAGAGCCACCTAAAATAGGGAGATGGAGAAACAACACTCCATCAAAAGGAAAGGAGAAATTCCAAGAGGGAAGGATAGATGAAATAAAGGCAAGCAAACTACACAGGGGAACAATTTTTAACATAATTCCTGGTGAGTTCAAATTTTCAGCTGTTTTAGACTTAAACAGGCATGCTGATTTCAAAACTGCAGTTAGTTTTCTTCTATCACGTCAAGTTTTTTCCTGTACAGCTTATCTTAATGCGATCATTCTAGGCTGGATCGAGCCTGGATTGAGAAAAGCACTAGTGCTCTCCTATTGGCTGAGAGCAAACCACCCTCGAGTGGGGAGGGGTGGGGGACAACCTTGGAGACCGGCAACCGGTTCATACTTGTCTAGACTATTCAGTACACATGAGACAGTGTGGTGGGAGGTTGTGTGCCGCTCTATGTAGTGAATCATATTCCGAAGTGTAGTCTGAGTTCTTGTCTGTATACAAGGAGATAGCAAACTTTATTTTTTTATTACATATGTACTTATTTCCTTTCCTTCAGATCATGTCTGCCTCTGCTATTTCTCATCATAAGTGCCTAAACAACCCTGATTCGTTTTGTTCTATCTGTGGCAATTTCACCATTCCCAGTCAAAGGACAAACATCAGCGCATTTGTCATGCAAGCCTATTTTGCATAATTTAAAGTAAAACTTGGTGATCAAGATAAGTCTTGGGCCCCCACAAGGTGTGCAAGCAGTATATTGAGAGTTTATGGATGTGGGCGAAGGGAACACGTGATAAATTGCCATTTGGTATACCTCTGGTTTGGCAAGAGCCCAGAGATCATTCAAGTGACTGTTACTTTTGTATAGTGAAAACATCAGGATATAAAAAGAAAAATAAATGTAAAATAGAGTATCCTCATCTACCATCACCTGTACGCCCAGTGCCTCATTCAGCTGAAATCCCAGTGCCAGTTTTCATTGAACTGATGGGCACTTAGGCTGTTCCATTATTGTAGATAATGCTGCTATGAACATAGGGGTGATAAGGTTCTTTTGAATTGGCATTTCAGGATTCTTTAGGTATAAAGCCAGCAGTGGAATTGCTCTTGCAAAAAACAGGAGTATGGTGAAGAACTAAGTGACAACAACGATGAAGATTTTGAAAGTGAAGATGACTCAGTTCATAAGGGATTTGATCAGCGTGAATTGAATGATTTGGCACGAGATGTGGGACTATCCAAAAAGGCTTCAGAACTCCTAGCATCAAGACTTCATGAGACCTGGCTGCTGTGGCTCAGTGGATTGAGCATCGGCCTGCGAGCCAAGTGTCGCTGGCTCGATTCCCAGTCAGGGTACATTACTAGGTTGCATGTCAGGTCCCCAGTTGGGGGCATGAGTGAGAGGCAACCACACAGTGATGTTTATCTCCCTCTCTTTCTCCTTTTCCCTCTCTCTAAAAATAAAACAAAGAAATAAATAAATTATGTTTAAAAAAAAAAGACTGCATGAGAAAAACTGTCTTGAAAAAGAAGTGAAGGCATCCTACTTTCGATCAAGAGAAAGTGCATTTCTGTAGTACTTTTGAAGTTATGGTGGCTTTGTGTATTGCCATAACATAGATGGTTTAATGGAGGAATTGGGAATTCCAATCTATAACTCAACTGAATGGTGGCTGTTCATTGATAGTTCAAAGCGGAGCTTGAAGTATGTCCTCCTCCACAATGGCAATTTATTTGGTGCAGTCCCAACTGGCCATTCAGTTTGTTTTCATGAAGAATATGAAGACATAAACAGAGTCATTGATCTGTTGCAATATCACTAGCACAATTGAATCACCTGTGTTGACCTTAAAATGGTTTGCTTTCTTCTTGGTCAGCAACGTGGATACACTGAGTATCCCTGTTTTCTGTGTATGTGGGACAACAGAGCTCATGAGAAGCATTGGGTGTGGTTGAATTGGCCTCCAAGATCTGACCTCAAACCTGATGACCCAAACATTCTACATGAGCCACTTGTTGACAGAAAGAACATTATACTCCTACCTCTACACATAAAACTGAGTCTCATGAAACAATATTTTTAAGCTTTGACTGTTTCAAGTATTTCATTTTGGCATTTCCTAGCCTGTCATTTGAAAAGTTAAAATACCTTAATATGTATGTTTGGTAGCAGAACTCTACTACTTGTACACAATTTGACTTATAGTAACAATATATAGCCTTTATATGAATAAAATAACTAAGCAGTATATTTAGGTAATTTTTTCTTTATTTTTCTTTGTATATACATTTTATATGTTTTGGGGGAGAAAGGGAGGGTATCCTGTACCTTAAAAAGTTGATGTGATAGAGAAAAACTGTGGTCATTTTTGGATTCAGATGTTAAAAGTTAGTCAAAAACAAGTGTCAGATCTAACTCAATGAAAATTGTGTTCCCCAGTGTAATACTCAAGAAGATGTAACTCTGGTAAACATATATGCACCCAATATAGTAGTACACAAATATATAAGGAAAATATTGGAAGACTACAAGAAAGAAATCAATAGCAACATGCTCATAGTAGCGGACTTTAACACCCTATTATGAGCAATGAACAGATCTTCAAAGCAAAGAAGCTCTAAACATATTGAGGCTTTGAACAACATTCTAGAGCTAATGGACTTAATTGATATATATATAAAACTTTTCACCCCAAAGAAGCAAAATATACATTCTTTTCAAGTGCACGTGAAACATTTCGAAGGATATAGCACATGGTAGGACACAAAACAAGCCTCAACAAATTAAAGAAAATTGAAATTATATCAAGCATCTTCTCAGATCACAGTGGTTTCAAACTCGAAATCAACCTCAAAGAAAAAACTCAAAGACATTAAAACTCATGGAGAATGAATAACATCTTAGTATAATAAATAATGAATGGGTTACCAATGACATCAAGAAAGAAATCAAGAAATTTCTGGAAACAAATGATAATAAACACACAGCAACCCAAAACCTATGTGACACAGCAAAAGCAGTCCTGAGAGGTAGGTTCATAGCAATACGGGCCTACCTAAAAAGGATAGAAGAATCTAAACAAAAAACATCTAACCCTACAGCTACAAAAACTAGAGGAAGACCAACAAGCAACACCCAGATCAAGTAGAAGGAAGGAAATCATCAAGATCAGAGCAGAATTAAATGACATAGAGACTAAACAAACATTTCAAAGGACCAATAAAACCAGGTGCTTGTTCTTTGAAAAGATAAACAAAATGGACAAGCCTTTAGCCAAGCTCATCAAGAAATAAAGAGAGAGGACCTAAATAAACAAAATCAGAAACAAAGGGGAGAAATTGCAACTGATATCACAGAAATACAAAGGATTTGTAAGAAATTACTACAGACAACTGTACGGCAAGATATTTAACAACCTAGATGAAATTGACAAATTTCTGGAAACATATAACACTGGGAAACACAATTTTTGGTGTGTTAGATCTGACACTTGTTTTTGACTAACTTTTGGCATCTAAATCCAAAAATGACCCCAGTTTTTCTCTATCACATCAACTTTTTAAGTTACAGGATACCATCCTTTTCTCCAAAAAATCATACAAAATGTACATACAAAGGAAAATAACAACAAAAAAAAAATTACCTGAATATACTGCTTACTTAGAGTTATTTTATTCATACAAAAGCTATATATTGTTACTGTAAGTCAAATTGAGTACAAATAGTAAAGTTCTGCTACCAAACATATATATTAAGGAGAAAATTTATGCTTATAGCTTTTCCTGGAGGGTTAAATCTGTGGACAATCTCGCTTGATGCTCCAGCAATAGTCAGCCATCATATGTACATCCCATCTACCCTGATAACGTGCCTCCATGACCTTCAAATCTTGGTGGATTTGTTCACCTTGCTTATCACTGACTTCACCAAAGTTTTTTGGGAAGTCACCAAAATGGCTATGCAGAAAATGCACCTTGATGCTTATGTTGCAACCGAGCATTTTGAAGCTCTCCAAAGGTTTTTGGACAATTTCGGTGTAATTCTGTGCTCATGTATTTCCAATAAATTCCTTGACAAAGTTTTTGAATGATAACCAAGCATTCTTTTGGAGTTCTGACATTGTACTGATGAAATGTTCATCTTTAATGAGTTGCTGAATCTGAGAACCGTCAAACAGACTGGCCTTTATATTTTCAAATGACAGGCTAGGAAATGCCAAAATGAGATACTTGAAACAGTCTCCTTCTGTTGGCAAAGCTTTAACAAATTTCTTCATAAGACCCACTTTTATGTGTAGAGGTGAGAATATAATGTTCTTTCATCAACAAGTGGCTCACATAGAATGTTTAGATCACCAGGTTTGAGGTCAGATCTTGGAGGCCAATTCAATTCCACCCAATGCTTCTCACGAGCTCTGTTGTCTCACATACACAGAAAACAGGGATGCCCTGGATCAGATGGCTTCACAGGTGAATTTTACAAAACAATTAGGGAAGAACTAATGCCTATCCTCCTCAAACTATT
Organism: Furipterus horrens; assembly: GCF_987537825.1. Classification (NCBI taxonomy): domain Eukaryota; kingdom Metazoa; phylum Chordata; class Mammalia; order Chiroptera; family Furipteridae; genus Furipterus; species Furipterus horrens. Next base: position 77,578,522 of record NW_028327176.1, on the reverse strand, counting down.
TCAAAAAATCCAAGAGGGAAGACTCCCAAACTCTTTCTATGAAGCCAGTATTACCCTAATTCCAAAACCAGGTCAAGACACAACAGAGAAAGAAAACTATAGGCCAATATCGCTGATGAACATGGATGCTAAAATCCTCAACAGAATACTGGCAAACTGGTACCAGCAACACATTCAAAAGATCATACACGATGATTGAGTGGGATTCATCCCTGGGATGCAAGCATGGTTTCATATTTGCAAAGCAATAAGTGTAATACAACACTTAAACAAAATGAAACACAAAATCACACCATCATATCAATAATGCTGAAAAAGCATCTGATAAAGTACAACACCCATTTATGATGAAAACATTCAGCAAAACAGAAATAGAGGGAACCTACCTCAACATAATAAAGGCCATATACAAGAAACCTGAAGGCAAAATCATACTCAATGGGCAAAATTGAAGGCATTCCTCCTGAGATCAGGAACAAGACAAAGATGTCCACTTTCTCACTCCTATTCAACATCATCTTAAAAGTTATAACCACAGCAATCAGACAAGAAAGAGAAATAAAAGACATCCAAATTGGAAAAGAGGAAGTAAAACTATCATTATTTGCAGATGACACGATAGTGTACGTAGAAAACCCTATGGACTCCACTAAATAACTACTCGACCTAATAAGTGGATTTGGCAAAATAGCAGGGTACAAGTCAATATTCAGAAATAGAAGGCATTTATGTACACCAACAATAACATATCAGAGATAGAAACTAAAAAAATATCCCATTTACTATAGCAACAAGAAAAATAAGGTACCTAGGAATAAACTTAACCAAGGAGGTAAAAGATCTGTACTTGGAGAACTACATAACCCTGAAGAAAGAAATTAAGAAAGATACAAATAAATGGAGGCATATGCCATATTCATGAATGGGAAGAATCAACATCATTAAAATGTCCATACTACCCAAAGCAATTTATAGATTCAACACAATCCCTATTAAAATACCAGTGACATATTTCACAGACCTAGAACAGATACTTCAAAAATTTACATGGAACCGAAAAAGATTCCAAATAGCCACAGTAATCTTGAGGAAGAAGAACACAGTAGGAAGAATCACAATATCTGATACCAAACTATGCTACAGGGCCACTGTAATCAAAACAGTTTGTTACTGGCATAAGAACAGAAATATAGTGAAATGGAACAGAATAGAGAGCCCAAAAGTAAACCCAGGTCTATATGGTCAACTAATATTTGACAAAGGGGGAAGGAACATAAAATGGAGTGAAAGGACCCTCTTCAACAAATGGTGCTGCGAGAACTGGACAGGGACATGCAAAAAAATGAAACTAGACAACCAACATACACCACACACCAGAATAAACTCAAAATGGATAAAAGACTTTAATGTAAGTTGTGACACCATGAAGACATAAAGGAAACATAGGCAGAAAAATTTCAGACATCCCAGGTAGCAATATTTTTGCTGATATATCTTGTAAGGCAAGAGAAATAAAGATAAGAATAAACAAATGGGACTACATCAATCTAAAGAGTTTCTGTTCAGCAAGAGAAAACATCAACAAGATGAAAAGGGAACCAACCATATGGGAAAACATATTTGTCAATGATACCTCAGATAAGGGACTGATCTCCAAAATATATAAAGAATTTATATGACTCAACGCCAAGAAGGCAGACAACCCAATAATAAAAAGGGCAAAGGACCTGAACAAACACTTCTCCAAAGAGGACATACAGAGGTTCTGTAGGCATATGAAAGAATGCTCAACATCACTAGCCATCAGAGAGATGCAAATAAAAACCACAATGAGATACCACTTCACACCAGTCAGCATGGCCATCTTCAACAAATCAACAAACCACAAGTGCTGGCAAGGATGCGGAGGAAAGGGAACCCTATGCATTGTTGGTGGGAATGCAGACTGGTGCAGCCACTATGGAAAACAGTATGGAATTCCCTCAAAAATCTAAAAATGGAACTGCCTTTAGATCCAGCAATTCCATTGCCAGGATTATAGCTGAAGAATCTTGAAACACCAATTCAAAAAAACCTATGCACCCCTATGTTCATAGCAGCACTATTTACAATAGCCAAGTGCTGGAAACAGCTTACATGCCCATCTGTAGATGAGTGGATCAAAAAGCTGTGGTACATTTACACAATGGAATACTATGTAGCAGAATGAAATAAGGAACTCCTACCATTTGCGACAACACGAATGGAACTAGAGAGAATTAGGCTTAGCGAAATAAGCCAGGCAACAAAAAACAAATACCATATGATTTCACCTAATACAGGAGCCTAATGAACAGCACAAACAAATGAGCAAAATTGAACCAGAGGCATGTAAACAAGGACCAGACTGACAGTGACCAGGGAGGAGGGGAGCAGAAGAGAAGAGGGGTAAGAAAGGTAAAGGGCTAGTCAAGGAACATGTATAAATGACCCATGGACATGGACAACGAGGTGGGGATTGACTGTGGGAGAAGGGGTGGGCTGCGGGGGGGAGCAATGAGGGAAAAAGTGGGACAACTGTAATAAAAAAAACAAATAAATCAAAAAATATAAAAATTAAAAAATTAAAGAAATTAAAGAAAACAATTCAGCCAGGAAGGTAGGATGTGCGGAGCCTGCATGGAGAGAATAAGTTACAGAGCAGGGGTTGCAGGAGTGGTGCTTGGCGACAACAGCAGGCAGCATGGCTGGGAGTGTGGTTGGTGGCATAAGGAAGAAATAAACAGCCAACCAGTACAGAAGGAGGAAACAAATTTTTTTTTTAATGAGGAGAGGCTTAGACACCTCTGAGATAGCTTTAAACATGCCAACATCCAAATCATAGGGGTGCCAGAAGGAGAAGAGAAAGAGCAAAAAATTAAAAACATATGTGAAAAAATAATGAAGGAAAACTTTCCTAACTTGGAGAATGAAATGGACATACGGGTCCAGGAAGCACAGAGAGTACTAAACAAACTAGACCCAGGGAGGACCACACCAACACACATCATAATCAATATGCCAAAGGTTAAGGATAAAGAGAGACTCTTAAAAGCAGCAAGAGAAAAGAAGGAAATTACCTACAAAGGGGTACCTATAAGACTGTCAGCTGATTCCTCAAAAGAAACATTGAAGGCAAGAAAGAACTGGCAGGAAATATTCAAAGTGATGAGAGGCAAGGACCTACAACCAAGATTACTCTATCCAACAAAGTTATCATTTAGAATGGAAGGGCAGATAAAGTACTTCCCAGACAAGATGAAGTTGAAGGAGTTCATCATTACCAAGCCATTATTATATGAAATGTTAAAGGGACTTATTTAAGAAAAAGATCAAAACTATGAACATTGAAATAACAACAAAATCAAAACTATTAACAACAGAAGCTAAAAAATAAAAACAAACTAAGCAGACAACCAGAGTGGGAACAGAATCATAGGTAGGGGGAGGATGTGGAGGGGTTTCAGCTGGGAAGGGGAAGGGGGGAAAAGGAGGAAAATTGTGCAGGAATTAAGAAGCATAGTAGGAGGGTACAGAATTGACAGGGGGATGTAGAATGAGCTTATATATATGACCCAGGGACATGGACTGAGGGGGGTGAGACTGCTGAAGGGAGGAGTATGCTGGGTGGAGGGGAGCAAAGGGAAAAGAAATTGAAACAACTGTAACAGCATAATCAATAAAACATACAAAAAAGTTTTACACCACTAGATTCATTAAAACCCTTTTTCCTCTCAACTACAAATTAATATTAGAAAGTTCTTTGTAAACTTTCAGGTACATAAAAGAGTCTTAAATTAAAGAGAATAACAAAGTTAATTTAATAATAATATGATGTCTTGCATTTGTGTAACAAATGTCTTTGAGTGTACAAATATGGGCTTCCATGTAGACAAGGATTGTACATTGTAGTGCTGTTCCCTGCAGAAGTCTTTAATCGCCGTGTTCACATTATTGGTCATAAAGACTGCTTCTCCATTCACATGTGAGATACAGAATAGTACCTCACATTCACTTGTAAATTCTTCCTCATATTTTAAAGTATTTTTACCTTTTCCAGTATTAGTTTATAAAACATGACAATATTCTTATAAAAGAGCAGTAATTTTTCTTCATATTTTGCAGCCTAAAAACAGAAAAGTGATGGGAATTCCTTGAACTCCCAGGATAAATTATTGGCAAAGGCAGGAGGGGGAGGAAAATCAAACCAAACAAACAAAAATTCCTTTCCACCAGAACACATGGCCTCCAACCCTAATAGCATCATTGAAATTGTACTCTCAACTCAAATTAACATAAAATTAAGAATTCTATACTTATGGAGAGCTTTGAAAAATTAAGATAGATTTATTACTAAATTTAAAAACTTCTTAAATACAAGAAATGGTTGTAAAAATGTTTCAGCTCATTTTTTATTCAGTGAGTAATAAAAGTAGGTTGACAAATTGGTAAAATCAAGCCATAGACTGAAAAATAAGACTTACCTTGCCTTTCAAGTTCTACAGACATATTGTATGTGCCCTTTTAATTATCCTTTAGCACCGAGGTGAGCAAGAGCTTAAATGCAAATAACTATCTTACTTTCTGATGAAGATAATGTTTACTTTACATTTTTTTTACATTTCAAACTGTAACATAATACATTGGTTATATTTACAGCAATAATCATTCTAGAAATTTTGACTTAACATTTTTTAACATTGGAAATGTTTTCAAGAGCATGATTACATATTTATCACTTATTTGCATAAGGAAAGGGATCACTTCAGTCAAAGGAAATGTATGCTTTTATTCACCAGTCCATTCACTCATATATTGAGTCCTACTGTGTGTTCCAGGCACTAAGGATATCACAGTGAGGGGGGAAAAATGTACATTTACAAGTCTCATACCATACATTCTAGTTGGGGATAGAATAAGCATATAATAAGATGATAAGTCCTTTGGAAAAAATGAAATGGAAGGCGATAAGAGCTAGGTGCTACACCTTAAATAATGTAGTCAAGGAAAGTCTCATTAAGAAAAGGACATTAGAAAATATTCTTGAGGAAGGAACGAGGCCTCATGGATATCTGGGACAAGGCATGAATATCTAGGGCAAGAGGGAGGAGCAAGCGGAAATGCCCTATGAGGGAGCATATTTGGTATATTTGAGAAATAACAAAAAGAGTGAGTGTGGCTGGAGCAGAATGAGCAAGGAGGACCCAGTAGGAAGTTAGAGGGGCAGGTGCAAGGGATCAGGCAGATCCTGTAGAGCCTTTGTAGATCACTGTAAAGACTTTCCTTTTGGAAGTTATGATTAAAGGAATGACATGATCCTCCTGACATTTTAAGACAGCAAGAGTGAAAGTAAGGATGTCACTTAGAGGTTATTGCAACAACCAGATGAGATAAGAGAGTGTCTTGGACCAGGTAGGGAGTAGTGTAGGAGGTCAGAAATTAGTAGATTCTAGATGTATTTTAAAAGGAGATTCAACAGAATATCCTGGTCAGTTGGATACAGGTTATGAGACAAGGAGAAATCAAGGATGACTGTAGGTTTTGGTCTGAATGCTAGAAAGGCAGTGAAGAGTGGAATTGGAACAGGACTGGGGGAGAGGCAGATATCATCAGCCACTAGGAGGTATAGTGAGTTAGAGATGTCTACTGTACATCCAAGTGGAGAGGCCAAGTGGGCAGTTGGAGTTCCCTATCTGTATGTCAGAACTGGAGATTGAAATTTGAAGCCATAAAACTGAATGAGATTATCAAAGGAGAAGAGTGCAGGTTGAGAATCATAGCTGTCCTAGGACTGTGCTCAGAGCACTCCATCATAAAGAAGCAGGGAAATGAGGAGGGACTGGCAAAAGGAGGAGGACATCTGGCACTTCTGGTGTGCTGGAAGCCAAGGGAAGAAAGCATTTCAAGGAAGGACAAATCATCTGTGACAGATGTACTATTTGTAACAAAGAAAATAACCACTAAAAATCAATAATGTGTTTAGCCAAGTGAAAAATCATTGTTGGCCTTGTCAGTAGAATGGGTTTAAGATGGGACAGGAGGAGAGCATTAGGCAAATTATACCATGAAAGAGAACAGAAAAATGGCACAGTAGCTCAAAGGGAAGTGGTACCAAGGAAGGGGATTGTACATATAGTATTGCATCTGTTAGGTCTTCTTGAGTACTTAGAGTTCAGTATGATATTCTGACACAGATGGAACCAAGGAATTGACGTACTAATAACATTTTAAAATATATGTTACTTTTAGAGCAGTTTTAGGTTCACAACAAAATTGAGTAGAAAATACAGGGTTTCCCCCATATCCCTTACCCCTACACATGCACAGCCTCTCCACTATTAACATCTCATACCACATGGCCCATGCATTTGTTACAACCAATGAACTACACTGACACATCATTACCACCCAAAGTCCATCGTTTACATTAGGGTCCACTCTTGGTGTTGTACATTCCATGGGTTTTAACAAATGTACTGACATTTTAAAAATTTAAAATAAATTGATGTAGTAATTTTTTTATTGTGTAAAGACTCTTAACACAAGATCTACCCTTTTAACAAATTTTTATATGCACAATACAATATTATAGGCACAATATTGTACAGTGGAGCTCTGTAATTTAGTCATGTGTAATTGTACAACTTCCCATTTCCTCTTCCTCCATTCTTGGTAACCACCATTTTACTCTGTTTCTATGAGTGTGGCTACTATCAAAAAACAAAAAATAATAAGTGTTGGTGAGGATGTGAAGAAACTGGAACCCTCATGCACTGTTGGTGAGACTGTAAGTTGGTGCAGCCACCATAGAAAACAGTATGAAGGTTTCTAAAATAATTAAATAGAACTACAGTATGATCTAGCAATCTATCTTCTGGGTGTGTATCCCAAAAAATTGAAATCAGTATCTCAAAGAGATATTAGCATTCTGAGACCATTGCAATACCATTCACAAAAAGCAAGATGTGGAAGCAAACTAAATGGCCATCAACAGATGAATGGATAAAGAAAATGTGATCTATACATAGAGTGAAATACTATTCAGCCTTAAAAAGAAGGAAATCCTGCCGTATGTGACAATATAGATGAACCTCAAGGACATTATACTAACTGAAAAAAGCCAGATGCAAAAAGACAAATACAGTATTCCCTCACTTACCACAGGTATTACATTCTAGACCTCCCCACCCCCCGCGGTAGGTGAAAATCCATGAAGTAGGAATCTTACATTTATTTTAGTATTTATATATATTTTAAAGCTTTATAAACCCTTCCCACACACTTATAAACCGTTCTCAGTCCCTTATTAACCTTTCCCACTCCCTTAACCTTTTCCACACTTTTATAAACACCACTTATGTTCTTAAACATATTCTACACTCTTAAACCTATGTAACTTTAACAATATACGTATACAGCACTGCAAAATCCTGTGATATAGTGAAAAATCCATGATAAATAGTTAAATATTATATTTTTAAAAATCCCGTGATACAGTGAGGCTGCAATAAGTGAATCGCGATATAGAGAGGGACCACCATACTGCATAATTCCACTTATGTGAGGTGTCTAAAATAATAACATTAAAATATGATTTCAAAAGTAATTTAAAACATTTTTAAAATAATTTAAGAGCATTTAAAGTAATATTATTTAAAGTGTTATTTTTATCATAAATTGTTCTGTGGGCTAGTCAGGGTAAATATTATCAACTAGAGTTTATAATATCAGAAACAAAAGTACAATTGTTCTGCTTCCAAAGGCAGCACTTTCCTCTGGACCACCAATAGAGAGCAGACAACGCAGTCAATCATGCTTGCAGAGATCAGTCCCCACTGAACCCACTTTTGTGTCAAATGTACATGCTGTTGATTAAGCCATTATCAGGAATACTAATGTACCTAACAGACTGTAAGAACTAGTTCGATGTGTAAACTAAATGTTTTCTATTGTAAAAGAACATTTCAAAGTATATAACTAAAACATGACCTGCAAACATAAATACAGCCATATTCTAGCCATCAGAAGTACAATGATAACAATATCACCTATTTATAACATACTTATTCTCTGCTAAGAAATGTACATATCTTGTTGCTAATTATCACCAACCACCTGCATAGTTGGTACTACTGTTCTATTATGCAGAAGCAGAGACTGAGGTTCAAGGAGGTTTATAACTAAACGGGTAGAAATTGGCCGTGGTGGATTCTGAGCCAAATTGTTGGTGTCTGACAACAAAGCCCATGCTTTTTCCTTTGTACCTCGGTAACTCTCTGTTCATTACTCACAAAAAACTTCCTGGGAAAATGAATAAAGGTAATTGACCAGTCTGTAGTATTAAAAGCATTCTGTTCTTATTTGAGATTATAAGACAGCTCAAAAGAAATCCCAGCAACAGTGGTGGACAAGAGAACATATTCAAATACTTTATGAACTCAGCTGTGAAGACTACATATTTGAACAGTTCCCTTCTAAGATAACTATGAAGTGTTACTATGTTGTAGCCAAAAGAATAAATTGTGCCATATCTATCCTTTTTTTTTTAACAATTTGCACAATTCTGTCATCTACTCAGAAAAACAAACAGATAATATTCAGTAGAGTAGTAAAATCTGGATAGAAATGAGTCAAGTTTCCATCATCATATTATACCACATTATATTGCTATTTCAGCAATAATGTCAGTGATTATACATTGGCTATGTGCCTAAATGCTGGTTCACATCTATAATTTAAATACATATCATACTAAATAGTGTTATTGTGCAGAAGCCAAGAGGTATTCAGTGGTTGGTGTTTTCTCTCTTCTCAAGACACAAAGAAGCTTATTATGCTCTCCAGTACCCAGGTGTAACATTGGAAATGCCTTGAAATTCCACCCGTGCATTTGTCTGGGAAATTAACTGACACTTGTAAGTTAGAAAAATATACTGGCCTTTCCATCTGAGTAGGTGGATGGAAATGGGTAGAAATGTACCATTTCCAGCAGATATGTTTATATTATTGAAACCTTAAAAACATTTCAAAATAAGCAGCTTTAAATAGTTAGGTTAATAGGCTGAAATGTTTGTCATACTTTTGTTTTGCATTGAACCTTCATTGTACACAAGAAAACTATATTAAGAAATATAAAATGTCCCATTTTAGTACATTTGGAACTTGTCTTTTCAAAAACTCACTTGCTATGGGTGCAAGGTCAGGAAAAATTTAAATATCTTCTTAAACTCAAGCACAATGAATTTATGACAACAAAAGAATTACAGAAAACATGGCTGGGAGATGCTAATCATGCTATGAAAACCTTCTCTACCCACATTGAGTGTCAGACAAATGGGAAGTATTACATACCATCTGCATACAGTATCAGTAATTAAACTTGAACTTCATTATAAAATGGCCTTGGCAACAGCTTGGACTATTTACATAAAGCCTATTTAAATTCTTCTGAGCCCCAACCAAACAGTCTTACATGGAAACAAATAGTACTTAAAAGGAAACAAAAGGTCTATTTATTTGATATCATGGGCCAAAAAGAAATGATATAAGTGGCCTTAATATAAGTGGCATCATCTTTCTATTCATACTCCCCTGGTCCAAAGCAGCATTGTCTCATTAACTGGGCATTCTTACTTAGGAGGGTTGTAAGTAGTCAAAGAAGTGATGTCAATGACCTCTCTTAGACACTAGCTTGATTACTGCTGGTCTCCTATTTACTGTTACTTGTCTTATTCTCTTTGGGGAGTTGAGAAGAAGGCATATAGGTCTTAAGACATTGTGGTAGATTACTAAATGTAGCCACAAATGATTTGTAAATACACTTGTCCAGAAGTAGAGTCTATTCTCCACCTCTTAAATTTGGAATACTTGTGACCTGCTTTGAACAATAGAATGCAGTGGGGCTGAGGTTGTATGGTTGTATGTGTAAACCCAGGTGTCAAGAGGCCCTGCTGCTGCTCTCTTGCTGCTGGGAACCTCTTTGTCACCATGTAGATAAGCCTACACTGGCCTGCTGAAACATCATGTGAAGAGAGGCCCTAGCATCACAATTGTCCAGCCTTCCCAGATGAGGCCCCAGACATGTGAATGAGCCTTGCCAAGAAAACCCATGCTGGGAACAGCTAAGAAATCCACCCCAATGAGTAGTCCAAATTCCCTAAGTTTGGGATAGTTAGTTACTCAGCAATACATAACCGTTACAAGAGAGAGCTATGTCCCATACTAGCCCTCCTATGATTCCATCTTCTTTCTTCTTTCCATTGAAGAAAGATTGTTTCTTTTTAAGAAAATTAATTTAGGGGGGTTATACTGGTTAATAATATATAAGTTTCAGGTGTACAATTCTATAATACATCATCTGTATAATGCACTGTGTGCTTACCCAGCAAAGTCTAATCTTCTTCCCTTCTGGTAGCCAACATACTGGCTATGAGTTTGTTTTGTTTGTTAGCTTGTTGCTTTGAGTGAAGTTGTAAGATTCTTGTTCTCTTCTGTCTTCTTTCGCTTAGCATAATACTCTTACGATCTATCTGTGTTGTTGTAAATGGCAATTTTTATTATTTTTTATGACTGAGTAGTAGTCCATTGTATATAGGTGCCACTTCTTATCTATGCAGTCATTCATTAAAAGAAACCTCGGTTGTTTCCATGTCTTCCTATTGTGAATAATGCTGTGACAAACAAGGTTATATATAATCTTTATAAATAAGTGTCTTCAAATTTTGGGGATAGATACTCAGAAGAGAGGTTGTTGGATCATACGGTAGCTCTATTCTTAATTTTTTGAGTAACCTCCATACTGTTTCCCATAGAGACTACACCAATTTACACTCCCACCAGCAGTGACAAGGGTTCCTTTTCTCAACAACCTCTCCAATGCTTGTTATTTCTTGAGTTATTGATAACAGCCATTCTAAAAGGTGCGAGGGTATCTCATTGTGGTTTTGATTTACATTTCCCTTATAGCTAGTGGAGCTGACCATCTTTTCATATATCAGTTGGCTACCCATATGTCTTCTTGGGAAAAGTGTTCAGGTCCTTGCACGTTTTTATTAATTGGATTTTCTGTTGCTGTTGTGGAGTTGTATGAGTTATTTTTTAACTAATATATTTTATTTTTTAAAGTATATTTTATTGATTGTGTTGTTACAGTAGTCCCAATTTTTTTTCCCTTTGCTCCCCTTTGCCCAGTACCCACCTTCCCTCCAGCATTCCCACTCTGCTTAGTTCATGTCCATGGTCATGCATATAAGTTCTTTGGCTTCACCCTTTCCTATATTATTCTTAACATCCCCCTGTCTGCTTTGTACCAACTGATTATGCTTCTTAGTCCCTGCACCATTTTCCCATTTCTCTCCCTCCCCCCTCCCAGCTGATAACCTTCCAAATGATCCCCATACCTATGATTCTGTTCCCATTCTGGTTTGCTTAGTTGGATTTTGTTTTTAGTTTTTGGATTCAGTTGTTGATAGTTGTGAGTTTGTTGTCATTTTAGTGTTCATAGTTTTGATCTTCTTTTTCTTAAATAAGTCCCTTTAACATTTCATATAATAATGGCTTGGTGATGATGAGCTCCTTCAGCTTCACCTTGTCTGGGAAGCACTTCATCTGCCCTTCCATTCCAAATGATAGCTTTACTTGATAGAGCAATCCTGGTTGCAGGTTGCCTTTCATCACATTGAATACTGCTTGCCAGTCCCTTTCTGTCTGCAAAGTGTCCTCTGAGAAATCAGCTGACAGTCCTATAGGCACCGACCTGTAGGCAACTCTCAGCCTCTCTCTTGCTGGCCCCAGGACTCTCTCTTTATCTTTCACCTTTGGCATCTCAGTCATGATGCGTCCTGGTGTGGTCCCCTCTGGGTCCAGCTCGCCCAGGACCCTCCGTGCATCCTGGACCTGTATGTCCATCTCCTTCAGAAAATTTGGGAGGTTTTCCTCATTTTTTTCAATTCTTGCTTCCTCATTCTGCACTGGTTGGCTGTTTTTTTCTTCCTTATGTTCCAAATCATTGATTTGAACCCTGGTTTCCTTCCCTTCACCATTAGTTTAGTGTGGGTTTTCCTTCGTTTCACTTAGCATTGCCTTCACTTCTTCTCTTATGTGTTTGCCAAACTCAACCATATCTGTCAAGCCTGTGAGCAACTTTATCACCAGTGTTTTGAATTCTTCGTCTGTGAGGTTGGCTATCTCCTTGTCACTTATTTCTCCCCCTGAAATCTTGATCTGTTTCCCCTTTTAGGCCATACTTCTCTGTCTCCTCATTCTCACAGGCTCCTGTGTTTGTTTGCCTCCGCATCCCAGGTAGAGTTGTTTCTCCAGTTATGTTGTAAGGGGTAGAGCCTTAGGGATTCGTCAGTACAGGGCGACCTATTTCTCCATGTTGTGGTGCTGTATGTGGGGGAGGGTTCTGAGAGGGGACAATGCCATCAGCCCAGCACTCGCCCCTTTTCCAGGCACCTCTCCCACTTCCGCACCGGACTGGCGCCCCTCTAGCTACTGCCCTGGCCATCGTTCCCAGAGTGGATGGGTCTGCGGACGTTCTAGGTCTGTAGGGGCCCTTTAAACAAGCAGGCTCTGATGAGAGATCAGCAGTTTCTGCCTCCACCCCAAACCCCACTGGTCTGCACAGTCAGAAGCAATGAGGCTTGATTTTCCATGGTGCTCGGACCGTGAGCTTCAAGGTCTGGTGAGGAGATGGGAATGCTCCCCAGGTGTCCCTCCTGACTTTTTTAAATGTGTGACTACGCTTTCTGCTGGCCCGCCTCTGCTGCTACCGCTGCTGCTGCCACCACATTGTGTCCTCTCCACCCCAGCTCCGCCCCTCCTACCTGTCTGGATGAGTATTTCTTCTCTATATCTTTGTTTGCTGGACTTCCATGTAGTTTGATTTTTTGGAACTTTTGGTTGTTTCTAGTTTTGAGGTAGTTGTATTCCTTCTTAGTTGTGGAGGGAGATGCAGCGTGTCTGTCTACACCTCCATCTTTGCCAGAAGTCCAAGTTTTATGAGTTCTCTATATATTTTTGATATTAGCTCTAGGAAGATTGTTTCTAACATATCCTTATCTGCCAAAGTTCATTATATCAGCAATTGATTTATTTGCCTTAAGGAGATAAACTTACTGGTGAAATTTAAAAAGTTTCTCTAGAAAAGGTATGCTGGCCAACAAAAATAAATTAACTCTGGTCTATTGTAGACATTAAATCAAAAGAAAAGCATTCTCCTGGGTTGAGAAGACGACAAATTAAAGGTCCCTATAGACAAGAATCTCCAAAGAATCAACAGAAATATCCCACACAAAAAAAGACTAAGTTTTACAACTTTGCCAGAATCAGAGAGCGCAATACTGTCCTAGGAAAGTACCAGTAAGACCCCTCTCCCCACTTATCACTCTGCTGCTTTTCCTCCACTCTGCTTTGATGAGAAATTTAGAAACTGAAATGGGATGAGAGACAAAGGATCCCACTCCATTTCCTTGGCCTCCCTGAAGAAGACACCCGCTAGGTAAAAGAGTTTTTAATTAATTCATGTTTAGAGACAACTATTATAGATAAGGCAGCACCTCAGAAGATCTAATCTTTAGCTTGAAGCCACCCCTTTCCTTTCCAGTAGTAGGGGACCAGTATTAGTGTGGATGATAACTAGATACTATTTTGGTATTGCATTCAAAAGGGAAAAAATTGGTGTATTGATTTTTACTTACTTTTGCTTTTGGTGTCCTAAAACTGTAATTTAAAAAGAATCAAAGAATCACCTGGCTCAGGGATGGCAAGTTATTTCTGAGCTCAGTAATCTCTCAGATGTTTATCATATCAGTCCTGTATGTCAGAGAACTTGGCCATAGAGGAAGGAGAAGATAATACTATGGATGACACCGAATATATTCTGCCAACAGTAATAGTTGTGGGCTGGTATTGACAGTATAACTTACGAGATACAATAGGCTTCACTTAGCATCAAATTTACTTACCTTTGAAAACAGATACAGATGGATCACAGTGTTAAGTATTAAATATAAAACTGTGAGAAAATATAACATAAGACAAAATCTTTAAGTGTTTATACTTGGCATCAAAATGTGATCTACAAAATATATATATAATATCAATATCAATACGTTAGACCTCTGCAAAATTAAAAACATTTGCTCTGTGGAAGAAAATGAAAAGATAAGCTACACAATAGGAGAAAATATTGGAAAACTACATATCCAAGAAAAGAGATATCTAGACTACATAAAGGAGTCTCAAAGCTCATTATTAAAAAATTCCTATTAGAAAATGGGTGAAATCCATTGAAGCAACATTTTACTGAAGTGGCTATAGAGATGGCAAATAAGCACATGGAAAACTGTTCAATTTTATTAGTCATCAGAATATGTAAATTAAAATTACAAAAAAAAAAATAACAAAACACCACTACACATCTATTGGAATGGCTAAAATAAATAAATTGTAAAAAAAAATTGTGTTAACACCAAATGCCAGTGAGGAAGCTGGGAAACTGGGTCACTCACACACTGATGATGGGAATGAAAAATGGCATGGCTGCTCTGTCTGTGAAACAATTTGGCACTTTCTTATAAAACTAAACTTAAAACTACCATACAACCAGTAATCACACTCCTGAGCAATAAAAAGGTGTAGCACAAATGTTCTAGCAGTTTTATTCAAAAGAGCTGACAACTGGTAACAAAAGCATGGATGGACCTGGAGAGCATCATGCTAAGTGGAACAAGCCAGTCAGAGAAAGACAAGTACCATATGATTTCACTTATATGTGGAATCTAATAAACAAACTGAACTAACAAGCAAAATAAAGACAGACTCATAGATAGAGAGCAGGCTGACAGCTATGGGAGTTTAGCGAGTGGAGGGATCTAGCAAAAAATAAGAGACAAAGAACTCAAGGACATGGACAACAGTGTAGTGATTGTGGGGAGTGGGTAGGGGGGTGGGTGAAGGAGGAGGGTATAGCAGGAATGAATAGTAATGAAAAAAATACAATAAGTTTTGATATGCTAAAAAAAAAAAAAAAAAACCCAGATGACCTTAAATGGGTAGATGGTGAAAAACTTGCAGTACATCCACATCATGGGGTACTACTCAACAATTACAAGGAACAAAGACTTCATCTACATGACAACTTGGATAAATCTCCAGGGAATTATGCTGATTTTAAAAAGTCTTAAAATGTTGCCTGTTGTATCATTCCATTTATACAACATTCTTAAAATAACCAAATTATAGAGATAGGATAATTTAGTGATTGACAGAGGTTTGAGGGCCAGGGGGGGAAGCTATAAAGAAATGGCATAAGAGCCTTTGTGATTCTGAAACTATTCTGTATCTTTTGTTTATTTATTTGTTTGTTTGTTTGGGGGGCTGCTCTGTAACAATTTCCCCTTCTCAGACTTAAGACCACTTAAAATCTTATAAAAGACAATGGGTGAAGTTTTCATGCTCCTCTAGCTGCTTCAAGTTGGACACGGTCATCGTCCTACCTACTCTTGAGTACAGAAATCTCTAATAAGAGTCAGGGTGTGGAGGGGAGGGTGGCCTTCCTACAGGGGGAAGGATCATGCAGACTCCAGGTCAGTTGGCTGTCCTCAGACAACGGCATGCTTGGTTAAACAGGCTGGCATCCTTGTATTCTGGGAGCAACAGATTTGGCAACAGGGTTGAAAGTCATATTAAATCCATAACCACTAGATGACAAAAAGCAGGGATTAATTTTTCAGTGTCCCACATTAGGGACAAAAAAGGGCTTCTTTGGAGGAAGATGTGCAAGGCACATTATACTTGTCCAAAGCCTTTTGCCCACTATGCTTAGTTTGGGCTGAGGGAAATATGTTAGGTTTCCCCCTGTAAGACCTCTGGGCCCCTTCTGTCCAAGCCACTAAAATAGAAAAGAGAAACCAGTTTTATTTTATGTTTTGTAATAGTTTTTTTTTTTGATTATGCTATTACAGTTGTCCCAATTTCCTTTCCTTCTGCTCCCCTTCATCTGGTGGCCCCCCTCCCTCCCGTTGTCCCCGCCTTTTAGTCCATGTCCATTGGTTGTGCATATAGTTCTTCTCAACCTCTTCTGTCTACTCCATTCCCTCCTACTATGCTTCTTAATTCCTGTACCATCTCCCTCCCCTTCCCTCTTCCCCCTCCCTGCTGACCTCCCCCCAATATATTCCCCATACCTATAGTTCTTTATCCACTCTCGTTGCCTATTTAGTTTGCCTTTGTTTCAATTCTCTAGCTTCTGTTGTAGGTTATTGTGATGCAGTTTTCATTTTAATGTTCATAGTTTTAATCCTCCTCCTTCTAAACCAGTCCCTTTAACATCTCATATAATAGTGGTTCGGATCTAATGAATTCCTTCAGTTTTACTTTTTGTCCTGGAAGCACTTTCTCTGCCCTTCTATTCTGAATGACAGTTTCAGTGGATAGCATATTCGTGGCTGTAGATTTCTAATTTTCATTACTTTGAATATTTCTTGCCAGTCCCTTCTTGCTGCAGGGTCTCCTTGAGAAATCAGCTGATAATCTAATTGGGACCCCTTTGTACATGATTGTTTTCTCTCTTGCTGCTTTGAAGATTTTGTCTTTATCTTTAACTTTTGACATTTTGATTATAATGTGTCTTGAAGTGGTTCTCCCTGGGTCCAGTTTTTCTGGAACTCTCTGTGCTTCCTGGATCTGTAAGTCTATTTCCTTCCCCAAGTTCAGGAAGTTCTGCTTCATTATTTTTTCACATAATTTTTCTATTTCTAGTTTTTCTTCTTCGCCTTCTGGCAATCCTATTATTTGAATGTTCGTTCAGTTATAGCTGTCCCAGAGGTTTCTGAGCCTCTCCTCACTTTCCTTACTTTTTCTTTCCCCTTTCTGCACTGGTTGACCATTTGTTCCTTCCCTATGTTCCGATTTGTTGATTTGATCTCTAGATTTTATTTCCTCATCATCTGTCTCGTATGTCTTTTTGTTCATTTCAGTATGAGTAGCTTTCATTTCTTCCCTGTCTTGTTCCAAATCTTTTGTTAATTCTGTAAGCCACCTTATGACTATAGCTCTGAACTGTGCCTCAGAAAGGTTTCCTATTTGTTCGTCTGTCAGGTTCTGCATCTGCTGCCTGGTGAGCTGCATCACTGGGATTTCAATTGTTGTCTGTTTCATTCTGACAGTCTTGTGTTTAGCTTTGCTTCCTGGGCAGGCTATAGGGAGCGGAGCCCCATGCGCTCGTCACTACCCGGTGACTGGCAGCGATCAGCGACCTTTTTCACCACACTGTGGCGCTTTGTGTGGGGGCGAGGGTCCAAGATGGATTCCTGCCGTTACTCTCTGCTGAGAGACTGGGATCTATCCCCCTACCCTCTGGGCCTCACTGTCCAAGGCAATGGTGGAAATGCCTTTCCCAGCAGTGGAATCGCAAGCTGCAGGGCCTTGACTGCAGCTGGATTGCTCCCCTGGCATGTCTCACAGTCCCGCCACTAACCACGCTGCTACCACAGAGAGGACTGCGGTTCCTTGCCCCTCCTATCCATCCGGACGAGCACCACTGGTTTATAACTTCATAGGTTAGACTTCCATATAGTTTTATTTTCTGGAATTTCTGGTTATCTTTTGTTTTGAGGTAGTTGTATCATACTTAGTTGTAGAGGGAGACTGAGCGAGTCAGTCTAAGCCTCCATCTTGGCTGGAAGTCCAAGAAACCAGTTTTAAAGTGAAGCCCACAACTACCCCATACTTCACCAACCCAGCCACTTAGTTCAGCCAAACTATTGAGTCTCAGGAGGCAGTGATGCAGACAGGATTAAGTGAGACTATATGTACAGACAGTCACTCAGGTAATGAGATCATAAGATTAAGCCCTATGAAAACAGAACACACATATTAATTTATGTAACATAACTCACAAACCAGTCTTTAAATCTGCAAGACTGTATTACTGGGAAGATACCCAGCTGCAAGGTATTTGACATTCTTCTTGTCTATAAATTAAGCATCTTTGATGATGTCACAGACATAGTTTAACTTTCAAGTGAAAACAAACTTTAAATGTAAGTAAACTTTAAAGACAGTTAGCTGCAGTAGTTTATAGTCTACCATTGAGCATTGTGACTTTCCTTGAATCACGATTTTTCTTTCCCCTTAAGGCTACCTTCCTTGTCATTAAAGGCACTGCATTAAGTCCAGTTTTAATTTATCCTGTTCATCTGCATAAATACAACGAGAAGGAAATGATCCCATATGATCTTTACATCTGCTTCGCTGGAACTTACACAAGAACCTTTAGGGTTACTTTCAGTCTGCCCTTCAGGGTACAGAAGCTCAGCCACATACCTGCCATTCAGCCTTGCCTGTAAACACCTATCTTTTCCAAGTCCTTCTGGTTTTCTGTTGTGCCTTAAGGTCCCTTCCAGCCATATTTCAGGAAAGCAACCTTCGTTCCTTCCCTGGAAAGATTGCCTGGACTGCACAACCAACCAAGGTACCAGGCCTTTTTTCTCATGGGCTTTTATTACCTTCAAGAGTCAATCCCAGTTCCTCAGGACTTTTTGTAACAACCAGAACCCAAGCATGTCTTCTTTAGGCATGACATCCAGTCAAAGTCTTGGTCAACAAAACCTTTATTAACAACTAGTCTTATTAGTTTATTACAAAGAACCTTATGTCATTAGTTACTTCTTCAGAATGCCAAATTCTGGAGGGATCAAGTAGGGAGAAAAATATAGTGTGAAGTAAAATCCTTGTCCTTCTAATACTCACTAAAAATGCATTTCCATACTTTACATTTCCTCTTGTTCACTTTCCTACATGTGAGGTATTTTTGGGAGGGAGAGGGGGTATTTGATGGCTAATTTAATTATTTATTCGCTTTCATTTTTTTCCCCTGCTAAAAATTTTAATTGTTTTTTTATTACAGTTGCCTCACTTTTTTCCCCATTTCTTCCTTGCACCCTGCCCACCTCTTCTCCCACAGTCAATCCCCACCCCGATGTCCATGTCAATGGGTCATTTACACATGTTCTTTGAATAGACCCTTCCCCTTCTTACCCCCTTCTCTCCCAAGAGGGGCGGGAGGGGGAACCCTCTTTGTCACTGATAGTCTACTCCTTGTTTACATGCCTCTGGTTCAATTTTGCTCGTTTGTTTGCTTTGATCATTAGTCTCCTGTATTAGATGATATCATATGGCCTTTTTTCTTTCATTGCCTGGCTTATCTTGATAAGCATAATTCTCTCTAGTTTCATCCATGTTGTTGCAAATGGTAGGAGTTCCTTTTTTCTTTCCGCTACATAGTACTCCATTGTGTAAATGTACCACAGTTTTTGGATCCACTCATCTACATATGAGCTCTTAGGTTGTTTCCAGCACTTGGCTATTGTAAATAGTGCTGCTATGAACATAGGGGTGCATATGTTCTTTTGAATTGGGGTTTCAGGATTTTTTGGATATAATCTTAGCAATGGAATTGCTGGATCTAAAGGTAGTTCCATTTTTAGATTTTTGAGGTAATTCCAAACTGTTTTCCATACTGGCTGTACCAGTCTGCATTCCCACCAGCAGTGCACTAAGGTTCCCTTTCTCTGCATCCTTGCCAGCACACATTGTTTATTGATTTGTTGATGATGGCCATTCTAACAGGTATGAGGTGGTATCTCATTGTGGTTTTTATTTGCATCTCTCTGATGGCTAGTGATGTTGAGCATTCTTTCAAATGCTTATGGATCCTCTGTATGTCCTCTTCGAAGGAGTGTTTGTTCAGGTCCTTTGCCCATTCTTAAACTGGTTTGTCTGTCTTCTTGGTGTTGTGTCATATAAGTTCTTTATATATTTTGGAGATCAGTGCCTTGTCTGAGGTATCATTGACAAATATATTTTCCCATATGGTTGGTTCCCTTTTCATCTTGCTGATGTTTTCTTTTGCTGAGCAGAAACTCCTTAGTTTGATGTGGCCCCATTTGTTTATGCTTTCCTTTATTTTCCTTGCGTTAGGAGATGTATCAGTGAAAATATTGCTACATGGGATATCTGAAATTTTTCTGCCCATGCTTTCCTTTAGAACTTTTATGGTTTCGGGTATATATTTAAGTCTTTGATCCATCTTGAATTGATTCTGGTGTATGGTGTAAGTTGGTGGTCTACTTTCATTTTTTTGCATGTCGCCATCCAGTTCTCCCAACACCATTTGTTGAAGAGGCTCTTTTCACTCCATTTTATGTTCCTTCCCCCTTTGTCAAATATTAGTTGACCATATAGACCTGGGTTTATTTCTGGGCTCTCTATTTTGTTCCATTGATCTGTATGTCTGTTCTTATGCAAGTGCCAGATTTGCCTTGTGGTATAGTTTGGTATCAGATATTGTGATTCTTCCTACTGTGTTCTTCTTCCTCAAGATTGCTATGGCTATTTGGGATCTTTTGTGGTTCCATGTAAATTTTTGAAGTATTTGTTCTAGGTCTATGAAATATATTGTTGGTATTTTAATAGGGATTGCATTGAATCTATAAACTGCTTTGGGTAGCATGGACATTTTAATGATGTTAATTATTTCCATCCATAAACATGGTATATGCTTTCATTTATTTGTATCTTCCTTAGTTTTTTTCTTCAGTGGTATATAGTTTTCTGAGTACAGGTCTTTTACCTCCTTGGTTAAGTTTATTCCTAAGTACTTTATTTTCTTGTTGCTATAGTAAATGTGATTTTTTTCTAGTTTCTACCTCTGATATTATGTTGTTGGTGTATGGAAATGCCTTCAATTTCTGAATATTGATTTTGTACCCTGATATTTTTCCGAATTCACTTATTAGGTCGAGTAGTTTTTTAGTGGAGTCTATAGGGTTCTCTATGTACACTATCATATCGTCTGCAAATAATGACAGTTTCACTTCCTCTTTTCCAATTTGGATGCTTTTTATTTCTCTTTCTTGTCTTATTGCTGTGGCTAGTACTTCTAAGATATGTTGAATAGGAGTGGAGAGAGTGGACATCCTTGTCTTGTTCCTGATCTCAGGGGGAATGCTTTCAGTTTTTGCCCATTGAGTATGATGTTGGCTTCACATTTCCCATATATGGCCTTTATTATGTTGAGGTATGCTCCTTCTATTCTCATTTTGCTGAGTGTTTTTATCATAAACAGGTGTTGTACTTTGTCAGATGCTTTTTCTGCATCTATTGATATTACCATGTTTTTTTTTTCTTTCATTTTGTTTATGTGGTGTATTACATTTATTGATTTTTGAATATTAAACCATCCTTGCATCCCTGGGATGAATCCAACTTGATCATGGTGTATAATCCTTTTAATGTGTTGTTGGATTCAGTTTGGCAATATTTTGTTGAGGATTTTAGCATCTATGTTCATCAGCGATATTGGCCAGTAGTTTTCTTCCTCTGTTGTGTCTTGACCTTGTTTTGGAATTAGGGTAATACTTGTTTCTTAGAACAAGTTTAGGAGTTTTCCCTTTTTTGGGATTTTTTGGAAAAAAAAAAGATAGGATTTATTTCTTTCCTAAATGTTTTGTAAAATTCACCTGTGAAGCCATCTGATCCAGGGCTTTTGTGTGCTGAGAGTTTTTTTATTACTGCTTCAATTTCGCTGGTTGTTATTGGTCTATTCAGGCTTTCTGCTTCTTGGTTCAGTTTTGGCAGATTATATTTCCATAAATTTGTCCATTTCATCTAGGTTGTCACATTTCTTGTGGTACAGTTGTTCGTAATAGTTTTTTACAATCGTTTGTATTTCTATGGTATCAGTTGTGATTTCTCCTCTTTCATTTATGATTTTATTTATTTGGGTCTTCTCTTTTTTTTTCTTGATGAGCCTGGTTAAAGGCTTGTCGATTTTGTTTATCTTTTCAAAGAACCAGGTTCTACTTTTGTTGATCTTTTGAATTGTTAGTTTACTCTCTATGTCATTTAATTCTGCTCTAATCTTGATGATTTCCTTCCTTCTATCTGCTCTGGGCTTTGCTTGTTGTTCTTCCTCTAGTTCTTTTAGCTGTAGGGTTAGATTTTTTATTAGAGATTCTTCTATCCTTTTTAGGTAGGCCTGAATTGCTATGAAATTTACTCTCAGGATTGCTTTCGTTGTAGCCCATAGGCTTTGGGTTGTTGTGAGTTTGTTATCATTTGTTTCCAGAAACTTTTTGATTTCTTCCTTGATGTCATTGTTAACCCATTCATTATTTAATAGCATGTTATTCATTCTCCATGAGTTTGAATTTTTTTGAGTTTTTTCCTTAAAATTGATTTCCAATTCTAAGCCATTGTGATCTGAGAAGATGCTTGTTATAATTTCAATTTTCTTGAATTTGTTGAGGCTTGTTTTGTGTCCTATCATGTGGTCTATCTTTGAAAATGTTCCATGTGCACTTGAAGAGAATGTATATTTTGCTTCCTTGGGGTGAAATGTTCTCTCTCTATATATATACTAAGTCCATTTGGTCTAGGGTGTTGTTTAATGCCTCAATATCTTTTGTGTTTCTTTGCTTTGAAGACCTGTCCATTGTTGACAATGGTGTGTTAAAGTCCCGTACTATGAATGTGTTGTTGTCTATATCCTTCCTGAAGTCTTTCAAAATTGTCTTTACATATTGGGGTGCCCCTATGTTGAGTGCATATATGTTTATAAGGGTTATATCTTGTTGAATGATGTTTCCTTTAAGTATTATGTAATGTCCTTCTTTGTTTCTTTTTATGGCCTTTGCTTTGAGGTCTGTTTTGTCTGATATAAGTATTGCCTCCCCAGCTTTTTTTTCATGTCCATTTGCTTGATAAACTTTTTTCCATCCCTTCATTTTCAGTCTGTGTAAATCTTTTGTTTTGAGGTGTGTCTCCTGTAAACAGCAGATATGTGGGTCCTGTTTTCATATCCACTCTGCTACCCTATGTCTTTTAATTGGAGCATTTAATCCATTACATTTAAGGTTATTATTGACAGGTATTTATTCATTTTCCTTTGTACTTGTGTTCCTATCCTTCTCTTTGTTTTCTTCTTTTTCTTACAGCATTCCCTTTAGCATCTCCTGCAGTGCTGGTTTGGTGGAGATGTATTCTTTTAGTCTACCTTTGTCTGAGAAACTCCTTATTTCACCTTCTATTTTAAATGAGAGCCTTGCTGGGTAGAGTATTCTTGGTTGTAGACCTTTGTTTTTCATTGCTTGAAATATTTATTGCCATTCCCTTCTGCCTTGTAATGTTTCTGTTGATAAGTCAGTTGCTAGCCTTATCAGAGCTCCCGTGTATTTTATTTGCTGTTTTTCTCTTGCTGCTTTTAGGATTCTCACTTTGTCTTTGAATGTTGCTATTTTAATTATGATGTGTCTTGGGGTGGACCTATTTGGGTTTATCTTCCTTGGGACCCTCTGTGCTTCCTGGATTTGCATGACTTTTCCTCTCTTCAAGTTTGAAAAATTTTCTATCATTACTTTTTCAATCAGATTTTTTATCCCTTTTTCCTCCTCTTCTCCCTCTTGTATCCCTATGATTCTAATGTTGTTTTGCCTCATGTTGTCCTTCAGTTCTCTTTAACTCTCTTCATTCTTTTTTTAATCTTTTATTGTATAGTCTGGGAATTTTTTCTACATGTCTTCTAATTCACTGATCTGATCTTCTGCTTCATTTAGCCTGCTTTTGGTTGATTCTACTGTGTTCTTCAATTCAGAGATTGTATTCTTCATTTCTTCCTGGTTCTTATTAATATTTTCTATTTCCTTTTTTATGCTGGTGTAGTTCTCCGTAAGTTCCTTGTAGCTTCCCTGCAGGTCTTTGTTGTTTCCTTGAAGTTGTTGGTAATTTTCCTAAAGTTTGTCATAGTTTTCTTTGAGGTTGTCAAGGTCCTTAAATTTCATAATAACCATTTTTTTAAATTCTGTGTCTGACAGTTGGATTATGTCTGTTCTATCTATCTCTCTTTCTGGGGATTCCTCTTTTCCTTTCATTGGAAGGTTGTTTCTTCATCCCCCCATATTGAATTCTTCTTGTTTGTTTTTGTTTATTAGATTTGTCTGCTTCGATTTTTTATTTTTGTGATACGAGATTCTTTATAGGAGATCTGGGGGATTCAGTGGTGTAGTTTCTTTGATCTTCTGAGCCTGATGCTCTTGTGTTGCTCTTTATGTTGTTTGTTTAATCTGTCTAGTTGTATTTCAGCTACTCTTTGGTGGGTCTTTTCCTCACGTTAGTTGATTGAGAGTCACTCTGCCCACCTTTTCTTGAGTTCTTTTGTGGAGGTGCTGTTAAAATGTAATCATACAACCCAGGCAAGAAAGCCACACCCTCCAAAACCTTCCCCAACCACAATCCCACTATTGGCTGCAAATGAGCCAGTAATAATATACTTGTAGAGATATTAAGACTCTTATTTCATAGGAGAAGCAGATAGAAGTTGTTTTAAATGAAGGAAGGGTGATTTTTGAGAGGGAAGGTGATAGAGTAATAAAATTAGCAATTGGGTTCAAGGCTATGCCAGACAGCAATTAACATTTACACTGTATGTTTGAAAAGGAGGAGAGGATTACAGTATGGAGTGAAAAAGTGGAAGTGTATAATATTAGGTTTATATAGTAGTTATATGCTATATCTTTAGTGTGAAAGGGAGGATAGACACAACAGGCATTCAAGCAGACAGGCAATCAAAAATTGAAGCAGAGGAATATAGGGGTTAGAAGGTAGGAAACAGATTAGAGAAAGTGTTTTTCAAAAATAAAAATACAGAATAGAAAATAGCAAGAAAGAAAGAGAGAGAGGAAAGAGAGAGAGAAAGTATAGAAGGGGAAGGTAAGAAAGAGAAAGAAAGAAGAAAGGAGGGAGAAAAGGGAGGGGAGTAAATTAAAATTAAAATAAAAGATTAAAAATGATATAAAATACAGAGATATAAAGAAAGAGAGAATAGAGAGAGAGAGGAATAAAAGATGGGAAAGGGAAGAAAAAAGAAATGAATGGAAAGGGAGAGGAGGGAAAAATAAAGAAAAACATTAATAAAATTAAAAGTACTTAGAAGGAAATAAAGAAAAAGAGGAGAAAGGGAGAAAGAAAATAAGGGGGAGGGAAGGAAATAAAAAAAAAGAAAGAGGAGAGAGTAGAGAGGGGGAAAATTTGAAATTAAAAAATTAACAAAAGATAGGATGAAGGAGAGAAATGCAAGAAAGAGAGAAAGGAGAGAAGGGGTGGGGAGGAAAGAGAAAAAGGAGAAGAAGGTGAAGGAGAAGAGGGAGGGGAATAAATTAAAATTAAATTTGAAAATTAAAAGATTAAAAAGTAAAGTAGAATAGAGAGAAAGAAAGAGAGAATAGAGAGAGGAGGAAAAGAAGGTAAAAGGAAGAAAAAAATGAATGGAGGGGGAAGGGGGACAAAATAAAGAAAGAAATTTAATAAAATTAAAAGTACTTAGCATGAAAGAAGGAAAGAAAGAGAAAAGGAGGGAGGGAGAGGATAAGGGGGAGGGAAGAAAATAAGAAGAAAGGAAGGGGAAGGAGTAGAGAGGGAAAAAGATTAAAATTTAAAAATTAACAAAGAATAGGATGAAGGAAAGACATGCTAAAGAGAGAGAAAGGAGGGAAGAAGAGCAGAGAAAAGAAGCAGAGAGAATACGAAAGAAAGGGAGGGCCAGTAAGAGAGAGAGTGAGAAATAAAAGAATGAAAGGATTTTAACTCAATTAAACTTTTAGTCCCAGTCTCTATTTTTTTTTTCTTCTTCTTCCTAGGTCTGCCCCTAGTCAAAATTCCGTGGGTTTCAACTCTTTTCTGGTTGGTCGGCTGGCTGTGGGAGATCCATCTTGATTCTGGGGTTGCTAGTCTTTTATTCATGGGCCTACCGCCGCTCTGCTGTGAGCTGCGTTTAGTTGCCCCTCCTGTGGCACCCTCAGCCCTCCTCAGGCTTGTCCAGCAACGCCTTCCCACCATTGGACCAGCAAGCGCCTGCCAGCAATCTCCGCCCTGCCTCCAGTCCTGTCTCTATTTCTGAGCTACAGCTTCCGCTCACTTCCCCATCTATATGCCTGCGCGCTACCTCTCTCCCTGCCCCAAAATCGTCCCTTTGCTCCTCAGGACTCTGGCTCGATCCTTCAAAGTGCCGGGGCCAGCGGCGCTCTCCTGCCCAAGAGCTCCCCCACCCCCACCCCCGTCTGGAGCTACAGCTTCCGCTGGCCTCCTCATCCACACGTCTGTGTACGCTACCTCCCTCCCCACCCCAACACCATCCCTTTGTTCTGTAGGACTCTAGCATGATCAGTCAAAGCTCCAGGCCAAGCGGCATTCTCCTGCTCAGGAGTTCTCCCCCAGTCCGAAGTTCTGCAGAGGCTCTCCCTCGTGGGCCTGTCTCCTTGCCCCAAAACTGTCCCTTTGTTTTGTAGGGCCCTAGCGCGAGCGCTGTGCATGCCCTGAATGCCAAGCTTTCGGTCAGGGTTGCAGCCGAGGAGGTTTCCCCCTAGATTCAGATCACATAGTTTCTCCCAGTCCTGGGAGAAGCCTCTGGCTTTTCAGCCAAATCCTCTCCCTAACTCCCTACGAGACTTCACTGGTCAGTGCGCCCCTGGCAGGGGGAGCCTCTAAGCAGCTCCTGGCTAACGAGCCCTCGGGCATGGTATGGCAGATGTGCTGGGTCCAGGAGCAACTCAGCCTGTAGTGCGAAGTAGACCCCTCCACCCCCCTCCACGCTGCTCCCACACTCCCCTCCCTGTTCACGCTATCTGAAATCCACCCTCACTCAGTCACTCCTCTCTGAGTTCGCTCCTGAAGTCCCTCTGTAACAGGAGCGAGCAAAGAACATTGCCCCTACTCTGCCGCCATCCCAGAATCTTTTTTGGAAAAGATTTCTTAATTATTTTAAACAGCATTTATCAGAAATCAAAAATAAACAATGCTGAAAACTTAAAGGAACAAGACAAGCCAGGAACAAGAGAAGCGTGCTCACTATCTGTTATTACTCAATTTTACTTTTAGACAGTCTACTTAATGAAATAAACCTAGAAAACAAAATGAGGGGGGAAATAAATAAAAGACAATATTTACATAAGATATGATTCTTTCATGGAAAAATCCGAGAGAAATAACTTAATAATAATATAATGTTATACATTGATTATATCTCAATTTTTTAAAAATAAATATTTATAAGTTAATATGATATCTTTGCTTCCAATTAGCCATAACTACTTAGAAATTAAATGAAAAATAAAATCTTATTCACAAAAATGGCAACTAAACAAAATTCAACAAGAAAGAAAAATATATAAACATATAAAGGAAACAATGCAAATTTACTGAAAAACATGAAATGAGGCCATAACTGAGTGGGAAAACATACTAGACTCCTTAATAGGAGGACTCAGCGTAAAGACGTCACTCTTCCAAAACCAGTATACAGTATAAGCATAATGCTTTTTCAACTAGAATATCAAAGTAATTTTGAAGAACTTAATAACTTGATTCTAAATTTCATCTGGAACAATAATTACATAAGAATTGTCAAGAAGGTTTGAAAACAGAATAATTAGGAAGATGTATCTTATTATTAAAATGACCTTAAAAACTATTATAATCAAAGTAGTATATTATATCAAGAATAGATAAATAGTTCATTACACCAGAATATTATATATAAATGCATTTATTATATAAATACAATATTTATATATTATTTATGCATTTAATACATGGAAAATGTGATATTTAAATCAGTAGATGAAGATGGATTGTTTAATATACGGGTATGGGACAACTGAATATCCATTTTGAATAAATTAGTTAGAGTCCTGCCTTGTGAAACATATAAATATGAAACAGTCATGGTTTATAAACTATTAGGAAAAAATCTTTAAGAAATCAAAAAATCTTTACTGATGAATGAGTTTCTACATAAAGTCCAGAAGCAAAAAAAATTGAATATAATTCCTAGGTTTTACTACAAAAATTTCATTTTGTCTCTGTTGAAAAATACCATAGACAAAGTGAAAAGATAAATGACATATTAGGAGAGAATGTTTTCAACCCCCAGAACACAGAGTGAACAGCAGGGTGCCGCAACTACTTTCAACTTGAGGGCATTCAATGAACCTGGTGAACCTACCATGAGGTTTCAAAAGCTCAGCAGAGGAGAAACAGAAAAAAGGGCCCAAAGTGGGAGCTAAGTAGGATACTGTTCCCCACACCATGAGACATCAAGGTGTTACACTTTCACTGTAGAGTTAGACCAAAACTAACACTGGCTCTACTACAGTAGTCCCTCTCTATATTGCGGTTTACTTATCATAGCCTCACTGTATCGTGGGATTTTTAAAAATATTATATTTAATTACTTATCACGGATTTTTCGCTATATCGCAGGATTTTGCGGTACTGTATATGTTGTTAAAGTTATGTAGGTTTAAAAGTGTAGAATATGTTTAAGAACATAAGTAGTATTTATAAAAGTGTGGAAAAGGTTAATAAGGGAGTGGAAAAGGTTAATAAGAGACTGGAAATGATTTATAAGTGTGTGGGAAAGGTTTATAAAGCCTTAAAATATATATTAATAGTAAAATAAATGTAAGGTTCCTACTTCATCAATTTTCACCTATCGCACGGGGTGGGGGTGGTGGTGTTCTAGAACGTAATACCTGCGATAAGTGAGGGAATACTGTACATTGAAGTATAAAGATACTACCAATTTCAAAAGTAACATTACCATAAACAGTCGGAGAGCCGGGGAGTCTCCTCCACTGACCAAAATGGTAGCAGGAAGAGGTTCTTACAATGAGTACACCAAAAGCTAAAAAAGATGAATGGATAAAGCCTAAGATGCACAAAGCCAGAAAGATGAACGGGTAGGGCCTAGGCATGCCAAAAGCTAGAAACATTAATGGACAGGTCCTGAGTGCACTAAAAGCTAGCAAAATAATTGGATTTAAAAAAGCACTACCCTTCCTTTTCTTGTAAGAACAACTAGCTTGAGAAGGAAGGGGGTTGGTCTTTGAGATGGGAGTCCACCATTCTCCCAGGTCACAGTATTTAGATAAATTTCCTTTTGCATCAGTGCCTATCTCACAAATTTGTCTATCATTGTGGCAGGCAGCCAAAACTGCATTTTAGTTACAATTTTTGGTGACTCCGCTGGAACAGTGTGGACCTCAGTAAGTCCTGGAGGGCTCAGGTTTGGGTTCCAGCTACCTGTGGCAGGCCAATCCAGGAGCAGGACTCTGGGGACTTCTCAGCAGCCGCTGAGAACTTTTCTAGGGGAATTTCCCTGTACCCCATCTAAAGGTGTCAGCCACCTGAAACACTTGGCTGTTGAAAGGAAGTGGGTTTTGGGGGAGTAGACAAACTCTAATATTGGATTAGTTGAAACAACATGCACACCAGGGTCCTCTATCCCTGGCACTTAGGCTTTGTGCCACTTGAGTCTAGTTAGAACCATTTTCAGTAAAAATTGTTAGGTTATCCTAGGCCATCCCTGCTGCTTGGGCTTCATGCCACCTGGGCTTTGTGCCACTTGGGCTTCATGTCATTTGGTTCCAGTCAGGACCATTTGTGGTATTGGTTGACAGGAGGTAAGATGCTAGGACTTGCTTGTGAATGTTTGTTTGCACTAATGGGATTATTGACCCAAGCTTTGTTCATATGTTACAACTTTGTCTAGGGTCTTTCTATGGCTATAGTTTTGAGTTTGTACTTCTGTGCTTCAACTCCTGAAAGAAGCCCACTGGGCCAAATTTTAGAAGATTGGTCCATCTATTGCTATGGTCCAATGACTAAGAAGGAATTAGTTTCCTATTGTAACACTGCTTGGCCTATGTATACTTTAAACTATGGGGAAATGACCATTAAATACTTCCCTAAATTACTACACAATCATGCAGTTGAAATTGTTTTGTCAATAGTCAGGAAAATGGAGCAAAAGCCCTTATGTCCAGACATTTATGATTTTACATAATAAGAATTTGGCAAAGAAAGAAAACATGCAAAAGATGCAGAAAAGGGAACTGTCTTCAAAACCCCTCCCTAATAGCAAAACACAAAAAGGAAAGGGAAATGAGATGAACCCTTTTAATGGCCTGAACCCAAGGAACCCAGAATTAGCAGCAGCAGAATTTCCCCTGCCACCCCTTCTGCTAGATACCCTTGAAATAGGGCCCAAAGAGGCGACACCCCCACCTTTGTATGAAGAAGGAATACTCTCCCCCTAGAAGACCCAGCTGGGCACCCAGTTTGACTAGGGCAACATCCCTATCCAGAGCAGGACAATTTCCATTGTGGCAATAACCTTTAGACATAATAAACAAGAAAGACCAGCCCACTGGCCACTATTGGACCCATATTTCACTTTCCAGTTCAGATTTACTGAATTGGTAAAATTCCAAACCCTCATATAAGGAGGATCCTCAAAAAAATGGCAGATCTACCACCTTCATTTTTGCCACTCACCATCCAAACTGGGCACAAATACATGTTCACCTTCACATCATGCTAATGGAAGATGAAAAGTGGCTAGTTATACATAAGGATATTGAAGAGACTCATCACCTCTATAAAGAGAATCCCAATGGGATCCCCAACCCTGTCAGGGAGATTTACTTGACAGAGCCCCACTGGTAGCCAAACAACAAGGACCTAGCCTGTTAGAACATTACAAAGGGCATATATTAAAAGGGTTTAAGAAAGGGGTTCCTAACAAAAGACCCTGCATGTAATACAGGTCATTCAACAGAAACAAAAAGGAGATCCTTCTGAATTCTTAGAAAGGATCTATCAGATCTGTCTGGCCTATCAAAAGCACACTGATGCTGGCTCATTGGCACCACAAAATGTCCATAAAGTGAACAAGACTTTTACATGGCAAAGTGTTCCAGATACTATAAGATACCTCCAATGTTTAGATTCATTGGGAATGAACCCCTCCCAGGTGATGGATACAGCCTTTAAAGTTTACCATGCCTGGGAAACAAGAAAATCAAAGCAAGCCACTGTATTCTTAGAAACAATGTAGGAAAACCAGAAGGAGAGGTGGGATCTGAAATAAAAAGGTAAAGACCTGCTAGGTAGCAATCAATAGGGAACTTTAACACCCCATCAACATCATGGATAAATCTTCCAGATAGAAAATCAACACAGAAACAGTGACCTTAAATGGCACACTAGATCAGATAGATTCAACTGATATCTTCACAACATGTTACCCCAAAGCCACACAATATACACTCTTTTCAAGTGCACATAGAATATTTTATAAGATAGAGCACATGTTAGGACACAAAAAAAGTCTCAATAAATTTAAGAAGATTAAAATCATATCAAGTGTCTTCTCTGACCGTAATAGTATGAAATAGAAGTCAATCACACCCACCCACCCACCCACACACACACACATAAAAACACACAAGGTCATGGAGGCTAAATAACATGTTACTAAACAATGAATGGGTTAATAATAAGGTCATGGAAGAAATCAGAGGAAGGCAGCGACACTGGATCCAAGATGGCAGCCTGCAGGAGGCTGATGAAAGAGCTTGAAGAAATCTGCAAGTGTGGAATGAAAAACTTCCATAACATCCAGGTTGATGAAGCTAATTTGTTGAATTCACAGGGGCTTATTGTTCCTGAGAACCCTCCATATGATAAGGGGGCCTTCAGAATCAAAATCAACTTTCCAGCAGAGTACCCATTCAAACCACCAAAGACCAAATTTAAAACAAAGATCTATCCCCCCAACATCAATGAAAAGGGGAAGGTCTGCCTGCCAGTAGTTAATGCTGAAAACTGGAAGCCAGCAACCAAAACCAACCAAGTAATCCAGTCCCTCGTAGCACTGGTGAACGATCCCCAGCCCAAGTACCCACTTCGGGCTGACCTAGCTGAAGAATACTCTAAGTACCATAAAAAATTCTGTAATACTGTTGAAGACATATGGGGAAAAGTGACCTGCGGACTAAAATCTGCCATGACCAATTCCAGTGAGTGTGAGCAGAGACCCTGAGCAGTGCATTCAAACACCTTGTAAAGCAGGATTCTGTGGAAAATGGGCATGTGCCACCACCTGGTGTTCACTTATGGCAGTTACTAACTTTCTACAGTTTTCTTAATCAAAAATGGTATAGGTAAAGAAAGGATTAAAAATTTAAGATGTAAAAAAAAATTAAAGGAAAGCAGTGATAAGAGGGAAATTCATAGCATTACAGACCTATTTCAGATAACAAAAACTCAAATAAACACTCTAACTTTATACTTAAAGAACATGGAAAATAAGAAGTCCAAAGTGAGTAAAAGGAAAAAATAATAAAGATCACAGGTTGAATAAACAAAAGAGAGTCTAAAAAAACTATACAAAAAAAATAAATGAAATTGAAAGCTGGTTCTTTGAAAAGATAAACAAGTTTGACAAACCTTTAATCAGACTCATCAGAAAAAAGGGAGAGGACTCAAATAAATAGTCAGAAATGAAAAAGAAGTAACACTGACACAGAAGAAATACAAAAGCCTGTAAAAACATATTATGAACCATATAGGCCAACAAATTAAACAATCTGGACTAAATTTGGGATAATAAATTCCTAGAAACATGCAACTGAATCAGGAACAATCAGAGTATCTGAACAGGCAGGTTACAACAAGTAAAATTGAAGCAGTAATGAAAACCTCCCAACAAACAAAAGTCCTGGACCAGATGGCTTCACAGGTGAATTTTACCATTCATTCCTATAAGAACAAACATCTATCCTTCTCAAAATATTCCAAAAAATTCAAGAGGAGGGAAGCCTCCCAAACTTATTTTACAAGGCCAGCATTATCCTAATTCTAAACCAGGTAAAGACACTAAAGAACTGCTGGCCAAGATGGAGGCATAGACAGACACACTGTGTCTTCCTCCACAACTAAGAAGGAATACAACTACCTCAAAACTAGAGACAACAATAAGTTCCAGAAAACCAAGCTGTGTGAAAGTCCAACAAACAAAGATATAAAGAAGAAATACCCATTCAGACAGGTAGGAGGGGCAGAGCTGGGGCAGAGAGGACACATTGTGATGGTGGCAGCAGCAGCAGCAGGGGCAGGTTGGCAGAAAGCACAGTTACATGTTTTAAAAAGTCAGGAGGGACACCTGCATTTCCAGCTCCTCACCAGACAGACCATGCAGCTCATCGTTCCAGCACCAGGGAAAATCAAGCCTCATTGCTTCTGACTATGAAAACCAGTGGAGGTTGGGGCAGAGGCAGAAATTGCCAGTCTGTCAGCAGACTCCACTTGTTTAAAGAGCCCCCACGGTCCTAGAATGTCCTCAGACTCACCCACTTTGGGAATGCCAGGGCAACAGCTAGAGAGGTGCCAGCCCCATACAGAAGTGGGAGAAGTGCCTGAAAAAGGGGCCAGTGCTGGGCAAGCAGAATTGTTCCCCCTCAGACCCCTCCCCCACATATAGAGCCACAATGTGGTGAAACAGGTCACCCAGTAATGACGAATCCCTAAGGCTTTGCCCTTTACAACATAACAGGAGCGACAGCTCTACCTAAGACATAGACGTGAACAAACACAGGAGCCTGTCAAGATGAGGAGACAACTTCTGGTCAAAATAAAGGCATAGGCTGACACACTTTATCTCCCTTCACAACTAAGAAGAATACAACTACCACAAAACCAGAAATAACCAGAAGTTCCAGAAAATAAAGCAACATGAAAGTCGAACGTATGAAGTTATAAAGAAGTGGTGCTCATCCAGACAGGTAGGAGGGGCAAAGTCGGGGTGGAGAGGTCAAGCTGTGCTGGCGGCAGCAGCTGTGGTGACAGTGGTAGGAGAGCGGTAAGTACAGACACCTGTATTTAAGGGGAGGCAAGAAACGCCTGGGGAGCACTCCCGGCTGCAGACCAAACCTGTCAGCTCGCGATTTCAATGCAAGGGAAGGCAGACCCCGATTGCCTTGGACTGTGAGGCCCAGAGGGCATGGGGGTGGAGGAGGAGGCTCCCGGTCTCTCAGTAGAAAGTGAATGGCAGGAATCCATCTTGGACCCCCGCCCCATGCAAAATGCCAGAGTATGGTGAGAAGGGTTGCCCAGTTGTGATGAGTACACAGGGCTCTGCCCCCTATAGTGTAGGAGGTGTGACAGCCCTGCCCAGGAAGCAAAGGTAAACACAAAACTGTCAGGATGGCAGGGATCATGATAGAGATCTGAATCACACAGCTGACCAGACAGCAAATATCTAATCTAATGGCTCAGCAGATAGGAAATCTTTCTGAGGCACAGTTCAGAGCTTTGGTTATATGAATGCTTACAGACCTAACAGTGGATCTTAAACAAGACGGGGAAGGGATGAAGGCTAGCCCTGCTGAAGTGAATGAAAACACATACAAAACTAGTGGTGAGTGAAAGAAAACCAATGATCAAATCAACAAATTGGAATACAGGGAAGGAACAAACAATCAACCAGTGCAGAAAGAGGAAACGAAAAGTGAGGAAAATGAGGAGAGACTCGGAAACCTATGGGACAGCTATAAGCAGGCCAGCATCTGAATCATAGGGTTGCCAGAAGGTGAAGAAGAAGAACTAGAACTGAAAAATTATGTGAAAAAACAATGAAGCAGAACTTCCCTAACTTGGGGAAGGAAATAGACTTCCAGGTCCAGGAAGCACAGAGAGTTCCAAAAAAACTGGACCCAGGGAGAACCACACCAACACACATTATAATCAAAATGTCAAAAGTTAAGGATAAAGAGAGACTCTTAATAGCAGCAATAGAGAAGAAGAGGACTACATACAAAGGGGTCCCAATAAGACAATCAGCTGATTTCTCAAAAGAAACTCTGCAGGCAAGAAGGGACTGGCAAGAAATATTCAAAGTAATGAAAAGCCAAAACCTACAACCATGATTACTCTATCCAGTGAAGCTGTCATTCAGCATAGAAGGGCAGAGAAAGTGCTTCCAGGACAAAGAAAAACTGAAGAAGTTCATCAGATCCAAACCACTGTTATATGAAATGTTAAAGGGACTTATTTAGGAGAAAGAGGATCAAAAATATGAATAGTGAAATGAAAACTGTATCACAACAACCAACAACAGAAGCTAGGGAATCAAAACAAAATCAAAGTAAGTAGGCAACTAGAGTGGGAAAAAAATTATAGGTATGGGGAACATAATGGGGGGAAGTCAGTGGGGAGAGGGAAGGTGGAAAGGGAAGGAGATGGTACAGGAATTAAGAAACATAGTAGGAGGGAGTGGAGTAGATAGTAAGATGTTGAGGAGAACTATATGCACAACCAATGGGTATGGACTAAGGTGTGGGGACAGCTGGAGGGAGGGGCGCCACTGGGTGGAGGGGAACAAAGGGAACAGAAATTGGAACAACTGTAACAGCATAATCAATAAAGCATATTTTTAAAAAAAGACACTACAGAAAAGAAAAGAAAAGGAAAGAAAATAATAGGCCAATACACCTGATGAACATAGATACTTAAATCCTCAGCAAAATATTAGTGAACTGAATACAGCAGTACATCAAAAAGATCATATACTCTGATCAAGTGGAATTTATCCTGGGAATGCAAGGCTGGTACAATAGTCACAAATCAATGAACGTGATACACCACATAAACAAACTAAAGGATAAAAACCACATGGTCATATCAATAGACACAGGAAAAGCATCAATAAAATCCAGCACCCATTTATGATAGAAACTCTCAGCAAAGTGGGAATAGAAGAAATGTACATCAAAGTAATAAAGACTACATGAGACAATCGCACTGGCAACATCATACTAAGTGGACAAGAATTACAAGCTTTCCCCTTAAGATTGGGAACAAAATAGGGATGTCCACTTTCACCACTCTTATTCAACAGAGTCCTGGAAGTCCAGTTCCAAGAAAAGAGACAGATCTCCTCCAGACAAGGAGAATAAGTAAAATGCATCCAAATTGAAAAAAAAAAAAAGGAGTAAAACAGTCATTATTTGCAGATGATATGAACTTTACATAGAGAGCCTTAAAGATTGCACAGAAAAACTACTAGAAGTGATAAGTTAGTTCAGTAAAATAGCAGAATATAAAATTAATATCTGGAAATAATTTGCACTTTATATGTCAGTAATGAACCATCAGAAAGGGAAAGTAAGAAAACAACCCCATTCACGATTGCTTCAACAAGAATAAAATAGCTAGGGATAAATTTAACCAAGAATGTAAAGGGCCCGTACTCAAAAAATTATAAAACACTAAAAAAAGAAATTGAAAAAGATACAAATAAGTGAAAGCATGTAACTTGTTCATAGAAGGGAAGAATGAACATCATTAAAAGGCCCATACTACTCAAAGAATCTGTAGACTCAATGCAATTCCTATATACCAATGACATATTTCACAGAACTAGAGCAAATATTCCAAAAATTTATATGGAACCACAAAAGACCTTGAATACCAACAGCAATCTTGAAAAAGATGAACAAAGTTAGAGGAATCATGTTATCTATTATCAAACTATGTTTAATGTCATAGTAATGAAAAAGCATGGTACTGGTATAAAAACAGACACATAGAT
The DNA here is from genome assembly GCF_987537825.1 of Furipterus horrens. Lineage (NCBI taxonomy): Eukaryota > Metazoa > Chordata > Mammalia > Chiroptera > Furipteridae > Furipterus > Furipterus horrens. The sequence continues at coordinate 77,542,011 of NW_028327176.1, read as the reverse complement.
CCATGGAACAGAATAGAGGGCACAGAAATGAACACATGCCTTTATAGTCAATTAACATTTGATAGAGGAGACGAAAACATACAATGGGCTAAATATTTATTCAATAAGTAGTGCTGGAAAAATTGCACAGATATGTGAAGAAAAATGAAACTAGACCACCTTCTGATGCCACACACAAGAACAAATTCAAAGTGGATTAATCGCTTAAATGTTAGACTCAAAACCATAAAAATCCTAGAAGGAGAAAGCTTGTACATTTCTTGTAGCAATATTTTTCTGATATATCTCTTCAGGAAAAGGAAACAAAAGAAAAAATAAGTAAATGAGACTACATCAAACTAAGTATTTTTGCACAGCAAAGGAAACCATCAACAAAGTAAAAACACAGTCCACTGAATGAGAGAACATATTCACCAATACATCTAATAAGGGGTTACTATCCAAAATTTATAAAGAACATATAAAACTAAACACCAAAATAACAATCAATTAAAAATGGGCAAAGGACCTGAATAGACTCTTCTCCAAAGAGGACATACAGATGGCCAATAGACATATGGAAAGATGCTCAACATTACTAATCATCAGAGAAATGCAAATTTAAACCACAATGAGATATTATCTTACACTATCAAAATGGCTGTCATCAATACATCATCAACAACAACAGCAACAAAAAATCAAGTGTTGGCAAGGATGCTTAGAAAAGGGAACTCTCATGCACTGTTGGTGGGAATGCAGGCTGGTGCAGCCACTGTGGAAAACAGTACAGAGTAGCCTCACAATATTAAAAACAGAACTTCCTTTTGACCCAGTGATTTCATTTCTAAGAATTTATCCGAAAAATCCCAAAATACTAATTCAAAAGAATATATGCACCTCTATGTTCATTGCAGAGTTATTTACAATAGCCAATTTTGGAAGCAGCCCAAGTGTCCATCAGTAGATGAGTGGATAAACAGCTATGGTACATTTACACAATGGAATACTCCTCAGCCTTAAGAAAGAAGAAAATTTTACCCTTTGCAGTAGCGTGAATGAACCTGGAGAATATTACGCTAAGTGAAATAAGCCAGTAAGAGAAAGACAAATACCATATAATTTCACTCATATGTGGAATCTAATGAACAAGCTGAATTAACAAGCAAAAAAGAGACAGACTGAGAGGATGCCAACAGCTCTGTGCAGGGGTGTTGGTGGGTGGAGGGATCAAGCTAAAAAAAAGAAAAAGAACGAATGGACACAGACAAGAGTGTGGTAATTGCAGGAAGGAAGGGGTGGGATGCAGGAGGAAGAGGGTGTAAGGGGAATAAGTGGTAATGGGAAAAAAATATAAGAACTAAACTGATAAAAAAAAAACTGGCATAGAAAAAGTAAATCTCATACAAATAACGAAAATATGTCAGACAATATTATTGGCAACAAGAAGACAGTGGTGAGACTTTGAAGAGAGCAAAGAGGACAGTTAAATGGGTCTGCATAAAATGTAGGAAGAAATTTCATTTTGCTTCTGAAGGGCAGGAAGAGAAGAGAGCAAAGTTGTAGAGAGAGAAGATAGTTGTGGATAGTGAGATAGTCTGAGGCTAGAGAGGGTGCAGTAAGAAGCAGCCAGAAGAAATTTTCCATTTGGTGCAGTAGCAAAAGAATATCTAAGGACAACAATTTTGTGTGTGTGTGTGTGTGTGTGTGTGTGTGTGTGTGTGTGTGTGTGTGTGTCTAGAACTAACTCTTGGAAGAGGTTGAATGTAATATATGGATTGATGTATAATCGATAAGACAGCCTAACTTAAATGAGCTTGGAATCAGAGGTGATCAAAAGGATGTAAATTCCCAGGAATTTCTAGAAATCTAAAAGGGAAAAAGGGTAGGCTTTCCAAAGAGTTTTGAGCCTGGCCTGTCTCGACAACCAGGGCCTGGGAGACTTCGTTTACTATGGAAATCTGGTTCATGTAGTACTTCCACTTCCAGAACAGAACTCTCCATGGAAGCTCCTGTACCTTGGGTTCTTTCTGTAGTAATCACTTGACAAATATTTTCTCTAGTCTGGGTTCTCAGACCTTCCTCAGTTACCCACTGTAGTCAGCCTCTCATTGTTATTAGCATGCCTTTATTCCCTTCCTTTTGTCAAAATTCAGCATTTCCCTAAAGTTCCCCAAGCATGGCTCTGCTAATTTTCCCAGCTCACTGATTCATGAGATCACCTCAAAAACCACGGCTTACATAGTTTCATTTTAAGTATTCTGTACATGAGTTACCCTGAACTTGAGGTGCCCGAACATGTGCAAATCCATCATGTGTTTGGAAAGTAGGGGTACTTACACTATTCACTTTGTTTCAAACTTTTCAAACTTTGTAAAGTTTGGTAACTCTTTTAGGTCTTATAGGCCATGTGGCCTCTGTCACAACTATTTAGTTCTGCCATTTTGTGTGAAACAGCAATGTTTAAAAAACAGTTGTGGCTGTGATTCAGTAACATGTTATTTACAAAAATAGGCAGCAAGAAAGATTTGACCCACAGGCCTGAGTTTGCTCAAGCACTTGCCAAAATGAATACCAGTATCCTAAGATATGAATTATAGTGAAGGCTTATAGAAGGCTGTATCTGGGTAACATTGGACTGATCTTCCTGTGAATAGCCAAACCCTCCCCAGTTTTCAAGATTTCTCAAAGTAAAATTTAGCTCTAGACTTCTGCATTTGCATGTGTTGCCTCTCTTTTGCACCTGGTCTGACCTGATTTATGCATATAAACTATTCAGTGATTTATGAATTTACTAAACTATTCACACTGTATTTTGGGAAATATGCCAATTCACCAGGGCTACCATAACAAAGTATCACAGACTGGGTGACTTAACAGGAATTTATTTACTCAAAATTCTGGAGTCTGGAAGTCTAACAATAGTCAAGGTGTCAGCAGGGTTGGTTTCTTCCAAAGCCTCTCTTATTGGTTTGCAGATGGCTGCCTTCTTCCTGTGTTTCTACATGGTCTTCCCTCCAAGCCTGTGTCCTAATTGTCTTTTCTTATATGGACACCGGACATATTGGACTAGACTGTACCCCAATGCCTCCATTTTAACTTAGCAGCATTAGAGAACCAAAAAACATTACATGAATAAACCAAAATAAAAGCCAAATAACTTGTAGTGATTTTATTTTTTCAATAGATGCAAAATATTTAATAAAATTCTGTAGCCATTTATTAAAAGTGCTTAATGAAATAAAATTGTCCTTAAATATTTTAAACAGTATTTATCAGAAATCAATAGTGAACAATTCTGAACATTTAAAGGCATTCTGAGTAACATCAGGAACAAGACAAGTGTTCTCACTATATTAGTCAATACTAATTGGATAGTCTACTTAATGAGGGAAAAACTGAAGATCCCTTTGTTGGCACTGCAATGTTTATATTGTACACACAGTAGTACCTATTCATCTATCCATAGTAACCTGGTTCCTGCAAAGTTCTTTTTAAATTGAAGTTTTCAGGATAAGTAAGACTAGTGATCCCAGTTGACTTTGAAGACACACTTTTAGCTTCCTTTAAGTATTCAAAGCATTTTTAATATAAAGTTACATTTTTCACATATATAAGAATTACATATTCAAATAAAATATTTACAGTATACAGGAGGAAGGGAAAAGTTTCCACAGTCACACCACACTAAGCACCCACTGTTAATGTTCTGGTGTTTACTTCAAGGATTTTAATGCACTTCCTAACACAATGGTGACTACAATACATATACATTTTGTTTCTTGCAAATAATATTTTTATGTCCATAAAGATAATTAGGTTACTGGGTTTATTTCCACTTTGTATTTGGGGATTACATCTCATCAAGTACAAGGGATTTATCAGTGCATTGTATCATTAAAAGATGGCCCACTGCTCTCACATGGCTGTTGGATGATTAAAGAACAAAAATTAAAGTAGTATTACTTACAGACAGCATACACTAATAACTTATTCAATGGTAACTATATTAATATGCTTTATTTTAAATCAGCTAATGGAGAGTTAAGCATTAGCAAGGCCTGTTTTGAAACTTAACAAAAATTATCAGCTTCCTGATAGTCAACTTTTGGGTTGAAAACGGTTTTCAAAGGAAATGTGTGCATTTGATGAATGCTAATTGCATGGTTCCAAATCTTCTTTAGCCAATCCATTTTCATCTATTATCAAAGTTATTTTATAAACATTTGAAACAGCTGTCAACATTCTGAGGGGGAAGCTCTTCAATCAATGAATTGACAGAAATGCAATACTTAAAATTTCCTGAGCAGAAGGCAAGAGAACATAATATACATCTATTTAGTGATGTAGCCAGCAATAAAAGGCAATGCTTGATATTGCCATTGTGTTTTAAAGTGTTGAAAATTTTCATGCTCATGGGCATGGAAAAGACATTATAAGAGCACACAATTGGCAGGGAAGGCCACAAAGTCAAATGGGACATTCGAGTGTCCTAAGGACACAAGCAGTGCAATCTCATTTCCCATCAATAAGGATGCTTGTAGTGGTGTATAGCAACATTGTAAATCATATTTTAATTAAAATTTTAGTACTTGATGTTATTTGTTTATTGTCTCAATAAAACATGTCTAACAGATGACATCTGGACATTTTGCTTAATTTCTACTTTTTTTCTCTGTAAAATTCTTTAGTAAATCTAATTGTTGAGAAAGACATCAAACTGACAGTTCTGGAAAATGAAGCCTCTTACTCAGTCTATAATCCATGTGTTCATAAAAGAACTGCCTTCATGCTACTGTTAGCCTCAATTCTGCACTAGAGAGACAACTTCTTAAGAAAAAGCCTTAATCTAGCATTTGCTTCTTTGCTTAGGTTGCAGTCTTAAATGTGAAAATGCATGACTCTTATAGTAGTGCTTTCCGGATCCTCATGTATCAGAAATTAGATTGAACCCACTAGGTCCTTCTGTCTCCAAGTGGCCCAAGAATGCTCATCGAACTACCATGGCCTACTTAAAAGTAACCAAGTATTTTGTTTATGAGAATGGAGGAAAATCCTGTCTTCTCTGACTTTACATGTCAACATATCCCTGAATGGGCCTATAATAAATTGTCTCATGCCAGTGTCAAGCACTGGTTGTTGGTGCCAATTCAACACCAACAGAAATCTCCAACTTGGGGTGCAGTGAGGAAGGAAACTTTATTCAGTGCAAAGGAGCTCAGTGATGATACAGCACAGATGTGGAACAACTCAATTGTGATACAATGCAGCTGTGGGGAAGCTTTGGGGCCAGGTTCCTCTTCAGCCAGGCAACTCTGCTCTGCTCTGCTCTGCTCCATTCTTTGCCAGCTTGCTTGCTCCAGCACGGGTCTGCTTCCACAAGACATCTTCAGTGTTTCAACCCTGAGAAAAGTGCACTCCAGAAATCCCCAACCCTCATCCCTGATTGGTCCATCTTCATGCAATAAGAACTCCAAAAACTTGCAATTTGATGGGTCCAAAAAGTACTGGTTGGTGAGACATGAGCTGTTCTGATTGGTCAGTGAAGATGTTAATGAGGGCTATAGCTGCACAACTCTGGTTCCATGGGGAAAGCATAAGTCTTCCAGGAATGTTTTAATAAGGCATGGCTCAGATGGCAGAAACATAGTGCAAGCAGGCAGTTCAGTGCAGAGGCAGGTAGTTCAGCATAGGCTTCTTCTTGAAGTGCAATTTGCATGAGTGTAGAAATAGCTGCTAGGCTCTCTTTATTTTTGTTTTTTGGTTTTTTAATTTGAGCCCAGTTAGCCACCAGGAGCCCTTCTTAGTAAGTATCTTCTTTCTCAGAGTCCATGCCAGTAACCAAAGAACATAATTCATGTGTGTAGTTTGGAAAAGTCTGCCTGGTTGAGTCACACTGGTGAAATGCATGTACTCATCTCTGCAAATTTGATACTGATAATCAAGTATATGAAAACATTTGGATGTTGGTGGTGTTCCTTAATAGATGAAAACATCGGTAGCCATGGCATGATATCCCCATGCAGTTTAAAAAAAAAAAACACAAATAAGCTTTTAACTTTCAAATGAAGATTAAAAATACAAAGTCCTCTTTGTTGACTTATGAATAAGTTTATTTGTTTGTTCATTTGTTTCGTAAAAGGTTGATTCTTCATTATTTTCTCTTTCCTCCCTTAACTGAGTTTTAGGGTTACTTACTCAGTGGGTCCACCATGGAGCCATGGACCAATCTGGGTCTCCCAGGAGTGGATCCTAAGACAAAGATAGGTGTTCAAATAATTTACCCGTAAGTGCTCACAGGAGAAACCAATAAGGGGCAGGAAACAAAGCAGGGAAGGGGAAAAGGCAAGCAAGGGTATGAGCTCAGGCAAAGTTCAGTGGAGAAAAAAAGCTACCTTGATCTGTCAGGGGAACTAGATTATTTAGTTTGGCCTCAGTTTATCCCAACTGGAGGCAAGAGAGCTGGGCTTTCATTGGCTGCACCAACAGCCATTGGCTAAGGGCTTCCCTGAAGAAACCTGAACTCCTAGGCATTTCCTACTTTCTGTGCTGTGCCCAAAGTGGCCTCAGCAGACCTTAGGTAGACCTCCAAAGAAAGACACAGGTGTGGTACAGAAGCAAAAGCATGAGGGGAGGGGTGCATAAGAATAAAAGTGACCCAGCTGAATCTGGCCAAACCCCAACAGTGTCCAATACATGTAGGAATGTTAGACAAAATGTCTGGAATTGTAAAGTAAGGATAAATGCTCATTCAGAAATCATGATCTCTGTCCTAGAAGAGTATGAAAATGTCTGAGCAGTCATATTTCGATAGCATGTTCATTGCCATGAGAGAAAGAAGTCACAGAGCAGAGATTCCCATGCTCATTAGAATCACCCAAGGAGTGTTTAGACTTCCCAAAGCCCTGTTCATTCAATACCCCTGATCATTCAATCAGGATTTCTGCACCTGGGACCAGATATCAGTGTTTTTTCAACATGTATCCAATGTTAAAAAAAAATTTAGCATAGAGTACAAACCCAATATTGATGACACTCCAAAAACGTTGGGGCTGCGTCTCTTAAGATGGGTTTTGTTTGTAAACAAAACATTCTTCTCCTTGATATACTAACATGTTAATGGGAAAATATCTTGCTTTGGCAAAAACAACAGCTGTTTGTCCATTAATATATTATTTAGCATTTATTAAAAATATATAACAGGTGCAGAGGCAAGCTATTAAGAGATTTGCCAAAATCTACAGGCAAATTTTTTATTGTTTTTAAATACAAAATAAAGAGGATTATTTCAAGAAATAGTAAGTTCCCTTTTATCTTATAAAAAATGGGTTCTTGAAAGATGACAGAATAGGAAGCAGTAGGAATCTATCTCCCCACCTAGACATATTGCACTGGCAGAATCTGTCTGATATAACAATTTTGTAACTCTGGAGTCAATTGAAGGCTAGCAACTTGCAGAGGAAAACTTAAATTGCACATAATTTCCAATCAATTTCATGATAGCAACTGTCCATCTTCCATCCCTGACCCTACAACAGGCAGCTGTGCACATGTTTCAGGAGCATCTTGCACACAGCTTAAGGGAGCCAGGGTGGATAATAAGGACCCTGCTTCTAAATATTAGGGATCTGTGCTCGGGTCTCTGATTGCTACTTCTGATCACAAAGATACAGACAGAAAGTGTGTCACAGAGTCATTGTTGCATTCCCTCCACTGTTACAAGCCTGTCCTCTTCAGGCTGAAATGTCTTTCAGGAGGTTTAAAGGGCCAGTGTCTTTTTAAAATTTCTTTTGTTTTTCTTCCCCTCTCAGCTTCCTTTTCTTTCTCTTTTGGAAGCCAGGCATTTAAGATCTAGGATATTCAAAAGCAAACACATATATGGAGGAATTTAGAGGGTTTTTTAAAAAGATTTTATTTATTTATTTTTATAAAGTTAAGGGAGAAGGTTTGTGTGGAGAGTATAAAAGTCAATGGAAGAAAATAGCAAGAATTTGATAAAAAGGATGTCTTAGCCAATTTTTGGAAATCCTTATTTTTAGTCACTCTTACTCAGAATTTCTTTCTTTAATACATTTTATTGATTATGCTTTTACATTTGTCCCAATTTTCCCCCTTTGAGCCCCTCCACCTGGTATCTCCATTTCCTTCATCAGTCCCCTTGCCCTTAGTTCATGTCCATTGGTCATGCAATAAATTCTTTGGATGCTCCATTTCCAATACTCTTCTTAACATACCCCTGTCTATTTTAAACCTAATAATTTGTGTTTCCTAATTCCTGCACCTTTTCCCCCATTCCATCTTTCTGCCTCCCAAATAATAACCCTCCAAATGATCTCCATATAAATGATTCTGTTCCTGTTCTAGTTGTTTACTTAGTTTGTTATTTAGATTCAATTATTGACAGTTGTGAATTTATTGCCATTTTAATATTGATTTTTATCTTTTCCTTTTTCTTATATAATTCCCTTTAGAATTTTATATAATGATGGCTTGATGATGATGAACTCCTTTAGTTTTACCTTGTGTGGGAAGCACTTTATCTGCCATTCAATTCTAAATGATAGCTTTGCTGGATAGAGTAATCTTGGTTGTAGGTTTTTGCTTTCCACTCCTTTGAATATTTCTTGCCAGTCCCTTCTAGCCTGTAGAGTTTCTTTTGAGAAATCAGCTGACAGTCTTATGGGGAGTCATTTGTAGGTAACTAATTGCTTTTCTCTTGCTGCTTTTAAGATTCTATCTTTATCTTTAATCTTTGACATTTTAATTATGATGTGTCTTAGTGTGGACGTCTTTGGGTCCAATTTGTTTGAGACTTTCTGTGCTTCCTGTACTTGTATGTCTATTTCCTTCACCAAATTAGGGAAATTTTTTTTCATTATTTTCTCAGATAAATTTTCAATTTCTTGCTCTTCCTCTTCTTCTTCTGGCACCCCTATGATTCAGACGTTGGTACATTTAAAGGTGTTCCAGAGCCTCCTTAGCTTATCCTTGTTTTTTTGAATTCCTTTTTCTTTTTGCTGTTCTTATTGAATGTTTTTTCTTTCTTTCTTGTGTTCCAAATTCTTAATTTGATTCTCAGCTTCATCCCCGCCACTGTTGATTCTCTTTAGATTTTTCTTCATTTCACTTAATGCAGCCTTCATTTCTACCTGGGTCATTTTTATGCTGTTGAAATACCCAAATGAGTTCCTGAAGCATCCTGATAACCAGTGTTTTGAACTCTTCATATGATAGGTTGCTTATCTCCATTTTGTTTAGTTCTTCTTCTGGAGTTTTGTTCTGTTCTTTCACATGGGCCTTATTTCTTTATCTAGTCATTTTGGCAGCCTCCCTGTGTTTGTTTCTGTGTATTAGTTAGAACTGCTTTGACTCCCTGTCTTAGTAGCATGGCCTATTGTAGAAAAGTGCACCTATAAGTTACACAGAGCTGAGCCTTAGGTAATTTCCAGAGCAGAGCAACCCGTGTCACCACTCTGGCTCTATGTGGGGGAAGGGATTAGATAGGGGACAATGCCACTGCCTGGCCTCTGGAGTTTTGCCCAGGAAGAAGCTGTCTCCTGGCACTCACGTCATTGCCAGTCACTTCAATTCTTCCTCATATGCCACTGGTGCCCTTCAAGCTGTTACCCTTTGGAGCATCCAGAGGCGGGTCTATGTGAGTCCTAAATCTGCTGTTGGCCCTTTTAAAGTAGCATCTTGAGATTCCCACACTTTCTTCCGCTGCTCCAATCCCCAATGTTTTTTGTTTTTGTTTTTAAATACGCTTTATTGTTTATGCTATTACAGTTGACCCAATTTCTTTTCTTTTTGTTCCCCTGCACCCAGTGACGCCCCTCCCTTCAGTTGTACCCCACTTAGTCCATGCCCATTGGTTGTGCATATAGTTCTTCTTAACATCTTCCTATCTACTTGACTCTCTCCTACTATGCTTCTTAATTCCTGTACCATCTCCCTCCCTTTCCCCCCTTCCCCCTCCCCACTGATGATCTCCCCACAAAATGTTCCCCATACCTATAATTTTTTTCCCACTCTAGTTGCCTACTTACTTTGATTTTGTTTTGATTCCCTAGCTTCTGTTGTTGGTTGTTGTGATACAGTTTTCATTTTACTGTTCATAGTTTTGATCCTCTTTCTCCTAAACAAGTCCCTTTAACATTTCATATAATAGTAGTTTGGATCTGATGAACTTCTTCAGTTTTCCTTTGTCCTGGAAGCACTTTCTCTGCCCTTCTATGCTGAATGACAACTTCACTGGATAGAGTAATTGTGGTTGTAGCTTTTTGCTTTTCACTCTTTTGAATATTTCTTGCCAGTTCCTTCTTGCCTGCATAGTTTCTTTTGAGAAATCAGCTGAGAGTCTTATTGGGACCCCTTTGTATGTAGTTCTCTTCTTCTCTATTGCTGCTTTTAAGATTCTCTCTTTATCCTTAATTTTTGACATTTTGATTATAATGTGTGTTGGTGTGGTTCTCCCTGGGTCCAGTTTTTTTGGAACTCTCTGTGCTTCCTGGACCTGGAAGTCTACTTCCTTCCCCAAGTTAGGGAAGTTCTGCTTCATTGTTTTTTCACATAATTTTTTATTTTCTAGTTCTTCTTCTTCACCTTCTGGCAACCCTATGATTTGGATGTTGGCCCACTTATAGCTGTCTGGTAAGTTTCTGAACCTCTCCTCATTTTCCTCGCTTTTCATTTCCTCTTTCTGCACTGGTTGATTGTTTGTTCCTTCCCTATGTTCCGATTTGTTGATTTGATCCCTGGTTTTCTTCCCCTCACCACTTGTTTCATATGTGTTTTTGTTCATTTCAGCAGGACTAGCCTTCATTCCTTCCCTGTCTTGTTTAAGACCTGCTGTCAGGTCTGTAAGCATTCATATAACCAAAGCTCTGAACTGTGCCTCAGAAAGATTTCCTATCTGCTGAGCTGTTAGATTAGATATTTGCTGTTTGATCAGCTGTGTCACTGGGATCTCTATCATGATCCCTGCCATCCTGACCGTTTCGTGTTTGCCTTTGCTTCCTCGGCAATGCTGTCTTACCTCCTACACTATAAGGAGCAGAGCCCCGTGCACTCGTTACAACTGGGCAACTTGTCTCACCACGCTGTGGTGTTTTCTGTGGGGGTAGGGGTCCAAGATGGACTCCCGCCGTTCTCTCTCTGTTGAGAGACCGGGAGCCTCTTCCTTCGTCCCCACTCCCTCTGGGCCTCACAGTCCAAGGCAATGGAGGTCTTCCCTCCCCGGCTTTGAAATCACAAGCTGATGGGTCTGGTCTGCAGCTGGGGGTGCTCCCCAGGCGCTTCTTGCCTCCCCTTAAATATGGGTGTCTGTGCTTACCGCTGTCCTGCCTCCATCGCTGCTGCTGCCACTGAAAGCACATCTTGAACTTTCCTCTCTGGCTTCGTCCCTCCCACATGTCCAGATGAGCACCACTTCTTTAACTTCATACATTGGACTTCCATTTATTTTCTGGAACTTCTGGTTGTTTCTGGTTTTGCAATAGTTGTATTCCTTCTTAGTTATGGTGGGAGATGGAGCCTGTCAGTCTAGGCCTCCATCTTGGCTGGAAGTTTCCTGTGTTTGTTTGCTTCCGTGTCCCAGGGTGAGCTGTCACTCCCACTACGTTGTAAGGGGCGGAGCCTTAGGTATTTGTCAGTAATGGGCGACCTGTTTCACCACGTTGTGGCACTGTATGCAGGGCAGGGGTCTTAGAAGGACAATGCCGCTTGCCCAGCACTTGCCCCTTTTCCAGGCACTTTTCCCACTTCCACAATGGACTGGTGCCCCTCTAGTTGCTGCCCTGGCTGTCATTACCAGAGTGGATGGGTCTGCAGATGTTCTAGGTCCCTGGGGGCCCTTTAAACAAGCAGACTCTGCTGAGTGACAGGCAGTTTCTGCCTCTGTCCCAAACCCCCACTGGTTTGCATAGTCAAAAGCAATGAGGCTTGATTTTCTCTGGTGCTGGGACAGTGACATGCACGGTCTGCTGCGGAGCTGAGAACACTCCCCAGGTGTCCCTCCTGACTTTTTAAAATGTGTAACTGCACTTTCCGCTGGGCTGCTGCTGTTGCTGCTGCTGCCACCAGCATGCGTGTCCTCTCTGTCCTGGCTCCGCCCTCCTACCTGTCTGGATGAGTATTTCTTCTTTATATCTTTGTTTGCTGGACTTCCATGCACTCTGGAACTTCTGGTTGTTTCTAGTTTTGAGGAGTTGTATTCCTTCTGAGTTGTGGAGGGAGATGCAGCATGTCTGTCTACCCCCCACTGGTTTTTACAGCCAGAGTTATGGAAACTTATTTTACTTGTGTGGAACACTGGGCAGGGTGGTCTGGTCTGGGGTTGGGATCCCTCACTCCAGAGGTATCTCTTCCGATTTTTATCTACCACATGTGGATGTGGGACTGCCTATTTGCATACCATGCCTCTCTGCACCACTCCATGTCTGCATGCCTTTCTATACCTCTCTACTTCTCTTCGCCTCTGCACATGTCTCTGCATCTCCACCCCTCCTACCCATCTGGATGAATGTGGTTTCTTTATATTATTGATTGCCAAACTTCTATACAGCCCAATTTTCTGACAATTCTGGATGATATTTGTTTTGTTGTCTAGTTGTAATTTTTGCTATAGTTGTGTGAGGAGGTGAAGAATGTTTACTTATGCCTCCATCTTGACTGGAAGTCTCTCTTATTTGGAATTTAGAGTATAAGTTTGAGTCCCTGGACAAAGGAAAATTTCACAAAACTAGTCTATAACTATTTAGGGCAAATTAGTGTTTGTGATGATAAAATTACTTTAAAAAGCATTGTTACATTTTTTTTCCATATTCTTCTGTATAATTTTTTTTACAGTGTTTGCTGGGTTCTGGGACCTGCAGACCCCTGATCATGGATGAAGAAATTGTCCCAGAGACAAATGACCTGGGGAGGAAGGGAAAGCACTCCTCAGAGGAGAATGCTGCTGATCCCTTTCTCAGTAGAGTTTTTATTGAGTTAGTTATTCGCAGAAATGCTTGGTTTGCAAAAGCAGCCCTCCACCCAACCATAAAGAGGATTATCAAAGAAGAACATAGATCAATGCATTGTAACAATTGGTTAGACTATCTGGCATCACACCACATTGCAAAAGATTAGATTGTACTCCCTGAATTAAGCATTCTGTTGATAGTTAAACATCCTGCTGATACAGATCTAAAGCTGGATATAGCAAGACAGGCCTCAAAAGATACATCGCGAACTTCCGGCCAAGATGGAGGTTTAGACCGATACACTCTGTCTCCCTCTACAACTAAGTAAGAATACAACTACCTCAAAACCAAAGATAACCAGAAATTCCAGAAAACAAAACTACATGGAAGCCCAACGTATAAAGCTATAAACCAGCGGTGCTTGTCAGGACGGGTAGGAAGGGCAAAATCGGAATCAGGACATAAAGGTTGGGTGTGCTGTCCGCAGTAGCAGTGGGGATAGCGGCGGGACTGCGAGAAACACCAGGGGAGCAATCCCGGCTGCAGTCGAGATCTGGCAGTTCGCAATTCCAACACTGGGGAAGGCAGAATCCCCATTGCCTTGGACGGTGAGGCCATGGGGAAGGACCCTCCCGGTCTCTTAGTGGAGAGTAATGGCAGGAATCCATCTTGGACCCCCGCTCCCAAATAAAGCGCCACAGAGCAGTGAAAAAGGTCGCTGGTCACCAGGTAGTGACGAGTGCACAGGATGCCACCCCCTATAGCCCGCCCAAGAAACAAAGGTAAACAGAAAACTGACAGGATGAAACAGACCATGATTGAAATCCTGGTGACACAGCTCACCGGGCAGCAGATGAGGGACATAACCGATGAGCAAATAAGAAATCTTTCTGAGGCTCAGTTCAGAGCTATAGTCATAAGGTGGCTTACAGAATTAACAAAAGATTTGGAACAAGACAGGGAAGGAATGAAAGCAGTCACACTGAAACTAATGAAAACACATACGAGACAAGTGGTGAGGAAATGAAAACCAGAGATCAAATCAACAAATTGGAATACAGGGAAGGTACAAACCGTCAACCAGTGCAGAAAGAGGAAACAAAAAGGGAGGAACACGAGGAGAGGCTCAGAAACCTCTGGGACAGCTATAAGCGAATGAACATTTGAATAACAGCATTGCCAGGCGGCAAAGAAGAACTCGAAATTGAAAAATTATGTGAAAAAATAATGAAGCAGAACTTCCCAAACTTGGGGGAGAAAATAGACTTACAGGTCCAGGAAGCACAGAGAGTTCCAGAAAAACTGGACCCAGGGAGAAGCACTCCAAGACACGTTACAATCAAATTGTCAAAAATTAAAGATAAAGAGAGAATCTTAAAAGCAGCAAGAGAGAAGAGAACTACATAAAAGGGGTCCCAATTGTCAGACTATCAGCTTATTTCTCAAAAGAAACTCTGCAGGCAAGAAGGGACTGGCAAGAAATATTCAAAGTAATGAAAATCAGAAACCTATAGCCACAAATACTCTATCCAGCAAAACTGTCATTCAGAATAGAAGGGCAGAGAAAGTGCTTCCAGGACAAAGGAAAACTGAAGGAGTTCATTATATCCAAACCACTATTACACGAGATGTTAAAAGGACTGGTTTAGAAGAAGGAGGATCAAAATTATGAACACTAAAATTAGAACTGTATCACAACAACCAACAACAGAAGCTAGGGGATTGAAACAAAGGCAAACTAAGTAGGCAACGAGAGTGAAAACGTATTATAGGTATGGGGAACATATTGGGGGGAGGTCAGCAGGGAGAGGAAAGGGAAAAAGGGGGGAAGAAGGTACAGGAATTAAGAGGCATAGTAGGAGGGAATGGAGTAGATAGGAAGAGGTGAGAAGAAGTATATGCATAACCAATGGACATGGACAAAAAGGGGGGGACAACTGGAGGGAGAGGGGTCACTAAGTGGAGGGGAGCAGAGGGAAAAGAAATTGGGACTACTGTAACAATATAATCAATAAAAGATATTAAAAATAAATAAATAAGTAAATTTTCAAAAAAGAAAAGAAAAGATACATCACAATCCTATTCCTTCCAACTAGCGTGTGTCCAGTGGTGTGGTATTTGGAGCATGCCACCAGCTTCTTCCTGTTTTCAGTCAAGTCTTACAGTCCTCTTTTCAGGCTTGGTTTGTGCAGTGGTTACAATTTCCTATACCACACAAAATGGTCTCCTACAGGTATGTATGTGTGTGTGCATGTGTGTGTGAAGGAATTAAGAACACCTAAGAAATTTAAAAGGTTATTCTGTTTTCAAAACCAATCTTCCTACATGTTTTATTTTTTCCTTGAAGTATTTTATTTTCATGGTATTAACAGATATTTTCTTTGTAAAGATAAAATAACATTGTTTCATTGTTAATATGTGCTTTTAGCATTTAAAATATTCAAGTCAGTGTATCCAAACTTGACATAATTTCTAATATGGTTAAAATCTGATTACATTGTTATGAGAATCAAATAAGGTAAAACATGTAAAAACCACTTTGAAAAACATAAATTATTGAATAAATATAAGGTACACATTTTGTTCTAGATATGGTTATAAGCCTAATTTGGGAGGGGGAAATGTCTTACATAGTACAAATTTATAAAATAAAACATGGAGTTGTGTATGATGTGCAATAATGTGCAATAATTAACTTTAATTCCTAAAGGTGCTGAACTTTGGGTACCTCAATTAAATAATCATTACAATAATTCATTTATAAAAACATGCAGATGTTGGCTCTGCACATATAATAAAAGTGATGTTTTACAAATTCTGTACAGAAAATGACACATTAATGTTTTATTTTAAGAAAGAAAACATCAGAGTTTAAAAAATAAGGAATAAAAAATATGTGAAAAACCCCTATTATGAATATGGAAATATGAGAAGGCACTTGCTAAGCAACTATCTGTTCTCTTTATTATCCTTCATCCCAAATCACAGAAATAAAGCCACATCAAGAACATGCTTTTTGGAAAAGGATACGATAGCCATTATTTTCTGATTAATCATTTGCATTTGCCTTGCTTTAAAAGCTAAGATGTTATTTTCTATGGTTAGAAGGAAGTCATCTTCTGCAGGGAAGAAACTCTTCAATGATACTTTCTGTGCAATAAAAATAGAAATGAACCCATTAGACAACTACACAGTGTAATGACCAACTTTACAGTGAGTTAACTAAACATTAAAACAGATTTAGCTGTCAGTATAGAGAGAACGTGCAAACAAACATACAAATTCTCATTTGTACACATTCTCAATTTAGGGAAGAAAAATCAAAGGACAAAATTGTCAAATACAATAGATATATAATATCAAAAATTGTACAATAATCAGTATATGAATCATGACCACTGGAGAAAGGTGAAGATGGGAGAAAAATACAACTTACATTTTATGTAATCATCCATTCAACCAACAAGCATTTATTGATTGCCTAGTATTGTGCCAGGAAGAGTTAAGCTGGGGATACAATATGAATAATACAGACATGGATCCTGCCTTCCCAGGACTTGAAAAGGACCTTAAATTTATCTCATCTAAGCTTCTGCTAGACGCTTAAGCCTCCTTTAAAGCAATATCTCCATTAAGTAGTTGTTGCAAAAACCAAGGATTAGGTTGCTCAACATTCCTTCTAAATTCTTTCTTTCAATAAACATTTATGGTCCAGCTTTTAGGTACTGGCCACTGTTTAGAAAACTGATAGGAATAGAGCAGCAAATGAAACAATTAAAAAATTTCTTCCCACCTGACTGCTAAAGCTGGAAAGTTAAAGACTTCCTTGCAGCTAGAGTTCCATATATGATTTAGTTTCTGCCAATCAGAGGCACCCACATGAGACTTAAATTGTAACTGGGTTGAGCAGGATAGATGGGCAGAGCATGAAGCAATCATTTGTTCCTCCAAATTTAGTACAGCTTGACCCAACTTCCCTTTCAACCATTTTGAAATTAGTTCATACCTGGTTTTAAAAAAATCCCACCCGCAACTGAGCACAAACACATACAATGTTACTAACAGTTTGGTCCCTGCTGATAGAAAGGTGTGAACCTACAATTCTGATGACTTACATAACAAAAACAAGAGACGAAAACTAAATTTCCATTATTTTCTTAGGTTCTCTCTTTCCAATATGGGCCAAATGTATTTTAAAAATCTGGAAGTTATGTTAAATCATATTATCAATTTTATCTTCCCAGTTATAAATTGCATGAATTGTTGAATTCTTTTTCTTAAGCATATTTTATTGATTATGCTATTACAGTTGTCCCAATTTCTTTTCCTTTGCTCCCCTCTTCCCAGTACCCCCTTTCCCTCCAGGAATCTCCCCCACTTAGTTCATGTCCATGAGTCGTGCATATAAGTTATCTGGCTTCACCCTTTGCTATATTATTCTTAACTTCCCCCTGTCTATTTTGTACCTACCAGTTATGCTTTTTAATCCCTGCACAATTTCTTCCCCTTCCCTCTCCCAGCTGATAACTCAAATGATCCCCATAATTATGATTCTGTTCCTATTCTGTTTGCTTAGTTTGTTTTTATTTTTTAGATTCTGTTGCTAGTTGTGAGTTTGTTGTCATTTTAATATTTATAGTTTTGATCTTCTTTTTCTTAAATAAGTCCTTTTAAGATTTTATAGAATAAGGGCTTGGTGATGATGAACTCCTTTAGCTTCACCTTGTCTGGGAAGCACTTTATCTGCCCTTCTATTCTAAACAATAGCTTTACTGGATAGAGTAACCTTGGTTGTAGGTGCTTGGTTTTCATCACTTTGAATACTTCTTGCCAGTCCCTTCTTGTCTGCAAAGTTTCTTTTGAGAAATCACCTGGCAGTCTTATGGGGATTGCTTTGTAGGTAACTCTCTTCTCTTTCTGCTTTTAAGATTCTCTCTTTATCTTTAACCTTTTGCATTTTAATTATTATGTGTCTTAGTGTGGTCCTCTTTGAGACTAGGTTGTTTGTGCTTCCTGGACTTGTATGTCTATTTCCTTCACCAAATTAGGAGAATTTTCCTTCATTATTTTTTCCCATAAATTTTCAAATTCTTGCTCTTCCTCTTCTCCTTCTGGAACCCCTATGATTCAGATGTTGGTACTTTCAAAGTTGTCTAGAGGGTCCTAATTGTCTTCCTGTATTTTTCAACTCTTGTTTCTTCTTTCTGTTCCAGGTGAATGTTTATTTCTTCTTTTTATTTCAAATCATCAATTTGAATCTCAGCTTCCTTCCCATCAGGTTCTCTGTATATTTTTCTTTATTTCATCTTGTATAACTTTCACTTCTTCCTTTGTTTTGTGGCCCTACTCAATCATTTCTTGGAGCACTCTGATCACCATTGTTTTGAACTATGCATGTGGTAGTTTGGCTATCTCTGTTTTGTTTGGTTCTTTTTCTAAAGCTTTTATCTGTTCTTTTATTTGGACCACATTTCTTTGCCTCCTCAATTTGGCAGCCTTCATGTGTTTATTTATTTATTTATTTTTGTATTAGGTAGAGCTGCTTTGACTCTAGGTCTTGGTAGTATGGCCTAATGTAGTAGGTGGCCTGTAGGTTTGAGTGGTGCAGCCTCCCTGATCACCTAAGCTGGGTACTTGGGGTGCACCCTTTGTGTAGGCTGAGTACACGCTCCTGTTGTAGTTGAGCCTCGGTTGCTGCTGGCAGATTAATGGGAGAGATTTACCCAGGCCAGACAACTGTAAGGACTGGCTGTGACCACTGGCCACCAACCTCGCCCTCTGTGGAGGATCAGCTGTGTAAGATCAGGATGGAGGATCAGCTGTGCAGGATCAGGGTGGTGGTGCTCTGACATGGTCTGTAGCTGTCCACTGGGTGCACTGGCCCTGGTGTTTCCAGGGTGGTGCAGGCCAAGGTCAGACCCCACCTGGGGAATCTTCAAGGGTGGTCAAACAGCGTTAGACATATTGATGGAGTCTCAGATATGGCACCAGCTTGTTGACTCTGTGGGGGGAGGGTTTAGAAAAGAGACAATAGCCTTTGCTGGTCTTGAGGCTAAACACTTCAGTTTCTCCCTGCAAACCCTTGGTGACTTTCATACTGCTACCCTAGTGATAGAGCTCAGAGAGAGTGAATCTGAATAGGTGACTTGGTGTGTGGATTCTATAAGATGAACTACTTGGGACTCCAGAAGTTTCTTCCACTGACTCTATTTTTTGCAGCCAGAAATTATGGGAACTTATCTTCCTGGCACTGGAACCCTGGGCTGGGGGTCCTGATGTGGGGTCGGGACTCCTCACTCCTGAGATATTCCTCCCAAATATTTATCCATGACACATGGAAGAGAGACCAGCCCATTCCACATCTGTGCCCCTCCTACCCTTCTCGATGGATATGGTTTCTTTAATTCTGTAGTTGTCAGATTTCCATTCAACTCAATTTCTGATAGTTCCCGCTGATGGTTGTTCTATATTTTAGTTGTAGTTATTTTTATGTATTGTTTTTCTATTACAGTTGTCCCACTTTTCCCCCCATTGCTCCTTCCCAACCCTGTTGTCCATGTCCATGGATGATTTATACTAGTTCCTTGACTAAACCCTTTTCCTTCTTACCCATCTTCTCTCCTTCCCCTGTCCCCGCTGGTCACCATTAGTCTGCTCCTTGTTTGTGTTCCTCTGGTTCAATTTTTCTAGTTTTTTTGTGTTGTTCATTAGTTTCCTATATTAGGTGATATCATATGGTATTTGTCTTTCATTGCCTGGCTTATTTCACTAAGCATAATTCTTTCCAGTTCCATCCATATTGTCACAAATGGTAGGAGTTCCTTCTTTTGTTCTGCTGCATAGTATTCCATTGTGTAAATGTACCACAGCTTTTTGATCCACTCATCTACTAATGGGCACTTAGGCTGTTCCCAGCACTTGGCTATTGTAAATAGTACTGCTATGAACATAGGGGTGCACAGGTTCTTTTGAATTGGTGTTTCAGGATTCTTTGGGTATAATCTTAGCAATGGAATTGCTGAATGAAAAGGCAGTTCCATTTTTAGTTTTTTGAGGAAATTCCATACTGTTTTCCATAGTGGCTGTACCAGTCTGCATTCCCACCAGCAGTGCACCAGGGTTCCCTTTCTCCACCTCCTTGCTGGCATATGTTGTTTGTTGATTTGTTGATGATGGCCATTCTGACTGGTGTAAAGTGGTATCTCATTGTGGTTTTTATTTGCATCTCTCTGATGGCTAGTGATGTGGAGCATTCTTTAATATGCCTATGGACTCTCTGTATGTCTTCTTTGGAAAAGTGTTTGTTCAGGTCATTTGCCCATTTTTAAATTGGGTTGTGTCTCTTTATTTGTAATTTTGATGTGGTTGCGCAAAGAGGTGAGCCATGTCTGCCTACACTGCCATCTTGACTGGATCTAAAAACCAACAGTTGAATTTTTAAACTGAACTCTTTATTCTGACATAAAGAAATACATTGCTCTGATTAGATTAAAAGTTATAGAGAATATGAATATTTGACAAGTGTATTCCCTGAGGTAAGCAACCTATATCTAAAGAGGACTGGAGCCCCCAACCTGTGGCTCAGTTGGTTGGAACATCGTCCCATACACCAAAATGTTGTGGGTTCCATCCTCAGGGCACATATCTAGGTTGTGGGTTCAACCCCTGTTCTCTCTCCCTTCCTCTCTCTCTTTAAAAATTAATATATTCTCAAGTGAGGATTTTTTAAAAAGAGTGCTGTATATATCAATAAAATGAGAAGAAATCATAGATTTGTCATATAAGTATAAATGCTTTTAAATTTCAAAGGTCATTAAAAATGTAACTCTTATAGCTTCATTCGAAAATCAATATTCTTATTTCAGGAATGTGTATTTCCCAGGCTAAAATGTTCCTTTGAGTCTAAAGTTAAAAGAACCTCATACAGATGTTTACAATCTAATCACAACAAACTTTATTTATAAAGAGATAAAATATTTTAATCACACACTAGACTGTAATATACTTTTTTGACATTGGACACAAGTTCAGATTTCAGATATGATACTCGATCTCAGAAAACACTTGAAAAATGGGTCATATAAGTTTCTTCAGTAAAAATAGGAAAGGTGGTATGGAAATGCTTAAGAGTCCTTTTAGGATTTTTAAGAATAATCCCTAATCTTATGAACTGATAAATTGAGACAAAAAATTTTTCTTTGTAGGTATTATAAAATGAGGTAGATTAATTGCTTTCAGAGCAAGTTTAGAAATTGTGCACAATGGTAGAGAAATGAGCTAGGTGGTTTTTAAAAAAATGCTTTATTTATTTATCTTTAGAGAGAGGGGAAGGGGGGAGAAACAGAGGAAGAGAAATGTCCACGTGTGAGAGTTGCCTCTTGCATGTCCCCAACTGGAGACCTGGCCCATAACCAAGGCATGTGCCCTGACTGGGAATGACAGTGGCAACATTTAGGTTTGCAGGCTGGCACTCAATTCACTGAGCTGCACCAGCCAAGGTAGTTCCTTTAATTTGATTGGCAGTTCTATAAAACATTAGAAAATCTCGATCCATTTGGCAGGAAGTACCTTTTTCCTTTGCAAACTCCCAAATCACTTTATAACTCTTCTATGACTATACCACAGTCTTTTTAGAATAATCATATTTGTATAACACCTTTTATCCCCCTATAAGATTATAAGCTGCTGACAGACAGGTACCATCTTTATACCTAGGTGTCCTATCACAGAGCCTTGCAAAGAATGTATCAATAACTATTAGGTGATAAAGATAAAATAGTCTTTGTGTAGATTAAATTATTTAATTCCTAATGTATCAAAATTCCACTTTCCAGCTGGGCGGCAAAGTCAGCAGAGATGTTTGGGAAGGTTTACCCATGTCTCCAAACCATGAAATATCCAGTTCCTTGGTTGGCCTTTCTGGAAGAATTGCTTGGGTTCTAGAGCCCCAGCTTTCCTAACTGTCTTTGAGTAGGCAAATCAGAATAGCTTGGGGGTTTGTGTTTGTATCAAGAAGCATTTGTCAAGTGCATATATGTTGCACTTAGAGTGGACGCCATAGAAAACTGGGATTAACACAAATGTGGGAACAGCCAGAAGTAGGACACCAAGAGTGGTGGGGACATGATAAATGAAGGGTATAATCAACCTAAAGTGTGTAAAACTCGAAAGTCAGTGTTTGTGTTGCCTATCACTACCAGATCCAATAAAAAGAGACAAGGATTGAATCTTTATGGACGCTTTATTCAGATGTCAGCAATCTGAAAAGATGGCAGGTTATGTACCCTAAAACTGTCTTAACATCTCATCCCAAGCTGACCGTTTAATAATAATAAGAAAAGGATAGGTAAGGGGTTTGGAAAAAGATTAATCAGATAAAAGTTGCAGGCCAGAAGTAATTTTTCTAGTATTTCTTTATGGGTAATAAACAATTCATTATCTGCATGACAGACACACATCCCTAGAACACATGGCTCAGATACCATCTCATGGCTTGGAGACCCCCTGGGGTATGAAGGTTAAATTGCTTGTCTACTTCCTGGAGTCATGTATTCTAGTTCATAAGATAACAGCTGTCCGCATCCATTAATCACTTAAGCCTATCAACTATAACTACAGTTAAAATCTTTAATTTCTTGCTCTTCCTCCTCTCCTCCTGGCACCCTTATGATTTGGATGTTAGCATATTTAAAGTTGTCCTAGAGGTTCCTAAGTCACTCTTTGTTTTTTGGTTTTTTTTTTTTTCAATTTTTTTTTCTTCCTGTACTGGTTGACTGTTTACTTCTTCCTTATGTTCCAAATCATTGACTTGAAACCCGGTTTTCTTCCCTTCACCATTGGTTTTGTATGGAGTTTCCTTCATTTCCCTTAGCTTAGCTTTCCCTTCTTCCCTTCTGTGTTTGCCATACTCAAGCATACATGACAAGTCTGAGCATCTTTATCATCAGTGTTTTGAACTCTGCATCTGTTAGGTTGGCTCTCTCCTCATCACTTTGTTCTCCCACTGGAACCTTGATCTGTTCCCTCTTTTGGGCCATATTTCCCTGTCTCCTCAACTTGCCAGGCTCCTGTGTTTGCCTCTGAGTCTTAGGTAAAGCTGTCGCTCCTGTTACATTGTAAGGGGCAGAGCCTTAGGTATTTATCAGTAGGGATCTGAAAGGGAACAATGCTTCTTGTTCAGCAATTGCTCAGTACATTTTCTAGGTACTTCTTTCACTTCCTGTATGAGACTGGTGCCTCTCTAGATGTTGCCCTGGCTGTGGGTTCCAGAGTGGGTGGGTTGGTGGATGTTCTAAGACCATGGGGGCCCCCTAACCAAGCAAACTCTGCTGAGAAACCAGCAGTTTCTTCCACCACCCCTACCCCCACTACTTTTCACAATTTAGAAGCAAGGTGGCTTTATTTTCCTCTGTGCTGGAACCATGAGCTGCGTGGTCTCCATGCCTTAGCTTCTAATAATAGTGTCTTCCTCAGAGAGTCTTTATGATTAAATGAGATAAAACTTAGAACAGTGCTCAATTAATGCCATATAATGTTAAATAACTTTTAAAAAATATTTTTGTTTTATTGTGTGTGCTTATGTGTATCGTCGGCACCCGTCCGTCTCGAGAGACGATGGTGTAGCTTCTTAAGAGTCTATCTGCACCGCCGAGAATGGCTGTGCAGTCCAACTCGGGAGTGACACGGTATCTGTCTCCTCCCGTGTTGAATCGACATCTTGCGATGATGCTGGAGTGTCCTCTCCAGTGAAGCTGAAGCTACAGAGCCTGGGCAGGGTGATATGGAGGGTCTGCTGTTGCCCATGCAGCAGACCCCCCCTCTCTTTGCAGCTGAAGGGTCCAAGGGAAAGACGGAGTCAATACAGCTTGGCTTCAGGTGCGCCGCAGGAGTTGCCGGTGTTGACTACAACGTCGAACCGCCTTAGGGACTCCGGCTCCAGATTTTCTGTCGGGGTTTACTCCCTTAGCCTTTCCCCTGAAGAGGTATGCCGCAAGGCAGCGGAGGTTTTTTGGAGTCAGAGTTTTCCTTCTCTGATGTGCCCTGACTGGAAGATCGAACCAGCGACACTTAGCTCGCAGGCCGACGCTCAATCCACTGAGCCAAACCAGCCAGGGGAGCTTATGTGTATAAGCATGTAGAATTTATATGATTCTTTTTTATTTCTTAGAATTATACCCCATGGTCCATCTAAATCCATATTCATTCTCTACTAGAGACACTGGAGATATGTTGCTCTTACCTTTACTTCCATCCACAAAAGAATAAGAATTAAAATAATGCTTCAAAACATTTATCATTTTTCAGGCCTGTAAAACAATTCTTTTTTTTTTTTTTTTTTTAACTTATGTACACTTTCAGGCAAAATCAACTTCTTAGAATCAAAGCACTTTTTAGGTTACTGCCTACAGTGTAAAGTGCTATTTACTATGTCTTTTTTTTAAAGTGTATTTTATTGATTGTTACTTACAGTAGTTAAAATTTTTTCCCCTTTGCTCCCCTCTGCCCAGTACCCCCCTTCCCTCCAGCAATCCCACACTCTTTAGTTCATGTCCATGGGCCATGCATATATGTTCTTTGGCTTCACCCTTTCCTGTATTATTCTTAACTTGCCCTTGTCTATTTTGTACCAATTGATTATGCTTCTTAGTCCCTGCACCATTTCCCCATT
Organism: Furipterus horrens; assembly: GCF_987537825.1. Classification (NCBI taxonomy): domain Eukaryota; kingdom Metazoa; phylum Chordata; class Mammalia; order Chiroptera; family Furipteridae; genus Furipterus; species Furipterus horrens. The sequence continues at coordinate 77,517,402 of NW_028327176.1, read as the reverse complement.
TTTCCCCTTCTCCCTCCCAGCTGATAACCCCCCAAATGATCCCCATGCCTATGATTCTGTTCCCATTCTGGTTTGCTTAGTTGGATTTTGTTCTTATTTTTTAGATTCAGTTGTTGATAGTTGTGAGTTTGTTGTCATTTTAATGTTCATAGTTTTGATCTCCATTTTTTTAAATAACTCCCTTTAACATTTCAAATAATAATGGCTTGGTGATGATGAACTCCTTTAGCTTTACCTTGTCTGGGAAGCACTTCATCTGCCCTTCCATTCTAAATGATAGCTTTGCTGGATACAGTGATCTTGGTTGTAGGTCCTTGCTTTTAATCACATTGAATACTGCTTGCCAGTCCCTTCTTTTCTGCAAGTTTCTTCTGATAAATCAGCTGATAATCTTATAGGCACCCTTTGCAGGTAACTCTCTGCTTTTCTCTTGCTGCTTTTAAGATTCTCTCTTTATCTTTCACCTTTGGCATTTTAATTATATGTGTCTTGGTGTGGTCCTTTTTGGGTCTACCTTGTTTGAGACTCTGTACTTTCTAGACTAATATGTCTATTTCCTTCGCCAAATATGGGGAGTTTTTCTTCATTGTTTTTTCACATAAGTTTTCAATTTCTTGCTCTTCCTCTTCTCCTTCTGGCACCCCTATGGTTTGAATGTTGCCTTGTTTAAAGTTGTCTCAGAGGTTCCTAAGCCTCTCCTCATGTTTTTCAATTCTTGTTTTCTCATTCTGTACTGGTTGACTGTTTATTTCTTCCTTATGTTCCAAATCATTGATTTGGACCCCAGTTTCCTTTCCTTCACCATTGGTTTTGTGTGGATTTTTCTTCATTTCTTTTAAGATAAACTTCACTTCTTCCCTTATGCGTTTGCCATACTTAAGTATACCTGTACAAGCTTGTGAGCATCTTTATCATCAGTGTTTAGAACCCTGCGCCTGTTAGGTTGGCAGTCTCCCATTTGTTAGATTGGCTATCTTCTCGTCGCTTAGTTCTCCCAATGGAACCTTGATCTGTTTCCCCTTTTGGGCCACACTTATCTGTCTTCTCATTCTGACAGGCTCCTGTGTTTTTTTTTTTTTTTCTTCTGTGTCTTAGGTAGGGCTGTTGCTTCTGTTATTTTGTAAGGGGCGGAGCCTTAGGTTTTCTCATCAGTAGAGGGTGACCTGTTTCACCACATTGTGGTGCTGTATGTGGGGGAGGTGCCGGAGAGGGAACAATGTCACTTGCTCAGCACTTGCCCCCTTTCCAAGCACTTATCCCACTTTGTATGGGACTGGTGCCTCTCTAGTTGTTGCCCTGGCCGTTGTTCCCAGAGTGGGTGGTTCTGCGGATGTTCTAGGAATATGGGAGCTCTTTAAACAAGTGGACTCTGCTGAGAGACTGTCAGTCTCTTCCTTCGCCCCAACCTCCACTGATATGCAATAAGAAGCAATGAGGCTTAATTTTCCCTGGTGCTGGAATTTTGAGCTGTGGGGCCTGGTCAGGAGCTGGGAATGCTCCCCAGGTGTCCCTCCCCACTTTTTAAAGCACGTGACTGTGCCTTCTGCCGGCTTGCTGCTGCTGCAACTGCCGGCACTCCACATCGTGTCCTTTCCGCTCTGGATATGCCCCTCCCACCTGTCTGGATGAGTATTTCTTCTTTATATTTTTGTTTGTTGGACTTCTATGCAGTTCAGTTTTCTGGAACTTCTGGTTGTCTCTAGTTTTGAGTTAGTTGTATTTCTTCTTAGTTGTGGAGGGAGACGCAGCTTCTCTGTCTAGAACTCCATCTTGGCCAGAAGTCCTACAATGTCTTAAAATAGTCTCTTTCATATCTCCAGAAGTTCACTTTGCATCTAGTTTGTGGAATTTGATGATTACATCTGTGATTATTTTAGCTATGCTCTTAGTGTTTATATTGATTTCAAGTATATATTTTTTCATTCTTAAAGTTCTAGTATATTGACTATATCCAGTCTATAATTTTGACCATTTAGTTGCCTTTTCTAGACCTTCTTTACTTCCACTCAGCATCCAACACAGGGAAGCCCTGTACTGAGCCCAAATCCATGCTTAGGGTGTGGGTGAAACAGCTATAATGTCACTGAATATTTTCTACACACTATTATTTCAAATAGGAGAACCTCTCATAATCCAACCACCCAATCGAAATAACTATTTTCACTGTCTACCTGCAATTTTTTTAATGACATAATCTATGTAAAGTAATTATAAACATGGCGAGGGAGACAGTGGCCCTAAGCACATTGCCCATGAACTTGTGCATGTTTAAACTCATTTTCGATGCACAGCAAATGGTATGATCAATCCATCTTTATGTTCCATGTAAATTTGTTTTATTTTTGATAATGAAGCCTGGAGAAATGATTCTTGAAGCATTATAATCGCACTGGCTGACAGCTCCCTAGGTGCTGTTTCTTTCCCAGCAAACATAACTGATGGCTCATAGGTAAAGAGCATATGTAGATGGATTGGGTCCATACTAGGGATAAAAGCAAAGAATATATTTATTCTATTTGTTATTTATTAAAATTCGATTAATATGGTAAAGTATATGCATCTTGGGAGAATAGACTTAGTTTGTAGACTGAGACAGATTCAGTTTCTCTGTTATGGAAGCAATTATGTACTAAATTACTTCTCATAAATATTTTCAAACTCCAGTGAAATTTACATTACTCTTTCTCATACCCCATGTATACTGTTATTTAGCTAGGAGGGGTCTAGATAATTAAAGACTTTTCTAGTTGCAGATTTAATTTCCATTCAAGTTATCTTTGTGGGCACCTGCCTGTGTACATTAAGTTAAAAATCTTGCTACCTCAGGACTTCCAGCCAAGATGGAAGCATAGACAGATACACTGCGTCTCCCTCCACAACTAAGAAGGAATACAACTACCTCAAAACTGGAGACAACCAGAAGTTCCAGAAAATCAAACTGCATGGAAGTTCAGCAAACAAAGATATAAAGAAGAAATACTCATCCAGGCAGGTAGGCGGGGCGGAGACAGGGCGGAGGGAAGGCAGTGTGGTGGTGGCAGCAGCAATGACAGCAGCAGGCTGACAGAAAGTGCAGTCACAGGTTTTAAAGAGTCATGAGGGACACCTCGGGAGCATTCCCAGCTCCTCACCGGACCTTGTAGCTCACAGTCCTAGCACCGTGGAAAATTGAGTCTCATTGCTTCTGACTGTGCAGACCAGTGGGGGTTAGGGTGGAGGCAGAAACTGCCAGTCTCGGCTCAGTCCTCTTGTTTAAAGGGCCCACACATTCCTAGAATGTCTCCCGACCCACCCAGTCTGGGAACGACAACCAGGGCAGCAGCTAGAGGGACACCAGTCTAGTGCAGAAGTGGGAGAGGTGCCTGGAAAAGGGATGAGTGCTGGGAAGGCGGCATTGTTCCCTCTCGGACCCCTCCCCCACATACAGCACTACAACATGGTAAAACAGGTCGCCCTGTACTGACGAATCACCTCTTACAACATAACTGGAGCAACAGCTCTACCTGTTACGCGAAGGCAAACAAACACAGGAGCCTGTCAGAATGAGGAGACAGAGAAGTATAGCTTAAAATAGGGAATGAATCCAGATTCCAGTGGGAGAACTAAGCAACAAGGAGATAGCCAACCTAACAAATGAGGAGATAGACAACCTAACAGATGCAGAATTCAAAACACTGGTGATAAAGTTGCTTACAGGCTTGACAGATATGCTTGAGTAGAGCTAATGCATAAGAGAAAAAGTGAAGGCTGTGCTAAGTGAAAAAAGGAAAATTCACACAAAACCAATGGTGAAGGGAAGGAAACCAGGGTTCAAATCAATGATTTGAAACATAAGGGAAAAACAAAAAACAAAAAAAAACAGCCAACCAGTGCAGAATGAGGAAGCAAGAATTGAAAAAAATGAGGAAAACTTCCCAAATTTTGCAAAGGAGATGGACATAAAGGTCTGGGAAGCATGGAGGGTCCCGGGCGAGCTGGATCCAGAGGGGACCACACCAGGATGCATCATGACTGAGATGCCAAAGGTGAAAGATAAAGAGAGAGTCCTGGGGCCACCAAGAGAGAGGCAGAGAGTTGCCTACAAAGGCTATAGGACTATCAGGTGATTTCTCAGAGGACACTTTGCAGGCAGGAAGGGACTGGCAAGCAGTATTCAATGTAATGAAAAGCAACCCACAACCAAGATTACTGTGTCAAGCAAAGCTATCATTTGGAATGGAAGGGCAGATGAAGTGCTTCCCAGACAAGGTAAAGCTAAAGGAGTTCATCATCACCAAGCCATTATTATATGAAATGTCAAAGGGACTTATTTAAGAAAAAGAAGATCAAAACTACGAACATTAAAATGACAACAAACTCACAACTATCAACAACTGAATCTAAAAAATAAAAACAAAATCCAACTAAGCAAACCAGAATGGGAACAGAATCATAGGTATGGGGATCATTTGGAGGGTAATCAGCTGCAAGAGGGGAGGGGGAGAAATGGGGAAATGGTGCAGGGACTAAGAAGCATAATTGGTTGGTACAAAATAGACAGGGGCAAGTTAAGAATAATGTAGGAAAGGGTGAAGCCAAAGAACTTATGTGCATGACCCATGGACATGAACTAAGGGGGGTGGGATTGCTAGAAAGGGGCGTACTGGGCAGAGGGGAGCAAAGGGGAAAAAATTAGGACTACTGTAACAACATAGTCAATAAAATATACTTTAAAAAATCAGTTAGAACCTTAAAAAAAAAGATAATAAATAACATAGGAGAAGATGAGATATGAGAAACACAGGAAAAAGAAATAACAATTGTACCAATTTCCACTAGTTTGCCACATCTTTCAGTGGGAGTCAGGGTGGGATGGAAGAGAAAACCAACTCTTCCTGTTATATGTATCTATAACATATGTTTAGAAATTCAATAGTATCAGTAAAACAAGCGCCTGTGTGTTCACTGGTCACCTAAAGATAAGGAGCATTGGCAGGGACATTGATGCTGCTCCTGGGTACCTTGCTCATAGGTATAAATATCCGCCCTTCTGGATATTTACTACCATGAAGTTTGGGGTTGTCATTCTCTTGTTTTTCTTTATTGTTTTACCACATATAAATAAACTCTTAACCAATATCTTGTTTAGTTTTGCTGGGTTTTGAATGTTATATAAATGGTATCATGATATGTAAGTATATGTGACTGTTTTCTCTCCTCTTGGTGAAACTCATCCATGTTCATATGAGTAGTTGTGGTTCATTCACTGTCATTTCTCTACGGTGCTCTTATCCATCCATCCTCTTATCAATAGATAGATATTTGTTGTCACAAAAAGTCTTATATATGTCTCCAGGTGCACTGTGCAAAAATTTCTACAGCATATACACCCAATAATGTAATTGATTGATTGTAGGGTGTGCTTATCTTAACTTTAGATCATTGATTTGTAGGTTGATTTCAAGAGGGCTGTACCAAGATACACTTCCACCAGCAGCATCTAACAGCTCCTGTCATCTCACATCTTTGCAATACTTGTTTTTAACCCAACATTTTGACTCTCCTTATGTTTATTTCACAATCTGACTTTAGAACCAAACCCTCAATTAGATGTGACTCCACCGTATTGAACTTTTGGGACTTGATGATCATGGTACCTTAGGATGCTTGATGCCATAATAGGTGCTCAGTATATGAGAGACAAATGAAATGAATCTAAGCCTTATGTGTTTGGTAAAATTACAGATCTTTCATATTTTAAATGTTTATCAGCACATTCTTGATTCTAATCATTGCTTCTGTCTACAAATTATATACCCAATGTCAACCTATAATGATGTATTTGTTCCCAAACTCAAGCTACACAGAAAATTTAATGCAGCAGTCCAGGTGTTGCCCCTAGAAGTGGGAAATGTATCACATTTGCTTTTCTGTAATGCAATAAAAGACTGTAAGATGAATTTTAAAGGAAAAAAAAAAGAATAAAACCTCCACAATTCCTAATCTAATTTCAGTACTTACATAGTTCTTATATGTTCCAACATGCTCATTTTAAAAATGTCATAACCTTCCCCCAGTGGCTGTCAACCCTGCTTCTAAGTTCCAGGTGGGCACAGCACCCCCAGAATCTGCACACCCATAGCCACAAGCCTTGGGGGGGGGGGCACATTCAACTCCTGTTCTTCCTCCCTGACCAAAACAAAGAGGGGGTGCAAGCACGTGCAAAGATGTTTCTATGTGCAAAAGGTATGCACTAAGCATTGGCTAATGGGATGACCCTTACATCCAGCATCTTGTGAGATTGCCTATCTAAAAGAGAAAGACCCCTGAAATTAACAGAATATTTTGCTCAAGTCCATGGCATTGGTCAGCTTACAAAGGCATTTCTACAGAAGGCAGAATGGCACTGTCATATTTAAAACCTTGGGGCTGGGATGGATACCACCTTCTGAATATTAAAGAATCAAGATCTTCTGCCAAGTAAATATTTTGAAGTTGACGTTCCAAAGATAGTCACAAGAAAGCTGCACAGAATCAAATTTAAGCCTCTCCTATCAAAACCCATTTGAGAATTACATTCAGAGGACACACTTCAAATCGATGGACACAAAGATTCAAAGAGATATGCCATAATTGGAGCAGATCTTCAAAAGATTTATCTTAATTGGAAGAGAAACTAAAGAAAAGTTTGAGCGTGGGGCAGACAAAATGGAGAGGGAGGTGCGGGCGGGCTGCGCAGGTTCCCCGATCCAGGGAGAGCCAGGTGAAGAAGGTGCAGCAGTAGTCAAGGGAAGGAAAGGTTGATTGTAGAGTCACGTGGAAGTCGGTCACAAGGGGAATTGGAGAGCAACTTAATTCAAGAGGCGCAGAAGAGGAAAGTGGCCAAGATGAATGACTGATCCACGACCTCTCCAGCAGGCTGTCAATGCGGGCCAGGGGGTGGAGTCGGACACCACCGGTAAGCTCACGCACCCTATCAGCCTTGTTGGGCTGCAGGACACGCCCCTTGTTTCAAACCCTTCCCCAGAGCTCCCGGACCTCCGGAACCCAGCCCGCCAGCGCCTGCGCAGTCCCTAGGCCCCACCCCTCTGCCCTCCTGCCCAAGCGTTCCACGGCCAAGATGGCGGCCCCCTGGGTGTCTTCCTACGCCGCACTTTCTTACCGGCTCTTTATCGGGGTTAAGGTTAACCTGGCTCGGAGACAAGTCCTTTGGAGAGTCGCGGCTGCAGAACTGCAAACAGTTTCCGGATATCAGGTAAGGCCTGGGAGAAGTGGAAGTGCTGGTCCCTGTAGCGCGAGGTTATGGAGCAAGCGCCGCTGCTTTCCCCTGCTGTGTCGCTTGCCCTCGGATAGGGACCCCTAATTAGGGTCTCAGGTGCTCAGTCGACTTTTGAGGTTGAGAGGGGAGAAGTGGGTATTGGTTTTGAGCAGCCACTCTCGAGGTCGCTTCAGGGGTTGGCAGAGTGCAGGCGGGACTAGAGCCAGGAGTTCCTGCGTACGTGTGGTGTTGGGTTGAGGTCTTCCCACCTGCGCCGCTGTCTGGGAGGGAGCAGGGCCGCGCCCCAGCGGTTGAATGAGACCTGGACTTTCGCAGCGGCCTGGAGACTTAGCGGAGGAGAAAGTCACACAGTGGAGAGGATAGATAGTGACTTTTTAAAGTGTCTTGCATTTGTGTAGTTTCCGTTTTCTTAATTTTCCCAAAACTTTGTGGAGAAATGGGGACCAGAACCTGAGCATTTCATTTACTCCTGAAGGCATTGGGAAGCTGCCTTCCCAGATGGTGGGATGGTGCCTTTCACTGACATGGCATCTCAAAAGGAGGAACAGATTTGAGAGGGAAGAAGACGAGTTCATTTTTGGATATAATTGTAATTCAGGCATCCGTGAGATGTCCAAGTGGAGATTCCCCATAGGCACATAGATAGGAAAGCCTGTGGTTTAAGAAGATAACTGATTTACGAGACCTGTGTTACCTTGTAGGTGGTAATCGAGGCCATGGAAATGAAGTAGATCAGTTAGGAAAGGTGTACTAAATGAGGAATAAGCAAAGGGACAGGGCCCTGAAGGACAAACAGTCAAGGAAGATGAGCCCCTAAGAGATTGAGAATGAGCAGAAGGGAAAAAAGACAGTGTTGGTGTAATGGACAACAGGGAAATTTTTCAAGGAGGGAATGATAAAGTTACCAAATATTGTGAAATCAAATATTATGATCTGAAATATATGTTTAAAAAAAAAGAACGCTATCATTTTTCTATTTTTAAATATTTTAACCTAAATCAACCAATCCATCTTTTCATTTATTCATCAAACTTTTGTTTTTATTATTTCTTAATGGAAAATATTCTAGAAGTTATTTTTTCTTACATCTCTTTCGAGTAGGTCTTTCCTGTATACACACAATTATCTATAAAAGGGACTGTAGCACACAGAATATTAGAATATTTTTATTTGTTGACACTTAATATGTGTGCCTGTACGGGGAGTTGCTAACTTTCCCTCCCTGGAAGTCTTGAACCTATATATTCTCTGGGTCTTTCTCTGTCTTCTTTTGGTCTTATACAAACTGAAAAGCATATGCATACTTTAAAAAAAAAATAGATCCCATTGTATTTTTGGCTTCTCTAACTTACGTATATAATAGGAACCTCTCCAAGTCACCTATTATGTATCTAGCTGCTGTCTAATTTTATGTGGTGTGAATGTAGCAAAGTTAATTTAGTAATCAATGGGCATTTGCTTTGTTTCCATTTTCTTCCCATTAATGAAGTCCTCAGTAAACATCCTTCTATAGTTCTTAGGTACTGACACATTTATTTCTGTGGAAGAGAGTTCCAGTTTTGAGGTTATGCCGCGAAGGATGTGTACATCTTACATTTAGTAGATATTCCTACATAGCTTTCCAAAAAGGCTGTAGCAGTTCACATTCCATCATTGATGTATGAGTGTGCGCCCTTTTCTACCTGCATTGGGTATTATTATTTTTTCAAAGATGATTTCTAGTAACAGGTGTCTCAAGTGTAGAATGGACTGGTAGATGAGACCTGGCCATCCCTCAGGAAACTGAGCATATTAGCTCAGAGAAGGTCAGTGGCTGCAGCTTCTGGCTCAGCAGGAGCATTGAACAGATTAGCAAGAGATCTTCAGACTTAGCTTGCTTCCTCCTTGAGTTGCCCAGCAGAGGTAGTAGCACTGATGAGCTGCTCCAGAAGCTCCATTTTGTCCAGGAATTCTAGGGGCTCAATTATGCTGTACAGTTCCATCATATTTTTGGCTGATGCTTTTTCCCACTTATTCAACGACAGCCATTGTTTCTGAGATTACCATCCCTGTCAGGTCACAATATCATCTCTGCTGGTTTTCAGTCATGATCTGCCCAAACCGGTCATCCATATTCATCTGTTTGTAGTTATGAAAGTGGCAGTCCCAAAACTGCTGGCAGCCCACTTGATTAGGTTTGCAGACTACTCTGGAATCTTGTAAACCAGCACAGTTATCAGGATTGTTGTTACAATTGTGTGTTCATGTTACTTTTCTTTAGTTTCTCTTCCAGTTAAGATAAATCTTTTGAAGATCTGCTCCAATTATGGCATATCTCTTTGAATCTTTGTGTCCATCGATTTGAAGTGTGTCCTCTGAATGTAATTCTCAAATGGTTTTGATAGGAGAGGCTTAAATTTGATTCTGTGCAGCTTTCTTGTGACTATCTTTGGAACGTCAGCTTCAAAATATTTACTTGGCAGATCTTGATTCTTTAATATTCAGAAGGTGGTATCCATCCCAGCCCCAAGGTTTTAAATATGACAGTGCCATTCTGCCTTCTGTAGAAATGCCTTTGTAAGCTGACCGATGCCATGGACTTGAGCAAAATATTCTGTTAATTTCAGGGGTCTTTCTCTTTTAGATAGGCAATCTCACAAGATGCTGGATGTAAGGGTCATCCCATTAGCCAATGCTTAGTGCAAACCTTTTGCACATAGAAACATCTTTGCAGGGTCCAGATTATGGTCTGTTTTGCTATGCTAAAGAACTTGAATTTTTTTCTCTCTCACAAATTAGATTACTATGTATATTATAAGCAGTTTACAATCATGGTGTACTATAAAGGTTACCCATGAATTCTTAAATTGTATATCAATATCTTTAATGTAAGAATGCTTATTTAGCTTTCTATCGTATTTATGACTTGTAATAAGGAAAAGCAGTAGACCAACTTCTATTTTGAAAGATATTACTACACAATCTTGATAATATGTCCTCTTAACTTTATTTTCTACTAAGCACTTTCTTAGTGCTTAAACTTTCCATGTTTACTGAGCCAATATGTCCTTGCTGAATTGGACTGTCTGCCAGAGAAAAATGATCAATGACATTTGGTGGCTTAGCCCTTGTATATTTTGGTTTTATTGTAAAAACTTTGATGTCTTTGTCTTAAGTGTCTGTTATTCTCATCTCTCATTTTACGGGCTCCTGGAGCTTTTAATGTCCTATAATAATCCACATTTTCTCTAATCTCACATTTGTCTTAACCTTTTCTTTTATTCCTCAAACTATTTTTTCCTTTTCCTTTTCCTTTTTCCTTTTCTATTCAAATTAGCAGCAGATTCTTTCTGTTCCATTTTTATCCAATTGAACAAAAGAAAACTCCTTAATACTTCTGTTAATACTTTTAAAGTAGTGTGTAGCACTGGCATTTGGCCAAATATGGGACATCATTGCTCTGTCAGGAGGTGTCTGCTTTGGCAACCTGCTTGATTGAAATTGTAGTTGTCTGATGCAGTGATTATCTTTAAAAAGAAACATATCTGTCAAGTTGTATCTACAATTCCATAAAAACAAAGTCTGAGGAAACTCTGTCATAACTTCTCAGTTGGAAGTAGAACCTGAAGAAAATTTTGTTGGAAATTGTATTTAACTTTGACAAAGCAGATCCTCTCCAGGAATTCTTACTCTTCTCAGCTAAAGGTGTGGTGGTTTCACATGCAGCCTCATCTTTCTTAGTGGTTTGTACTAATGAATAATGGACTTCTTTGAATGTAAATATCTTTGTGTGAATTTGCTTCTGGAATAATTCATAGCATTTAATAAATATACTCAGTAGTCTGATACAGATGCTGTGATGGCTTTGTAACTTTAATAAATATTATGAATTCCTAGAATGTCATATTCTTCAGCAGTATGTGCAAATGTCTTTGAAAAGATTCTAAAGATCCTAGAAATTGTCTGAAAAATAGCAAATTAAGAACATGTTTTCTTAAAGCCATTTATGAACAGTAAACATTTTACAGATATTTTTAAAGTCTCATTTATGTTAAAAGTACAAAAGCTGCCACTTCGTGTCACAAACTCCAGAGAATATAGACAGACAAAAAGTAATTTTAAATCAAGTGAAGAAGTTTTCAAGCCAATAATGAACTTTTATTTGAGATGATGCTAAAATGTTGTAGGAATAAAAAGAGAAAAGGAGCAGTGTATAAGAGAGAGATGAAGAAAACACAACAGAGCATTTACTGAACAAAATGGAAGAATTATTTTTAACTAGTTCACACTAATGAGAACATTTAAAAAAAGGTTGGATGAGGGAGCATTCAATGAAATGGGATAAGACAAAAAGATGTGATTAAAAGAAACTGTTAAGGAAAGAATTTTGAAGATAAATCAGTGATACAAGAAGCTAAAAACTAAGAGTGCATAATTGACACTGCAGAAAAAGGAATAAAACCATGTAGTAAAGGTTTAAAAATAATAGAGTGGGGGAAAAAAAGGTCAAGAAATAAGACTAAGAGAGGCTGATAAATATATATATGGAGGACAGAATAATAGATAATTACTGTGATTGAAAAAAGAATAAGTACGCAAGAATTCAGTGGATATTGCTTTATTGCTAAAGTTGGTAGGAGGAATACATGTAAACATTTTATCAGAGACATATGGATAATCACTAGTAAAATAAAAGGCTGTATATAGTCTAAATTCCCAGATCAAAAGATAAATTTTAAAAAGTACAGACCACATAGCAAAAGAAAGAAAACAGGAAGGAAACATAAAAATATATAAAGGTAAAATATGATTAAAAATAAGACTGTATATATTAAAGCCCATTTATATGGGATATTCTCATGTATTAAAAAAATCCTCATGGTCAAAAAAAAAACAAAACCTAAAATGACTCAATTTAAATAAAAAAATATGGGCAGTAATATTCCAGGGAAGTGCAAATGGGAATTTAAGTGTTGCAGTATTATTATCCAACAGAATTGAGTTCAGGATAAAAGTATTACACGTGAATGGAACACTTTATAATGCTGAAGAGTACAGTCTGCAGATTGAACTCTCCTGAACTAAATGGTGCATTCAGTATACCACTGAAACATACAAAGGAAATATATAGGACACACAGATAATTGACAAAGAAAATATTACAGATAGTATATATGTATAGATTCCAGTTTCTTTGGTATTATTCTCTTGGCTCCCGTCCAGATAAATACCCACTTAAATATTTTTTCTAATTTTTTCCCTTTATTCTGTCTACCCTCTACAGCCACCCTTTGGATATAAAGTATGCAGTCTATCAAACCTGTTACTCCTTACCCTGCAGATCATCTCATGTCCTATTTCACAAAATAATGGCCAGAAGACATGTTACCTTACTCCACCTACTCTCCTTCACAAACCATTTTGCTTCTTTGCATAAAAGAGATGTTTCTCATTCTAACACTAATGCCTGCCATTTCCCCTCCTCTTAACGGTGTGTTAATATTGTGTCCTGAGATTATTTATAGACTATCGCTCAGATCTCTCCTGTGCCTCACACTTCCTGGACCCCTTTCCTGAGATTGTCTGTAAGGCATTTCAAACTCATCATTGCAAAACTAAATACATCGCTTTCCTCCCTAATGTTACTCTTCCTCTAGAATTCCTTACTTCGGTGAATGGAGCCATGTTCACTGGAAGACTCATTTTCACCTTGTGAGAGCTGTGGTTGGTGATTGGTGGGAGGTGTAGTGGATTTACCTGTATTATGAATGGATTGTTTTAGCTATGGACAGAAATGCTTGTCATATTATTTACAACACCAGTAGTGTAATCACTGTTTGGCAATGGAACATTAGGAGAATTACCTCCACTCTCTGACCGTTGCTTTTCTTCCCCAAGTTCATACCTTCGCCATGTTTCTTGGAGCAGAAAAGCTTTTTCACTTTGATTATGGGAAATAACTTTCTTCATTGTTCAAAGATATGGAATCATAAAAAAATAAAAAGAAATACCTGGAAAGGGGGGAAACGAGACAGTAAAACTGTTGAGATGGGGAATTAATTGGTGCTGGTGGCACTTGGCTGTGGGGAGAGGTAACAGGAGTGTAAAAACGGGCTCTGTCTATAAAAGGGCAGGCTAACTATATACATAAACCAATTCTGGTCATATTTTTACTAATTGATAATTGTTGATTCATTGTATAAAGAGAAACTCCTCTGTGCTTTCCTGAGGAAAAGTGAACTGTAAAGTTTCATGGAATTTTAAATTGCCCTTTCTTACTCATCAAAGAGTAGCAAGAAACTATTTTATTGCTATTTTGATTTATGAGAGTTTGACAACATAGGTTTTACTCTTAATTGGATATTTTAATATTTGTCCTGTATTTTTTCTTTCATTTTCTATTGTAACTCTGGTGACAAATTACTAAGGCATTATTTGAATCTCTAGTTCTCAAAGAGGTAGGGATGATGGAGGAATGGTGCTGATGGTGGTATGTATGAGAGAGAGCACAGGCTTGAGAAAGCAAGCTTTTGAGCTGGGGACAATGCTGACAGCTTTCTTAACAAGCCTACCTTGTTTGCAGATTCCTTCCAACTGAGTACCATAAAAAAGACAACTGTTTGAATATCCTGTTTTCTTTAGAGACAGTGGCCTAGAAGATCATTGTTTAATGTAAATTTTTTCTTTTATATTTTCTACTAGATATTAAGGCTAAGACATACTACAGTTGTAACAACAAAGAAAAAGATTGCACCATTAAGACGTGAAACCTACACAGTGGATTTTATTAAAAAGCAGATTGAGGAATTCAACATAGGAAAGAGACATTTAGCCAACATGATGGGAGAAGATCCAGAAACTTTTACAGAAGAGGATATTGATGTGAGTACAGTTACTCTGTTTAAAGGTGATTGCTGTAGAGTTTTAGATATTAAAAGCACTGTTCTCTTGCCTGAGCCCGTTAGCTCTTTATAAACTAATGAAACTGTCAGGATAAGGAAAACGCCACTGTACTTTGCAAGTTGAAACTGTGGTTTCAAAGAGAGATGCTACTCTATTTGAAGCATAATAAAGTATGGTGAGTTTTAGATTCTTAATTGAAATGGATACTTTCATTTAAGGTCATAGGAGCCACTATGAATACTTATACACAATTTGGAAACATTTATACTGTAGTGTAGTCTTAAATTTAGCTTTCTTACAAAATGATAATACAAATGGTAATGGATATATCGTCAAGTTTATAGGAAACTTCATAAATAAACCTAAGCCCAGTGTTTTTTATCAACTTAACTATATATTTGAATTTTCAAAGTGAGGGCATATTCTAAGTGATTTGAGAATGTTACCAGACAGGAGACCTGTCCCGGAGTGGTCTGCCTAGGGCCAGCCAGTAGTTTGCGTTCTTGTGGGCATGTATGAAAGATTTCACAACATGAGTCCAGGTGACTGTGAGGATGTATTTTTTAAAGGTGAGGACGGTAAAACAAGGAAGGGCTTAGCATAGAAGAAGGAACAGGAGAGCCCTGGCTGGGCTGCCTTAGCTCAATGGGTAGTCAGAGAAAAGAGGTCTTTGGGGACAGATACAGGGGGTTAGCCTGGGACGAGCTGCCATTGCCCATTGCTCCCCTGGTTCCAAGTCTCCTGGGGACCCTTAGGATTTCAAAGCGTGCCTGTGGTGGAATAAGAGGAGGAAGGGAATGGCACAGGCTGCTCCCCAGAGGGAGGGCACAAGCTGGGTCCTTTGTCTTAAGGCTTTTATCTTTCTCTTGTAGGTGGGAATCTTAGGGGAGGTCTCAGGGGAGGGTTTTGGCAGAATATTCATCAGTTTTCCAGGTGTGCTCTTTCAGGTCATGGTCTTCACTGATTGGTCAGTTCCAGGGCAGAGAGTCATTAGTCATTGCAGTCAGACTGGTCCTGCCATCACCCACCTGGTTTTGCTGCTTTTCTGGTCCTGAATCTGAATACAACTGAGGCCTACATGTTATATCTAGGGAGGTGACTTTCTATATCTGGCTATAAATTGCTCTGCCAATTTATTCAGCTGTCTCAGTTTCCCCATTCTACTTGCCAGCGAATTTTCTTAGCTTCTTACTATCCTGCCTCAAGAACAGATTAGAATGCTATTCCTGTGCCACTTTTGAATTATTATAATTCCAGTAAAATTATTGGGTTGGCCAAAAGTCTGTTTAGTTTTTTCTGTAAAATAAAATACAGATTTTTAAATTTTCATCAATAACTTTATTGATTTTGATATTTTGAGTATGTCAGCTATCTCCTGTGTGTTATAATGTTGATTGGTCTCGATTTGATCGATATCAACTTCAACTGGTCTACCCGACTGTGGAGCATCGTCCAGCAAGAAATCTACAGCATGAGACTTCACAAACCACTATTGACACATTCGATCAGTCACAGAAAAAAAAAAAAAAAAAAAAAAAATTTGTTTTGCATTTCAGTTGCATTTTGACCTTTCTTGAAATAATAAAGCATGATATATCAAAAACGTTGTGTATTTTCTTCCATCTTCAATATTAAAATGGCTATACAGTCGTTGGCAGCCGTCAGTCTCGAGAGACGATGGTGTAGCTTCTTAAGAGTCTATCTGCACCGCCGAGAATGGTTGTGCAGTCCGACTCGGGAGTGACACGGTATCTGTCTCCTCCCGTGTTGAATCGACATCTTGCGATGACGCTGGAGTGTCCTCTCCAGTGAAGCTGAAGCTACAGAGCCTGGGCAGGGTGATATGGAGGGTCTGCTGTTGCCCATGCAGCAGACCCCCCCTCTCTTCGCAGCTGAAGGGTCCAAGGGAAAGACGGAGTCAATACAGCTTGGCTCCAGGTGCGCCGCAGGAGTTTCCGGTGTTGACTACAACGTCAAACCGCCTTAGGGACTCCGGCTCCGGATTTTCTGTCGGGGTTTACTCCCTTAGCCTTTCCCCTGAAGAGGTATGCCGCAAAGCAGCGGAGGTTTTTTTTTTTTTTTTGGAGTCAGAGTTTTCCTTCTCTGATGTGCCCTGACTGGAAGATCGAACCAGCGACACTTAGCTCGCAGGCCGACGCTCAATCCACTGAGCCAAACCAGCCAGGCTATACAGTATTCCTTCACTTATTGCAGGTATTACCCCCACAATAGGTGAAAATCTGCGAAGTAGGATCCTTACATTTATTGTAGTATTTATATATATTTTAAGGCTTTATAAACCCTTCCCACACACTTATAAACTGTTCCCAGTCCCTTAACCTTTCCTACTCCCTTATTAACCTTTTCCACACTTTTATAAATACTACTTATGTTCTTAAACATATTCTACACTCTTAAACCTACGTAACTTTAACAACATATGTATACAGCTGCAAAACCCCACGATATAGTGAAAAATCTGTGATAAATAATTAAATATATATATTTTTTAAATCCCGCGGTACAGTGAGGCCACAATAAGTGAACCGCGATATAGAGAGGGACTACTCTACAAAAATTTACCAGTTTGGATTTTTTTTTTAGTTGCACACTGATATGACAGTTGTCACAAAAAATAAAAAATGCAATCTAGCAAAATTGTATTGAATGACGTTAAAGACAACTTAGAGCTACTAGAGCCATCTTACAGAATAAAGGAACTTTCTGGCCAAACCAATAGTAATAATCAGTGCCACTTTTTTGCTAGGCATGCCAGAGTAGCTAGCAAAAGACAAATTTAACAATTTTGAAGCTTGTTCTAACTTTTAAAAAAGTAACAATGACATCCTATGGAGGTTTATAATTAACTGAAGAACCTCTTTATAGATTTAACATTTTATATGATTTTAAATAGTTATTTCAATCATTTTGTGTTTTTAGGTATTTTAGTTTATTTCCCATCTTTTTGTGTACCTTTCCTAATTATTTGTGGATAATTATTCAGTATATCTATAAGGCACCAGACCAACATTTTGGCTAAGCTAAGAGAATTGCTCTTGTAGGTCTAGGTGATTTGGAGTTAATGGACCTTGTAACTGCTGTCTTGTTTTTTAATCTTATGGTAATCTGTACACTATTAAGGGATATTAAGAAACCTGTATTTTTATAACATTAATTTTATCAAAGGTCATCTAAGTATTGCTCCATCTTTAGAAGAGGAGACTGAGGTACAAAAAGAATAAGCATCATGTTTAAATATATAAGTATACATAAAGAAAAAGAGCGCTAAAATGTTAAACTTTGAACCTAGTGTTCTTTCTTTATATCTGCCTCATTTCATAGATATAAACATCTGATAGTATCCAAAATGTATTACATAATTTTTAACTACATACTCAAAACATCATTATTTTCAAGAAGAAGAAAAGAAAATGTAACTAGTGTTTGCATACTCAAAATATTATTATTTTTTAAAGAAGAATTGAAGAAAAGGACCAAAAGCTAAATAAGATCTCTCCTTCCCCATTTAATAACATGTATCCTTTAAAAAGATTAGGGTATAGTGAGTGTCTTGGTACAGCAGTCATACTATAGATTTATGTTTTTCAAAGAGAAATACAAACTCTGTATCTCTGTGCCCCTAAATTTCTTTTGCTGTTTACTTTTTTTGTCTGTTTATTTTTGGTGGCTGCTTTATTGAGACATATCTTTGCATACCATCTAAAGAGTGTACTTCACTGGTTTTTAGTCTGTCCACAGTTTTACAGCCATCACCACAATTTGATTGTAGACCACTTTCATCACCGCGTAACCAAACTTTGTACCCTTTAGTAGCCACTCTTCAACTTCCCCATTCCTCTAGGCAGCTACTTTCTACTTTCTGTCTTTGTAGATTTACCTACTTTGAGCATTTTATATAAACAGTCCTATAAGACACGGTCTTTTGTGACTGGCTTCTTTTATTTAGTATACTGTGTTCAGGATTTATCCATGTGTTATGTGTCAGTTCATTCCTTTTTATTGCCAAATAATTTTCCATTTTATGAATATACATTTCTTTTTAATCCATTCATTAGTTGATAGACATTTGGATTGTTTCTATCTCTGGCTGTTATGAATAATGCTGCTATAAACATGTTTGTAAAAGTTTTGGTGTGGTCATGTTTTCACTTCTCTTGGATATGTACCTAAACCATTGCTAATCCAAAGTCATGAAGATTTACAGTTGTGTTTTCTTTTAAGAAGTTTATAGTTTTAGTTTTTACCTAAGCCTTTGATTCACTTTGGGGCAATTTTTATATATAATGTGAGGTAGGGTTCCAGCTTCATTTTTTTTACATAAGCATATTCAGTTGTCCCAGTGGCATTTGTTGAAAAGACTGTAGTTTCCCCATTGAATTATTTTGTCACCTGAAAATCAATTGGCTGTAAATATGAGGGTTGATTTCTAGACTCTTAATTATATTTTACTGACCTGTATGTTTATTCTTATATCAGTATTATATTGTCTTTCTTATTATAGTTTTGTAATAAATTTTGAAATTGGGAAGTATTCCTACTTTGCTTTCCGTTTCAAGGTCATTTTGGCTATTCTCTACCCCTTGAATTTCCTTATGAATTTTAGGATGAGTTTCTCAGTTTCTACAAGGAGCCAGCCAGCATTTTTATAGAGATTGTGTTGAATCTCTAGGTCATTTTTGGGAGTATTGCCATCCTAATATTGTCTTTTGACCTGTCTTTCTATTTATTTACATCTTTAATTTCTTTCAGTGATATTTAACAGTTTTCAGAGTTTAAGTTTGGCATTTTTAAAAGTTTATTCTTTAGGAATAATTTTTCTAGTGCCTATATTACAGGCTTTTTTTTTTTTTTAAGATTTTATTTAAGAAGAAAGGGAGAGAAATGATGATGTGAGAAACATCAATCCATCAGTTGTCTCTTGTACACACCCTGACCAAGGACTGAACCCGCAATCCAGGCATGCAAAAGGTTACTGGTTCCATTTCTGGTCAGTGCCCTTGACAGGTTTTGGGGTTTGGTTCCCAGTTGGGGCTCTATGAGAGTCAACTGATTGATTGTTCTCTCTCACATTGACATTTCTCTCCCTCTCTTCTTCCATTCCTCTCTTTCTAAAACGAAAATAATAAATAAAATCTTTTAAACATTGTTCAGTGAAACATTACTATTAATAGTTAAACTTTTAAGAGGACCTTGAGCTAACACAAGAGTAAGATGTCAGTTAAGATTCATAAGAATCAAATTTTATCCTGTATCAAACTTAATACTTTAAAGCAGCGATTTGCAACTGGTGTACCATGGCCTAGAATTTTTAAAGCATGTAATACCTGACTATTTAGTCAGGGTTACTGACCTCTTTTCCCTTAGATTGTGAGATTACAAAAATGACAACAGCCAACACAACAATAGCTATCAGGTATGAATGAATCAACATTGTACATACTTTTTAAATTTATTGTCAGATCAGCAAAAAATATAGTTTTTTGTTGTGCCACAGAATTTTAGTAATTAGTTTATGTGCTGTGAGATGAAAAAGGTTGAAAATTGCTGCTTTAAAGGATACAAATTATTTGTTTTTTACATTGATATGCGTGTTAAACTATGTTTCTAGAATAAAACCCACTTTGTCAGTGTTGATAATTTTTTTAATATGTTTTATTGATTATGCTGTTACAGTTCTCCCAATTTCTTTTCCCTTTGTTTCCCTTGACCCAATGACCCCTCTTCCTCGAGTTGTCCCCCCTCTTAGTCCATGCCCATTGTTTGTGCATATAGTTCTTCTCATCTTCCTATCTACTCCACTCCCTCCTACTATGCTTCTTAATTCCTGTACCATCTCCCTCCCTTTTCCCCCTTCCCCCTCCGTGTTGACCTCCCCCCAATATGTTCCCCATACCTATAATTCTTTTTCCATTCTCATTGCCTACTTAGTTTGCCTTTGTTTCTGTTCCCTAGCTTCTGTTGTTGGTTGTTGTAATACAGTTTTAATTTTACTGTTCATAGTTTTGGTCCTCTTTCTCCTAAACAAGTCCCTTTAACATTTCATATAACAGTGATTTGGATCTGATGAACTCCTTCAGTTTTAGTTTGTCCTGGAAGAACTTTCTCTGCCCTTCTATTCTGAATGACAGCTTCGCTGGATAGAGTAATTGTGGTTGTAGGTTTTTGCTTTTCATTACTTTGAATATTTCTTGCCAGTCCCTTCTTGCCTGCAGAGTTTCTTTTGAGAAATCAGCTAAGAGTCTTATAGGGACCCCTTTATATGTAGTTCTCTTCTTCTCTCTTGCTGCTTTTAAGATTTTCTCTTTATCCTTAATTTTTGACATTTTGATTATAATGTGTGTTGGTGTGGTTCTCCCTGGGTCCAGTTTTTTTGGAACTCTCTGTGCTTCCTGGACCTGGAAGTCTACTTCCTTCCCCAAGTTAGGTAAGTTCTGCTTCACTGTTTTTTCACATAATTTTTCAGTTTCTAGTTGTTCTTCACCTTCTGGCAACCCCGTGATTCGGATGTTGGCCCACTTATAGCTGTCCCATAGGTTTCTAAGCTTCTCCTCATTTTCCTCACTTTTCGTTTCCTCTTTCTGCACTGGTTGATTGTTTGTTCCTTCCCCATGTTCCGATTTGTTGATTTGATCCCTGTTTTTTTTCCCTCACCACTTGTTTCGTATGTGTTTTCGTTCATTTCAGCAGGACTAGCCTTCATTCCTTCCCTGTCTTGTTTAAGATCTGCTGTTAGGTCTGTAAGCATTCTTATAACCAAAGCTCTGAACTGTGCCTCAGAAAGATTTCCTATCTGCTGATCCATTAGATCGGATATTTGCTGGCTGGTCAGCTCTGTTACTGGGATCTCTATCATGATCTGTGCCATCCTGACCATTTTGTGTTTACCTTTGCTTCCTGGGTGGGGCTCTCACACCCCCTATGCTATAGGGGGCAGAACCCCGTGCACTCTTCACTACTGGGCAACCCTTCTCACCACGCTGTGGCTTTTTGTGTGAGGACGGAGGTCCAAGATGGATTCTTGCTGTTTACTCTCTCCTGAGAGACTGGGAGCTTCTTCCTCCCTCCCCACCCCCTCCAACCTTCACAGTCTAAGGCAATGGGAGTCTACCTTCCCTGGTGTTGGAATTGTGAGCTGACGGGTCTTGTCTGCAGCTGGGGGTGCTACCCAGGTGTTTCTTGCCTCTTTTTAAATACGGGTGTTTGTGCTTACCGCTGTCCCGCTGCCATCAGCGCAGCTGCC
This sequence comes from Furipterus horrens, assembly GCF_987537825.1. Lineage (NCBI taxonomy): Eukaryota > Metazoa > Chordata > Mammalia > Chiroptera > Furipteridae > Furipterus > Furipterus horrens. Next base: position 77,496,001 of record NW_028327176.1, on the reverse strand, counting down.
ACTGCCAGCACAGCTTGGCCTCTCTGCCCCGGCTTCGCTCCTCCTGCCCATCCGGATGAGCACCACTTCTTTATAACTTCATACGTTGGACTTCCATGTAGCTTTATTTTCTGGAACTTGTGGTTATTTCTGGTTTGGGGGTAGATGTATTCCTTCTTAGTTGTCGAGGGAGATGGAGGATGTCAGTCTAGGCCTCCATCTTGGCCGGAAGTCTGTACATTTGATTTTTTTTTTTTTTAATGTGTTTCTGGATTAGGCTTGCTAGTATTTTGCTATGGATTTTTGCTCTAATTGATACTGATCTGTAGTTTTCTTATAATGTCTTTGTTATATCAGAGTAATACTGGCCTCAGAAAAAAGTTGGGAAATGATCTCCTCCATTTTTTAAAGAGTTTGTGAAGTATTGGTATTAATTATTCTTTAAATGTTTGGTTGAGCTCATCACTAAAGCCATTTGTGTCTGGCTTTTTTGGGGGGGGGCATACTAATTTTTATTACTGTTTGCTTTTAAAAATAGTCCTTCCCTCTCTCCTGTGACCTGTGTGTTCCTGAGTTCTCAGCAGGAAGATCCCACTACCCAACTGAGTTTACCTCTAAGACATCTTTAAGCATCTCTTTACAACCTTCTAGGATGTACATGTGGCATATTTAGCTCACTGAGAGAAACAGAATCAGTCAACAGTTTTGTAATTCTCTCCAAAGGGATAAGCATTTTCACAACCTAAGTATTAAAAATGAATTATGTTGTTTGGAACAGTTAATTCATTGCTTGGATGTTTAATTGGAATATTAGTTTGAATGTTAAAGTTATTTTCATGAGAATTTCATTTCTACAGAATAGACATGACCTATAATTTAATTCACTTACCTATATAGTTAAAAGTCTAGGCTCACTATATAATTTTTACATAAATAAATTAGGTGTCATTGTATTTAGATTAAACTTTATGTTTTAGAAAGTTTTTTACACTTCTTATTAACCAATTGCTAAAATAATAATAGCCAAAACTTTCTATGAAATGTATTTAAGTAAAAATTTTTAAGATTTAAAATATTTATTTTCATATATTAAAATATATTTAAATCTTTTAGGGTGTTTACAACAGACACACATTGGTGTCTGCATCTAGAGTATCCTTTTTATATTACAGTATTTAGAAAAATCTTAAAGGATCCTCTCATTCAATCAGAAACAATATGTTTAGTTCTGATTTTTAAAATATAGGATTTTTTCCGGAGAAGATATGTTTAAATTAACGTCACACTGTAAATGTAAGAAGTGGCAGATTTTCTGTACCTTTTTTTATTTTTTAGGATTTTATTTATTTATTTTTAGAGAGAGGGAGAAGTAGAGAGAAAGATAGGAAAACATTGATCAGTTGCCTCTTGCATGCAAGCAGGGACCAGCCTGCAACACAGGCACTTGCCCTGATGGAAATTGAACTGATAGTGACCTTTTGCTTTATATGAGGACGCCCAACCAACTGAGCCACGCCAGTCAGGGCGTTTTTCTGTACTTTTAAAAGTGTGTGTGTGTGTGTGTGTGTCAGCTGATGTTATTTTGTGTCATTGTGCTAATAGAATGTAATAAAAAAACTTCCTGAGGTTTAACAAAAAGTAATGAACTCATGAATTACTGTAATATGAAAAAGTCTCTAATTACTTGTTTAAAGTATGTAGAATCTTCTAAAATGATACTGAATTCCTTGTGTTGCAAGGAATATAAATGCAGAACATTTAGAACTTGGTTGTTAAATGGATCGTTAAAAAAAATAAATGTAGTTGAAGTGAGATAGGAAGATGCAGAACCTGGGATAAGAAATTTTGCAGTGTTACTAACATTGTAATATTGAGCAACAGAGAAGGAAAACTCTGTCTCCAAAAAACCTCCGCTGCCTTGCGGCATACCTCTTCAGGGGAAAGGCTAAGGGAGTAAACCCCGACAGAAAATCCGGAGCCGGAGTCCCTAAGGCGGTTTGACGTTGTAGTCAACACCGGCAACTCCTGCGGCGCACCTGAAGCCAAGCTGTATTGACTCCGTCTTTCCCTTGGACCCTTCAGCTGCGAAGAGAGGTGGGGTCTGCTGCATGGGCAACAGCAGACCCTCCATATCACCCTGCCCAGGCTCTGTAGCTTCAGCTTCACTGGAGAGGACACTCCAGCGTCATCGCAAGATGTCGATTCAACACGGGAGGAGACAGATACCGTGTCACTCCCGAGTCGGACTGCACAGCCATTCTCGGCGGTGCAGATAGACTCTTAAGAAGCTACACCATCGTCTCTCGAGACGGACGGCTGCCGACGACGACGAATATTGAGCAAGTCATGGCACTAACACTTGCTTTTCTCATCTCTAAAGTAATAACAGCTGCTTGCCTATCTAAGACTATAACTAAGGAACATGAATTTAATGCATTGTGTTATTCTCATTAGAATTAATTATAATAAATAAAATTACCATAGCTTGAATTGCTTAGTAGTTTTCTAATTGCCTTTGTCACACAAATCTTTCATGCCACCTGAGACTGAATATTGGGGAGAGTAATCTGAAATACTGGGGAATACATTGATTTATCACTGAGTGATTTAAACTGGAGGTTGCATTGTATAGTAGGCTGGTGCTTTGTCTCACTCTCTCCAGGTCTTTATGGGAGGGAGTGTTAGCCATTTTCCTGACGCCAGTGATGTAATTCTGCTGTGCTAGACTTTTCTGCAGGTGATTGATCTGCTTCACTGTCTCACATATCAATAAACTCTTTTGGCATTTTATTAAATTAAGTGGGCTCCCTTTGACATTTTAGTAGTTATAAAATCAAAGAGGACAATCATAACCGTTATCAAGGTGTTAAAATAATTTACCCATTATGGTTCCTTTTTCATTTATATTTTTTGAAACTATTATTTCTGTAAGCATTTCAGCTGTGTGTATAACTTGAAAGAGAACTTATAGTGGATAGGTCTTATTTAACATTTCCATATTAACAAAATGCTTAATTATTTTTAAAGACAAAAATAATTTTATATCCAAAATCAGGAAAATAGTTTAACCTTCCAGATAATCTTTGGAAGAACATTGTGATTGCTGTTACATATTTAGAAGTTATAATGCTTTTTATAATATGTTTGTTTTTTAGTATATAAATTAAAACTAGGTACAGTAATTTTATTTAATATGATCAGGAAATCAGATATTTCACAAAAGGGTATTCTCCAGATAAGGGAGACCTATTTTTGATTATTTGTAATGAAAAATACTACCACATACTAAACACCTCTTACATATGTGCAGAATGTTGTCTGGGAACCTGATACACATTACCACATTTAATATTTATAAAAACCTTATGGGGCAGTACTTATTGTTAAGAAACTAGGGCTGAACAAGGTCTTTCTGTATCCAAAGTCTATTTTTCTACACTTTCAAAGATTATGTTTTGGGGTAATGTTTTCTAAAATAAGTTGTGGTCTCCCCAGCCTTATACAGTAGAGTATAGTGAATATAACTTAACCTTACAGTGCCTCAGGATTTTTCTTTTTAGTATGGTTGTGAAACTGTGATTCCCGACTGTGGCTCCTAGTGAATGAATGTTTGTCTGTGTACTGAATGGCCTCGCTATGCTTTATTCTGATTCCTACTGTCTCCCTTCCTGTCAAGGTGTCAATGTATATGTGTCTGCCTATCCTTTCTCTCATGATTTTCAACCTTCTGGCATTACTAAACTTGTTAGGCATGTGAATTAAAACTAAGGGCCATTGGACTCAGTATGAGGACCTGTGTGCCCTTCCTGCTAAGTAAAATCATGAATTTATCAATATGTCAGCTATTTGTGCTCTTCATAGTCCTTTTTTGTTGTTGTTTTCTAGGTTACAACTTTATTCCAGAAGGCTGAACTTGAATAGATATTCGGCCTCTGACCTCACTGAGTGTAGCATATATAACTTATGTGTGAAAATTATACTTAGCTAATATTATATGTTAGTGTTTCCTTAATTTCATAATTTAAAAAGAGATCAGATATGTGCTAGTAAAAAATTTTTTTAAATCAAATACAATTTTATGAATAAAAATAATTCTGCATGTAAGTATTGATACTTTAATGTTAAGTTATATAGATTTTTAATTATTAAAACTACAGACTGTGTAACTGCTAGAATTTTTTTTTTCTTTTTTGCAAAATTACTTTGCTGTATTTAATGCTCAATCTTGGTATTAAATTTATATGAAAAATTGTTTTTAGTTGATAAAATAACGAATTAAAAAGAAACGTCATTGACAGGTATCAATTTTCTCTATTTCATAAAGTTTAATTTTTGCCTGATTTTTTTAAGTATATTGAAAAGCTAGAAATCACCTACTACTCTTTCCTACTGAACTACTATGGTGTTACTGATGACCTTCAGAATATCTAATAGGAGGAAAAACAGGTCCCTCTAAACAATCAGTAGAATATATGGTGTCTTGCTGAGAGTACTTAAAATGCATGCAAAATATTTTGAAAGTAGGTCTTAATGCTGTGGTTCTCAACTCCTATTCCATAAACCTTTCACTGGTGACTGCCAAATGCTGATCAGTATATATATAAGAAGTACTTTTGGCTGTAACAATATATGTTACGAGGAGGAGGAACCTGTCAACTGAATATTGAGCTGAATGGGTTTTGTAATTCAATGTAAAGTCATTACACTTTGGTCAAAAGAAGATCTTATGTGTGGAAACTATAAAGAAATAGGTCCCATAGTCTGTAACAAAGGCAGGGCAGAAAACAATTGTCCTCAAATAGTGACCCAGGACTAACGGCTGGCAGGTGAATAGTGCAGTCAGTGGCCATAGAATTTAATAGACATTATATCTCATTGTTATGCTAGAATGGACACTGGGTTACAGTTTTATTGCTAATATGTTTAGTATCATTGAGTCTTTTAATCCTTTCACATGTACCATCAAAAATTATTTTTCTCAAACTCATGCTGTAAACACAAAAAGTTGAGGACCACTGGTAATTTGCATTTTCCTTTTTGAATTAAGCAGTGTCAGTTATAAATTTTTTTGGAGACATATTAAATAATGTGAATACAGAATTGCACTTGCATTTACTAATGTCTCTGGGAGTTAAAAGTTAAGTTCTACATTACTATAGAATTTCAGGAAAAAAGCCAACAAATTGATATATAACACTGCTGAAGTCTACCAATTACTTTTTAATTGGTATTATAGACCTCATTCTGAAACCAGAATGTTTTATTCTCCTAAGTGTGAATATGCTGTATGAAATTTCTCTAATTGATTTGCTGTGCCCATTCCATTTGATGTATCATTTTTCACAATATTTCATAATTTGTGCTCACTTCTAATGAACAGAGTCGTTAGGACAGGCATGTCTAAGTACAACTGACAGCTAACATTAGGTGCCAGATGCAGTTTATAAAGCTATGTAGAAATGTAGAGAACAGTTTAAATAAATTAGCACCTGTACATTAGTCTCACTTGCTGGTAATTTATAAGCGAATCAGTAGAGATGACATTTAGGTAAGTCATTGATCAAGTTAACAGCTGCAAACCCACTGCCCAGCTGGGATACCTAATTAATTGAGATTGCATTCCTGACCCCATGCTTCTCCTGGGTTGAGTCTGCAGTCTTTTTATACTTTGACATAAACCTAAGAATATAGTTAAAGTACTTTGCCTTCATTTCAGGGAACTCTTCAATACCAATATTCTAGTTAAAATATGAAAGAGTAAGAAACATGTTTATAATTGAACATTACCTTACTCCATGACTCATTTGGATTAATTTTTTTTAATTTACATTCTTCATCAGTCATTTTTTTTTCTTTTGGATTCAAGTAAGTATTGCTATAGTCTAATATATTTCTAAAGGATTCTATCTGTACTTATCCTTAACTGTATACAGATTCTTCTTGACTTATGATAATGTTACATCTTAAACCTATTATTAAGTTGAAAATATCATATGTCAGAAATAGTATTTTTTAAACATATTTATTGATTATGCTGTTACAGTTGTCCCAAATATTTTTCCCTTTGCTACCCTCTGCCCAGTACCCCCCTTACCTCTAGCCGTCCTACCCCCCTTAGTTCGTGTCCATGGGTAATACATGTAAGTTCTTTGACTTCACCCTTTCCTATATTATTCTTAACATTCCTCTGTCTATTTTGTACCTACCAATTATGCTTCTTAATCCTTACACCATTTCCCCATTTCTCCCCTTTCCCCCTTCCAGCTGGTAACCCTCCAAATGATCCCCATACCTATAATTCTGTTCCTATTGTAGTTGTTTGCTTACTTTGTTTTTATTTTTATATTTTAGATTCTGTTGTTGATAGTTGTGAATTTGTTGTCATTTTACTGTTCATACTTTTGATCTTCTTTTTCTTAAATAAGTCTTTCTAACATTTCATATAATAATGGCTTGGTGATGATGAACTCCTTTGGCTTTACCTTGTCTGGGAAGGACTTTATCTGCCCTTCCATTCTAAATGATAGCTTTGCTGGATAAAGTAATCTTGGTTGTAGGTCCTTGCTTTTCTTTACTTTGAATACTGCTTACCAGTCCCTTCGTGCCTGCAAAGTTTCTTTTGCGATATCAGCTGATAGTCTTATAGACACCCCTTTGTAGGTAACTCTCTGCTTTTCTCTTGCTGCTTTTAAGATTTTATTTTTCACCTTTGACATTCTAATTCTGATGTGTCTTGGTGTGGTCCTCTTTGGATCTAAGTTGTTTGGGACTCTGTGTGCTTTCTGGACTTGTATGTCCATTTTCTTCACCAAATTTGGAAGGTTTCCTTCATTATTTTTTCACATAAGTTTTCAATTTATTGCTCTTTCTCTTCTTCTGGAAGCCCTGTGATTCAGATGTTGGTACATTTAAAGTTGTCCCAGAGGTTCCTAAGCCTCTCCTTATCTTTTTCAATTCTTGTTTCCTCATTCTGTACTGGTTGACTATTTATTTCTTCCTTATGTTCCAAATCATTGCTTGAACCCCATCTTCTTTCCCTTCATCATTGGTTTCACGTAGGTTTTTCTTTGTTTCGCTTAGTATAGATTTCACTTCCTACCTTATGTGTTTGCTGTACTCAGGCATGTTTGTCAACTCTGTGAGCATCGTTATCACCAATGCTTTGAACTCTTCATGTGTTAGGTTGGCTATCTCCTTGTCACTTAGTTCTCCCACTGGAACCTTGATCTGTTCCCACTTTTGTGCCATGCTTCTCTGTCTCCTCAACTTGACAGGTTCCTATGTTTGCCTCTGTATCTTAGGTAGAGCCGTCGCACCAGTTAGTTGTAAGGGGCGGAGCCTTAGGTATTCGTCAGTGCTGCTGACCCATTTCACCACATTGTGGTGCTGTATGTGGGGGAGGAGTCTCAGAGGGAACAATGCTCCTTTCTCAGCACTCTCCCCTTTTCTAGGCACTTTTCCTGCTTCCCGTATGGGACTGTCACCCCTCTAGCTGTTGCCCTGGTTGTGGTTCCCCAGATGGGTGGATTTGTGGATGTTCTAGGACCTTGGGGGCCCTCTAAACAAATGGACTCTACGGAGAGACTGGTAGTTTCTTCTGCAGCCTCAATCCCCACTGGTTTTCAGTCAGAAGCAATGAGGCTTTATGTTCCCCGGCACTGGAACCATGAGCTGTGCAGTCTGGTCTGGGGTGGATCTCTCCCCAGGTGTTCTCCTGACTTTTAAAATGTGTGACTGCACTTTCAGCAAGCTGACCATATCCACTGCCTTGCTGCTGCCATACAGTGTCCTTTCTGCCTTTTCTCTGCCCCTCCTACCTGTCTGGATGAGTATTCTTTATATCTTTATTTGTTGGGACTTCCATGCAGTTTGATTTTCTGGTATTTCTGGTTGTTTTTAGTTTTGAGTTAGTTGTATTCCTTCTTATGGTTTTGGAGGTGGTGAAGCGTGTCTACCTACGCCTCCATCTTGGCTGGAAATCCAGAAATAGTATGTTTTTAAAAAAGTCATTTGTCATCCCTAATGTACTGAACATCAGAGCTTAGCCTAGCCATCCTTAAATATGCTCAGTACACTTACCTTAGCCTACGGTTGAGCAAAATCATCTCACACAGTGAACACACTGTATACTGTGTTGATTGTTTACCATCATGATTGTGTGGCTGACTGAGAGCTATGGGTACTGCCCAGCATCAGGAAGGAGTACAGTACCACATATTGCTAGCCTGGGATAAGATCAAAATTCAGAGTATGGTTTCTACTGAATGTGTATTGCTTTTGCATCATTGTGAAGTCAAAAATTGTAAGTTGAACCACTGTAAGTTGGGGACATAAGAGGAGGTAGACACTTGTCATTTTTGTCATTGTATGTTTGGTTGGGTTTTTTCCCCCAATGCTTTGTTTCTAGGAGGAAAGAGTTGCTAAAACATGCAGAGGAGTTTTTTGGTTTTTTTTTCTCCCAAAAGAGGCAGGGATATTTTTGTTTGTTTGTGACAAGCACCCATTGAACCAAAACCATATATATATTTTTTTCAAATGTGATATTAGTTTAAAACACCTAAGAACTGTGGTTGAATTTCATACAAATTCAAGTATTTAATATAGGCATTATTAAGGTAGATGTTATTATAGGAAAATGTACTTTGTTTTCTATTCCTGTGGCTCAGATTTTCTTCTGAGTGAATTTAAAATGGAAAGATTAAGGCATCAACTACCTTAAATCAGAGTAAGGCAATGATTTTGTATACATGTCAGGTATATGTTCATGGATGTTGATGTTTGAATACCAGTGTGTTAACTACAAACCATATCCAAAGTCTGGTATCTAGACTGAGAGAAGATCTCTTGAAACACAAATGCTAATCCTAAAACATAAAAATATTAGGCTGATGATACTGGTTAAGCTTCTTAAAAATTGAATTCCAATTGATAGGCTTATTTTTGTTTTTGTAGAAGGATTGAGTTTCTTAGTTTAAATAATATTTTTTCAGGTTGGTTGCCAGGAAGTGAAAAAGTACTTATTTTATATAATTATGAAATTTCTGTTAATTCTCTCATGGTTGATAAACTTGGTCCAAGTGGGCTGTACCCCAATTCAGATGTGAAATGCACTTGAGGGCCTATACCATTTCCTGCTGGTGCTTTTTTCCCCTAGTTCCTGGTAGGTGCCACACAGGAACCAGGGAATGGCAGCACATGCCAGTTGACAGATAGGCTAACATTAGGAGAGAGTCAAGTATTACCTCCAGTGGTTTTCTGGTTGACTTAATTTCACATATCATAATATTAAAGTTATGCATTTTGTATCATGCCAACATAGGTATTTCTGAATAACATCAGAAAACTGCTAAAAAAAAAAAAGACTTAAATATTTTAACACTTCCTTTGCCTTTGTGTTTCTCATTTTCTTTTCTAGCTGTACTTCTGAACCTTTCCTAACCAAATTTTTAATTTAAACTTTTATGTGAAATAGCCCATTTATCCCCAACTGTGTTATTTGTTGTAATTCTTACTTGAAATACCCTCTTTAGCTTTACGTTGAATTGGAAAATTGTATTTTTAGTTATAGCATATTTTGAGAGGCACCAAGGACTAAAGAAATCAGCCTGTGGAAAACTTGATCTTCCATGAAATGTTTCCTAGTGTGGGGCAGAGACTGTCAGGTGTAAGGAGTGAAGACGGAGTTGTCTACCATCTGCAAGGAGAGCTTGGGGAAATCTCTTGAGTCTCTGGCTTTTGAGAGAAACTACATGAGGAAGCCAAATGGTCCAGTTAGTGGGGGTAAGTCTAGAGATGGAGAGTTAAAGTTATATTTGGAAGGACGTGAACAAATGCCTTTCTGTTAAAATAAATGGCAAGTCATAAAGCCCTAATAGACCAAGTTAAGGGCATAGGGTGTACCTGCTACTACGCTAATTTCTCCTAGCCAAGCCTTGAATTAGGGCCAGGTAATCCTGGTCAAGTAAGGTGAAATCTTACCATGGGGACTTTCGGGGTGGCAAGATGATCTGAAAGGAAGAAAGCAGAAAAACTGTTGCACTCCCTGAGTGGGTCTTGCACCCATTACAAGGTAATGTGGGGTCAGTGCCCTCATAAGTCATACAGAACTTCCAGTAACAAGACACAGCAGTAGTAACTCCAGCAGGATCATGCTGGTGACATTGGTGCTGAAACAGCCGACTGCAGCACACATGTTTTCATGCTGTGCAGACATGTAGAATTTCCAGTAGATTCATCACTATCAGCAGCAGGCTTTGGAGAGAAAGATGATGTACTCCTTCCTGGTGCTGGGTAACGGTTACTCTGGACCTAGACCGGAAATCACACTGGACAAAGGGGAGGGTGCTCCCTGGAGGGCAGTTGCAAACAAAGCCTTGCCCTTGTGGGTGCTAGAGGACCGTACTGTTCCTTCAGGACATAAAAAGAGGTAGACACTTGTCATTTTTGTCATTGGTATGTTTCCAAATATCAACGTTTCCCACTCCTGCCCCAGCTTTAGAACTCAGGCTGAAATGAGGTACCTAATCCCAGTTCTCTTGCCTTAAAGCGGTAAATTCAGGCCTTTCTGGTCAGTAGCAGAGGGCCTCAGTAGTGCCAGGTGTCAGGAAAGTCAGCTTTCCAGATGGTTTCCATGGTAAGAGTTACCCATGCAAGCCCCCAAAGAATCAAGTCATAGATCTGAAGTATTAAAATGCTACCCGTCTAACCCTCTTACCCTTCAGAAGAGGAAATCAGTAATGGTCATTGTGATCAGCTTCATTTTAGAAATCTTCTATTCAAAGACTATTAGATTGTTAATACTCTCTTGTGACAGTATATTTTGTTAATTTAGACCAGTAAAATTAAATTACAGACTTTGTTATAGCTTAATGAAATTTAAAAACCTTGCCAAAATACACATCAGTAACAGTGCAGCACTAGTTATACTGCATGAAGTCTTGGTTAAAATTGTCTAGAGCTATTTGGTTGACACTAGCTATGTGTTATTTAAATATATACAGTTAACTAATATTAAATAAAATTTAGTTCCTCAGTTGCATTAGCTGTATGTCAAGTGCACAATAGTCATGGGGTACTTACTGGCTGTCATACTGGACAGTGCATATTATAGACAATTTCCATCCCTGTAGGAAGTTCTGTTGGGCATTGTTGCCTGGATGATTGTTCTGTCGTTTCTTCCCTAAATAAGAATTTGAATTTTTTTGTTTTGTGTTATTTTTAAAAGAGAACATTTTGGAAGTATAACTAATACTCTGCAATTTTGTTTTTATATTGTCTTTCACTGAAACAGTCCAAAATTCCTGCAGAATTGGTTTTGAAATAGTTCAGAGATACAAGAAAAGAATAAATAGAAATTTAGAAATGTAGAAAATGACTGCTTATATCTAAATAAGTCAATAGAGGTTTACTAAGACGTTTTAGATTATACAACAAAAGATCTATATGATACATACACACACACACGCATGCAGTATGTATAGTATATGGGGGTAGGGACCAGAACTGAGAGAGGAAAATATTATAGGCCAGTAGCAATAGCACTAGACATCAGTTTGTATACTTTTTCTTATGAAAGTTTCAATGATAGAGAGAAAAGAGAAATAATTGTACAAGGCATGGTATATGAGCATCACCTAGTTTAAATAACTTTTAACATTTTGCAATATTTGCTTCAACTGTGTCTTTAATTTACAAACATCATGATGCTTCACCCCCAAGTACTTGAGTATATGTGTACCAGAAGTTAGGATATTTTCCTTTAAAACTAGAATATTACTACCATATCTAACAAAACTAATTTGAACATAGTCTATATAGAAGGGAGTGGGACATGAGAGTAAGAATTGGTAGAAAGCAACGAAAATTATTTGAGGAATAGTTTTGGATGTGTTGTTAGGATACTTAAATGGGGAAATCCTAAAGACATTCATAGTTGGAAATTGAAGCTAGAGAAAGAGATTTAGGCTCTCTGTATATAATTTGCTCGAAAATAAGAGGATCAAAGACAGCACTTTGGTCCTCTTCCTTTTAAGGGAGAGCAGAGATGTGTTTAGAAGAAACCAAGAAGGAACTTGCAGAGAGCTAGGAAGGGAACATGGCTACAAGAGAAGGGAAGCCTGACCTCACACGAAGAGATCAGAATAGTCATAAGATTTGAAAAAACAGCCTTGGTGACTCCTGACAAAGCAATTTCAGGATTGGGATTATGGTGAGGCCAGATTGAAATCTGTTGGGGAAAGAATGAGGTATTTTAGTAGGTGAATGTATGCTTCAAAGGATAAGAATGTGAGTGGGAAACAAAGGTGTTTATTGACCTGAATGACATCAGGAGTCTTGTTTAGATGGCTTGTTCACATGAGCACTGGGGTTGCTCACAAATATGGCAGCAATTAGTACATAAAAGGGAAAAAGTGAGCGGCAGCCCTTTGTGAATGCAATAGGGAACGTGAGAGTTGAAAGCGTGAACAAGGACAGGGAGAGAATGGACGAGCCAGATGGTATGGGTCCTGATGGTGATCTCTCCTGTTTGACTGAGGTGGCAGAGCAGTAGAAGAGCTTGGAGAGTGCTTAATAGGGGTGTAAAAAAAGAGGAAAATGACAGAGCCCTGGGAAATCAGTGTAGGCATTGCAGACAAGGTTGTGGTTGATCTAGGTCTCAGAAGACAAATAGGAACATGTTAAATGTAGGAATAGAACCAGAGATAGAACAATCTTCCAGAGAGAAAAAAAAACTATGTAAAGGAGAAAGTGACTTTTTAGGGAAACCCAGATGAAAAGTATCACTGAAAATAACTGACCACCCTCATTAATACCCACCATGTAACCTATAAATAGTTCTCACACATCATGTATATATTATTTTATTATGCCACATTATTTCACATACATGTGCGTGTCTCCACTGCTATGAGTCAGGACTCATTTCTTACCCATCTTTCTAAACTAAAAGAGTGCCTAGAACTTAAGTGGCATAAGTACTTGTTGAATAAAATTTATTAAGATGAATGATCAGTTACTTTTAAGCACATTGGGTTTTTCTTGTAGTTTTACCACTAAATAGCTGAATGTTTTTGATGTCAGTGAAGAAGTAAATCTGTTTTCTGAGAGAACTGGGTTGGTTCCCTGTGATAGGAAAGGAAGAGCACATTCCAGAATTAAATTTCAGAAAATTCAAATTCTAGCTTTGCCATTCAGTGTGATCTTGGGCTAGTTGCTTAACTGCTGCTCCTTCTCTGTCTGTAAAATAGAGTTAATGAATGCATGACTATTTTATATGTCTTAAAGGAATGTGGGAAAGTTCTTCACATTGAACATTTTGTATAGCTAACATTTATCAAATGCCTGCTGTGTGCTATGCTTTTATAAATACCTTGTTTAATCCTCAGGGCAAATAGATAAAGTTGTCGTCCTTACAAATCAGAACCACTGGAAATGGTGGTTTTTGAAAAATATTTTGATGGTTATAAGACATAAAGATTATGTTGTTTACACATTCATCCTGTTTTCATGTTCACCACTCCCTTTCTTCAGAATTCTAAAATGCAGTGAAAGTAAAGGTTTAAAGCATGGAATGCTCTGCCCAAAATATGTCTATAGGCTGTTCAACTTAATACCAACACTCAAAATTTTCTTGTTCTTAGAAATATTTTCTAGTTAGTTCAAAAGGGTAGTCACTGACTAGAGTTTTAACAGCTATGTGTGTTAACTGGGACTTAAGAAATCACAGAAAGCAACAAAACTATTTTTTTTTCCATAAAATCCAGGTAGTCCTTTGCTTCAGAATATGTAAAAAAAAATTTTTTTAATCTTTTTAGGATGCCAGTAGAAGATAAATGGAAGTAATAGGTTAGGTCATGTTAGTGCTATTCAGTGCATACTAAATATGATGGACACCATGGTGGGAATGTGTCTTTTTGATTTTGTATATTTTATTTGGAGAAAAAGAACTGGTGTGTATATTTTTTTATTTGTTTTTATAAGTATATTTTATTGATTATGTTCTTACAGTAGTTCCAATTTCTTTCCCTCTTTGCTCCCCTCTGCCCAGTACCCCCCTTCCCTCCAGCAATCCCAGCCTCCTTAGTTCATGTCCATGGGTCGTGCATATAACTTCTTCGGCTTTACCCTTTCCTATATTACTCTTAACTTCCCCCTGTCTATTTTATATCAACCAATTATGCTTCTTAATCCCTGTACCATTTCCCCCTTTCTTTCCCTTCCCCTTCCCAGCTGATAACCCTCCAAATGATCCCCATACCTATGATTCTGTTCCCATTCTGGTTTGCTTAGTTGGATTTTGTTTTTACTTTTTAGATTCAGTTGTTGAGAATTGCCAGTTTGTCGTCATTTTAGTGTTCATAGTTTTGATCTTTTTTTTTTTTCTTAAATAAGTCCCTATAATGTTTCATATAATAATGGCTTGGTGATGATGAATTTCTATAGCTTTACCTTGTCTGTGAAGCACTTCTTCTGCCCTTCCATTCCAAATGATAGCTTTTCTGGATAGAGTAATCTTGGTTGTAGGTCCTTGCTTTTCATCACATTGAATACTGCTTGCCAGTCCCTTCTTGCCTGCAAAGTTTCTTTTGAGAAATCAGCTCATAGTCTTATAGGCACCCCTTTGTAGGTAACTCTGCTTTTCTCTTGCTGCTTTTAAGATTCTCTCTTTATCTTGAACCTTTGGCATTTTATTTATGATGTGTCTTGGTGTGGTCCTCCTTGGGTCTAGCTTGTTTGGGACTCCCTGTGCTTCATGGACTTGTATATCTATTTCCTTCGCCAAATTTCAGAAGTTTTTCTCCATTATACTTTCACATAAGTTTTTGATTTCTTGCTCTTCCTCTTATCCTTCTGGCAGCCCTATGATTTGAATGTTGCATGTTTAAAGTTGTCCCAGAGGTTCCTAAGCTTCTCCTCATTTTTTTCAATTCTTGTTTCCTCATTCTGTACTGGTTGACTGTTTATTTTTCTTTATGTTCCACATCATTGATTTGAACCCTAGTTTCCTTCCCTTCACCATTGGTTTTGTGTGGATTTTCCTTTGTTTCACGTAGCATAGCCTTCACTTCTTCCCTTTTGCGTTTGCCATACTCAAGCATATCTGTCAAGCCTGTGAGCATCTTTATCACCAGTGTTTTGAATTCTGCATCTGTTAGCTTGGCTATCTCCTCATCGCTTAGTTCTCCCACTGGAACCTTGATCCATTCCCTCTTTTGGGCCATACTTCTTTGTCTCCTCATCTTGACAGGCTCCTGTGTTTGTTTGCCTCTCTGTGTTAGGTAGAGCTGTTGCTCTTGTTACATTGTAAGTGGCGGAGCTTTAGGGATTCGTCAGTACAGGGTGACCCGTTTCACCACGTTGTGGCACTGTATGTGGGGGAGGGGTCTGAGAGGGAACAATGCTGCTTGCTCAGCACTCGCCCCTTTTCCAGGCACTTCTCCCATTTCCGTATGGGACTGGCGTCCCTCTAGCTGTTGCCCTGGCCGTTGTCCCCAAAGTGGATGGGTCTGAGGATGTTCTAGGATTGTGGGGGTCCTTTAAACAAGCAGTCTCTGCTGAGAGATGAGCAGTGTCTTCCTCTGCCCCCAACCCCCACTGGTCTGCACAGTCAGAAGCAATGAGGCTTGATTTTCCCGGGGGCTGGGACTATGAGCTGTGCAGTCTGGTCAGGAGCTGGGAATGCTCCCCAGGTGTCCCTCCTGACTTTTTAAAACATGTAACTGCGCTTTCTCCCAGCCTGCCCCTACCACAGCGTGTCCTCTCCGCCCCGGCTCCGCCCCCCCTACCTGTCTGGGTATTTCTTCTTTATATCTTTGTTTGTTGGACTTCCATGCAACTTGATTTTCTGGAACTTCTGGTTGTTTCTAGTTTTGAGGTAGTCGTATTCCTTCTTAGCTGTGGAGGGAGGCGCAGTGTGTCTGTCTAGGCCTCCATCTTGGCTGGAAGTGGTGTATGTTTTTTAGTGTTCCTTCTCTTGTTTCTTTTTCTTCCATCTTTCTTATTTATTTATTCATTCTTTTTCTATTACACTTGTCCCACTTTTCCCCCATTGCTCCCCGCTCCACCCTTCTCCCACAGTCAGTCCCCACCCCGTTGTCCATGTCCTTCTTTTGTTTTTAATTGTTTTTTACTAGCTTACGATTTTGTTTTTTATCTGACATGGTATCTTTTTCTCTGGACCTTCAACATAGTACTTGGTACAGAACCTAATATAGTTAGGTACATTATAATGTAATATAGTTGGTAACAATATACCATAGTAGATTATACATACTCCATTATTAATTATTGATATAGTATGGTATACTATAATATAGTAGAGTTGCTGTATTATTATTACAACCTAATATAGTGAGGAAATATAAATTAGTAAATATTGTTAATTTACTTTTAGCTGAGGGTTTTTTAGAAAGGCAAAGCCACATTTCTTAATCCTTTCAGTGGAATTTCAGAATACTTCCAGCACATTTTTTCTTAGATTCTTTTCTTTTCTTTTCTGAAATATATATTGCCTGTAAGACCTAGACATCTTTTGCAATTTATGGTTTATTTTCAGGTTCTACCAGTTAACTTCTTTGTGACTTTTCTAAGTCTTCATTTTCATTAGAAATCCAACTGTGAGATAGAATTCTTCACATTTTTATTTCCTTCTAGGACACTATCCGGTGATGACTAAGGTAGTAGTCATTTTCATATTTGAAAGTGATGCCGGTGATGGTTCGAAACTGATCTTAGAAGTCATTTAGATTTTCCTTCCGGTAATTATGGTGATCTCACTCTAAGGTGAAGAGTTGAGCTTAGTTTTCCACGCTGTCTAATATTCTCACCCAGGCTTTGGATTCAGTAGCTGCTTTGCTAAAACATCTGATAAGCTTTGGGGCTGCTGTGTCTGACTGTGAGAACCAGGCCTGAAGTCTAGCTGGCCCACATGTGCTGTAGGCTCTTGGTGGCCCTGTTGAGACAGGTTGGGTTTAGAAAGACCTTATTTACTTAATTTTTAACATTTCCCCCCCAACTTTTTATTTTTAAAAATTTCAAATTTCCAGAAAATTTGAGTAGTCAGTGAATACAGACATACACACATCTGTTCACCCTTCACATAGATTTACCAGTTGTTAACATTTTGCCATATTTCCTTTATCTCCCTCGTATATATAAAATTTTTTGAGTGAGCCATTCAAAGTGCAGATATCATAACACTTAACCCCTAAATACATGAGCATTTATTTAAACCCCAAATACATAAAAATCCTTTATACCATTGTCTCCTACAGTACTGTTATTACATCTGTTGCAGTTATAATTCTATAATGTCATATGTAATCTATATGTAGTTTCCCCAGTTTTTCCCAAAATGTCTTTATAGCCATTTAAGGGTTTTGTAGAATTCAGACCACTTTTCTTGTACAATTGTCTGGCATTCTGTCTTTCTAATTGCTTCCTCATGATCAGATTTAGGATGTATAAATGATAATACTTACATGATATTGTAGCTTTCTCATTGCCTCCCACCAGTAAGTACAGTTAGTTTGTCCCACTATAGATTGTACTATATGCCTGATCCCTTGGTGAAGGTGGTGACCACTAGACCTCTTTATTATAAAGGAGCTTTTCCTTCTATAATTAGTAATCTGTAGGATATTCGGAGTCCACTGTTCTGTGCTCCAGTAACCTTTCATCAGATGACTTTAGCATCTATTGATGATCCTTGCCAGAAATTAAGGATTACCTTGGAAGTTGTAAAGCAATGATTTTCTACTTCTGTCATTCCTTCTACTTTTATTAACTGGTATTGTTTTCTAAAGAAGCTTATCTTTTCTCCTCCTGCCCCCCTCCCACCCTTCAACGGATGTATGCACACGATGTTGAACATACATATACTCACATATTGAGTGTTATGAGGCATTGTCATTGTTTTTTTATGTCCAGATTGGCCCAGGTTTGGCCAGTAGGGGGCCCTTGAGGTTGGCCTCTGTGACCTTTTGAGTTCTTGCTTGTTTTCTGGATCAGGAAGATGTCTCACGCTCATTTTTTACTTGTTCTGCCTTAGTTCCTTATAATAGGAAACTATTGGAAACCAGGGTTTAGATGCTAGTGTTACCGAGCAAAGTGGCGTTCAATCACGTGGCACCTTGGTATAAGACTCAACAATTAGTGTTGAGAAAAACAGGTCTTTATTTACAATATTCCAACCTGTGGGTGGGGGTGCTGGGAGAAGTTCAAGCCAGAGCCCTGCTCTCCCACAAGATCCACCACTTCCCTTGCTCCCCAAAAGACTAAAAGCTAAAAAATGCCCAGAAGTTTTCCATTTCTTACCTATCAACTCTCTTTCAGGATCTGGGGTACAATGTCATCAGCCTCTGCATAATAGTCCAGGATATTACTAGCCTCTGTATAAAAGTCCAGGAAAGCATGTGCCATGTTGCACTGGATCATGGTGAAGTCCCGGAAAGGCACAAGTTTTAAAAGAGTCCTTGGTGGCTTCTGAGTCAGCTGGAGCAGGCATGATCAAAGCAGCTGTGTGCCGCTTTCTTACTAGCCTAGGCTGCATGGGCCTGTCCTTGTTTCAGACCACATGGCTTCCTCTATCTCCTTTTAAACTGTGTTGCTCTTCCCTACCTCCTTTCAGACCGTGTGGCTCTCCCCTGCTTAATGGCTACCACCTTATTTTTAAATCCCTGACTATGGCCTGTTATGCAGTAGACAGGGTGACTGGTCTCGGCCACACACACAATCTCATGCCGTCCCATAAGCTCTTAGGTCACCATTCTATGATCAAAAACCCCTCCCATCTCCTTGGAACCAAGGCTTGGCCATAGCTATTTGCATAACCAAGAAATATCTACCCACCATAGATGTGCAAAATACCTTAAAAGCTGTTCCCTTTCCCCATCCCCCAAACCATGGGCTGTGGGGAATTTTGGGGACTCATGTTACACTAGGGGTCACCCATTGCTCCGGGAGTTCCATTGTTTCTATGCTCATTCAAGGGACAGAACAAAAAAAATATTTTTTAAATATTACAGAAATAATATAGGATAATGTTTTTTGAGGATCATAAGTTTATATTGCTTTGTCTAATTCAAACTTAACATTATTTAACATTATATTTGTATCTCTTCTGCAATAAAATTTTGATAATTATAAAATTAATATATTTTCTTATTTCCTTTATGCTGCAATATAAATAAAATATTTCAGAATTATAATATTAATATTACTACTAACAATAAACGCAGCAAGGAAAACTGAAGATTTATTTACAGTTATTTCTGTTCTTAGAATCAGATTTATTTGCTTCTCTTTGAATTAAGTTTTAGCGTTTCTTTTGAAAATTTGTCTTTAATATATAAAACATTTTCATTCTTCAAAGTTCAAGTATACAAAAAAGTATACTCAGAGAAGTCTTACTCTCACCCCTGTGCCTCTCACCCTGCTCCCACCCATTCCTTAAGAGGTAATGATTTTTATTATTTTCTACTTTATTCTTCCTGTGTTTATGTTTGCAAAAAGAAGCCTATGTATATTTTTCTCCTATTCCAATATGTATTTTCTTATTTCTGTCTCTCTCACACCAGTCATCTCATTCTGAATACATTTCTTTTGCATCTTTTGCATCTTTTTTTTTTTTCTGGGTATAAAGTACTGATCACATAGATGTATGGGGATTTAGTTGTTTCTCATATTTTGCTCTTGTAAATCTATAAATAATAAATAACCTATGTTTGTAAGGGGATGTATCTTCAGCGTAAATTTATAGAAGTAGGATTGCTGGGGGTGACATGTAGTTTTGTTAGGTAGTGTCAAACTTCCAGTCTTAGTGTGGTGCCGTTTGACACTTCCACCAGTGTGTGGTCAAGCTTTTGAAGTTTTGCTAGTTCTGTTGGATTAAAAGTGTTATTTGAGTGGTTTTAATTGTACTTTTCTTATTAGAAATACATTTGAGCCATATTTTTTCATTTTTAATGTAGTTTAATTGGGCAGTTTTTGGTTTGCTTCTGAATTTTGAGTCACAGTTAAGAAAGACTTTGCCTATCTACATTATAAAGGAATTCACCATGTTGTCTTCTAGTATTTGTTTTGTTTCTATTTTCTGTGTTTACCTCTGACTCATGTGGAGTTTATTCTAGTGTATGGTGTGAGGTTTAGATCCAGTTTTATCTTTTTTCCACGGTAGTTATTCACATCACTTACTTAAAAATATGCTTTTTCTCCTTCAGAGAAGGAAGGGAGAGGTGTCCCTGGTTTTAGAAAGTTCATAAAAATAACCCTGATATTTAAGTTTTTTTAATGCCAATTTTATTGGCAAAAGCTTGAATGAGAATGAAGCTTGACCCAAAGACGCAACTGGGCTCCTAATATAATTGAATTTATACCCCCCAAATTATAGACCCTCCTTTCAGGAGCAGAACTGGGTCCAGCACATTTACTGTGTGAAGGAGACAGCAGGCCAGTGCTGAGAACAGGCTCTCCAGAGAGCAGCACAGCGCTCACCCCAGGTGCCAGTCCGTTTAGGGTTCAGATGGAGTGCTACGATCCGAGGCCACCGACTTCATCTTACGTCTGTCAACAAAAAGGAGCATTTAGTTAGTTAGAGTGGTTGGTTGTGTGGGTGGGTGGTTTGTTGTTGTTGTTTTTGTTTGTTGCTTTTAATTGTGAGAAGGGCTATTGGAAAAGACCAATGGCTGAAGCAGTTCTCAGGTTTGCAGCAGTGCTGCTTTTAAGTGGTAAGGGAAGGGCATCTGGAAATGTGTGCGCATGAGGTTTGTCACAAGCTCTGGGGATATCACTGGCACAGATTTTATTGTAGAAAAGAGCCAGGGATGTTTAATGACCTGCAGTATCGGGAAAAGTTTCCTGCAACGGAGCTGTCACACTTAGAATGCCAGTAGCATCCCCACTGAGGAAACTGACACCTGTGAGAACTGTTTGGGAAAGTGTAGTTTAGAAACCTCTCACAACTTGAGGAAAATTTCAGAGAGCAGCCAAAAAATCAGTGGGTGTGTCACTGTGGATGAAACTTGGAGCTGCTCTTTTCACTATTCTGTCTTTGATGTTTGCAGTACCAGCTGGGAGTTAGAACAATTGCTCTTGAGTACATACCACAGTTGTATAGGAGCAGCTCTAGTATTTTAAAAAAAGAGATTATTTGTGTGTGATATCACTTTTATGTTTGAAATGACACTTGAAAATTGCTTAAAACTTAATAGTTTAATATAGTAGTCCCCCCTTATCTGCATTTTCACTTTTCACAGTTTCAAATACTTGCAGACTATCTCAATCCAAAAATATTAAATGGAAAATTCCAGAAATCGCTGTCCTGCTCCATCTCATCCAGGAAATGCATCATGCCTTTGTCCATGCTGTATTTGCTGTGACTCATTAGCCACTTAGTATCAGGTCCATTGTTGAGGTGTCACAGTCCGTTTAGTCAAGTAACCCTTATTTAATACTGGCCCCAATGCACAAGAGTAGTAATGCTGGCAGTTCAGATATGCCAAAATAGAAGCTGTATAAACTTCACCAAAGGTATGTGTGTCTAGGAAAAAGCATAACATATTTGGGGTTGGGTACTATCAGTGGTTTCAGTCATCTACTGGGGGTCGTAGAACTAGAGACTACTTTTGTTACAATTTTTTTTCTTTTGAGGGATGGCTATGTGGTAACTTACTTAGAAAACTTTGAAATGAGATAATGTGTATGAAACTCTTAGTGTAATGTCTGGCACATAGTAAGTACTCAGTAACTATTAATGTAACATTAACTGGTTTTTGTAACTATTGTTAATTAATCTTTATGTATATTTTCAGAGAGCTATTGCTTATCTTTTCCCCAGTGGTTTATTTGAGAAGCGAGCCAGGCCAATTATGAAGGTAATTATCTTAATTAATATTTTAAAAAATTTCACTTGGGTTTATATGTTACATAATTATCTAATGTACTGTAAAATTGTTTTACAGCATCCTGAACAGATTTTTCCAAAACAAAAAGGTGAGTTTGCTCAAGAATGAATTAAAACAGTTTGGGGGGGATTTTTTTTTTTTTCTGTAGTGTTATGTTATATATTACAGAGATGAACTTTCATGTCATGGAGGTCATGTAGTAGGTACAAAAGTTTTTATAACGAATAATGGAGTTTGCAACTGATTTCTTTTTAATTAAAAATATTAAAATTAGATCACGTTAGAGTTTATGCTTAGACTAATGTCACACTAATTTATTTGGATTCTAATATGCCTTTATGAGGAAGAGTTTGGTACAGATCTGCTGGAGAGAATTAAAATTTCTGTTCTGCAAAAGACACTGTCAAGAAAATAAAAAATAAGCCACAGAGTGGTGGGAGATATTTGGGAAAGAATTATCTGATAAAAGATCATTATGCAAAATATACAAGGGACTCTTAAAACTCAGCAATAGAAAACAACCCGATTTAAAAATAGACCAAAGACCTTAACAGACACCTCATTAGAGAGGGTATATACATATGAAAAGATGCTCCACATCATGGAAATCCAAATTAAAGCAACGTGAGATACCACTACACACCTGTTAGAATGGTCAAAACCAGAACACTGACAACACCAATTCTGGCAAGGTTATATAACAACAGGAATATATTACTGGTGGAAATATAAAATGGTTCAGCCGCTTTGAAAGATAGTTTGGCAGTTTTACAAAACTAAACATATTCTTACCATATAATCCAGCAGTTGTGTTCCTTGGCATTTACCCAGAGGAGCTGAAAACTTATGTCTGCATAGAAATTTGCACAAAGATGTATATAGCAGCTTTATTCCTAACTGTAAAAACTTGGAATATGTCCTTTAGTTGGTGAGTGGACAATTAAACTGGTATATCCAGATAATGTAACATTGTTCACTAATGAACTATCAAGCCACAAAAAGACATGGAGGAAACTTGAATGCATATTACTAAGTGAAAAATCCAGTCAGGAAAGGTTACATATATGATTCCAACTATGTGACTTTCTGGAAAAGGCAATACTATGCAGATAGTAAGAAGTCACTGGCCATCAGGAGTTAGGTGGGGAAGGAGGGATGAATAGGTGGAGCACAGAGGATTTTTAGAGCAGTAACACTACTGTTTATAATTCTATAATGGTAGATACATGTCTATATAAATTTGTCCAAACCTGAGCTGTACAACACCAAGAGTGAACCCTAATGTAAAACATGGACTTTGGGTGATTATGATATGTCCCTGTAGGCTCATCAGTTGTAACAAATGTACCACTCTGGTGGGGGTGTTGGTAATGGGGGAGGCTATGCATGTGAGGGAATAAGTGGTATACGGTAAATCTGTGTATCTTCCTCTCAATTTGACTGTGAACCTAAAATTGCTCTAAAAAATAAATTCCATTTAAACAATAATAAAAGTGTATTACTAATATAATTAATGTTATAGAAAACATAGATAACCGAGGAAGCAGCATCAAGAGCAACAAAAGCTAAAATACAAATAAATCAACAAAAATATGTAAGAGATTTATATAGAAAATTATAAAACTTAAAAGTCAATCATAAGTAAAAATCTAAGTAGCTGGAAAATGGTTTCATGTTTGTATGAGGAAAGGTTGAAAGCTACTTTAATATAATTTCGAAGTCTTTGTAGGACTTCTGTCGAAAAACTTAAAAAGTTTATTTGAAAGAGTAAATGTGCAAGAAGCAGCAAGAAGTTTTTTAAAATAAATAAGAATAACAAAGGAAGCTTAGCCTACTAGATATCAAAATGCAGCAAAAAGCTGATTTTAATTAAATGGAGGTAGTGGTGCAGAATAGATCAAATTAGAGTACAGTATTCCCTCACTTATCGCGGGTATTACGTTCTAGACACCCCCCGCCCCGCGCGATAGGTGAAAATCCGCAAAGTAGGAACCTTACATATATTTTAGTATTTATATATATTTTAAGGCTTTATAAACCTTTCCCACACTCTTATAAACCATTCCCAGTCCCTTATTAACCTTTCCTACTCCTTATTAACCTTTTCCACACTTTATAAACACTACTTATGGTCATAAACCTATTCTACACTCTTAAACCTACGTAACTTTAACAACATACGTATACAGTACCGCAAAATTCTGCGCTGCAGCGAAAAATCTGCGATAAATAATTAAATATAATATTTTTAAAAATCCCGTGATACAGTGAGGCTGCGATAAGTGAACCACAATATAGAGAGGGACTACGGTATTCAGTGTCAACATTGTTTATGCCATATTTTGTAAGTTTTAAGATGTGGTTTTTAAAATTTTAACATCTGACAAAAGGATTCATTATACAATTGATGTCAACTATGAAGAGTGCTGTCAGCTTTTTTACTTTCTTTGTCAAAGATGCATGAAGGGGTATTTTAAAGTCTGTGATGTCTTTGAATGGAATCGTGTGTGTGTGTGTGTATGTACATATATATGTATATGCATAAACGTGCATACTTCAGAAATCAAGTATATACAAACACACATTCACATGAAAGGAAACCAAACTCAAAAATTCCTCTAAGCTTTACAGTAAAATCTCATCTGCAACCATGGTGTTTGTCTTTGTTGGTCACTTTCTAACTGACTGCTTGAACAATACGGTGAAAATTGATTGCATAGTAAAGTTATAAATATTGGAAAATGTGGAGGATTTCATAAAGTCTAGGAAAATGATGTTGGAGAAGTATTTAATTCATCCATAAGCCATTGGAAAATAAGAATCTTGTTTTATTGTTTCAAGCTAAACTCCCTATCAGAGTTGTTGTGTTTTTTTTCATCATTTACTATGAAATTTTGGTCTTTTTAAAAAAAAAGTATATTCACTTAAAGTAGTCCATGTGTAATGCCAGTTATCCTCAGAAGGGAAAGATTACCTACATATTGTGCAGGTAGTATTTCAACAGAAAGAGTGTAGTATTTAAAAAAATAATGGGTAACAGCTTACTTTGCTGGAGAAAATACTTGGATTTCTGCCTTACAAAAATATAAATTCAATATAGATTAAATTTTTTAACATGAAAATTTCAGAAGAAAATATAGGAAAATAATTTTTAGAAAGCACAAGGTCTTATGGCATTCTTTCTCAATGGAGCGATGTTTCCTAGGGGGCATAAATTGGTTCAGAAGAAATGATAAAAATCTCAACTATTGCAGGGTTTCGGCCTTCAACCAATATGCAGTATGTCTGTGGTATTAAAATTTCATGGGGAGGGAGTCAATTAGGAAAAAAAAGTCTCCTTAGTAGGGTAGATAATGAAAAACAGTTGAGAAACACTGCAATAGAGGAAAAGTGACAGATTCTACAAAAACATGTATGTTAAACTCTTGATTATGAAAGACACCATAAACAATTTAAAAAGCAAGTGACAGATTGGGAGAAAAGAGTACAATTTATGTACTGTACTAGACAAAGGAATGTAACCTTTAACATATTAGAGTTCCTACAAATTGTTAACAGAGAATTCAATAGAAATACAGGCAAAGGGCATGAAGTCAGTGTTTGGTTTGCTTACTACAGAGACTCCATTTCTCAGTTTGTTTGTTGTTTATTAGATCTGTATTTCAAAAGGTATTACACATAACACCTTTTGGGGGCTCCTTCTGTTTTAGACATTTTAAACTCTCAGGTATGTGATCACAGAGTTGAAATGAAGAATGTGTCCTGGGAAAATCCTTTTTTTTTTTTTTCTTTGTTATGTTATGTGTGTTTCTAATTTTCTGAATGAATTACATTATTGACTATCAGTTTTTGTTTTTAAGAATATGGGAGTGCATTGTATTTACAGCCAAACCAATTTTTTTTGTACTAACAGGATGATTTTGGCTATTTTATGAGTGTTTATTTAAAACAAGTTATAGAAATTCTCACGGTGATGTATTTAGGAATATTTTCTCAAATACAAACATTGTTTTATGTAAATATTGACATGCTAAATTAAATATTAAAATTCTAAATATTAATGCTTGTTTTTTAAAAAAATTAGAATTATAAACATGTCTCATAACTGCAATTAAATACATCTTTGGCTTCTCTCTGTGTATATTTTTATTTTCATTTATTTGTTTTTATCTGGCTTTTTTTATTAGCAACCCAGTGGGGAGAAGATGGTCGTCCATTTCATTTTCTCTTTTATACTGGCAAACAGTCATATTATTCATTAATGCATGTAAGTATATTACCTTTATGATAAATAATATGAACTGTAAGCTAAGTAACTGATTTTACCAGAGATTTTGTTAAACTTCAGTTTACCTAGTATGTTTCATAATGGACAAAAATCCAACTTCTGGAGGTGAGACAATATGTTGAAAGGCTTTATATTTTATTAATCCATTTTCCTAAAGGTAAACATAGAATTTATAACAGAATGGTTTTTACTTAAAATGCTTTTCCTTACAAATTGAGATCATGATAAGAGATAAGATACTCAATTGTATTGCATGTATGTGCAATCCAGGTAAAACATGAAACAGGGAAGGGGCCCAGTATATATCCTGTCAGAGGCTATAGGCACGTTGAGAGAGAGTCAAATAGATAACTGTACTTTCTGTTGCTTTTCATGGGCTAATGCAGTGTATGAATCTAGAAAGTCTGGGAAAAAGACCTAAGAAATGATTTTATTACATGTAGATTTCCAACTGCATTTGAGTGTACTGGGAAGTTTTTGTTTCAGAGCTCTAAGTGTTTGGTGGTATGTAGCTATGGGAGTTCCCTCTTGTAACCATGGGAGAAAAACGTGTATGCTAACTAATATCCAGTTTTAAGCAACAGAACCCATTTTCTTCTTAAAACGTGTCAAGTTTTATTTTATTCATTGTATGATTTTTAAAATACCACTGGGTTTCCCCATCCACAGTCAGATTTCAGGTTGTTTGAATCCCATACACATTTCCTCTGCTTTTTAGAACTGATGTTTGTTGGTGCTCCACAAGCCCAAAAGGACAAAATCCCCATTTGCCAGGTACATTTATTTCTTGGGAAAATAAAAAGAAAACCTTCTTCTCGTTTTTTGTTGACCTTGGGCAAATGAGCTTCTTGCCCTGGCAGAAATGAAATGAATGATGAATGTAGAGTGTGTCTTTGCTGAGTAATGGAGCTGCAGCTCAAGCTTTCCACAGAGGTTGTCTCTGCACAGCCCGAGGCTGCCCAAGGACCCCTGCTGTTCATTTAAATAGGTATGTCAAATCTGCAGCAAATGCCGCTGGTTTGATCTGTGGTAATATTTGTGAAGGTTCCATATGGACCTAAGCCCCCTGCAGTGCTAAGAAATAATGTACAACGCTTCATGGTGCAGACGCAAATTTTCTCTGAAAAGGGATGCAGTGCTGCGTTTTAGCTGTCGGAGGGGATGATAGAGCTGATGCGCTAGGCCTGTCAACTTGTTACACGGATGGGTTGCACGCAGCGAAGCCATGGAAAATCTGTGCCTGTTAACTTTTCTACTTAATCACGGTTGTAGCATTGCCTTTAGACTGTATGCTACATTAATTCCCTTCCTGCCTTCTGCCTTTCATCCCAAGTTTCACGGAAAAAGGAAAGCATACAGGTTTTGTGGAGGAGCCTTATCAAACAGCTGTCATCTGACAAGCCATTTGCATTTGTTTTGGCTGAAACTGAGCAACCCAAGGGCAAGATATTTTGTTGCGTTCCATCACAATGAAGAAATCACACATTGTAGGAGAGGCGGGAATTTATAGTTTGTTTATGTCTTTTAAAAGGTATTACTCAAGAAAATGGTTGTTTTCTTGGTGTGTAAAATATTAGCATACTCTGACTGAAAAACCAAATTATATCTGATTAATAAGTAATCTTTCTGCGTAATATAGTTTGTTACATATAGAAGCATTCTTTGGGCTTTAATCTTTTAGCTAAAATTTAGGAATTTAGGTCAGTTTGTTTTGCTAGGTGTTTTGACTCCCCAGTCTATATGGGGCTTAGCGTTTGTTTTATTGCTTATCAAAATGGTTTAGAATTACAGATATTTGGGGTTCATTTGAACATTTTAATTCAGATAATTAATAAAACCTTGTATTTTCAAAAATGTGCATTATGGGATTTTAAAGTTATATGTATAGGGAAAAAGATAAATGTTTTCTTAAATATATTTGCAGTTGTTATTAATTATAGCTATAGTCATACCAGTCTCATTTCCTAGATCATGCAAATCAGTATCATCCTAGATTCTTTCAATTTGTTACTTTAAAATAGCATGTGACTCAGTACTCATTGCTGGGCTTACAAAAGTGGTTTTGTAGTGAAGTCAAGCATTGACTATAAAGTAAAATGGTAAAAATTGGAACTGCTTCAGGTTTGCTCTCTCCTTTGTTCTGCCTTCCCTTGGTGGTGGGGGGCTGCTGTTTCATTATCTGTGTGACTGTGAGTTCACTACTGTCCTTCTACTACAGCAAGGTAATTGGCCTCCAAAGACTCTGGTGGGCATTAAATGCTTGTAAATGAATGATTATTGTTACATTTCTTACTGTTGATAAAATTTCTTCCCATATGACAGGGTAAAAGACACTAAGCCAAATCAGTTTTCCCCATGTCGTTGACCAACTATAATTGAGACATGGCAGTCATCAACCAAGCGTTTTGACAAAAACACAGATCTAGAGCATGTGTGCATTTCTGCCAGGAGATGTTTCTGATGTCAGTTACCCTTTGTCATCTTCTGTGTCAAATCTTCTTTTTAGCATTTGGTCACTATTTGCGTATTAAGCTTATGTATCACATTATAGCAGCTAATAAAAGGTAGTCCCAATGCAGCTTACAGTTATGGATAATATATAATGCTTTAGTGAACACTTTCCAATTAGCCTCTAATTGGCATATCTAATTTTTGTGGAGAAGCAGGGAGATTTTTGAAGGAAGATGAAGATGAGAAGGAAGAAGCAATTTATTGCTCCTGCCCAGAAATGAAATGTAGTAGGAAAGAATAAAGTGAAGAAAAATTTGCTGATCCATGGGGTCTCGGACTCGGTAAATGTGTTACATTCTGAAGGTTCATTAGCAGGGGAGGTAGGACACTTTCCTATGGACAATGTTCCTTCTTCAAGTTCTTGGGAAGGTCAGTAACAAACCACTTACAGCGAATACGTGTACATATGTAATGAAAAGAAGTATAAAACTGTACTAATAACTAATTCCTTAAGTAGTGAAAAGTGGTTTAAGTGAGAAGAAATGAGAGAATTAAGGAGTTTCTCAAAGAATAGTTGAGTACTGAAAAGGGAGCTGCATGCTAGGTGGCACCCATCTGTCTTTTTTCACCTGAAATGGATGGTTTTCAATTTCTTTAACAGCTACTTAATCAGTAGAACTTGTATACTTTTCAGACACAATTTACAGTTTCACTTTAGGGTTTCAGGAGCAAAATGAAGAAAAAGAATAAAAGACGTTTCGTAAAACAGCTGAGCAGAAGTATAAAGGAAAGGGAAGACTTTAAAAGAGGAATTTCTGTGGAATTAAGAACATACCTAGGCATACATGAGGGACAAGAGAGGGATAGGCCAGAAAGGTGTGTCCTTTGGTCCACCAGCCTGCCAGGGTCACCCCTTGTCCACAGCAGTTGCAGCCTGTCCAGGCCAACAAAGTTGGTGGTGAAAGGGAGAGTGGGCTGCATTCATGAGCAAAATGTTGGCAACCTGGGTAGTCATGGTTGAGTTTGTGCAGGTCCTTTAAGTTTTAGAAAAATATTAATTCAGATTGACCCATTTTATTAATATACACGTTCCTGAAAGTGTTTAAATTCCCTTATGAAAAATGAGTTAAAAATTATTTAAAACTTATTATGGGAGGTGGTTATTTCACTCTGAAGTGGGAACCCTTTTGTAAAAATATTACTCATTAAGTCAGGGCATGTCTATTATGCAGTCTTTCCCAGAGTGCTTTCTCAGGAGCACAGGTTACAAAATATTCTTCAAGAAAGGGTCTCTGAAATTAAGTTAGTTTGGGAATGCTGATTATCGTGGACTGGGAAACTATTAGAAAGATACTTACTAGCATGAAAAAGCTCTGCAAAGTCCTTCAGTAAGGAAACCTGTTTCGTTAACCCACTGCTGCTAAAACGTACTGGCTCATAGAGCCCTTTCTACCCAGAACTCCTTTTTAAAAATCCCATGAAACTAGTGCTTGGAAAAGACTGTGTAGCATATTGAAAACATTAAGTTGTCAAATACATTAAGCATTTATTGAAATTTTACATAAGCTCCCCCTCCCCAGTCTTTAAGATAAGGTTAGTCAGCTTTAAAAACTGCAATGGGAATAATTTAGCATCTTACAGAAATCTCCTATTTTAGGATGTTTTATAGTAAACAATGGAGTATTTTCAAAGTATTTTTATGAATTGAAAGAAATACATGGCCACCAATGAAATTTTACCAAAAAATATGTATAAAATTAGGGAATGAAGATCATTATTTACTTAAACTACTCTGCTGAATTAAAATATGAAACAAAACCAAATAATTCTAATAACATATGCATAAACAGATTTGTTTGCACCTTGAAAGAAACTCCTGGCTTATTTAGAAATTCTGCAGCTTGTTTTCCATGACTTAGGGAGGAAAGACACCCCAGGAAAAGCGTGAGGCTCATTAAGTGATGAACCCAGACTCGGTAAAGCACAAGTCAGGGACTTCAAGTCAGAGTTCTTCCTTCACATTTTCTCCAACCTGTGGTGAATATTTAAAACTCCTGATGTAGTGTTTTTATCTGTCAAAATGGAATTTAAATAGTGACCCTTCTCACAGTGAGGTACAGTATTCCCTCACTTACCTCGGGTATTACATTCTAAACCCCCTCGTGATAGATGAAAATCCGTGAAGTAGGAACCTTACATTTATTTTAGTATTTATATATACTATATTTTAAGGCTTTATAAACCCTTCCCACACACTTATAAACTGATCCTTGTCCCTTATTAACCTTTTCCATACTTTTATAAACACTGCTTATGTTCTTAAACATATTCTACACTTTTAAACCTATGTAACTTAAACAACATACGTATACAGTATCGCAAAATCCCGCGCTATAGCGAAAAATCCGCGATAATTAAATATTTTTTAAAATCGCGCGATACAGTGAGGCTGCGATAAGTGAACCGTGATAGAGGGAGGGACTACTGTATTGTGAAATAACTACAGCCATGTAAAGTACTTAGTTTAGAAAGCTACAGTATAATGCTGACATATCTTTTTGCTGTTTTAAAACTTTTCCTGACAGCAGGAGTTAATTCAGGACTTAATTCAGCAATAGAAACTGCTATTACAGAAATATCTTTAATATACATTTTCCTCACATAGGAATAATTACCATTGTATATCTTGCATGTACTAAATGTAACAATTTAAAGAATTAATTTTTAAAAGCTGATTCAACTCATGGCCTCTTGTTTTAATCAGGTTATTTTTATAATGGAATAGTTGTTATTATAATATAATATACGGTGTGACATTACTGTGAGTAGTAAAAGTAGGTGGTATCTGAGTTACCAGCATTTTTATGTAATTACTTTTACGTGTGTACTTTCCCAGAGTACTTTCCTGCATTACTACATATGAGACTTTTTCCCTTTTTATGTTCATGTGTAAACTATATAGCATATAGTTTTTACAAAGTGATAGCAAGGGTCTGTAACAGAAATATGTCCCTTGGAACTTTAGATAAATAGCAGAAACCATGCTAAATGGATCGTTTTTATTTCATTTGATTTTGGATATGCCAGTAGCTAAAAAATTAGGAAGATTGTTATTAGGAAATTGACTTTTGTGATATTTTTTTTTAAATACATATTTAAGTGTGTTACTTTTCTATTTTTGATCTAGTATCTATGATGATTATTATTATGATATTGTATATTGTATATCAGAATACAGTTGACTTCCTATACCGCTCTCCCAAGAAATGTCATTTGTTTACCCTTCCTAAAATGGAATTTCTACATGATTAATATAACCAAAACAGATTTCAGAAGACTAAAATCAGATTTTTAGACCAGAAATACTGTTGCTTACACTCTTGGAAGGGTTTAGTTTAAGCGCTTCTTTTCTGTAACCTGAGCATCTGGGATTTTCAAATTAGGCACCTTCTAAATTTGACTCATACATTATGGAAATCTGATGACACAAGGGTGGATAGGATCGCTTTGATTTTATGAAATATTAATCATAGCTGTGATTAATGATTCAGCATTTCACATCTGGGTTATTCCTGTCATATTTGAAAATTATACTATTAAATACAGTATATAAACTTAGTGTAGGTGGGTCATATCAATTCTCTAGTGTCCCTTAAAAATTAAGTGGAAATTTAACAATATACCGGAAGCTACTAGTGATAATCTGTGATGTTGACAGTTTCTGGCATATTTTATACCCTCAAGGATTTTTTGATGTAAATTAGTACACATCTCTTTGGGGAACTGAAGCTATAGAATCTACTTTCCAGAGAACTGTTATTTCTAACCAAGATAGAATCCAAAGAGTGGTTTTATTATGTAGAAAAGAAAGAAAAATAGAAATGGTGCACGAATAAAATTGTTTCTTAATTATTAGATTCTTGAATGCCATACCTCACCCCTGCAGTCATTTCTTAACCATTAGCGTAAGTCAGGCACTGTGCTAAGCAGTTTGCCTATATTTTCCTATTTAAAGTATAAGGGGTAGCTTAGTGAGTGCTCTTTAATTTGATAGATTATAACCATCAAAGTGTTAACATTTGTCATAAATGAATAGAATTTACCATGTTTGAAATTTGATGTGTACTTTTCATGGGTTGTTTTATTCTGCATTTTTTTCTGGTTATTTTACTTATATTATTTATAAATTATTTTGGAGCTAAATATAACACTGGATGGTAATAGCATAGTGAAAGAAAGTTTTAAGAAAAATATGGACTTAAAGCAAAATCGCTCAGATGTCACTGGAAAATGATGATGAATTTAGCATCCCAAACTTTGACTTGAAACTTGTCTGTGAAACAGGTCAGTTATTTTTAAGTTGCCTTGGTTATTCCAGAAAATTAAATAGACCCTAGCAAGCAGGAGAGGGTATCTTATTACTGTTGTTGATGTTCTCTAGAATTTATATTTTCTTAGCTAATTTGAAAGGCACAACATCTCTGAATTATGCACTTAGAATCTTACTGGCACCATCCTTTTACCAGACTCCTCAGATGTAGCAGTCTCGCTGGGGTCTGGTGTACAGAGGATGCTGTTTGCACGGTGTCTGTGCATTTCATACAAATATGGGAGGAATCATTTTGTTGGTTTTCCCCTTTATTTTGCCTATTCAGAGCACTTGAAAACTGCTTCCTCAAAACAGAGGTTCATAGAAATTTTTCTGATACACTATTCACTTGGGGGTCACAAACCACTGTCTGTGCCTTTAGAAATGAGTCAGAAGTACCCTAAACCACAAATGATCAAATGAGGCTTACCAATTCTTGGGAGACAAGTTGTAAAGTTTTAAGTTGAATAGCAGGTACATGTTTTATATGTGGATTGTTCACAGTAGTTCTTCCTCTGAGGTGGTCAGTTGTTTTAAATTGTCACATACCTTCTGCTGCTGCTACAGCTGATGGATTTGTACCTTGAATATAGTTGTAGAAATAGGTATCCTTAATAAGGACACTAGAATCAAATCGACTTAATTTGTCCTTTGCTGTTGCATTGAACTCAGCAATTCATAGTTCTAATGCACAGATCCAAACTTTAGTGCACATCTCTTGGAGGCATCATTGAAATGGATCACCGGGCCCCACCACAGAGGGTCCTTTTCAGAAAGTCTGATGAGTGCTTGCGAATTTAGGCTTGGATGCTTCTGCTACTACTGCCCCAGGAACTTACCTTTACCATTCCTGAACTAGTGATTGTTTTATAGTTTCTGACTGCTGCTTCTCTTCTTCTTTCTGCTGCTTTTCTGTCTTACTTACCAATCAATTCTACTAGCCCTGTTGAAAAACAAAACAAAAATGCCCTCCTGAGTCTCCTCAGCCACAAGAAATGAATTTTTACAGCCTTATTGTAAGAATTCTTAGCCCACTGAGTATAGCCTCAGCTTTTCTCACCTATATTTATGAAACTCAAAGGCTCAGTGTTCACTTTTTTTTTTTTTTAACATTTTTTCTCCATGAGAGAAATGAATTCCTGAAAAGAGGTTATGGAATAAAGATAATAAAATGCAAGCACTGGTAATAAAAGAGTGGCAAAGGGACACTTCTATTAGAATGAACTCTTTATTAGCAACACTGGTGTGATACGGCAGTCTAATCAGAGCCCGTAAGAAACTGCCCCTCAAATT
The DNA here is from genome assembly GCF_987537825.1 of Furipterus horrens. NCBI lineage: Eukaryota > Metazoa > Chordata > Mammalia > Chiroptera > Furipteridae > Furipterus > Furipterus horrens. Next base: position 77,461,719 of record NW_028327176.1, on the reverse strand, counting down.
TGAAATGATTAATTAAGACTATTTGAGTTATGAATGAACATCTCTATTAGTAACAAGTTGTGTCTTCTGACATTAGCTAATGACACTGGAAAGTGTCATATTAACGAGAAAAAATGTCATTTATATCATGTCTTAACTCATTCTTTGAAAATACCTATTTGTTCATTAGGCATTATTATGGTAAGTTATGTGTAAATTATAAATGAATACACATATATTGGAGGTGAGTCTTCAAATACTTAAGTTTGTTCAAACAAAAAATATTGGGAGACAATTGCATTATTCTGTTTGTTGGAAACTCATTTTCTAGAAAATGTATTTCATTGGTAATCTTTATTGCCAAGTCCTAACAAAATGGCAGATTTTCCCCTACTTGCATTACAGTTTAACACGCGTCATACATTCACAGACTTTATTAAAAAGTATATTAACAAAAGAAATCAGATAATAAAAAATACAATAGAAAACTTTTTAAGATACAAACTACATAGTGAGAACTTAAATATTATGTAAATATGTATTAGATAAGTAATTCAGCTGTAAATACCATGACTTTTACTGGTTAAGTGTGTAAGTTTAAAGGGCATATGACTATATAAATTAAGATTGTTTTCTAGGGAAAATTTTTATTCCTGTTTGTGGAACTCTAAGGAAAATAGTTTGTAGCTTTGTCTTGTTTTTACCAACCCCGCTGTAATAATGTACAGTCTTTTATTTAGCATGTGTATTTTCTTTGCCATAGGATGCATACGGGAAGCTACTCAATTTAGAAAAACATAAAAATCAGTTGCAAGCCAAAGGTCTATTTTCAGAAGAAGCTAAAACCAAGTAAGTTCTTTTCTTGCATTAAAAAATATGAAAAATTTGAACTAAAAACATTCCACTTATCATTGATGTTTTTCAAGCATACTTAAAGGCTAAAAATTGGTTGGTATGGCTCGGTGGTTTGAGTGCCAGCCTGCAAACCAAATGGTCTCTCGTTCGATTCCCAGTCAGGGCACACACCGGGGTTGAGGGCCAGGTCCCCAATTGGGGGTGTGCAAGAGACAACTGATCAATGTATCTCTCGCACATTGATGTTTCCCTACCTCTCTTTCTCCCTCCCTCCTCTCTCTATAAAAAGTAAATAAATAAAATTTTTTAAAAATTGGTTCTTTATTTTAGCATTAATATTAAAGGTAGAGGTCAAAATAATAGGTGATTTTTTTGTTTGAGAGGAAGTAAAAATTAAGGTTATTATTTTTGTTACTTCACTCCATATTGATATACTAAATGGTATATAATAACTATATTTAAGTATGATATCCTCAGAATTTTTGTGTATAGGAGGTGTGTCTGGAAAAAATCCAGTCATTGTTAATATAACAAGAACAGTTTGTGCCACATTGATGTAACCTGGCAGCTAAGGAGAGTGGACTGAAATACACATGTATGAACAATGACAACTTCACTGTACTAGTCAGTGGGGGCTGTAGACGCTGTTGAGTGAGCATGTGTACTGTGTGGCCTTTGCATTCAAAATGACTGAGTAGAGCAATGAATCTCTATCAGATTTTGTGTTGAGCTTGAACATTCCTCCGCAGAAACCATTTGGGTGATTCAGAGGGCCGTGGCTATTGGCAGCTTTATCACAACAATGCACCCACTCAGGCATCACGTCTCATGGAGAGTATTTTGACAAAACATCACATCACCCAGGTGACTCGGGTACCTGCACAGAACCCAGATTTGGCTGGCACCCTGCGCCTTCTGACTTTTCCAAAACTAAAATCACCTTTGAAAAGGAAGAGAATTCAGACCATTTAGGAGATTTAGGAAACTATGACGGGGCAGCTGATGACAATTGGGAGAATTGTGTGAGGTCCCAAGGTGCCTACTTTGAAGGGGTCTGGGGTGTCATTGTCCTAAGTACAATGTTTCTTGTATCTTCTTCAAGAAATGCCTCTTTATTTTTCATAGCACATGGCTGGATACTTTCCAAACCGACCTCTAGCGACACATTTACTTAACTTTTACATGTTTTTTTTTTTGTTTTTGTTTTTTGTTGTTTTCTTTTTAAGTATTTTAAGGGTTGTGCTTTCATTTAGCAAACAGTGATAGATTAGATCCATCATCTTGAGCAACTAGTTTTAAATTTTGACCTGGTTATTCATATATTTCTTCTTATGCAAAAACACAAGTCTTTGAGCATATCTTGTTCAATTCGTAAACATCACCCCAAGCCCTTTATTTGGATTTTACTACTATTTTAGCCCATTGACAGATTACCTTTGCATCTGTAACATCTTTTTTGAAATAAATTATGAAAAACAAGTGAAATTTTAATTTTTAAGAAATCTGATGGCTTTTAATATCAATTGATTTCCAAAGTGGCATATTAACTCTTCAAACAAAACATTTGCTAGATTGGGTATCTTTTCTAGAATAGATTGAGGACGTGAAATATTATTATATCTGAAAAACAGTTTGCTTTGATGAAATTTTATAGCTATATAGTACAAAAATTTCTTTCTCAATCAAGAATTGCTACTACTTGTGAGATATTTTGTGATATAACTAATTGCATGGGTAATTAAAAAGAGAATCTATGTGATATTTTAACAGAGAACTGATTGGCAGCAGATGGCTGATTAAGGAGGAACTAGAAGAAATGTTAGTGGAAAAACTGTCAGATCAAGATGTGAGTAATTAATCTTTTTAAATTTAAGGGGACCTGTGCCGTAACAATGCAGGCAGTTGTTGTATTTAGGATCCTAATAGTAATGTTTCTCAGAGACAGTCGATCCTAAGATAATTTTCCTTTTTAAAACATATTTATAGTTGATTTCTGCCATGGAAGGACCTTACCTGTGGTCAGGAAGGTGACATGCCTGGTCTCTAGACCCTCCTTATGTAAGTGCTCTAGTGTCCTCTGCTAGATGTCATTTTTCATCTCCTTCAGTAAAGCAGATAGCTAATTTTAAAAGCTAATGATAAGTGTAAGGAGCCATTACAGGTTAAGCAGAAAAGGAATAAAGCACATGGTTACCTTCATACAATGTACTGCTTTTTGGCTTACCTATGTGCAGTATCTCTGAGACCACTATTTTTCATCCTGGAATCTGCAGAACTACCTGTGTCAGAATTTACTGGGAATGCTTGTTACAAAATGCATTTTAAGATTCATATGTAGCTCAGAATTTCTAGGGGTGTTACTCAGTAATCAGTATTTTTAACAAGCTCACCAAGTGAATGTTGTATCCTGTTTAGGTTTCCATTAGATTCTTGTAATATATGCCAGTATTATCAGAGGAAATTTGATGTTTTAAATATGTTGATGTTCTAAATTTAGATTGTTTTGGGGAGATTCCAGTGTAAATTAATTTCAAGATTGTCCCAAGAGTTTTTTTTCTTCCCTGGCAGTGGCTCATATTGTTAGTACCTTGCCACCTTGTAGATTTTGTCATGTACTGAAATTGCCCATTTTCTCATTTAACATATTGGGTAAATTAATGATTTGGAAAAGTTGCAATTTGCTTAACCAAAATGTCAGGCATTTGGTGAGTGAGTGGTAGGTGTAGAGTTAATTTCTAACATCCTAACTGCCAAATCAGGATTGCTGCACTTGGATCTAACTGAAAAATCTCCCGTTGCTTTTTCATTGAACATGTACAGCATTTCATTGTTTCCTCTTTTTTCTGGCTGCTTTGATTTTATAATGCAGGTTTGTTTATTTTTTCATTTTGAAAACATCCCAAAGACGTTATCACAAGTGTGCATATTTATGTACTTATGTATGTGTTCTGTACATTCGGGGTACTGGCCATCAGAAGAAACCCTGAAGCCGAAGTGTGGTATTGAGATGCAGGAGGCAGAGCAGGCGATGGCGTCTTAAACTTCTTAGTTCATAAGCAAGGCTGTATCAGTAGTAACATGGTGTATGATGGGTTTGAGATAATAGCTGAGAACAAAGGATATAGGCCTGAAAGGGAGGGGAAGAATGGAGGTTTCTCAGGCTGACATCAATTGCTTTCTCTCTTTTTTTCCCTTAAGATTTATTTATTTATTTTTAGAGAGAGGGGAAAGGAGGGAAAAAGAGAGGGAGAGAAACATCAATGTGCAAGAAAAACATTGACCGGTTGCCTCACTCTCGCCCCCAACTGGGGACCTGGCCTACAACCCAGGCATGTGCCCTGACTAGGAATCAAACCAGCAACCTTTCAGTTTGCAGGACAACACCTAACCCCACTGAGGCACACCAGTCAGGGCAATTTCCTTCTCTTTTATTTAATATCACAGGAAACAGTAATTGAAGTAGTCCTTTTAATCTTACTGGTGAGATTTTTATATATTTCATGGCATATTTTTACACCAGAGGCAAGGGTAACAAAGGTGAATGTGACTTTCAGGGTTGGCAAAAACATAAATAAGGTTATCAAAATTGGGTTTCACTCTTCATATTAACTAAGGATCTCAAGTGTTAGTTGTTTCCTTATGCATAAACACTTTAGAATGATTATTCTGGCTTCTAATTTTAAGGGGTTAATACTAAGTTGTTTACTTTCTAATCACATGTTCAAGAACTATTTAAAAAAATGCACAGAGTAGCAAGGATAATTTATTTCAAGAGGTTGCCCTTTAAGTCAAGTATCTCTTGAATTTTTAAATAGCTTGATTGTTCGGTTTTAAAGGAAATCATAAACATTAAAGTAACACAGCTTGAAAAGCTAAAGATACATTTGCCAAATGTATTATGCGATATAATTTAAGAGGTACATTTTCTCAAAATCAAACTCTTCCCATTTTACTATACATAACTTACTGGAAATTATTTATGAAGCTTTTCTAGATATGGTTCTAATAAAAGAGTAGAAATTAGACTTGAAGATCATCTAAATATTTTTTTTAAATGAATTAAATCTTAATTTTATGTCATCAAAATATGGAGAAGTTGACTTTTCTTTAACTGATGAATCCCTTTGTTTCTTGAAAGAAAAGATTGAGCACTAAAGATCCACAGGGCAAGCCCTGCATCTACATGCTTTTCTAAAAGCAGCATGAAGGTGCCGAAGTGTCATCCTGTCAAAATTCATCAAGGAAAGCAACATTGGAAAGATCAGGTCTATAAAAATAGAAGAAATTTAGCAAATGCAATTACACTTGCATCTTCTAATGACTTTTATTGTCTGTAGTATGCGCAGTTCATTCGGCTGCTGGAAAGGTTATTGACACTGCAGTGTGGTGCTGCTGAAGAAGAATTTTTGCAGAGCTTTCGCAGGAGTGTAACTATTCAATCAAAGAAACATCTGATCGAGCCTGTGCAGTATGATGAACAGGGAATGGCCTTCAGCACAAGCGAAGGTAATGACATTCCATGGAAGAAAAATAAATTTCACCACTACTGAGAAACTACAGTTATTGTATCCATTCGATTGGTTTGTTTATTTTTGCTACTGATACACTGGATTTTTCATTTTAAAGATTATTCAAAGATTCTACTGAAGTTTTTAAAATCAGGACCTTAAAATGTCCCAAGAAAAAATCAGGACACATTTCTACACAATCATCGGAACCCTTTTTTATTTTCACATATTTATGTTAAATATTTTTATTTTCACATTTCAACTGGTGGAAACAAAATATTTATAATAAAGATTTCTTATAAAATGAAAATGCTCAGTGAATCTGCATATCAGATGCTAAAACCATGAAACATGTGAAAACTTGAGATACTCACATTTTCCTTGTAGGTGTGCAAAGACATTTGACATGGTGTAACTTTTAAAAACTAGTGTATTAAATGCTATATCAGCAACTTAAAAATTTAACGTCATTGCTTTATCATTTTTAACTAATGTTTTCAGAGAATGTGACCTTTTTTGAGGATTACTTTCATTTATATCAGTTATATTTTACCATACTTTTTGAAATTTTAAAAATTATATGATTACATATATTCTTATTGAATATAAAAGAACACTGTTAATTGTTTGATTTTTAAGTTATATAAATAAATGTGAGTTACTTTGTTGCTTGTGAAAACTAATTAAAATCATTGTAGTGTTATTCAAATGGAATTGCAGAACAAAACTACCTCATAATAAGCTTTATTACATTGATTATGGTGTAGTTTACCTGCTTTATTTTTGTTTAACTTGTAGAAGTCCTAGAAATTCTCTATATACACTGCTATATACTGTTACTCAGAAGAAAAAACACTTAGTGTAGTTTTATTATCTCAAAGCCCTGGTTTTTCAGATTTTTACTAATAGAAGTTTTATATTTTCAAAGGTAAAAGAAAGAGTGCAAAAGCAGAGGCAGTTGTTTATGAACATGGCAGTGGAAGAATAAAAGTTAATGGAATCAATTACCTGCTTTACTTCCCCGTGACACAGGACAGGTCAGCATCTGGTTTTGCTCTTGCTTTTTTGTTTTTAAAGAAAATATACCTTATTATATATCATGATCAGTTCATTAAGGCTTGTGACTTTTTTATTGTATTTGTCTTTACCAATATTATTTATCAAACTAGCTGAAGGGAAACTTACTATTTTTTATGTGGTTTTCCAGATTTTAAAAAACGTTTCTAAAAATTTCTCCTTAATTGAATCTTCTTCTTCTTTTCATCAGCTCCTACTGGAATTTGGGTGTTTCAGATATATCTTACATTCAGGAGTGCAGACTATGCCAAAATGTAAGAAAAGTAGATTTCTAGGGGTGGTCATGTACTAAACAAAACAGCAACAAAAAACAGCCTTGACCATGAGAAATATTAGAAAAAATCTGCTCTCTCCCTTCAGATTTTTTCCTATTCAGAGGAAATATATATATATAAACCAACCAAACCTGCCATTTATGCCTTAAAATAAGAGCTCATTGGGCTTTGCTTAGATCCCAGTGCTAAATATAGACAGTTTTATTGTTTTGAACTTTGTATTCCATGGGGAAACAGACACGAATCACATGAATCGTAAATGGGTGTTAAAATTCAAATCCTCTACATACACTCATCTTAGGTCTCTATGAGTCCTATGCAAAGTGCTATTCTTGAGACAGTTATTATTCATTCAGTATTTACTATCACCATTCTTATGTTCCCACTGCTTGTATAAGGGAAAGGGGACCCTGCTAATGTAATGTAAGCTCCTGGACAGAATCATTACTTCAGAAAAAGATTGTTTATTTTATTTGTGTGTGTGTTCGTGTCAAGAAGTAGTCCACTCTAACTCCATTCAGTATGAATTAGACTAGTTGTGCAATCCTCCTCACAGAGAAACAGATGGAAAATTTTCTTATTTCCCTCATGAAAAGCCAAGAGACCCAAAATTTCAGCATTGGGGATTGCTAGGAGGAATGGCATTTGATCGATGCTTGTTAACTTGTTTTCAGATATAACTCTGATGATTGAACACAAAGTCTCAATTTTGGCTTGATTTCACAATTAAAATATATTCTTAGAACTTATTCTTCATTTTGAATTCAACAGACATTGATTAGGGATTGTATATGATCCAGTCTCGTTCTGAGTATTGTGAGGATATCACAGCTATTTATGATCTGATTTCTATCATTAAGAAACTTTCTATCAGATTGGGAACACTAAGTCTAGTCTTGAGGGGAATGGATGGCCAAACCCTCTCATCATCTTTTAAGAAGCTGTAGGGAGTCAGGGCAGCCATTAGCCGTGGACTCTCTTTCCTCCTGCAGGAGCAGCTCAGAAGCTTACAGATTCACCAGCAAGGTGATATTGACCAGTAGGAAGACTGCTGAACCAAAAGTCATGTGGTCTTGATTCTAGCTCTGTTTTTTAGCTGTGTGACTATAGTCAAAATGCTCAAAGGTCAGTTCTAATTGGTAGGAGGGAGTTGAACATGATCTCTAAGATGGTTGCCTGAAAGTCAATTGAACTGCTTACTAATCTTTTCAGGGACCTTTCTTTAGGCTGCTTTCACACAAAGAGCAACAGATATTGGGAATGTTAACTGTGCCTTTCCAAAATCATCAGAAATTTTTTATTCATTTATTCACTTAACAACCATTTATTACTATGTGCCTGGTACTATGGAATACAAAGATTAATAACCTTCCTGATTTGGAATGGCCTTTGCTCTATCAGTCAACCAATAAAGCAATTCTAATTGATCATCTGTATTAAAGAAATATATTCCTTACACAGCACTAACCATGTAGCAGAAGAGATATGGTTAGCATTTTAAGCAATTATAGAAAAATAAAAGAGACTATGCAATTATATGTATTTTAAGTTACATGCTAATAGTAATAGAATTGGTACCCTAGGAATAGCATTCAGAGAAGATAGAAATGAAAAAATTAATTTTTTTTCAAAATAACTTTTATTATGTTATAACAAGGAACAAATTAATTTGATTCTTTTAACTCAGGATTTCATTTGATATCCCTAAAAGGAGAGAAAATGAATTGTGAAATATTTTTAAGCCATGTAACTATTTTGCATATAACAGTTGTCGGATTAATTTTATGATAGCTATATAACTTTTTTATTATTACCCTTGGGTATTTTTTCATTTATTTATAAACTTAATATTGTACCTCAGAATACACCAACTTCTCAACTATCTGGATTCTTCTAGATGGTTCTTTCTTTACTTTTTAAATGGTTCTTTCTTACCTTGACTACTCTAGTAATATAGTGTGAATAAATTACAAAGTATTTTTTTCTGAATTTTAGTCTAAGTTTCTTTAATAAGCATGTGTTAGAGAATCTTAAAATTTTAGGAATTAAAACAGGTAAATATTTAAACTCTTAAACAAGTGGGTCACCAGAGCTTCTTTGTAATGTCACTGTGTGAGGAAGTCACTTAATTGTGTTAGACATTGCAGAGACCTCCTGTAACATGTGCACATCGCAGTCCCACAGATTTTATCTTGGCCTCTGTTTCCTTGCTGAAATAAATGAAATGATGTAATTAGATAGATTATCACAGCAGTTCTCAACCTGTGGATCACGACCCCTTTAGGGGTCGAACGACCCTTTCACAGGGGTCACCTAAGACCATCGGAAAACACATATATAATTACATATTGTTTTTGTGATTAATCACTATGCTTTAATTATGTTCACTTTGTAACAATGAAAATACATCGTGCATATCACATATTTACATTAAGATTCATAATAGTAGCAAAATTACAGTTATGAAGTGGCAACGAAAATAATTTTATGGTTGGGGGGTCACCACAACATGAGGAACCGTACTAAAGGGTCGCGGCATTAGGAAGGTTGAGAACCACTAGATTATCAGTTTCTGAATTCTCTTTAGTTATTATAATAATATGGCTATTACTTATAACTGCACTATTTTTATAACATTCCTATTTTTGGTTGCTTTGAAACATCTGTTCAAAAAAATATTTAGATTTGTGTTGTTTCCCTATTAAACCAACATCCCTATTAAAACAATATTATTACAAATTTCAATGAACTGTGCCCCTGAAGGTCCTGTTTAATACATCTTTCTGCACGTGGTTATTTTCATAATGTAGTCCAAGAAGTGACACTTGAATGTCTGTCTGTATTCATTTTTTAGCTTCACTGTGCCATAGTAAGCTCTGTTTGGAGTCTAGAAAGCTACAGTGTCAGACAAAGCAAGCAAAATTCAATACTAGTCAACTTTTCTAAATAAAAACTCAGCAGAGATATGAAGGCAAAATAGCAAAATCAAAGTGCTTGACTAAGGTGGTGGCGAACATTGCACCTGGCACATAAGTGGTATTCAACAAATACTTGTTCACTTGAGCAGGAGAAGGTCCAGGGCCATGTTCTGTCTGTGTTCCATTCTCTGATCCCGTGGTGCCTGCCTGGGGCCACATGGGCACTCACTATTGAGGGAAGCAGGCGTGACTGGGGTTGTGCAGTGTGTCACCTGGAATCTGGCAGGCAGCAGGACCCTGCAGCTTAGAGAAATATTAATAGCAATATGTGTTTCAGTGAGAAGTAAAAAGTTAAATGTCATTTTAGTAACTCTAAAAACCTAATCAGGATGAACATTATATATACATTATACAAATGCATTATAGTATATTTAGTTAGTCCAGGTGACAATTGATAACTGCATGGGAAAGCCTATTGATATTATATCTGATCATTGACTCTGGAGAGTTAGATTCAGTTGATTAATGGAGTTTCCCAACTTTAAGACTTTTTTATGAGGTTTTTTCCAAGTCTCACAAAGTTCTTATGAAGATAAAAGGAATCAACAGTGAGATAGTATATTGCTATATCCAAGAGAAATAAACCTTGCTCTCAGCAAAACATTTTAAATAGAATGTGAACCATTTATATAATCATGTATTTTATAATAAACTTAACTGCATTTCTGGTGATGTGCTTTAGAGAACAGTTGATGTTCCCTTTCCACTTCCTTGACCGACTTGGAAAACATGACGTGACCTGCACCGTCTCTGGGGGTGGGAGGTCAGCGCAAGCTGGAGCGATACGCTTGGCAGTGGCCAGAGCTTTGTGCAGCTTTGCCACTGAGGAAGAGGTCGAGTGGATGAGACAAGGTATGGGTTGTGGGAGGGGCTCAGTTGTCCTATACTGTCTATAAGTGTTTCTTTTATTCTTGTGCTACTTACTTGAAATTAGTGAGAAAAAACTCAGTTAAATAGCAATATTACAACTTACTGGCTTCTCTTTTCATGCTCCAGAACCATTACGTTATTTTTCAGTTTCGACTTCTACAACGTGAACTTGAATTAGAAAAAGAAAAGGGAGACACTGCCAACATCAGGGGAAATTTATTTTAATCTTAAGGCAGACCCAGTTTAAGAAGTGCTGCTCAATTATGTTTAATAGATTGATTGCTTTTGTTTCATCATGAAAAGTTATAATTATTTGATTTAATGGTGAAGCCCTTAAGGTATTTCTTTTCAAAATTATTGGCAATTTCCATTTTTCCATTGTGATGTTAGTTCAAATTCTATGTTGTCTCACTTTGTGTGACCCCATGACCTAGTCATGGATACACATGTGAGAATGAATTTGCAGTCAACTTGTTCATTAGGGCATTGCTTCAGCATTTATAATAAATCAGGGATGTTCTAGCTGAAGATTTTCTTTACAGTATTTATGAAGAAAAGACAGTGCTGTGGGTGCTGTGTTGCCTGGGCCTGTCCCTTGCACATTGGCCACAGTTCCTCCCTGCTCCCCTGCCCTTCCCCCTAGCCACTGCGTCCTGCTGCTGTGCTGCAGATAGGTGCTGCCTATGGTTAGGATGGTTAATTTTTAAGCCTCTTAATCCATTTGTTTATAAACAGTTCACCATTTTGTAGGGTTCATATCTCATCAAAATAATTTGATAGGATCTTAACAGTTCTGCTAGTTTGAGTTACTGTGCATATTGAAAAGTAATAAAACATTATTATAATTTAAAGTAGAATTTAGACAGATCTTGTCTGCATTTTCTTCAAAATATTGTTTGTTTTATTCCATGCCATTTAAGTACAAATAAATTGCAAAAGCTATGGGTATATAATAAGCACTTGAAGTTTCCTTTGCTGTATGGCCACTCTATAGCCTTCAACACAATGGAAAAATGTGCTAGTGTTGGAAGAGTTTAAAAAAAAAAAAAAGGAAAACCTGTGGTCTATTTACATATTTATAAAAGCAATTTAAGAGCTTTCTCATCACTGGTATTTTTGGAATCTGTGGTCTTTATAAATGTACTGTGACTCCATCCACAACTGGGATGCTTCATTTGGGCCGTATACTGAGAATAATGTCTTAATTGTCCAGAAATCATAATTGCTTCTGGTGATTGATTAGGAGAATGGAAGCTTCTATTTTAAACTTACTTTATTCTTCCAGAATAAACAGCTTATGCTGAGAATACAGCCCTAAAACTTATTTTTTAGATTCTGAAACAAAACATCAGGGATATATTATTAACACACAAATTAGAATAATTTTTTCTCAAATATGCTCAGTAAGTCATATTTTAAGTATAGTTATATTCATGTATACTGTTAATATATGTTGTCTGTATACTTTCTCATACTTCACCATACAAGTGTTTCTTCTCTACCTCTTCATTAAAACTTTCATGTATGTAGTGATGAGTATGCAGGATAAGCCTTGCAGTGAATAGTGACTGCCCACACAAGAGCAGCTTTCTCTGAAGTTGAACAAGTGTAAAAACCAAAAAGGAATCGGTCCTCACAGGATAAGGAAAGCAGGCCATGATATAGCTGCATTTGTCCCAGAAATTGGAAAAATATCCTAAAAGAGTGAAAGTGAAAGCAAAATGTTGTCATGAGATTTATAGCAGGCTGGTAAATCATTATAGGTCTGTTTGCTTTCTTCTAGTTTTTCTCTTGCTAACTATAAATTCATGGGGTTCACTCCTTTTCTGCCTGGCACCATGCATTTTCCATGTTTTGTAATGGCTTCTTTTTTTATGATGCAGCCGGGCTACTTACTGCTGATCCACGCGTCAGAGAACGAAAGAAGCCAGGCCAAGAGGGAGCCCGCCGGAAGTTTACCTGGAAGAAGCGCTGAGTGTGTGCTCAGGAGAGGAGAGGACATGCTGAATGTGTGCTTGCATGTGGCAGACACACAACCTGAGGGCAACACTATCAGACACTTGAATTGTGAGATTATTTATTTTTAAATGCTACTTTGTAGAGGTTACTTTTTTAAAAATAGTTTTTAAAAATGTTTAGCTTCAATCTAAACTTTTTCAGGAAATAGTTTTAGAACAATAATTCATAGAATCTTGGTGTACTAGACCTGAAGGGAACATTGAGCAAAACCCATTCAAATACCTTCATTTTGTAGACAAGCCCCAAAGTTTAAGTTTAAGCCACATTGCTAATTAAATGATTGCGCTAACTTGAACTTGTTTCTCCTGATTCTGTTTGCCCACATGGCAGTTGTTACAGCACAGTTTTCACCACTGAGAGATGAGAGTGCTTGCTCAGAAGAATGAAGTAAGTTGAGTATCTGTCAGAAGCTCAGTGGAGCTAGAGAGGGCTGAGCTGCCAAGGACTGATTAAGACAACAAGCCAGCTTCCCCCACCCTCAGCCCCTGGCAGCTGCCATTCTCCTCTCCATTTCTGACTTTTTTTTTTTTTTTTACATTCTACATATAATTGCTACTGTGCAGTATTTGTCTTCCTCTGTCTTATTTCACTTAGCATAATGCCCTCTAAGTTGGGTATACACTTTCAGTTACAAGGTAATTAATTCTGAGGATCCAATATCAGAGTGATGCCTGGTTGATACTCCCGTATTGTATCACTAAAATTTGTTAAGAGGATATATCTTTAAGCGTTCTCGCTGAAGAAATAAATAACTATATGAAATGATGGATGTGTTAATTAACTTGATGGTGGGACTCCTTTCACAATTTATACATATGTCAAAATATCACATTGTACAGTAGTCCCTCTCTATATCGCAGTTCACTTATCATGGCCTCACTGTATCATGAGGTTTTTAAAAAATATTATATTTAATTATTTATCACAGATATTTTGCTATAGCATGGGATTTTGCGGTACTATATATGTATGTTGTTAAAGTTACGTAGGTTTAAGAGTGTAGAATATGTTTAAGAATATAAGTAGTGTTTATAAAAGTCTGAAAAAGGTTAAGAAGGGAGTGGGAAAGGTTAATAAGGGAATGGGAATGGTTTATAAGTGTGTGGGAAGGGTTTATAAAGCCTTAAAATATATATAAATACTAAACTAAATGTAAAGTTCCTGCTTCGTGGATTTTCACCTATTGCGGGGGGGTCTAGAACATAACACCGGTGATAAGTGAGGGAAAACTGTACACTTTAAATATATTACAATTTTATTTGTCGATTACTCTTTAGTGAGGCTGAGGGAAAAAAAACAGCAGGCCATGCCACCAAGATGGGATTCTGTGAGGACAAGATGTGGGCCATATGACTAGACAAGAAGGTTCTGGGTGAGGTATGAACAGCTGTGAGAGTCCAGTGATGAAGCCAGAGAAAGGAGATTACACCACCAGTTTGCCCACATGGCCACAGCTTCCACCTGTTGTTAATCTCAATGTAGCAGCTGAAGAGTTCCCCCTTATACTCACTGATTGTTCTGGTTTGAGTGTAAGTTATATGGTCACTTGTAGATTTAGGAGATCTGTGAAATATTGAAATACTTTCCAGAGTCTTAAGCCTGTGTTAATGTCTTTCTGGGGTCTGTTGATTGATTGCTCTCACAGATGCCCAGAAGGGTCCATCCCAATGATACTAAGAACCACTGGCATAAGGAAGGGTGTATTTGCTTTTTTTAATGGAAATAAGCCTGGCCTTTGTGTGCAATACTGAATCCAGCAGGTGAAGCACAGCAGGTGTTGGTGGGATGCTCTAGTGAGAGGACCTATACCAGGTGGGAGCACGTGGTCAAGGGCTTTATCTTAAGTTGTCAGGTGGGTACATGAGTGTCTACTTTATTATACCTTCCAAATGTAGTACATATGATTTTTATTATATTGCATGATAAATGTAAATAAAAGGCCATCCTAAGACCATATGGATGTTTTAGAACACAATCTCTGGAGTTTATGTGTGACCTTGGATAAGCTGATCTCCTTACACCTCAACTGCTCATGTGAAGTGAGGAAAATGGCAGTGCCTCTCCAAGGATGACGGGGGTTCAGTCAAGTCCATGTGAGTGATATAGCCCATAGGAAGTGCTCTGTAAATGTTGGTTTTGATTCTCATCAAAAATCTCTCCTTGACCTCTGTCATTTGGTTAAACAAAAGTGGACCGTGATCCGAGAATTTGAAAGAGGAAGGAATAGAGATGATGACATAAAAGGTGCTTTCCTTGAAAATAAATGACAGTCCATGCTTTTCCTCCTTTTGTAGCACTAGCTTCATTGACCTGACTACAGAAAAAAAGAAACGATATAAATATTGGAGGAATTTAATGTTGTAGACTAAGTGTTTCTGTATTTAGTACATTTGTAGGCGAGACTTGATTCAGGAATGTTCAGCCTCTCACAAAGCCATCAGAACCATAGTGGGTAGAAACCAGTAAGGAACTTACAGATATAAGGAAGGATTAGTATGTTATATCTTACAGATATTGGAGTGAAGTGCCATTAACAGAAAGGCTATAATGCATTTCATGAAATTAACAGGCAAGGAATCATGAAAATAAAAATTAACATCATTAAATTACCTCACAAATATTGCCACCTTTTTTGGTGAACAACTTAGAGGCTACAGAACTTTTTCTTACTCTAAGCCTCTGGTTAAAACACAATAAACTCATTACTAAAGATTGAAAGTAATCTCTGAAAAAACTGTAAAAACTACTGAACTTGAACACTGTGAGTAAAATCTTATCAAAGAATTTTTCTAGCATTTCTCAGAAAATATAAATTACTATTGAGGTGCAAAATATAAAATTTTTAAAAGAATTTATATCATATCGCTATTATTTTCCTTCACAGGCCATTAGCTTTTAAAACTAAATAATAAAATTAATGTTATATCAAAAAGAAAGGGACCATAGGAAGCATTAAGTATTTCATTAGAATTAGAAAACAAAGGGAAAGAGTTATGGCATGAAGGCCAGTATTAACCGCACGTTTCTGATGCGTTGACATCTCGGGCCTTGCCGACTCTTGAGGGAGTGCGCCTCCTGGGTCACTTCCTAGAGATGGCTGCAGTGTACAAACGAGTGCAGTGTCCACACCCCAAATTACTTCCTTTCTCAGGCGTTCACCTCCAGGCCACCATCTGTCCACTCTAATTGCCTCAAGGCCTGGTTCCAGACAACTCGGGACAGGCCCTTCACCCCAGAGCCCACTGAGATTATTCACACTAGCCATTCCAAGCCCACTTGTCCTGCTGTCTGTGTCCCATTCCTCAGAACCCACAGTAAGGGCTCTTGCCCGAGTTTTCCACATGCTCCCTCTGCCTCTAGACCAGCCCTGGCACTTCCTCCTATGACCCTGCATGTGTGATGTGCCCCTCTGCTGTGAGGAACATCTTTTTAGTGGCACTTGATTTCTGAACAAGGCTTCACCTTTCAGACAGGCACTGTTACTACAATAGAATAGAAAGGTCATAATGTAACTTTGCTATGTTAGTGCCTTTTGTCATTTGATTTTTAGTCATGAAACATTTACCAAGGTTGTAAACATAGACCAGACAAGTTCCTTCTGGGAAATTTTTTTAAGGAAAGGAGACCCTTTTGTTAAATTGGTAAATTTATATATTACTCTTTATTAATTCACTGTTACTTAAGCTTTAACGAAATTTTGGACCACTTTTGGGTCTTCTGTGAAAACTGTTCATGAGAACCCCAAACTTATTCCTTTTTCATTTTCCTAGGACTTAACTGTACTTCTAAGCAAGATTGGAACCTCCCCAGGGGTCCAGCTTCACCTTGTGAGGTCTTTCTCTCCTTAACAGGAATAAAAGGTTACTCCAGCCAAAGTGGAGGCCTAGACAGACATGTTGCATCTCCCTGCACAACTAAGAAAGAATACAGCTACCTCAAAACTAGAGACAACCAGAAGTTTCAGAATATTAAGCTGCATGGAAGTCCAGCAAACAAAGATATAAAGAAGAAATACTCATCCAGACAGGGAGGAGGGGCAGAGCCCAGGTGGAGAAGATACAGTGTGGTGGCAGCAGCGGCAGTGGCAGCAGCAGCGGTGGCAGGGTGGCGGAAAGCACGGTCACATGTTTTAAAAAGTAGGGTGGGACACCTGGGGAGCATTCCCAGCTCCTGACCAGACCCCGCAGCTCATGGTCCCAGTGCCAGGGAAAATCAAGCCTCATTGCTTCTGACTGTGCAAACCAGTGGGGGTTGGGGCAGAGGAAGAAACCGCTGGTCTCTTAGCAGAGTCCGCTTGTTTAAAGGGCACCCACGGTCCTAGAACATCCACAGACTCACCCACTCTGGGGACGATAGCCAGGGCAATAGAGAGGTGCCAATCCCATACGAAAGTGGGAGAAGTGCCTAGAAAGGGGGCAAGTGCTGAGCAAGCGGCATTGTTCCCTCTCAGACCCCACATACAGCACCACAATGTGGTGAAACGGGTCGCCCTGTACTGATGAATCCTTAAGGCTCAGCCCCTTACAACGTAACAGGAGCGACAGCTCTACCTAAGACACAGAGGCAGGCAAACACAGGAGCCTGTCAACATGAGGAGACAGAGAAGTGTGGCCCAAAAGAGGGAATGGATCAAGGTTCCAGTGGGAAAACTAAATGACAAGGAGAGAGCCAACCTAACAGATGCAGAATTCAAAACACTGGTGATAAAGACGCTCACAGGCTTGACAGATATGCTTGAGTACGGCAAACGTGTAAGGGAAGAAGTGAAGGCTATGCTAAGTGAAACAACGGAAAATTCACACAAAACCAATGGTGAAGGGAAGGAAACCAGGTTTCAAATCAATGATTTGGAACATAAGGAAGAAAAAAAACAGTCAACCAGTACAGAATAAAGAAACAAGAATTGAAAAAGATAAGGAGAGGCTTAGGAACCTCTGGGACAACTTTAAACGTGCCAATATCCGAACCATAGGGGTGCCAGAAGGAGAAGAGGAAAAGCAAGAAATTGAAAGCTTATGTGAAAAAATAATGAAGGAAACCTTTCCAAATTTGGCGAAGGAAATAGACATACAAGTCCGGGAAGCACAGAGAGTCCCAAACAAGCTAGACCCAAAGAGGATCACACCAAGACACATCATAGTTAAAATTCCAAAGGTTCAAGATAAAGAGAGAATCTTAAAAGCAGCAAGAGAAAAGCAGAGTTACCTACAAAGGGGTGCCTATAAGACTCAGCTGATTTCTCAAAAGAAACTTTGCAGGCAAGAAGGGACTGGCAAGCAGTATTCAATGTGATGAAAAGCAAGGACCTACCACCAAGATTACTCTGTCCAGCAAAGCTATCATTTAGAATGGAAGGGCAGATAAAGTGCTTCACAGACAAGGTAAAGCTGAAAGAGTTCATTATAACCAAGCCATTATTATATGAAATGTTAAAGGGACTTATTTAAGAAAAAGATCAAAACTAAAATGACAACAAACTCACAACTGTCAACAACCGAATCTAAAAAATAAAAAAAAATCCAACTAAGCAAACCAGAATGGGAACAGAATCATAGGAATAGGGATCATTTGGGGGGTTATCAGCTGAGAGGACAAAAGGGGAGAAATGGGGAAATGGTGCCAAGATTAAGAAGCATAATTGGTTGGTACAAAATAGGTGGTAGTTAAGAATAATATAGGAAAGGGTGAAGCCAAAGAACTTATATGCACCATCCATGGACATGAACGAAGGGAGTGGGGTTGCTAGGGGAAGGAGGGTACTAGGCAGAGGAGAGTAAAGGGGAAAAAAATTAGGACAACTGTAATAACATAATAAAATATACTTTAAAAAGATGAAATGTTAATACCAAACTCTTTGTAACCAACAGCACTGCATACCCACTCCACTGAGAACACCATCATTTCTTTTGTGGAGCATACTGTTTCCTCGCAGTGTCCCCACTGTTACACTGAATTTCTCTTTCATAATTTCAGAATATTGCTTCTTTAAAGTGAGGGTAGTAAATGGTGGAGGGGAGGTATTTTTTTCATAGTGGTGTTTAATAGGTAAAGTAAAGGAAACTTGAGTATTGCATGTCAGTTGGTGGTTGTATTAAATTTTAAGAGGACTTTCTTGGTTGCAGGTTGCAAAAGCCAAACACTTGCACTATTTTTAAACCGAAAAAGGGAATTTCTTGGGTGGGTATTTAATCTACAGAGGAAAAAGTTGAACAGCCATTCTGAAGAAAGGCAACAGTGCCTTGGGTTTCAAGGATGAGATGTTCCCAGAACTCTCAGCGCCCTCTGCTCCTTCCCTTTTATGCAGGCCTGCTGCCTCTGCCTGGTGGGAAATACTCCACATCAGCCCCACTTCACAACTCACTCCATTTCTCAGGGTTCTTCCAAAGCATGCCAAAAACTCACTCAATTTATCTTGAACTTGCTCGAGACTGCTGGGATCACACTGGATTACAGCAGCTTCCATTGAAAGCAGAGGGCTAACCTCAAACATGCCAGCCACTGTTATAGCTCGGCACCTCCTCCTGCCACCCACCTTCACTGTCCCTAGTCCAGGAACCTGTCAGACCTACTGTGAGACCTGGCCCCTCTGTGCATACCACCTACCGCCTCCGCCTCTCTCTGCATCCACAGTACAAGCTCTGCATCTGCTGCAGCATTCATGAGGTGGAGTTCTCAGTGTGTTTTCTCCCATCAGGCTATGAGTTCAGCAGAGGCAGGGAGATTGTCCTGCTCATCTTTCTGCTCCAGGGCTTGGCACACAGCACAGGAATAAATATTTGTTCAGGTAATTTAGAAGGTGGTGGTTTGCCTGTCCATCTGCCTGGTGCAGTCTGGGTTCTTCTATCAGTCTGTACATATTTACTGATAACTCGTGTCCAACATAAGGTGTTAACAAAGAACAGTTTTTGACTGTAAAGCTTAGAGTCTAAACAGAGAAATACCACAAACACAGAAAACAATTAGAAGGCAATTAAGTCCTGCTGGGAAGTGACTGTGAGTGTGATGATGACTCAGAGCTGAGGGCATGGCCTGGGCAGATGCAGGGGTCTCATGTGTGAGGTTGGGCTTGGAGCTGAAACTTGGCCAGGGGAGCTTCCCACTCACACCTCACAGGGCTGAGGTTGGAAAGACCTGGCATGTGATAGGTGCTCAGGAAAGCATGACTGCGTTCACCAAGCCTGCTTTTTGGTCTGAAAAATGGAGATGGTATCCCTACTTTGCAGAGTTCTATGGATCACTTAGAGAACTTAGGTGAAATACCTAGCAGAATTGACAGGTCCTTGGTAAATAGATGTCAGCGGTGTTGACTTACAAGGTCAAAAGTTCTTGGAGGAGAGAGTGAGCCCTGACCCCACAGGTGGTGTGTAGATAGGCACGTTCATTTTGCCTCCCTCCTTCGGTTTTATCAGGCCCTTTCTTCCTGAGAAAAGCATCAGTAGGCAAACAATAGTAACTTGATATTTGTAACGAAGGAGGTCCAAACTAGGGAGTTGCACGTGTGTTCGTGATTTTAAAAAAACCACCTCGAGGACCAGCAGATGTGGATATGCTGTTTATTACTCATGTTACAGGGGGAGCACCAACAGCAGATGATCTGGCAGGAGACCACACCCTGCCTCTGGCCTTGGTGCTACTTACAGGGCTAGGGAGGAGGTAGCAGTGGTTTGTGAAAATTATACACTTTTGTGATAAACATGGGGGCCTTGAGAGGGCTGGCACATCCAGATACAGACTGTTTCCTTCCTTATGGCTACTGGCCAGTCAGCCATCTGTTCTCTGAGATCTTGGATGGGCCCTGTTCTGCATTACCCCACACTCCACACTGACATTGCTCCTCCACCTTACAATCTTTGCGTTAGTTCTTCTGTACAGGGAGTCCCTGCATGGTGAGAGCGTTGACGCATTGCATCCATATGCCACAAATACAGTATAGGCTACACCCCAAAAGGGGGACAATAAGGCAGAGCCCAAGAAAGCCAAGGTGACATGACTTGTCTTACCTGGCCAGACAACTCACAAGAATTTGACAAACCAGGTTTCTACCTGTTTGGGGTATGAAAAACAGAAGCCTCTCCCTGTCTGATCTAAAGGAGACACAGGAAGGGGATCTGAGACTGGAGTAGAGAGGCTGTTAGCTGATTCTTCTAAAGTAAAGTTAGACTGGAATCCTGAAGCATAATCATCTTGATATGGAATTGTATCCAATTCGACCAACTAGTCCTGACAAGTCCATTCGGCCAAACTATTGAGTCTCATTTCAGGAGGTAGCAGTACAGATGGGCTTCTAAAATGAGGTCTATACTGTGTAAACAAGCAACCAGGTATGAAAACAGAAAACATAAAGGTTAACACAGCAAGTCATAAACCAGCTTCTGAGTCTTCAAGAGTGTCAGATAAGACTTCCAAATGCAAGGATTTGCTGGAATGAAATCAAGTAGTGACAATCTGATAGGTCTTTGTTCTTTAAATGTCTCTGGTGATATCAGGTGCTAGGTAAATTCTGTATGGTTGACACTACATCAGTAGTTCTCATAATTCTAAATCGAAGGATGAAAGAATAATAAAACACTCCTTTGAAAGAAAACTAGAAAAATTCAGGATCCAGTCTAGTTCATAGATAAATGAAATTTTACAGATAAATCACTGAGTTAGTCTAATTTTCATAATTGTATATAATAGCTTTTATTGAAACAGAATTTTTCTCTGAAAATTACCCTCATTGTTATCAGAGCCAAATCAATACCATTCATTCACTGCATGAAGTCCAGTTTCAGTTTGGCTTTATTTACATAAACACAACAGGAATAGCAACTCATCATATAGGCTTTCTTAAATCCACTTTGCTGGAACATTACAAGAAATTTCTAGATTGGGCTTTAATTAACCCCTCAAGTTCTCAAGGTCCCTAAAATGTCTTGAGGTTCATTTCTTGACATCTCCCAGGAAAGCAACCTTCACTCCTTACCTGGGAGGACTGCCATGAACCTTCTGAATAAGCAAGGTACTAGGCCATTTCTCACTGGCTTCAAAAGTCAATCTCAATTCCTTTAGGTTTTCTGGTGACATCCAGAGTCCAAGCATGTCTCTTTTGATCATGGCATTCCAGACTAAAACTTGGTTAATGAAACCACAATTGGAAATTTGCTTTATGTGTCATGAAGAAATCAGAG
Organism: Furipterus horrens; assembly: GCF_987537825.1. Classification (NCBI taxonomy): domain Eukaryota; kingdom Metazoa; phylum Chordata; class Mammalia; order Chiroptera; family Furipteridae; genus Furipterus; species Furipterus horrens. Next base: position 77,439,988 of record NW_028327176.1, on the reverse strand, counting down.
TCCTCTTGGATTCATCCAAAGAAACATATTGCCATGGAAAGAGGTAGGGAGAAAAATACAAATGCTTCTGTATTTCTTATGAAAGTATAGTTTACCAAATTGCTTGAAGAGATTTTTTAAAAAAGGTTTCCTTATGTCTGGAAAACAAAAAAGAATTAGCAATATTTTTCAGCAAAAAGTTATAAAAAGCCACAATTATCTTCAGTTTATTATGTTCCATAATCAATTTCTGTTACCCTGATCATCTGCAAGCACCTCTATAAATCCACTTATTTTATGGATCTCCAGCAATCTTTACTTAGTTCAAATATGTAATTGGAAAATCCATTCTCAGAAATATGCAATCCAAAACAAGTCAGAGTTCTCTTCATGAGCCCCTCCAAAGACATAATATATTGTTGCAAATGTATTAGAGTAAACAATGGTTATTCATAAGTGACAAAACCTAAAATGACATGGTTATAGACCTGATTATAATGCAATTGACAAAGTGATTTGCATCTTTTTTAACATTTTAAGATAACTAAAATTACAAGTGAAAGTATATCAGAACTTTGTGGTATCTTGGAAATTTTTATATAATCTCTAGAACATCCACCTTAATAAAAACGTGTATAAAAATAGAACATTTATTTAACAAAGCTTGCCACGTACTTTAAGAATATTAAATAGACCTATTAGTTCAAACTTTCTTCTTAATAAGGAGAAAGAACAAATCCTTAGGTATTCCAGGGGCCCATTGAAATATCTCAAAGCCATTTCTAGTTAAAGAAAAAGTCTCTTAAAATTTAAACCCTGGGGAGGTTGTCAAATAACTGAAAGATTATAACAAACTTAAAAAAAAAAAAAACAATACATTTTAATGGTAATAACATTAAACTTAAAACTGGTTTTGATATTAATTTGTCCAGACCACAGGATCCTGCTTAATTTATGTGTTTACTTTTTTTAGTCCAAAAAAAATTATACCCTAGTTATGCCACCCGGAGGCAGAAAACATGTAATACACAGTCAAACACGTATCACATAAAGACTATATACATGAACTGAACACATAAATGCTATACATATAATTTGAATTACTGACTTGTAGAGAAAGCACAGGACTTCTCATTTGATTCTATTTACACACTCCTTCAACTTGCACAGACTCTCTGCAATTTTCCTAGTTCCTTTTGGTTTTCCCTCTTTTTTTAAAGTATATTTTATTGATTATGTTGTTTCAGTACCAATTTTATTTCCCTTTGCTCCCCTGTGCCAAGTACCCTCACCCCTCAGCAATTGCACCCCCCTTAGTTCATGTCCATGGGTCGTGCATTTGGCTTCACTCTTTCCTATTTTATTCTTACCCTTGTCTATTTTGTTCCTACCAATTATGCTTCTTAATTCTTGCACCATTTTCCCATTCTCCCCCTTCCCCATCCCAGCTGTTAACCCTCCAAATGATCCCCATACCTATGATTCTATTCCTATTCTGGTTGTCTGCTTAGTTTGTTTTTGTTTTTGTTTTTGTTTTTTAGATTCAGTTGTTGATAGTTGTGAGTTTGATGTCATTTTAATGTTATGCCATATTTAAGCATATCTGTCAAGCCTGAGAGCATCTTTATCGCCAATGTTTTGAACTCTACATCTATTAAGTTATTTCTCCCACTAGAATCTTGATCTTTTCCCCCTTTGGGGCCATACTTCTCTGTCTCCTCATCTTGACAGGCTCCTGTGTTTGTTTGCCTCTGTGTCTTAGGCAGAGCTGTTGCTCCTTTTACGTTGTAAGGGGCGGAGCCTTAGGTATTTATCAGTATGGATGACCTGTTTCACCACGTTGTGGTGCTGTATGTGGGGGAGGGGTCTGAGGGGGAACAATGCTGCATGCTCAGCATTTGCCCCTTTCCCAGGCACCTTTCCCACTTCCGTATGGGACCGGTGCCCTTCTAGCTGTTGCTCTGTCTGTCGTTCCCGAGTGGGTGGGTCTATGGATGTTCTAGTACCATGGGTGCCCTTTAAACAAGCAGACTCTGCTGAGAGACTGGCAGTTTCTTCCTCCACTCCAACCCCACTGATTTGCACAGTCAGAAGCAATAAGGCTTAATTTTCCATGGCATTGGGACTGTGAGCTACGCAGTCTGGTCTGGGGCTGGGAGCGCTTCCCAGATGTTCCTCCTGACTTTTTAAAATGTGTGACCACTTTATGCCGGCCTGCCGCTGCTGCCACCACCACACCGCGTTCTCTCTGCCCTGGCTCCACCCCTCCTGTCTGTCTGCATGAGTATTTTTTTTATAGCTTTGTTTTTTGGACTTCCATGCAGCTCGATTTTCTGGAACTTCTGGTTGTCTCTAGTTTTAAGGTAGTTGTATTCCTTCTTAGTTGTGCAGGGAGATGCAGCATGTCTGTCTAGGCCTCCATCTTGGCCAGAAATCTAGTTTTCCCTCTTACTCCTCCAGAAATTAGAATAATTTACTTTTAATTCTATTTCCTTCTAAATATATTGTGATAATTTACACCTTTTATTAACAAAACCATATGTTTTACTCCAACTTAATTAAAATCTTCAATTTTTACTGACAAAAGTAATTAGTATCCATTAGACTGACAAATTTATGAATGCATTTCATAACTTTCAGAAAGTTTTTTTCCCATTGGCAAATGCTTCCTCCATTGGCGGCATTCCTCTGCTGCCTTTCAAAGTTCTACAAGGCCCACAGGAGTGTTGGGAGAATCTCCCCAATCCTGAGGAGGGCCCAGGAATCTACTAAGCTTGCCACCTCATCCCACATTGAAGCAGTGGACCATCCCAGGATCCTCCTCTGCTAATCTCCCTGGGAGTGACCCCATTCACCACCCCAGGATTCCCCCTGGGCCTCTGCCACCCTGCATGCTGTCACTCATGGTTTGGTTGACTCAACAGGGATACTTTCTGGAATATCTTGTTCATGATGCCAGTTGTAACACAGGAACTTCAAGCTAGGAAGCTGCACTTGTATGCATGATATTCAAAAAAAACCACCCAGAGGACCAGCAGATGTGGATATACTGTTTATTACTTAAGTTACAGGGGAGAGCACTGTGGTGGATCAGGCAGGGGACCACAACCTACCTCCAGCTTTGGTGCTACTTGTAGTGCTGGGGGCGGTGGGGGTGGCGGTAGTGGCAGTAAAGGGAACAGCAGTGGCTTCTGAAAATCCTACACTTTCGTGATAGACACAGGAGTCTTGAGAGGGCTGGGACATCCAGATACAGACTGTTTTCCTCATTCCTTATGTTGCTGGCCAGTCAGCCATCTGTTCCCTGAGGCCGTGCAGGGACCATGTACTCAGTTATCCCACAATATTTCACTAGGTCTCAGAATACTATGCTGTGATATTTCTTCACCTGTTACTTGGTCTGCCTTCGTTGGAATTTCTTGGTGTCGTCCTAGGGCTTCTTGATCTTGTTTCTCTTCACCTTGATTGATTTCACAGACTGTAACAAGGGGTTAGTTAGCTGCGGGCTGACACTCAGGTGTTGGAGGCTCTCTAGAGCCATCTTTGCAGACAAATGTTGTCCAAGCTAGAGGCCATCATGCAGTCATCAGCACTTGTTTTCTTTCAAAAAGTTATTAATTTAAAATACAGAATTCTACTAATCCATGGTGGAGTAATAGAATTAAATGAAAGCAAGGGACTCTTGCCCTGGACAGACATATACAAACAATAATGTTGAGTGGTTCACAGTGCTCCTGAAGTCCACCCATAGACAGTTCTATGCACCAATGAGTTAAGAATTCCAATTCAGTTCTTTACTATGATAGGACAAATTCAAAGTGTTGTTGTCAATTTATTTAATTTCATACTTCCTTGCTTCTACTTTTAAAATATTTGTTTAAAAGCATAGTGGATTAATTTTGGTCTTTATACATAAGCTCCCTAATTACAGTAAATTCTCACTAAACATCATCAGTAGGTTCTACAACTTGAAGCAAAATGGCATAATGAAACTAACCTTACCATATTTGATATAAACAAGAGTTAAGTTCCTACGGCACCTCATCAACATTATAATGAAATGACTTTGAACTTAACATTATTTGACGACCTGTTGTATAAGCCCTAGGTATCATTGCATGGTATTTCTAACTGTCTGTGAGACAGCACCATCTGAGGTCTTCACTGTCTTCGAATACCAGAATTCTCTCCCTCCACTTTTCTCCCCACCAGCCCACTTCCTGCATTTGGGATCCAAGCAGAAGAATGGGTGGTATGTTGGGCAAAGGGGCAACTCACCACAAATGTCTTACCCTCGTCTCCACACGCTGCTTCTCTGAGACTGTCTGGCTTATTGGTAGAAATCTTGGATCCCACAGAATCTGAAGGGAGATGTCAGAGGCCAGCAAGCCCTCCAAGACTGTAAAGCAGATCTTTATGTTACATGCTTAGCTTTTCCATAGAATGGAACCCACTCATGGGAGCTGAGATGTCATACTGTGCAGGGAGTGGGATGCAATGCTAGTAGGGTTTGAAGGGTAACAAGACAAAACTGGCTGGGGAATAGATTGATGGATATTTTTTATTTCTAACATACCTTGTATATGGCTATTACTACTCATTCCATAAAGTCTTAGGATATGTGTGAAGCATCTGCCTAAGTTCTGAGCTCAATTAGCAGAATGACAGTAACTTGCTATGACTAAGTAAATTTATTTTCCTAAAACTAGAAAAAGTAAATTAAAAGATTTTAAACGTATAATATATATCATCCTATATTTTTAATCTAACCAGCAAAATAAATCCCTAGCCTTACTATTAAGAAGGAGTGACACCCCCCGACCCCCACCCCCAAGAAGGGAGCACAGCCTGTCCACACCCATTTTTATCCCAGTGAGGCTAAACCTTCCAGGTTGGACTTCTGACCCACAGCACTCTTAAGGTCATAAATTTATACTGCTTTCAGCCATGAGGCTTGTGATTTGTCACAGCAACCACAGAAAACTAATAGAGGTGTGTAGAGAGTATATGTTATTGCTACTTTTATACCAGAGTCAGAATGTAATGAGATCAGGCTGATGCAAGCAAGAACAAGGTGCCGGCAGAGGTTCCAGGTTACTGTTTCAAATGCATCAGGAGTCAGGAGGCAAGGACTTCTGGAAAAGATCTGTATACTGTACATTGACTTGCCAGATGAAACTCAGGCGGACAGCCTTCTCTAGGTTAATTCTGTGGCTTGAGGAAGAACTTGTATGGGTAATTTTACACCTCCCAATGGTTCAACCATAAAGACTTCTCTTCCTTTTTTTTTTTACATTCTCTTTGTAGATCACATAAATTTACAGAACAGAAAGACATTTGAAATATAATATTTATTTATAAAAATACAGTCAAAACAGAAGATACAAGTTTACATGTACCAAAACAAAAGTATATGCAGTTTTTGTAACATGGAGTATCATGGCATTATTTGGCAACTGATCCATTATACCTTAACCCTGTTAAATTTTAATTTTTTTAATCCTCACCTGAGGACATTTTCATTTGCTTTTTTTAGGGAGAGAGAGAACCATTGATGTGAGAGAAGTATCAGTGGGTTGCTTTCAATTATGGGATGGCACTCCAACCACTGAGCCACACCACGCAGGGCAGCCCTGTTAAATTTTAATTAGAATGATTATACTGTGCTTGCATAAGAGAATGTCCTTGCTTGTTGACCCAAAATATTATGGGATGATGGAGCATCGTGTCGACAACTTACTCTCAAGTGGTTCTGGGGGAAGTTTTTTTCTTGAACTATTTTTTGAACATTCTCTAAGTTTGAGGGGTTTTTTTTTTAAAGTAATTTAAAAAGCTTACCCATGAAACTCATTCAAATTACATGTATAACATTATAGCTGACTGACAAAATTTACAGACTGCACCTCTAAATAATTTTATTTATATCAGATTGAAGTATATTATTTAACTTCACACCTTATCAGTATATTTTTACTTTCAAAGAATGAATAAACTCAGTGTTTTATAGGGTCACATACTGTTTTACCAGATGTAAATATAACCATATATTCATTTTGAATAGTTTTATCCTGTAAGACTTTTTCAGGAAGAGATTCTGTGATGTGTAAGTTTTAAATTAAAAAAAAAAATTAAAGTCCCACCCCCCCTGCCATATTACTTTATTAGTCCTTCTCAGCCAAATCTTAGGCATGGCTCATGGATGAAAGGACTGGGTGTGGCTGCCTGGAGCTCTGTACTGGAAGAATTTCAATCCAAGTAGGGCTAGAAAGGAAGGAACCTGTTGGATTTGAGATAATTGCCCCAACTGGGGCCACGATAGCCATGATAACCTTTCCATGATAGCCTTTCTTGGCCCCAGGCTAGTGCAGTCTTACCTTCTTGCCTTCCACAGGCTGACAACCCACCCTGAGTTAGGCCAGATTGTACTCAGCCAGAGTTTCCCCTATGCTCTCTCTGTCATTCATCCACCCAACAGTTACTTCTTTTTTGTTGGTTTATTAATTTGAGAGAAAGAGAGACATAGAGAGAGATGTGTTGTTCCACTTACTGATGCATTCCCTGGTTGATTTGTGTATATGCCCTGACCAGGGATTGAACCCCCAACCTTGACGTATCAGGACAATGCTCTAACCAGCTGAGCTACTTGATCACTACTGCCAGCAGCCCGGTCAAGTGCTTGAGGATGTTCCAGTAAGCAGAAACAAAATTCCAGCTCTCTGGGTTCACATTCTGGAGGAGAAACAAGTACTTGGTGTTGAATATGGAAAGTGTCATGAACCAGGGAAGGGAGAATGAGGAAGGGGACAGTGGGGTGAGAGGTTTCAACTCAAACAGGCAGGTCAGGGAGGGCCAGTTAAGCAGAGACACAAAGGCAGGGAGGGAACAGGCATTATGTACCCTTGGCCAGAGGGTCCTGGGTAAAGGGCCAAACTAATGCAAAGGCCCCGAGGTGGGACCGGGAAGAGGAGGAGGGAGGCGTAGCTGCAGCAGAGAGAAAGGTGCAGGAGAGTAGAAGGTGAGGCCAGAGAGATGGTAGCAGCACCTGTTTAAATTATCTAAGGCAGTGGGATTTTCTGGAGGGAGAAGGGAGTGTCTAAGCATTTGGAGCAGTTTGGTATGCCTGTGTAAGGAGGGGATGGCAGTGCAGGACCACAGAGAGGCCAGATACAGGGCTTCTACAGTAGGTGACAGGTAACAGTGGCTTGGACTGAAGTGCTAACAGTGGATGCAGAGAAAGGGGTCTGACCCTGGATTTTGAAAGCCAAGTTCAAAATCAAGTCATTTATCTATAGTTCATGTTACTCTATCCTGTTACTTTAACAGGATTGCCTGTAACTGCCCAATCAACAGATAGTAAAACCCATGTTTGTGGTCAGTTGAACTGTAGCTGTCCTGTCCTGTATGGAGGGAAAATTTTGAAAATTAATCATGTGAAGGTGAAAGATAAGTAGATAAGAAAGAATAGGATGTTTTCACTGGTGTTCTAGATCAGTGGTTCTCAAACTTAATCACCTGGAGGGCTTGTTAAGACACAGCTGTGATCCCAACCCCGGAGTTTCTGGTGCCTGGCGTCTGAGAGGAGGCCTGAGGATTCTCATGGCCAAAGCAGTCCACAGTCGATGCAGATGTGGCTGGTCCAGGGCCACACCTAGAGAAGCACCGCCAGGTTTATGAAGAGTTCTCAGGATAGGAACAGAATCATTACTGTCTCAAGTTGGGGGGGGGGGGTGGACTTAGGGAACATTTAGTCAAACATTGCAAACCAAATGTTTCCGCAGGGAAGCCACATAAAGGTGTGGAACAATGTAAGACCACGGACACGGGCAGGTCTGGTAGCGGGGTTCAGGGCCCCGCTGGTTTGCATCCACCTCTGATATCCACCCCCGATATCCACCCCCTGAACAACAGATCAGGAAGCCGAGGCCCAAATATTTTCTATGAAAATATTTTGAGTTTTTATTCTAACTGTTACAGAAACAGGGGAGTCCAAAAATCCCCAGAGTTTGCTGCTGGGGGATGGGGAGAAGTAAGCAGCTTTTCAAATGCTTCCACATGCCTGAGGCTGGTGGCTAGTGTCTTTCTTATGCAAATGGATTTAATGCATCCAAAGCCTCAGGCAGATGGGAGGAGTCTTGAACCAGGGGACGGTATGGAAAGCACACAGAGCCTACGTAAGGGTCTGTGAATGGTTAGAACTGTTTGCAACGCCCACTGCGTCAGATGACGCAGTCAGGGATATATAAGGAGCTGCAGACATTTTAGACTCAGACTCTCTCTGGCGCTCGGACTCTCTCTGGCTCTGGCTCGTGCTCTCACTCTGGGACTCTCGCTCTCTGGCTCGTGCTCTCGCTCTGGCGCTCTGACTCGAACTCTCTCAGATGCTCCCTCTGAGACTCTCTCAGACTCTCTCTGGCTCTCACTCGTGCTCTCACTCTGAGACACTCTCACTCTCTGACTCGGGCTCTCACTCGCGCTCTGGCGCTCTGACTCTCGCTCGTGCTCTCGCTCTGAGACTCTCTCTGGCTCTCGCTCGTGCTCTCACTCTGAGACTCTCTCGCTCTCTGACTCAGGTTCTCACTCGCGCTCTGGCTCTGGCGCTCTGACTCTCGCTCATGCTCTCGCTCTGAGACTCTCTCTGGCTCTCGCTCGTGCTCTCACTCTGAGACTCTCGCTCTCTGACTCAGGTTCTCACTCGTGCTCTGGCTCTGGCGCTCTGACTCTCTGGCGCGCTCACGCACTCGCTCTCGCTCTCTCGCTCTCTCATGTGCTCCCTCCACGTGGCTTGGTGAAGGGGCCTTCTCCATGTGGCTTGGAGAAGGGGTCTCCAGGCTGCTTTAAGAGGCTCTTGCCATGCAGTTTTGAGAAGGAGAGAAGATCCACACGGTTTGCAGGAAGAAGGCAGTTTGCAAGGAGGCTGAGAATCCAGGTGGTTCTGCATTGAGAGCTGGAGGGCACCACAGCACAGAAAGGACCTCCCCAATCAGATTGAATGATTGGCAGCTGCTGGTAAAGCTGAACTGTGTTTGGAAAGTAGGGAAACGGTTTCTCTGACTTTCCTAAAACTAGCCTGGTTTGGAAGGGGGGAGGCAAGGATATGTGTTTGTGGGTGTTTTAAAGAGCATAAGACTTAATAACAGAAATCCGCAAATAACTAAATCTATATAACTGTTAAATAAACAATTCTTTTTCTTTTCACCAAACTCTGGTATTGAGAGTTATAATTTTGGCAGCGGGCAATCGGGCCCCTAACTAAAGAGCCCGTGGGTTTGTTTTCAACTGGAGCAGCCCAGGGGTTCTGTAACATAACCTGCTTACATAATGTAAAACTGAGTGGCTCTCATTCCTGAATTGTGTTGAGACAGTGATTCATTTGAAGTGAAGAAAGGCAAATGATGACTATTTCTTTTATATAAAAGAAATGCACGTAAAATGTGCCTGTATTTGACTTTTAAAATTTATGTGTACATAGATAGCTCTAGACAATGAAATTATTGATAACTTTTTTACTTTCTTCTTTTATGTATGTCTTGAATTGCTTAAAGCTCGTTCATAACTTTTATAAGAGATGAGAGAATATAATGATTTTCACTGTGAAAATACAAACATCCAGATTTTTAGTTATTAGTGTTCTTGTTTAACCACAAGATGGAGCAGTTTACAATCGAATAAGCAACTAAATGCAGAGAAGGGCAGAGCGGGGTGGAATTCCCTGGGATTCCCTCCCTTTTCCTGAGTTCAATGTAGGTGACTCATACACATTATAATGCATCTTGAAAACATCTGGCATATTGATTATATCTTTAAATCCATCTATCGATATGAATCTCTGAATTCCAACTTATTTTTTTACATATACATTTCAACTTATCATTAATTAAATTGGTTCCCTACACATTAAACTAGTTCCTTTTAATCAAAGGTAAATTGTTTGAGAAGACTGGAAACCAAAGTCATAATACACACTTAGCAACAGCTTCTTCTAATGAAGGAAAAATTTTGCAAACAAAAGTACAGTATCCACTGCTTACACCTCATGCTGCCCTGCCCCCAATATAGAATGGCTACCATTTGACTCCTCACTGCCATTTCAAAATGTGCATTTATATCAATGTTGTGAACCAAAATAAGGAAAAAGTTCTGAGATGCCTTAAATAAAATTACGTCAGGCCAGAAGGTGAAAGGTAGACACAAGAGGGATTAATCAGTCAACAATTGCAGGGTGAAACCAACAAGACCGCTCACATTTCTGAGTGTATTGCTAGAATTTTGAATGAGCTTTAAGGAGACTATTTTTGCAATTAACTAAAGAGAATACCCAGGTGCCACCAACCACCAGGTGCCACTTCCTGGTTACACATGAACTTTCTGGACTGTTGCTCACAACCACTCCAAAGGCGCAAATGCTTCTCCCTTACAGATCCTGCAGCTATTGCTGAGCTAGCAGCCCTTCCCCTTCTCCGACCCCTGTGTCTAAGCCAATGTAACTTCTTTCAAAACGGCTTATACATCTTTTGCCCCCAAACTGTTTCCTTAAAAGAGCCAGTCAGCCCCAGAATGGGAGACACATCTTCTCCATTTGTCCTGCTGCTAGGGACTTAAATGCACACCCTAGAACCTGCTCCTTCTCTGGCTAGCATATGGCTCAAAAAATCCTTTTTTTTTTTTTTTCAGAAAAGCTCTTAGCCATGAAAGTATTTTGTTTAACAACCATTAATAAACTCTGTAAATGTTATTACCCCCCAAAAAAAGCATTTAACTCAAAATAGAGGAAGAAAATGTTAAGAGATAGACTCACAAATAGCATTTCAGGACTGTTCCATGCTGAGACTTCGCTGAAAAGGCTGTGGGATCAGATGAGGGCATGTTGGTGGGTTCTGCCGGGGATGTGCCAGTGGCAGGAAAGCCACACTGGCCATGTGCTGCATCCCGACAGGAAGAGTAGTTCTCAGGAGGAGGCACCCATCACTGTCAACTCTCAGTCTCCACATTCGATGGGAGGGGCTTCTCATGGAATCACTATATCACATAAAATCCATCTTATTGGACCTTAGTACTGAGGGAAAAAATTCATTATGTTCTTTTTACAGTAGGGCAATAATGAATAATGTACAAGTCTATGTGCTTGTTGTTCTAACCAGAATGACAGTGTTAGGAATCAAAAAGAATTTAACAAATAGAGAAAGAAAAAAAAAAATACACATAATCTTACCATAAAATTATCCTCAACCAATAGCTAGTATCATTTTGAGGAATTCTATTGTAGTATAATTTTATAGAATCACATGTTTCACATTATTGTAATTAGAGTATATACAATTTTAAAATTGATTCTCCGTTTACTATCATAACCATTTTTCTGTGTAGCTATAAGATTCATAATTATAATTTTAATGACCTCATAATATTCCATCCAGTGAGCATATGTTCCATAATTTACTTAACTAGTTTCCATACCATTAGCCACATGTGCTTTTAAAAATAATATTGTAAATAATGTGCCATAAACACATGGTATGTATGCATGCTTTTTCATTCATATATCCTGAGGGTAAATCCCTAGAACTAACTTCATTGAGTCAACGAGCATGAACTGTGACTATACCTATTGCCAAATGACTTCCAAAAGCAATTTGCCATTTGCAAGGTGTGAGTGTACCAGCTTCACTGCATCGAGATTAGCACTGAGCAATTTTACTTCAAAAAGCTCCAACTTCCCCGCCGTTTTCACCCAGTGGATGTACGGCCATGCTTCTCAGCTCTTCTGTCTTAGGGTGTCCTTCCACCGAAGGCTTGTGCTTGTACCCTGCATCTCATTGCTGCATTCCCTGACCTCCCAGGCCTGGTCCAGCTGGCTAACCTAGTTTCCCTTGGCACCAGTTCCTTGCCCTCGGTCGTGAATGTGCTCTTCATTCCCCATTAGCCCTCTAGAGGCCCTGGGCCCCACCGGCTGCCTCCTGTTCCCTCTCCTCCCAATGTACTTCTCTATGCTCTGTAACCATATACACTCTGCACTTCCCTGTCATGCCTCAGTGCAAGGCAATCTGACTCCTGCTTCTACCTCTTCTAAGGAATGGCTCTTCACAACATGCAAAAGTCAGTGGACATCTTTCAGGCCCTTTTTGTTTGATCTCCATGAGGCATTCAACATTATCCTTCCAGAAACTTTCCCCTGACTTGCTTCCATGACCCCCTACCCTTCTGACACTCCTCTCCAAATATCTGCCATCTCCTATTTGTTGACCTAGCCCCTAATCATTGCTATTGCCCCAAACAGGAGCACAGCGGTAAATGGTATATGGGGCAATGCAATGAGGCTTCATCCCCTCTCTCCATGCTGTCATGTCAAAGGGATGCCCTCTTCCCTGGCTTTGTGCTCCCCAGTCCCTTCATTTCAGTTTCCACCTTCTTTTCATTTTACACACATGATCCATGGATAAGCTAATGACTTCTCAATTTGTGACTCAAACTGAACAGAATTCGACTGCCTGTTGGACACCTCAATATGAATGTCCTACAGGCAACTCAGGTTCAGCAGGTACCAAGTAAAAGCATTACTTTCCCTTTAACCTTCTGGTTTACCCATGTTCTCCTAGTGAATGGCACCGTTCTTCACTACCAAGTTCAAAAGCTATCCATCACTTCACACTCCTTTCTTATCTTCACATGTATGGTCACTCACTCCCTAGAGCTTGTTCTGCCCAGCCCCTTTAATTGCTCCCCTCATGTTCATCTTTCACTGCTTTCTGAGTTCATCTCACAGCTCTCATCAGCTCCTGCCTGGATTTTTCCAGCTGCCCCACAAGTGGCCTTCATCACATAACTCATTTCTCCCAGTCCATAGAGATGAAAGGGTATAGTATGAATGGGTAGGCACTGCAGGCAGACTTTCTGAGCTCAGTTACACTCTGTCTTCAGCTATCTGTGCAACTTTGGGTGGGTTCTTTAACTACTCTCCATTAGTTCATATGTAAAATAGAGACCATGACAGCATCTACCTCAGAGGAGTAAGTGTGAGGATGGGATGAGGATTACAAGAGTCAATCAGGTCAGGTACTTGGGACAGTACCTGGCACTTATTAAATGTTACTTGCTATATCATCATCATCATCATATCATCATCATCATCATATCATCATCTTCTGCACTACTAGGGGATCTTTCTCAAGGAAAAATCTAGCCTAACTAGGATTCTACTCAAAACCATTCAGTTCAAACAGATATTTTTTATGCCTATGTTCATAGCAGCATTATTCTTGATAGTAAAAATGTAAAAAAACAACCCAAGTGTCCATTGACAAATGAGTGGATAAACAAAATGTATATACACACACATACATACATATTTATATATTCAATGCCTTAAAAAGGAAGGAAGTTCTGACACATGCTACAACATGGATGAGCCTTGAGGACATTATACTAAATAAAGTAAGCCAGTCACAAAAGACAAATACTGTATGACTACACAATTATGAGGTACCTAGAATAGTCAAATTCATAGAATCAGAAAGTAGAATGGAAGTTGCTATCGACTAGGGGAGGAGAATGGGGAGTTAGTGTTTAATGGAGACAGAGTTTCAGTTGGGGAAGATCAATAAGTTCCAGAGATGGATGGTGGTGTTGGTTGGTAATGTGAATGTACTCAATGCTGTTAAAGTTTACAAATAAAACTTATAAAATTTATATAATTTTTACTATAATAATAAACACTTTTAGTGTATCCCCATTGCCTACAAAGTTGCAATACCAAAGAATGTGACCCAAGCCCTGAGAATCTGTCTCAGTTCATCTGTTTCCTGAGCTGCAGCCACATAATACTACTGTGTTCTCTTAGGCTATGAAGTTGGACAACACTCAGCCACTGCAAGGGGCTCAAATTCCTTGCCTCTCATGTCTATGAGACTTGATTCATGCCCAGTTCCTCTACTTTTGGACTTTCATTTGGACAAATAAAAACACAGAATTCTGGAATATTATAAATTAGTTTATGGGTTTTTCAACATGGCAGCAAATAGCTGGAAGCTATACTTACCTCCTCCCAGGACCAAACTTGATTTACCACTAAATTAAGGAACAATCATCCCAAATAACCAACTGAAGTCTAACTGAAGAGGAGTCTTATAACCAAAGATTTTCAGAAGAAGTCACATCAAGACTGATAGAAAGGATGAAGACATGAAACGGGCTGGCACCACTCCCACAGTGGCAGCTAATGTTGGGGAGGGATATTTCAACAGCCTGGGTTACTCTTGAGAAGTGTGGAGCCCAGAACACCAGAGCCAGGAAGAGGTGCCCAAATAACATCTAGCTGTGAAAATCAGGGTGGGGATTCTGTCCCCCAGGAAGAGATGAAGTTTGCTACAGACACAGGCACCCTTTTAAAGGGCCAATGTACAAAACTTTGTTTGCAGTCACTCTCCCTGGACTCCGGTGGAGAAGATTAGATTTGTGTGATGTGAGTCTGGGGTTTGTGGCTCTAGGAAAGGAGCTGAAGGGACAGCTGCCAGGATCTCTGTGCCGAGGCCCTTTTTCATACTGTAGATGCCATCTTTCTTGAGTGGAGCATGCCCTTCCAAGAAGCATCAGCCTAGGGGAAATAAATTATCCCACCTCCAGACCCCTGTCCATCCTATCCTGCAAAGCCTAAGCCCTGATAAGGAGTCAGCTGTCTTGGCTTGGATGTAGAGGTCTGGGCAGACTTGGGGGGTGTCACTGACTCAGTTGCCTGGCCTTGGGATGGGGGCCATTTCTTACATTTTTTTTCTTTTTGATCTTGACTGGTGTTTCCCCCTCATGGGAGATCCAATAGAATCATCCTCCCAGCTCCAGCTGCCCCACCTGCCTGACCTCTAGTGGCTCTGCTCTGCCAAAGTCATGACAAAGTTTGGGACAGAGTTCTCTGGCTCTCCAGTGAGGACTACACCCACCACCTTCCCTGAAACCTGACCAGCACCTTCCCATCATGTGAGATCCATTAGCCCCATACACCCAACTACAGAGGCTCTTTTAATGACAGCCTAACAGGCAGCCAGCAGGTGGAGGCAGATCTCAGAGTGACTTGGGATATTTGCAGACATGGCCCTGGGCCTGGAGCTAGAAAAAGCCAGCCTTGGTGTACAGCATGTCTTCCCATGAGCACCCAAACCCAGCAGAGGCAGCCGCAAACTATGGGTCACTTGTAGCTCCAAACAGATTGCCAAGGGCTAGGCACAGACAATATGTGACATAGGCCTACTCCAGAGTCCCTCACAAGAGGCCCAGAACTAACATACCACAAGGCCAGCTTCAGAAAACATCAGAGCAGGATCCAATAAGCTTCACAAGCAGCATATCCAAAAGAAGATCACAGGAGGCACCAAACCCTGCTGAGCTGAATTCTATTTTGTGTAGTCAATATCTACAGAGCAGCTCATACAGTGTATTCAAGGTGGAGCCTCACAGTCAGCCAACTTGAGGGTCAGTCCCATGTATGAATAGGCAAATAGTGATCAAGACTGAATCACAACAAAAGGGCCCACATCACCCACACAAGGGACATTCCTAGAGCACCCTGCTCAAATGATCAAAAAGAATGTGCCACTAGGTTCCTCAGGACACCACTTATATAAGGCCACCCCACAAACACTGGGAGTCAGAGCAGATCTACCTAATACATAGAAACAAACACAAAGAGGCAGCCAAAATAGGGAAACAAACAGGCCCCAAATGAAAGAACAGGAGGCATCTCCAGAAAAACAGCTAAATGGAGAAAAGCAATTTATCAGATATAGAGTTCGAAGTAATGGTTAAAAGGATGCTCAAAAACTTAGTGAGACTACTACTACAATAGCATGAAAAAAGACATAGAGGCCCTGGCTGCTGTGGCTCAGTGGATTGAGCGTCAGCCTGCAAGCCAAGTGTCGCTGGTTCGATTCCCAGTCAGGGCGCATGACTAAGTTGCATGTTAGGTCCCCAGTTGGGGGCACAAGTGAGAGGCAACCACACGGTGATGTTTCTCTCTATTTCTCCTTTCCCCTCTCTCTAAAAATAAACAAGTGAATTATTTTTTTTTAAAAAGACATAGAACCTGGCTGCTGTGGCTCAGTGGATTGAGCGTCAGCCTGCCAGCCAAGTGTCGCTGGTTCGATTCCCAGTCAAGGCACATGACTATGTTGCATGTCAGGTCCCCAGTTGGGGGTGCGAGTGAGAGGCAACCACACAGTGATGTTTCTCTCCCTCTCTTTCTCCTTTCTCCTCTCTCTAAAAATAAACAAACAAATTATTTTTAAAATTATTAAAAAAAAGACATAGAAACCATGAAAAAGAATTAGTCATAAGTGAAGAATACAATATCTGACATCAGTAATACACTTGAATGAATAAACAGTAGGTTGGATGTGGCAGAGAATTAAATTATCAATTTGAAAGACAAGGTAGAAAAAATAACACCCAGTCAGAGCAGCAAAAAGAAAAACAAATGTAAAAGAATGACGACAGTTTAAAGGACCTTTGGGACAACATGAAGTGTATTAGCATCCACATCACAGGGGTAGCAGAAGAAGAGAGAGCAAGAGATCAAGAACCTATTTGAAGAAATAATGATTAAAAACTTTCCTAACCTAGTGTAGATAAAATACACAGAAGTACAGGAAGCACAGAGAGTCCCAAACAAGATAAACCAAATGAGGCCACAACAAGACACATCATAATTAAAATGCAAAGGTTGAAGGCAAAGAGAGAATCTTAAAAGCCACAAGAAAAAGATAGTTACCTACAAGGGAGCTCCCATCAGACTGTCAGCTGATTTCTCAACAGAAACATTTCAGACCAGAAGGGACTGGCATGAAATAGTCAAAGTGATAAAAAGCAAGAACCTACAACCAAGACTGCTTTACCCAGTAAGGCTATCATTTAAAACGGAGAGAGAAATAAAGAGCTTCCCAGACAAGAAAAAGTGAAAAGAGTTTCTTACCACAAAACCAGTATTAAGAGAAATGTTACAAGGCCTGCATTAAGAATGAGAAAAAGAAGAGAAAAAAACAACAGCACAGGAACACAAAGAGTAAAATGGCAATGAGTGCATACCTATCAATAATCAATGTACCTGGCTGCTGTGGCTCAGTGGATTGAGTGTCGGCCTGTGAACCAAGTGTTGCTGGTTCGATTCCCAGTCAGGTCACATGACTAGGTTACACATCAGGTCCCCAGGTGGGGGTGTGTGAGAGGCACACCCTTTCTCCTCTCTAAAAATAAATAAATAAACAAGCAAATAAATAAATAAAATTGTTTAAAAAAATTTTCTTTAAATCAATGTAAATGGCTTAAATGTTCCAATCAAAAGACACAGGGTAGCTGAATAATAAGAAAGCAAGACCCATATATATGCTGTCTACAAGTGAACCATCTCAGAATAAAAGATATACACAGACTAACAAGTAAAGGGATGGCCCTGACTGATGTGGCTCAGGTGGGCATTGTTCCACAAAGCTAAAGGTTGCTGGTTCGATTCCTAGTCAGGGTACATACCTAGGTTGCGGGTTTGGTCCCCGGTTGAGGCATATACAAAAAGCAACTAATGGATGGTTCTCTCTCACATTGATGCTTCTTTCTCTCTTTCTCCCTCCCTCTCTCTCTAAAAAATAAATCAATAACATTTTAAAAAGTTAAATAAAATAAAAAGAATGAAAAAATTATTTTGTGCAAATAGAAAGAAAAAAAGCTGGGGTAGTAATAGTTATATCTCACAAAGTAGACTTTAAAACCAAAGGCTCTAGTGACAGGCTAAGAAAGACACTACATAATGATAAAGGGAACAATCCAAAAAGAGAATATAACCCTTGTAAACTTTTATGCACTTGACATAGGAGCACCTGAATATGTAAAGCAAACCTTGATGGACATAAAAAAAGATGAACAGTAATATAGTCATAGTAGGGGATTTTAACACTCCATTAACATCAATGGGTAGATTTTTTTAGACAGAAAATCAACAAAGAAATGGTGGCCTTAAATGACACACTAGATCAGAAGGATTTAATTGATATATTTAGAAAATTTCATCCCAAAACAGCACAACATACATTCTTTTCCAGTGCATGGAACATTTTCTTGGATAGACCACATGTTAGAACACAAAACAAGTCTCAATAAATTTAAGAAGATTTAAATCATTTCAACCATATTCTCTGACTATAATAGTATTAAACTAGAAATGAATCACAAGAAAAATAATTGAAAACACACAAGAGACACGGAGGCTAAATAACCTGTTACTAAACGATGAATGGATTAGCAATCAGACCAAGGAAGAAATAAAAAGATACCTTGAAACAAATACAAATGAGAACACAAAAACACAAAATCTATGGGACACAGTGAAAGCAGTCCTAAGAGGGAAATTCGTAACATTAGAAGCCTACCTCAAGAAACAAACAAACAAACAAAAATCTCAAATAAAAATTTAAATTTATACATAAAGAAACTAGAAAAAGAACAAACAAGCCCAAAAGTGAGTATAAGGAAAAATATAATAAAGATCAGAGTGGAAATAAGTGAAATAAAAATTTTTAAAAGAAGAATACAAAAGATCAATGCATCTAAAAGCTGTTTCTTTGAAAACCTAAGATTGACAAGTCTTTAACCAGACTCATCAATAAAAAAAGAGAAAGGCCATGACTGGTGTGGCTCAGAAGATTGAGTGCCCGCCTGAGAACCAAAAGGTCACTAGTTTGATTCCCAGTTAGAACACATGCCTGGGTTGTAGGCCAGGTCCCCAGTTGGAGGCATGTGAGAGGCAACCAATCCATGTTTCTCTCACACACTGATGTTTCTATCCCTCTATTTTCCTGTCCCTTTCCCTCTAAGAAATAAAATTAATCTTTTTTTTTAAAGAAAAGAGAAAAAGAGAGAGGACCCAAATAAATAAAATCAGAAATGAAAGAGTAGAACTAACTACTGACACCAAAGAAATACAAAGGATTGTAAGAAAATATGGACAATATATGCCAACAAAATTGGACAATGAAATGCATAAATTCCTAGAAGCATATGATTTTCCAAAATTAAATCAGGAAGAATCGGAGAATCTACATAGACAGATTACAACTAGGGAAATTGAAACAATAATTTTAAAACTTCCAACAAACAAAAATCTTGGACTGAATAGCTTCACAGGTGAATTTTACCAAACACTTAGAGAAGAACTAACACCTATCCCTCTCAAACTATTCTAAAAAAATTCAGAGGAGGAATGTCTCCCAAGCTTATTATACAAGGCCAGTATTATCCTAATTCCAAAACAAGATAAAGACACTATGAAAAAAGAAAATTATAGGCCAATATCCCTGATAAATATAGATGCTAAAATCCTGAACAAAATATTAGCAAATCTGATCTAGCAATGTATTAAACAGATCATACACCATGATCAAGTGAGATTTATTCCAAGGATGCAAAGTTGGTACAATATCTGCAAACCAATAAACCTGATACACCAAATAAACAAAATGAAGGATAAAAACCACATGATCATATCAACAGATGCAGAAAAAGCATTTGATATTATCTAGCACCCATTTATGATAAAAAAAAAAAACCTCTGAGCAAAGTAGAAATAGAGGGAACATACCTCTATATAATAAAGACCACATATGGGCAAAAACTAAGAGAATTTTTTAAAAGATTTGGAACAAGACAGGGATGTCCACTTTCTCCACTTTAGTTAACAGAGTACTTGAAGTCCTAGGCACAGCAATCAGACAAGAAGAAGAAATAAAAGGCATCCAAATTGGAAAGGAAGAAGTAAAACTGGTATTATTATGCAGATGACATAATACTATGTATAGAGAACCTTAAAGATTTCACCAAAAATTTACTAGAACTGATCAATGAATTCAATAAAGTAGAAGGATACAAAATAAATATCCAGAAATCAGCTGCATTTTTATACAACAATAATGAGCTAACCGAAAAACAAAGAAAACAATATCATTTACAATTGCTTCAGGGGAAAAAAAAACCCTAGGCATAAATTTAACCAAAGATGTAAAAGACCAGGACTTGGAAGATTATAAGACAGAGGAAAAAGAAATCGAAGAAAATACAAGTAAGTGAAAGCACATACCATGTTCATGAACAGGAAGAATTTACATCATTAAAATGTCCATACTACCCAAAGCAATCTATATATTCAATGCAATTCTTATCCAGATACTGATGGCATATTTCACAAAACTAGGACAAATATTTCAAAAATTTATATGGAACCACAAAAGCCTCCAAATAGCCACAGCAATCTTGAGAAAGAACAAAGTTGGAAGAATCACACTACCTGCTACCAAACTGTATTTACTACAAGGCCATAATAATCAAAACAGCATGGTACTTACATAAAAACAGACATATAGAGCAATGAAACAGAACAGAGAGCCCAGAAATAAACCCTCATTTTTATGGTCAGTTAATATTTTTGACAAAGGAGGCAAGCACATACAATGGGGTAAAGACAGTCTATTCAATAAGTGGTGTTGGGAAAATTGGACAGATATAGCAGAAAAATTAAACTAGACCACCTTCTTACTCTACACACAGTAATAAGTTCAAAATGGATAAAAGACTTAAATGATAGACTCAAAACCATAAAAGTCCTAGAAGAAAATATAGGCAGTGAAATCTCAGACATTTCCCTTACCAATATTTTTTCTAATATATCTCCTCTGGCATGGGAAACAAAGGAAAAAATAAAGAAATAGGACTATATCAAACTAAAAAGTCCTTGCACAGCAAAGGAAACCACCAATGAAATGAAAAGATAACCTACTGAATAGCAGAATACATTCACCAATACATCTGATAGGGGCTTAATATCCAAAATTAATAAATAACTTATAAAATTCAACACCCCAAACCCCCCCAAACAATCCAATTAATAAATGGGCAAAGGACTTGAATAGACACTTCTCCAAAGAGGACATACAGATGGCAAATAGACATATGAAAAGATGTTCAATGTCACTAATCATCAGAGAAATGCAAATTAAAACCACAAATGATATATCACTTCACACATGTCAGAATGGCTATCATCAATAAATCCACAAATGAAGTGTTGGTGAGGGTGTGGAGAAAGGAGAACCCTCATGTACTCTTGGTGAGAATGCAGACCTGTGCAACCACTGTGGAGAGTAGTATAAAGATACCTCAAAAAATTAAAAATGGAACTGCCTTATGACTTAGCAATTGCATTTCTGGTAATATATCTAAGGAAACCTGAAACCCAATTCAAAAGAATATATGGATCCTTATGTTCATTGCATCATTATTTATAATAGCCATGATTTGGAAGCAGCCCAAGGGCTCATCAATAGATGAGTGGATATAAAATCAGTGGTACATTTATAAAATGGAATAATACACAGCCATTAAAAAAATAAGAAAATCTTACCTTTTGCGACAGCATGGATATACCTGAAGAGTATTGTGCTAAGTGAAATAAGCCAGTCAGAGATTTTACTTATGTGTGGAATCTAATGAACAAAATAAACTAACAAAGTGGAGACAGACTCATGGATACAGACTGATAGCTGTCAAGGGGAGATTGTTGGGGGCTGGGTGAGAAGGGTGATGGGATTAAGCAAAGAACCAAAAGAAAGACTGATGGACACACAATGGTATGGTGATTGCCAGAGGGGTAGAGGTGGAGATGGAAGAGGCAAAAAAGGGTAAAGGGGGGATAAAAGAAGAAGAGAAAAGAAAGAAAAACCAAAACTCATAAACACAGACAACACTTTGGTCATTACCAGAGGGAAAGGTGAGGTGGGGGGAGGCAAAAAGTGTAAAGGGGGAATAAATGGAGATGGAAGGAGACTTGACTGTAGGTGGTGAATATGCAGATGATATGCTGTAGAACTGTACACCTGAAACCTATATAATTTTATTAACAATGTCACCCCAATAAATTCAATAAAAATCAAATAAATAAAGACAATTAAAAAGAAAATAAATTATTCTAGTTGAGCTTTCATTTACAGATGGGAAAATAGTTCATCTGTTTACCTGAGAACATGTAACAAATTGGTGGCACAGCCAAAATCAGAACCCAGGCTTCCTGCCTCCCAATGCTGAAGTCCTTCAACAACCCTGGCATTCACAAAAAAACAAGTCGGGGCTAGGAACGAGGCCAAATACTGACATATGGAGGCCAGACAGGCCGTGGGAACCATAGCTCCCAGGCCAGTGGAGATCCTATTTGTAACATATGGCCACATTAGACAAACTTTTTCATTTAATCATTTGTATATCCATCCATTCATCCACTCTTTCATTCGGAGAGAGGCAGCATAGCTAAGAGTCTGGATCTGAACTGCTTGGCTTGAATCCTGCCTCTGCCATCTACTTGCGTGATCATGAGCAGGTTATTTGCCACCCTGTGCCTCACTTTCCTTATCTGTAAAGTAGGATACAATATTACATCATAAGGTGATTATAAGAAATAAATTAACATATGTAAAATGCTTAGAACAGTGCCTGGTACCTAATAAGTCATTCAAGTCTTTGATTCAGCAATAAATTGAGGGAGAAATACCTCCAAGTAATGTGTATGCTGGTTGGTTTGAGCTCGTCTCCCATCATTGTTGGCATTGTGAATAGTAACGATAATGAATGTGTCTCTATGTCAGGCAGAGAGGCCCAGGTTTCAGCAGGGAGGGCTTTGGAGTCATGGAGGGTTTCAGTTCATTTTAGTACCCATGTGTCTCTGAGCTTGAAATTGAGATAAATGCTTGTAAGTTTTCAAACAATATTTTGATATTATGCAAATATGATAGTAAAGTTTGTTTAACAACATGAACATAAGTAAAATTTGAAGTTTATGAATTTTCCTAATAAGGAAGTCAATAAATAAAGCCACATGGTAATTTCTGATGATTCATCTAAATGATAAGAGGATGTTGTCAGGGAGAAAGTGTGCTCCTTTTGGCTGAGGTCGACAGAGCCTCTGCATTTAAACCAGAGGAATTTCTCTCTACTTCTATCTCTCAAAGTTCATCCTAGGTGTTAGGAAAATCTTCTTTGAATATTAATAAATTAAATAGAAAGCTTATTTTCTTATGAGACAAAAGTTTTTTCTGACCATCCACTAATTTGCATCTGTTAGGTTTGTGCCCAGAAAAGGGAGGAATCCAGTGGACCAGTTCAAAGCCTTTATTGAGGGTATTCAAGCAGGTGGCTGAGTCCCAGTGGACTGCAGCACCAAGGGAAGGGACAGAGGGATTTTTAAGGGCATGGAGCAAACCCTCAGGGGGATGGGTCACCCTGCTGGTCAGGTCCAAAGCCCAGGGTCGGCTCCAGAGACCAGGTCTGTTTGTGAAAGAATGATGTCCCCTGATTAGGGACGGGTGTCAGGAGACTTATGGTCTTTGTTTCTGGGAAATGATTAAGGGAGACAGGAAGGGGCAATGGGGGTATAATTAGCTCTCAGCAGGATGGGATGGCTATGCCTTAGTTGCCTCTGTTAATGGGGAACCTTGTGATCAGGTGCATGGCCAGTGATGCAGACCCTCTTTGTTTCAGCACAAGTGGTGGCTCAGGTCTTGCGTGACTGCAGGCCACAGTTCCCAAGAACACAGTGACCACTGGCCATAGCCTGTTTTGCAAAGCCTCACTCATGTGCAGGTTATGGGGCAGGCAACATGGGGTCTCTGGCCCTAACAGCATCATCTACAAAGCACGAATTTCATAAAAGGCATTTTTAGCTACTGATTTTAATTTGTAAAATATGTGGGAGGTGGGTTGCAAGCCCTGATGAATATGGCTAATTAAAAATATTTTTCTCCAGTTTAAAATATTTTTTACTCCAATTTGAGGTCAAGTAAAGCTGCTGTGAGTACCATGTACATGTTTTGTGTGACCCTGTCTTCATTTGTCTGGGACAGATGCCCAAGAATTCAGTTGTTGGGTTGTGTAGTAGTTGTATGTTTGATTTTATAAGAAACTATCAAACTGTTTGCCAGGGAGGCTGAATCAGTTCACATTCCTTCTGGCAATGTGTGAGGGATACAGTTTTTCCACATTCTCACCAGCATTTCGTATTGTCACCATTTTTTACTTTAGTCATTCTGATAGGTATATAGCAATAGCTTATTGTGGCTTTAGTTTGCATTCCCCTGATGGCAAATGTTACTTAACATCTTTTCATGCACTAATCTGACATCTGTGTACCCTCTTCTGTTCTTGTCTTTTGCCAATTTTTAAACTTGGTTGTGTGCTTTTTAATGTCGTGTTGAAAGTTCTTTATACATTCCAGTTTCAAGCCCATTATCAGATATGTGGTTTGCTAATATTTTCTCCCACTCTGTAGCCTGTCTTTTTACCCTCTTAAAATGATATTTCACTGAAAGAAAGCTTTTCATTCCAATTAGGTCAAGTTTTCCTTTTATGAATCCTGCTTTCGGTGTCAAGTTTAAGAACTCTTCTTCTAGCTTGTTGAAAAAACTTTCTTCCTCCCTTAAATCACTTTGTACATTCATGAAAAATAGTTTAATCTTTTGATCATAGACATCCACAGCAGTGTTTGTTTCTGAGGATGAATATAAGGTTAACTGAATCAAATATTATGTTCTTCTTCTGTTTCCTCTTCTTTATCAATATAGAAGTTGTATATGAGGTGCTGGGATGGCAGCAGGGGTGGTTTATGTACTAGGAGAACCTATTGTGGAAGGAATGCCACAGGACAGGTTGGTATTACAATTTTAACCACCCTGATGCGAACATTTCAAATCATGCTGAATCCTTCCAAGCTATCACTTAGGACCATTTCTCAAACCCTGAACCCCATTTGTGGACTTTCTTTCAGAGCCAGGACCACTGAGGAAAATCAGTCTCACTATTCATAGTGTGGTCTTGCTTTTGTTTTTAATTATAGATAGTATGTATTTCCTATCCTGATTACCCCTCATTTTTCACCTAATTCACAGGTTGGCATTTGCATGTCACTAGGGTCATGTGCAGTAATTAGGATGGGGTTTCACAGTGAAGGACTTGTCCAGCTGTGCTTCTTACTGGCCAGGTGATTAAGGATAAGCTACTTACCTTACTGAGTCTCATTGGCTTAGCTGTAAAATGAACTCAGAAAGTGAGGACAAAGGAAACTAAATTCAGCAGTCATCATACAGTGCCTAATACACAATAAATATTTAATAATTAATAACCAGTATTTTTAATGCTTTAGAATGTTTCGAAAAATAAATCTTCATGAGAACACTCAAAAAATATAACTGAGGATCCTAAGGTAATTCTTTAAAAGGCAATCAAAATGTTTTGAGTAGTATGAGATGATTACTTTGAAATGATGAACATTCATTGTTTATGTAATGTATGGCATGTTTATTGACAGAGTATTTTAATAATAAATACAACACTCAAGATAGTGATTACCTCTAGGGAAGGGCAGGAGGATGGGATGGGACAGGAGCAGACATGAAACTTGATGGTATTGGAAATGTGCTGGTGAAGTTAGGTGCTGAGTCCACAGGTGTTTTTAAATGAATATTACACAAATTCTTTTCAATAAATCAAATGCTACACAATAAATTTTCTTTGAAAATTAGTCTCATTGACTCATAGTCATACCTGGTGTATATACTCATGTATATATAAAATATAAAAGTTAATTTAATTCAGCAAATTTCTATCAAACTCTTACTATTACATGAGAATGAATATGTAAGTGATGTACAAACATTCTGAGAGGGCTTAATAGATAGTGGAGAACAAGGCAGTTTCAAATTGGTTCATATTGACCAAGCAAGGTTTTTTGGAAGAGGTAAGTTTTTGAATTGAGAAAAATTTAATTTAATGATAGAATGAGCCATGTGAAAAGTTGGAGTTTCTGTGGAATTTTTATAGGTCCCTCAACCTTCAAGAATGCCCAGTATCTGTTTGAGACTTACTGAGTATTATTGGTGTGCAGGAAGACTTCATATTCACCCTCCCTGGAGATAAGGACATGAAAGCTCAAAGTCACACTGTATATTAAATGCAAGATTTTCAAATCCTTCCGCTGTACCACAGTACCCATTGCCATCAACAAAGGGAAAATACCCAATTAATTGATGCTATTGAAAGTCATGGGTGTCAAGTTGTTTTTCTATCCCATTGTCTAAACAATAAAAAGCTTTGATATAGGAGACAAGGGGCACTTGACAAAATTCATGTTTGCTGACTACAAATAAGATTAATTTTTAAAGGGTTATCAGTAGGTGTGGACTAAATTATGTATGCTACAATAATAGGCATAAATCTCAGTGGTTATAGCAATTCACATCACGTGTCATTAATGGGTCAGCCACGGCTCTGCTCCAAGACATCTTTACTTCAGATCCCAGCTGACAGAGCATCTCCCATCTGGGACATTGTTGATTTTGTGGCAGAGGGAAAGAAAATGGCAGAACCACACAATGGCTTTGTGCTTCTGCTCAGAAGTATGACACATGACTGTTCAATTTCATGGGCCAAAGCAAGTCCCTGGTCAAGCCTGACCTCATTGGGTAGGAAAGTATAACTCTCCCACGGGAAAGAGTGGTGAGCATTTTGAAATATAATACAATCTAACATAAAGAGGAAAACAACAAAGCCAGAAACAGTTTCTCAGAGAAATCTGGGTAACAACTTCAGTTTTGCCTTGATATCTCACATCTTGAACCAAAGTATGAAAAAGAGTAAGAGAATTCCAAATAATGCAAATTCTGTTTTTACACGATTTCAATAGTAGCATTTACTCATAAGACAGAACTAAAAACAGGTGGTAGCAATGAGGCCATTGGAGGGAGGACTGGTAAAACTGTGAATGGGTGAATATTTAAAATTTAGTGCACAGAACTTATAGCCATGTAGAAAAGAAAGAGTATAGGTTTTAAAATAAAAGTTCAAGTCCCTGCAGCCATTATGACTTAGGTAAGTACTTTAATCTCTGACAGTCAGTTTCTTCAACTTTAGCATTTACTCAGTGTCGAGCTCAGGAACTGCAGTCAGATATTGTGGAGAACAAGGGAGTGTCATCTGTTGTTCAGAGAGCTTACAGTTATCATTAGAGTGGTAAGTGCTGTGGAATATATCACCTGGAAGAAATGGAAAAAGTTAAAACCAGAAAAGTGAGTCGTATTGACTTGGGTGTAATTGGTGGAGTGGGGGCAGGAGAGGAAACATACTTAGTGTGATAGAGGGCACATAAGTTCCCTACTCTGTCCCTCAAATATTTAGGTAAATGTAGCCTAGATCTAGTGTCCAGTGCCTGGTCACTGAAAACCCTTCACTCAGTTTCCACACTTAACTTCCTCAATCTTATCTATATTCTTCTGTATCATATGGGAAGAAACTTTTGGTTTTTCCTCTTTTTCCTAAGAAACTCATCACACATTATTCTGTGTTTCCTCCTCCTTTTGTCCCTTTTTTCCTCCCTCCCTTCCTTGCCAGGCAGTGTTCTTGGTTCTAAGGCTATGTCAATAAACCACGAAAGGTCTCTCTCCCATGTAGCTTATATTTTAATAATGGAGATAAATAATGAACACTTATTAAAAGAGCTTGTGAATAAATACAGTAATTGCAAATAATAATAAGTACTATAATTAGTAGCTTTTATAAAGATTTAGCATATTCTCAAGTATTATCTGACACCACCAAACATTTTTCCTGTTCTCAATGGACAGAGTGGGTACCCCACAGATTTAACTCAATTCTAATGGAATCTCCCTGGAAATCACATCAGGTCCCAAAGATAAAGGGCTCAGTTCCACAGTCTGCCTCTGCTTCAGACACCGGTCAAAAGTCTAAGTTGTCACCTGTATTTCCAAATGACTGGTTAAAATCAGAATTCCCATAACTTTTTTCCTGGGTTCCATAATTCGCTAAGATGGATAACAAAGCCTAGGAAAACATTTACTTACATTTACCAGTTTATTATAAAGAATACAGATGAATGGCCAGATGGAGAACTACATAGGGTGAGATCTGGAAGGGTCCCAAGCACAGGAGTTTCTGTCTCTGTGGAATTGGTATACACCACCTTCCACGTATCTTGACACATCAAATCTCACTGTTCAAGAGTCTATAAAGCTTAATCTGCAGCCCCCTGCCCCACCTTCTGCCCCTTCCCAGAGATTGGTGGATGGGAGCGGAAGTTCCAGTCTTCAAATTACTTGGTCCTTCTGGTGTCCAGCCCCAATTTAAGTCACCTTATAACTAAATGTAGGTCTGGCTGCCTGCCACTATGAAAACCAATCCTCCAGAGGCAGGGACTGATATAAAAGAAAGTGATTTACTTTCAGTTACCAGGCACCTAGAAGATGGGAGAATTATGTCTCAAAACCCATCTTCGGGGAAGATGGAGGACTCATGTCTCAAAGCCCATCTCCCCCATTTCAGTGGAGGAAGAGGTTTTTACGAGGAAGGAGAGGGGAATGGAACAAAGATATCAAGGAAGGGGTTGAAAAGTTTTCTATGTGCAGATTAACACAGTCCATTCTGATAAGACAAGTGATGGTCTAGTGTGCATCATCTTGGTTTAGTCATCCTGGCTTCATGGATGCAGGTCAGCAAATCTCCCAGAGCCTAAAGGTTGGAATCTGTATCTTTTGAAGCTAGTTCCTAGGATTCTTATGCAAACATGTTGTTCATTTACAAGCTACATATTAGTCAGGGTCAGCACTTAACAGAAACGATGTCTAAAGAATATTGGGGTAGGTTACAATTTCCCTCTGTACAATTTTCTACTCTTACAAGTTCATGAGCATAGCTCAGGTGGGCTTTAAAAGGGGGTTCCTTATGAATAACAAAAGACACCTTCATGGCTCTCATCACTTAGAAAATCTCATGGTTTTAGGACCTCTCTGCCAGAAACAGGAATGAAGACCAAATGTACATTTCTTATTATAAATCACAGTGTCATGTGTATTATGGAGGAAATGGCATAGACTAGAGTAGCAACCATGGAAAGAAGTAGATGGATTGGAGAGATGATTTGGAAGAGAGAATCCATGAATTATGACAATTTGATTGGAGATTGGAATGAGAGACAGAGAGGGGAGTCAAAGATGGGTGCCAGTATTTCTGTGGAGGTCACTCACTGAGACGTCCACAGTCCACATGCAGGCAGAGAGGGGAAGGGTTTGGAGGCTAAGAGAAAGGTTAGATCCAGGTACATGTATTTGGGGGCATACAGGTGGTCTTTGAAGCCATGAGAGCAAATGATATCTACTAGGAGAAGAGAGTCTGTTGAGTGAAAAGTAGAACCGAGGTCCACTGATATTTAAAGGAGAGAGGGAGAAATAGAGGGGGGGGGGTTGTATTTATTCAGAAATCCATGTGTAATAGGGAAACATGTGAGGTGGGGGAAGAAACTTTACTTTCAAAGTTCTTCATAATGAAATCTATATGAGATAGATTAACAAGAGAAAATAACTGCATTTAATTTCATAATTATGTATGGGAACCCCACATACATGAAAGGTTTAGACACATAAAGGGAAAATGTGGTATGTATGACATTCCGAGCTCAGGTTTAGGTAAGGCACTGGGGAACTTCAGAGGGGAGGAAGGTCATTGCAGGGCAATAAGAGCAGATGTCAGTAATTAGAAGTTTGCCCTGCCCTATCGATAGGTCATAAAAAAGTTATTTCTGGTAATGACTTATTATGACCAAGGCCCCTGATTTAAATTATTTAAGAGAGAGGGAAAAGAACTTTCTCCTGAGCCTTTAGGGTCTTGATAATCTTCAGTTCAGAATAACCCACATGCCGAATTGGTAGATCTTAGAGTGGTCTGTTCTGAACCCTTTCACAAGCACATGACTATTGGTGAAGTCATGGGTCATGGCCAGGGACCAAGCCCAGAGTGGGTTTTTAAGGGGCTGATAATGTTCTATTTCTTGATCCAGGCAGTGGTTATATCTACAATTCAATTTCAAATTACCTGTTAAACTGCGTATGTCTATATGGATGTTATATTTTATAATAAAAAGTATATCTTCCATGTTCCAGGAAGCAGCAAAAACCCAAGCAGCCTATTTAAAAATAGTGTTTCAGCCAATGGATTCCATTTCCCTAATTAAAGTGCCTATTAAATTTGATGAGAGACATATATGTAATTTAAAATAGAACTAATTCTTACATAAATGTTACTGAGCCCACCATTTTTTAAACTACAGTGAGGGCTTCTCAGATCATCTAAAATGATAAATAATCAAGTTGTCAGTAGAGAAATAGCTTTATAGTTTCTCCTTTCTTTAGAAGGCATCAAAAATTCCTCAAGCTATAAAATGTCTCATCTTTTTTGGAAACAAGAAGAGGAAACGAAATAAAGACCCTCCTTCATCTGATTTAATATCCAGCTAACTTAGGGTCTGAAGTGGGTTGCTTTCTCAAGCTCCCTCTGGAAAAAAAAATTAACTAAATTATCAAAATAAATTTGATTTTCATTAAAAAGGAATTTGATTAGGATCTTGAGGAGAACTGATTAGTGTCTAACACACTCTAAGGTTCCTGTTGGGCTCCAGCAGCATCTGCTTGGGGCTAATTGATGAACGCCATTGTTTGCTTCCGCTTTCTTCCTTTTTTCCCCTGTCATGTTTTGTACGCCTCTATCATTAACTGGATAACAAAAGGCCAGATGATCACAATTGAAAATAACAGGCAGATTCCATCTCTCTCCGCACAATCTTGGGTGAAAACCTATTTGTCTTCAGAGAATATTTCTTCTCTCCATTTTAACATTTATTCCAATTTGCCCAGAAAATTATTTTGGTCTCAGACAAGTCTTATTTATTAATTCTGGTTGGTGAAAGAAGCCTGGATAATGCAAAATGATATAAATCCAGAAACCTGTTATATTTGACTTTCAAATATGGGCTTGTACTTACATTTGATTATGCTTAAGTTTAATAGTCTGGGGATTCAATTAAGACAAAACAAACAAGTCACAGGATAAGCCGCTAATGGAAAAAGTGTGAGTTGATCCCCTGTGTCCAGAGACCCCTCCTTGGTCAACATCTAACCCCAGGGACAGGGAGTATGACTCCTGACAGAAGGACAGAAAAAGAACTCCTCAAGCCCAGAGACTTCTCACCATCTTCCCTGAATCAAGGGCAGCCAGTGGTGCTCCCCAGAGAATCCTGGGTGCTCTGTGCACACCAAGTACTGCTCATCATCTGAGAGGAAGTATAATACTTGCTGATAATCTCTGGGAAGAGTTTTGCCACTGAGAAGATTGCTTTTTCCTGGTCCAAATAATTCCTTTTCTAGTCTTTCCTTCCTGGCCAACCCTGAGTTTCAGTTGTTGGCACGGGTCCCACTTACATTTAAGGGGAGCAGATTATACACCAGGAGATGAGGATCATGGGAGAGGACCTTAGAGTCTGTTCACCACAATTATTATATTTATAACCAGTCTGTCCCCATAGTAGGCAAATCCGGTAAAACAAACATAGGAGCAGTCAAAACTGGGTTGAAACAGCCTGCTCTGAATCAGCACCTCTGAGTCTTCCTTCTGGGAGTCCGTTACCATAGATAGTTGGTCAGAGGGACAGGCCATGGGTGCATATGGAGGAGGACAACTGTCTGCCCCGGATGGTACAGTGTCTAGTGTGGGGAGGGCTGCGGCATTTCCTGATGTTGATTCCTGCAGCTCCTCCCCCTTCACTGACCTTGATGCTCCAGACAGGGAGCATTGGAGAGTCTCCCCCATTGGCCAACATGGTGAAGGGGGAGGTTTTTAAGCGAGAAATATAATTGGACAGGACCCCAGCATGCCAAAGGCTAGAAAGATGAATGTATAGGTCCTGAGCAATGCCAAGAGCTAATAAGATGATTGGGTAGGAAAACAAAAAAGCCCTTGAGCAGGAAAGAGAGATGGTCTTTGGCATGGGAGTCCACCATTCTCCCAGTGGGCAGCACCTACCTAAACCTCTTTCCTTTTGTACCAGCACCTGTCTCATGAGTTTGGTTTTTGTTGTGGCAGGCAGCCGAACCTGCATGTTTGGATTTCATAATCATGTTATGCCTGGTCCTTCCTGGTA
Organism: Furipterus horrens; assembly: GCF_987537825.1. Taxonomy (NCBI): domain Eukaryota; kingdom Metazoa; phylum Chordata; class Mammalia; order Chiroptera; family Furipteridae; genus Furipterus; species Furipterus horrens. The sequence goes on along the minus strand of NW_028327176.1, from coordinate 77,407,968 downwards.
ACCAATATCTCTGTGGCAGACACTCACTACAGTCCTTCCCAGCTTTCTTCTCCGTTGCACTTTCCTTTCTGGAAACCCCAAAGCCACTAATCACTTTCCCAGCTTTCTTTGTAGCAAAGAAATGTGCTGGGATTTCAGCACTGGGAGAGCACTGGAGGATACTAGCAGAAGGAGATATAATCAGTCATGTATCAGAGAGGGGTCAAATTTAACACACAAAATACAGTTTGAGGGGCAAAAAGGAAAGAAAGGAAGGAAAAGGAAGGGGGAAAAGAGGGTGGGAGAAAGAGGGAGAGGGAGGGGGCAGAGGAGGAAGGTTGGGAGGGAGAGTTCAGAGAGAGAGGAACTGAGAAAGGCCTTTTCTGTAACTGAATTTTCACTGTCTTCTAGCTTCCCACTGATGAACTGACTGTGGGGGAGGGGAGGGGGCCCGAAACACTTGCCTAAGTTCAAAGTGCCCTTCCGGCAGCTTCTCCTCTTAGGGCAGTTCCCTTATCCCTTCTTTTCCCCACATGGGGTTTGGGTACAGGGAGAAACTCAACTCTTTTCCCCATGGGCTGGAAGAGAGGCCTCAGGTTTACATGTTTCACTCTGAGTCCTGTGACTCGCTCGAGTCTCTCACTCCAGTGCTGCAGGTTGCTGGTCACCAACACAGGCCTCCCTGGTCTGCACTCTAGATACAGAGTGCAGCTGCCCAAGTGCACAGACTGACTCACCCACCTCTCACTTAGAGACCTTCTCATCTTGACCCTGGGGCTCTTCCAGTCCTTTATTCCCTCAGCTCTCTTCCCATCCCCCACCATGAATGGTAACTAGGAGCCAGTCCTTTCCAGGAAGAATTCTGTTGTTCACAAAACTGTGCCCAAAGGATGGAGAAGATGCCCGCCCTGTCCTGTAGTCTCCTCCAAAGCAGTCTAGACATTTCCGGTGGGAGTAGGGTGGGGATGGGCGGGACTAACTCCAGGCTTAAGGAGAATCCCCACATCTGAACTCCTGCTCTGCTCTCTCCTAATTCCAAAAAGTCTCCCCTGGGTACCCCCTCAGGAAATCTCCCATATCAGTGCCTGCTACTCTGTGTTCTTAACAAACTGTGCTTAGGACTCTCAGATTCACTCATGATGGGCAGTAGAATAATTTTAAAACATAGAAGGAAATAATAAACAGTGCTTTTCTTTCTCACTCCAGCCAGGTTTATAATGATATGTTTCTGCCATGGATTTAAGATATCTCTCTCATTTGTCATGAAGACCTAAGCTGATGTCCCTTTTCCTAGGTATTTTTCAGCCTCCTTCTCAAGCTCTAAATGCCACAAATTCAATGGAAGAAAAAACACATCAATTTACTATCACATAAATATTATGCCTGCAGATTTCTTCGGAAAGATCCCTCAGGCTGCAGCACAGGAAATGAATTAAACATGGATGACAAGACAGGAAACAGTGAGGCTATTTAGGAGGCTGTGGCAAAACACCAGGCAAAGGATGACAATGGATTTAACTAAGGCAGCAGTGCTGGAATAGAAAAGAGATAAATTAAAGAAATATTAAAATATTAAAATTAAGATTGAGTCAGTAAGGCTTCATCTGTGGTTGTTTGTTTTAGGTGAAGGCAGTTTTTGTACTGAAAGACTGAGTGGCAGGGGCAGAAGCAGATGAAAGGGAAGAAATATTAGCTCCAATAGACAAAGCCTATTAACATTGGAAATCAAGAGTTCAATGTGTTGGCTCAGTGTATCCCCTGAATTTTCTGGAAACAAATGCTGAGATGGAGTTTGGGACACAAGGTGCTCATCAGAGATTTTTGTGGCCTGATATGTCTTCCCCCAAAATTCATATGTTGAAGCCCTAGTCTCTAGTACCTCAGAATATGACTATACTTGGAGATGGGGGCTTCAAAGAGATTACTAAGTTACAATGAAGTTATTAGGGTGGGCCTGAATCCAACATGACTGGTGTTCTTATAAGAAAAGGAGACTAGGACACAGACACACACAGAGGGAAGACAATATAAAGACACACAGGAAGAAGATGGCCATAAATGAACCAAAAATAGAGGTCTCAAAAAAAAAAAAAAATGATGCTGCCAACATCTTGCCTTGGCCTTCCAGCCTCCAAGACTGTGAGAAAATACAGTTCAGATGTTTAAGCCCCCCAGTCTCTGGTACATTGGTATGGCAGCCCTAGCTGACAAATACGGAGATTAACACATGTGAAAGGGAGGAGAAAAGACTGGGAAGATTAGGCAGAGAAAAGAATTGAACTACAAAGACGTAGCTAACTTAGCAGGGAAATCTGGAGTAGGAACAATTCACTAGAAGCACAAAGTAACTGTGCCTTCATACTCCCCCTCACTCAGTTACCAGGTGAGGGGTGCTTTGTAAGGGTGTGACCTCAGGCAAGGTGGCTCTCTGTAGCTGAGGTGGACCTAGAGGAGCTGATAAGCAGGAGCTCTCCCTTTCCCATGATTCCCACACTAGTCACAGGTGCTGCTGTGGAGCAAGTGGCACATCTTAAGTCTTTCACAGTCCACCCCTTGCCCTGCTCAGATACAAGCTCTCCGTGAATGTTCAGGGAGCAGCTCTTCCAAGAGTTCAGTGGACCTCTATCCCTGAGAGGAAGCTTAGGAGAGGGAAGTTAGTGAGAAAAACTATACTACTGCATTTGGTCTCAGAGGCACAACTAATACTTATCATTTACTTTGTGCCTTGGTCTGTTTAGGTTGCTATACAAAAATACCACAGAGTATGTGATGTAATAATATTTATTTCTCACACGGAAGACATAGACAGAGACAGAGAAAGAAAGCAATCTCTTTCATGTATCTTCTAAAAAGGGCACCTCATCCCACGATGAGGGCTCCACTGTAAATGCCCCATCTTCAAATCCCATCACATTGGGGATTTGGATTTCAACATATTGTTGCAGTTACATAGGCAAGATTGAACACTCTGAAGCAGTGTGTAAAGTAAGCAAAGGATTTTAATAGTTGCCAGCAGTCAGGCAGAGACTCTGAGCTGGTCTCTAACAAGCTCCAACATGTAATGGGGTTTAAAAGATGGGTTATATACTGGTGATGTTCCTTTGTTTCTTCTTTGGCGGGAAACAGCCTTAGGAGGAGGGGGCTGGGCAGGACTGCAAGAATGTATTGGTAGTAACAGGAACAGAAATTCACAAGGCTATAAGGTTATCTTTAGCTTGCAGCTGCAGCCTTTTACTTAGGTCAAATTCTTTGTAAACCAGTTAATTTTGCAAAAATACTAGACACTATGTAAGACATAACTTTACAAGAGTTATAAACAAGTTACAAGCAAATGGAAGGAGACAGGGGTAAGTCTTTTAACTTGTAAATCACCAAGTGGCTGCAACATTCTTTTTTTTTTTTTTTAAGGCTTTTTAGCAGGCCTTTGCTACTTCTTACAAAGAACATTTGAAGCCCCTACATATTTACATATTTAGCAGACCTCTAAAATTTTTACAGGGAATATTTGGTGCCCCTACAATATGAATTTAAAGGACACAGTCAATTCACAGCACTCAAGCTTCTCTTACCTACACTTACCACCTCTGCTGACCTCAGTGGCCCTTGGCTGTCATGCCTTTCTCAGGCCAGCATGGCTGTACCTGTCCATTTATAGTCAAAGTTAGGCAAAGGAGTATCAAGAGGAATCCAGGTGACCCACATTCTTCCCTGTCTTCATTGTGTAAAGGCTGCCCTATAGTCTTCCAATGATCAGAAATAATTACTCCTGCCAAAATGATAACTTATCTTCTTTTTTTGTGGTCCCTGGAAACAGAGAACCTAAAACAGAAGACATGGCTTGTAATTAAGTGGAACATTTTCTATGTCCTCTATTTGGAGAGCAGGATCTATAACCCTGCTGAGCCCAGAACTATAAGAACAGGAAGCACAAAGTCCCTCTGTCAGTCATTTGAAGGATGGTTAATGGGACTACTTCTAGGTCTCCCCATTGATTATTGGACCCATATATTTGTTACTGAACTAAAGGGGTTTGTTTGCCTACACACATCAAATCTAATCAAATGAGAACAAGAGTTTACAGCAAAAATATATATAAAGGTTTATTTAAGGAAATGGTGTCAAGCCCAGAGACCCAGGTGAGCTATTACCTAAGATCTGGCTTCCCAATGGCCTGCACAAGAATAGCTCATCTATGGGAAAGATTCTTAATCATGGTATCTAAGGGAGTTGGAGTCATGGACTCTACTGATTGGTTGGGAACAGCGTAGGGAACAGTTGCTCATTACATCTGGTCTTGATGTCATCCATGGCATTGTGCTGTCTGGCTTCACTAGGATGCCATCAGTATAATCATTCTGTTTTCATGGACCTGAGGCTGAAAAATAACTGAGGTCAAGATATTATCTTTAGTTTGACCAAAACTCTGTTCTCATGGTCAGCATACCTGAGGCTTTATTCTTGAGACAGTCTGATGCTGACCAGAACCTGATATTCTAAAGGCTTAATGATTAAGGGAGTAGACCAGCAGTATGTGCACAGATGAAGGGATCTTCTTGAAAGGAGACAAGTAAGTCATGGCTTTATTAGACTGAACAAGGCTATTTTGAATCAAGAAAAAAGTTGTATTAAAGAAATGAAGTTCCTGTGTACTTACATGTTCTTCCCATTAGGGACACATATGAAGTCTTCAGTACATATACTGCATGCTGGATGGAGGATGGCACTTCACCTTCACAGAATATTTTTTTTCAGCTGATGCTTTGGTTATTTTCTCAAAAGTCTGGCAGTTTTTGGATGATGTGCTTTGTGACACAAATGGTGGAGTTTATGGTCATGGGCTCACTCCACACCTCCTTTGCTATAAATTATGTGCCCTAGTGTGATGGTACCCACCAGGGGCACAAACTGAGTCGTGGCTGTGCGGCTCCAATCTTCAGAAACACCTTGTAAAGGGGGGTTAGGAGGGACGAGCAGCACTTTTAACTGCTCCCTCTGTGTTCCCACCTGAGGCTACTGGGTATTGTAGCAAATACTATACGCCGCTTGTCCTTTTGTTTAAATCTATTACACACGGGGTTTCCACCAGCTACGGGGTGATGATGTTAAGATCTTTGCACACCCGTAGCTGGTGGAAACCTCAGACTGTCAGCATGTTTCCCTACCTCAGTCCCCATCCCTGCAGGGGGATCCCCAGAAAATGCGGACAATAATGTGTGGTATTAATATGGTGGGAATACAGAGATCTGGTTGCCTGGATTCAGAAGCCATATATGTAGCAAATGAGAGCACTGGATTTGAAAGTCTTGCCACCAAGACAGCATCTTAATCACATCCTACCTGCTTAAGTGTACAGAATCTTAAGGATGAATTTTCTGCTAAGCTGTGAGTTCTGAAGATGAATATTAAATTAGGAGTTAGGAAGGAGAGTGTGCTCCTTCATAGAAAAGCACTTTCAACATTTAATTATGAAGCTGTCTCACAGAGGAGCTTTGAGCTTGTTGCCATTAGAAACTGAGTCATACTTGCCAGGACTGTGGTCAAATTGCAGGTTCCACCCCCACCTTCTGCCAGTCTCTTCCACTAATTGACTGACCTTACTAAGGTTGACTGGACTGAACTTTGAGATGGCCCTGGGTCTTCAGTGGCTGAGCTGTGCTTCTGAAGGTGTGTGCACGGAAAAGACGTTGTTTATGAAGGCAGAAGGCCTCGCTGACAACAATTTCCAAGGAAATCTCTCAGTTGCAGAAGATAGCAGTGTTTTATAGGAACAATTTTATATCTGCCTGAAGAAAATGTCAACAGAGTTGCCATTAATTTCAAACAGTTGTGAGAGATATTGAATTATTGCACAGGAAAAATATTTTCCGTACCCACCAAGAAGATTGCAACAATCTTCCAAATTGGAAAATGTCTTGCAACCAAGCACATAGATCAAAAATTGATTTATGTGAGCCATTGAGTTTGTACAAATTTTGACACTATTCATTTTATAGCCATATTCCATTACCTTGGCAGGAGAAAATGTTCATCTACTTCTACACATATCTTCTAGCTAATTTTGTAAATGTATTTATAATTTTTATATAGTTTAAAGCAACTTAATGTATTTTACAACAAAATATATAACCTAGTACTTAGTTTATTTCCCCCTGGCTGGTTTGGCTCAGTGGATTGAGCGTCGGCCTGCGAGCTAAGTGTCGCTGGTTCGATCTTCCAGTCAGGGCACATCAGAGAAGGAAAACTCTGATTCCAAAAAACCTCCGCTGCCTTGCGGCATACCTCCTCAGGGGAAAGGCTAAGGGAGTAAACCCCGACAGAAAATCTGGAGCCGGAGTCCCTAAGGCGGTTTGACGTTGTAGTCAACACCGGCAACTCCTGCGGCGCACCTGAAGCCAAGCTGTATTGACTCTGTCTTTCCCCTTGGATCCTTCAGCTGCGAAGAGAGGGGAGGGGTCTGCTGCATGGGCAACAGCTGGCCCTCCATATCACCCTGCCCAGGCTTTGTAGCTTCACTGGAGAGGACACTCCAGCGTCATCGCAAGATGTCGACTTAACACGGGAGGAGACAGTTACCGGTTATAAACTCATCCGATTGGCGAAGGAAACGAGCGCCAGGGGTCTCCTCTGACGGTGGGAGAGGTCATCGCACCTCACTGGACAGCTACTGCCCGCCTCAAGCTGGGCAGCCCCCAGCCAATTAGGTGCCGTCTCGCCATGGCTCACCTGCCCCACTGGGTGCGTGGGGATCAGAGAGGCGTCTCTTGAAAAGTGGGCCACAAAACACTCGCACCAGGCAATTCCAAGCAAACAACAAGAAAGAAGCCTCCAGCTCTTCGCCTCACTAGCTGGAACATGAGGACCATGTGTCCCGGACTTACTGCAGACCTTCCGTGGATCAATAGTGCCAGGAAAACCGCCGTCATCGACAGGGAACTGGCACGACTAAACATCGACATTGCGGCTCTACAGGAGACCCGGTTGGCCGACAACGGAACTATCAGAGAAACCAACTACACCTTCTACTGGCAAGGGAAGTCTCCGGACCAACCAGGACAGCACGGTGTTGGGTTCGCTGTGAAGAACACGCTTGTTAACTCCATAGAGCCACCCACAGGAGGCACAGAGAGATTACTTACCCTCCGATTGTCAACAACTTTCGGCCCAGTCAGCATTCTTAGCGCGTATGCCCCAACCCTCTGCGCCACCACCGAAGAGAAAGAACAGTTCTACCATGCACTGGACGAAGCGTTATCCAAGATCCCCAGAAGTAACGCTCTTTATCTCCTTGGAGACTTCAACGCAAGAGTAGGAGCTGACCACATGGCCTGGCCCACCTGCCTCGGAAACTTTGGGAGAGGAAAGATCAATGAGAATGGTCAGCGACTGCTTGAGCTTTTGTGTCACCACGGCCTGTGCGTGACAAACACATTCTTCAAGTGCAAAGAGATCCACCAGGTGTCATGGAGGCACCCCCGCTCCCGCCACTGGCACCAGCTTGACCTCATCATCACCAGAAGAACGGATATTGGCAGCACCCTCCTCACCCGCAGCTACCACAGTGCAGACTGCGACACGGACCATGCCCTCGTGGTAAGCAAGGTGCGCATAATGCCAAAGAGGTTGCACCACTCCAAGATGAAGGGTCGCCCATGCATCAACACCAGTTGTGCCAGCAACCCAGTTAAGACCCAGCAATTCATCAACAGGATGGAAGATGCACTCGGCGAGGGAATGGCGGCAGATGACATTATCGAATCCAATTGGCCACGTCTCTGCGACGCCATATACAACTCCGCCATTATTGCTTACGGGAAGAAAGAGCAGAAGAACGCTGACTGGTACGAGGCTCACTGGGAAGAAATGGAACCCGTGATCGAGGCTAAGAGGAAGGCCCTACTGGCTTACAAGGCCACGACCACTCCCAGTACACTTCAAGCTCTACGGGCTGCCAGGAACAAAGTCCAGAAGACCGCCCGCCACTGTGCCAACACCTATTGGCTAAACCTGTGCAGAAGCATCCAGGAAGCCGCCGATATAGGCAACGCACGAGGAATGTATGAGGGTATCAAGAAGGCAACAGGCCCAATCCCCTCCAAGATCGCCCCCCTTAAGTCCAAGACAGGTGAGGTCATCACTGACCAGGAACAGCAAATGCGGCGGTGGACCGAGCACTACCTCGAGCTGTATGCAACGAGGAACACCGTAACAGACACTGCTCTTAACGCCATCCCAGACCTACCAGTCATGGAGGAGCTAGACACCCCACCTACTGCGGCAGAGCTCGGCAAAGCCATCGACCGCCTCGCTTGCGGGAAAGCACCAGGAAGCGATGGAATCCCTCCAGAAATCCTAAAGAGTGGGAAACCAGTCCTGCTACAGCCACTCCACCATCTACTCTGTCTCTGCTGGAAGGAGGGTTACATCCCCCAGGATATGAGAGACGCCAACATTATCACCATGTACAAGAACAAAGGAGACCGCAGCGACTGCAACAACTACCGGGGCATCTCTCTCCTCAGCGTCATCGGCAAAGTATTCGCCCGGGTCGCTCTTGCCCGCCTGCAGACCCTTGCTTCCCGCGTCTACCCAGAGTCCCAGTGTGGCTTCAGAGCTGGCCGATCAACAGTGGACATGATCTTCTCCCTACGCCAGCTGCAGAAGTGTCACGAGCAGCATAAACCACTCTACCTCGCCTTTATCGACCTCACGAAGGCTTTTGATCTGGTCAGTCGAAGCGGACTCTTCAGCTTGCTATGGAAGATTGGCTGTCCACCACATCTGCTTGCTGTGGTCATGTCCTTTCACGACAACATGCACAGCACGGTGTCCTACAATGGCGCAACCTCTGAGGCCTTCCCAGTCAGCAGTGGAGTAAAGCAGGGCTGCGTCCTCGCACCTACGCTGTTCGGAATCTTCTTCTCCATGCTCCTCCAATACGCCTTTAAGGACTGCAGCGAGGGTGTCTTCATTCACACCAGATCCGATGGCAAGCTCTACAACCTGGCCCGTCTACGAGCCAAGACCAAAGTCAAAGAGGTGCTCATCCGTGAGATGCTCTTCGCCGACAACGCAGCCTTGACATCACACTCCGAAGAGGGACTCCAGCAGCTAGTCACTTGCCTTTCCCATGCATGCAAGGAGTTCGGACTAGCCATCAGCCTAACGAAGACGAACATTATGGCTCAAGGCACGGGGACTCCCCCATGCATCACCATCGACGGATACACCCTGGAGGTTGTCAACGACTTCACTTACCTCGGGTCCACCATCTCGAGCTCTTTGTCAGTTGACTTGGAGGTCAACCGGAGAATCGCCAGGGCAGCCACAGTTATGGCCAAACTGAACCGGCGAGTGTGGAACAATTCCAGCCTCACTGAGAAAACCAGACTGCGCATCTACCAAGCCTGCGTACTCAGCACTCTCCTCTATGGCAGCGAGACGTGGACCACCTACGCAAGGCACGAAAGGAAACTCAACAGCTTCCACATGAGGTGCCTGCGATGCGTCCTGCATGTCGCCTGGCAGGATAAGGTTCCCAACACTGAGGTGCTGAAGCGAGCCAACATGAGCAGTTTGCATGCAGTTCTTAGTGAGAGACGCCTCAGGTGGCTCGGCCATGTCAAAAGAATGGATGCAGGCCGTATTCCCAAAGACCTCCTCTACAGCGAGCTAGCAGAAGGCCAGAGGATGACAGGGCGCCCAAAACTGCGGTTCAAAGACATCTGTAAAAAGGACATGACACAATGCTCCATCAATCTCAACACATGGGAAGTTCAAGCAGATGACCGCCTAGCCTGGAGGCTCGCGGTCAGGCACGGTACGTCACGCACAGAGACTGCGCGCAACGAGGAGGCGGTCCAGAAAAGATCGAGGCGGAAGCAGCGTCAACAGCAGCAACAACAGCCATCTGCCTTCACCTGTAATAAGTGCGGCAGGGATTGTCACTCCTGAGTCGGACTGCACAGCCATTCTCGGCGGTGCAGATAGACTCTCAAGAAGCTACGCCATCGTCTCTCGAGACGGACGGCTGCCGATGATGATGACGATGAGTGTGATGGTATGTTGGATCTGGTATAAAATGTTAGCTTATTATTATTTGAGTATAGTGAGGCCAACAAATTAGGAAATGATTGCCATTGGAAAGTAATTTTTTACTTTTTTTTTTCTTTTATATTTTGGTTTTTCAATTACAGTTGTCCCATTTTTCCCCATTGCTCCCCCCACCCAGCCCATCCCTTCTCCCACAACCATATCCTTCCCCATTGTCCATGTTCATGAGTCATTTATTCACGTTCCTTGACTAAACCCTTCCCTTACTCATCTCCCATCTCTCCTTTCCCCTCCCCCCTATTGACTGTTATTCTGCTCCTTGTCCTATTTAGTTCATTTGTTTATGTTGTCTTTAGTTTCCTGTATTAGGTGATATCATATGGTATTTTGCTTTCTTTGCCTGGCTTATTTCACTAAGCATAATTCTCTCTAGTTCCATCCATGTTGTCACAAATGGCAGGAGTCCCTTCTTTCTTTCTGCTACATAGTATTCCATTGTGTAAATGTACCACAGTTTTTTGATCCACTCATCTACAGATGGGCACTTAGGCTGTTTCCAGCATTTAGCTATTGTACACAGGGATGCTATGAACATAGGGGTGCATAAGTTCTTTTGAATTAGGGTTTTAGGATTTTTCGGGTATAATCCTAGTAGTGGAATTGCTGGTTCAAAAGGCAGTTCCATTTTTAGTTTTTTGAGGTAATTCCATACTGTTTTCCATAGTGGTTGCACCAGTCTGCATTCCCACCAACAGTGCAGTACGGTTCCTGTTTCTCCACAACCTCGCCAGCATTTGTTGTTTGTTGATTTGTTGATGATGGCCATTCTGACTGGTGTAAAATGGTATCTCATTGTGGTTTTTATTTGCATCTCTCTGATGGCCAATGATGTTGAGCATTTTTTCATGTGTCTATGGACATTCTGTATGTCCTCTTTGGAGAAGTGTTTGTTCAGGTCCTTAGCCCATTTTTTAATTGGGTTGTTTGTTTTCTTGATGTTGAGTCATATAAGCTCTTCATATATTTTGGAGATCAGTCCCCTGTCTGTGATATCATTGGCAAATATGTTTTCCCATATGGTTGGTTTCCTTTTCATCTTCCTGATGTTTTCTTTTGCTGAGCAGAAACTCTTTAGTTTGATGTAGTCCCATTTGTTTTTTTTTTCCTTTATTTCTCTTGCCTTAGGAGATGTATCCGTGAAGATATTGTTATGTGGGATATCTGAAAGTTTCCTGCCTATGTTTTCCTCTAGGACTTTTATGGTGTCACGGCTTACATTTAAGTCTTTAATCCATCTTGAGTTTATTCTTGTGTGTGGTGTAAGTTGGTGCTCTAGTTTCATTTTTTTGCACGTCCCTGTCCAGTTCTCCCAGCACCATCTGTTAAAGAGGTTCTTCTCACTCCATTTTATGTTCCTTCCTCCTTTATCAAATATTAGTTGACCATAGGGGCCTGGGTTTATTTCTGGGCTTTCTATTCTGTTCCACTGATCTATATGTCTGTTCTTATGTCAGTACCAGACTGTTTTGATCACAGTGGCTTTGTAGTATTGTTTGATGTCTGGTATCATGATTTCTCCTGCTGTGTTCTTCTGTTTCAAGATTGTTTTTGCTATTCGGGGTCTTTTTTGGTTTCATATGAATTTTTGGAGTATTTGTTCTAGGTCTGTGAAATATGTCATTGGTATTTTAATAGGGATTGCATTGAATCTGTAAATTGCTTTGGGTAGTATGGCCATTTTGATGATGTTGATTCTTCCCACCCAAGAACATGGTATTTGCTTCCATTTATTTGTATCTTTCTTAATTTCTTTCCTCATTGTTGCATAATTTTCAGTGTACAGGTCTTTTATCTCTTTGGTTAAGTTTATTCCTAGGTATTTTATTTTTCTTGTTGCTATAGTACATGGTATTTGCTTTTTTACCTCTGTCTCTGATATTTTATTGTTGGTGTACAGAAATGCCTTAGATTTCTGTGTATTTATTTTGTACCCTGCTATTTTTGCCAAATTCACTTATTATATCGAGTAGTCTTTTAGTGGAGTTTATAGGGTTTTCTAGGTATACTATCATGTCATCTGCAAATAGTGATAGTTTTACTTCTTCTTCCCAATTTGGATGCCTTTTATTTCTTTTTCATGTCTGATTGCTGAGGCTAGGACTTCCAACACTATGTTGAATAGGAGTGGAGAGAGTGGACAGCCTTGTCTAGTTCCTGATTTCAGGGGGAATGCTTTCAGTTTTTGTCCATTGAGTATGATGTTGGCTTCAGGCTTCTCATATATAGCCTTAATTATGTTAAGGTATGCTCCCTCTATTCCCATTTTGCTGAGTGTTTTCATCATAAATGGGTGTTGTACTTTGTCAAATGCTTTTTCTGCATCTATAGATATGATCATGTGATTTTTGTCTTTCATTTTGTTTAGGTGATGTATTATATTTATTGATTTGCGAATATTAAACCATCCTTGCATCCCTGGGTTGAATCCCACTTGATTGTGGTGTATGATCTTTTTGATGTATTGTTGGATCCTGTTTGCCAAAATTTTATTGAGGATTTTAGCATCTATGTTCATCAGTGATATTGGCCTGTAGTTTTCTTTCTTTGTTGTGTCTTGACCTGGTTTTGGGATTAGGGTAATACTGGCTTCATAGAAAGAGTTTGGGATTTTTCCCTCTTCTTGGGTTTTTTGGAATAGTTTGAGGAGGGTAGAAGTTAGTTCTTCCCTAAATGTTTCTGTAAAATTCGCCTGTGAAGTCATCTGGTCCAGGGCTTTTGTGTGCAGGGAGATTTTTGATTACTGTTTCAATTTCCTTCTTTGTTATTGATCTGTTGAGACTTTCTACTTCTTCTTGATTCAGTTTTGGAAGTTTATATGTTTCTAGAAATTTGTCCATTTCTTCTAGGTTGTCAAATTTCTTGCCATACAGTTTTTTGTAGTAATTTCTTACAATTGTTTGTATTTCTGTGGTATCAGTCGTGATTTCTCCTCTTTCATTTCTGATTTTGTTTATTTGGGTCTTCTCTCTTTTTTTCTTGATGAACCTGGCTAGAGGCTTGTCGATTTTGTTTATTTTTTCAAAGAATCAGCTCCTAGTTTTGTTGATTTTTTGGATTGTTTGTTTAGTCTCTATGTCCTTTAATTCTGCTTTGATCTTGATGACTTCCCTTCTTATTATTGCCCGAGGCTTTGTTTGTTGTTGTTATTCGAGTTCTTGTAACTTTAGGATTAGATTTTTTATTTGAGATTCTTCTATCCTTTTCAGATATGCCTGTATTGCTATGAACTTCCCTCTTAGGACTGCTTTTGCTGTGTCCCATAAGTTTTGGGCTGTTGTGTGTTCATTGTCATTAGCTTCTAGAAATTTCTTAATTTCCTCTTTGATGTCATTGTTAACCCATTCGTTACTTAATAGCGTGTTATTCATTTTCCATGAGTTTGTCTTTGATTTTTTTCTCTGAGGTTGATTTTTAGTTTCAAGGCATTGTGGTCTGAAAAGATGCTTGATATGATTTCAATTTCCTTGAATTTGTTGAGGCTTGTTTTGTGTCCTATTATGTGGTCTATCTTTGAAAATGTCCCATGTGCCTTTAAAAAAAATGTATATTTTGCTTCTTTAGGGTGATAAGCTCTCTCTATATATATCAGTTAAGTCCATGTGGTGTAGTGTGTTGTTCAATGCCTGTATATCCTTGGTGTTTCTTTGCTTGGATGATTTGTCTATTGTTGATAATGGAGTGTTGAAGTCCCCTACTATGAGTGTGTTGTTGTTAATATCCTTCTTGTGGTCTTCTAGTATTTTCTTTATGTATTTGGGTGCTCCTATGTTGGGTGCATATATGTTTATCAGTGTTATATCTTCTTGATGGATTGTTTCTTTAAGTATTATGAAATGTCCTTCTTTGTCTCTTTTTATTGCCCTTGCTTTGAAATCCGTTTTGTCTGATATGAGGACTGCTACCCCAGCTTTTTTTTCAGGTGTATTTGCTAGGAATATTTTTTTATATCCCTTTACTTTCAGTCTCTGTAAATCTTTTGTTTTGAGGTGTGTTTCTTGTAGACAGTAAATATGTGGGTCTTGTTTTCTTATCCATTCCATTACCTTATGTCTTTTAATTAGAGCATTTAATCCATTTACATTTAAGGTTATTATTGACAGGTATTTATTCATTTTCTTTTGTACCTCTGTTCCTCTACTCTTTTTTTTTTGTTTTTTCTCTTCCTTTTTCTTAGAATATTCCCTTTAGCATCTCTTGCAATGCTGGTTTGGTGGAGATGTATTCTTTTAGTCTTCCTTTGTCTGAGAAACTCCTTATTTCACCTTCTATTTTGAATGAGAGCCTTGCTGGGTAGAGTATTCTTGGTCGTAGGCCTCTGTTTTTCATTGCTTGAAATATTTTTGACCATTCCCTTCTGGCTTATACTGTTTCTGTTGAGAAATTGGTCGATAGCCTTATTGGAGCTGCCTTGTAAGTTATTTGCTGTTTTTCTCTTGCTGCTTTTAGGATTCTCTCTTTGTCTTGGAATGTTGCCATTTTAACTATGATGTGCCTTGGAGTGGGTTTTTGGGGATTCCTCTTTATTGGAACTCTCTGTGCTTCCTGGAGTTGCATAACTTTTTCTCTCATCAGGTTCGGAAAATTTTCTGTCACTATTTCTCCTGTCAGTTTATCTATTCCTTGTTCTTCTGATCCCTCTTTAATTCCAATTACTCTTATATTGTTCTCCTTATGCTATCCTGTAACTCCCTTACCTCTTCTTACTTTTTAAATCTTTTTTTATTTTGCTGTATCATCTGAGAATTTTTTCCTACATTATCTTCTAACTCACTAATACGATCTTCTGCTTCGTTTAGTCTGCTTTTGACTGATTCTACTGTGTTTTTCAGTTCAGAGATTGCATTCTTCATTTCTTCCTGGTTCTTGTTGATAGTTTCTATGTCTTTTTTTATGCTGGTGTAGTTCTCTGCAAGTTCCCTGTAATTTTCTTGGAGCTGTTGGTAACTTCCTTAGAGGCTGTCATAGTTGCTTTTAAGGTTGTCGAGTATATTGAGCTTCTTCACCACCATTGTTTTGAATTCCATGTCTGACATTTGGGCTATGTCTATTCTATCTACCTCTCTTTCTGGAAATTCCTCTTTTCTTTTCATTGAGAGGTTGTTTCTGTGTCTGACCATGTTGGGTTCTTCTTGTTTGTTTTTGTTATTTGGATTTGTCTGCTTTGCCTTCCCACCTTTGTGGTATGAGATTCTTTATGGTAGACCTGGGGGTTTCAGTGGTGCAGTCTCTTTGATCTCCTGAGCCTGATGTTCTTGGGGTACCTTTTATGTCATTTGTTTCTGCTGTCTGGTTATATTTCAGATGCTCTTTGTTAGGATCTTCCTTCTGGTTAGTTGATTGAGAGTCACTCTTTCTACATTATCTTGAATTCTTTTGTGGAGATGTCGGTTCAGCCTTGTGTGTTGTCTTGTTTTTCTGTATCCACAGCTGGTCTAATGAGGTGGGTCAGAGGTTCCTATTCCTTGCAGGAGTGGGCCCCCACACAGCGCTTCCTTTGGTGCCTGTTGGAGCTAGCCAAGGTGTCCTTGCAGGCACGCCTGTGAGCCGGTAAGGTGGCCCGAGAGCTTGCCTCAGGCCTGCCGTGCAGCGCTCTGGGAGTTTCCCAAGGTGACTGGGGAGCTAGCCTCAGGCCTGCTGCACTGTGCTCCGGGAGTTGGTCTCTCGCCTGCCAGTGCTGGGCCCCAGACACTTGTGCACAGTGGAAGTGAGCGATTGGTGCCTATTGATGTCGGCGAGGTGTTTTTGCGCTCGCGCGCCCCTGCTAGCCCAAGGCAGCCGGGGAGCTAGCCTCAGGCCTGCCTTGCAGTTCTCCGAGAGTTGGTCTTTCGCCTCTTAGGGTGGGACCCCAAACACTTGTGCTCAGTAGAAGTGAGTGCCTGTGAGTCGCTGCTGCCTGCTGTTCAGGCACCACAGCCGCCCATTGTTCTGGCAGCTGCCCACCGTTCTGGCACCCGCCTGGGCGGGCACGAGCAGAGCCTGAGCAAATGCTTTGCGCTCTGGCCTGGCACTCGGGCCTGGCGCCCACTGGAGCTAGCCAGGGGCGACTGCGCACAGTCTTCTGCATATCCAGTGGGCCTTCCCTGTGCCTATTGGGGCACTGATCTTATGTCTGTTGGGGTGTGTCTGAGGGGCACCTGGAGTCGAGGCCCTGCGCACCTGGGCCAGTGAATGAGGGCACTTCCCTATGCACACCCGTGACCGGAGGGGAGGGTTGGGGAGTGGACGAGTGCACTTTTGCGCCTGTGCTCAAGAATGTCCTATCACTCCCAAACTTTCCCCCCCCTCCGCAGTTCATAAGAGAAAAATACAAAGGAAAAATTATGATTTTACTTGCTCAGCAGCATGCTGTCTCCCATCTTCCAGCACCAATGCTGCCTGGTAGAGTCCCGTCTCTGCCAGCAGGCAGAGATCTGCTTTCCTCCTGACTCCCCTCTGGGGAAGCCTGTGGTCGCCAAAAAGCCTTTGTGTCCTTTCAGCCGCAACTCAGGCAGCCACCCCAGTCAGGAATCCCGTTTCATCCCTTTTTCTTCCATTATCCTCACTAAACAGGTTGTTCCCAGATGGATTTTCTCTAATCCAGCAGTGCCAAGGCTTGACTCCAGCCAGTGTCCAGCTGCTCACTGAGATGTTCTGTCTGCAATTAGTCCAAACTACAGACGGGTCTCGGGAGCCTTAGAGTGCAGGCTCCCCTCACTCCTCCGCCATCTTCCCTCCTAATTTTTTACTTATATTTACCAAGAGGAGGGGGGCACACCACAACATACAGAGAGGTACCAGGTCTGGTCAAGAGGCAGAGGGACAGGGATAGGTTTGGGAGATGTAAGGGTCTTTATTGTGAAAAGGATGGGTGAGGCAGGGTAATCAGGCTTAAGATGGACTAAGTTGCACAATTTTAATGGGTTCTGTGGTGTGAGAGCTGTCCTAAGTTGTCTGGTACCTGTCCCTAGGATGATTACAGCAAGGGAATACAGGCTGAGTATAAGAACTGATAGAGGAGGTGGTTGAGACATGGGCTCTGGCTAGGTTGGCTTGCATGTGAAAAGCATGCTCAAAGTATTTACTTTCTCTAGGAATTAGCTAACTCTGGAAATGGAGTCTTCCCAGAGTCAGCAAGGCTCCAGATGTCAAAACATCAGAATTAAAATCATGTTTAATACAGAATCATACACCAGTGAATCAAACACTATATAAGATGTTGGATGGTGGTGTTATAGCTGTATAAGCAGAAAAGACAAGTGCATATTCAGAATGTATATCTTCCTTGAAAATGAACCACTGGCCCTTCTAGGAAGAGGTCTAATGTAATTATCTAACCACCAGGAGACCAGTTGGGCTCTTTGAGGAATGGTGGCACATTGGGAGCTTAATGATGGTTTCCATTGCTGGTAGGACAGATATTTTGAAGGAAGTGTTGTAGCAAGATGCTCAACTTTGGTAAGTGGGAGTACATGTTATTGTGACCATGTGTATCATTTATGTCTGCTGTCATGGTACTCTCACCATACTAACCCTGGGGTGGTTAGTTATAGAGGCTGTTGACAAAGCTGGAAGATACTTATGTCACCCAGCATAATGGCAAAAGCAATATGGAATATGCTGTGAAATATACTGTTCCCAAAGACTAAAGAGGTGTGCTATGCATTGTGCTCCCTTCTTCATTGTAAGAGGTGCAAAATGGAATAATCTGTCTTTCATTTTGAAGATGTGTGAGTATACCCCTATTCACTGAACCCCTAAAAATGTTACTGATGAGGCTAGCCTTTGAAATTTTTAGGTTTTTTTTCTCTCACCTTCTAGAGCACATGTGCCCTACCATGGTCTTCAGTGAGCTATCCACACCTCGCTTATCTATTCTAATCAACATAATGTCATCTGTATCATAGATCAATAAGTAATGTATAAATGATCCATATATCTTCAAAAAAATGTTATGACAGAGTGTAAATAAGTTAACATAACCTTGGGGGAAATTGTGTATTTATACTGCTGTCTGTTCCATGCAAAGGTAAACTATTTCTGCTACTCTCCAATTATGATAGGAAAGAATGCATTTGTTAGATCAATGGTTGCCTAGCATGTGCCTCATGTTGTATTATTCAATGTTAGCAAAGTGAACACATCTGGCACAGTAGCTGCAACTATGGCAACTACTTGATTGATTCTTTTTTTAAAATGTGTTTTATTGATTATAATGTTACATTTGTTCCAATTTCCCTTTCCTCTTCTCCCCTCCACCCAGTGGCCCCCCTCCCTCCAGTTGTCCTCCCCTTTTAGACCATGTCCATTAGTTGTGCATATAGTTCTTCTCAACCTCTCTCTGTCTATTCCATTCCCTCCTACCATGATCTTAATTCCTATATCATCTCCCCCCCTCTCTCCCTTCCCCCTCCCTGCTGACCTTCCCCCAATATGTTCCCCATACCTATAGTTCTTTTTCCACTCTTGTTGCCTGTTTAGTTTGCCTTTGTTTCAATTCCCTAGCTTCTGTTGTTGTTTCTTGTGATGCAGTTTTCATTTTAGATTTCATAGTTTTGATCCTCCTTTTTCTAAACCAGTCCCTTTAACATCTCATATAACAGTGGTTTGGATCTAATGAACTCTTTCAGTTTTGTTTTGTCCTGGAAACACTTTCTCTGCCCTTCTATTCTGAATGACAATTTCGCTGGATAGAGTATTCGTGGTTGTAGGTTTTGGATTTTCATTTCTTTGAATATTTCTTGCCAGTCCCTTCTTGCCTGCAGGGTCTCCCTTGAGAAGTCAGCTGATAGTCTAATTGGGACTCCTTTGTACATAATTCTTTTCTTCTCTCTTGCTGCTTTTAAGATTCTCTCTTTATCTTTAACTTTTGACATTTTGATTATAATGTGTCTTGGAGTGGTTCTCCCTGGGTCCAGTTTTTTTGGAACTCTCTGTGCTTCCTGGACCTGTAAGTCTATTTCCTTCCCCAAGTTTGGGAAGTTCTGCTTTATTATATTTTCACTTAATATTTCAATTTCTAGTTCATCTTCTTCACCCTCTGGCAAACCAATGATTCTTATGTTGGGCCTTTTATAGCTGTCCCAGAGGTTTCTGATCCTCTCATCATTTTCCTTGCTTCCCGTTTTTTCTCTCTGCACTGGTTGACTGTTTGTTCCTTCTCTGTGTTCTGGTTTGTTGATTTGAACTCTGGATTTTATTTCCTCACCATCTGTCTCGTATGTGGTTTTGTTCCTTTCAGTATGAGTGTTTTTCAATTCTTTCTCATCTTTTTCCAGATCTTTTGTTAATTCTGTAAGCCACCTGATAACAATGGCCCTGAACTGAGCCTCTGACAGGTTTCTTATTTGTTCATCTGTCAGGTTCTTCATCTGTTGCCTGGTGAGCTGCGCCACCGGGATTTCTATAGTTGTCTGCCTCATTTTGACAGATGCGTTTTGTTTTCTTGGGCCGGCTGTAGGGGGCAGTGCCTGTGTACTCGCCACGACCCAGCGACCGGCGGCAATCCGCAACCTTCTTCGCCGCGCTGTGGCCCTTTGTCGTCACAACCCAGCGACTGGCGGCAATCCACAACCTTTCTCGCAGCGCTGTGGCGCTTTGTGTGGGGGCAGGGGTCCAAGATGTGTTACAGAACCCCTGGGCTGCTCCAGTTGAAAACAAACCCACGGGCTCTTTAGTTAGGGGCCCGATTGCCCGCCGCCAAAATTATAACTCTCAATACCAGAGTTTGGTGAAAAGAAAACGAATTGTTTATTTAACAGTTATATAGATTTAGTTATTTGCGGATTTCCGTTGTTAAGTCTTATGCTCTTTAAAATACCCACAAACACATATCCTTGCCTCCCCCCCCTTCCAAACCAGGCTAGTTTTAGGGAAGTCAGAGAAACCGTTTCCCTACTTTCCCAACACAGTTCAGCTTTACCAGCAGCTGCCAATCATTCAATCCTGATTGGGGAGGTCCTTTCTGTGCTGTGGTGCCCTCCAGCTCTCAATGCAGGACCACCTGGATTCTCAGCCTCCTTGCAAACTGTCTTCTTCCTGCAAACTGTGTGGATCTCCTTTCCTTCTCAAAACCGCATGGCGAGAGCCTCTTAACGCAGCCTGGAGACCCCTTCTCCAAGCCACATGGAGAAGGCCCCTTCACCAAGCCATGTGGAGGGAGCACACATGAGAGAGCGAGAGCGAGAGAGCCCAAGAGCTAGAGTGAGAGCCCGAGTCAGAGCGCGAGAGTCTCAGAGTGAGAGCACGAGCGAGAGCCAGAGAGAGTCCGAGTCAGAGCGCCAGAGCGAGAGCCAGAGTGCCAGTGAGAGCCAGAGCCCGAACGAGAGCTTGAGAGACCCCGCTAAAATGTCTGCAGCTGCTTATATATCCCTGACTGCGTCATCTGATGCAGTGGGCGTTGCAAACAGTTCTGACCATTCACAGGTCCTTACGTAGGCTCTGTGTGCTTTCTCCATACTGTCCCGTGGTTCAAGACTCCTCCCATCTGCCTGAGGCTTTGGATGCATTAAAGCCATTTGCATAAGAAAGACACTAGCCACCAGCCTCAGGCATGTGGAGGCATTCCAAAAGCTGCTTCCTTCTCCCCATCCCCCAGCTGCAAGCTCTGGGGATTTTTGGACTCCCTTGTTTCTGTAACAGATGGATTCACAGTTATTCCATTAGGAGACCGGGATCCTTCCTCCCGTCCTCTGGGCCTCACTGTTCAAGGTGATGTGGTGGCTGCTTTCCCCAGTGTTGGGGTTGCAAGCTGCCAGGGTTTGACTGCAGCTGGGATTGTTCTCCTTGCCGCTGTCCCTGGTGCGACCGCAAACAGCACCACCCACTTCCGCTCTTCTTACCTGCCCAAAGGGCGCCGCTTGTTTATAACTTCATACGTTGGGCTTCCATGTAGTTTTATTTTCTGGAATTTCTAGTTATCTTTTGTTTTGAAGTAGTTGTATTCCTCTGTAGTTGTAGAGGGAGACCGAGCGTGTCCGTCTAAGCCTCCATCTTGGCCGGAAGTCCTTGATTGATTCTTGAGTGGACTAGAGTCTTCCTCCAGAATCTACCCAGTTTAACTGGTGGTTAAAAGGAGATATGTGTAATTCCTGTATCCTTTATATTTATAGAAGTGGCACTACTTTCATCATCACCACCACTCCATGCAGTATTATTTTTGATAGACTATCTTGACTGGGGTAGTGGTAAACAATTGCAGAGGTTTCCACTTGGCCATCTACACTATGATATCTCATACACCACAAGCCAAGGACCCATAGCAAAGGGTAGCATCAATTGCCAAATATTTCAATCCAATTATACATTTGAGGAGTGCAGAAAGGACTTCTGGGTGGGTCAGTAGGCCCAGTGGACCCACTGAAAGATAAACATTGACCAGGACTTTGTTTATTACCTGGTCACTATATGACTCCATCCCAATACAGGGTCATAACAATGCTTTGATCTTCCAATTATCAATATTAATTTAGAACCTGTTCCAAGAGTCCTCAAAATGTCTGAGTATTCCTTTTTCCCAGTATACGGTTACCTGAGTGAATAACTTTAGGTCCTTTGGGGAGGGACATTGCTGTGTATACTTACTGTGGTATAGTAGCATTTCTTCTAGGAACCTGGCTATCTCTTTAGTCATTAAGGTCCAGGTCTGAAAACTGGCTCAGCACAGACTGGGAGAAAATATTTGCAAAAGGCACATCTGATAAAAGACTGTTATACAAAATACACAAATAACTCTTAAACTCAACAGAAAGAAATTAAACAACCCAATTTTAAAATAAGCCAAAGACCATAGCAGACACCACACAAAAGAAAATATACAGATGACTTCCAGTCAAGATAGAGTTGTATGTAAGCATAGCTATCCTCCTCACAAAACCACATCAAAAATACAATTAAAATATAGAATAACCATCACTCAGAACCATGAGAAATTAGTTGAATGGAAGTCTGACAGATATGGAATTAAACAAACCACATCCATCCAGACTGATAGGACAGGTGGTGATGTGGAGATACAGAGAAGCAGAGATGCAGAATGATCCCGCACCAACAGGGATATCTCAGAAGCGAGGGGACCCAGCCCTGCACAGGACCCCCAGCCCAGGGACCCAGTGCTAAGAAGATAAGTCCCCATAATTTCTGGCTATAAAATCCAGAGGAGATTGAGTCAGTGGAAGAAACTGCTGGATTTCCAAGCAGTTCTTCTTAAAGGGCCTGCACACAGACTTACTCAGAGTCACTCACTCTGAGCTCCAGCACTGGGGTAGCAGCTGTAAAAGCACCAGTGGTATAAAGGGAGGAACTGAAGTGTCTGGTATTAAGGCAAGAGCTGGGGGACAGCTTTCTCCCAGAAAGAACTACAGGGCAGAGACCATTGTTTCTTTTCTGAACCTGAAACTGAAAAAGTCAGCATTTGTGCTGCCTGTCACTATCAGAACCAATAAGCAGGCAGAGATTGAATCTTCATGGGCACTTTATTCAGATGGCTGACAATCTGAGAAGACAGCAGGTTATCGTCGGCAGCCGTCCGTCTGGAGAGACAATGGTGTAGCTTCTTAAGAGTCTATCTGCACCGCCGAGAATGGTTGTGCAGTCGGACTCGGGAGTGACACAGTATCTGTCTCCTCCCGTGTTGAATCGACATCTTGCGATGACGCTGGAGTGTCCTCTCCAGTGAAGCTGAAGCTACAGAGCCTCGAGAGACGATGGTGTAGCTTCTTAAGAGTCTATCTGCACCGAGAATGGCTGTGCAGTCCGACTCGGGAGTGACACGGTATCTGTCTCCTCCCGTGTTGAATCGACATCTTGCGATGACGCTGGAGTGTCCTCTCCAGTGAAGCTGAAGCTACAGAGCCTGGGCAGGGTGATATGGAGGGTCTGCTGTTGCCCATGCAGCAGACCCCCCCTCTCTTCGCAGCTGAAGGATCCAAGGGAAAGACGGAGTCAATACAGCTTGGCTTCAGGTGCGCCGCAGGAGTTGCCGGTATTGACTACAACGTCAAACCACCTTAGGGACTCCGGCTCTGGATTTTCTGTCAGGTTTTACTCCCTTAGCCTTTCCCCTGAAGAGGTATGCCGCAAGGCAGCGGAGGTTTTTTGGAATCAGAGTTTTCCTTCTCTGATGTGCCCTGACTGGAAGATCGAACCAGCGACACTTAGCTCGCAGACCAACGCTCAATCCACTGAGCCAAACCAGCCAGGGTAAACAACAGGTTATGTACCCTAACAAACTGTCTCACATTCCATTTCAAACAACCCTTTTTATAAGAAGAAAAGTGTAAGGGGTTTGGTATTCAGGGGAAAGGTTAATCAGATAAAAAGTTGCAGGATTCTTTTACTGGTTGACAAGTGATTCTTTATCTGTGTCCTGGGTGGTGTATGTTTCACCCTGGAGTAAAATGGCCTGGATACCATCTTGGTTGCTTACAGTCCTCCTGAGGCACAAAGGTGGAACTGCTTGTGTTGTCCTGAAGTCAGGGTGGGTCATACCTTCAGTTCCTGAAACAACAGCTTTTTACATGCATTAATTACTAAGCTTATCAACTATTACCTAAAACTAAAATTTTCCAAGTCTTGAGTCTGCCATCAAACCCTCCCCCTACAGAGCCACAGAGCCAGCAGCAGGGTTCCATATCTGAGACTCCATCAATCTGGCTTGCACTGTTTGCCCCAGCCTGGTGATTCCCTGAGGCTCTGCCCACCCAACTTACAGGCCCACCCAGGCTGTTAACAGTGCCTTTTCCATAGGAATGACTTGTCTTAGCTAATGCTTCAGATCACCCTAAATCCTCTAAACAAGTCACAGCCAGCCTCAGCAAGCCCCCACCCACCATACCTCTTGCTAAGTGGCCCCAGGCCTGACACTAGTAGCAGCTAACCTCAGTTCACAGCTCTTCCCAAGCCCAGCACAAGTAGCAGCCATCTACAGACTGCTTTATAACATATGCCAAGAGGCCTGAGTCAGAACACAGGTGGTAGCTGACTTTGACCTGCACTGCCTAGGAAACCCCAGAGCCTGAGCACCCAGTGGACAGCTACAGACCATGTTGGAGCACCACCACCCAATGACCTCCACAAGCCACATGCTCAAGAGGTAGACTCAGTAGGCTCCAGAGCCCTACTGAAATAAGTCCTGTTCTATGGAGTGGGCCCCTGCATATCTAATCCTCCATGAAGAGCAGAGGTTGATGGTCAGTGGTCACAGCCAGTACTTGCAGCTGACTGGCCTGGGTAAACCCCTCCCATTGATCTGCCAACAGCAATCAAGTCTCAACTGCAAGAGGAGAGTTTATTCAGTCCACACAAGGGCACACTCAACTTGGATGATAGGAGAGGCTGTGCCACTGGACCCTACAAGACACTTACTACATTAGGCCATGCTATCAAGATAGGGAGTCATAGCATCTTTTCCTAATGCGTAGTAACAAACACAAGGAGGCTGCCAAAATGAAGAGACAAAGAAACATTGCTAAAATGAAAGAACAGAACAAAACTCAAGAAAGAACTAAACAAAAGAGAAATAAGCAATCTATCACATGCAGAGTTCAAAACACTAGTTATAAGGATGCTCAGAGAACTTAGTACCTCACAGCATAAAAAGATCTAGTCAGAAATAAAAGATACACCAATTAAAATAAAGAACAATTTACAGGGAATCAACAGCAGAGTAGATGAAGCTGAGAATCAAATCAATGACTTGGAATATAAGGAAGCAAAAAAAAAAAAAAAAAACAACCAATCAGAACAAGAAGAACAAAAGAAGGGAAAAAAAGAATAATGTAACCAGTTTTGGGGACAACTTCAAGTGTTCCAACATTTGCATCATAAGAGGTGCCAGATGGAGAAGAGGAAGAGCAAGAAATTAGAAATCTATATAAAAAAAGAATAAAACTTTTCTAATTTGGTGAATGAAATCAGCATGCAAATCCAGGAAGCACAGAGTGTCCCAAACAAGATGGACACAGAGGCCCAGACCAAAACAAATCATAATTAAAATGCCAAAGGTTAAAGATAAAGAGAAAACCTTAAAAGCAGCAAGAAAAAAGCAGTTAGTTATCTACAGGGGAGTTCCCATAAGACTGTCACCTGATTTCTCAAAAGAAACTTCGAAGGCTAGAAGGGATTGGCACAAAATGTTCAGAGTGATGAAAAGGGGGACCTACAACCAATAATGCTCTACCCAGCAAAATTATTGTTTAGAATAGAAGGGCAGATAAAGTGCTTCCAAGATAAGGAAAAGCTAAAAGAGTTCATCATCACTAAACCATTATTATATGAAATGTTAAAAGGACTCATTTAAGAAAAAGAAGATCAAAACTATGAACAATAAAATGGCAATACATACAAACCTATTGACAATTGAATCTGAAAAACAAAGCAAACAAGAAGACCAGAGACAGAACCATGGAAATGGAGAGTGTTTTAATGGCTGCCAAATAGGAGGGGGTTTTGGGAGAGTAGTTGAAGAGGTGAGGGAATTAAGAAATACAAATTGGTAGTTACAAAATAGCCACAGGAATATAAAGTACAGTATAAGAAATGGAGAAACCAAAGAACTTATATGCATGACCCATGGACACGAACAATGGTGTGGGGATTGCTTAAGGGAGTGGGGAGTGCTTGGTGGAGGGGGACAAAGCAAAAAAAAAAAAGGGACAACTGTAAGAGCATAATCAATAAAATATAATTTAAAAAGTGATATATAGATGACAAATAAGCATATGCACAGATGTTCCACATCAAAAGTCATCAGAGAAATGCAAATTAAAGCAACAACGAGATACCACTCTACCCAACTATTAGGGCCACATTCCAAGATACTGACACCACAAAATTCTGGTGAACAAGAGGAACTCTCATTCATTGTTAGTGAGAATGAAAATTGGTGCAGACACTTGGAAGATAGGTTGGCAGTTTCTTACAAAATTAAACATGAAGTGCATCCCTTGGAATTCACCCAGAGGATTTGAAAACTTATATTCACACAAAATCCTGCCTGTGGATATCTATAAAAGCTTCATGATTCATAATTGCCAAAACTTGGAAGCAACCAAAATGTGCTTGTACAGGTAATTGCATAAACTGTGCATTTACCTATAGAAATGAGCTATCAAGCTATGAAAAGACATGGAGCAATCTTAAATGCATATTACTAAGTGGAAAAAAGCATGAAAAAGCTACATTCTGTAGGATTCCAACTATATGATATTTTGGAAAAGGAAAAACTACGGACGTAGTTTTAAAAATACTTGTCATGAATTATGTGTGTTTGAGTTGAGGGTAAAATAAATAGGTGGTGCACAGAGGGTTTTTAAAACAGTAAAAATACTCTGTATGATACTACAATGATGGATGCATATAACAAATTTGTCCAAACCCATAAAAAGTACAACACTAGAATGAATCCTAACATAAACTATGGACTTTGGGTCATTATGATGAGTCAGTGTAGGTTCATCAATTTTAACAGATGTACCACTCTGGTGGGGGATATTCATAATGGGAAGGCTATGCATGTGTGTAAGAAAGAGATTTATGAGAAATTTTTTGTACATTTCTCTTACTTTTGCTATAAACCAAACCTTCTCTTTAAAAAACTCTTAAAAAATAAATAAATAACTGGCTCAGGTCCAGGTAAGGCATGTGACTTTTTATTGGTGCTATTGCCCTCAACCTCCTGTCATCCATCCTTGAGTTCTTCTGCTGATATAAGCTGAGTAGTATGCTTGTTGGTGGTCCATCTATTATATTTTGCTTCTAAGGACAGCAAATTCTATTAATTATCTCTGGAATATTCTGTGGGTCAGACCCCCTTGTATATCACTCCAACTTTGCCAATCATTTGATCATTGACACCCTCTGGATTCTGGCAGTTAAGCCCCACCACCTGGCCTCTATTGTCTTGGGGTTATCTGCAAGCCAAATTCTATAACAGCCTCTCCTACTATCAGCCCTGATTTATAGAGGAAAGTCACTGCAATGCAGAGTTATTTTATACTAGCCATGCAGTTATGTAAAATTTCATAGGCAAAGGGAACGGTCCCTCACAATATTTTCTTAATTTCTGACACCAGCTACAAGTTCAGGGGTTCCCAGTCCACTTACACTTTTGAAAAACCAGCTGCAAATTTGGGGGTTCTCGCAGCCCATTCAGGCTTCATAATTTTCTAGAACAACTCATAACTCAAAAACTGCTATACTTACAAACCAGTAAAAGGGAGACAAGCAGAAGTTGAGGTCTGGAAAGTTACCAAACATAAGCTTCCATGTCCTCAGGACATGTACTGCTTTCAGTTTGATGTATGTTACCAATCAGGAAGCTAACCTGAGCCTCAGTGTCCAGAGTTTTTATGACATAGGCATGTTTGATCGAATCATGATATTAGCGATGTGATGGAACTCAATTTCCAACCCCATTCCATCCCCTGATATCACTTAGCTCCAAGCCCCAGCTCTCCAATCATATAGTTTGTCTTCTTGGTATGACCATCCCCTATCTTGAGTCACCTCAGTAGCATAAATTTAGGTGTGGCCCAAGAGTCCCAACATGAAAAACAAAGACACTCTTATGATTCAGGAAATTCCAAGAATTTTGAGGTTGTCTCCCAGGAACCAGGAACAAAGACAAGGCAAATTCTTTATAACGTAACAACCACAAGTCAACTTTTCAGTGAAGCTATATATTATGGCCTTAGTCAGTGATATATTCTCTAAGTTTTTTTCTATGAAACATATCATCTGCAGGGTCTTCCAGCCATACATAATATACATTCAGCGCACCTATTTTTCCCTTAACCTTTTCATTCTTTTCCCTGCTATTTCCCAGAGCAAAATTTTGGCATTTTGAGTCCAGTGTGAGCTGCTGCTTTTTCCATACTTTTTGCAGCCATCCAATTAGCAAGTTCACACTGTCTCCTAAGGAAGGGCCTTGTTAGAGTGTTAATATTTGTATTTTTCAAGTTAATATATTCTTCCCTATCTAATTTTATTTTCTGGCCCTTGAGATGGCATACTAAGAATATAGTCACAAATATTTTCTCCCAGCTTCTACCAGTATATACTGGCCAGGTCTTGAAGCAAACTTGGAAATACACACTACTACCCTTTACCAGGCAGTTCCAGACAGATTAAAATAGATATATTTAATAATATATATTTAATATTGAAGTTAAGGTTGCTCTGCTCCCTCTGGAACCCAGGATCTCATACTGGTAACACAGGCTTTCCTCTTCAAGACTGCTCCCTGGACAGGAAGGGGCTAAGGCAAAGGCAAGTAAAATCACCACAATGTTTCCTACAGCTTTAAACCTGCTTTTTCTTCATTCAGGGTTCATTTGATTTATGCAAATGTTCAACTGACACTGATAGCCTGGCTGGACCACTGGGAGCAGCTGGAGGGCAGGGAACAGCAGGGGGTGCTGGAGGAGATCAAACTGCCCAGAGCCATGGAAAGGCAGTTGTGGGGCTGCAGTACCCGGATAGTCAAGCTCCTGCCTTGCTAATGCCCTGCCCTTGGTGCAAAGCATGCTGCTCCTGGCAGCAGATCCCCTGCCTCTGGGCAAGATGGTGGCAGGAAGAAGAATTGCACTGAGCACATGGAAGGCTAGCAAGATAATTGGGTAGGGTAAAAAACCATCTAACCAAAGGTTAAAGATAAAGAGAGAATCTTAAAAGCAGCAAGAGAAAAGAAGAGAGTTACCTACAAAGGGGTGCCTATAAGACTGTCAGCTGATTTCTCAAAAGAAACTTTGCAGGCGAGAAGGGACTGGCAAGAAGTATTCAATGTGATGAGAAACAAGGATCTACAACCAAGATTAGTCTATCCAGCAAAACTATCATTTAGAATGGAAAGGCAGATAAAGTGCTTCCTATAAAAGGTAAAGCTAAAGGAGTTCACCATCACCAAGCCATTATTATATGAAATATTAAAGGAACTTCTTTAAGAAAAAGAGGATCAAAACTATGAACATTGAAATGACAACAAACAACTATCAACAACAGAACCTAAAAAATAAAAACAAAATAAACAAACAACCAGAATAGGAACAGAATCATAGGTATGAGGATCATTTGGAGGGTTATCAGCCAGGAAGAGAAAGGGGGAGAAATGAGGAAATAGTGAAGGGATTAAGAAGCATCACTGGTAGGTACAAAATATGTTGGGAACCCCCAACCTGCAGACTATCATGGATGAAATGAAGACTTCCCAGGCAGCTGTGCTAGGAGAGAGAAGGCCAGAAAATAAGAGATAAATGCCTTGATTGCCTTCCTCCAAGGTCTTTTACCGAGTTCAGTAAGCTTAGGGGCATACAAATAGCATGCTTGTAAAACTCATCAAATGTTAAACAGTACTGATTACAGAAAAAAGATATTGTCCAGGCATAACAACTGAAGGAATGTTGAGATGTCCCTCAGGTCAGGGTGTGTTGGACACAAAGATTTCAGATGGCCATAAAATGGGGAGGGTGAGTTTATTTTGAGTTAAAGTTAAAACCTCTGCTGGCGTTACAATAAAGCAATCGGTGAGGTAAAAGAAAAGGGCAAGCTTCAAAGGACATAAAGCATTTTCTCATGGCCCGATTCCCATTGGGCCCCCCTGGCTATAGCATCAAGGCACATATGTACCAGCTTTCCTGGTTTTCCAGTCAAGTCTTACAGACTTTGTTTCCTTCACCTGGCCTGCATGGAACTCCAAGTCTTGATACTTTCCCAAGGGGGCCCTGACAAAAATAGATAGGGGGAAGTTAAGAATAATATAGAAAAGGGTAAAGTCAAAGAACTTATATGCATGATCCATGGACATGAACTAAGCAGGTTGGGATTGCTGGAGAGAAGGGAGGTACTGGATGGAGGAGAGCAAGGGAAAAGAAATTGGGACAATTGTAACAGCATAGTCAATAAAATATGCTTAAAAATATATATATATATATAAAACCTTTGAAAACTAGTTAGTTGAGGAAAGACAAAACAATTGGGCTCTTATAGCTTTCAATTAAAAAAATCTCTCAGAAATGGGAAGAATCTAGTTTGCAGAGTTACCACATTGCAGTATTAAAATGTCTAATTTTCAACTCAAAGTCACAAGATATGCAAAGAAACAAAAAATATTGACCACTGAAAGAAGCAAAATAAGCTGACAAAAACCATCCCTAGAGAAATCTAGATATTGAACGTACTAGAAAAAGATTATGAGGAGACTAAATGATAATGAAAAAAGTACAATTAAAAAAATAAAACAACTCTTAAATATGTTTACAGAGGTAAAGAAAAACATGGAAAAAGAACTAACGGAGGGGATTCCAAAGATGGCAGATGACTGAGAAGAGGCTTCCCTTTCCTGCTTGGTCTATAGTTTCAGCTAAATGTGGACAGAGCATCTCAGTTAACATCTGGATACTGGTGGGAGTTAAACCTTGGTGCTGCTGGTGACAGAAAAGGCCACATCTGAGTGACCTTTTTGGTGAGGTTAGCAGAGGAGACAAGGGAGAGACACAAGTTCTGGCTGGTGTGGCTCCCTGGGTAGCAACTGGCAGAGAACAAAATTTTATCAATGACCTGGGTCTCCCCTGAGAGCAGTTGGAGGTGGAGATCTAGGCTGTGCAGGCTGGCAGAGCCAGGAGTTTTCCAGGTGCATCTGACTCTGGGAAGCTCAGAGTAGCATTCTAGTGTGTGTGTGTGTGTGTGTGTGTGTGTGTGTGTGTGTGTGTGTTTAAATTTATTGTTTTTTACAGATCGGGGAGAAAAGGTTAGGGGCGGGGTGAGATCCTTGAGGAACGCACATGCAGGAGCCCCCTCACAGGAGTGCACTTGGCCATCCAATCCACCGCCCTGGCCTGAGTGTCCACCTGGCACAGGGGAATATCACAGCCCACCTACCCATGTGCGCAGGGGAATGTCACTAGCCTATGTGCCCATCTGCCACCCCAGCCCACCTGCCTGCTGGTGGGCAAAAATGCACTTGCCATGTTCAAATTGCCACAGCTGAAAGAGGGTAAAGTGAACTAGAGGAGCTTTGTAAAACTTTGGGTGCTTGTTCTGGAGAAAGAGCTCAGAGAGCAGTGGACCAGATCCCAGGGCAGACTCAAACCCAGTGCTACGAGAGAAATCTCATAAGCAGACTACTCCCCTCCAGGAGGCATCAACCGGAGGCAGCTCAACAACTGTCTGAAGTGGGCGGAGTTACTCTCAGTCACTTTTTAAGGGAAGGACCCACCAAAGAGCAACACAACAACAACCAAAACCAAAATACTATGAAAGAGTCCAAATGAAAGGCATAAAGGGCATCCCAAGAGCATCAAGTTAAGGAGATCAAGGAGTCTGCATCACTGAATCACACAAGATTTCTACCACAGAAGGTCACACCAAAGGCAGAAAACAAAACAGATCAATCTGAAAAGCAGAAGCAAACAAGAACAGCCACCTATAATGGCCGGTGAAGAAACACACCCCACCAAAAGGAAAGGAGGAATTCCCAGTAGGAGGGATAGATGAAATAGAGGAAAGCAAACTATAAAACATGGAATTCAAAACAATGGTAATGAGAAAGTTCAATGAACTCAAAAACCTCAAAGAAAACTGGAACGAACTCCAGGGGAACTACAAAGAACTCCAGGGAAACTACAAAGAACTCCAAGGAAGCTACAAGAAAGCTACTTACTGAGAACTACACCAGCATTAAAAAGAACACAGAAACTATTAATAAGAACCAGGAAGAAATGAAGAATACAATTTCTGAACTGAAGAACACAGTAGAAGCAATCAAAAGCAGGCTAAATGAAGCAGCTGATCAGATCAGTGAGTTAGAGAACAACGTAGAAAAAAATTCCCAGACAATGCAATAAAATAAAAAAAGACTGAAAAAGAATGAATAGGGTTTAAGAGAACTGCAGGACAACATAAAACACAATAATATATGTATCATAGGGATACTAGAAGGAGAAGAAGAAGAGCAAGGGATAGAAAACCTGATTGAAAAAATAACGACAGAAAACTTCCCGAACATGAAGACAGAAAATATCTCACAAGTACAGAAAACACAGCTGGTTCCAATGAAGATGAACCCAAAAAGGCCCACTCCAAGACACATCATAATTAAAATGACAACATTCAAAGACAAAGAGAGAATCCTAAAGGCAGCAAGAGAAAAACAGCAAATAATATACAAGGGAGCTGATTTCTCAACAGAAACACTATAAGCCAGAAGGGAACAGAAAAAATATTTCAAGCAATGAAAAACGAAGGCCACCAACCAAGACTACTCTACCCAGCAAGACTGTCTTTCAAAATGGAGGTGAAAAAAGGAGTGTCCTAGACAAAAAAAAAAGACTAAAAGAATACTCTCCACCAAACCAGCATTACAGGAGGTGCTAAAGGGAACGCTTTAAGAAAAAGAAGAAAAAGAGAAAGGGAGGGGAACACAGGTACAAAGGGAAATGAATAAATACCTGCCAATAATAACCTTAAATGTAAATGGATTAAATGCCACAATCAAAAGACATACGGTAGTGGAATGGATAAGAAAACATGACAAGAGACACACCTCAAAACAAAAGATCTACATAGACTGAAAGTGAAGAAAGGGAAAAAAGTATTCCAAGCAAGTGGACATGAAAAAAAAGCTGGAGTAGCAATACTTATATCAGACATAACAGATTTCACAGCAAAGGCCATAAAAAGACACAAAGAAGGACATTTCATAATACTTAAGGGAACAATTCATCAAGAAGATATAACTCTGGTAAACATACATGCACCAGACATAGGAGCACCCAAATATATAAGAAAAATATTGGAAGACTACAAGAAAGATATCAACATCAACACATTCATAGTAGGGGACGTTAACACCCCATGTCAACAATGGACAGATCTTTGAAGCAAAGGAACACAAGGATATTGAGACATTGAATAACACTCTAGATCAAATGGACTTAATTAATATACATCAACCTCTTCACCCCAAAGAAGCAAAATATACATTCTTTTCAAGTACACATGGGACATTTTCAAAGATAGACCACACGGTAGGACATAAAACAAGTCTCAACAAATTCAAGAAAACTGAAATTATATCAAGCATCTTCTCAGATCACAATGGCTTGAAACTGGAAATCAACCTCAAGGAAAAAACTCAAAGACATTCAAACTCACAGAGAAAGAATAACATTCTATTAAATAATAAGTAAGTTAACAATGACATCAAGAAAGAAATCAACAGTTTTCTGGAAACAAAAGATAATGAACACACAACAGCCCAAAACTTATGGGACACAGCAAAAGCAGTCCTGAGAGGAAAGTTCACAGCAATACAGTCCTACCTAAAAAGGATAGAAGAGTCTTAAATAAAAAATCTAATTTTACAGCTACAATAACTAGGAGAACAACAACAAACAAGGCCCAGAGCGGTTAGAAGAAAAGAAATAATCAAGATCAGAGCAGAATTAAATGACATAGAGACTAAACAAACGATTCAAAAAATCAATAAAACTAGGAGTTGGTTCTTTGAAAAGATAAACAAAATTGGCAAGGCTTTAGCTAGGTTCATCAAGAAAAAAAGAGAGAGGAACAAATAAACAAAGTCAGACAAAAAAGGAGAAATCATAACAAATATCATAGAAACACAAAGAATTGTAAGAAATTACTACAAACAGCTGTATGGCAAAAAACTTGACAACCTAGATGAAATGGACAAATTCCTGGAAACATATAGTCTTCCAAAACTAAATCAAGAAGAAGC
Organism: Furipterus horrens; assembly: GCF_987537825.1. Lineage (NCBI taxonomy): Eukaryota > Metazoa > Chordata > Mammalia > Chiroptera > Furipteridae > Furipterus > Furipterus horrens. The sequence continues at coordinate 77,374,169 of NW_028327176.1, read as the reverse complement.
AGAAAGCCTGAAAGTAATGAAATTGAAGCAGTAATAAATAAAACTCCCAGCACACAAAAGCCCTGGACTGGATAGCTTCACAAGTGAATTCTACAAAACATTTAGGAAAGAACTAACTCCTATCCTCCTCAGACTATTCCAAAAAATCCAAAAAGACGGAAGTCTCCCAAACTCTTTCTATGAAGCCAGTATTACCATAATTCCAAAAACAGTTCAAGACACAACAAAGAAAGAAAACTACAGGCCAATATCGCTGATGAACATAGATGCTAAAATTCTCAACAAAATATTGGCAAACTGGATTCAACAACACAATAAAATGATCATAAAGCATGATCAAGTGGGGTTCATACCAGGGATGCAAGGACGTTTTAATATTCACGTTCAAATAACATAATACACCACATAAACAAAATGAAAGACAAAAATCATATGATCATATCAATAGATGCTAAAAAAGCACTTGATAATGTACAACACCCACTTATGATGAAAACACTCAGCAAAATGGGAATAGAAGGGGCATACCTCAACATAATAAAGGCCATATATGAGAAACCTGAAACCAACATCATATTCAATGGGCAAAAACTGAGAGCATTCCCTCTGAAGTCAGGAACAAGACAAAAATGTCCACTCTCTCCACTCCTATTCAACACAATCTTGGAAGTTCTAGCCACGGCAATCAGACAATAAAAAGAAATAAAAGGCATCCAATTGGAAAAGAGGAAGTAAAACTGTCATTATTTGCTGATGACATGATAGTGTACATAGAAAACCCTATAGACTCCGTGAAAAAACTGCTGGACATAATAAGTGAATTTGGCAAAATAGCAGGGTACAAAGTCAATATTCAGAAATTGAAGTCATATTTCTACACCAACAATAAAATATCAGAGATATAATCTGGAAAAAAATTTCCATTTGCCATAGCAACAAGAAAAATAAAGTATCTAGGAATAAACTTAACCAAAGAGGTAAAAGACCTGTACTTGGAAAACTATATAACATTGAAGAAAGAAATTAAGAAAGATACAAATAAATGGAAGCATATACCATGTTCATGGATGGGAAGAATCAACATTATTAAAATGTCCATACTACCCAAAGCAATTTATAGATTCAATGCAATCCTTACTAAAATACCAGTGATATATTTCACAGACCTAGAACAAATACTTCAAAAATTTATATGGAACCCAAAAAGACGCTGAATAGCCACAGCAATCTTGAGGAAGAAGAAGACAGTAGGATGAATCACAATGTCTGATATCAAACTATACTACAAAGCCACTGTAATCAAAACAGTCTGATACTGGCATAAGAACAGACATATAGATCAATGTAACAGAATAGAGAGCCCATAAATAAACCCAGGTCTATATGGTCAACTAATATTCAACAAAAGGGGAAGGAACCTAAAATGGACTGAGAAGAGCCTTTTCAACAAATGGTGCTGAGAGAACTGGATAGGGAAATGCCAAAAATGAAACTAGACCACAAACTTATACCACACACAACAATAAACTCAAGGCGAATCAAAGACTTAAATCTAAGCCATGACACCATAAAAGTCTTAGAGGAAAACATAGGCAGGAAAATTTCAGACATCCCACACTGCAATATTTTTGCCAATATATCCACTAAGGCAAAGGAAATAAAGAAAAAAATTAATTGGACTACATCAAACTAAAGAGTTTCTGCTCAGCAAAAGAAAACATCAGCTAGGTGAAAAGGGAACCAACCACATGGGAAAACACATTTGCCAATGATACCTCACATAAGGGATTGATCTCCAAAATATGTACAGTAGTCCCTCTCTATATTGTGGTTCACTTATTGTGGTCTCACTGCATCATGGGATTTTAAAAAATATTATATTTAATTATTTATTGCGGATTTTTTGCTATATCGCGGGATTTTGCAGTACTGTATACGTATGTTGTTAAAGTTACATAGGTTTAAGAGTATAGAATAAATGTAAGGTTCCTACTTCACGGGTGGTGGGGGGTCTGGAACGTAATACCCGTGATAAGTGAGGGAATACTGTGGAAAACTTATATGACTCAACACTAAGAAGATAGACAACCCAATTAAAAAGTGGGCATAGGACCTGAACAAACGCTTCTCTAAAGAGGACACACACAGGGTTCATATGCATATGAAAAAATGGTCAACAACACTAGCAATCAGAGAGATGCAAATAAAAATCACAATGAGACTTCTGGCCAGGATGGAGGCCTAGACTGACATGTTTGTCTCCCTCCACAGCTAAGAAGGACTACAACTACCACAAAGCCAGAAATAACCAGAAGTTCCAGAAAATAAAGCTACATAAAGTCCAACATATGAAGTTATAAACAAGTGATGCTTGTCTACACGAGTAGGAGGGGTGAAGCTGGGGCACAGAGCTCAAGCTGTGCTGGCAGCGGCAGCTGCGGTGACAGTGGCGGGACAGCAGTAAGCACATCCACCCATAGTTAAGGGGAGGCAAGAAGCGCCCAGGGAGCACCCCTGGCTACAGAACAAACCTGTCAGTTCGGGATTCCAACGCTGGAGAAGGCAGACCCCCATTGGCTCAGACTGTGAGGGCTGGAGGGTGTGGGGATGGAGGAGGAGGTTCCCAGTCTCTCAGCAGAGAGTGAATGGCAGGAATCCATCTTGGACTCTTGCCCCCACACAAAGTGCCACAGTGTGGTTATAAGGGTTGCCTGGTAGTGATGAGTGCATGGGGCTCCACCCCCTATAGCGTAGGAGGTGTGACAGCCCCACCCAGGAAGCAAAGGTAAACACCAAAGTGTCAGGATGGCAGGGATCATGATAGAGATCCCAATCACGCAGATGACCAGACAGCAAATATATGATCTTTCAAACCAATAGATAGATAATCTTTCTGAGGCTCAGTTCAGAGCTCTGGTTATAAGAAAGCTTACAGACCTAAGAGAGGATCTTAAACAAGACAGGGAAGGAATGAAGGCTAGTCCTGCTGAAATGAATGAAAACACATATAAACAAGTGGTGAGGGAAGGAAAACCAAGGATCAAATCAACAAATCAGAACATAGGGAAGGAATGAACAGTCAACCAGTGCAGAAAGAGGAAATGAAAAGTGAGGAAAATGTGGAGAGGCTCAGAAATCTATGGAACAACTATAAGCGGGCCAACATCAAAATCATAGGGTTGTCAGAAGGTGAAGAAGAAGAACTAGAAATTGAAAAATTATGTGAAAAAACAATTAATCAGAACTTCCCTAACTTGGGGAAAGAAATAGAATTACAGGTCCAGGAAGCAGAGAGTTCTGAAAAAACTGGACTCAGGGAGAACCACACCAACACACATTATAATTAAAATGTCAAAAATTAAGGATAAAGAAAAAATCTTAAAAGCAGCAAGAGAGAAGAGAATTATGTACAAAGGGGTCCCAATAAGACTATCAGCTGATTTCTCAAGAGAAACTGCAGGCAAGAAGGGACTGGCAAGAAATATTCAAAGTAATGTAAAGCAAAAACCTACAAACCACAATTACTCTATCCAGCGAAGCTGTCATTCGGAAGAGAAGGGCAGAGAAAGTGCTTCCAGGATAAAGTAAAACTGAAGAAGTTCATCAGATCCAAACCACTGTTATATGAAATGTTAAAGGGACTTGTTTAGGAGAAGGAGGATCAAAACTATGAACATTAAAATGAAAACTGTATCACAACAACCAACAACAGAGCTAGGGAATTGAAACAAAGGCAAACTAAGTAGGCAACGAGAGTGGAAAAAGAATTATAAGTATGGGGAACATTTTGGGGAGAGGTCCATGGGAAGGGGGAAGGTGGGAAAGAAAGGGAGATGGTACAGGAATTGAGAAGCATAGTAGGAGGGAGTGGAGTAGATAAGATGTTTTTGTTTTCGTTTTTTTAAAAATATGTTTTATTGATTATACTGTTACAGTTGTCCCAATTTCCCTTCCCTCTGCTCCCCTCCACCTGGTGCCCCCCCTCCCTCCAGTTGTCCCCCCTTTTAGTCCATGTCCATTGATTGTGCATATAGTTCTTCTCAACCTCTTCCTGTCTACTCCATTCCCTCCTATTATGCTTCTTAATTCCTGTACCATCTCCCTCCCTTACCCCCTTACCCCTCCCTGCTGACCTCCCCCCAACATGTTCTTCATACTTATAGTTCTTTTTCCACTCTCATTGCCTATTTAGTTTGCCTTTGTTTCAATTCCCTAGCTTCTGTTGTTGGTTCTTGTGTTGCAGTTTTCATTTTAGTGTTCATAGTTTTGATCCTCCTTTTTCTAAACCAGTCCCTTTAACATCTCATATAACAGTGGTTTGGATCTAATGAATTCTTCCAGTTTTATTTTGTCCTGGGAGCACTTTCTCTGCCCTTCTATTCTGAATGACAATTTCGCTGGATAGAGTATTCGTGATTGTAGGTTTTGGATTTTCATTACCTTGAATATTTCTTGCCAGTTCCTTCTTGTCTGCAGGGTCTCCCTTGAGAAGTCAGCTGATAGTCTAATTGGGACCCCTTTGTACATGATTCTTTTCTTTTCTCTTACTGCTTTTAAGATTCTCTCTTTGTCTTTAACTTTTGACATTTTGATTATAATGTGTCTTGGAGTGGTTCTCCCTGGGTCCAGATTTTCTGGAACTCTCTGTGCTTCCTGGACCTGTAAGTCTATTTCCTTCCCCAAGTTTGGGAAGTTCTTTTTTATTATATTTTCACTTAATTTTTCAATTTCTAGTTCTTCTTCTTCGCCCTCTGGCAATCCTATAATTCTTATGTTCAGTCTCTTGTAGCTGTCCCAGAGGTTTTTGATCCTCTTCTCACTTTTCTTGCTTCCTGTTTCCTCTCTCCTTCTCTATGTTCCGGTTTGTTGCTGTGAACTCTGGATTTTATTTCCTCTCCATTTGTCTCATATGTGTGTTTGTTCTTTTCAGTATAAGTGGTTTTCAATCTTTTCTTGTCTTTTTCCAAATCTTTTGTTAATTCTGTAAGCCACCTTAAAACAATGGCTCTAAACTGAGCATCTGACAGGATTCTTATTTGTTCATCCTTCAGATTCTTCATCTGTTGCCTGGTGAGCTGTGCCACTGGGATTTCTATAGTTGTCTGCCTCATTTTGACTGATTAGAGTTTTGCTTTCTTTGGCCAGCTATAGGGGGCAGTCCCTGTGTACTCGTCACAACCCTGCAACCTGCGGTGATCCACAACCTTTTTCGCCCCATTGTGGCCCTTTGTCGTCACTACCCAGCGACCGGTGGCAATCCACAACCTATTTCACGGCTCTGTGGAGCTTTGTGTGGGAGCAGGGGTCGAAGATGGATTCCTGCCACTATTCTCTGCTAGGAGACCCGGATCTATCCTCCTGCCCTCTGGGCCTCACCATCCCAGGCAATACGGTGGCTGCCTTTCCCAGCGTTGGGGTTGGGAGCTGCTGTGGCTCGACTGCAGCCAGGATTGCTCTCCCTGCCACTGTCCCTGGTGCTACCGCAAACAGCAGCGCCCACTTCGCTCTTCTTACCTGCCCGACGAGCACTGCTGGTTTATAACTTCATACGTTGGGCTTCCATGTAGTTTTATTTTCTGGAATTTTTAGTTATCTTTTGTTTTGAGGTAGTTGTATTCCTTTCTAGCTGTAGAGGGAGACTGAGTGTGTCAGTCTAAGCCTCCATCTTGGCTGGAAGTCCAAGAAGATGTTGAGGAGAACTATATGCACAACCAATGGACATGGACTAAGAGGGGGTACAACTGGAGGGAGATGGGGTCACTGGGTGGAGGTGAAGAAAGGGAAAAGAAACTGGGACAACTGTAACAACATAATCAATAAAGCATATTTTTTAAAAAGGAATACAATTAAAATCTCAATGTAGCTTTCCAAAAAAAAAAAAAAATTACAATGAGATACCACTTTACACCAGTCAGAATGACTATCATCAACAAATCAACAAACAAAAGTGCTGGCAAGAATGTGGAGAAAAGGGAACCCCAGTGCACTGTTGGTAGGAACGCAGACTGGTGCAGCCACCATGGAAAACAGAATGGAATTTCCTCAAAAAACTAAAAATGGAACTTCCTTTTGAACCAGCGATTCCATTGCTAGAATTATACCCAAAGAATCCTGAAACTCCATTTCAAAAGAACTTATGCACCCCTATGTTCCTAGCAGTCTTATTTACAATAGCCAAGTGCCAGAAACAACCTAAGTGCCCATCTGTAAATGAACGAATTCAAAAACTGTGGTACAGTTACACAATGGAATACTATGCAGCAAAAATAAAAAAGGTACTCCTACTATTAGTGATAACATGGGCAGAACTAGAGAGGATTATGCTTAGCAAAATAAGCCTGTCAATGAAAGAGAAATGCCATATGATATCGCTTAATACAGGAAACTAATGAACAACACAACAAATGAACAAAATTGAACCAGAGTCATGTAAACAAAAACCAGACTCACAGTTACCAGGGGGGAGGAGGGAGGGAGAGTAGGGTGGTAAGTAAGGGAAAGGTTTAGTGAAGAAACTTGTATAAATAACCCATGGGCATGTACAACAAGGTGGGAATTGACTGTGGAAAAAGGGGTGGGCTGAGCAATGGGGGAAAACGTGGGACAACTGTAATAGAAAAACAATAGATAAATCAAAAATTAAAAAAAGGAACTAATGTAAATCAGGAACATGATATATGAAGAAATGAGAATATTGATAAAGGTATATTATATAAAGAAACCAAATAGAAATTCTAGAGCTGAAAGTACAATAACTGAAATGAAGATTTCACTGGAGGAACCCAATATCAGAGTTGAACAGACAAAGGAAAGAGTCACTTTATTTTAACATAAGAAAATTGAAATGATTAAATGTAAAGGACAGAAAGGAAAAAGAAATTTAAACTATAAATAGAGTTCAAGAAATTTGTTGGACACCATCAGGCAGACAGAAATACACATTCTAGGAGCCCCAGAAGGAGAAAAGAGAGAAGTGGGTAGAAAAAATACTTGAAAAAATAATGTTTGAAAATTTCGCACATTTGATGAAAATACATGAATCTACAAATCCAAGAATCTTAACAAATTTCAAATAGGATGAATTCAAAAGACACACACCAAGACACATCAAACTTTTGAAAGTCAAAGACAGACTCTTGAAAATATCAAGATAGAAGCTATTCATCATATACAGATAAAGTATTCTTAATAAGTTTAATAGCTAATTTTCATCAGACACCATGAAAGCCAGAGTACAGTGAATAACATATATAAAGTGCTAAAAGAAAAACACCTGTCAACCAAGAATTCCATTATCTAACAAACTGTCCTCCAAAAATGAGAAAAAAATTGAGGTATTCTCTGATAAACAAAATCTGAAAGTATTTGTTACCACTACATCTCCCCTACAAGAAATGCTAAAGGAAATCATTCACATTGATATAAAAGGATACTGAACAATAACTCAAAGCCATATGAAAAAATAAAAATCTCTGGTAAAGATATATATGGCAAATATAGAAATCAGTATACTTGTATTTTTGTTTGTAACTCCACTTGTTATTCCAATAGGATTTGAAAGACAAATGCATACCAATAATTATGTCTCCATTATTGAACACACACTGTAGAAAATGTAATTTGTGGCAACAATATAAAGAGGAGGAAGACAAACAATATAGAAGCAGAACTTTTACATGCTATTAAAGTTAAGTTGGAATTAAACTAGATTGTTATAAATTTAGGATTTTAAATGTAACCTTCATAGTAACCAGAAAAAAAATATCTTTTAAAATATACACAAAAGAAAATGAGAAGGGGATCAAAATTATTTACTACAAAAAATCAACTGAACATAACAGAAAGCAGTAACACAAGTGAAGTAGAAAAGAGGTATAAGACATACATAAAACATAACGGCAGAAGAAAATCTTTCATTTTCAGTAATTACTTTAAATGTAAATGGATTAAACTCCACAATCAAAAGACAGAAATTGGCAATGAATAAAAGCATAATCCAACTACATGTAATATGTAGGAGACTGATTTAGATCCAAAGGCACAAATAGATTAAAAGTAGAAAGATGAGAAAAAATAGTCTATATAAATAGTAGCAAAAAGAGAACTAGAATGTTTATACTAATATTAGACAAAACAGACTTTGAATCAAAATTGTTGTAAGAGACAAAGAAGATTGTTATATATTTATTAATAGGGCCAATATATCAAGAAGATATAACAATTATAAACACATATGCACCAAACAACAGAGTCCCAAACTATACAAGACAAACATTAACAGAAATGAAGAGAGAAATAGTTCTATAATAATAGCAGGACACTTCAATATTCACTTTTAATAATAAGAGGGAAGAACCAGACTGAAGCTCAATAAGGAAATAGAGTTCCTGAAAACACTATAAATCAATTGTATCTAATAGAGATATACAGAACATTCCATCCAACCACAGCACTATACACAATTTCTTAAGTATATAAGGAAGATATGTAGATTAGGCCACAAATAAGTCAATAAATTTTTAAAAATTCAATTATACAAAGTATCTTCTGGTCACAATGAAATGAAATTAAGACCCAATAGTCAAAGGAAAACTGAAAAATTCACAAATATGTGGAAATTAAACAACACACATATTATTATCTCAATTGAATCATCTGTGTATGGAATTGATAATCCAATATAAAAAGGCCCATTTTTGTTTTACTTGTGATGCAGTTCTCAACTGTCTCATAAAGATACACTTGCAATTTGGGAATATCCAGGCACTTGTTAAAACTGCATTTGCCTTGCCAAGGGCTACAGAAAAGCAGTGGAAGTTGTTGGCCCTTCTCCCCTGTACACAGTACACTGTACACTGCTCACCATGTAGCCATCCCAGAGGTCAAGGTCCTGAGTTAGTCCAGAACCCTATCCCAGCCCTGTATCTTATAGCCTGAGGCTAGACCCTACACCTGGCGCACTGAGTGGCTCTGAGGAATTTTCTAATGAGCAGAGGGAATCAATACCATTCACACTCAGAGATCTGGGGTAGCAAGGGCCCTCATTGGAAATGTGGAGTCAGCACTTGGCTTTTTCTCACAAGAATTCATGTGAGGATAGAAAAATGGCAAGGAAACATGTGAAAAGAAGCACAGCTCTTTGTTTAGACTCCAGCCCCACAGACTATCCCAGACATACCTGACGTAGTCCCCAGGATACAGTAACTGGCTCAGCAGGGAAATGTCAGGCACCACAGGAGTCCCCAAAGACTGAGCTTTACCTTGAAACCTGCATGAAGGAGGAGTCACAGTGCAGTTTTAGAGACTCATGACCCTAGAATTTTCCCCCTGAAGTTGTTTTAGGTGGAAGATTAGTATTCATAAATTGTGAAGATAACTTCAAAACATTATATTATATGCTTTATTAATTAAAAAAAGAAAGAAACCCTGGCTGGTGTGGCTCACTGGGCTGAGCAGTGGTCTGTAAGCCAACAAAAAGAAAGAAAGAAAACAACACACTTTAAACAACCTATGCATGAAAGAAGTAATTACAAGTAAAATT